>NC_134105.1:37545000-40045000 GCF_040939455.1 Microcebus murinus | reverse complement strand
ATTTAATAATCTGGTTGAAGCCTACTTTCCTAGGCGAAATTACAGTTCTTTCAGGCATTTGTTCATTCATTTATTTGTCCCATAAATGTTTCTTGAAAGCCATGTACCCTATGCCTCAACCACAATGAACTGCTCACTGCTTTTCATACAATGAACAACAACCCTATTCCCCTTCCAGCTTTTGCGTGCATACATGGTTTCTGTGGGAAACCATGGCAGTAAGTCTGTAGTAGTCTGGATGGAGTAGTAGGATGGACAAAGGGCAAGTAAAGGAAGGCTTCCAGGGGAAAGTGTCATTCAAACTGATACCAGAAAGAAGTGTAGTTTTAGACAGGTCAGGAAGGGGGAACAGGAAACTGGTCTAAGTAGAGGAACATCATGTGTAAAGGCTCAGAGGCAAGACAGAATGGTGTATTTGGACTAGAAACTTCTTGTGGCAAATTCTTACACATTCTTTACTTCTCCATTCAAACATGACCCTCTTCCTTCGTGGAGCCATCCCCCATTGTCCCAGTGAGACGTCCATCCTCTCCTGTTCCCTAAAGCCTTACAATGCCTTTTCTTGTTTTCTTTTAAAAATTAAAAAAATTTTTTAGAGATAAGGGTCTTGCCATATCACTCAGGCCAGTCTTGAACTCCCAGGCACAAGTGATCATCCGGCCTCAGCCTCCCAAGTGGATGGGACTATAAGCGTCAGCTACCACACCCGGCCCTAGAATGTCTTTTCTTAGAGAATTATATTGTCAATTATCTGAAGTAATATTTTGTTTGTATTTGTCAGCCTCCTAAAGAGCATAAGTTCCTTGAAATCAGGGAATTATGTCTGATTCTGCTTTGCAAGATCAACTAGTAAATAGTGGGCAGTCAATAAATACTGTCAAATGAATGAATAAATGAACAAACCATTCACGTGTCTTTCTCCTCCACTGAACAAGTTGTTCAAAGGCAAGAATCCTAATTTATCTCTAAGAAATCTCTGGCTTTTCAGCATAGTGGAGAGTGCACAGGCTTTCAGAGACAAACAGACTAAGGGCAAATCTCAGATGAACCATGTACTAGCTGTGTGACCTTGAGTAAGTTGCTTATCCTTCCTTGCCTTCGGTTTCCCAATGGCCCAGTGGAACAATAGTTCCTACCTCACAGGGTTGCTGTGAGGCTTGAATGAGAAAATATATTTAAATTGCCTAGCACTACCTGGCACATAGTGCTGGTTGAGTGAATGGATAGAGGGGTGGTCCAGCAGTGGCTGAAGAGAAGATAAAGGGGAAGGGTAACCCAGATAGGGAGTGGAGATGGATTCTGCTCCTTATGCCACTGGCTGGCACATAGCTGCGAACAAAATGATAACCCAGAACCACAACATTCCTCCTGTCAGACTCTTAGCAGTATCACTTGCTACCTAGACTCTGGCTTCTTGCCACCCAAACCATGTCTGAGTTCATCACACAAAGTTGTGTGCTCAGTCCCCCTCAGACCTTCCCACTTTCCCCATCCTTTCATTCACTCCCTTGTACCAGCTGTGAGGACCAGTCTGTTTTCTTCCCAGACTGCAGAGCAAGGACCAGGACAGATTCCTACTCCTGGCTCCTCAGTGCCTGGCACAGGGCGAGCAGTTCTCATCAACCACATGTGGAGTTGAAATATAAGGAAGTCTGACCAATACATTCAGGGTGATTACAGACTATTTCAACTCAAAGACATCCCATTAAAAAAAAAAATCTTGTTTCCTGGTAGCAATTTTCTCTTTGAGGCCAGTGATTTGGTTTATTGAAAGACCTTAAAGTGCTGTCGATCTGAGCCAAAGAAGGTTCAGAAAGACTTTCCTTGGCAGAGACTCAAACTTTTCTTTCTATTATGTTAGTTTCTTTAAACAAAAAAGGATTTAAAAATCTTTTAAAATTGATTCTCTTGTAAACACTCGAGGAAAGAACATCTATCCTGTGGCTGGGCACTGATTGACTCTAAGAATAAAGTAGGGGTCACTTAATTGTAGAGACATGAAATGTCCGACACTTTCCACCTACATATTTCTTGTAATTGGCAATAATTTCCCCCTCCCCCACCTCGTGATTGAAAGACAGCTCACTTCCTATTAGAAGAAAACCAGATCACTAACCTCGGAACCTGAGTCCTGGAAAGAGTTTATTTTACCAGAGCATGCTTCCAGAGGGAGCGGAAAGCAGGAAACCTGCGTTTTCTCTCTCTTTCAGTCCACCTGGTACCTGGACTTATCACCATGCTTGTGATTGGTCTCAGCTTTCCCCCGCCCCCTCTTGGGACACTTTACAGCCTTCGAAATATTTCGGCAGATGTTTCCTGTGGAAAATATTCCACAGGGCTGCCCTCTGTTATATGGGTTTCTGGTAGAAGTATCAAAGGTTTGAGACTAGGCCCCATATGGAGATGTTAGGAGGTGTATTGTACTTGTAAGGGATCTGTTGTAATATTAGAAAATTCCTCTTTAGAAATTTCCTTACATTGCTAACAATTAAAACCTCTTCTTTTCTTCGGCCAGCAAACTTTGGAATTTTTCAAACTCTTGGCCCTACCACTTATTAACTGTATAGTTTTTGGACAAGTTGCTTAACCTCTTTGGAACTCAATTTCCTTTTCTGGAAAAAAGTTCCCACCACCAACGGTTGTGATGAGGTAGGGAGAGGAGGTATGTGAAATCCTGGCACATAGTAATTACTCATAAATTGTAACTATTATCCATGTTATACCATTGAACCAAAGGCCCAGCTCTGCCTAGTTTCTGAGCCAATCCTGGCCAACAAAAGGGGAGCCTGCCTCCCCTCTAATAGGCAAGTAGCGCCAAGAATTAGACCTGGTTTTTGATACACCAGATGTGAACCCTGGTTCAGTTTGTACAACTGGCCTTTAGCTGAAATTCTCCCGCTTAACACACTTGCCCCATGATTGTCAATCTGCGTAAGTCCTCCTGATCCTAACCCAGGTAGGGAGCAGGGATGGATTCTGCTACTTATGCCACTGGCTGGCATACGGCTGTGAACAGATTGATAACCCAGAACCACAATGTTCCTCCCATTAGACTCTTATCAGTATCACTTGCCACCTAGACTCTGGCTTCTCACCACCCAAACCCATATATCCAGACCATGTCTGAGTTCATCACACTCTTTGAACATATGGTGCATTGCCCAAGAAGTTCTTCAGGCTTCTCCTCACTAGGTCTCCGCTTCCTCTCTTTTCCCCTCTTTCTTTCTTTCCCCTTTCCTCTCTTTCTTTATTCGAGGAATAAAGAAGAGAGGGATTAACATTTATTAGATGCTAGGCATCTTTATATATAATTTCTTACTTAATTTAATCCTCATGACTCCATGAAATAGGTATTTTCTTTCATCTTTGTTTTACAGATGAGAAAACTGGAGCTCAGAAAGGCTAAGTAACTTGCCCAGAACCACGTATTGAGCAAGTGATGGGGTGAGATTTTGAACCCATCTCTGCTGCTGAAGTCCAGGATGTCTCCATAGTAGCCTACATGTTCATTCTAAGACCCTCAGTCTTGAGGCCCCTATAAACACTTTCACTGGGGTTAAGGAATCCCCCTAGGCTTCCATTATTATCTTTGGCTTTGCACCTCCAAATCCATTGCTTTCCTAGGGTCCTGCTTGGCTTTACATTTTGTCTCCTCCTTCTTGTCTTGCCCTAGTTGCATACAGTAATCTTGTTCCAATGGCTGCTTTGTGACTGACTGGGAACAATTTATTCATCCATTGATTCAATCATTAAATTCAGTCAGGGTTTGTATTTTTTCTTTTTTTTTTTTTTGAGACAGAGTCTCACTCTGTTGCCCAGGCTAGAGTGCTGTGGCATCATCATAGCTCACAGCAACTTCAAACTCCTAGACTCAAGCAATCCTGCCTCAGCCTCCGGAGTAGCTGGGACTACAGGTATGTGCCACCATGCCTGGCTAATTTTTTCTATATATTTTTAGTTGGGCAATTAATTTCTTTCTATTTTTAGTAGAGACAGGGTCTGGCTCTTGCTCAGTATGGTTTCGAACTCCTGACCTTGAGCCATCCTCCCATCTCGGCCTCCCAGAGTGCTAGGATTACAGGCGTGAGCCACTGCGCCCGGCCTAGAGTTCTAAGTAGTAGGCCACAGAAACTGACTCTTGCTGATTTCAACAGAAAAATTTGTTAAAAGGGCACTGAGTGTTTCACAGAATTAGATGGAAGCTTTGGAAAACAGGCTGGAATGAGAGAGGCAAGGCAGTGAGTACTCAGCCCCCAATCCAAATCATACCACCAAACCAGTCTGGTGAGGTTGACTGCTATGACTATTGACACTGCCCTCTCTGGATCCTGCATGTTGCCACTACTCTCTGGAAATTCTGTATGCTAGCTGCTGCTTCCATGTGACATAAGAATGGATTCCATCTGGGCACAGTGGCTTGTGCCTATAATCCCAGAAACTCATGAGTCTGAGGTGGCAGGATCACTTGAGCCTAGGAGTTGGAGGCTGCAGTGAGCTATGATTGTGCCACCCACTGCACTGCAGCCTGGTGACAGAGCAAGACCCCGTCACTAAAACAAACAAACAACAACAACAACAAAAAACGAATAAAAGAGTAGAGGATTCTCAATGGTCACCAGCTTCTGATTCAAAGTTTTGGGTGGATGCATCTGATTGCAGGATACATGATTGCCTGCAAGGGAGGCTGGGAAAACAAGCATCTTGTGTTTTCTGCTTCTATTTTAGGCTTTCTGACTTTCACAAAGACTCATAAGGAGTCCCCCAACATAGAGCAGAAGTTCAGATGTGGGGCACTCAAAATTACAAGTGTCCCTTACACTCAACAAATAGTTATTGAACTTATATTATCATGTCTTGAGATTACAAAAATGACCAAGACACAGCATCTGCCTTCAAGTGTTCCAAGACTGATATGGTCGGAGACAGATGAGTAAATGGGCAATTTCAAAGCCCTGTGATAATGGCCATGACAGAGGAAAGGAGTGGGGGCTGTTGGATTACAGAGAGAAGAAACTGACTATCATGGGGGATCAAGAGACATCAGGGAAGGTATTCTGCAAAAATGACACCTGAGACCTGAAGGACAAAGGAGTGTTAGTCAACTAAGAATTACACCATTCCTCCTCCTGTCCCAGGTTCCTGTTCCCAAAGCCTCCAATATGAAGCAGTTGGCTTGGTACCTGGCATCAAACCCAGAGTTGTACATAACATTGGCCAGGTACCAGCCTCTTAATATGAGGAGAGAGACTAGACACAAGTTTCTACAATACAAAGACATACTCCCATATGCACTGAATATATTCCTTCTTTCATTAATATTTCCAGTCACTTTAGGAAATTTCTAGAACTACCCAGCCCTGTGCTAGGCAAGGTTAGGAGATGGAGGAGCAGGGGAGGAAACCCATGGCTTATGTTCTCTTAAAAACTTTACAATTTGAACCAGGTGTGGTGGCTCATGCCTGTAGTCCCAGCTACTTGGGGAGAATCTCTTGAGGCCAGGTGTTCAAGGCTTTAGTGCACCATGATCATGCCTGTGAATAGCCACTATACTCTAGCCTGGGCAAGACCTCATCTCTTAAAAAAAAAGAGAGTTTGCAATCTGGCTGTTTTTCCTTCTTACAGATAACTTGCATCCTTCTATAGATAACTTGCTTGAAGAAATAATTCTTTATCTTTGAAGTGTAATGATAACCAAGATTAATCTGTCTTTTGATAATATTGCTGAAGAATTTATTTATTTACCTGTAATTTTCTGAGTAATCCCAGGAAAGGCCTTGTCACTCTCTGGGCCTCATTTTTCTCAACTGTTCAGTGATAAGAATAGTGACTCCTTTCAGTTTTGTCAATCTCATACTTCCTTGATTGGATTCATGAATGAGCAAGCAGGTAGTTTTAATTTTATATGGGCCATAGCAAAAAGATGTATAAAAACTGCTTGAAGAACTACTTATGGAGGCTGTAGCAGGACTTCAAGTTCTCAAGGGAGGCTGGACTATACAATAACTACCTTCAATTCAAGGTTCTTTTCCATCGCAGAAGTGAATCTATGATAATAACACCTTGGTATCTTTCTGTGATTGGGGGCCGTCCCAGCTGACTAAAATTTGATGATCCACATAAGTTTGGAGTAGGAATGTATCATTGAGCCCTTCTAAACCAATGCTGTCATTGCACACATTGACAACTGGATGCTCAGACAAGGGGTATAACTTGTTCAAGGTCACTCTGAGTTAGTGGCACAGCAAGGACTGGAATTCAGACTTTCTAATTCCCAACCTATACTTTTCCCTCAGCAGTATAGTATGATAATGAGAATAAAAGCATAGATCCAGATCTAGGCTAAGCCCATGATCTTGACACTGCCTTCCACAATCAACTGATGCCAGTGGGTCATCTGTCTTTTCAGTGAGAGTCTCTGGACACTTCAAGTGGGGTAGGGGAGAAGAATAAAAGTGGACAGATACCTTCCTTTTTCATTAACTCCGTTTTAATGCAGTTATACAACATGCAAGTATCATTCACAAAGAACTGTGACTGGAGGAATAGGGTGGTTGGCCATTCAACAAAACTCTATTACTGTGTTCCTCAAAAGAGAGGGTCACCCTATGAATCTGACAGTTACAATGTCCCTAGAGTGAGACCTGGGCAACCAACTTTCCTTTTTCCAACTGCCTACTACCTACAAATAACTGTGAGTGACTAACAATAATCTTTACAATTGGCAGCTCTATGGCTCTTAGAAATAATACAGAGGATGAATCATACAAAAGACTACTATTAAGATAATTGTTAAAATGAACAATTAGAATTATATATATCAATATGGTTAAATTTAGAAAGCAAATGTCAAACAAAAAATACCAGATTGCAGAAAAATATTTATAGTATGAAACCATATATATAAACATGCAAAGTCTCAGTATCAACCCATGTTTTAAAAATATATGGACAAATAGATATAGAAATAAATATAGATGTGTATATATATGTGGCTTAGTACACATGGTCCTAGCTCTGTCTCCTGAGGGCCTAGAAGCAGCGATATCAGTATCAATGATCATATTTAGTGCCCAGATCTTGGTCTCCAAATATCAGTCTTAAATAGAAAGGAGGGCTCCCTGGAGAAGTGATTGATTCCAGGGATGAGACAAGGAAAATACAAGATGAGCCTGGAGCATCTTGTGCCAGAATGGGAACATGTCAAAAAGGTATAGAAGCCAGGAACTGGGCACAGTGGCTCATGCCTGTAATCCTAGCACTCTGGGAGGCCCAAACATGATGATTGCTTGAGTTTAGGAGTTTAAAAACAGCCTGAGCAAGAGCAAGGCCCCGTCTCTACAAAAAGTAGAAAAATTAGTCCCAGCTACTTGGGAGGGGCTGAGACAGGAGGATGGCTTAAGCTCAGGAGTTTGAGGTTGCAATGAGCTATGGTGACGCCACTGCGCTCTAGCCGGGGTGACAGAGTAAGACTCTGTCTCAAGGAAAAATAAAAAAGCAAAAAGATACAGAAGCCAATCCAGAAGAGCTCCTAATGGCCAAAGCTGAAATAGTTTTTTTTTTTTTTTTGAGACAGAGTCTCGCTTTGTCGCCCAGGCTAGAGTGAGTGCCATGGCGTCAGCCTAGCTCACAGCAACCTCAAACTCCTGGGCTCAAGCAATTCTCCTGCCTCAGCCTCCCAAGTAGCTGGGACTACAGGCATGCGCCACCATGCCCGGCTAATTTTTTTCTATATATATTAGTTGGCCAATTAATTTTATTTCTATTTATAGTAGAGAGGGGGTCTCGCTCTTGCTCAGGGTGGTTTCGAACTTCTGACCTCAAGCAATCCGCCCGCCTCGGGCTCCCAGAGTGCTAGGAGTACAGGTGTGAGCCACCACGCCCGGCCTAAGTAAAGACTTTAGCTTGGCCGTGCGTGGTGGCTCACGCCTGTACTCCTAGCACTCTGAGAGGCCGAGGTGGGCAGATCGCTCAAGGTCAGGAGTTCGAAACCAGCCTGAGCAAGAGTGAGACCCCGTCTCTACCAAAAATGGAAAGAAATTAATTGACCAACTAAAAATATATATACCAAAAAAAATTAGCCAGACATGGTGGCTCATGCCTGTAGTCCCAGCTACTTGGGAGCCTGAGGTAGCAGGATCACTTGAGCCCAGGAGATTGAGGTTGCTGTGAGCTAGGCTGACGCCATGGCATTCACTCTAGCCTGGGCAACAAAGTGAGACTCTGTCTCAAAAAAAAAAAAAAAAGACTTTAGCTTAATTAATAATATTGTGTTAATGTTAATTTCTAAGTTTTGATATTTATATGAATTATATGATTGTGCAATATAATAACATTTAAAAAACTGGGTAAAGGGCCAGGCATGGTGGCTTATGCCTGTAATCCCCAGCACTTTGGGAGGCTGAGGCAGAGGGATCACTTGAATCTAGGAGTTTGAGGCTGCAGTGAGCTATGATTGTGCCACTGCACTTCAGCCTGGGTGACAGAGTGAGACTCTGTATTTAAAGAAAAAACAAAATTGGGTAAAGGGTATATAGATATGTTTTTGCAACTCTTCTAAAAATTTGAAATGATTTCAGGCGGGGTGTGGTGGCTCACGCCTGTAATCCTAGCACTCCGGGAGGCCCAGGCGGGCAGATTGCTCAAGGTCAGGAGTTTGAAACCAGCCTGAGCAAGAATGAGACCCCATCTCTACTATAAATAGAAAGAAATTAATTGGTCAACTAATATATATATAGAAAAAATTAGCCAGGCATGGTGGTGCATACCTGTAGTCCCAGCTACTTGGGAGACTGAGGCAGGAGGATTGCTTGAGCCCAGGAGTTTGAGGTTGCTGTGAACTAGGCTGACACCATGGCACTCACTCTAGCCTGGGCAACAAAGTGAGACTCTGTCTCAAAATTAAATAAATAAAATAAAATAAAATAATTTCAGGCGGGGTGTGGTGGCTCACGCCTGTAATCCTAGCACTCTGGGAGGCCGAGGCGGGCGGATTGCTTGAGGTCAGGAGTTCGAAACCAGCCTGAGCAAGAGTGAGACCCCGTCTCTACTATAAATAGAAAGAAATTAATTGGCCAACTAATATATATAGAAAAAATTAGCTGGGCATGGTGGCGCATGCCTATAGTTCCAGCTACTTGGGAGGCTGAGGCAGGAGGATTGCTTGAGCCCAGGAGATGGAGGTTGCTGTGAGCTAGGCTGACTCCATGGCACTCACTCTAGCCTGGGCAACAAAGCGAGACTCTGTCTCAAAAAAAAAAAATAAAATAAAATAAAATAATTTCAAGGAGTTAAAAGTGCATATTGTTCAGGGCTACAAATATGTATTGGAAGTCTACAAACAAACATAGGAGGTAAAAACACCAAATTCAGGATAATAGATATGTCTGGATGCTGGGGAAGAAAGGATTAGCAATTGTGGAGGAATAGAGAGGAGCTCCCATTTTATTAGGAATGTTTTATTTCTTAAGGTGGGTGGTGAGGATACATTATTCATTATATAGTTTTCTATAATTTTTTGTATGTCTGAAATATTTCATTTTAAAAATGGAATATATAGTTCAATGCCAAAATGAACATTTGTGATAAGGCCTTACCCTGTTCTCTTGCAGAGATTTCTCACTGAACAACTGCCAGGAAGGGAGGGAGCCACCCTTCCCTTGCTCCCACCTTTGACCTAAGGCTAGAAAGGTGAGTTGGCTGGCAGATATGAAAGACCTTGAATACTTGCGCTGTTAAGAGGATTTCAGGAGAGGAGGGAAGTGGTCAGATTTGTATTTTGAGATCACTCTGGCTACTGTAGAGAATGGATTGAATGAGAGTTGAGAATAGAAACAAGGAGATAAACTGGGACGCTGCTGCAGTAGTCCAGAAGAGAGACTATGAGGTCTAAATCAGGGCAGTGGTGGAAAGAAAGGGAAAGATACACAGGCTAAGAAGAAATAGAGCAGCAAGACTTGGAGAGTGATTGGATGTGTGGCAAGTGAGAAGGACGACTTAAGGATAATTACTCCTCTGAACTTCCTCATGAAAGGGTAAATACCCTTTGTTTTCTCAATAGACTGGGAGCTCCTTGAGGGTAGGAACTATCCTTTCTTTGTCTCCTCCACACCCAGCCTCTTGCCTCATGCTCAAGCTTACTGGAAATGTAGGTTGGTAAGATCTTAAGAGGTATTGAGTGAAATAGTCTGAGGCCAGAAGCAGCAATATTCTGGTACCCTAGGTAAGGCTGTGGAGGAAAGGTTAATTAATCCTGGTGCTGGCTGGATAGGACAAGCCTTTGAAGAAGCAGGAAGGAGGACCTGGAGCAAGAGATGAGTTGAAAGCTGACATGAGAAAAGCAAGCTCAAGAGGAGATTTTTGATAGCAAGGAGAGGATGGCAGGCAATGGTTTAAGAGCAGACAGAAGAAGGTGGTGTGAGCAGAGGCCCGCCTAAATCCAACTGTTTGCTTGATTGTTGTCTAATCAGACAACAACCCTGATTCTTAATGGTGCATGGGAAATGCTTCTAGTACTAAATCACTAAATGGTGATTTGCTGACTTGATTTAATTAGTACCAATCTATTAATATCATGATACCATACAGAGACTCGTGAAAGCTGGGCCACTTCAGTCTTACTTACAAACAAATAATAGCACTTTACTCATTTATTCAATAACTTATTCAAAATCACGTTTATTGAGGATCTGTTATGGCACGTGCTCTATTCCAAGTGCTGAATTATGAAACTTATGATCTAATGAAGAGATAATGTTCAAGTAGTTACCAATGTGATAAATGACACAAACAAGAAATGTAGGGTATAATAGGACCACATAATAGGACAATCTACACTTATCTTCAGGTCAAGGAAGGCTTCCTTCAGGAGCAATGTTTAAGCTGAAATCTGAAGGGCAAGTAGGAGTTCGTTAGACAAAGAGCTGGGGAAATGAGTGGGAAGAGACAGTGGGAATGGCATTGGCATGTGTGAAAGCCCGGAAGCTTAAAGTCTTAAAGGAGCCAAATTTTGTCCAGGGAACAGAAATGTGTTTAATAGTGGCTGAAGTACAGAGTATGGGGCATGAAACAAAGCTGAGAGATTGCTGGAGGTCTGTCCATTTAGGACTTTATGGTCATGCTGGAGTATTCACAGGTCCTCTCCCTGAACCTGGCTTTGTTCTGGGTATAAAGGATACATAGAATCAATCAGACCTTAAAACTCTTTAATCCAAAGCCTTAAATAGCTCACAATCAGGTGGGATAGAGACACTTTGACAATGGCAGTGTAGCATGATAAATATGATCATAGAGGTAAAAAGAGATTTTCATGAGAATTCACAGGAGGGATACTTAAGAGATAAAATTATTTCATCATATTACCTTTTAACTTATTTCATATTGCTTCTGAATTCTTACTAGATCAGTCAATTGTAAGACTAAGTTTGGATTAATGTTATTTTTAGACATAGAAAAATGATTTAGCTGTTTAGGCTACAAAAGCGATTTCTATTATAGTTCTTGCTTTTTTTTTTTTTTTTTTTATTTCATCTCTGGCACGCGCTTGGATAGTTCTTGCTTTTTACCACTATACTACATCTTGCTTTTCTTTTCCTTTTCAACTCTCACTCATCCTTTAAGACTCTGCGAATTGTCACTCCCCCCCTCCCAACTTAACCCCAAATAGAGCTGGAAATCTTCCCTTCTGTGGCCCTGAAGGACCCCAGCATATCCCTATTATAGTATTTATCAAAATATACCATAAGAGTTTATTTTCCTGTATCCCCATTAGACTCTTTTTTCCACTAGACTTCTTAATCATAGTGATTTTGTTTTGCTTATTTTTCAATAAGTCATTCAACAAATATTTATCAAACACCTACTGTTAATATATGCCAGGCATCAGGCTAGGTTCCTTGGATTCAGTGATAACCTGGGTAGACTCAGTCCTTGCACTCACAGAGCTTATAGTCTAGTGCAGAAGGCAGATGAGTAAATGGGCAAGAAGAGAAAGTATGACAAATGCTAGGATGAGCACAGTGAAGTGCCATGGGGAGCCCAGAGCAGGCACACCTAACTTTCTTTAGGGGGATAATGGAAGTCTTTCAGAAGGAAGTATAATATTTTTTTTTTTTACTTTCATTCAACATTGTATTAGAAGTTATAACCAGTACAATGAAGAGAATAATTAGAAGTTAAAGACAAATATTACAAAGAAAAAATTAAAAATATTTACAAATGCATTTACATTTGAAATGATTATAGTTTGTAGAAATCCAAAGGAATATACAACAAATTTTTTGGAACTAAAAATGAATTTAACAAAATTGTGGGATACAAGGTCACTATATAAAAATAATCAATTATATTTCAATATATTATAAATAAAAATTTTGAAAATAAAATTTAAAATTCAAAGCCATTTATAAAAGTATCCAAAACAGAAATAAGCAGGAATAAATTTAACCAAAATGTACAAAACCTCTATAATGATTAGATTAGAATCAATATTATTAAAATTTCCCCTAATTGTATAATAATTTAAGCTGAGAACTGAAGGAAAAGCACAAGGTAGCCAGGTAATGTGGCAGTCATGGGTCTAGAGCTGAGGGAGAGCACAAAATATTCAAGAAACTAAAAGAAATTCATAGACCAGTTGAGTTTGGGGGCAGGCAGTGGAGATTGGGGAAGAGCAATTAGAGATAAGTGTATAGTGTGATGCTATGCACATATAAAGCCCTATGTAAATGTTTGTTAAGTAAATGAATGAGCCATTCCAAAACCTGAGGAAGTGAGACCTTTGGGAAAGCCAAATTTGTCTATGATTGTTTGTCTTCTTGTTCACTGGGAGGCATTGCAGTTTGTTGGTTAAAAGCCTGGACTCTGCCTTTTAACACCAACTGCTAAGGTTTGAATGCTAGCTTTGACAATTAGTAGCTGAGTGAACTTAGACAAATTACGAAACTTCTCTGTGTGTCCTTTTCTTCATCTGTTAGATAGAAATGATAATAATTCACAGGATTGTTGTGAAGATTAAACGAGTTAATATCTGTAAAGCACTTGGAACAGTGCCTAGAACTAAGCACTGTGTAAGTGTTTGCTATTATTATTCCTCCATTCATCAAAATATTTATTGAGGGCCAAGTACTGTACTAGATGCTGTGAAAATAAGATATGGCTTTAGCCGTGGAGGAGGACCATAAAATCTGGGAAAGGAGAAGCTTCATAAATAAGCAATTACAACACAATGTGATCAAGGGAGGCGATAGTGGTACATGCTGCAGAATCGAACAAGAGGGAGTGACTCATTCTCTCCAGAGAAGCCAAGGGAGGCTTCAGAGGGAAGAATGCATTTAAGTTGGGTGAGGCAGAATGAACAGTCTGTCAGCAAAGAAAAGCAGTAGGGTTTATCAGGCTCAGGAAGCACCATGTTGCAAAGGCTTAGTAAGATGCAAGCCTAAGGGATGTTTAGGAAATGGCAAGTAGCTCTTAAGCACCCATCACGTTCCAGGGTCTGTGCTAGGCACTTTTTATGAGTTATTTCTTTTACTTTCCATAAGAATTTAGGAGGTGAGACTTGCCATCCAAATCTTAGCGGTAAGAAGATGATCAGAAAGATTGAGAGACTTGCTCAAGATTTTAGGAAGCAGGGGGTCTAAATTTGAATCCAAATCTATATGACTTCAAGGTTTGTATTCTTTGCTCTCTACTTGAGGAAACGAAGAGGCCAGAATGAGAAAGATCTCGTATGTTTTTAGTATAGCTAAAAATTAATATTTTTATTTTAAATTTTAAGGCCAGGCATGATGGCTTACATCTGTAATCCCAGCACTTTGGGAGGCTGAGGCAGGAAGATCACTTGAGGTCAGAAGTTCAAGACCAGCCTGAGCAACATTGTCTCTACAAAAAATTAAAAAAATAGCCAGGCATCGTGGTGCACATCTGTAGTTCTAGCTACTCAGGAGGCTGAGCCAGGAGGATTGCTTGAGCCTGGGAGTTGGAGGTTGCTGTGAGCTGTGATCGCGCCACTGTATTCCAGCCTTGGTGACAGAGTGAGAGCCTGTCTCAAGAAAAAAAAAATAATAATGATGTTGAATGGCAATCTTGTTAAATAGGCACTTGATATTTCTCAGTCTTCTTATGTATAAGAAATTGACCATAAATTAAACTTGTAAAGATATCTGGAGGTTATTATCATGACCATTATTTATTGTTCTCTGATCTGTGTTAACAACCTGAAGATTTGTTAGGGGATTTCTCTCTTACACCATGGTTCCCAAACTGTGTTTTGAGGGGCCCTAGGATACTATAGCTAACTCATAGGGTGCTAGAGGATATTTAAAAATTTAAGAGAAATATAGCAATATTTAATATCTCTCTGATGCCACACAAGCTTGGGTTCAAGGTTTCAACATCAGATCTGGCTATACACCTCTGGATGATGTTGCATCTTTGTGAAGCTGGATTTTCAGAGGTTGCAAGTACCAAGTAAAAATCAATGTGGAACAACAGTGTAGAGTATACAATCTGATTCTCTACGTCTGAGAAGTGAATTGCTCAACAGGCATAATATACACTCTATTAATAAGTAGTCGTGAATATTTAAGAATAAAAGATTATATATATTATTATTATTTCAAATGGCTAGTAAATTTTTAGGATATAAATACTGATTCAGTTGTTTGGACTTAACTACTTAATAAATGTAATTTTTGTTTGTTTGCTTTTATGGCATGGGGGGGCACCATGAAAAAATTACTGGGACACTAAATGTGCCTTTGAACTGAAAAAGTTTCGGAACCTCAGCCTTACATAGTTGGATCTTAAATTGTTCTGCTTTCATGACTTTTTTTGGTTAGTTTTTTTCTTTGCTATATATCTCACCACTACTGTTACCAATGTGCCTACTCCATTTAATACTCATATAGTACAATTGTAGGCACTTTATATATATATTAACTTATTTAATCCTTATGACAGCTGTGCGAAATAGCTACTATTATTATTCCCATTTTACAGATGAAGAAATCGAGGCAAAAAGGTTAATTATATCATTCAAAGTCATACAGCTAGGAAATAGGAGCACCAGGATTCAAATGTGCAGTTTGACTCCAGAATCTGTGCTCTTAACCATTCTGCCCCCTACCCCTACCCACTAGTTGTTACTTTTCATCTGCTATAGGCATGGAAACTAAATATCCAAGTTTGTTGGAACTACATGTAAAGTAAAAGTTAAAAGTCACTTCTGGGAGAAAAGTGCATGAACTCTACAGCTCGTGCAGTTTGCACAAGACTGAGCATAAAATACTTAAAAATCACTCCTTCCCCTCTCTGACTCTTCCAGCTGCTGTAGTTAGCAAAGGTGGGGGTGGGGTGGGGTGAATATTTATTGGATTAAACAGGATGTCTTAGGCCATCTATGTTTCTCTGGGGGTCCGTTTTAAACTTGGATCCTCCAACCAACAAGTTGCTCTTCTCCGGAAACAAAAAATGTTTAAAGTACTCTCTTCATTGTAGAGAAGGACAAAGGTGGGCAAAAAATGCAACACCTAAACATGACAAAAAGAGTTAGGGTTATCTAGAGCGAGGCAGAGCCATATTAAAACCACAAGGAGAAACGCCATTTTGGGGACAATAAGAAATTTTTGCAGACTTACTAGAGAAAATAAAGTTCCCCAGAAATATGATCAAGATTGTACTTAAGGCCGGGCGCAGTGGCTCACGCCTGTAATCCTAGCACTCTGGGAGGCCGAGGTGGGTGGATTGCTCGAGGTCAGGAGTTTGAGACCAGCATGAGCAAGAGCAAGACCCCGTCTCTACTATAAATAGAAAGAAATTAATTGGCCAACTAAAAATATATATACAAAAAATTAGCCGGACGTGGTGGCACATGCCTGTAGTCCCAGCTACTCAGGAGGCTGAGGCAGGAGGACTGCTTGAGCCCAGGAGTTTGAGGTTGCTGTGAGCGAAGCTGATGCCACAGCACTCACTCTAGCCTGGGAAACAAAGCAAGACTCTGTCTCAAAAAAAAAAAAAAAAAAAAAAAAGACTGTACTTAAAGTGAACCTTGAGCAAATGCAACAATGGTGATTTAGATAAACAGCTTGCATAGAAGAGAACTAGTAGAATCTGGAAAGTACAGGAAGGAAAGTGTAAATCAGATCAGAGAAACTCACATTGGTTAAGAGCTTTTTTTAGGGAGAAGGAACTGAAAGTTTAAAACAGAACCTACTAAGCCACCTTTGAAGAACTTTATACAGATTTATGCATGAGGCCATGGGTGGTAAACTGTATACTTTCATTTCAGACTTGGGTTCAGTCTTTCACAGTGAAAGATTTTTGTGAGCTTCATAAAGTCTCCAGTAAAGAATCCTTCTATGTATGATTTATACATAGCAATCTGGATGGCTAGATCCTACCTGATGTGCAGTCAAAATTCTGATAGCCAGAGGAGGCAAAATGAGGGGAAAATCTTTTTCAGTTTGAGTGTAATATACAGAACATGAACTTCCTGATAACTCTGAGGATGTCCAGAGTTTTTCTTGCTTATGAAACTGCTTGAGAGCTGGATTCTGGATGGGTGGAATTTATAGCAACATTATGTCCCGGATTTTCTAGGACAGCCCAGATTTCAAATACCCTATCTTATTGTAATTATAAGTATGCTTAAACTTGTACTCTCATGTATCCTGATTTGGATAGAGAGGAAAACATGGGCATAATAAAAGTGATCCTTTCTTGGAATGTATGATAAGGGTAAATACCAGAGGAAATCATGGTTGGGTCTAGGATAGCAATGCTCTACTTAGAGTATTCCTTGGTAACGTGGTATAAAGAACCTATCTTTGGTGTGCAAGAGGCAGAAAGAAACTCTTGCAAAATTGAGGATGGTGTGTGTGCCATTTGAAGAGAATAGAAAATTCCAAAGGGGGAGAAGATTTGGGGCCAAAAAAGAGAGAAGGTCAGCTCTGTTCCCTTTGGAGAGGAGGAAGAGACTGAACGTTTGAGAAAATCAGAAGGAAGGGGTTTAAAGAAGAAAGTTATACAAAGACTCACAGAATAGAGAGAGAAAAAGAGAGAAAGGGATTGAGAGAGAGAGAAAAGGAGAATGTTATTTTATTTTATTTTATTTTTGAGACTCCAGGCTAGAGTGAGTGCCGTGGCATCAGCCTAGCTCCCAGCAACCTCAATCTCCTGGGCTCAAGCAATCCTACTGCCTCAGCCTCCCAAGTAGCTGGGACTACAGGCATGTGCTGCCATGCCCAGCTAATTTTTTCTCTATATATTAGTTGGCTAATTAATTTGTTTCTATTTATAGCAGAGACGGGATCTCACTCTTGCTCAGCCTGGTTTTGAACTCCTGACCTCGAGCAATCTGCCCCTCTCGGCCTCCCAGAGTGCTAGGATTACAGGCGTGAGCCACCGCACCCGGCCACAGTTTCTCTTGAGATGTGGATGTCTGTAGGGCTCCAGAGGAAATGTTGAGAGAGATCTAAGGCTGCGATCTCTGGAACTGGACCAAAGACCCTCCAAACAGGAAAAAGTCCGAGCATCATACACTAGAACTGGTGATCTCTTCAGGGATCCCGGGTTGGACAGTTTTCCTCCAAAGCTGCAAGTGGTCTTAGATCATATTCTATGGGGAACTTTGGAGACCAAGCAAGACGTTTTTTTGATGTTGCATAACCTTAAGGAAATCTCTCTTTAAAATACTGTTGGCTTGCAAGGCAGGGGTACTTAGCTGACTAAAAGGTGTGTTTCTCAGATTCTTGGGAACATCAAAGGAAGTGTGTCAATCCCCCACTTTCCAAAAGCTGGGATTTTATGCTACCAGCTAGTATTCATTTTTCAAAGGAAAATACATTTGTAGATGCTATAGCCTTTGCCCAGAGATTCTGAGAAGCTTATCATTTTTAAAGCTTGAGAATGTTTAGTTGGTTTTCTCTCCCGAATAATAGTGTAAGTGGAATTTAGTACAGACCTTTTAAAAAAGCAATTTGGCAGTACATATCAGGAACCTTTTAAATTTTCACACTACTTGATATAGAAATGCCACATCTGAGAATTTCTCTGAGGAAATAACCTTATAGTGCTTTATGCATTTATGCAAAAAGCATTATTTATAATAGCAAAAAATTAGAAGTAATTTAAATGCCCAACGGTAAGGGACTGGTTAAGCAAATTCTGGCACCTTCTCTTTTTTTTTTTTTTTTTTTTTTTTTTGAGACAGAGTCTCGCTTTGTTGCCCAGGCTAGAGTGAGTGCCGTGGCGTCAGCCTCGCTCACAGCAACCTCAAACTCCTGGGCTCGAGTGATCCTTCTGCCTCAGCCTCCCGAGTAGCTGGGACTACAGGCATGCGCCACCATGCCCGGCTAATTTTTTTATATATATATCAGTTGGCCAATTAATTTATTTCTATTTTATAGTAGAGACGGGGTCTCGCTCTTGCTCAGGCTGGTTTTGAACTCCTGACCTTGAGCAATCCGCCCGCCTCGGCCTCCCAAGAGCTAGGATTACAGGCGTGAGCCACAGCGCCCGGCCTGGCACCTTCTCTTAATGTAATATTTTGCAGATGCTAAGACTATATTTACAAAGAATTATTAATGATGTGGAGAAATATTTATAATAAAAATTAAGTAAAAAATTATAAACAAAGTATGACCTCAACTATGTTAAAATATGATCTCAACTATGTTAAAGGTATTTTTAAAAAAAAAGACTAGCAGGAAATATACCAAAAAGTTGTTTAGATTGGGGATCTTAAAATAATAGGATTATGGACTATTGGTTTTTTTTTTCTTTATGTTTTCCTATATTTTCCAGATTTTCTGTAAAGGGCATTTAATACATTAATCAGAAAAAAATGTTTAGTTTCAAAAATTTAAAAAATCAGGGAACTAAATGTTTACAAAAATAAAAGTCACTTAGTTAAAAATAATTTTACAAAAGGTTTAGAAGTTGTAAAATAAAAAAGCTAAAGAAAAAATCCCAAAATATTTGTTAAAATGAATAAAATAAAATTTAACCTCTGAAAGAATAGGTAGCTATGAAGGGTATATAACAACATGAAAATGCTTTCGATGTAAGGTTAAATGAAAAGAAGCCAAAATAATTATGATTACAACCATCCACTTTAGTTCCGTTCGGCAACCATACTCAGCCTTACAACATGCAGTAGGCACCCAGTAAAAGGAATTTCCCTACACATATTGCTGTTCCTGCTAGTTCTGTGTCTTAGTCTGTTTGGCTGCTATAAGGAAATAACTTAGACTGAGTAATTTATAAACAATAGAAACTTATTTGCTCACAGTTCTGGAGTCTGCAGAGTCCAAGATCAAGGTGCCAGCAGATTTGGTGTCTGGAAATGGCTTACTTTCTGCTTCAAAGCTGGCACATTCTTGCTGTATCTTCACTTGGCTAAACACGCAAGGCAGCACCTTCAATCTTCTTCATAAGGGCACCAATACCATTCATGAGGAAGAAGCCCTCATGACTTAATCACTTCCCAAAAGGCCCTACCTTTTAATACTATCACACTGGGTATTAGGTTCCAAAATAAGAATTTTGCAGAGACACCAACATTAAGACCATAGCACTCTTGAATCTCTCCACCTTTTGCACCCTTGCCCGTTGCTTCCTCATTTTTGACACATATTTCTTTTCTTTTATTTACTTATTTTTTTGAGACAGAGTCTCACTCTGTTGCCTGGGCTTGAGTGCCATGGGATCAGCCTGGCTCACAGCAACCGCAAACTCCTAGACTTTAGCCATCCTTCTACCTCAGCCTCCTGATTAGCTGGGACTACAGGCACGGGCCACCATGCCCAGCTAATTTTTTCTGTGTATTTTTAGTTGGCCAATTAATTTCTTTCTATTTTTAGTAGAGACAGGGTCTCGCTCTTGCTCAGGCTGGTTTCGAACTCCTGACCTTGAGCCATCCTCCCTCCTTGGCCTCCCAGAGTGTTAGGATTATAGGCATGAGCCACCACGCTCAGCTGACACATATTTCTGACCTGGTTTTCATTGAGATTCTGCCTTGCTCCTGCCAAAATATGCTCACTGACTACTTTTGGTTATGCTTCTCCAGATCTGAGCTAGCTCATGGTACTCTCCTATTGGCACAGGCCAGCTGTCTCATCTTGAAGAGCTAACTGTTTAAAAAAAAAAAAGACTGGTAGGAAATCCAGTATATCAAATGGTACTCTGGTGGGATTGCGGGTAGTTTATGTCATTTTTCTATAGATTCAAAATTTTGCAATGTAATTATATTAAATGTATAATAAAAATATTTAAAGTTTGAATTGAAGTCATTCACCAAGTTCTTTCATAGGTAACTATTGAATTCTCTTCCCTTTCATGATTTCCAAGGATGAATATAAAATTGATATCCCTCTAGCCAAGAAGATACAGGGCCTGAGATCCTATCTGAAGTCAGAGAACCTGTTCTTCATTTTTCTCCCTCCAAATCACACTCTGTACTGCCCTCACAGTTTACTTTCCAAAACAGAAACGAATATATATTTCTCCTGCTTCAAAGCTCTGGATGCTCCCCAATGCCTGCGGGATCAAGTCCAAGTTCTTTAATATGGCTCCCAAGACCCTTCCCTGTCTATTGTCATTCCACCTCTCCAACTTTATCTTCCAGTAATCTGCTAACTTTTTTCTTCCTTACCCTATGTTACACCAGACTATTTGCCATTCCTTAAACACATATTATACCTGTGGCATTTCAGGTAAAAAAAAAAAAATTAAAAAAAAAAAACAAACGCATATTAACTTTTTATTGACATAAAACATTCATATAGTAAGGCATGCAAATCTTAAGTGTAGAACTCAATGAATGGTCACACATGAACACACATGTGTCACCACTACTCAGATCAAGAGGTTATAAATTTCCAGCCTCTAGAAGGCTCTTCCATACCCTTTCCCGGTCCATAGCTACACTTCCACACAGAGATGATCACTATTCTGACTTCTGTCAACAAGGATTAGTTTATCCTGTTCCTAAATTTCAAAAAATGGAAAAACACTGTTATATGTTCTTTACAACACAGTACATTTCTATGTTTCATCTACATGAGAATAGGAATGTTAAATATCTGTCATGTGCCAATGCTCTCCCATTCTGCATTCCTAGCAGACATTACTAAACCACTATTCTTTCTTGTGCCTAGGCTAGGCTTTAGGTTCTTTTTCTAAATGGCACACCAGCAGCCACCACAGTTGTTGAGAACTAGCACTAGTGAAATCTCCCTGAACAAGAATGATCCTTTTTACATGACAGCCCTCATCTCTACCACCCACAACACATTTAATTTAATGTCATTTAATTGATTTTATCAATGTAATATCTCTCTAATATGCCCCTTTCTCCAATTCCTACTGCTTTTGCTTATTTCAAGCTTTTATAATTTCTTTTTTCCTTTTTTGGTTTTTAGACAAAGTCTTGCTCTGTTGCCCTAGGTAGAGTGCAGTGGTGTTGTCATAGCTCACTGCAACCTCAAACTCCTGGGTTCAAGTGATCCTCCTGCCTCAGCCTCCCCAACAGCTGGGACTATAGGCATGCGCCACCACACCTGGCTAATTTTTTTCTATTTTTGGTAGAAACAGCTCTTGCTCTTGTTCAGGCTGGTCTCGAACTCCTGACCTCAAGCGATCCTCCCTCCTTGACCTCCCAGAGTGCTAGGAGTACAGGCATGAGCCACTGCGCCCAGCCAAGCTTTCATAATTTCTTACCTGATTTTCTACAACAATCCCTTACTGTTTTCCCTGCTTTCAATTTCATCTCCTTTATTCTCTTCCATACACTTGCAGATTAATCTTTTTAAATATCCAAATATGACCATATCATTCTTAAAGGGTAAAACACTTTAAGGACTACCTTTCAAGTTAAGCTATAGTGCTTAGCATGGTAATATAGGCCTCATGATCTTGCCTTGCTTATCTCTCTAGTACCATCTTCTATATCTTGCCCTCCAGTATACGCCAGCTACGTGCAGGTTCCTGAAACATGCCCCAGACCCTTTTCTCTTTTGTATCTTGCATGTGCTTCCTCTCTTCTACCTGTATAAGTCCACTCGCCCTTCAAGATTCAGATGTCTTTTATTACCTAAACTTTTGTTGATCATTCCTTCCCTAACAAACTTATTCTTTCCCAGGCAAAATTAAATTATTCCTTATTTGTGTCCTCTTAGTACTTTGTACATATCCTTGTTATGGTGATTATGATGTTGTAATATTGTCTGTTTACATTTCTGAGAGCTCCTTGAAGGGAGAGAACTTCGTAGCTCCAGAACTCATCAGATTACATGATATTTTTCTCTAATTTTTAAATTGTGGTAAAAATACATCTTTCTCTCTCTCACTCTCATGTGTGCACACACACAAACACAAATATACATAACATAAATTACTATCTTAACTTTATTATTATTATTTTTTTTTAATTTTAGAGACAGGGTCTTGCTCTGTTGCCTAGGCTGGAGTACAGTGGCATGATTATAGCTCACTGCAACCTCAAACTCCTGGGCTCAAGGGATTCTCCTGCTTCAGCCTTCCAAATAGCTGGGACTGCAGGCATGCACCACCTGCTTGGCAATTTTTTGTAGAGATAGGGTCTCGGTATGTTGCTCAGGCTGCTCTCAAACTCCTGGCCTGAAGCTATCCTCCTGCCTCAACTTCTCAGAGTGCTAGGATTACAGGCATGAGCCACCTTGCCTGGCCGAGTTTCAGTTTTATAAGATAAAAAAGTGCTAGAGATGGATGGTGGTGACAGTTGCACAACAGTATGAATGCACTTAATGCCACTGAACTGTGCACTTTAAAATGGTTAAGGTAGGCCAGGTGTGGTGCCTGTAATCCTAGCATTCTAGGAGGTTGAGGCAGGAGGTTGAGGCTTGAGGCCAGGAGTTTGAGACCAGCATGAGCAAGAGCAAGACCCCATCTCTACAAAAATAGAAAAGTTAGCCAGGCATAGTGGTGCATACCTGCAGTCCCAGCTACTTGGGAGGCTGAAGCAGCAGAATCGCTTGAACCTAGGAGTTTGAGTTTGCAGTGAGCTATGATGACACCACCGCACTTCAGCCTGAGTGACAGAGCGAGACTGTCTCAAAAAAACCCCCCAAACCTAAAAACCAAAAAACCCTGAAACTCTATACCAATTAAATGATAACTCCTCAGTCCCCCACACCTGCCCCCTCAGCCATTGGCAACCACTATCCTACTTTCTGTCTCTATGATTTTGACTACTCTACCTCAAATAAGTGGAATCATATAGTATTTGTCTTTTTATGATTGGCTGATTTCACTTTGCATAACATTGTCCATGTTGTAGCATATTACAAAATTTCCTTCTTTTAAAGTCTGAATAACATTCCATTGTATGGATATACTACATTTTGCTTATTCATACACCAGTGGACTCCTGAGTTGTTTCTACATTTTAGCTATTGTTAATAATGCTTCTATGAACATGAGTATACGCATATCTCTTTGAGAGCTTGCTTTCAATTATTTGGGTATATAACCATAAGTGAAATTGCTGGATCATATGGTAATTTTTATTTTTAATTTTTGAGGATACATTATACTTCTTTCCACAGTGGCTGCATCATTTTACATTCCCACCAACAGCGTACAAGTGTTCCACTTTCTTCACATTTGTATATCTTCTTTGGAGATATTTCTATTCACGTCCTTTGCCCATTTTTGAGTTCAGATTTTGTTGTTGTTGTTAAGTTTTAGGAGTCCTCTATATATTCTGGTTATTAATCCCTTATCAGATATGTGATTTGCAATATTTTCTCCTATTCTGTGGGTTGCCGTATTACTGTTGATAGTGTCTTTTTCTTTCTTTTTTTTTTTAGGAAACATGATCTCACTGTGCTGCCCAGGCTGGACTCAAACTCCTAGGCTCAAGCTATCCTACCTCAGCCTCCTGAGTAGCTGGGACTACAGATGCATACCACTGAGCCTAGTCCTGATAGTGTCTTTTTTTTTTTTTTTTCTTTTGAGACAGTCTCGCCTTGTTGCTCAGGCTAGAGTGAGGCCTTGGCATCAGCCTAGCTCACAGCAACCTCAAACTCCTGGGCTCAAGCAATCATCCTGCCTCAGCCTCCCGAGTAGCTGGGACTACAGGCATGCGCCACCATGCCCGGCTAATTTTTTGTATATATATTAGTTGGCCAATTAATTTCTTTCTATTTATAGTAGAGACGGGGTCTCGCTCTTGTTCAGGCTGGTTTCAAACTCCTGACTTCGAGCTATCCACCCGCCGAGGCCTCCTATAGTGTTAGGATTACTGGTGTGAGCCACTGTGCCCAGCCTACATCCTTGTTTTTATATATGAAGAAAAAGAAGACGGGTGTTACTCCTGAGGCCAGAATTACCAAAAAATAGACATTACAGAAGGAAGACTTCAGCTCAGTGAAGGAAGAAGAACTTCAATCATCTAGAATAGGTAGATTTGGAAGGAAATGTTCAAATGAAAGTTGGATGGCCACCTGCTTTGCTGTAGAAGGCAAGTCTGATCATTTCTGTCTCTTGCTTACAAATATCCTATGACTGTCTATAAACTTAAGGAGAAAATCCCACTTTTAAAAATGGCATATGTGTCCCTTATGATGCGGTCCTAAGCTACCATTATAGCTTCATCTCCTGCCATGTATGTATGTTCTTGATATATCTAACTATAAACTCTAATGTCTTTTCTAAGTTCTTTACTTAAAAATAAAAGCCACCTTCAAAAACAGACTTTTTCTAATGTTTCAAGTAAGTAAGCTAAGGGATGTGGCTGTAGCTTAAAATTCCACACATGTAATCATCAGGACAGATTAAATGGAATCAATGGGTAGCAAGTGTACACATGTGCTAGCATGAGTCTAAGGGCATATGAAATCCAAACTGAGGCAGATGAGAAGAAATGATTTTTAAGAAGAAAGGGGGCTCAGAGTTTGGTGGTGTGCCCCTCTGAGCCCGCTGGCGTACCTCTCTGAGCCCGCCAGCGAAATAAATAAAAAAAAAAAAAAGAAGAAGAAAGGGAACTCATTTTTGTGGAACATTTACTACAAAACAGGCATTGTTAACATGCTGCACATGGTATTTAATTTTAAGAATGCAAAAAGACAAAGAGAAATAGATCCTTTACACTATCTTTGAGGTGAGCACATACCTTAGGAGTTTTGGTATTGTCATGGTCTTTGTAAGAAGCACAAAATTTTAAACTTTGAACGTATCTTCTGCTTTATGGATGACTTAGAATGTCAACAAGTAATTTCTGGGTGCTTTTTATATATGTCAGGATTATGCTGGGTGCTAGGAATACAAAGGTGAAGAAGATATGGGTTCGACTACATCATTATTGGTCCTAGCCAATAAGGGTGATGCACTTTCTTTGACTGGAGATCATCATCAGCTAGGGCCTACATAGTCTCTCTCCTTGAAGAAATCAAGTATATGGGAAAAAAAATGGGGCTTAGAGAAACACTTTAGCAGATCTAATCATATCTCTTCTTTGCTCATGAATGTTCAGTAATTGCCCAATAACTACAATACAAAGTCTGCTCTTTTCAAATGTCCATACATGGTCCTTTATGATCAACCAGCAGATCTACTTGGTTGGAGCAGACTTATCTCTTAGGTACCTTTCTTGTTCTGATATAACTTATGTACCAAGCCACCTTTTCATACAATATTATTAGTTTTTAAACTAGGTTTTTCTATCTCCTAGGAAGACAATAGAATGTGGATATTGATCCACTGAGCAACATATTTCTCATTAGAGACAATGAAATAAGATTTTTTTCTGCAAGTAATTGTCACCTGAGTTTGGATGAAACTGAGTTTCCAGAACTTCCAGACTGGAAGGCTAAATTTGGAGACCTGACTACAATCATGAGATCTCCCTTGAAAGTATCAGTTATAAGTCCTCAGAGTATTTTTACAGAACAGTCGGACATTTACCATATTATTTCTCAGTAATCTGTTTGTGATTCAATGGAAAGAACACAGGCTGGTATTCTAGTCCTGTCTGTGATTTACTAGATGACCCTGGGCACCAATTAAGCCTTATATGCCATAAATTTCCTCATTCTTCATCCCAGAACAATATGGGCTTTATGTGTACTTAATTGTGATGATAAACAAGATTATAGTTGCCAAAATTTCCAACTCAACAAGTGTGTAGTTATTATAGCAAATACAAATGTTCATATTTGTGTTCAAGTTTATAATCTATTGGGGTCAGACTTATAAAAGTAATAAGTAGGAATTCAGAGAATGGAGGGATCACATTTGGTGGAGTACAGGGGTGGTAATCAGAAAGATTTAATATAGGAGGCAGGAGTTGAGCAGGGTCTTGAGGAAGAGGAAGGGTGGTAGAAGACAGTTATCTGGAAGGGATAAGGGCAGAAAGGCTTTGGGACTCTCAGTCTGTCCCCAAATTTCTTTTTCAGACTCATTATCTTCTGCACACTCCAGAGTAAATGCTATCCTCTGAATCACAGACATGTGTCTGGCACATAGCAGGCAAATCTTCAAGGTTCAGCTTCTACCTCTTCCACTGAAGCCTCATCCAAGTGGAATTTATCACGCTTTCCTCTGTATTTTCCCAGCCCTGTTCATAGGACCTGTTGCTTTTATTCTAGTTTAATAGAACCACCTCCCTTGCTTAACAGTGAACTTTTTTTTCTTTTCTTTTCTTTTTTTCTTTTGAGATAAGAGTCTCACTGTCTTGCCCAGGCTAGAGTGACATGTGTCAGCCTAGCTCACAACAACCTCAAACTCCTAGGCTCAGACAATCCTCCTCCTCCTCAGGGATCCTCAGCCTCCCAGGTAGCTGGGACTACAGGCATGTGCTACCATGCCCGGCTAAGTTTTTCTATTTTTGGTAGAGATGGGGTCTTGCTCTTGCTCAGGCTGGTCTTGAAGTCCTGAGCTTAAGCAATCCTCCCATGTTGGCCTCCCAGAGTGCTGGGATTACAGGCATGAGCCACCACACCCAGCCCCAACAGTGAACTTTTTGGAGATAGGAATCTGTGGTTTGTCTTTTTTCCTAGACACCTAACTCAAAGCCTTTGCTCTTTTTTTTTTTTTTTTTTTTTTTTTTTTTTTTTTTTGAGACAGAGTCTTACTCTGTTGCCTGGGCTAGAGTACCATGGCGTCAGCCTAGCTCACAGCAACCTCAAACTCCTGGGCTCAAGTGATCCTCCTGCCTTAGCCTCTAGAGCAGCTAGGACTACAGGCATGCGCCACCATGCCTGGCTAATTTTTTTCTATATATTTTTAGTTGTCCAGCTAACTTCTTTCTATGTTTTAATTTTATTTTTATTTTTTATTTTTTGGCAGAGCTAGCTGAGGCTTTCTTTTGGAAACAGCAATTGAATTGGTTTTTAGTTGGGGGCACAAGTAAGAAGGGGTACTCCCGGCAGTAAACTCTCCCCAAGGGTGGGATGAGGACTGAAGCTGAGCCTTAGGTGGGTCTCATGTCTCCTATATTCCCTGGCACAGCTGCCACCCCCCAACAGGCTTTTTGACAGCCACTCAGGGGGGTAGGCTGGAGGGGCGCAGTGGCCATTCACTTGGGCAGGACATCAGAGGACTCGGACACCAGCTTCCCATCTCGGGT
Source organism: Microcebus murinus (assembly GCF_040939455.1). Taxonomy (NCBI): domain Eukaryota; kingdom Metazoa; phylum Chordata; class Mammalia; order Primates; family Cheirogaleidae; genus Microcebus; species Microcebus murinus. The sequence continues at coordinate 40,017,399 of NC_134105.1, read as the reverse complement.
CTCAATCTTCTTCACAGCCACAGCCCTGGAGGAGCTGGTGCAGCTGAAGGAGTCAGAGCTCCCATCAGAGCCAACGCTGGGCAGGAGGGAGCTCAGACCATAGCTGAGGCAAGGGCTTGTGAGGCCCCTGTATGTAGGTCGAGCTCAGCCCACCTGAGTAGCCACTGGTGGTCTTCATGTGGATGCTCATGTTCTGTATCCTAGACTCTAGCCAGCTGTCCTTGCCCTCCAGCAGCTTGCGGTAGGTGGCAATCTCAATGTCCAGGGCCAGCTTGACATTCATCTGTTCCTAGTACTCGTGCAGCTGCCGCGCCATGTCCTTCTATTTTTTTAGTAGAGACAAGGGTCTTGCTCTTGCTCAGACTGGTCTTGAACTCCTGAGCTCAATCCACCCGCCTCGGCTTCCCAGAGTGTTAGGATTACAGGGGTAAGCCACCACGCCCAGCCCAAAGCCTTTGCTCTTAAGTAATTAGGAAATGTTTATTCAATTGAACTTGCTCCAAGGACACTGATATCTCAAGTGAAGAGCATGTTGGTATCATCTTAATGTCTCTATAGGCTTTCATTCTTGTTTCCTTCTGTGTTCCTTATAGCATCCCTGTGAAGCTGAGATGCAGTTAAAAAACTTACAGATGAGGAAACCGAGAGGGTACATTTGCCCAAAGTCATCCACATGATACATGTCAAAACCAGACAGGGCTCTTATGAATTGAAATCTGGTACTCCTTTGAATTGAAATCCACTATACATGGGCCTTGTAGCATCACACAGATAGGGGTAAAATGCATTCTCAGAGCCCTAGTTTTCTCATCTGTAAAAGGGAGCAATAGTACTACTTCACAGGATTATTGTGGAGATTAAATGGAATAGTATGTGAAGTCCCTAGCTCAATGCCTAACCACTTACTGGGCAATGCTTGGTCCCTTCTCACTAAGCTTATTACCTCCTGGGATTCAGATGGACATGGATAAATAAGAGGCATTCAAGGTGTAGTGTGAAATAGACTACACAGAAGAGTGTTCCTCTGTAACCTCTTAACAGTTACAGCCTTGGCGGGGTGCAGTGGCTCATGCCTGTAATCCCAGCAATTTGGGAGACCAAGGTGGGAGGATCACTTGAGGCCAGGAGTTCAACACCAGCCTCAGCAACATAGCTAGACTCGGGACTGTCCAGAAAAACAGAAAAATTAGCAGGCATGGTCACCTGTATTTGTACTCCCTGCTACTTCAGAGCCTGAGGGGGGAGAATCACTTGAACTGGGAAGTTTGAGGTTATAGTGAGCTGTGATCATTCAACTGCACTCTAACCCAGGCAACAAAGCAAAACCTTGTCACAAACACACAAAAAACAGTTCCAGCCTCCGAGTCAAGTTATAAGAAAACGGTATAAGGCAGTATTTTGTGAATATTTAAAATTTAGCATCTTCCTTTCACCCCCATGTCCACTGTTTGCCGTATCTTTTTCCTGCCCAGCACGTGTCAAACTCAAGGACTACAGTTGTGTGATTTGTCCAGCTTTGATGTCTGAAGTTGACTGAATAATCTGAGGCTGGGGTCTTTTAAAAAAACCTAACAAAACCGGAAGTCCTCTCTGATTGTGACTTTAAATAAAATAATTACATAGAGGAAGGCAACAAGTTAAAAGCAAGGGGTGGAGGGGGCCCATTGATGGTAGCTGATTTTATACCTGCCAGAAACTAAATAAATGATTTATAAAATCTCTTTTGTGTGTGTGTGGGATGCTCCAGAGATTTCTTTTTTGAACTCCTTAACTCCTGAATTGGCTGCCTTTTAAAAGGAAGAAAGGTCCAGCTGTGGTGGGCTGGTGGCAACGGTGAACGAGTGGGGTCGACCCTCGGGGTTTCCTCTGTCTAGCTCCCAGGGGGACAGGGCGGGGGGTACGCTCAGAATCCCGCAGTGGCCGCCGAGGTTCCGCTGAGGCTCAGGCTGGGCCCGATGCGTGTGCCAGGACAGAGGGTGCACATCCAAGGCCGGGCTTCCTCCCCAGGGGAACAGCTTTGAGAGTGAGGCGCCAAGGCAGCTTTCGAGCCCTTCTTTCTGCCTGGGCTCCCGGGTAGAGCCCAGGAGGCTGACATGAGCGGCGCGGCCGCGCCGGCGACCCCGCACGGCTCCCCAGCGACACCCAGTCGGGCTGCGGGACCTCACGACCTCTCCTCCCGGGCCTCGCTCCTCCCCACGAGCCGCGGGTGACTTCGACCCTCCCCCTCCGCTTGGGGGCCCCGCCCCCTCCCCGCAGGCTAACGAGTGTCCTCGCGCTCGCTCCCCTTCCCTCAGCGTGGGTGTGAGTGCGCCGTCCTCCCACCTCGGCCCTCTCCCCATTGTTCCTTCGCGACCACCACAAGCCTCCTCCCCCCGCCCCGGTTTAACTGGTTCCTGGGGGCCCCCAGCACCCTTTCCTCTGCGTCTCCTCTCCTGGGTCTCTTCCCCGTTGGTCTCCTACCCTCCAGTCCGGGACCCCATTCAGGGTTCTGTCCTTCTCTCCCCTCCCCCTCTCCCACGGCTCCCACTCTTCCTCGGCCCCCTCCCCTCAGCGGGTCCTCCTCTTTCTCTCCCTCCCCCCTCCCCCTCCCCATCCCTTCCCCCCCACAATGCAGTTCGCGGCGCGGCGGACATGGCGGTGGAGCCCTGAGCTCGTCGTGTCCCGGCCTCCAGCGGCGGCGGTGACGGCGGCGGCGGCAGCAGCGGCGGCAGGAGGCGGAGGGGGAGCGGGAGCCACTGAGATGAGGAGGCGTCGCGCGCGCCTGTAGCTCGCGGGCCTCGCAGGTACCGAGGTTCCGGCTGCGGCGCAGCGCCCGGTGCGGAGGGGGTGTGCTCGGGAAGGCCGGGCGGCCCCCAGTTCGCTCTCCTCAGGTGCCGAGCCTCGCAGGTGTCGGGGGCCCTGCCTGAGCGCGTCTCAGCCACCCCCTTGGGGCCTGACACTTCTTTCTGTGCTGGAACGGGCTTCGGGTGTCCCAGGGGAAGACTGAGACGTGGGAGGTAGGGACGGCGGCCTGGGCGGCCTGAGGAGGGCATTGGGGCGCTTTGGGGACGAACTCCACATAGTGGCTGGGCTCCGGCCCCGGACCGAAACCTGTTGTAGACCCGTGAGGTGGATTTGAGTTAACGGGATTAGTTTGAGCATTCTGGTGGGTTCAGTACGATTTCCTGTCATATGTGTCTTTTCTTTCACCCTTGCTTAGATATAGATGTGTGTGTGTGTATATATATATAACATATAAATATGCACGCGCATGTAATACGTAATAAATGTTTTCTCTGGGCTCACATGTAATACATAATGTTTTAATGTAGGGAAAGGACAGAGGTGTCTGTGTGGATTTCGTTTCTTGCTTGCCCGCCTTCTCTCCCCACCCCCCCGCCCCCTAGTCGAAAGGTGGTAATGCGCGCTTTTGACGTGGGTAACTGTGAGATTCCTATTTGTAAACAGACAGCACTCCCCGAGTGTGTTGCACGCCTCCGTGAGAGGTTTCAGATCCTATTGATATCTGGATTCCAAAAGAATGAGATATTTAGACCTGAAAGAAGCATATCGGCGGGATTTCTAGTCGTACTTGAACGGGATGAATTACTGTTGTTTTAACAACGTTGATTAAACATTTTCTTTTCAGTAAATTACCAAATCTTAAATGAATTTTGTAGCTTCCGTGATATCTTAGTTTCAGTATATCACATTTCTTCGTTTTGATATATTTTTTGATACAAAAGTAGTTCCTTACATATTTGATGTTCCCTTTGTGATCTTCTTAGTGTCCAGAAATGCAATTCGAATTGTGTATTGCTGGCATGCATTTAGTAATTAGCTTGAGTGGATCAGATTACCTTTTATTTTCGAAGATTTTCCCCCCCAAGTCTTGTAGCAGCGAAATGTTTGTAGCACTTGGTGAAACAGGACATACCATACATATATGCTGTTTCAGTTTTTAAAGTGATGGAGAACTATCAGCTAATAAAATTGGATGATCCCAACCGGATATAATAATTTACAGAGAATGCCATACCAGGGTGTTGAATTGTGGGATAGTTTAAAAAGAAAAGTTGACTTTGTGTGTGTACGTTGAAATTTTCTTTAGGCTCAGAATCTATGTATGTCTCCTTAGAATTTGCTGCACTACACAGCATCCTAGTACTGATTAGTCACAACTTGTGAAATTATGAAATATCGATTAATTTAGAAAACTGTGCTTAAGATAATCAATGAACTCATTAGTGTCTAGTGTGCTCTGTTGCTTTTATAAACACATTTTTAAATAGTGCTGCTTAGAAACCACATACTTTGGGAAAGGTAAGAATTTTGAATCATTTTATGCTTTAAAAATATATTTAGTGTAAACAAAAGAAAGTTTAAAAAAAAAAACTCTTGTACTTGAATTTTACTGCTGTTTGCAATTTTTCTTTTGGGTAGTGTGGAAAATGAAAAAATGAAACTTCCTTGAAATAATCCAGAAGTGGAAGTGAAAGTTATTGACATTTAATGTTTTAAGTCTAGCAAACATCTAAATACAGAAAGGAAATATAAGGTCTTTTCATTATCCTAGGCCAAGTTGTTAGTAATTTATATAAATTAACAAGATATCATGCATATAAGTTTAATTCAGTTTTATAAATTCTAAACCACATCTAAAATTACATTTATTTTTAGTTAATTTAGCTAGAACAGTACTGTGTCTACATTTTAATTTTAGGCCTTTTAGAACCAAAATCCATAATTGTAATTATAAATATCTCTGATTAACAAAAAGGTGTTTAAAGAGAATTTTTATTAGTTCCCAGAGCAGGGTCATTTTAGTAAGAGTAAGTAATTAGAAAACTTTTTTTGACCTTAAAGTTAACCTTGACATACATAATAAGTACCATTAATTACTTTGTTCTTTATATAATGTCAAATCAGGATCGTAGGTAAAGAAAGGTGTTTGAGTTTATTCGCTGCTGGAAGTTTCTTGTTTCAGAGACAGAAAATAAACAGGACTTAATGTAAATGCTAATGCCAGTAAATTTTGTTTATCCTTAAAAAAAGATCAGATCATTTTGATATAACAATTCAGTGAGATGTTTTCCTTTTTAAAATATATTGCAGATGCTTGATTGATAAAATAATGTTACAAAATTCAATCAAAGTCATTGTTGCAAATAGAAATATGTTTTAAAAAAGAATAATTCTAGAAAGACCTAAACCAGGTAAAGGAAAAGAATACCATATTTCAAAGGAGGATATGTGGACATTTTATTATTAATCTTAGAGGAATTAGGGTTGTTTACATGGTACTAATTGAATTGTTTTAATTCTAGAATCCTAGATAATTGCATAATTTGGGGAAATGTTTAAAAACCAGCGTAATGTTCTCAAGTGTTTCTTATAAACCTGAAAAGAGGAAAAAGTATATAAATACAAGATTAACAGTTCAGATTTTTTTTCCTCCTAAGTGAGATTTAATTTGTGTGGTTGTCTTATGGTGTTCAGATTATTTTCATATTAAATCATCTCACTGGATGTCTAAAATTATTCTGAGAGTTGAAGGGGGAGAGAAAAGGGAACTAACATTTATTACAGTACCTGTTTTGTTCCAGGCACTGTGCTAGACAGGTTTATGCATTTTTGTCTCTTGTTCAATGTTAACAACCGTATGAAACCTGTTTATAGATGAGGAATCTGACTCACAGAGGCTAAGTAATTTGCTGAAGATCATAAAGTTAGAAGGATTTCAAAATAGATCTGTTTTACTAATGTATATGCTATGTTGCTTTTCAGATGTGTTAACTATTTTCTTAATTTTGTAGAAGGGGAAACTGTATAAAGTTGTTCATTCATTTAACCATTTCATCAAACATTTGCATTTGTACTTTATACTAGACAATGCTAGGTTTTAGAGAGACAAAAATATAGAAGACAAACTCTGCTTTCAAGGAATTGAGTCTACATATAATACAATAAATTACAACACAGTAGATTATGATAGGAGTTCAGAGGGAAGAAGCTAGCTCTTGAGGGATAAGTAGGAGTTTGCTAGGTGAAGAAGAGTTGGACTGGAGGCCATTTCAGACCTAGGGAGTAACATATCAAGATGATACATTGTGATGGACCTTGGTATGTGGGGAAGAGTGAGAAATTCAGTGTGGCAGGAGTTGGGGATATGGGTAGAGTGGTGAGAGAAATGATTGGAAGTAGCAGTCAAATTGTGAAGGGCCATGTATGTTAAGTTGTTTGGATTTTTATTTTGTGAGATCACCAAGTGAGATAGTGGTTGAACTGTGATTAGAACTATGTTTTCTGACTCCTAGTTTTAGTCTTGCTTCCTCCTTGGCTTCCTTACCAACACATTGTAACCCAGTTTTCAGTGGATAGTCAAGCTTCTTTTCCATACCACTCTCCCTCTATGGATTCCAGACTGTTTTTTTGAAGATCCTGTGATCCAAATCTTACCACCTAAGAATTTTTTAAGTTTTTAGAAAATTCTTTTGAGAAAATTACCTCTGGGAGAAATTACCATTATGGTTACCCAGAAAGTTTTTTCACTCCTTGGCTCAGATCAGTTGACTGTTTTCTAGTTTAGTGATAGAAAGCAGTAGGTTAGGGCATTGAAGACCGAAGATGATCAACATCTCAGTCTTTGTACAAAACATCCTGTACTTTCAAAAAGAAATAGGTGTGTTATTCACACCTATTCATATCACAATCTGATAGTTTTAAATAGGTATTTGATTTACAATGATAATAAATTACTGTATAGTTACTATGTGCTAATTATTAACTCAGTCCTCACAATAACCTTTTTGATACTATCCTCATTTACAGGTGAGGAAAATACTTGTAGAGGAGTTGAATACCTAGGACAAGATCTCCCAGCTAGTTTGCTGCAGAGCCAGGATTTGAACTTAGGGTGTCTGAGTGGAGTCGAGTCAGAGCTCTTCACCACTACACTGTGTTGTACCTCAATCTTAGAGTGTCAAAATTTAGTATGCAGGCCGGGCGCGGTGGCTCACGCCTGTAATCCTAACACTCTGGGAGGCCGAGGCGGGCGGATTGCTCGAGGTCAGGAGTTCGAAATCAGCCTGAGCAAGAGCGAGACCCCGTCTCTACTATAAAAATAGAAAGAAATTAATTGACCAACTAATATATATAGAAAAAAATTAGCCGGGCATGGTGGTGCATGCCTATAGTCCCAGCTACTTGGGAGGCTGAGGCAGGAGGATGGCTTGAGCCCAGGAGTTTGAGGTTGCTGTGAGCTAGGCTGATGCCACGGCACTCACTCTAGCCTGGGCAACAAAGCGAGACTCTGTCTCAAAAAAAAAAAAATTTAGTATGCAAAGGGTGTTAAATTCTGTATTGTCACATAGGTTGTCAAAAATATGTTGCAAGTATGTAAAGTATGAATTACAGAGAATATCTAAACCTGATTGTATTTTGTCATTGTGTTTGCTACTGTAGTTTAAATAATTAATTATTAAAATTGATCAGTCATTACGTATTCATTAAGCACTAATGCTCGTGCTGAGCATTAGTTTAGGCCGGTGATATTCAAACTATGTTTGGGGACCTTTTGTGTGTGTGTGTGTGTGTGGGGGGGGGAATGTCTTGGAGTGAAACTGTTTTCATATTAGTGTTAAAATACTATTCCTCTTTTCCCATCCAGAGTGGTATCTACATGACATGTGAAATCATTATTGCTTTGATGACTAATGGAATGTATAATAGTATATTGTTTTTTTCCCTTTTTCTTTCTTTTTTTTTTTTTTTTTGAGACAGAGTCTCACTTTGTTGTCCAGGCTAGAGTGAGTGCCGTGGCGTCAGCCTAGCTCACAGCAACCTCAAACTCCTGGGCTTGAGTGATCCTTCTGCCTCAGCCCCCCGAGTAGCTGGGACTACAGGCATGTGCCACCATGCCCGGCTAATTTTTTATATATATATCAGTTGGCCAATTAATTTCTTTCTATTTATAGTAGAGACGGGGTCTCGCTCTTGCTCAGGCTGGTTTTGAACTCCTGACCTCGAGCAATCCGCCCGCCTCGGCCTCCCAAGAGCTAGGATTACAGGCGTGAGCCACAGCGCCCGGCCTTTTTCCCTTTTTCTTTGAGATATGATTTACAATACCACTGGCCAGGTACAGTGGCTCAAGCCTATAGTACTAGCACTCTGGGAGGCCAAGGTGGGAGGATCACTTGAGGTCAGGAGTTCAAGACCAGCCCAAGTGAGACCTAATCTCTACATAAAATAGAAAAATTAGGCAAGCAAGATGATGTGCATTTGTAGTCCCAGCTATTCTGGAGGCTGAGGCAGGAGAATTGCTTGAGCCCAGGAATTGTAATAGAGTGAGACTGTGTTTAAAAAAAAAATTTATACCACCATAAAATTCACCCTTTTAAAATATATGATTCAGTGGTTTTAGTATAAAGTGGTATGACCATCACTTTTTAATTCCAGAATATTTTTATTATCCCCCAAAGAAACCTTGTACTCCTTAGCAGTCACTCCTAATTCCCTCCTCCTCTAAGCCTTTGGCAACCACTAAGCCACTTTCTATCTCTAGAAATTTGCCTCTGGAGATTCTGGACATTTCATGTAAATGGAATTATACAGTATGTGGGTATGTGGCTTTTTTTGTCTGGCTTCTTTCACTACTAAACTTAATATTTTCAAGGTTTGGCCATACTGTAGCATGTATCAGCTTTTCATTCTTTCTTATGGCTGACTAGTATTACATTCTATGGAAATACCACACTTTGTTTATCCATTTTTCCTTTGATGGACATTTGGTCTGTTTCCACTCTTTGGCTATTATGAGTAGTACTGCTATGAACATCATCATGTAAAAGTTTTTGTGTGAATGTATGTTTTTATTTATTTTGGCTTTATACCCCAGAGTGGAATTGCTGGGTGTTTTGATATATTTATGTTTCTGCCAAATTGTTTTTCAGAGCTGCTGTACCATTTTATGTTCCCACTAGCTATGTATGAAGGTTCCAGTTTCTCCATATCCTCACCATCACTTATTATTGTCCATCTTTTTTTTTTTTTTTTGAGACAGAGTCTCGCTTTGTTGCCCTGGCTAGAGTGAGTGCCATGGCGTCAGCCTAGCTCACAGCAACCTCAAACTCCTGGGCTCAAGCAATCCTTCTGCCTCAGCCTCCTGAGTAGCTGGGACTACAAGCATGTGCCACCATGCCCGGCTAATTTTTTCTAATATATATTAGTTGGCCAATTAATTTATTTCGATTTATAGTAGAGATAGGGTCTCGCTCTTGCTCAGGCTGGTTTCGAACTCCTGACCTCGAGCAATCCGCCCGTTTCGGCCTCCCAGAGTGCTAGGATTTATAGGCATGAGCAACCGCGCCTGGCCTGGGGTCCATCTTTTTAATTATAGTCATTGTGGTAGGTGAAATGGTACCTCATTGTGGGTTTGATTTTCCTAATGACTAATGAGATGTTGAGCATCTCTTATGTGCCTATTCATTTGTGTATCTTTTTTTTTTTTTTTTTTTTAAGAGGCAGGGTCTTGCTTTGTTGCCCAAGCTGGAGTGCAGTGGAATGATTATAGCTCACGGTAACCTCAAACTCCTTTGCTCAAGCTATCCTCCTGCCTCAGTTTTCCAAGTATCTAGAACTACAGGTGCTCATCACTGTGCCTGGCTCTAATTTCTTTCAGCAGCGTTTTCTACTTTTTGTTGTACAAGTCTCTCACTTCCTTGGTTATGTAATTCCTTAGTATTTTATTCTTTTTCATACTTTTATAAGTGGAGTTGTTTTCTTAATTTCCCTTCAGATTGTTCATTGTGTATGGAAATGCAGCTGATTTTTGTGTGTTGACTTTGTATCTTGATACTTTGCTGAATTCACTTATTAGTTCTAATAGTTTTTTTTTTTTGTGTGTGTAATCTTTGGGGTTTTCTGTTTATAAAATCATATCATATGAAAACAGGGGTAATTTTACTTCTTTTTTTAAAATTTAGATGCCTTTTATTTCTTTCTTTTGCATAATTTCTCTGGCTAGAACTGCCAGTACTGTGTTGAATAGAATGGCGAAAGCTGGCTTCCTTGCCTTATCTTAGAGAAAAAGCTTTCAGTCTTTTACCATTGAGTATGGTGTCTACTGTAGGTTTTTCTTACACAGATTTTATTATGTTCAGGTAGTTTCCTTCTATTCGTAGTTTGTTGACTTTTTTTATCATTGAAGGATTTTGAATTTTTCAGATGCTTTTCCTGCATCAAGATGATTGCGTGGCTTTCTTCTTGTTCTGTACATTTGATGTAATATGTTGATCTGTTTTCATATGTGGAACCATACTTGCATTCTAGGAATAAATTCCATTTGATCACGGTGTATAATCCTTTGAATATTCAGCTGAATTTGGTTTGCTAGTATTCTGTCGAGGATTTTTGAATCAATGTTCATAACATTTTATTCATTTTTAAGTGTACATTTAATGACATTAAGTATATTCACATTATTGTGCCCTTATCACCTCCATCCATCTCTAGAACATTTTCATTTTCCCAAACTGAAACTTTGTGCCTGTTAAACAATAAGTAAGTCCCTTTTCTAACCAGGCTCTGGCAACTGCCATTCTACTTTCTTGCTCTATGAATTTGACTACTTTAGGTACATCATATGGGTAGAATCATATAATATTTGTTAGTTTTTGACTGGCTTATTTCATTTAACATAATATCTTCAAGGTTCATGTTGTAGCATATGTCAGAATTTTCTACTTTTTAAAGGTTGATAATATTCCATAGTATATTCATACCATGTTTTGTTTATCCACTCATCTATTGATAGACATTTGGGTTGTTTTTACCTTTTGGCTACTATGACTAGTTCTTCTGTGAACATTGGTATTCAAATATCTGTTCAAGTCTCTACTTTCAGTTCTTGGAGTGTATATAGTCAGAAGTGGAATTGTTGGGTCTACCATACTGTTTTTTTCATTTTCTTGAGTTTGTTTTTCTTTTCTTTTCTTTTTCTTTTTCTTTTTCTTTTTCTTTTTCTTTTTCTTTTTCTTTTTCTTTTTCTTTTTCTTTTTCTTTTTCTTTTTCTTTTTCTTTTTCTTTTTCTTTTTCTTTTTCTTTTTCTTTTTCTTTTTCTTTTTCTTTTTCTTTTTCTTTTTCTTTTTCTTTTTCTTTTTCTTTTTCTTTTTCTTTTTTTTTTGAGACAGAGTCTCACTTTGTTGCCCGGGCTAGAGTGCCATGGCATCAGCCTACCTCACAGCAACCTCAAACTCCTGGCCTTAAGCAATCCTTCTGCCTCAGCCTCCCAAGTAGCTGGGACTACAGGCACGTGCCACCATGCCTGGCTATATATTTTTAGTTGGCCAATTAATTTCTTTCTATTTATAGTAGAGACGAGGTCTCGCTCTTGCTCAGGCTGGTTTTGAACTCCTGACCTTGAGTGATCGGTCTCCCAGAGTGCTAGGATTACAGGCATGAGCCACCACGCCCAGCCTTCTTGAGTTTGTTGAAGCACAAAGGTTTTAAATTTTGATAAAGTACTATTTATCTATCTTTGCTTTGCTCTATTTATCTATCTTTGTTCTCTGCTTTAGATATCATACCTAAGAAATCATTGCCTGATCCAAGATTGTGAAGATTTACTCCTATATTTTTTCCCTAATATTAATAATTTTACATGTAGGTCTTTGAACCATTTCGAATTATTTTTGTATGTGGTTTGAGGTAGAGGTCTAACTTTATAATTTTACATGTGGCTGTTCATTTGTCCCAGCACTATTTACTGACAAGACTATTCTTTGCCTTGTTGAATAGTTTGGCATTCTCGTTGAAATTAATTGACCATTTATGTATGGGTTTATTTCTAGGTTCTCAATTCTATTCCATTGATCTGTATATCTGTCATTATGCTAGTACTACCCAGTCTTGATTACTGTAGATTTGTAGTTAGTTTTGAAATTGGGAAGTGTGAATCCTCCAACTTTGTTCTTTTTTAAGATTGTTTTGGCTACCTGGGATCCTTTGCAATTTGACGTGAATTTTAGGATTAGCTTGTCAATTTCTGCAAGAAAAGGCAGCTAGAATTTTGCAAGGGATTATGTTAAATCTGGTGATCAATTTGGCGATTATTGTCATCTTAATCAGATTATGTCTTTCAGTCTATGAACATAGGATGTGTTTTTGTCTAATTTCTTTTTTTTTTTTTTTATGCATTCTCGACTGTGGCATGTCTAATTTCTTTCAGCAATGTTTTATAGTTTTCGGTGTACTAGTCTTATACTTCTTTTGTTAAATTTATTCCTAAGTGTTTTATTTTTTGATGCTATTGTAAATGGAATTGTCTAAATTTCATTTTGGATTATTCATTGCTAGTGTATAGAAGGACAATGGACCTTTTAAAATTATTTATTTATTTGTTTTTGAGACAGTGTCACTCTGTATCCTTGAGTAGAGTGCCGTGGCATCAGCCTAGCTCATAGCAACCTCAGACTCCTGGGCTCGAGCGATCTTCCTGCTCAGCCTCCCCAGTAGGTGGGACTACAGGTGCATACCACCACACCTGGCTAATTTTTATATTTTTAGTAGAGATGGGTCTTGCTGTTGCTCAGGCTGGTCTCAAACTCCTGACCTAAAGTGATCCTCCCACCGTGGTCTCCCAGAGTGCTAGGATTACAGACAGGCATGAGCCACTGTGCTCGGCCTCAGCTGATTTTTTTTTTTTTATATTGAATTTGTGTCCTGCAACCTTGTTGAATTTATTAGCTTGAAGAGTTTTTTGTGGATTTCTTAGGATTTTCTCTATATAAGATTATGTCATCTATAAATGCAGACAGTTTTGATAGTTATACTTTTTTCTTTCTAATTTGGATGCCTTTTTTTTTTTTTTTTTTGTCTTGAATACTACTAGCTCTCACTATTTTGCCCAGGCTGGTCTTGACTCCAGAGCTCAAGCAGTCCTCTGCCTTAGCCTCCAGAGTAGCTGTGACTATAGGCTCATGCCACCCCATCTGGCCAGTTTGAATACCTTCTATTTCTTTTTCTTGCCTAATTGTTCTGGCTAGTACATTGTTGAATAGAAGTGAAGATAGGAGACATCCTAATCTTGGTTTCTGATCTTAACAGAATACACTCAGGCTTTCACCATTAGGTATGATGTCACCTATGGGGTTTTGTAGATACCTTTTATCAGGTTGAGGAAGTTCCCTTCTAATCTAAGTTTGTTTTTTATCATAAAAGGGTATTAGATTTGTCAAGTGCTTTTTTTACATCTATTGAGATGATCTTGTGGTTTTTGTCCTTTATTAACCCTTTGAACTCGCTTGCTTTTTTCTCGATTCTTTTATTCTACTCGGGATTTAATTTTTTAAATACTCCAGATTTTACAAAGCCCAGCAGTAGAATTAAAAACTGGAGTTTCTTTTCATACAAACTTACTTATTTGAATTTTTTTATATTTCAAATTATTGATACAGTCAAAGAGTAATTTTAATCTCTATAATTTTTCATGGTGTGATATTTTTTGAAACATTCACCCACATGAAGACCTGGTTTACATTCACATGTTTCGCAAATATAAATCTCTTTTCTTCCTCCTTTGATTTTTCTGTTAGAACAAACAACACAATCTTTGTATTTTTTGTTAGGGTGAGGTGTGATTATATGGAGCTTTCCATCTAAACGTTGCTCTAAGTTAGTGGATAATAATCTATCCCTGGAAGTTAGTGTACCGTCTCTGCATTTACATTTTACTTTTCCTTTCATGCTAATGAAAACAAGAAAAGATACTGGAAAAATAGACAAAAATCCCCCCTCCCCCCGTGGTGAAACTATGTGTCGAGTGTGGCTTGACATAGGAGCTGCTACCGATGCTAACGGTGTCGAGTCACACTCGACATCCGACATCCGAGTGCAAAGGGTTAATACAGTGTATTACATTGATTGATTTATTTATATTGAACCAGCCACCTTACATTCTTGGGATAGATCCCACTTAATTATGGTTTATAATCCTTTTTATACGTTATTGAATGTGCTTTGCTAGAATTTTGTTGAGGATCTTTACATCTATATTCATAAGGGATGTCTATCTGTAGTTTTCTTATGATGTCTTTGGTTTTGGTATTAGAGTAATTCTGGCCTTATAGAATGAGTTAATAGTATGTTCTTGTGTTTGAAAAATTTCTCAGTTTTAATGTCTAATGATGTAAATATCAATAGATATAACCCACAAAGGCAAAAGTTCTTTGAATCCTCAATATTTTGAGTATCAAGGCATACTGAGACCCCAAAATTTGAGAACTGTTGGTTTAGGCTAAGAGACATACCCTATTGCCTAAGCTTAGGACCGAAAATTGGGACTCTTGTTTCTTGTCATATACCAGTTCCATTTGTATCATCTTAGGCAAGTCATAAACTCAGGGTGCCTCATTAATGTATAAAGTAGAAATACTACAAAATTGTATTAACTTCACAGATGTGTAAGGATAAAGGAATGGGCATACTAGACATGTAGTAGCTGCAGCTGTATTCTCATAAATGTTTGTCTTTTTTTTTTAAAACTGAAAATCTGTAAGAGCTCCAGGACTTTTTGTAGGCACTTGTGGCATTGTTATATAGTAGTGTCTTAAACTCCGCCTTAACATTTGGTAGATACTTGGTTATTATACAGATAAAAAATTTTTATTTTGTGTTTGAAACTTGTGTTTAAGCATTCTCTGATAGCACCACTTTTAAACCAGTAATTTTCAATATATGAGGATTATACTTCCTTGAGAAGGCATTTCATAATCACTTTGGAAGGCCTTAAAGCTGCTTACAGATATCCTCATCTCCCCTGCTCCCCCATTCTAGTGTTCCACCTCATTCATGGTGGAAGTGTGTTCTATATATCAGATGTGTTGGAACAGAAAAAAGATTGAGAATTATTATTCTAAATTCTCTAGGGAATGTAGCTTATTTCCCTTTTACCTGTTTTCTCAAAACCAGAAAATCAGATATCCATATTTTTCTGCATATTGTCTTCTGTCCTCCTCTAAAATTCCTTCTTTTCTAAGGCTGGTGCCCTGCTGGCTATGTTTCTTATCTGACTTTGTCACTTCCATCTAGGAACCTCTAGGTCACTTGCTTACATCCATTTATACTTTGGTGTAGTTCTTAACATCATATTGGGTAATTGGAAGCATAATATTGAAGGTCATCTAACACTTTAACTTTATATTCCTTAATTTCTGTGTTCCAGTGATATTCTTTGCTTTCCTGACATAACTACTCATATGGTTCAAAATGGTTCCACTTCTGACCAAACTCTAAATTATCTATATTTGCATCTTTTATGTTTCTTTAGTTTTCTATATCCCTAATCTCTGTATATATATCCTCCTTGTGGCTTTATCCTTTCCCCTGACAAGCACCATTACTGTTGTGTTCCTTATCTTATTGAAATATTCAGTCTGTAAATTTCAGACCCAGTGCAAATTTTAATATCTGCACATTGTACAAACTAGTGAATTGGGATTTTATGTATTTAGTTAGGTCCTTAACATAGTGTGGCAGTATTCTAGTCAAATTTCCTTTCCTATTCCTCAGATTTACTATTATTTTACTTCCCTTTCTTAAGCCCTCTACTGCCCTCTGCTTTTCTCACTCATTGGTGGCCTTCTGTTTCATAGGACAGTGTTAAAAAACTTGTGTTCCTTACAGTTCTTTGAGATACTGATAAGTGGTGCTGGCAAAAGAGGCTTGCTTAATTAAGTCTTGGAAATGTTGCAAATTATATCTCTCAGAGATTTACAGTGTTTATTAGCAAATTGCAGAATCTGAGAAGTCCTTCAAGAAAGAAACCCACTTGACTGTTTTTTTTTTTTTTTGAGACAGAGTCTCGCTTTGTTGTCCAGGCCAGAGTGAGTGCCGTGGCGTCAGCCTAGCTCACAGCAACCTCAAACTCCTGGGCTCAAGCGATCCTCCTGCCTCAGCCTCCCGAGTAGCTGGGACTACAGGCATGCGCCACCATGCCCGGCTAATTTTTTTTTTTATATATATATCAGTTGGCCAATTAATTTCTTTCTATTTATAGTAGAGACGGGGTCTCGCTCTTGCTCAGGCTGGTTTTGAACTCCTGACCTTGAGCAATCCGCCCGCCTCGGCCTCCCAAGAGCTAGGATTACAGGCGTGAGCCACAGCGCCCGGCCCCCACTTGACTGTTTAATACAGGCCTCCTCATACTACCAAAATCGCTTGATAAGGCCCTGAATAACCTTTTAATACTTTTTTTACTATTATTGCTAATTACTATTATTAATTTACTATTTTTAGTAAATTTACTAAAATAGCTAATTTTAGCTAATTTACTATTATTAGTAAAACTTTACTGACTCATCTCCTTTCCCTTTCCACTCTGTCTTGTTCTGCAGAAGTTATTCTAAAACAGAAACTGTGCCACTCTTCTGCTTTATAAATTTATGGCTTCTCTTAGCTTAAGTGTAAACTCAACTAGCTATGCAAATGTATGTTTATGTTCCCAATTCCCAAGCTTATGTTCCCAATTCATCATTGTGCATGCTATTCTGTGGTCCTAAAAAATTTCTCAAAGTTTCATAAACACATTTTGTTTGGTACATAGTCTTATCTATTAGGACTATTCCTTCTTATTCCCTCTCCTAACTGAAAAATTCTTTTTTTTTGAGACAGAGTCTCACTCTGTTGCCTGGGCTAGAGTGCCATGGGATCAGCCTAGCTCACAGCAACCTCAGACTCCTGGCCTTAAGCAATCCTTTTGCCTCAGCCTCCCAAGTAGCTGGGACTACAGGTATGTGCCACCATGCCTGGCTAATTTTTTTTATATATTTTTAGTTGTCCAATTATTTTCTTTCTATTTATAGTAGAGACGAGGTCTCGCTCTTGCTCAGGCTGGTTTAGAACTCCTGACCTTGAGTGATCCTCCCGTCTCAGACTCCCAGAGTACTAGGATTACAGGTGTGAGCCACCACACCTGGCCAGGAGAAATTCTTTTTTAGCTCATCTGGTATCTCCATGATGTGAAGGCTTTTCTTTTAAATTTATTTATTTATTTTTTTGAGACAGAGTCTCACTCTGTTGCCCAGGCTAGAGTGAGTGCTGTGGCATCAGCCTAGCTCACAGCAACCTCAAACCCCTGGGTTCAAGCAATCCTGCTGCCTCAGCCTCCCGAGTAGCTGGGACTACAGGCATGCATCACCATGCCCGGCTAATTTTTTCTATATATATTAGTTGACCTATTAATTTCTTTCTATTTATAGTAGAGATGGGGTCTCGCTCTTGCTCAGGCTGGTTTTGAACCCCTCACCTGGAGCAGTCTGCCCGCCTGGGCCTCCCAGCATGCTAGGATTACAGGCGTGAGCCACAGCGCCTGGCCTGAAGGCTTTTCTTAAGCTCTTTCCTCTGGGTTTCCATAGCTGTGTCACATAATGTCATTATTTGTATATACGACTACCTCCCCTTTTAGAAATGAGTCCCTTATTTATCTTTGTATCCTCAGCTCCAACCCAGCACCTTATATATGAATGTTGATAAATAATGTTTGTTGAAGTTCATTCTAGATTTATTTGTTTTCTTGAAATATATGCAACCTCAGCTACATAGTTTGTAGGGCTCAATGCAAAATGGAAATTCAGGGCCCCTTGTTTAAAAAGCAGGAATGGCCAGGTTCATGCCTATAATCCTAGCATTCTGAAAGACTGAGGCAGGAGGATCACTTGAAGCTAGGAGTTTGAGACAAGTCTGAGCAAGAGCCAGACCCCATCTCTACAAGAAATAGAAAAATTAACCGGGCATGGTGATGTGTCCCAGCTGCTTGGGAGGCTGAGGCAGGAGGATCTCTTGAGCCCAGGCACTTGAGGTTTCACCGAGCTATGATGACACCACTCTACTCTAGTAGTCTGGGTGACAGAGTGAGACCCTGTCACCAAAGGAAAAAAAAAGAGGAAAGTGCTGTTAAAGATACTAAAATATAAAGATTTTACCTTTCTTCAGCAGTCTTTCTCTCAACTTGGGGTTTTTGTTTACTTTTAAATGTCATTCTGACAAATAATTAAATATTTTAAATTATTAAAAAAATAAAAAATATTTTAAATTATTAAGCATGATTGTACTGTTCATCTTTATATTGTGCAATGTCAATTTTAAATGCAAATGTAAGAACATTTAATTCTTATGTGGAATTGTTGGTATTTTGTAGCTTGTACTTATGTGTATATTTCATTTTTACCAGAATGGTGTAAATGCTTCACAAAACTTACTCAACTTTATGTTACATCTTGATACTTGCACATTTTACCATCACTGTCTTTGACTTGCTGATGAGTAAGGCAGGGCTGAAAGAAAAAGGAAGTATGAATTGCACCATCATTCCCTTTTCCTCTGTGTCAACATTTTTAGCATAAATGGTTAGTTCAGAGAAGTTAACATTAGTAAGAAAAGATGATAGGATTCCTTGGTCATTCATGTCTTCCAGCCCCTTTTCTTTTCAGTGGCCAAAACAAGAGCATTTGTTAATATTTGCCTTCCACGTTAAATGCCCATGGTGGATGGAAGGTGTATCCTGCTAATGTTGGGCAGAGTCTTTTGTATGTATCTGTTATGTCTAATTGGTTTATAGTATTGTTCAAGTCCTCTATTTCCTTTTTGATCTTCTGTCTGATTGCTCTATCCATTATTGAAAGTGGGGTATTAAAAAGTCTCCAAGTATGATTGTAGAACTATTAGAACTATTTCTCTTTTCAATTCTTCTAATTTTTGCTTCATATATTTTGGAGCTCCATTCTAGTATGTATATGTTTATAACTGTTATGTGTTTGCTGGATTAAACCTTTTTTTGTGTTTTTTTTTCTTTCTTTTGTTTGTGTGTGTGTGTGTTTTAAGAAAGGTTCTCCTTTGGTTGTGCAGGCTGGAGTGCAGTGGCATGATCTTAGCTCACTCCAGCCTCAAACTCCTGGGCTCAAGGGATCCTCGTGCCTCAGCCTCCCAAATAGCTGGGGCTACAGGTACATGCCACCATGCCTGGCTAATTTTTAAACTTTTTGTAGAGATGAGGTCTTGCTATGTTGCCTGGGCTGGTCTCAAACTTCTGGCCTCAAGTGATCCTTCTGCCTTGGCCTCCCAAAGTGCTGGGATTCCAGGTGTGAGCTACCAGGCCCAGGTTGGATTGTACTTTTTATCAGTGTATAATCCCTTCATTATTTCTTTTCTTTTTTTTTTTTTTTTTAGACAGAGTCTCGCTTGTTGCCCAGGCTAGAGTGAGTGCCGTGGCGTCAGCCTAGCTCACAGCAACCTCAATCTCCTGGGCTCAAGCAATCCTTCTGCTTCAGCCTCCCGAGTAGCTGGGACTACAGGCATATGCCACCATGCCAGGCTAATTTTACATATATATATTAGTTGGCCAATTAATTTCTTTCTATTTATAGTAGAGACGGGGTCTTGCTCTTGCTCAGGCTGGTTTCGAACTCCTGACCTCGAGCAATCCGCCCTCCTCGGCCTCCCAGAGTGCTAGGATTACAGCCTTGAGCCACCACGCCCGGCCCCTTCATTATTTCTTGTAACCTGTTTCAACTTAAGTTGTATTAACTTATTAAGTATGAAATGTCTGATTTCTGTAAGTACTAAGTTCTACAGTTGTTATCTCGGCATTTCACTTTGACATTTCTTGTTTTATTTTCATTGTTGAAAGTGCATCCTCATTCTTTAAAATTCATGGTTTGGCTTGTGATTTTCTTTCAAAGTTTGTTTTTAGAGCAATTTTGGTGAAAATTTTATGTTATTTTCAAATATGAGTTCTGTTGTGGAACCAGTGTTGCACAGACAGCTCAAAATATCAACAAAGTGTTTGGGAATGATGTGACTAATGAATATACAGTATGCCAGAGGTTTGAGAAGTTCCATTCTGGTGATTTTAATCTTGAAAATGAGCCACATGGGCAACCTGAGACCAAGGTATATAATGTGAGCTTAAACCTGTAGTGGAAGCAAACTCATCTTAACCTACACATGAATTACCAGCAAAGTTTGAAGTTACTATTCCAACAATATTGAACCATTTGAAACAAATCAGCAAGGTAGAAGCTGGATAGATGGGTTCCGCATAAATTAAACAAGCATCAGAAGAGAAATGGTCTTGAAGCTTGCCTTTCTTTGCTGTCACAGTATAAAGGTAAACCATTTCTACACTGTATTGTGATGTGTGATGAAAAATGGAGTCTTTTTGACAATTGCAAGTGCTCGGCACAATGGTTGGATAAAGATGAAGTGCCTAAACAGTCCAAAACCGAATATTCATCAAAAAAAGCTAATGGTATCTGTTTAGTGGTCCAGTGCTGGTATTAATATTATTCACTACAGCTTCATGAAACCTGGTCAGTCGATTACAGTGGATGTCTGCTACAACCAATTGGACGAAATGATGAGGATGCTTGCAATTAAGGCAGCTGAGATTGGTCAATAGAGACAGGCCAATCCTCTTGCAAGACAGCACTCCACCACATGTCGCACAAACAGTGCTGCTCAAACTACAGAGGCTGGACTTGGAAACTCTCTACCTCCATCATATTCACTAGACCTTGCACCAACTGACTACCACTTCTTCCACGCTTTGGACCACTTCTTGCCATGAAAAACATTCAATTATCAACAAGCTGTGGAAAACGCCTTTTGTGATTTCACTGCTATGCACTTTCTTCACTGCTGGCCTAAACAAGCTACCATTAAAATGGCAAAACTGTGTTGATAGTTTAGGCACATATTTTGATTAATTGTACTGCTTCTTTTTTGAGATATAATAAACTAGTGATTCTTTTTTTTTTTTTTTTAAGACAGGGTCTCGCTTTGTTGCCCAGGCTAGAGTGAGTGCCGTGGCGTCAGCCTAGCTCATAGCAACCTCAATCTCCTGGGCTCAAGTGATCCTGCTGCCTCAGCTTCCCGAGTAGCTACAGGCATGTGCCACCATGCTCAGCTGATTTTTTTTGTATATATTAGTTGGCCAATTAATTTCTTTCTATTTATAGTAGAGACGGGGTCTTCCTCTTACTCAGGCTGGTTTCGAACTCCTGACCTCAAGCAGTCCACCCACCTCGGCCTCCCAGAGTGCTAGGATTACAGGCATGAGCCACCCTGCCTGGCCTAAACTTGTGATTCTAAATGGACATTTCATATTTTATGACCACCTGCCTGGCCTAAACTTGTGATTCTAAATGGACATTTCATATTTTATGACCCAGTAAATTTGATCATAAATCTAACTGCATTAAAAAAAGTATATTTTGTGTGACAATAATATAGTCACCCTAGTTCTCTGTTGGTTACTGTTTTCATGGAATATCTTTTTCTATCCTTTTTACTTCCAACCTCTTTGAATCTAAAGTGCATGTTGTAGATAGATGATACATGGATCATATGTTTTTTTAATCCAATTTGCCAATCTCTGCCTTTAATTGGAGAGTTTAATTCATTTACATTTAAAGTAATTATGGATGTTTTACTTCTGTCATTTAGCAATTTCTTTTCTATATGTCTTATATGCTTTTGTTTCTCAGTTCCTCTTATACTGTATTTTATGTATTTAGTTCATTTTTTTATAGAATACCATTTTGATTTCCTTCTCTGTGCATCTGTGTTTTATTAGTGGATGCCTTGGGGGATAGCAATGTAACATGTTAAATTTATAACAACCTACTTTTAGTGATGCCAACTAAGTTTCAATAGTATACATATACTCTGCTCCTACACATCTGTCTCTCCTTGTTCATATTCTGATTGTCACAGATTACATCTTTATATATTGTGTGTACATTAATATAGGTTTATAATGATTTTTTATGCATTTATCTTTTAAATCATGTAAAAGAAAAAAATTCAAGAGTTACAAACCAAAAGTACAGTACTACTGGCTTTTATATTTATCTGTGTAGGTTGTTTTTGCTAGTGTTCTTTACTTGTTATGGATTTGAGTTAATGTCTAATATCCTTTCATTTCAGGCCTAAGAACTCCTTTTATCATTTCTTGTAGGGTGTGTCTACTGGTAATGAACGTTCTCAGATTTTGTTTATTTGGCAATGTAATTTCTGTATTTTTTCTTTTTTTATTAATCTGTCAGTATAATCATTTCTGAGATGGCAATGTAATTTCTCCTTCATTCTTGAAGGGTAGTTTTGCTGGTCAGAGAATTTTTTTTTTTGAGACAGAGTCTCACTCTTCCCCAGGCCAGAGTGCTGTGGCATCAGCCTAGCTCACAGAAACCTCAAACTCCTAGGCTCAAGCGATCCTACTGCCTCAGCCCCCTAGTGGCTGGGACTACAGGCATGCGCCGTCATGCCCGGTTAATTTTTTTCTATATATTTTTAGTTGACCAATTAATTTTTTTCTATTTTTACTAGAGATGGGGTCTCTATTCTGCTTGGAATTTATTGAGCTGCTTGGATATGTGTATTTGTGCCTTTCATCAGATTTGGAAAGTTTCTGGCCATTTTTTCTTCAAATATTTTATCTACACCCTTCTCTCTTTCTTCTGTGACTCCTGTTATTGATATGTTGATATGCTTGCTAGAGAAAAAAGTAAATAATGTAAGGGAACGAAAAACACAGGAAGCAGGAAAAACCTTCAGAAAAACTCTGTTCTTAGAAATAAGAGATTATAGCACAAGATTAATGCTGTAAAAAGGGATAATCAGAGAGTGAGAGAGTTTTTAGAAGTAAAAATATAATAAAAGGGTTGGAAGAAAAAGTTGAGGAAATCACTTAGGAAAGAGAAAAAAAGAGAGATGGAAAAATAGAGAAAAGAAAATTAGAGGGGCAATTTAGGAGGCCAAAAGTCCCATTAATAGGAGCTATAGAAAGGGAACAGAGAAAATGGAAAGGAGGAAATTACAGAAGATAAAGTACAAGAAAAAATTTCCAGAAATGAAAGATGTGAATTACTGATTAAAAGAGGTAACTGAATATGCAGCAAAATGAATGAAGAAATATCTATAGCAGGGCATATTACTTGGAAATTTCAAAATGCTGAGGCAGAGAGAATATGCTAAAAGTTTCCGTAGAGAAAAAAACAGTTCAGTAAAAAAGGTGGAGAATAAGAATAGCATAATTTTCTCAGTAGTAGTCCTAGAAACTAGAAATCATTGAAAAGGAACTTAAAAGATTTTGAGTGAATAATTTCTAACCCAGAATCTTATACCTAACTAAACAAATTGTGACATTTCAAATATGCAGAGTCTTATAAAATTTCAAATATGCAAAGTCTTATAAAATTTACCTCCTGTTGGAGTTTAAGAGGGTCTAATAAATAGCATTCTCTTTGATTTTCTGAATTACAAACAAATTGGGTAAGACAAAGGAAGCATATGGAGGCTAGAATATACTTTTATTATTGATAAGGTTCAATTTGGAGAATGAGGCTTAATACTTTCAGGTAGTTTACTAATACTCAATGCCAGAATTAAGCAGACTTACCCTTTGGACACAGGCAGAACTAAAGAACTGCAGGCCCTATGTGAGGCTTACACCTGTAAATGTTAGGGTGAAGGAACAGCATGGGTTTTCTTCTCTGTGGACAGTAGGATCTAAAGAGGAAGGATAGGAAAAGAGGCCAAGTTTTGCCCAGATTATTTTTCCAAACTCACCGATAAAATAGGTTACCTCCTCTCCTTAGGTAAGGAATGAATGAGGGGAGTAGAAATAGGTCAGAAATGTTACGATAATGGATAATCCTCCTACATAGAATGAAATACCAGAATGGGACATAATAGTTTTCTTCAGTATCTTTCTTGTTTCTTATGAATAGAAAGCTGCTGGAGAATGTGTTCCACTAAAAGAGGGAGTAAATCTTGGAAGAGGAAAAAAGAAGAATTAATAGGAGAGAGGGAAAGGGAATTGGTAGGATGATAGTGAAAAGAAGTCTCAGGATGATAATTGGAGTGGAAGTCTAGTAATGACCAGAAAGCTCCCAAAAAGAGATATCCAAAAAGAGAACAACAACAAAAACACAAATTACTTGATGTCTTTGATTACATTGAGAGTACATGTATTTTTTATTTGCATAAATTTAAGGGGTACAAGTACAATTTTGTTGTATGTATATATTGCATAGTGGTGAAGTCTGGGCTTTCAGTGTATCTGTTACCCTAATAATGTACATTGAACCCATTAAGTAATTTCTCATCATCCACCCCTTTCCCACCTTCCCACTCTTCCAAGTCTCCAGTGTCTATCATTCCACCTTCTATGTCTATGTCTATGTGTACACATTATTTAGCTCCCATTTAGGATTGAGAACATGCAGTATTTGACTTTCTGAGTTGTTTCACTTAAGATAATGGCCTCCAGTTCCATCCATGTTGCTGCAAAAGATGTGATTTAATTCTTTTTTATAGCTGAATAGTATTCCACTGTGTATATATACCACATTTTCTTTATCCAGTCATCTGTTGATAGATACTTAGGTTGATTCCATATTTTTGCTATTGTAAATAGTGCTGTGATAATCATACAAGTGCAGGTATCTTTTTGCTATAATGATTCCTTTTCCTTTGGGGCTGATACCCAATACTGGGATTGCTGCATCAAGTGGTAGTCCCATTTCAGATTTGAGAACTATCCATACTGTTTTCTGTAGAAGTTGTACTGATTTACATTCCCAGCAACAGTGTATAAGCATTTCCTTTTCTCTGCATCCTTGCCAGCATCTGTTATTTTTTGGCTTTTTATTAATAGCTTTTTTGGCTGATATAAGATGATATATGTCATTGTGGGTTTTTTTTTTTTTTTTTTTTGAGACAGTCTCACTCTGTTGCCCGGGCTAGAGTGCCGTGGCATCAGTCTAGCTCACAGCAACCTCAAACTCCTGGGCGTAAGTGATCCTCCTGCCTCAACCTCTCAAGTAGCTGGGACTACAGGCATGTGCTAGCATGCCCAGCTAATTTTTCTTGTATATTTTCAGTTGTCCAGCTAATTTCTTTTCTATATTTTAGTAGAGACGGGATCTCGCTCTTGCTCAGGCTGATCTTGAACTCCGAGCTCAAATGATCCGCCTGCCTTGGCCTCCCAGAGTGCTAGGATTACAGGCGTGAGCCACCACACCGGCCCTCATTGTGGTTTTAATTTGCATTTCTCTGATGATTAGTGATGTTGAGCATGCTTTCATATGCTGTTTGGTCATTTGTATGTCTTCTTTTGAAAAACCTCCATTCATGTCCTTTGCCTACTTTTTACCTCTTTTTTTTCCTTGTTGAATTGTTTGAGTTACACAGTTATTTAAGTTCCTTTTAATTTTTTTCTATTTTTAGTAGAGACGGGGGGTCTCGCTCTTGCTCAGGCTGGTTTCGAACTCCTGACCTTGAGCGGTCCTCCAGCCTCGGCCTCCCAGAGTGCTAAGATTACAGGCGTGAGCCACCGCGCCTGGCTTAAGTTCCTTTTAAATTCTGGATATTAGTCTCTTGTCAATTGTATAGTTTGCAGATATTTTCTTTCATTCTGCAGCTTGTCTGTTCACTTGATTATTACTTTTTCTTTGCAGATGCTTTTTAGTTTAAGTCTCATTTATCTATTTTTGTTTTTGTTGCTTGTGCTTTTAAGGTCTTAATCATGAATTCTTTGCCTAGACCAATGTCCAGAAGGATTTTCCCTAGATTTTCTTCTAGTATTTTTATAGTTTCAGCTCTTACATTTAAATCTTTAATCCATTTTCAGTTGGTTTTTTAATAATGGTGAGAGACAGGGGTCCAATTTGATTCTTTTTGTATATGGGAAGCCAATTTTTCCAGCGCCATTTATTCAGTGTTCCCCAGTGTATGTTTTTGTCACCTTTGTCAAAGATCAGTTAGCTGTAGATAAGTGGCTTTATTTCTGGGTTTTGAACAGATATTTAGAGTTGTGTCAATGAATTATTAATAGATATATAGAAA
Source organism: Microcebus murinus (assembly GCF_040939455.1). Classification (NCBI taxonomy): domain Eukaryota; kingdom Metazoa; phylum Chordata; class Mammalia; order Primates; family Cheirogaleidae; genus Microcebus; species Microcebus murinus. The sequence goes on along the minus strand of NC_134105.1, from coordinate 39,991,518 downwards.
AAGCTTAGGAAAAATGAGGAAATAATTCTAGGTAAAACTGAAAATTATACCAAAAGGGAAATGTGATTATAGTATATGCATTACTTAACTCAGAGGGCTAGATCCAGTAATACAGTGGCTTAAAAAATAGATTGAATCCTTTCTCATATATTAGTTGTTAGGTAAGTGGTCACAAGATCTAGGTAAGTAGTTTGTTCCATGTGGTCATTCAGGGGCCCAAGTTCCATTGTCCATGTTGTTCACCCAAAAGACGGCCAAGGGCTAGCAGTGTGGACATCACTTGGGCTTTAGAAATGCAGAATGTCAGGCTTCAGACCCAATCTGCTGAATCAGAATCTGCATTAAGTAGTTAATTCCAGTGTACAAAAGTTTAAGACTCATTGGTCTGGATTAGAACATAATTGTTGAATGATTGAAGCTGGATGGTTAAGAATTTTATGCAGTGAGAAGGGAAAGATCACATGAGGAGGTAAGAACTTGATCATAAGGCCACACCTAACTGCAGAGAAAGTTGGGGAATGTAGTCTAGTCGTGTGCTTGGGAAAAAGGAGAAAATGAATTTTAATTTTGATAAACATCTAGCAAGCTCTGTGCTATAGTATAATACTTGGCCCAGCTGTGAATAATATTGGTATATCTTATTAAAATAATACTGGGAAGATGGGGTTAGGGTGGGGAGATACTTGTGTGTATGGTTCTGTTTCTAAGGGAAATGTTTGAGACAGACAAATCCTTATTTATTATAGTAGGACTAAATAGTAGATACTTTTTTTTTTTTTTGAGACAATCTTGCTCTGTTGCCTGAGATAGAGTGTAGTGGCATCATCATAGCTCACTGCAGTATCAAACTCCTGGGCGGCCTTCCAAGTAGCTGGGACTACAGGTGTGTGTCACCATGCTCAGCTAATTTTTCTGTTTTTTCGTAGAGACAGGGTCTTGCTCTTGCTCAGGCTGGTCCTGAATTCCTGATCTCAAGCAATTCTCCCATAGTGCGAGGACTATAGGCATGAGGCACTCTGCGCCCGGCCAGAAAAGGTTTCTTACCTCACAGAGTTTACAATCTAGTGGGGAAACTGACATAAATCAGATTATTGACTGTGTGTAAAATTGTACAGAGGAGAATGGTTTCCCTGCACTTCTACTTTCATGACCACTTCTTAGAGCAGTGGTTCTTTAAGTGTGGCTGCCAGTGCAGCCACATGAGCATTACCTTGGAACTTACTAGAAATGCACATTCTCAAGCCTCATCCCAGATAGACCTATGGAATCAGAAACTCTGGGGGTTGGGCCCTCCAGGTGATTCTAATGAATGCTAAAATATGGAAATACTTAGTCATTTATTTTAGGTTTCTTTTATTACTGCCAGTATTTCAGTGCAAAAAATAATTAATTACGTATGCCAAAGGATATTAAGATTTTAATAACTTTAGATATGTTTAATAATATAGTCATTATTTAGAATTCATTTATTAAGTATGTACCATGTATAGAAATTCAGTCTAGACTCCTTTTTGTTTAGCAAGCTATTTTCCTGTAGGGGAGGGGAGCATCGTCTATAAATGCTTTTACTTTATGGATCCTGAGAGATCCCTGGTAATTTTCTATAACTTATAAAAGATTTTGTAGAATCATAACATTTTTTTTTTTTGGAGTAGACTCTAAAGACAGCTGATCCATCTACTCTTTTTCCTGTTCAGGGTTACCCAGCAGGTGGTAGGCCTCAGTGATTGGAGGCCTTAGCTAAAAATTGGTTCATTATGTAATTTTTTTTTTTTTTTTTTAGACAGAGTCTCACTCTGTTGCCTGGGCTAGAGTGCCATGGCGTCAGCCTAGCTCACAGCAACCTCAAACTCCTGGGCTCCAGCGATCCTTCTGCCTCAGTCTTCCGAGTAGCTGGGACTACAAGCATGTGCCACCATGCCTGGCTAATTTTTTCTGTATATTTTTAGTTGTCCAATTAATTTCTTTCTATTTTTAATAGAGACGGGGTCCCGCTCTTGCTGGGGCTGGTTTGGAACTCCTGACCTTGAGCAATCCTGCCTTGGCCTCCCAGAGTGTTAGCATTATAGGCGTGAGCCACTGTGCTTGGCCTAATTTTTTTTTTTTTTTTTAAGCAGTAGAAACTTCTGATAGCTGTCTGTAATTTTACCTTAAAATAGTTTCCCTGTCTATCCCATGGAAAGGTTACTGGAGTGGTAACTATTGCTGTGATTAGCTTCTCCATTAATTATGCAACAATCATTTCAGGTAAACTTTCTAAGCTAGTATATCCAAGCATTTTAAGTCTTAGGCCCCAGAACTTGTAAGTCACTCAGCTAATGGAATGATGGAGAATTATAGAAAGGTATCAAAAACTTCTCTTGAAACAATTCCAATTTCTGCCAAAATTTGCAGCAGGGAAGGAGGGATGTGAAAACATTAGTCTGTAATAGATAGTATTTTAATCGCTAGTGATTTTGATGTCTGCTAAGTACCTAGCATTGTGGTAGGCATTGTAAGGATTCAAGCAAGGTAGAATATGTGATTAGAACTAAAAGTAGAAATGGGCTGAGCGTGGTGGCTCACACCTGTAATCAATCCTAGCACTCTAGAAGGCCAAGGCGGGTGGATTGCTTGAGGTCAGGAGTTCAAAACCAGCCTGAGCGAGACCCCATCTCTAGCAAATATAGAAAGAAATTAATTGACCAACTAAAAATATATATAGAAAATATTAGCTGGGCATGGTGACGCATGCCTGTAGTCCCAGCTACTCGGGAGGCTGAGGCAGTAGGATCGCTTGAGCCCAAGAGATTGAGGTTGCTGTGAGCTAGGCTGATGCCACAGCACTCACTCTAGCCTGGGCAACAAAGCGAGACTCTGTCTCAAAAAAAAAAAAATTAGAAATGAACTGATGCTGATGTCTTAATAATGTATTTAGAAATGAATAGAATATATTCTATTAATAAATGCTATTGTTTACTCTTCTATATTAAACTTTTAAAAAGAGAGTCATTAAAAATTCTTCACATTTTGATAATTAATAAAGACATAATTGTCATTTAAGGTTAGAATTTCATTTAATATCTATTTACCATATTCTAAAGATGGAACCAAGAACTAGAAAGTAGGCCTAACATTAATTTTATTTGGTTCAATATTGGTTCAGTTTTGCTGTGAGTGTGCACCGGGAATTGATGAGCCTTGTTTTCATAATACTCTCTTCTTGGCCGGGCGCGGTGGCTCACACCTGTAATCCTAGCTCTCTGGGAGGCCGAGGCGGGCGGATTGCTCGAGGTCAGGAGTTCAGAACCAGCCTGAGCAAGAGTGAGACCCCGTCTCTACTATAAATAGAAATAAATTAATTGGCCAAATAATATATATAGAAAAAATTAGCCGGGCATGGTGGCGCATGCCTGTAGTCCCAGCCACTTGGGAGGCTGAGGCAGAAGGATTGCTCGAGCCCAGGAGTTTGAGGTTGCTGTGAGCTAGGCTGATGCCACGCCACTCATTCTAGCCTAGGCAACAAAGCGAGACTCTGTCTCAAAAAAAAAAAAAAAAAAAAATACTCTCTTCTTAGAGAAAACTTCATTTCAAGGAATTACAACTTTTTTCAGAAAATATTTTACTCTTCATTGCTCAAAGTAAAAGAAAAAGTCAAAAATAGTAATTTTGCTATAAAATTATACTTTTTTTGAGGAATAATTGCTTCTCTAACAAGAAAAGATGGGGAGAATTAGATAATGAATCGAATTTTCATTTGTATAAGTATAGTCTTTTTTCATAACACATGTTCCTGTTTACAATTTAAACGTACTTTTTTTTTTTTTTTTTTTTTTTGAGACAGAGTCTGACTCTGTTGCCCAGGCTAGAGTGCCGTGGTGTCAACCTAGCTCACAGCAACCTCAGACTCCTGGGCTCAAGCAATCCTTCTACCTCAGCCTCCCGGGTAGCTGCAACTACAGGTATTCGCCACCATGCCCGGCTAATTTTTTCTATATATGTTTTTAGTCGGTCAATTAATTTCTTTCTATTTTTAGTAGAGATGGGGTCTCGCTCTTGTTCAGGCTGATTTCGAACTTCTGACCTTGAGTAATCTTCCCGCCTTGGCCTCCCAGAGTGCTAGGATTACAGGCGTGAGCCACTGTGCCTGACCTTAAACGTACTTTTAGTTATATGAAAAATTTACTTAAAGTAAAACCTGGCAATGTTGAGTCTTAAACTTCCTACCAGCACTTATCCATATAAGGCACATTGACTTTCTGTTTAATCTTTGTAGCTTTTATTTATATACACAAACTTGGTTTCTAGAGATTTTTATGAGCGGAAGAATAAATAATGTGTCTAAAAAGTTTCATAAGGAAAAATTGTGGATCAACTTTTTTTTTTTGAGAGTCAGAGTTTCACTCTCTCACCTAGGCTGGAGTGCAGTACTGTAATCATAACTCATTGCAGCCGAGAACTGCTGAGCTTCAAGCGATCTTTCTGCCTCAGATTCCCAAGTAGCTGGGACTACAGGCATATGTCACCTCGCCCAGCTTATTTATTTTTTAATTTTTGGTAGAGACAGGGTCTTGCAATGTTGCCCAGGCTATTCTCAAACTCATGTCCTCCAGTGATCCTCCTGCTTTAGCCTCCCAAAGTGCTGGAATTACAGGTGTGAGCCACTGTGCCCAACCAGTCAATATTGTTATATCAAGTCTTTATGGCTTTTGTCAGTAAGATAATATCTACAAAATTATTAAAGAATCATTATAGTATTAATATAATAGCATTAGGAGATTTAAAGATATTTTGTCTGGGCAGGTAATGCTTGTAATCCCAGCACTTTGTCAGGCTGAACCAGGAGAATCCCTGAGGCTGAAAGTTCAAGACTAGCCTGAGTAGGCCGGGCATGGTGGCTCACGCCTGTAATCTAGCACTCTGGGAGGCCGAGGCAGGTGGATCACTCAAGGTCAGGAGTTCGAGACCAGCCTGAGCAAGAGTTAGACCCTGTCTCTACTAAAAATATAGAAAGAAATTAGCTGGACAACTAAAAATATATAGAAAAAAATTAGCCGGGCATGGTGACACATACCTGTAGTCCCAGCTATTCGGGAGGCTGAGGCAGGAGGATCGCTTGAGCTTAGGAGTTTGAGGTTGCTGTGAGCTAGGCTGATGCCATGGCGATCTAGCCCCAGGCAACAGAGTAAGACTCTGTCTCAAAAAAAAAAACCCAAAAAACCAAAACAACAACAAAAGAAGACTAGCCTGAGCAATATAGCCAGATGATGTCTCTACAAAAAATAGAAAAATTAGCCAGATGTAGTAGCATGTGCCTGTAGTTCCAGCTACTTGGGGGCTGAGACAGGAGGATCATGTGAACACAGGAGTTTGAGGTTGCAGTGAGCTAATGATGCCACTGCTCTCTAGCCTAGGCAACAGAGCCAGACCCTGTTTCCAAAACAAAAAAAACACCCACAAAAAAGAAAATTTAAAGATATTGTGGTTACTAGATAAGGTAAAACTAATCTTTTAGAAATAGAGCTCATTTTAGTTTTTAAAATAAAGAATTTGCATCAGTTCCTATAAGAATTTAGAAATAGCCATATGTTTTGACAACTCTTTTGACAGTTACGTAGAACAGCTATCAAGGGTAACAGAAGCAAAATATATTGATTAAAAAGTTCAAATGTACAAAAACTAGGAGCAGAAGCATTTTTTTTACAGTTGTATGTTGCTACAGCTTTTACTGGAAAATGTTAGTCAAAAAGAAATTAATGGTGAAAATCTAGTATGATTTTGACTTAAATTTTCATTTTTATCAGTTTCTTAAAATATTACTTTATATAATAATTTAGAAAGAAGAACCTAATACATTTTTAAAATAAAAAAGACAGTATTACTCTGGATAGAGATCAAGGTAGAATTTAGAAGACTGTACTATAAATAGGAATTATAAAAGCTAGGTCTGAATTGAGTAGTATGTTTTAGTGCAGAAACACCTAGGTAAGTTTAATTAATTTTTTTCTCTTTTTTCCCCCTGGAAGTATCCTTTTGCATACACACAGTTAGTTTGGAGTAAATGACTTGTATTTTGAGCTGTTTTAGATAATGTTTTTATGTTTATATGATGTACGGTTATATGATTAGAAGTATTTGCCCAGATTTGTAATTTAGTAAATAAACCATTAAAATCAAAGATGCTATCTTTTAATTCCATACAGTTTGATTTTGCTGGCAGAAAGACTCTAACTTTTATTCATATTATTAATCATTGTTTAGAGACATACATCTGAATTTAAGGCATTTAGGGCAAGGGTGAACAGTGAAAAATCCTGATTTCCATAAAACGTAGTATACAAGGTATTTCTTACAGAAATAATTTAACAAAGTGCAGTATTTTCATTGGTTTATAGTTTGTGCTATGTGGTAAATTTAGTATTTCTTTTTCAACATAATTGTTACATTTTAAAACAAATTATGTTTCTGATTGATTTTGTTATTCTTTCTGTCACATTTTTTAGACATTGTTTTTAGAGCAATATTAGGTTCACAGCAAAAATGAGCAGAAAGTAGAGTCACCATATATATACCCTGTTCCTGATACATGTAATAGCCTCTCCCACTAACAACACCTGGCACCAGAGCAGCCTGTTTGTTACAATTGATGAACCTACATTGACACATTATCATCACCCGAAGTCCATAGTTTAAATTAGGTTTCACTCTTGGTAATGTGCATGCTATGTCTTTATGTATAATGACATATATCCACCATTGTAGTACCGTGTTTCCCAGAAAATAAGACAGGGTCTTATATTTATTTTTCCTCAAGAAGACACCGTAGGGCTTATTTTCAGGGGATGTGTTATTTTTTTAAGTACAGTACAACCTACATTTATTCAAATATAGTTAAGTCGTCTTCTTCTGGAACATCATCATAACTCTCCAAACCCTGAATTCCATCCTGAATTTCTTGCGGCTCTATTTCCTTTAGAACCACTGGCCCCAATCTCTCATGTTGAGCAATAGAGCTCTCATTAAATGAACAGGGCTGGCTTATTTATCAGAGATCCAGTGAGCACTGGGTCCAATCTGTACAGTGGAGCAGAAATGATCTCTCTGGGCTCAGTAGGAGACTGCTTGCTGAAGCTTTTCCCCATCCCCTGGTGTTTGTGGGGGGTGAGAGAGGCCCACAATGCTGAGTAAAATGGCAGCCACAGCTTTCCTTCTTCCCTCTGGGGACACACAATACCTAAAGCGGAGCATCCTGCTCCTCACTTCTCTGAGGAGACTTTCCCCTGAAAGCCTCAGCTTGCAGCCCTGCATAGGATGGCCGTGACCTAACGGGGAGCCAACCTTGTTGGTGGGGATGCCCGCACCTTTCTGGTCACCTCTGGGATAGCAGCTGTCATGATGGGGCAGATGAGAAGGGCTGCTCGTCTTTACCGCTCTGTGAGGAAATGCATGGGTTGTGCAGATACACTGCATAGCTGTGCCCATCACTAGGTCTTATTTTCAGGGTAGGGCTTATATTGCACAAATGCTTAGAAATCCTGCTAAGGCTCATTTTATAGGTAGATCTTATTTTTGGGGAAACACGGTATCATAAAGAATATTAGTTACTTTTTTTTCCCCCTGAGACAGAATCTTGCTTTGTTGCCCTGGCTGGAGTACAGTGGTGTCATCATAGCTCACTGCAACCTCAGACTCTGGGGCTGCCTCATCCTCTCCTGCCTCAGCCTCTCGAGTAACTGGGACTACAGGTGTGGGCTACCAAGCCTGGCTAATTTTTCTGTTTTTTGTAGAGACTGGAGTCTCACTATTGCTCAGGCTGGTCTTGAACACCTGACCTCAAGCAGTCCTCCCTCCGTGGCCTCCCAAAGTGAGCCACCGTGCGCAGCCTATGACTGTTACTCTTTAATTCTGGGTACCTATTGGTTTTTAAAATTTACTTTAGAAGAATTTATTTAAACTCCTTTATACTTCAGAGGTGGGGAAAAATCTGTTGCCATTATTTCCCCATGTTTAGAGAGTCAAGTTTGAAGTGGGTTAGAGGTATAAATAGGAACTATTTAGTAGGAGAATCATGTGGGCAAGATCTTACTGGTTAGGATTCTGTAAACTTTCATTATATATAGCATATAAAGATTAGAATTCTTATGTTTTCTTTATTCAGTTTCCTTTTATGTTCATTGTGATGCATCAGTTGCAAACTATTTTCCTGTTAGTTGAAATTCTTATAGTAATATAAAACAACTTTTGATTCTCTAAAAATCCTTTGTTTTGAGGCTACAATTACGTTTGATTTCCCTTGATGGGTATTTGGCTGTTATTTACTTAGTGGGCTTTAACTCTTCATGTAGTTTTATGAGTTTTGTCTTTTTTTTATGATTCAGTTTTGAGAACAAATTTTAAAAGTTTTTGAATGCCTCACCATTTAAAAACATGTTTTTTTTTTTTTTTTAACATTTTGAATAACAGTTTTTTTTGTTTGTTTGTTTTTAACCCAATAGTTTGCTTGCCTAAACTGGATTTGAAGCAATTTCAACTACTGGAGATCTGCCATTTTACAATATCACAATTGGAAAGAAGCAGGTTTTCAAATAATGGAAGAGTCTAAGACCTCTAAAAGTGGAAATCATGAACCAAAGAAGAATGTTATTTGTGAAGAAAGCAAAGCAGTTAAAGTTATAACTAATCAAACTTTGAAAGCTAGAAATGATAAATCTATAAAAGAAATTGGAAGCAGTTCTCCAAATAGGAATAGTAGTAAAAAAAATAAGCAAAATGATAATTGTACAGAAAAAACAGAAGTGAAATCATGTAAAGTAAATGCTGTTGGTGTTCCAGGCCCTAAAGATTTGGGGTTAGTCCTTCGAGATCAGAGTCACTGCAAAGCAAAAAAATTACCTACTTCACCAGTGAAAACTGAAAAGTCATCTATTTCACAGGCAAAATTAGAAAAGATACCCAGTTTACAGGCTAAAGCAGAAAAATGCCCAAAGTCACCTAATTCACAGGTAAAAGCAGAAAAAGCACCTAATTCTCAGACAAAATCAGAACAGGTGCCCAGGTCACAAGCAGAAGCAGAAAAGGTACCCAGTTTACCGTTGAAAGAAAACATGAGACAGAAAGAATTACAACAGATTGGGAAAAAAATTCCAAGCTCCTTTACTTCTGTGGACAAAGTGAATATTGAAGCTGTAGAGGGGAAAAAGTCTGCTCTGCAAAACTCACCTCGATCTCAGAATCAACAAACATGTACAGATAATACTGGTGATTCTGATGATAGTGCTTCAGGAATTGAAGACATATCGGATGATTTGAGTAAGTACAGATTAGATTATTCCACAAGTCACATTTTTTGGAGGGATTTTCCTGTATTCATGTTCATTAGATTATCTCTGGTTTAACTACTTTAATTATAAAAGGACATTAGTAATGTGGCTCTTAAAGCTACAAAAAAGCCTTTCCATTTATTATGGTAGGTAAAAAGGCTGTGCAAATACAAATTTAGTGGCACCTTTTGTTGGTATGGATGCGGATGCATACATATACTCTTTTGAAATGGCCTTTGTAATATTAATATATTGCTCATTCATTCACTGAATATGTTTGTGTTGAGTTCTGTTATGCATCAAATGTGTGTTTACAACGGAAAGACGGAAAAAACCACAGTCCTAAACCTAGACCTCTAGTCTCATGGCAGTGATACATAAGTAAAGTGATTTTTAGTGCAAAAAACTTAATTCACATTGAGAATTCAAATTATTATGAGATTTAGACTTTGGGTTGAAAAAAAATGCATGATATGAGACTCTGAGTATTACTGAGACTCATTATGACTGGAGCAGGGAGTTGAGGGAAAGAGTGGTAAATAATGCAGTTGAAAGGGAGGGCACTCAGGCATTGGATAATCAAGAACCTTGTAAGCCATGATGGAGAGTTTGGATTTTATCATGAGTATTTTTGAGAAGCCATTGAGAAGTTTGTATTTTTTTACATTTATTGTTTTTTTTTTTTTTTTTTTTTTTTTGAGACAGAGTCTCGCTTTGTTGCCTAGGCTACAGTGAGTGCTGTGGCATCAGCCTAGCTAACAGCAACCTCAAACTCCTAGGCTCAAGCGATACTACTGCCTCAGCCTCCCGAGTAGCTGGGACTACAGGCATGCGCCACCATGCCCAGCTAATTTTTTCTATATATATTAGTTGGCCAATTAATTTCTTTCTATTTATAGTAGGGATGAGGTCTCGCTCTTGCTCAGGCTGGTTTTGCACTCCTGACCTTGAGCATTCCACCCACCTCGACTTCCCAGAGTGCTAGGATTATGGGGCGTGAGCCACCACGCCCAGCTGTTTTTTTACATTTAGATTGTAATCCCCTAAATGTTCTTCAGGAGAAGAGTTTTAAGTAAGGTAATGCTATGATCAGATTTTTCAAAAATCCTTTTGACTACAAGGCAGCAAATTCTTTGACAGGAACAAGGGAAACAGATATAACATTTTTACACAATTTACTGACAACGGTTGTAAAATTCATTTTGTTCTGGGTCCTGATATTTGTTTTAAGTAATTGTTTAGAAATATTGTCCATATCTTTCAAGTAACTTTAATCCTGATTTTGTCTAAATTAAAGAATTTCCTTTTATAAACTTTTTTCCTGGTGTTTCTGTGGCCTTGATGTAAAAATAAAAAGCAGCCATTTGTGAATCATTATTTGCCACACTTTGAGATACAGTGGTAAAGAATTCAGAATTAGCTTTTTAATTATGTTGGTACACAGATGATGGAATGTGAATAGACATTTTAAAAATTTTAATAGAGTTATCTTTATGTGTATAAGAAAAAATCAAGCTCCTAATTATATATACATAGAGCTTAGGACAAGGCCAACTTAAAAAAATAAGTCAATTTAGAGATAGTATCAAGTAAAAAATACTGATAATGTTTAGATATGGCAAAAATTTAAACATGCACCTGAATGATTGAAGTTTGGGAAATAGTGGTGCTTAAGATAATTTAATTAAGGGTTTCATCACTTGAATTAGTGAAAAACCTGATTTAAAGGTTATTTTTAAACAGGCAATAAAATGATTGAGGTAACATTGTAAGATAGTTAAGAGTATGGGCTCTGGAGTGAAATTGCATGGGTTTTGAATTCCCATCTTCTCCAATTAATAACTTTGTAATCTTGAATCATCCATTTATCCCTTAAAAATGTTTTCTGATTTTTAAAAAAGTGGAGATGCTGCTGCCTGTTATGAAGGTTAGGTAAAAGAATCCAGTAGAGGTCGGCTGTGGTGGCTCATGAGGCCTGTCATCCTAGCACTCTGGGTGGCTGAGGCGGGAGGATTGCTCAAGGTCAGGAGTTTAAAGCAAGCCTGAGCAAGAGTGAGACCCCGTCTCTACTAAAAAATACAAAGAATTTAATTGACAAACTAAAAATATATAGAAAAAATTAGCCGGGCATGGTGGCGCATGCCAATAGTCCCAACTACTCGGAAGGCTGAGGCAGAAGGATCGCTGGAGCCCAAGAGTTTGAGGTTGCTGTGAGCTAATCCAGTAAGATGTTTCATGTAGTATCTGACATAGTAGGCATGCAATGGCAATAAGTATTATTTATTATTATTATATTACTCCAATTAAATGGCTATTTTATTACTTGTTAATGTGGAGAACGAGTTGATCTAGTTTAAAGAAGCTACTAGACCAAGTAGAGGTCATTTGTGGAAACGTGGATTAGCCAATTAGTAAGAATGACTTCTAGTATAGGAGTCATTTTTCGCAAATAAGTACTTCTCATGTTTTAAAGAATTCTCTTCAATATGTGTAATATTTGCCTTGAAGTCATGGTCAGATATAATTGTTAAACATTTCTTTTTTACCATATGAAAAAATGCAAATTAATGATAATTGAATTAATGATTTGTCATTAGATTACCTATTGGTAAAATAAATAGAATAACATCTTTATATCTAGGTCATTATCTATTTGGACTTAAATAGGTATATAGAAATTTGATTAATCTCAATGTTCTCCATTAGGCCCAAATTTAACTCCTTCACCATTTTTCTTTTTGTCATTCATTCCATTCAATAGCAATCTTTTTTTTTTTTTTTTGTTTTGGTGTCTACTGTGTGCCAGGTACTGATCTAGTCGTGAGGAATACAGCAGTGAATGAAACAAATGACATGACTCTTACAGAGTTAATGTTCTAGTAGAAGGAAACAGAGAACAAACATAATAAATTTAAAAAGATATTTTAATTTAGGTGGTTATAAATCCTTTGAGAAAAATAAAACAGAAAAGGTCATAGAGAATGATGCTAGTGTTGCTGTTGGTGGTGTTTCAAATTTAAATTATCACTTAGAAAGTGGCATTAGGCCGGGCGCTGTGGCTCACGCCTGTAATCCTAGCTCTTGGGAGGCCGAGGCGGGCGGATTGCTCAAGGTCAGGAGTTCAAAACCAGCCTGAGCAAGAGCGAGACCCCGTCTCTACTATAAATAGAAAGAAATTAATTGGCCAACTGATATATATATAAAAAAAATTAGCCGGGCATAGTGGCGCATGCCTGTAGTCCCAGCTACCCGGGAGGCTGAGGCAGAAGGATCACTCGAGCCCAGGAGTTTGAGGTTGCTGTGAGCCAGGCTGACGCCACGGCACTCACTCTAGCCTGGGCAACAAAGTGAGACTCTGTCTCAAAAAAAAAAAAAAAATAAATAAAAAAATAAAAAAAAAAAAGAAAGTGGCATTAGAGCAAATACCTGAAGGAAAGAAGTGAATGAGCCAGGTGAATATTTGAGGAAAGCATTCTTGATCCTGGTTTCTCAAATTTTAATATATATACTTATCACTTGGGAATCATATTAAAATGCTGATTCCTGAGCCTCATTTCCAGAGATTTTTGATTCAGAAGGCCTAGGGTGGGACTTGAGAAATTGGATTTCTGACAAGTTCCCAAGTCCTGCTGGTCAGGATCCTGCTTTTGGGCAGCATGTCCTAATATCAACCTTTATTGTGTTTTCAACATAGTAGCCAGAATGATCCTATTAAAATGAGTCAGACTATGTTACTCCTAGACAGAATGTTTCAGTGGCTTCCCATACACCAGAGTAAAAGCTAGTGTTCTTGCTAGTAGAGCCCTATGTGATTTGTGACACTCCTTTACTTTTTTGCCCTCATTCATTTACTTCTTATCCTTTTCCTCTCTCTCTGCTCCAGCTGCATGGATTCCTTGCATTTCCTCAAAGGAGAAACCAGATGTCCATTTCAGGGCGTTTGCATTTACTTTTTCCTCTGCCTGGACTGTTTATCCCCTAATGTCCATACGGCTACCTCTTTTAACTTTCTTCACTTTCTTAATGTGGCTTTTGCTGGGTCACTTACCTAAAATTTATGGCTCTCCCTTTGCTTAATTTTTCTCCATAGTTCTTATCACCATCTGTCCATATTTTAATCTTATTTACCTTTTTATATAATAGTTTTATTGAGATATAATTCACCCATTTAAAGTGTACAATTCAGTGGTTTTTATTATACCGTATTCACAAAGTTGTACAGCTATCACCACTATCTAATTCCATTTTCATTACTCCTCAGAGAAACTCCATACCCAGTAGCAGTCACTGTTCATTACATTCTCCTCCTACCAATTGGCAATCACTAATCTTTCTATCTCTATTAATTTGCCGTTTTTTTTTTTTGGTTTTTTTTTGAGAGTCTCACTTTGTTGCCCAGGCTAGAGTGAGTGCTGTGGCATCAGCCTAGCTCACAGCAACCTCAAACTCCTGGGCTCAAGCAATCCTCCTGCCTCAGCCTCCCAAGTAGCTGGGACTACAGGCATGCGCCACCATGTCCGGCTAATTTTTTGTGTGTATATATATATTAGTTGGCCAATTAATTTCTTTCTATTTATAGTAGAGATGGGGTCTCGCTCTTGCTCAGGCTGGTTTCGAACTCCTGACCTCGAGCAATCTGCCCGCCTCGGCCTCCCAGAGTGCTAGGATTACAGGCGTGAGCCACCGTGCCCGGCCAGCCCCATTTTTATTTTATTTTATTTTATTTTATTTTATTTTATTTTATTTTATTTTATTTTATTTTATTTTATTTTACTCTTCTCTTCTCTTCTCTTCTCTTCTCTTCTCTTCTCTTCTCTTCTCTTCTCTTCTCTTCTCTTCTCTTCTCTTCTCTTCTCTTCTCTTCTCTTCTCTTCTCTTCTCTTCTCTTCTCTTCTCTTCTCTTCTCTTCTCTTCTCTTCTCTTCTCTTCTCTTCTCTTTCTCCTCCCTCCCTCCCTCACATATGAATAGCCCCGTTTTTATATAACTGGAATCATATAACATGTGGCCATTGTGTCTGGCTATTTTTACTTAGCATAATATTTTCAAAATTAGTCCATGTTATAGCATGTATGAATGTACATCATTCTTTTTTTTTTTTTTTTTTTGTTGAGACAGAGTCTGGCTCTGTTGCTGGGCTAGCATGCTGTGGTGTCAGCATAGCTCACAGCAACCTCAAACACCTACGCTCAAGTGATCCTCTTGCCTCAGCCTCCCAAGTAGCTGGAACTACAGGCATGTGCCACCATGCCCGGCTGATTTTTTATATATACATTTTTAGTCATCCAGGTAATTTCTTTCTATTTTTAGTAGAGACATGGTCTCACTCTTGCTCAGGCTGATCTTGAACTTCTGACCTTGAGCGATCCTCCCACCTCAGCCTCTCAGAGTGTTAGGATTACAGGCGTGAGCCACCACGCCCGGACTACATCATTCTTTTTTATTGCCAAATAATATTTGATTGTATGGGTATACCACATTTTGTTTATTCATTTGTCATTTGATAGACATTTGGATTGTTTCCATCTTTTGATTAGCCTTAATAGTGCTGCTGTGAGCATTTGTGTAAAAGTTTTTGTATGGGTGCATATTTTCCTTTTTCCTGGGTATATCTAGAAGTGGGATTGCTGTGTTTTATAGTAATTCTGTTTAACTTTTTTTTTTTGGTGATAAATATACATAAGGTTTACCATTGTAACCATTTTAAAGTGTACAGTTCAGTGGCATTAAGTATATTTACAATGTCATACAATCATTACCACTGTCTAATTCCAGAACTTTTTCAGCATCCCAGTAGGAAATCCCATGCTCATTAAGAGTTACTCCCCATTCTCCACTTTCCCCAGCCTCTGGCAACTACTAATATACTTTCTATTTCTATGTATTTGCCTATTTTAGATACTTCATATAAATGGAACTATACAATATGTGGTCTTTTGTATCTATCTTTTACTTAGCATCATGTTTTCCAGGTTTATTCATGTTGTAGCATGTATTACTGCTTTATTCCTTTTTTAGGCTGAGGCTATGGACTGAATTAATTGTATCACCTCCAAATTCATATGCTGAAGCCCTAACTTCCAAATATGATTGTACTTGGAAATAGAGCTTTTAGGAGGTAATTAAGGTTAAATGAGATCATAAGGGTGGGGTCCTAATCTGATAGGATTGGTGGCCTTATAAGAAGGAGAAAAGAGAGAACTAGAAAGAGAGAGATCTCCCTAAGGAAAGGCCATAGCAAGAAGGTAGCTGTCTGCAATCTAAGGAGAGAGCCCTCGATAGACACTGACCCTACTGGCATTGTGATCTTGGACTTCCCAGACTCCAGAACTGTGAGAAAAATAATTTCTGTTGTTTAAGCCACTCAGTCTATGGTATTTGTTAAGGCAGCCTGAGCTGACTATGACAGTTGAATAATATTCCATTGTAGATATGCCATATTTTATTTATCCACTCATCAGTGATGGACATTTGGGTTATTTCTATTCTGGCTATTGTGAATAGTGCTTCTGTGAACATTTATGTACAAGATTTTATGTGGACATAGGTTTTCAATTGTTGTTTCATGGGAGTATTAACATCTTTGGAACTGGTGTTCTGCAGAACACAGTTTGGGATATTCTGCCTGGTGTTGTTTTGTTTTATATGTTGATCCAGAAAATAAAATAATTTCATTTATTTCTGACTTTTTTTTTTGAGAAACAGGGTCTCACTCTGTTGCCCAGGCTAGAGTGTGGTGGCTCAATTATTGCTCACAGTAACCCCTTACCTTCTGGGCTCAAGTGATCACCCCACCTTAGCCTCCCAAGTAGCTGGGACTACAGGTGTGTGTCACTATGCCTGACTAAATTTTTTCTATATTTTGTAGAGATGAGATATGGGGTCATGTTATGTTGTCCAGGCTGGTCTTGAACTCCTAGCCTCAAGTGATCCTCCCACCTCAGCTTCCCAAAGTGCTGGGATTACAGGCATGAGTCATTGTGTCTAGCCTATTTTTTACTTTTTTTTTAATCTTTCTTTTTTTTTCTTTTTTTCACACCCCATTATCAAGACAGGAGAAATATTTTTGACTTTTTAATGTTTTTTTGGAGACCGAATCTTGCTTTGTCACCCTGGGTAGAGTACAGTGGTATCATTGTAGCTCACTGCAACCTCAAAACTCCTGAGTTCAAGCAGTCCTCCTGCCTCAGCCTCTGAGGTAGCTAAGACTTAAGTGCATGCCACCATGCTTGCCTAAATTTTTCTATTTTTAGTAGAGATGGGGTCTTGCTCTTGCTCAGGCTGGTCTCCAACTCCTGACCTCAATTGATCCTCCTGCCTCAGCCTCTCAGAGTGCTAGGATTACAGGTGTGAGCCACTGTGCCTGGCCATCATTTCTTCTTTATTTAGAAAATTAGGGTGAAGTGGCTCACGCCTGTAATCCTAGCACTCTGGGAGGCCGAGGTGAGTGGATCCTTTGAGCTCAGGAGTTTGAGACCAGCCTGAGCAAGAGTGGAACCTCATCTTTACCATAAATAAAGAAATTAGCCAAACAACTAAAAATAGAAAAAAATTAGCCGGCCACAGTGGCACATGCCTGTAGTCCCACCTACTCGGGAGACTGAGGCAGGAGGATCGCTTGAGCCCAGGAGTTTGAGTTTGCTGTGAGCTAGGCTGACGCCACGGCACTCTAGCCTGGGCAAGAGAGTGAGACTCTGCCTCAAAAAAAACCAAAAACCAAAAAGACAAAATTAGTCCTATCAAAAGGTAGAATTCTCTGGACATGGTGGCTCAGCATTCTAGGGGGCTGAGGTGGGCAGATTGTTTGAGCTCAGGAGTTAGAGACCAGCCTGAGCAAGAACGAGACCCTGTCTCTACAAAAAATAAAAAAAAAAAAATTAGCTGGGCATGATGGCGCATGCCTGTAGTCCCATCTACTCAAAAGGCTGAGGCAGAAGGATCGCTTAAGCCCAGGAATTTGAGGTTGCTATGAGCTAGGCTGATGCCACGGTACTCTAGCCAGGGCAACAGAGTGAGACTCTGTCTCAAAAAAAAAAAGGTAGAATTGACTTTTCAGGCTTCTTCTAGATGGTATATTGTTGGCTTTTGAGGGCTGTGTGAAGAGATTTGTTTATTATCTGTGAGAATTTTTTTTTTTTGAACTGATTTTAGATACATTTATGAAAGCATCAGTTCTGGTATAGGAATTGTACCTGGTCATTAGCATCAAAGAATCCATCATCTAATGCAGGAAATAGACAAATGAATCCAAATTCCATTACTCTGTAAATATGAGATAATAGAGGGTAATAGGAGAATATAGAAGATACCAAACCAGCTTCTGAAACAGGTAGTGCTTAAGCTGAATTTTGAAGGACAGGTAAATATTACTAGTTGGATTGAGAAGGCATTGATGGAGAAGGAAATAGCATATATAAAGACATTGAAGCATCAGTGATTTATTTTAGCACCTTTAGTATGAATGAAGTGAAAAGTGTTAGGGCAGGCGGTACGCTCATGCCTGTAATCCTAGCACTCTGAGAGGCCAAGGCGGGTGGATCGCTCAAGGTCAGGAGTTTGAAACCAGCCTGAGCAAGAGCAAGACCCTGTCTCTATTAAAAATAGAAAGAAATTACCTGGATAACTAAAAATTTTATATATAGAAAAAACTAACCGGGCATGGTGGCACATGCCTATAGTCCCAGCTACTTGGGAGGCTGAGGCAGTATGATCACTTGAGCCCAGGAATTTGAGGTTGCTGTGAGCTAGGCATGGCACTGTAGCCCGGGTAACAGTGCCAGACTCTGTCTCAAAGAAAAAAAAAAAGTGTTAGGGCAGGATCTGAGGTTAGAGATATAGGCAAATTAGCTTTCTTTCTTTAGGTTTTGGTTTAAATGCAATCCCCTCAGAGAAGCCTTCTCTGACTTCCATATATAAAGTTGGTCTTCCTGTCAGTTCCTTGTTTTTTTCCTTTATAGCATTTATTACAATTTGGAATTATTGTATTTGTTCTGCTTACTGCCTTCATGAGGGCAAAGGACTGTGTGTAATATTCTAGGGAATTTAAACTTTATCTTGAACTCTTTAAAAGCCTTTAAGTATTTTAGGCAAGAGAATAACATGATTCCATTTATATTTTAAAAATCATACAGATGGTAGACCCTATTGTGAGCCAGGTACATTATTGCCAGATGTTGGAAATGTGAAGATGAAAACGCATAGTCTATACCTTAAAGAGATTACAATCTAGTTAAGGGGCACAGAAATAAAGGAAAAATGTTGATCTAGTGGAGAACTTCCGTGAGTTCAGTGGAAGCAAAGAAGGAGCCTTGTGGCTTGAGTATATATATTCTTTTAACTGCTAATGACTTTAGTTCAGTGACTAATCTTCTTTGGGACTCAAAATAGCTTTTTATCAAATTCACTTCAGATATTCTATAAGATGATTATCTTATGTTAGCTTTGTATAGTGTACTCTTAGTTATGTATGTGTCTTTTCTTAATAGTTAAGTTGGAAGAATGAGGTAGGCATTTGACCTCTGAAGTAGATTTTTCTTTGTGAATTTTGATACCATGTATTTATCTGTTTTATTTTATATATGTATGCCAACTTATGCAACAAAGGAAAATATAAAGAAAGAATTTTTTTTCTCTGTGTGTATAAATTTAATGTCTTTTTTTATTAAAAATTAAAATTTACCAGTTCTGGTGATGATAACTGATTACTTCTTTTTCTAGGCAAAATGAAGAATGATGACTCTAATAAAGAAAATTCTTCAGAGATGGACTACTTAGAAAATGCCACTGTAATAGATGAATCTACATTGACACCTGAGCAGAGGCTGGGCTTGAAACAAGCAGAAGAACGCTTAGAAAGAGATCACATCTTTCGACTTGAAAAAGTATACTATGTTGTTTTAGTTATTTGGAGGGAAATATGTGCTTTATAACTTTTCTTTCCGAAGGACAGCTCTTTTTTATTTTTTATTCATAAGACAGAGGTTGCATTCATCTTTCCTTTTCTCCCTTTTTCCTTCCTCTCATCTTCTTTCCCTCTTTTTCTTCCTTCTCTCTCTTTGTTTAGCAAATACTTAAGGTCTGTGAGTCTGACTTCATTCATTCATCCCAGGGATAGGCAAACTCTGCCCTACTCCCTTGTTTTTGTTTTTGAATATATTAAAATACACCTAGCCCCTTTTTTGGTAAACAGTTTTATTGGACTATAGCTGTGTGCATTTGTTTACATGTTGCCTGTGGCTGCTTTCATGCTACCATGGCAAAGTTGAGTAGGGTAATTGCCAAAGAGGCTGTGTAGCTTGTAGAACATAAAATATTTACTATTTACCAAAGCATATAATATTTATCAAAATATTACTTTTGCTCTTTACTGTCCTCTCATTTATTCACTCATCAAACAGATACTGACTGCTTATTATGTATAAGGTACTGTGCTAGGCACTGGGGATATATTGGTGAAAATGGCATAGTTTCTCCTCATTAGAAGTTAAAAGTCCATTTAGATTGATGGAAATAAATTAGCACATACCATATAATGTACTAGAGTTCCTCCTTTTTCTCTTGCTTTTCTTCTCTATTTTTTTCCTCTTATATTTAGTGAGTACTATGTATTAGCAACTGTTCTAGTCACTGATATCTTGTTCCTGAGTACTAATTAATTTCTTAGCATAAAAATACACATTCCTAGCCTCAGCTATAAAAACACTGCTAGGTATTGAAGGAAAGAATCACAAATCACACTTCTGACAAATAGATACTTGGAATATTTGTGATTATGTATACAAGGAAATAAGTCATCATTCTCGAAACAAGAAAGAAATGGTATGATTCTGTATAGTTTAGAAAAATGAGATTATATCTAGATTGAAGAAGATAATCCTGGATTATTAATAGGACAGAGTAGTCACCATATGAAAAGACAAAGGCATATCAAGGAGTAGAGGACCATAATATAGGAGAGAGTTTGGGTTGTATAGCAAGTCTCACAAGATCCTACCTAGAAGGAAGTCTTTTTTGCAATTTTCTATTTTACTTAATTCTATCTTTAGTTAGTCCTCTTACTTTTCCTCTAGTAAGCCTGAAATTAGTAGTTATTTCTGGATCTGTCCATTGTCAAGATAAATACTGATTACCTTTTATGTATTGTGGTCTGGTGATAAAAGGTTAAATTCAGGCATGCCTGAAATTTTTAAAAACACTACTTTTTTAGGAGTTTACTAATTAGAGAAAACATGTAAGCAAGTAATAGTAATAACAATATTGTTTGAAAATGGAATCATAGACAAAAAAAGTGCCCAGCTTGAATTGGAGGTATAGAGGCATCAGTTTGGGGAATGTTTCTTAAGGAGCTGACATTTGAGTTGATTCTCAAAAATTGGCTAGAAATTGATTAGGTGAATAGGGGAAGGGTGGTTAGGTAAATTATATACCATGTAAAGGAAATGTGAAAATTTCTTTTCAGGAAAAATAAGCAGGGAACTGGATGGGAAGATACATAGAAATAAAGCAGGAAAGGTCAGTTTGTGGGAAAAGGAAGGAATACGTTGGGGTAGAATGGGTATTTGATGGTAGTAGGTAGGAATGGCCTGGAGTGAAAGGAAATCTTGGAAGCATTGGAAAGCGGTTTATTTGTTGTTGAGTTTAGACAGTCAGCAATGATTTAAAGTCACTGTGCCAGTACCAACATAGATGTCTAATCCCTTCTCTTTCTGACACCTCTTTATTTCTTATGCCCTCCAAACCTCTTATTTTCAATTCATTGTACTCTTAATTAACATTTTTCTTTACAAGCTTTAGACATTCATTAAGAATATCCTTCCCAAGTTCTTTTGATTTCATCAGGTCCTTTGATTCACAGTGTACTCATAGATTATCTAGTTGGGGAGTAAAGATACAAATTTTTTGCTATGTACCAAAGAAGACATAAATCCAAACCATCAGATTTGGGTAAATTTCCATATGGTGAGTGTTAAATAATGACTTGGAAATACTTAGAATCTTCATGCCCAGAAATCTTTCTTCTGGCTTGTCTGCAGAAAGTTTAAAGAAGGTTCGTTAGTCTGTTTGTTTAATGGTAAAATAAAATATAACTATAATAAAAGAAATATTTACACATTTTTCATATGTTTTTTCTGTAAAACTAGAAACTTTGTGATGGGTGAGAGCATTTTTGTCTTCTTTGATATCATGCCTATTGCCTTACCTTGCTCAAAGCATTTGGTTGCTAATTAGAGGTAATGTGCATAGTAGTCAAATGCATTGATTTTGGAGTTACTGGGTCTAGCTCTGCCACTTACTGGTTGGATAATATCAAATAAATTACTTAACCTCTTTAAACCTTGGTTTCTTCACCAGTAAAATGGGATTAACAAAAATAACAACACCTAGCTCATGGGGCTGTTATGAAGATTAAATGAGAGAATACAAGTAAATTTCTTGGCACAATACCTGGTATGTAGTAAGTACTAAATAAAGATTAGCTACTTGTAGAATTGAATTGTTTTGCCAGGCAGGGCAATTTTTATTATTTTATAAATAAGGAGATAGACTCTGGCTCTGATGTTAGAGATTTACTCAAGGTCAGCCATCCCAGGTCTTCTGACTCCCCATTCAGCATAGTACCAAGATTCTCTTACTAAAATAATCTAGACATGCCCTTATCGTCTAATGTTTTATAACTGAAAAATTCATGTGATTGATTTCATGACTCCCTTAGTGACCTTATCAATACTCATGGCTTTAGGTATTCTGTATATATTCTTTCAACTCCTGAATCCAACTCTTTTTACATCTCCACTGATCTCGTCTTAAGGCAAGCCAACATCATCTTTTTTTCTGAATTATTGTAATATACTGATAACTGCAATAAGCTTTTCTTATTTCTGTTCTTAATATAGAAGGCAAACAATATTTTTACAATATTGATTAGATCTTGTAATTTCTCTGCTCAGAAACTTTAATGGCCATCCATCACACTTAGAATAAAAAAGCCAGTCTTCACAGGGTACCTTGTGATCTGACCCCTATTACTTCTCTGTTTTAGTCATACTAGCTTTTTTGCAATTTGTCAAACATTTTAGGCATATTTCTGCCACAGGGCCTTAGCATTCACTTTTTCCTCTGTTTGGAATGTCTCTTTCCAGATATCCACACAGCTCTATCCTTTATTTCCTTTAAGTCACTTTATCAATAAGATATTAAGTGATGACTCTATTTTAAAAAAACAGTAACTGTCCCCACCCATATTCTTATTTATTTGTTTGTGCATTTGTTTATTACCTGTCTCCCTACATTAGAATGTAAATTTTTTTTTTTTTTTTTTTGAGACAGAGTCTCGCTTTCTTGCCTAGGCTAGAGTGAGTGCCGTGGCATCAGCCTAGCTCACAGCAACCTCAAACTCCTGGGCTCAAGCGATCCTCCTGCCTCAGCCTCCCGAGTAGCTGGGACTACAGGCACAAGCCACCATGCCCGGCTGATTTTTATATTATATATATTAGTTGGCCAATTAATTTCTTTCTATTTTTATGGTAGAGACGGGGTCTCGCTCAGGCTGGTTTTGAACTCCTGACCTCGAGCAATCCGCCCGCCTCGGCCTCCCAGAGTGCTAGGATTACAGGCGTGAGCCACCGCGCCCGGCCTAGAATGTAAATTTATACAGACAGGAATTTCCATCTGTTTTGTTTCTTGCTATTATCCCTAACTCCTAGAAAAATGTTTTACATATAATATGAACTTAGAAAATATGTGGTAAATAAAGACATAGTTGTGGTTGGAAACTAAGAGGTAGAGTTTTCTCTAAATCTTAATTCATTCTCCAATAGGAATTGATTTGAAAAAAATTTTATTCTAAAGAATTGAAATAACTAGATTGAGTGGAATTTTCTTATTTGCTTGTTGCCTTGGGCAAATAACTTAATCCCTGAGATTTAGTTCCTTTGCCAGTAAAATAGGGAATCCTGATAGGGTTTTTATAAGGTTAATAGATATTCTATAAATAGTGGCTATATTTATTTTTATTCTGTGGCAGGACTGTTGCTAAATTTGGGGCAGGTCTCATTTAAAGAAAATCATATGTAATATTCTGAGGTGAGAGAGTCTTTTTTGTCAGGAGGTGCAGTCTATTGAATATCAAAGATCAATCTAAAATAAAAACTAAGTATTGCTGAAGTTTCAATGTAAGGCATTAGAAACAGTGGTTTAAAATCCAGTATGCATTTAATATGTTTAAATAAGTTTTAAACTTATTGTATTTAATAAGTTGTAGCTTTTTATCATGCAGTCTTTTGGGTAGAGTGTTGGGTTCAGACTCAGACATACACGAATTTAAATTCAGCGTCTCCCACTTAATATATCCTTGTCAAAGTTGCAAGCTCTCTGAGCTTTTGTTTTCACATCTATAAGATGAAAATAATACCAATCTAATTGAATGATTAGAGGATATAAAATGAGAAATTGTATGTAAAACACCCAACATAACATAGTGCCTGGTACCTAACAGGCACTCAGTAATTATTAAGTTTTATTATTCTGAGAATACATATACAAAATATGAATGAAATATTGTGATTAATCGTTATCGTGTCAGAATTGTTATTCCCTTCAGAGTAGTGACCTCAGGAGGTTATCTATTTAATCCCATGATTCTGTGATTGATTGGAGTGTTTTTGGAGCTCAGCTTTTGAAATTGTCTTCCATATTTGTGATCCGTTCTATTGAAATCCCCTATTTTGAGGGTGGATTATACTTTTTATAGTAATCAAAAAGACTGAAAATTAAGTTTGAAACCAATTTTTGGGATAGCATTGGAATAAGACTAAGTAGTAAGACTGCCTTTCTTATCTTACATGTGTTCTAAAGATGATATTAGATGAGTATTAAATATATTTAGCATTGTAATGATAGTGTTTGAAGTTTAGCGTATAATCTCCTATGATGACTATTTAGACAAGGACAATTACCTCCTAGGTATATAAGTACTGATTTGTTTATTAGAAACTTATTCCCTCAGTGCTTATTTCTGTCTGTTATATTACATAATTGTGTTATTCACTTATGTAGTCAATAATTTACTCCTTTTCCTATAAAAATGCATTTTTTAACTTGTCTCTTTAGCGATCACCAGAATATACTAATTGCCGGTATCTATGCAAACTCTGCTTAATTCACATTGAAAACATTCAAGGAGCTCATAAACATATCAAGGAGAAAAGACATAAGAAAAATATTTTGGTAAGTTCTTTTAAAAAATTCATTTCTCAAATGGTAAAACTGTATCAAATATTTTTTATTTTTGAAGCTAAAAATGAGGTATTTGTCCAATGTGACGTTAGTAACTGAAGTGATAGCCCTAGAAGCTGTGATTGCTTCCCTTATTTCAGGTGGTGAGAAGAGTAACCTTCTCAAGACCAGTTTGCTCATCCTGAAGAATGTTGTTTCCTAAGTTTAAAGCAGTCAGGTACAATCAATCTATCTAACTGATATTTATTGAATTCTTTTAGGCAATGGTGAATAAGATAGTTATGGTTTCTGCTTTCAGAGTTTCTAAGAATTGGTGAGGGCATACATTGAATAAGGTTTTTAAGTATAATGAACCTTATTAAAAGGGAGAGCATAGTGCTAAAGAAGTGTACAAGGATATTTTACTTGGTCTGCAATAGGGAGAAAGTGACATTGAGTTGAACCTTGAAGTAGTAGGTTAAATGACAAAGAGATGAGTGGCCTGGAGAGGTAAGTGGAGAGCATTTTACACAAAAACGCATGAATAAAAGTCTTTAGGCAGGAAAGGCGATGGCATATGAGGAACTAAAAATCCAGTATGACTAGAGCAGAGAGGTAGGGAGAAAATGGTATGACATGAAGCTAGAGAAGTACAGACCACGCAGGATCCTAAAAGCTTTAGACTTTGGGAGATTGTAATTTTTCAGGTATTTCTGTTAAAATATATCATAGACACAGATATGAATACTTTTCTTTTTAAAATGTATTAATATATTAACTATTTAATTTTTTCTTTTTAAAGTTACAGTAATAATACTGTGTAACATGTTGATGATCAATCTCTAAGTCTCAGTTCATACATCTTCTCTGAGAAGTAGTCTTTTACCTGACCCTTTCAGCAGGTCTGGGTAAGGTACTCCTTTGTGCTCCCAAAGCAGCTTTTGCATACCTTGATCAGAAAACCTAATGCCCTGTATTCTTGTTGTCTGCCTTCTCTCCCCTTCTAGACTTCATTATTCAGTATTGTAGAGGGCAGGTTTAGTTTCTTCATTAATTTTGTTTCTGAATTGCTAAGGACAATGTCTGACACGTAGGAGGTACTCAGTATATTTTTCTTGAAAAAATGAATGCACGGAAGCAAATCAGGAACTTTGAAGGAAAGAAATCATTCACACTTCACCAGCCTATTATTTTGATTTAATTAGAGCTTGAGAAGATTTAATAGGACAGAGACAAGGTGGTAGGTAGGAGATAATAATTGGGAATTTTCCATTAATGTTGAAAGATGCTAATCATTAGTTCTAGGAGGTTCAGGTTATTCTAAGAAAGATACTTAAGAAAACCATACTTATACACATTACAGGTCAAGTATCCCTTATCCTAAATGGTTAGGATCAGAAGTATTTTGGATTTTGGATTTTTTCAGAATTTGGAATATGTGCATTATACTCCAATGAGCATTTCCTTTGAGCATCATGGCAGTGCTCATAAAGTTTCAGATTTTGCTGGGTGCAGTGGCTTGCACCTGTAATCCGAGCTACTCAGGAGCCTGAGCAAGGAGGATTGCTTGAGCCCAGGAGTTCGAGACCAGCCTGGGCAAAATAGCAAGACCCCATCTCAAAAAAATCATCTATGAAACACAGTTAATATCATACTTAATGGTGAAGACTGAAGGCTTTCCCCTCAAGATTGGGAAAAAAGACAGGTATGAATATGCTACTGTGGAAAAGAGTATGGTGTTCCTCAAAAAATTAAAAATAGAACTGCTGTGTGATCCAGCAACTTCACTTCTGGGTATAAACTTAAAGAGCTTGAAAGCAGTGTCTCAAAGAGATATTTGTACACCCATATTCTTAGCAACATTATTCACAGTAGCTAAAACATGGAAGCACTCCCAGTGTCTATTGACAAATGAATGGATAAGCAAAATGTGGCATATTCATAAAATGGAATATTATTTAGTCTTAAGGATGGAAATTCTGTAATGTGCTACAAAATGGAGGAACCTTGAGGGATTATGCTAAGTGAAATATGTTAGTCACAAAAAGAAAAATACCATATGATTCCACTTATATGAAGTTTTTAGAGTAGTCATAAAAAAATAAAGTGGTGATTGCCAGGAACTGGGAGAAGCGGGCAATGGGAAGTTATTGCTTGATGGATGTAGAGTTTCAGCTTTGTGTATGTATACTGTGTTAAAGTGTTTGGATTTTATTTTCAGCATTATGGAGCTTAATGACATGTATTTTTGCAAGGTCACTGGCATCAGTGTGAAAGAAGCCTAAGAAGGGTCTATTTGGGGAGACCAGTTAGTCTTTTGTGATTATCTAGTTAAGCAATGATGAACATTTGATCTGAAGTAGTTGTGATAATGGAATAGGATGTAGAATTGTGGAGGTGGAGGCCTAGGATGTCTAGAATGCTCATAAGGTATCTAATTTAAGATGTTATCATAGGTTATGGTGTCATTTACTTAGAGGAAATAAAGCAGTGTTTCAGAATATACTCACTTTGAGACACTTATGGGACATTTCAAGTAGAGATTTCCCGTAATCATTTGCATATAAGGATCTGGAACTTATATTAGGAGCTGGAGATTCAGATTTGGTAATCTTCAATATATTGAAGTCATGGGTGTGGGTAAGATCACCAGAGGAGTGAAAAAGAGAAAAGATCAAGTAACACAAACATTTGAGGGACTAGTAGAGGAATAGCAGCCAATAGACTGGTGAAGAAGTAGTCCAAAGTGTGATAATACAGGTAAAAATAATCTGAGATCTTGAAAATGTCTGATTTAGCAAATAAGGAGGTTTTCATAATCCTGGTGAGAGCGGTTTCTGTTTTAGAGCTAAAAAATACATAGTTTTGGCCTGGCGCGGTGGCTCACACCTGTAATCCTAGCACTCTGGGAGGCCAAGGTCAGGAGTTCGAAACCAACCTGAGCAAGAGCAAGACCCCATCTCTACTAAAAATAGAAAGAAATTAATTTGCCAACTGAAAAAAAAAAAATATATATATAGAAAAAATTAGCCGGGCATGGTGGCACATGCCTGTAGTCCCAGCTAGGTACTCAGGAGGCTGAGGCAGAAGGATTGCTTGAGCCCAGGAGTTTGAGGTTGCTGCGAGCTAGGCTGACTCCATGGCACTCTAGCCCAGGCAACAGAGTGAGACTCTGTCTCAAAAAAAAAAAAAATACATAGTTTTGAGTAAGCAGGGGTAAGGGATTTAAAAGGAGGGGTTGACTCAATTTTCAGGAAAATTCATAGTGAAGGAAAAAAAGGAAGATTGGTAGTAGCAGACGTGGCATACAGGATCTTTTCTTTTTTTTCCTTTTAATATGGCAGAGTAAAACTCTTACCACAGTTTTAATTTTTTATTTATTTGAATAATCATTTGATTAATCTTTATCTCTTTCTTGAATGTGAATTCCATGAGGGCAGGGATTATATGCATTCTTTTTTTCCCATTGTAACTCCATTGCCTGGCACAGTGCCTGGCATATAGTTGCTTTTCTTGTGCTTGTGGCCATTTGTATTAATATATCTTCTTTGGAGAAATGTTTATTCAAGTCCTTTGTCCATTTTTGAATTAGGTCATTTTTTGTTTTCCAGGCAAAATAGCAAGACCCCATCTCTGTTGTATATTTTGATATTAATCCCTTATTAGATATATGATTTACAGATGTTTTCTCCCATTTTATGGGTTGCGTTTATACTGTGTTGATACTGTCTTTTGATGAACAAAAATTTAAAATTTTCATGCAGATAGATTTATTTTTTCTTTTGTTGCTTGTGTTTTTGGTGTCATATCCAAGAAATCATTGCCAAATCCAATGTCTTGAAGCTTTCCTCTTCTGTTTTCTCCTCAGAGCTTTATAATTTTAGGTTCTTAGTTATGGTTTTATGGTTTGAGGTTTAGGTTTCAGTTTCTTACATTTAGGTCTTGAATCCATTTTGAGTTAATTTTTGTGAAGGTCACATCCAACTTCATTCTTTTGCTTGTGGATATCCAGTTTTCTTTGCATCATTTGTTGAAAAAACTGTCCTTTCCCCATTGAATGGCCTTCGCACACTTGTCAAAAATCATTTGACCATACATGAGAGGGTTTATTTCTGGTCTGTCTATTCTATTCCATTGGCTTATATATCTGCCTTTATACTAGTACCATACTATTTTGATCACTGTTGCCTTATAATAAGGTCTTGAAACCAGAAAGAGCAAGCCTTCTAGCTTTGTTCTTCTTTATAAAGATTTGGGGTCCCTTGAGATTCCATATGAATTTTATTTGAGATTTCTATAGGGATTACATTGAATCTTTAGATTTCTTTGGGTAGTATCAACATCTTAACAATTTTAAGTCTTCCAATTTGTGAACAGTTTTTCTGTTTATGTTTTCCTTAATTTAGTTCAATAATGTTTTATAGGGTATTTTTCCATAAGAGATAGGGTTTTACTTTGACAGGCTGAAGGGCAGTGGCCTGATAGTAGCTTACTGCAACTTTGAATACTTGGGTTCAGATGATCCTTCTGCCTCAGCCTCTCAAGTAGCTGGGACTATAGGCATGCACCACCATGCCTGGCTAATTTTTAAATTTGTTTGTAGAGATGGGGGTCTTACTATGTTGCCCAGGCTTTCCCTGAACTCCTGGCCTCAAGTGATCCTCCCACCTAGGGTCTGCCAAAGTGCTGGGATTATAGGTGGGAGGAGCTACTGTACTTATAGCTTTCATTGTACAAATCTTTCACTTCTTTATGTAGTTCCTTAGTATCTTATTATTTTTTATGCTGTTATATATGGGATTGGTTTTTAGTTTCCTTTTAAGATTGTTAATTGTTTGTGTATAGAAATGCAGCTGTTTTTCATGTTGACTTTGTATCCTGCTGCTTTGCTGAATTCAGTTTAGTTCTAAACAGTTTGTGTGTGTGGAATCTTTGGGTTTTCTACATGTAAAATAATATTATCTGCAAACAGGGCTAATTTTATTTCTTCCTTTCTAATTTTGCTGCCTTTTGTTTCTTTTTCTTGCCTAATTGCTCTGGCCAGTACTTTGTTGAATAGAAGTAGCAAAAGAGACATCCTTGATCCTGATCTTAAAGGAAAAGCTTTCAGTCTTTGACCATTGAGTATGATGTTAGCTATGGGTTTTTCATATATTGCCTTTATTATGTTGAGTTAGTTTCCTTTTACCTCTAGTTTGTTGAGTGTTTTTTACTACAGAAGAGTTTTGAATTTTGTCAGATGCTTTTTCTGTGTTAATTGAGATAATCTTTTTTTTTTCTTTATTTATTTAATTTTGGTACGGTGGTGTATTACATTGATTGTTCATTGTATGTTGAACCATCCTGGCATTCCAGGAATAAATCCCACTTGGTCGTGGTATATTACCATTTGAATATGCTGCTGAATTTGGTTTGCTGGTATTTTGTTGAAGATTTATTGAAGGTTTTTAAGTAGGAGGATTATGGTAGCAATATGGAGAATGGGATGAAGGGCCAAAGATTGGAAATGCTGATTTATTAGGAGGCTCTTGCCTCTTGGGCAAGTTTTCTTAGTCTAAACTAATTCTTTCTGGAATTTACTTCATTTCAGCAGAAGACACCATCAATCACTCATTTATTTAGGACAAACACCTTTAAATCATCCTTGATTCATCTTTTTCTCTTATACCATACATTGAAACCATCATCAAATTCTACAGACTTTATTTTCAAAATATTATGTTTCTAAACTCAGGCATTCATTGCATACTTCTACTTCCTACTTTAGTCTAAGCCCCCATCATCTTTCACCTGGACTATTTGTAACTTACCTCCTCTGCTCCCTACAATCTGTTCTCCATTTAGCAACCAGGATTGTTCTTTTAAAATGTCATATCATGTTACTGAGTCCTCTTAGCCCCTCAATGGCTTTTCAACTTAGAATAAAATCCAAAGCCCTTACCAAGTCCCGTAAGGTCATACAATATTTGATTTCTTATTAACTCTTCAACCTCATTATCATCCACAGTTTCCCCTTTGTTAGTCAGTTACAGCCACCTTGGTCTCCTCAAATAACATGAGGGACTTTCTTGCTTCAGAGTCTTTGCATTTGCTATTCTCTTTGTCTGGAATGCTGTTAACTTACATGTCTCTCTCCTTCACTTCATTCAGGTCTCTGATTAATGTTACCTGTTCAGAGTGGACTTTTTTTGTCCACCTTATTCTAAATAACACACTTTGGGAAGCTGAGGTGGGGGGATCACTTGAGGCCAGGAGTTTGAGACCAGCCTGGTCAATATAAAAAGATCTCATCTCTACAAAAAATAATAATAAAAATTAGCCGGGTGTGCTGGTGCACTCCTGGAATTCCAGCTACTCAGGATCGTGAGATGGGGGAGGGTCGTGAGATGGGGGAGGGTCGTGAGATGGGGGAGGGTCGTGAGATGGGGGAGGGTCGTGAGATGGGGAGGGTCGTGAGATGGGGGAGGGTCGTGAGATGGGGGAGGGTCGTGAGATGGGGGAGGGTCGTGAGATGGGGGAGGGTCGTGAGATGGGGGAGGGTCGTGAGATGGGGGAGGGTCGTGAGATGGGGGAGGGTCGTGAGATGGGGGAGGGTCGTGAAATGGGGGAGGATTGCTTGATCCCAGGGATTTGAGGAGTGTACTACGATCATGCTACTGTATTCCAGCCTGGGTGACAGAGCAGACTGTCTCAAAAAAAAAAAAACAAAAAAAAAAAAACTGCATGCAAAGCTGGAGGAAAGAAATTAAAAACAAAACACAACAATAGCAACAAAAATAATACTCCCTTCCCATCATTTTTTAGCCTTTTCCCCAATTTTATTACTCTTCATAGCACTCTCATGACATGATATATTTATTGTCTATTTCCTTTAACTAGAATTTAAATTATATGAGGGCAGGCTGGGTGCGGTGGCTCACGCCTATAATCCTAGCACTCTGGGAGGCCGAGGTGGGAGGATTGCTCGAGGCCAGGAGTTTGAAACCAGCCTGAGCAAGAGTGAGACCCTGTCTCTGCTATAAATAGAAAGAAATTAATTGGCCGACTAATATATATAGAAAAAATTAGCCGGGCATGGTGGCGCATGCCCGTAGTCCCAGCCACTCGGGAGGCTGAGGCAGTAGGATTGCTTGAGCCTATGAGTTTGAGGTTGCTGTGAGCTAGGCTGACGCCACGGCACTCACTCTAGCCTGGGCAACAAAGGGAGACTGTCTCAAAAAATAAATAAATGAATGAATGAATGAATGAATGAATGAATGAATGAATGAATGAATGAATAAATAAATAAATAAATAAATAAATAAAAAATGAGGGCAGGGACTTGATTGGTAATGTATGTGACAGGCAATATAGAGGATATCAGGAAGATAAGAGGATGGTCAATGATAGGATATCAGTGAGAGTGTTTGATGGAACAATAATCCTAAAGGAAGTAGGATAGGCTTATTAATAGCTTAGGGGGAGGAGTTTGTTCCTTAATTGTCTTTTATTAGCAATATAATTCAGAGCATTTTGTGGTACTTCCATGTATATAAACATAATTTTGTAGCACGTTGATCTCTTATTATTGTTTCATTGTCTGTTGCTATTAATCTGTTGGATGAATCCTAAAAAAGTAGTCCTGAAAACTTAGATGCTCTCCCAAGATTTAGATTATAATTAAAAATCCCAGAAATGGTCACAGAAATTTATAGAAATGAGGTTTACTTATCCCCCCCATGTTTGATAACTCTGCACCTGGGTAAGTTTTGCTTATGTTAAGACTGAATATGGTAACAGTGAAAATCAATGTGGACCCAAGTCTTTACTTAACTATATTGGAGTGAGTGTGTGGGGAAACGAGCTAGTTTTAGCTATTATATCTGATGGGAGCATCATGTCTCAAAAGATGAGAGAGTATTTCTTTTTTTCCTTTTTTAAGAGACAAGGTCTCTCTGTTGCCCAGGCTGGAGTGCAGTAGAGTAATCACAGCTCACTGCAGCCTCAAACTCCTGGTTTCAAGTGATCCTCCCACTTCTGCCAAGTTGAGTAGTTAGGACTACAGACGTGCGTCATCACTCCTGGCTAATTTTTAAAAATTTTTTGTAGAGACAGGAGTCTCATTATCTTGCCCAGGCTGGTCTTGAACTCCTGGGCTCCAGGGATTCCTCCTGCCTTGGTCTCCCAAAGTGTTGGAATTACAGGCATGAGCTACCATGCCCGGCCAGAGATTGTTTCTTGACTGCAAAGTGTTATCAGAAAATGCTTATAATACTAAATGAAAGAAACAGTATGGTCTCAGATATGTTAAAAAATGAAGTAGATAGTAGGATTTGAGATTGTGGGTGATTTTCTCCTTTGTATTTTCCTTTATATTTTATATTTTGTAAATGGCATCTTTTCATAATCAGAAAAATAATTTATAAAAGTCATTGTGTATATATAACATAGTCCCTTTTTAGCTCCTTGGTTTAAATGGACTTTCAATCTTTTAGCAGAATGGAGATTTCTTGAATATTTTGTATAACTTCGGTTTGCTAAAATAACGAGAAATCAATTGTAAATACTAGGCAATGTGGTGGAGTCCAGGAAGTCTTCCTGTGACCATTTAATCTGATACTGTATATGCTGATTAGATACGATTCAAGACTTTTTGCTACATCTGAGACAATCTTCCTTGGTGCAACAGAATTGTCAGCTAAGTGTTGTATTTATGGTATCTTGGCTTTGGTGTAGCATTTCAGAATTTATGTAGACAGTACAGTAAAACAAATTTTAAGAAGTTAATAGCAGCCACCCCTGTCGTCCATGCCGCATTCTTGGAGACCTTCTTCACAAAGGCAGTATCAGTTTCTTTTGTTCACTAGACCTTCTTCACAAAGGCAGTATCAGTTTCTTTTGTTCACTTCTGTATCATATATGGCTTACATCTGGTGCATAGGTGAATATTTGTTGAGTTAATTTGTTTCTGTTCTTCCCTGCTAAATGTAAGGATATTAAAATAGAATTTTTTTGTCATTATTGTGAAATGTTAACACTAATAGGAAAAACAGGAAGAAAGTGAGCTTCGTTCTCTGCCTCCTCCTTCCCCTGCCCACTTGGCTGCTTTAAGTGTTGCAGTTATTGAATTAGCAAAAGAGCAAGGAATAACAGATGATGACCTCAGAGTTCGCCAGGAAATTGTGGAGGAAATGTCAAAGGTTATAACGACATTTTTACCAGGTACAAATACAGTTCATGTTTGATTTTTAAAATCATAAAACTGTTCGCCTTGTTTCCTCTTGAACTAGGATACATTTTTTAATGTTTTTCTTTCTCTTTTTTCCTGTTCTTAAAAGTTAAATAGATTTGATTGTTTTATGAATGACTTTTTTTGGGAGAAATGTTTTAAATAAAAAGAATTGAGATTTATGGCACAGCATAAGTTTGTGGTAGGAAGAAAAAGATTTTCAAAATATTCGATACAGAATAATTTCTTAGTGTTCAAATTTTATATTTTTCAAAATATTATATAATTTTCAGTGTCATTGATTTCTAAATGGAGTTTTTAGTTATATTGTTTTCAGTATAAACATTCCAAATAGTCACTTAATAAAATTCCTATTGCCTGCTGGTAGGGAAAAATTAATTTATTTCAGTAGGGACTTTAGAAAAATGTTGTTTTTTGGTGCAAGGGGATGTCAGGTCAGGTTTATTTGAATCATTTATGTATTGACTAAAATTTGCTGAGCCCATGTCATTTTTTATATCAATATAGGGTTAAAGTAAATGTATCTTAAAAGACTTATTTCTTCCCACCAAAGGGATTTTGTACAGTTGATAAATTATATTTTCATATAGATTTATTTTGAGATTTATAAGAAAGAATATAAAATTGAAATGCAAAATGAAGTATTTTTATTTAAAAATTCTGTAATATGATTTTCTACCTAAAGTATATTGAATTCTAATTTAAATTTATATATAAAACAGTTTATTATTATAGGAAGAAAAGGAATAAAATGTTTATGATTTTAATGACTTGGATGACTTTCAGACATTTTGTGAGCTTGAAAGGTTGACTTTTATACATATAACTGAGCATGAACTTAAAGTTTCTAAGAAACTAAATCTGCCCGATCAGTCCCAATCATGTTATTTTCAACTTGTCCTCTGGTGAGATCTTTTTTAAAATTTGCCTTATTATGATCTTTGAAATAACACATTTGATAGTCTGAGAGAGATATAGGTAGTGTATTATTGCTCCTATTTAATTTTTCTATAAACTCTTGAGAACCACAGAGTCTTTTGGATTTTAGGTTTACAATATCAGTGGACTTGGCTTTACTATTTAAAAAATCATTGGCATCGAATATCTGTGATCTTTTCCCCATTCAGTGTGATATTTCTTACATAAATATCTAAATATAAATGTAGTTTGTGCCAGTAGCTATAACTAGGTTAGTACATTCATTACATTAAATATTGAATGCTAAACATATTCTCAGTCATTTCTCTATGAACTATTACCAAACTTTTGTTCAAAC
The DNA here is from genome assembly GCF_040939455.1 of Microcebus murinus. Lineage (NCBI taxonomy): Eukaryota > Metazoa > Chordata > Mammalia > Primates > Cheirogaleidae > Microcebus > Microcebus murinus. The sequence continues at coordinate 39,956,503 of NC_134105.1, read as the reverse complement.
ACTGAACTTATATGAATAATTTCTCTCCCTTCTCTGTTCCTGTACCCTATAACTGAGAAACGTTATTTTATAGATCAGTTAGAAAGGGTATCATTCTTGTATAATCGTTTTACTAGAAGTGTGGGAAGATATAGAAATGAAGTGTATACAATTTTTCTGTTGCTTATTTTTTTAAAGCCCCCATGTTTGTACTCCATTTCACGCTTTTGATGTTTTTCCTTTATTCCAGAGTGTTCACTTAGGTTGTATGGCTCGTCTCTGACTAAGTTTGCTCTGAAAAGTAGTGATGTTAATATAGATATAAAATTTCCTCCCAAGGTAAGTAATTAGAAGAGAATCTTTCCTATATAATACCTAATACAATAATTTGGTAATTTTTATAGATTATCTTTTTAGAGAAGGGATAGTGGAATATAAAACTCTGGTTTGCCGAGTGTTACCATCATAACTAATCATTGCTTTTGGAAATTACTATGGGAAAAAAGGAAGCAAAAGAGGAAGGCAGTCAAAGGGGAAAAATGGTTATATCTGAGCATGTTGAATAGTTATTACTTCTGGTATGCAATATTGAAAGTGGAAAGAGTTTTGAAATCAGACATTGGGGTTCAGATCTTGGCTGTGATGAGCAAGTTATTTGATCTTTTTGAGCCTTGGTTTCCTCATTTTCAAAACAGGGATAATAATTTTATATTAAATGTGATAATATGTATCAGGTGTTTTAATATAGTACCTGGCACGTGATGAGTACTTTTAATAAGTAGCAGTAGTATCATTAGAAATAGTATCAATATTGTTTAGCACTGCTAACATTGCTTATTTGACATATCAAAACATTTAAAATAGTCAATATTTTATGTTTATAAATCTTTGAATAATATGTTTATGCTCAAAGGGGTTGATTTGGGTGACAATTTGGTGTTTTAATTTCTAGTCTGGGGAGGGGGGGTCATGGGCAATATATGTAACCTTAACATTTGTATCCCCATAATATGCTGAAATAAAAAAAATTTCTAGTCTGATACATTTCCTTTCCAATTAATGGGTGATTATTCAAGTGGCTGCAAAGTATACTTTCAACGTTTGACAAGCTTGTTACGTAAAAGTAGTAATTTACTCTAAGCCTTTTGGTCAAGTTGCCCATTTCTGAAAGTTTTTATCTCAACAACTTCTTTTTAATAGTTATTTGGTAAACTTGTTTCTTTTCCATTTGTTTTGCTGTGAAATTGTTTTCCTGTGAGAACTTTTTCTCACTTTAAGAACCCATGAATTCTAGGAATGTTGCTGAAATAATAGTGATGCATCGTTAATTAGATTATACTTCTGTGAACAAAATTTGTTGACATAAAAGTAAAACGCTATTCTGTTTTTATTATTTTAAAATACATAGCATGATTTTATTTAAATGTTACTCTTTAATGGAATTGAGTTCTCCCTAATATTTTGCTACCTAAACTTTGAAATTAGTTTATTGATTTAATTTGAAACTTTTTTAGATGAATCATCCCGATCTTCTGATACAAGTTCTTGGAATTTTAAAAAAAAATGGTGAGTTTCTTTCATTTTTTTTTTTAATTTGTCTTTCTAAAGGTACATACATTGTGTTATTTTATATAGCTAGCCAAGTTAAAACTAAAATTGCTAGCATACTGAGTCACTGTATTACATGTGGACATATATTTGTTTAATAGGTATATTAGAAAATATACCTGTCAGGTCAAAAGTACCATATTAAAATAGATATGTAAAAAACTGCTGCCTTTGGGGTAATTTAAATATTAGCTTTGAATATTATGGGCATTCTTGCGTAAAAGAAGAAAGAAAACCTGTAATTATTAGGAGGTCGTTGATGAAGGCAGTTTAGGAAGAGATTTGGTATAAAAGTGCATTGAGTACATATTTTTTTTTCTCCCCACTTTAAACAATGATAATCGTTTATTTATATCAACTGAGTCTACCTATTTTTTTATATGTACCTTGTCTATGTGGCTTGTATTTGTAAACAGGACATTCATATAGGTAAAAAATACTTTAAAAATAAAATTAAAAAATTATAATATTCTTTAAACCAGGCCCCAGGTCATGTATTATACTCTACAAGATTATTTTCTTGGTTTTAATTTGTTGTTTTTTCTTGTATTAAATTAAATACTTAAGATTAAGCTCAAGATCTGGAGTAAGATTTCTGGGCTCAGATTTTAGTTCTGCCACTTACTGGTTGTATGTACTTTGACAAATTATTTCAGTGTTAATGCTTTAGTTTTTTCGTCTGTTAAATGGCAATAATGTAGTGTCTTTTTGATGAGAAGGTTGTTGAAGGGATAAAATAGGTTAAGCCATACTTTAGAAGAGTACTTGATATATGATAACCTCTTACTACATTTTTGCTGCTGTGATTGTTTTTATTACTTTAAATTAGGAATTGAAAGTACCTAGCAAAAGTATTTGCAGTTTGGCTTAGAGAGCCCTGGTTTTAGCCTTACCCTCTTATTGGTTTTAATGTCAGTTTTAACCTTTTTCTTTCCTCCTGCCCCATCAACCCTCTTATTTATCAGTTTTCTGCTGGCAATTGTCCTGAGAAATTAGTTTTTAACGAATGAGTTTGGTACCCTTTATACTATAAAGGTATTTTAATATAGTTTTTTTCTTTATACATACTTGTTTCTAATTACTCAAAACTTTAAAGCTTAAGAGGTGGTATACATAGCTTTTACCTCTCCAGACTTACTAGATAGGATCAACCTAGTACAAATATTTAAAATATGATTTTTGCACTAAAATATGTAAGTAGATCATCTTAAATCATATAACATAGATTTATAAAACTCAATTTCATTTAAAAATTTATTTCCTCCTTTATGTTCTCATTGTATCCTTTACAGACCTTTCTCCTGATACAGGATTTATTTGTTTATATGTTTGTATTCCAAACCTCTTATTGAGCTTTAGGTCTTCAGCACATGTTTTTTGAATAAGTCATTCCAATGAGTACTATTGAGAGATTTTCTTTGAATTTCAAATGAAATAATGTTAATCTGTCTGTTTTTATTTAGATTAGACAATTAAGTCATGGGACTTCCTTGGAGATACAGAGAAAGACTCCAGGGTATAAATGTGCTTCATCTAGTTAGTCCTCCTTTAGCAGCTTTGATTAGGCAGACTCTTCATATATTAATAGGAAATATGGCCAACAGAGTTAGCTTCTACTTGCACCAATAATTTAAAAGAATTAAACTATCAAAGCATGATAGGTCCTCATTTCATGACTCCTGTGGAAATAACCTTCAGAAGTAAGTGATGTCCTCTCTTTGCTGTATCTGTGAAGGTTTAACAACTTTGACTAGATGATCTACTTACTTGGAAACATTCAAACTTTTAGGGATTTTAATGCCTTTCTTCTTAAGGTGATTATAATTTTTGGACAGTATTTGGGACTACCTGTGGTTTGTCATGTATAACAAATGACACCAAGAGAGGTAAGAGATTCTATTGGGTTGATGCTCATGATGAGAAGAGTGCATTATCCCACAGAAGCAATGCGAGTGATTTTTAGAAGGAAACTATTACTTAATGTTTACCATACAGTAAATATTTTAAAGATATTGACATTAGCTTACTTTTTTTTCTCATTAGTATTATATGTAGATGTGGAATCTGACTTTCATGCTAAAGTTCCTGTTGTGGTGTGCAAAGATCGGAAAAGGTTGGTAATAATGAAGAGAAAATATTATAAAAAAAACCAAACCCCAAACAACCAAATTTGCAGTGAACTATCTATAAGAGAGAAAAGTTTTGTTTTAGATTTCTTACTGGATTAATATGACTAAGCTAGTTTCTATTCATTAAAAGTAGCAAGCTCATCAAATGCATGTGAATAAGAAATAGAATTACCAGATAGTTGAAAATAAAACAATGTAGGTAAAACTTTCATTTTTTTCCCTCAAGTTCATTCACTCACCCAACAGTATCGAGCATTTATGTATATGTAGGTACTGCTTTGCTCCAGGGATACAAACATAAATAAGAAATAACCCTTCTTCCCAAGAATTTCAGTCTGTTAGAATCTAGTTTTTAGTTCATTGAAAAGAAATGAGTCATTGAAGTCTGATCTTGTCTGTCAAGTCTGATGTCTGTAGGACTGAGAGCAAAGTGCGTTTGCAAAAGGAAACTAAAATAATTCTATCTGAAGTCAGTATGGGAGGCATAGAAACAATACAGAAATGATAAAGTATTCCTTTATTGATTAACTTTTATTTCTTACATTTTAAGATTGTTTTATTTTCTTATTCAAAGCTAGAAGAGTCTGTGGAGATCTAGTTAAATTCCTTACTTTCTAAATTAGAAAATTGAGACCTGGAGTGGTTAATCCAAATTGTCCAATTCACTTTTTAAGGGAAAATTAGAATTGGAAAAGAGGCAGTCTGACTTCTAATGTTTTTTTCCACCACATTGTGTCAAATTGCCTCTGTATGGCAACCTCAGATTCATTCTTCTTCCTGCTTCCAAAATATCTCTGTTACACTCTGTCACCCCATTTAAGGTAGCTGTAGTTTTCACTTACGTATAACTATAACCTGAGCATTAATATGTAAACCTTTCTAATCTTTAATCTGAAAATAACATCAATAAAATCATGAAAGCTTGGAATAGGAAAAATTAAGAAATATAAGGCCGGGTGCGGTGGCTCACGCCTGTAATCCTAGCACTCTGGGAGGCCGAGGCGGGCGGATTGCTCAAGGTCAGGGGTTCGAAACCAGCCTGAGCAAGAGCGAGACCCCGTCTCTACCATAAATAAAAAGAAATTAATTGGCCAACTAATATATATATAGAAAAAATTAGCCGGGCATGGTGGCGCATGCCTGTAGTCCCAGCTACTCGGGAGGCTGAGGCAGGAGGATCGCTTGAGTCCAGGAGTTTGAGGTTGCTGTGAGCTAGGCTGATGCCGCGGCACTCACTCTAGCCTGGGCAACAAAGCGAGACTCTGTCTAAAAAAAAAAAAAAGAAGTATAGCTAGCTAGTTTATTATTTCATTTTTTGCTTTTCTTATGTGTAAAGCAAAAAGAATGAACTAGGAAATGATGTTGCACTATTTGACATTGAGTAGATCAATGTCCTTTTATATAAATCAAATTTTGGTGATTCATAATGCTGTTTTTGAAATTAATTTCTCATGAACTTGAATACTAAATGAGGTTGAAATTTATTTCTGAAGTATAAATGAACATTAAAGACATCTTTCTGCTGGGCATGGTGGCATGTGCCTATAGTCCCAGCTACTTGGGAGGCTGAGACAAGAGGATCACTTGAGGTCAGGAATTCAAGGTTATAGCAAGGTATGATTAGGCTACTGCATTCCAGTCTGGGCAACAGAGCTAGATCCTGCCTCTTAAAAAAATAAACTAAAACACACACACAAAGTATCTTTATATAATTTATGTGGAACATTAGTAATAGAAATTATATATAGTTTTTATTTACCTCTAAGCTTATTAAAACATTTATTTATTATGACTTTTAAGGTACTGTATTAAAATATGGTGACTGGAAAGGGTAGCAGCCATAGGACTTGAAGTATACTGCTTTTTAAGGTATTAATACAGTGAAATTTGCTTTTTTTCTCATTCACAGTGGTTTACTTTGTAGAGTAAGTGCAGGAAATGATATGGCATGCCTCACTACTGATTTACTTGCTGCTCTTGGCAAAATGGAACCTGTCTTTACTCCCTTGGTGTTAGCCTTTCGCTACTGGGCTAAGGTAAGTGAAACAGAAGGAAAAGTATTTAATCTTCACAGTCAGGTTTTTTCTTGCACTGACATGTAACATAAATTGTAACATGTGGGACAAAGTAATTATCTGTGCCAGACAGAGAGGTGTGGCAGGTTCCAGTTAATGGACATCAGAATAAAGTCTCAAAGCCATATAGACTTACAGATATATTTTGGAATTTTTAATTGTCATAATTTATTCTCTTCTTATATACTATAGAAATGTTCTCTTTTTTTTTTTTTTTTGAGACAGAGTCTCGCTCTGTCACCTAGACTAGAGTGCCGTGGCATCAGCCTAGCTCACAGCAACCTCAAACTCCTGGGCTCAAGCAATCCTTCTGCCTCAGCCTCCCAAGTAGCTGGGACTACAGACATGCGCCACCATGGCCAGCTAATTTTTTCTGTATATATTAGTTGGCCAATTAATTTCTTTCTATTTATAGTAGAGACGGGATCTTGCTCTTGCTCAGGCTGGTTTCGAACTCCTGGCCTCGAGCAATCCTCCCACCTCGGCCTCCCAGAGTGCTAGGATTACAGGCGTGAGCCACCGCACCTGGCCAAAATGTTCTCTTTTATATCTTAATATATGAGGCTCAAGTTTTCACTCTTATAAGTTAAAGTTGTAACGTTATACAATATGGTATGTAAGTTAAGTTTCTTTTGTTGGCATATTTTTTTCCAATCTGTGAGAATGATACTATCTTCTATATCATTGATAACCTGCAGCATTTTCTGAATGGGGGATTAGTTATCTAAATTTCTTAAATTGGAATTAATTTATATATCTAAAGGCTGTGGCTGTCCTGTGCTCATATCTTTGATGTGGGGGTAGGGAGAAGGAATGGTTAAGTAATTACCAGTATCAGTCCAAGTCATCAGAGAGAGAGAGATTTTTATGTGTGTGTGTTCTTACCATAACAGTATAGTATTCATCACTTGTTAGATTAGTCATGAGTAAATTCTCAGTCTTTTCAGAAAACTGATTAAGAAGGTGGTGGTAGGCCGGGCGCGGTGGCTCACGCCTGTACTACTAGCATTCTGGGAGGCTGAGGCGGGTGGATCGCTCAAGGTCAGCAGTTCTAAACCAGCCTGAGCAAGAACGAGACCCCTTCTCCACTAAAAATAGAAAGAAATTAATTGGCCAACTAAAAATATATACAAAAAATTATCTGAGCATGGTGGCACATGCCTGTAGTCCCAGCTACTTGGGGGGCTGAGGCAGAAGGATTGCTTGAGCCCAGGAGTTTGAGGTTGCTGTGAGCTAGGCTGATGCCACGGCACTCTAGCCCAGGTGACAGAGCGAGACTCTGTCTCAAAAAAAAAAAAATTAAATTAAAATAAAATAAAATAAAATAAAAAGAATGTGGTGGCAGAATGATAATTTCAGAGCAAAAACAGCCAGAGGATTCTCTTTGGAATTTTTTTTTTGGACTCTGATTAGAGGATCCCCTCCCTGCCCTCCTCATATGCTTAGAGCAGCACCAGCTTGATGAGTACAGCTTGAAAAGTAAGGAATAGTCAGAAAGCATGAGGTTGGGGCTTCTTTATACTCAAGACCTTGTATTTGCCATTTCCTTCATCTAGAATATTCTTACCTTAGGTATCCAGAATGTTCTATGCTTACTTTTTTCAAGTTTCTGCTCAAATTTCACCTTATTGTAGTTACCTAGAGCACCGGTCCCCAATGTTTTTGGCACCAGGGACCAGTTTCATGGAAGACGATTTTTCCACGGATGTGTGCGCGTGCGCAGGTGGAACTCAGGTGGTAATGCCAGTGATGGGGAGTGGCAGTAAATACAGATGAAGCTTAGGTTCACTTGCTCTTGGCTCACTCACCTCCTGCTGCATGCCACCTCCCCCACCATGTAAAATAGCATTTCCTCTATCATTTTCCCTGCCTTTACCTTGCTTTATTTTTTCATAGCATTTACTACCACCTGCCATACATATATTTATTTGTTTACAATCTGTTTTCTTCCATGAGATTATAAACTCTTTGAGGGCACAGATTTTACTCTGTTTCATTGATTCACTTCTGGTCCCCAGTGTCTCTTATTTTACTGTTTCAGAATATAGTACACTCTCAATAAATGTTTGTTGAATAAATTACCCAGCTTCTTTAGAAAAGATATTTTTAGGCTGGGCATGGTGGCTCATACCTGTAATCTCAGCACTTTGGAAGATGAGGTGGGAGGATTGCTTGCGATCAGGAATTTGAGACTGGCCTGAACAACATAGTGACAATCCCATCTGTTAAAAAATTGTAAAAACTAGTCGAGTGTGCTCATGCATGTCTGTAGTCCCAGTTATTCAGTAGGCTGAGGAAGAGGATTGCTTGAGCCCAGGAGTCCATCATCCTGTCTCAAAAAAAGAAGACATGTATATATATATATTGTATATGGTTATTTGAGTTATAGACAAAGGCATGGAAGAGTACATAGAAGGTTGTTAATAATTGAGGCAGATGAGATAAAGAAAAAATATATATATATTTTTAAGAGGTTGTACTCTATTGCCCAGGGTAGAGTGCAGTGGCGCAATCATTGCTTACTGCAACATTGAATTCCTGGTCTCAAGTGATCCTCCTGTCTCAGCCTCCCAAGTGGCTGGGACTACAGGTGCACCACCATGCCTGGCTAATTAAAAATAATTTTTTTTTAAGAGATGGGATATTGCTATGTTACCTAGCATGGTCTTGAACTCCTGGCCTCAGGTGATCCTCCTGTCTTGGCTCCTCAAAGTACTGGGATTACAAGTGGGAGCCACTGTGCCTGGCCTGAGAAAAATATTTTTAAAAGGTGTCCACAGTAAAAGCACTACATACAATATAACTCCATTTAACTAAAATATCTATGTATCTTTTTATGCATAAAAAATGAGTGAAAAGAACAACATGTTAATGTTTTTTATTTCTAGTTAGTGATAATTTCTGGTCATTCCTTATATTTTTCTTTGTTGTTTGCACTTTTTACAATGCTTAGGGTAGTAAAAACAAGCTATTTTTATTGTGAAAATTAAAAGAAGCTAAGTGGTGGTACTTCTCTCCCCCCTTCATTTTGCAGTTGTGTTATATTGACTCCCAAACTGATGGTGGAATCCCTTCTTACTGTTTTGCTTTAATGGTGATGTTTTTTCTACAACAAAGAAAACCCCCTCTTCTTCCTTGCTTACTTGGAAGTTGGGTAAGCATGAATTTGTGATGTATATGTGCATGTATATATGTAGTTTGCTCTTGCACAGTGTTCTGCTTAAACATTTTAAGCTGGAATTCTGGTTTGTCTATCTTTTTTTTTTTTTTTTAAATAATTTTTCCACTACCAATTTGGAATGCCTTTTCATATAGATTGAAGGCTTTGACCCAAAAAGAATGGATGACTTTCAGCTGAAGGGCATAGTAGAAGAGAAGTTTGTGAAGTGGGAATATAATTCAAGTAGTGCAACTGAGAAAAACTCAATTGCTGAGGAAAACAAAGCTAAGGCAGACCAACCAAAAGATGATACCAAGAAGACAGAAACAGACAACCAAAGTAATGCCATGAAGGAAAAACATGGCAAAGTAAGCTTTTTTGTTTTTGTTTTTGGCTTTTCTATCTGTAGAATTTGTGATGCCTTCGATTGAAGCTATTTGAATAGTAGATTGACCTTGAGTACGCCTCTTGGCCTCATTTTCCTCATCTATAAAGTGAGGGGTTGATCTGGTTTAGTTTTTCAGTACCGAGATACCCTAATGAATTTATATACCTCATTTTGGAAAACTTGTATTGTTTGAATCATGTGAAGGTAATTCTATCTTTTTTCATTTAGGCAAAGAAAATTTCCTTCAGGAGTTGGTCTCTGACCAGACTTTCATATATGGGAATTATTGCCAGATTGGGTGGATAAATAAAGGCCCTGTGCTTTATGAAAGGGTGGCTTGCTTATTTGATCATTCAACATTCATTTATTAAGGACCTGCTATGTGCCAGTCATTATCTTGAGTGCTAGAGAACCAAAGATGAATATACTTAGATTGTGGCTTCTAGATGCTTGTACTCTTCTGAGTAGAGAGATGCATCATTACAGAAGTCCAGACTTTTCTGAAATCATTGCTTTAGCTATACTGAATTATTTGTAGTTCCTGGGATAAACTTCCCTACTCCATTCAACTCTCCCACTTTCCTAGACTACCTCTTACCTCTCTCCTCAGACTACCACAGTACTCTCAGCTAGTGATTTTGCTTATAACTTTTTGAGAATTCTGAAGCAATCAAAAGAGAACTTCTACACACTTCTATCATTATCTATCACCTGTACTCACATATTCTGCCTTGTGGCTTGTCGTTTTTTTTTTTGTTTTTTTGTTTGTTTTTTAAGAGATAGGGTCTTGCTCCCTCTCTCAGGCTAAAGCGCAAAGTGGCATGATCATAGCTCACTGCAGCCTCCAACTCCTGGGGTTAATCAATTCTCCTGCCTTGGCCTCACAAGTAGTTGAGACTACAAGCACATACCACCATGCTTGGCTGGTTTTTAATGTTTTTTTTTTTTTTTTTTTTTTTTAATAGAGATGGAGTCTCATTGTGTTGCCTAGAGGGGTCTTGAACTCCTGGGCTCAAGTGATCCTCCCACCTCAGGTGTTCCAAAGTGCTGAGATTAAAGGTGTGAGCCACTGCACCTTGGCTGCTGCCTGCTTTCATAAAGGAATTTTGGAATTTTCTATGTTCTTATCTAAAGTCATTTTCTTCATGTGTATTCAGTCCCATCCCTTCTTCTCTATTAGTTTTTCTCTATTAGTTCTTCTTGTCTATTAGTTTTCCTTCTTGTCTAGCAGTTTTTCTCTGTTCCTCCTAAATTACCAATTTTTCATTTTCTAATGAATCAAGCATGCTTTTATTTCTCCCATTTTAAAGAAAAATCTGATACAACTTCCACTCCCAGCTATTTTTTGCTCTGTTTTGCAGTAAAACTTCTTGTAAGAATTATCTGTATTCACTATTTTCAATTTCTGTTTCTCCTTACCTCACACTAACTAGGCTTTTACCCCATCAATATGTCAAAACTTGTATCATCAATGTCAGTAAACCTCCACATTACTAAATCCAATGATCATTTCTCAATTTTTATCTTTTTTGACTTATCAGCAACATTTGCCAATTGATTGCTTCCTTCTCTGAAAAATTTTTTCACTTGACTTTTAGGATATTACACCCATAGCTAGTTATTCCTTCTCAGTCTCCTTTGTTATTATTCCTTTCCTCTCTAGTCTCTTAATATGGAAGTGCTTGAGGGCTCAGTTTGTGATCCTTCTCTTCTTGTGTATGTACAGTCCCTTGGTAATCTTATCCAATCCCATGGATTTTACATACCCTCTGTATGATGATGGCTTTCAAATTTAAATCTCCAGCCAGACTTCTCTCTTGACTTTCATAATTCTATATCCAGTTGTTCATTTAAAATCTCTACTTAGCTGTCTAATCAATGTCTTAAACTTAACATGTCTAAACTGAACTCCAGATTCTCCCTTCAAACTTGCTCAATACTCAATTTTCCCATCTCAGTTGATGGCACTCCATCCTTTCATTTGTTTAATTAAAAACCTTAGAGTCATCCTTTATTCCTCTCTTTCTTTCATACCCCATAGTCTGTCAGGAAATCCTGCCATATCTACTTCAAAATATATTCAGAATTTGATCATCTCCCACCACCTCTACTGTTACTATCCTGGTCCTTGCCACCATCATCTCTGGCCAAAGATGTTTGCTACAGTTTCCTAACTGGTTTCCTGGCACAGACCCATGCCCCCTATAGTCTATTCTCATTTTCTTTCTTTCCTTCTTTTTTTTTACTCACCACTGTACTAACGAGGACTTTATAGTCTATTCACAGTAATCAGAATGGTTCTTCTAAAACATAGGTCAGATCATGTCCTTCCCTTTCCCCACACTCAGAATGCTTCAGTTGCTCTTCATTTCATTTAGAAAAGAAGCTGAACAAGTCCTTACTGAGTAGCTGTTTGCTTTCCTCTTCTACTCTTCCTCTCACTCTACCATACTAACTTTCTTGGTTTTCTTTTAATGCTAGTCACACTCCTACTCTGTGTGTTTGCTCTGTTCCCCCTTCCTAGAATACTTTTCCCTATTCTTCAGATCACACCTTCTCAACAAGTCTTACCCTGACCGCTCTATTAAACACTTTTAACCTTCTTCAGCTCCCACATTCCCATACTTTTTATTTTACTCTACTTTTTTTCCCATAGCACTTATCTTCTAACTTACTATGTAATTTACTTATTAAGTTTACCTGTCTTCTTAAGCTCCATGAAGGCAAGGATCTTCCCTCCTGCCCCACACAACCCCAAATATATATCCTGAGTGTCTAGAATACTGCCTGGCACATAGTAGGCACTCAAGGAATAGTTGTAGAATTGAATGTGTGAATGACTGTTTCATGCCTTTATGCTGCCTAGGGGTTGCTTTTACCCAGTGTTCATCTAGCTAATTCCTTTGGAATTCAGGTATTACCCCTTCTGTTATGACCCACTGATTTAGAGGTCCATCTTAGTATGTAGCATTTACTGTAATTGTTAAATTGTTTTTCCCTGTCCTAATAGTCTATGAAGAAGTAGTACCTCACCTTATTTGAGTGGCAGTACTCACAACATGAACCCACTAGCCAGGTGGTCTTTAGTCAAATCCTTGCCCTGTAATATCTCTACTTCATAGAATTATTAGAATTAATTGTTAATATATATGTAGCTCTTAAAAGAATGAATGTTACACGAGCTCTCATTATTTTATGATATTCCCAACAATGCTTAGGACATAGTAGCTTCTACAGAAATGTTTGCTAAATGAAGGAATTAGTTTTTTGAAAGACAGGGCATTTACTTAGCTTTAAAAAGTATTGTAATGAGGAGCTATAGTAGTTATTATGCAATGGTTTGCAGTTTTGGCTACACATGAGAATCATTTTAGGGAGTTTTAAAAATCCCATAGCCCAGTCCCTTACATAGCCCAATCAGTTAAATCAGAATCTTGGGAGGGGTTTAGAATGTGAGATTGGTGTGGAATTCAGGCATTAGGGTATTTTAATGCTTCCCATGTGATTCTAATGTGTAGCCAGGGCCAAGAATCACTGGTTTGGTGGAAAGAATACAGAATTCCTAGGAGTCAGTAAACTGAGACTTTGTTCCCAACTTTGCCTCCCACTGACGGATTTTTGGCCAGTTATTCTCAGTTTTTGAAAATGTGATCTCTAAAGTCTTTTCTAACTGAAAATTCATTGATGCTGTAGTTTTGAAGCTTAAATGAAAAGTATTTTTTCTTTTCCAGTCTCCATTAACATTGGCAACACCAAATCAGGTATCCTTGGGACAATTATGGTTAGAGCTGCTAAAATTTTACACACTGGATTTTGCTTTGGAGGAATATGTCATATGTGTACGGATACGAGATATTTTAACAAGAGAAAACAAAAACTGGCCTAAGAGGCGAATAGCCATCGAAGGTGAGATGATGATGTCTTATATTTCAGTTGGAGAATATATTTGGTGTGCCTTTAATCAATCATCTGTTTTTAAATTCAATGTTATAAATTTTATCTCTTGGCTTTGTAGCACTATATATGCCATTAGGTTTTTATATATTTAATTAATTCTGTGTCAAGTCCATTATAGTTTTATAGGATTAATACTTATTTAAAGGTTTCTTTATATATAAATAAGTATTATATCGGTTAGATTATTAGCTTATTTTATGCCTTTATTTTTATTTTTAATTATGAAAAGTATCAGAAATACAGAAAAATAGAAGTGATTATGAACACAACAGAAATACAGAAAAATAAGTTATGAACACTACATAAACATTCTTTTGAATAAATTTGTGTCATAAGATTATGTTAAATTATAATTTTAAAGTCCAGTTTTCATTGTCTTCTAAAGTATTTCATCTGTTAAATGTGGCTAAGTTAAAGGAAAATAGAACAATTGATGTTGACAAACAAGTCCCAAGAACATTAGTATCTTTGGAGATACAGAAATTAGTGGAGTGACTTCTATTTTTTAAATTAATTAATAATTTTTAAATTTTTTTTTATTTTTTTGAGACTGAGTCTCACTCTCTTGCCCGAGCTAGAGTGCTGTGGCATCAGCCTAGCTCATAGCAACCTCAAACTCCTGGTCTGAAGCAATCCTTCTGCCTCAGCTTCCTAAGTAGCTAGGACTATAGGCATGCGCCACCATGTCCGGCTAATTTTTTTTTCTCTATATTTTTAGCTGTCCAATTAACTTCTTTCTATTTTTGGTAGAGACGGGGTCTCACTCTTGCTCAGGCTGGTCTCGAACTCCTGAGCTCAAATGATCCACCCGTCTTAGCCTCCCAGAATGCTAGGTTTACAGGCGTGAGCCACTGCACCCGGCCTAGAGTGACTTCTACATTCCTAATCAAAAATTTAAATTCCACAGCATTTCACTCATATTTATAGATAGGAAATTGAATTTATGTCCATCATTTTAGTCTGGTTAGCCTATACCTTATTCTGTTTCCTTACTCTTTTTCTGGCCTTCTCTACTGTTAATTAAACCCAGAAATATTCTGAAAATATTCTGGAATAGACACTCAAACATGTACTCACATCATATACTCTCTTACACATAGTAAATAAATAAAGCCTGATGACTCCATAATTTCTCTCTTTTTTTTCCCTTCCTTCCTCCCTCCCTCCCTTTCTTTTCTTCTTCTTTTTTTTGTTACCTCTTTCTTTTTCTTTGAAAACCGGGAAAAAAGGCTTTTTAAAAAGCAGGAAAAGCTTTTTAAAGCCTATGGATTTAAATAGCAGCAAAAAGGAACAGATGCCCTAACTTTAACAATTTGAAGCCTGGCCTTTAATCCTTTTACTTAATGATCTTTAGTAGCGGAGAACATATATATTGTCGTTTGGGTGGCACTTGTTCATTTTTCTTTTTCTTTTTTTATATTTAAGTATTCAAAATCTGATAGGCCCACATTTGCAGAAGTCTGTTATATGTTATTAATGATAAGGGTGTAGTTGATGTAGGACTTTTTTTTTTTTTTTTTTTTTTGAGACAGAGTCTCACTTGTTACCCAGGCTAGAGTGAGTGCCGTGGCGTCAGCCTAGCTCACAGCAACCTCAAACTCCTGGGCTCAAGCGATCCTCCTGGCTCAGCCTCCCGAGTAGCTGGGACTACAGGCATGTGCCACCATGCCCGGCTAATTTTTTTTTCTATATATATTAGTTGGCCAATTAATTTCTTTCTATTTATAGTAGAGACGAGGTCTCACTCTTGCTCAGGCTGGTTTCGAACTCCTGACCTTGAGCAATCCGCCTGTCTCGGCCTCCCAGAGAGCTAGGATTACAGGCGTGAGCCACCACGCCCGGCCGATGTAGGACTTTTGAGGGCTGCCATTTCAGACTGGATCAGAGTTTAAATTTTGGTATAATTTTTACTTTTTTGGTCTTTTTTTACTTTTTTTTTCTGCTTCTTTTTCTGATCTCACCAAAGTTAAACCTTAAAATTATTATTTTTCACATTTGAGAGTTTTAGGTTATATTTTATTTAAATTGAAAAGAGCATATAACTAACATGAAAGAATACTATGACCAGAGATGAAAATTATTAATGGGTCCTGGAGCTTTAAAATTTTTATTCAGTGACAGTGTATAGGAGTCATATTGGCATAGCTTCTTTTTCCAGCAGTTTCATTATTGAAACTTTGTTATTACTGAGTTGGCCTTAGCCATTCTCTTATTAGTTACCTTATTATTGTTCTTTTCTCTCTTTCCCTTTTAGCCCTTTATTTTATGGGAGAAACAAAGGAAAATATATTGCTATTGTGTTTTCCTTAGTTTTCAGCAACTTTCGTTGAGACCTTAGTTTAGAAAAAACTTGGGAAAATGTACTCTTCTTACAATCTAGCATTTAGGATCTATTTGTGTAAGCTTGGAAATGTAGTTTGTTAGTAGAGACTTAGCTATTGACCATTTTCTTTTTTACTAGATCCATTTTCAGTCAAGAGGAATGTTGCACGGAGCTTAAACAGCCAGCTTGTTTATGAATATGTTGTGGAGAGATTCAGGGCAGCTTATCGGTATTTTGCCTGTCCTCAGAGGAAGGGTGGAAATAAGTCTGCAGTGGACTTCAAGAAAAGAGAAAAGGGGAAAATAAGCAATAAGAAACCAATGAAGTCTGACAATATGGCAACCAACTGTTGCATTTTGCTTGGGGAAAGCACAGAAAAAATAAATGCAGAAAAAGATCAACCTGATAAATATGAAATGGAATGTACATCACAGAGATGTATTATTGACAATGACAGTTTGTTGGTAAATGAAGTAGATTTGGCTGACCGTGGACAGGAATCTTCATCTCTTTCTACCAGTGAAGGCAGTGAATTAGAACCAAAATCGGTTAAGATACAAGGTGGTTTAGCACCTTCAGAAACTTGTTTAAAAAAGGAGCTCAGCAAGTGTAATTGCTTTGATTTATCTAAGTCCCCTGACTCAGGTGAATCTGGTGGAACAGACTGCAGGGCAAATTTAGCAACGAAGAGTTCACATCAGATTGTGTGTGCCAACACATCTGCTACCTCTTGCAACTGCAAAGCTACAGAAGATGCATCTGACCTTAATGATGACGATAATCTCCCCACCCAGGAATTATATTATGTGTTTGATAAGTTTATTTTAACTTCTGGCAAGGTAGGATACAATTTGTAATCAATCTGTAAGATTTTGTTGTATGACTCTGTATTTCTTTATATTAATAGTTTTTAGATTCAGAAATGTAAGAATAGCTTGTATAGTAGTTACTATTGTTTTGGAATGATATTTCAGCATGTATTTGTCTTTTACTATTTGAATGTTTTCTATAGTTGCTTTTAAATAATATATATAAAACCCCAAAAGGTTTCATGACTCTATTACTAGTTGGTTTTCTTTAATTTCTCATATGTAAAAGAATTCATCTGATATTTTATGATAAATAATTTGGCAAAGGCAGCATATATTAATATTTTAAATTTTGCTTTTTTTATACATATAATTGTTTTTCTTCTGAAAAGAGTACAAGGTTTATAAATTATAGTATTCTATTTTAAAGAATTGTTTTCGATGAGAGGAAAGTATAAGCATACTAAAGGTAGTTGAGGGAAACTAGGTTTGGAATCCAAAAAAATGAAGAATCCAGATTCTCTGCCACAGACTTTTGCTGGATTTTGACTTAATCCTTAAATTATAGGAGTCCCAACTTTTTTACTTTTAAAGTGGTATAATCTGAACTTTAATTTGTTAAGTCTATAGAAAATACCCTAATGAACAGAAAATAAATAATAACTGCTGTGTTAATAAAGTTTTAGCTAAGTCACATTGCTTCAGGTGCAATGCACATAATTGAAATATCATCATCTAGATGAAAAAATGGTTATACAGATCATATATAAGACAAGTAGAATGGTTTTTTTTTTTTTTTTTGAGACAGAGTCTCACTTTGTTGCCCAGGCTAGAGTGAGTGCCATGGTGTCAGCCTAGCTCACAGCAACCTCAAACTCCTGGGCTCAAGCAATCCTCCTGCCTCAGCCTCCGGAGTAGCTGGGACTACAGGCATGCGCCACCATGCCCAGCTAATTTTTTCTATATATATTAGTTGGCCAATTAATTTCTTTCTACTTATAGTAGAGACGAGGTCTCGCTCTTGCTCAGGCTGGTTTCGAACCCCTGACCTGGAGCAATCCGTCCTCCTCGGCCTCCCAGAGTGCTAGGATTACAGGTGTGAGCCACCGCGCCCGGCCAAGACAAGTAGAATGTTAAAAGACTGTAAAGTCATCTAGTTTTATTATTTTATCCATTATTGACAAGCTTTTAGATATTTTTTTTTTTTTTAAGGCTGTTTTTTAAAGCAATCCTACTGCCTCAGCCTCCTGAGTAGCTGGGACTACAGGCATGCACCACCATGCCCGGCTAATTTTTCTATATATATTAGTTGGCCAATTAATTTCTTTCTATTTATAGTAGAGACGGGGTCTTACTCTTGCTCAGGCTGGTTTCGAACTACTGACCTCGAGCAATCCGCCCGCCTCGGCCTCCCAGCTTTTAGATTTTTAATCTCATTACTAAGCAGTATTTCTTTTTTGTTTTTAAATCTGCTCTATTGAGATATGATTGACATTCAAAAAGCTGTAGATATTTAATGTATACAATGGGATGTGTTTGGAGAGAAGTGTATACCTGGGAAATCAACATCATTAGAATGCCATAAACTTGTCCATCATCTCTAAAAATCCCTCCTTCTCTTTCCTTTTGTGATGAGCACTTAAGGTCTATCCTCTTAGCAAATTTAAGAATACAACACTGTTAGTCATAGGCCCTGCATTGTACAGTGGACCTCCAGAACTTATTTATTTATTTATTTATTTTTTGAGACAGGGTCTCACTTTGTTGCCCAGGCTAGAGTGAGTGCCATGGCGTCAGCCTAGCTCACAGCAACCTCAAACTCCTGGGCTCAAGCGATCCTCCTGCCTCAGCCTCCCATGTAGCTGGGACTACAGGCATGCGCCACCATGCCCGGCTAATTTTTTGTATATATATTTTTAGTTGGTCAATTAATTTCTTTCTATTTTTTAGTAGAGACGGGGTCTCGCTCAGGCTGGTTTCGAACTCCCAACCTCGAGCGATCCGCCCGCCTCAGCCTCCCAGAGTGCTAGGATTACAGGCGTGAGCCACCGCGCCCGGCTCAGAACTTATTTATTTTCATAAAACCTTGTACCCTTTGACCAACACCTCCCCGTTTTCCCCTCACAGTAAGCAATATTTCTTCATTCTACATGAGTACACATTGGTTGCAGTTTATGTAGGTTGTAGTATTTAGGGCCTGTGGACTCTTGAAAGGATAAAAATACATGACGGATTTTTAGAAAAACTTCTTAATTATATAGCTGCAGTTTATATTTTACTTTATACTTTTTTTCTGAAGATTTAAGGTAAGTACTGTTTCTCCAATTTTTATTTTTATTAGTTATTTAACTTTTTTAGATTTTCCTGGCTAAATATGTCTTTTTTTTTTTTTTAAAGCTTTGGAAAGCTGATATTGTGCAGTGTAGCGTTACCACAAATAGGTTTCTGTGTATAATTTGCATCAGAGTTCGTGGTTATGTGAATGTCCAGGCTAAAACTGGAGGAAGACACTAACTCTAGGATCTAGGTATATTACAATAAGGAAAAGAATAGTGGTCTTCTTTAACCATGTGTATTTTTTTCAGCTAGTTAGCATAAATTTTTACTGTTTTAACCACCTGTCTGGTGGTCCACTATAATACACTTAGAATGGTAGTATATGATTTGTAGTTCATTTTGTTGCTATTAAATATGCATTGTTCTTTGTATGAAGCTAATTTGCTTTGAGGTCAGTTCATAGTTTGGTTTCTTGAGTGCTAATATAATAAATTGAATGAGCTAGCAAAGTGAGGATTCTATGATTGGTTGATCTGAAGACAGAAAATTTTTGGAGTGAAATGAAAGGTGTAATTTAAAATTTCTTTATAGCCTACTTTGCTAGATCTCAGTAAAATAAAAATATAATGCATATTTCGTTTTGGGAGCTGATGAGGCTGTTTGAATTAGCCCATACCATTTGCATCTCCTAGTATTTTTTGTATTTTACATCTTCAGATAAGTTTAATCCTTGGTATCATTTTAGTGGGAAAGAAAAAGTTTTTTTTTTATATCTAACACTGCACTTCATTAACTTTTTTTTGCTTTTGTGTTTTTTACCTTCTGAAAACATAGCTTACCAGAACTGAGTTACATAAAATTTTGGATTCATGTTCTAAGTAATGAAGTCCCTCAAATGTTTATTAGATTATTAGTTTTTTTTTTTTTTCACCTTTGTATAGCCGCCAACTATCGTATGCAGCATCTGCAAAAAGGATGGCCATTCAAAAAACGATTGCCCAGAGGATTTCAGGAAAATTGATCTAAAACCTCTACCACCAATGACAAACAGATTTCGAGAAATACTTGATTTAGTATGTAAAAGATGTTTTGGTAAGTTTTTTATTAGTACAACTACTGGGATTAGAGTCTTTCTTTGATATTGAATATTTATTTATTTATTTATTTTCTAATTTAAAAGCAGGTTGCTTACATTTTGTTTTGGTAAAGGTTTTTGAATAGTTTGCAGATGCAAGCACAGATATTTACTAAATGATTACTATGTATAGGGGTCTGTCATAAATGCTTTTAAGGAGCTTAGACTGTGGATCTAAGCTAATATGGCAGCTATTAAATTTAATTCAACTAAAATTTTAAAAAATAAAAAATTAAGTTCCTCAGTTATATTAGACACATCTCAAATACTCAGTAGCTGCATGTGGCTAGTGACTATTGCATTGGACAGTCTAGATAACATTTCTGTCATTGCAGTGCTCTTGGACAACAGTGTTCTAGATGGATGTACAAGACTATGTAAATTCCCATAATTGGAAGCAGAATGTGTTACATGCTATAGTAGTGGTAAATAAAATGCAGAGTAAGCAATTAATTTTAACTAGGATGGATTAGAGCAATCAGGATTAATGATGTGGTATTTGAGATGGACTTTGAACTGCATTTTTACATTATGCATAAAAGCATACATAGAGTGTATAATTTGTTTGAAGGAATAATTACCTTTGATTTGGTGTAGGGTATAAGAAAGGCAGAGAGAAATATAAGCCTATAAAGGTATTTTGGGGAAAGCCTTGCATGCCTTTATTCAGTAAAATATTTGTGAAGTACCTAGAATATACTTTTACTCAGCAAACATTTATGAATTACTTGCTGTGTCCAGGTAAGATAAAATTTCTGACATCATAACATTTAATGCTCCATTGTAATCCCTCCCTCTACCCTTCCCCATCCTTACCTCCTACCAGGCAACCACTTACTTGCTTTTGTCACAATAGATTAAATTCGCATTTTCTAGAGTTTTGTATAAATGGAATTACACAGAATGTACTCTTTTTGATCTGGTTTCTTTCACTCAATGTAATTATTTTGAGATTCATCCATGTTATTGTATTAGTATCCAAGATCCGAACACTAGGTGTGCTTGATATTACTGGGGTGTCATTGCTTTGGGGCCCTACACTTATGATATATGTGACCATCTTACCTATATTAAGCTAAACATAACTTTGTACTGAACTTCTAATTCTAATCCATTATAATATGGCTCATTCTAGTCTCTTTTCCTTGCTTATCTTTAAACTCCCACTCCAGTAGTGAGATACCTGGTTCCCACCATCTACCACCCACTTATTGTTCCATTTTATTACATATGTATAGCAGCACACCTTTTCCCCTACTCCATTTAGTGAAGTTGTTTCATGTTTGTAATGTAGTTAGATTCTTCTTTCACAGTCTGCATTACATCCTGAGATCCCCTGACCTCCTGGATAGGTTTTTAAAATTTGCATACATTGAGGCATATTCTTTGTGCTGCAGAATTCTGTGGGTTTTGACAAGTGCATTGTGTCATGTATTCACTATAGAGTATCACACAGAATAGTTTCACCGCCCTGAAAACAAATTTCCTGTATTTCATTTATTCAACTCCGCCTCCTCTGTAACCACTGATAATTACATTTATTTTTCAAAAGCTGATTATTAGTTTAATTCATAATAGCAAATTCTTAATAAATTACTGCTTTGTTCCTATTACTGTATTAACTTTTGGGGATGATAAAAAGACTTTGTAAGGAATGTATGGTATTATTTGGGATAATAAGATGAATTTAAATGAAATAACTAAAAAACTGAAAGAACAATATCAAAACAGGTGCTGGACCCTGGCATGTAGTTTGGAGAACTAAAGAAGTGGAATTAAGAAGAGAGCATTTAAGGCTGTGGTTAGGCAAAGCATTTTATATGGAATCTTGATCAGGCAGTTGAGGGAACTGTTAGATTTGAATGGGCCTGGTTCCTAATGTACAATATGAATATAGTCTTAACAGAGGGGAAATAAGTATGGATATGGGAGAGAGTGGAATGTATGAAGAAAACAGTATTAAATAGTTTGAAGAAGTAAAATGCATTTGTAGATATACGGAAAACGATCATGTGAAATGTACATAGATCTTCAAAAATTATTTTTCTGCTGTCCCTCTGCCCCTTCCCCAGTAACATTTATGGTTTTAAAGTCAGAGAAGTCAACAAATAATGAAGAAATTGTAAAAATTTTAAAATTTAAAAAACTGTAAAATTTTAAGGTAAAAACTTGAAGATATTTTCCAACTCTATTTTCCTTACTTTTCTCTTCTTTTTTTTTAAACCTAGATGAGTTATCACCACCTTTCTCCGAACAACACAACAGGGAGCAAATTTTAATTGGCTTGGAAAAGTTTATTCAAAAAGAATATGATGGTATGTCATAGGTTAAAAATTGATGGCTTTTGTTACTATAGTCACGTGGTCTTGAGTTTATTTAAAAAAATGCTTATTGAATGTTCTGTGTCAGGTACTATTTTAGTTACTAGGGATACTGTGCTAATAAAAGAGGTGCCTTCATGAAGCTTATATTTCAGAGGGGGAGACAGGTAGTTGACTAATAAGTATATAATATTATATCATCAAATAGTAAATGCTGTTAAGGTGCAGGAGCTAAAATTATTGAAGTGATGGGATATTATGATACCTTTCTCTGATAAGATGGCATTTGAACAGAATCCTGAATAATATCAAGAAGCAAGTTGTATGAATATCCAAGGAGAGAACATTGTAGAGAGAACAAGACTAGATTATGTCTGGCATGTTTTAAAGACTAGCCAGGAGGTCAGTGTAGCTGGAGTGGAGTATTAGAGGTAGACTGTAATAAAAGGTGAAGTCAGAGAGGTGGCCTATGAATTCAATCCTTAGGTAGAAGGACTTTGAATTTTATTTTGAGTGCCAAATGAGAAGCTTTTAGAGGGTTTTTAGCCATTGAGTGACATGATTTGAGAGAATAGATTGTAGGGCCATAAGAGTAGAGGCAAGCAGAATATTTAGGAGGCTGTTGTATAAGTCCAGATGAGAGACAAAATATTGATATGGAAGAGTAGATGAGAAGTAGTCAGATTTGGGATATATTTTGAAGGTAGAGCCAACAGAATTTGCTGATGCATTACATGTGAGAGAAAGAAAGACATCAAGGGTGGTTTCAAAGTTTTGCTTTTAATAGTTGGGTGATGCTGTTCAACTGAGATGGCAAAGATATAGTAGGAGGAGCAGGCTTTTCACGTGGGAGTGAAGATTCAAGAGTTTTGTAGCTAAATATTTAATAAGTAAGGATAAAGAGTTGGTTTATAATCAGAATGTATTTGTACTTTAAAAAAAATGTGATCTGTTACGTGATTCCATTTTTTATTATATTTGTTAGTATATAAAGTATTGACCAAATCTAAGTCTCTATTATATTTAAACTTGTGCTCATTTTTACTTGCTGTTGAGTGTAGCTTCTTTTATGTCTTTCAATTTTCATTGAAATTTCAAGTAGGACATCAGAACTAGATAAGAGGATTAAGTTTTGAAAATACAGAATTTGTTACCTAAATGTGTAATCTATGTAAGTATTAATAGGCCAGGCACCATGGTACATGCCTATAGTCCCAGCTACTCGAGAGGCTGACATGGAGGATTGCTTGAGGCCAGAAGTTCAAGGCTGTTGTGAGCTATTATCGCATCTGTGACTAGCCACTGCACTTCAGCCTGGACAAGATAGTAAGACCCTGTCTCCAATTTTTTTTTTAAAGTAAAAAAAAGAATAGGAAGAAAAATCCGAACCTATTAAAACCTTGCTTGTTTGAAGTGGTAGCTGTTATTGAATGAGACTTGAGTGTGAAGGGATAACCCTGTCATAATTTATATCATGTGGATTAATCACTCTATTTTGGAAGAGAAGTAATTCTGTATGCTATGGTGCTATTTGTAAACCTACTTGAATTATGCCCTGAAAGAACTAATTTATTTTTAAGAGATCAGTCCCGAATATTGATAATAACTATTGGTAGTGATGTTGAGAATAAATAAAAGTAGATGGATTTATGAGATAAGTCAGAAGAAACTAAAGGTTTTAGTGATTGATTGGATGTAGAGATTGAGAGAGAAATGTTAAGAATTGTACCTATATTTCTGATTTGGGCAACTGAGTGGATGATGATATAATTTGCTGAGAATAGGGATTATGGGTATAATAGGAACAATAATAGATAACTGAGTGGATGATGATGCAATTTGCTGAGAATAGGGATTATAGGAAGTTTGAGGTGAAGTTGATAGTTTAGACATGTTGAATTTATGATATTTATGGGAAAGTGGAAAAAGCAGTTGAGTATATTGGTGTGGGAACTTGGGCAAGAGATCTGGGCTTAAGATAAGTGTTTTAGAATTTCTCAGTGTATCTTCCGGTGGTAGGCAATTCAAGCCATAGAAGTGGATAAGATCACCTTGTGGTAGATAATAGAAGACTCTTTTTTCCTGCTAATTATAAGACTTTTGACTTTTGTTTTCCTTGGCTTAGAGAAGGCAAGATTGTGTTTATTTGGCTCTTCAAAGAATGGATTTGGATTTCGTGATAGTGATCTGGATATTTGTATGACCCTGGAGGGCCACGAAAATGCAGAGGTAAGAGTTAGTGCTTGGAAAGGGATGTGGAAGTTTTATTTTCTCCCAATGATGAATCTGTGTTTATTTTTGTATGCAATATTGATAAAAAATGGTGTCATTCTTTGTACAAATATATTAATAATAGCAGTGTTTAGAATATAAAAATATTAGCATTATCAATTTAGAAGACATTCAAATCTTAAGTAAATTTACTGTTTCAGTAATTTTATGATGTAAAAGCCATGTCATTGAGAATTACAAGTGCTTTGTAATGAATTTTGGGAAAAAGTTAATATGCCATAAAGTTGGAATTTTTTCATTTAGAACCAGTGAGAAGCTGGTGCTTCAGTTTTGTGGTAAACACCGATGATCTCACTTACTCTGTCTTCCTATATCTCTTCTGTTAGGTGATATCTTCGTATCAGTATAGATAGTAAATACAGATGGTCATCTGATTTATAAATGGGTTGTGTTCTAACAGTTAATTGTAATTTTTGGCCACGTACACACAATTTTTTCCATAGAAGTAATGTTATAAATGATATTCTAGGACAGCTTTTAGAAACTCATTTTGGGTGGGAAGGGGAACTAACATTTATTGAGTTCCCAGTATACACTTTTACATACATTATCTCATTTCATTCTTACAACCACCTTCGAGGTAGGTATTATTTCCCCCATTTTACAGATGAGGAAACTGAGGCTTTGAGAGATAAACTGACTTGCCCAAGCTCACACAGCTAGTAATTGTTGGAGCCGGGATTCATACCCAGGTCTGTCTGACTCCAGAGTTATGCTCTTTCCATTGTATCTCACTGCCTCTCTGTAATTTTTTAACCCATAATGTAGCTGAATATAGTACTAATAGTATTGTAGAACCTAACCACTACTTTCTGAAATTGAAAGCTTTCTGAGTTCCACCGTGAGATGCCAGGAGCCGACCTTCCCCCAGTGCAATTTCAGCAGTGAGAATGGGTACTTATGCTTTCCTTCTCTGTATACCAGGCCTTAATAATGGGAATGAGATTGTCCAAGCTCCAGTGAAGAAAGGGACTGATTGGACAGGGAAGAAGGGTCCGAGGCCTTCCTCACAGCAACTAGAAGGAAGGGATTCTTGTAGATGCTCAGTCCTTTACCAGCATAGCTATTTGTATTTATGTTTCAAAATAAGGGACTGCTTGCAAGATTGGGGTGAGGCCAAGCTTCTGGCATCTGTAGTGGTGTCAGTATAGCCTCTGTTACTTTATAAAAGAATTCAGCAGAATAGAATGCTTTGCTGAAATAGTTCTTTCAAAAGATATTGAAATTGTTAGACCTGGAGTAAAGATGGCAGTGATGCCAGGTGGATCTTTATTTCTGGCCCTAAGAAGTTACTTCTGGTGTTACTGTCTTCCTGTTCTATAAAAAAACTGAAAAGTTGCAAATATTTTATTTCTCCTTAACTAACTTCTACTTAGTGCTATTACTTGGAAAGAGGCTGCTCTTGTCCATTTTGAAGAGCAAGAATTGAGGGAGTAGGAAATGATTTTTACCCAGGGAGAAGGTTAGAATTTTAGGTAATGTTCTGGGTAAAATTTAATGATCAGACTTCTAATCTCTAAGGGTTTGTATATTACATATTATATACTCTGTGCCATTCACATGGGAAAGTTGAAACAATAAAAAAGAATATTTTCTTTCTGATGAGCCATAATTGAAACTTTAAAATTTTAGCATAATTATATCCTTGTATAATAAAAAGAAAAATTACCTCTTTTGTTCATTTTATTGTGCATGAATTAGTAACTAATGATTTCCTTGAAATCCCCAAGTTAAGGTGCTACGGCTACTGCTCTCTTGTAGCTAAAAGGAGCTTGTCAGAGATATGTAAAAGTACCTTACTAATCACCATTGGAATTGATATTTATACCCTTCAGCTTAATCCAGTTAACTTATAATACCATTATCCTCCCTGTTCCTTGTATTATGATTATCATTATCATACCAACTCTCCTGTCTCTGGTTTTTAAAGAAGTAAGACATTTAAATTTGCAGAGGTAAGAATTTGCTTGGAGAAATAAATGCTGGTAATAATAGGAGTATCTTTCTTTTTTTCATCAACATAATAATAACAACAATAATAAATAGCTCACAGATTTAAAGTGCTTATTTTGTGCCAGACATGCTGCTGAATGCTTTATATACGTGTCTCATGTAATCCTCCCAACAACTCTATAGGGCAGGAGTTTATGATTATCTTGATTTTATAAAATACAGTGTGATGCTCAGAAGGGTTAAGGGGGTCTGGGCAGTCACACAGCTAGTCAATAAAGTATTGACTTGAATCTTGATTCAAGATTTGAATCCAAGTTTGTCTAAATTCAGACAGAGCCTATGTTCTTAATCACTATACTGCTTTGTCTTCACCAAACCCATCTCTAGTTATTTATTCACTTACTGAAAACCATATTATTCTCCTGTCTTTGAGCTTCTCAAACTTTAATTTGCATGTGAATTTCCTTGGGATCTTGTTAAATGCATATTTGGATTCAGTAGACTGGGGAGGGGCCTGAGATTCTGCATTTCTATCAAGTTTCAGATTATGCTGATACTGTGGGTCTGTGAACCACATACTTTTTAAGTAGCAAGGTTATATAGAGCTTTATGGCTAGAAATTTCAAATGCTAGTATTGAATTTCTAGATTGAAGTAGAATTTACACAAGGCCAAGTTGAGTCAGACAAACTTTAATTTATTATTTGTTTTGTTTTTTAGAAATTAAATTGTAAGGAGATAATTGAAAATTTGGCAAAAATTCTTAAGAGACATCCAGGTATGAATCTTAGATATTAGCTTTAAAACAAAAGAAAATATTTTTTAACATCATGAAAATTATTTAACTTTCTGAAGTCTTTTATTTTTTTGAATAGGTTTAAGAAACATTTTGCCTATAACTACTGCCAAAGTGCCTATTGTAAAATTTGAACACAGACGAAGTGGGTTAGAAGGCGATATCAGTTTATATAATACATTGGTAAGTTTCTTTTTTATAGGTCGGGTATAGTTACACTTTTCATTTCCAAAGTTTGCAAATTACTAACTATGGCTTTATGTTTAAAACTTTCAAATGTGAGGAGTATAATGAAAAAGTATTTTATCAGTCATCTTGATATTTCCTTCAGGTTGAAGATTAGTTTTGACTTGTTAATAGGTATTTTATGTTTTACATTTATGTATTTTTTAATTTGGCTTATATCTTTTTATCTGATTTTTAAGGTTGAATTTTAAAAATTTGAAATGCTTTCAAATGTGTAATTATTTTTTAGGCTCAACATAACACAAGAATGCTAGCTACTTATGCAGCTATTGATCCTAGAGTGCAGTATTTGGGATATACTATGAAAGTGTTTGCTAAGGTATGTATGAATAAGTTAATGATCTGCTTTGTTATATTATTCATAATAATTAAAGTGAATCATATTGATGTCAGACTTCTGAAAAGTATTGTCTCAGTTTTATCTACTTGAGCTTTAAAAAAATGATAGTGTTAAATGGGTTGAATTGATACCTATCAGGGTAGGGCGATTCTTAATCTTTTTCCTATGTGTGCTCTATTACCATGTGCAACTTACTATACTAATCAGTTTCTCAGTAGTAAAAATTTTCAGTGCAGTGATGATTTTCATCCCTAGGCATGGGAGTTGGCATACCATCCTAGTTAAGAATTTTTGCATTAGGAAACGTTTGGGTTTAGTGATAAATTTTTCTGACAAGAAAACAAAACAATACCAATAAAACCTTATGCTTCTATTATAACACTTGCTATAACATTGAATACTGTTTTCTTTTTCTTCTGCTAAATGTGTAAACTGAGGGCAGGGACCTCTGTTTCTTTAGTTCATTGTAGTGTCTACTTTTAGTAGCTGCTCAGTAAATATTGAATTTTATGAAAGTGTTAGTAAAAGAATTTTAGTAGGGGAGAGACTTGATCAGATTTTCACTTCAGAAAGCTTACTCTGTCCAATAGGAAAGCATATTTGTTTAGATATTCCTGTTTCTGGACAGAGAGTATCTTAGAAAGGAAAAGCATGCAGGCACAAAAATACATATAAGACTTGATACAGCTACTTTTTAAGATTTACCTCACATGATACCTCCAGCATGACAGTTTTGTTATAACTACTTGGAGTTTGGTAATGAAACTAAGTGGCTTGTGTCAGAGAAATCATCCCTTTCCCTTTAAATACAGATATGAGCTAAATCCTTGCTCAAGGAAAGCAGTCTCTGAGGATTCGTTTAGGTGGGTTTTTAAAAAAAATTTAAAATTACTTAAATATCCAACATATACTCACATCTTTAGAATTCAAAAGAACTAAAGGGGTCTGTGGTGGAAAATGGAAAAATCTCCCTTCCACACCTGTCTCCTAGCCAACCAATGCCTCTTACTGGAGGCAATTAATGTTAAAAGTTCCTCTGTATCTTTTCAGAAATATATTATACTAGTATAAGCAAATTAATAGATTTCCTACCTCCTTTTTATTACAGATGTAAACACACTGAAAACATTCTTCTGTACTTTTTTTTTTACTTAGCAATAGATCTTGGAGATCATTTCATATTAGTATAAGAACTTCCTTGTTCTTCTCTTTTTTTTTGTAAGAGACAGGGTCTCACTAGGTTGCCCAAGGTAGCCTTGAGCTCCTGGGCATTCCTTGTTCTTTTTGTCACGACTGCATGCTATTATATTGTGTGGATAGTTCTCAGTTTTTGAAACCTGTGCTTTATTGATGAACCTAAAATTATTTCTGATTTTTGCTATTATAACAATGGTGCAATTAAAAAAAACTTATTTAGTCATTTCACACATTTTTGGCATATTTGCAGAGCATATTATTAGAATCAAATTGCTAGGTTAAAGGAAATGTGCTTTTGTAATTTTGATATTGCCAAACTATTCTTCATAGAGTCTGTACTAATTTATGCTCTCACCCACAATTTATGAGAGTGCTTCCCCCCCACTTCTTATATAAAAGTTTATTGAATTTTTAGATAGTTGTCAGTTCAATGTGTTAAAAAACTTGATGTGGCAGAGTAATCCATATTTCTGCATGGAATAAGACCCTGACGTTTTATTTTCAATATTATGGCTTTTTTTTTTTTTTTTTTTTAGCGATGTGACATTGGAGATGCTTCCAGAGGAAGTTTATCTTCATATGCATATATCCTTATGGTGCTGTACTTTCTGCAGCAGAGAAAGCCACCTGTTATCCCTGTTCTACAGGAGGTAGGTGTTTAAGAAAAATATAAAGGAGTTTTTGTGAAAACATTGGATCTAAATGCAGTGGATTTTGCTCACTTCATGTCACCATGAAAGATTTTTCCATCATTAGTGACATTTTCTCCTCCATTAATGCTATAATTAAACAGTGAGCCTTGTTGAAAAATTTATTATAGAAGAATAAAGACTACCAAAAAAATATTAGATGAATGGAACCATTGAATATCTTTTGTGACATTTTTGAATTTTATAGTCTTAGAGTGCTATGGGTGATTGTGAAGTTCTTGTAGTCTGCCATGAACCCATGTATTTTATAGTCTCTTAAGATGCAAGTTTATAAGTTTCTTCTCTCTAGAGTATTTTCTGTCTTCCTGCCTGGCAAAGAAGTTTGATTTATTCTTATGCATACTTTGGTAAACCTTTCCTTGTCAAGTTGAAGGAAATTATTCCTCCTCTCTTCTAAAGTCATGTTAATTACATTGAACATAAAAATGTGCATTAACAGAAACAGATCATACTCATAGTCACTGAGAATTTTGTGACTTCTGAAGTACTTCATAGAGTCCTTTTTTGTAGCCAGTTTATATTATCTGAAATAGGGGGAAAAGGGTTCCAAATCATCCATCTGTTTCTCCTGATTCTTGGTTCAAAATGGATTTATAGACATTAGGGGGAATCCAGTTTTAATTTCTTAGAAGGGCGACTATTTTGAGGTAGGAGACAGGCATCAGAATTGTTTAGAAAATCATATATTCTGATTTTACATACAGTTTTATAGTCATGGCAAAGAAGAAAGTCATGACTGGGTATGGTAGCTCACGCCTGTAATCCTAACATTCAGGGAGGCCAGGGCGGGAGGATTGCTTGAGGCCCAGGAGTTCAAGACCAGCCTGGGCAACAGTGAGACCATGTCTCTACAAAAAATAAAACATTAGCCAGGCGTGGTAGCATGCACCTGTAGTCCCAGCTACTCGGGGGAGGCTGAGGCAGGAGGATCGTTTGTGTCTAGGAGTTTGAGGTTGCAGTGAGCTATGATGATTTCACTATACTCAAGTGGCCTGGGCAACAGAGTGAGACCCTGTCACAAAAACAAAAAAAGGAGGCTGAGTGCCGTGGCTCACACCTGTAATCCTAGCACTTTGGGGTCGAGGCAAGAGGATTCCTTGAGACCAGGAGTTCAAGACCAGCCTGAGCAAAACCCCATCTCTATCAGGAAAAAAAAAAAAAAAGAAAATCACAAAATAACAAGCCATATGGTAGGTGTTGGATGGCCTTAGTAAGCTTAAAAAATTCTAATGAAAACCCCATCTCTATCAGAAAAAAAAAAAAAAGAAAATCACAAAATAACAAGCCATATGGTAGGTGTTGGATGGCCTTAGTAAGCTTAAAAAAATTCCAATGAATACATGTGATTTTAGCAGCATTTCCTTCCCTCTTTTACATAAACAGTATAAGGGAAATAAAGAAATTAAATATCCTTTCCTAACAGAAAATTTTAAGTTGCTGAATCTATGTTGGGTGATATGTATGTATGTGTGTGTGTGTATGTTTAAAGTCTTTCTTTTTTTAGAGAAGTTTTAGGTTCACAGCAAAATTGAGAGGAGGTACAGAGATTTCCTATATACTCTCTGCACCTACACATATGTAGCTGCCCTGCCCTCATTTTTAACCCCACTGGAGTGGTACATTTGTTAAAACCGATGAGCCTTCATTGACACATTATAATCACCCAAAGTCCATAGTTTACATTAGGATTTACTCTTGGTGTTTTACATCCTATTTACATTGGACAAGTATCCATCATTATAGTACCATACAAATAATTTTTCACCTCTTTAGAAATCTTCTGTGTTCTGCCTAGTTGTATCTTCTCCCCTCAACCCCTGGCTACCACTGTCTCCATAGTTTTGCCTTTTCCACAGTTGTATAGTTGGAATCATACAGTATGTAGCCTGTTCGGATTGACTTATATCACTTAGTAATATGCCTTTAAGATTACTCCATGTCTTTTCATGACTTCATAGTTCATTTCTTTTTAATATTCAATGGTATTTCATTGTTTGGATGTACCATAGTTTATTTATCCATTTACCTACTGAAGGATATCTTGGTTGCTTCCAAAGTTTTGACAACTATGAATAAAGCAACTATAAACATCTGTGTGCAGGTTTTTGTGTAGACATAGTTTTCAACTCTTTGGGGTAAATACCAAGGAGTTGGATTGCTGGATCGTATGTAAGAGTATGGTTAGTTTTGTGAGAAATTACCAATCCGTCTTCCAAAGTAGCTATACCATTTTGCATTCCTGCCAGCAATGAGTGAGAGTTCCTGTTATTCCACGTCCTCTCTAGCATTTGGTAGTGTCAGTGTTTTTTATTTTGGCTATTCTATTAGGTGTATAGTGGTATTTCATTGTTTTAATTGCATCTTCCTGTTGACATGCTGTAGAACATCTTTTCATGTTCTTATTTGCCATTTCTCTGTCCTCTTTAGTGAGGCATATGTTAAAGTCTTTGGCCCATTTTTTAAGTAGGTTGTTTTCCTACTGCTGGTAAGTTTTAAGAGTTCTTTGTGTATTTTGGATAATAGTCCTTTATCAAATGTCTTTTGCAAATATGTTCTCCCAGTCTGTGACTTTTTTCATTCTCTTGACATTGTCTGTTGCAGAGCAGAAAATTTTAATTTTAGTGAAGTCCATCTTGTCAATTATTTCTTTTATAGATCTTGCCTTTGGTGTTGTATCTAAAAAATCATTACTATAATCAAAGTCAACTAGATTTTCTCTTATGTTTTTATTTTTTTTACAGCCCCTCCCTACTGTGAGAATTCTCTTATGTTGTCTTTCAGGAGTTTTCTAGTTTTGTGTTTTACATTTAGGTCTATGATCCATTTTGAGTTAATTTTTGTGAAGGGTGTAAGGTCTATGTCCAGATGCACTTTTTTTTGCATGTGGATGTCCAATTATTTCCACACCATTTATTGAAAAGACTTATTGCTCCATTGTATTGTCTTTGCTCTTTTATCGAATATCAGTCTACTATATTTATGTGAGTCTATTTTTGGATTCTCTTTTCTGTTCCACTGATCTATTTATCTATTCTTCTACTAATATTTGATTATGATAGCTTTATAGTAAGTCTTGAAGTTGGATTGTTTCAGCCTTCCAACTTTGTTTTCCTTCAGTATCATGTTGGCTATTCTGGGTCTTTTGTCTTTATAAACTTAGAATCAGTTTGTAAATATGCACAAAATAACTTGTGGGATTTTAACTGGGATTGCATTGAATCTGTAGATAAAGTTGGGAAGAACTGACATCTTGACAATATTAAGCCTTCCTATCCATGAATATAGAATATCCATCCATTTATTTCATTCTTCTTTGACTATAAGAGTTTTGTAGTTTTACTCATGTAGATGTTGTATGTATTTTGTTAGATTTATACCTAGATATTTCATTTTTTGGTGCAATGTAAATGGTATTGTGTTTTTAACTTCAGGTTCTACTTATTCATTGCTTGTATATAGAAAAGCGATTGCATTTTGTATATCTTGTGTCCTGAAAACTTGCTTTAGTTGCTTATTCATGCTTGGAGTATTTTTTGTCAGTTCTTTTAGGTTTTTTATATAGATGATACTTCACCCTATGCATCTCCTCATCTGTATCTATTGCAATATCCTTTATGATCATCTATATAGAAAACCTAAAAGAATATCTTCTATATAGATGAGAAGATGCATAGAGTGAAGTATCATCTATATAGAAAACCTAAAAGAATTGACAAAAAGTACTCCAAGCATGAATAAGCAACTAAAGCAAGTTTTCAAGACACAAGATATACAAAATGCAATTGCTTTTCTATATGCAAGCAATGAATAAGTAGAACCTGAAGTTAAAAACACAATACCATTTACGTTGTACCAAAAAATGAAATTACTGTCCCATCAAAAATGAAAAGGGCTATGGAGCCTACTTTATCTAGTAGTTTTAAATTGTAGTCTGGTTTAACTATATCCTGGGTGTGTGTGTGTGTGTTTGTGCATTCGTGTGTTTGTGGGGAAGGGGGAGCTACATAAAGAAAAGGTGTGGTATGTTTTCTCCACACAGGCTTCTCTTAGAGTGCCTCTGTTTTTACGTTTTACATATTGACCTTCCAAGAAGATTCCACTTTAGGAAAGGGTTCTGTACCTTAAAAATAAAATTTGTAAACTATGACTAATTTATGTAATCTCTTATTTTTCACTGGGAAAACTGAGGACTTAGAGGGATAATAGTTTTGCCCAGAATCACTATTATGCAGGACTGAGGCCAGAAATGAGGTCTTCTGGCTGTGTACCTATTGTACCTTTCTACTTTATTGCATCTCTTTCTTAAACCTCCTTTAGAATAAAAGTCTCAAAATTACTTGTGAAGGTCAGTCGTGCCTATACAGTCATCTTTCGGGATTCCTTTTTTTCCTTGTAAAATAGTATTTCTTTTCCCCTTTTTCCCTTCTGTCCCTAGGACAGTGAATTATGTATTATTCATAATTAATAATGAAGATTTTATAATCTGTACCAAAATGTCAGGGAAAGCTACCTAATTTTCCATTAAAAAATCAATGTCTGAGTGCTTTTCAGACTTATCTGATATAGATAAATGATTAAATGTACTAAAATCAAAACAGGTCTGTTGATTTCCTGTGGGCACACAATCAATAGGTATTATCTATTGTGCATTTGTACATCTGTGATCCTTTGATGAAACTTCCATTTTCATTTTCTTTTTTTTTAGTTTTGCTTCATTAATCTTGGACTGGATGTGTTTTGATAGGCCAAATAGGTAACATCAAATAACATCAAATATATCATTTGGAGTCTGATGCTCTTAAGATATCCTTTTCCAGCTTTGGTCTTTCAGATACATTTTATTCATTAATTACTTGGCATCAAATTACACCATCCTGACTTGTTTTTGGAAGAAGTATTTCAGTATGTCTTTTATAGGTAAATTATAAAATGATATAAGAGTATTTGGGCATTTGGGTTGGATAACTTGAAATCTAATAATGCAATTACATTTCTTTTTTGCAGATCTTTGATGGAAAACAGATTCCACAGAGAATGGTTGATGGATGGAATGCTTTTTTCTTTGATAAAACAGAAGAACTGGTAATTTTTAAATAGTCTTTATGTTATAGAATGCTCACTGATAACTTGTTTAGGATTTGCAAAATTTAATAATTTTACTTGAATTTGCTGTTCATATTTTGGATGGTACTATATAGTTGTTTCTCTTTTCTTTTTTACTTACTTGTAGAAAAAACGTTTACCTTCACTTGGAAAGAACACAGAATCATTAGGAGAGCTTTGGTTGGGACTGCTTCGCTTCTATACTGAAGAGTTTGATTTTAAGGAGTATGTAATTAGCATTCGGCAAAAAAAGCTATTAACAACTTTTGAGAAGCAGTGGACATCCAAGTGCATTGCGATTGAAGGTAATCATTTAAGCTGTTATTAATCAGGAACAAAACTAAAATTTGACCAAGGACATTTAGGAGAAAACTAGAACACATTAGGATTTGGAACATTCTTCCTCTCAATTTTATTTAAAAATTTTTAGAAATTTTACTATTTAGAGATGCCCACTGGACTTGAACTCCTGGGCTAAAGCAATCCTCCTACCTCAGCCTCCTGAGTAGGTGGGACTACAATACAGGTGCATGCCAGTATGCTTGGCTTTCTTCCTCTTGATTTTTTTCAGTTTTCATCCCTTTGTCTATAATTTTAAAAGAATAACTTGTTGAATTGAATAGTCTGAGTCAGTGTATATAGTATTAGACTCCAGTTATGATTACTAAGTATATTTTACAATGAACAAAATTCTTTATTTAAAAAATCATATATTTCTTTTCCAGATCCTTTTGACTTGAATCATAACCTTGGTGCTGGAGTTTCTAGAAAAAGTAAGTATCAAATATAGAGATTCCCTCCTTTTAAAGCTCTGACACACTAATGTCTGCATCTTTTTTGTTTTCTTCTTTCTTTAATAGTGACCAATTTCATCATGAAGGCATTTATCAATGGAAGGAAACTTTTTGGTACCCCTTTTTATCCACTCATTGGCAGAGAAGCTGTAAGTCTACATTATTTGAATTCTGAATCTTTTTCTTTTAGAATTTTTTTTTTTTATGGTACAGGGAACTTTATCCTGTTTCCAAGTTGATGTTAGGGAAAAAGATGGTCATAGCTCCCTATATTTTTTTCTTACTGCACTTAATAGTCCATAATGAGATATATTTTTTATTAGATTTTATTTGTTTAATCTATTTGTTAAATTCAATCTCTTCCACTAGACTGTGAGTTCCCTGAGGACAGGATCCAATGTCATAAGGTTTACCTTTATATCTTCAGTGCATATCAGAGTGTCTGGAGCACTGGTTATACAAAATAAGCATTTGTTGAGTGAGTGAGAGTAGATTCAAGACTCAAGATTGTTGAATTTTAGGTGCTGCTCACTGTTTCTCTTACATCTCTAGAAATCTTGATGAAAATATACACAGAGAAGATAAAACCAGAGAAATACTTTATTATTTAATAAAATACTTATATTAGTATTATAAATTATTCTCTAATTTTTGTGTAGCATTGCTGAGCTGAATTATTATTTTTAAAAAATTTTTAAAATTTTCTCTATTATATTTTTCTTCTCCAGTAATTATTTCTTCACTAGGTGAGCTGAATTAGATGGCACGGAACTGAGAGGTTTCCTTTTGCCTGAATGGAGTGGCATACTGTTGCACATTCTTCCTGGTCTCTTGTTTTTGCTTGCTTTTCTGGTGATTAGGAAGACTATAAGAGGTCTCAGTTTCAGAACAAGAGACTTCTAAGAGAAGAAATCTCAAGAGAGAAAAACCATGTGTTTACTGTGGTATAATGAATGTCCTTAAACTCAGTTCAGTATATTTTCAGGACTCTTCTTTCTTAGAGGCTGAGAAAAGCAGAGAGAAGTCTGGATCTTTTTTCATTTGGAGCACTGGTCTCAGATATTTTTGATTTTCTGGGTGTTAGTAATTATAATGGAGAGAAATAAAATAACAGTAAAATTTGAAACAACACAAAAACCACATTAGAACAAATGACTATAAAAGGAAAACCTAACAATAATTTTACAATCATGTTAATTGAAATAGCAATAAATGAAAAGCAGAGTCAATTAAAAACAAATATGTTAAAAACCAGCACCCCATGTACTCACCAGCAAGTTGGTATTAACGGATCAACACCTGAGTGGACATATAGGAGTAACATTTATCGGGTGTTGGAAGGGTGGGAGGG
Organism: Microcebus murinus; assembly: GCF_040939455.1. Lineage (NCBI taxonomy): Eukaryota > Metazoa > Chordata > Mammalia > Primates > Cheirogaleidae > Microcebus > Microcebus murinus. The sequence continues at coordinate 39,919,561 of NC_134105.1, read as the reverse complement.
AGGAGGAGGGGATGAGTATATACAACCACAACGAGTAAGATGTGCAACATTTCGGGGATGGACACACTTGAAGCTCTTACTTGAGGGAGGAGGGGAGGCATGGACAATATATGTAACCTTAACACTTATATCCCCATAATACGCTAAAATAAAAACAAAAACAAACAAACAAAAAACAAATATGTTGATATACTGATAAAGCATTTTACCTGAAAATTGTGGGAATTCCAACTATTTTTGCGTATATGTGCATATGTTCAGTAGGAACACAGTAATTTTGCACGCAGTCAGACTTTTTAGTAGAATGCTGAATTAGAGCCCTCAGTAAATGGAAATGTGCTAATTTTAGTTTATGAATACAAATATTCCATAATTCTTAATAACTCCATATGTTATAATAAGTAGTCCTCAATTACATATAGATATCAAAGTCTTTGGTCTTCAGTGTCATTTGAGGCCTAGCAGAAGGGATCCATGAGCCTACTAATGATTTTTTGATCTACTTTATTCTCTTTTGAAAGTCAGTGTTCAGTATTCCATAGCTTGGATATACTAGTTTATTTAACTATTTTCTTTTGATGAACATTTATTTAGGTTATCGTCACTATATTAGTGTTATAACTTGTACAGGTTGAGCCTCCCAAATCACAATCTGAAATACTCCAAAATCTAAAACTTTTTGGGTGGTGACATGACCTTCAAAGGAAATGCTTATTGGAACATTTCAGATTTTGGATTTTGGGATATTTTTGGATACTCAAGCAGAAGGTATATTGCATATATTCCAAAATCTAAAAAAACAAACTCCAAAACACTTCTGATCCTAAGCATTTTGGATAAGGGATACTTAACCTGTATTATAGAAAATATTCTTATACATAGTCTTTCATGTTTATACTTCATACCTATTTCAGTCCTAGGTACTGGGGATTATAATAGCATATAAGATAAATGTGTTTTATTCTTATACTAATGAAAGATAAAGAGAAGTATATTTCCTATTCTTTCACTTTTCTTGTTCCCTCAAATATTTCCACTTCAACTATTCTTGTACATCATATGTCCTCACATATGTTGACCTATTTTGTCCCTATTCTTCAGGTATCTTCTTTCTTCATTTTTCTTCTCCATTTGACTTTTATTCCCTGTTTATTTTAGATTCCTTTGTGCCACTCTCCCTCCTGTGCACTATTATGTGTTCAACCTTACGTGAATTCATGTGCCTGTGCTTGGGTCCCACTTTTTACCTCCACCCTCTTCACTCTTAGTAGATCCTTGAACTCTAAGATAATAGATATTATCAGATAAATATTCCTTCACCTTTCTGCCACCAGATCTATAAATCTATCTGCATCTGCTGATCTTTTATCAAAGACTAGTCCTTCATTTGCACTCTGGATCTCTACTCTGCATCTTCAACCTCTTCATCTGTGAAAACAACTTTTTGTTTTTAATTTTTAAATAATTTTTATAGATACATAATAGTTGTGCATATTTATAGGATACATGTGATATTTTGTTTTTTCCCAATAGATTTAGAGGGTACAAGTGGTTTTTTTGGTTACATGGATGAATTGTATAGTGGTAATGTCTGGGCTTTTAGTGTACCTGTCGCCCGAATAGTGTACAATACATTGTACCTAACAGGTAATTTTTCTTCCCTCATCCCACATCCACCCTCCCTGCTTCTGAGTCACCAGTAGCCATTGTACCATTCTGTATACCCCTACTTACCTATAGCTTAGCTCTCACTTATATGTGAGAACATGTGATATCTGGTTTCTTGTTCCTCAGTTACTTCACTTAGTATCATGTGAAAACATTTTCAAAGATGAAATACATAAAATGTAATTACAGATCAGCATTTATAGATGAACATTTACCATCAGTTTTAATTATAGGGAGCATTAACTTTAACCCCAATTAAGTGAACTATTATCTACCCAAAAAAGAATTCCATTCTTCTCATTAGTAAACTTATATTACAAAAAATTATATACAATTATTATTATTAGCATATTTCTGATTTCTTCAATAATAAGAGAAAAGTAGATTCAAGAGATGTTTTCAGTAATAGAATAGATACAACTTAGTGATTACTTACACGTGATGAGTGAAGGAGAACAAGTTCAGGATGATTCCTTGATTTCTGCCTTAAGCATGTGAGTGAATTGAGAAAGGCCTTTATTTTATCCTGGCAGAAAATGCGATGATGATTTTTAATTAGCTACATTGGTTTATCAATAGTATATGTGAAGAAGTATCTCTCTCATCTTTTTTTAAAAAACAGCTTTATTGACATAATGTACATAATGTAATTCACATAATGTACAATTCATTGTGCAATTCAGTGAGTTTTAGTATAGTCAAAGGATTGTGCAACCATCACCATAATTTAACTTTAAAATTAAAACATTTTCATTTTCACTAAAAGAAACCTCTTTCCCCTTAGCAGGCAGTCCTCATTCCCTCTATTCTCTTCTCCCCAAACTACTAATCTGCTTTTTTTATCTTTATAGATATGTCTGTACTGGACATTTAATATAAATGGAATCATATAATATGTAGCCTTTTAGAACTGGCTTCTTTTACTTAGCGTAATATTTTCAAGGTTCATCCATGCTGAAGCATGTATCAGTACTTCATTCCTGTTCATGGCTAAATAATATTCCTTTGTACTGATATACCGCATTTTATTATCCATTGATCAGTTATTGGATATTTGGGTTGTTTCTACTTTTTGGCTATTATGAATAATAGTGATGTGAATGTCTGTTTACAAATTTTTGTGTGACTGCATGCTTTCATTTCTCTTGGTATGTACCTAATAGTGGAATTGCTACATTATTTTGATAAATTTTATCTTTAAATTTTTGAGGAATTGTGGTACTGTTTTCTAATGTGGCTATACTAGTTGACATTCTCACTAGCAATATATGTGGTTTCCAGTTTTTCCATATCTTTCTTCACCAATAACTTGTTATTATCTTTTTAAATTATAGCCATAGATAGATTTGAAGATTATAGCTATAGACAGATTTGAAGACAGCTAAGTGGACATATTCTCTTGCCTTCTAGTAGGATGGATACCGTTAGGACCAACAGCCTTTGTGACAATGCAAAACTGAGCTAAAGCTTAGAAGGATAAGCAAGGTGCTAAGATAAAGCAAAAATTAGCCTGGTTCTAAGAGTTGGGAAAATTATTTACTTCTTACTAGTTCCCTATCCTCTCTTTGGGTCTGCTCCACTTTATATAAGAAATGGTTTATGACTGGGTGTGGTGGCTCATGCCTGTAATGCTAGCACTCTGGGAGGCCGAGGCGAGAGGATCGTTTGAGATCAGGTGTTCCAGACCAGCCTGAGCAAGAGCGAGATCCCGTCTCTACTAAAAATAGAAAAAATTAGCCAGGTGTGGTGGTGCATGTCTGTAGTCCCAGCTACTCAGGAGGCTGAGGCAGGAGGATTGCTTGAGCCCAGGAATTTGAGGCTGCAGTGAGCTATGATGATGCCACTGCACCATAGCCAGGGTGACACAGTATGAGACTCTGTTTCAAAAAACATTTTTTTATCTTCCAAAATAGCGATATGCAAATTCAATTATATTTGAAATAAACCAGATGATTTCTTTATTTTTTAAATTTACTTTTATATTTTTAAATTTTAGAGATGAGGTGTCATTATGTTGCCCAGGCTGGAGTGTAATGGCTATTCACAGGCATGATCATAGCACACTATAGCCTTGCCTGAAACTCCTGGCCTCAAGCGGTCCTCCCACCTCAGCCTTCCAAGTAGCTGGGACTACAGTTGCCTACCACCACATCCAGCAGGATTATTTTATTGACATAAAGCTCTTTTTAACAGAATAATTCTTTTCCAGAAGGGGTGTGGTATAGCAGAAAGCATGAGCTTTGTAGTCAGACAGACTTAGCTCTAAATCTTTTGTCAGAGACTTAACCTGCTTTTTTATTATAGTATGTCAGATGACTTGAACTCTCTGAAACTCAGTTTCCTCATCTATAAAATGAGAATGAAAATAGTATCTATTTTATTGAGATTTTCTCATTCATCTGTAGCATCTCTGTGTAATATAAATGTGGTTATAAAGTGGTTAGTTTTATTAACAACTGTATTATTATGATGATTCTCAATCTTATTTTCATATGGTTTGGTTACAGTGACAAATTTGTTGATATTATTTCCTTTTTTTTTTTTAAACCATGTTTGCATCTTGGTATCCTTTCCATTTGGATTCAAAAGTTTTAGAGTGATTTTTTTCTATTAATAGTAAAATTGCATTTTGTCTCTAGGAATACTTCTTTGATTCCAGAGTACTAACAGATGGAGAACTGGCTCCCAATGATCGATGTTGCCGTGTGTGTGGAAAAATAGGCCACTACATGAAAGACTGCCCTAAAAGGAAAAGGTTGGCAAATGATTACATATCAACATTACAGGGAAAATAGATGTGAGGCAGATTTGTAGCTGCAATTGTGTTTAGAAATGTTTAAGTGAGAAAGTCCAGGGCTTTAAATTGGACCTAAGGTAAATGTTCATTTCAGTGGAATTTTGCAATAGAGTGAAATTTGTTTGTGGTATAATACTGTCCTGTAATATTTATTTTTTCATTCATTAATTCATTTTTTTAATTGAAGAAGCATTTATTGCCACCTACTGTGTGTTGGGAACTGTATTAAGAGCTAAGGGAAAAAAAATGACCAAGACATGGAGTTCTTGCTGAGGACGTCAGTCATACAAACCAATAATTAAAATATAATCAACTGAATCCTTGAGATAAATCAACTGAGATAAAAGCTATGAGCTATACCTGTATATTATATACCTTGAGGAATATATATCTTTTATTCCTCTTCAAAATATATCTATGGATCATACTGTTCTGGGTTCTACATGCAATATTTAATAGGTCAGGAAAGTCCCATCTTTTTGTCATCAAGTCTGGCCTTATAGAAAAACTTGGAACTTTTCAGACAGAACAAATTCCTAGTTTTCATCACTGCTGTTTACTGACTATTAAATTTAGGTAAGGGGCCGGGCGCGGTGGCTCACGCCTGTAATCCTAGCTCTCTGGGAGGCCGAGGCGGGCGGATTGCTCGAGGTCAGGAGTTCGAAACCAGCCTGAGCAAGAGCGAGACCCCGTCTCTACTATAAATACAAAGAAATTAATTGGCCAACTAATATATATAGAAAAAATTAGCCGGGCATGGTGGCGCATGCCTGTAGTCCCAGCTACTCGGGAGGCTGAGGCAGGAGGATGGCTTGAGCCCAGGAGTTTGAGGTTGCTGTGAGCTAGGCTGACGCCACGGCACTCATTCTAGCCTGGACAACAAAGCGAGACTCTGTCTCAAAAAAAAAATGAAAAAAAAAATAAATTTAGGTAAGGCACTTACCTTCCCTAAGCCTCAGTTTCTTCTTTAAAATTAGATAATAAATATCAGCCTTTAAGGATTGTTAAAGGTTTAAGATTTGATATTTAAAGAATTTAAAATATATTGTATTACAAAACTATTGGAATACCCAGTTTCTGTCAAATAAGTAGGTGTGCTATAAATGTGAGTTTTCTTGCCTTAAAAAAGATGCATGACATAGTGGGCATGTTAGTCCCTTTGTTATTGTGAGACTCTTGTATAGTTTAGTTTGTTCTGTTACTCAGTTACAAGTCCCTAGCCCCGCATTATTGGTATCAGCAGTTTACTCTTTAGACTAAAGAAGAAAGACAGTGAAGAAGAGAAGGAAGGGAATGAAGAGGAGAAAGACTCCCGAGACCTTGACCCACGAGACCTCCACGACACTCGAGACTTTAGAGACCCCAGAGACCTTAGATGTTTTATATGTGGAGATGCAGGACACGTACGAAGGGAGTGTCCAGAGGTCAAGTTGGCACGTCAGAGGAATAGCAGTGTGGCAGGTAAATAGAAAAGGCCAAAAATAGTTTCTGGTGGAAATGAAATCATTCACATTAATATTATGCTAAGAACACTGATTCTTCTCTGTCCCAAACCTACTTGTATTAATTTGGGCCTTACAATTTTTTAAAGAGACAAAATTTAGACAGGCTTTTACTTTGGACAGTTGTTGGATATGTTCATTATCAAGGTCTCCATAGTCTGTTGTATTCAATTAACTCCCTCTAAGTATTCTTTGGATTTGAGTCAGACTCTTCATCTCTCACTATTTATATAACATTCTTTTTTTTTTTTTTTTTTCAGTAGGCAGTTGTTGGAAGAATATATAACATTCTTTACAAGAGATTTTTTTCCTGGAAATATATTGGAGAAATAATATTAATAGTTCTTTCCACTGCTACTGTGAGAGAGGGAGACCTATTCCTATTGTATTTCACAAGAAATTTTAAAAATTATATAGTAAGCTAAATAAGAGATTATTGAAAGAAAATATAGAGTATTTTAGAAGTATGATTTGAAGTTACTCAAATTTTTACTGCAGAAAGTATTTTATTAAATAAACATTTTGCCTCCTTTAGAAAGTCACTGTGGCATTGTTTTTATTTCATTCTAGAATCAGTGTATTTTTTTATCGATCTGTAGGATTGAAAAATGCCTTTTTTAAAAAACTTAGTTTTGAAGGGGCTGGGCCACTCCTCCCATGGCATAACTGCTCCTATAACCCCTCCCTGCCTCTCAGAAAATTTAAAAAGCAAACACACAAAAAACTAGTTGTTACAAGTTCTTCACTAATATAGTCGTAGTTTAAAGGTCCTGGTTTATAAAAAAAATTAAGAAGGGAGTTTACTGATTGTCATTTCTCTGCTACTTTATCTGTTGATTTTCTTTGTGATGTCTTCTCTTAGCAGCCCAGCTGGTCCGCAACCTTGTAAATGCTCAACAGGTGGCTGGTTCAGCCCAGCAACAGGGTGATCAGTCCATAAGGACTAGACAGTCCTCAGAATGTGTAAGTACTCTGCTTGTGAATGGGTTAGTCTTGACAGGAAGATGGCACTATTTTTGATGAGGAATAGAGGTTTATCTCTCAGACTGGCAAATATAATATTCCAGATTACATAGTGCTTTGTAGAGGTGCTTTGCTAGACTGGTATGGTGGAATGATCATTACTTTTGGAGTAATGTAGATCTGGGTTTCTATCTATGGGCAAGCTACTTAATTTACATGAGCCCACTTCCTCATTTGTAAAATAACAGCTACCTAATAAGATAGATTAAAATAAAGTAATGACTTTGAGGTTTCAGGCTTTGCCTTATAGAAACATATCAGTACCAGTAATAAAAATAGACATAAAAATTGAGATGTATTCGGAGTTTAATGCTCTTAGGGCGATGTGTACACTTCATTTTGCTTGCATAAAACTTTTGTGTATCTTATCATAGCTTGACGTATGGCTACCTAGTGAAATGTATCCTGTAAAAAACAGAATATTAAATTAGAATTCAGGCTTAGAAGTTTTATATTAAGTTTGCTGAGTTCTTAATCTTTGTTCTAATCTGTATTTACTTTGCACTTCTTAATTAATTCAATATTAATTGAGTGCTTACTCTAAACCTGACACTGTTTCAGTGCTTCACACTTATTATCAAATTTAATCCTTTGGGTGGCCCTGCGAAGTGGTAGGTATTGTATGATTAAATTTTACAAATTGGGAAGGTGAGCATAGAAGATTATAAAGATTCAAACCAGCTCTTCATAGCTTCAAAGTTGTTAACTATTAAACATGCTAAATCTCATATGATTTGTGTTTTAGTATTTGAAGAGTGATATTAGGGAGAGTCTTGGAAAAACATTTAGAAAGTTCCCCACCCCACTCCAAACATTGAGTACATACTATGTGCTGATACTTTCATAAATATTATATAACAATAATAACATTTATTGTAGTTAACATTTGTTGAGTATAAACTGTGCTATACATGCATTCTTCCTGTCATTATAAACTATTTCAAAAATACAAAAACATTTAGAAATAATAAACCTCATATATCACCTCCAGGCTTTAATGATTTTTAACATTTTAATTTTTCTTTTATTAAAAGATGACTCACCATTGAAGTCATCTTCAACGGTGATGATGCACCCCTGTGCATCCCTCTTAGATCCCATCCCTATCTTAAAATCTTCCTGCTATCTTTTCCTGCTACAAAAATGTATCTGCATTTGGTGTTTGTGTTTTCCACATGCATTGTTTAGTTAATCTTCACAAAAACATATGAGGTAAATTCTGTTATTATTTATACTATACTTTACAGGTGAAGAAACTGAGATTTAAGTTCTTGCCTAAGGTCAATAGACACTTGGAATCAGAACTGGAACCCTCAGGCTCTCTATCTCTAAAACGTACACTCTGACCACTTTTCTGTGCTTCCCTAATTTTTGTTCTCTGCCTTTAGCCACCTGACTTTTCTCTCACCTGACCTTTTGTTAAGAATCTATCTAATGGACATCACTATTCTGATGTCTAACAAAGCACCTCAGCTTGTCTAGGATATAGTTTATACTTCTCTCCATACTTGCTCCCCTGACATGCCTCTTGTGTTTTCCATCTCATTGAATGATCCCACTATCTGCCTAGCTTCCAAAACTTTTCCCTCTCCTTCAACCTGTATATCCATTCACTAAATCCTATTATTTCTACCCTTAACAAAAATAGCTTACAGCCATTTGCTTCCTTCTCTGTATTATATTTTTTGAGCCTAGGCTACTATAATCTCAGGACTAGTTATAGCTGTGTCCTAATCAGTCCTAACAATTTTCTATGTTATTATTCTTATGCCAGAATAATTTTTCTAAAATGCAGATTGATCATGTTCCTAACAAGGTAAAAATCCTTCACTGGTTGACCACTACCCTTAGGATGTAGTATAAATTACAAGGCTTATAAGATCCTTCATTATTTTGCCCCTATTTAGCTCTTCAGCCTCAGATCTACCATTCCCCTGCCATTGTACTCCAGCAATATTAAACTTTCAGATTGCAATTACTTTTTAAAAGGCCATGTATTTTCATGTCTGTAGACCTTCAGTCATATTGTTTCTGCTGTCTGGAGCACTCTTCCTCTTATCTCTGCCTTCTTACAGCAGACTAATTTCTGTTTACACTTGAGTCTTAGCTTAAAGGTCACTTTCTCTGAGAAGCCTTCCTTGATCTCCACTTTTCTTGATCTTATTTTCCCTCCTTCTCCCAAAGTTACTTTAGGTGTTTCTCCTCTGGGATTTCATTATACAGTTGACCCTTGAATAACACAGGTTCGAACTGCAGGGGGCCTCTTACAGGTGGATTTAACCTCCCAACCAGTTGTGGATGGAAAATAACTATATTCTCAGGATGTGAAACCCATGTATTTGGAGGGTCAACTTTTCATATAGGTGGGTTCCACAGGCCCAACTGCAGAGGCTAGAGTATGTATGGATTTTGGTATATGTGGGCATCCTGGAACCAATCCCCCGCATATACTGAAGGACAACTGTACACTATACATTATACATTCTTTATCACAGTAGTCATACTTTATTGTGATTGCTTTTGAAATCTTTATCTGTTTTCCTCCATATCCCCCATAAATGTTAAGCTTTATGAGGGCATACATGTTAGTGTTGTTTTTAGTACCTAGAATAAGGTCCAGAACATAATTGACAATAAGTACCTGTTGAGGGACTGAATGAAAGTGACTGAGATATTTAGATGAAAGTTTCTATTTCACAATGGGAAATATATGTTCTATGTGAAGGGCTCTCTTTTCTTTGGATAATAAAAAGGTTTGTATGGCAAACACAATGATGAGGGGGTAGTGCCTCCTTCATCTTATGTGAAGAATTCTACTTTCATGTAAAATGAGGTTTTTATCATTATTTGTTATTATATACATCATAGAATTCTGTATTAATTTTGTATTTTGATCTCTCCTTTTATAAAATTAAGATGATTATAAATTAATTTTAAAATGTACATTTTTTTCTCTGCAGTCTGATTCACCATCTTATTCTCCTCAACCCCAGCCATTTCCACAGACCTCTTCCCAGTCAGCTGCTATTACTCAGCCTCCATCTCAGCCAGGATCCCAACCTAAACTTGGCCCACCTCAACAAGGAGCCCAGCCCCCCCATCAGGTCCAGTTGCCTATGTATAACTTTCCCCAGTCACCACCAGCTCAGTATTCTCCCATGCACAATATGGGATTGTTGCCAATGCACCCTCTCCAGATCCCTGCCCCATCCTGGCCCATCCATGGTCCAGTGATCCACTCTGCACCAGGCAGTGCCCCCAGCAATATTGGCTTGAATGATCCCAGCATCATCTTTGCACAGCCTGCTGCCAGACCTGTGGCAATTCCTAGCTCCTCTCACGATGGACACTGGCCTCGTACTGTGGCTCCAAATTCCTTGGTGAACAACGGTGCAGTGGGAAATTCAGGTAATCTTCCTTTTCTTCTTCTGTATCTGTCTGTAGAAAGATTGTGTGATGTTATTACTGGTTGAACCTGGGGAGATAGGGAAGGCAAGCAATATTTGTGGAAGGGCAGTATAGGATTAAGATGAAGATTAAGAGTATGTGTTCTGCCAGGCACGGTGGCTCACGCCTGTAATCCTAGCACTCTGGGAGGCCGAGGCGGGCGGATCGTTTGAGTTCAGGAGTTCGAAACCAACCTGAGCAAGAGCGAGACCCCGTCTCTACTATAAATAGAAAGAAATTAATTGGCCAACTAATATATATAGAAAAAATTAGCCGGGCATGGTGGCACATGCCTGTATTCCCAGCTACTCGGGAGGCTGAGGCAGAAGGATCGCTTGAGCCCAGGAGTTTGAGGTTGCTGTGAGCTAGGCTGACGCCACGGCACTCACTCTAGCCTGGGCAACAAAGTGAGACTCTGTCTCAAAAAAAAAGAGTATGTGTTCTGGATTCAGACTGCCTGGATTTGAATCCTGGCTCTGCCACTTATTGTATAGCCCTGGATAATTAATCTCTTTGTGTATTGGTTTCATCTGTAAAATAGGAATATTAATAGCATCTAATATATAGAGATGTTATGGATATTAAATGAGGTAAGGTACATAAATGTTAGCTATTATGATTTTTAATTTTCACTGTCACCCTGCTTGGTATAGATATTATTATCACTCTTTTTTTTTTTTTTTTGAGACAAGGTCTCACTCTGGGTTGGAGGTGCAGTGGCATCATAGCTCACTGCAACCTCAAACTCCTGGGCTCAAACAGTTCTCCCACCTCAGCCTCCCAGGTAACTGGGGCTGTAAGTGTGCACCACCATGCATGGCTAGTTTTTCTATTTTTTGTAGAGACTGGGTCTTGCTCTTGCTCAGGCTGGTCTGGAACTCCTGACCTCAAGCAATCCTCTTGCCTTGGCCTTCCAGAGTGCTAGGATTACAGACATGAGCCACCTGGCCTGGCCAGTGCTCATTTTATAGTTGATGCAATTTTAAAGGGTTAAGTAACTTAATTATCATACTGTCATAATTTATAATGGTAGATCCAAATTTTAAACTAACTTCTTTCTTCAAAACCTGGGTGTTCTGTGCCCTAGACTCTATTATTTCCCAGTAAGGAGCAATGCTTTAAAAAGTAAGAGATATTAATAGCAATAGCATTAAATATAATAGTTTTTCCTGATATCCAAGTAAGACATAATTCATTATTGAACATTTGAGAAATAAAATCATCTATCATCTTAATTCCTAGATATAACTACTAAGTAATCCTTTGTTATATTACCATACAGTAATTTTTTTTTTTTTTTTTTTTTTGAGACAGAGTCTTGCTCTGTTGCCAGGCTAGAGTGCCGTGGCATCAGCCCAGCTCACATCAACCTCAAACTATTGGGCTCAAGCAATCCTTCTACCTCAGCCTCCTGAGTAGCTGGGACTACAGGCATGTTCCAACATGCCCAGCTAATTTTTTCTATATAGATTTTTAGTTGTCAGGCTAATTTCTTTCTATTTTTAGTAGAGGTGGGGTCTCACTCTTGTGCAGGCTGATCTTGAACTCCTGACCGCAAGTGATCTTCCTGCCTCGGCCTCCAGTCATTTTTTTAATATTTGCCTATTTAAAAAATAGTTGGTATATGCCATAAGTCTAGTTTTTATCCAGCTTCTTATTAAATTTTTTTTAATTCACCACTGGTCAGAAGGGAAAATTTTTATTTTATTTATTGTTCTAGAGATAGGATCTCCCTGTGTTGCCCAGGCTGCATTGCAGTGGCTAACTCATAGACATCATTATAGCATACTACAGCCTTGAAATTCTAACCTCAGGTGATCTTCCTGCTTCAGCCTCCTGAGTAGCTGGGACTACAGGCACATATCACCTCACCTGTTTTGTATCCATCTTTAGTGATACTTATTTTTATTTTAAAAACTTATATAAATTTTGAAATATACAAAAGAAAGAGTAAAGTATAATGAATTCCTACCCCCTTGCCAGCATTACCCAATTTTAACAGTTATCAGTGATTTGCTATTTGCTATTCTTGTATCTAATCCCTTCCTACCACTTAAAAAAATTCTGGGCTTACGTATTCAATCAAATTCAAGATATTAGATCAAATGTGCTTGTTAACCTCAGTTGTATCACTTTTTAAAAATAATCATAAGACCATTATTATACCCAGTATAGTCTAATACCAAGTCTTTGTTCATTATTTTTTCTTGTCTAAAAAATAGAAATATTCTTATTCTTTATTTGAATCTTGATTCAAATAAATCAAGAATAAGGGCATGGTGGCATGTGCCCTTTATCCTAGCTACTCAGGAGGCTAAGGTGGGAGGATTGCTTAGGCTAGTAGTTCAAGACCAGCTGGGGTAACATAGACCCTGTCTCAAAAAAAAAAAAGATTCATGTAGTGAGCTATTATGATGCCACTGTACTGTAACCTGGGCAACAGAGTGAGAAGACCCTGTCTCAAAAAAAAAGATTCAACTAAATCCCATATATCGTATGTGGTTTTTATAACTATCCTATATCACACTTCCCTCTCACTATTTTTTCCCCGTATTAACTATTTATTGAAGAAAATGTAGAATTTCCCATATTCTGGAGTTGCCAGATTGTATCTTTGTGGCCTTATTTAACATGTATGTCTATTCCCATAGTTCCTGTAAACTGGTATTTAGATTCAGAGGCTGGATTAGATTCAGGTTCTTTTTGTTGGAAAGAATACTTTGTAGTTGGTCCTGTATGTTTCCTATTCCCTCACTCCAGAAGGAACTTACTGTGTAGTTGTTTCCATGTTAGTGACTTAAGATTGATCTGTGACTTAGGCTTTATCAGCTTGTTCTATCCATTAAAAAGTTCATCATTAATTTTTACTTAATGGTCTTAGCTGCCGTTGATAATCGTTGCTGATATCCATTATTATACTAGGGGTTATAAAATGATGATTTTTGTATTTACTATTTGATTCTTTTGTAAAGAAGAACTATTATTAACTGCTTGGTTATCCTGAAATATAGTTTGTATAGGAAATGTAGACTGAAAACTTAATCTTTCCCTTTATCCATTTTCAAAAGAACTTTAGTGATAATTTTAAACAACAGTGCTATTCCTTAAAGCACTATTATGGAGAAGGTATCTCCAGCCTCTTTGGGAACAATGCAAATATTGTGCTGAGCAGAAGTGCCAGAATGTGGGAACTCAGATTTCTAAGATCAGAGGATATATGGCATATGTGACCCTTCTAATGTGGCCTCTCAAGTCATTCAAAAAATATTTATTATGTATATGTTATGCCATATACCATGATAGCCACTTAGTTATATAGCTATGAAGAAAGAGTCAGTGTTTTGCTCTTTGATCTATTAGCTCAGTTTTTACAATTGCAAGTTTTCCCTCCCCCTGTCACTACTAGTTGGTCTTTGTTTCTGTTATAATGAACTAATTAACATCCCACAGACATACTGTACTGTTACCCCTGGTTTCTTGTCTAAGTTGTTCCCTCTGCCTGGAATATCCTCTCCATTATCTCTGATCACTCTGCCTTGCCTCAAAGCTTGGCTAACTCATTCATCTTCCATTTTTTAATTTAGATCACTTGCTTTGCGAAGCTTTTAACTCTTGCTGATCCTCTCCTCCAATTGCATTAGGTATCCTTTCTCTCCTCTTTGCTTGCTTAATATCTATATCATAACGCTTGTCTGATTGTGTTGAAATTGCCTGTTTACTTGTCTGCATAACCTATTAGACTGAACTTCACAAGAATTGTTTTTTGTCTGTCATTGTCTCTGTAGTAGCCAGTTTAGTGCTTGGCATTTTAGATACATTATTAATGTTATACATTATTTATTATCTAATAAACTATTATTCAGTAAATATTATTTATATGGATACCCAACTCATAATTAATATTACAGCTAAAATACTACTGTGTTAGAAATGGAAGGTCTGGTTGGGAATATATTCAAATTTTAGTCATGATTGTATTAGAATAAGAGATTGGGTGAATTTTTTCCCCATTTTTGAATTATCTTTAATGATATTATATTGATTATGGAAATATTTAGTTATGAAAAATGGGCAAGGGAGATTGGAATACAGCCTTTAAAAATACCCTTTTCTGTTAAAACATCATTTCTCCATTGGTTACAACCTAATCTGTATACCCATTCTCATTTATTTTGTAAACCCTGAACCTTTCAGCCTCAGCCCTTAGTTGTAACTTAGCTTTATGAACTTACAGTGAACCAGCTTCTTTGTTTTCCTAGTTACCTCCTATAAAGACTGAACTTATAAGAATGAAGTTAATATGGATTTTAGTTTTTTTGCTCTGCCCCATTCCATACTTCCTAATTTGAGTTCCTGCTAATAAGAAGTTTAGTGAATAAGGGCAGTGTCTTTTAGTTATTCCCTAGGACATTATGACCCTGAATGAGAAAAGTCACCAAAAATTATCTGGAAGATGCACTGGGTACTGTGCTTTGAAAAATGTACTTTAAGATACATCTTAAATATAGAAAGATTTTTGGGGGGTGGTTAGCCATAGGAAGAATAGGACTCATTTTTCGAGTTCCTACCTATATGTCAGATCTTGTGCAAGCTATTATACTTTATTTTTCTTTTCTAATTTAATCTTCAGAACAACCTGAGGTTCAGGATGGAACCTTAGTAATTTTAATTTAGGAACTGGAATTTGAACTTTTAGACCTGTTTGACTACAAAGCCCAAGTTCTCAACCATTACACTACAGTGTCTCAAACTTCTGATAGGATCTCCTTCCAGGCCAAGATAGAATCGATTCTGGGATAGTTGGTATTGTCTTTAGGATAAAATGTAAGTTCCTTAGCATAATATACGAAGGTTCTTTTTTTTTTTTTTTTTTTTTTGAGACAGAGTCTCACTTTGTTGTCCAGGCTAGAGTGAGTGCCGTGGCGTCAGCCTAGCTCACAGCAACCTCAATCTCCTGGGCTTGAGTGATCCTTCTGCCTCAGCCTCCCGAGTAGCTGGGACTACAGGCATGCGCCACCATGCCCGGCTAATTTTTTTATATATATATATCAGTTGGCCAATTAATTTCTTTCTATTTATAGTAGAGACGGGGTCTCGCTCTTGCTCAGGCTGGTTTTGAACTCCTGACCTTGAGCAATCCGCCCGCCTCGGCCTCCCAAGAGCTAGGATTACAGGCGTGAGCCACAGCGCCCGGCCTTATATGAAGGTTCTTTGAAATGTGTATCCCACCTACCTATCCAGCCTTTTCTCTTACTACTTTCTCTTCTACTTACCCTTTATATTGCTGATTGTTTTGAGGCTCCCCAAATTTGCTATGCTTTTCTGCTTTCGGGCTTTTGTACATGATATTCCTTTTCTCTAAAATGCCGTCCTTGCCCTATTTTGCCTGAGTAACTTTTTCTTTGTTTTTTAAAGCTCAGCTTAGTCAGTCATCTTAGGAAAACCGTCTAACCTTCAAAGACTAGGTTAGCTCTGTCTTTAGAACAGTTTTTGCCTGTTATACCAATTATTACATATTATTGTATATATCTACTTATGCCTTTCTTATGAATAATTTGAGCAAATAATAATGCTTGATTCTTTAAAAAAATTTTTTTGTATCCTCTGCATTTAGCATAGTCCTTGTTCGGTGGTAGGTACTCAATATATCTTTGTGGAATGAAGGAATATTTGAATTAACAAACTAATGTTTTAAAATGTGCTTTTTCTTGTTGAAATGCAGAGCCAAGCTTTCGAGGACTAAATCCTCCAATTCCTTGGGAACATGCACCACGTCCCCCATTCCCCCTTGTCCCAGCTTCGTGGCCTTATGGTTTGCATCAGAACTTCATGCATCAGGGAAATGCCCGATTTCAGCCCAACAAACCGTTCTATACTCAAGGTACCGTTGCTTACAAATTAGTTAATAGGCTGGGTGGGTTTTATTCTGGGACAGGGAGCCCCAGTGAAGGTGAGGTTCTGGGAGTAAACATTCATGCATTCAGTAAACATTTATTGAGAGAGCATACTGTGTGTCAGACTGTGCTAGGTGTTTTTTACTCAAGCAAGAGTAAATCAAATCTCCATGCTTTATCAGACAAGCCAAACACATAAGATAGACAAGAATAGGAACTTAGATGCATCAGTTGAGGTTGCCCTAGCAGAGGGGGCAGGATTTTGATACAAGCAATGACATCACACAAGATTTTGACAGTTGAACTAGATCTTGAAAGAGATACAGGATTTTGTTTCTTAGAGATTTTCTAGAGATTAGAGAAGAAGAGTATTCTTAGCTGAAGGAGTAATATATATAGTCACTGAATTTTTTACCTAGTATAATGAGGAAGAAGAGAAAATAATAGGACTAGAGAGTAGAGGTATATAGGAAAGATGTGTAGATGATATGGTTAGAGAGGGTAGGGTGGGATCATTATGAAGGAGTTTGGATGTGATTTGGTAAGCAGTGGGGATGTAGTAGAAGTTTTTGAGTTGAATAGAGACATGGTCAGATTTGTTTAGTAAAAGTAGGACTTGAATGACATTAAAATTTATTATATTCTGCTGGTGCTATAATAGTACCAATAATGGCTTTGACCTGGGTAATGAATATTGCAAACTAAGAATTCCCAGAAACGTGGAGCATTTTATCTAACCTGCTTGTCTCAAAGGTATCTGTTCTAACAGGTAATGTCTGAGTCTAGCCTTCAGCTCTTGATTAACCTAGGAGTTAAGAACGCTGGTGTCAGTCATTATAGTTAAGCTAGGAGTTTAAGACGTTAAAGGCAGGCACTCAGGAAATGTTGACTGAATGAAATTATAACTTTAAGGGAAGGCTCCTGATATGTCTCAAGGCTTGATACATTTAAGCCGGAATTCCTAAACTACCCATGTACTTCTGGGGCATCCCTATATTACAGAGAGGCAGAAGTTTGACTATTGTTGAGTTCTTTTGAACAAAGAACTAGAGCTGAGGGAAGTTACCATCAGTCATACAAGTCCTTTTAAGGGGGGAGAGTCTGAAATTTTTCCTTGGTGGGTTTTTCTCCTTGACTTCTCTCCATCTCTTATTTGTCTCCTTACCTTTCTTTCACATATTCACATTTCCCTCCCCCCTTTCTCCCCACCCCCTCAAATGTTTTGACATGTGTCTTCTTGTAGTATATAAATAGAAAAAAAGAGAGCTAGTTGCAAATTAATTCTAAGGGGTTGTCAGATATATAGGCACAAGCCTTTCAGTTTCCTGTCTGTGTTGTATCCAACAGACAGATGTGCCACCCGTCGGTGTAGAGAGCGTTGTCCCCACCCACCAAGAGGAAACGTGTCGGAGTAATGCGAGTCCGTTTTCTTTCAGCTGGTCTACCGATGCACAGCAACCAGCCAATCCTGCTGTCTCAAGGGTATCCGTACCTCAATGTCAGTTACATTCAGCAGAAAAAGTGACATTTAATGGAAAGCAAAACAAATCAGGTCCTGATTTAAAATTTTAACATGTTTAGATAGCTTATTTAAATTTCAAGACTGTTTTTAAAGACTGTATTATTTGTATATAAATATGAACTATAGTTTTTACTAGTATCACCAAATTGAGTGATACAAATTTCATCTATTTTATTACCCTATTTTTAAGGGAATTTTATGTTTTGTTTAACCTTGATGAATTGTATAAAGAGAGAATTTAAAAATTACATTCTTTATTTTCTATTAGCTGTATTCATACTTTGGTTGCTTCAGACTTTATATATTGTTCTTAAGAATTAGGAAAGAATTTCATGTGTTTTAAATTTGTCACTTCTATTCTTTACAGAACCTTGTAGTGCCAAAAACTTTTTAAAAGGCAAAAAAATAAAATAAAATTACAACATGAAGATTGAGAATTTTTTTCTTTTACATACTTGTATATTGAACATATTCAAATGAAGAGAAAGTCGCTTTCAGTTCTATTTAAAGTAGTTCTATTTTAAGTTAATAAATCTTTTTAACAAGAATCAAATTTGTTTAATTTATCTGGTTGTTTAGATCAGGGGTCCCCAACCTATGGTGAGTTGTATACTTATTTCATTATATATTACACTGTAATAATAATAATAGAAATGAAGTGCACAATAAATGTAATGTGCTTGAATCATCCTGAAACCATTCCCTGCCCCCCATGGAAAAATTGTCTTCTATGAAAATGGTCCCTGGTGCCAAAAAGGTTGGAGACCACTGGTTTAGATGATGGAGGTGTAACAATTCAGAGATTTGCTTTATTTCAGTGAATAGAGTATTCTAAATCATAGACTTAAAGATTCAAGGATCTTTTCATGTCCTTTATTTTACTGGATCTTTACAACACCCAGATGAATTTGAGAGAAGCAGGCACCATCTCCATTTTATCTCCATTGAAAATAAAAACTGAAGCACAAAGCAATAAAGTGAATTCCAAAGGTAGCACACTTACATGTTGGAATTTGAATTAAAACATTTTTTGAAGGAGAGCATTTTAAACATTGAGACTAATACTGGCAATTAGAATAGAGGGAAGATAATTCTTATTTACTGAGGAATTAGTATGTGCCATACTCTATCCATTCTGAGTCCTGTATTGCCACCTGGAAAGCACATTTGCCAGGATGGTAATTATACTTGTGATCAATTATGATTGTAGTATTGGAATTCAGACTCTAGTTGGTGGTGACATATATACATATATATATATTCTTTAGCTGTTTTGGTACTATACGGTGAGGTGAGGTAATTTTCTCTAACCCATTAATTAACCAGATTTGCCAGGGATTTTAGGCTAAATGATTCTATGGATCTATGTGGAAGATGCAGACTAAGTGCATAAAAATGTATTTTAAGGACAATATATTATCTTTGTTCTGCTCCCTCACAATCATTACTTAAATAGGAGACTGCCTGGGCCTTTGCCATTATTTCCCAGTATGATACATATTTGAAAATGTTGCAGGAGGTTGAGGGTATTTGTGTCATATTTACAGCCCTGAGTTAAGATCAGGTGTATTTACTGTTACTTTTTCATATTAAAGCCTTTAGCACACTATTAAATGGTAGAGTCAGCTTCATTTGTTTTGTTAATGAGACACCTGACCCAACCTATTCATTTATGTTAAAATATGACTTGGAGCATTCAAGATTTTCTTTTAAATTAAAGTTCAAGCATTTCATCTCCTTCTAGGTCTTGGAGAACAGGTGATGAGGTATACAGGGGTGTTCATTTTGCTGTTCTACTTTTGTATGTACAGTCAGCCCTATCTGTGGGTTCAACCAACTACAGATTGAAAATATTAGGGAAAAAATCATGTCTGTACTGAACTTGTACAGACTTTTTCTTTGTCATAATTCCCAAAACAATACAGTATAACAACTATTTATGTAACATTTATGTTGTATTAGGTATTATAAGTAACTTAGAAATGAATTAAAGTATACAAGAGAATGTGCATGGGTTATATGCAAATACTGTATGCTATTTTATATTAGGGACTTGAGCACCCTTGGAGTTTGGTTTTCTGGGGGAGGTCCCCAGATAATCAATATCCCCCATGGATACCAATGGAGGATTGTATTTGAAATTTCCTTAAAAGGAAAACAACCTGCAACAACAGAATGCCCCCAGCCCAGCCTTCCTTCCTAAGGGAGAGCAGTATACCACTTGGCAAAAGCTATTAATGGGTAACCTAGTAACCGATAACCTGAGTTTTACTTACATAATAGTGTTATATATACTAATTGTCAGCATCTCATTTGCCCCTCCTTCATTCAGTAACTGCCAGTGTTTGATAACTGGCAAAAGTGTCCTAAGTTGAAAAACAGAATAATTTTAGTTTATAATTTATATAGTAGCTCAGTTTTATAAATTTGCAAAGTTGATTATGAATTCAGATTCATTATAGAGAAATTAAAAAGTACAAAAAAATTATCAATCGTATGTAGAGAAAACACTCTTAAGATCTTCTTTTGTAATGCTTTGTATAATGTTTAAAGACATGGAGATTAATATTTTTCCCTTGCCGTTAGGATTATTAAAAATATGGGTATTAATGATATACTGTGTAATTTATTTGTTCAGTCCCCTGTAGATGGGCATTATAGCTGTTTCCAGTTTTTCTAATATACATAAAATACGTAAAATGATGGGATAAAGCTATTTGTGTGTATATTTGATTATTCTGTTAGCATGAAATTTCCATATATGGCATTATTGGGTAAAAGAATAAAAGTTCTAAGGTTCCCACTACATATTGCCAAAATACCCTTCAGAAAAGTGGTTACCAATTTGCAGTTCCAGCAAACAGTGTATAAAACGTGATGGTATACTTATAAAAAAAAGCTTTAAACTCCAACTCATTGTTTGTGTGAAAAATAATGTGCTTATTACAAAAGAATATAAGCAGTATATGAAAGTACAAGGAATAAACAAATCACTCAAAAGTTCATCAGCCAGAAATAAGTACTATTACTATCTGGTGAACTTTATTCATTCTAGCCATCTCTCTTAATCATATAGACATTTACATACAAATAGTTTTACAAAAGTAGGCTCATATTGCTGTATTTAGTAAATATAGCAAATTAATTTTACTTGTATTTAACAAAAGAAAACAAATTGAACAAATGTTCAACTCCAATATTTTCCCCACAAGAGAATATACTCCTGAAAGATTTCTCCTAAAACTAAGGAAAACACTAAAGAGGCTGGAGTTATTTTTTCTAGCATAACGTATGTTTAAATAGACTATACCTGAGTTCTGCTATGATGGATGAGGCCAGCACACTTAAGAGTTTATCTACTTCTGGTTTTTATTTATAGACAGTGTTCATAATATTAGTAGTTAATTTGAACCTTATAATTATTTCCCATTTTTTATTTAAAGTTTCTAAAGGGTTTACTGCCATTCCTTTTACTCCTTTTTTGTTCCTAAGTTCTTAATTTGATTCTTCTTTGGTTGAATTTCATTATTCGGCAGTTTTTCCCAAAGGCTCATGACTGTATACTTTTAATTTCTTACATACTTGAGAATGTGTATTCTCTTTGTAGACAACTTTGGCAGAGTATAAACTTTCTGACACTTTATTTTTCTCAAACCTTTGGAGCCTTTTTGCTTCATTGACTTACGAAGTTTGTTATAAGATCTGAGACCATGTTGATTTTTCTTCTCATTATACATGGCCTTATT
Organism: Microcebus murinus; assembly: GCF_040939455.1. Classification (NCBI taxonomy): domain Eukaryota; kingdom Metazoa; phylum Chordata; class Mammalia; order Primates; family Cheirogaleidae; genus Microcebus; species Microcebus murinus. The sequence continues at coordinate 39,897,962 of NC_134105.1, read as the reverse complement.
TCTCTGCTTGAAACCTCATTTATCTTTTGAATTCATCAGGATATTTCTTGATAGATTGCTGGATTTTCTATAGTTTTTATCTCTGTTCTTTTCCATTTTTTTCCTCCAGCTTATTTGTGCTTTCTGTTTTGTATTTTGTGTTTTCTAATAAGGCCTCTAAGTTCTACCAATCTTATTTACCATCTCTTAAGCTTTTCTTTGAACTTTTATACTTTTTATACTTGTTTTGTTTTTTTTTTTTTCTGAGACAGGGCCTCTCTCTCTTTCTGTTGTCCAGGCTACAGTGCAGTGGTGTTCTCATAGCTCACTGCAACCTTAAACTCCTGGGCTCAAGTGATCCTCCCTCCTGAGCTTCCCAAAGATTACAGGCATGAGCGACCACACCCGGCCACATTTTTTTAAAAAAACAGGTCATGTTATCTTTTGTCTTTTTTAATTTGTCATTTTAACCTCTTTGTGAGAGTGGGTGCATCTGTGATCATTGTTTTCTGATTAATGCTTATTTAAACTTAGGTCAGTCTACTTAAGAATAGCAGGAAGAAGTTAGAGGAATGAGCTTTAAGTAGGGTGGTTCTATTGGAACCCCCTCACCAAATCCATTTTTTCCTTTGCCCCTGCGAACACATCTCCCTTTATTTCTTAGCATTAAGAGGTCATTATGTTTTATGGCAAAGCTTTCAAGGCAGTGTATTTCAAATTGTGGGAAGTGAAATCAATTTAGTGGTTTGTACCTAATATTAAAAACTGGTATCAAATAAGAAATATCAGAATTCATTTTGCATAAGGAATAAGAATTCTTTCCTGAAATTTCAGTACATAATATCCATATGTGTATACAGAAAATAAAACATTTTTAAAATGTAGGCTGTATCCAAAAAATTTTTGAGTCTCTCTTTGTTGCCCTGGGGAGAATGCAGTGGCATTGTTGTAGCTCACTGCAACCTCAAACTCTTGGGCTCAAGCAATCCTCCTGCCTTAGCCTCCCAAGTAGCTGGGGCTACAGGTGCATACCACAACACCCAGCTAATTTTTGTATTTTTAGTAGACGGGGTCTCTCTCTTGCTTATGCTGGTCTCCAACTCCTGTGCTCAAGCAGTCTTCCCACCTCAGCCTCCCAGAGTTCTAGGATTACAGGAGTGTGCCCCCATGCCCAGCTTAGTCATTAAGTTTTGAAGCTACCATTCCAAGGCCTTATCCAATAGGTTAGCACACAGATGACAGAAATGGCTTTACAATAAGGATTTTCCTTCTGCCTCGTCTCCTCTGCAATGCTCTTTTATCAAAATGATACCTAGAGAGATGTTCATGTCCCACTCAACTCTTATCTTTGTTCTACTACTCTTGCTATAGGTTAGCTGTGATGCCCCAATTTTGGTCTAGATTTTACCATATGTCTAAGTATGCTTTGAAGTTTGTTTGGAGAATTTTACTTCTACTATTATTAAAATTTATTGGGGCTATTTATATGTGCGTGGGGGTTTACTTATACTTTATAGCTTAAAATAAAAGTTTTAACAATATACTGGAGGATGATTTGGTTGGTCCATGTATTGCTTAGCCAGAGGACATTTCTTTCTACCTAGATCACTTTAGTAAAGAAATAACTGCTAGGACTCTATAACAGATTTAAGTGTGTGTGTATGTATATATATATATATATATTTTAGACAGGGTCTTGTTCTGTTCCCCGGGCTAGAGTGCAGTGGTATGATCATAGCTTACCACAACCTCAAACTCCTGGGCTAAGGTGATCCTCTTGGCTCAGCCTATTGAGTAGCTAGTACTACAGGCACCAAGTCACCATGCCTGGCTACCTTTTTCTTTTTTGAAAGAGATGGGGTCTCACTATGTTGCCTAGGCTGGTCTTGAACTCCTAGCCTCCCAAAGTGCTAGGATTACAGGTGTGAGCCACTGTGCCCAGCCAAGATGCTTATATTTATTTTTAAAAGGTAGTCCTATATGTAGTTGTATCAGAAACCATACAGTTCTTATAAGCAACTTCAACTCGGGTATAATCATGAATAAAAATAGTCATTAAGGAATACAAAAGCTCAAATAGTTTTTAAAAATGCTTTAATATTGCTGTAAAGTTTCTTCCGTTCGATAGCAAATAACAATGTGTATACTATGACCAGACATAACTTCCCAAGAAACTGGATGCTATAATACAGCTGGTCTTAACAATTCCTGCTAGGTCTAGAGTTGCAGGAAGTCATTCAAGCACTTTTCCCTTTTTAAAGGAGTTTAAGTACAGGTAAAGGGAACTCTTATAACAAAGATCCTAATAATCTCTTAATTATTAATGCCCATGGAGACACTTTAATCCTCACTTTGCTTTTGTATCCTTAAACCTTAGCTTCTACAACCTACTCTCTAATTTTCCTGTCTTTCTGAAGGGGGTCATTATAGTCTTCAATAAATAGGTGACTTATACTTCTTCCTGTCACCACTGTTGGTGTTGCCTGTAGTTCTATTGTTTGCTTTTCATACACGCTCTCCTTGGGCAATCTCGTCTGCATCTTCCACAGTTACATAAACACTGTCAATTCTCTGCCTCAATCACTATAGAGAACTGTAGTCCCTATTCCCAACTGCCTGGGCTTTATCTATACCACAGTTATCTCAGATTAAACTTGTTAAAATGAGTATCATTTTCACTATCACCACAATCCTCTTACTCCTGCCTCTCTAAAAGCTGTTTCTTCCTGCTGTATTTTTTTTTTTTTTTTTGCAGAAGTGGGGTTTTGCTATGTTGCCAATGGTGGTCTCGAACTCCTGTCCTTAAGCAATCCTCCCACCTCAGCCTCCCCCAAGGTGCTGGGATTATAGGTGTGAGTCACTACGCCTGGCCCCTGCTGTATTTTCTGCCTTTGTGAATGGCATTAGTGTCCAGCAATTGAGGTCAAAACCATGAGGAGTATTAGACAATTTTCTCTCTATCAAATCTTTTTCAATCCTTATGCCCTTATTGCTACTAATTAGGATTGGATAATGTCAGTGTTTGATAAAGGCTGAGCACCTTAACTTGGGTTTAAAAGCTTGTGGGAACAAATGGCACTCTGTAAGAATGTGCTGCGTGAAGGGTGTTAAAGTGCTACCATTTGTTGAACTATTCGATGAAATTGGATTAAATGATCCAGAATTATCCTTACATTTGAATGCATTTTGTTCTTGCAAAACTGCTGCTAACCAGTTTTCATGTTTATTACCACTTGCCACTGCTGCAAAACACTTAGGAACTATGATGTTTTGCTGATTTGATATTTGAATAATAGCAGCAGCACAAATCCCAGGATCCTAAAAGCAGTTCCAATCACAGAACAACCAAAAAGTAAACTACAGAAAAATGGGAAATGGGTGTGTCAGGTTTAATAACAAAGAGGGGATCTTTAGGAAATATTAACTGCCCTCTAAAACTGATCTTAGGAACATCATCCCTCAAAGATGTTAAGATTCAAAAAGAGATACAAAACTTAGCACCTCTTTTGTTAAAAAAAAAAAAGTGGAGAAACTTGATAAGAAAAAACTAAAATATTTGTATAGCTGCCTAGGGCGGAGATCTTAATCCTTCCAGATAGATACTCTCATATCCACAGGAGGCCATTTGAACTTAAAGCAAACTGAGTCCATTACTCATTCCCTCTCCGGCTCTTCTTATGGCTCTTCTTAGACCTGAAATGGCAACACATATAAATCATTAGATTAAGGAGCTGGACAAGGACTTAAAGGGGATGGAGATGACACCCAATATTCATTAAATGTACTTGGTGTCTTTTTTATGTTTCAGAGCAGCACCCTTGAGTCAAGTATTACTATCCATAATTTACCATTGAGGAAATAACCTCAGAGTTAGAGTATGTATAATAGTAAATGGCATAATAAATGGGTTTATAAGGAAAACTTATCAAAATGACTTGTCCAAGGTCACTCAACTGTTAAGTTTTAAAAGTAGGGACTAAACCCCAGGTCTCCTGATACCAAAGCTCAATCATCATCCACAGCTACAATCCTACAAAAACAAAAACCAGATACATAATCCCAGTACTTCTTAGAGCAAGAGGCCAATCTTGTCTTATAATGAAGGAGATTTCCTAATATTCCCACCAAAACAAAATTTCAAGTCCAACTTAGTTGCCATTGGGACTTGAATTTCTGAATAAAGATTTAAATTCTTAAAACAGGTCAAGACATACCTTTCAGGTGACTTTGAGTGGCTCCTGTGTCTGTGACTACGGTGATGACCTGGAGAAGAAAATGCCATTGGGTGAGATTCTACTCTTTAAACTGTCATTCTCACCTCCCCTAATGCCTCCCATGGGCTTAATTAGCCTATGCTGGTAACACCTCTTGTTGGTAGTGCTTGTTGGTAGTGCCTCTCTGAATTGGCATATATGGGGGGAGGCAGAGAAAGTAGTAACGAAACTACTTCACATACATTCAGCACTTTATGGTGAATTTCACAAACATCATATTGGGTTTTCACCACTTCTCTGTTAGATCTTATTCCTATAATTTCTGGTGAAAAAACTGAAGCTGACCATTATATCAACAAAGCTTGTACAGTCAAAATGTGAACTTTTAATTTTCAAATTCCATGTCTATTTCCTTTTCTGCTAGGCAACAGTATAGTCAGGAACTCCTGTAGTGCAGGAGGCTAATTTCTCCTATATCTCATTGTTAAGACAACCTATGGCAAAAGCCATATGCTATACCTGGGGACTTGGAGCGGGATCTGTGCCGTCGATCTCGGGACCTGCTTCGGTGTCGTCTTGGACTCTTACTCCGATGCCTTTCTCGGCGTGGGGAGGGGCTGTGCAAAAGACTGGTCAGACTACCAGATCTGTTTGGCAATATACACACACCACCACTGCCCCCCTCTCTCTGACATCACAAATGACTGAAGGCCTACCTTCTCCTTTTGGGAGATCGACTCCGCCTATAAAGGAAAAAGAGAGCCTAGGTTGGTGCACTGGATGTTGTAGATTGAAACATTGGCCCTCATTTTTACCCTTCACCCTTCTCTGTATCCATGTCCTTTGTCATGTAACTTTGTAGCACCCTCCCACTCTAACTTTGCAATTGACCATGTGACTTGTTTTGGCCAATGGGATATTTGCAAATGTGATACAAGCAGATAGTAGAAAAAAACACTTGCATGATGGGGCTTATCTGCTCTTGCTCTTATCTGCCACTGCCATAAGAACATGCCCGACTGAGCCTACAGAGAAAAGTTGCCCCCATCATCACAGCTAAGAACATCCTATACCAACCAACAGATAGCTGACCAATCAGCCAATAGACAGCTGATCACAAAACAAGTGACTAAACAGAACTTATACTTCAAAACCTGCCTATCTAAACCATGCTTAAATCACTGACTGCTCACCTGTGAACTAAACAAGTGGTTATTGTTGTCTGCCAGTGAGATTTTGTGGGTGTTTTGCAGTAATAGACAACTATCCAATACATTGGACAAACGTTCTTCATAGACTGGCATTTTTTCCTTCTCTGAAATCTAAACTTCTAGGCTATAGTGTTCAACGTTTCCCTGAAAGATGCCAATTACTAGGGCCTTACCTTCTGGGAGACCGGCTCCTACTTCTCCTATAGCGCAGCGTAGGAGAGCGACGGGGCTTGTCCAAGTCTCTGTAGCTTCTCCGGCGGTGATCAGGTGATGGTACTCTCTCCAACTGGAAATGTGATGGTTGGGGTCATTGATGGGCACTACGTTTCTCTTCCTATCCCGTCCCAAAGTCCACCTCCAAGTGACTTTTAAAACACAGTAATCTAACTACAAAGAGGGAGGCACTTGCCCTACTAAATATCAAAACTTAACTATGAAGCTATATAATTAGGGCAGTGTGCTACTTGCATATGAATAGATAAAATGACCTGTAGAAGAGAGACACCAGAAACAGACCCACATATATATACAACTTTGAATTATGGCAAAGATGGCAATGCAGGTAAGTGGGAAAGGAATGGTAGTGTGAGACCACTGGTTATCCTTATTGAGGGGAAAATATTAGACCTCTACTTCATTTCAGATAAAAAAATCAATTCCTGTTTAAATGTTCTTGTTATATTTCCTTCTAGCTTTTTTCTATGCATATATTGTTATTTGTAATTTTGTTTACTAATGTTTTATTGTTTCTTTTTTAGGCAAGCATGAAAATGAGGTTTATTGAGGAGAGAAGATAGGATATATATACATATTGCAAGAGCAAGATATAGGTTTACAGGACATGATACATACAGCACATATGATGACTGGACCCAGTGTCACAGCAAAGGGAGAACAAAAGGAAGGGTGTAAAAAAGGCTACAAATGTTTTAGACCTTTCTATTTTAACTTAATATAAGCATTTTCCACATTACTGTGTACTTTTCATAATAGTTTTCATGGCTGCCTAGAAGTCTGTTTAGTTATAATAGTTTATCTGATGCTTCTGGCAGCTAGGAAGCTTGACTGTTTTCAATTTTTGAGCATTATAACCAGTACTGAAAGAATATGACTGTATAGAATAATTTTATTTCCCTAAACTAGGCTTATTTCTTAGGATAAGTTCAATTACAAAAAGTGTTTTTTCTCAAATATTTATTTTAATAGATACCATTTATTAGGCAATTATAATGTGTCAGTATTATGCTAGGAGCTTTATGTATACTATCTCATTTAATTCTCATAACAGTCTTGAGAGAAAATTATTGTTATCTTCACTTTACAGAGGAGAAAACTAATATTAAGTAATGTGCACAAAATTATACCACATGTAAATGGTGGAGCTGAGACGAACCAAAGTCTATTTGACTCTAAAGCTTATACTTCTAATGAGAAAATAAGGTGGTGTTTTGGTTAAAGAGAATTAAAAATTAAAGTCTGAAAACAAAAACAAGAACCATTCCCATCCTCTATAATTATCCCTCCCACAACCTTTAAACTCTTGGGTGCCTGACCTTCTCATCTTCTTCTTCTTCCTCTTCGCTGGACTCTACATCATCCATGTCTTCTTCTAGAGCACTAACTCGAGGCTCCAGTTGCTCAGCTTCCTCTAGCACATAGCGTTTCTACAGAGAACATAATGGCAGTTAAAGGTCATTGTAATATCCTCTGTCTTGAAACCCCAGCATTGGGGCCAGGTGTGTTTGTTCACACCTGTAATCCTAGGACTCTGGGAGGCTGAGGTGGGAGGATGGCCCTGCGCTCAGGAGTTCGAGACCAGCAAGAGCGAGACCCTGTCTCTACTAAAAATAGAAAAAATAGCTGGGTGTGGTGGTACATGCCTATAGTTCCAGCTATTTGGGAGGCTGAGGCAGGAGGATCGCTTAAGCCAAGGAGGATGAGGTTGATGTGAGCTAGGCTGATACCATGACATTCTAACCCCGACAACAGACCGAGACTCTGTCTCAAAAAAAATAAAAAGAAACTCCTGCATTGGGCTTCTGGGACTGACAGAAAAACCAAGGAACAACAGCTGAGGCTTTTTCATTTCAAAGATAGTTCAAGATTTTCCTAAGGTATTTAAAATACCTGCAATCTATATACTCTTAAGTTCCCCTATAAACATAAATACAAAGCTGAAGAAAACATTTTCATTTTCTATTGGCTCTATTCCTTGTGATCTTATACTCTAAGGTCACTGAAATATTAATCGGTATAGGTGTACCTAGAATCAAAAATGTGGGCTTCATAACACAGAAAACCCAAGGACCAATAAATTAATGGCTGAGACCGTGTTAGCTGGTAGTTCCACCAGCAGAGGGGCAACCCTAGAGTAGCACCCAATCTCCAGGATCCAGGGAGCTGTTGAGATTCATACATTTTGAACTGGGCACAGGATATAAACAATCCATCTCCTGGCTTCCTTTTCTTTTATGATAGGGCTTATCAGTGCATATTTGAGTGATGAGGAATCTGAGAGGCAAAGGTGAGTTCAAAAGTGCCAAATGGACTAACTGGATCATAAGACCTTTTCTCACACTCTTGTGCCAAAGATAAGAATGTTGGATGACCTAGACGGATAGTCACAGAATAATTAGTAACATTTGTACACTACTTAGCTCTCACCCTTCATCAAAATTATGTGAAAGCTAGGAAAAACAAGACAATCACAGGGTCACCACAGTCTGGGATCTAGGACTGTATCAGACAGGGCATCCAAAATACTTAATGCTTACCAGACTCAGAAGAGACTAAAATCAATATATTAATTCCTAAGTATTTGTGTCTGATGGAATGAGAATACATTCCAGAGCAACTCCTTGCCAATGTTAGGGCATATCAGAAGCAAAACAGACGACCTGTAGGTTGCTTAATAAGAAAAGAATCAGAAGAAAATGTAGTCTTAAGAGTCACTACAACTAAGCCATAAATAGAGCCCACACCAGAGCACACCTCTTGGTGATATAACATTTATCACTGAGATTTCAATTTCTCTCTCCTCAGTGGGTCTTGATAAACACTAACAAATTCTTGTTTTATGGGCTTACCTTCTAGACTCCACATAGACCATGCCACTTAAATAAAAAGGCTTGTTTAGAGCTGACTGGGCTTTGGAGCCCTTAGCTACAACCTGATTGCTCATGGAAGTTTTCTCACTTGCAGCATTTCTAAAGATAATAATTATAGCTAAGGATAATAATAGGTAATGTAACCCACAATGAGTTAGTGTGAAAATTAGGCTCTGAAAGCAGGTTTTTCAAATTTGAGATCTCATTCTCTCTACTATATACTCTAAAGTAGCCAACATGGAATAGGAGAGATATATTTTTATTTTGTAAGATTATGACTAGGTCAGTATGGAGGAAGAGTTGATTTACTGCACTTATGCGTGGGCACCAGTTACTTTTTTCCAGCAGATTTGATGCCTTAAATTCCTCTTACCCATTTATCAGATATTTGCAATCCATTCAATTCCCTACTTTTAAGTTTTTCTGATTCCTTTGATTTTTTCTGAAAACTTGGGATGAAATTGACATAACATACAACCATTTAAAGTAGCTTTTAGTGTATTCACAATGTTGTGTAACCACTACCTATTGCTAGTTTCAAAACTTTATTGCCTCAGAAAAACACCTGATACCCATTAAGTAATCAATCCTCATTCCTCCCTTCCCACATCCCCTGAGAACCATTCATCTTTTTTGTCTTCTACAGATTTGTCTAATGTGGATACATCATTTTTTAGAATCATACAATATGTGACCCTTGATCTTTAAATTATCCCCTTTGGTTTACATCTAACAAGGGAGCAAGTCCTCTGAGCAGTTGGGATATAGCAAATTGTTTCATAATTACTGAGCTGCAGGTAGCATTATAAATAGGAACCCTGAAGTAGTAGACTCCCCATTTCTGGGGAGTGAGATTTCTGTGGTTGCTTAAATCATGTAAGAATTAGCTCCCATCCTATGACTACAAACAGTCTCTGCGACCCTTTAGTTAATATTACCAATTCTAACATATATAAAAAATCAGACAAGACTAGAGCTGGAAGAGCCAAAAGCCTTCAATCTGCATCTACTCCAGTATTTTTCACAGTATTATTTAATAATTTTATTGAGGTATAATTAATATACAATAAAGTATTTTTTAAACTATACAATTTCATGTGTTGACATGTATTATATACAACTGTAAAACCATACATCAACATAATATATCTACCCTGTCCAAAAGTTTATGCTCCTCTGTAATCTCTCCTTTCCTTTCTTCTCCACTCCTTCACCCTGTCCCCAGGCAACCACTGATCTGCTTTTTGTCACCATAGTTTACATTTACTAGAATTTTATATAGTTAGAAATTATACAGTACATACTCTTTTCACTCAGTACGCACTCATCGGTACGTTTTTTTCACTCAGCATAGGTATTCCGGAATTCATCCATGTTGTGTGTCACTAGTTCATTTTTACTGCTTAGTAGCATTCTATTGTATGGAAATACCATAATTTGTTTATCCAGTAACATGTTCATGGACATTTGAATTATTTCCAGTTTCTGGCCACTACAAATAAAGCAGTTATGAATATTTGTGTATAAGTCTTCATGTGGACATGTGCTTTCATTTCTTTTGGGTGAAATGGCTGAATTGTATTGTGGGTGTATGGTTAACTTGTTAAGAAAAAATGCCAGAAAAAATGCCAAACTTTTCCAAAGTGGTTGTATCATCACCAGCAGTGTACAAAGACTTTAAGTTCCTCCACATCCTTGCCAATACTTGATATTGTCAGTGTTTTAAATTTTAGACACTCCAACACATATGTAGTATATACCTCACGATGGTTTTAATTTGCATTTCTCTAATGATTAATAATGTTGAGTGTCTTTTTATGTGCCATTGGCCAACTATACATCTTCTCTAGTAAAGTGTGCTCATTTTCCCACTGAGTTGTCCTGTTATTAACCTCAAGTTCTTTATATATTCTAGATTTAATACCTTTGTTATATGTGTTGTGCAAATATATTCTTCGAATCTATGGCCTGCCTTTTTATTTTTATAACAGTATCTTTTGAAAAGCAAAAGTTTAAAATTTTTATCAAGGCCAATATATTAATTTTTAAAAAACAATTCATGTTTTTTGTGTCCTATTACAGAAAGTTTTGTCAGACTCAAAGTCATTAAGATTGTCACCTATGGTTTCTTTTAGAAGTTTTATAGTCTTTATTTTTATATACTGTATTTATGATCCTCTTCAAGTTAATTTTTATGTATGGTATGAGCTAAGGATGGAGGTTCATTTGTTTGCAATTGGTTATTCAACTGCTCCAGTACCATTTGTGGAAAAGATTATCCTTTCTCAATGGTATTGCCCTGACATCTCTGTAGAAATAAAAAAAAAAAAAATTTAAAGAAAAAAAAAAGTGAAACAAAAAACCAAAAAAGAGAGAATCAGGTAGTGTTTGTCCTCCTACTTTTGTTCCTTTTCAGAGTTGTTTTAGGGTGGGCAAGGTGGCTCCCACCTGTAATCCCAGCACTTTCGGAGGCTGAGGTGGGAGAATCACTTGAGGCCATGAGATCCAGACCAGCCTGGACAATAATGAGACCCCATTTCTACAAGAAATAAAAAAAAATGCTGGGTGTGGTAGCACATGCTTGTAATCCTAGCTATGCAAGACCACTTGAGCCAAGGAGTTTGAGCTTGCAGTGAGTTATAACAACACCACTGCCCTCTAGCCCAGGTAACAAAGAAAGACCCTGTCTCAAAAACAAAAACAAAAACAGAAACAGAAAATAAAGTTGTTTTGGATATTCTAGGTCCTTTATATTTTCATATAAATTTTAGATTCAGCTTGTCAAGTTCTACAAAAAAGTTGATTAGAATTTTGATTGGGATTGCATGAAGTCTATAGATTAATTTGGGAATTGACATCTTAACAATATTAAGTCACAGTATAAGATATGCCATCAACATGATATATCTCTCCATTTATTTAGGTTTTCTTTAATTTCAATAATGCTTATGTTTTATAGTTTTAAGTGTATAAGTCATATCTTTTGACAAAATTACCCTTATTTTATACTTTTATTAATAGATGCTGTTTAAATGGTATTTTAATAAATTTCAAATTCCAATTTTTTATTGGTAGCGTATAGAAATACAATTGATTTTTATATATTGTCCTCATGAGATAGTATGGGGACAAGACTTGGGGCTCACTTCTAAGGGAGCCAACATGGGGGAGGATGACCCAGCCTAATTTGTATAAGAACAAAAAACAACTGACCTCCTAGCTGCTAGAATTCAGCCCATACCCATATAAGAGGGGGGCCAACTGTCTGTCTCTGAAGTAATATCTTCCAGGACCACTGAAGCATGATGCTGACACCAGCTGATAAAGAAGCTGGCTTCAAAGAAACCAGACTTATCGAGATATAACAGCATTAAGCCAAAACAGACCCCTATACTGACCTTACCCTAACTTTTCCCTCATTATAATCCCATTTTAATTTGCTAAAAACCAAACCCAGGGATGAAGATTTAAAATACTAATGATACACGATATGCATGAAGAAGCATGACCACCAAGTGCACAGCCACCAACAGAACCCCACCGCTACACATGATGACTTCAAAGCTGACACCTAGCCCCTTCTTTATAACATAAAACTTCCCCTGCCCTTTACTCAGACAGCCAGTCTGGATGCCTCCTTAACCAGCTGTCCTCCCTTTTGTTAGAGCAAAAGCTCCAGGAAAGCCTTTCCTGCCCAAATCTTTCTGGTCTCATGTCAGTTTCTATTGACATGGGGACTAAGTACCTAAAAGTCTGGTATCACTTGTATTCCACAATTCTGCATAAACAGAAGAATGGGTAAATAAATTGGGGTATATCCATACAATGGAATACTATTCAGCAATAAAATAGAATAAACTAGTGATATGTGCGGCAACATGAATCTCAAAATAATTATGCTGACTGAAAAAAAGAGACAAGAAAGAGTATTTACCATGTAATTCCAAAATGCAAACTAATCTAGTCTGTCAGATAACATATCATTAGTTGCTTGGGGGTGAAGGGGTGGGATTCACTGTCTCGATTACAGTGACAATCAAGGGCATTTACATATCAAAACTTATCAAATTTTAGACCTTAAATATAATTTATTGTGTCAATTATATCTCAGTACAGCCATTCAAAAGAAAAAAGGCCTTTATTCAAAGGAAATTGCACTTCTCAAGTCCTAAAGCAGAGGTGCCCAATCTTTTTGGCACCAAGGACCAGTTTCACAGAAGAAAATTTTTCCAGACTTGAAGGAGAGGAGGAGAGACAGAGCTCAGGCAGTGATGGGAGCAATGGGGAACAGCTATAAATACAGATGAAACTTTGCTAGCTCACCCGCCACTCACCTCCTGCTGTGTGCCAGGTGTGGGTGAGACCTGTAGACCTAGAAGAAAAAGGAGCTACTCTGACTGGAATACGTGGGGCTATGTCCACTTATTCCTCTCAGTATTCCTAAAACGGTCCCACAGGGCAGTTTAAAGACCACTGAGATAGTCTGATTTTTCCATTTTATAGATAGGGGAACTAAGACCAGGACCGACAGCTAGTCAGCTGTAATAACAACATAGAAACTAATTTCCAGTTTGGTTATCTCTCCAATATAGCCCATTCCCTTTCTCTTTAGATTTCCTACCGTATCTTTTTTCCCTTTGTATTTTGTAAAAGTAGTTTTTAAATCATAAAACCTATTCCTGAACAGTGGCTTATGGACAATTATTTACCACTAGGGAAAGGAAGCAGGATGATAAAGGGGAAGTTTAAGGAATTAAGGGCTCAGTCTCCCACTCCTGGCTTTTTTTATTTTATATTCTGGCTTTTTACAAGAAGATTGATTTCAAAAAAGCTGTTCATGAAGTTTCAAAACTACTCAAGCTATAAATATCCTTGATACAATATCCTACAGAAGATTTTATTCACTTTTAAAGCCCTATCCTTCAAATACTTTGTATTTTCTTCTCACTCCCAATCCACTACCTTTCTCATGGACAGGAAGACTATTTATTAAGAGGTCTGCCTGTCTACGAAGAGAAGGGTGATGATTAGAGATCTTATCTCTCACCTGTAGTCGAGGCAGAATGATATCACAGACTCTCTCACTGTGTAGTAGTTCATCAATAAACTCATCTACATGCATCAGTTCAAACTCTGAAAGAAAAAATTATTAGGCTCAAGCAACCTAGAAATAAATTTATACAGCCAAAAAGTGAAAGAGTTAAGACTTCGTATGAGGCCATCTATGTGCCAGGCCCCTTTAGAAGCAAGGAATTAAGGGATGAATGGATCAGAAATGACACACACAAAAGCAAACACAAACAGTCCTGAATTATGCAGGGGTGATCTTAAATAGATCATATAATTGAAATGTAATTTCTCATTTGAAGACAAATGTTTCTGAATATAGAATGTGTATCTTACATGGCACATGGAGTAACAGCTTTTTAGAACTTCTATGATATCCATTACCTTACTTCAATATTTTTTAACCATGGGTGATTTTGCACACCCCCACCTCCCCTACTTAGAGGGGGGTGCTACTTCTATCTAGTGTGTATGGGCCAGGGATACTGCTAAAATCTTACAATGCACAGGCCAGCCCCCACACAAAGAATTATCTGGCCCAAAATGTCAGTAAGTTTGAGAAACCCTGTTTTAGTTTAACACAGTATAATCATAAATAACCCCATCATGGCCATGACCATGTCCATCTTGTTCACCAGGTTATTTCTAGCACATAGCAGTTTATGGCATGTCACTGGTACTCAATATAAATTTATTCAATGAATAAGTTAATAAAAGCTTAAAGTACAATACCAAATTCTTAGCCTTCTACTGTTTAATGATGCACTAGAGGGGAAAGGCAAATCTTTTGTCATGACACTAAGTGAAAAAAGATTTTGACTGCATTACCCTGAATCCCTCTTTAGCATACAAAGCATCTCTTTGTAAAAGTATGAAGTTGCCTATCTTGGATATACTCATTATTTTTCAAGTGGGACTGCTGTGAGTGTAAGTACATTTAGTCTATACACTGTAGTGTGAGGTATAGCACTAGAGGAGAGGCCAGTAGAAAGAACAGTGAATATGTAGCATGAAAACTAACTTTGTCTGAGAAGGTTGGGGAAGGCTTTTATAGAGAAGCCATTCTGGAGCTAGATCTTTTGGGATGGAGCTCATGTGAAGAGAGTATGTGATGCAAGGCATAGACTGACATAAAATGCTGTTGGAAAGGAAGGCAGAAAGGCCAGACTTGGTATGGCCCACAAGAAGCTAGCTGTCAGAATGAATACTCCCCTTCATGAGATGGAAGACCTGGATGAAGACTATAACAATGTAGATGGAGAGGAGCACTCACATTGTATGTAACAATGTGAGGGCACAGGTACTGATGAAATGGAAACTGGCTTAAAAATGACAGTCTGAGCTGGGAAAGGGGGTTTGCATCTATAATCCTAGCTGCTTGGGAGGCTGAGGTGGGAGGACTGCTTGAGGCCAGGAGATCAAGACCAGCCTGGGCAACATAGCGAGACCCCATCTCTTAAAAAAAAAAAAAAAAAAAAGACAGTCCAGAGACTTGGCACCATACTCACCTCCATTTCGGTTCTGGCTCTTGATTTTTCGATAGTCATTATACAACGGCTCCAAGTACTTGTAGCAATCAATTGCTGTGCCTGTCAGCCTCATGTAAAGTGCCCCCAACATACGGACATACCTGACAAATAGATGACAGTGAAACAATGGGCCATCCTAAGATGTTCCTGAGTTTTACATCAGGCTTTTCTCAGGACAGTAGTGGATAAAGATTTTCTTTCTTCTCTTTGGCAGATAAGAAAACTGCAATTTTGGAGGTAGTATGGAGCAGAAGAAAGATGGCTAAAATATGGAGATCTGAGTTCAAGTTACCACTGTACCACTTACAGCTGTGGGAACTTTGTACATATTGGTCAGTTGTCAGATATATCATCTTTAAAACTAGAATAAAACCTATTTACCTCACAGGATTATTCTAAAAATCAGATAAGATACTGAATTTAACAGAAGGTATAAGGTATATTTAATAATAATACAAGAACAAACACGCATGGATGTGAATGCTGGTTCCAGAAAAAAGTCAAAGACATTTGGATTCAAATTCTGATTCCATCATTTATTAACTCTGTGACATTACTGGGCAAATTACTTGTTTTCTCAGCCCTTGTAAAATGGAGATGATGCTACCTAACGTACTGGCTTGTTGGATTAAATAAGAAACACATTTAAAAGTGCGAAGCATTTAAAATGTTAAACACTCTAACACATAGCACATAGTAAGTACCTAACAAAACTTGGCTATTTTCTAGCTGTTAATGTTTTGTAAGATTCCTTCCTTTTCCTGTTCATCTTTATCCAACTACTTACTCAAATCTCCACTTGGGTAACTAGTAGGCATTTGAAACTCAACACTTTCTTAATATGAGTAGCAGAATATTATAGCAAAGAATACAGGCTCTGAAGCCAGCTTTGCCAATTTATGAGCTGTTTGACCTGGGGCAAATTAATCTCTCTGTGCCTCTGTTTCCTCACCTGTAAAATAGGGATAATAAGTTTATAAGGTTGTTGTGAAACTTAAATGAATTATTATGTGTAAAGCCCTTAGAACAGAGCATGACACATAATTAAGCTATTATTATGTTTGTCTCCTCCTTAAGAGGTGTTTACCTCTTTTAGGTGTTTACCATGCAACAGGCACTATGTTGAGAGATATGCATATGCTATTTTCTTTAACTCTCACATCAATCTTATAAGTAGATATTTTTGTCCCCATTTTACAGATAAGGAAAATAAAGCTTAGAAAATTAAGTAACTTCTCCAAGGCCACAATTAATGAGTAATAGAGTCAGGACATAAACCTAGATCTAACACGTCTTAACTAACACTTTATGTTGTCTTTTTTACCTCTGAGCATTTAGTGTCCAACAACATATTAGGTACTCACTTCTGCTTAATATATGTTCGATGAATTTGTATAATCCTTTTCTGGGGGAAAAATTACAAAGACCAAGAAAATAATGTAGAAGACTAATACAATTAGAATAGACAGGCCGGGAATGGTTGCTCACACCTGTAATCCTAGCACTCTGGGAAGCCAAGGCGGGCGGAATGGCTCAAGGTCAGGAGTTCAAAACCAGCCTGAGTAAGAGCGAGACCCTGTCTCTACTAAAAATAGAAAGAAATTAATTGGCCAACTAAAAATACATAGAAAAATTAGCCGGGCATGGTAGCGCATGCCTGTAGTCCCAGTTACTCGGGAGGCTGAGGCAGAAGGATTGCTTGAGCCCAGGAGTTTGAGGTTGTTGTGAGCTAGGCTGACACCAAGGCACTCTAGCCTGGGTGACAAAGCAAGACTTTGTCTCAAAAATAAATAAATAAATAAATAAAAATACAAATGCAAGGGCTCAAGAGCAAAAACCTGAAGTGGAACTCTGTGGAAATGAGTCATAATGGGTTCACCCCTCTTAATAAAAGCCCAATTCTGAACCACCAAAATTGAAGCTTTTATATTAGCTAGTCAACATTGTACTCACTTGAAATCTTCATTTTTGATGAACTCCACAATGATATCCTTCTCAGGCTGAATTTGAAGCATCTTCAAGGTTAAACACAGAAAGGGAGTTGGTTTTATGTTGCCACCATAGACGCCACCCACAAACCTTAACTCCATGGCTTTATCAACTACAAGTTCAGCTAAAAAAACAAAAACAAATAGAGTGGCATCTCAGACATATTAGGGCTAAGCTCTTCCTCGTTCGAAGTGGAGAGAGTTAGTGAAAGATTTGGTGCCCCTAATTACTCACCAACAGTTTAATACTAGTATTAATAATAATGATGATGACTGCAGCTGATATATATTGAAGGATTGATTACTATATGCCATATAGTTTCATCTATATGACATCTTACCTCATTTCATCTTACCTCGTTTAGTCTTTACAACAAGCCATGAGGAAAGTTCTAGCATTGTCCTTATTTCCAGGTAAGGAAAATGAGGGCTAACAAAGGTTCTTGTGATCGAAAGGTCCTTGGGCTGAAGGTCCACAGCCAGAGTATGGAAGGACATGGATTTAAAACCAGAATTCGAACAAAGATCGGAAGACTATCTGAAGAACTGATATTTACATTAGGATCCAACTGTGGAAATACCGGAACTGACCCAGCTTTAAGGACAGTAAGATCATAAATTTGGTTTAGAGCATGTTAACGGTCCTTTAAGACTTTCGAGAGGCTATGTCACGGAATTCCATCAGGGTCCTTGAGCTTAACAGTTTGTAATCCAACAGGCTATCATTAAATATGGAATAATTCAACCCAACTGAGACACCCTTCAGAATAAAGTCCTATCTGATTAATTTGTGTCTCCAAAGCCCAACACAAGACTAGACATACAGGCACTCAATTTTTTCTGAATGACATACTTCCCACCCCCAGGGACCAGTCGCTAGTCCTACCAGTACTCAGTGAGGAGAAATGGGCCACAGGTGGCCGAGAATGGGTCTGCGCGCTCCCGCTCACCCGTAAGGCCAAAGCACTCCTCTTTCCAGTACTTGGACTCGTAGATTCGTGTTCTAATGATCTTCTCCACCAGATACTGAGGGTTGGTGCCGTGGATGCTATGCGCATCCTTCACCGTACGGTTCGCCATTTTAGAACTCCTTCAGTTCTATTTCCGTCGAGTCCTTTAATGCGTCACGTCCAGGTTAAAAAAAAAACACAAACACCGAGAGGGATGGAGAAAGGTGGTAAAAGCCTCAACAGTTTAGGCGACCATCTTGAAGCCGGAAACCCTGTAGCGTAAGGAACTTCCGCGAACCGCGTTGCCGAGCGAATCAAAGATGTCTGCTGCACGCTGGCGGACGTACGTCATGCGGCCCCTCCCCCGGTGGGCGGGCTGGTTGGTGACGCAACGGGGGTGATAACCTGGAGGCGGGGCCACACCGTTTGGCGCGAAAATTTCTTTTCTCCACCTTTCATTCCATTTCCGGGCCTGAAGCTTTGGCTATAGCGTGAGGCCCTTGGCTGTAAAAGGGGGAGTCCAGCTGGGGCAGGTAAAAAGTTGCTGCATCTCCCGGAGCTTCCGAAGCGAAGGCTGTGGGAAGCGGAGGCTTTCGGACAGCCCCTCGGTGAGTGTGGCGTCCGGCGGGCCGGGGGTCGGGGGTGGGACCTGAGCCTCTGCAATTGAGGTCATGGTGCTCTGTAGACTCACTCATTGATTCATTCAGCTGACATGTACCGAACGCCTGTTTATTGCCTGGCACTGTTCTGAGCCTTTAGAAGTGTTCCTCTTTTCCACGTCCCCACTCCTAAAAGGCTTCCCACTCTACCAGAGTCTGAGCGTTTGCAATGGGGAAGTCGGAAGCCAAAGCAAAGAAGTGTTAGCACTCCTGCCTTCAGCGCCCTGAGACTTTCAGTAATGACTTAGCCTTTCCTTCTCTATGCAGTGCCTTTGTAAAGCACGTGCCTCATTTCCTTCTTTGAGCCGTAGTGCAGCAAGCACTACAGGGAAGACCGAGCAGATGTTATTACCCCATTTTACGGGTGTTGCAGTTGCGCCCAGAGAGACTTGTCTAAGTCGTTTTTCGTGACTAAGTGGTCTGGCTCCTACCTGGGTCTTCATTTTTCCAGGTGAGCCGCTCTTAACTGCTGGGCTTCCACTCACCCACCCACTTTCTTTCCAAGAGGGAAATCCAATGGCACCCTTTCAATTTCTCTAGTCTAACCCCGGCATAGAGGGGCCTTTTCTTGTGACAATTGGAAAAAGCACTGGTTTGCAGGGATGAGAGATGCGAGATTCTTATCCTGGTCGACTATTTGAGAAACTAATGATTAGATATGATTTTAGTTGTCTGTAAAATATGAATACTGGTACCCTCTTCCCTGCTGTATTAGGTGGTCTGGGAATACTAAACAAATTTCCACTGTAAGAGTATGATTTACCAAGTCCTCCAAAACATTTTTCACCAAAATAGAGGACAATACGTGGACTTTAGAAGGTTTGTGAATCCTCTGAAACTGAACACAAAATGTTGTGTGGCTTGTATGTGGGTTAATAATATTCATCAAATTATATATATGTGTGTGTGTGTGTTGGTTTTTGAGACAGTTTCCTTCTGTCGCACAGCTGTAGTGCAGTGGCATCATCATAGCTCACTGCAATCTCAAAACTCCTGGGCTCAATCAATCCTCCTGCCTCAGCCTCGGGAGGAGTAGCTGAGTAGCTGGGACTACTACCACCACGACGCTGGACTAATTTTCTGTTTTTAGTAGAAACGGGTCTTGCTGTTGCTCAGGCTGGTCTCAAACGCCTGAGCTCAAGCAGTCCTCTTGCTTTGGTCTCACAGAGTGCTAGTATTTCAGGTGTGAGCCACTGGGCCTGGCCTATCAATTATATTAAAACAAAAAATAGAACCACTGTCCTTTACAAATAAATGCAAGAAATTAAGGGAGTGTGAAAGTGAATTTACCGTTTTGCATTTTGTTGTTTGATCTTCAATAATCCTACAATAGTGCCTTGAACACATTGGGTGCTTGATAAATATTGATTGAATAAAAGAAAGATTATGTTATCTCCATTTTGTGGGTAAGGATATTGAAGCCTTGTTGACTGTTCAGACAGTGGCTGGGAAGCCTGACTTATTGTATTATAATAAGCACACCAAAAGCAAGCTCTTGGTCATATGTTATTATAACATCCAATTTCATACAGTGTGTTGATGGGCACGGTCATTGGAATCTGGCTGTTCAGGGTTTGAGGTAAAGCTGTGCCATCCCATATAACAATGGACAAATTATCACCTTGAAGTGAAGAGTAGCTTCTACATTTCATTGAGCAAATATTTATTATTGAGTGTGTACTGTGCACTTAACTATGTACTAACATTGTTTTAGAATTGTTTTAAGAATTAAATCAAGTATGTCAAGAGTTTTGGCTTGGCTGGCGAGGTGGCTCACGCCTGTAATCCTAGCACTCTAGGAGGCTGAGGTAGGTGGATTGCTCAAGGTCAGGAGTTCTAAACCAGCCTGAGCAAGAGCGAGACCCTGTCTCTACTATAAATAGAAAGAAATTAATTGGCCAACTAATATAGAAAAAATTGGCCAACTATATAGAAAAAATTAGCCGGGCATGGTGGCACATGCCTCTAGTCCCAGCTACTAGGGAGGCTGAGGCAGGATTGCTTGAGTCCAGGAGTTTGAGGTTGCTATGAGCCAGGCTGACGCCAGGGCAACCGAGTGAGACTCTGCCTTAAAAAAAAAAAAAATAGTTTTGGCTTAACCCTCTGTATTTCTGGCTGAAATATG
Organism: Microcebus murinus; assembly: GCF_040939455.1. Classification (NCBI taxonomy): domain Eukaryota; kingdom Metazoa; phylum Chordata; class Mammalia; order Primates; family Cheirogaleidae; genus Microcebus; species Microcebus murinus. The sequence goes on along the minus strand of NC_134105.1, from coordinate 39,877,133 downwards.
TGCTATCATTTTTACTTCAACTCCCTTATCTGCTTTGCTTGTGTGTGGCTCCTAGACTGGGTGGTGTGTATATTCTAGATTTCTGGTATCTGTGACAGCAAGACCCTGTAATGGTTATCTCCTAGAAGCCAAAGCCTTTGTTAGGCTAAGTCAGGTCTGCCTTTCCAGTCCCTTCCACCACCTTCCTTGGGAAATCTCTCTGCTGTTGTCAGATGAGATGAAATGCTGGGTGAAGGGTAAGGAAGTCCAATAACACACAAGAGGCTTGACATTTGCTATGATTTCCTTATACTGCCTCTTCAGAAGGACTCCTGATTAATTTTTTTAACTTTTCATTGAAGAATGACATACATACAGAAAAGTGCATAAATGATAAATGTACAGCTTAAGGAGTTTTCTTAAAGAGAACATACTCTAGCTGGGCGTGGTGGCTCACGCCTGTAATCCTAGCTCTCTGGGAGGCTGAGGCGGGCAGATCCTTTCAGCTCAGGAGTTTGAAACCAGCCTGAGCAAGAGCGAGACCCCATCTCTACTATAAATAGAAAGAAATTAATTGGCCAACTAACATATATAGAAAAAATTAGTCGGGCATTGTGGCCCATGCCTATAGTCCCAGCTACTTGGGAGGCTGAGGCAGAAAGATTGCTTGAGCCCAGGAGTTTGAGGTTGCTGTTAACCAGGCTGATGCCACGGCACTCTAGCCTGGGCAACAAAGTGAGACTATGTCTCAAAAAAAAAGAGAACATACTCATGTAGCCAGCACCTAGATCAAGAAACAGCATAACCAGCATCCCAGAAGCCCCTGTCTCCCTGCAGTGTCCACTTTCATCTTCCTAGTCAGAAAAGGAAAATAGCTCAGAGAAGCCTGAGCTCTGTGAGGTATGCAAAATTAGTCTAGTCCAGAGAGACTAGAGAAGTCCCTCACACCCATGCCAGGAAGCAATTGTTTAAAGCCTAAGTAGCTGCCTCACACATTATCTTATTCCTGAAATTTGTGAAACAATGGATAGCCAATCAATAGCTGATGTTATTTTAATGTAAATTATTAGTGAACAGCTTTGAAACTGCCTCTTCTTTTCCTTTAAAAATCCACTTTAGGCTGGGCACAGTGGCTCACTCCTGTAATCCTAGCACTTTGGGAGGCCAAGGCAGGAGGATTGAGCTCAGGAGTTCGAGACCAGCCTGAGCAAGAGTGAGACCCTGGCTCTACTAAAAGTAGAAAGAAATTAGCTAGCCAACGAGAAATATATGAAAAAATTAGCCGGGCATGGTGGCACATGCCTGTAGTCCCAGCTACTCGAGAGGCTGAGGCAGGAGGATCACTTTAGCCCAGGAGTTTGAGGTTGCTATGAGCTAGGCTGACACCAGGGTATTCTAGCCAGGGCAACAGAATGATACTCTGTCTCAAAAAAAACCAAAAAACAAAAATCCACTTTATTCTTCTTGTGTCAGTACATCAAAAAATATATATGTATATATAAAAGAAAAATCTACTTTAAAATTTAACTGCTGATAATTGGAGTATATATTCAAGGCAACTTGAATCTATGCTCCTAGGTTACACTCCTCAAGCTTGGCCCCAATAAACTCTGTACTTATATTCGTTTTTGCCTCAGCTTCTTCCTTTTAGGTAGACACTGGATTCTGTTGTAAATTCTAATAACATAGATTACTTTTACCTGTTTTTGAACTTTATGTAAATGGACTCAATATAGTATGTATTTTTTTTTTTTTTTTTTTTTTAGAGTCTTGCTTTGTTGCCCAGGCTAGAGTGAGTGCCATGGCGTCAGCCTAGCTCACAGCAACCTCAAACTCCTGGGCTTAAGCAATCCTCCTGCCTCAGCTTCCCGAGTAGCTGGGACTACAGGCATGCACCACCATGCCCGGCTAATTTTTTCTATATATATATGTTAGTTGGCCAATTAATTTCTTTCTATTTATAGTAGAGACGGGGTCTCGCTCTTGCTCAGGCTGGTTTCGAACTCCTGACCTCGAGCAATCCACCCACCTTGGGCTCCCAGAGTGCTAGGATTTAGTATGTATTTTTTTGGCATCTGATTTCTTTAGTCCAGTATCATTTTGTGAGATTTTCTCCACGTTGTTTTGTGTAGTCATAGTTGGTTCAGTTTCATTGCTGGGTAGTGCAGTTATGAATATTCTGGTTCATGTATTTTGATGATAATTTATATATTTCTGTTGGATATATTCTGTTGAAATTTGTGGGTCACAGATGTGCACATATTTAGCTTTAGTAGATATTGCTAATTCTCTACATTAGTTATACCAATTTACATGCTAATCATACATGCCCTGTGGCAGTGTATAAGAGTTCTGGCTGCTCTGTGTTCTCACCTTCTCACCATATTTGGTATTGTCTTGATGATTTCTTTATATATGTTAAAAAAAGAGCCAAGATCTCACTCTGTTGCCCAGACACTGAACTCCTGGGCTCAAGTGATCCTCCCACTTTAGCTTCCCCAGTAGTTAGGACCATCACACCCAGCTTTTTTTATTTTTCGTAGAGTCAGGGTTTCCCTATGTTACCCAGGCTTGTCCTGATGGGTTTCATTTCGTTTTGTTTTGTTTTGTTTTTTGAGACAGTCTTTCTTGCTCTGTCACCCAGGCTAGAATGCAGTGGCATCATTATAGCTCACTGCAACCTCAAACTCCTGGGCTCAAACTATTCTCCTGCCTCAGCCTCCCCAGTAGCTGGGACTACAGGCACATGCCACCATGTCCTGCTTATTTTTTCTATTTTTAGTAGAGATGGGGTCCTGCTGTTGCTCAGGCTGGTCTCGAATTCCTGAGTTCAAGCTATCCTCCTGCCTCAGCCTCCCAGAGTGCTAGGATTACAGGTGCAAGCCACCACACCCAGCCTGCCCTAATGGTTTTTTAAAACCAGTTCATTTATTCATTCATTTACCTATTATGTGCCAAGTCCTGACCTAGGCCGTGGGAATGCAGTTATGAATAAGATAGACAAGGTCCCAAGGTCCCTGCTCTTTTGTAAGTTAGCATTGTAATGTGGGAAGCACAATAAATAGGAAAATAATGTAATTCAATTAATAACAAGGTGGTGTAATGTAACATTACTCTGGAAAGTAGTGTAAGGAGGAGTGGGTAACTTTCCACTGGGTGTCAGTGAAGGCCTTTCTAAGTCTGGAGGCACTAAAAATCTTGGTCTGTTTGAGGTTTGGAAAAGCGGACTTGGAGCAAAGTGATGGAGGCAAGGCAGGTTTTGTGGTCCAGGTCCTGGAAGCCTTCATTCCAGTAACACTGTGTCCTTAGCCTAGGTCACATACATACCCCCTTGCTCACATATATATGTATACTGGTCTCATTGAGCACAGCCCATGGTCTCCTAGAAAAGAAATGTTAAAGTTTAACCCTAACTTGGCTTTTGTAGGAGAATGCCTGCTTTAATAAGCTAAAATATGGCTTAGGTTTAAAAGATTTGAGGGCATATATTTGATGTCTTCGGGTATAAATGAGTACCTTATAGGTATGGAAGTAGTCCTTCCATATGCCAATTTGGGGGTTGAAAAGAGATTATTGTGCCAGTGAAATGTCATAGTCAAAGTGACAAATCAGGCCATTTATCCTACAGTTAGATTATTCAAGAATTGTAGGTTTGCTGGGAGACACAAATTTGCTACAAAGCACTATCAGTGATATTCCTGGTTTTTTTTTTTTTTTTGAGACAGAGTCTCACTTTGTTGTCCAGGCTAGAGTGAGTGCCGTGGCGTCAGCCTAGCTCACAGCAACCTCAAACTCCTGGGCTCAAGCGATCCTTCTGCCTCAGCCTCCCGAGTAGCTGGGACTACAGGCATGAGCCACCATGCCCGGCTAATTTTTTATATATATATCAGTTGGCCAATTAATTTCTTTCTATTTATAGTAGAGACAGGGTCTCGCTCTTGCTCAGGCTGATTCCTGGTTTTTGAATGAGAAACTTTATTGGATACTGCCATTTGTTCTAATCTTTTGTCTGTATCTCAGTAGTATATTTTGCCTGAATGTGGAAAAGGTGAAAAGTTCCAAGTTTACTTCCGATAGTTTCATGTTACATCTTCCATTAAAAATAACACATATTGAAGGGTCCATTAATGTATTTCTGTGAACATTTGTTTAGATTTAATCAATTTTACTAATTTTTACCAAAAGATTATTGGATATTATGAATCCAAATTCATTTTTTACTTGAGCACAAGTCTTCCAGTTGTTCTTACTCGTCAATCTTCTTTGCTCTTTGTTCATTTCTGCACTGTACTTAATTAAATTAGATTGATTTAATAGAAATGTGTTGCAAATTATACTGGAAATATACTTAATAGCAATCATTCATGCATCTTTTGGAAGAAGTTTGTTTACTAATGACTCAGTATCTTCTCTTCCTAGTTTCCTCAAAGTTTACTAAAGAAATGCCTTTTTTTTTTTTTTTTTTTTTTTTTGAGACAGAGTCTCACTTTGTTGCCCAGGCTAGAGTGAGTGCTGTGGCGTCAGCCTAGCTCACAGCAACCTCAAACTCCTGGGCTCAAGCGATCCTCCTGCCTCAGCCTCCCGAGTAGCTGGGACTACAGGCATGTGCCACCATGCCCGGCTAATTTTTTCTATATATATTAGTTGGCCAATTAATTTCTTTCTATTTATAGTAGAGACGGGGTCTCACTCTTGCTCAGGGTGGTTTCAAACTCCTGACCTCAAGCAATCCGCCCGCCTCGGCCTCCCAGAGTGCTAGGATTACAGGCGTGAGCCACCGCACCCGGCAAGAAATGCCTTTTTTAAAAGCAGAAAATCTTATGGGTGAAATGTTCCCAATTAGAATGTGGGACCTAATGCTATTGAACTTTAGAAAATCAGCTTGTTTAATTTGGATGTTGATATGCTAAATTCTGTTGTTTTCAACACAGATTGGAATTTTACTGGTTTCTCTCTCAATAATTGAGTAATTCTGTCAGACTGGATTTTCTTAATGTTCTTTTACTCCAGTTTTGTTAAATTTTAGCTGCATAAGAAAAACATGGAATTCCAAGGAAAAGTTTATTATTTTAAAAATTCCTTAAATTTAAGTTAGTGGATTGGCATTATTTTTTTTCTTTCTTATTTATTTATTTATTTACTTACTTACTTTTTTTTTTTCTTTCTTTTTTCTCCTGGAGGTGGTATAAGAATTTAAGAGAATTGGCATTATTATTATTATTATTATTTTTTTTTTTTGTCAAGTGAAGCAATGAGTAGATTGGCATTATTATTAAAACTTTTAGATTGTAGTTTCAAAATTGTTAAGAGGATTATGTTCGGACTTTTCATTCACATTTCTGTTTTTGTCAATAAAAATATCTTTTTTTCCATGTAGTTTAATACAAGCCTTTCTTTTCAGCAATACTCATATCTAGGACCTGTTGGCTGCAAAGAAAAATACCCCTTCCAATTGCCAGGGCAGTACTGGTTAGTAATACTGATAATTTTTTTCTAATGGATGCACTTGATAAAACCCATTGCCATTACCCCAAATGCTGCTTATGTGTTTTATTTATTTATTTTTTTTTTCAGAATGCAAGGTCTGGAAGAGTGCTTATGTGTTTTTTCCTCTAAATCTTGGAATCCTTCATTTCATTCTATCTTATCAATATCTATTAATTATTCAATATTAGGAAACCCTTTTAGGAAGCCTTTCCTTCCTGAACAGCCTGAAGATTTGGTCTTCTAATTTCAGTAGTTTCACTGGGCTCTTTGAAGTATTAGTTGTCCTTTATTGCATTTATATTTTATTGCTGTCTGGAGTGTAAGTGTTGTGAAGCCATTTACAACCACTGTGTCACTGTCTTTTATAATAATTTCACATTGGTAAATGTTTCACACCTGTTGTGCCTTGTTCCTAATAAATACTTATAAACATTTACAGTTTTGTTTCTTAGGAGTTGACCCTCCTCTTTCCCTAGGTAGGAAAAGATAAGGCATAGTATGAGGTGAACACAGATGATACTAAGTTGCCTGTGTGTAATCTTCATAGAGCTTGACTTTTTCCTCACAGAAAATGTTTTCTCAATCTAAAATGTGTGGGAATACATCAGTGACAGAAAATAAGGCTGGACTCATTGAAGGCAGGGAGTGACTAGCTGAGAATCCATCAGAGCATTGCCCTAGTAATTCAGAGTTAGGACTTCTCCACAGGAGGCATGGCGGACTACCCGACAAGGCTGAAGACCAGACAGACTTACTCATGGGTTGGCAGGCCATTGTTGGATCGAAAACTGCGCCACCAAACCTACAAGTGAGTGATGGGATCTTTTGGTTGTCCTGGAAATATAGTTTTCTCAAACTAAACTGTTAATAACTCATATCCAGCCTAGTCTAATTACTACACATTGGTGATTAAGGGATAATAGATATGAATTGATTGTAAAGAGGAGTTTTGCCTAATTCAAGAAGTTGGTAACATAAATATAGCAATTAGTGATGGGGCAAAATTATGAGAGGTTAATAAATTTGATATGTGTGATGTCATATCTACTTAAGGTGAATATCTCTTTATGATATTTTGATAAATGGTACTATGTCCTTCCCAGCCCTAGAGCTCTCTTAACAATTTGATATTTTTATTGGGCAGCTTTACAGCCTTGGGAAGCCTATCTTGTTCTTGATCAATAACTGAGTGGAATTAGGGTTCATATTGAGGCCTTTGGAGTCATCACTAACACTAAAACAATCCATTCAACCCATTGTCTACTCTTTAATGTAATTGTTTTCCCAGTAGGAGAGTTGGACAGCAGAGAGAAATTATTTAGGGAGTTTTGAGGTTGGAGAGCACTTTCCTTGGCCTACCCTAAATGATTTCCTAATTTGTTTCTCTGTTGCTTTCTAGACAAATGTGTGTGAAACTAGAAGGTGGTTCAACTGAGATTCATGTCCAGGTGGGACAGTGCGTGTTGATTGCAGGGGATGATGATAAAAACCCATATGTTGCTAAATTGGTGGAGTTGTTTGAAGAGGGTGAGTTTGGGGCTGGAATGAAAATCATTCCTTGTCATGAATGATTGGGAAGTGGGAAAGAGAGGAGATTGCTGATTCCCCTGTTCAGCAGCAGTGTGCAGGCGCATTAGACTCTGAGGTAGGGTCATGTAAGAACTGGCTGTAGCCTTTTTCATCTAGAAAATGTCACTCACCAAGGCAGTATTGAGTAAAATGGAATGGAAGGGCTCAAGAATTTAGCTTTTTTATTATTTTTAGAAGTAAGAATGGCTATTGAGGCAGGATTTGGGGGATGGAGAGAAATGATGAATTTAGGAAGAAGGGAGAAGGAAAAAATAGATGATTTGTGCTATGATAGAAATGTGTCATTAATTTTGGCATGAGGAAGTTAGTAATTTTCCAAGGGCAACTTCTTTACAAGGGAGGAGGTAAATTGAATTTGGAAGATATATTAGTTGGTATTCAGTAAGGGAAAAAAAACAGTTTAGATATTTTACCCAGAGGAATTTGTATATAAGCATTGAAAAGGCTGTGAGAAAAGGTGACATTTTCCAGAAATCAGTAAGTGCAGGAAGCTCCTACTGCCCTTAGGCTAGAAGTGCAAAAGGGAAGCTGGCAACCAGAGCCTACAAGCCCATACTCACAGCCTCAGCTGATTTGCTCAGCTTCTAACCCTCTAAAAGGACGATTAAGAACATAGCAGTTTGAAACAATACATAACTGCTTCTTCCAAGAGATAGGAGAGGAACGACATGGTAGTTGGATAGTCCTGTTAGATTTGGGTTGTGTGCATGCCCCAAGTTGTTTGTTTCTGTGGTTGGGCCACCTCTTAGGTTTGTGGGTTTTTTACCCTCCTCTAATTGGTCAGAAGGGTATCTCTACTAGATCTCCCTCACTTCGCCTCTGCACCTGTTTCCCCTTCCTGCTGGTCCCTACCTAACAGTCCTGTGGCAGTCTGTATGCCTAAAGGAAGGAACTGATAGAGTGAGTGGATAAAGATGTTTTATATCTTTACTGTACTTTCCTCTTAACCACTGTTTCATTGTTTGCCCAAGGTCAACCATAGTGTAAAACTATTAAATGGAAAATTTCAGAAATAAACAATTCATAAATTTTAAATACTTTCCATTCTGAGCAGTGTAATGAAATCTCACACTCTCCTACCTGAGAGGTGAACCATCCCTTTGTCCAGCATATCCACACTGTATAGTATGTATAGGGAAAACCTAGTGTGTATGTGTATGTATATATATATATGTGTGTGTGTGTGTGTGTGTATATATATAGGGTTTGGTACTATCTGTAGTTTCAGGCATCCACTGGGGGTCTTGGAATGTATCACAGCAGATAAAGGGGGATTCCTATACACGGATAGGACAGATCTTTGACAAGTATAGAGAAAAAACTCATCAAACTAATGTCTGGTAGGAGAAGCAAGTCAGCAGAAATGTGGGCTTTTGTGCATAGATTTTAGAATCCTCACATGGTGCCCTAGTGAATGGCTTTAGTCTTTCTCTGAAGAGAGCTAAGAAGAAAAGAGGCAATGATTATGATAGCACTAATGAGCATATGTGTTCTTTCACTGGGAGCCAGTGCTGGTGTGGAATGATATTTATGATATAATGATAAAGCTGAAGATTGCAAGCATACAATTGCCAAAAGACATCTTGGGTTGATGCTTTAATTCTTGTTAGGATTTTTATTTTGCTGCTGTGTGATGCCATCTTTATAATCACTAATTTTGATTTCTTTGGTGTCAGTGATTAGAGTAGCTCCCCTCAAAGGCCTTTTGTAATTCTTTTTTCAACTGATAGCCCCATGTGGGCAGTGGAGCAATGCCAAGAGCATGAGTGTAAACTGGAGTCAGATTGCTGTGGTTGGTCCTGTGACCTTTGACAAATTATTTAAGGCCTCTATCACTTTATATCTTTGCCTGTAAAAGAGGGATAGCCATAGTATCTACCTCAAAGGTTATGAGAATTAAAGATCATACATGTGATCTTATAGCACAGTGACTGGCACTTAGGAAGTACTCAGTGAAGTGTTCTCGTTTTCTTAACCTTCCTTTTCACCTAATCCCTCCTAGATTCTGACCCTCACTCTACAAAACGTGCACGAGTACAGTGGTTTGTCCGATTCTGTGACGTCCCTGACTGTAAGCGGCATTTGTTGGGCCGTAAGCCTGCTGCACAGGAGATATTCTGGTATGATTACCCTGCCTGCAATGACAGCATTAACGCTGAAACCATCATTGGCCCCATTCGGGTAGGTGGTGCTTTGATCCTTGGTTCTATCTTGAAACTTATTTCTGTTTGCCTCCTGAACTGCTTGACCTCAGAAATATTACTGGCTCTAATTCACTCCATGGGGAATGAATTTTTTCCTGTCATTTTCTCTGCTTGCCTGCCTGTTTCATCTCAACAAATGTTTATTGAGAGCACATAACACGTGTTAGGAGCCTCCTGGAGGAAGTGACATTTAGGTTGTGACCTGAGGGGTGAGCCGGAATTAGCAATGTATCTCAGTGGGAAGGTATATTTGGCTGTGATTGGACAGGCATAATAAAGCATTGTGAGGATGAATGTGCTGGCTTAAATGAGGGCTTCACCTTGAGTAAGTCAGTGTAAAGAGTGCTAGTTGCTACAGGCAAATTTGTGTGATGGGATTTTTATAATAAATTAGTATTAATGAGCTGCTGGTTTGTAGGCTGAAATGAGATACAGGCTCACAGACCAAATATATGGTTTTTTTCCTGGAACTATTAATACTTCAGGCCTCCAAAATGGAATTGGATTGTGATATGAATTGTGATTGTGTGGTGATTAGGTGGTTGGTTTAATGGTATGGCAGAGAGACATTGGTCTGGCGTAACTAGTAGTTTATCTCTGAGTTAAATGGATTAAGGAATGAAAGGTAGATGCAGAAGTTGAACCAACAGAATGAGGAGATTTGGAAAGGCGGGGGGGGGGTATGGTATCTGGGCAGGAGCACAATAGTGGGAATGAGCAGGACTGTGTCAAGGCCATTTTGAGTACTGAGCACTCTGCAGGTAAGATGGGGCCAGATTTTAAAAGGCATTGAAAAACTAGAACGAGTAATTTGAACTTGCTACAATGGGAGCCATATTGACTATGGCACAAGGGACTGTGTTTAGAAAGTTTTTATGGGAAAATTTGGCATCGATGACAAAATGAACTGAAAAAGAAAGCAATGTAGGATATCAGCTAGGAGTCTGGGAATAATCTAGGAGTGAGATGATGTGTACTTGAACTAGGGTGATGGTAATAGAAATTAAGAGGTGAAGCCAATAAACATTGACAAAATGAAATGAATAATTTAATATTTCATTGATGTCTTTAAAGCCATTAATGATTAAATTAATAAATACTCAGTAAATGTTAACTGTTCTTACATGTTTTTTGTCATCATGCTATGCCATGTCTGTGCCTCTTTAGATTGAGGAAGTAATGTTCCAGGTATGGATGTGAATTTAAATGGTTTTTAGTTATAGCCCTGGGGGAGTATTCCTTAGCTCTTTTGGGCCTCATCTCTTCTATTTATTTACCTATACTTTCTAAATTTAGGTAGTAGCTTTAGCCCCAGATGCAGAGGTACCTACGGATCTGAAAGATGAGAAAATATTCTTTGTGAAAGAATCCTGGAATGAAAAGAAGTTCAGACCGCTCTCCTCAGAACTATTTGCGGAGTTGGATAAACTGCAAGAAGGCAGCCCCAAGTGCCAAAAGCCCAGGGGAGCCAAGACTAAGGGTGTAGAAAGCCTTTCTGGGACCCCAGAAGAACATGTGGTCAAAAGGATTGAATCAAGGCACTCTGCCTCCAAATGTCGCCAAACCTCTACCCACCCTGTCACCCCAAGGGCAAGGAAGAGGCTGGATCTTGGCAGTAAGTATGGAATAGGTCATAATGCATTGGGACTAAAAAAAATGATAAAATATTAACTCATGCAACAGTATTGAGTTAGTGCAGGAGTGGGCCAGGTCCTGATTAGACCCATGTTGAAATACACATAACATAAGTTTTTTCATTTTAATCATTTGTAAATGACATTAAGTACGTTCATGTTGTTGTGCAGCCATCATCATCATCCTCCAAATCTGAAACTCTGTACCCATTAAACAATAACCCATTCCCCTCTTTCCCTAGCCCCTGGAAACCACCATTCTAGTTTCTGTGTCTAAGAATTTGACTATTCTAGGTAATTCATATAAGTAGAATCATTCAGATTGTTTATCATAATGTCCCCAAAGTTCTTCCATATTGTAGCATGTGTCAGGATTTCCTTCTTTTTTAAGGCTGAATAATATTCCATTGTGTGTATATATCACATTTTGTTTATCTGTTTTAATGTGCACGGACGCTTTTGGCTATTACAAGTAATGCCACTATGAACATAAGTGTAACAAATATCTCTTCGAGATTCTGCCTCCAATTCTTTTGAATATATACCCATAAATTGAATTGCTAGGTCATGATAATTATATTTTTAATTTTTAAGGAATTGCTATACTGCTTTCCATAGCAGCTACATTGTTTTGCCTTCCCAGCAACAGTGTATAAGGGCTTCAGCTCCTACACGTTGTCGCCAATGCTTATTATTTTTGTGGTATTTTTTGTTGTTTTTAAGAGATGGGGTCTCACTGTGTTACCCAGGCTGAAGTGCAGTGGGTATTCACAGGTGTAATGATAGCATACTACAGTCTAAGGCTCCTGGGCTCAAGTGATCTTCCTGCCTCAGCCTCCTGAGTAGCTGAGACTATAGGTGCTCACCACCGTGCCTAGCTCTATTTTCTGGTTTTTTGATAGTAATCGTCCTAATAGGTATGATGTATTATCTCACTGTAGTGATTTTTAAAATTAATATTATTTTTAATTGACAAATCATAATTATATTTATGGGATACAGTGTAATGTTATGGTCCATGTATACCATGTGAAATGATTAAATCAAACTAATTAACATTTCCATCGCTTCACATACTTAACATTTTTTGTGATGAGACATTTGAGATTCACGCTCAGTTATTTGGAAATAATAGTATGTTATTATTGACTGTAGTTGCCCTATTGTGCAATATATCTCAAAAGATTCCCATATAGCTAAAACTGTGTGCCCTTTGATCAACAACTCCTTCCCTATCTCCCCACCCCCGCTTCTGCTAACCATCATTCTACTCTATTTCTATGAATTCAACTTTTTTAGATTCCACATATAAGTCAGATCATGCAGTATTTGTCTTTCTGTACCTGACTTATTTCACTTAGCGTAATGTCCTGGAGATTCATCTATGTTGTCCCTTTATTTGGTTTTGATTTGCATTTCTATAATGATTAGTGATTTTGAGCCCTGGAATCAGGTGTTTCTTTATGAGCCCTGCTACTATCATGACATTGCTTCTAGTTCTTTGGAGGAAGAGCTAAGAAATATATACATTTTAAAACTCTTGAATTCATACTGATACTTCTATGCCACAGGCTTATTCCCCCGTTTTTCATATTCCATAATTATTTCTCTATCCTTCAGCAAGAACTCTGGTTTCCAGGAGCAATTCAGATATATGTAAAATAGTTTCACAATTACTATGTCAGTACCACTACCCGCAGTAAACTTACCAAGTAAAGTTCAAAATTTGTTTGCAGTTCATTATGCCTTTAGAATATATTCCACTGAGTAAAGTTACTTTAATTTTTTTCTTATGGTTATATTATTAGTGATACATAGTGTGGTTTTTTATTTCTGTTTGTGTTTAATTTTAGGGCTTTTCCCATCTTTGATTTAATTTTTGAAACACATGAAACATTAACACAAATAAAGACTCAAAACTATTTAAAACAATTGTATTCAGAAAAGCCCTACTCCTTTCCTTGCCCTCCTACTCTGTTCACTCCCACCTTCATTTTGCTACTTTTTGGCTTATCTTTCCTATGTTTTATTTGGGAAAAATCTGATATATATATGCATTTATGCATGCCTGTATACAAGTATGCATATGTTTTTATACAAGCATACATATATATTTTTAGTTTTCATTCTTTCTTACCCAAGGGTAACTACTGGATATTGTCTTTTCCAATTTGCTTTTCCCTGTATAATGTATCTGAAAATCACTCCACAGCTGTTCGGAGAGCTTATCCTTATCCTATTATATGTCATTAGTCCTTTTGAATTTTTTCTTTATGTGCCATGTTCTTCAGGTATAAGGTACTTGTATTCTTGGTAGCTCTTTTGTACAGTATGTGTTTTAGGAGCTGAATATCAATATGTAAAACATTTGGCCAATGCAGAAAAACTATTAAATAATCTGTAGTATAACCTTCTGAGATATTATATTTTGGCCGTTGAAAATGCAGGACTTTGAAAGTTAGGGCATGAGCACGATGTGGCTGACAAAAAGAAGGAAAAAAAAGAAAAGAAAAAGAAGGCAAGAAATTTAGGCTTGATACAGTTACATAATTAGAGGAGGGAGGATATGACAAAAATATTTTGGATGAATTGTTTTGACAGAAAGATGGGAAATAACTAAGGTATGATAACAATTACCCTCATATCTACCAAAAAAGTGAATAATTTTAGCTACATGTTCAAAGAGCACTAAGATCTGGCCCTAGATAACTTTTTAAAGTCAGATTTATTGTATAATTCACGTACAGTTAAATTTCCCTATTTAGTATATAGTCTTAACAAATACATAGAATTGTGTAACAACCACTATAGTTAAGATTTAGAACAGCTTTATCACCCCAAAATTCATTTGTGCTCCTTTGGAGTCAACCAACCCCTCCTCCCCCAGGCCCTGGTAACCACTTATCTGTTTACTGTCTATATAGTTTTGCCTTTTCTGACGTGATTGGGCGCGTTCAGGGTGGTATGGCCATAGACTAGTTTTGCCTTTTCTGAAACATCGTATAGTTAGAATCATACGGTCTATAACCTTTGAGTCTGGCACCTTTGCATACATTGGTAATGTGTTCCTTTTTTATTGGTGAGTAGTATTCCATTGTACGAATTTATCTGCCTATCCCTTCTTGTTTAAGAACTGTGTAGGTTGTTTCCAGTTTTTGGTGATTATGAATAAAGCCTCTGTAATGATTAACTCACTGGCACTAGACAACTCATCTAGCCTCATCTGCAGCTATTCCCCACACACCATGTGCCAAGACTAAAGTGAGCTCCACTGTGCTCAGAGCATTCCTGCCTTGCTGCTGTAGCTCACATCCATCTCTCCTTTGTCTCCTCACATGTCTCCTTTCCTTCCCCTTTCAACTCTGTTAAGATTTTACCTTTCTTTCAAGGTCTATCTCAAAACATCTTCATTAGCACTTAAGTGCTTTAGGGCATTTATTTTACTTCATATTATAAACACTCGTGTATATCATCTCCTCCGTAAGCCTAGTGTGTCTTGTGTGTGGAAACCAGGATTGAGTTTCATTCTACTTTTGTTTCCTTTTAGCACCTGGCAAACACTTTGCCATTTTAACAGCTCAGTCGACATCTATGAATGAAAGGCTAAGGTCCTTGGTGCCTGTGGTCCTGGTGAGGGAGGAGCAAATCTACACTATTCACAGAACCCAGTTGATTGCCTCCAGGAATCCTTCCCTGCATTGGCAGATATAATCTGGGTTAAGAAAGATCTAGGTCTTATTACTTGATAGCATCACTAGTACAAGTTTCTTCAAATGCTTTTGAGTAGAGTGGAGGGCATGTAATATCACCCCTGATTGAGAACCACTGTTCTGGTAGATTATGTCAGGGAAACCTGATTGCTGAACACTTATCCACAAAAGCTGACTTGAAAGTTGACTTTTGGTTCTAACTATGAAAATTACTCATCAAATTTAAGAGAGTGATAAAAAACGATTAGAGCTACCTAGCCTGGAGAAAGAAAGCATAGAATAATTTTAAAATATGGCTAATTCATTTCTTTATGTAATTCAGTGGATGAATGAGTTTGGTTATAATGAGATTGAAAGTTTATATATTGCTAGGTAAAAAAATTCACACATCGTGTATGTGATCTCTTGGGCTTAGGTTTACCAAGGACACCTAACACTAGGATGTGCCGGCAAACTTCATCTGCCTCCTTGAGTTCTCCAGAAGGAAATAAACGGAAAGTGGCTTTCTCTGAGATCACCTCACCTTCTAAGAGGTGTCAGCCTGATAAACTTCATACCCTGTCTCCAGTTCTGAAAGCCCCAGAGAAAACTGGAAAGATGCCTCTCTCTTGTACTGGTGCTGACAAGAAGGCTTCACCTGAATGTCACATGATCCTGAGAGCCCGAATCACTGCTTTGGAAGCCACAGAAACTAGCAAGGAAAGAACACTTTCCCCTATCAGTGGGGGTCAGAGATCCTCAGTGATGGCTTCAGTGATTCTGAAACCAGAAAGCATCAAAAAGAGGTGACCAGGGATATTACCTGCAGAGCAAATTGAAATCCTTCACATAAGGTTAAATGTGTGGGTCATAGTAAAAACAATTAGAACAGTGGGTGGAAAACCTATGACACAGAGTCCCTAGAAGGCTTTTTGAAAATACAAATTTCTAGGCTTCTTCCCAGACACAGTGAATCATGCGCTAAGCATTGGGCCCAGGAATCTGTATTTTGAAATGCTCTTCAGATGATTCTAACATGCCCAACTGTCATTTGGGGATCACTTCTATAGAAGATAATTTCCCAAACATGCATTGCTTCACAGTTCTGGATTTCATGAGTTGTTGTGGCTCTTTGCCACAATCAGTTTTTTGGGTTTTGTTTTGTTTTAAACTGGAAACCATTCTTAAATACATATAGTACAAGAAGATAATGCATCCAGAACAGTTTGGCTAGATAATGTTTGTCGATAATGGGCTATACAAATAAAAATGTGAGAAGCCAGAAAGTACACATTTCAATGTTTGTTCCCCAGAAACTGCAGCACCTGGCTCATTGGAGGTTGCTCAATAAATGCTTTATATTGAATATATTGTGCATTTCTGCTAACCTTTATCCTAGGTGGATGGTAAATTCATAGATATATCAGAAGCAAAAAAAGGACAAGAACCTGTGCTGAGGATTAGTATATTCTGGTTTCTGATGAGTCTAATTTAAATAATAAGGTTTAGGCAAATTTTGATCTCTGGGTTTGAGTCAAACTTCAATTATAAACTTTTTACCAAAGTATGATTGGCTCTTTTCTAAAGTAGCTGTAAAAAAAATGGGAGCCAGTCAGGCCACCTGACTATCTTCGAGTGCCTGCTGTGGATCCTTGGTGCCCAAAACTGCCTTCCATAACCTTGTCGTAATATCTTGCAGGGATGCAAAAGAACCAGAAGCTCAGAGCAAAGCTACTTCTACTCCCCATCGTATTCGCAGAAAGAGTTCTCTCTTAACTTTGAATCGGATTAGGCAGCAGCTTCGGTAAGTCTGCTCCATGGCAGGCAGAAAAACATATTTGCCATCTGTGATATCTATACTCTTATCCCTTAAAGCCTCTTATATTGTTATTTGCCAGTGCATTGAAATTCACCTTTTACTTAGCGTGTCTGGAATTAATGTTAAGTTTCACATAAATGTCTTAGTTTATAAGGGACCATAAATCCTGTCCTGGGCTTAGATGGCTCCCATGGCCCTTGATTTTTCATGCCTGAGAAGACTAATGTGGGGCGGGGTGCCTAAAAGCATGAATTTTGATTCTGATAGACCTGGATCTGAATCTGGGCTTTGTTATTTACTATATGTGTAACCTTGGGAAGGCTACTTAAGCTTTCTAAGCCTGAATTCCTCATCTATAAATAGTAATAACAATATACAAGTCACAAAGTTGTTGCAGGGTTTAATGAGATAATATAAATAACACCAGGGCAGAGTGTCTCTGTAGCAAGCACCTAGATTGTCTGGTCACAGAAGATACCCTGCAATACCTGTAATCCACACTGATCTTTGTGGAGTTCTTATTTAGACCTGAACACTAAATATCAGAAAATATGTCCCTACCATTCAGGTTTCTAGATAATAGTAAAAGTGACGAAGAAAAGGAAGAGATTCTGTCAGCAGAAATTTCAGACTTGAGCAGTGAGGAAGAAGAGGCTTCCATGCCATCCCGTCCAAGGAGGACACCCAGAAGTGTGTCCAAGAACCTACGATCTTCCTCGAGGTCATCCTTACAGACCCCCTCCAAGACGCCAAAGAAAACCGTATGCTTTTTTAAGTTTATTTTTCAGTGAAGCATCCCTCTCAGTTTAAAAGTTGTGAATGTTGAGGTCACCCAGTTAGTAACAACTGGATTCTGAGCACAGGTCTGTTATAGTCAAAGCTTTTCCTCTTGGAATATTCATGGAGGAAGGGACCTAAGTGAACTCTAAGACTGAAAAGGAATCTAATGATTTTTGAGTTCATGTCCCTCTTAAGGTACAGAATCAACTGGCCAAGAGCCAAACTTCCTGAGGGAAGTAAACTGACTCCTCTTTGCATTTCTTACAAAGAGCACCAGCAGAGTGCTTTGCACATGCTAAGGACTCTGGGTACTGAGTACAGGGCTGCAGAGCTATAGTGCTGGCTTTGTTGTCCCACTTGAAACACCTAAAAACTAGGAGTACTACTTAGGTATTGGTAATGAATTGGAATTGGTAACAACAAGATGGAACTAAGAGGTAAATGGACATCTTTTCTGCTTCCTGTGGAACTTAAGCAGAACATTAAAAGGTATTAAGAAAAAGGGGTCTTGGCCAGGTGCGGTGGCTCACGCCTGTAATCCTAGCACTCTGGGAGGCCGAGGCGGGAGTATTGCTTGAGGTCAGGAGTTCAAAACCAGCCTGAGCAAGAGTGAGACCCCGTCTCTACTATAAATAGAAAGAAATTAATTGGCCAACTAATATATATAGAAAAAATTAGCCAGGCGTGGTGGCGCATGCCTGTAGTCCCAGCTACTCGAGAGGTTGAGGCAGGAGGATTGCTTGAGCCCAGGAGTTTGAGGTTGCTGTGAGCTAGGCTGATGCCACGGCACTCTAGCCTGGGTCCTGTCTCAAAAGAAAAAGAAAAAGGGATCTTCTTATGTTCAAGTGTATTTTAGAAATGTTTGAATTAAACAAATTTAAATGGAAGCAGCATCTTGTTCTTTGGAACACAGTTTAGACGTGTTTAATTAGAAAATTTTTCCTAAAGCTGATCTCCATTTCTCCATATGAAGATGTGATTGGGCTTGTCAAAGAAAAACCTCTAGGGAAGGGAATCCAGCAGATTATATTTGCACCAGAAGCCATCTTACCTGGTGTCCCTGAGATATGCAAAAGATTATCCTTGTT
Organism: Microcebus murinus; assembly: GCF_040939455.1. Classification (NCBI taxonomy): domain Eukaryota; kingdom Metazoa; phylum Chordata; class Mammalia; order Primates; family Cheirogaleidae; genus Microcebus; species Microcebus murinus. The sequence goes on along the minus strand of NC_134105.1, from coordinate 39,858,863 downwards.
CTGGTTTGATTGTATCTCCTGGGTTCCACCCAAAAGAAGGGATACAGGGCTGGGCACTTTCAGCCTAATAAAATAGGTCAAAAGTCTCTCAGGCTTCTTGATATCTTCTCAACAAGGTTTTGTTATTCCTTTCCTGTTTTCTCCAAAATTAATACATATAAACAGACAGGGTCTAAGTGCTTTCTGCCTGAGGAAGAGATAGAGAGATTATCATTGTCTAGCCAGGCTGGAAGCAGAGGGTAGATAGAGTGAAATGCCCCCCACAGAAAGGAGTGCTTTATAGAGACACCATGAAGATGAGGGTAGCGATAGCAGACCTGCTGTAGTGAGCCAGTAGCAAGGAAGAAAAGAGAATGGGGCTGTTAGCCTAGACTGAGCAGTCACCCTGGAGTTTGGAGTGGAAAAATCAGGTGAGGTTTCTCCAAGTACTTTGTGCCATGGACTGTGGTAGTCCTGGACTATGAACAAAGTGTATGTGTAATGTGTGGCAAGAGATGGGGACTCATGGCACTTTATACAGGAAGAAACTAAGAGGAATTTACCACCTCTCTTCCTTTTATCAGATCAGCATGAATCACATTTGATGGTTTGTCCTGAATGGTGTTTTGCTTTGTTTTTCCTTCTGAAATAACTTCTCTGTTTTGAATATAGCCCAAGCCTAGAACACCACGTCACACCACTCCTCAGATCCGCAACCGAACCCTGGCCGCCCAGGAGCCCGCCAATATGCTGGAGCAGGCCCGCCTGAGGTAATGCTGCTCTTGGGCCCCTTTCAGATAGCCAGGAACAAGGGGCAGGAATGACTGGCAGTCACAGTATACATAATTAAGGTAGAGAGTAAAAGGAATGTGTGTGTTTAGAAAAAAGAAACCTCTCAAGCAGCATTTGGTTGAGCCAAGCTGGATAGGCCTGGGAGGAGAGACCTTCCTGTCTACAGCCATCATTTACTCAGGGATAGAAGGCGTTAATCAGGACAGTGCCTCTTGCCCTTTAGAGCCATATGAAGCCTTTTCCAAAGCGCATGTTTCTAGATCCTGCCAGAAATCAAGCAGAATCAGAATCTCCTATGGGATGACGTCCACCCACATGATTTGAGTAGAGAATGATGCCATGGGTTATGAGGCCAAGTAGAGGGATTTGAGAATGAAGGCATTCTCTTGCGTTTGAGGTTAAGTTTTCGTGGAGAAACTGTAGATAAGTCTTTTCCATTTATTATTGAGTAGATGGTGGTAAAATGCTTCTAAAGTCTTCTCTTTTCCCCATTTACCACCAACTGTAGGCTACATGTTTCTGCTGTACCTGAGTCTCTACCCTGTCGGGAACAGGAATTCCAAGACATCTACAATTTTGTGGAAAGCAAACTCCTTGACCATACTGGAGGGTGAGTGATGCTGAGACAGGCAGGTGGTTTGGGGAAGAAGGCCTCTGCTAGTAGGCCACCTGAGGTGTTATGGTTCAACCAGATGGGCTTTTCCAGTATCAGCAGAATAGACAAAAGCATTGCTGAAGCCTAAACCTTCTGAAGCAACTTTTGTCATCAAAGTAATTCTACAGAAATAGAAATTCTGCCTTTCAGGAAGAAAATTAAACTGTCCGTTTTTTGGTAAGTAGTTTGTATACAGCATTGCTAGTGGAATGAATGATTCTATAGAATCTGGTCATTATGTAGTCAAGATGAAGTGAGGGGAAAAAAAAGGTAAAAAAAAAAACCAGGTCCTACTTTTACCAGCTTCCAAGGCGGTCGGTCCCCTGACTGCTGCCCCCATCTCCCCATTTCGGGGGTCTTAGTCCTTCAGTACACATTCCTACATTCCAAACTGATTACGAGGTCAGGTGGCTGGCACAGACCTAGCCCGTGGGCTTTCCCTTCTTGTTCTAGGTGCATGTATATCTCCGGTGTCCCGGGGACAGGAAAGACTGCCACTGTGCATGAGGTGGTGCGCTGCTTGCAGCAGGCAGCCCAAGCACATGAAGTTCCTCCCTTTCGGTACATTGAGGTCAATGGCATGAAGCTCACGGAGCCCCACCAAGTCTATGTGCAGATCTTGCAGGTCAGTGAAGATGTTTGGGCTATTTGGAAAATACAGTTTCCTTAGTGACACACGAAAAAAGAAAGGCTTCCTTAATTTTGTGTGTATCTCACATGTTTATGATACACAGGGATTGTCCTTTGTGTAGAGGTGGCAAGGCCAAGAAAGGTGACATTCTTACCCTCAAGGACCCTAAAGTCTAGGGGCTGGATAGTGGATGGCTGGAAGTTGGTCCCTACCAACAAGGCAGAACCATGGGCTCACAGGTGACAGTGTGACCAACTATGGAGAAGGGGTCAAGTGCCAGGCCAAAGTTTGAACCTTACTCTTTCGTTCATTGGCTGTTGTCTTGGAGCAGGTTATAGAATTATGTAATAGTGATTTTAGTGGGTGGGTGGCCTCTGGGCCAGCCTGTGATTTATTTGTATTTCAAATGCACAGACTTTTTTGATCTCCTTTTTTGGTGCCTTCTCTTATCCTTCCAGGTTATGGTTAAAGCTAAAGTAGAAGGTATAGTATAGGATACTAAATTCCTCAGACTAAATAGCTTCTTCCATTTACAGATTTAACTTTAAGCCCAAGGAAGTAAAATCCTTACAGTTTACAACTGTTTTTCCCCTAATGCAGAAGCTAACAGGCCAAAAGGCAACAGCTAACCATGCGGCAGAACTGCTGGCAAAGCGATTCCGTACTCAAGGGTCCGCTCAAGAAACCACCATCCTGCTTGTGGATGAGGTGAGGTGCCCACAGGAGGACTGGAGAAGAAAGAGGCATCCAGGAGTACTGGGTGGGAGAAGAGTCCTGGTTCCCTTCTGCATTCATCTGTGCCCATTCCCTGGTGGTGAGAGGCATGTGTCATTCCACTGCCTTATTGCTTCAGTGCTGTAACCTGGTTGTAAGTCTTCATTCTGGAACCCTGGCTTGGGCTCTGATTGACCCTGCATCTCTCCTTTTCCTCCCTGGAAGCTCGACCTTCTGTGGACTCACAAACAAGATGTAATGTACAATCTCTTTGACTGGCCCACTCACAAGGAGGCCCGGCTTGTGGTTCTGACCATTGCCAACACAATGGACCTGCCCGAGCGAATCATGATGAACCGAGTGTCAAGCCGACTGGTAGGTTCTAGGGCAGTTCTCAAGCTATCCTTACAGATCCATAAACTGAGCCAAAGAGTTCTACAAAAATGAAAACACAGAAAATGAAAATAAATAGGGAAGTTCAGAAATGTGATTTCTCAAATGCTTATAACTTCTATTTTGGAATGAAATGTGCATGATTTTCTGCAAACTTTATCTTTTTGGTGTTCTGCTACCTGTGTACTTTTAAACTGTACCAAGCCCTAGAGATTTAATTATTTAAAAAAATATTTTGCAGGTGCTGTTGCTCATGCCTGTAATCCTAGCACTTTGGGAGGCCAAGGTGGAAGGATCACTTGAGGCTAGGAGTTCAAGACCAGACTGGGCAATATAGCCAGATCCTATCTCTTAAAAAAAAAGAGAGAGAGAAAATTAACCAGGTGTGGTGGCGTGCACAGATAGTCCCAGCTATTCAGGAGGCTGAGGCAGGAGGATCACTTGAGCCTAGAAGTTCAAGATTATAGTAGGCTATGATCACGTCACTGCACCTCCAGTCTGGGTGGGTGACAGAGTGAGACCCTGTCTCTCTTTTTTTTTTTTTTTTTTGAGATAGAGTCGCACTTTGTTACCCAGGCTAGAGTGAGTGCCGTGGCATCAGCCTAGCTCACAAGCAACCTCAGTCTCCTGGGCTCAAGCGATCCTACTGCCTCAGCCTCCTGAGTAGCTGGGACTACAGGCATGCGCCACCATGCCGGGCTAATTTTTTTTTTGTATATATATTTTTAGTTGGTCAGATAATTTCTTTCTATTTTTAGTAGAGATGGAGTCTCACTCTTGCTCAGGCTGGTTTTGAACTCCTGACCTGGAGCAATCCACCTGCCTCAGCCTCCCAGAGTGCTAGGATTACAGACGTGAGCCACCACGCCCGGCCGACCTTGTCTCTAAATGAATGAATGAGTGAATAAATTTTGAGCACTTAAAGCTGCTAGGCAGTGTTACGTGCTTAGAGTAGAGCAGTGAAACTGGCGGACTGTGTCTGCCCTTACTGGCCTTGCATTTCAGCAGGAAGCACATCACATCATGAAAAGCCTGATGAGTGAAGCCAGGTGCTGTGGTAGTGCATAGCATAGACCTGAAGATCCTCCCACCCACTTTAATCAGAGCACCTCTGCTTCTATTTCTAAATGATTCTCATAGAATAAAAGTTTCTTGAATGAAACAAAAAGAATAATTTGAGAACCACTGTCCTACAGGATACCACTGGCCACTGTCAGTAATGATAGTAGCTGAAAACAGTGGTAGTCTTGGGATGAAATGTGTAAATCATTATATGGGACTTGGGAATCAGGCTTGGGAACTCAAGGGTGGCTTTCCACCTAGGTAATCAATGGGCACTGAGTGATCTTGTTCCTCTGTCATTTTGGTTCTCCAGGGTCTTACCAGGATGTCCTTCCAGCCCTATACTCACAGCCAACTGCAGCAGATCCTGGTGTCCCGTCTCAAACATTTAAAGGCCTTTGATGATGATGCCATCCAGTTGGTAGCCAGGAAGGTAGGTCACTTTCGAGGAACTCTAAGTAGCACCCACAAACCAGTCAGCAAGTCTTTGCTGAGTACCTACTGGGTATGAGGCCCTGTGCTGGGTGCTGTGGGGTTGAAGAGAAATTTAGAAAGTCCTATAAAAATAAATACCAAAAAGGAATAAATAAAAATAAGTAAATAAATAAATAAATGAAAATAAACTTTAAAAGAAAGGAAGAAAAAAATTCAGCACAATTCCTTAACTTTATTATATAATTGATTAGAAGGCCATTAGTATTGTGGGCTTCTAATACAAACTAATATTAATTGATTCAGAGAGCAAGCAGTATTGTGTAATGAAAGCAGTATAGTCAAGTAGACAAACCTGGTTTGAATTCTGGCTCTAATACTTAGTAGGCATGTAGAATATTATAGGAAAGTTACATCAAAACCTTTTTTTTTGAAAAATGAGAGTGATAATAATTACCTCATAGGGTCATTGTGAGAATTCAGCAATCGTATCTGTGACATGCCGAGCAAGGCACACACTGCAGGGTATGTCTGAGGTGCTGGATGCCTACCTACACCTTCCAATTTACTAGGAGAATGGCAGGGGAAGGAGGGAAGAAAGGAAGGAAGGGACCACACATCCACAAGTATTTTAGCACTTAAAAAAATTATAAACTTAGTTCTAGTTTCCTCTTGCCCTTAACAGTCTGAATCCTGAATGGCTACAGCAGCAGCACATGTCTGTGCTCTTGCTTGGAGCTGGGTACTATATTAGGTGCTGGGGTCAGAGGTGAGCCAGGTATGGTGCCTGTCTCCAAGCTTTCCTTTCTAGGAGAGATCCTCATTTAAGATTATTTGCTTCATCAGCTCAGAGTCTAAAATTTTTTGGCAGACAAATCTATGTTGAGGCCTAGTAACAATTATTTCACCATCGTTTCACCATTATTTTAATAACAGTAGCACTTTTCACCATTATTTTAAGAATCATTTGTTGAAGTTGATTTTTGTGAGAGGTGGAAAGTGCGGATCCTGTGTCAGTCTTTTGTTTGAGTTATCGTCAGAGATGAGAAGTGCTCATTTTTGTGAGGTGAAAAGTGCAGATTCAGTCTTCTGAAGACTGAAACAGGATCTGCACTTTTCCCCATTGTTTTCAGTCTTAAGACTGACTTAAGCCTAAGACTGACTTAAGCCCCATACCCACCTAGCACCAGGGTCAAAACAGGCAATTTTTCCTGCCATCCCTTCTGTGGGATGGATTTCATTCACCCTCATACTAAGGCTGCACTGGAGGCTGAGTTCCAAGTTCATGCTGAATCTCCTATTAGATTCTGTGTTGGATGGACCCTGGATTTTTCAGCAGTCAGAATGGATGCTTAGGGTCCCCAAGGTTCTGCTCCACCAGGCCATAGGGGTGGCGATAGGAGGAAAGAAGAGATGAGGCAGGATGTACACAGCATCCTTACCAATTCAATGTGAGAGATTAGAGCAAGGGACAAATATAAGCCGATGTGCATATTTGTGTCTTAGGTTACTTGAAAAGTGATTTTCTGTTGTGAATGTCTTAAGTTTGAATTTAGGAAACAGAAATAATACACAAATCATTTTAAGTCTCCTATACTCCCACTTCCCAAAGATGATTACTTTCAGTGTCTTGCAGTATTGTGTATATATGCCTATACCATGAATTTTGGAAGGAAATAATCATTTTGGGGATGTTGCCAGGCAGAGTATGATGGTAGTCAGGTGGATGGTAGACATTGCTGGCAGGTGCTGGCAAGTATTAGAAATATAGAAACTGAGATCCTTGCAGGCTGCAGTGAGTCAAAGAATTCCCTTTGTGAGACTTACAATGCAAGAGGCCTTATAAGTGGGCTTGGAAGAGAATAGAAGATTCCCTAAGAAGGGGCCCAGGAGCACTGGCAGAGCCATCGGCTTGTGGGTTGATCTGATTCATCTAACAAGACAGTGGTTTTGATTCAGGGATTCGAATCCCATGCACGCTATAGTCATTCCCATGCTTCCTCAAGCCTCCTTGCCAGGGTTAAGTACTTAACTTTAGGCTTAAGTCAGTCCATTGCCAACACCACCTTTCCTTTTTAGCCAAACAGAATCTATTGGTTCTTTTGGGTTAAGATGGCCTCAGGAATAAATGATCCCTCTTGGTAGGTAGCAGCGCTCTCTGGAGATGCACGACGCTGCCTGGACATCTGTAGGCGTGCCACGGAGATCTGTGAGCTCTCCTCCCAGAAGCCTGACTCCCCTGGCCTGGTCACTGTAGCCCACTTAATGGAAGCTGTGGATGAGATGTTTTCATCATCTTACATCACTGCTATCAAGTAAGCTGCTCCACAGTTGAGGAAGGCCATGGAAACATGTTTCCCTTCCTAAGCATTTACTCATTGAATCTGCATTTACTAATGACTCAGTTCTTTCTCTAAGGGGCATAGTGTAGTCAAGGAGACAGAAACAAACCTGGGATAACAGAAGTACTCTTGCCATTTATTGAGCTATGCTGCAGGTGAAGGTGTTTGGGGAGTAAATGTGCTATGGGAACAAGAAGGAAGCAGATAGTTCTCTCACACTGAGTGTTGTGCTCAGCTCTTGAAATGAGGGTGAGGGTATTTTTGAGAGACCAGTATATTTCCAGATGTAGTTGCCATGTGCCCTCACTTCCAAAATGGCATATTCTGTATTAGTTTGAGACATTGGAGCTGAGGGGGAACCTTGCCATATAACACAGGAGAAAGTGTTCCCTAGCTTTTTCTCTTTCTTCTCTGAAGACACAGAAAAGCTTTGTTTGGCTTTCCTCTGGGCTGGTGGTACATCCACTTACAAGAACTCACATTTCCTCATTTCCTTTAAGAAACTCCTCCGTTCTGGAACAGGGCTTCCTGAAAGCCATCCTTGCAGAGTTCCGTCGATCAGGACTGGAGGAAGCAACATTTCAACAGGTGACCCCCTTTTTTTGAATCCTTCGTTTTGGTTTGGGGCTTTTAAAATATGTGGAAATTTCAATCAATGTATATCAGTTTGTCACTAACTTGTGCCACCCTATGTGAAAGAACATCAGACTAGCACCTATTTTTATGTGATATTTTATTGAGTTGCATGAGAAGAGAACTTTGGCAACTGGTTTCTGCAAGTTAGTTTGAGGGCTTACTATGTGCCAAACACCGTTCAAGGAATAATGTGAACAAAACAAAGTTACTGCCCTAATACAGCTTATGTTGTAGTAGGGGCAAGGCCGTGTTTGAAGACAGAACAGCTCAGTCTGAACACTGTTGAACATAGCTTCAAGTAGATCAAGTAAAGGGAATCAACAGGGCTCATGCCTTGGTTTACTGGAGACTGGTATCTCTAGGTACTGGGCTGCCTTAGAACAGGAATTAAAGGTGTTTGAGTATGTACCTTAGTGTGTATGTCTGTGTTTGTGTATGTTTTAGACATCTTTATTTTACCTAAAATAGGTCAGGGAAACATTTTCCTTTCAGCTACTTCTTTAATGGACTGGTTATAAACTCTTTTATAAACATTTAGTTGCTGGTCATGTTTTGCCCAGTATTGTCCTCCTATAGTCCAAGACAGCCCTTCTACAGAGAGCAACTTTCATTGTAGTTTAAAACATTTCCTGAACATCTATAGGGTGCCATGAACCCTGAGCTAAATTCATTAATACCCCTGCTCCTGACAAGCTCCCAGCCTTGCTGAGGGGTGGTGGGGATAGACTCATGAATATTTAGAATGGAGAGTGACCAGAACTGCTACAGACTTGCCTGATCCAGCTTTAGGGTAGGAATCTGTGTTTCCAGCTATCCTCCTGCCTCCCTATATTTCTTTATAAAGGGCCTTTATCCTTTTCCAAGGGTCATGCCTTGGCATCCGTTCACACTATCTGATAAGGAAAATGTCTAGCAAAATTTGACTTGAATTTTGATATTCTCGACTGTGGAACTCTCAGCCCCTGAAGACCATTACTATTTGTATAACTAGTGGTATCACTGGGGCACCCATTGATGCCTTCTAGAGTATTTGGTGTCGCGCCCGCCTCGCCAGCAAGGAAGACGCGGCAACAGGAGTTCTTCTGACAGTGCTTTAATGGGGTTCCCTTTAGACTTACATGATGCGGAAGACCCAGCCCGGCAGCGCGCAGGCCGCTATATACCCCAGAAGCACAACCCCTAAGCTGCGATAGGCCGCTCAGCTGTCGAGCCACCAAAGCATTAGTCCATAGCAGGACCCTTTGTTTGCATTCTTGCGCCACAGGGCAACCGACAATTGTGCGTGCGCTGAACTTGTTAGCTGCTCTAGGCAAAGCCGGAAACAGGCGCCAACTTGTAATGGCGTTGACACCGCGCCCCACAATTTGGTATCCTGGATACCATGTGTCTAATTTTCTTAGAAGAAAAAATAAATGATCAGATAAAACCCCAGGACTGCCTTTCCTCTTAACCTGTGCTTTGCTTTTTGTGTCTAGCTATACAGTCAGCATGTGGCACTGTGCAGAATGGAGGGGCTGCCATACCCCACAATGTCAGAGAGCATGGCTGTGTGTTCTCGGCTGGGCTCTTGCCGCCTCCTGCTCATGGAGCCCAGCAGGAACGACCTGCTCCTTCGTGTGCGGCTCAATGTCAGCCAGGATGATGTGCTATATGCGCTGAAAGAAGAGTGAAGAGGCTTCATGAGGAAGGACTGTGATCTGCTGTTTTTGAAAGATTGATTTCCTTTTTCTAAGCACATGGAATTATTGCAGCAAAGTATATTGAATGGAAATGGCTGTCATATATTTTGGAATTTTCCATTAAATAATTTGCTTTTTCTAAAGCATTTTGGAAGTCATTACAAACATCAATTGTAATGATTCAATCATTATAAAACCAAACTGTCCTTCTTACAATTGGCCCTTCCTCAGACTTTTATTTCTGTTACTATTCCTGCCATTTATTTAATGATAATATACCATATATATAAGTATACATTATACCTGTATGTATATAAAATGTTCTGGGAGAAAATATAAGAAATTGGTTACATTGGTTGCCTCTGGGAAAGAACTGAATGGCTAGGGTCAGAGTTTAAAATAGGACTTTTCACTGTATAACATTATGTATCTTTTAAGTTTTGAACAACTGAAACAAAATTTAGCTTGTAAAAAAACTGCTGGAAATAATATCAGTGATAAATAATCTCTAGCAACAGAGCTAGAAAATGTAATTTTTAAAAAGGTACCATTTATCATAAAAACAAATCTTTAAATACAACAGATTTATATGGCACAGAAAATATAAAGTATCTAGGAATAAATCTAATAAAGAGATACAATTAATCTCTAGATGCAAATAAATTCCAATCAGAATCCTGGCAGGGTTTTTGGTTTGACTTTGCAAATTAATTCTAATAATTAGATGGAAACCAACATCAGGACAAACTGACATCCAAGGCCTCATATGAGGTACTGAGAAAAACACAGTCTCACTCATGGAATAGTCCTGTCAGTGTTTGGCCCAAATCTGTTTATGAGAAAATTATGAGAAAAATCCACGTTGAAGGAGAAATACTCTGCAAAGCAACTGCTCCCTTCACTGAAAATATTAATATCACAGAAGAAAAAAACTCCACAAAACATGGAGGAACCATTCTAGACCAAAGGAAAATTCAGAGACATGAGAGCTAAATGCACCATATGAAGCTCAACTGGGTCCTGGATTTAGGAAATATGAACAATTATTATAAACTTTATTCATGTTAGATACTAGTAGTACTATGTGCTAAGTTTTTGGAGGGTGATAAATTTGTGATTATGTAAGAAAATGCAGTTCTTAGGTTCATGATGAAATATTTATGAGTGAGATATTAATGTCTGCAACTAATTCTCAAATAGTTCAGCAAAAATGTATATGTGTTTATAACCACATATAATGGACTAAGAATCAATATTAGAATATTTTAAAGACTTCCACAATTAATAATAAAAAGGAAAAATGGACAAATAACTCATCCACAAAAGGAGAAACACGGACTGGGCATGGTTGCTCATGCCTGTAATCCTACCACTCTGGGAGGCCGAGGTGGTTGGATCGCTCAAGGTCAGGAGTTCAAGACCAGCCTGAGCAAGAGTGAGACCCTGTCTCTACTAAAAATAGAAAGAAATGATCTGGACAACTCAAAAAAAAAATATATATATATATATATATAAAAAGTTAGCCGGGCATGGTGGCGCATGCCTGTAGTCCCAGCTACTCGGGAGGCTGAGGCAGAATTGCTTGAGCCCAGGAGTTTGAGGTTGCTGTGAGCTAGGCTGATGCCAGGGCACTCTAGCCCAGGAAACAAGAGTGAGACTCCGTCTCAAAAAATGCAAGAAATCCTATAGGCCAGCCATTCCATTCCTAGGTATATACCCTAAAGAAGTCCACATATGTACATAGGAGTCATGTACAAGAATGTTCGAGCATTTTTTGTAATGGCAAGCCATTGTAAAAGTGACTTACTTTCATACTATGGAATCCCATACAAAATTAAAGTCAACTAACTAGATGAAGTATATATACCAGTGTGGATAAAGCTTACAAACAGTGTTAAGCAGAAAAAAGTTGAATTACTTTTTTTGATGTTAATACCAATGATGTGATATTAATACCAATGATAAAACATTTCAAAGCTTACAAAATGTTACTTAAGGATACATACATATATGGTAGAAATAGAAATGCTCAGGAATAACAAACACCAAATTTAGGATAGTGGTTCCCTTTTTGGGAAAGGGAAGTTGCAATATGGGAGGTGTACAGCTGGTTTCAAATGTAGTGTTTTTTCTTAAACTTGTAATAGGTGCCCGTGTAGTTATGTTAATTCACACACAAGGAACTACGGAGTGCCTACTATGTACCATGTACTGAGAAGAAACAAAAATTTCTGCCTTTGTAAATGTGAAATCTTTGTATATTTTTGTGTATATCTTAAATATTTCCTATAAAAACTTTAAAAGAAATGAGAAATATGGAAGTAAAACATCAATTTAAAAATGGTAAAGTCTGTCTCTTCTCTGGGAAATCACCCCAAAAGCAACAAGCGGATGGAAAAGGTCTTTGTCCAAGGAAACTACAAAACAATAATAAAACAGTTTAGGACTGCCATCCGCAGTCCCTGCACTGAGGCCCAGTACAAGTTGGTGGCCTCTTAAGAACTGGGCTGCACATCACCGCCTGAGCTCTTCTCCCCCCCCCCCCCCCCCGTCCCCCCTCCACAAAATTGTCTTCCATAAAATTAGGAACCGGTAACCGGGCTGTACAGCAGATGAGCATTGTGGGTGCCAGCAAAGCTTCATCTGTTTACAGCCGTTCCCCATCACTTGCATCACCGCCTTAGCTGGGTGCCCCCATCTGTGGAAAAACTGTTCCCTGAAACCGGTCCCTGGTGCCAAAAAGTTTGGGGGCCGCTGGTTTAGGAGGTAGGCAGAAGTATGTGAAGAGGCAGTGTTTTAGATGAAAGAGACTAGAGGATTTTTACTGACCCTAAAGAGGTTGGTTTTGTATTTCCCTGGGCAAGTAATTTTCTCTGGGCCTGCATTTGCTTCGTCCAGGGATCACGGCCATCTTGTAAGATTGAGGTTTGAGTAAGATCCACTAAGAAAAGAGACTGTTACAAGCTCGGCAGAAAACAGGCATACTCCATTTTTCTTTAAACCCCCAACCCCATCCCACCCCCAATTGGATTGCACTGCGGGGTAAAGGAGTAAGAACTTAGAATTAAATTATCTCAGGTGTTCAAGATGTGATCTCTGCTTGTCTTATCTGAAGTTTTCAACTGACTAGAAAGGGTTACCTTCAGGTGAATTACTAAGGAAAATAGGGTGAGCCCCACTGCCATCTCCTGGAGACTTCCAAAGACACCGACTAAGAAGGTGGCAGGCGGACAAGCAGCGAGGACCTGAGGCGGGACGCGACCTGCGAGCCGGAGCTCAGCGGCTGGGACTGAATGAGGGAGCAGGCTTGGCGAAGAAGCTGTAAACGGACAGGGGCCGCGGCGCACCTACTGCGTTTGCGCGAGCAGCTGGGCGTCCCGGCGGAACCGCCCAACGTTCTCGCGGCGCTCTACCTGCCCGAAGGCGCCTGCGCGGTGCAAACCTCTCCCTTGGAGTCACCTGTCAGAACGCCCCGCCCGCTTCGCTCCGCACATGCGTACTGCGAGCCGCACGGGCATCGGAGTCACGTGTTAGGGGTGAGCCACCTCCCGCGCGGGCGCTTCCTGTCGCTGTAGCTGCCGCTGCTGCTGCCGCTGCCCCTGCCGCCTGGGGGCTGCGGGAGCCCAGGGCGGTGCCGGGCGGGCGAAGACCGGGATTTGGTTCGGCCGCCGCGAGGTATGCCGCGTACCCGCCCCCGCATGGGGGAGAACTGGGGACGGCGGGGGCGGCGGCTGGGGCGGGGCGGGGCGGGGCGGGGCTGCACGGCGCGCCCCGGCCGCGGGAGTGGGGCTCCAGCTTCGCCTCCCGCTGCGGACTCTGCTGCTGACCTGAGCCAGGCCTGGCTCCGACATGGGAGCCGCAGGCTTGGAGTGTCTGACCGACCTCGTCTTTTCCCGGAGACCGGTCACTCCAGTGGCCCCAGCGGCCTTGCAGTTCACCCAAGTCACCGAAATCTGACACCAGTGTGCTCACATCCAGTTAATCTCGGAGCCCTGTTGATTTTACTTCCTACGTCTGGAATCCGTCCACTTCTCTCCATCCCCACTGCCTCCCCCATGGTCCCCCAGCTCGCCTGGACTGTTGCAAGGTGCTCCATGTCAAGACGGTTTCCTGCCTTCTCCCTCCTACTTCCTGTGCACCTTCACTTATGCAGCTTGGAGTAATGTTTCTGAAGCGCCCACCTGATCCCGTCCATTCGTTCCCCATTCCCCTCAGAATAATGCCCAACCTCTGGGCATAAAGGCTTAAAGGGTTCTCTGTTTTGCTGCTTGTTCAGATTTCCATCTTGGTTTGTACCATTTCTGGTCTCACAGTGTATATGCCCTGGTAATACTAGGCCTTTAGTTTCCCGTTCAGGCCAAGCTGTTTCTCACTTCAGTCAGAACCACTGTCAGGTTGTTTCCTGTGTTGGGAATTCTGTACCCCATACTCTCCCTCCTTCATGACTCAGCCCACACCACCTCCTCTCAGAAGCCTTTTCTGTCTGTGCTGGAGAAGGAGCCACCTCTGGGCACACACAGCCCTTGGAGCAACCCTGTGTACTGATTGTCTGTTCATGAGTCTGCACCATGTAAGTGGTCCTTGAGGGCTGAGACCATGTTAGATTCATTTCTGCATTCCCATTGCCCAGTACAGGGTCTGACACATAGTAGGGCCTATGAGTGGTTCTGAGATCTTTGAGAGAATCAGAATGCTGAGTCAGGTTTCTCTGGAGCACAAATGTCCAATGAAATTTTCTGTGATTATGAAAATGTTCTATATCTGTATTGTCCAATGGTAGCCACTAGCCACGAATGGCTGTTGAACACTTGGAATGTGTCTAGTGTGGCTGAGGAACTGGATTTTAAATTTTATTTAATTTTAATTCATTTAAACTTAAGTAGCCACATGGTTTCCATAATGGACAATGCTGCTTTAGAGTCTTTCTCAATTCTACCCAGCCTTGTACACGCTCTGAACCAAGAGTTACTTCACTGAACCTGCTTTCCAAATTTGAGTCAGTTCTGTAACTCTGTTGTATGTCCACACTCCCTTTTTTTTTTTAAAGACAGGGTCTTGCTCTGTTGCCCAAGGCAACAGAGTGTTGTTATCATGTACAGTGGTGTTATCATAGCTCAGTGCAACCTCAAGCTTCTGGGCTCAAGTGATCCTCCTGCTTCAGCCTCCCCAGTAGCTGGCACTATAGACGTGCACCAGCATACCTGGCTAATTTTTCTCTTTTCTTTTTTTTTGAAGAAGAAGACAGGGTCTTGATCTTGCTCAGGTTGATCTCAAACTCCTGGCCTCAAGCCATCCTCCTGCCTGTTTCTCCCAGAGTGCTAGGATCACAGGTATGAGCCACTGGGCCTGGCCCCTTATACTACTCCCCATTAAAACCATTAACAAGCTGTCCCCATTCCCTCCCCATGTTACTTGCTTTAGTGCTATAATTCCAACATTAGTAATTCATCCGTTGGTGTTAAGCATTGCCGCCTTTGGAAGTTTACTAACCACACCTTCCCACAGGGAGCAGTCGGCTACAGGGCTTATAGGTACTCCAATCTGAGTCTTTTCAACTCCCCACCAGATAGGTGTCTAGGCTGCGAAGATGCCAGGGCCAAGACCTCGGAAGGGCCCTCAGACCAGTGGCCAGGGTGTGGCAGCTGCCAAGCAGGTATGAACATAGCCTCCTATGTCCCTGGGCCAGTTGGGGGTTGGGGGATTTCTAGATAGCTTGGGTAAACCGGGTCACCTATATTCTTTCCCCATTAGTTCATGGACTTTGAGGAGTGCCTCCTGGAGGTGGCAGATCCCTTGGAGGCCCTCTGACTAGTCCTCGCTACTCAACAGTTGGGGAGAAGGTTCAAGAACCACCAAAGTTTAGGGTGTTCTGATGGGACCTTTGCTCTCATGGATTCCTCATATGGGGTCACAACTTTGCTTGCCAGCCAAGGATGCCAGGACTTGAGAGCTGCAGTCAGTGGGAGGGCTTCGCTGCTTAGGACAGAGGGCTGTAGCCCAAGTAGAAGATGGGATCTGTTCTCTAGTTTTCTCCCTTCATTTCTTCTGAGCCCAAGTCTTGAGACTTCTTAGTCCATTTTTATTGTCTTAAAAGAAGCAGGTAAGAAAGGTGGTGGGGAAGAGTGTGTAGACTCAAGTCAGAGACCTCATTTTAAATTATGGCTTTGTCACAAGACTCAGTTTTATCTGAACATTGGGATAAAAACAGAACCTGTCTTCACATAGTCAAGTTCATGGAAACAAAGTAGAATAATACTTACCAGAGGCTGAAGGGAGGGAAGAATGGGGAGTTTAATGAGTAGAGTTTCAGTTTTGCAACATGAAAAGGGTTCTGTGGATGGATAATGGTGACGGTAGCACAACAGTGTGAATGTACTTAATACCATTGAACTCTACACTTAAAAATGGTTAAGATGGTAAATTTCATGTTGTATGTGTTTTCCCACAATTAAAAAAAAAAAAATAGGATCCAGCCGGATGTGGTAGCACATGCCTGTAATCCCAGCTACTTGGGAGGCTGAGGCGAGAGGATCACTTGAGTTTGAGGTCACAGTGAGCTATGATGATGCCACTGCACTATAGCCTGGGTGACAGAATGAGACCCCATCTCAAAAACAGTAATAATGAAATAAAAATAAATAGGACCTACTCCTCAGGTGTGTGAGAATTATCATAGAATGCTAAATATAGTGCCTAGCAGCTATTACTGTTATTGTTAGTGATAATAATGGCAGTATAATCTTACTGGGTTCTTTGTAGAGTCTCTGGGGAGACAAATGTCCAAGGGGTAATGTTCCAGGCCTCAGTATTCCTTTCTGCACGTTGGGCTTCACACACTGAAGGGGCCACTGGCTGGGACATTAGGAACCCTACGTCTGGCTCTGGGGCTGGGTTCCACACTGCCTCATTGTGTAGTTCCTAAGAATCCTATTCTGCTCTCAGCTGGGGCTCTTTGTGGAGTTCAGCCCTGAAGACATGCTGCTGGGGGCGGATGAGACTGAGGATGATGAGGATCTGGAGGCTGAGCTGCTGGCCCTCACTGGGGAAGCAGGAACCACAGGCAGGAAACCAGCACCCAAAGGGCAGGGTGAGTTTGTGACACCAGGCTGGGTGCAGTGATGGAACCACTTGGGTGCAGGTTGGTAGTAGGGGTGTCCTCAACTTGCAGCTAGGAGGAGCCAGTCAGACCTTCTGTCGTTCTGGTGTCCCTGTGCCTTCTGCAGCACTCCCACCAAAAGATTCTCACCCTGCCTACACCCTGTGTGATGGGCACTCCCTCCTTCCCCATTGTGGACAGATCAGATTCTCAGGCTGATTGAGGTCCCTATCCTTAGCTCTAGCCAGGGTACTGACATAGTGCACAGACTAAGTTGGGTACACAGTAAGTGCACAGAAATTGTATTCAGTGACTAATTGGAATATCCCTCCACAGCCTGGATGAGGACATAGACCTTAGGCCTGGGAGGATTGGGGGTGTGTGTCTAAATATTTACTCATTTCTCACCAGGAGCCCTCAGAGAGAACCAGCTGCCATCCCTTGTGTCCTTGAGCTAAGGACAATGGGAAGACCTGGGAAGGGGCTCACTGGTCCGGGCCTGCTTTGGTGTTAGACACACCTCGGTTTAAATCCGGGCTCTGCCACTTGTTGGATTGCAGTGTTAGGAAAATTAATGTTGAAGTTTCTCAGTTGATTCAATATATAAAAAGGGGATAATATTACCCATCTTGCAGAATTGTTGTGAAGCTCAATTGGACTTTTAAGTCTTTAAAGATGTGAGAGGTATAGTTGGAGGGAATGGATGGATAGGTCTGTGAATAACTATTATAGGCATTAGTGCAGAGAAGGGAGCAGGTTGCTGCCTGGTGGAAGGCCTATGGAGGTTTCCCCGCTGGGGGGCTTTGGGGCTGGTCATAAAGGAAGAGCAGTTTTCCAACTTGGACTTGGCTGTGGGAGGGAAGGGGAATTTCTGCCTGAGTGTATTTGCCAATGCAACGGATTCAAGACCCTCCTTTGCCCATCCTGACCTCATCTGAGTTGCCCTGACCCGCTATGACCCTCTTCCTCCAGCCCCCCTGCCCATGGCCCACATTGAGAAGCTGGCGGCGGACTGTATGCAGGATGTGGAGGAGGAGGAGGAGGAGGAGGAAGGGCTGGAGGAAGATGCAGACCTGCTGGTGCGTCTGCCAGGCTGGTGTCCAAGGGCTCTGCAGTCACACTCAGGCCTGGCAGAGGGGAGGGCTGTGGAGAGGAGCATGTTCTCTGGCTCTGAGTGCGTACCTTGCCTTCCCCTGGGCTGTCTTCCTGGCTGTAAGTGTGAGACTTGTCTCCTTTGACCCCTGGTCTGAGCTCTGCAGTTGGGGATTCTCAGATTTGGAGTCTACTGTTTTTAGGGGTCTCCTCAGTCAGATTTAAAGAAATGTTTTGGTAAAGGGGACTTCCAGGCACATGGAGCGGGCCCTGTCGTGACTGTAGTCATGAGACTCCCACACTCCTAGGACTTGTTTATCTCCCCAGACTGAGCTGCAGGAGGTCCTGGGCGTGGATGAGGAGGCTGGACCCCTGGATGGTGATGAGGCTCCTGGCCCAGGCATCTCTGAGGAGAAGGGGCAGGAAAACATCGAACCTCTGGTGCAGACAGCCCTCCTGACGGCGTCGGTCTCGGCGGCTCAGGTGGGGTCTGGAGGAGGGGGCTACGCGTGCCCCTGGGTAACGTGCACGTGCTGTGGCTCATGCTGCACAGCTGCAGGGACCTTTCCAGGACCCTCCTTCAGCAGTTGCCCTGAGCAGAAACCAAGCCCAAGACACTCCTCCGTGGCCAGCTAACCTCAAAGGCCTCTCTGTTCTCCCAGACCACCCCCACAAGCCATTTCCTGGCCTCCACTGCTTGTTTGGGCCTCTGTATTTGCTTCTGACATGGCCTCTGGCCTCTCCAGTGAGTCTTTGCTTCCTACCTTGAGGCTTTTAGGCTATTCTTTGTCCTGGAGTCCCAGAGCCCCATCTTCTAGGCCAGCTTCCGCTCAGGAAGAGAACTGCAAGGGCCTAGCTGGCCCTGGAGTGGGCAGGCCCTGAGCTGAATTACTCTGTTTACAGGCTGGAGGGACTCAGCTGCAGGTTTTGCTGGAGGAACGGATTCACAACTACCAGGAGGCTGCGGCCAGTGCCAAGGAGGCAGGTGAAGCAGCCAAAGCCAGGCGCTGTGAGCGCGGCCTGAAGGTGAGCTGGGTGAGGCTCTGGGGGAGGTGGCAGGTGGGGGTTGCGCCAGTGGAGCAGAGGCCTCCCAGCAGCCCTGTGGAAGTGATGCCTGGCCTGTCTTTGAGTAGGGTCCAGGCCAAGATGGCTGTCTGGGTTTCTGAACTAGTTCTCTTCCTCAGACTCTGCAGGCCCAGCTAGTGGCTGTGAGGAAAGGCAGGAAGATCAATGAGGATGAGATTCCACCTCCAGTGGCCTTAGGCAAGAGACCCCTGGCCCCTCAGGAAACAGCCAACAGGAGCCCTGAGGCAGACCCCCCAGCGCCCCCTGCCGTGGAGCCAGGTATCTGAAGACAGCTAAATCCCGGGTTAGTCCCCAGGGTCCTAGCCCACAGCCTGCCTCCCTGACCTGCCACTGTCCATTGCCATCAGTCATACCTTCCCCAAGAGGCCCTCAGGCTATTGAGACCTGTAGCGTACTGGGAACCCAGAGCAGGCACCTCCTTCTTTGACCCTCATGTCCTCTTGGGGGTTTTCTGTTTCCCTCCAGACAACCCCTCCCAACCTGAGACAAGCCTCCCAGGCAGCCCTAGCATTTCTGCCCTGCCTGATTCAGAGCCAGACCCAGACCCACGGGCCTTGTTGTCATCCCGGCAGAGAGAGTACAAAGTGGCTGCCCTAAGGGCCAAGCAGGCTGGAGAGCTAGACCATGCTCGAGAACTCATGAGGATCGGGAAGGTATTACATCTGGCTCAGAGGCCCTGTGTCCCACCCCTTGTTTTACAGGTGGAGGAAACTGAGGCTCGGAGAGGGAGCTAGATCGGAGGTCTTGAGTGAGACTGGCCTGAGGGGGAGTTGTTTCAATCCAGGCTCTTACGGTTCCTTGGTTTATGTCCACACCTGCTTTTCTTGCTTTGCAGAGATTTGGTGCTGTCCTGGAGGCCCTGGAGAAGGGGCAGCCTGTGGACCTGAGTGCCATGCCCCCAGCGCCTGGGGGTCAGTGTGGGAATTGTGGGGGCATCTGCTCAGGCTGGGGTGGGGTTGGGGAGGTGTACTGGGGCTGGCCATGCACCCCCACCTACACCTCTGCTCTGGGTCCCCAGATCTGAAGCCCTTCCGACAAGCCTGTCAGGCCTCCACAGCACCCTCAGTCGTTCCCCCAGCAGTGGAGCAAGTGCAGCCAGTGATGGCCTCTGACAGCCCAGCAACCCCAGGTAGGACAGGGTGGTGGAGACTGGAGTGGGGACTTGGCAGCAGCAAGCAGAGCTGATGTCCTCTCCTTCCCTGCTTCAAGTAGCCCCTACAGAGGCCCAGACGGTGCTCGACGCTCTACAGCAGAGGCTGAACAAGTACCGGGAGGCAGGCATCCAGGCCCGGGGCAGTGGGGACGAGCGCAAGGCTCGGATGCACGAGCGCATCGCTAAGGTGGGCCTGCGGCCGTGCAGCCCCTGCCCTGTGTTGGCGCTTCCGCTGGCTGCTGCTCTCTGTCTCTCTGCTCTCCCAGCTGGCCCTTTTCTGAGTAGTCACCTGTCTGTCTGTCTCTCTCTTTGGAGCTCTTGCTGCCTAAGGGCTCTTTTTTCCTCCCTGGGCTCATGTCTTTTCATCAGTCTTCCTCTCCTTGCCTCCCTGTGTGTCATGGTGGGCAGGGGCCTGTGGACTGCTGCCCACCATGGGTCCCTGCTCTCCTTCCTGTGCAGCAATACCAAGATGCTATTCGAGCACACCGAGCAGGACGGAAAGTTGACTTTGCTGAATTGCCTGTTCCTCCAGGTGAGTGGGGCTTCACCTAGGGGCTCTATGAGGAGGTCTCTGAGCAAAAAGGGAGAGACAGGTAGGTGACTTCTCACGCATCTGCTTCTACCTTGTGGAGCCACCACCGCAGGCATGCCCAGGCAGAGCCAGACAAGGCCCCCAGCAGCCCTTCCCACCTCTGTCTCTCTTTCTCGCCGCAGGATTCCCCCCCATCCCTGGCCTGGAGCCCACCGTGGGCACTGAGGAGGATGCAGTGGCAGCTACTTTGGCAGCTGCCCAGAAACTGGCTTCAGAGGATACAGCCCCAGCAGATGAAGACGAGGACAAGGTTTGGCTGAGGGTGCAAGACTGCAGGGGTTGGTGGGGAGAAACAGCTGATGAGGGGTAAACCCAGACCCTATTGTTGTCCATACTAATAAGCCCAGTATTCTCTCTTCCATTTTCTGGAGAAAAAACTTTGCCAAGGGTACCCAGCTAGGAGGTTGTAGAGCTAGGAATCAAACCAAGGTCTTTCTGACTCCAGAGCCCAGGTTCTATCCTCATTACCCTGATGTCTCCTTCCTACTGGGGAAGTTAGAGCTTTTGAGGCTTCTGGCTGTGAGGTCTTTTAGGGCTCAGGAAGGGAAGCCACCCATCTCCGGTCACACAGTGAGTTAGTGCGGTGTTAGGAGGATGGCCCAAGTCTGGGAGCTGCTGTGGACACGGTGAGGAAAAAATTCCCTCATGACAGCCTCCGGGGCATCTGCAGGGTGAGCCCCCAGTGCAGGCCCCAGCGGCCAAGAAGCCAGCGCAGCCTCTGGTCCCTTCATGCCAGCCCCTGCCTGAGCCCAAGGCCTCAAGTTCTAAGGAGTCACTGAGTCCATCTGGTGAGTTGGAGACAAGGAGGGTGGAGTGGAAGGTCCAGTGAGGGGCAGGCATGGCCCTAACTAGCGGCCCTCTCCTGGCAGTGCGGGAGCAGCTGGCACTGCTAGAAGCAAGGAAACTGCAGTACCAGCGGGCAGCCCTGCAGGCCAAGCGCAGCCAGGACCTGGAGCAGGCCAAAGCCCACCTGCGGGTGGCCAAATGTCTTGAGGCTCAGATCATCCAGGCTCGAGCTGGCCAACCTATTGATCTCTCCAAGGTGAGTCCCACCTGGTTAAGCACCAGGACCTCTCAGGCAGAGGAGGGGGGGCAGGCTTGACAGGCAGGGCTAGGAACTAGGGCCTCTTTGGGGAGGAGATGGGATTTGGACAGGATGTGACGATAGCTGGGAAGGAGCCCTTTGCCTGTGCCTGTCTACTGCACAGCCCCCACAGAAACCGAGGGAGGCCAGGTGGGCTGCCTGTGGTCAGAGATGACAAGTGAGTGGCAGAGTGTTTCAGTGGCTTGGGGCAGAATGGGAAGCAATGAATTCCCGTCGTTGGGAGTTTAGTAGAAGCTGAAGAAACATTTAGCTTGGATTCCTGCCTTTGTTGGGCTCACTAGAGGAGTAATCTGACTCTTGGGGCCCGAGGGGCCTTGTGACCTGGGTAGGTGCCTTCACCCTTGACGGATGAGGAAGGTGACTTCATCCTCATCCACCACGAGGACCTGCGACTCTCTCAAAAGGCTGAGGAGGCGTATGCCCAGCTACAAAAAATGCTTCTGGAGCAACAAGAGGTGAGTAGGCCCCTTGCCGCCTCCTTCAGTGCCCACAGCCTCCCTGTGGAGAAAGACACAGAGCTCAGGCCACGTGGGCCAGGATTCAAATTCCAGTTCTTACACTAACTGGCTGTGTGACTTTGGGCAAGGTACTTTCTCTCTCTGAACCACGTTTTTCTCATCTATAAAGGAGGTAACACCCTTCTTTCGGGGTGGTTACTAAGTTCAGACAACAGAGTAGCGGGGAAAGGACTTCATAGATGTCACGGGGGACAGATCCGTATGTATATTTAAGTGTGTATCTATCTGAACTGCTGCCTGTCCTTCTGGAAAGTCTGCCTTCTGAGGTGATGTTTGAATTAGGTTATAAAGGAAGGATAGGGTTTTGCTAAGTGAATTTTGGGGAATGGCTGTTTTCAGGAGAGGAAATCGCAAAAGTGTAGGCAGAAAAGTGTGGTAGGACTTGGGAAAGGTGCCCATGGGATATGTGTTGGGCGAGGAGAGAGGTGAGGCTACAGAGAAATGCTGGAGCTTTAAGAAGTCAGGCCTTGGCTGGGCGCGGTGGCTCACGCCTGTAATCCTAGCACTCTGGGAGGCCGAGACAGGCGGATTGCTCAAGGTCAGGAGTTCGAAACCAGCCTGAGCAAGAGCGAGACCCTGTCTCTACTATAAATAGAAAGAAATTAATTGGCCAACTAATATATATAGAAAAAATTAGCCGGGCATGGTGGCGCATGCCTGTAGTCCCAGCTACTTGGGAGACTGAGGCAGAAGGATTGCCCAGGAGTTTGAGGTTGCTGTCAGCTAGGCTAACGCCACAGCACTCACTCTAGCCTGGGCAACAAAGTGAGACTCTGTCTCAAAAAAAAAAAAAAAGAAGTCAGGCCTTGAATGCCAACCTGGGCAGGTTCTGCTCTGGAGTCATTCTGGGCCCCTCTTTTCAGAAGTGCCTGCTGTTCTCCAAGCAGTTCATGCACCTGGGCAATGTGGCTGAGACCACCCGGTAAGTGCAAGGGCAGGGGTGGGGCAGGGCATATGGGGAGGGGAGCAGACAGTGAGCCCTGTCATGCTGATGTGCACACCCCTCCCTGTCAGGTTTGAGAAGCTTGCTCAGGATCGCAAGAAACAGCTTGAGATACTGCGGCTGGCTCAGGCCCAGGGTCTTGACCCTCCCAGCCACCACTTTGAGTTGAAGACATTCCAGACTGTGAGGTGCCAAGGCCTGAGGGAGGCAGTGGCTCTGTGCAGGGGCTGGGAGCTGAGGCCGGAGACTTCTGTTCCTTCCTGGAGACTTCCTAAGCTTGGCCCTGCCATGGGCACTGGGGTTGGTGAGAAGCAGGCCATGGTGCCTGCCAGGGAGGAGCTCAGAGCAGTCTGGTTGCTGTGGAAAGAGCTCTGGGCTGGGGTCAGAGACCAGGGTCTGTGTACCAGTTCTGCCGCTTCTAGCCAGGACAAGCTATTCCTCCCGGGGCCCACTCAGCCAGGCAGGTGGGCACTGGGAGAAGGGACCTTTTTCCACCGCTCCCCTTCACTTTGAGTTTCTTTCTTCTTGGCTATAGGATCTTCTCAGAACTCAACAGCACGGAAATGCATCTGATTATTGTCCGGGGAATGAACCTCCCAGCCCCTCCAGGTAACCCTAAGGCCGCCCCTACCCAAGGAGGTTCTTGCCCTGACACTGCACCCCAAGCCTGGGCTCCTGCTGCTCTGGCTCCTGACTCCCTTTTCTCCCTCACAGGGGTGACCCCTGATGACTTGGATGCGTTTGTACGGTTTGAGTTTCACTACCCTAACTCGGTGAGGTTCATGTAGAGGGTAGGATGCTCTGAAGCACACCTTCCATTCCAGGACCCTATGCTCAGTTTCTCCCCATCCTTGGGAGGCCTGGCTGTAGGTTCCTGGCCCCGTGTGCCTGTTTTGCAAGCTGTCCTGGCTTCTCTCTCTCCTGCTTTAGGACCAGGCTCAAAAAGGCAAAACAGCTGTGGTGAAGAACACAAACTCTCCAGGTGAGGGCCACAAAGCATCCCTTTGTTCTCCCTCTCACTCTGTGGGTAGCACTTGTGGTTCCAGAGTGCTTTCAGATCTGTTATCTTACTTGGTCCACTCATCTTGGGAGAAAAAGGTACTATTAACACTCCTCTTACATAGTTGGGGAAATAGGCTTAGAGAGGTAAAGGGACTAGCCTAGGGCGTCATAGCAAGGTGGCACAAATGGGACTGAACCCAGGAATTCTTGCTCCAAATTCCAAGTCCTTCCCACATTGTTATAATCTGTGTCTAACAAGAATAGAAAAACTGCTTCCAAGGCCAGGACCTAGATGCTCTGCCACCCTTTCGTGGCAGTTACCCTGAACTGTAGGCAGAGAGATTGAGGGAAGCCAGCCCTAGGCCTCTGTTTCTACTACCTCAGGAAATCCCTGGGAGCCAAATCCCTCTTTGCCTTCCCCTCTTGCAGAATTTGATCAACTTTTCAAACTAAACATCAACCGAAACCACCGGAGCTTCAGGAGGGTCATCCAAAGCAAAGGAATCAAGTTTGAAATCTTCCACAAAGGGTGAGCCTCCTGTCAGTCACACTGCCAAGGTGGGCTGGGAGAAAGGAAGAGCATTTCTGTCCCTGCTGCTGCTCTGTTTTCCTGCATTAACTCAGCTCGGTCATTTCTGCCTTCCTGCCCAGACCAATCGTCTGCTGTCTCTTGGCTCCCCAGATCCTTCTTCAGAAGTGACAAGCTGGCCGGCACAGCACAGCTGAAACTGGAGCGGCTGGAGAATGAGTGTGAGATCAGAGAGATCGTGGAGGTAGGGCCCAGGGGGTGGTCAAGCCAGAGGACTTGGTAAGAGAAGAGCCAATAGTCAATGAACACCAGTTCCTACTGTAGGTTTTTGTGTTCATTACTTAAAGTTGTGCTTTAGGATAGGTGGTGTCCCCATTTTACAGATGAAGAGGTTTGAATGGTCTGAGAAACCTCATGGTGGGACCCACCAGAGTGCAGCTAGTCTGTAGTTAGGAATCAGTCCCCAGATAGCTCCTTAAGCTTCCGTGAGCTCATAGGATTACCCAGACTCCGAGCTTGCTTCTGACAAGTGAGGAAACAGGCCAGAGAAGAAAGGGGGGTCACATAAGCTTATAGTGTGTGTCTCTTTGGCAGAGCTAGGACCAGACCCTCACTGATACCTTTGTAGGCTGGTGCTTTTCCCAAACCAGCACACTTTCCCCCAACCCTGACCCCCCCACCTGTCTGGGGGCGTAGTTCTTACACGGGGCTGGTCTATATTAATCAGCCCTGCCGAGGGTGCTCAGACTTCTTAGGCCTGTTGTGCTACTGTAAGCTCCAGCTGCCCCCCTCTCCTGCCCAGAAGAGGGAGCCGTGTGGTGAGTGGGAAAGAAGCCGTGGCCTGGGTGCTAGTCCTGATGGCCAGGCACCCACTTCTCTCTGAGCTATCTGTAAAGTGAGGGTTTGGACTCGGTACTTTTTAGGCTGCTCCTTGAAGTCAGTGTTTCTTCCAGGAGTTGCCATGGGGATTGATGGAAAAATGGAGTGAGCAGAGCACTAGGTTTCTCATCTTCACTTCAGTTGAGCGCTGATGCTTATCTAAATTTATATATTACTTTTTTTATAAGACTTACCTAAAACCACCACTACCACCTCCAAACAGCAGGAGGGCAGGGTTGTCATGAAATGGAAGCTCCAGTGTTAATACCACCTTAGCCCCTCTCACTCCTTTCCCAAGAGCATAGGGACCAGCCTGCTCCCAGCCCATCTCCTCAGTTACTGTCTCCCTCTCCGTGGTCCTCACAGGTCCTGGATGGAAGGAAGCCCACCGGGGGGAAGCTGGAGGTGAAGGTGAGGTTGCGGGAGCCTCTGAGTGGCCAGGACATGCAAATGGTCACTGAGAACTGGCTGGTCCTGGAGCCCAGGGGCTTGTGAGGTGGGTAGCTCTCAAGGCCCTTGGAACCTCTGCCCCTGGTTTTTGCTAGGGCCCTTTAGAGACCCTTCTCTTACCTCGTTTCTGGGGAGAAAGCCTGGGGGTTTCTCATCTATGAGGAAGAGAGACCAAATGATTGGGTCAGGTTCATGGGCTGCATTTCTTATGGTGATCAATAGAATTGGGGAGAAGAGGTAACCTTCCAAGGTTTCACTATCTTCAGGAAATCCTTTCTAAACTCTGTTTGTTTTCACTGCAGTTTAGACTTACTACTGTGCTTTGCACCCCTGTGCAACAGATGGTAAGCACCGGGAGAAGCCAGCGACTGTGTGCAGGAGCTTACTCTTCCCAGCTGTGCTGGCTTCAGAAGCCTCTGTACATAAGAGAGATGCTGCTACACAAGCACCAAAGACCTGTTAAGCACGTGCACTAATGACCTTGACCCTTGTCTTTCCTGTTGCTGGCCCCTCCTGGGCCTCCACAGAAACAGGCTGGATTCCAGAAGCCCCTCATTCCTCTCATGCCATGGAGTCCTGCAGCCCCTTAACTCCCGCATAGCAACTGTGCAGCTTACCCCTGCCCCCTAGTTGCACCATTTCTGGATGTGCCTTTAAAAGATATAACTGTAAGGGATGGGAGAACTTGGGGATGATCGGGAACCTTTCCTGCTTAGGGTGGGGGCAGGGTTCCGTGACGCCAGTGGGTCAGTGGCAGCCTGTCCCAGACAACTCCTTACCCCAGCTCTGCTGTGCCTGTGCCTTTGTTCCTGACAGCTGCTGCACTAGCCTTCCTGCTTCCCAAAGGACTTAGTGGAAGAGGAAACTTATTTTTGGTACTATTTGGGTGGGAAGTAGGGAAAGGTTCTATCTTAGGTTTGGTCCACGTACCTAAGATAAAAGACTGTTAACTTGAAGGAAAAAAAAAAATATATATATATATATATATAAAATAAAATAAAATTTTATGTAGCAATTTTTATTTAAAAAACTAGGTCTAATTCATAGCAGGGATTTTACAGTCTACACACAGAATAGCCATCAAAGTTCTAAACAAAAGCCCTGCTCCCTGTCCTTTTTAAAAGCCAGCATAGCAGTGTCGTCTGTCACTGACAGAAGCTTCTGTGGTCTTTGGAGAGGGCAGGGAAAGCCTTTCCCATCAGCTGCTCACCTGGGGAAATCCCTTAGTTCTGTCCAAGAAACTCTCCTTTGGCTCTGTTTTTCTGAACGGATAGAGATGAAGGGATTTATAGTAGTGTAAGTGGTTGTAATACAATAATCAAAACTGAAACATTCTACATTTCTTAGAAATAAATACCCCATCTTCCCCCCGCCCCCCTTGAAGCATTAACTTAAAGTCAACAAAGCATTCCTCAACATCATTTTTAAAGCTGTAAGTGAAGCAAATATATTCAGCTTACTGATCACTATAGTACTGCATAAGCACAGCTCAAGGATTCAGCTTGGGGGTGTGTGTGTCTTTTTTAGGGATAATAGGCCTGGACCATGCTTCCCTGCCCTTAAAAGCAGAGCTTTTAGTGGGTCACAGAGCAAGAACTATACGTAAGTGACTTTTCCCCAAGAATTCTCTGGCCAAGCTTACTTACCTATCAGAAGCAAGCTACCAAAACTTCCACAGATGTGTGTTAACACTTAATTGTAGTCACATGTGTGGCAAACAAGCAGTAATCTAGAATGAAAAGGAGGGCTGTTAGCCTTCACAAGGTGGCCTAGGGCAAACAATGGTGGCCAAACCATTCCTCAGCCAACCTACTCTTCCCCTTAGGGTGTGCACCCAACCCAGTGCTTACAAGAGGGTTAGGGACCACTGTGGCTATCCTTGAAGTTTCCAGCCAGCCCTGGGAGTTTCTAAATTCAGGGCTCTGCTGTAAATGTCCTATTTCAATAGGAAGTTTTCTATGGCTCTGTCTCCCCAGATTCCCTTTGCAAACCTTTTGATTTGTCTGCTTCACTGCTCTTTGCTTTTTGAAAAACAGGACCTCTAGGCTGAGGGATGTAAGAAAGCCTCCCACTGGACTTGGAGACTGAGGTTCTTAAAAGGCCTTTGTTGTAGCCAAGGCATGCATGGGTCACTGGTAGTGGGAAGAGCCTGCTCCAGCCTCATCTCATCCTAAGATTTGTCCACATACGGTAACCAAACATTGAAGATTAGTGATTCACAGGCAGTGGGAACCAGCTACAACCCAAATTATTTAAAATTTTTGATTCTCTTTTTGATCTAGGGCCATGCACATTTTCTTGTGAATTAGTGAATTAGAAGAAATTTATCTTAGAATCAATACATCTTGCTTACAGTTAAAGGGCAAACTTTTTTGACTATAACATTATTTTCCTTTTCTCATAGCACCACTCTGAAACCTGCCTCATTACTTCCAAATTTTGAAGGTGTGTTTTCCAAATAATTGTGGGCAGCTCCTAAAAGACCTTGCCCTAAGTAAGAACAGATGCTTTCAGGGTGAAACCACAGGACTGAGAATGGTAGATCCAGGGAGCTTACACTTGGTGCAGCTCCATCACAGATAAGAGTATTTTCTCCTCTGGGCCTCAGCTGCTAGACTCTAAAATGTAGCATCATCATTTCTGCTACACTCCTTAGCCTTTCTGGATATGTATGCAATCCCTAAATATCCCATTGCCATTATTTTAGCATTATTATTAAAAACCACCATCACAAACTTGCCAATTCCAGAAACAGTGTTCAGCAGATTGTCTAAAATGCATTAAATGCATAAATTATTTCCCAGATGACCAGTTATGACAGAGGTCAATTTAATTGGAAATTTGGGGCCCACCAGTGTTTAGGAACTTCCACAGACAAAAATCCCATACTGTAGCCCTAAAGCCCAGAAGGTGCCCAGGAAATGTTAGCAGAAATAAATGGATAAAGTATATTGCTTAGCATTTGATAAGAATTAAATAATTTGTAAAAATTTAATAAAGTAACAGAATGGCAATTATATTCCTCTATGGTTCAGAAGTATCCTTTTATCTGTCTTTTACAATCTAGAAAAATTTGTGTGCTTAGAAATGTGGTATTTCAGCCCTTTCACTTTATGTATCAATTTTTATAATATAATATGCATTCTATAAAAGCAAAGATAAACAGGAAATTAGCCTTGGCTGTTTTATGCCCAATGCCACAAGATGATTTTACTAAACATAATTATGTAGTTGAAAAACAGGCCAGAGTTTGTCCTTAGTGGAATTTTTTTTTTTTTTTGAGACAGAGTCTCACTTTGTTGCCCAGACTACAGTGAGTGCCATGGCATCAGCCTCACTCACAGCAACCTCAAACTCCTGGGCTCAAGCAATCCTCCTGCCTCAGCCTCCCAAGTAGCTGGGACTACAGGCACACGCCACCATGCCCAGCTAATTTTTTCTATATATATTAGTTGGCTAATTAATTTCTTTCTATTTATAGTAGAGACGGGGGTCTCGCTCTTGCTCAGGCTGGTCTCGAACTCCTGAACTCAAACGATTCACCTGCCTCAGCCTCCCAGAGAGCTAGGATTACAGGCGTGAGCCACCAGGCCCGGCCTGTCCTTAGTGGAATTAAAAAGCTTGCACTGATCCAGAAGAAATATGTACAGTGGCAAGATATATATGACTGAGAGGAAGAAAGACTATAGGAAAACAGGGCCAGCCCTGTAAAAGTTCCAAATTTCTGAAATATATTTAGACTAAGCTGACTATTGCACCAAAAATACCTGCCCTTGTTAACAGGTGCTTCCTGTTCTCGTCAGGTTTGGGAGGTGGCAGTCCCAGGGCTTAGTCCTTATAAGGTGGGCTAAGGGGTGCCTACTTTCTTCTCTTAGGAGTTCTGGGTACCTCAGGCTATGGGAGAGGTCACAGAGTTCTCTACATACACCATCAGTACAGCCTTTGGAGAAGCAGATGTGGAATATAACCTTCCACCCCACAGAGAGAGGGATGAACCCAGCCAGACACTTCTAGGCCAGGCCCTAAACAGCTCCACAGCCTGATACTGCCATGTGCTAAACCCCATTCTAGCCACTGGGGTGCAGCCTCTCATGGCCTCAGTCTCAGAGGACTGCACTAGTTTCCTGGGAATTCTTGGAGTTATACTTTTACTGCAGAGGAACTAACTCTACCTTGATCTGGGCTTTCATAAGTTGCCAGTGACAATGGAGTGAGTTGCCCTAGAGCTGTATTTTTCAAACTGTGGGTTGTGGAATCCATTTGGTCTATGATCAGAATCAATTTTTAACAAAAGAGAAAAAGATCAAAGATCAGAGTGTATCACATATACCATGGATAAACCAGATCTTTGTTTCTGATACCACTCCCACTGAAAGAAACTGGGGTTCCCTGGAGAAATGGCTGATTCCAGGGCTGGGCCAGGGTGAGCAGAAGATGAGCCTGAGGCATCTTGTTAGGCTAGGAAAGAAAGTGTTCAAAAAGAAAAAATAGGAGCATGTCACAAAGATGTGGGAGCCAGTTTGAAGGGGCTCTATCTGGCTAAACATGAGACCATTTGTGTACCAAAATAATATATTAGAACCACTGAAAAAATAGTCCATGAGTCCATAATGAAAATTCATTAAATGAATAAATGGGGAAGAAGAAAGGGCTTTTGCTTATAGTAGCTTAGCAAGTGCAACTGGAAAAGGGAGGGAGGGAGTGCTGGAATTGGAAAATGGGTTGTAGCCATTACATTAACAGTTAAAGATCAGTGCAGATAAGGAACATCAGTACACACTAATCTGGGGACATTTTAATGGGCAAAATATTTATGTCTGAAAGTATCATAATATATATTAGTTATTATTCCTGGGGCAGGAGATATACAGTGTAGAAATTGGATAATACTTTGATCTGGTGATCAAAATTTACCACCTTCAATGAGGGACAGATGGAAATCAAGTGATGCTGGCCAAAAATGCATAAACTGATTCTAAATATGAGGAAACATCAGTATCAAAAGAGTTGTTTTCTGTTAAAAAAAAAAAAAAAAACAGGTGGGGTTGGCTATACTCACCAAAAATATCAATGACATAAAACATTAAGGCAAATCCTGAAAGATACATGCCATGTCAGATCCCAGGACGGAAGATCTACTGGAGGGAAAAAAATGCTACAACAAAGGATATTATTGGGGGAAATACGAGGTTAAAGTATCATATCAATGTTAATTTGACTGAAGTTGAGAAGTGTCTTGCAGTTATATAAGAGAATGTCCTTATAGGAAATAAGCATTATTTAGAGGTAAAAGGCTATAATGTATACAACTTATTCTCAAATGCCTCAATTTTTTATGGAGAAAGAGAAAGGGAGGGAAAAAAAAACACTGACAAATCAAATGGGACAAACTGTTAATATGCAAACAACAGGGAATTTGGGTAAAGGATGCATGGTGTTTTTGTACTTACAACTTTCCTAAAAGTTTAAATGATTTCTCAGTAAAATTTTTAAAAAAATACCTCTGGTGTATTATGTTATAACTCAAATGACTTGGGTGTCTTCTGTCAGCTTTCACAGAAATGTTTCGTTTAATATCTGCCATTCACTTGGGCAGCTCTTGAGTGATCCTGAGCTCAACTCTGCTCTCTAAATGACCTCATTTACTGAATTGCCCATCCATGACTAGAACAGTGGATTTAAGCCCTTAGGTCTTTGATTCACTTCAATGAATAATCTGGGAAAAACAAAAATCTAAGTGTGACTTCTACTTGATAAACAGCTGTGATGTAACTGGGACAAGATCGGTGTGGAATTCTTTTTATATCAATTCTGTACAAAGAGTGCAAGAACTAATGCTTCATTTTTTATTTCCCCTCTGCCCTCCCACCCCACCCCTGGTGATGGTTGTACCCATTTGAGCATTTCTGAGCACATGACCATAAATAAGTAAATCTTAAAAGAGAAGAGCAGAATTCTTGTCTAACCAGTTACAGAAGAGGATTAGCTGCAAGGATAGCATAACTGTTGTGCAGTAACAGAAGCTGCCCAGATCTTCTTGGTGGAAAATGCATAGAAGATTTAGAATTATGGAACAACTGTCCCCCTAACCTCCCTTTCCCACCCCTGTCTCCCAAACCCCTACTCCCACCCTACTCCACCCACTTCCCCATTAATAGTGTTAACAAAAGCTTAATCTTCCAGTTTTAAAGTGCAAATGATTTGGGTATGACTGCTGTTGCAACAGGTCTGAACAGAAAAAAATGATGTCTTCTCTGTCTATGCAATGTTTTCCAGAATATAAAAGATGAGTTCCATGACAATGGGGCCCTCACTGAGCTGGCAGGCCCCTCCATGGATCACCGGCACCAAAGCGCTGTCCAGATCATTCATGTACTGCGAGGGAAGGGGCTGGCCGTTGCTCCCTGCTTGATAGCCAACCTACACCAAAGAGAGAAGGGGTGACAGGTTACTGAACAGAGAAAGTCTCTCAGAGGGCTGAGGAGCAAGGAGGCCGAACAGGAAAGGAGATGTCCTTCTTGGCCTTAGACTAGACACATGGCAGTGAATACATATTGCTCCTCTTCCCTGAATTGTCATTTACAGTCTTGTCGTCTATTCACACTGACCACTCACTTGATAGCTGTGAGACATTGGGTGAGTCACCTAACCAGTTAAGGTCTTACTTTTCTGGAGAAGGGCCTGGGTGTGTAGAAAGGTATGGAGTGCCAGAAATAATACTTTAACCTTTGGTTGTGAAAATTACAATGAGAAATATACAATGTACAGCTCCCTAACAAAGCAGGAACTGAATATTTGTTCTTCCATCTGTCCATTCACCAATATATCATTTTCTGAGCAGCTACAACACAGGGATCCAAAGATGAATGTAACAGGGGTCCTGCCCTCAAGAGGCTCACACATTTAGCAGGAAAAAAAAAATGCTTGTTCTTAGATTGTTTTATGTGAGGTAATTCTCTCTCTCCAGCCAGATTATCAGTGCCATTTGTGAATGGACCGTGACACTTCATATGTATTACCCTGATATGCTTAGTACAGCACTGGGCAAGACCTAAAAGTAGAATATAAGTATTTGTTGATTAATGACTAGTCAAGAAATGGAGCCAGACATTATTCCCTGATAATGGCACAACTTAGCAGGAACCAGATTCTCCCCTGAGCACTCAGGCCAGGAGCAGAATTAGTACCAGCTGGACAGGTAATACAGCTGACAGTCTGCACCCACTTTCTAAATGACTCAAAAGTGATGGGCTGAGGGATAAGAGAAGTCTGACAGTTTGTAAACATCAAGACAGGACCAGTGGGACATGTCACAAGGCATCCAAAATCCAAAAGAAGTGGACAGAGATTAGAGTACTAAGCCACAGGAGAGAAAGGCTAGGACAAGGAACTGGGGGTTAACGGGCTAAGACCAGATTGTTACTACAGAGAATGTATAAGAACTTTAAGTAAGACAGGGAGGGAAGCCTGGTAATAGGAAACTCAAACTGACAAGAAAATTAATGGGCAATAGCTCAAGTCCAATTCACTAGCTAGGATGAAAATGTTAACAGTAAGGAAAACCTTATTAAGGCATGGGCAGCTGCAGAGGCCTGTCAGCAGAAGCCTACTCTAGCTGAATTTTAAAAAACAACAGGATAAGAGAGCTTGGGACCTGCTCTCTAAGGGAATGCAGAATGATTCCACTGCACAGGTGTGGCAGTCCTCCCACACACTCCACTCCTTATCTCATACTAAGAAGAAAATCAGCTCCTTGGAAGACAAGCAGGTGAAGAAGTCACAGTTCAAATGGTTCTGAGAGAGTTCTGACCAAGCAGCACATCTGGGTATATTACTATTAGAGGGAAGGCCAGAATACTATCTCTGGTCAGGCCAGAAGGCCTAGAGAATTAAGTTCTCTGGGTTGATGAAGGAAAACCCACACATCAGAAAATATACACTGCCCAAGGCCAGGTTCAAAAGCTGCCTAAGACCCTTCTTACCTGATCTGAGTCAAGTGTCACACGTAGTCCCAGTTTAGTCATTCCATCTTCCTTCAGAAGTTTCAGGTGGGGACAGAGAGCAAGGCAAAAAGCCTTGGCAACATGCTCGGTCAATCTGCTATGATCTGCAGGATCACTGAGGCAATTGTGCTGGTCATCGTTTTCTAGGAAAAATACCTGTTTCCCAAACAAAAGAGACTTTTAACCTTGTGTCTAGATTTTAGAAGAAATAAGTGGATTAGCTCATGATAGATATATAAGCACCCTGATTCTTTAAAGTGTGCAGGAAGATCTGACAGGAACAGGACACTATAAAGCCCTTGCGCCAGGAAAAGTAGGGCACTGATGTACCCCTATAAAACAATCCTTGCCTCTCCATCTCTGCACCCACGAAATGGTAGTAGCAACCTATCTCCCTGCAAGCCTCCGCCATGGTCGTATCGGTACAGAAAAGGCTTTCATTTTGCATTATGTACTTGTAAAAGGTAATCCCTATATGTGGACAGTTTTCTCAGGGAATGATCTTAAATCTAAGAGAATAGCTCTTACACATTATGTGACCCCGGCCCTTCATTTCACAGATTACTCATAGAAGGGAAGTGGCTCGGTCAAGTGCATAGAAGTTCTTAGAGGCAGAGCCAAGCTAGAATGTGAGTCTTCTGCCTTTTATCACAGACAGAGCTTTTCCTACCATGTGGCCCTGCCTCTGCTGAGGCCAGTGCTGTGTCCGTGGGCTCACACAGAGCTGAGGACTGCATGGGCACAGGCAGCAGCACAGCAAACCTGGAACTGAGAGACTCAAGTCCCAGTAACACAGAAGGGTTATAAGCAAGTCCTTTAGTCGGAGCAATACGGGAAGTCAAAGGACTTCTTAATGCCTAATTTGCCTCTGTAAGGTGGAAAGCGCTGTCTTCTCTGGTTATTATAAAGAGAAAAATGATATAAAGGTAAAATATAAGAAATACAGAAATGAAAATACACCATGTTTATATATACCAACCCCTAGCTTACTGCTCAATAAGGAGCTTTTACTAAAAATACTACAAAGGAGGCAGCTATGAAAACCTGTGCCTGGACACACTGGTGAGAGTGGCAGCTCTGGGGCGGGAGTCAGGAGACCTGAGCTCTGGCCCCTGCTCTGCCATTAGCCAGCATTAGTCATAAAGTCACAAAGTCACACAGTCGCATGACCTCTCTGAACCTGATTTCCTCATTTGCAGATACGATGGGTAAGCCTGCATACCTTACTGAGTTATTGGGGAGCAAAAAGGAGGTAACAGAGAGAGGTCAAACTACCTTATGAGCTGTAGAATTTTGTTCCAGACTCCATACTGCTCAAAATGTGTCAAAGGGACAATCATGATATAGCAAGCAACTAAAAATCACTCAAATGCATATGAAACATGGAGCCTGGTATGAAATATAAGTCACTTGGACCAACCACTCAAGAACTGGAGAATTAAGTTCTAGTCTCAGTCCCATTAGGAAATAGCTATGTGAACTTGGGTAAGAGACTTAACCTCTCTTGGCCTCAGTTTCCTTATGTGTAAAAGAATGTTAAAAAATAATTAAGACTCTTAAAGCTCAAAGGAATTCTAAAGATCTTATAATTCAATCCTTTATTTTACAGATAAGTATAAATGAGGTTTGAAGGCAATTAAGAGATCTGAGATCTACCTACTTGTTCTTTGAGAGCAAACTTTCTGATCTCTACGATATATATATATAAAAATAGGGTCCCTCGCTCTACTTTTCTCATTCTCAGGTTAGCCTCTAATATAGCTTTCAAGTTAAGGAGCAACTCAATATAGTGGAAAAGAGCTTAAGAGTTGACCAAATCTTGGTTTCAATCAGGATTTTGTCATTACTTCTTTGCCTTGTAATCTTGGACAAGATACTTAGTCTCTGAGCTTTATTTCTCCTTAATGATGAAATAAGTCTATTTTTAAAAGACTGTGTTATCTGAGATAGTTTTAACTGTAAATGAAGAATAACTGATCCAACTTTCTGAAAAATACAGCAGAGATGGTATGTGCCACTCAGAGATGCATCCTTCTTGAATTCCAATGCAAATAAATCTATAAAAGCTAGTTCACAGGAAGGAGGATACATAGGATTGCTGCAGACTGCAGTTGATGGAATTTTTTCCTAGTGATCTGAGATAACCAGAGGGAACTGGAGTATAGAATAGAAAGATTTTTTTTCTTATCCTCCAGCATCAGCCCAGAATGTGGCTCTTGGCCTAATAAAATGTTGTGTTCAAAGTGGGTCAAGGATACCTAGGTTCATTTCCTTACCTCTGTCCATCTGATGACTTTTCCATTTGCTTTATATTCTGATCCATGGAATATCTTCACATTTGTTATAGACTCCATGGATTTCCCATCTATAGGACTTATGACACTAAAATAGACACAAAGGAAAGACATAGAAGCAGCTCTTGAAGATAGAGTAGCCATTTTTCTTATCAAGTCTTACTGTAGAAGTCTTGCTACTCATTACAATGGGTGCCTTGCTGAACACATTTGTGCAGCACATCATAGCAAAAGAAGCCATGTACATCAACAGAGCTTTCATGGAAAGGGCCTATGCACTGAAATAATTCAGAGAACACACATGTAAAAAATGAGTCGTTTTTCCAGGAGCTGGTTCTCTTTCATGTAAAGAAACTGTTTAATCAAACCAGCTCTTCTTCCAGCATTCCTTCTTTCAGTGAATGCACAGCCACCCACTCCCTCTTGCTTTCCACTTTGCTCCTGACTCTATAATATCTACTCATAATGTTATATTCTTCGTATGTCTGCATATCTAACTTACAAATGAACTTCTGAAGGAAAGGGAATATGATATATTTACATCTGTGTGCTATATTCCCAGTATTGACCCACTGCTTAGAATTCAGGAGTTTAATAAATGTTTATTAAGAATTATTTGAGGCTGGGCGCAGTGGCTCATACTTGTAATCCAAGCACTTTGGGAGGCTGAGGCAGAGGACTGCTTGAGCCCAGGAGTTCAAGACCAGCCTAAGCATCATAGCAAGACCTTGTCTCTACAAAAAATTTAAAAATTAGCTGGGTGTGATGGCACATGCCTATAGTCCCAGCTACTTGGAAGGCTGAGGCAGGAGGATCACTTGAACCCAGGAGTTTGAGGCTACCACTGCACTCTAGCCCAGGCAACAGAGCAAGAGGAAGGGAGGGAGGGAGGAATTATTTGACCAAGTGTGTTACTTATAATAGTTCTGGTATGAACTGATGAACAAGTATCTATGTATCTATCATAATAGATTCATTTCAAACTGAACTCCTGAGCTCATCAGTCTTCCCTGGCTAGTTATTTATTCCATTTCTAAGAAATTTATTCCAATTTCTAAGAAATTGCCATTGTAGGTAGCTGCTATAGGAAGGGGAAACCTATTTATTGTCAGTTACTCATACCTTATGGCATCAGATTTTCAGATTATCCATTTTTGGGTCCTAATAACCCTGTCCATTTCCAACTATAATAGAGAACTAAATACAAACTGACTTTGAAATTAAATTTTTCATTAAAGAATGGGAAGATAAAGGATGATTTGTAAGATAGGCAAAAGCATTCATTGATAGAAATTGCTTCTTTTTATTCAAAAACAAAAGTCCAAACTTTTTTTTTTTTAATCTGGTGTGCCATGTTCTAAATGCCTTCTATCTGCCTTTACTCCCGATACTCCCTCAGAATGGAATGCCCACTGTGCCTCAGCTACATGGCAGATACCGACCCATCTTGCCAGATTCAGCTCAAGCATCAGCCATTTCTCTAGGAAGTCTTTCTTGAATAATGCCCTACCACCAATACCAAGCTTTCTCTATTATTTTCTTTTTAAATTTTTCTATATCCTATTAGTTATCTAACAGTGCCTTCCATACTTCAGTGCATTTATTTATAACTTTTCAAAACTAGACTTAATCACTTGTCAGCAGGGACCATGTAGAATTCATTTTTGTATTTCCATAGACTGAAGAATGGATGTATAAATATATGAATGGAAGAAAGCTTAACATGATGAAGTATGGTATATTCATTCAATCGATCAATATTTTTAAAGCATTGACTAGGTGCCAGATAGTGTTTTAAGTACTGGTGATAGAGTAGTAAACAAACCAGATAGGCCAGGTACAGTGGCTCACACCTGTAACTCTAGCACTCCGGGAGGCTGAGGCGAGCGGACTGCTCAAGGTCAGGAGTTCGAAACCAGTCTAAGCAAGAGTGAGACCCCGTCTCTACTATAAATAGAAAGAATTAATTGGCCAACTAATATATATAGAAAAAGTCAGCCAAGCATGGTGGCACGTGCCTGTAGTTCCAGCTACTCGGGAGGCTGAGGCAGTAGGATTGCTTGAGCCCAGCAGTTTGAGGTTGCTGTGAGCTAGGCTGACGCCATGGCACTCACTCTAGCCTAGGCAACAAAGTGAGACTCTGTCTCAAAAAAAAACCACAACAAACCAGATAAAAATCCTTGCCCTCATGAAGCTTACATTCTAGAGGCAATATAACAATAAATAAAAACATTATGTATTAGATAGCTATCATGCGATCAAGAAATACAATGCAGGGAAAGGAGACAGGAAGTATTAAGAGTGGAAGGGAAAAACATGTATAGGAGGGTTACAACTTAGAGAGGTTGACCAGGGAAGGCCTTATTGGGAAAGTGACATTTTGGAAAAGATTTGAAGGTGGTGAGGGAGTGATTCATGAGGCTATCTAGGGGAAGAGGATAGGTTGAGAGAACAGCAAGTACAAAAGTCTAGGGCAGGCCAAGTGTGGTGGCTCACACCTGTAATCCTAACACTCTGGGAGGCCAAGGTGGGAGGATCGTTTGAGCTCAGGAGTTCAAGACCAGCCTGAGCAAGAGTGAGACCCCATCTCTACAAAAAAAAAAAAAAAAAAAAATAGAAAGAAATTAGCTGGACAATTAAAAAAAATTATATATATATATATAAAAAACATATATATGTATAAATTATATAAAAATTAGTCGGGCATGGTGGTTGATGCCTGTAGTCCCAGCTACTTAGGAGGCTGAGGCAGGAAGATCACCTGAGCCCAGGAGTTTGAGGTTGCTGTGAGCTAGGCTGACACCATGGCACTCTAGCCAGGGTAACAGAGTGAGACTCTGTCTTAAAAAAAAAAAAAAAAAAAAGTCTAGGGCAGAAGTCTAGTTGATGTGTTCAAGGAAGAAGAACAATGTTGCTTCTGAGAGGTGATAGGGTGGGAGGAGAGATGCCCAGATTCCATAGGGCCTTATTGGTCATGAACAATTTTGACTTTTACTCTGAATGATACTGGAAACCACTGGTAGGTTTTGAACAAAGAAGAGATGTTACTCTGACTATTGCATTAGAACTAGATTGAAATGGGGAAAGGGAGGTGGCTGAAATTAGAAATAAGAAAATCAAGTAGGAGGCTACTGCAATAATCTGGACCAAACAATATGGTGGCTTAAACCGGGATGTTGGCAACAGAGGCATTGAGGACTAGTATGATTTCTGAAGTAGAGCAAACAGGATCTACTGTTGGATTAGGTGTGAGAGAAAGAAAAGTGCCCAAGATGACTCCATGGTTTTGGCCTGAACCATTAGAATAGAGATACAATATACTAAGAAAGAGTGTAGGTAGGATTTGAAGCCCAATGAGGTGGTTTTTAAGTCCTAGCCCTGCCACTTCCTAACTTTGTAGAGCTGATATTTCATTTAGCTTTCTGATACTTGTTTACTCATTTGTAAAATGGGAATGACAATCCTTGTTATTATATCAAATGAAACAATATTAACAAAAATGTATTATAGTAATCCTAGCACTCTGGGAGGCCGAGGCGGGCGGATTGCTCAAGGTCAGGAGTTCGAAACCAGCCTGAGCAAGAGCGAGACCCCGTCTCTACTATAAATAGAAAGAAATTAATGGGCCAACTAATATATATATAGAAAAAACTAGCCGGGCATGGTGGCGCATGCCTGTAGTCCCAGCTACTCGGGAAGCTGAGGCAGTAGGATCACTTGAACCCAGGAGTTTGAGGTTGCTGTGAGCTAGGCTGATGCCATGGCACTCATTCTAGCCTGGGCAAAGTGAGACACTGTCTCAAAAAAAAAAAAAAAATGTATTATAAATCATAAAAGACTTAGGTATCACTATTATCTCAGTAACTTTAGAGGGACTGTTTTGTGTTATCAACTCCTTCCCTCATCCTTCCCTCAAAAATATATACAGATACTCCTTCAAAACTTAAGCTAAGAAACCAGAAACTTAAAATCCTATGTTATGCATACAAAGCACTCCTTTCTCTTCGGCAGGGCTTTCAGTAAAACTATAAAACACCAGTGCAGACAGCAGACAAACCCAGAGGCTAGCCCATAACTAAATGCCACCGGGGGGGACGCTTGCTGCATTTACCCTTTGTTAACGTTCTTGTCGTCATCCACCCACTGGATGTGGATGTGCTCCTGGGGATCCTCCGCATCCGCTTTCCCACAGGTGATGGTGAAGTCCTTCATCTCTCGCAGGGCCTGCCTCAAGGAATCCATGTTCTCTGCAGTGATCTGGACCATAACGCCATCTAAGAATCAATACCAAGATAATACAGATGGAAACAGCACAAAGCCAGGGAGGAGGGCAGATAAACACAGTACCTGGTATCTAGCAAATCCCTCTGAGTTAAATGTAAAACTTTGCTCTGCTCTCCAAAGCTGACAGATACAAAGAGGTTTTGTTCTTCGAGCTAAACCTCTTACTTATTGAAAGTGTTGTGAGGAGCAAATGCCAAGAAGGGCTCTGCACTTGCTTGCCAATTTCACTTCACACTCAACTAAGAGTCTCTGGAAAAACTTATACACGGTCACGTTCCTCTTCCAGACCCCCAGCCCATTTTGTTCCTATTTCCACTCTTGCATTTATCATCCTCTGATCATATTTATTTGCTTATGTTTCCATCTTTCTCACCTATATGACTGCCTGGCATAGACTGAACGCCCAGTAAATGTTCGCTAAATGAACTACAGTAGTGTGCTTAGGGATAAATCCATTTACTGACTAGCAATAAGGCAAACCTACCACAGAGTTTCATATGGGCTACCATATAACCAACAGATGGCAACTGTTTTTCAGCTGCTACCTACCTGAGTCAAAGGCAAACACTGAAATTGAGGATAAAAGTTGTCACATGCTGAGCAATTACCTTGCTTCATTGACACATAATTTTGTCAGCTGAAATAATTTCTAAAGAGCCTCAATAAAAATTTCATAAATAGGCAGCCAACTGCTGTACTGAAACACACAAGTGAAATGCAAAACCCAAGAAATTCCCAACCCAGAAAAATAAACACATAACTTTAAAATACATTGCTTTGCATTTGTAAGGATCTGTCCATTCAATTTATTTTTCTTCTTTACTTTTTTTAGAGATGGGGGTCTCACTATGTTGCCCAGGCTGGAGTACAGGGGCTGTTCACAGGCACAATCATAGCATACTGCATCCTTGAACTCCTGGCCTCAAGGGATCCTCCCACCTCAGCTTCCCGAGTAGCTGGGACTATGGGTGTGCCACTGCAATCAACTCAATTTGTCATTTTTAACAATGTTTAAAGGGTATTTTTTGATCACCTTGTAAACACATAATTTCGACTACAGTCAACACTTGACCATATAGGTATTAATTAGTTACTTTAGACCAGATGACTATTTAACTCCTGGATTTCTTTTCTTAACAATCTCTTAATAGCATGTTTCTGCTTTGTAGTCAGAGTTTGTAAAATTCAATTGAAATTTAGTGCACTTTGCACTTCATTCACTGTTTTATTAAATTTATCAAAAGAAGAAGATCAAAGCCATTATCTATAAATACATGTAAGATTATCTATTTATTTTATTAATAATAAACACACTGGAATCTAGCCCTCAGAAAGGACTGCTTTTACGTAGGGCCTTGGAGTGAGCTATTATAAAAATGAAAACTTGTCATCATGTAGGGCAGACTGTATTTTCTAAAGATGGTCATAATACCTCCTGTCTCACTTTTCTATAATGCTTTTCTACAATGCTACCTTCCTGTTCCCCCATTAAGAAATGGAGTCTAATTCTTCTCCTTTCTTCCAACACCAGAGTTTGGTGGAAGTGACACTGTGTGACTTTCAAGGCTGGGTCACAAAAGCAATGCAGCTTCCTCTTTGTTGCTGGAATACTCATCCTTGGAGTCCCAAGCCATCATGTAAAAAGTCCAACTATCCTGATGCTACCATGCTAAGGCCATGCTACCAGGCCATGCTAAGGAGTCCATGTGTAAGTACTCACTCCTATAGTCTTTAAATCATCCCAGGCCAGGCCCCAGATGTGTATGTGAGGAAACTTTCATATAATTATAGCTCCCAGCCATCAAATAACTTCAAGTCATTCCAATGAAGACCACCAGGATCACAGGGCATTGCCCTGTCAAGCCTGACCCAGAGGAATTAATACGCATGATAAAATAGCTGTTTCAAGCCATTAAGTTTTGGGGTAATTTGTTATACAACAAGAAAAACCAGATCAAAATACAATGAAGAATTGCCAACAAAGAAAATAAACAGCATGCCTATTAGCCTTTCATTAATTTAATTAACTTTTATCAGGATATGTGTCATGTCTAATTATAGCAAACCAGCAGCAAGACACCCCATTCTGTACTGCAATGATCACAGAGTTTCTTGTGGGTAGGAGGGATTACACTTCATCCTCACATTCACATATTTGTGCCCAACAATATATTTGAATTTAGACTACGTCTTCACAGGTACCTTATCCCAGAGCTCTAAAAAGCCATCTTTTATTTTTTATGTCACTCTCCCATGGTACCTATTCTGCTTACTCCCTTCTTTGCAGAGTTAGGCACGTTCATGGCAGTTTTAATTTGCTAAAGAGTGAGATGCTACCGAATAAATAATAGGAGTCAGACATCTAAAGCAGAATTGTCAAGGATTCCTTTAATGTCCCTCGATTTTTAGGTGTATATTAATAATTACGATGGAACTAA
This sequence comes from Microcebus murinus, assembly GCF_040939455.1. Lineage (NCBI taxonomy): Eukaryota > Metazoa > Chordata > Mammalia > Primates > Cheirogaleidae > Microcebus > Microcebus murinus. The sequence continues at coordinate 39,816,084 of NC_134105.1, read as the reverse complement.
TATGCATGCAGTAAACAACTCATTCTTTACCTTCCACAATACTGGACTTGGCAAGGTATCCTGAAGAGGATTTCAGAGCGCCACTGAACACAAAGAAACTGGCACCAGTCACTAAAATAGCAATAGACATAGTTTAGTTGAAGATAGACCCTGAAATGGAGGGATTGGTAACAATAATGAAATATTCAGTAGTTGGGAATTCCAAAAGTGATCATACAAAAAAATTAAAAATATCAAACCTATATTCCACAATATATAAGTAACGATGCTTATGATAGCTTTGGGAATAAGGTTCTGAGATACACTCCTCCATTTAGTTTTGCTCTTCCTCCAATCAAGAATCAAAGAATATTAACAAGCAAAAAAATCTTAGTGGTTAAGTCCACGGGTTGGCAAACTGTAATCCATTTGAACTGCAGCCTATTTTTGTAAATAAAACTTTACTGGAACACAGCCATATTCATTCATTTACATATTGGCTACGGTAATTTTTGTACTATAATCTAGAATTGAGTAGTTGTCGACAAAGACCACAGGCTTGCAAAACCTAAAATATTTATCAGCTGGCCCTTTCACAGAAAAAGTTTGTTGACCCTGATCTAAACCACTGATTTCCAGATTTTTTTTAGATGAAATATGTTTTGAAGATGGAGATACACTGCAAACCATTTCATCTTTCAAGTTATTTAAAAAAAAACACCTATTTAAAAGACAAACTCCTATTACTACTATCTCTTCATAAAAGAAAAAATATCCAGTTACATTTAGCTTTGTGGAAACTTCACTATACTGTCCTTATTTTCCACATCTTAAAATGAACTGGGCTCATTTAATTCCCTACCCATTGGCTCTAAAATATTTCTAACAGGTGATCATCCAGCCTTTGTCAGAGACCCCTAGTGACAAGGAGCCGACAACAGCATAAGGCAACCCATTCTACTGACGAAGAGCTCTCAGGGTTACAGACTGTGCTCTCAAACTGAGCCCAAATCTGGCTCCCTGTGACTTTCACCCTTAGTGCTGGTTCTGGCCTTTTGTAGCTATAGAGAGTAAGTTCAATCTTATTTCCATATAATACAGTCTTAAAAATAGAAATAGCTATTTTTTATCCTCTTCAAATCTATACCTTTTCAGGTTAAACATTATACTTTAAGAAGTCTTCTTTGATCTAGGTTCCAGATTTCCCACAGGTCTTCAATCATGCTCTGGAAACCCTAGTTTTGTCAATATACTCACAACAAGGAGATCCAGAATTTATTTGAATATTGTAGATACAATTTGACTAATAAGCACCGTGGACTTATCACCTATTTTATTTTAGATATTACATTTGAATATACATGTGCTAAATGCCTTTTATACCTTTATTAAACACCTGACTTTAAAAACATATTGAAGGCAGTGACCTGCTGTATGCCTAATAGGGAAGCATTTCACAAAACATACTAATGAAAGCTAGTTTAGGGAGAAATTCTGAGGAAAAAAAGATTTGTGGTCAAATAAATTTGAGAAGAGCTAGATGTGATCTTCCTTACAGGTTTCTCAGATTAAATTTATTAAGCAAGACTTACTTATTTATATGATTTATGTGAATATTTTTGAAAACATGGAGCCTGAGAAAACACTCTGGGCAACGTTACCTTGGGCAATGCTTCTCAAACTCTAATGTGTATTTCAATTACACAGAGATCTTGTTAAAATGCAAATTCTGATTAGAAGATCTAGGGTGTGTATTCTTCATGAGACCACACTCTGAGTAGCACTGAACCTAGATACCTTCCTTTGGAATCCTGTCAATCTATTAATTAACATTCTTTGTGAATGGTCACCCGGTAAGCTCCAAATCTACCTAAGCACACTCTCATTGTGGGGTCTAGTCTCACCTTCAGATACCAAAGCTGGTCCTGTCAGTACCTTAAGGCAATATTTTCAGAATGTTTTCCTCAATAACAGAGATCCCATTTTCAAACTCTGACTCTGGCTACTTGGGAAGTCAACATAATTCTGGAGAATATGGTTAGAAGTGTTAATTAATTTGCTTGTGGCCACCTATCTAGAAAGTGAGTGTTATGGGGCTGAGGTATCCAACTCTTCAAGTCCAGTATAATCTTTGATTATAATAATCTCAACCAGCTCAAATGCTCACCTTTTCTGGGCTGATTGTGAATACTGATAGCCTGGGTCTGATAGTTTCCATCATCATTCTGTACACACACAAGATGAGAGTCTGCCTTTTCATTGAAGCAGGCACCTCCTGCCAGGACATGCTCATTGGACTTGTTCATGGCTTTCATCATCTGCAATCAAAGAGAGTTAACCTTATTCTGACAAGAATAGGCATTTTTCTGTCTGACATGGCCCTACTCCATCTTCTCAAAGACAAAATAACAGAATAATATTACTTATTAAAGTGACAAAGGGGCCAGGTGTGGTGGCTCACGCCTGTAATCCTATCAGTCTGGGAGGCGAAGGTGGGAGGATCACTTGAGATAAGGAGTTGGAGACCAGCCTCAGCATAAGCAAGACTCCATCTCTACTAAAAATAGAAAAAATTCACTGGGCATGGTGGCACACACCTGTAGTCCCAGCTACTCAGGAGGCTAAGGCAGGAGGATTACTTGAGCCCAGGAATTTGAGGCTGCTGTGAGCTAGGCTGACACCACAGCACTCTAGCCCAGGCAACAGGGCAAGACTCTGTCTTAAAAAAAAAAAAGTGACAAAAGGGGCTACCAAATATTGAAAACAGTAAAAAATCACAGTCACCATTAGTAAATCAATATATACAAAAATTCCCTGTATAGTTTATAAGAGATTTGCACTATAACCTAATAAGCACATGACACATTTTACATTCATTTTTTGCCTTTTTATTGCTGCACTGAACTTAAGTAACTAAAATTAGTTTAGCTAATTGCAGTAGTTTCTCCTAGATTCTCTGAAGACATAAACTCTGAAACTCTAAGTTCAAAAAGAATGTCCCACATTAAAGTACATCTGCCTTCTTTTTCAATATCCAAAGAAATGAGGCCTTCTTCTAAAAACATATGAAATTCATTGTTTCTTAATTTTGCTAACTTGTTTTCAATTCTTTTGAGTATATATATTTGGGGGTAGAATTGCAGGGTCCTATGTTAATTCTAAGTTTAACCTATTGAGAAGCCACCAAATTATTTTTGTAGTGGTTGAAACATTTTACATTTCTACTAGCCATGTACAAGTGTTCCAATTTCTTAACATCCATGTCAACACTTGTTACCTTCCTTTTTTTCCAAAGCCATCCTAGTTGGTGTGAAATGGTACACCTCATGTGGTTCTGATTTGCATTTTTATAATGACTAATCGATGCTGAGCATCATTTCATGTGATTTTTTTTGCAGAACATACTTTGGGAATGTGATTTTTGACCATCTATATATTTTCTTTAGTGAACTATCTATTCAAGTCATTTACCCATTTTTTAATTGGGTTGTTTGTCCTTGTTTGCTTGTTTTTAGAGACAAGGTCTCGCTATCTTCCTCCTCCCACCTCAGCCTCACACATAGCCAAGACTAAAGGCACACGCCAACATGCTCTGCTCTCTTACTGAGTTGTAAGAGTTTTTTGTTTTTTTTTTTTTGAGACAGAGTCTCACTCTGTTGCCCAGGCTAGAGTGCCATGGCGTCAGCCTAGCTCACAACAACCTCAAACTCCTGGGCTCAAACGATCCTCCTGACTCAGCCTCCCAAGTAGCTGGGACTACAGGCATGCGCCACCATGCCTGTCTAATTTTTTCTATATATTTTTAGTTGTTGGCTAATTAATTTCTTTCTATTTTTAGTAGAGACAGGGTCTCGCTCTTGCTCAGGCTGGTTTTGAACTCCTGACCTTGAGCGTAAGCCTGCCTTGGCCTCCCAGAGTGCTAGGATTACAGGCGTGAGTCACCACGCCCGGCCAAGGGTTCTTTATATATTCTGGATACTAGGCCCTTATCAGATATATGATTTGCAAATATTTTCTCCCATTCTGTAGGGTGTCTTTTCACTTTCTTGACAATGTCTTGGATGCACAAAAGTTTTTAATTTTTATTAAGTTAAATTTATCCATTTTTTTCTTTTGCTGCTTGTATTTTCAGTGTCATATCTGAGAATCCAATGCCAGATCCAAAGTCACGAAAAATTACCCTATGTTTTCTTCTAATAGCTTTATGGTTTTTCCTTATATTTAGTTCATTGATCCATTTTCAGTTAATTTTTATATATAATATGTGGTGGGGACACAGTTTCATTCTTTTACATGTAGAAATCTAGTTGTCCAGCACTATTTGTTGGAGAGACTATTCTTTCACCATTGAATGATCATGAAACCCTGTTGAAATCAATTGGTCATAAATGTATGAATTCATTCCTAGCTTAATTCTACTCCATGCCAGTACCATAGTTTTGATTACTATGGGCTTTCAGTAAGTTCTGAAATTGGAAAGTATAAATCGTCCAATTTTGTTCTTCTTTTTTGAAGAACATTCTTGAATGGATATTCAAGGCCCCTTGCAATTTCAGATGAATCAGTATTGGGTTTCCAGTTCTGCAAAAAAGGCCACTAAAATTTTGACAGGGCTTGCATTGAATCTGTAAATTGCTTTTATTATTGACATCTTAACAATATTAAATCTTTCAGTCCATGAACACAGTAAATCTTTTCATTTATGTAGGTCTTCTTTAATTCCTTTCAGCAATGATTTATAGTTTTCAGGTTGTAAGTCTTTTATCTCCTTGGTTAAATTTATTTCTAGGTATTATATCAATACAACTCTAAAGCACCATCATCTCATGGCTTTACTTTGTTAGGTTTATAATGTTTATAACTTTTACAAAGTTAACATTTTAATATATTACTGTATCCTCAAAGCCATCTTAATTATAATTGAATACTCTTATACTAACATTTGTCAACTTCACTAATCCAAACCACTTCTATCAGGGTTTTCCAAAGGTTACTTTTAAATAATTCTTCTGCAAACAGGATGAGTCAGCTAGAAGATTCTGCTTAGCAAAGTCAACTGATAGACAAATTTAGGTTCTCATTTGCAATTTATATTTGTATCACATGAAAGAAACTGAGATGATCACAATTTTAAAGAATGTTCTATCCATCATTTCTTCCATATCATTAGGCTAAAGTGGTTTCTAATTTTGTCGACATAAGCAGTCTGAAACACTTTCAATTCAGACATTCTGAATAAATTAGCTAGCCTTGAAGGAAATCATTTCCCTGGATGTCAATTATTAAGATAAGCCCAATGAGATAAACAAACTTCATATACCTTTAGACATGAATGAATATATTTGTTCTCTTAAAATAATGTTCATTTATAATAAGAGCAGATCTTCCCAGATATTCGAAGGAAGTTACTGACCATAAAATAAACTTATACTTGTCATATAACGGTATAAATACTTGAATATACATTTTAGTTATGCTATTTCTCTATCAATTCAAATTCTGAAATATATCTTGTATTTATACGTATCTTCACCATAGTTCAAGGCCTAATTACCTCTTCTCTGGACATAATAGTAATTGGTTTTCCTACACTCAGTCTCTATCAGTTCTGATTCTTTCCACACAATGTTTCCGTACTTATCAAAGCACAGCTCTGATATGTCTGTCACACCTTCTCCATCTTGTCTTCCATTCAGAATCACAAGCTTTCTATGCTGTAGCCCCACACCCAATTTCCTGTCTTGCCTCCTTTCCTACAGTATCTTATATGCTGTTTATATGCATAACTATTTCCCAATGCCCCATCATTTCCCATCCCTGAGCCTATGCATGTTTTTATTCAGCCTTTTTTTTCTCTCATATCCATTCACTTGAAAAAGCTGTCCCCGCAAAACACTAATTCCCACATGATGCTTTCTTTAACCCTCAATCAGACACTAATGTAACCACTCCCTTCTTTGAAATGCCATAGCACATTCTCTGTATTTTTTATACCCCATTATCCATATTCACCCTTGGATAATGATGAATAGCAAGACCACCAGTATTTGAATACTGGCTTTGTTAGTAACTAGTTGTGTGCCCTTGGGCAATTTACTTCACCTCTCTGTGTCCCAGTATCCTCCTCTGTAAAATGGGATAATAAAAGTAACTATTTCACAGAGTTATGAGAGTTAAATAAATATTTACAAAGTGTTTAGAACAGCACCAAACACATAATAAGCACTGATTAAATGTTTGTTAAATAAAATTTGTATGCTCATCTTCCCTGCCCTGCATACTGAACCTTAAAAACAGCAGTAAATAATTCAACCAAGTACCTCTTAGGAGATAATGGAACTTAGGACCATTCCTAAGAGCTTACAAATTAATGAGAATGACTTACTGATAAAAGGCAGAGAAACAACTGCAGTAACAATAGTATGTGCAAAGTAGTTAACATTTATGGAGCACCAACCATGAGCCAAGCACTGAGTTAGCTGAGCTAGATGCTACTTGGGTATTAACTCAAATGAACTATTTTAATACATCAAGTGAAATAGCACATGAGCTTTATCACCCTATTTCCTACCCAGGGAGCCCAAGAAAATCACAAGAGACAATTAAAAGAATATAGTTCTATGAAAGACTGTGCTGGAAGAATGGGTGAGTGAGGAGTTATATCTAATCCATCTCTAAATTAACACACCATGTATTTCAATTTCCTCTCTGAAATCTCATGTTTCAAAAATGACAGTTTATCAAACTTTTTGATTTCAACTAGGAAGACTTGTAGAAGAGACATTTAAGCAGTGCTTTGAGGAATAGTTACAATTTGTATGATATGTTACACTTAGCACAAGGCCTTGCTCCTGGCAGGTACTGAATAAATATTTGAATATATTAATTAATAAACCAAATAAGTAGGAATAGATTTGGTGGGTTTGTCTCAGTATAAAGTTATACTGAGAGTTCATACTGTTAGCACAATAGCTCAGAAAAATTCTCAGTTCACTTGTAATTTCAGTGTCACAAAGATTAAGTATCCAATAAAATAAGTTTTAATGATTCAATTCTATAAACATTTAAAGTGATTATCAAGTGATTATCAAGTGATTATCAAAGACTTTAGGTAGGGAGATCCATTGTAAAGATGTGAAAAATCTAAGAAAGTGAACAACTGCATTAGGGATACACAAGGGAGAATGAAAGACATACTCTCTGCCCTCAGGTGGCTCATAATTCAGAGCAGGATGGGATTCATACCTATCAGCTACACACGCTACTTGAATAAAGAACAGTTGGGAAAACAGAGAAGAAAAAGAATGATACTGCCTAGGGGAGGGGGAACTCTATGGAGGTTTCCCAAAAACTATAACATATGAGTTAGTTTTGAAATAAGGTACAGAAAAAGAATATTCTGGAGAAAGGGAACGGCATGAGTGAAGGAACAGATATAGAACTGAGAAAGAAACCCTGAGCTGAATAATGATGGAACAGGTAGAGGAATATTCTTTCTTGTTATTTAGGAAAACTGTAAATATGTACTCTCCCAGTGGAGGGGAGGGGGGGGAGGGGAGGGGAGAAGAAAAAGAAAAAGAAAAAGAAAAAGGAAAAGAAAAAGAAAAAGAGGTCAGAAGATAATGAGTTAAGAAACACAAAAGGTGTATAAGGACTTAGGTTTTTATTCTGACTGGGATGAAAACATCTTCAGAGAGTTTTGAGCAGAGGAGTGATGTGACATGTCTGAGTTTTAAAAGGATCACTTAGGCTATTGTGCTGAGAACAGACTGACTGGGACAAGGGCACCAAAAGAAAATTAGGTAGGAGGCTATTGTATAAATCCAGATCAGAGACCAGATTGGTTCAAGGATTGCAAGGTGGTTGGAGACATATTTAGAAGGCAGTGCCAACAAAATTTCTTGATAGATTGGACTTTCTATCTGTCAGGGAATGAAAGAAAGAAGATTCAAAGATGATTGAAAAGTTGTGGGCCTAGATAACTGGTAGAATGATGGCCATTAACTTAGGGAAGACTACAAGATGACCACGTTTTGAGGGAAGAGCAAGAAATCATAGTTCAACTTGTTAGGCTCAAGATACCTATGCAAGTAGAGATGTCAAGTGGGCAATATGACACTCAAGTCTTCAGGCTGAAAATAAACATTTGGAAGACATCAGCACAGAGACAGTATTTAAGCTCATAGGACTGGATAAAATCACCAAAGAAATGAATAGAGACAAATAAGACAAGGACTAAGGACTAAGACAAGGACAAGGACTTGGCTTCTCCAAAATGAGTAAGAAACGGGGTCAGAAAGGGAAATGTACAGAGGTAGAAGTTAAATTTTGAGAAATGAAGGATGCCCTAGGAATCCAGGGCTTTTTGCAGTGTTTGATATAAACATTGTAAGATTAGAGCTGACAGTCTCCAGGCTAAAAGTGGCAGCAAGGCTGTGAATTCTGGGAGAGAGAGAAAGCGAAGAGTTTGGCTAGAAGCCTAGTGTCCTAGACTCACTGTTCACTCCTGTCAATGGGAGAAGACAGTATTATCCTGCATACAGAAGTTCAGCAGGGACTTCCTATGGCAGTAAGTGGACATACAGCATCATGGGCTCCTTCTTGGGGATCCTTTGATTTGAATTTATACCTATGGCTAAATACTCTTATGTATAAACTAGGAATAGCTATACTTAATCAATGGAATATCATCTCCCTCCCCTGCACTATTCTCCAGAGCACCTCAGACCAACTCCTTTCATTCCTTTGAAAAAAGGACTATGAGCTCCTCCTTCCTAGAAGAAATGTATTCCTTGAAGGCCAGAAAATCAAACACTTCACAAACAGATTTTAGTGCCATCTGTTCTCACCAGTGTTGCAACGAACCTTTGGAATTATATTATACTTTTGTGACTTCACACTTCTCTGAAGAATATGTGTAGTTTTTAATTAAAATACATCAAAGCTCCTATTTTAGAATTCTTAGAGTGGGAAAGGCCATTCAACCTATTTTTCAGCCTAACTTATACAAGACAGAAAACTGTACAAATAAACTATTTCACAGATTCTTGCATTATATTACAACCAAAATAAACTTCTCCAGTCCTGTCTTTTTGTCCTTGTCTCTAGTCCTGAGTAAAATGTTAACAAAATCTTGTCCCTTTTTGTATGAGATTTTGACAGGTTAACTGTGGCTATATTCTTGTAGTGACCTGATAAAAGTTTGAATATCCACTACATAACTAGAAAAAATGGTGTATTTTTCTTTTTTTTTTTCTTTTCTTTTTTTAAAACCTTGGTCACTCTTTGACAAAAAATGGTGTATTTTTTATAGTTATATTTAAAATAATTTTTCCAGGTGTGGTAGCTCATGCCTATAATTCTAGCACTCTGTGAGCTAGGCTAACGTCACAGCACTCTAGCCCAGGCAAGAGTCTCAAAAAAAAAAAAAAAAAAAAATTTAACTAGAAGTTTATAATCTAACTATAGTCTAACTAGAAGCTTATAGTCTCAGCTACTAGGAGGCTAAAGCAGGAGGATCATCTAAGCCCAAGAGTTCAAGGCTGCAATGAGCTATGATCACACCACTGTACTCCAGCCTGGGCAATGGAGTGAGATCTAGTCTCAAACCAACAAATAAAAGAAAAAAATGAGAACAAAGAGATGGGATAAATAGAAAACAAATGGCAAGATGTAGATTTAAACCCAGCCATATCAATAATCACTCCAATATACATGATCTAAACACCTTCAAAGGAAGACATTGTCAGATTGGATAAGCAAAAAAGATTCAACTATATGTTGTATATAAGCAAACCACTTGAAATTATAAGGAAACAAATATTTTAAAAGTAAATGGGTGGGACTAGCCTGAATAAGAGTGAGACCCCATGGGTTTGAGGACGGAATGTGATGGAGCAATACATTACAAAGCGGTTCACGGAAACTTTTGGAAGTAATTTTTAAAAATTACTTCCAAAAAAAAACTGGCAAAAAGCACATAAAGTGTACAATTTGATGAGTTCTGACATGTACTCACACCCATAAAAACAGCACTTGAAAAAATACTATTCACTTGGGAATGATATCTGATCATCTTACTACCATACAGGAAGCTCCCAGAAAAGGCAGGCATAATGTTATTACTCATCTTTGTATTTCACTTTACAGAATATATTTAACAAATGTTTGTGAAATAGATAATAAAACTTCAAATATGAGAAATAAAACCAGTTTTCAATGTATAGTCTCTTTCAACACTCTTCTGGGCACAAATTACATACAAATAATTCATTTTAAAGATTTGACTCTACCTGTTCTAATTTATTAGTCTTTGGTATTACAAGGTAGAACCATATAACAGCTAAAGACTGCTAATTAAATCCCAGAAAAAATTAAGCACACATTATAATATGGCTGCTATTTTATAATGTTAAAAAAAAAAAAACATCGCATGGAAAGTCATGGGTAAAAGGTTTCCTCACATAGGTCATTCTCATAATAACAGTGAGTGTTAAGCTCATGAATCCAATAAGACATCTGTGTGACCCTAAGTGCATACCAAGTACAAAATGTTTATTGAATGGATAAATGATTTTTTTTGTTTCTTTGGTTTTTTTTTTTTTTGGTTTTTTTTTTGAGACAGGGTCTTGATCTGTGTCTCCCAGGCTGGTGTACAGTGGTATCATCATAGCTTACTGTAACTTCAAACTCCTGGGCTCAAGCCTTCCTTCTTTTATACTAAGAAATAGTAGAGTTACCACCCTGCTTAATAAAACAATAAATTTTGTTGTTGTTGTTGTTTTGAGACAGAGTCTCACTTTGTTGCCCAGGCTAGAGTGAGTGCCTGGCATTAGCCTAACTCACAGCAACCTCAAACTCCTAGGCTCAAGTGATCCTCCTGCCTCAGCCTCCCAAGTAGCTGGGACTACAGGCATGCGCCACCATGCCCAGCTAATTTTTTGTGTATATATATTTTAGTTGGTCAATTAATTTCTATTTTTGGTAGAGACAGCGTCTCGCTCAGGCTGGTTTCAAACTCCTGACCTCGAGCAATTCGCCTGCTTCGGCCTCCCAGAGTGCTAGGATTACAGGTGTGAGCCACTATGCCCGGCCTAAAACAACAAATTTTAAGCACTATTTTATCACACTAAGTTTTAAAACAAAATTTCTCTTTAAAACCCCAATAATTACCATTAGATATTTTATAACTGATTATAAGAAATTTTTTTTTTTTTTTGAGACAGAGTCTCGCTTTCTTGCCCAGGCTAGAGTGAGTGCCATGGCATCGGCCTAGCTCACAGCAACCTCAAACTCCTGGGCTCAAGCAATCCTCCTGCCTCAGCCTCCCGGGTAGCTGGGACTACAGGCATGCGCCACCATGCCCAGCTAATTTTTTGTATATATATTTTAGTTGGTCAATTAATTTATTTCTATTTTTGGTAGAGACGGGGTCTCGCTCAGGCTGGTTTCGAACTCCTGACCTTGAGCAATCCGCCCGCCTCGGCCTCCCAAAGTGCTAGGATTACAGGCGTGAGCCACCGCGCCCGGCCTATAAGAAATTTTTATATTTAAGAAAGACTTCACATGCAAATAGGCAAAGAAGATCGTTTATATAATTCTGTTAATATGTGTATAGCATGCATAATTTCATTATAGTTATAAAATACAGCTTAATTCAAAACGTAATCATTTGCTTTTGGAACCTTATTTAAAGCCATATTGGGACTTACAATAAGCTGTGCTTAAATGTTAAAAATAGTTGAAAATAACATATATTTCTAGTAAGAGAAAAAAATTTTTAAATTTTACCATTAATATTACAGATAGAAGGCTAATTTTATACCTTAATCAAAAATGCAAATCTGGGACTGCAAATTAGTGCAACCTTTCTGGAAAAGAATTTGGAGATACCTCAAACAGCTAGATATAGAAATACTATTCGACCCTGCAATAGCATTGTTGGGCATCTACCCCAAAGAGCATAAGACATTCTATTAGAAAGACATTTCTACCCGAATGTTTATCGCAGCACAATTCACTATTGCAAGGACGTGGAAACAACCCAAGTGCCTGTCAATTCAAGAGTGGATAATTAAAATTTGGTATATGCTCACAATGGAATATTAATCAATTCTAAGAAACAACAGTGAGCTAGCACTGTTTATGCTATCCTGGATTAAGCTTAAGCCTGTTATCCCAATGATTAAGTAAATGGCTGAGTGAGGAAGGAAGGGGGAAAGGGAAGAGGGAAGGGAGGGAGGGGACGGAGGGAGGGAGGGAGGAAGAAAGGAAGGAGGGGAGGAAGAAGGAAGGAAGGAAGGAAGGGAGGAGGAAAGAAGGGAGGTGACACAAGACCAAGAAAATCGGCTCCACATCTACTCTCCATCAAATTGGTACTGACTAGGCCGGGCGCGGTGGCTCACGCCTGTAATCCTAGCTCTTGGGAGGCCGAGGCGGGCGGATTGCTCAAGGTCAGGAGTTCAAAACCAGCCTGAGCAAGAGCGAGACCCCGTCTCTACTATAAATAGAAAGAAATTAATTGGCCAACTGATATATATATATAAAAAATTAGCCGGGCATGGTGGCGCATGCCTGTAGCCCCAGCTACTCGGGAGGCTGAGGCAGGAGGATTGCTGGAGCCCAGGAGTTTGAGGTTGCTGTGAGCTAGGCTGACGCCATGGCACTCACTCTAGCCTGGACAACAAAGCGAGACTCTGTCTCAAAAAAAAAAAAAAAAAATTGGTACTGACTGATTAAAACTATGGTGCTCAAATGGTGGTAGTACTCACCAGGGATTGGCGGGGGACCGACATCCTAGGGATGTGGTGAGCATTGTAGGGGGAAAGGGAATGTCTCTAACCCTTCTTAGGGAGAGGCAAAGATATACAAGGTAACCAAAATGCCAAAAAAAAGAAAAGAAAAGAAAAGAAAAGAAAAGAAAAGAAAAGAAAAGAAAAGAAAAGAAAAGAAAAGAAAAGAAAAGAAAAGAAAAGAAAAGAAAAGAAAAGAAAAGAAAAGAAAAGAAAAGAAAAGAAAAGAAAAGAAAAGAAAAGAAAAGAAAGAAACTTCTATCAGGTGGTGGGCAGGTGGGGGGAGAGGAGAGGAAGGGTGTGCACTTACATAATGGGTTTGGTGCGCACCACCTGGGGGTTGGACACGCCTCAGGGTCTGGCATGTGGGGTGGCAATATATGTAACCCTAACAATATCTATACCCCCATAATATAATGAAATATAACAAGTATGACAAAATCAAGAAAAAAAAGATCAGATTCATATAATTCATCTATGTAATAGACTTGTTCTTCTGCTTGTAGGATTACCTAAATAAAATGCATTTGTATGTATCTGTGCAAAAACAAAAATGCAAATCTATCACTGATTATCATAGCTCAAAAGGTCAAATGACACAACAAATGGCTAAAGAATTTACAAATTGGCTTTTCTGTAATGAAACTCCCCATAATTGAACTACTAGACTATACAATATTATGAACCAATATAATTGTCAATTAATTAAAAACAAAATTTCGAAGTAATCATGTATTTTTCACCTTCATTCATGTTTTTTCAACTATGAAAAATATACCTTCATGATAAATCTTACCTCATTGTATCTGTTGCTGGGAATTTTGATGCTGGTTTTCCGAACTTCCATATCAACCACCAAACCTTGCACTACTGGCAAGGTATACTGGTAATTTCTGAAGTCCTGAGCCAAAGCAGATTGAAGTAGAATAAAGAATTCATCAATGGTAGGAATTGATTTATAGTAATAAAATAAACACAAATGGAAAGAACATTAATATTTAAAGATCCTATTTATTTAAATAAGGAAATGTATAATGAAAGCCCCACTGTATTTTAGCTCTCCATTTAGACTGTAAACTCTTATAAGTAAAACAGTTTCATATACCCCTGTATACAACACTAAACAAATATCTGAATTCTTACCCTGCTTTATCATCATTTAACATTTTCTAAATTTATTTGTTAAATCCCCGTAAGATAAGCTTCAAGAGGGTTCAGACTCTAACTTATTTTGTTCTTGCTATATCCTTAATGCATCTTAGACACTCAATATTTGTGGGAAACACACACACACACACACACACACACACAAAATATCCAATGTGGCTGAAGCAAAGTAAGCAAGAGTGGTAGGAGTTGAGGTCAAAGTAAGAACATATGTCAAGATTTTATAGTTTCTTGTAGGTCACCACAAGGACTTCTGACTTACTCTAGGTAGCTTTTGACCTGTTTTAACATTTTTGACTTTTTTATAACAAACAGGTGGTAGTAAGGGAACAAGGATAGAAAAAAAGGAGATCAGATAAACACAATAAAAATAACCCAGGTAAGAGATAGTGATGATAGACCAGGATGTTAATTAACATTTCAAAAGATAGTGAGAAGTTGTCAGATTCTAGATATATTTGAAAGGAAAAATTGACAATATTTGCCACTGAGTTGGATATAGAATGTGAACAATAAACGCAAGACTTCAAGATAATTCTAAATTTTCTGACCAGATATACCAGAAAACTGGAACTACCATTTACTGAGATGTAAAATATCATGTGAGTTAGAGAGTATTTCTAAGTAACTTACCTATATTACTTGCAACAGAGTTCAAGAACATTGATAGGGGGCCAGGTGTGGTGGTTCACGCCTATAATACTAGCATTGTGGGATGCCTAGGCGGGAGGTTCACTTGAGGTCAAGAGTTCAAGACCAGCCTGAGCAAAAGCAAGACCCCCATCTCTACTAAAAGTAGAAAAATTAGTCAGGCATCATGGTGCGAGCCTATAGTCACAGTTCCTTGAGAGGCTGAGGCAAGAGGATCGCTTGAGCCCAGAAGTTTGAGGTTGCTGTGAGCCAGGCTGATGCCATGGCAGTCTACTCAGGGCAACAGAGTGAGACTCTGTCTCCAAAAAAAAAAAAGAAAGAAAGAAAGAAAGAAAGAAAGAACATTGACAGGAACACAAAAAGTATCCAGCACCCAAGAACGTAAAATCACAGTGTTAAGTTTGCAAAGAAACAGGAAAATACAACACAAAATGAGGGGAAAAAAAAAATCAATCTATGGAAACTAAGCCAGAACCAACAGAAGATGTTAGAATTACCAAAGATAGTATAACAGTTATTACAATTGTATTCTAGATGTTCAAAAAGTTAAGTAGAGGCATAAAAGATCTAGAAAGACCCAAGTAAAACTTCTAGAGATGAAAATTACAGTGCCTGAGATTTGTTAAAAGATGGATGGAATTTACAGCAGCTTAAACACTGCAAAATAAAAGATTAACAAAATTGAAAGTGTAACAATAAAAATTATCCTAAAGGAAATAGAAGAAAAAAAGATTGAAAAAGAAATTAAAAAATCACTCGAGGTCAGGCGCGGTGGCTCACGCCTATAATCCTAGCACTCTGGGAGGCCGAGGCAGGTGGTTAGCTCAAGGTCAGGAGTTCGAAACCAGCCTGAGCAAGAGCGAGACCCCATCTCTACTATAAATAGAAATAAATTAATTGGCCAACTAATATATATATAGAAAAAATTAGCTGGGCATGGTGGCACATGCCTGTAATCCCAGCTACTTAGGGGGCAAGGCAGGAGGATTGCTTGAGCCCAGGAGTTTGAGGTTGCTGTGAGCTAGGCTGACACTACAGCACTCACTCTAGCCTGGGCAACAAAGTGAGACTCTGTCTCAAAAAAAAAAAAAAAAAAAAGTGAACTGTAAAACAATTTCAAGCAGCTTAATATATATGTAATTGGAGTTCTTGAAGGAGAAAAGTGGGTGAACAGAAAACATATTATTTGATGAAAACTATAAACCCATGATCTAAGAAGCTCAATGAATCCCAGCATAATATGAAGAAAACTATACCACAGCATATTATAATCAAATTGCTCCAAACCAGTGCTTAATAGAATACATATATTTTTAAAGCAGCCAGAGAAGAAAAAAAATGTTATGTAGAGAGGAACAAAGACAAAAGGGAAAACAATGCAGTCAAGAAGACAGTGGAACATCTTTAAAATACTCAAAGAAGAAAACCTAGAATTCTACATTCAGCAAAAATATCTTTCAAATATGAAAATGAAATAATGATGTTACAAACACAAAATCTGAAAGAATTCATCACCAGCAACCTTATTCTAACCTTATTCTACAAGAAATGTTGCAGGCAATCATTCCAGCAGAAGGAAAATGACACCAGATGGAAATACAGAGTTACACAAAGGAATGAAGAGCATAGAAAATGGCAACTAGAAGGGTAAATCTACAAGAATTTTTCTTATTGTTCAAATCTCTTTAAAAGATAATTGGAGGAGAGTGACATCAGCAAGACGGCTGACTAGAATTGCCTGGTGCTCATCCTCCTACAAAAAGGGACCAAAACAACAAATAAACAACTGTATTTCTACTGGAATGATTGAGGAAGTATGCTGAAGATCGGCAGGAAAGTGGCAAAATCCCCATGGAGCAAGAGAACCCCGGGACAGCACCATAGAGAGGAAAGCAGGCACCCAATCTCTGCCACACTGTCTCTCCCACCAGGGTCAGGTGAGACTTCTCACAGGGAAGAGGTAAGCTGGAGACCTCCAGTGGTCCCCATTATCACTGCAGATGCCTACAGTCATCCCTGGCCCTAAATCCAATTTTAAGAGTGCCCTGGAGTTCAGGAAACTGCACTGCCTCAGAGGACCCTCTTGCACAACCCCCCACCAGACCCAAACTGCTACAGCAAGGTGCCATCTTGAAACTGGACCCATTGCTAGAGTTCATCCTGCCCTGGGGGCCAATAGCCCCTGCATCTCTCCATCTTTGAAGCCCCTCAGTTGATTCCACCATGCTCAAACGGGTAGCTGCAGCACTACAATCCCGGCTACTCGGAGCCTAGGCTCAGCAGAATGGCTGAGACCCTGGCATCAAACCCACAAGGCACCCCATACCCTCAGGTAACAGGCAGACCTATACAGTGGGGAAACCAAGACACAGCCAGCTGGCTCGCCATGCCTGGCCATGACAGGCAGTCCAGCACAATAAAGGCCATGATAAACCCACAGCTAACATCACATTGAATGGGGAAAAGCTGAACATTTTCCCTCTGAGATCAGAAACAAGACAAGGATAACCACTTTCACTGCTTCTATTCAATGCAGTACTGGAAGTCCTAACCTGAGCAATTAGGCAAGAGAAAGAAATAAAGGCATGATGGCTCATGCCTGTAATCCTAACACTTTGGCAGGCAGAGGCAGGAGGATCACTTGAAGCCAGGAGTTCAAAACCAGCCTAGACAACACAGCAAGATCCCATCTTTACAAAAAATTAAAAAATTAGCCAGATGTGGTGGTGCATACCTCTAGTCCCAGTTACTTGGGAGGCTGATGCTGGGGGATCACTTGAACCCAAGAATTTGAGGTGGCACTGAGGATGCTATTGCACTCTAGCCCCGGCAACAGAGTAAGACTTAGTCTCAAAAAAATAAAAACAAGGCCGGGCGCTGTGGCTCACGCCTGTAATCCTAGCTCTTGGGAGGCCGAGGCGGGCAGATTGCTCAAGGTCAGGAGTTCAAAACCAGCCTGAGCAAGAGCAAGACCCCGTCTCTACTATAAATAGAAAGAAATTAATTGGCCAACTGATATATATATATAAAAAAATTAGCCGGGCATGGTGGCGCATGCCTGTAGTCCCAGCTACCCGGGAGGCTGAGGCAGAAGGATAACTCGAGCCCAGGAGTTTGAGGTTGCTGTGAGCTAGGCTGACGCCACAGCACTCACTCTAGCCTGGGCAACAAAGCGAGACTCTGTCTCAAAAAAAAAAAATAAATAAATAAATAAAAATAAAAATAAAAACAACAAAACAAACAAACAAGAAATAAAAGGCATATAAACTGGAAAGGAGGAAGTCAAATTGTCCCCTGTTAGCATGTATGACATGATCTTATATTACATAAAAACCCCTTAAGACTCCACAAAAAAACTGTTAGAACCAATAAACAAATTCAGCAAAGTTGCAGGATAAAAAATTAATGTGCAAAAATCAGTAGTGTTTCTATATATGCTAATAGTGAACTATGTGAAAAAGAAATCAAGAAAACAATTCCATTTATAATAGATACAAAAGAAATAAGATACCTAGGAATAAACTTAACCAAGGACATAAAAGATCTCTACACTGAAAATTATAAAACACTGATGAAAGAAATTGAAGATGACAGAAATGGAAAGATATCCTGTGTTCATGAATTGGAAAAATTAATAACGTGAAAATGGCCATAAAACTCAAAGTGATCTATAGATTTTATGCAATCTCTATCAAAATATCAATAGCATTCTTTACAGAATTAGAAAAAATCCTAAAAATCATACGAATCACAAAAGACCCCAAAAAGCCAAAGCAACCCTGAGCAAAAAGAACAAAGCTGAAGATATCACATTACCCAACTTCAGAATACATTACAAAGCCATAGTAACCAAAACAGCATGTTATTGGCATAAAAACAGATACATGAACCAATGGAACAGAATAGAGAGCCTAGAAATAAATTCACACACTGATTTTCAACAAAGTTGCCAAGAACACACACTAAAGAAAAAGCAGTCCTGTCAATAAATGGAAAATTATATATCCACATGCAGAAGAATGAGAATAGACCCCTACCTCTCACTGTATAAAAAATCAACTCAAGCCGGGCGCGGTGGCTCACGCCTGTAATCCTAGCACTCTGGGAGGCTGAGGCGGGCGGATTGCTCGAGGTCAGGAGTTCGAAACCAGCCTGAGCAAGAGCGAGACCCCGTCTCTACTATAAATAGAAAGAAATTAATTGGCCAACTAATATATATATAAAATTAGCCGGGCATGGTGGCGCATGCCTGTAGTCCCAGCTACTCGGGAGGCTGAGGCAGCAGGATTGCTTGAGCCCAGGAGTTTGAGGTTGCTGTGAGCTAGGCTGACGCCACGGCACTCACTCTAGCCTGGGCAACAAGCGAGACTCTGTCTCAAAAAAAAAAAAAATCAAAAAAAAAAAAAAAAAAATCAACTCAAAATGGATTAAAGACAAATTTAAAACCCCAAACTATGAAACTACTAGAAGAAAACAAGGGAACACTCATGATATAAGGCTGGGCAAGAGATTTTTAGATATGACCTCAAAAGCACAGGGAACAAAAGCAAAAACAGACAATTAAATTAAATCAAACTAAAAAGCTTCCTCCAAGCAAAGGAAACTATTAACAAAATGGAGAGACAACACAGAATGGAAGAAAATATCTGCAAACTGCACATCTGATGAGGGATGAATATCCAGAATATATAAGGAATTTAATCCAATGGTGAAAAGACAAAGACCCTGATTAAAAATGGGCAAAAGGCTGGGCACGGTGGCTGATGCCTATAATCCCAGCAGTCTTGGAGGTCAAAGTGGGAGGATCGCTTGAGGCCAGAAGTTTGAGATAAGCTTGGAGAGCATAGTGAGACCCTGTCTCTACAAAAAAATAGAAAAATTAGCCAGTGTTGTGGTGTGCACCTGTAGTCCCAGGTACTCAGGAGGCTGAGGCAGGAGGATCACTTGAGCCCAGGAATTTGAGGTTGCAGTGAGTAAGATGATGCCTCTGCACTCTAGCCCATGTGACACAGCAAGACCCTGTCTCAATACTATGCTATACTATACTATTAAAATAAGTAAAATTAAACTAAAATTAAAATTAAAAATAGACAAAAAACCTTGAGACATTTCTCAAAAAACATACAAATGATCAATGGTATATGAAAAAATGCTCAACATCACTAATCACAGGGAAATGCAAATCAAACTCATAAAGAGATACCATCTCACTCCAGTTTAAATGGCTACTATCAAAAATATGAAAGAAAACAAGTGTTGACAAGGATGTGGAGAAAAGGGAACCCTTACATTCCATTGGTGGAAACATAAATTAGAATATAGTGAAAGGAAATGAAATCAGTACCTCAAAGACATTACTGCACTCCATGTTTATTGTAGCACTATCCACAATAGCCAAGACGCCGAATCAACCTAAATGCCTAACAAATGAACGGATAAAGAAAATGTGGTATACCTACACAATGAAATACTATCTGGCCATAAAAAAATGATTTCCTGTCATTTGAGACAAAGTGGACAAACCTTTAAATGAAATATGCCAGACAGAGAAAGACAAATACTGAATGATCTCATATATGGAATCTTTTTAAAAAAGTTGTTCTCATAGAAGTAGAGAGTAGAACAGTGGTTACCAAAGACCAGGGAGGGAATAGGAAAGGGGATGATGGGGAAAGGTTGGCCAACAGGTACAAAGTTACAATTAGATAGGAGGAATAAATTCTAGTGTTCTATTTCACAGTAGGGTGACTATAGTTAATAGTAATGTATTGTGTATTACAAAGTAGATAGAAGAGAGGTTTTTTAAAGTTCTCACCTCAAAAAACAATAAATGCATGGGGTGAGGTGATGGATATGCTAATTATCCTTGAACATCATACAATGTATACATGGATTGAAACATCAGAATGTATCCCATAAATATGTACAATAATATGTCAATTAAAAATTAAAACTTTTTAAAAGGTCAGGGAAAAAAGATAACTAGAGCTATAGTTTTCAGCATGATGAGTGAGGAAATTCACCAAATCCACTCCCCAAAAAGCAACTAAAACGCTGGGTAAAGGGTTAAAAAAAAACCAACCATTTCAGTGTTCTGGAATGAGACCAAAGGCACACAACACACTGAGAAGTGTTTTTCATGAAAATTCTCCCATACAAACTCCCATGAAGGAAAAAGAAAAAAAAAAATTCCCAACTTACTGCAAGAAGATTCATGATGGTATGCCCCGTCTCTCCAAACAATGGCTTCCGAAATCTGACACTGAACAGTGGGCACGGATAAACTATGGAAACAAGAAATGACCAGATTAAGTTTGGCAGCTTAAAATTTTGGTAAAAGAGACATAATGGCTAATATATTTTTCAAAATATAATTGTAATGACTCGTTAGAACATGTCAAATTTAAGGCTCAAAATGTATTTATATAGCATGGTAGCAGATAAATCCTGGGCCACAGCAAGTCTTTTGATGATCAGAATAAGCCTTTTGATGTAGGTGTTTTCAAAAATGACCCACAAGGTCTTAAGAAGCATTATTTTTCAAACTGAACTGGTATGATCCAGGAAACAAGTATCTCCTGATTCTTCAGTGCTCAAGAAAGTTTAAGAATTCACTCTCTTCTTTTTCTTTTCTTTTTTCTTTCTTTTCTTTCTTTCCTTCTTTCCTCCCTTCCTTCCTTCTTTCTTTCTCCTTCCTTTTCTTTTTCCTTTTTTCTTCCCTCTCTTTTTTCCTTCTTTCTTTTTTTTCCTTTCTATCTATTTATCTGTCTATCTATTTAGAGATGGGGTCTTAGTCTGTCACCCAGGCTGGAGTAGAGTGGCACGAACATAGGTCACTGCAGCCTCGAACTCCTGGCCTCAAGTGATCCTTCAGTCTCTACCTCCTGAGTAGCTGGGATTACAGACACAAGCCACTATGCCCACCAAGGGTTCAGTGTTCTACACCTCCTAACCAGGACCATCCTTGGGAGAGCCAAATCACAGGTGTTCCTACGGGCTGGCTTATCCCCCTTGAACCTTATGGTTTGAAATCCCTGTATAAGACAGGAAGATACATATGTTGTTTCCTCTGCATACATTCCTTCCCTTTCCCCATTAAACTTAGCTGATTCATATGCCTCCTTCAGAGTTCAATCCAGAGGCACCTAAGTCCAAGACATGTTTCTTATCCAACTTGTGTTTCATTCCTGGTCAAGTTAGAGCCCATCTTGGAGCTCCCAAAGAACTTAACTTTGAGCATAGGTTTTATACAATACAGTATTATAATCATGATTTCTGTATGTGTTCCTAATAAAGGTTCCCAAGAGCCTATAATGAGGTCTTAGCCATTTCTGAATTCCCAGGATTCGTGATATATGGTAGGTCTTTATTACTGAATTCTTACTGAATGAATGAATAAATAAGTGAAAGAATAAAGTTGACTTGCTGAGAACATATAATATGCTGTTTTATGATTTATAAAATGTTCCATCATTTGATCCTTTTAACAATCCAATGTAATATAAAAGGCATTATTACTGTATTATCTCACTTTACAAAGAAACTGATAATCAGAACTTGAGTGACTTGGCCCAAAGTTACAGAGCTCATAAGTGGTGGAGTTGAGAACCTTACTCGAGTGGTCTGATTCCTAGCACAGAGTACTTTTAATTGGGTGAAGATATAAAATTTAAAGTTTGCATTTAACCTACAATGTCTTTAAAAATATCCAACTTAGTTGCACTGGTATAACCATTAGGTTATAGCTGTAACCTATATCTGCCTATCTGTATCCTATCTTACCAACTAAGAGTGGTCTCCAGACCACCAGCTTCCAGTATCTGTATGTTAAGTAAAATATGTCAAAACTATTTTCCAACCACGTGACAAAGAATATGCTCATCATATACAGATGCTATAGAAAATAAAGTTACTTAAGTTCAAGTTCATTTTTCTGATGATAATCATGTTTTTGTCAATGAACTACAAAAACAGCAAGTTTACAAGGTAATAATCACCAACTTACTCATTCAATATTTTTAGTCCTTTCCATTACAGCCAAAATAAGCTGAGACACTAGCCAAATTTAGCTTAGCTATTTCAAAGGATTATTTCTGCTGAATTATATCACCAAACAGAGGCCTCTGAATATTTCAGGCATTATTTGTCATCACACCTTGATCATGTGATTTAGAAGAAGGTGTTTTACTACTTACGTCGATATTCAGCTCCAAGTCTCAACATTAGTCGGATGGGAAACACCTTAGCCCAAGGAGTTTCCCATTTCTGGATGAGAATCCCAAATAGGTAAGGTGGGGTTGGGAGTACTAGGTCTTGAAGTGACTGGTAGGTAGATGTCACATATAAGAATCCACCATGTTCTTTACTGCCAAGAAAACTTTGACTGAAGAAGGAATGTCCCAAATTGCCCACAACATTCCCTAAAACAAAAAGTTCATTAATTATGTTATATCAATGAATTAATCATATTTTTAATAGTCATTATTATACAACACTGGACTGGATAGACACTACCAAACACTAATTCCAAATCTTTCACCATGAAAGAATTGTTTTTAAAAAGTTGCTTTTTAAATAAATGGCATTTACTAAACAAAAATTTGTATTCCAATTTTATCAGGACTTCTGGTGAGCATAAAATAATTTATATTACCACACTGTTGAAGTTCTTCTAGCTAAAAGCCAAAAATATTGATGCTTTCCTTACTTAAACTGTACAACTTCACTGTATGAATTACTATAGATGTCTCAGAATAAAAATTACTGCCTAAAAGATCATGAAAAATGTTAAGATTAGGTAACTGCTCTCACAAAATTTACACTCTCACTGGGTGAACAAAGTAAACTCGTTAACATAATGAATTAACACAATAAATGTGTTAATGAGACATTAAGGGAAGAAGAGGATTTACAGAGAAGGTAATAACATAGATAGGATTTATTCTTTAGTTAAGACAATATGAAACAGATCTACAACTTGGGGCTTATTTAAATTCACATTAAGCAGGTTTTTCTCTTTTAACTACAAATGCTCTTTTTCTATGGACTTTCTAATTCAAACACTTTTGTGAATGAAACAATGAATGAAATAGCTCTTCATTAAGGAGACATTATCACTTGAGAATTACAAAAGAACTTCCCAACAAGAGCTGTTCAATAATGAACAGCATATGTTCAATAATGAACAGCATATGTTCACTAGACATGTACAAAATTCCTTTGATACCTCTGAAAGCAGAAATATCAAATAAAGTTATCTCCATCAGAGAATTTAATGTTTACTTTTCCTGAAAACTAGAGTTTGTTCATACAATGGTTATGGGTCTTTGAATCCTTGAGTAAAGTAGGAAGATATGGTGATAGAATCCACAGTGAAGAGAATATCTCCTCCATTAAACTCAGCTTTGTGGCCAAAAGCCATGTTCACCTGAATATTATCATCTATATTTTACATTAAAGGTAGTACATTTAGGAATTTAGGGGTAGTAATCTTGCCCTGGATTAACCAGGTCTGGCTGCACAATTAAACTGTTGGGCCAAATCTATAAAAACAAAACAATCCCCGTATCAACACAGCAGTATGGTATTTTGAAAAAAATTGCAGATTTTGGAGTCACAGAGATGAGGATTTGAATATTAGTATGATCACTGTTGTGAGATTTTGGAAGTCATTTAACTTCCGTGAGCCTCAACATCCATGTAAAATGGGGGCAGTTATATTAAATTCCAGACCTGCTGTGAAGATAAATGACAAGTTTATCTTTATTTTATTAAATGACAAAATATGTAACATACCAGCAACACAGTGCACCCTCAAAAAATTATAACTACTATTGTTCTGATGTAAATATACATATAATGTTCAACCAAATATTATAATTTTTTTTTTTTTTTTGCTTTCCTAAAGATCTTAGAGTAAGATTTGTATAAATTTTAATCTTTTCTGACAGCCACTGCAGAATTAGGGATAGAGTGACAGGTACTTTACGAAGACAAATCCCCAAATTCACCACACCCACTTTACCACCCCCCAAATCCTGGAATTCTAGGATACGGTAAGAGATATTCCATACAAAATTCAATAAACAGTTTGTCAAAGAGAAAAAAAATTTCATCTTTTTGCCTAAGTTTGGGGAGGAAGGGGGAGAATAGCAGATAAAAGATACAGAAAATTGTTTCCCTCCACAATGGAGGCTGCGTTCCTCTAAAGCTCTAGTGACAGCATGGTATGGTTTGAATGTGTCCTTCAAAAAGCATGTGTTGGAAACTTAATTACCTATGCAATACTGTTGTAAGGTAGGGCTTAATGAGAGGTGACTGGATTAATGCCATTATCTAGAGGGTGGGTTTGTTACACAAAAGCAAGTTCGGCCCCCTCTTAGGCTTTCTTGCTCTTTGTTTGCCCTTCTGCCATGGGATGATGCATCTAAAAAGCCCTCACCAGATGCCAGCCCATTGATCCTGGACTTCCTGGCTACCATAACTGTGAGAAATAAATTTCTGTTCATTATAAATTATCTAGTCTGTGGTTCTCTGTTAATTCTGTTATTGAAGCACAATGGACTATGACATAGCATAATATTTATGGTTCACAAACAATGGCCCAGTGAATACAGCTAAGAGGTGAAAAATACATTAGCTTGGTACTCAAGGCATTCATTCATTATTCCTTTGGGATTGGAGCCTAGAATCTATTACTGGTTAGTTTCCACAGATATTGGTTTCCTTTTTGTCTTTACCATCTAGCACCCTCCTCAACCTAGTCATACTCAGATTTTTCACTATGTCCTTTCTTATTACAAAATATATCCTTTATCCTTTAGGCATTCACTTTCTTTTAAAGAAAATGTAGATCTCCATCAATCCTAATGAGTGATGTGGTTTAGTTTAAACTGTCATTTACCATCTCATCTACAAACAAATAACATTCCATAGGTGTAGATACTGGCAAAAATAAAACATTGGGTATAAGAATTTGACAAAGAAAAGAAAGAAAGGTTTTCATTTAAAGACTTAATCTGGAGCTCTGGAACCAATAAAGTCTGTTATATGCTATTAATAATTTATGTAGCTACTTCTCTGTGAGAACATACAATACAATGAATCCACTGAGCTAATTATAAATACATCCCAAGATCACTGAAGAATCCATATAACTAAAATAGACACCAAATCTTGCTTCTGAGCCTAAATGACCTGGTGAAGATGTCAAATGGTTTATATCAATAGTTTACAAAGCAATTTTACATGCCCATTCATCAGGTGACCATCAGACAGTGATGCCAGGTAAACAAGGCAGGTCCCATTTTCCTAAATTATGGGGTTTTATTTCACAAATGAAGAAACTGAAAGCTTAAGGACAGAGGTGAAGTGACTCTGAAAAGACATGGGGTAAATAAGTACAATGTAAAATTTAGAAAGCAGCTCTTTCAATCTCCTACACTTTCTATATATCACACAGTCTTTCAAAAAATATATATAGTAATTTATAATTTTACATATTAAATTTTGATTTTATTTTATTTATTTTTTATTTTTTAAGACAGAGTCTCGCTTTGTTGCCCAGGCTAGAGTGAGTGCCGTGGCGTCAGCATAGCTCACAGCAACCTCAAACTCCTGGGCTCAAGCAATCCTCCTGCCTCAGCCTCCCGAGTTAAATTTTGATTTTAAACTTTGTTTTTCAAATGCTTACCACCATTTTAAATTCAATTCAAATATAACTTACTATGTGACAACAGCTTTCTTTTGTTTCAAAGCACATTTGTTAATCCTCACATCAACTCAAGTGGAACAATTTCCAAGCAAATGATTCATTTATTTCAAGAAATACTAGTATTTCCAAATATTAATATAAGTAAAACTCAAGCTATCAAAAGAATTTAGAGTCCCCTGGAGCTCTCTGTAATGTGATAAACTGCAGTTAAGCCTGAGTACCTCACAAACAGGTCACTGCCTCAGTTTAGTGCTGTGGTCCCCAACCCTTGGGCTGGGGACAAGTTAGGTACCAGGCAGCAGAGCTCTGCTGTTCCACCCCCATGGAAAAATTGTCTTCCATAGCAGGAGGCAGTGAGCGAAGTTTCATCTGTATTTACAGTGGCTCCCCACTGCTGGCATCACTGCCTGAGCTCTGCCTCCCTCCACCCCAGGAAAAAATTATCTTCCATGAAACCAGTCCCTGGAGCCAAAAAGGCTGGGGACCGCTGGTTTAGAGCATCTATGAGATTGGTTAACTTCAAAAAGCTCAAGAAGCACTATATTATTTCTTATGGTTCAAAACAGGATTTGGGGAGGACATAGCTGAGTTCAAACCTAGGTTCAGTCACTAAACATCTAAATGTGTGATCTTGAGGAGGTTATCTAGGCTTTCATTTCCCTCATATGTAAAATAGAAACAGTAACAGTATGAATCCCACAGAGTTGTAGTTAAGAAGAAATAAAATAGTGTACATAAAGCAATGAATACACTGCCTAGCATGTATTAAGTGCTCAATTAATATTAGGTATTATCTTAAATAGCTTCTTCATAAATAATTCCATGTAACTTTCTCATCAGTTGAAAAATTACTTTGCAAAAGCAACAACATTATGGCTCCTTTGCTCACAAAAGAGTATAAAATAAATTTAATTTACCAAAAGGTTCACAATTAACTGAAGAGATAAAATAAAACCATGAACCATAAGATAACATTCTTTAACTAGAAAAAACACAAGAAAATTGTTGATAATAGTGAAAACACCAGTGAGGCTCCTCTTTTCCCTGGAAATACTGGTTAGGTAACTTTTCTTTTCCTTGTTTTACAGATAAAAAAGTAACTTGCTTCAGAAACACCAAAAAATTATAAGCAGTGTAATTTTTGTGGCCATGAAAAATAATGGCACACTACTAAAATCTGAAACAAAACTGGGGCATTAACTGATCAAACACCTATTAATAAAATGCTTTTTAATATGCACAACACTAGACTGGCTGCTATTCATTCCACTACATTTACATGACATTTACCAATGTTTTTATAAACTTTCTATCAATCATGTATATATATTCTTGGAAACACTACTTTTTAAAAATCTGTTTCCCACCCTTCTCCTAATTTATCTGGTAGTTCTTCTTTTAAATACTTGTGGGAGTACAGAATGGGCAAGAGATTGTAGTCTAAAACTAGCCAATACATTTTTTCCCTAAGTTAATAGTGAGTATACCTACATTCTTACATTGAGATAAACTTTCACATTTAAAAATTAAAGCTCAACTGGGCTCAGTGGCTCATGCCTATAATCCCAACACTTCGGGAGGCCAAAGTGGGAGGATCACTCAAAGTTATGAGTTCCACACTAGCCTGGGCAACATAGCAAGACCCCATCTCTACAAAAAATAAAAAATTAGTCAGGTGTGGCAAGCACCTGTGGTCCTAGCTACTCAGAAGGCCAAGAAATGAAGATCACTTGAGCCCAGGAGTTTGAGGTTACAGTAAGCTATGATTGTGTCACTACATTCTAGTCTGGGTGACAGAGCGAAACTATCTCAAAAAAAAAAAATTAAAGTTCAAATCCAATTTTATTTGAGGCCTATAATTTTATTAGTAACATTATACAGTCATAAATAAAAATAAAATTCAAAGAATATGGATGCAATTAATAATATACAAATAGTTACATAGCACCTTGTAAGTTTATATTGCATTTTCATAAATCCATAAAAGAATGAGATTGAAAATCACCCCTGAGTTCATCTGAGTTAACCCAGGTATCCACAAGTTAAAGATACAAGATATGGAAGACTTTAGAATGAAAGAAGGTGACAAAAAGAGATAGTAAAAAGAAAAATGATCTTTCAAAGAACTGAAATTACAGAAATTTTCCCAAGTGACCTACTTAAGTGACCCACAGCATTTCTTTCTTTCTCTGGGGATACCAGAGATACTATACTGGGCCTCAGAAATAGCCTCAGGCCAACCTAAATAAGGGCATCCCGAAAGTCTCCATATAAAGGAAAAATTTTATAATGAATATTTTGTAAATAAAAGTACATTTAGCTACAATTTCCCATTTCTCCTATATATGGCAACTTTTGGGACACCCAGCAGTATGTTCCCATGTCTCCAACTTCCAGTGGAAACAAGAAGTCAGGAATAATATGTTTTTTGGGTTTTTCCTTTTTTTGTTTTATTTAAGGCTAGTCAAGTGAAGCAGTGGTAATGGAGAAGGAACAAAGAAATCTGTAACTGGTTGTGATCAATCAGTTGCAAACACCACCATACTTGAACCAGGCATAAGTCTTTTTATTAACAGAAGTGTTCTCTCAGGGCTCTTTTCCTCTTGGTGCTTTTCCACAAAATAAAAAATGCTTCTAGTGATGTCACATCAATTCATTAATTCCTTTAACCCACAGGTTATTTTTTAATAATTCTCTCTGATATGCCAGACTGTTTTAGGGATGGGTACACAGAATTGAACCAGACAGATAGAAATCTTACCCTCACAGGGCTTAGGTTCTAATAGGAGGCAGACAAATAAACAAATAATTTCAGTAAATAAAGTTAGTGATGAATGCTTTTAAGTAAATAAAACAAGGTAATGTAACAGACAAAGTAGAAGAGACTTCTTTAGCTAAGAGGGTCAGTGAAAATCCTTTCAGGAAGACACATTTGAGAACAGATCTAAATGAAGAGAAGAAACCAGCCAATTAAGATACTAAACAATAGTATTCAGGTTATGAGAACAGTACGTGCAAAAGCCATGAACTGGAACTGAGTTTGATGGGTTCAAAGGTCACAAAGATGATCAATGTAGCTAAACAAAGTAGGGAGTGATAAGAGAAAATAGCTCTTTATGGTCTAGAATTCAGGGGTCCTCAAACTTTTTAAACATGGGGCCAGTTCACTGTCCCTCAGACTGTTGGAGGGCCAGACTATAGCTTAAAAAAAACTATGAACAAATTCCTATGCACACTGCACATATCTTATTCTGAAGTAAAAAAACAAACAGGCAAAAACATCCACATGTGGCCCGTGGGCCGTAATTTGAGGATGCCTGGATTCTAAATCATATAAGCCCTCATAGGCCAAAGGAAGGCGTTTGGAGTTTTATTCTAATTGCAGTGGGAAGCCCATTAGAAGGTTTAAGGCAGCTTCAATTGTGTCATCATACCCAGCACTATGCCATTATGTTACATAAAGGTGCTCCCCATTCGCAAAGATTAAATCTAGCCAGGTGTGGTAGGCCACACCTGTAGTCCTAGCTAGTAAAGCAGCAGGCTAAGGAAGGGGGATCATATCTTGAGCTAGGAGTTGGAGGCTACAGTGAGCTATGATCACATTACTGTACTCCAGCCTGGGAAACAGAATAAGACTTGCTCTTTAAAAAAAAAAAAAAATAGATTAAATCTACAATGCCTCAGGAATAGCTGAAGAAAGATAAACATGTCTGCAAGCATAGAATTGCAAATGACTAAAGGGGAACAAAAAGCAGTATTTGAATGTAAAAATGATTTAACTTGCAACATTGAGAATATTTACATTCTATGTTTATAATTACAATCATCTTCTTGTTTTGTTCCAAAGTTAAACCTAAAAGTTGAAAATCAATAATAGTGTAAACCTTATTATGCCCAGGTAAATATTAATTCAAATTAACATTTACCTGAATTAATAATTTTCTTGAAAATAGAAATATTAAATTGGAAGACAGTGCTGAAGAATGTACCCTAGGATTCATCATGGAAGGACAAAAAGATAAATTATACAAAAGAGCAGTTAGATATTGAGGAGTGATTTCACAGGCTCCAACATGAAAAAAGAGTCCCCAAAGAAGACAATGGGGGGAATGAAAGAGAAGTAATATCCAAAGAGATAACTGAGAATTTTCCAAATAAAAAACAAAATATGTTCTCAGATCCTAAGTATACTTTGAATACTCAGCAGTATATATGTCCATATATAGGTAGATATGCAGACAATGGAACAGAACGAAGTCCAGAAATAGACCCACACATACAAGGTCAATTAATGTTAAAAAACAGTTTCAAGGCCGGGCATGGTGGCTCACACCAGTAATCCTAGCACTCTGGGAGGCTGAGGCAGGAGGATCACTGAAGGTCAGGAATTCAAGACCAGCCTGAGCAAGTGCGAGATCTCGTCTCTACTAAAAATAGAAAGAAATTAGCTGGACAACTAAAAATATATAGAAGAAATTAGCTGGGCATGGTGGCGCATGCCTGTAGTCCCAGCCACTTGGGAGTCTGAGGCAGAAGGATCGCTTGAGCCCAGGAGTTTGAGGTTGCTGTGAGCTGGGCTGATGCCATGACACTCTAGCCCAGGCAACAGAGTAAGACTCTGTCTCAAAACAACAACAACAACAACAACAATAACAATAACAACAAACCCAGTTTTAAGGTAATTCAATGGAGCAAAGATAGTCTTTTAGGCCAAGTGCAGTGGCTCATGCCTGTAATCCCAGCACTTTCGGAGGCTGAGGCGGGAAGATCACTTGAGGCCAGAAGTTCCAGACCATCCTGGGCTACACAGCAAGACTTGGCCTCTACCAAAAAAATGTTTTGAATTAGCCTGGTGTGGTGGAACATGCCTGCAGACCTAGCTACTCAGGAAGCTGAGGGAGGAGAATCACTTGAGCCTGGGAGTTGGAGATTGCAGTGAGCTATGATCACACCACTACAATCCAGTTTGGTGACAGAGAGACCCTGTTTCAAAATGGATCATATTATGAAAGTTGCTGGTACCAAAATGGAGTCACTTAGGTCAAACTCTAACAAAATACAGTCAGAAGAGACCATGAAGAAAAAGCCTTCACACACGTTTGTAACAGACCTATTACAAGACATTCCTGCAGACAGACTGGCAAAACAACTTTTCAAAAGAACTTCCTCAAGATTATAGTATTCCAGGTAAGCTGCTTACACAAGAACATTTAGTAATGGCTGTCTCCACCAATGAACAAACACCAACTCTGGCAATGAGCGTGTGAAGCCTTATTTCAAAGCAGCTTATGTGGACTATTTCTCTTTGGCTCTTAAAAGCCTCCCTGACCCCCCCACACCACCCCCAGATGCCTATGATCCATCATAGCACACATATCCAAGATTGTAATTCTCTGCTATTCCCAAATAAACTCGTTTGTTCTAGGGAGCCTGTCTCTCTGAGCTTTTCTTAGGTGAACACATAGATCTGTATGTAATATCTATAACTAGAAACTTTTAGAAAAAAAATAAAAGAAAATTTTGTGACCTTGGGTTAAGGCAAAGATTTCTTAGAAAACTAAAAGTATAAACCATAAAAGAAAAACTGATACGCTGAACTTCTCAAAATTTAAACTTTTGCTCTTTTAAAGGCAGTTAAGAAAATGAAAATACAAGCCACAGAGAGAGCAAGAATGGAGTGAACTCTTCCTTGTGTAACAGCCAATCCCATCAAGGAGGGTAGAGCCCTCATGGCCTAATCACCTCTTAAAGGTCCCATTTCCTAATACTGTTACAATGGCAATTAAATTTCAACATGGGAAATCAATCAATGTGATACACTGTATCAACAGAACAAAGGACAAAAACCATATATGATCATCTCAACTGATGCTAAAAAAGCATCCCATAAAACTCAACATTCCTTTATGACAAAAACTCTCTTTTTAAAACTGAGTATAGGCCGGGCACGGTGGCTCACGCCTGTAATCCTAGCTCTCTGGGAGGCCGAGGCGGGCGGATTGCTCGAGGTCAGGAGTTCGAAACCAGCCTGAGCAAGAGCGAGACCCCGTCTCTACTATAAATAGAAAGAAACTAATTGGCCAACTAATATATAAAGAAAAAATTAGCCGGGCATGGTGGCTCATGCCTGTAGTCCCAGCTACTTGGGAGGCTGAGACAGAAGGATCGCTTGAGCCCAGGAGTTTGAGGTTGCTGTGAGCTAGGCTGACGCCATGGCACTCACTCTAGCCTAGGCAACAAAGCGAGACTCTGTCTCAAAAAAAAAAACAAAAAAAAAAAAACCTGAGCATAGGAGGAACATACCTCAACACAATAAAAGCCATATATGGCAGACTTATAACTAGTATCATCTTAAATGGAGAAAAATTGAAAGCCTTTCCTCCAAGATCTGGAATAAGACGAGGATGTCCACTTTCAACACTGCTATTCAACATAGTACTGGAGAATCAGACAAGAGAAAGAAATAAATGGCATCCAAATTGGAAAGGAAGAAATCAAATTATCCTTGTTTCCAAATAGACAACATGAAAAAGAAACCAAGATAGTAATCTCATTTACTATAGCTAGAAATAAAATAAAATACCTAGGAATAAACTAATAAACTTAACCAAAGAAGTGGAACACCTCTACCATGAAAACTATAAAACACTGATGAAAGAAACTCAAGAGGGTACAATAAAAGGGAAAGATATTCCATGTTCATGGCTTGGAAGAATCAATATTGTTTAAAATGTCCATACTACCCAAGTCAATCTATAGATTCAATGCAATCCCCATAAAAATATCAATACCAATGACATTTTTCACAGAAATAGAAAAAATAATCCTAAAATTTATATGCAACCACAAAAGACTCAGAATAGCCAAAGCCATGCTGAGCAAAAAGAACAAAACTGAAGGAATCTCATGACCTGACTTCAAAGCTATTAGTAATCAAAGCTATAGTAATCAAAACATAAAGCTATAGTATACCACAAAGCTATAGTAATCAAAACATAAAAACAGACACAAAGACCAGTGAAACAGAATAGAGAATCCAGAAATAAATCCACACTCCTATAGTGAACTCGTTTTAGACAAAAGTGCCAAGAGCATGCACACACTGGGGAAATGACAGTCTCTTCAATTAATGGTGCTGGGAAAACTGGATATACATCTGTAGAAGAATGAAACTAGATCCTTGTCTCTCACCATATACAAAAATCAAATAAAAAAGAATTAAAGACTTAAATCTAAGACCTGAAACTATGAAAACTACTAAAAGAAAACACTGGGGAAATGCTCCAGGACATCACTCTGGGCAATAATTTCGTGAATAATACCCCAAAAGCAGAGGCAACCGAAGCAAAATTGGACAAATAGGATCACATCAAGCTAAAAAGCTTGTGCACAGCAAACAAAGGAAAGAGACAACACACAGAATGGAAGAAAATATTTGCAAACCACCCATCTGACAAGGGATTAAGAACTAGAATATATAAGGAGCTCAAACAACTCAATAGGAAAAAAATCAAATAATCTGATTTAAAATGGACAAAAGATCTGAATAGACATTTCTCAAAAGAAGACATACAAATCGCTGACGGGTATTGAAAAAATGCTCAACATCATTAGTCTTCCGAGAAATGCAAATCAAAACATGAGATAATCATCTCACCCCAGTTAAAATGGCTTTTATTGAAAGACAGGCAATGACGAATGCTGGCAAGGATGTGGAGAAAGGGCAACCCTCATACAACGTTGGTGGGAATGTAAACTAGTGCAGCCACTATGGAAAACAATAGGGAGGTTCCTCAAAAAACTAAAACTAGAACTACCATATGACCCTGCAATCCTGCAGCTGAGCATATATCCAAAAGAAGGAAATCAGTAGTATATTGCAAAGATATCTGCACTCCCATGTTTACTGCAGCACTATTCACAATAGCCAAGATTTGGAATCAACCTAAGTGCCCATCAACAGATGAATGGATAAAGAAAATGTGGTAATATACATGCTAGAATATTACTCAGCCATAAAAAATAATGAAATCCTGTCATTTGCAACAATATGGATAGAACTGGAGAACATTATGTTAAGTAAGCCAACCACAGAAAGACAAATCTCATACATTCTCCCTCATATGTGGGAGCTAAATATTAAAACAATTGATCTCATGAAGGCAGAGAGTAGAGTGATGGTTACCAGAGGCTGAGAAGGGTAGTGGGAATGAAGGAATAAAGTGGGGATGGTTAATAGGTACAAAAACATAGTTAGATAGTTAGATAGAATGAAAAATGCTTGATAGCACAACAAAGTGTAACTATAGTCAACAATAAGTATGGTTTACTTTAAAACAACTAAAAGAGTGGAACTGTAACGATCCTAACACAAAGAAATGATAAATGCTTGAGATAATGGATGTCTAGATTATTATACATCGTATGCCTATATCAAAACATCACATATACTCTATAAATATATACAACTATTATGTACCCATAATAATTAAAAAATTTTAAATTTCTTCAACATGAGTTTTGGAGGGGACAAACATTCAAACCATACCAATACTAAATAATTTTTTAAAAATTAAGTATTTAAGGAGTTCAGAAGAAGAGATTACTTTTGGTTTTATTTATTTTTTTTTTTGAGACAGAGTCTCACTTTGTTGCCCAGGCTAGAGTGAGTGCAATGGTGTCAGCCTAGCTCACAGCAACCTCAAATTCCTGGGCTCAAGTGATCCTCCTGCCTTAGCCTCCCGAGTAGCTGGGACTACAGGCATGAGCCACCGTGCCCGACTAATTTCTTCTATATATATTAGTTGGCCAATTAATTTCTTTCTATTTATAGTAGAGATGGGGTCTCGCTCTTGCTCAGGCTGTTTCGAACTCCTGACCTCGAGCAATCTGCCTGCCTCAGCCTCTCAAACAGCTAGGATTACAGGCATGAGCCACCGTGCCCGGCCAAGAGATTACTTTTGTCTGGGAGGATCATCAAGGAAAAATTTATAGAGAAAGTGGTCTTTAAGACTTAAGAGAATAGGATTCAGACAGTTGAGGTGTTAGGAAAAAGCAGGGGGGTACCATAATCATGGATACTGGTTCATTAGAATATGTAAAGATATAATATGTAAAGAACCAAGAAATGTTTATAGTTTTGCTACAGTAGAAATATGGGGAGATGACTACTGGGAAAAGAGACTAAAAATACAGGATCAGACCATGTAGAGTACTGAACGT
Source organism: Microcebus murinus (assembly GCF_040939455.1). Classification (NCBI taxonomy): domain Eukaryota; kingdom Metazoa; phylum Chordata; class Mammalia; order Primates; family Cheirogaleidae; genus Microcebus; species Microcebus murinus. The sequence continues at coordinate 39,780,561 of NC_134105.1, read as the reverse complement.
TAGAGTACACAGTTTGTTCCAAGAGCAATAGCAAAACAACCAGAGATTAATTCCAGAAAAATAATCTGGTTGATACAAGTCCCATTTCATTCAAGGGAGGGGAGATGGGGACAAACAAAATCTAATCTAGAATCTCTCATGCCACTAAAATACCCAGAAGGTATCCTGAAACTCTCAGAATCTAATTTTTCACAAATTATAATTTTTCCCTCACTGTAGAAAGTATGAACTATGTATGACAAAAAGTGTATATATACTAAATAAGAAGCATAGATATACACATGTATTGTTATTAAAGACAGGTAGTTTCAATTGTAAAATTCACAGATTATAAAGAAAGCTCATTCAAGGACTTCTAAGACTCATTGAGTGATTTATAACCCTAAACTAGTGACAGAGTATCAAGGTTTCATACTCAGAAGAAATTTAAGATGCAAATTGTCAATTCCACACAATGTGCTACAAAGAGGAGAAAAATAACAAATTGGGATCCTTTTTAGAACGCCTATGTTCTAAATATAAAACACCTATGTTCTAAAATATATTTTCACTTACAAAAAATTTATAGTGAAATCTATCATACTACTACCCTAATTATCCAAAAATAGGATTCTTAATAAAACTGCATAGCACACAGATATTATGAATATCTGTTTTTAAAAACTGATGTACTAAATATTAATACATACACGGAGGCAATTAACATAATTGGGTCTGGGTTTGGGGACTTAGTCCTAATTCTGCCACCAACTAGGTCTGTGATTTAGGCAAGTCAGGAGCCTCAGGAGAAATTGCTTTCTTCCTCCAGAAACAGTTGGTGTCTCTGAAGCAACTAGCATGATTTTATTTTGTAGATGCTCTCATGTAACTGAAATTGTTTAGTTCATTGCCTGCCAGGAAGGTCAGAGTTATATTTGTAGTATATCACTAGCTACAGAGCTTTTGATGTTTCCTTTGTACACTGACTTCATATTAGTCTTCATTTATTCAAGTAAATAGTTAAGCATCTGCTATGTGCCAGGGCTGAAATTACAAGCAACCAGCAAGACAGACTGAGTCAGGGAAGGTTTTGATAAGGTAAGATTTGAGTACAGAATTTGACATAGAGAAGAAAAACAGATGTAGTGATCTGACAGAAAAAACTCACCCAGGGCTCATTTTTCTCATCTGAAATATGAAAAGTTTTTACTACGTGATCTAAGATACCTTCTAGTCCCAATATTTGATGAGCTGTGAAATGATTCCAATTCAAGGAGAGACTCTCATATCTCCTTTATACTTTTGAAATGTTATTTACTTAGATATAGATGTCCCCATCTTACATTATAGAAAATATTTTAAGATGGCTTAGATGTATTATAGTTGGACTATCTCTATTATTTTATAATCAATTCCAAGTAATTTTTATAGAATTTTCCTATTTTAATAGTTCAAAATGGACTACACTGATATACAAGGACACTTTTTAAAAATGCATAACCATTTATGCTAAACATATATTTTAATGATTCATGCAACGATTCACATCCTTTTCTTACAGGTATTTCCTAGGATTCTATCCAGTCCTCGTCTCTTCATACTGGCTTATCACCAGTTTGAACTATCACATGAAAACTGTATCTCTCAAATCTATATTTTATCCCAAATCTCTCTTAGGGTCCATACCCATATATTCATACCATATATTCATCTGCCATTTTACATATTCTATCTGATGTTGTTATTTCAAATTCAACTGACTGAGCATAGAACTAATTTCCCTCTCCTGTGACAATCCATTCTTTTTCTTCTATTTATCATCTCAGTGAATAAAACCAACATGTACTCAGGAGCTCAAGCCAGAAATCTTATCTGCTCTAACCCCCCATAGCCAATTAATTACCAAATCCTATTGAACTGAAGCATCATGTCTTTTTTTTTTTTTTGGCATATTATGGGGGTACAGATTTTAAGGTTTCAATAACTGCCCATTTCCCCCCAGCATCATGTCTTTTATACCCTTCTTCTCTAATATTCTTTAAAAAAAAAAAAAAAAAAAAAGATGGCATCTCACTATGTTGCCCAGGCTAGTCTCAAACTCCTGGATTCCAGTGATCCTTCTGTCTCAGCTGAATAGCTGAGATTACAGGTACATGCCACCATGCCTGTCTTCTCTCCAATATTACTTAATTTGAACCCTGATAATTTCTTAATTCCCTGCAATAGCTTTTTTAAAAACAAATTTTATTGAGGTATAATTTACATATAGTAAAACAAACAGATTTTAAACATTATAGTTCAATGAGTTCTGACAAATGTAAACACCCATGTGACCACTATCCTATCAAGATATACAACATTATGTCATCTCAGAAAGTTCCTTGGACCCCTCTGTAGTCAATTTCAGCACTCACACCCCCACTTCACTTCAGGCAAACATCACCGCAAATTCAGGTAGCCTGTTCCAGAGAATCATATAAATGGAATCACTAAATATATATTAATATATTTTTTTGGCCTGGCTTCTTTTGCTCAGCATAATTTCTGGGAGATTCATCCATGTTGTTGCATATATCAGCAATTAGTTTATTTTTATTGTTGAGCGGTATTCTAGTGTATGAATACACATTTGCTTATCTACTGCAATTGCTTTAAACTGCCACTAGACTCATGGACTTTGACCTACTTTTCATCCAGCTTCCATAATCATCCTTCTAAAATGCAAATCTGATTATACTGTTCACCATCTCAAATTCTTTCAAAAGCTTCTTCACTGCCTATAGAATAAAGGATGGCTCCTTAGACAACACATTCTGAACCTCACACACCTAGTCCCTGACATCCTCTCAAAATTCTCAAAACATACAATTACTTGAACTTCCAATGCCATTTCTCAAAAGTTTTTACATGTAAATGGGATCAAATTGAGGAGAAATGTTTAGGTCATTCAGGGCGAGGAACCTACAGCGTCACATGTGGCCCTTTGGATCCCTCAGTGTGACCCTTTGACTGAATCCAAACTCCACAGAACAAATCCTTTTATTAATAAAATTATTTGTTCTGTAAAATTTTAATTCAGTCAAAAGGGCACACTCGAGGATCCAGAAAACACATGTGGCTCCAAGCCGCAGGTTCCTGACCCATGTGGCAGCTTCACAGGTATTGTGTAGTCAGTTTCCACCTTGCCCTTATGTAATCTTATACCTAAATTATCATAGAGACTAATTAAAACATAAAGGCATAATTTTTGCAATTACATTAAAAATACAATTTTATATCCTGCTTTTGTACTTATTTCAAGAACATTTTCTATGTTATTACATTACTTTCATATACAATATTTTAACAACTAAAAAAATGTTCTAAAAAAGATGCATATATCTAATAAGTGTAAAACAGTTAAACTTTTCACCTATAGCTGGAGCATTTAGGTTGCTTCTGAATTTTTGTGTTAAATTTAAGTAATGTTACAATAAACACTTCATGTCCAAAAGTGCATTTTATATTTTGGATAGTCTCTGGCACAGAATCCCACAATGGGAAGTACTGCACTCAGAAAGTATGAATAATTTATGGTTCTAATATATTTATGAAATATAATCAAATAATACATGAAAATAGTTTTAATTCCCTGGCGACCCTCACCCCACTCTCCAAGCTTTGTTCCTCAGAGACAATCTCTTTTATTATTCATTTGCTTTAGTTTCTTCTATACTTATACTATTCTTTTCTTATTTATCAAGTATAGATATTATTTATTGACTTCCTGTTATTATAAGTGAAAATTTATTTTATTATACCACTTCTTTTTTTTTTTTTTTTTTTTTTTTTTTTGAGACAGAGTCTCGCTTTGTTATCCAGGCTAGAGTGAGTGCCGTGGCGTCAGCCTAGCTCACAGCAACCTCAAACTCCTGTGCTCAAGCAATCCTCCTGCCTCAGCCTCCCACGTAGCTGGGACCATGCCACCATGCCCAGCTAATTTTTTATATATATATCAGTTGGCCAATTAATTTCTTTCTATTTATAGTAGAGACGGGGTCTCGCTCTTGCTCAGGCTGGTTTTGAACTCCTGACCTTGAGCAATCCGCCCCGCCTCGGCCTCCCAAGAGCTAGGATTACAGGCGTGAGCCACAGCGCCCGGCCTATTATACCACTTCTTAACTCCACTGTTAAATCAGGAGGCTGACTTTGTGATGGCAAATAATACAATGTAATTATAAGTATTTGTAATGTCAAATAAATTATGATGGTTCTTTTTCTCTCAATATTAGTATTTCTTTATATTATTAATCTTAGTCTTCTAATCCAACTTCTTATAGCTATGCCTTTACTTTTATTTTTTTTTTATTTTTTTTTTATTTTTTTTTTTTTGAGACAGAGTCTCGCTTTGTTGCCCAGGCTAGAGTGAGTGCCGTGGCGTCAGCCTCGCTCACAGCAACCTCAAACTCCTGGGCTCGAGTGATCCTTCTGCCTCAGCCTCCCGAGTAGCTGGGACTACAGGCATGCGCCACCATGCCCGGCTAATTTTTTTATATATATATCAGTTGGCCAATTAATTTATTTCTATTTTTTATAGTAGAGACGGGGTCTCGCTCTTGCTCAGGCTGGTTTTGAACTCCTGACCTTGAGCAATCCGCCCGCCTCGGCCTCCCAAGAGCTAGGATTACAGGCGTGAGCCACAGCGCCCGGCCATTTTACTTTTAAATATTTATAATTTATTTTGAAACCATAACAAAGTCATCTATGCTAATTGTTTTTGAAATCTGAATATTCAATAGAATATTTACATTCTGATTATATAAATATTCTTTTTTTAAAATATTATATTCTTTTAAATATTTTATAATTTTTTTATTTTAATTTTTTCTATTTCACACGGTTTGTATTTAAACAGTGACATATATAAATATTCTTAACTGAAGAAATAAGCAGTAAGTTATGAAAATGCTTCCTTCTACCAGGTACCAATATCATGACCCATAAGCCACTGAAAGGAAAATATTACTACATTAAGGTCAATAGATTATTCTTTTATGACTTTAATTCCAGCCTCTATAAAATCATAACCACCACACGAGGTAAAATACTAAAATTTAAAATTTCTTTACACTGTGGCAAGTTCTAACTTGCCACTAATATCAAAGTCCCATGCCATGCTTAAGTCCAAAGTTAAGACTATTATTTTGTATCTGAGTGCAAAAATTTTTATCATGAACAAAGGGAGTAGACTAAGTTATAAAGCATTCCCACCTGCCAGAGCATCGCGATAAAGCTGCACAAAGTGATTAAAGATATCCTTTGGCAAACACTTTTCATCCGGTAGACACTGTAGAAGAATGACTATCTCGGACTGACCCACTGCATGCATTCCTTTGGTTGTGAAACACCAGCACTTCCTGTTCACATCTATTGATGGAATAAAAATATAAAAATAAAGACATTTCTCTCGATCTTTACTCTTAAAAATGATGCAAAGAAATCTTTTACAATACAGCAAAGATTAAAATAGATCATACTGAGTCTGTTATAATTCAACTGTGAACCGTCACTGTGTTAAGCCAAAAAACTATTATAGAAAGTAAAACATACCAATGCCTCTGGCTCTTTTCTAAACACTTAGAAAAATGATTGGAAAGAAAGTGAAAAAAATAATAATGAAAGAAAATGCACTTAAAACTTTTAACACCAATTATTAAAAGCAACATTCTATTAATAATAAAATAGGCCGGGCATGGTGGCTCACGCCTGTAATCCTAGCACTCTGGGAGGCTGAGGCAGGCAGATTGCTCTAGGTCAGGAGTTCGAAACCAGCCTGAGCAAGAGTGAGACCCCATCTCTACTAAAAATAGAAAGAAATTAATTTGCCAACTAAAAATATATAGAAAAAATTAGCTGCTCATGGTGGTGCATGCCTGTAGTCCCAGCTACTTGGTAGGCTGAGACAGTAGGATCGTTTGAGCCCAGGAGTTTGAGGTTGCTGTGAGCTAGGCTGACGCCATTGCACTCACTCTAGCCTGGGCAACAAAGTGAGACTCTGTCTCAAAAATAAATAAATAAATAAATAAGTAAATAAGAGAAAAAAAATAATAACATAAATAAAACCAAACTATATATCCTATGCTATAATAATTGAAGAATATAGTCTTCTACTTTTAAGGCCAGAAACAACAACGATGAAAGCCAATATTATAGTTTTGACTTAAGGTTATAGCCTAAAGAAAATACATTTTTAATGTATATTTATGACCAAAAGATTCTAGCTATTTTAACTACAGTCCTTTCTGGGAGAAGAATTCTAGAAAATCAGCAACATGTTTTTATTTGGCTTCATGCTGTAAAAAGTGGTGAAAAGGATGGCTTTTTTGAACTACTTACTTCCATGCCTTCACTTTAAGGCTATACAAAGCACAAACAGCAGAAGCCATATGTAAGTCCAAAATAATGTTTAATCCTTGACACTTTTATTATTTGTACCCCAACACAATGGGATTCCCCAAAGGAATAAAAAAAAGAGTTAAATAAAATGATGAATACCACCATGTAAATCAATAGAGAAAGATCTTCTTCTTTTACTTTGGGAATTGTTACTTTATATACCTAAACAGGAAGTTCCCAATGATGACATGTACGCTTTAGGAATTCTATGTTAGCTAATTTCTAAGTATAACTTATAAACCAGATACGGCAAATTGATAAATGCATTCTCTATTTTCCCATACCATATTGGAAAGTAGAATCAAGATTCTAAGTTACTATCCTCATTCTCATTCTGATACCAATGAAACTAGTAGCAAGAATTAAGAAGTTTCTTCTGAATCTTAACTTATGATATATTGAAGCTTTACTATGAGTTAACTAACACTTTTCCTCAATAAAGTTTTACACCATGATTAAGGTTTCTGGATTAAAACCTAGCATGTGAATTGTTTGGTCTGCCTGGATAATTTCTCCAACACTAGTTACTCTGGTGGTAAGTAGTAACTTAACACACCCATCTCAAAAAGAATTTAACTCAGATGTGTTCGAGATTTGTTTGGCTCTTCTCCATGGAGATTCACCTACTTCACCCCTGTGACCAAAGGCAAGAGTTTCAGTTAGTTTCACAGGTGTCCTCTGAAATATGTTATTTACACAAATCAACTTCTTCAGAATTCAGTGTTCAGTAAGATGTGGTTCTATATAAAAGACTTGTGTGTAACGAATTTTGAAAGCTTTATTTACTATCTATGAATCAGTAAGCATTTCATTTTAATTTTAAAAATTTCTTACTTACAATTTACAATTTTAACCATTGACAATAAATTTGCATTTAAAACAAATACAAGTGGGTCAGGGCCACCATCCTCTAATTGCTGCATTACTGAAATCTGTGATGGTTTCTCTTCCACAGCATAGTCTGCAAGGGGAGAAAACAATGTAATAGATTGGTTAAAGAGACAAATCAAGAAGAAAATCTCATGGAGGAATAGGCTGATTATTCACAGGAAAGAGACAAGCATGTGATTTACAGAGTGAACAAAAGATCCTGGTTTGTACCTGCTGTACTAGTATGTTAATAGTGCCCAGTCCACTTTGGCTAATAAGATTGTTATCCTACGTATAGACCTCTCCCTATAGTCTAAAGACAACCCTTTTATTTAACAAAAATTTTCCAACTATCATAAGAAGAATTTCACATAATACATGTTCTAAGACCAATATACAAATTAACCCATGATACACAAGAAAGTGATATTTACCTATGGAAACAACATCAAAGAGTTGGAGTAGAAAGGAGCCCTATTTTTCACTCTATTCCCTTTTTTACTATTTGAGATTTTTGATCATTAAAAAATTAAACTTTAAGAAATGAACCCAGAAAACAAAAGTATCATATGTGACTAGTTTCATAAAACAATTCTTTTAAGTACATATATCACTGGCCGGGCGCGGTGGCTCACGCCTGTAATCCTAGCTCTCTGGGAGGCCGAGGCAGGCGGATTGCTCGAGGTCAGGAGTTCGAAACCAGCCTGAGCAAGAGCGAGACCCCGTCTCTACTATAAATAGAAAGCAATTAATTGGCCAAATAATATATATAGAAAAAATTAGCCGGGCATGGTGGCCCATGCCTGTAGTCCCAGCCACTTGGGAGGCTGAGGCAGAAGGATTGCTTGAGCCAGGAGTTTGAGGTTGCTGTGAGCTAGGCTGATGCCACGGCACTCATTCTAGCCTAGGCAACAAAGCGAGACTCTGTTTCAAAAAAAAAAGTACATATATCACTAAAATTACCAGAAATCATATATCAGACTTTGAACATGAACAAGTTAATACTTGAGACTCTGAATATAACCCTTCCTGTTTAATCTCTGGAAACACAGCATGTAGTATTTAGCCACTTCATTTTGAATGACAGTGGTCCTATCAACTTGAAGTTAAAATCAACGGTAATAATTATTACAGAATCTAGAGATATGGAAAAGAAATAGAAACTTCAAAGGTGGATGTTGTTTGGTTGATCGTATATAAAATGTATCATTAAGGGGCAGTCAAGTAGAACCAAGTAATACTATAGCCCACTGACCGACAGAAATTTAAACATTGATTTTTTATATGTAATAGGAAATATTAATATATATATAAGCAATTATTAGAAAGAGAAATACTGAGTGTAAAAATTTTTTTTTAATGAAGTTATTCCACTGGGATACAAAATTGCTAAATTCTAGTGAACAGATTATAATATATTTTAAGTAAATATATATAACTAGTTGTTCTTTCTTGGTAGGAGAGGTATGTATGTATGTATCTATGTATGTATTTACTTATTGTAACTAAAGCCAAAGAAGTTAGAAGAAGTTTTAACAATTAGATTTCGTGGATATAACATTTTATGAAAATGAAATACTACATTCTAACTTATTTTAACAACAGAGTAGGCTAATTTAATTCCTTATTAATCTAAGATTTATTAATATGACCAAAATTTGAAACCCATGTACCAATTTTACTAACAAAAGAATGCTTACCCTTATGTGAAAGTTCACTGTTGAACTATCTGTGACACAGATTTGATAGTAAAATACATTCAGCCAACATTTGCTGAGAGCCTACTATGTGCCCAGCACCATCCAAGGAGCAGAAGACACAAATATGGATTAAGACTGTGGGAATTCATGGTCTAAGCGAAAGAATAAGATGTATAAGATATTTAAATTATAATGAGAAAAGTGTTATGTAGCTGCAGTCTATAAGAACTGCCATTAGAACAGAGACAAGCAAAACAGTACTTTGTAGGCAGCCTAGGTATGGATTCAGAGAAGAGGTAACCATTTAAACCAGATTTTGAAAGGTTGTGAAGTTCTTCAGAGGGAGTCTAGAATATTGTTTTATTCCAGTATAGAGGGGTATTCCACACAGAGGAAAGGAAAAAAAGAAAAATATTAATTACATGTCTACTTTGTAGCAGATACTTTCTTACTGGGCACTACAGGTATGATATCTAATTTAATACTCACGATGATAATTAAGTAGGTGCAGTTATGTAACTTTTTAAAAAACAGAGTAGGGGCCTGGCACAGTGGCTCATGCCTATAATTCTAACACTCTGGGAGGTGGAGGCAGGAGGATTCCAAAAGTTTTGCCCGGGTAACGTAATGAGACCACATTCTCCACAAAAAAGAAAAAAAATAGCCAGGCATGGTGTAGTCCTAGCTATTCGGGAGATTGAGGCAAAAGGATCACTTGAGCCCAGGAGTTTGAGGCTGCAGTGAGCTATGATCATGGCCACTGTACCCCAACCTGAGTGACAAAGTAAGACATTGTTTCAAACAAAAAAGACTAAGAACCAAACTCAGAGAGGATAAATGACTTGTTAACTGAATCACACAGCTAGAATAGAACGGTACTGGCATTAAAACTCAGGTTTGCCCAATTCTGAAGTCTATTCTCTTCCCATCATTCCACAGTAAAAGAAAAAGCATAGACGAATGAAAGGTGAATACTCAAAAAAACAGCAAATAATCTGAACTATGCATGTAAGATGCTGGTGTAATGGCTGGAAATAAAGTCAATAACAAATGGCTGGAAAGTGGGTTGAGATAAGGTTATAAGGAACATTGTCTACAGAGATAACTTACACTAAAGGCACTAGAAATCCATTAAATATTTCTAAGCAAAAGCAATATATGATAATATCCATATTTTAAAAGATTAACTGGCAACAGTATGGAAGAGAAAATAAAAGAGAATAAGACTGAAGACAAGGAGACAAGGTAAAAAGTGTAGGACAAAATTCAGGTGCAGTTACATAACTGCACCTACTTAATCATCACTGTATTAAATTAGATATCATACCTGTAGTGCCCAGCAAGAAAGTATCTGCTACAAAGTAGGCATGTAATTAATATTTTTCTTTTCTTCCTTTCCTCTGTGTGGAATACCCCTCTATACTGGAATAATAAACCATCTCCTGAAAATGTATTGAGTATAAGCTGATCCGGATATATCAACAAGAAAATTTCACATAAAGTTAAGCATCCTTTTGACTTGATAATGAGTTTACTTCTTACCAGGTCTCCCTAAAAATATTTTTATCAGTAAAATTGTTATGTAAGTTCAGTGCTCTTCACATTATTATATGTATCTTTCTGAATGTATATCATACCTCAAAACAGAAAGCTAAATTAACAACTGTATCAGGGTGAGCCAATCCTAGAACTACAAGCAACTCTTCAGAATATTATATGCTTTGAAATATTTTTTAAAACTGCCAATAAACTACATTTATACTGTAAGTAATATATCTTTCAAAAAAATGAAAATTACATTATGATATAAAAACATAAACATCATCTACTCTGGGAGGCTGAGGCGGTTGGATCGTTTGAGCTCAGGAGTTCAAAACCAGCCTGAGCAAGAGCGAGACCCCGTCTCTACTATAAATAGAAAGAAATTAATTGGCCAACTAATATATACATATAGAAAAAATTAGCTGGGCATGGTGGCACATGCCTGTAGTCCCAGCTACTTGGGAGGCTGAGGCAGGAGGATTGCTTGAGCCCAGGAGTTTGAGGTTGCCGTGAGCTAGGCTGACGCCACGGCACTCACTCTAGCCTGGGCAACAAAGTGACACTCTGTCTCAAAAAAAAAAAAAACACAAAAAAACAAAAAACATCTACTCTAAAACAATCAGTAACAGCAACACTGTTCTCATGGCACTGGGGTAGTTGCCTATTTTGTTGGATAGGAAGGAGAAATGCAGTTATCACCCAAATTCTTTCCCCTTCCCTTAATGAGAAGGCAAATATTTGACATACATAACTATACTTGTTTAAAGATGTAAGTCCACATACCTCCTTTTACACCAGTGGAGATGAGAATGGGAGGAAGGCCATCTTCAGGAATAAGGTTCATTGCACTTCCAACAGGACTTCCAACCTGAGTTATACCCCCAGAGAAGAGAGAAATATCCACCTACAAAAAGCAAATCAGCAAAGTAAGTATTATTCAAGACTTTGGCAGGATATAGTGAAGAATATAAATGGGAATTTAAATGAAAATCTGAAATTTATACTTTTTGAAAGATAGCACAAGGTACTCATTATGCAATGAAAATACAATGAAAATGTTTTCAAATGTATATGGCTCTCCTTTTGGTATCATCAAATCACGTATTGAAAGAAGAGGCCTTATAGCCTGAGTTAAAGATTCCTTTACCCAGGCTTCTTTTGCCATAAAAGAAAAATATTTTTTTTTTTTTTTTGAGACAGAGTCTCACTTTGTTGCCCAGGCTAGAGTGAGTGCCGTGGCCTCAGCCTGGCTCACAGCAACCTCAATCTCCTGGGCTCAGCGATCCTACTGCCTCAGCCTCCCGAGTAGCTGGGACTACAGGCATGCGCCACCATGCCCGGCTAATTTTTTGTATATATATATTTTTAGTTGGTCAATTAATTTCTTTCTATTTTTGGTAGAGACGGGGTCTCGCTCAGGCTGGTTTCGAACTCCTGACCTTGAGCGATCCGCCCGCCTCGGCCTCCCAAAGTGCTAGGATTACAGGCGTGAGCCACCGCGCGCCCGGCCGAGAAAAATATTTTTTAAAAGCTGCAGTGGCAAAAGAAACAAAATTTCAATATTATCTCATTAACCTTTATTGCCTTTGGATCTGAGAATAGTGGTGATGACTGCACAATAATGTATTAATACTTGACACTGAATTATACACTTAAAATGGTTAAAATGATATTTTATGTTATACATATTTTATCATAATAAAAAACAAACAAAAACATGAAAAAATAACCTTTGATAAAATACAGAGATTAAAATAGGTCATCATTTTCCATTTACTGTGTAATAAAATAAAACTTCAAGTTCATTTTTCTTTGCACTAGTATGCAGATCATATTAGCTACATTTGATAAATGTAATATTGCAAAACATTTTGGGTGGAGTTAAATCCACTTAATAATTATTTAATAGAACATGCTCGAAGGTCTATTAAAGTGATGCTCTCCTCTCTATATTCTCTACAATTAAACAAGAGATAGAAGCTTTTTAAAAGCTAAAAGAAAAACATTAAAAAGCTATTTTAACATGTATTAAAATAAATGTTCATAGCAGCTTTATTCATAATAGCCAAAAGTAGGAAACAATGTAAATGTCCATTAATAGGAAAACAGATAAATTGTGATATATTCCTACAATGGAATACCACTCAGCAATAAAAAATTAATTTTTGATGCATACAACATGAATAAATCTCATAAATATTAGGCTGAGCTTAAGAGGCTAAACAAAACATTATATATGTTTTTGTTTATGTGAAATTCAAGAATAGGCAAAACTAACTTGTGGTGAAAGAAGTCAGAATAATGGTTACCTTGAAAAAGGGGAAAGCTAGTGTCAGAAAAAGTACATGAGGGAATCTAATGGAGTGATAGAAATATTCTGTATCTTCACCTGGATGGTAGTTACATATATATAATCATTATATACAAAATATATAATATATAAATCCATCATGTTGTTTACTAAAGATGCTCTTCGAACACTTTACTATATGTATTTTATACTTGAATAAAGATTAAAACTATTTCTTAAAAATATGCTCATTTTATCATACTTTTGTCTATACTATCTATAATTTACAACTAGAAGTTTTTAGTAGGTTTTTGCTAAAATCCTCCAGTGTAGCCAATATGGCATCACATAAGAGGAGACTTGGAAAATTTTATTGGCAAAGTATTTTTCTTAATTTCAAAATATTAAGGTGGTACAAATGATTTCGTTACATGAATATCTTTTATAATGCTTAAGTTGGGGCTTTTAGTGTGCCCATCATCCAAATAGTGTTCATTGTACCTGATAGATAAGTGTTTACCCTCCCTCCCTTTCCCCCTGTATCTGATTTGAAGGCCTGATACAGAAAATAACATAATCTATTCAGGTATATAAATCCTCCTTTTAATATCATAATTGATAGTTGGTTGGCCTAGTGGTATTTAAGTATACAATTACATTCTGTGAAAACAAATTTACTTCATTTATTAAGCACCTATTATTAAGTGGCAGGTACTCTACCAGACCATAAAAATGAGAAAAATATATTCCAATTTGGCCTTAAAGAGTTTGTTTTCCTTCACTTTATCAGGTAAATATTAAAATAGAGTGTCGAACAATGTGAGAACACCAAAAAAAAATAATTAACTTGGTTAGTTTCTTTTATACTGAGCTGAAACTTGTTTCCCTATAACATTCATTAACTAGAGCATCATTCATTCAAAAATATTTATGTTTTAAGAACCTATCATAAAAAATAACAGATGTAAAAAACATTAATAGAAAAAAAAACATAACTGATTCAGGCAAAAGTCATCAAAAAATAGTAAAATCATTGGTTGAAAGATTGTTGGGGAACAGGATACCCAGAGCCTCAAAGAATCACCCTCATATTACTTATTAATTGCAGAGAGGAAAAGGTACTCTTCCAATGGAGAAACACCTAAGACATCACATTAACCAGCTATTAAACTAATACTTCTTGATGTGATCCACTAAGAAACGACCACCACTTATGTAGTATTATTATTACTGCCAAAAAATGATTGAGGGCATTATGCAAAACATGGCCCAAATACTTCAAAAACTAATGATATGAAAGACTAAAAAAAAACAGTAGAAGAACTGTTAAAGATGAAAGGAAACCAAAGAAACATGAAAACTAAATGCAACTGTATTCCTTGATAAGATCCTGATTTTTAAAAATAAATTTGATTTAGTTAAAACATTTTTATATATGTATGCACACACGTATGTATAAATGAAAGCTATACAGAACATTACTGGGACAATTGGGGAAATCTGAATATGGATTATATATTAGATAATAGAATTATATGTTAAATTTCCTTCTCATGTGATAATTGTATTGTGGTTATGTAAGAAAATAACTGGTACTTCAGTCACGAGCTGAACTTATCAGGTGGTAAAATGCAACCAATTCTCAAATGGTTCAACCAAAAAAAAAAGTATATGTATGTGTGAAGTGGTAAAATGGTAACAGTTGGCAAATACAAGTGAAGAGTATATGAGTGTTCACTGTACTATTCTTGCAAATTTTCTGTGGTTTGAAACTTTTTGCAAATAAACAGCTGTGGGGAAAAAAGAAGAAACTTTCTTGACAAAGTCATTCTGGCGATACAAAGAAGGATAAGACATAGTTCTGGTTCTCATCCTCTGCAGCCACAGAAAAATGAAAAAATATACTTAAGAATATTTGAAAACACATATGACATGGTATGATTTGTATGGTCCCTTCACCAAACAGGAAACTTAGTTCTCTGTTAACAAATCTAATTTTAACAACATGCAATTTTAAATTTAATTACAACCAAATCTATAAATTTTATGTGAAGTAAATATCTGAAAAAATATTACTAAACATAAATAATAACTAACAATTCTATGAAAACTTCACAAATAAAAATTTTATCCAACCCTAATGTAAAATGTACACTTTGGGTGATTATGATGTGTCAATGTAGGTTCAACAATTGTAACAACTATATCACTCTAGTGGGGGAGATTGATAATGGGGAGTCTATGTGTGGGGCATATGAAGACTCTCTGTACCTTACTCTCACTTTTGCTATGAATCTAAAACCACTCTAAAAAAAAATAAAGTTTAAAAACTTTTATCCAAACTTTTATTCTCTTATTTTAAAGAAAAAAGACGAAAACAAATACTTAATTGTAATTAACCACCTTATTATAACCTTGATCATCAAATTCAAGGGAGCAACCAGCAATAGAAAAGGACTCATTATATAAAAGGATTCTATGTTTATACTTTCTAATTTGGGTTCTAGGTGGCTCTATTCTCTCACTGACTTGGAAAAAAAAAAAGGTAGTTGATGTTTGTCCCCTTTTGAAAATCAAGCTTCAAGGAAAGAGAATCCCATTAGTCTCAAAACTGTGACTGATGTTCCTATGGAAACAAGGTAGAAGTGAGAGCACAGTATGAGCTAGTTTCTTTAGGTACATTATATGAACCTTCTATCCATTAAGCCAGTGGTTTTTAGCTTATTTTTAAGTTCTGGAATTTTTTTTTAAAACCTGAAATGGAAACAACAGATAAAACAGAAAAAAGTATAGATGCTCAGGTTGAAGAGAAAGGACAGAAGAGTTCCTAAACCACTCTTCCTCACCATGGCACTCCCGAGAGGCTGCCACAGAACCTGGGAACGTGATTTGAAAACCAATGTATCAAGGGGCCAGAATTCCCTCTAGCTCAACATCTCGCTACAGTGGTAGCCTGAGCTCATCTGAGAACAATCTTCATAAGAACCTGTCTCCTAAAAAAACTTCCAAGTACAGAACTGTTTTAAACATGAACAACTGATTTTTGCCACATTTACTCTTACTTACACGCACGCACGCTAGATTGCAACTAAAACCTACAGAGTTCTACACAAAAGTCACTCGACTTAGAAAAAGGCAAGATAGAGGCAGCACAACACTGAGTAAAGTAGGTACTCACTTTTAGTTGCTGTTTTGTTTTCTTACCTCTGCTGACACAGGACTGGTAGTTACTGGCTTGACTGGGTCATGTGACACAGCCAGGGTTCCTGCAGAGGGAGTTCCATTCATTGTTAATTTGGCTGCATCAGCAACTTCTCCATTGGGCAATATACCATCAGCAAACCACACTCTCCTCTGCTCTCTGGGCTGAACCACTTGAGGGGCCAGAAAAATAAAATAGGCATCAATGTGACATCGGTAGGGTTTCTAACATCAAAGAAAAGAAGGTCACCAATTCCAGGTGTACAAAGAAATCACTATTTAGCATCTTATAATTAGAAACATGAGAACTGTAACTGTGTATAAAAGTGGTTATAAATGTAATAAATTAACTTAAAAATACATATTTAAATATATTCTTCACTTCTATACTTATATGCAAAGATTTAAAACACTGCTTTAAAATATTAAGAGTTCCTACACACATCTACGATTATGTCACATACTCTGTCCCGCATCACTGACAGAAACTAAGGAAAGTGTTTTAAGTGCTTAGGAAATAAATTAATAGCAAGAAAAAAAAAATCAAGCAATAGATATCCACATCTCCGAAAAGTATGAGGTTTCCACAGAAATTCAGTATCTGGTACTTTTAAAGGGCAAAAGATGCCCCGAAGAATGTTAAAGAATAATTAGTTAATAAAGGAAGAGTTGGCACAGATATGTAAGAATTGGAAAACAAACTAACCAGATCTTTGGCTAATGTGTAATTGAAGAAGAAAAAGACTGATCTGGCAGTGCAAAAGTAGTTTGCACTTTAGTAAAAGGATAGGGGAAAAGCTGGAACACTGAATCTAATGAAATGATCTCTTTAAATCCAGTTTTGGAAATCAATTCAAACAGCCCAAATACAGAGAGAGAGACCAGGGAAGAACAGCAAAAATGACAAATGAAGTAAAGAGAATAAAGATTTTAATAAAGAAAGCCTGAACTCATAAAAATACAAGTAGTATGACCAAAGGATGATCTGAAAAGAGGGAAAATAGGAAAGAGTATGATAATGTCAATTGAAGTCTATGATCTTCAAAAGGGGAGGCAGCTATTTAGCAAGGGGAAGGGAATATCACTAGATGAAAAGATATAAAGTTAATGAAGATTGATTCTAATTATCAAGGGAAACTTCTTGACAAGATTGTTTTAAGGAAATATATAATTGTTATTTTTACTATTCATAATCCCCTAAACTTACACAGTGCCTTTCATCTGACAATATCATAATCATAAAGATATAATAAACGAAAATAAGTTAAGCTAATAATTTCCTACCTATCATATGAGGTAATTAGAATTAAAGTTCTGGATTTAAAGGTCCACATACCTAACACTGATATTTTCATATTTTTATATGGCTAGATTAAAAATGAAGAGAGAAAATGTCAATGTGTATTCCAAAAAGCAATGCTAGAATGGGCTGGTCAGAAGGAAGAACTCTCATTTTCACCACTTACAGGGGTCCTACAAAGAAAATGAAGGTAGGCATGAGGCTAGGGGATTTTTACAGGCTGACTTCAAATTCTGCACCTCTTTTTAAGTGCAAGCAGTGTAATTACTCCATTCTTAAGTTGAAGAGGAGATTGGCATATTTTCTAAGGTGTCTCCAAAATATCAAGCAACACAATATTATTCTTTACTTGCCCAGAAACAGTCTTGACACATTTCTCACCTTGTTCTTCCACTTTAATAACCACCCAAAGGGACTTATCTGTAGTGTTTTAAAGACTTGTGCTGTAAAGTCACATCAGCACCTTTTCAGAGGAACTTCATGAGGAAAAAGAGAGAGAATAGCACATGATCCCCTACCTTCTGCTCCAGGGTGCTTTAAAACTCCCACAGGTACCATCACAGTGGGAGGTGGAGAGCTCAGGGCTCCTGAGGCCTGAGCTTGCTGCAAGGGAGGGATAGTAGAACAGTATTCAGCAGGATTGTTAGGGTTAGGGCTCTGGCTTGAGGCACTCATCATGTTCTCCCAGGCTTGAGCTAAAGCAAATACAGACACAATCAATGTGAATGGATTGCAAAATATGGACATCAAGACCTTCACAATATTGGATAAATAATGCAGCTCCTCCTCATTAACACTCATAGTATGTCTCTCTTCCAGCTAGTGAAGGTATTAAGGAGATAGGGGATTTTATTCAATAAAGGAGACCATTTAGCTAAGTAAATATTTGGTTGGACAAATAAGAATTAAATGAGTTTTTAAAAAAAATTATAGGATACTTCTGACACAGACTGATAGCAGATCAGTCTGAGTTAAAGACTAGGCCCTTGGTTCTTTAAAGGAGACCATACATTCCTTTAAGAGGGAGTGAAAGATCAAATGTTATATTTGCAACTGGGATAAGATTTAGGCATTTTTTTGGTTTAATATTTAATGCATTTTATAAAGTTCTATAAAAAACCAAAATCAGGGGCTAAAATAGCATAACTCCATTATATAATTTTTAGTTTCATTTCTAGATTTTTAAAGCTCTTCTTAGTTAAGATAAAATCTCACTTAAAAATTCCAAAGCCTAAAGCTCAGGAGAAGACATTTCAACATCTTTGTGAATTCTGCTTTTATGTAATAATCATCCTGTATAAAAGTATTCAGCAATAACAACCATTTCACATCTTTGGTGTGTCTCAAAAGCACAGGACCCATTTGAACATGAAAATGTGCCAATATCATATAAGTGTGATCAACCAATATGGATGATCACAATATGTTAAGATTCTGTGTACTCTATAATTTTACTAAATACTGACATATCAAGTATTGTCTTTAAAGTAAATAGAATGAAAGATGCTACAGAAATGAAAGAAAACAAATTTTATCTCCTAGGTTCAGGTAATATCCACATGCCCAGGAACAGAAACCACCTGATATTTGAGCATCTTTTCAAATTCTCATTCAATATCAAAGAATGATCTATAAGATTTTGAATATTCATTGCCTCCAAACTACAAGACAAGGCTAGTAACAAAAGCTATGTTCCTTTGAAAGCACTAGCAGGAAGAGGGGAGGAAGAGAAAAGGGGATGGGGAAAAAAGGATAGAGAACACTGAAAAGCATCAAATTAAATATTCAGAAAAAGACCAGTCTAAGCCATGCGAGAGGAAAGACGCTGGAAAAACCAGGAAAAGTGGATTACCTTAGGATCCCCTGTTAAGGGCCTCCTTGTCTTAATAAAAAGTAAGTATTCCATGTGAATCCTCTGCCATTTCCTTCATTTTTAGCTATGCCAAGTTTAAAAAAATAGCTATCAAGTTGGAAGATCTCATCAAATAAAAGAGGTGTATTAGGATACTGTAATTAAGCAGCATGCTCTCGTCTGTGTGTACGTGTCCGAAAATGAAAGCAGTGGAATAAAAATCATTAATTGAGCAACCAAGTAAAATAACCGCCATCTAAAAAGTGATCCTTAAGAGTAGACAGAATGATTCATATTGATCTAAATCATAAGAATTCAGAAATGGGAGGAAATTGGGCAGTCATAGGAAATTAGGACAGATCAGATTAACTGACATGCAACATGTTAATAAGCCAGCAACAGGAAAACATCACCATGAGCAATGCAGACAGACAGAGCAGGAAGGGTCTCAGAGCAGGTAAGTTCCAGCCTCCAGGAGGCGCACTATCTTGGCAGAGGCAACACAGGTGTCCAAGTTCAACATTTTATGTCTATTAGGAATTTTTCTGGCAACTGCACAAAGATGCATTCAAAGAGAAAATACTACAGCCTGATCTATTTATTTTATTTTTTATAAGCATATTCAGGGTTTTCATTTTTAACTAAAATGCCCTAGGAATCAATCATTTCTTGTCCCACAAAAGATGAACACTGGATAAATTTTATTTACCTTCCCCTGGCCATATTGTTACACCACATAACAACTAAATTCAAAACCATTACCCTTATAACAAATCTAAGTAGCATTAAAGAGATAACTAATTATAACTGAAAAATTCAATTCTCTACTTGATCCTAGATGCTAAAATATTTATTTTTAACAAGATGAATAAAATAAGTTGTTAATAAGGATGCATTCTAAGTTATTAAGGTATTCCCTAGAAAGAGATAGCTTCTTTTGAAAGGTAAACCTTGGCCCAATTTTAATATGTCATCATCTAGGTGGTCAATAGTTCCCTATCCCCACTTTACCTTGTCATTTTATAGGAACAGTAACAACTACAGAGCACCAAATTTCGAAAGAACTTCCATTATTCCTCCAAAACTTACCTGGCTTTAGCATTCATTTGTTAAATTAGGTACAGGAATTCTGAAATGCCAAGATACTTTCAACACATGGAAATTTAGTTCAATATTTTCAGCTAAAGTTATGACATTTGAGAAGGTGCGCAACTTGTACAGAAAGGCAGGAAAAAAGTCTTTTCATAGGAATTCTTGTTTTGTCTCAACAACTGTGAAATCAGCCTGTTTTAATACTTACCATTCATTAGCACTGAATGGCAAATTACACACACTCTAGCTTCCTTTCTGTCCATGTATAACAATTTACATTTGAGGCTACAGCAGGAAGCACAAAAAACCTGTGGGGGAAAAGAACATACAAAATTTACTTGGGTTGGTAGTGCAAAGGGAGAAAATCAATACTGACCAAGACTGATTGACAGTGAACCTTACTAGACTATAATACTAAAGTTCCAAAAGAAAATGTAGCTCAGGAAGCTGGGCAATTCAAAAGCAAGAGTGAGATTTACAAGTCTGTCAGAAATTGAAAATGTTCGTTGAAAATAAAATCTTAGCCAAGATCACCCAGCAAATACACAGCAGGAGAAAAACAAACAAACAAAAAAAAACACCTGAGTTACCCTTAGGCAGGATTTCTACGTGCAGTATCACATGACATGGGCATTGAAACACAGTTACATCTGCTATTTTTGTTTGGAAAGGAATTGTGGCAGGATGAAATAAATAGAGACTGGGTTTTAATTTCTGTTGGTTACTATCCTTATGTGTGGAATAATAATCATATTAGCTGCTTTTACTGGTTTGCTACAAAGGCCAGGGATTAAAATATACAACTCAATCATAAAAATAAGCACAGTTCCAGTTCCAGGAAATCAGAGCAGGCAATCAGAATCTGCCCTGACAATTTCCAGCACCTCATTTCCACCTTCTGGGCTTGGTTCCTGATAATCTCACTTCCTTCTCCCTTCCACACCAGCCAACAAGAATATCCTGTTAAGATTCCTGCTAAGATTTATTTTCTTGAGGACTCATTAGTCACATAGAGCTTCACAGAGACAGAAACTTGTTCCCAGCAGAATAAATTCTGCTCCAGCTTTTATGGCCAAGAAGTACCCTATATCTTACAAAGCTGAACCAAGAGATGAGAGGTCATATTAAAGATGAAGTTAGATAGATATCTCCCCTCTTTGTAGGTATAATTAATATATTTAGCTAATATGATTATCAATTTATAATTTTCAAAGGGCTTTACATTCTCAAAACAACTCTGTGACGTAGGGAGAACAGAGTAATATGTATTATCCTTATTTTCTATCAGAAGAAATTAAATTTGGATGGTTAAACGCATTCCTCAAGTTCACAACAAACTATATGAATACTAGGCACTTTACAGGTATTACCTCATTTAATTTCAAAAATTCTGTGAAGACAGTCATTTGCAATGAACAGAGTTAGGTAAACAGATGTTAAGTGCTATGGTCCAAAAGTTCCAAAATTCGTATGTTGAAATCCTGTCCCTTAAAGTGATGGTATTAGGAGGAGAGGCCTTTGGGACATGATTAGGTCATAAAGGCTCTGCCCTCATTAAGAGGACTAGTGCCCTTATAAAACAGGCCTGAGAGAGATCCCTTATCCTTTTGTCCTGTGAGGTTACAGTGAGAATACAGCTGTCTACGAGGAAGCAAGCCCTCAGCAGACACTGATGGTGGACTCCCTAGCCTCCAGATTGTGAGAAGTAAATTTCTGTTATTTATAACCCACCACATCTACGGCATTAATATTTTGTTACAGCAGCCCCAGTGGACTGAGACATTAAGTAAAATTGCTCAGAGTCATACAGCTAGTAAGTAAATTACATGATTAATCTGTATGACTTCAATGATGCTGTTCTTAACTAATATATAATACTACCTTATACTAATTTATATATTTCATACTATTTATATATTTTTAATTGAGTCATGACTTTTCCTTCTGCTTCACCATGACCACATCAGTCATTAAGGCCTGTTGATTCTCCTCCTTAAATTCTTTCTTGTGAAATTCCATCTCTTCCTTTCCATCATAAATATTGTTGCCTTTATTCAGGCTTTTATTATCTGAGGACTGGACAATCATAACAATCTGTCCTCCTAATCTTCAGATTAGCCTTTCCAATTCATCTTCCACACAAAGACTAAATGACGTTCCACTCCAAATGACTTAAAATTTTAAAAAATAATAATAATAAAAAAAAAGACTAAATGACGGAACTTTTTAAAAAGTAAATTTAATCACATTAAATTTCTTGAAATCCTTCAATAAATTTTCTAATAAAAAGATAAACCCAAGAAGCCATCATTCACTCATTCATTCCACAAATATCTGAGCCCCTATTTTGTGCTGGGCACCACGCTACCCAATGGGATGCAGCAGTGAACAAAACAGACATGGTACTTGCCTTTGTGCAATTTAGTCTATGGATTTCAGGTAAGAATCTAAAATCAAAGAATCACACAATGCCCACTACATAATGTGTCTTTAGTCACAGCTACTCGGAAGGCTTGAGGTGGGAGGATCACTTGAGCCCAGCAGTTCAAGGATGCAGTGCACTATAATCACATCTATGAACAGCCACTGCACTCCAGCCAGGGCAATATAGCAAGACATGCTTTTCTTAAAAAAAGAAAAAAAAACCACAAACAAATATAAAATTACATGCTTCAAAAGTACATGGTGAGATAAAATCATGTAATCTAGGCATTAGCAAATTTGAGACACAGGTATGCATACAGGGAGAAAACCATGTGAACATGAAGATGTCCATCTATAAACCAAGACACAGAAGAGCTCCTTCCCTCAAAGCCCTCAAGAGGAACCAACCATGCTATCACCTTCATCAGATTTCTAACCTCCAGAACTATGAGACAATAAATTTCTGCTGTATAAGCCACCCTGATTGTGGTATTTTGCTAACCCTAGCAAACTAATATAGTTGGGAACTTTCGGAAGTAGAGGATTGTACTTTGGAAAAATAATCTCAACTATGAATGTAAAAAAAAAAAAAGAACAAAAATATCTTTTAAAAAGTAATGCAAGCAAGGGAGCAGCAAAATGCAGTAAATAGAAGGACCCAAGAATACCCATCTTTCTCAATATCCCACAGGCTTAAGAACAGTAAGGAAGGATCCTTTACGTTTCCAGTGAGATTAGAAAAAGGCACAGCAGTTAGCTAGAAAAGTGGATGACTCATCAAGAGGCTACCTAGAATGGCAAATAAACAGGAGACAAGCAAAGGGATGCATTTATGTGGGATCCCTCATACCAAAGAACTTCATGGATTTGAATGTAACATATACCACAAAACGATCACTGGACAGTGCCTGTGACTGACACATATAGAGTACCATAACATAAAATAGAAAAAGAGACCTGGAAATGCTGAGCCCTGCTCTCAAAAAGGCAAATACTTACTTGAACTTTATGCCAAGACTCTCAAGCAAAAAAAAAAAAAAAAAAAAAAAGACAAATACTATGATGTAATAAGATGCTCAGGTCATTAGAATTATTACCATGGAGAAGATGGGCATAATCTCAAAGATCTGAACTGGGCTGGGAATGGGGTAATAATTCTGGATTTGAAATTACTGGATAATAATAAATTTGCCCGAAAAGATCAAGATAAAGTTGTCTCCAGGTTTGTCAGTATTTCTCAACAGTGGCACTCCTGGCATTCTGGAGGGCCAATTCTTCATTGGACAGTACTGTCCTGTGCACAGCAGAATGTTTACCACCCCTGATCCTGGCCTACTGAGTGCAAGTAGCAACCCTAGTCATTGTGACAACCAAAAATACCCTACCACATTCCAAACATCATCTAATTATCTTCCCCAGTTCTCTAAGCTAGAGACTGAGATGAGAGTCAAAAAGTAAAGTCAGTTCTAGAAATAAAGAGAATTATGTATCTGTACAACTGAACTTACTATACTGCTAAAATATCTTACCATATACCTTTATGATCACAACACAATCTACTGCATTTATTTAACTTATTCTCCATTTTCCCACGAGTATATAAACTCCATGTAACAATGGACTAAATTATTTTTAATACTGATATCCTCAATGTTATAACTGTGCCTGAAACATAATACTCAGTAAATATTTGCTTATCGCTTCCTTGAAAAGTAAAGTTACTGCATAAACAAACGTAGGAATGGAAAAATAAACATTAATGTGCACTTATTTGGGAAGAGCTATATCATTCATGCTCAAATTCACAAAACAATTTAGTGCTAACCAACTTTAACAATGACAGTCAAACACATATTAAACAATTTATAACAGTAATCTCAAGATTTATATGGCCAATGGTTATGAATGACTTCGTATGGGAGGATCTGTATGACCTGCCTAACTCTAAAGAGACAAATTAAGGTGATTTATAACACACATTCTATACAAAGTTCCAGCTAAGTATTGGTTAAAATGTTCCAATTGTGTCCTTGTAATTTTCCTTAATGTGGCACTTGTAGGTTCCTATCTCAATGTTATTATTCACTAGCCAAATAACCTTATGGGAAGAATTTCAACTTTCTAAATCTTAGTTTCTCTCATAAGTAAAACAGAAATGTTAATACAGTATTCCCTCATAAAACTTTATGAGGAGTAAATGAGGTGATATGTGTGTAGCACATAATAGGTTCTGAAGATACGTTGGTGTCTTTCTTGTTTATTTCCCCTTCCTTTCCTTTTAAAATTTCCCACTAATGGTCTTCCCTATAACAAATCCTACTGCCAAACCGATGAACACACTTTATATTCAAGTACCACTTTGTGCCTATTTAGACCTTCTTAATACTGTGAATAACAATTATTCTTTTGCAATTCTTGAAAACCCAAATCATCAAATTTTTACTTCTTTCCAAATTAGAAAATGTAAAAATTGATGTTCTAGGTCTTCAAAAGGCCTTGCAATTATGACAAAGATAACTGTCATGCAAGAACAAAAAATTAGAGAGGACAGTGCTTATGACTGACCTGTATCCAGCTGTTCACAATGACCAGTGACAAGAACAACTTGTAAAAATTCTCAAATGCAAAAGAGTACTTTACCCCTCCACCACGTATTAGCATATACCAAAAATCAGCACCATAAGATCTAAAGCAGTTCAAACAAACCCTGACTCTACCTCTGTCCAAACACCTGTTCCAACTTTACTGTTATCAATTGAAAACAATAATAATTATCATAGTCACTTAACAGTCCATTTAAGGAAGGGGTTTACAAAGGGTCTCTAATTTACACTTTCAGTATTATTTCCAGGTGAGGCTGTACAAACAGCTATTACACTAGAATTGGAAGAAAACATTCATCATAGAACTTTAAAATTGTTTGTAATCAAAATCACTTCCTTTAATGTACTATGATTACTTTTATTTATATTCTCTAATTATCTTGAACACATCTGCATTACATTTAAAAGTTTTATGTGTGGGTTAAAAAGTGCTAATTTGAAATGGGCAAGCAACTAAAATATATCTCTGTATTTTGTAACTATGCTCTAACTATTTAATTTGTTTTTTAAACTTTTTATTACACAAATTTCCAATCATACAAAAATAGACATAACAACAAACCCTTAAGTGTCCATTTCCCATCTTCAATACCTATTAAAGCCAATCGTCACCCACTTCTCACGCATCTGGTTTTGTAATTGTTCATTTCTAATTTTGTGTATTTGTCTTTTCATCTCCGAAAACATGGGTGGTATGTTTTAACAGGGTGGCCATTCTTTTCCTTCTTTTTTTTTTTTTTTTTTTTGCTTCTGTTTAGTAAAAAACAGAATACTAAGTAATAATACTAAGCTCACTGAATAAAAAAACAAACAAATAAATAGGAATGGATGACAGCACAAACTGGTGCTACAGAACTTTTCTTACTTCTCCAACCTAAAATGTTTGTATTGCAAAGATAATACAAATACAAATTCTATCCCACTGAGTCAGGACTGGACTAGGATAAACTGACTGAAAAAGTTCATTACTAAGTCTGAAAGGGCCATCAAATTTCAATTCTCTATTAGGCTTTACTTTCCCTCTCAAACGTAACTATCCTTCTTTCCTCAAACCTTCATCTAGTACAATGTTTATATTTACCATATGAAGTATGAGTCAATCAGATGTAAATTTCTTCATGCTTTCACCACTAAATCCATAAACTTACCTCTGTCTGTTCCTACCTTTCCCTGTTAAAGAGCAAACCCTCAACATGTGTGTAGATTACATCCCTTTGGCCTTCCCAAGAATTTTTCTTTTATATCAATCCTCCCTTTCTTGTAAAACTTCTTTTCTAGAGGCTCACCCATACCATTATATAAATACAATAGTATCTCCCATCCTAAAAAAAATTCATCCATAACCACTATCTCCATCTAACAATTGCTCCAATTTTTTCTGTTCTCAAGGCAAAATTTCCTGAAAAAGACATCTCTACTTCCTCACTTCTCATCCCATTTTCAATCCATTCCCATCTGCCTTCTGTATCCACTGCTCTACCAAATCTGCTTT
Source organism: Microcebus murinus (assembly GCF_040939455.1). NCBI lineage: Eukaryota > Metazoa > Chordata > Mammalia > Primates > Cheirogaleidae > Microcebus > Microcebus murinus. The sequence continues at coordinate 39,753,781 of NC_134105.1, read as the reverse complement.
TTTCAATGACTCTGATGTAATAAAGTCCAACAGTCCCTTTTCTTCCTCATCTTATTGACTGCTCATCAGCATTTTATAAAGGTGATAATTCCTCCTTTCACAAACTACATTCCTCTTTCGACTTTGAAGACACCGACCGTTGTCTTGGTTTTCTGCCTACCTCTCTGGCCACTCCTTCTCAGTCACCTGCACTGGGTCCTCCTCTGTTTGACCTCAGTGGCTCAGCACTGAGCCCCTTTTCTTCCCTTGGTAATCTCATCTGTTCCCATGGCTTCCCATTGTACTCCTTACATGACCTAAAAAGTACTACATGTTCTGATTTTCTCTCCAACCTCTTTTTTAAAAAAACAAAAACAAAAACAAAAAAACAGGCTTTCACTATGTTGCCCTGGCTGGAGAGCAGTGGCTATTCACAGGCACAATCATCGCACACTGCAGCCTTGAACTCCTGGTCTCAAGTGATCCTCCCACCTCAGCCTCCTGAGTATCTGGGACTATAGGCACATGCCACTGCACCTGCCTTTCCAACCTCTTCTTATATGACTCTTTCCCCACTCATTGTACTTTAATCATACTGAAGTCCTTTCAGTTCCTTGAACAAGTGATTTCCTGCCTCCCAGAGCTTTGTCCTTGCTGTTCTCTATTCCTGGAGTATTCTTCTCTGGCGTCTTTGAATGGTTGAATGCTCAACCTTCATGTGCCATCTAAAATGTCACTTCTCACAGGCCTTCCAATACCTCCCAACCCCCATCTTTATATTACCCCTCCTTGTTTATATCTTTCATAGTCCTTATCACAATTTGTAATTATGTGTTTATTTGTTTTCGGTCACTTGGTCTAATCTTTACATACCATTAGGGTAGGGACCACAATATCCTAAGTGTAAACTCAGCATTCAGTACAGTGACAGACAAAAAACAGGCACTCAGTGTGTATTGGATAAATCAGTGATCTGGGACTCATTTATTCATCCATTAACAAATATTTACTGAATACTTCATAGGTACCAAGTAATTGTACTGGATGCTGGGAATATAAAGACAAATCAGAAGCAATCTCAAGATCCTTACAGACCAGTGGGAGACAAGGACAAGGACAACATTGTATGATAAGTGCTATGACATTAAGTGAGGCTCACTTTTAACTACCACAGCCTTGTGGAGAGTGTACAATAAAAATTATTTTCCTGGGTTCAGCTTCATTAGAACTCAAGATAAATCTAAATGTTGCTCCTATTTTTTCATGCCAGAAAGTTCAAATCATATTATCAATTACAAGGCAATATAGATAGGTTTTCAGGCAGAGTAGGAGGGAAACTGAATTACCATGTAATATTCTCAAGTAGCCACTTATTACTCTCATATCTATTAGTTCCCATTAGTACATAAGTAAATAGGAAACTAGGAAAACAAACTTGTTTTGGTTTGAATCTCTCCTTAAGTAGGAATAACACTTGCAGCTAGTTTAAAATATTTTCCAAATTCTTACATCCATTGTATCTGAATTTGATATCATCATCTAAAAACTCAAGGCACTAGATTAAAAAAATGCACTGCTGCATTAAGAGATAGTATTCATTTATTTCTTCATTTATCTAACTAATATCTACTGAGCATTCACTATTGGAAGGGCTGAGATACAGCAGCAATCAAGGTAAAAAAGATCCTTACCCTCATGGAGCTTGGAAGTGAATTGGAAAGACAAATAATAAGTAAAGACACAAATAGAATCATAAATAGAAAGTCAGTAGATCAAGAAATAGCTAAGTAATTCTATTGAAATATATTATTTAGGATTGTGTAAATATCTAAAAACACTTACTAAAAAATTAAAAGTGGGTATGCCTTAAGTGAGTAAAATGACCAGAGTGGGAGAAAATATTTGCAAAACACATCTATCTGATAAAGAATTTATATCTATAATATATAAAGAACTCTTAAAATTCAACAAGAAAACAATCCAAATAAAAAATGAGCCAAAGACCTAACACACACCTCACCAAAGATATACAGATGGCAAACAAGAATATGAAAAGAAAAGATGTCTAAAACCATATGTCATTAGGGAACTGCAAATTAAATCAAAAATGAGAGACTACTATACACTTATTAGAATGGCTAAAATCCAAAACACTGACAACACCAAATGCTGGTGAGGATGTAGAGAAACAAGAACTCTCATTTGTTGCTAATAGCAATGCAAAATGGTTCAGCCACTTTAGAAGACAATTTGGCAGTTTCTTATAAAGAGAAACATAGGTTTACCATATAATCCAGTAATCATACCCCTTGGTATTTATATAAATTGAGTTGAAAACTTATGTCCCTACAAAAACCTGCACATGAATGTTTTATGAGCCTTATTTATAATTGCCAAAAACTATTACAGAAGCAATCAATTTACCTATTGTCCTTCAATAGGTAAATGAATAAACAAACTGTGGTATATCTATACAATAGAATATTATTCAGCGATTTAAAAAACAAGCTATCAAGCCACAAAAAGACATGGAGGAAACTTAAAGCATATTGTTAAGGAAAAGAAGCCAGTCTGAAAAGACTACATACTGTATGATTCCAACCATATGACATTCTGGAGAAGGCAAAATTATGAAGGCAATAAAAAGATCAGTGGTTGCCAGGGGTTCAGGGAGAAGAAGGGAATGATGGATAGGTAACACAGGGAATTTTTAGGGCAATATAACTTCTATATGATACTGTAATAGGATACATAACAAGAATTGATCAAAACTGTACAACACAAAGAGTGAACCCTAATGCAAACTATAGATTTCTTTATAGGACTTCAATTAATAACAATATAACAATATTTGATGAACAAATGTTTGTTAATTTTAACAAATGTACCACATTAATGCAAGATGGTGGGGTAAACTGTGTGAAGGAGTGGTATATAGAATTGTACTTTCTGCTCAATTTTCTGCTCTAAGAAACAAAGTCTATTAATTTTTTAAGTGGCTATGTCTAGGAGCTAGACTGGGGACATGAACAGGTGGGCAAGAGGCTGCCACCTTTCAAGGTGTATATATTATATATTATTTTGTTTTGAAAAAGAGTACTGGGCTTCTTCATCCTATCTCAAAATGTGTATTTAACTCTCAATTTTTAATTTGAACAGTTATTTTTCTTCTTCTTCTTTTTTTTTTTTTTTTTTTTGAGACAGAGTCTTGCTTTGTTGCCTAGGCTAGAGTGAGTGCCGTGGCGTCAGCCTAGCTCACAGCAACCTCAAACTCCTGGGCTCAAGTGATCCTTCTGTCTCAGCCTCCCAAGTAGCTGGGACTACAGGCATGTGCCACAATGCCCGGCTAATTTTTTCTATATATATTAGTTGGCCAATTAGTTTCTTTCTATTTATAGTAGAGACGGGGTCTCGCTCTTGCTCAGGCTGGTTTCGAACTCCCGACCTCGAGCAATCCGCCCGCCTCGGCCTCCCAGAGAGCTAGGATTACAGGCGTGAGCCACCGCGCCCGGCCTTCTTTTTTATCATTATTTTTTTTGAGACAGAGTCTCACTGTGTTGCCCAGGCTAGAGTGCCGCCGTGGCATCAGCCTAGCTCACAGCAACCTCAAACTCCTGGGCTCAAGCCATCTTCCTCCTGCCTCAGCTTCCCAAGTAGCTGGGACTACAGGCATGTGTCACCATGCCTAGCTAATTTTTTTCTATTTTTAGTTGTTTGGCTAATTCCTTTCTATTTATAGTAGAGATGGGGTCTCGCTCTTGCTCAGGCTGGTCTCAAACTCCTGAGCTCAAGCAATCCTCCTGCCTTGGCCTCCCAGAGTGCTAAGATTATAGGCGTGAGCCACCACGCCAGGTCTTTTCTTCTTTTTTAAAAGATAAGGTCTTAGCCAGGCGCGGTGGCTCACGCCTGTAATCCTAGCACTCTGGGAGGCTGAGGCGGGCGGATTGCTCGAGGTCAGGAGTTCGAGACCAGCCTGAGCAAGAGCAAGACCCCGTCTCTACTATAAATAGAAAGAAATTAATTGCCCAACTAATATATATATAAAATTAGCCGGGCATGGTGGTGCATGCCTGTAGTCCCAGCTACTCGGGAGGCTGAGGCAGGAGGATTGCTTGAGCCAGGAGTTTGAGGTTGCTGTGAGCTAGGCTGACGCCACGGCACTCACTCTAGCCTGGGCAACAAGCGAGACTCTGTCTCAAAAAAAAAAAAAAAAAAAAAAAAAGATAAGGTCTTGCTCTGTCATCCAGGCTGGAGTGCAATGGCATGGTCACAGATCACTATAACCTCAAACTCCAGGGCTTAAGGACTCTCCTGCCCCAACCTCTCAGAGTGCTGGGATTACAAGTGTGTACCACCATGCCTGGCTAATTTTTTTATTGTTTGTAGAGACAAAGTCTTGTTATTTCTCAAGCTGGTCTTTAACTCCTAGCCTCAAGTGATCCTCCCATCTTGGCCTCCCAAAATGCTAGGTAGGATTACAGGCATGAGCAACCACACCCAGCTAATTTCCTTTTTTTTTTTTTTTTTGTAGAGATGAGGTCTTGCTATGTTCCCCAGGCTAATCTCAAAGTCTTGGCCTCAAGCAATCCTCCTGCCTCAGCCTCCCAAAGTGCTGTGATTTATAGGAGTGAGCCACCATGCCTGGCCCTAGATCATGTTTTAAAAAGCCAATTTGATATTATATATGTCCTCAAGCTATTTTGCTGTAAGTGATGAAGATCATTTGTGTCTAAAGGGACCTTGAAGAAACTAGTGTGAGAAATTAATGATAAAAAATGGAAACAGTAATTACAAACCAAAATACTAAGTATAGCCCACTTAACTGACACGTTGAGAAATAGCACTCCTGTGTAACTGGGATGACTTCCAGAAAACACACTTTCAGCCCAGCACATTTCAAAATGTTTAATAGCATACTCTTCCCACAAAGTAACCTCAGTTCATCAGTAAGTTCAGTAATAATTTTACAGAGATAAATCAATGCCCGCATAAATCTTTCAGTTTCCTTTTCATCTTTCTTTCTTTTTTTTAAACACAGAGGCACACATAAGCTCCTTCAGGGCTATACAGAAAAAGAGAGAAAGTCTATGCAATCCTTCCTTTCACAGAAGTGGAAACAGAGGCCGAGAGCTTTGGGTAAATTGAAGTGGCATATATTACTGTCACTAAATCTCTCTTCTTTCAGTGACTTGGTATCCATAATGTTCTACTTTATAGTTCCAGACCTGACAAATGAAGTAAAACCTAATATCCTGCTAATTTTGCTATGCTCCCCCATCACCTGATAGCACCAATCATTTTTTGTCTTCTTTAAAAATCAAAGACTGGCCGGGTGCAATGGCTCTCGCATGTAACCCTAGCACCCTGGGAGGCTGAGGCAGGAGGATCACTTGAGCTCAGGAGTTTGAGACCATCCTGAGCAAGAGTGAGACCCTGTCTTTACTTAAAAAACAAACAACAACAACAAAACCCAAAGACTCAAATTCCCAATCCTTTACCACTGCACAAATTTAATGTTCATCCAAAGACAATGATTATATTTCTAGTAAGCAATTCAAGTACAGATAAATATGTTGTGTACAGTATAGTAAAAAGAACATGAGGCTTTTAGAATTGGACAGATTTGTGGTAAAATCCACACATTCCCATTTACAAACTCTCAGATTTGGGGCCAATTACTTAATCTTTCCGAAGCATATTTTTCTCGCTTGTAACTGTATCTCAGAGAATTGGGATGTTAGACAAGCCTAGCATAAAGGGGCAGTGTTCAAAAAATGTTATTCTCAGCTGTAACACCAACCCAAATATAATATATCTAAGTCAACATATATAATTATCAGTTCAAGAAGTCTTATTTTTAAAGGATATTTCTATATGTACCACTACTACCAAACAGTAGATACAACAGAGCCATTTATCAACTGGCACTTTATATATCGTAACAGTCACATCAGTGACAGTAATGAATAAAGTATGACAAAGCCTTGCAAATAACCAAATAGAAAACTTTCTAAAATAATTTTTCTTTCTTTTAGAAATTTTTTTCTGCTTTCAAAAAACTACTCTTTCCTTTACTCTTAAATTCAATGGCTTTCCTAGGCTTTTGAAGTCAAATGATCAAATAAAAATGGTCAGAATATTAAAGGCAAATGATAAAGAATAATACCATGATCTGCTGGAATGGGTAATTTCTAAAGGGAATTAATAGAGATGTATAAAAATGACGATGATCTGAACTTACAGGGCACCTTTTGAGGAAGGAGTTCTCTATACTCTTTGTTCTGTAGTTTATTGTCTATCATACAGGAGAGGCAGGGATCATGCTGCTATATGGAGTGATTATCTAAATTAATAATGTATAAAATATAAGCTAAAACACATTTGTTGATCATTTTAGAGTGTGTGACTTGCTTTTCCAATTAACAATGAAGGTATGAATGGAACCCATATGTCTTGATCCCCCCACTGTAGCAATATAGAAATAAATTATAATATGTTAACATTTCATAATTTCTAATATACTTATTTTGTATTCTACTTACATTGTACCAAGATAAATATTACAATATTTATAATATCTACTACTTAACAAGAGATGAATATAAGCCCTATATTGTGCTAAATAATTTCTCACAATTTTCTATTAACTCCTTCTATAATTCAGGCATATTTTTATCTTGACCCATTCTTCTATAAGATGATTTCTCTTTTCCTACTGCTAATTCTCTAGCTATGCTCTGATATGATCCCATTTTTCTCACATACTTTGGAACTCTGTTCCATAAAACTTTGTTCCAAAGTCTGTGTGAGCTTCGTTCACATAAAAGTCTTCTATATCTACTTTTTTATATCTCTCTCTCCAAGTAGTCCATTTTTGTGTAATGGCTTTCCTGACTCCCTCTACTATTCTTTTTTCTTTTTTCTTTCTTTTTTTTTTGAGACACAGTCTCACTCTGTTGCCTGGGCAAGAGTGCAACAGCGTCAGCCTCGCTCACAGCAAGCTCAAACTCCTGGGCTCAAGCAATCCTTCTGCCTCAGCCTCCCAAGTAGCTGGGACTACAGGCATGCGCCACCATGTCCAGCTAATTTTTTCTATATATTTTTAGGTGGCCAATTAATTTCTTTCTATTTTTAGTAGAAACGGGGTCTCACTCTTGCTCAGGCTGGTCTCAAACTCCTGAGCTCAAGCAATCCTCCTGCCTCGGATTCCCAGAGTGCTAAGATTACAGGCATGAGCCACTGCACCCGGCCCCTCTACTATTCTTGTAAGAATTAACCTCTTCTTCCTCAGTGTTCCCAAAGTATTTTGTTCATATTACTAGTATGAATGAGGAAGTATGCTGGGAGCAGCAGTAAGACAAAGGAAAAGAGTAATAGCTTTGAAGTCAGATCTGGCATTTATAAGCTCTGTGACCTTGAGCATATTCCTTGACCTCTCTGAGCTTCAGATTTTTATTCTGTTAAATAGGAAAAATTAACATCCATTCTACAAGACTTTGATGAGGACTAAATGGGAATTAATATAAAGTAAAGTACACATGACTCGTACTCTCAATACGCTGTATTATAATTTGCTATAGGATGGAATGGTCTGTCTACTAAATCAGCGGTTCAGAATTTATTTTTTGGATATTTTAAAAACTCCAAGAAATCCAGATACTACGCCCTTCATTCACTGAAATCAGTGTCCTTGATTATAAACTACATAACATCATAAATGTCCCTTTATACACCTCGGAAGCCCTAATACCAAGTCTAGGACCTTTTATATATTAGATACTTAATATATGCTTATTGTAGTAAAAGGAATTTAGCTGTAGATTCTAAGTAATTACTAGATATGCTAATATGTAACATTATTTAAATCACATTGCTTGGGCTATTTTTCTAACCATATTCCCACTATAATCTAATTAATACCTAGAAAAAGTTCACATATACTTATGTTTACCAGCCCTTTTCTTCTGAGAAGCTCAAGGATTTTTATAGACATTGTCTCACCAATCTTTATAACATCTCTGAGGTAAACAGAGATTGGAAAAAAGATGGAATTATGAATCCATAAATTCATAAATTCTAAAAATTCTCAGGAAAAATTCCATCTGTTTCAGTTTATGTGCATTTGTCATCATTTTCTCTCTGAATCCACCTAAGGTACCTATTTACCCATTACATCTGGATATGCTGACCTGTACTGAAAATGTTTTTATTATTTGCTTAAGAAAGCAAAAATTTCAGAAGGTGTTATATACAGTAAGCAAATCATAGAACACCACAAAAATGACAAACCTAATTGTCTAATAGTACTTCAGCTAACAAAAATAAGACTGCAAAATATTTAGGATTGGACACATTATTTTCTTCAAACATTAATAATAATCAGAGACCTATAAGCCCCCCAGTTTCAGCTTTAACTTCTTTCTGCTTCCCATCATTTTGTTTCCTTGTGCTAGGACTCTCTAGTAAACTTTGCTGATTGCCCACCCAGGAATTATTCTCCCCCTCTTCTTTTTTTCTAAAAATAAATTTTATTGTGTATATTCAAGGTATACAATATGATGTTATGAGATACATATAGATAGTAAAACGGTTACTATAGTGAAGCAAATTAACTTCAAATTAACATATCTATATGACACAATTACCCATTTCTGTTTTTGTGGCAAGAGCAGCTAAAATCTACTCAGCATGAACCCCAAATACATTATTATAAAATATAATTTTATTACCTATAGTCCTCATGTTGTACATTATATCTCTAGACTTGTTCATTCTACATATCTGCTATTTTCCCCTCTCCTTTTTTAACAGAATCCTACTTTTGTTCAGGCAACATCATGCTGAGATAAATCAGCACAGGAGATAAACATGATTGATCCATGAATCCTGGCAATCTTACTCCCTTTGCCCGTAATTGGTCTTGATCAAGAACTGGCCAATAAGTTGAAGGAAGTTGCCGGGGATCATTTCCACCCTGACAAAAGGGTGGTAAGAGGAGTAGGCTCTTTTGCACCCCAGCCAGTTTCTTTGTGTTTAGGAAGTTGTCAGATTGGACCTACTAGAGTTGAGCTACTATCTTAAGAGTATGAGGGGATGACCAAGAGAACATCTGTGATCCCGTCTCTGCACCCAAACATCAATTACCAAGTCTCATAGCTCCTTGTTATGTGAAATAAATATTATTAATATTTTTAAGTCACTGAGGGTCAGATACTCTGTTCCTTGAAGTTGAAAGCATAATTAATACAGACAGACCAATAAATCAGGTGAGAACAGAGGTAGAGATTAATTATTGGGCACTTATATCTTCCATAATCTCATTTAATCTTCCTAACAGCCGGATAAAAATTATTGACCTTTTTTTTTGTTACAGATTAGAAAACTAATGCTTAGTAAAGTTACACAGTTAATAACAAAGCTGAAATTTGAATCCAGACCTGACAATAAACTCACATTCTTTTGAAAAGCATAAAATCTCCTTTTCTCCTTATTTATGACATTTGTTTAAAAAATGACTTTTAAGTTATGTTCTCAGCTAACAGAATTTGAGGAGAGCTAAGAAATATCAATTATTCTAACAACTTTGTAATAAAGATCTATAGCCTTCAACTCTGTTTTGTATGAAAGTTATGTGGGATGAAGACAAAAATGTGTGTACGTGTATAAAAAGTTCCAGAATATCTAGCACAATGGGAACAGTACTACAGAAAAGAGTGGGATGGATTCTTTACGTGTAATATTCAATTTCTCAAGAAAAAGTAGAAAGTCAATGACAAATATTTCTTAAACTAAAAGAATAACTTCCTTATTTCAAACTATTACATTAACCAAGTAGCTATCAATATAGAAACCACAAAGTTAACACTTCCTCAATTCTCATCTCTTCATGAAAACTGATTCATTGTAAATCTAGGCAAGAAAAAAAATTATATATGCCATCTAAAAATCAGCAAGGCCATTTTTTATATAGAAATTTATTAGAATTGCGTTTTCAAAAGCTATTTATATTGTCATCTCAAGTATGTTCACCTTATATTGTCTTTATTAATTTCTAATTGAGCATTACAAAATGGGCATGCCAGATTTCTGAGCTTGTACATGCAACTTACCTTCCCACATGCTCTGCAATGATGCCTCCTTTTGGTGAATGTAAACCTGGCTTCACATTTCATGCAATTTGGAGCCTGAGAATCCGGTACCCAAACTGGAGCCACCTCACCAAGAGTGGTAAATGGCTTTCTGGCAGAAATTCCAAACTGGCCAGCTCTGAGATCATTATCTGGGCTATCTGGAGCTAATGCAAGGCACGATCTACTGGAGATTTCAGCTTCATAACTTTCCAAATGTTCTCCATTTGTATCAGCAACAGAGATGTTTCCTAAAGATGCATTGCATACGTTAGTTGCTGAGTTTTCCCCTAATTTTGCTTTCCCAAGAGTATCATTTTTGTTTTTAATATTATTTCCACTGTTCGCAGGAACGTCATTTTGTAAATGGTCTGATAATGGCTTTGGAATTTGAAGTTTAAGATTAGAAGGTTGCTTGGGTCTTGCACCACCAAAAGGAACACTGATAGACTGCAGGTTTGCTACTACCTTGGGGGAAGATTGCCCACGCACTGATGGAACTTGACTACAGAAATTATGTAAATAATTTTTCTTCATTAGGTCACCAGTGCTGTTTAAAAGTAGTCCACTCCCTTCTGTGGCCTCATTTCCTCTCTGTTCATAAATATTTGAGTAGCATTCTGACTTGCTCTCCTCTATTTCTTTCTCTTCTGTTACTGAATCTTCTTTAGAGGGTAAAGTCTTTGGAACAATAGAAACAACTGGGCTCTGCATTCCATAGGAATCACAACCATTAGATAGAGAATTTGCTTCTGGTGTATCTACAACAGTGGAGAAATCACATTCTTCACTTTCATTCATGCAAGGTCCTTTTAAATCTAGACCTGCGTCTGCCACTCCAACACTCTCTCCTCCACCATCACCGTAAGTGTCCTCAGGCTGACTAATCTGTAGAAGCTTTTCCTTTTCTTCATTTACTTGCCTATCATTCATCTCATTTAATTTAGTTAATTTCCAATTAGTCATCTCCTGAGATTCAGAGAAATGCTCTGTCATATTAAGAAATTCTGTAGTGCCAACAAGTTCATGTTCATAACCTTCATTGTCATCAGACCTAACGTCACTAGACACAAGGCAATCTGAAAACTGTTCACAGTTACTATCCCTTTCAGACCCATTAGACATATCTGGTTTGTGAGGCAAAGGTAAACCAGACCGGAGGGATTCTTCAGTTGTTCTCTCCTCTGCTAACTCTTTTTTTGTCAAGATCCCCTCATTCAAGTGGGAAGAGGTGTTTGGACTCCCTAGATCGGTCCTAGAAAGACTGTTTTTGCCAGTGAGGTCCTCATCTGGTATATAGTTCTCTTGCTTTTTAATAGCAGGACCTCCATCTGTTCCCTGGGATGAGATTACTGAATCAACTGTAAAACCTGTAGTTGCAGATATGGAGGGGTCTCTACTTATATTTTCATCACCCTTTAATTGTGAGGGGGAACAGACATTGGTTAGACTATCAGATGAAGTAGTACATAGATGGTTAACAGAATCCCCCTCTGTTTTTGGTCTATTCAATGGATCCATTTGTTTCTCTGAGTTCATATCTTTTTCAGTGGACCCACTTATACTAAAACTAAATTGATCAGTTTGTCTGTTTTCATTATCCAGTGAACAACTAAAAGCATCCATAAGGGATTGACTATTATAATTATTACAATCCTGCAAATCGCTTTGTAATGTCCTTTTATCACAATTATGCATGACAGCTACAACAAGAACATTCTTCTCATCTGGCAGACAAGCCAGGTTTCCACATTTCTTCTCTTCCACTTCAACGGCACTACATTGATCATCCTGATTATAGCTTCTCTTAATTAACTGATCTTCTGCAACAGCATTTTCATCAATCCACATTGTGGCAATCTCTGGATTTAGATTACAGTCCTGTCCATTAGCACAATGATCCTCTCCTTCTGTGGTCGGGGGAGCTGAATGAGCTAGGGAGAAGACTTTCAGCTGTGGCTGTGACTCATTAGAAACTGCAGGTTCATTCACACTGGCCAGTGCAGAGTTAAATGGTAGTCGGTGAGAAGGGGGATCTAGAATCTTATTCCACTTTGTATCCAATAAAGTAGGAGAAACTGTTTCATCTGAAAAAATAAGTAATTACAGTAAGTTTGCTGGTAACACTAAAAAAGCTACTAGGACTAAGTTAACGAACATTTCCAACTATACTCCGAAAACAAAATATTCCTAGAATATGAAGGTTTCTAATTTGGGGCTGGGAATAAGGAATATATTTAAGACAGTTCCCTGCAATTATATGTCATCAAATAATAATATCTCAGAACATTCCAAACAACAAAAGAATTCTACCTCAATCTAGTAACATAATTAAATTGACCCATAGGTGGTAATGGGACCCAAGAGAGGAAAAAGCATCCTTGGATTGTCTGAGCACAAGGCAGGCAGGACAGGAACTAATTTAAGGTGGAAAAATTAGAACAGTGGTTAAGATCTAGTAAATTGAGAGGGAAGGAAAACGAAGAAATTGACTGGGGGGATTAAATGCTATAATCTATATCATGATTAGGATGTAAGTTAGATTAATATATCCATTTGGCAAAACTGGACACTTAAGATCTATGCATTCTAATGTATATAAAGTTTACCTTTAAAAAACTGTAAAAAAAATAACAATGAAACAGAGTAAGGAGAGGATAAAAGTATAAATGTAATAAAAATGGCAGCATGTCAATCACTGTTGAAGTTGGATGATGAGTATACTGGAGTTTACCATTTCTTTAATTTATATATATCTTAAATTTGCCTATAACAAGTTTTTTATAAGTTTGCTACAGTATGTGAAATTCTGCTTGCAACCATATTGCAACACATTATTAATCAGGTTCATATTTATATCATCTGAAGATATTTGGGAAAAAGTATCTATCAACCTACTTATCTATCAATAAGTATAATTTCATATAATGTTTCTGTTTACTTTTTAACAGATCATAACTATGATGGCTAAGTTATTATCCCAAGTTCTACTGCTATTATTTATACCTAAGTAAATTAGAGAAATAAGAAATAATGCACTTAGTGCCTTTGCTGCTTGCTTCCTCCAGTATCTTTGGGAATCATGGTCCTGAAATTATGCAGCTATATTTGTAATATTAATCCTCAGCTGTAACATTAATCTTTAATGCACCCATAGCACCTTGCTCATATCTCTATTAAGGCATTTACTACACTGTAATGCAATCTGTCTCTTTCATCCACTGAATGATTTCTCAAGGCAGAAACCATTTATTTCCATAAATGTAAGTCCTTACTTCATACAGTGCCTGATATTTGGTAGGTATACAATAAATATATGGTATGGTAAGTGAGTATCTACCAGAGTAAAAGCATCGGGTTTGAGGAACATGAAGATTAAATGATAGCTTTTGCCTCCAAAAAGTATATAATCTAGTTGGGAGAATGAGCGATAGACAGAATACACACAAATATCTAATTAGCAGTACAGGGAAGCATTAAGTACAGTGCAATAAGTTGTCACTTAACATGCTCAATAGGTTCTCGGCAACTGCGACTTTAAGCGAAATAACACACTGTATAATGAAACCAATTTCACCATAGGCTAAGTGATATAAACAAGAGTTAAATTCCTATGGTATACAGTACATAGTTTTGTGTGAAGTCACAGTTTCCAAGAACCTACTGACAACATTAAGTGAGGACTCACTGCATTTGAAAACTATTATGTAGGAGTAGAAAATAAACTCAGAGGAGAAAGGTATTTTCCAAGATTGGGCAAGCAAGCTTGAGTTCATAAAGACAGGAGGAACTGAGCTACGCTTCAAAGACAGATTTGTGTAAGTTTAGGCAAAAAAAGGCATTATTAAGTAGAGGAACAAGGAAAAGCATAGTTGCAAACATAAGAATTTAAGAGAGCAATAAGTGAATTAGTTGGGGTTGAGAAAAGAATTACTGTAAGGAAGTAGTGAAAAGAAACTAGAAAGGGTAAAGAGTAAAGGCTAAAACACATCAGATTATGTGAAGAATGGGCTTAGTATCCTCTGAGTGTTAAATCCTGAGTTTATAAAATTTGGACTAGCAGAGATTTGAGATTTAGTTACATAGGCTTCCTTAAAAAAAAAAAAAAAAGAAATTATATTTCCAAACTGGTTCCTGGAAATAAAAACAAGACACAGCTTCTTAAAAGACTATTTAGTAATATTCAAACATGAATGAGTAAGTATTAACATTTTCATTATTCAACCACCTAGGATCTGAGTATAATGTTAATTACCTAGTATCATCACAGTCTGTGGTATATTTTTCATTTAAAAAAAGGAAATAAAGTAGCACAAAATGAAAAATCACTTTATTTAAAGTATATTTTCTAAGGTACAAGGCTAGAGGTGGTAGCTTTTTTTTTTTTTTCTTTTACAGTATGTCATGAGCAGGTAATGAGGTGGTAGCTTTTAATATAACTGGTACTGAGATTCAAAAAATAGTTCAAACGAACCATGTAGTTACAATGAAGAAGCTGGTTTCAAAAATCCTTTTCTTTCTAGGGTTTTTTGTAGCAGATGCTACATTTTCTTTTTTTTTTTTTTTTTTTTTTCTAATAGGTCAAGTAGAAAGATGCTACATTTTCTAACTAAAATACTTTTACTGGTTCAACAAAAATGTACTGAAAAACAACTATACACAAAGTACACTACCAGAATCTATACAAGTCACAAAGAGACTAATGAAATAAACTAATAGTTTTATTAGAGTCAATGGTATTCTAGAAGCATAGTATTCACATGATTTGGTGTAACACTTGTCTAGCTATCTCATGACTAAAGTAACTGATACATAGAGGGCAAAACCAAAGAAAGGGTTAAGAAAATATTTGTATAATTGGTTGAAACTTAGAAAATAATATATTTTCCAGCTTGGTATGTATAAAGCCCACCTGGATCCAATAAAATTCCAAATGATTAACTTTCATAATTATATGAATCAGGAATAAGCCTGGGAATATGGGTTTGCATTAGGTCATAAATGGTTAAACGTGAGAAAAACAGGCCATTTCAACTGCTCTATCTCTTCCTTTTCCCTCTTCATTCCCATGATCCCATGTTCTATTTAAGGTTTGCTCTTTTAAGACCCAAAGTAACAAAATCAAAACTAATTTCCCAAGCCGGGCGCGGTGGCTCACGCCTGTAATCCTAGCACTCTGGGAGGCTGAGGCGGGCGGATTGCTCGAGGTCAGGAGTTCGAAACCAGCCTGAGCAAGAGCGAGACCCCGTCTCTACTATAAATAGAAAGAAATTAATTGGCCAACTAATATATATATAAAATTAGCCGGGCATGGTGGCACATGCCTGTAGTCCCAGCTACTTGGGAGGCTGAGGCAGCAGGATTGCTTGAGCCAGGAGTTTGAGGTTGCTGTGAGCTAGGCTGACGCCATGGCACTCACTCTAGCCTGGGCAACAAGCGAGACTCTGTCTCAAAAAAAAAAAAAAAAAAAACTAATTTCCCTTCTCAACTGCTACCAAAGAATAGCCAGAATCACTGGATATAGTGAAGGTTTAGAAACCATTACTAACATCATAAACTTTATATGGAAACATCATTTTATAAACTTGTTACATGCCGTTTCCTATTAGAAATACAAAACGCAGGGGAAGTAGGCTGAGGTGGAAGAGATTTACTTATGGCTTATCTATTCAAGTCCAACAGAGAGGGGAATTTAGGAAAAAGGCTTCCCTAAATGAAGTGAATCTTAAGCAGACATTTCTACTGATGCTTGAGAATATATAATTTAATTAACTATTTTGGTAGTTACACAAAAATGTAAATCATTTAAAATTAGGTTTAAAATGTATCTTTATTGGGCAATCAATATGGAACAAGCTATTTTCTTAGTTAAGGAAATGCAAGCACACATTCTAAAGCTTATCTTGACCATAAATTGATTGTACAAGGTAGATAAAGCTCAGGCTCTAGTGTCACACTGCCTGGATGCTAACCCTGCCACTTGTTCGCATGGTAGCCTTGGGGATGTTGCTTAACCTCTCTGTGCCTCTATTCTTATTTGTAAAATGGTGATAAGAAGGTCTACATTCATGAGATTGTTTTAAAGATTAAATAATATAATCCATATAAGTATCTGGCACATAGTGCGGAAAAAATGTTATTTCTATGGAAATTATTGAATATTATTATCATTAAATCATCGTATTTGGTTTTATTGTTTTTAAGGTAGTGTACTCCCTTATGTCCCCACATTCTCTATATCATAAATCCAAATAGATTCACCAATGTAAATTCTCACCTTCATTTTGTTCAAATTCATCTAACACTTTGTCCAGGTTGTAAGCTTCTGCTTGGAAGTAATTCTCCATCGGTGAGGAAACACCACTTAAGAGACTTGTTTAAATCTAAAATGTAGATCAAATTCTATTACACTTTGAATTATTAAAATGAAATTCATAAATATTAACTACACAAGGATAAAAATCTCTTCTAAATCTATTCAGACAATGGTTAACTATAAAACCTTTCATCCCACTGGATACAAGATCTTCAAGCTAAGAAAGTCTATAAATCTATAAGCTGACAAGCATCAAAATATAACTAAACATAAAAGGCAGACTTGGTGATCATTTCAATAGGACATACTTCAAAAGACAAATTTCAGGTGAAGCACAGTGGCTTACACCTATAATCCCAACACTTTAGGAGGCTGAGGCAGGAGGACTGCTTGAGGCCAGGAGTTTGAGACCAGCTGGGCAACAAACCGAGACCCTGTACCCTGTCTCTACAAAAAAAATTTAAAAATTAACCAGGGGTGGTGGAGCACACCTGTAGTCCTTGCTACCTGGATGAGCCAGGAGGATCCCTTGAGCCCAGGAGTTTGTTACAGTGAGCTATGATCATGACTGTGCTACTCCAAAACATAAAACAAAACAAAAAAAACCAAAAAACAACAAAAACTATTCATACATTACATAGCCTATTTGTCTACCTAAACTTAAATACCTAACAGTAGCCAATTGATAAATAAAAATTGACTAAATTAATAATTCTGGAGAAATACTTGAATAAGTCAGTTAAATTCCCTGAGCTTGTTTTCTTATTTGTAAAATGAGAGAAATAATATGACACTTTTATATACCTCAGAAAAGAACAGGCCGGGTGCGGTGGCTCACGCCTGTAATCCTAGCTCTCTGGGAGGCCGAGGCGGGCGGATTGCTCGAGGTCAGGAGTTCGAAACCAGCCTGAGCAAGAGCGAGACCCCGTCTCTACTATAAATAGAAAGAAATTAATTGGCCAACTAATATATATAGAAAAAATTAGCCGGGCATGGTGGCGTGTGCCTGTAGTCCCAGCTACTCAGGAGGCTGAGGCAGGAGGATTGCTTGAGCCCAGGAGTTTGAGGTTGCTCTGAACGAGGTTGACGCCATGGCATTCACTGTAGTCTGGGCAACAAAGTGAGACTCTGTCTCAAAAAAAAAAAAAAAAAAATTCCACTAAGGACAAACTCTGGCCTGTTTTTCAACTACATAATTATGTTTAGTAAAATCATCTTGTGGAATTGGGCATAAAACAGCCAAGGCTAATTTCCTGTTTATCTTTGCTTTTATAGAATGCATATTATATTATAAAAAGTATTGATACATAAAGTGAAAGGGCTGAAATACCACATTTCTAAGCACACAAATTTTTCTAGATTGTAAAAGACAGATAAAAGGATACTTTAAAAAAAAGGAAAGAAGAAACACTGTATTTATAAGTCAAAGAAAATTTTATATTTGACTTAAAGTTTGTAATGGTAGAATATTACATTTCTGATTTTCCCCCTTTTTCACGTTTTCGTACTCAGCCTTTATGGGAAAATTATAATCTGACCTTCCTTCTCATATATACCAATACAAAGCCAAGCAGAATTTTCTTTCAGTTTGGAAAGAAAATTTTTAAAATTTTTCTTTTGAAATAGGTAAGCATGGAGATGTGATAATGGATGAAAAAAATAGGATAATAGCTAACGTTTATTTAACACCTACTGTGCACTCTTGGCATTCTGTTAAGTAGCTGACACACCTAGTATAGACTCCCATAGGATGCTTTTGGATGGATTAACACTAAGGAAAGTTTGGGAATGGTATTTAAAAGAAGAGGTTTAAAAATAACCAGATTAGGGTCATCATTAGCATTTGGAACTAATTCCCTCACCCCCATGCTTAAACTTTCCTGTTATTTCTCTTTTGAAAAAAATTCTATAAGCTTTCTTTTACAAATGTAATTTTATACCAAATAAAATGTGTCCTTTCCCAATATCTGTAATTTGTCTTTGTTTGTTTGTTTGTTTGTTTGTTAAGAGACAGGGTCTTACTCTGTTGCCTGGGCCAGAGTACAGTGGCATAATCATAGCTCACTGTAACCTCAAACTCCTGGGCTCAAGGGATCCTGCTGCCTCAACCTCCTGGGTAGGTGGCACTAGGCATGCATGCCACTGTCTCTTATTATATGAATAGTTTTAAAAAAAATCTTTTTTGTCTAATTATTTATAGATCAAAATCATTTTATATACAGGCCACTTCATTTTGATAAAGACTGTACATTTAATCTGTCTACTAATGCTAAGAGCAAATGAAATTTCTCACAACACATAATCTAGCACATTCAATATACACCTATAAGACTTAACAGTATTTTATGGTCATTATATATAAAACATTAGTAAGCAAATAATCAGATCAATATATTTATTGTACATCTACTATATGCAAGGTACTATGATCAATTCAAGTCTCAGACATCATCCCTAACATCAAAAAGCTTATAATTTAAAGAGTAAATGCTAAAAAAATTAAATAATAAATGATTTTTAATAACAGCACAAGAGAAACCAAGTCAGATAAAATAAAAATAAAAATAAAATAAAACAAAAACCAAGTCAGAAACCTTGTCAGATAAATAGATAAGTGCTATAGAATAAGCATTACAGAAGTATAAAGGTTATTTAAGTTCATCATTTTTCATTTGAGCTCTTGGCTCAAATATCACTTTCACCGGGAAGTATTCTCTGAACACCCAGAAAAGGTGATGCCTCTTCTTGTAATCTCTCACAGCACCCCTATATTTCTTTTCTTTTACAATATTTATCACCATTTATAAATATACATCAGTGTGATTATTTGATTAACGGTCATCACTCCCACGAGACAGTAGGTACCACAAAGGTACCCACCAGACTGTGTTCACCATGTATTTCCAGTAATTAGCACAGAACCTGAGGTGGTATCTATTCAATTAATACCTGTGGAATGAATAAATAAATGAATAATTTATGAACAACCAGTCGATAAGTTGTACTAAGCTTCAATTACAATAACTGATTCAGGCAAGCACCATGCTAAACCATTAGGTAAATGGTGATTGCAGAAGAAAATACTCATAGTACCTCAAAGTATCATTCTATAGGTAAATTGTTAATTTCAAAGGAGGTAATGTATGTTTACAATGAAGAGACACAGCAATCACCACCTTAACCAAATGATTTAACTTAGCATCACCAACAGTTCAACAAGTTGACATTACGTATTTTCTAATGTGACTCAATGAGAAATATAAAACATTACCTATACAGTATTCTTGCCAAAAATAATTACCCTGAATTTAACCATGAGGAAACAATTAGACAAATCTAGAATGTGAGGCATTCTATACTTGAACTCTTTAAAAAATTCAATGTAAAAAAATTTTTTTAAAGTATAAAAAAACAAGATCATTCTAAATTAAAAGAGACTAAACAGAATAGATAATCAAATACCATGCATGAACACTGAGTAGATCAGGGATGGGGAACCTGCAGCATTAAGGCCACATGTGGTCCTTAAGTGTGGCCTTTTGACTGAATCCAAATTTTATAGATCAAATCCTCTTATTTTTATTAATACATTTTCACTTGTCTTTTATATTTTTATTTTATTTTATTTTTATTTATTTATTTTTTTTTTTTGAGACAGAGTCTCACTTTGTTGTCCAGGCTAGAGTGAGTGCCGTGGCGTCAGCCTAGCTCACAGCAACCTCAAACTCCTGGGCTTGAGTGATCCTTCTGCCTCAGCCTCCCGAGTAGCTGGGACTACAGGCATGCGCCACCATGCCCGGCTAAATTTTTACATATATATATCAGTTGGCCAATTAATTTCTTTCTATTTATAGTAGAGACGGGGTCTCGCTCTTGCTCAGGCTGGTTTTGAACTCCTGACCTTGAGCAATCCACCCGCCTCGGCCTCCCAAGAGCTAGGATTACAGGCGTGAGCCACAGCGCCCGGCCTTATTTTATTTTTTAAATGAACATGTTTAAAATACTAAAGAATAAAATAAATTTCAATGAGATAATCCTCCCAGATTAACTGGCACAATTAGAACATTAGTAAGCCATAAGGGCTAAATTGATGGCTGCCACATTCATGATTGAGTTCTAACTTCCCCTGCCTGACTGGTACCAGTACACCAGTCTGTTACCACTTTTGACAATGGTATACTGTGTTTCTGTTTGAAGTGGAATTTGTGAATAAGTTGCACAGCTCAACAGTATTTTTTAATTCTGTCTGCTTAACAGTCCATCATGTTAAAGACAACCAAGAGAATGCTGAAGGAAGAAAACAGAATTTTTAATGACTGGGAATTGCAATATCATCTTGTTTCTGCTAAAGATAAGATGATTTGCTTGCTTTTTTTTTTTTTTTTTTTGAGACAGAGTCTCGCTTTGTTGCCCAGGCTAGAGTGAGTGCCGTGGCGTCAGCCTAGCTCACAGCAACCTCAAACTCCTGGGCTCCAGTGATCCTTCTGCCTCAGCCTCCCGGGTAGCTGGGACTACAGGCATGCGCCACCATGCCCGGCTAATTTTTTTTTTATATATATATCAGTTGGCCAATTAATTTCTTTCTATTTATAGTAGAGACGGGGTCTCGCTCTTGCTCAGGCTGGTTTTGAACTCCTGACCTTGAGCAATCCGCCCGCCTCGGCTTCCCAAGAGCTAGGATTACAGGCGTGAGCCACAGCGCCCGGCCTGCTTGCTTTTTGATACTGCAATATCAACATTAAAGAAATTCAACACTTATCAGCATTGCAATACAAGGACCACAAATATTTTAGAGGGGAGGTGTGAAAAATTGTACTGCAGAAATTAAAAGATGAAAAGCAAAAGCAAAGAATTTATTCAAGCAGCAATAAGACCTGGAAACAATGAAACTGGAACAACTTATAACATATCTTATATACTTAGGAAAAAAGGGAAGCCATTCAATGATGTAGAAGTTGTGAAAGAATGCACTGTCAAAGTTATAGGATGCTTAGACCCCAATAACATTTCAAAGTGCAAACAACTGCCTCTTTCAAGGAGAACCATAACTTATCATCAGCAGGAATTAGCCTTCAACTTAACAGAACAGCTTCATGCACTACTTCAAAAGGAAAATATATGTTATTCAATTGTTTTGTATGAATCAACTGATACTTCTCACAGGTTTTATACTTCATTTAGGTCATAACAGAAGATTTTCTTTGCTATGAAGAGTTACTCACTTTGGGCACTTATACAAACAGAATACAGGGAATAGATCTCTTCAACAACTTTCAAGATAAATGTCATGATGCTGGACTGAATTTGGTAAATTTAGTGAGTGTATGTACAGATGATGACAGATTTACTGCACAGACAAAAGAAGTATTAACAGATCCAGATGCTCTCATTTATTTTCATTGTATCTTGTAGCAGCAAAATCTCTATGCTAAACCTACTATTTTAAGTGACACTTTGCAACAATATATAAGTATTGTTAACTATATTAGTGCAGATGCAACACAGCATCATCTTCAGTTCATAACATGCTACAGTTGAAGGATGAGGTGTTCAGTGTGGCTTTGTCATATCATTCTAAAATGTATTGGCTATTGCAGAGACAGGGGTTAGCCAAAATTTTATCTCTGCAAGGATAGTTAAATTTTATGAAGAAAAGAATCAGCAATGTGAATTATTCAAAGATTTCTATAGGAATGTAGCATTTCTGTGTGATATCATGTCAAATCAAAATGACTTGAATATTTCTTTGCAAGGTAAAATTAAGTCTGTATGATACGTGGCAAAAGATCCAAGTATTTCAAAAAAAGCTATCTTTTTTCAAAACACTTCAAAAGGAAAATTTCGGGTGAACATTTTCTCTAGTTGGCAAAAGTCACTGATGTGCAGGATGATATATGTGAATCATTTAAAGAATACCCAGCTATTATAGACCTATTAATTGGAGAATACAATGAAAAGTTCACTGACTTTCAGAATCATGACATCACAAACAAATTAGCATTTCAGCCTCACCTAGTTGATATCACCAAGGCACCTAAAGAACTACAGATGAAATTGATTGCACTCTCAGTAGATGACATTTTAAAGTCATTGTTTGGCATTAAGAAAGATCCATTTGAAATATTGAAACATGCAGTAGAATACCCACGCCTTTGGCAACATGCCTGAAAAATGCTGTCTTGGTTTTCAACCACTTATTGCTGCGAATCTACATTCTCTTACCTAACCCAAATCAAAACACCCTTAAGGGCACAAACAACTGATACCCATATAAAGAATCAACTGAAACTGCAAACCTCCTGCACTGTAACCAAATATTCAAATATCTTCCAACAAAAAGCAGACACAACAAAGTCATTAAAAGGTTAGTTAACTTTAAAATTAACAAATAGTTTTCATTTTTTGAAATTATTAAGTACCTAGTAGTTAGATTGTTACAAAATAATGCACATTTTTGAAGTATATCTAATTGAAGTTTCTTAAATGCAGGCTTAATTTGATTACAGCTAAATTAATGCAGCCTTCCAATATGAAAAGGTTTCCCACTCCTGTATTAGGACAGTATTATTCAAGGTAGCAATCTTCAAGAATATCATAAACCAACCCACTTCCTTCATGGACAAAGACTTGCTACCAAAACTGTCTGCTGAACTATACAGAAGTCTTTATCTCTGCATGGAACAGCTCAAGAAAGGTAGCTGGTTGGTAGGTCGTGCCTAGGTTGAGACAGCAGTAATGAGAACAAAAGTTGAGGAGGTATGTTCAGTCTATTAAGAAACACAGACCTGGAAGTGGCACACATCATTTCTGTTCACATTCCTTCAGTGAGCTTAGTCACACAGCCACATCTACCTGTAAAGAAGGCTGGTGAGACTGCCCTATCCCAGCTGCAACTACTATAGAAGGGGAAAATGGATTTTGGTGGGTTTGGTGGATAACTGACAGTATTAAAATATTTGCTACAGTGGATGGAAAACTTCCTGAAGAGGCAATGCCCGAAGGATAAGATTTTGCCAGGTAAAGGCAGAGAAGGGCATTCCCTTCTCACACTCCCATGTAAGAAGGCTAGGGGACAAGAAATAGCATGCTAACTGCAGACCCAGAAGTTGTGGTGAAGAAGATATCACTGCCAAGTGCCTCTGCTCCATCATCAACTGAAGAGAAAAGGGGCTCCGTTTCCTGTCAAACACTGTTGGTCCCATGCCTTTCCTCACAGCTGACATGGAAAAAATCAGAGAACTCAGCCAGAGTATGCAACATTCCACTAGTGAATGTTATAACCAATTTCTGAAACCAATCTCACCTGCACATCCTCCCACCATTATCTACCCCATAAACAGTCTTAAGACTGGAAAAAACACCTAAGATGATTCCTAGTCAGGAAAAAAACAAGGATTCCTGCTCTACAAGATTAACACAACACTTCCAATTTTCTGCTGGAAATTATTGCTCTTCACTAGTCTAAAATATAAAATAAAATAATGTAATTAAATTTACACTTCTGATTCCCCATCCCCAAATTAGCTTTAACTGTTGAGCTCTTGCATGATGACTAAGAAACATAAATGACCATAGTTGACCAGATATACTATCGTTTTCTCTGAACAATATTGCTCAAATCCATGTTCTTTTTTTCTGAAATTATCATTTTATGCTCAAAGTAACGGGAAGTTGACTAAAAGGGAAGAGCCAGCACTAGTAGAGAAATTAGCTTTGTGACATAATTTAACAATTTTAAAATATCCTTTTCCTCTGGATTTAAATCAAACTGTTCTGAAAAATTATACTCCTGATTTAACAAAACACAATGTTATAAATGAAGCAAGCAGTATATATACATCAGCATTATTTTCTATAGAGCTGGCTAGTTGTTTTCTCAAGATCAACCTCTAAGAGAAATAAAAGCATTACTTTTCTTACCTTTTCCTCCTTACACATGTGATAAGGAACAGACCTCTCTGTGCTTACTCATGATGCTTGCTGCACCACCAGTCAGTCCTGCTGATTCAGTATGTTCTGCTTGATCCTAAAGAAAAAACACATTGCTCATTACATTTGCTAAAACAATAAGCCCTAATTTTCTTCATATAAATCTATCACAGCCAGACAAATAAAAACAATGGGGCTTAACAATTAATTACACCTTCAAATTCAAAGACCTGGCCAGCATGCAAGGCAGCAGAAGTCACATTTTATTGTCAAAGAAGGCCAAAAGTGAAATGATTCAAGATTTAAGAACTTTGGCCCCCATATTTTCAATGGATGATGCAAGGTGAAACATCAACAGCAGGCACTTTCTATCCAGTGACTTTAATTATGTTAATTCATAATTATACAACTTGCTTTATATTACAATAGGCCCTCCAAAAATCCAAACTAAGAAAACTGATGCTTCACAAAAATATCCTGTTAGCGTGATTTTTTTTCTATACATCCAAAATTCTTGAGTTTCATAAGCTTCCTGCTGAGATTTTTATTGCCAAACTGGTTTTCCTCCAAAAGGAGTGTCTTTTGATTCTATTTCTCCTCCAATGCTCAGAAGCAATGGATCTATTAACCCAATATTAACCTTTATTATCAGGGGTATCCATCAGGAGAAATTTCCTAACATAATTACAAATATTCTATTATCTGATATGAAAAATGATGTGCTTACTAAAAAATAATAGAGTAAGAAAAAGAGGCCGGGCGCGGTGGCTCACACCTGTAATCCTAGTACTCTGGGAGGCCAAGGTGGGCGGATTGCTCAAGGTCAGGAGTTCAAAACCACCCTGAGCGAGACCCTGTCTCTATAAATAGAAAGACATTAACTGGCCAACTAATATATATAGAAAAAAAATTAGCCAGGCATGGTGGCACATGCCTGTAGTCCCAGCTACTCAGGATGCTGAGGCAGTAGGATCGCTTGAGCCCAGGAGACTGAGGTTGCTGTGAGCTAGGCTGATACCATGGTACTCACTCTAGCCTGGGCAACAAAGTGAGACTCTGTCTCAAAATAAATAAATAAATAATAAAAATAAAAAGATTTTCCTGTCCTGAGAATTTGTAAAATATATGCATGCTATGATACACTCTACATAAGAACAGTTATTGATAACAAACAGATTTACATCTGTCAAATGAAGGACTAAATCATATCCAAGTATTGAAAGGACTGTATCGGGTATAAAAGTACCAAGGTCAAAATGGCAGATCTGTTGCTATTCTGAGCAAGATACCTGACTCTAAGTTTCTTTATACTTCATATAAAAACTATATTTTTCAGAATATTTTTAATGATGAAGAAGAATGTGTTTATATAAAGCCCCTTGCACAGACCTGATATATAAGTGCTCAGTAAATAGTAGCTATTATTATTCATCATCAAAAAGCAATTTGTGTGAAAGAATTAGAACACAAAGGCAAATAGTATGATTTGTACCATGAAAACAACCAGTGGACTGGTTTGTTTCTACAGTTAATAATCCATCAGGGCCAATGACCTTAAGTGATCAATTCAAGTCTGAACAATGAAATAGAAAAATAGGAACAAAAAAGTAATCTGACTGCTCAACTTTCTGAAGAGGCTTAGTAAATTTGATCCCCAAAAGAGACCCTTTGAATATAAATGCCCTTACAGTGGCTAAAAAAAGAAATGAGATAATCTCCAAGAAGAGTTCAGATCAAGACCAAAGTACATTAACAGAGCAGGATCTGGGAAGTTGACATTGTTGCTACGCCACATTCACACAGGGCTTCAGTTTCCAGGATATCAATCTGGCATCTTTCACAAACATTGAATCCTCAGTCAAGCGCTATAAAGAACAAGGTGATTGTTTTCACTTAGGACACACTAAACAAAAAACCTAGTAGTTCAACAAATATTGGAAAACATGATAACAGATGTATCAAATATATATAGGCAGTGAAATCCCTAGAATAGCAGCTGATTTAAGATCAGGACTAAAACAAGGAGCATGTTTAAGTCTCATGTCTGGAGTAGTAAGACTCAAAACCATGTAAACAAATTTGTACATTTATGACACAGGGCCAGAAACTATTGAGATATACATCTCTGTGATAGTTAACTTTACATGTCAACTTCACTGGGCTAAGGAATGCCTAAATATCTGATTAAACATTATTTCTGGGTATGCCTATGGGAGTGTTTCCAGAAGAGATTAGCATGTGAATTAGATTGAGTAAACCAGATTGCTCTCCCCATGATACACACACACACATATTTATAAATCATTCTGCATGTGTATGTTTGTGTGTATGTAATAAGATTTATTATAAAGCTCATGCACTGGCTCATGCAATTATGGAGGAAGAATTGTCCATTGATCTGCTCTCTGCAAGCTAGCAAGCCCTATCTCCCACTGGATCTGATTCTCTGAAGAATCTATAGTAGTATATAGATTTTCCATGAGAGAACCATTAATCAACATCATATTAGCCTAAGTCCATAACTCTAATTTCTAGACAGCAGATATCTATTGAATTATCTTTGCCAATAGAATGCTAGAATTGTCTATCCCCATCCCATACATACGCACATATTTTTATTGCAAGATAAAATGCCATGTTCAGGGGAAACCTAGCCACCTAAACAGCTTATTAGCCTAGTGTGAACTCCTGATCTAAGATGAATTACAGACCCTTCTAGGCTATGCCTGGGAGACACAGCTACAATCACTGCCTTTAAATTCTGTGATATATCGTAGTATCCTTATAAAATTCCCCTTTTTTTCCTAACTTAGCTCCAGTGGTTGCCTTAACAACAGTATGATATAAATTGAGATAAACAACATCAAAATCATAGTTTCAACTTTAATAGCACACCTAAAATTTCAAAGATCAGATACTACACTAACTCAGATATTCTATGATCAGCAAGTAGATAATAAATAAGAAATAAATTCATGGAGAGAGGAGTGAGTCTTATGTTTCAGATTATTCTGGGTAGCAGACTGATAGATATAATTTGTATATCACAAATTGTATACACCAAGAGTAATAACAAGAGTATATGTAGACTTTTAGTTTCTGGATCAGCATGTAAGAAGCTGAGAAGTCACTGCTCTGCCTTATCAACAAAGTAATAAGCTAAATAAACTGAAAAATCAGCGACTCTTCTTAGATCCATAAAAGTAGTAAGGTAATGGGGCAGACCACTGCCCCAAATTTGGAGAGACAGACAGGTGAATACAAAAAAAGTCACACATTAGCCAGGCATGGTAGTGGTAGCTCAGGCCTGTAATCCTAGCACTTTGGGAGGCCAAGGCAGGAGGATCACTTGAGCCCAGGAGGTTGAGACTAGCCTGGGCAATAATGAGACCCTGTCTCTACAAAAAATTTAAAAAGTAGGCAATCAAGGTGGTGCACACCTATAGTCCCAGCTACCCAGGAGGCTGAGGTAGGAGGATTGCTTCAGCCCAGGAGTTGGAGGCTACAGTGAGCTACGATGACGCCACTTCACTCCAGCCCAGGTAACAGAGTGAGACTCTCAAAAAAAGTCACAAATTACCTGAGCAGAAAACCTCTGTGGGAACCAGTGCTAAGGTAGGAAAGCTTGAAATATAATCGATAAATTGCTGGAGGCTTAGTGTGGACAACTCTGAGAGTTAAAATCTCTAGGGGGACCTGGTCTTAGGTGACCCCCCCCAACTTTTGTGAGTGTTACCTCCATCCAGGAGCTCAACCTGGTTCTCACAGTGAATATTGGAGAAACTCCCTGCACCCATTCTTCTGGCAGACAGAGGGGCAAAGGAACCATTTTGAAATATGCTATAGCATTCTGTTCCTAACAAAGTCTGCTCTCAGGAGAAACTAACCAGAGACTAACTTGCTGGGGTCATATCAGAGCCTGACTGACCTGGCTGATGGGAAATACCCAATTCTAGCCCACGCTAGCCTGCCCCCCCCTAAATGGAGGAAAAAATTGAGAAGCATTTGTGAAGTTCTCAGTCCAGAGGCACGGGATTGCTAAGACTGAGACTTAATCACAGAACTATAGAATGCTTCCCTCCAAACCATATCACATTACTAAAGACCTATTTACAATAGTACATCATGTCCAACTATCAAGAAAATATTACAAGGCATAATAAAAGGCAAAAAAAAAAAACACCTTGAAGAGACAGAGTAAGCATAACAACCAGACTCAGATATGGCAGGGATGTTAGAATTATCAGACCAGGAATTTACACCAAATATGATTGATATGCTAAGGGCTATAATGTGCAAAGTAGACATCATGCAAAAACAGATGGGCAGTTAAAGTAGAGAGAAATTCTAAGAAAGAACCAAAAAGAAATGCTAGAGAACAAAAGCACTGTAATAGAAATGAAGAATGCCTTTGACGGACTTATTAGGAGACTGGATATGGTTGAGGAAAGAATCTTTAAGCATGAGAATCTCTCAAAAGAAACCTCCGAACTTGAAAGTCAAAGAGGAAAAAACAGGCTGAAAAAAAATAGAACAGAAATACAAAAACTGTGGGACTACAAAAGGTGTAGCATAAGTGTAATGGGAATATCAGAAGAAAGAGAAAGAAAAAAAGAAATATTTGTCATAATGACTGAGAATTTATCCCAAATTAATATCAGATACCAATCCACAAATCCAGGAAGCTCAGAGGGCACGAAGCATGATAAATGCCCCCCACCAAAAAAAAAACTACACCAAGGCATATCATATTCAAACAATAGAAAATTAAAGATAAAAAAATCCTGAAAGAAACAAGAGGAGGGAAAAAACACCTTACCCACAGAGGAGCAAAGGTAAGAATTACACCCAATTTCTCCTCCGAAACCATGTATGAAAGGAGAGGAGTGAAATATTTAAAGTGTCAAAAGAAAAAAAAAAAAAACAACAACCTAGAAATCTGTACCTCCACAAAATTATCCTTCAAAAGTGAAGGAGACTATATCAATAATCACTTCAAACATCAATGCATTAAATGCACCGATCAAAACACAGATTAGATTGTCAGAAAGATCAAATATTAATAAGACACAATTATATGTTCTCTATAAGAAACCTGCTTTAAATATAAGAACACATATAGATTAAAAGTAAATAAAGAAACATATAACCATCCTAATAGCAATAAAAAGAAAGCAAAGTAGCTATACCAATTTTAGACAGAGTTCAGATCAAGGAAAGTTATCAGGGATAAAGAAGGGCATTACATAATGATTAAGGGGTCAATTCTCAAGATCTAACGATCCTTAACACCTTTCAGATGTCAGATTAAATCTCAATTCCTCCACGAAGCCTTCCTTTGACCCCTCGAATTAAGTTTCCTACACAGCTCTCATAACTCTATGATTATTTTTGTAATATTATAGAATATCAACTGTGGGAAGATAAGTTGGCTGTCTAGTTCACCAAGTTCACCAAGGTATAGCCAGCATTTAGCACAGCCCCTGGCAGGTAACTAATAAATATTTTCTCAGTAAATAGATGCTAAAATTGTGTAAACTCACAAATTAATAAACACCACCACATTTAATTTCTCCCATTAAATGCTATAAAATTATGAATCAATCCTTCGAGGCTTCACTGATGTTTATGATGATCTCCAATTTACCAATCTTAATAATGTATTGACCTCGGCCGGGCGCGGTGGCTCACGCCTGTAATCCTAGCACTCTGGGAGGCCGAGGCGGGTGGATTGCTCAAAGTCAGGAGTTCGAGACCAGCCTGAGCAAGAGCAAGACCCCGTCTCTACTATAAATAGAAAGAAATTAATTGGCCAACTAAAAAAATATATATATACAAAAAATTAGCCGGGCGTGGTGGCACATGCCTGTAGTCCCAGCTACTTGGGAGGCTGAGGCAGGAGGATTGCTTGAGCCCAGGAGTTTGAGGTTGCTGTGAGCTAGGCTGACGCCACGGCACTCACTCTAGCCTGGGCAACAAAGCAAGACTCTGTCTCAAAAATAAATAAATAAAATAATGTATTGATATTTATACTCTTGATTTCTCTATCATTTCCATCAAGACTCCTTAAAAGAACTGCTGTAAAATTTGCATTTCAACATCTAACACACTCAAAATTATGTGGTAGAGTACTCATTGGCTGAGAGCCTTTGCAACATGGTATGGTAAGGTTTACTGGCAAGTTACAGGTCAATGACTGAGAATGTATGAGAGCACCCAGAATGTGGATAAATTTAAGATTAAACTGAAATAGATTGTCCATACATCTTTTAATGTCATTGTGTTTATCAAAAATATCTATAAAATAGTAAATATACTAACACTTTGAGTTTATATTGAGGGTGAGAGAAGAAATAATAACAATAATATTTACTGACCACTTACTATATACACTCTCCCAGGTGCCTTATATGTGTTAAATTTTTTTTTTTTTTTTTGAGACAGAGTCTCACTTTGTTGCCCAGGCTAGAGTGAGTGCCGTGGCATCAGCCTAGCTCACAGCAACCTCAAACTCCTGGGCTCAAGCAATCCTCCTGCCTCAGCCTCCCGAGTAGCTGGGACTACAGGCATGCGCCACCATGCCTGGCTAATTTTTTCTCTATATATTAATTAGCCAATTAATTTCTTTCTATTTATAGTAGAGATGGGGTCTCGCTCTTGCTCAGGCTGGTTTCAAACTCCTGACCTCGAGCAATCCGCCGGCCTCGGCTTCACAGAATGTGTGTTAAATTCTTAATCCTCTTCACAACCCTAAATAGTGAGTATAGAGTTAAGCCCTCCAGGATATAAACTATAAGAGGGGCCAGGTATGGTGGCTCATGCCTGTAATCCTAGCACTTTGAGAGGCCAAGGAGGGAAGATCACTTGAGGCCAGGAGTCCAAGACTAGCCTAGGTAAAATAGGAAGACCCAGTCTCTACGGAAAAGAAAAAAAAAAAAAAATCAGCTGGATGTGGTGGCTTATGCCTGTAGTCACAGCTACTCCAGAGGCAGGCTCTCGAGGTTGCAGTGAGCTACGATCACACCACACTGCACTCCAGCCTGGTAAACAGACTGAGACTCTGTCTCAAAAAAAAAAAAATGAGGACAGATTTTGTCTTAATGCTCCTTGTTATATTGCTGGCACCCAGAACAATGTCTGGCATATAGTAAGTATTCAAATATTTGTTGGATGAATAATGAAGAAATGGAGGCCAAAAGAATTTAAGTAACTTGCACAAGGTTACATAGTGGCAGAGCCAGGATTTGAATCCAGGCAATCTGGTTTCATGTTCCAGACTCTTTAACTACTAGGTGTGTATATATCTGAAAACAACAATTCTCCTTTACCCCTCCTATTCACCCTTTAGAAGTATTTGCAGTACAGAAATGCTTCCATGAGCTAGTAAGTTATGCTCACTATTTTGCCAAGTAGAGAAAGCAAAAGAGAGAAAGAGAAAAAAAAAAAAAAGGAACTACAGAACTATAGTTTAATAACATAGAAACACTACAATTTATTAATATTTCCACTACAGATGGTAGTAGATATTGCAATGAAGGGAGAGAGAAATATATTAATAGGTTACTACAATGGATTTTTAAAATATTTACATATCTATTGTTACAATATATTCATACAAGTTATTTAACATAGTATAATAAATCAGCACTACATAGAGCAGTGTTAAATGAGCCATTCATATAGATCTACATTTGCTACAGTCTTTTTAAATAGCTGAATAGCATTCCATTAACTGGATGTACAGTACTATAATTTAGTTCTCAACCCTATCAATAAACATTTAGACTGTTTCCATACTTTTATACTTATAAACAATATAATGTATAATCTTGTACATGTATCTTTATACTATAAGGTACAATATATCCCTAAAAGCAGAGTTTGAGAGAAAGGTAGTGTACATTTTAAATTTTAATAAAGACTGCCAAATTTTCCACCAAACATGCTGTTTGTTTTTATTTCCTCTAAGGGTATACAAGAATTTTTTTCTCATGCTCTTGTCATTACAGAGTAAAGCTAATCTTTTACCAGTCTCACAGGTAGTAAATGGAAATTGATTTCCTAATTTGTATACTTAATTATGAATAAAAGCTGAATATCTATTTATATCTTTCATGTTTACTGACCTTTCTGCAAATTGCCTACAAATATTCTTTATATATATATGATGTTTAGAATCTTTCTTCCAGTTTCACGTTTGAGGTATTTCCTACATGAAAATCTTATGTTTTATGTACTGAAATTTATCACTCTTTTCCTTTTTGGCTTCTGTATTTCATATCATGCTTAGAAGAGCCCTCTTCATACCAATATTATAAAAATATTCACCTATGTTTTCTGTGCTATTTTCATGGTTATTTTTGTTTGTTTCACTCTTTCAACATCTAAAATTCTATTTTGTTTGGTAGGAAAGGCTCTATAACTTGTTTTCTTCACTCAATAACATATCCTAGATATGTTTCCAGATCAACTACCTCACTTATTTTAACTATATAGAATTTTATAACATATCCATACTATAATTTTATTCATTTATTAGTTATACGAGGTCTGTCCAGAAAGTATCCAGTCATTGTTACTATAACGAGAACAATTTACAAGACATCGATGTAACCTGGTAGCCAAGGCGAGTGGACTGGTATGCTTATGTGTTAACAATGACGACTTCACTGTACTAGTCAGTGGGGTGCTGGACGCCATTCAGTGAGCATGTGTACTGTGTGGCCGTCACATTCAAAATGACCGAGCAAGTAGAGCAACAAATTTGCATCAAATTTCATGTTAAGCTTGAACATTCCTACGCAGAAATACTTGCATGATTCAGAAGGCTTTTGGGGATGATGCAATGAGTGCAGCACAATTTAAAGTGGGGAACAAACGCTTCAAAGATGGTTGAGAATTTGCTGAAAGTGATCCACATTCTGGAAGGCCTGAAACAAGCAAAACACCTGAAAATGTTGAACATGTACAGGTCACATTAAGAGATACTGGGAGAATTGTGTGAGGTCCCAAGGTGCCTACTTTGAAGGGGACTGAGGAGTCATTGTCCTATGTACAATGTTTCTTGTATTTTGTATTTCAAAAAATGTTTCTAGGCCGGGCGCGGTGGCTCACGCCTGTAATCCTAGCACTCTGGGAGGCCGAGGCAGGAGGATCGCTTGAGGTCAGGAATTCGAAACCAGCCTGAGCAAGAGCGAGACCCAGTCTCTACTATAAATAGAAAGAAATCAATTGGCCAACTAATATATATAGAAAAAAATCAGCCGGACATGGTGGCACATGCCTGTAGTCCCAGCTACTCGGGAGGCTGAGGTAGCAGGATTGCTTGAGCCCAGGAGTTTGAGGTTGCTGTGAGCTAGGCTGACGCCACTGCACTCACTCTAGCCTGGGCGACAAAGCGAGACTCTGTCTCAAAAAAAAAAAAAAAAAGTTTCTATTTTTTATAGTACACAGCTGGATACTTTCTGGACAGACCTCATATACAGCTAATATGTTTATTAGTTACATGTAGCTAATACATTTACTAGTTATATATAGTACTAATGAGCATTTGCATTTTCCCATATTTTTTCTGATTACTAAGAATGTGCCATTAACACCATTGTACATGCCTCCTTGGACACATGTGTGCATGTGTTGTTTTTTTTTTAAGATAACCATTAAGAAGTAGAATTACTGCATCATTAGTCTGTGTCCTTTTTTGATACTGACAAGTTACCATCCATAATGGTGTGTCTAATATGTTTTCATTTTAAAAATTAATTACCTGTATCATTCATTCAAGATTTATTTATTTATTTTAAGAGACAGGGTCTTATTCTTTTTTTATTACTTATTTACTTATGGGACCCTAATCGCTCACCATATACAAAAATTAATTCAAGATAGATAAACGACTTAAATGTAAGGCATGAAACCATAAAAATTCCAGAAGAAAATAGGGAAAAAACTCTTCTGCATATTGGCCTAGGCAAAGAATTTATGACTAAGACCCAAAGGCAAATATATCAATAATAAAAATAAATCAATCATACTTAATTAAATAAAAAACCTTCTGCACAGCAACGGAAATAATCAACAGAGTTAATAGACAACCTACAGAGTGGGAGAAAATATTCACAAACTATGTATCAGATAAAGGGCTAATATCTGGAATCTACAAAAAACTCAAATCAACAAGGAAAAACAAATTTCATTAATAAATGGGCAAAAGACATGAACAGAAGTTTTTCAAAAGAAGATAGACAAATGTCCAAAAAACATGAAAAAATGTTCAACATCACCAATTACCAGGGAAACACAAATTAAAAACACAATGAGATACGAACCACCTTATCCCCAGCAGAATGGCCATTATTAAAAAGTCAAAAAACAAGAGATGCTGGCATGGATGCAGAGAGAAAGGAATGCTTATACACTGTTGGTGAGACTGCAAATTAGTGCAACCTCTATGGAAAACAGTATGAAGATTCCTCAAAGAAATAAATGTAGGCTACCATTCGATTCAGCAATCTCACTACTGGGTATCTACGCAAAGGAAAAGTCAGTTTAGCAAAAAGACGCCTGCAGTAGAATATTTATCGCAGCACAATTCACAATTGCAAAGATGTGGAATCAACCTAAGTACCCATCAATTCATGAGTAGATAAAAAAAATGTGATAGAGGATGTTAGAATTTTGAGATGGGAGTTTGCCAACCTCATTTGCCAGCAAATTAATAAACTCTTCCCTTATCCTCAAACCACTTGTCCTCATTTTTCTGATGTGGCCTCAGAGATAAGTGCTGAACTTTGGTAACAGAATTTGGCGTCCCCAAGTGGACCAATTGGTGCCCTGGTGGAATGGCACCCCACGACTGCAGAAAGAGGCAGGGAGTACCCTTGGGTAAAAGCTATCGGTCTTCACAGGTAGGAGCAACTTGTTTTCGAGATGAGAGAGCAAGGAATGGCCCCAGCAGCTGCCAGAGCCTGTTTTAGCTCTGGGGAACTACCATTTCATCTCCCCTAAGTAGATGCAGCTCCCCACAATCTGAACTGAGTTGAGGAGAAAGAAATGGATTTGGAAAGTGTCCAGACGCCAGGCCATTTGTTCGGTAAGTTTTCCCGTGTGGATGCCAAGACCCAGATTCCACCCATTTTGGGAGCACTTTGAACCCTCCGACCCTACCGCACGGCATTCGTTTGGGGCCCCTATTAGGGCATTTGTTGTGAGGCGCCTTTTGGGGGTGGAAGTCATGAGGTTGAATGGATCTAGGGAACCTGGTTTGAATTCAGAGCTCATTTGCGGTTCCCAGAGAATGGAGTAGGAGGGTGGGGGGTGGGGGACTAGGCCACGATTAGGGGAGGGTTTCCCAGGGAACAGGGGGATTAGGCCACCCATTTGGGGAGGGTTCTGAACCTTTCAGCCGTTGGTGGGCAGGCATTTATCCACTTTGGATTCCCATTTGTGAACCTTCCAGCCCTGTGGTAGGGCATTTGAGGCACCAACTGAGGTGCCATTTGAGGTGGCATTTGAGGTGCAAATCCCCTTTGGATTTCCATTTGTTTGATAGGCCATGGAATTTTTGTGTTCAGGATCCCCTGTACTGTCTGTTATTTGTGAGCTTTATTGCAACATAAGGAAGTTCTATGTCAAAGTCCCTTGGGAAAAAACTTCAGCTGAATGATTAACTTACAGTAAAGAGAATGGCCAATGTATGTGCTGAAGAGTGAGGAAAAGGGGTTGTTAAATGAAAATTCCCATTTGATTGATAGGCCAAGGCATTTTAGACTGTTTGGGTTGGGAATTCCCTACGTTGCTTGTATTTTTGAGTTTTTGTACCACTAGTCTGGTGAGTTTTTGTGGTCCCACTTGTATGGAGTGTGAAGAAAAGTGGTGGTTGATGGTATGTGGTTTATTCTGAACTGTTGGTTCTTTTAAGAGCTCTAATAGTCAACCTGCCACTATAGAGTTAAAATGTTGAGTCTCAAGCTCTCTGCCTGAGTTAACCTCATTGTTTATGGTATATAAAATTATCTGTGTATGATTTTTGATAAATGAGGTCCTGCCGCCCCTGCTAGAACCCCAGCAAGAACCCCTGCAACCTGGCCAGGGCAAGGTGCTGGGCGGAGACACAGCCCAGGGGCGGACTCAGCAGGAGGGAGGACCAGAGCATGTGGCCAATAGACCAGCATTGCACAGCAAAGAGGAAGGAATGCCTGCTACCTTGGCCATCTTGGCACCATGGGAGGGGTCAGAGAGGGGACCACCTGAACTAACTTTTCAGTGCCACACCCAGTAAATTATGACTCAAGAGTTCAGAATGGTTTCTGCCCCAGCAAACTCAATTTGGGCCAGAGGGAACCCGTAGCCATAGCAGAGCCATTTATGGCAATATCAGACAGGGGGCCCTGAATGTGCAAGAACAGCCAGCAGGGTCCTTTGAGACAGTGGAAAGGAGAGGGCGAAAAAGCTGCCTCAGACTAAATTTTTGTAAATTCCGTAAATTTTTGTAAAGAAGGAACGCTGCCCAAAATTGCAAAGGACTCTGGGTGACAGGAAGCTTCCAGGAGAGCAAACAGCTTTTTTTAAGTCCAGGACTCAGATGGCAAAAGAGGGGGCCTAGAGCCCCCTACCTCCAAATATCCCCACAGGAGCCCTGGGCAAAATTAACAGTGGGGAATCAATTGGCACTAGCTAGTGAACAGAAGTGGTCCAGAGGACCCCTTCCCCCAGCCACCAACCCAATCCACAGTACCAGTCATGTCTGGTGCTCTACAAGCTAAGTAAGGGGTGGCAGGGGAGGGGCCAGGTGGCAGTGAGGTAGCTGTGAACAAGTGGAGGCTGAGAAATTCATTGCAGCGGACCCAGGAGGTGGACCTGCAAGCAGCAGGAGTACCAGGGGTTGTTTCAGAAGCAACAGAAGCTCACCTCCAGGTGGGGGGGTGTGTGGGCACCTAGCTCCTACTGGATGAATACTAGGGCCTGGTGAAGCATATGGGAGACTGCCATTGTGCTTTGAAGTTCAGACCTCAGCAAGCCTGCACATCGTTACAGCATTGGCAAGAAGAAAGCTACCAAAAGCAAGAAAGAATATTAATTATGCCACCAAAATAATGGCCCTAACACAGGCCATGGCTAAGCCAAAACAGGTGGCCAGCATGACAAAAATAAATCAGGCCACTGGCAGAGCTGCTAAGGAGACCGCTGGAGGTGATCTGTTCCTCAGGGCCTTGATATCCCAGCTAGATTTAGATCCCTTTTAAAACTAAAGACTGGGGCTCTGACACTTGGAATGGCATAGCTAAACAGAGAGAGAATTCTCATAGACTTGTCTCCTACACAAAAATTGTTTTAGCCTCTTATGAGGCACCTGCATGAATATACACGTTGGGAGCATGATGCCTTGATAGATTTGGTGGGATCTCATTTGAGAGGTCCTGTTTGCAACTAACTGTTTGTGAACTTGGGGCAGTCCAAGGACACAAAGGCCACCCATTACACAGGGAGCACAACATGTGGAGGTCCCCCTTTTTGATGATTGACAGTTGCACTCAGATGCTTAGGCTTGTACTGGTAGATACCTTTTTAAGCTGGGTAGAGATTTATACTACCCCAATGGAGAGAATGTCTGAGGTTCCAAGATGGGCTCCTACCAGAAGCTGCTGGCCTGAGATAGGGCCTTTGCTGAGTTCCTGCACATGTAACACCAGCAAAAATAGAGAATGGCATGCTGGTGATGGACACCATGGACAGACAGCTACAGAGACAGCTCAGCAGCTTCACCTCCTACAGCATGGATGTCAGCAGGCACCCCATTGTCAACAAGACCCAGGAGTACACTCTGCAGAGCCCTGGGCATTTCACAAGAGTGACCCTCCTTTGTAGCAGAGGTAACCCATCACATAAGCAAAGCCTATACCTAGATAAGGTGTTGCTGCTTGCTCTCCTCTGGATCAGGCTTAAGTTAAGCCCCTAAGAAACAGTTTATGGTATCCTGTAAATCTATGGAAAAAAAAAAAAAAGAAGAAAAGAAAAAAAAAAAAAAAAAAAAAGAAACAGTTTATGAGAGACCCTTCCTAGTACCCAGAGATAAGTATGGTAATATAACCATGAGTAAAAGAAAAAATGGAATAAAGCAATATGTCAAATGAGTGGGTCTAGTGCTAAAAAAAAAAAAAAAAAAAGAAAAAGAAAATGTTACATATATATATGTATGCCATAGAGTACTATTCAGCTATAAAAAGGAATGAAATAATGTCTTTTGCAGCAACTTGGATGGAACTGGAGGCCATTATGCTAAGTGAAGTTATCCTGGGAATGGAAAAACAAATACCACCTGTACTTTCTAATAACTGAGAGCTACACAATGGGCACACATGGGAACAAAGAGATGTAAAGGGCATTGGAAACTAAGAAGGGAGGAGGGTGGGAGGGGGTGAGGGTTAAAAACTTACCTATTGGGTATAATGAACACTATTCTGTTGATAGGCAAACTAAAAGCCCCAACTTAAGCATTATACAAGGTATCCATGTAACAAAAACATCTGGACCCCCTTAATATTTTTTAAGTGTTTTTAAAAGGGGAAAAATTGATTATCTGTATCCATTCCCTCAAGAATTATTTATTTATTTTAAGATACAGGGTCTGCTTGCTTGCTTGCTTGCTTATTTATTTATTTAAGATGAGGTCTCACTCTGTCACCCAGGCTGGAGTGCAGTGGTGCTATCATAGCCCTATGCATCCTCAAACTCCTGGCCTCAAGTGATCCTTCTGCCTCAGCCTCCCATGTAGCTGAAATTACAGGCATGTGCCACTGTGCCTGGCTTTCAGTTGTTAGTTATTTTAAGAGTAGCTGGGATAACAGGAACGTGCCACTGCTCCCAGCCTCAACAAATATTTAAATGCTGTCTTTATGCTAGGCACTGTTCTAAAGTATACAGCATAACAATAACCAACCCTGACGAGGGCACCACTGTGGTGATTAAGGGTACAGGCTCTAAGCAGGTTGCAGTGGTACCTACCTATAATCCCAGCTACTTGGAAGGCTGAAGCAGGAATATCGCTTGAGTCCAAGAGTTCTATGCCAGCCTGGGCAACAAGAACAAAAAAGAGTGCAGGCTCTAGAGTCTGACTGAGTTCAAATGTGGGTTCAACATTGCCTAGATGTCTGACCTTAGGCAAGAGGCCCTAAATTGTGCCTCGAGCTTCTTATCAACAGAATAATAATAATAATAATAATAGTGCCTACCTCATAGGACTGTTGTGAGGACTTTTTGCCTAACATATGGAAAGTACTCAATAACATTTTCTTATTATTACTTAAATTTGCTATTATTAACTTTTCTTTTAGTCAATAAGAGGTAAAAATAGTATTTAATTATGGAACCATTTCCCTAATAATTCATCCAACTGAACTTATATTTTTACCTTTTTAGATTTTTATATTTCCTATTTTGTGATCTGTTCACATCCTTTGTCCATTTTTTTCTGTTGGGATATTTGAAATTTTCTTAATGATTTGTCAGAGTCTTTATATATTCTGGGCACTGATCCTTTGACTATTAAATATAATGCAAATATTTTCTAATATGATACCTAAGCTCTGATCCATAGGCTGGTGGGTTTTATTTGTGGCCAAATCACAAAGATAGTAGTATTGACCACTGTTTTGCTAAGAACATTTCAAGTCCTGCTCTCTACTTTTAAAAGTTCGTAATTATTTAGATTTAGGGGAAGGAGGTAGGAAACATCCTCTAAGCAAGAGAAAGTATAAGCCAAAGGCTTAGAAGCAATTTCTAACTTATCTACTCTTGTCTCCTAAATACCTAGCACAGGGTGTGGCACATAATAGACTCTGGATGAACAAGTGTGTCTGAATATATGTGAAATCTCCTTACTAGGTTACAAGATCATTATGGGCAAGGATGGTATCCTATTTACTTTAGGATCACTTCCACAATGCCTAACACATTGCGTTTACACAGAAGCAGCACTCAAATTTTTTACTGAATAGATTGCTATCTTGGAACATGTAT
Source organism: Microcebus murinus (assembly GCF_040939455.1). Classification (NCBI taxonomy): domain Eukaryota; kingdom Metazoa; phylum Chordata; class Mammalia; order Primates; family Cheirogaleidae; genus Microcebus; species Microcebus murinus. The sequence goes on along the minus strand of NC_134105.1, from coordinate 39,713,413 downwards.
GAAAGGAGCTGAAGTGATCAATGTAAATAAAACAAGCAATCCCTTCCTCATATAAAGATTACACCCCGATGTGCAGGGCAGGTAGCTCTATACAGAGTCTGGTGTTGTTTGCATCTCATCATCTCAAATTCACTATTTTAAGTCTTTGTTCTGGAAAAAAAAAAAATGTCCCTGGCAATTATTGTGCCCTGAATCCATCTGGATGCTGCTGAGATCATGTCCATGCAATATTTCTTATGTTTTAGTCTCCTCCAAAGCATTTATTCTTACTACACTATTTAAGAATAAGTCTACTTCAGACCAGGCATGGTGGCTCATGCCTATTACCGCAGTATTTTGGGAGGCCAAGGCAGGAGGATCACTTGAGGCCAGGAGTTCAAGACAAACTGGGCAACACAGCAAGACCTTGTATCTCTACAAGAAAAAACAAAATTAGCCCAATGTGATGGCATGCACCAGTAGTTCTAGCTACTCAGGAGGCTGAGCCAAGAGGGTCACTTGAGTCCAGTAGTTCAAGACTGCAGGGAGCTATGATTACAAGACTACACTCCAGCCTGGGTGACAGAGCAAGACCTCATCTCAAAAAAACAAACAAAACAAAACAAAAAGAGTAAGTCAATTTTAGCACAGTAAACACAGCTGTTTGGATCTCCTGAATTTTTTCTCTTCCTATGTAGTCTGCCTAGTCAAGCTCTCCTTTGCTAAATGCTACTAGACTAGTTACTTTCCAGGATATCACTCTTCGTGATCTAGGCTTATAGTTTCACGTGAAACCATGAGACAATGCAGCATAACGGAAAAACTGTAGCATCCTTGGAGCCAGATGACCTGAGTTTGTGTACTGGCTCAACCATTAACCAACTACTAACATATGACCAAAATATCCCTAAGTCTCAGTTGGTTTTCAAGTGAGAAATATATCAATAATTTCTAACTCCCCTAGGTCACAGGACTATAGCAAGAATTATAAAATTAGATGATAATGCAGAAATATTTTATAAGGTATTCTACAAATGTGAATCGATACTATAAGAAATATGGCTCAAAAACAGTATCAGTGAAAAGACTCCACCAGACAATTCACTTCATCAGGGCAAGGATCACGACTGACTGGATAATGGCTGCATTTCCAAAGCCTAGTTTATTATTAGCTGGAGGAAATACTGAAAGAATGACAGGAAATACTGAAAAGGGCACTAATTTTTCAGGAAATACTGAAAAGGGCACTAACCAGTGACCTTAGCCACATTAATAAATCTCTTAGTTTTAATTTCCTTATTTGTAAAGTAAGAATAGCTGGAAACTTCAATATTCTATTTTCAAATAATGGGCAGACTTAGGGAAGAGATTAGCATAAAAACCACCACAAAATGTGAAGAACACTAGTAGTCCTAGCTACTCAGGAGGCTGAGGCAGGAGGACTGCTTGAGCCCAGGAGTTTAATGTTACAGTGAGTTATGATTGCACCACTGCACTCCGAACTGGGTGACAGAGCGAGACCCTATCTCTAAAAAAAAAAAAAAAAAAAAAAGAAATAAAATTTTTGAAAATAGAGGGAAATTTATAGCTATAAAGCCTACATTTTTAAAAAAGTAGGATTGTAAACAATAACCTAAACTTCCACTTTAAGAAACTAGAGGCCGGGCGGGCGCGGTGGCTCACCCTGTAATCCTAGCACTCTGGGAGGCCTAGGTGGCGGATCACTCAAGGTCAGGAGTTCAAAACCAGCCTGAGCAAGAGCGAGACCCCAGGCCGGGCGTGGTGGCTCACGCCTGTAATCCTAGCACTCTGGGAGGCCGAGGCGGGCGGATTGCTTGAGGTCAGGAGTTCGAAACCACCCTGAGCAAGAGCGAGACCCCGTCTCTACTATAAATAGAAAGAAATTATTGGCTAACTAATATACATAGAAAAAATTAGCCAGGCATGGTGGCGCATGCCTGTAGTCCCAGCTACTCGGGAGGCTGAGGCAGCAGGACTGCTTGAGTCCAGGAGTTTGAGGTTGCTGTGAGCTAGGCTGACGCCATGGCACTCACTCTAGCCTGGGCAACAAAGCGAGACTCTATCTCAAAAAAAAAAAAAAAAAAAAAAAAAAGAGCGAGACCCCCATCTCTACTATAAATAGAAAGAAATTAATTGGCCAACTAATATATATAGAAAAAATTAGCCAGGCATGGTGGCGCATGCCTGTAGTCCCAGCTACTCGGGAGGCTGAGGCAGCAGGATTGCTTGAGCCCAGGAGTTTGAGGTTGCTGTGAGCTAGGCTGACGCCACAGCACTCACTGTAGCTTGGGCAACAAAGTGAGACTCTGTCTCAAAAAAAAAAAGAAAAAGAAACTAGAAAAAGAGGAATAAATTAAACCCAAAGCAAGCAGAATGAAGGAAATAAAAAATATTACAGTGGAAATAAATATATTTATTTTTTAAAATACAGAATTTTTTTTTCTAGACAGAGTCTCGCTCTTTTGCCTGGGCTAGAATGCCGAGGTGTCAGCCTAGCTCACAGCATCCTCAAACTCCTGGGCTCCAGTAACCCTCTTGGCTCAGCCTCCTGAGTAGCTAGAACTACTGATGCATGCCACCACATTGGGCTAATTTTTTTTTCTTGTAGAGACACAGGATCTTGCTATGTTGCCCAGTTTGCCCAGTTCATTTTGAACTCCTGGCCTCAAGTGATCCTCCTGCCTTGGCCTCCCAAAATGCTGTGGCTATAGGTATGAGCCACCATGCCCAGCTAACTTTTTCTATATATTTTTAGTTGGCCAATTAATTTCTTTCTATTTATAGTAGAGATGGAGTCTTGCTCTTGCTCAGGCTGGTCTCAAACTCCTGACCTCAAAGGATCCGCCTGCTCAGCCTCTCAGAGTGCTAGGATTACAGGCGTGAGCCACTGCGCCCAATACAGAAAATGAATACACCAAAAGTTGGTTCTCTCAAAAGAAAACTGATAAACCTTTAGCTAGGCTGACAAAAAGAGGAGGGAGGGAGGGAGGGAGGGAGGGAGGGAGGGAGGGAGGGAGGAAGGAAGGAAAGAAGGAAGGAAGGAAGGAAGGAAGGAAGGAAGGAAGGAAGGAAGGAAGGAAGGAAGGAAGGAAGGAAGGAAGGAAGGAAGGAAGGAAGGAAGGAAAGAAGGAAGGGAGTGATAGAAGACTCAAATTATCAAGATCAGAAAGTGAGAGTATTACTACTAACCTTACAAAAATAAAAAGGATTTAAAAAATACTATGAACAACTGTATATTAACAAACTGGGTAACCTAGATGAAATGTACAAATTCCCAGAAACACACAAACTGCCAAACTGACTCAAACAGAAATAGGCAATCTGAACAGACCTATAACAAGAGATAGAATTATTAATTTTAAAACTTCCCACAAGCTAAATTTTAAAACTTCCCACCCAGGCCCTGAGTGGTTTCACTGGTAACATCTACCAGTTACCAGTGAATGTCAAGTCAATGTCAACCCTTCACAAACTCATCCCAAAGAAAGCAGAAGAGAAGGGAATGCTTCCCAATGCATTCCATGGCACCAGTGTTACCCTGATACTAAACCAACGATCACAAGAAAAAAAAAACTGCATGCCAAGATCCTTTATGACTATACATGTAAAAATCCTTAATAACATAGAAGCAGATGAAATCTATTCTTAAATATTCTATAAGTCTTGTATCAGATATGATTTGTAAATATTTTCTGTCATTCTGTGAATTGTCTTCATTTTTATATATCTTTGAAGTATAAACATTTTTAATTTTGATGAAGATTAATTTATCTAGTTTTTTTGTCAGTTGTGATTTTTGTGTCATATTGCTTAATCCAAGGTCATGAAAAACATATAAAGAACTCTTACAATTTAATAAAAAGACAAATAATCCAATTAAATTGGGCAAAGCATTTGAATAGACATTTCTCCACAGAATATACGCAAATGGTCAATAACCACGTGAAAAGATACTCAACATCATTAGTCATTAGGGAACTGAAAATAAAACCACAAGGAAGTATCACTTCACAACCACTAGACTGGCCAGAATGAAAAACACAGACAAAAACAAGTGTTGGTAAGGATGTGAAGAAACTGGAATCCTCATACATTGCTGATGGGAATGTAAATGGCGTAACCACTTTGTAAAACAATTTGGCAGTTCCTCAAAAATGTAAACATAAAAGAGAGAAACACACACACAAAAATAGCAAACATGTCCTTATGTAAATATCCAAGAAAATATGGCATAGGAATTTTTTTTTAAGAGACAAGGTCTCACTCTGTTACCCAGGTTGGAGTGCACTGGTGCAATCACAGCTCACTATAACTTCAAACTAAGTCTTGGGGTCAAGCAATCCTCCTGCCTCAGCCTCCCAAGTAGCTAGAACTACAGGCACATGCCACCACACCCAGCTAATTTTTTTTTGAGAGATGGGGTCTTGCTATGTTGCCTACGCTGGTCACAAACTCCTGGCCTCAAGCAATCTTTCCACCTTAGCCTCCTAATGTGTTTGTTGGGTTATAGGTGTGAGCCACCATGCCAGCTTCTACACAAAAATTTATATACAAATGTTCACAGCAGTATTATTCATATAATCCCAAAGTGGAAACAACTCAAATGTCCATTAACTGATAAATTTATAAATAAAATGTGGTATACACAATGGATTATTATTTGATAATAAAAGGAAAGGAAGTACTGGTACATGCTATAACATGAATGAACCTTGAAAATATTATGTTAAGTGAAAGAAGCCAGATATAGATTCCACTGATATGAAATATCCAGAATAGGCAAACACATAGAGACAGAAAGTAAACTAGAGGTTGCCAGAGGCTGAGGAGGAATGATGGAGGGAATGACTGCTAATGGGTACAGGGCCAACAAAATTGTTCTAAAATGAGATCATGGTGATGGTGTACAACTCTGTGAATATACTGAAAACCATTGAATTCTACACTTTAAACAGGTGAATTTTAGGTATATATCTCAATAAGGCTATTTTTAAAATACGAATGAAAACTAGAAATAACTATAATTCTAATATGCCTGACTTTAATATGCCTATTCTCCCATGTCCATAGGTCTACTATATAAACCATGGCAACTAATAAATCCTCTCATACCTATAAATTCACTTTAAGGGCTATAAAACTACTTTTTGTACAAAATTATAAAACTATTACTTTTAATGAAATAATATTCTTCAAATGATTTATCAAATGCCAACTGTAACTGTTGAATAAACTAAGCAATTTTATTTTTAAGGTAGGATCTAAAAGTGCTTAGCAAAGCTCTATATTAAAACTCCCAACTTGGACAGGCGCGGTGGCTCACACCTGTAATCCTAGCACTCTGGGAGGCCGAGGTGGGCGGATTGCTCGAGGTCAGGAGTTCAAAACCAGCCTGAGCAAGAGTGAGACCCCGTCTCTACCATAAATAGAAAGAAATTAATTGGCCAACTGACATATATATAAAAAAAAAAAATTAGCCGGGCATGGTGGCACATGCCTGTAGTCCCAGCTACTAGGGAGGCTGAGGCAGTAGGATCACTTGAGCCCAGGAGTTTGAGGTTGCTGTGAGCTAGGCTGACGCCACGGCACTCACTCTAGCCTGGGCAACAAAGTGAGACTCTGTCTCAAAAAAAAACACAAAAACTCCCAACTCAATAAATATCACATTTTATTTGTTTGGTTTATTAATCAGGAACTAATAATATTCTATACCTAATAGAGCCAAACAATAGAATTTTAGACATTCCTCAACATTTCCCAGACTTATTTTGTTTTTAATTTCATGAAAATACCTACCCTTAAGCACTAAAAATCTTGTCAGAATAAGGCTTTCCATAGGAATTTACAACCTTTTAGCATGATATGGCATTAGAAAAGTTGTTTAACTTCTTTTTACCAGTTTTTCTCCCTCCTAAATGAGGATAATAAAAACATATGCCCTATCCCTTTATTAGATTGCTATGAAAACTAAAGGAGAAAGTACTCAGTAAGGTGTAATTAATTATTACCTCCTCTTAAATGAAAAGCTAGACCAGCAGATATTATCAAACACCTCTTAAGAAGAGCATGAACTTGGGATAGGGGTTGGCAAGTGGGGAGACAGTGCTATAATGGGGCAGCAAACCTAAAGGTTCTACTCCAAAACAAATGTTGTATGTCACTGGATTTGCAAAACTTTTTATTAATTTTTTTATACTCAACGTTAGTAGGTCTTTAAATCTAAAGGACTGTATCAGTGATAATTATCTGGACAGTCAAGGAAGACTTTGGTTTTGTGATAATGTATTAAATGTATGATATAGGATCCCCCCAACCAAACTGAAAAGGCTGATTTCCAAATTATTTTCCTTAAAGCTTTTTTTTTTTTTTTTTTTTTTTTTGAGACAGAGTCTCGCTTTCTTGCCTAGGCTAGAATGAGTGCCGTGGCGTCAGCCTAGCTCATAGCAACCTCAAACTCCTGGGCTTAAGCAATCCTACTGCCTCAGCCTCCCGAGTCGCTGGGACTACAGGCACGAGCCACCATGCCCGGCTAATTTTTTTTATATATATGTATTAGTTGGCCAATTAATTTCTTTCTATTTTTATAGTAGAGACGGGGTCTCGCTCAGGCTGGTTTTGAACTCCTGACCTTGAGCAATCCGCCCGCCTCAGCCTCCCAGAGTGCTAGGATTACAAGCGTGTGCCACCACACCCGGCCTTCCTTAAAGCTTTTTAAGTCAGAAAAATATCATGTTGACCTGTTTAATGTTAGTTTTTAAATACTATAAATAATATTTGAGCAAAAGTAACACTTTCTCCAACACCATCCTAAGCAAATTATAATAATAACGCTAGGCCAGGGAGTCATCCACACTTGTCATTAAAGAAATGCCAAAAGGACAAACAGAATCATGAAATGACCTAATTTAAAGCTGCCAGCTCAAGTCAAAAAGTACATTCCTAAGGGTAAAAACTATATCAAATCATCTGATTATTGTTAACTCTTAAGTTGTAAGAGTTTATGACATGACTAAATGATGTCCTCTCTGCAGATGGACTCCATCCCTACTTTGTCTTTTTAAAATTATTTTTATAAAAAGAAAAGCTCTGACAAGGTTGTATTAAAGACACAGCTGAAAGAGTAACCATAAAAGCTCTTAACGGTAAAGGAATTCTGAAATTAATGTTCTGTTCATAATTTTTAATAACTCAAACACATTTTCTGGTCAATCTTTATAATAAAAGACCACTCATAACTGCTGAAGAAAACATCGTTTTATATCAATTATCTCTTCAAAGCATCCAGTGTAACAAATTTTGAGGCTATGGGCAAACAATTCAATAGATACATATGATTATGGTGCTTCAAGTGGGAAGAGGTAAGCTACACCTAAATACTGAAAATAAAATAAAGCTCAAAATTCACAGTCTGTTGAAATTCATCCAGAGCAACAGTGTTACATCTTGCAGGTATAGAAAGTTTCCTTCCTTTGGACACTGGTAAATTTATGCATGAACAGAAGGAAAGCCTATCTTTTCATCCACTCTATGACTTCATTCAAGCATATATGTACTCAAGCACACGTTTAATGATCATCTACTATGTATGCTTAAGAGCTTTGCTAAGAGCTCTAAAAACAAGAAATTTCCAGCCAAGGGGGGCCAGGGCTAACAATACAATATAATCCATGATGAGGGGTGCTCAGAGATACAGTATTTAATTCAGCTGAGAGAGGCCAGGCACAGTGGCTCATAGCTGTAAGCCCAGCACTTTGGGAGGCTGAGGCAAAATGATTGCTCAAAGACAGGAGTTTGAGACAAACCTGGGCAATATATCAAGACCCTGTCTCTACAAAAAGTTTAAAAATTAGCCAGCAATTCACATTGCTGATATCAATTTTTGTGGAGGTGGCAATGACAAATTTCTGGTGTGTCCTTTGCAGAGGAACTTGATTGAGGTATAGAGGTCCAGTCACAAGTAAGAAGCCACTGCCCAGTTGCTTCAGGAAAACCACTGTCTTGCCTCTGTGGTATCCGATGAGGATGATGAGGATGGTCCCGGGAGTGATGTTAGCTCTCCGTCTTGCCTAAAGGATTTTTTGCCGTGGCTCAACAGCTTTCGAGGCATATCTTCGATCAGATAATATCTAGGCATTTTGCAAAGTTTAACCACCCAGGTGCCACTGTTCTTGTCACCACTAACTGGTTTTGTAACAGTGGTGAGGACCTTCTCCTTTTTTTTCTTTTCAACTTTGGATTTAGCCACCAGGTATTGCCTCTTGTACACGGCCTTCTTAGAGTCCGTGGCAGATCGGGAATATCTGCCAATTCCTCTGACAAGAACAGGATTTTGGCTGCAGTGTGGCTTCCCCTTAGCCTTTTTAGCCTTGAGATTAGCCTTTTTCACTTTGCCACCAGCATCAGCCTTCTTGGCTTCAGGTTTCTTCTCTTTGGTATCCAGCTTCTCAACTTTTTCACCGCCATCTTGCAAGATGGGAAAGTCAAAGTAGGTTTTAATGTTAGTTATCAAAAGATACTGAGGATGTTTCCAGACCATAAAAAGGAGACAGAGGACATAGGTACTTACTGTATATTGGAAAGTAGATTGTTTCAAAATTAATTGATGTATGTATTGGAAGATAAATTAATCTGAGTTAAGTAGACTAATTATAAATATTTGCAATATGTTTTTGTTATAATTTATTAGAACATCAACCACCAACAAATAGAATATTCAAATTCAATTTTAGAAGTCATAGGGAATTGAAAGATTTTCTAGACTAGCCTCTTCATTGGATATGTGAGGAAACTGAGACTTGTATTGGTACTTTTGCCTTTTAAGTTATTGATTTTATCCAAAAATTTTAAACTTATATACTTGAGCTTCCTTTTTTCATGACCAGTATTTTGTTATACATATGCTGTTTAGATAAAATAGTATTCAATTTTTAAGATATTCTAATTGCATATAGGACTCCAAAAAATAATAATGGCCTGGTGCAGTGGCTTGTGCCTATAATCCTAGCTCTTTGGGAGGCCAGGGTGGGAGAATCTCATGAGGCCAGGAGTTTAAGACCAGCCTGAGCAACAGAATGAGACCCCATCTCTAAAAAATTAGCCAGGTGTGGTGGTGTGCGTCTGTAGTCCCAGCTACTTAGGAGGGAGGCTGAGCTAGGAGAATCACTTGACTTTCAGGAATTTGAAGTTGCAGTGAGCTAGGATTACACCATTGCACTCTAGCCTGAGCAACATAGACTTGTCTCAATATATACATACATGCATACATACATACATACCAGTCTAGACAAGTTAACATGAGAACCTTAAAAATAATGACTTATACAGCAGATACAGTCCTTAGATTCTACATTCATCTCAAATATTTTGTTTGATGTTTCTGACTTTCTCTTAGCTGATGTTTTCTTTTTTCCTTGAGACAGGGTCTTGCTTTGTCACCCAGGCTGGAGTGCAGTGGCATCATCATAGTTCACTGCAGCCTCAAATTCCTGGGCTGAAAGATTAAAAAAAAAAAAAAAACCTCTCCTTCAACCCTACTTTTCCCTCTAATTACTTACACTTTGCCTTGCTTTCATGGCCAAGCTCTTTTTTAAAAAATTTACTGATCTATCTCCTTATCTTCAATCCACTAAAACTGCTCTAGCTAAAGCCATCAATGACTAATTCCCAAACCCATTATTTAGCCTATTAACAGGAACATTTCTTTTCAAAACTCTCCTTCCTTGCATCTACAAAACTTGATAATTTCTACTGATTTTCCTCTTCTTTCTTTTCTGTCTCCTTTTGTGGGCTTTCCCTGTCTGTGTCTCTGAAATGTGATTTTTATCCAGTCTCATGTCCTCTTTCATGATCTCTCTTGACATGATCTCACCGGACAGCCTGTCTACCCTTGTGGCTGTAACTACTTCTCCCTAAAACCTTGCATATCTCTTGCATTCTACCTCCTCATGTGGGCTTGAATCATCCAAACTCAGACAGCTAGGAATCATTCTCCTCACCAATCAATCCTACAATTAATCCTAACAATTCTAATTCTAAATATCTCTTGCATCCATCTTTTTCTCTTCTTTCCAGATGTTACCACTCTAATTTATACTATCTTCCCTGGCTTTGTTTTCTTCAACAGTTTCCCCAATGGTATAACTATATCTATTCTGGTCCTCCTTCAGTCCATCTGCTACACTGACAACAAAATAATTTTTCTAAAATCCCAAATATGACCAAGTAGTCTACTATTTTAAACTCTTCATTGCTTCACCATGCTCTACTTTAAAAAAAAAAAAAAGTAACTCCTTTGGATAGTATATGAAGTGCGTCATGGTCTGGATACACCGCCTAGTTCTCTACCCCATCTAGTGCCCTCACTCCCTTTCAACCTACAAAACCGCCATACCACACTATTTGCAGTTCCTCAAATTAGACAACATATGTTGCTCCACATACTTCCACACGTTTGTGCTCAAGCTTTCCTCTGCTTAAATGCCCCTGTCATCTGTATCCATCTGGCAAACTCCTACGAACCTTTCAATACCAAACAGAAGCATCACCATTTTGGTAAAGCCTTCCTTGATCTCCCCAGATGGAATTGCTCATCCTCACAGACTCTGATGTATTTGCTTATTTACATATTTACCTTCCCAACTAGTCCTTTAATTCCTTGAAGGCTTATTCCTTTTTCTATATCTAGCACTTAAGCACAACCTTGCCATAGTAAATGGGTCAATAACTGCTGTTAAATGAACAAATAAATGAATGGATGTAAAGTACTTTACTGGGTGCTACTAAGAAGTATAATATATTTGTCCTGTTTCAAAAAGCTTAAAGATATACAGAGGAGTAAGAAGACATACACTCATAAAAAGTTAAGTAACAACACAAAACATATAGGTCCCAATTCAGAAATATCACATGGTATTAATATATAACAGATATACAAGTATCAATATATTATAAAAACTAAAAGGAAACAAAAATTATTACAGCTTAGAATTATCTGGCAGTGCTTCATGGAAAAGCTTTGACTGAGTATTAAATGAAATTGGAATTGGAAGAATTTGAAAAAAAAAAAAAAAGGCAAAGAAAGTTCATTTTACTCTTCTTAAGTAAAACCTGTAAAAAATCCACACTAATTCTTGGCTGTTTCAGTGTATATAATTGGTACATTATATAACATAAATATATTTCTGCAAAAAAAAATTGAGCTTTCCTGGTTGACAAATCCATTCAATAAATATATGAGCCAGACTGGGCACTGTGGCTCACGCCTATAATCATAGCACTTCGGGAGATAATCATCTCACCCCAGTTAAAATGACTTTTATCAAAAAGACAGGCAATAGCGAATGCTGGCAAGGATGTGCAGAAAGGGGAACCCTCACACACAGAGACATCACTTGAGAAGTTCAAGATCAGCCTGAGCAACATAAGGAGACCTTGTCTCTACAAAAAATTAGCCCAGTGTTTTTATAAATTAATTAACAAACAAACTCCCTATGATGTCACCCTCTCTTTACTGAATCCTACAGTCGAGACGAGACCCCTCCCCCCATTTCTAATAAACATGTATGGTATAAATTTTAAAAAATTAGCAGCGTGTGGTGGTATGGACCCTGTAGTCCCAGCTACTTGGGAGGCTGAGGAAGGAGGATCACTTGAGCCCTGGAGTTTGAGGTTGCACTGAGCTCTGATAATACCACTGTACTCTAGCCAGGTCAACAGAGCAAGACCCTGTCTCAAAAAAGAAAACAAATCCACACATCTATAGTGAACTTGTCTTCAACAAAGGTGCTAAGAACGACAAAGGTGCTGGGGATAGAATTCCCCAGCAGGGAAAGGACATCCTCTTTGATAAATGGTACAAGGAAAACTGGATATCCACACACAGAAGAATGAAACTAGACCCTTATCTCTCACTATACACGAACAAAAATCAAATCAAAATAGATTAAAGACTTAAATATAAAACCTGAAAATGTAAAACTATTAAAAGAAAACACTGGGGAAATGCATCAGGACATTGGTCTGGGCAATGATTTCTTGAGTAATACCCCAAAAGCACAGACAACCAAAGCAAAATTGGACAAATACAATTACATCAAGCTAAAAAGCTTGTGCACAGCAAAGGAAATAATCAACAAAAGGAAGCAACAACCCACAGAATGGGAGAAAATATCTGCAAACTACCCATCTGACAAGGGATTAATAATTAGAATATATAAGGAGTTCCAATAACCCTAAAGGAAAAAATCAAATCTGATTAAAATATGGACAAAAAATCTGGATAGATAGTTCTCAAAAGAAGACATAAAATAGCTAACCAGGATATGAAAAAATTTTCAACATCATTTATCATCTAAGAAATACAAGTCACAACTACAATGAGATAATCATCTCACCCCAGTTAAAATGGCTTTTATCAAAAAGACAGGCAAATACGAACACTGGCAAGGATGTGCAGAAAAGGGAACCCTCATACACTGTTGGTGGGAATGTAAATAAGTACAACCACTATGGAGAATAGTAGGGAGGATCCTCAAAAAACTAAATAACAGAACCACCATATAACCTAACAATCTCACTGCCAGTTACATATCCAAAACAAAGGAATTTAGTATATCACAAAGATATCAGCACTCCCATGTTTATTGTAGTACTACTCACCATAGCCAAGATTTAGAATCAACCTAAGTGTCTATCAACGGATGAATCTGGCCAGGCTTCATGCCTTTAACCCTAGCACTTTGGAAGGCCAAGGCAGGAGGATCGCTTGAGGCCAGGAGTTCGAGACCAGCCTGAGAAAAAGTGAGACTCTATCTTTACAAAAAACAGAAAAATTAGTTGGGTGTAGTGGTGAGCACCTGTAGTCCCAGTTACTTGTGAGGCTGAGGCAGGAAGACCACTCAAGCTCAGGAGTTTGAGGTTACAATGAGCTATGATGATGCCACTATACTCTAGCCCAGAAGACAGAGCAAGACCCTGTGTCAAAAACAAAACAAAACAAAACAAAACAAAACAAAACAAACAAAAAACACAGATGAATGGATAAAGAAATTGTGGTACATATACATAATAGAATATTATATAGTCACAAAAAAGTGAAATCCTGCCATTTGCAACAACATGGATGGAACTGGACTGTTAAGTAAAGTAAACCAAGCACAGAAAGACAAATCTCGCATGTTCTCACTCATATGTGGGAGCTGAATATTAAAAACAATTGATCTCATAGAAAAAAAAATTATGGGCTTACTATAGGCCAAGATCAAGTTGAAAATAACAGGATAGCAGGGAGTTAGGGTATAAAGACTTCATAACAGCAAGCTTTTTGGTCAAATCTCTTTACAACAAAACCTCCATACAATCTATATTTATATAAATATTTATGCAACTCATACTTGAGCACCTACTCAAGTATTAGGTACTGTGCTCCTTCAACAATGAGGGGTATGGATTAAGCACAGTGTTATCAAAACACTTTTTATGATTAAGTCATTTAAACACTCAATGAAGTTTACCTAACCAAGTTGTTGCATTTAAGTCTAAGCACTGGAGATGAAACAGCAAGTAAATAAACAAACAAAACAAAAAAACCCTACTAGCCCTCATGGAGATTACATTCTAATGGGTGGAAACTGATAATAAACAAGATAAACATGTAAAATATATGATATACTAGATGGTATGTGCTAAGGAGAAAAATAGATGGAAAAGAAAGATTGGGGGTTACAATTTTAGGTAAAGCAGCTAGGGAAGATCTCACTGAGAAGTGACATTTAAGTCAAGACCTGAAGGCCAAAGACAACCTTGTGAATATTTGAAGGAAGAGAGCTCCAAACAGAGGGAACAGGAAGAACAAAAAGCAGATTAAGTGAGGGAGAAGAGTAGATGTAGAATATTGTAGATGAAAGGAAGGAGTTTACAGAAGGGTCAGATTAGGGCTGGCCAATTGCCAATTATTTCCAGCAAAAATCAATACAACAAAATTTCAATGTACTAAAAGAGTACTGATACTTCATTAGAATTTGCTTTAAAATAATCTAATCTGAAGTGTTACAGCTCTTTTAGAATTTGTCTGGCAGGTTTTCTGGTCCTCACCATAAGACACCCCCCATGCAAAAAAAAATGGTGGTAGGGGGGGAGAAAAAAAGAATAAAATAATGTAATCTGAACCAGGTGCAGTGGTGTGTACCTGTAATCCCAGCTACTCAAGAGGCTGAGGCAGGAGCCTTGGGGTTCAAGACCAGCCTGGACAATACAGCCAGACTCTCATTCATAAATAAATAAATAACCAAACAAACCTAATCTATAACATAAACTTGTTTCTATTTTTAAAATTGGTTTATGAGAGATTTAAATAATAGTTTCCTTAAATAAGGACTATACTAAATGAAAGCAGACTCTCCTTATTCCTAAGGAACCCCCAAATATCACACAGAAACAACTGTATGATATATATGATAAAATATACATACCAATGCAACTAATACTTCTAACTCCTTTCATTTCAAGAGCCTGCTAAAAAAATTTTCACCACTCCTAAATTTATTTGCCTTTTTCCAAAGGAGCTACAGAAACAGATTTTTTGTTACACGACTCTCACAGAATCCAAATGTCCAAAGATCAATTACCACATTTTTTAAAAAGATTTGTTCAACCAGGCACAGTGGCCTGTGCCTGTAATCCCAGATGCTTGGGAGACAGAGATGAAAGGATCCCTTAAGTCCAGTAGTTCAAGACACAGCCTGGGCAACATAGCAAGATCCCAAGTTGAAAAACAAAGCAAAACAAATAAAAACAACTGTTCAGAGTAAGGAAGTATGGAATGCAAGCCTTAAAACCTTTTTTTAAATCATTAGGACAGAGTTAACATGTACGAGCAAGCAGTATTGAGACTAAAAACAATGAAGTTTCCTTCTCCACTCCCACTGCTTCACTTAACCAACCTTAAAAAAAAATTAAAAAGATAAAAACAATGAAGGTTACAGAGTAAGCACTGTATTATTAAAATTTTTTTTTTCAGAGATGGGGTCTCACTATATTACCCAAGCTGGAGTCTAGTGGCGTGATCATAATTCACTGCAACCTTGAATGCCTGGGCTCAAGTGAAACTCCTGCCTCAGCCTCCTGAGTAGCTAGGACTACAGGCACAAGCCACCATACCAGGCTGATTTTTTTTCCATAGAGACTGGGTCTTGCTATGTTACCCAGGCTGGTCTTGAACTTCTGGCCTCAAGCAATCCTCCCTCCATGGCTTCCCAAAGTGCTGAGATTACAGGTGTGAGCCACTGCCCCCAGCCCCTAAAACATTTTTCCATGATTAAGTGAGATAAACAACTCAATAAAGTTTACTTAACCAGGTTACTGAAGTTACAAAAATTTTAAAATAGGCTAGGTAATCTTAACAGTTAAAGTTCAGGGTGTAAAATTCAAAGACAAAATGGCATGAATTTAGATGATTCCAGTGGTTTTCAAAATGAAGACCACAGACTCCTGGGAATCCGCAAGACCCTTTGAGGAATTATACAAGGCCAAACTATTTTCATTTATAACACTAAGACATAACATCTTAGTATGCCCTTTTCACTATGTTGACAATTGCAGCAAAGGTGCAAAAGCAATGGTGAGTAGACTGCTTGCATCTTAGCACAAATCAAGGCAGCAACACCAAATTATACTAGTAGTTATATTCTTCACTATCATGCTCTCTCAGTTTAAAAAAAAATGCCAGTTTCACTTGATTGATGAAGCAATAAAAATTAACTGTGTCAAATCTCAACTCTTGAGTAAAGTCTTGATATTTCGTATGACAAAACGGGAAGTACTTCCACAGCATACCAAAGTACGATGGTATGCTAACTCAGCTACTTTTCCACATAACTATTGTTACATCAAAGAAAAGAGGGCATTAAAAGAAAGCATGAGTAGTAGAAGGGGATTCCAAGAGGAAGAGCTAGATAAGATATAAGACATGCTTCCAACTCTCCAATAACTGATAGCCTAGAAGACAACTAAGTTTGCTATTATTATTTATGTCTGTCTCTTCAATGATTCTTATTATAATCTTAATCATCTTGCTATGTTCTAGGAACTATGCTTACCATTAACTATTGAATTGAACCTGAAATATTAAAATCTTCTGTTGGAAGAATCCCAGAATTCTAAACCAATGTAGTGCTATTAACAGCAAAAACTCTATTAGCAGCAGAATCCCAAGAGCAGCACATAGAAGAGTGCTCAAATTGAAGTAGTAAGAGAGATCAGTACCGTGGCTCACGCCTGTTACTCTGAGAGGCTGAGGCGGGAGGATCGCTTGAGGTCAGGAGTTGGAGATCAGCCTGAGCAACAGTGAAACTCCATCTCTACTAAAAGTAGAAAAATTAGCTGGGTGTGGCAGTGTATGCCTGTAGTCCCAGCTACTTAGGAGACTGAAGCAGGAGGATCGCTTGAGCCCAGGAGTATAAGATTGCTCACCATAGCACTCTAGCCTAGGTAACAGAGCGAGACTCTGTCTCCAAAAGAAAAAAGATATTAACACTTGATCATTGGGCACCATGTATTCAAAACCTTCCATCATGAACTAAGTTCACTAGGACTCTCCAAATCATAAAGCCAGGTGAGCTCAGCAGCAATCTATTGTAAGATAGAAATGGTACATCAAGGATGGAACCAAAATAGAACTAAAGGGCACAAGTAAGCTACATAAGCAGGCAGCTAAGATTTCCCTGACACCTACTACATTTGTACCAGCACCCCTTCCTCAATTCACATCTATCACTGTTTCAGGGATCCTATATGACCAATTTACAGAGAAAAAAAGCCAAAGCTTGGCTTAAAAATAGGTCAGCTCAGTATGTGAATGCAAGCTAAAAATAAACAGCTTCATTACAGCCACACTTAGGAGTGGTCTTGACAATGGAAAGAGAAAATCTTCCTAACAGCTTCAAGCAACGTACCTGATTATGAATTTTGTGTAGAAAGAAAAGTGGCCTCTTGAACACCATAGTTTTAGGCTAAAAAAAAAAAAAAAGAAAAGAAAAGAAAAGTGGCCTGGCATGAGAATATACTCAGATTCATGGGCAAAGATTCAAAGGCAAATGGACTGCCCAACTGGTCAGAGGGCTTTAAAGAGATGGACTATCAAAAGAAAGCAAGAAGTATGGATGGAGGCAAATGAATAAGCCTATGAGAGTGGGCACAAAGCATGAAACTCTTGTTTCATGTGTTAATGCCCACCAGAAATCTTCCAATACAGAAGTGACACCATACAGCCAAGTAGACAAAATGACACAGCTAGTTAACATTAGCCATGAAACTGACATTAACATCAGCATGAAACTCTTTGTTTCATGTGTTAATGCCCTCCAGATTATCTTCCAACACAGAGGAGACACTGAACAGCCAAATAGACAAAATGACTCAGCTAGTTAACATCAGCCACCCCAAAAGTGGCATTATGGGGATATCATAGGTGAGGTCACTGTGGCAGAAAGAGAGATGGAGGCAGAGAAGGAGACATGAATTCCCATTTACCGATGCCAACTCTGAACATCAAACCTATGGGCAACAGAGACCAACACCAAGTCCCCAATATAGCGCTATGCCTTAAACAGACCAACGGGCTATTAGGTGGCAAGATGACTACATTCCTCACAGGAATAAACATTTATTCCAAATATGGGTTTGCCTTTCCTGTCCACAGAGCCTTAGCCAGCACCACTAAATAAGGGCTTATAAAGTACTTGATCCACAGACATGTAACCCAATCAAGGGAACCACTTCACAGTGAAAGATTTGTGGCAGGAGGCCCATAACCATGAGATCCAGTGGTCATATCCTTAAGAGCTCCACACAAAAGCAGCCAGTCTTACAGAGCATTGGAAACGCCTGCTCAAGGCACAGCTGATGAACCAACACTGAGGCAAGAATGGTGTGCTATCCTGTAGTATGCTGTATATGCACTGATTCAGAACTACATTCCCAACAGGAAGAATGCATGGGTGTGAAAACCAAGGGGTAGAAGGGGAAATGGCCCCCATTTGCCCTCATTTCCAATGATCCACTGGAGGGCTTTGTGCTTTCCATCCCTACAATGCTAGGCTCTATGGCGTTAGAAGCTTTTGGTACCCAAAGGGGGCACACTTTTGCCAGGAGACACATCGAGGGTCACAATGAACTAAAAAATGACAGCTACAGCCTGGGCATTTGAGATTCCATGAGTCCAGGGACCAGGAGGCAGGAAAAAGAATTACCATCTTCATAGGATTAATTAACCCTCATCTTAGAGGGCAGAAAGTAGGGCTGCTTTGGCCAGGCTCAGTGGCTCATGCCTGTAATTCTAGCACTCTGGGAGGCCAAGGTGGGAGGATCGCTTGAGCTCAGGAGTTCGAGACCAGCCTGTGTAAGAACGAGACCCCATCTCTACTAAAAGTAGAAAAAAAATAGCCAAGCATGGTGACATACACCTATAGTCCCAGCTACTCGGGAGGTTGAGGCAGGAGGATCACTTGAGCCCAGGAATTTGAGGTTGCCGTGAGCCAGGCTGACGCCACAGTACTCTACTCAGGGCAACAGAGTTGAGACTCTGTCTTAACAAAATAAAAGAAGAAGAAGAAAGAAACAAAGTAAGGCTACTGTTACACAATGAGAACAGGAAGGAAAATGCATGGAACTCAGATGTAACCTCCACCTCCCAGGCTCAAGCAATCCTCCTGGCTCAGCCTCCCAAGTAGCTGGAACTATAGGCATGCACCACCACACTCAGCTAATTTTTTTTAAAAGTTGTCTTTAGAGGCGGGGCTATGTTGCCCAGGTTGGTCTCGAACTCCTGCCTTAAATGATCTTCCCATCTCAGCCTCCAAAACACTGGGATTATAGGCATGAGCCACTGTGCCCAGCCAATGTGCCTTAATCACTATGCTGGAGAGGTAAGATATGATCTTGTTCTCTTTAGATATTAAGATGAGATAATCATTTATTTTGTATAATTTTAGAGACCAAAACAACAAAATGATAGATACTGGAGAAAAGCAAATTTGGGGCTAAATATATAAGAAAATAAATAATACTGCTAATATTCTAATAATTATCAGTAAACAACAGAATGAGCTGCTTTAGGAAGTCATCAGAGCCTATCACCTGAGAGTTCAAACAGTCATGTGTATTGTGAGGCTTTATAAAACGGCTTTATAAAACGGATACTGACCTAGATCAGTAAAAGGTACATAATATGAAGTATTATGTGGGGAAAAAAAGGAGGTCCACAACCAAATAAATGTGGGTAACATATCAACATGTAGCTGAAGAAAGTTAAATAAATTTCTTCACTTCTACTCCTTAGTCCAGGGGTCCTCAAATTTTTTAAACAGGAGGCCAGTTCACTGTCCCTCAGACCATTGGAGGGCCGTTGGAGAGTGCAGCGCACATTCCACACATGCGCACCGTGGGTCTGGGACAAGTCGGATGCTAAGCAGGACAGGTAGCAGCAGCAAAAACACCCGGTGGGCCAAATAAATGTCCTCGGTGGGCCGCATGTGGCCCGCGGGCCGTAGTTTGAGGATGCCTGCCTTAGTCTTTAAAATACTATTGTGTATTTGTAAACCTCTACCTGATGGATATAGCACACCGAAAACCCAAATTTATTTGACTAAAGAACATCTTCTTGCTCCTAGGGAATACATTTCAGAAATCCTAGCCTAGGATGATTTCTGTCCAAAGTCAGGATTCACTGATCCAAGGAAGCCAGAAGCAGCCAACGAGGGAAAAAAAAAAAACAATTTCTAACTGGTTAACAATTTTCCAGCTAGTCAAAACATCACCTGTCTATTTCCATATCAATATTGGCACCTCTAATACCATAAGGTGGGAAAGCTATATAAAAGTTTTGTCATCAAAACACATTTCATCCTTTCTGAATGCAAAACATGCCTTCCTTTGCTTTATAAATAAGTTCTCTGAAGATCTATAGTAATGGGGCTACATTTATTTACTGAATTCTCACATTTTGAGCAATATGAACGCTTTAATTGTTTTAAGGGTACTACTGATGACCTGATTTTTTTCACAAAACACAGACCTAGATGCATTTTTTTCCCACACATATGCACACTATCACAAGAACGGGCAGAAGACAGGGCACAAAAGCTAGAGAGGAAAGAGGCCTCAGCCACAAGCTAATTTCCAGTGTTTCGGGATTTATGTAAATTACAATCCCTTGGTCTCAGTTCTCTCATCTTCCTCAGCCACCATCTGCTGCGCACCATCCCACATTCCATTACTTCATCTGTGACAGTTCGTCATCATGGTCTGGAGTCATCTATATGCCATCTATGTTTTCATTCAGTTCTCCTTTAGAAATATTAAATAGAATATTAAATGTGGAAGGCACCTGACTATCTAGTCCACCACTCATTTTCATATCAGAGAACTGTGGCCCAGATTAGTTACTATATTTTTCCAATAATAGCAAATCAGGCATTTATCTACTTCAAAAATACCAGTATATGAAAGCTGAAATTCTCAACACACACACACACACACACACACACATATCCATCCACACATCTTTTTCTTGCACAAAATGCTACATGCCAGTAGTATACTTCAAAGGCAAACATCCACCAAAGTCAATCAACTAAATTTGTGCTTTCCTGATATGAATAATTCCTGAAGCACTATGGAAAATCTTAAGATAAAACAAACACAGACACATGGGGAGGTTTATAAGATGAAAAAAAGTGTGGACTTTGTAGTCAGAAATATATGGATTTGAATCATGAATGTGGGCTTAGGTTCTCATCTAATAAAACTCTCCAAACCTCAGGTCCCTCAGCTGTAAAACATCCATGATACTGTGGATATTATAAGGTCATTTTAAGAGTTATTAACAGAACACCTACCTGAAAGATGGCACACTGTAGGCAAAGCTTTTATATTATACAAGTAAGTAACAGAGGGTAAAAGAATCATGGAAAAATCCATAAATGTGGAATCTTAGAAGAACTGGATACAAAAACAGGAATGAGGAATGATCACGTTGGAACCAAATCATGAAGGGCTACATGCCAGTTTAAAGAATGTCAACCTTGCTTTTTTTTAGACATTGAGCAGAAATTTCCAAGAGTGACCTCACAGTAACTTTAAAAATAATTTATTTCATGGCCGGGCGCTGTGGCTCACGCCTGTAATCCTAGCTCTTGGGAGGCCGAGGCGGGCGGATTGCTCAAGGTCAGGAGTTCAAAACCAGCCTGAGCAAGAGCGAGACCCCGTCTCTACTACAAATAGAAAGAAATTAATTGGCCAACTGATATATATATAAAAAAATTAGCCGGGCATGGTGGCGCATGCCTGTAGTCCCAGCTACCCGGGAGGCTGAGGCAGAAGGATCACTCGAGCCCAGGAGTTTGAGGTTGCTGTGAGCTAGGCTGACGCCACGGCACTCACTCTAGCCTGGGCAACAAAGTGAGACTCTGTCTCAAAAAAAAAAAAAAAAAAAAAAAAAAAAATAATTTATTTCAGCTACTAATGAAACAAAGAAACACACCTATGGACAGTTATTATATCACCAGAATCACACACACACATATCCACACATCTTTTTCTGCATAAAATGCTACATGCCAATAGTATACTTCAAAGGCAAATATCCACCAAAGTCAATCAACCAAATGTGTACTTTCCTGATAAATGATATATCTTTAAGTTTTAAGGTTTTTCTCAAACTGGCAACGTTTTATTTTGATTACTTTTATAGGGGTTGTTTCTCTTGTTTAATTGAAAATGGAAAATGAGGACTAAAGTTTACATAAACCCCAAGAAATCTTTTCACAAAATTTTGATGCTGTTGTTCAATTTGTTTTAATAAAGAATAATTCCGGCCGGGTGCTGTGGCTCACGCCTGTAATCCTAGCTCTTGGGAGGCCGAGGCGGGCGGATTGCTCAAGGTCAGGAGTTCAAAACCAGCCTGAGCAAGAGTGAGACCCGTCTCTACTATAAATAGAAAGAAATGGCCGGGCGCGGTGGCTCACGCCTGTAATCCTAGCACTTTGGGAGGCCGAGGCGGGCGGATCGCTCAAGGTCAGGAGTTCGAAACCAGCCTGAGCAAGACCCCGTCTCTACTAAAAATAGAAAGAAATTAATTGACCAACTAAAAATATATATGCAAAAAATTAGCCGGGCATGGTGGCACATGCCTGTAGTCCCAGCTACTCGGGAGGCTGAGGCAGGAGGATCGCTGAGCCCAGGAGATTGAGGTTGCTGTGAGCCAGGCTGACGCCACGGCACTCACTCTAGCCTGGGCAACAAAGCGAGACTCTGTCTCAAAAAAAAAAAAAAGAAAGAAATTAATTGGCCAACTGATATATATATAAAAAATTAGCCGGGCATGGTGGCGCATGCCTGTAGTCCCAGCTACTCGGGAGGCTGAGGCAGCAGGATCACTGGAGCCCAGGAGTTTGAGGTTGCTGTGAGCTAGGCTGACGCCACGGCACTCACTCTAGCCTGGACAACAAAGCGAGACTCTGTCTCAAAAAAAAAAAAAAAAAAAAGAAGAATTCCAAGACCGGGCGCGGTGGCTCACGCCTGTAATCCTAGCACTCTGGGAGGCTGAGGTGGGTGGATTGTTTGAGCTCAGGAGTTCGAGAGCAGTCTGACCAAGAGCGAGACCCCATCTCTACTAAAAATAGAAAGAAATTAATTGGCCAACTACAAATATATAGAAAAAATTAGCTGGGCATGGTGGCACATGCCTGTAGTCCCAGCTACTCGGGAGGCTGAGGCAGTAGGATTGCTTGAGCCCAGGAGTTTGAGGTTGCTGTGAGCTAGGCTGACGCCATGGCACTCTAGCCCGGGGAAGAATGAGACTCTGTCTCAAAAAATTAAAAAATAAAATGGGAAGGAAAGAAAGGAAAGGGAGGAAAGGGAGGAAAGGGGGGAAGGGAGGGAAGGGGAGGAAGGGGAGGAAGGGGAGGAAGGAAGGAAGGAAGGAAGGAAGGAAGGAAGGAAGGAAGGAAGGAAGGAAGGAAGGAAGGAAGGAAGGAAAAAAGGAAGGAAGGAAAAAAGGAAGGAAGGAAAAAAGGAAGGAAGGAAAAAAGGAAGGAAGGAAAAAAGGAAGGAAGGAAGGAAGGAAGGAAAGAAGGAAGGATTCCAGGCTGGGTGCGGTGGCTCATGCCTGTAATCCGAGCACTCTGGGAGCCTGAGGGAGGAGGACTGCTTGAGCTCAGGAGTTCCAGATCAGCCTGAGCAAGAGCAAGACCCTGTCTCTACTAATAGAAAATTAGCCAGGTGTTGTGGTTCGCACCTGTAGTCCCAGCTACTCAGAAGGCTGAAGCATGAGCATTGCTTGAGCCCAGGAGTTTGAGGTTGCAGTGAGCTATGATGACACCACTGCACTCTACCTGGGGTGACAGAGTGAGATTCTGCCTAAAAAAAAAAAAAGAAAGAAAAGAAAAACCGAATTCTGAGGTAGACTCTGTTGTGCTATGAAATAATAATAAAAACCTATACCATTTACTCTTTCTTCATTTAATAAAACAATTCTGGAAGATAAAATACCAAACCTTGGCCGGGCGCGGTGGCTCACGCCTGTAATCCTAGCTCTCTGGGAGGCCGAGACGGGCGGATTGCTCAAGGTCAGGAGTTCGAAACCAGCCTGAGCAAGAGCAAGACCTCGTCTCTACTATAAATAGAAAGAAATTAATTGGCCAACTAATATATATAGAAAAAATTAGCCGGGCATGGTGGCGCATGCCTGTAGTCCCAGCTACTCGGGAGGCTGAGGCAGGAGGATCACTTGAGCCCAGGAGTTTGAGGTTGCTGTGAGCTAGGCTGACACCACGGCACTCACTCTAGCCTGGGCAACAAGTGAGACTCTGTCTCAAAAAAAAAAAAAAAAAAAATACCAAACCTTAACCATGAAAAGTTAGAAAAGAACCAAACCATATTGCAGAGAGGCATATCTTTTCATTAATCCTACCAAAAAGGCTCAGCATCCAAAGCAACTAAAATATTGTATAACAAACCAGTACAAGGCTTTCAGCTCAGTTCAAAGTCAGCATTACAAGTTCTAAAAGTGATCTTAATCAAGCGGGAAAATACTGAGGTATCCAACGTATGTAAAATGAAGGCCCAAAACTTGTACTTTGTTTACTCAAACAATAGATCCATGTTATATTTCCTACAAGTTTGAAAAACTTTAGAAACATTAGCAAGTCATTTTGCTGCCTCTGAACTATGTCATAGTAAAGTTTTAATATCTTGAATGAGGAACAAAAAATTGGGTAATATCCTACATATAAGAATAAAGAACAATGACGTCTGTATTACGTAAAATCATGTATCATTGAGAGGTAAAGGCAATCCTTAAAATCTGTCAGACCTGAGTACTTAGAAACGTTAGTATGCAAATGGACTCTAAATTTTTTAGAAATGTTTTAGGATAGTTAAAAGAAAACTAAACCTAGGACTCACCAATGCCTTTTGTTAAAAAATATTCTTAGAGGACAGCCTTTTACATAGTTGAAGACCTCACACCACTGGTTCCCATCACCACCTAATATGGTTATTAGTTCTACCCACCAGAGTTCACTGTTTACTAAACAAGAAATTAGAAAGTTCACAGCTTTTATCCTCAAGCCAAAAACATTCCTTATCATCTAGCAATTTATCTGCAAGTAAAACCTTCAATAATTTGGCCTGTGTAGTGGTTTACACCTGTAATCCCAGCACTTTGGGAAGCTGAGGCAAGAGGATCATTTGAGCCCAAGAGTTCGAGACCAGCCTGGACAACACAGTGACACCCTGTCTCTACAAAAAAAAAAACCAGGCATGGTGGCACATGCCTGTAGTTCCAGCTACTGGGGACAAGGCTGAAGCAGGAGGACTGCTTGAGGCTGGCATCTAGAGGCTGCAGTGAGCTATAACTGTGCCACTGCATCCAGCCTGGGCAAGAAAGCAAGACCCTGTCTCTAAAACAAATGTTTTCAATTAAAAAAAAAAAAAAAGGCTTCAGTAACTTATCTATTGACTGTAATGACTATAAATAAAAGGATATGAACCTCTAATAGCACCCAACCTTACCACTTCACACTCACTAGAATGGTTATGATCCAAAAGACAGATAGCAAGTGTTGATAAGGATGTGAAGAAACTGGAACCTTCATATACTGCTGGCGAGAATGTAAAAAGGTACAGCTGCTTTGTAAAACAGTCTGATATTCTTTCAAAAGGTTAAACATTTTTACCATGAGTTACCATTTGACCCAGCAATTCCATCCCTAGGTATACCCAAGAGAAGCATATATCCCACACAATAATTTGTATATGAATGTTCACAACATTATTCACAATAGCCAAAAAATAGAAACAACCCAAATGGATGACTGGATGAATGAATAAATAAAATGTAGTATTTCCATACAATGAAGTATTATTCAGCAATAAAAAGAAATAAAATATTGATACTCACTACTGAACCTAGAAAACATTATGCTAAGTGAAAGAAACCAGTCACATATTATATGACTCCACTTACATGAAATATCTAAAATAGGCAAAAAGTTAGTGTTTGCCTAGGACTAGGAGGATTAGGGGAATACTGGAAGAGACTGCTAATGGGCACAAGTTTCTTTTAGCAGTGATGAAAGTGTTCTAAAATTAGATAGTGGTGATGATCACAACTCTAAATATGTTCAAAGCAGTTGAACTGTACACTTTAAATGGGTGAATTAAATGATATGTGAATTATATTTCAGTAAAGCTGCTATAAAAATTGAGCCTTACCTAACATTCCAAATTTAATTGAAATGTATGTACTCTTCACTTTACATGTTAAAGCTTCTCTACAGTTAATGTTGTTTCAACCTGGCAGAAGAAGCCATAACTGAATATATTCATATTTCCCTAATTAATGAAAAATTCTAGATTCATGTTACCATTACATTTTTTTTTTTCTTTTGAGACAGAGTCTTACTCTGTTGCCTGGGCTAGAGTGCCGTCGCGTCAGCCTAGCTCACAGCAACCTCAGATTCCTGGTCTCAAGCAATCCTCCTGGCTCAGCCTCCTGAGTAGCTGGGACTACAGGCATGTGCCACCATGCTGGGCTAATTTTTTCTATATATTTGTAGTTGGCCAATTAATTTCTTTCTATTTTTAGTAGAGACGGGGTCTCATTCTTGCTCAGGCAGGTTTGGAATTCCTGACCTTGAGCAACCCACCTGCCTCGGCCTCCCAGAGTGCTAGAATTACAAGCATGAGCCACCTCCACTGGCCCATGTTACCATTTCCTTAGGTCTTATTTCCTAAGACTTCTCTCAAAAAGTAACAAATTTATATTTAAGTTTAGTTTAATTTTTAAAAATCTAGGACATGGATTTGCTACTTCCAGATTTTTAAAAATGCAACAGAACTGCCATCATAGATATTAACATATCCTTAAGGATATATTATCATAAACAATAAGAAACAAGAATTATCAACTAAAAGAAACTAAGACAGTCAAAAGCCTAGCATGGCAAAAGCATTGTTTAAGTTTAAATAAACAAATGTAAGGATTTTTAACTAAAAGACAATTTACAGAAAAAAATTTTAAGATTTTTACAAATAGTTCTGTAATATAAAATCCTAAATGCCTCAAGACTCTCATAAATATGAATTAAATTTTCCTTTTCCCAATATTAATTCAGTGACTCTTTCATGGTGTCCATAGAAACTCCTTCATCTTTAATTTATTTTACTATAGGCTTTCTAAAAGTATAAATACAAAACACTACATACTGTTTGAGTTTTTCCAACAGTTCATTTTTATAAACGAACCATTTACAAATGAACCAATAACTTAAAAGAAAAATTTAGGTGACAGGTACACTATAAGCTCAGACTTCAGCATTATATAATACAATTCATCCATGTAACAAAAAACACTTGTACCCCCTAAAGGTATGTAAATTAAAAAAAGAAAAAGAAAAATTTAAGTACTACTTAATGTATAAAATAGGAAATTTTACATAGGTTGAATATCTCTTATCCAAAATGCTTGGGACAAAGAAGTGTTTCAGATTTCAGCTTTTCTCCAGATTTTGGAATATTTGCATATTCATAATGAGATATCTTGAGAATAAGACCCAATTCTAAATACAAAATTCATTTATGTTTCATATACACCTCATACACATGGTCTGAAGGTAAAAACACAATATTTTTAATAATTTTGTGCATGAAACAAAGTTTTGACTGTGTTTTGACCATGACCTATCACATGAGGTCAAGTGTAGAATTTTCCACTTATGGCATCATGTTAGCAGTCAAAACGTTTTGGATTTTGGAGCATTTGGAGTTTGAATTTTCAGATTAGGATGCTTAACCTGCACAAATAGCATTTTTCAAATTATTTTATTAAATAAAATTTACTATTATAAAGTATAAGGCATTCTAGGCTGGGCACGGTGGCTCATGCCTGTAATCCTAGCACTCTGGGAGGCCGAGGTGGGCGGATTGCTCGAGGTCAGGAGTTCAAAACCAGCCTGAGCAAGAGCGAGACCCCGTCTCTACTACAAATAGAAAGAAATTAATTGACCAACTAATATATATAGAAAAAATTAGCCAGGTATGGTGGCGCATGCCTGTAGTCCCAGCTACTTGGGAGGCTGAGGCAGCAGGATTGCTTGAGCCCAGGAGTTTGAGGTTGCTGTGAGCTAGGCTGATGCCACAGCACTCACTCTAGCCTGGGCAACAAAGCAAGACTCCGTCTCAAAAAAATATAAATAAATAAAAAAATAAAGTATAAGGCATTCTACTAACTACACAATTAAAATACTAATTCTAATGTGAACACCTTGGTTCCTCCTTAATTTAGCAATCTCTAATACTTCAAAATTGATCATGCTGACTTTATTTCTTAGTAGTAAACTATATAAATAATGATCTTTCAAGCTCTTTCAAAACTCAAACAGAGAAATATATTTTCCACTTCCAGAATCCAGATTTATGGGACTGAACTATAGCTCTGATTTACACATATCATTTAATATTCACAATAATCCTGTAAAATGGGTATACCAGCTTCATTTTATAGAGAATAAATTGAGGCTAAGGGGGTAAGAAACTTGTCCAAGGTCATATAGGTTATAAGAAAAGACTGGAACCCATATCTGACAGGTTATAAAATCCAGTTCTAACATACTATAGTTTATAAGGAAAAGTCTGTTCTGAAAACAGCTCTTAAATTAAGTTTAATAAATTGATATCATTTTTTGAAAACTAAATACACGAACTATTTCTATTCAGTACCTGCAACTAACTACATGTTTTCCAATAAGCATTATAGATTGGTTCCAGGAACCCCCCTCCAATATCAAAACCTGTATATAGTCAAGCCCCTTACATAAAATAGCATAGTATTTGCATGTAACCTATGCACATCCTCCCATATACTTTAAATCAGCAGTCCCCAACCTTTTTGGCACCAGGAGCCAGTTTCATGGAAGACAATTTTTCCACGGACTGGGGGGTGGAGGGTTTGGGATGATTCAGGGGCATTACATTTATTGTGTAGTCAAACCTCTCTGCTAATGATAATCTGTCTTTGCAGCCACTCCCCAGCACTAGCATCACTGCCTCAGCTCCACCTCAGATCAGCCTGATCTGACAGAAGGCGGAGTTTATGCGGAGATGTGGCAATGAGGAGCAGCAGTAAATACAGAAGCTTTGCTCCTCCTGCAGTGCAGCCGGCTGGTTCTGGTCTGCATTGGGGACCACAGCTTTAAATTATCTCCAGATTACTTATAATACCTAATACAATGTAAATGCTAAGTAGATCAGCTATTATACTGTAATGTTCTTTATTTGTATTATTTTGATTGCTGTATTGTTATTTTTTGTGAGTTTTTCCTGGATGTTTTCCATTCATCATTGGTGGAACCCACAGAAACAGAGGCCCCACTGTACTAAGAATGTTGTTCTATATAATGCAGATCAGGTACACATAAGTAAAATTAAAGATCAATGTAAAACTCTGAAAATGAATATTCCCAAGTGTATACTATACACAGGGAATACTGACTTATTAGCTAAAAATGAAATGGAAAATATGTGTAGTAAGTTAGGATAAAAATTGTTTTCTATCAAAAATGTCAAAGAATTCCAAAAGTAGACTTATTCTCTAAAAAAAATAATAATAGGCCGGGTGTGGTGGCTCACGCCTGCAATCCTAGCACTCTGGGAGGCCGAGCCGGGTGGACTGCTCGAGGTCAGGAGTTTGAAACCAGCCTGAGCAAGAGCAAGACCCCATCTCTACTAAAAATAGAAAGCAATTAATTGGCCAACGAATACATATAGAAAAAATTAGCCAGGCATGGTGGTACATGCCTGTAGTCCCAGCTACTTGGGAGGCTGAGGCAGCAGGATTGCTTGAGCCCAGAAGTTTGAGGTTGCTGTGAGCTAGGCTGACGCCACGGCACTCACTCTAGCCTGCGCGACAAAGCGAGACTCTGTCTCAAAAATAAATAAATAAATAATAAAGCTACAAGTTTTACATCACACAGAAATTCTAATGCCTGGTTTTTGTGTTCATCAAAAGGAGGAATGGAAATGAAGGTACTGAGTACCTTCAATAGGACAGACACTGAGCTAATTATTTTTTTATTATTTTTATCTCAAAGAACCTGTTTTACTTTCCTGGGAGGAGTACTGTTACTCCAGCAATACGTAAGAAGAAACTCAGAATCTAAATGTCACATGAAGGCTCTAAGAGGTGTAGTAAGGATCCCTGCCCACATCTGACTCCATAACCTGCACCATATCATGCAATTAACAACCATAAACACACACACATATACCACCCCTTTAGGAACATAAGAACTTAAGTTAAAATCTAGGCAATTATCTTTAAACAAGCTTTGTGCCTTGTAACCAGTCTGTGCCCAGCACATCACAAGTACCAAATAAAAGTTTACTAAATGGAATGAACAGTGGTAGCTTAGCAACAAAAGAAGGAATAAGATCATCTCTATTCATCCAGTCTTTCTAAAAGAGTTAATATAAAACTATCACTTATCAAGCAACATATACAAGTATTTCTCTAAAGAAAGTACTGAATCAGGAATTGGAAGAGAAAGGAATAATCATATATAAAAATTATTATCAATGTTCTATAAAGGGCAAGATGAGACATAGAAGCCTTAAACAGAGATCTAGCACATCTCACTCAATTACAACACTTGTGTGACCCTATCTTATAACAGGTAATTAAACTTGTCCTGCTTCCACAGTTAGCTAATTGCTTGCAGAGACCTTGGTCATTTTTGTGTTTCCCAGAATACCTAAGACAGGACCTGGCACTTTATATTAATAGTGAAAATTTTATTAAAAATTTTGTATAGGCTGGGTACAGTGGTTTGTGCCCGTAATCCTAGCACTTTAGGAGGCCGAGGTGGGAGGATTACTTAAATCTAGGAGTTCCAGGTTATAGTGAGCTATGATTGTGCCACGGCACTCCAGCCTGGACAAAAAGCAAGACCCTATCTCTAAAAAAAATAACAAAACAAGGCTGAGCGCAGTGGCTCACACCTGTAATCCTAGCACTCTGGGAGGCCGAAGCAGGCAGGTAGCTCAAGGTCAGGAGTTTGAAACCAGCCTGAACCAAGAGAGAGACCCCGTCTCTACTAAAAAATAGAAAGAAATTAATTGGTTAACTAAAAAATACATAAAAAAATTAGCCAGGCATGATGGCGCATGCCTGTAGTCTCAGCTATTTGGGAAGATGAGGCAGTAGCATCGTTTCAGCCCAGGAGTTTGGGGTTGCTGTGAACTAGACTGATGCCACGGCACTCTAGTCTGGGCAGCAGAGTGAGACTGTCTCAAAAATAAATAAATAAATAAGAAAACAAAACAAAAAAATATTTTACAGATTACAGTGCTTTTTCAGATGTAATTATCCTAAAAGCTTTGCAAGGTAAGTATAACTACAGTAATCTGCATTTTACAGACAATGGCACCAAGGTCCCTAAAATGTCAATGTAAGTGGCCAGGCATCCTTCTCTAACACCACAGCTACCACCATAGGCTCTCAATGAATGTTTGTTGATTGAATCAGCTGTCCCTGAAAAATATCATTTTTCTTCTAACATTTTAGCAGAATTATCTGTTGATATGAGAAATGACTGTATTGCCACTTAAGACTGATAGCTTTGCTAGAAACAGACACTTCCACTCAGCCCTACAAAGTTCGTTACTTTAAAGTTATATCAGTGATTCTCAAATTTTTTTTTTTTCTTTTTTGAGTCAGAGTCTCACTCTGCTGCCCAGACTAGAGTGCCGT
This sequence comes from Microcebus murinus, assembly GCF_040939455.1. Classification (NCBI taxonomy): domain Eukaryota; kingdom Metazoa; phylum Chordata; class Mammalia; order Primates; family Cheirogaleidae; genus Microcebus; species Microcebus murinus. Next base: position 39,682,110 of record NC_134105.1, on the reverse strand, counting down.
GGCATCAGCCTAGCTCACAGCAACCTCAAACTCCTGGGCTCAAACAATCCTTCTGCCTCAGCCTCCCAAGTAGCTGGGACTACAGACATGCACCACCATGCCTGGCTAATTTTTTATATATATTTTTAGTTGTCCAGTTAATTTTTTTCTTTTTTTTTTTTAGTAGAGATGGGGTCTCATTCTTGCTCAGGCTGATTTTGAACTCCTGACCCTGAGCAATCATCCACCTCACCCTCCCAGAGTGCTAGGATTATAGGTGTGAGCCACCGCGACGGCCTCAAACTCTAGTAGGACTAAGACAGGGAGCTTGACAAAAATGAAGATCTTTGGGCCATCATCATCCCTAGAATTCTGATTCAGGGGACCAGTAATCTGCATATTTTATATACAACATTATATATACTAAGCACTCTCAAATGATTCTAATGGTGATGGTCTTCAGGGATACACTTTAGAGACAGGCTGGACTCATCTGCCTTAGGGGATCCTGCTGCCTCAGCTTTGTGAGCAGCTGGGACGCCACCTCACAGGCCTGAATTAGACTTTTAAAACTCTAATCTATCAAAAACCATTTTTAATCAAGCCAATTTTTTACAGTTAGAAATATTTAAACAAAATCTTACAAAAGCCCATTTTAAACTTTGAATGACTATCAAAATACACTACCTGTGAGATTATGGGTGATTCCCTCTCCCCCCACCTCCGTTATTACATATTTATTAAGAGTGGCACAGCACCTTTCTGTATTTTCCAAATTTTCTACAATAAGCATACTTATCATGATAAGCATACTTATACTTTCATGATCATACAAGTTTTAGAAGTACCTATAAATCCTACAACCTTCACATACATAACAGGAAAACAAGAATAACCTGCAATCACACTTATCATAAACCATAAACCCGAAATATCGGATTTATGGTCTCAAACTGTAATAACTAAACTTGTTTACATTAATACCAGAACAAATCATTTTACTTATAAAATTTAGCATGTATCCCATTTCCATCCTGTTATTAGGATAGTTAGCACAACTTAAAATCTTCTTGCCAAGCATTCTCTGGATCTATTTAAGTGGAACATTTTTTGTGCTAAGAACTGAAGCATTAAAATATTTTCTCTCTTATGGGGCGGTGTGACAGACCTTTGTAAAACATTTTTATAACTGTGAGTGTTTATCTAGGAAACTTAGCATAGCAAAGCTGATACGGAGCTTTCTCCAAAGCAGACTACGTTTAGAGGCAAGCTGCAAGGATGAGCTACCGTCAGGTGATGAAATTTCACCTCAAATAAGACGCAAAAGGTTGTTCTCAAGCGAATCAGATCCGTGAATGACACTCCACGAGTACCAGGGGCTCTCAAGGCCCCGCACTCTCTGCACCCCAATTCTCACCCTGCCCTGCCTCCCCTCCCCCACCCTACCCCCCGGGACTCAGTATGAGTCGCTGGGAAGCCAACGCTGTTTGCAAACAGGCGTCCTCTGCCTCCCTCCGGGATGTGCGTGCAGGGCCCAGGGAAAGAGGCTACGCTCGGCCCGGCCCGGCCAAACCCGAAGGGCGCCCGTGCCCCTGCCAGTCCCCCGCTCCACACACCGGGCCGCGCCGGAACCGAGGCCAGGGTGAGGGCTTCCCGGCGGCGCGGGGCCTACTCGCCCCCCACGGGCTCCAGCCTCCCGGGGGACTGGGGAGGAAGGGCTGAGGCCCCAGAACCGCGGGGGGTGGGGAAGGCGGCCGCAGCAGCAGGACGCCCCGTCCGCCCATTTGGAGGGCTGCCGCCAGGGCCCCACGGCGGCCGGAGGCAGGCGAGCCCTAGACCGCGCCTCACCACACTCACCTCTAGCAGCGGCCGTCTCCGCTTCAGCATGGCCGAGGGGGTCGTCCCTAAGCCGAAAGCCTCCTCTGGAGGGCACCGGCGCGGCCCCAGGCGCCGCCGCGAAGCCTCCCACTCCTGTAGGAGCTGTGGTCGCTGCGGCTGCGGCTGCGGCTGCGGCTGCGGCTGCGGCGGCTGCTCCTGCTGAGGCCCAGCGCCCACCCAGCCGCATCAGCTCCTGGGCCGCCGCAGCCACGCGGATCCCGGAGGGGCGCCGCTGAGCAGGGCTAGGGGCGCAGGGCTGCGGCGGGACGACCGAGGTGCTGCAGGCGGAGATCCTCGGCGAAGCCTCCAGCGTCGGGTGGCCTCTCCTGCCGCCCGCGCCGCTGGGCCACAGCGCCCCCTGGACCCCACGTCCGGCTACGGCGCCGGGACTGCGGCGGCCGCGCCGGGCACGAGCGGCAGGGAACGCGAGGGAGCGTGGCCTGGGGGTGGCGGGGGCCCCGCGCTCCCTGCGCAGCCTGCCGCCCGCGGCCGGCCCCAGACTCCCTTCCCAGGAGCCGGAAGCCTCTCAGTTCCCACCCACCCCGGGCGTCCCCCACCCCCTCGGTCAGACCCCGAGCACCTTTTCCTTCTCTCCCAAAGGTACGTGAACGTTCTTGGCAGCCAGACCCGTCACCTAAGAGCAGGAGTGTAAGGGAATCTCTTCGTTTCATCTCCCGTGGTTGAGGGGTGGGGGGAGATCCCTTCTAATCCCTTCTACGCGTCTGTCTGCGTGAAAGAAGAGTGACCCGGGGCAAACCTTTTTCACACACACACTCCTCTCCCAAAACAGTTGAAGGAATTGTCTTTGACCTTAACTTTTTTTGGATTTACTGTGCAGATCATTGTAGAAATTTCCTACAGATACCGAAACCTTAACTCCTAACACCCCCCCCATAGGAAAAAAATACGCTGAGCCATAGAAGAGAATAGCCAACGGGTTGTCCTGAAATTCATAAACAACTTAAGATAAGAAAAGAATCATCCATCTTTTACTAATACCCTCCCTCCACCCCCACCTCTACTCTCCCACCTCTCCACTCCCATCCCTGCCAAATCTTAGGTAAGGCTGGAAGGAAATTGTTATATAGTGGGGGCTATGCAATCATTCTGTTTACAGATGCCCAATATTTGATCTCACTCAACCTCTAGGGTGCAAACGTCAGAACCAAAAACAAAAGAAACAAAAGATTGTCAGAGGGGAAGTAGGGAAAGAGAAATTTTCCAAATCCTCTGGTCCCCCAAATTTTCAAATACAGTATTTTTTTTTCACAGAGTGATATACTAGTATGAGCAGGGACTTTGGTGTTAGATACAAATACTACCAATTCCAGTTATGTCATGTATAGCTTTATAACCCTGGACGAGTTATATAACATTTTTGAATCTCAGTGTTCTCCTGCCTGCCTTACTGGTTGTTGTGAAGATTGGAGATAGCACGTACTCAATAAATGTTAGTCCTATTTTTGAACATCCTAACTCTCAGTCTTTCTTAGGCTCGATTGTACCCATCTGTGTGTGTGTGTGTGTGTGTGTGTGTGTGTGTGTGTGTGTGTGTGTCGCGCACATGTAAGTGTATTCCTATCACAAGATGGAAGCATCATTCTTCATTATCACCAGTCTGGGTGAAATTTCCCTAAATTTCACTAATGGATTTATATAACATCTCTCCACTGTAGAGTAGAGGCTCATCCACTGGATCTTCTATGACATTCTATTGCACAACAGACACCAGCATAGAACGAGTATATTTTTCTGTATAAAAATATTATAAGGCAATCTCACCTTACCTTAGGTTATGGCCTAATATTAACAAATCATAATGAGAAAATTACATAAGGTCTCCGGGAACTGTTCACATAATAATTGAGCAGCCACTTTGGAGAAAAATATAACCTAACCTAGCAGCTCTCTTCTCATCCATGAAAGCTGTTCTGTACGATCCTAAGTGTGCTTTTGCCACATACTTCTGAGTCACACACACAAAAAAATCACTCTCCCCTTTTTATAACAAGAGAAACTGGGGCTCAGAAGGAAACTCTGATTCATCCTCATGACTCTATGAATTAGGTACTATGCTACCACCATTTTACATGTGAAGTATATCCAACCTAAGGAAAAGCCCGAGATGGACTCTGAGATTCCCTTCAGCAATATTAACAAAACACTTTCGGGTAATTTGTTGCCTAAATTTTTCAGTTTAGAGAAATGGGCCCTTTAGCCGATTTAGATCAGTTTGGCAATCTAACATTAGCACTATACTTTCCAGGCCTAGATCACTACCACTGCAGGAAATCTGCATTTGTTTATGAATAATCTTGCAACCCAGGGTGTAGCTACTAGATGAAGATGATTCATTTGTTCCCAGGACCAGTTTCCTCTTGCTTCACACTTTCACCCCTTTATGCAAATTCTTTTGCTGAAAGAAGTTGCCTTTATCATCACCACCAGCTCCCTGATCATACTAGTCCACTTTAAATCCTTTCATTTTCTTTACTTCATTCCATTGTTTTGGTTATTCCTACCCAGTTTGCTCTCTGCTCTTGAAATGTCTCTCATCTGTTTTCCTCTCTTCTACTGTAAATATTTTACATTTTAAGTCTACCTGGGCCTGCTGTCAATTGATTTGGTTACCCTACTCTCAATTTTTCATTGATTTCCACTACTATCTAGTGACTCTAAAATATCTCTTTATTCCCAACCTGGTAGATTTTCTCACTTTCATTTGTGTACCATATACATCCTGTAGAAAGCCAATATTCTAAGAATTTTTTTTTTCAAGTGAGTTTAAGGTCTAGCACTCCTAGGAAAATCTTCTTTGCTCATTAAAATTTGTTCTTTAAAATTCAGGCCAGGTTGGGCACAGTGGCTCATGCCTGGGAGGCAGGAGGATTGCTTGAGGCTGGGTGTTAAGGCCAGCCTGGACAAAATAGCAAGACCCCATCTCTACAAAAAAATAGAAGAAAATTAGCCAGGTATGATGCCACACATGGCTGAGGCAGGAGTCTTGCTTGAGCTCAGGAGTTTGAGACTGCAATGAGCTATGATTATGCCACTAACTCCAGTCTAAGCAACAGAGTGAGACCTGTCTCTAAAAAAAAATAAAAATATATAGAATAGAATAAAATTCAGAACAAAAGAATACCCATTTCCTGGCTTGGTGCATGGCACCATCATCTACCCAGGTGCCCAAGCCAAAAATCTGGGAGTCACCCATAACTCTCCATATCTTCCCTGGGCAATTGATTATGAAGCCTGATAAATTCTACTTTCTTTTTAAATTTCTCTCCCCTCCTCCAACTCCACTGCCACATCCTTTGGTCTAGGGTGTATGCTCAAAACATTATAGGTAAACCAAATGAATGGAAGGAAGGATGGGAAGGAGGAATGAATGAATATTGTATTTGTGTACAAAAGTATATACTGTCTAAAAATTTATTTAAAGGGAGGCAGGCACAAAACCCTTTCATGTGCTCATTAACCCTTGTGCTCCCCAATTTATAACCATTTGTTACTGCAATGTCAATATCTATCTACTTGTATGTCTCCCCTACCAGATTGTAAGCCTGTGGGCCAGGTTCAGTGTTTGATCCATCTCTGTGTCCCTGGAACCAGTCTCAGCACAGGGTGCCATTCAAGGAATGTTGAGCTGAACTGACGCTCATCAGGCTGTACCTACCCTGCATCCCACCTGCTCAGTGACTTTTTAGGACTTTTCCCTTAACTTTCAGGGCCCGCCAAAAATAAGACTCCCCTTCAACAGATGCAGCTCAGAACTGAGCCCAGCCTGCTGCTGCCAGCCATGGTCTCTCACACCTTTCTGCAATCACCACCCACTGCCCAAAGTCAAATCCAGAATTCATTAGTCAGTCTGTTACCAAACAGATAAGCCCTAGAGCAAGCCAGAAGTCAGTAAACCAGCATTAACTTAAAAATGAAATTGGGGACATTTGAGAACTTATTAGATCACTTGAGTTATTTAAAAAAGAGCAAAGCAATTCCCATTCTAGGAGTTGAGCATAAGGAACTAATTAATTATGTGGTCAAAGATATATGCAAAAAGATGTTTATTGTATGTTTATAACATAATGTGGAGAAAACCTTAAATAAATTAAGTAAATTAAAATATCTCCACACAAATACTGTGAATCCATTAATAATTGTTTTTAAAGACTTTTAAATAACATTGAAAACTGCTCATGATTCAACATCAAATTAATAAAAGTAGAGTTAAGTAAACAAGACTAATTAAAATATATAAATGTAATATTTAGAAGGAAATAGTTCAAAATGTTATATGTTATGGGATTTTTTAAATTTTTGATTGTGAAATAATTTCGGAGTTAAAGAAGGTTTCCAAAACTAGCACCCAAAAAAATCCCATATACCTTTCATCAATATCAAACCATACTTGCTTTATCATTCTCTCTCTCACTCTTACTCTATTTTTCTTCTATATCTATAGAGAGATAAATATAGATATATAAAGAGACTATTGTAATTTTTTTCTAGTCCATTTATCCCTAAATATTTTTCTGTGTATTTCCTCAATACAAAGAGAGGATACAAATATTACAGCAAAATGATCAAAATTAGAAACTTAACATTGATATGTTAACTGTGATCTACTCTATGACCTTATTCAGATTTTGCTCATTGTCCCACTAATACTCTTTATCGAAGAAGAAAATAAGTTTTTTGTTGTGGTCCAGGATCCAGTGCAAGATTATAATTAGTTTCAAATTTCTTTAATTTTCTTAAATCTGGAAATGCTTCTCAGTTTTTGTCTTTTATGACCTTGACATTTTTGAAGATTATAGGCCATTCAATTTGTAAAATATCCCTCAATTTGAGTTTGTCTTGTGTTTCTTCATGGTTAAATTCAGGTTATGTATTTTTGGTAGTAATGCTACAGAATTGGTGTGTCCTTCTCATTGCATCATATGAGGAGTCATGTGATACCAGTCTGTCTCCTCACTCGTGATAGTGATAGCAGCTTTGTTCACTTGATTAAAGTGGTATCTGCCAGGTTTCTCCACTGTAAATTAACTATTTTTCTTTGTAATTAATAAATATCTTGTGGGGAGATAATTTGAAATTTCTCATAAATTTTAATATCCATTGATGATTCCTGCTTTATACATTTTCTATCTTCCTACTATATGGGAGAGCTTTTTTATTCTCCATTTATTCATTTATCAATTTATTTATATCACAACTCATTGATTTTCATTTTATTCTGTGAATTACATAATCATTACTATCATTATATTGATGCACAAATTATTATTTCAGATTTAGCTGGCTTGTATGTTCTTTTAAAATTTCTTCATCATTTTTTAAGACTTCTCTTACTTTCTGGCACTATATCCCAGGCTCACCTTTTACTTTTCCAGTCCCATCCCTAGAATTACCCATTTTCTCTGAAAGTCTTAGTTCTATTTAGTAGAAAATGGTATTTAGAAATAAAGATCTAGGTGCTAGGTATGCTCATTGCTACTGTTGTGCCATTGCTTCTAGGCTGTCTCACTGAGCATAGCTAGAAAATACACACACAGACACACACACCACAACTTTTGAATAGTATTTTTACTTTAAAGAACAACAGACAAACTATGATTATTTAAACTTGGGAATTTGACAGACATCTAGAAAATGAAGGAAGTGAGCCTCTCACTTCCAGGAAAACAACTAACAGCATTTGTTGCCAATGATAAAATTTAAACTTTCAAATGAATATTAGAATTTTGAAGGCTGGGAGCGGTGACTCATTCCTGTAATCCTAGCACTCTGGGAGGCCAAGGCGGGAGGATAGCTTGAGCTCAGGAGTTTGAGACCAGCCTGAGCAAGAGTGAGACCCCGTCTCTAGTCTCTACTAAAAATAGAAAAAATAAGCCAAGTGTCATGGTGCATGCCTGTAGTTCCAGCTAGTTGAGAGGCTGAGGCAGGAAGATTGCTTAAGCCTAGGAGTTTGAGGTTGCTGTGAGCTAGGCTGACACCACGGCACTCTAGCCTGGGTGACAAAGCAAGACTCTAGCTCAAAAAAAAAAAAGAATTTTGAAAATTTGTATTCATCACCATGAACTTGAGAGGTTCTTAAACTTTTCTGAAGAGTTGGGTGGTGATATTAACATATTATGGGGTTGTTGGGTTTTTTTACTATTATATGATGAAATATATCAATATTTGGAAGATCTTTATAACTTAGTGAACCAGTATTTTTTCAAATGACCAGTGCATAATACTACAAAAGCATGTATGGGTAAAATATCCATTTAAAGTATAATATAGACCAGCTGATTTTAATGTGACAGAGTACAAAAAGTTCCCTGATATGGTTTCATAGTCTACATTGCAAGTCACCTTTGAGAAATTACCACTTGTCAAGTTTTGATGTAGTAGCAAAGAAAATATCCACGGGCCTCCTAAATGACTATTAAAATACTCCCTACTTCTACACCAATTCATCTGGATTAATAAAAAAAAAAAAAAATACTCCCTACTTTTCCAATTGCATATTTGTGTGAGGGAAGATTTTATTCATATACTTCAAATAAAACAACATATTCCAACAAACTGAATGCAGAAGCAAATATGAGAATCCAACTGTCTTCTATAAAGTCTTTCTGACTTTAAAAAGATTTGCAAAAAATGTCAATGCCACTCTTCTCACTAGGTTTTTTTGTTTTGGAAAATATAGTTTCTTTTCATTAAAAAAATTTATAAATTAAAATACAAAGGATTCACTGTTGTTGTTGTTGTTGTTGTTTTGAGACAGAGTCTCACTTTGTTGCCCAGGGTAGAGTGAGTGCCGTGGCGTCAGCCTAGCTCACAGCAACCTCAAACTCCTGGACTCAAGCAATCCTGCTGCCTCAGCCTCCTGAGTAGCTGGGACTACAGGCATGTGCCACCATGCCCGGCTAATTTTTTCTATATATTAGTTGGCCAATTAATTTCTTTCTATTTATAGTAGAGACGGGGGTCTCACTCTTGCTCAGGGTGCTTTCGAACTCCTGACCTTGAGCAATCCGCCCGCCTAGGCCTCTCAGAGTGCTGGGATTACAATCACGACCGGCCTCACTGTTGTTATTTTAAATGCTTAAAATGTTTTCTCAGTTTTAATTTCTGAGATGATAGATCTGTTTTCTCTGTTGTATGAATAGATGCAATCTACTAAACAAAAGATCTTTAGGGTCCTTTATAATTCATGAGTATAAAGGGGGCTGGAGACTAAAATGTTTGAGAACCACTGCTATAATTTATTCAGCTGTTCTCTTATATATGGGCATTTAGATCATTTCCAGTATTTTACAATTACAATCAATGTTGCAATGAATAATTTTGCACATATGTGTTTTAGAGATATATTTGTATAGTTTTATATTTCTATAGTTGTAGAGGTATATTTAATATAAATTCTTAGAAGTGAGATTGGGTTAAAAGATGCATATGTAATCTCATTAGATATTACCAAATTCCCTTTCCAAAGGGTTGTGCTTCACTGCTACCACTGTCTCTCTCCCCTGCCAACACCCATATATTCTGCCAAACTTGAAATAATAAAGAGATACAATACTTTCAAGACTATGTAGTGGGAAAAGCTTTGGAATAAGACAGACCTGGGTTCAAATCCTGTGTGACTATTGGATATAAACAGAAGGACCTGTTTTCCCATCAATAAAATGAAGCTAATGTCTGCTATATATACAAAAGGATTGGCATATAGTAGGTGCTTGTTAAATGGCAGCTTTTGTTATTTATTATCTGAATCTCTGTGCAAGGAGAAGTGGTGGTCAGAGTTGACCAACACAGATATCCTGGATTCTTTAGTGGTAAGGAATAGACTGTCCTAATTAGAACTGTACAGGATGCTGACAGTAAGAAAGTATACAGAGTTGAGAATCTTGGAAGTCATGTAGGGTGCAAAAGGGGAACAGATAACCTAGACCAGAAAAGATTAAACAGAAAAGAGGTCAGAAGCAATGCTGAAAGCTAGGCTGTGGATCCAGGGGTTAGAAGCAGTGAAAGCACCCAGTTTATTAATTTAGTCAGTTGGTCAAATATTTATTGAACACTATTATGTACCAGGCACAGTGTTCTGTACTAAGCAAGATATTGTCTCCTTTCAGCACAATGAAGATAGAAAAAAAAAGAAAAAAAGAAAATTAAAAGAATTTATGTAAACAATTAAAAAAAAAAGATATTGCCTCTTACAAAATTTAGACCCTACTAATGGAGGCAGATGAGAAAATAGGCAATTATGATTTTAGGGGGTAAGCACAGTGTGCTATTGGAACACAAATCAGGGCATCTAACCTGAACTTAGGGATCAGGCAAGACTTCTTAGAGGAAGTAACATCTAAGCAGAGACCTAAAGAATGGCTAAGACTTTGTTAGGTGAATTGGGTGGAGAGATGAAAGTAGATAGGGAGAGAGAGTGTTCAAGGCAGCAGAAATAGAACATGCAACAACCTAGGGGCAAGACAACACATGCTATATCTGAAGAACTGAGGGAACAATTTTGTCTGAGGCAGAGAGGACAAAGTTGAGGAGCAATAACAGCCAAGACAGAGGCCAAATAAGGAAAGGCCTCATAATTCATGTTGAGAACTTTGGATTTTATGGATGGTAAGAAGCTGTTAGAGTTTTTAATCTGGTCAATGACATTAATAGATTTGATTTGAGAAAAGATCACTCTATCTACTGTGTAGGGAATAGATTAGAGGACACAAACTTACAGGCAGGGAGGCCACTTAATAAGTCTTTATTGCAATAATTCAGGCAAAAGTTATGGTGACCTGAATTAGGTAGAATAGGGAGAATTTCAGGAGGTAAGATCATCAAATTTATGATTGGACTGGTCTGTGAAAAAGAGGGAGAAGTCGAGTAGTGGCTCACGCCTATAATCCTAGCACTCTGGGAGGCCGAGCAGGCGGATCGCTCAAGGTCAGAAGTTTGAAACCAGCCTGAGCGAGACCCCGTCTCTACTAAAAATAGAAAGACATTAATTGACCAACTAAAAATATATATACAAAAAATTAGCCGAGCATGGTGGCGCATGCCTGTAGTCCCAGCTACTCGGGAGGCTGAGGCAGGAAGATCGCTTGAACCCAGGAGACTGAGGTGGCTGTGAGCTAGGCTGACACCAAGGCACTCACTCTAGCCTGGGCAACAAAGTGAGCCTCTGTCTCAAAAAAAAGAGGGAGAAGTCAAGGATGACTCTTGGGTTTCTGGGTTGGGCAACTTGGTAGTCAGTGCTGTCAGGCCAGAAGACAGGGAGCAGAGGAGGAGCAGGCTTGAGTGGAAAGATGATGAGTGCTGTTTCAACATGTTGACAGATTAGGAAACTGAGGTTCATAAGAGTGAAGTTACCTGTCCAGGGTGACTGTAGGTGGCAGAACTAAGATGCCAACCCAGGACTGTGACTATAAGTTTTCTTGCTGCCTTAGCACTGCCACACCTCCTCCCACACTCAGGATGGGAATGTGCACCAACCACCAGGGAGAGGCAAGCCACAGGGACAAATATAATGGAAGTGAAGGGCCTTCATATAAATCAGATTTAACAGGATAATAACACAAGATGGTATGTCCACAGCATAATTATTATTATTAACATTCTATCCATGATGACTCACACTGCCATCCTCTGGTTCCAGTAAGGAAATGTTAGAATACACTTGATACTGCTGAATGCTTATGATGAGTTTTTCGTAAGAATCATATATGAGGCAGTATGGCATGTAGGGTACCATAGAAAAACCCTGTGCTAGCACCTGGAAACTGGATTCAAATGATGTAAACATGGACTGGACCGAGGAGGAAAGTGGTTATTTAGGCATTTGAGTCTCTGGGCGTTACATCAGGGTGCCCAGTTCAGTCAGGGCTCCTTTAGCCCACCAGCCTATTCCACACTACCCACCCACCATGCACAGAGACAATACAGTGTAGTGGAAAGAGCTTGCACTTTGGAGTGGGCAAATCTAAGTTAAAATTATAGATCCACTAACTGTAGGCTGTTTGGTGGAAGTCACTTATTCTGAGCCTTGTTTTTCTCATTTGTATGATACAAGGTTGTAAGAGCTATCACAAAAGTGTCAGGCACGTGGTAGGCACTCAATTAAAGTTAATTATGTTCTTTTGCCTTTTCTCATCTTTTTAACCTCAAACACTGTTTCCCATCTCTCTCTGGCAGCTCCATAAAAGAATTAACAGCTTCTTTAAACCCTTTCCTATTCTTTCTGATGTACATATATTCTCTCATAATTAAAAAAACAACAAATAAACAAAATTTTGTAGTACAGAGTATACCAGCTAAGTAGCTAGCATGCATTACAGCCTGATGACTCACAAGGTTTATTTTATTTGGGTGTGTTACACTTCAGCTGTGCAAATGAGTGAATGATGTGGACTCACACGTGTTCTCATGTGAATGTGAATTCACTTTAATTCTACAAACGCTGAGCTTTAAATATGATTCAGGCATATGGGAATACAAAGTTGGAAAAAAATTGTTTCTGCTCGGTTTTGAATGTGTTTATGTGTATGTGTATATGTGTTTTGGCTGAAGGAAGGAAGGATTCATAAAATTGAGGAATGTTGGGGTGAAAGCAGTGATGGGCTGCCACTAACTCATGTTGGCTCATAAAAGCTGATTGCTAAATTTTAAGAAACCTTGTGAGCCATTTGTTAAACATGACCATTATAGCTAGAAGAGATTTGAAATGTTCCCAACATAAAAAAATGATAAATGTTTGAGGTGATGAATATCCTAAATACCCTGATTTGGTCATTACATATTGTTATGTATATGTCAAAATATTACATGTACCACATACATATGTACAATTATTATGTATCAATTTTCTAAAATTTTAATTTAGAAATGTAAAATGTTAAATCTCATAAACTTGTAATTAAATAAATTATATTAAAAACAAAAGTAATCAATACAGAAAGCCCTTGCTTTGCATAATTCTGGCATGAATTTTAGTTACCATAGTTTAGTTAAATAACATCAGTCCCCTAACAACACAATTGAAATTTTATTTATCACAGTTTGTTAACTATAAGTAATTGCACAAAGTACACACTTTGCTGCTAGCACTTCAGTTCATGAATCACTATGTAAATAACAGATACACATTATGATCAGTGATAAATCATAACACTTCTTTCAAAGTCTATTGGTGACTGCACATCTGTTATTCAGTTCTTGCACAAACAGGGACACATATATTGTGTTGCCTCCTTTTCTACCAGTAATAAAACCATATAACATTTTACAAAAATGAATAACCAAAGAAGAGAACTGGCAAAAAAAAAAAAAAGTGAAGCAAAGAAATGAAAAGTAATAAGGCAGAAATGAAACTTGAATTGAACATAAATGGAATTATAGAAGAAATAGTTGACCATGGGAATTTTGACACTACTTCCATTTGAACGACTCTAGATATGCAGCCAGAGGAACTTAGTGAAGATAAACTTACTGATATAAATAAACTGGTTGTGATCAAAAAGATGAGAATGTCCTAGAGAAAGTAACACTAGCAAAAAACTTCACAGTAAAGGAACTCTTAGAGATACTTTGAGACATTGAAAGTGCAAAGAATAAAATATTGGAAACGAATCCAAACTTAGAAATAAGTAGGACAGTGTACTAAGCATAGAAAAATTGGTTGCTGCTATTTTAAGTTATACAAAAAGCAAGCAAGCACTGTTCAAATTACTCGATAACTTTTTTGCAAAGAAATAAACTAATTTTTAATGTTTCAAATGTTTCTAATGGAATATTTTCAGTTACAGTATACTGTACCATTTAATGAAAAAAGAATAGCCTCTTCAGCAAATGGTACTGTGACAACTGGACCCCAACCATATGCAAAATTTAACAAAAAATGAATCAAATGGCTGGCTGGGCATGGTGGCTCACATCTGTAACCCCAGCACTTTGGGGGGCTGAAGCAGGAGAATCTCTTAAGGTCATGAGTTCAAGACCAGCATGGACAACATAGCCAGATCATGTCTCCAGAAAAAAATTTTTTAAAAAAATTTATCTAGGCATGGTGGCATGCACCTGTAGTCCTAGCTACTCAGGAAGTAAAGTTAAGAGGATTGCTTGAGCCCAGGAGTTTGACACTGCATTGAGCTATGATCATGCCACTGCACTCCAATCTGGGCAATAAAGTGGCACCCTGTCTCTAAAACAAACAAAAACCTATATGGAAAAACTAAAACTATAAAATTCTTAAAAGAAAACATCGGTGTAGGCCGGGCGTGGTGGCTCACGCCTGTAATCCTAGCACTCTGGGAGGCCTAGGCAGGCGGATTTCTCAAGGTCAGGAGTTCAAAACCAGCCTGAGCAAGAGCGAGACCCCGCCTCTACTATAAATAGAAAGAAATTAATTGGCCAACTAATATATATAGAAAAAATTAGCTGGGCATGGTGGTGCATGCCTGTAGTCCCAGCTACTCGGGAGGCTGAGGCAGTAGGATTGCTTGAGCCCAGGAGTTTGAGGTTGCTGTGTGCTAGGCTGATGCCAGGGCACTCACTCTAGCCTGGGCAACAAAGTGAGACTCTGTCTCAAAAAAAAAAAAAAAAAAAATCGGTGTAAATATCTGTGTAGTCAGTAGTCTTAGATATGACACCATAAGTATAAGCAACTCAGTTAAAAATAGATAAATTGGACTTCATCAAAATTTAAAACTTTTGTGAAATTGGCCATGGTGGGAAGGTTTATACCACAGAAATTGGCAAATGCTATAATACATATAAGGACTTGGTTTGTTAATTGTCTAGACTTAAGAAAGTGATAGAGCAAAAGTTAATAATGCAAATGAAACTTAAAATTGTGTTGTGGTCTGGAGCTGTTACACTGTGAAAAGCATGAAAAATTTGAGGAAATGGTCTTCCAGTATTTAAAAACTATTATTTGATTCAGCAAAGAAGCCACTCATAGCATTGACAGATGAGTGAAGTTCCAATAAATGTCTTTGTTGTTTCACTTTTGTCTTATTCATTAAACTAAAATATTAACCAACATTCATGTCAGAACTACACTTGGAAAGCCAGTAGGTAAACATTTAATAATATATCACTGGCTGGAAGTGACATTAAAGATCCTAGAATCCAATATCTCTTACAATTTTATGTGTTGGGCGCCTAAAGCCCAGGACCTGTCCAAAATCACAAGCAAGTGAATGGATGAATGGTCAACATTTGAATCATGTGCTGTTCTTTCACATCTTAATACCGCCTCTCTGGAAATCCAGGAAAATGTGTTTTCCATGACATGCCATAGTGAAGATGGGCAGTGAGAATGTGCGAAACAGTTGTCATCAGGTTAGCCAATAAAAAAACCCTTCTCTCCAGTGTTCTAACAAGGCCCTGTACCTGCCCTGGGGGAAGGAAGAGCCAAGAAAATTAGGACACAAGAAGAGACTTGCTAGGTCCCTCTCCCTATCTGGGCAGTCAGCAGTAGGGCAGACAAACAAGCTATGTCTTATTTTTTACTTTTCTCTCCTCTCTTTACAATCTCCTCCCTGAGGCATTGAAGAAATACTCAGGCTTCTCTCCAATCAGGGATTAAACAGAGGCCTGGCCCCAAGAGAGAGAGTCAGGTTTGAACTTGGCCTCCAGTCCAAAGCCCTATCCTTGGCCTCAATCACATGGAACATTACTTTAACCTTATCTTATTTACCTGGAATCTCCCTGGGAGGTGAGCTGGGGGTTGGTAATAATGGACTTTTACTTTTACATACAGCCCTTTACAATTTACGAGGCCTTTGTACATGTACCATCCTGTGTGAGCTCCATAATGGACCTTTGTGGAAAGTAGGGAAGGAGTTAGTAAACCTATTTTATAGATGAGGAAAATAAGGCTCAAAGAGACAGAGTAGCCAAATCCATGCAGCCAATTTTATTACTGGAATCCAGGTATGGTGACATAAAATTTACTTTTCTTCCACGGCACAAAAGTACGGTAACACAGACCTAGGGGTATTCAGAGAATTACTCTTAGTAATAGTTATTAGTAACAAAAATAGCTATCATTTATGAGCGCTCATGTGTTACACGGCACTGTTTCATATACATTCTCATTTAAGCTTCATAACAATCTGTTAAGGTTGGTGCTAAACTCTTTGTAACAAGTAAGAAGCTAAAGCTCAGAAAGTTTAAGGAAACTGGCCTGGATCAAACAGCAGAAGAGTCAGAGCAAGGATTTGAACCCAGATTTCAGTTTCTAAAGATCATACTCTTAACTCTTAGGATAAATGAGTGGCCCATGACACATGAAATAATATTTTTATTAGCTGTGAAGCATTTCATTAGATGTGTCAAGCAAAGGAAGGAGAAAGAGAAGAAAGAAAACTAATCGAGCATCCACCCTTCATTCATTAATAAATATTCCCTAAGAACTACATCTTCAGGATTGTGCTAGGTACTAGGGATAGAGGGGTATAAAAGCAGACTTGGTCCCTACACTTAAGTGCTTATTTGGGGGAAAGAATATAAAGGATTATGTAAACATGCATAAATATATAATTATAAACTGTGTAAATCCTAGAATACCATGAGATTGTTAAGAGAGAGAATAATAGGGGCAGAGGGATCTTTGAGAGACAATAGTTCAGGAGGATTCAAGAAAATTTTTTTGAGAAAGTGGCATCTTATGTTGAGCCCTGGAAGCCAAGTCATAGTCAGTCAGGGGACTTGTGTGGCTTGGCTTGGTGTAGGAATGAGCCTGAGGAACTGAGGGTCAGCTACAAGTGGCTGGAGTGGTCTGAGCAAAGGGTAAGTGGCAAGAGCTGAATCTGTAGAGAAACAGACAAAGGTTAGATCATGATGGACTTACAGCTCATGGTAAAGATTTGGGAATTTATCTCAAGGACAATGGGAAGTCCTGGAGGGTTTTCAATCAGAGGGATATGATCCAATTTATGTTTAAAATATCACTCTGTGGGACTCAAATCTAGTTATAGGAAAAAAATATATATATATGTATGTATGTATGTATATCACTCTGGCTACTGAGAGGTAATAGAATTATAGAGGCAAGATTTACAACAGGGACACAGGAAACTTTGAGAAATCCAGGCAAGATGATGGCTTGGACTAGGCAGTGGAGAAGGACAACTAAAAGTAGATGAATTTGAAATATGTGCCATATACTATCCTAGATACTATAAAATGTATTTTCTTATTTAAGCCTTACAACAACCCAATGATGTGGGGATTTTATAGATTTTTTTTTTGCAATTTTATAACTTTATTTGATGTATCTGACAATCAGCAGTTAGTTCTCAATCCACGTTAACTATAGATTTTTGAAGGTGGTAACAGGTACATAGGAAACCAAGGTATAGAGTTTGTTTGGTGAATTTTTATCCTCGTTATGTTTTCTGGACAACTGCACACGGACACAGTATGGGATATTCCTTATTCCTTTGGCTCAGACAGCTTTGTGGAGCCTGGTATCAATGTGCACATCTGGAGTCCTCATCTCCTTCAGGGCAAATTTCTGGATTTCTTTGAGTGCCTGAGGGCCACACTTCTTGAAGCCCATTCCATGGATGCACTTGTGAATGTTGATAGTGTATTCTTGGGTCACCACCACATTGATGGCAGAACAGCCCTTCTTCTTGCCACCTTCTTTGCAGGAGCCACTCTCCTGGGCTCAAGTTCTACATTTTTAATTTTACAGATTTTAGAGCTGAGGAAGCTGAGGCTCAGAGAGGCTCAGCCTCCATATCATACTTCCCTCTGAATAGCAGTGTAAAGAAAATGATATTCAAAACCCAGAGTAGGTGTCACGTTGTTTTGCACAATAAAGCCCTGTCTGAGAGGCTTCAGAAAGAGGTCAGTCTAGTTAGGGAACTTCTGTAGTTAAAGGAGATTATGTCAACTAGAGAACTGCAGCAACTTAGTAAACAATCAGGTTGTCAGGACCACTGGATTCCAGTTAGGGTGGAGCTCCCTATAGCTAGGACACTTGAAACATTTAGGCCCTTACAGAGGTGTAACTATAGATTGGCTGAGTTGGAAAGACTCCTTACAGATGGTTGTATACAAATCTCCCACTTACAGACACAAAAACTGAAAACTAAAGTCCAGAATGGAGCAGGGGCTTATCAGGGTCACCTAGAATCACAGTGGTAAAGTTGGGGCTAGAACTAGGTCTTCTGATTTCCAGTTCACAGTTCCCACAGAACTGGGCTGTGCCATCTCTTTGATAGGCCCAAAGATCCTTTCACATTAGAATAGAATATTCTGTATCAGACAAATTCTAGGTGTGGAAAATGTGCTTTTGAGTAGAACAAGACGGGCAAATCTCATTTCTACTTCTAGGAGGCCCCTGCCAGAAATACAAGAGTCTCTATCTTCCCACATAAACAGCCTCTTAAATCCCCAGATGTAGCCTGCTCCTGAGAAAGTTGAGGCGTTAGCCAGAGTCACCCCCAGGATTCTAGACTCCTGTTGCTTCTTCTCTATCGCCTTCATCCTACAAGTGCACTCTTTTCTCTTAAAAGTCACCTTTACCATGCCACGAATTACAGAGAAGCAAATTCAAATAAGGCAGAGGCCCTAAATCCTGCCTCTCACTCTGTGCAGAGCCCTTGCACAGAAGAGATCTTCTCTAGACCTGTTTCCTTGTCTGTACAATGAGGAGACTGAACATAATTTCTGAGGGGCCTGCTAGTTTTACTCATATGAGACCAAAACTTATTATTTCCCATGACTCCAGGTCCCTGGCACAGATAGGTTCACCAAACTCTTGGCTACCTGGTGAAGTGAGGCTCATCAGGTGGAATGTCATCAACTGCTGCACCCTTCCTGCCCACCTCCTAGTGCTACTTCTGCTCCCCCTGAATCTCAGCTGATGACTGGAAGCTCCCAGGATGCAGATTCTTTTCCTTCTCTGCATTCAAAGGAAGAGCCCTGGGCCTCACCCTTAGTCTTCACACTTATATTGTTTGAGTATAACTTGAGAGAGATACCTTCTTGCCTTAAAATACCTCCTCCACCTATTGGGAGGGGTGAAATGTTGATGAAAGAGCAAGAACTTTGGAGTAAATAGGCTTGGGTTTGGATTTGACCCTGGCATTTACCAGCTTTGTGACCTTGAGTGTGTTGCCCCAGATCCTCAGGCCTTCCATCTATAATGCTTACTGCATGCTGTGAATAGTAAAGATCATGTCTTAAAGTACCTTCGGAAGATAAGCACATGAACTATTCCCTTAAGAACTATTCCCTTAACTATTCCCTTAAGCATTATTCCCTTAAGAAATATAAATAGAATATGTATTAAAAGAGTCATCCCTCTGGTTTTTTTTCTATAAGTTTTTTAAAAATGAGGTGATACTAACAATTTATTTTCTAAAAACCAAAATGCACACAAAGCGTTTCTTCCTTACACATGCTTAATATGTAAGTGCTTAATGCATTGTTTTTCTTTCTTTCTTTTTTTTTTTTTTTTGAAAGCCTTGGAACTCAATGTGTTTTTATTATCATAATGATTGCAATTGCTGATTAATTGTAAGTTGAGTGAATCTACTCAGAAAGGTCTAAATTCTCTCTAAAATAGAAATCTGACTCAAAACTCTCTCACTTAAAAATCTTCAGTGGTTTCCCATAGCCTTTTTCCTGAGCCCAGACTTTGTACTGTCATTGAGTGTTCTTTTTTTTTGTTTGTTTTTTGAGACAGAGTTTCACTCTGTTGCCCTGGCTAGAGTGCTGTGGTGTCAGCCTAGCTCACAGCAACCTCAAACTCCTGGGCTCAAGTGATCCTTCCTGCCTCAGCCTCCCAAGTAGCTGGGACTACAGGCATGTGCCACCATGCCCGGCTAATTTTTTTTATATATATTTTTAGTTGGTCAATTAATTTTTTTCTATTTTTAGTAGAGACAGGGTCTCGATCTTGCTCAGGCTGGTTTTGAACTCCTTGAGCGATCCTCTCGCCTCAGCCTCCCAGCGTGCTAGGATTACAGGCGTGAGCCACTGCACCTGGCCCACTGAGTGTTCTTAATTAACACTCTGGGCCCAATCTGCTTTTACAGCCTGAATCTCTAGTGTAGTTTTTTTAAAAAGCATAGGATTTGGTATCCTACCATAGCCACTTAACCTGTTTCCTCCTCTATAATACTGGGATAGTAATTTCTGTCTCACAGATTAAATAATAGGAGGTTATGGTAGCTACTAATTAAGTGCTGGCTAGTGTATAAGAACTTGACAAACATCTCATTTAATTCTGACAAGAGCTCAATGAAATAAGTGCTTTTATTTTTGTATAAAAAAACTTAAACTTACAGAAGTTAAATAACTGTCAAATATAACACAGACTTAAACCCAGAAGAAGCTGCCTTCACAGTGTGTAGTGTCAACCCCTGTGCCTTAAAGCCTCCCTTGAGGGCATATGTTTAAAAGAACTTTGTACACAGGAAAGGCTGTTAAAATTGGCTATTAATTACTGTCACCACTTCCTCCTTCCTTGGATCCAATACTCTGATTACACAGAGCAATTTACCATTTTCAATGGCATTTTTACAGCTCTGTGCCTTTACCCATATTCTTGTCTCTGCCTGAAGTGCTTTTATTTCCCTCTCAAAATGATACTCCTTTCACAAGCTAGCAGATCACCTATGCTGTGAAATCTTCCCTAACACACTGGCATATCCCTCACTCCCTCAAGGGTAGGCATGAAGTCCTCTCCATTTTTTTGTCTCTCTGTTCCTATCCACTTGAAAAATGTTCAGTAGATAATTCTTGAATGCATTAATCTTAAATCATGTATTATAAATGATTCATGAAACCAACCAGGGGAGTTTTCTTTCGAAAGAGTCTTCAATTATGCCAAGGAAAATCTAAAGTGATTGTTGGGTAACACCTGGAAGAAAAATAGCAGTGTAATTCAAGCCGTGTCCAACAGATGGCACAGTAGCCATGGTCAAAGCAGCCAGAGAAGTAGCCTTTTATTTTTTATTTATTTATTTATTTATTTTTGAGACAGAGTCTCACTCTGTTGCCTGAGCTTGAGTGCTGTGGCGTCAGCCTAGCTCACAGCAACCTCACACTCCTGGGCTCAAGCAATCCTTCTGCCTCAACCTCCCAAGTAGCTGGGACTACAGTCACATGCCACCATGCCCGGCTAATTTTTTCTCTCTCTCTCTATGTGTGTGTGTGTGTGTGTGTGTGTGTGTGTGTATGTGTGTATATATATATATATATTTTTTTTTTTTTTTTTTTTTTGAGACAGAATCTCTTGCCCAGGCTAGAGTGAGTGCTGTGGTGTCAGCCTAGCTCACGGCAACTTCCAACTCCTGGGCTCAAGCCATCTTGTTGCCTCAGCCTCCCGAGTAGCTGGGACTACAGGCATGCGCCACCATGCCCGGCTAATTTTTTTCTATATATATTAGTTGGTCAATTAATTTCTTTCTATTTATAGTAGAGATGGGTCTCCCTCTTGCTCAGGCTGGTTTCGAACTCCTGACCTCAAGCAATCCGCCCGCCTCGGCCTCCCAGAGTGCTAGGATTACAGGTGTGAGCCACCTCGCCCAGTCTTTTTTCTATATATTTTTAGTTGGCCAATTAATTTGTTTCTATTTATAGTAGAAACACCGTCTCTCTCTTGCTCAGGCTGGTTTCAAACTCCTGACCTTGAGCAATCCACATCAGCCTCCCAGAGTGCTAGGATTACAGCCGTGAGCCACCACACCTGTCCGGGAAGTACCCTTTTAAATAACTAATATTTGCATAATGTTCATGAAGCTCTTTTACATATATTATCTACATGCATTCTTGTTCCCATCTTAGAAATGAAGAGGGAAATGAGACTTTTTCCAAATCCCAGAACTTTTTGGAACACGTTATTGGGTAAGGTGACTTCAAGGATCTAATAGAGGCCCTGTGATTTTCCTTCCAAATTACCTTCCTATTCCTTGAAAATATGTGAAATGTTACTTTAGGAACTTCAACTCTTTGCTGAGCCTTTAAAATTTAAACATTTAAATGGAGGGAGGGGAATATATGAAATATTTTAGTTCATTTGCACTTTAGTGTGAAAAGTTTCAAACATATTCTTGAGAGCCACTTGACCTAAATAGGTTGGATAGCCATAGTGAGATTGTGTAGGATCACTGGGGACATGAGGAATAGCCACAAAGATGAGATGGTGGGTGGGGAAACAAAAGGGGAGCTGTAGGAAGTTTCATTAATATAATAATTTTGCCGTGGGCCAGCCTAGTTCCCTATTGCTATAGCCATAGCTAGGGGACTCCATTCATCAAGGAATTTGTTACCCCAGCCATTTGAGAGCAGTGTATAATCAAGGGACAGTGTATAATCAAGTAGTGATGCCTGGGAAATTCTCAAGAAACCCTTCACAGCATCCTCTAGCTAGAAGCTGGAAAACTGAGAGTCATATCTGGGGTTATAAGAATGAAACCTAGGCCGGGCACGGTGGCTCACGCCTGTAATCCTAGCACTCTGAGAGGCCGAGGCGGGCGGATTGCTCAAGGTCAGGAGTTCAAAACCAGCCTGAGCGAGACCCTGTCTCTACCATAAAAATAGAAAGAAATTAATTGGCCAACTAATATATATAATATAAAAATCAGCCGGGCATGGTGGCTCGTGCCTGTAGTCCCAGCTACTCAGGAGGCTGGGGCAAGAGGATCGCTTGAGCCCAGGAGTTTGAGGTTGCTGTGAGTTAGGCTGATGTCACGGCACTCACTCTAGCCTAGGCAAGAAAGCGAGACTCTGTCTCAAAAAAAAAAAAAAAAAAAGAATGAAACCTAGAGTAAAACAGTAAAATCTGCAATTCCAAGTTTGGCACTTAGAGTTCGGTATTAGAATCTCAGACATTGCTAGAATTTGAATGTTGAAAATAGAATCTGGAGGTTACAGATTAGAATTTGGTAGTCCAAATATAGAATCTTGAGTTGCAATTATTGAAATTCCTAACGTAGACTGGTTGTGATTATGGAAACTAACTGTAGGATTCAAGTTCATAGAGTAGAACCTATACTTGCAATATTTAGAATTTTGGGGTTCTAAGTAGCAGATGGGTTCTAATGGTAAAATGCTTAGATTCAGAGAGTAAAATTTGAAGTTGCAATAGCAGATATATAGAGCTTAGTATTGGAATCTCGGGCTCTGAATTTGTACCTGCAGTTCTTATAATAGGATCTCAAGTTGTTAATATAATAGTAAAATCTAAAGGTCCAACAGTGGAATTTTAGTTTCAGAGAAAGAACCTGGAATTCCTGAACTAGAATCTGAGTTTATGAAAATAGAACTTGGAATTATATTATTTGAATCTTTGCATTTTGAAATTGGAATTTTAGTTCCAATACTGCAATACAGCTATTGGAGTTTAGATTATGGGGTTCAAAGAGCACAGTTTTGAGTTCCAACAATTTTGAATTGCCATAGTGGAACCTTGAAATAAAATATTAAATTATGAAATTCAAAAATTGGAGTCTAGCTTATTAGATTAGTGTTAGAATTAGCCTTCAATAGCAATAATGCTAATGGCTAACATTTATTAAGTGCTTACTATGTGCCAGGCATCGTTCTAAGCATTTTAAATATATTACTATTATTGCTATGGTTGCATTTAGTGCTCAAAAAAAAAAACCTGTCAGGTAAATACTATCATTATCATCCTTGTTTTACAGATGAGTAATAGGGAGGTTAAGTAACTTTCCAAAAGTCACATACCTGAGAAGCACAGAGATGGCATCTGACCATAAGTAGTGTGGCTCCAGAGCACGTATTTTTAGCCACTATGATGATAAGCACATCTAGATTCTAAAGTCTAGAAGAACATTGAATTCCACTACTGAGGTAAAACTTTGGGTTTAACAAATAGAACCTAGAGTTACTGTAATAGAAACTAGAATTCCAATAACAGCATCTTGGGTTTTGTTAACGTAATCTGTATGTCCAATGATAGAATGAGGGGTTTGTACAATAGAATCATTTGGAGTGCCAAACAAATTATTCAGTTCTGAAATTAGAGTTCCAAATGAAGAACCTCAATTTAATCCCAATAATTGGAATCCAAGATTCTACTACCAAAACTGTGGCCTCAACTCTGAACTTTAAGGTCTAATTCCAATAATGGAATCTGTGTTTCTAAGAGTTAAACCTAATTTCTTGGAGTAGAATTTTTGTTTCTGAGAGTAGAACCTTGAGTTTTAATAGTAGAATCTTCTGGGGAGACTAAGACATGGGGTTTTAATAGTAGAATCTAGAATTATTAAAGTAGTTCCTCAAATTTGAAGATTGGAAATTGAGATTTCATTAATGGAATCTTATGTTACAATAGTAGAATATAAGCTCCACCAATAGGATCTTGGGTTCAGAGAATAGAGTGTGATATTCCAAAAGTAAGATACGTGATTCCAAGAATAGAACCTGGAGAACCTGGATAATAGAACCTTGGTTTACTAGAATATTAGAATCTGGGGTTTAGGGAATGGAATCTGGAGTTGTCAAATAAAAGCTATAGTTCTTTTTTTTGAGACAGAGTTTCGCTTTGTTGCCCAGGTTAGAGTGAGTGCTGTGGCGGCAGCCTAGCTCACAGCAACCTCAAACTCCTGGGCTCAAGCAGTCCTGCTGCCTCAGCCTCCTGAGTAGCTGGGACTACAGGCATGTACCACCATGCCCAGCTAATTTTTTCTATTTTTAGTAGAAACAGGGGTCTCGCTCTTGCTCAGGCTGGTTTCAAACTCCTGACTTCAAGCAATCCTCCTGCCTCGGCCTCACCAGAGTGCTAGGATTACAGGCGTGAGCCACCTCACCAGGCCTAAAAGCTATAGTTCTAAAAGCAGTTTCTTGGGGCCATGCACATTGCTCACACCTGTAATCCCAGCACTTTGGGAGGCCAAGGCAGGATTGCTTGAGGCCAGAAGTTTGAGACCAGCCTGGGCAACATAATGAGCCCCCGTCTCTACAAAAATTTTAAAAATTGGCCAGGCCTGGTGATCCTAGCCACTCAGGAGGCTGAGGCAGGAGGATTGATTGAGCCCAAGAGTTCAAGGTTATAGTGAGCTATGATCTTGCCACTGCACTCCAGCCTAGGCAACAGAAAAGTCACTTGAAATAATTCTTTTCTCCCTGGTAGGTATAGTATTAATTTTATGTTGAATTAGGTTCATTTGCTTTTATTTGCTTTCAATTTTAATGTTTGATTTTTAAAAAACATTTTGAATTTGTAACATTATTCATGACCCAAAAGAAAAAATCTTTAAAATGTATATCCAGAGAAATTTTTATTTCATCTGCTCTATCCCATTTTCCCCTCTCTCTTTTTTTCCCTTTTTTTAATTTCAGCATATTATGGGGGTACAAATATTAAGATTATGTATATTGCCAATGCCCCCCCCTCCACCCTTAAGTCAGAGCTTCAAGTGTGACCATACCCCAAACGTTGCACATCTCACTCATTGTGTTTGTATATACCCATCCCCTCCTACCCCCTCCCACCTGCCTGACACCCAATAAATGTTATTCCTATATGTCCACTTAGGTGTTATAGCTTCTATTTTTCCAGTGTTCATGTTTATTTCCTTTTTTTTGACAATTACTTGATTTCAAAAATTTCACATCTACAGAAAAGTTGCAAAAATAGTTCAATGACTCACTCTAGCCTGAGCAACAAAGCAAGACTCTGTCTCAAAAAAAAACCAAAAAAAAACAAAACAAAAAAAAAATAGTTCAATGAACTATCCATCTAATTAATTTATTATTGACATGTCTCCATTTGATTTATCTCTCTCTCTTCATAGTATTGGTGATGTTATTAATATTTTCTGAACCATTTGAAAGCAAATTGCAGACCATAACCCTTTACCCGTAATAGTTAAGCACAGCACCTAAGAATAAGGACATTTTCTTACATCACCATATATAAGTATCAAAATTATAAATTTTAGGAAATTTAACCTTCATTCAATATTATTTTATTTATTTATTTATTTATTTATTTATTTATTCATTCATTCATTTATTTATTTATTTATTTGAGACAGAGTGTCACTGTGTTGGCCTGGCTAGAGTGCTGTGGCATCAGCCTAGCTCACAGCAACCTCAAACTCCTGGGCTCAAGCAATCCTTCTGCCTCAGCTTCCCGAGTAGCTGGGACTACAGGCACGCGCCACCATGCCCAGCTAATTTTTTTCTATTTTTGGTAGAGATGGGGTCTCGCTCTTGCTCAGGCTGGTCTCGAACTCCTGAGTTCAAATGATCCGCATATCTCAGCTCTCCAGAGTGCTAGGATTACAGGTGTGAACCACTGCGCCTGGCCCATTCAATGTTATTATCCAATATATAGTCCATATTCAAATTTCACTCATCCCACTAATGTCCTGTAAATTGGGAAACAATTCTTCATGAGTATTTTCACATTTCTGCATGTTCAGGGCTTTCCGAGAAAAAATTGTGGCAAGTTGGATTAAAGGATGATTGAATAGCATCCATAAAGTTAGAGACTTCTGGACAGATATAGTCTTATCTCTCCCTGGAGCTATTTGCTTACATTCCAAGTAGTGAAGTAAAGATCCTTCCCACCTCTTCCCAGAAAGGATTTGTTTACATTCCAGAGCAAAGTATCTCTTTCTCTCTGGAGGAAAGGAGAGGCAGCTGTAAATGCCTTCCTATTTGAGCTCTGAGACTCAATTTTGAAGTTTCACAAACTCCACTGTATGTGCAGGTGGCACCAGGCCCTTAGTATGCCACCCTATAGGAAAGTGGGGCACAGGAAACTGGTGCTAAGATTGCTATGTTAGTTAAAATGGTCTTATATTTCTTTTCTTTTTTTTATCTAGTTAAAATGGTCGTATCCCTGATCCAGACCAGAGGTCTAGTGTTCCCATTAGTGTGTGTGTAAAACTGAGCATGTGGGATAACATCTCAGACCCATTATAGTTTTTTGAAATTTCATAATGTTTGTTTAATTTTTTATTAAATTTGCATTGCAAGTGTAATTAGTTGAGACTATTACAGTTTAAGACTTAACATTTTATAGCTGCCCCTACCCCAGATCCAGGATTCTATTAGGGATCACATGTTACATTTAGTTTATCAAGTCTCTTTAGTGTCTTTTAATATTTGCCCCTTAACCTTTCTTTGTCATTCATCACATTGATATTTTTGAAGAGTCCAGACCATTTGTTTTATAGTTCCTTTCTTTTTTGTACATAAAACCATAAAAAAGCATGCTATAAATACTCATCTACACCTTGCTTCTTACCAGTATATCTCAGGTTATGCTATAGAAGTATATTGAGATCTTTCTTTTTCCTTGTAGCTTCATAATACTTCATTGGTTGGAGATCCTCTGTTTTCCTGGAATGTAGCACAGAGGTACACGGTAGGAACTCAGTAAGTGTTGAGAAAGTGTATGGTTCCAAAAAAGCAGCAGAATAAGTGAAGGGGGAATAATTGAGCAGAAGGCAATATATGGCTTGGACAGAGAATAATTTGGAGCCAGACAGACCTGGGATGCAAATCCAGTTCTCCTGACATTAGGCGGTTTGTCATAGTGGTTAAACAAGCAAGCTCTGAAACCAGAGTACTGAGGTTCGACTCCACCACTTAGTAGCTGTGTTTCCTTAGGAAGGCTACTTACTAAACCAAATGTGCTTCAGTTTCCTCATCTGTAAAATGGAAATAATAAGAGCATATACTTCATAAGGTTATTGTGAAGGTTAAATGAGTTAAAACATATAAATCAGGCCGTGTGTGGTGGCTCATGTCTGTAATCCTAGCACTCTGTGAGACCGAGGTGGGAGGATCAGTTGAGATCAGGAGTTCGAGAGTAGCCTGGGCAAGAGCGAGACCCCATCTCTACTAAAAACAGAAAACTTAGCCGGGCACTTGGCATGCACCTGTAATCCCAGCTACTCAGGAGGCTAAGACAGGAGAATCGCTTGAGTACAGGAGTTGGAGATTGCTGTGAGCTAGGCTGATGCCACAGCATCAGCCCCGTCTCTACTAAAAATAGAAAGAAGTTAATCGACCAACTAAAAATATATAGAAAAAATTAGCCAGGCATGGTGGCACATGCCTATAGTCCCAGCTACTTGGGAGACTGAGGCAGGAGGATTGCTTGAGCCCAGGAGTGGGGTTGCTGTGAGCTAGGCTGACACCATGACACTCTAGCCCAGGCAACAAAGTAAGACTTTGTCTCAAAAAAAAAAAAAAAAAATTAAATCATTGAAAATATAGTAAGAGCTCAAAAATGTTAGCTATAGTTTATATCTATAATATTTCTGAACTTCAGTTTCTTCATATGTAAAATAGGGCTACCTATCCAGCAGGGAGGCTGGTGAGGACAAAGACAATGTCTGTGAGGTACTTAGCATAGTGACTAAAATAGAGAAGCTGTCAATAAATGGTAGCTATCAAGCCTGGAGGACATGGGATGAACACGATTACTGGGGAAGAGTATCGGTACTGTAAACTTCCCGAGGGTTGGTCTGTTGATCTTGTTCACTAACTCAAGCCCAAACACAGTACCCATCACATTGGCTTTGGAGTTAGACAAACTTATTTGTGTTTAAATTCTAGTCCTGACACCTCCAAGCTGTGTGATCTTGGACAAGTTACTTAACGTTTCTGATCTATATTTTCCTCCTTGATAAAACAGGGATAGCAATAGTACCTAGCTCAGGGTTGTTGGAATTAAATAGAACAATGTATATGAAGTTATTTGATTTCACCTTAGATGATGATAAAAAAGCAAAGCAGACTGGGAATGGTAGCTCACGCCTGTAATCCTAGCACTTTGGGAGGCTGAGGCAGAAGGATTGCTTGAACTCAGGAGTTTGAGGATGCAGTGAGCTATGATCATGCCACTGCACTTTAGTCCGATCAACAGAACAACACCCTGTCTCAAAAATAAAAGGACCATTCAGTAAATTATTGGTCATGATTGTATGCTGTTCTGGGGGATAGAGCACAATCAAAGCTGTGGAAAACTTCATACGCTATGCCTTGGGTTCTAAGTTCTCTTTTATTAGGCCCGCAATGAGATTAAGGAAATCATTCTCACAACCAATTGCCAAATGAGTTTCACTGTTCCACTTTATTGCCACCACCCCAAAACATCCCTCAAACTCCCAAGGGAAGGAAGAAAAGGGAGATAAAAAGCAAAATAATCAAAGTGGCAAGGTAGGAATTATGTTACACCCTTTATGATTGTCAGGGCTTGGTGGCCCCTTGTGTAGGCAACCAGTACCTCTGGCAGATGGCAGAGAGCTTAACTGATGAAGTCATGCAACACAGAGACATCTCTGTGTCCTATTTGCTGTCTCATTTGCTCCAGTAGCTAGGGGTGTGTTAGTATGGGGTTAGGATACCACAATCCATTGTAAGGTCTAATCAGATAAAATCAGCATGGGGAAATTTATCCATGGGCTGGATTCTGGCTCCCTAGATTCAGTCACGGTCAAGATAACCTGACCTTGGTGGTCATTCATTCCACAAAGCATATACAAAACATGAATGTTCTCATTCTCACTTTTTTAAAAGGAAACAGTCACACTTTCACAACCATTTTTATGTTATCTATAGAAAGGAATGTCGATTCTTTTATTTCTCGGTATATATTTTGCAAAAATTACCAGGCATGGTGGCAATCATTGGTAGTCCCAGCTACTCAGGAGGCTAAGGTAGGAGGATCCCTTGAGCTCAGGAGTTCTGGGCTGTAGTGCATTATGATTGTGCCTGTGAGTAGCCCTGCACTCCAGCCTGGGAGGCATAGTGAGACCCTGTCTCTAAAAAAAAAACAAATTAAGGCATACATTAAAATCTAATATATGGGCCGGGCGCGGTGGTTTACGCCTGTAATCCTAGCACTCTGGGAGGCCAAGGCAAGTGGATCGTTTGAGGTCAGGAGTTTGAGACCAGCCTGAGCAAGAGTGAGTCCCTGTCTCTACCAACACTAGAAAGAAGTTAATTGGACTGCTAAAAATATATAGAAAAAATTAGCTGGGCATGGTGGTGCATGCCTATAGTCCCTGCTACTCAGGAGGCTGAGGTAGAAGGATTGCTTGAGCCCAGGAGTTTGAGGTTGCTGTGAGCTAGGCTGATGCCACGGCACTCTAGCCAGGGCAACAAAGTGAGACTCTGTCTCAAAAAAAAACAAAAACAAAAAACCTAATATATGATGTTCAGTCTGGAGAAATAGAAGTCTGACATCTGAAGATCAACTTTACTCCCCATATCCCACAGTGACATAGTCTCATCATATGTCATTACATGAATGGTGTGGCAAAAACTGGATCTGAATTTATGTCTAACTCCTAAACCCATTTTCAGTTGCCTTTTTTGTTGTTATTGAGACAAAGACTCACTACGTATCCCTGGGTAAAGTGCAGTGATGTCATTATAGCTCACTGCAAGCTCCAACTCCTGAGCTATAAGTGATCCTTCTGCCTCAGCCTCCGGGGTAGCTGGGACTACAGGTTCATACCGCAACACGCAGCTAGATTTTGTTGTTTTGCGTATTTTTTTTCTTTTTGTTTTTTTTTTTCTCTTTGTTAAAGACGGGATCTCACTGTTGCTCAGGCTGGTGTTGAACTCCTTAGCTCAAGCTATCCCCCCATCTGCGCCTCCCAGAGAGCTAGGGTTACAGGTGTGAGCCACCTCGCCCAGCCCAAACCCATTTTCTTTTCACTTGACCTTGATGTTCTCATAAGCATTCTTTCCCAATCCCATGCAAATTACTCTGTAAGAGGAATAAATGCTAGTAAGTAAAATAGTAAGCTCTCATTTGTGTGCAAAGCCGAAGCACAGGCCTTCCATAAATGTTAAATAACAATGGCACACCAGTGGCAGTGTGCTTAGAATTTATAGAATCATGCAGAATCCCAGGGGATGGGAATAAACCACTGAAGTCATCAAGTCCAAGGATTTTTCAAACATGTTCAGGTAGTAGAGCTCCTAAGAAGTCACAGTGCTCTTTGCAAAACATCACAGATTACTGACAGCTAATATCATTATATAAACTAGCAATGATTTTACTAGCACACACAGCATGGTGTAATGGGAAGGATCAGGCTTTCAAGTCTTACAGATCTGACTTTTCCACTTACTAACTTGAGATTTTTTTTTTTTTTTTTTTGAGACAGAGTCTCGCTTTGTTGCCCAGGCTAGAGTGAGTGCCATGGCGTCAGCCTAGCTCACAGCAACCTCAAACTCCTGGGCTCAAGCAATCCTGCTGCCTCAGCCTCCTGAGTAGCTGGGACTACAGGCATGCGCCACCATGCTTGGCTAATTTTTTCTATATTTATTAGTTGGTCTATTAATTTCTTTCTATTTATAGTAGAGATGGGGGTCTCACTCTTGCTCAGGCTGGTTTCAAACTCCTGACCTCGAGCTATCCGCCCGCCTCAGCATCCCAGAGTGCTAGGATTACAGGCATGAGTCACCACGCCCAGCCAACTTGAGATCTTAAGCAAGTTAACCTTTCTATGTCTCTGATCTCTCATCTGAACTATGGGGAAAGCAAATTCCTCTTGCAGGGTTGTTAATTACTTTTGAAATATGCATGTATATATATATGTAATATTTGTACTTTAAAAGATGGTAGCAACAGATCCATAATTCCTTATCCAAATTTCTTGCACCCAGAGTTGTTTTAAAATTAAGAATTTTTAAATTAAAAAATGTAATATGAGAGATATATCATATAAATAATACCCCTAGCTGAGATTGAGGTAGTATCCTATAATCTAACACTTTATGTTTCTGTGGAGTTTGCACCAAAATTATTAAAAATATATTTGTTCACAGGTACAAAAAAAAAAAATAAAATAAAAAATAAAAAAAATAAAAATAAAAATAAAAATATATTTGGTTTTCAAACTATTTTGAATTTAGTTACGATTTTGGATCTGTGGATAAGGGATTATAAATATGTGTTATTATTTGAAGATGATATGACTACTATATGTTTCAGGTCTCCATAGGTTAAGAAAATATGTATTTTTTTTAAATGAGGGATGCTTTTGGTGCCCCACCCAGATTCTTGTTACCGGTTGACACACCCATGCTCCAGCTGCCGCCAGTATTGGCTGATAGATACAACTCACAACTGTTCCCTTCTTAGAGACTCACCCTCAACCAGACAGGAGCTCTCTCTCTTCGTGGTGAGGGAAGGGAGGAGACCTGTCAATGACTGTCTAACATAGTCCCTTGTGTCAAGGGACTAATTTTGGGTTGCAGTTCTTGTGTCAGAATTTCCCTGTGGGATTAGACTGAAGCTGGTCTTGGAATGTGTACTCTTCCTTACCTTTTTTCCACTGCCCTGTGCCCCTTCCATCTCTCCTTTTTTCCTAAGAGCAAATCCGTCAATAAGTCACTTGAATTAGAATCCCTATCTCAGGCTCTGCTTCTAGGGAACCTAACATAAGACATTTGGTACCAAGAGTGGTCCTAGAAAGCAGACCTAAGGATGGGATTCTGGAGTTGGATCACACAAGGACTGGATGGCAATGTGTTGGATGGAATACAAGGGTCCCTGGCATGTTATAGGTGGAATTGCAAAGACTTTCACCTGTAGTGAATTGGGTGGCATACAGGTGGAAAGACGGGGATGCTCAGTCTAGCTGGTGCAATGTCTCAGGCATTTAAGAGATATATGGGAAATAGCAATTATAAGAATTGTGGAAGTGTCTGTTGCTAAATGCCATTGCTTAACTTATGAAAGAAAATGACAGGCTCCAATATATTGATCAATAATTTAAAGCAGGCTGGGCAAGGTGGCTCACACCTGTAATCCCAGCACTTTGGGAGGCTGAGGTAGGAGAATTGCTTGAGGCCAGGAGTTTGAGGTTGCTGTGAGCTGTGATGCCACCACTGCACTCTAGCCTGGGCAACAGAGTGAGAATCTGCCCCCCACTAAGACAAACAAACAAAAAACACAAAACAATTTAAAGCAAAAGACCTCACTGGTAGTATTTAAAAAAAAAATTTTTTTTTTGAGACAGGGTCTCGCTTAGGGGCAAGATAGATGGACTGTTTGTTGTATATAACTAAAAGATTTCGAGAATGGATGAGCAGACAAAAAGGTAAATACTGTATGATTCCATTTATTTGAGCTATCTAAAGTGGTCAAATTCATGGAAACAAAGTAGAATGGTGGTTGCTAAGGGTTGGGGCGAGGGAAATGGGGAGTTGTTTAATGGGTAAATTTTCAGTTTTGTAAGATGAAAAAATTCTGGACATCTGTTGCACAAGAATATGAATATACTTAACACTATGAACTATACACTTAAAAATGGTTGAGATGGTAAATTTAACTTGTTTTAAATTTTTTTTTTTTTTTTTTGAGACAGAGTCTCACTTTGTTGCCCAGGCTAGTGTGAGTGCCGTGGCGTCAGCCTAGCTCACAGCAACCTCAAACTCCTGGGCTTGAGTGATCCTTCTGCCTCAGCCTCCCGAGTAGCTGGGACTACAGGCATGAGCCACCATGCCCGGCTAATTTTTTTTATATATATATCAGTTGGCCAATTAATTTCTTTCTATTTATAGTAGAGACGGGGTCTCGCTCTTGCTCAGGTTGGTTTTGAACTCCTGACCTTGAGCAATCCGCCCGCCTCGGCCTCCCAAGAGCTAGGATTACAGGCATGAGCCACCGCGCCCGGCCCTGAATTTATCATTCTAAGATATCTCATGTAAGTGGAATCATAACTTGTCCTTTTTTCTTATTTTACTTAGTGTAACATCTTCAAAGTTCATCTGTGTGTGTCAGAATTTCCTTCCTGTTAAAGGCTGAATAATATCCCCTTACATGTACCTACTACTCTTTATCCATCCATCTATCCATCAGGGGACACTTGGGTTGCTTCCACCTTTTCACTATTGTAATGCTACTATGAACACGGGTGTAAAAATATCTGCTGGAATTCCTGTTTTCAATTCTTTTGGATGTATACCTAGAGGCAGAATTGCTAGATCATATAACCATATGATTAAATGATTTCTACATTTAATTTTTTGAGGGACCTCTGTCTTGTCTTCCACAGTGATTGCACCATTTTACATTCCCACCAGTAATGTACAAAGGTCCCAATTTCTACACATCCTAACACTTATTTTTTTATTACCATCCTAATGGATGTGAATTGTTAGCTCATTGTGGTTTTGATTTACATTTCCCTAATGATTAGTGATATTGACCATCTTTTCATATGCCTATTTGTGTATCTTTAGAAAAATGCCAAGTCCTTTTCCCATATTTTCTTTTTTTTTTTTTTTTTTTTTTTTTGAGACAGAGTCTCACTTTGTTGCCCAGGCTAGAGTGAGTGCCATGGCGTCAGCCTGGCTCACAGCAACCTCAATCTCCGGGGCACAGCGATCCTACTGCCTCAGCCTCCCGAGTAGCTGGGACTACAGGCATGCGCCACCATGCCCGGCTAATTTTTTTTGTATATATATTTTTAGTTGGTCAATTAATTTATTTGTATTTTTGGTAGAGACGGGGTCTCGCTCAGGCTGGTTTCGAACTCCTGACCTTGAGCAATCCGCCCGCCTCAGCCTCCCAAAGTGCTAGGATTACAGGCGTGAGCCACCACGCCCGGCCCCTTTTCCCATATTTTAATTGGGTTTTTTGTTATTGAGTTATGTAAGTTCTTTATATGTTCTGAATATTAATATTTTTGATTATTCCTATATCAGATATTTGATTTGCAAAATTTGATTTTCGCCTATTTTGTGGTTGCTTTTTCTCTTGTGTCCTTTATACAAGTTTTCAATTTGTAGTCCAATTTATCTAGCCAAGCAATCAATGCCAAATTTAACATCATAAAGCTTTCCCTTGTTTTCTTCTAAGCTTTATAGTTTTATATATTTTCTGGTCTTTGATCCATTTTGAGTAAATTTTTGCATATGGCATTAAGTACCCAACTTCATTCTTTTCCATGCAGATATCCAGTTTTCCTAGTACCATTTGTTTAAAAATATATTTTCTCCATTGAATGGTCTTAGCATCCTTCTTTTTCTTTTTGAGACAGAGTCTCACTTGTTGCCCAGGCTAGAGTGAGTGCCATGTGTCAGCCTGGCTTACAGCAACCTCAAACTCCTGGGCTCAAGCAATCCTCCTGCGTCAGCCTCCCGAGTAGCTGGGACTATAGGCATGTGCTACCATGCCCGGCTAATTTTTTTCTATATATATATATATATTAGTTGGCCAATTAGTTTCTATTTATAGTAGAGACAGGGTCTCGCTCTTGCTCAGGTTGGTTTCGAACTCCTGAGCTCAAAGGATCTGCCTACCTTGGCCTCCCAGAGAGCTAGGATTACAGGTGTGAGCCACCGTGCCCGGCCAGCATCCTTCTTGAAAATTATCTGGCCATACATGCAAGGGTTTATTTCTGGCCTCTATCCTATCCCATTGGTGTATGTATGTCTTTATGCCAGTATCACACTGCTTTGATTGCTGTAGCTTTGTAGTAAGCAAATAAGCTTTCAAATTGGGAAGCGCGAGTCCTCCAGCTTTTTCAACTATTTTGGCTACTCTGGGTCTCTTCAGAGTCCCCACATGAATTCTTGGATGGGTATATATGTATTTGTAGAGATAGGGTCTTGCTATATTGCCCAGGCTGGTCTTTTTTTTTTTTTTTTCAAACTGTATTAGGTTTTTATTTTATTTTTTTATTTTAGCGTATTATGGGGATACAAGTTGTTAAGATTACTTATATTGCCCATGCCTCCCTCCCCCCTCGAGTAAGAGCCCAGGCTGGTCTTGAACTCTTTTTTTTTTTTTGAGACAGAGTCTCGCTTTGTTGCCCAGGCTAGAGTGAGTGCCGTGGCGTCAGCCTAGCTCACAGCAACCTCAAACTCCTGGGCTCAAGGGATCCTCCTGCCTCAGCCTCCCAAGTAGCTGGGACTACAGGCATGTGCCACCATGCCCGGCTAATTTTTTGTATATATTAGTTGGCCAATTAATTTCTTTCTATTTATAGTAGAGACGGGGTCTCGCTCTTGCCCAGGCTTGTTTCGAACTCCTGACCTCGAGCAATCCGCCCGCCTCGGCCTCCCAGAGAGCTAGGATTACAGGCGTGAGCCACCGCGCCCGGCCTGGTCTTGAACTCTTGGTCTCAAGCGATCCGCCTGCCTCAGCCACCCAAAGTGTTAGGATTACAGGCATGAGCCACTGTGCCCTGCCATCATTAGGATTTTGACAGGGATTTCATTCAATGTGTAGATCACCTTGGGAAGTGCTAACATCTTAACATTGTCTTCCAGTACATGAACACAGGATGTCTTTCCACTTATGTATGTCTTAATTTCTTTCAGCAATGTTTTGTAGTTTTCAGTGTATATGTTTTTTTGGCATCATTGCTTAGATTTATTTCTAAGTATTTTATTTGTTTTATGCTATTGTAAATGGAACTGTTTCCTTACTTTCGTTTTTGGATTGCTCATTGTTAGTACACAGAAATGCAACTGATTTTTGTGTTGATTTTACACCCTACAACTTGGCTGAATTTATTAGTTTTAAGTTTTGTGTGTAATAGTTTGATTTTTAAACACAAAGTGTGGCTGTAGGATAAATTCATCACCTTGTTCAAGTCTTTATTTTCATATGTAACCCAATAATATTTGACTAAATGCTGCCATCAAAGATCCTGAGGTATGCAGAATATTGTCATTAGCTTTATAAAAGTCAACTCCTGAATATATGAAGAAATTATAAACCCTACATTTTATTAAAAAAGAAAATCCTCAAACTTACATCCTAAACAATCCTTATGACGACAGGTTTGACTTTCAGGCTAATATTGGGTGATACTGATTTGAACTTGATGAGGCTATCTGAAGGGCTATGCACACATAATTTTCATTTCCATAAGTATGTGTTGAATGATATGGGGTGATGTTTAGAAATTAGATTCTGGAATTTGATAACTACATTAGAATCCTGGTTCTCCTCCCAATTACTTGTTTGACCTTTGGCAACTTCCCCAAACCATTTTTGGTTCCTCTTTAAAACTGAGATCATAATATCTGTCCCACCAGATTGTTTGAGAATTAAATAACTGTGTATTTAATTGCAGTCAGTAAGAGTTATTATGATCTTTTTTTTAAATTTAATTTCTATTTTTCATTTTTTTTTCCACCAGAGGAGTGGTAAGAGAGTTATTATGATCTTGAGCACACTACATGTTGTGATAAAGACATATGACATCTACCATCAAGGTGCTCATGATCTAGATGAGAAAGTGTAATGAAAATCAAATAATCTTTTTTTTTGAGACATGGTTTGGCTCTGTTGCCCAGGCTAGAGTGCAGTGGCACAATTGTAGCTCACTGTGGCATTGAACTCATGGGCTCAAGTGATCCTCCTTTGTACCTGGGATTACAGGTACAAGTCACTGTACCTAGCCAATTCGAATAATCTTAATACTATACTATGGCAACAGAATGGCATGTTGGAAATAAATGTAAGGCTATGATGTGCTCAGATATGAAACTTAGGGAGTTTGACTCCTGTGTAGAGGGTTGGAGAAATTGAATTATAAACAAGACTAATAAGGAGGCTACAATAATCCAGGCAAACTCTGTGGCATAGCAATACACGTTGAAAGTCAGTGTAGAACGGAGCCTTTCTGTGCCTAGAATCATGAGCTCCAGAAAGTGACTTTCTGCCATGGCTTGGTAGATAACACACTTTAATCTTTTCTCATTTTCATCTTAATAATTTAGAAGATTCAAAGGAATTGTTTGATTCTTAGGCACCATTTTACAGAGAAAATTGAGGCTCAGAGAACAAGGCCACTGTTGCACTATTAACAGGGGCATTATTCACATTGTAGTCTATGAAAATGGCCCTTTCTGGAACACAAATATGAATGGCTCCTGAAGTTGTACACTGCAGCAGCCCTGTTGGAGAGATTACAGTGTAACAGTAGATAGTGGAATTGATCTCTAGCTAAAAACCTATGCTCTTCTCACTATACTATTTCTTATTATGATATCTTATTGATGGGTACTTAGGGTTAAACACTGAATTAATACAAATTAAACACATCCCAGATATAGATTTTTCACAAGAACATGATACGCTTCTTAAAATGAATTTAGTAGTTACTTAACAAATTAAGGTGCTTGGTGTATTCTTAAAACATTACTTAATAGGAAAAATAAGGGTAAAACAGATATAAGGGCCCATTTACTTTGGGCTTGCCCAAAACAGTTATAAATGAGGAGTTTTACGAAAGCCTAAAAGGACTAACCACAAAAATTAAGATCATGAATCAATTTTCTACAGACAATTCTTGAATTATCCTAATATTTTAAGACCAATTTCCCCAGGAAGTGATTTGTAATTATCTTGGCAAAAAATACCTAATCTTAGTAAAAAGTACATATTTAGCAATTAGTTCTTCATATATAAAAAACTATTTAACTCATATTTATGCCAAGAACACTGTAATTCACAAAATTTTCATCCATACTCTTATCCTATACCTACCCCTGCTAAAGGCAGGAATATTTCTTTCTGCAGAGGATTTCTTTGATGCTCTCAAAGACAGGCTAGCTATTAAGAATTGTTGTAGTCAGATAAAAGGGAACGATGACCAGAGATTCTCTAAGTAGCTAACATATGATCAAAAGTGGAAAAGCAGAAGTGCATATACACAAAGATTTATGGTTATCGATAAAAATAAAGACTTCTCTGAACAGATGGTAGAATCCCATCCTTGAAAATTTTCAGAAATGAGGTTCACAGAACTGCAGAAGAAACTTTAGATTTAGAAACATCTTATTTGACTGATGATGAATTTTAGAGTGGTTAGGTGACCTGCCCACGATCATAAAATGAATGCCAGAGTCTGGACTAAAACACAAGTCTCCTGACTTCTGGATATGTACTCTTTTTTTCATTAACTACACTGCCGATCTTTATTTGTTTCTAGCCACTTGAAGCGGTCACCCCAACTCTTTCTGCTCCACAATTTGCCCTTTGGGATAACCAGAGGAAAAGAATTCTGGATTATGTAGACCATGTAGGGAGCTACTGACCTAACAATGAATGAGACATTATTTCAAACAATGATTGTACTAAAATTCATTTGTGATGGGGAATAGAAGAGTAATACAAAAGAAGGAAATTCTGTAGACAATAAGAGAAGCATAAGAGGAAATATTTTCCTCTTTTGTACTGTTATTTTATTACTGTTATTTTATTTTGTTAAGTCCATATATTATATAAAACATAACAGGAAAAATGAACAAATTTATAAAATAAATTGAGGTGTCTGGATGAAAAAAATACAAGAGCTTTGCCTTCATGTCTATAGATCTCTCAATAGTTTGTTGGTCTTGCACTTTAGATATCAAATAAAGATATCTAGCTTGACACAAAAGTTGGTATGCTGCAAAGTTAAGCCATAGTTAGTTTGATAATGGGCCAGGAAATGATAGATTTTCTAAATCTTATCCTTAACATTGGCTATAACAAATGCTGATATAGCAAAATGCAAGCTTTTATCAGACAGCAAGAGGGAAACTTGAGTGAATGAATGCAACTTACCTCCAAGTCCTCTGAAAGGAGGTGAAAAAATAAATACTGTGTTTT
Organism: Microcebus murinus; assembly: GCF_040939455.1. Classification (NCBI taxonomy): domain Eukaryota; kingdom Metazoa; phylum Chordata; class Mammalia; order Primates; family Cheirogaleidae; genus Microcebus; species Microcebus murinus. The sequence goes on along the minus strand of NC_134105.1, from coordinate 39,642,668 downwards.
ACCAGTGCTCCCCCCAAAACATTATTCTAAGCATGCAGGAGGGTGTTGCGAGCAGCTACAATAGTAAGATCCAACCCAGAGGTAGGTTCATGGCCAAGATTAGGACAGTGATTGAGGAAATAATCCTAGGGCCAGTACCATTTCACAGAATGCCCATTTGTGCTGGGGGATGAGTCTATGGCCTATTTTCTTCTGATTCAAAAGGACATTCCCAATTTCAACCTTGCTGGAAAAGAGGCATTTTTGCACCTGCTATTAAGAACAGCTAGAATATAGGATAAGGCTGGCATAAAATTATTTAGCAAGCACATGCTAGCTATTCCAGTTTGAAATCTACCATACTGTAAAATCAACAGGAAATGCTGCAGATGAAGCTGTTGTTCCTCAAGATGAGGGAACTCTTACAAAAAGAGAGATTAGGCACTCACTTAACTCTATATGGAGAACATCCTTCTCAAGCTAGATGGAAGATGAAGAACATTACCAAAGGCTGACCACGCCATTTGGAGACCAAAATGAGAGGAAAACAGGCATTTAGGAAGAAAGCTAGTAAGACAAATTCTTATGGGCCTGATTAGGTAATTGAATCTAAGGCAACCACACCAAAGATATGCTATCCATCACTCCAGCATGAAGCTGGTGGCAAAATATCTCAAGACATTTTCAACCCAGAGAAATGTATGAAAAATATGATAGTTAACCAAGCAAATTAAAAACCAAACCTCCAATGGAAAATCTCTTAGATCTAAAATATATGATACTCACTTTTCATTAATTCTGTGCATTATTGGGGGGAAAAAAGTAACAAATGTAAAGATTTGTTTTATTTCCACTGGGGGAAGGAGGAGGATAAATAGAACTGTTTTCCAATTTGCTCTCCACTGTATACATACATACCCACACGCATACATACACATACATACACCAAAAATACCCCAACAAAAAACCCAAGAATCAAAAACCAAAGACCCTCAAACTGCACCAATACTTCATATTTTGACCAAAAGAATAGATCCTGGGAGGAAGTGCAAAATGCAAAATCAAATGACCAAAAAATGCTGAACAAACAGCATTATTAATATACAAAATATTTATATTACTGAACTAGTAACAGGTGATGTTCTCCGTGTCTGTAAAACTTTGGAACCACATAGCTGATTTGTTAAATCTAGTCCATGCCAGCTTCCAAAAACCAGAAAAAAATTTTAGTTAGCTTCATTCTTTGATGCCTCATCAAAATTTTCTACAAGATCTGAAAAAAAAAACAAAACAAAAACGTAAATGAATCAAAGAATACAAAAAAGGAAAAAGAGGTACATGAAACTCTTAACTTCTTTCCCAAATAAAAAACAAAATTATTGAAACCAGAATTAGCATGAAAACATACAGGACAATAGGCGGAAATAAACTGGTGGGATCTTATTATTGATTTACAACAGTAACCCTAAGGAAATATTTGTCTTTTCTGTCTATGCAAACCATTAAGGTGAACAGCATTTTCATATGTCAATTATAATTCACACAGAAATGTTATAACAGTAACTATGCAAATTTATAATCACAGTGATTTCAATTAAATAAATGCAGACAGCAGAGCTTTGTACAACAATTTCAAAGTTATAAATGGGGGGTGGTAGTTATTTTTTTTCATTAAATCCTATCATTGTGAATCAATTTAAATTTATGAGCTCCTAATCAACAAAAACCTGAAAGTTATCCATGCCATGAGTGAAATGAGATGCTAAAAATCTTAAGACTAAAGAAATGTCATTTACCTGGAACGTCATCATCCTCCTCATCAATGTCTTCTGGTTTTGGTGCTTTGCTATCCAAAACTACAAAAAATTTATTTTAATGTTGTTAATCATTGACAATGACCTTTAACAGAATGCTTAAAATCTTTATCCCTTTTTCCTGTCTAAATCTCATGTTTGCTCAGAAAAAGCTAAATATTTTCAATCTAAAATGCTATTCATATTTCTTTGCTTAAGTAACATTAAAATCAATAAAACTTTAATTTAAATACACACCAATATAGCTGGCAATTTCAGTGTGCAGCAAAGGTAAAATTTATTGCAAAATGGAATAATTCAGATGAGTCTGAGTAAAAAGACATTAAATTTATGGTGGCTATCTTCCCCAAATCAAGTTTCTTCCCATTTCTTTTGGTGTAAGAAAGTGTATGGCTTTGTAGTATAGCCACTGAAATACTAGCCTTTTTGATTTTTAGGGGCAATAATACATATCTGAATTAGGATTATCTTGGAAACTTACAACTTATGGTTGTTACATCTACAGTGCAATCAACAATATTTGACAAAAATATAGTTCTCTGATAACAGTATTTTCTGGTTGTCATTAATTAGCAGTGAATATCAAATTGACTGTTTAAACTGAGGCCTGCAGATCCTGGCACTTTTCTTTTAGGCAATTACCTCTCAACATATTATATTATTACCAAAATGTTTTGGAATATTCTATATGTTATACTACATAATTACTAAAGAAAGAAACTTAAAATTCTATGAAGCATACAAGTGTCTTTATGCAAAGTAAAATAATTACATATGGGCAAATTCAATTTAAGATGGGGCATTCATTCATTCATTCATTGACAGGGTCTCGCTGTGTTGCCCAGCCTGAGGTACAGTGGTGTGATCACAGCTCACTGCAACCTTGAACTCCTGGGCTCAAATGATCCTTCCTGCCTCAACCTTCCGAGGAGCTAGGACTACAGGTATATGCCACCACACTTGGCTAATTAAAAAAAAATTTTTTTTTAAGAAATGGAGTCTCTATGTTGTCCAGGCTGGTCTCAAGCTCCTGGCTTCATGAGATCCTCTGCCTCAGCCTCCCAGTGTTGAGATTACAGGTGTGAGCCACTGTGCCCAACCCACTTTTTCAATTAAGTTAACTAAGGTCGGGGGAGAAAGAGGTACGAAATTAAAATACTTACCTTGCCGTGGGAACTGTTCAGCTAACTTTCTAAGGCTTGTTAAGCTGTCAGCACCAAGCTGACTTAATATTCCAGGAAGCATTTCTGTGATTGGTTTAGCTTCTGCATGACCGGTAATTGCAAAGGTGTTAGCAGACAGGGAAGCCTGGACTTTGGGATTGTTGAAATGAATAACTGTCCCATCATCTTTAATCATGTTCACCTGTATGATCACAGAAGGAAAATATACTTTACATGCTAGATACAACTAAAACAGTATCTTTTTAAAAAGCAATTTAGGGCTGGTCCAATGATAGTGGGTTATCAGAACGTATAAACATTAGTGCCACTAAAGTTGGTACACAGCACCCCACTGCTAAATATGACTGGCTTAAAAACAAACAAATAAAATAAAAAATAAAAAGCAACTTAGCCAATTATGGTTTTTTGCGTGGTAATTATGCAATGCTAAGGTAGTAATTATAGCTAAGCAGAGGACATGAGTGGAAAAAGACCCCAGTAATAAAGTACAATGGTGTAGACTGCACAAATGACTAGGATGGTCAAGAAATAGTCATTTTGTTATAGAATCTAGATTTTAAATTCAAAGACTTCTAAGAGAAGGAAATTCAAGCCCACATTAAATAAAATGGAATTATCAGCCAAGAACTTGCTTCTTAATGAAATTACCCATTATCTTACTCAATTTATGCTATCAAAATCAATGTAATTACTATTTGGTGGGGTAGCATCTTTCTTAGGGGACTGGCTGTGAAGGGGAAATAGTATATTGCAAAAATAACCACTGAAAATCCATAAAGAACACTCAGAAATTTAATCAACCAGCTGTTTCACTCCTTCAAACACTTAACAAATTATAAAAATTTCACCTTGTTCTCATCATGTCATTCTTTATAGGGGATTTTGTCAGTTCCTCTAATTCTTAAGGGTAGCTTCTCCACAACCTTCAATAACCCTGTAAGGTCAAAGAAGCTCTCCCACCCACTTCCCTGGCTACCTGAACATGCTTTATCTATGATTGAGAAACCTTTAAAGTCACCCTCACATTCTTTCTATAACTTTTACTAATATGAACTGTTTCGGATTTGATTTCATCCATTGCCTGGGACTTACTGAAATGGAAGGTTGAACACACATTATTTAAATTATTTTTCTCTTTCACTCATGTACTTTCTAGGGTTTTTGTTTTTGGTAGAGTTGAATTTGCATAACTTAAATGTGTAAATAATGTGATTCCACTGTGTAGTTGATTCCACTGGGTAAGTTACCTTGGTGGTAACATGCTTATTAATATAAAAAGGTTAGGAGAGTTAACTCTTGGCTACTTTAGAAGCATTTCATGTTCCATCCAAAAACTGCCCTCGTCACAATCAAGCAGAGATGCTGAGTGTTCTCCATGGTCAGTGGGAAGTGGGCTTTTCTTCCTCAGAGGTGATCACCACTATTGACAGCACCAGAAAGGAAGGGGAAGAAAGGGACTTCTAAATTTCAGGCAAGACCTGGAACACAGAGAAAATAAAGGCTAAACCCTGGAAAATTATAACTAAACCCCACAAATGAGTCCCCAACCTTTTCTGATAAAAATCACTATTTTAATTCTATACCCTTCCCTCTCTCAGTATTCTACTTAAGGTTCTATTAAGTATTTCACGCACAATAAGCATTTAATCCAGCTGTTATAAACAAATAGCATTGTGAGTTACTTAATATTAACTTTAGAAAAGATAAATTATATACTTTGAAGATAATTATAGTTTTGATAGAAAAGTTCAATGTTAAAGTGGCTGAAGTCTGGGACAGGAAGGACTTGAGAAGGATAACAGTGGATATGAAATGGGATGCTACTCTAGATCTAGCCTAGAAGCACATAATTTTAGTACAGGAAAAGAATAAATAAAGATATGGTAGGACTATATTTTCCAAATCAAGATCAAATTACATGGTTTACTACAATACTTCCAGTTATAAACAGTCTCAAATATTGGAATTTGAGACATTTATTATTTATAGACATTAAAATCACAAGAAATTTGAAATAAGTATTATTTTTAAAAATTCAGGCTATATACTTATTGAACTTAAAGGTCTTTCAGTTCAAATCCTTCATGTTAAAGAAATAAATACTCAATTCACCCGCCTAGTACTGTATTTAGAAAAAAAAAAAGGAAAAAAGGAAAAAAAAATTAAAAAGAAAGAAAAAAAAAGAAAAATACTCAAGACAACAGTTCTTGGCTAAGAAACATACTCAAGGACAAATAGCTGGGGTTAAGTGCAAACCAAGAAGTTTAACCTGGATTTCCCGATTTGTTCTTTTCTTGAGACAGAGTCTCATTCCGTTGCCCTGGCTAGAGTGCTATGGTATCAGCCTAACTCACAGCAACCTCAAACTCCTGGGCTCAAGCAAGCCTCCTGCCTCAGCCTCCCGAGTAGCTGGGACTCCAGGCATGTGCCACCATGCCTGGCTAATTACATATATACTTTTTAGTTGTCCAGCTAATTTCTTTCTATTTTTTAGTAGAGGCGGGGTTTCGGTCTTGCTCAGGCTGGTCTTGAAATCCTGAGCTCAAATGATCTACCCCCCATGGCTTCCCAGCGTGCTGGGATTACAGGCGTGAGCCACCACGCCCGGCCCAATAACAGACTTCTTAAGAATAAGGCACATAAGTGTGTGCAAAATTATGAGTCTAGAAAATGTCAGATTTGAGGATTATGGGCTTTGCACACACTCTCATAAGCTGATGTCCTTCACATTCAATCCTCAATCAGCACCTGTTTATTTCTAAAGGCTAGTTTGAAGTATGACCTATTGTTGAGCTAAAGCTTACAGCTGTTATTAGATTACCACTACACTATATACTGAGATCACTTTCTCTTACTCTCTGGTGGAAAGAGTCTGATGAGACAGGGATTTTCTATAGCTATGCTGTAGGTAGTGTGAACTGCTATACTCTTTATGAAAAGCAATTTGGCAATATGGATGAAGAATTCTAAAAGTGTTCACTGCCCTTTCAGCCAGTAATTGTACTTCTAAGAATCTGAAGGAAATCAGAGAGAAGGATAAGTATCTATGTATAGAAAAATTCAACATATGATTCTTTTATTATCAAAACATTACAGTGTAGAATAAATATTAAATTACGGTACAGTATACCCACATATTAGAATGTACGTAGACAGCTAGACTGATGATTATTAGGAGTTTTTGAATGAAACAATTTTTATACCATAATGTTATTTTTTTAAGAAAGGATTCTAAATTGTATATCTAGGTATGTAAAAATATATGTCTATAAAGATTGGAAAGAGTAAAAATACAAGACTAATAGTAGCTGTCTGGTAAAATTATGGTTGAACATTATTGTCATCTTTATATTTGCTCTATACCCCTAATTTTCTACAATAGTAATATATATTTATATTGAGGGGAAGAAAGCTATTTTAAAAACAAAAGATGCACATAAACAGATGAATAGTCAAAATGTGGTATACCCATACAATGGAGTATCATTCAGCTATGAAGGGAGTAAAGTTCTGATATATACTACAACATAGATGAACCTTGAGAACATTATGCTAAGTGAAGTAAGCTGGGCACAAATGGACAAATATTGCACTATTCTACTTATATGAACTATCTAGAATAGGTAAATCCACAGAATAGAAAATAGATTGGAGGTTACCAGGGGCTGAGGGAGAGGAGAACAAGGAGTTATTGTTTAATGGGTAGAGTATCAGGGAAGATGAAGAAATTCTGGAAATAGATGGTGGTGATGGTTACACAACACTGTGAACATAATGAATGCCACTGAACTGCACACTTAGAAGTGGTTAAAATGGCAGATTTTGTGTTATATATATTTTACTACAATAAAAAAAAATAGTAAAAACCAAAAAAAAAGCTAAAAGAATAGGATCCTAAGAGAGAAAGTAAGGATACTGTGGAAGGATAAGGTGAATGGGACATAGTGCTTCCCTTTTACTTTCCTGTACTCAGAGCTGTCCACCCATAGGCACCTGAAGCTCTAGTTAGATAAAGAAGGAACTGTGGAAGAGTCAACCACTAACTTTAGGTCCTCCTTCTGCACAACTGGTTTAGGAAATATAAGAACCAGGAAGAATATAAATAGTAAAACTTAGATGTACAATTACAAAATTTACATTCCTGTTCTCAAGTTTTCTCCTGAGCTCCAGTTCCCTACAGCTAACTTCTTGCAGAACAATTCCACCTAGGATAATCAGTATCTCTATAATTTAATAGGCCCCAAACAAATTCATCACAGGGAATAACACTATAAACAATGAATGAACAGGGTCCCTGCTGTCAAGACTTTTACAATCTACAGAAAACAGACTATTTGGTTAATAAGTAACCATTGTGCACCAATGAGATGGTAATAAATGTATTATAGCAAAGCAAAATTAAGCTAAAGGCAGTATAAGTACAGAGAAAGAGCTGATTATGCCTGGAACAATAGGTAAGGTTTCAAAGAGATAGAATTACACCCCAAATAACACAGAAACTATCCTTTGAATATAATAATAAAACTCTATGAAGCAACTTGAATAATTAGGGCATCTGAATCAGAGCACTTTTTTGACATTTCTTACCAAATAAATCAGATAAAATCAATTGTTTCTAAGAAATGGAACAGATCCTATTGTCAATAGATACATGTTATCAGGGGAAGAAAGGGGACACCACAGTCACTATATTCAACTAGATTACCAAATAATAAGCACATTCAAATCTCTCCAAATGTCATAAAACATTTTCAGAAACTTGGTTCTGGACTGTAATTGGAAAATTTGCCTAAGAATTTCTTCCAAAAACCTGTTTATTTACTTAACCTTTGTATGAAATAGTCTGACATGCCCCTATCCCTTACTTTTTGACAGTTTTGGATTTCTCTGTCTTTGGTAACATGTTAAAAAAATCCATATATAATCTATTATACCAAATCAATAAACTAGTGAATACATAAAAGACCAGAAGCTTGTCTTAATCCAGTATTTCAGTTTTTAAAGTTTCTGAGAGGACATAAATTAAGCTTTGGAAGTAGAAAATAAAAAAGTATCACTAATACTGATAGCCTATAAATTAAGATTAGAACTTTATTTGGCAAAAGTGCATTCAATGAGCTTTTGAAACCCACCACTGATTTCCCTGATCCTCACTCACCAAACTAATTATTTTCTACTTATTTCATGCTTTGAAAAAGCACTGTAATATGTTTTGCAACAATGACAATGGTGTCTTCTCTTATCAAAAGTGTTTATCTTAAAATGCCAAAAACCAGATAGTATATTCCTGAGTTTGGCACTTTGTAACAAGTTTAAAACATCCCAAAGTAAAAATAACAAAATTATAATTAATGTTTCTTCTATTCTAAGACACACACATATATATTTTCATATCTGTTTCTGAAAGCCATATACATGTTTTCATGTATACATTTAACATAGTAGCTTCTTTTTTACCCTCTGAAGAAGCTTGGTTTTAGCCCAAAACTGTTAAAAAAAAAAAAAAAAGGTGAGCAAGCCAGGTTATATGTATTACTAGTATACTAAATGTTCCTAAACAGAAACATTTTAGATCTGCAAAGTTATATAAAGTACAAATATCTTTTCAAAAAACCAATTATAGAAAGAAGAAAAAAAGTAAAATTCCTCTCCATTTTAGGTTTTTTTTTTTTGAGACAGAGTCTCACTCCGTTGCCTGGCCAAGAGTGCCGTGGCGTTAGCCTAGCTCATAGCAACCTCAAATTCCTGGGCTCAAGCAATCCTTCTGCCTCAGTCTCCTGAGTAGCTGGACTACAGGCATGTACCACCATGCCTGGCTAATTTTTTCTATATATTTTTAGCTGTCCAGCTAATTTCTTTCTATTTTTAGTAGAGACGGAGTCTCGCTCTTGCTCAGGCTGGTCTCGAACTCCTGAGCTCAAATGTTCACCCACCTAGGCCTCCCAGAGTGCTAGGATTACAGGCGTGAGCTACCATGCCCAGCCCATCTTAGGTTCAAATATTCAGAAATTTTATAGTTGCTACCTTGTATTGTTAATTACTTTATGTATATTTTCCCTGTTCTAGTTTGTAAGGGTTGAAAGACAACAAACACAGGGGTAGGGGAAGGCAGGGAAGCAGCTGGAGTGTACACATGCCTATTATGTAATTAGTATTAATTCTCTGTGTGATGTTTTGGGGGCTATGACTTCTCAAAAAGTTAGAACTGTAGTGGGGATGTCAAAAAAGAACTCACCACACAGTTTAATAAGTGCTATAGTAAAAGTAAATACAGGGCATTGTGGAGGCACATAGGAAAGGCACCTAATCCTTCTCTCCATAAATGTTGTGGAAGGGTGCTATCAGGAAGGCTTCTGGGAGGAAATAACACCTATATTAAGACCTAAAAATGGACGCCAGGCATGTAGTGGCTCATATCTATAAACCTAGCACTTTAGGAGGCTGAGGCAGGAGGGTCACTTGAGGCCAGGAGTTCAAAACCAGCCTGAGCAACATAGCAAGACACCATCTCTACAAAAAATAAGAAAAAAAAAAAAATTAGCCGGGCATGGTGGCATGTGTCTGTATTCCTAGCTACACAGGAGGCTGCAGTGGGAGAATCACTTGAGCCCAGGAATTCAAGGCAGTGAGCTATGACTGGGCCACTGCACTTCGTCTCAGAGAAACAAAAATAAAAAAACCTGAAAAATGAGAAACAGCAGGCTGGGTGTGGTGGCTCATGCCTGTAATCTTAGCACTCTGGGAGGCGGAGGCGGGTGGATCGCTTGACGTCAGGAGTTTGAAACCAGCCTGACCAAGAGTGAGACCTTGTCTCTACTAAAAATAGAAATTAATTGACCAAGTAAAAATATACATACAAAAAAATTAGCCGGGCATGGTGGCGCATGCCTGTTAGTCCCAGCTACTTGGGAAGCTGAGGCAGTAGGGTCACTTGAGCCTAGGAGTTTGAGGTTGCTGTGAGCTAGGCTGACGCCACAGCACTCACTCTACCCTGGGCAACAAAGTGAGACTCTGTTTCAAGAAAAAAAAAAAGAGAAACAGCAATGTCCTTGGAAATACTGATGAGGATTTCTTTCAGGAGCAGAGAACCCACAGCCTTGGGGCCAACAGTAGTCTTCTGGATCTTTGAGTGTGGCCTTTTGACTGAATCCAAATTTCACAGAACAAATCCTTTTAATAAAAGAGTTTATTCCCCATCCCTGGATGAATTCTGCATGGCAGGTTCTCAATAATACAAGGTATAAGGCAGGTATACCTCTTACTTTCACTTTTTTTGGTGGGGGGTGATGTACGGAAGGGGCAAGAGGAAAAGACGAAAAGTGAGTGGAAGAAAGTATAAATGAAAAGACCAAAAGCAGCACAAATTAACAAATAGCATAAACTATGCTTTGTTTTTAAGACAGAGTCTTGCTCTGTCACCCAAGCCAGAGTGCAGTGGTGTGATCAAAGCTCACTGCAACCTCAAACTGCTGAGCTCAGGCAATCTTACCACTTCAGCCTCCGAAGTAGCTAGACTACAGGCACGCACTACCCTAGTCGGCTAATTTTTTCTACTTTTAGTAGAGATGAGGTCTTGGTCTTGCTTAGGCTGGTCTCAAACTCCTGAGCTCAAGCAATCCTCCCACCTTGGCCTCCCAGTGTGCTAGGATTACAGGTATGAGCCACCGTGCCTAGCCCGAACTCTGGTTTTGACACACCTTAGTTTAAATCTGGAATTCCAACACTCAGAAGCTGTGTAATCTAGGGCAGGTATCTTAACTCTTTAAACCTCAGCTCTCTTATCTGTAACCAACAACAACCAACTCAAAGGGATATATTGTGATGCTAAAATAGGATAATACATATTTGTCTAATTAGTTTCCCTACTAGACTGTAAACTACAAAGGACAGAGGCCATGAATAATATCTTATGTACTATTGTATAGTAAGTCCTTGGCAAAATGCTTGGCATACAGTAGATGTTCAATAAGTGTTGATTATCATTAAGTACTTTATTATGACAACTTCAGTTACAATACCATGACAACAGCACAGCAGTGTAAGTTTGATTATATTCTGAAAAGATCGAAGATTATTAACTGGTTCCTTATTTCATTGTAAAACATTTATAAAATTAATGCTACCCTTCCACTAAAAGTTTTACTAATATTAAGAGCCATAAAGTCTTTCAAATCTGATTAAAAACATCTCCCTAGAGATATTACAGTTAAATCCATACTGCAAGGAAGATGTAAATATAATTGTTTTCCTCTCTAAAGAAGTGTTTCTCAACCAAGGGTGATTTTGTCTCCAAGGGATATATGGCCATATCTAGAGACATTTTTTATTATTACAACTAGGGGGTTGAGAGTGGTATTAAAATCTAGTAGGTAGAGGCCAGGGATGCTGCTAAACATCCTACAAGGCACAGGACAACTCCCACAACAAAGAATTATCTGGTTCAAAACGTCAATAGTGCTGAGGTTGGGGGCAAAGGAATTGAAGGGTAGAAGATAGACGAAGATATAAAATTGCATAAACATTTACAAGTAGGTTTAGTTTAACATTATCAGATTTCATGTCTATTACTGCAATTTAATTTATTTTTCCAAGTTTTGGATTTTTAAAGAGGTTTGAAGGGACTTAAATTTGTTTATTCTAAAATATATCCAAGATTAAGAGAATGATCTCCCTAAAAATTATTTTAGGTCAATGAAAAGACATAAAAACTTTCAAAAGCTCAGAAAAAAAAATAATGTGTATAAAGTGATTAATTTCAAGACTTGCAAATAAAATGCTAACTGTTTTTTTAGAAACAGGGTCTTACTCTGTCACCCAGGCTGGAGTGCAGTCTTGCAATTGATCATGGTTCACTGTAACCTCAAACTCCTGGGCTCAAGCAATCCTCCCACCGTACCCTCCAGTGTAGCTGGGACTACAAGGGTACACCACAAAGCCAGGCTAACTTATTAACTTTTTGTAGAGATACACTCTTGCTAAATTGTCCAGGCTGGTCTCAAACTCCTTGCCTCAAGTGATCCTTCAGCCTTGGCCTCCCAAAGGGCTGGAATTACAGGTGTAAGCTATTGTGCCCAGCCAAAGTTCTGATCTTTTATCAGTGTAAGAATGCACAGTCATGTCAAGCTGAAAGAAAAAAAGATGCTTGCAGCTTACATTTTCTACTATTTTGTCAGCACATGATTTTGAAAGTACGAAGCAGATTTAAATGTGTTAATTTTATTCACTCATATATGGATGGTGGGAGGAACATGAGGCAATTTGCCATTTCACTGCCTTTTCTTTGGAACTCTGCTACTTCTTTATTAATGATCCCTACCTCCATGTTATTTCTGATTCAAGTTTTATAGCACATATGAATAACCTATTAAAAACTGTGAGGTGGTGCCACATATGGTAATGCTATAATTAAATTTAACTTACCCAACGGAAATGTAAACATTGGTTACTATCAGAAATGGAATCATCAGGCAGAGGTGGATCTAGATGGCAACATCACAAGTAGTTGATGTTATTTTAATTTTCCATGAGTATCCTTTGGAATAGTATTATCTTTGGTCTCATATTTGAGAAAAATAGTATCATTAAAACAATAAACTGACTTAATTAAAAATGATAAAAATGTTTTCCATATTTGGTGTTTTGGGGCCAAATATACTGAAATTATTACCAAACCAAACCAAAAAAAAAAAAAAAAAAAAAAAAACAACAAAAAAAACTGACTTAAAAAATTTAATCAATAATTTTTGAAAGAGTTCTAATAAGAAATCCAATTCATGTAAAGCTATTGCTAGAGTCTTTTGGCTGATGTAATAAAGCGGCTTTGTAGAAAGGTGCCCTTAAGGTAAAATAAAATAAAATAAAAAAGTCTACCTTATTTAGGCTAGGGGCAGTGGCTCATGCCTGTAATCCTAGCACTTTGGGAGGCTGAGGTAAGAGGATCACTGGAGCCTAGGTGTTCAAGACCAGGCTGGACAACATAGCAAGACCTCATTTCTAAAAAAAAAAAAAAAGAAAAAGAAAAAATTAGCCAGGCCTGGTGGCCATGTGCCTGTAGTCCTAGCTACTTAGGAGGCTGAGTGAGGATCCCATGAATCCAGGAATTCAAGGTTACAGTGAGCTCTGCTCAGGCCACTACACTCCAGCTTGGGCACACAGAGTGAGACCCTATCTCAAAAAAAAAAAAGTCTATTTTATTTGAAGGAATCTTGGGGTCTACTTCTATATTATAAGATACCTTATTTTCCGTTAAAATTCAACAGCAGTTACATAATGTTGTCATACATGCAAATATATGTCTGAAAAGTATAATTAAAATCCTTGACTGCCTGTTAAAATTATTTTTTTGAGCATCATTCGATTTCATACAAAAAGCAAATTCAATTGCCACAGTCCTTCAAAAACATCTGGATAATAATATCAAAGATTCTAAGGTGATATTTTACATTTGAAAAGTCTAGACAATTATTTGTTTTTTTTTTTTTTTTCATTTAGATTCTCAGCAGAATAGACAATTATTTGTGCATGTGGTATTTTCCCATAGAATTTAACAACTTACAAAGTGATCATACCTCTTCAATACCAGCTATATTATTCACAGCAAGTTTTTTAAGAGAACTCTGAAGCTTCTTGTCATCAGCTGTAGCTGTTCTATGTACCACCTTCTTCTTTCTGCGAGCTGTACCCTGAAAAATAACGAAACAGAAGTGTTAACATGTCTAGCATCTGATAATTATAATCATGTCTTCCCATGCATCACAATAATCTAACTAAAACCCACACAAAAAACTGACTAAATAGTAATGATTAATAAGACTACTCAGACGTTGTGACTGTCAGCCTAACCCAGATTTCTGAAGGTCAGTTCTAGCCAATTCTTATTCTTATCTATTATCCAGTCTTTATCACTTAAACACAAAACACTGTTTATTAATAAAACACAATTTGTAACTTCAAGACAAGTTAGTGTACTTTATAACAATTTTCAAACATTATAAGGAATGTTTTCTTATAATACCTACCACCCCCTGCCAATAAACTCTAAAGATAGTCTGAGATTTTGTGAACTATGATATAATTAAGAAGTAAGTGCCTACTGTGTGAGTGTTCTAGAGTCCAAGAATCCAGGAAAGAAAAAGATCAAGTTCTTATTTGAAGGAGCATACATTATAGTCAGAGGAAAGAGTCGATAAACATATAAACAAATTAGATAATTTCAAATGGGATAAGTACTATTAAGAAAACAAAGACAGAACACAGTAAGCAACTGGTTAGCAGTAAAGCACTACTTTATTAGAATGTCCAAGGAAAGCCCCTCTGAAAAGGTGACATATAATGAATTGAGACCCACAACCAGGGCAAGAGTGATCCAAACAGAATAAAACAAGATTGAACTTGTCCTTTCTAGAGAGAGAAAATGGGCCAGTGTGGCTAGAGCAGAGTGAACAATGGGAAAGGAGGAAAACGGAATCAGAAGGATAGGCAAGGGCCAGGGAATGCCATGGACAGGAGCTGGAGTTTATTCTAATTGCAATAAGAAGAAATTGAAAGGTTTTAAGCATAACCGTGACTTCATCTGATTTATTTATGACTGAGGTTGCTGTGTGGAAAACGCAGTCCTATGAGAGATGAGGGCTATGGCACTGGAGATGGTGAGGGGTCAGGTCAGATTCTTATAAGAGACAACATGATTTACTGACCAGTTAAATGTGGGATATGAGAAAAAGAGGAATCTAGGATGATGTTTAGAATATTGGCCTAAGCAAATTGGTTGAAAATTATACTATTTACTGAGATTCAAAAAGTTCATTTCTAAATTGATACTTTGAAACTCTAAATACATTTTTTTTTTCCCATTGAAAAACTATTTAAAATAATGGATTAAATTCCTGGACCAATATATACAAATGTAACCTAAAGCAGAGCTGAAAACTACCAAAAGCAGCCTAAGTCTTAAGGGTTAAATCTTTCTAAAACTGGTAGCAATAAGGAGAAAGGAATGGTGGTTTCAATCTCTGGGTAACTTCTGCAGTAGTACTCAGAGAATTAGCCTTTTTTTTTTTATTGAGACGGAGTCTCGCTTTGTTGCCCAGGCTAGAGTGAGTGCTGTGGCGTCAGCCTAGCTCACAGCAACCTCCAACTCCTGGGCTCAAGCAATCCTATTGCCTCAGCCTCCCGAATAGCTGGGACTACAGGCATGCGCCACCATGCTCGGCTAATTTTTTCTATATATATTAGTTGGCCAATTAATTTATTTCTATTTATAGTAGAGATGGGGTCTCGCTCTATGCTCAGGCTGGTTTCGAACTCCTGACCTCGAGCAATCCACCTGCCTCGGCCTCCCAGAGTGCTAGGATTACAGGCGTGAGCCACCGTGCTCGGCCAGAGAATTAGCCTTATAGAGGGAGGCAGGGGTTTTAATCTCAGCAACTCTGGGCAGTGGAAGAGAGCTCTGGCAGCAAAGGCTGTGCTGACATCCAGTTGCTGAGGTATAACTATTTGCATAGATGGTCATTTATTTGTGAAGCATTCCTGACTTGGATAGCTCAGTTGCTTGCTGGATACCTCAACACAAATGATCCTCAAGCACCTCAAATTCAACATGTCTGAAAGCTTACCAGTCCACTAATCTATTCTTTCTATATTTCCTAAGTTTTGTAGCCAGTGGTACCAGAAATCTGCAGGTCATCCCAGACTCTTCTCCATGTTTTTCACCCTTCATACCCTATCAGTCATTAAACTCGTCAATCTCAAAACCCCTAAATTTGTGACCCACATAATAGAGCAATAGCCTCTCTATTTTTCTCCATGCCAAATTTCTACTTCATTCCATTTTCCACAATGCCAGCAGTTACTTTTCTAAAATGGCTGTCATTTCGTTCTTAAAACCATTCAATAGCTGCCCACTCCCTACACGTATAGGATAAATTCTCAAGCTCCTTAGTATGGCATATAAAACTATGATGGAACCCCAAACTACCTCTTCATTTCATTTCCTGCCATTCTCTATCCATTATGTACTCTAATCTAGCTGTAGTAAACTAAAACAAGCCATTCCATTAAGTACCGTGTTATCTCAGCACTGTGTGCATTTGCATGTATGGGAATGACAATCCCCTTTTCACCCTACCTCCATGAACTCTCTCACCTGTCTGCCTAGTGATAAATTTTTGTTTATCCTTTAAATAAAAGCTCAGTGATGACTTCCTTGTCTTCCCTAGGCAAGAACACCTTGTACTTCATTATAACACTCACTGTTCTGCATTGTAATTGTGAGCATGTCTCTCTTCCAAGTGGAGCTGTGTCAGGAGCAGGAAACCTTGACTTGTGCTCAATAAACAGCTAAATGAACACACCAACCACTGGTTTAAAATATGTAAGAGTGATGTGCTGCATCAAGCTCTTCCAGGTATATTCTATGGTTCTTGAATATCCCTAGTTTTTGCATTGGTACATTACATCACACTTGATGCTACAATGTGACTACTGTGGTTACATGAGTGGGTTAATGTGACTCCAGAATCATATAACTGTATCACTATGAAAGAATGAGAAAGTACTAGTTACTTCTTCCCTTCTTCCTCTTTTGTGCCCAACCAGAGGCTATGGTTATCATCACTGTAAATGATACAGTGGGGTGTGCTACATAAAGTACTGTCCTACTATCCCTACCTGAGGTCTGAGGTAAGGACTATTCTGTCTTTCCCTTTTGCAAAGATTGTACTGGGCAGAGATAACACTAGAATATTCTCCCTGAGTCCAGCGCCACAGCTAAAGGGAACCAAAGATTTTTGGTGTTCAGAACTAGCTCTTCCTTAGGCTTTAAAGTACATGGAGTAAGAAATCTCATATGCATATTCACCAACATGGTAGGAATTTGTGAGGAAAACCTGGCAATGAACAAAACATACAAACAGCTTGAGTGTCTCCAGTTAAACCTCTTATAAACCTAACTGCACAAGTAGATACATCCGGTCAAGAACAGGTAACCCTAACATTTGGTATGCCCTTTAGGCGAGTCTAACATAATAACAGCTATCATTCATTAAGCATCTACTTTGTGCCAGACACCATGTTAGGCATTTAAAAACATTGCCCTAATCTTCAGAAGCATCTTATGCAGGATTATTTCTCTTTTGCAGATAAGAAAATGGAAGCTTAACAAGGTTGGGTAACTTGCTTATGTCATATAACTAGCAGATGTTAAGAGTTAGGACTCAAACAAAGGTGGCTATTTCCATTGTACCATCATAGAGAAAAGTTTTCTATTTACCTATTTTAGGTCTGGACAAGTTATTTTCAAATTGGAATGTGGTTTGATTTTGATTATTGAAAAGATTTTAGATTTTCCAAGACCACAAGTCCAAAATAATACTATCTGGTTATCATACATTCTCCTATCAATTTTTCTTATGCCACACTCACCTTGCCCCCTATCCGGACCTGAGCCTGAAGTTTGGCTAACTTTTCTTGATTCATGCTGTTGGTAAATCTAGGGGGGGAAAAATAGATTTGTTAAAGTCACTGTTTTACCAAAATTAAAAAACTGTTTATGCAAACAGTACCTTCTGGTTCACTGAGCTTGCAGTATGCATTAACATCATGATCATATTAATACTGCCTATATTCTTAATAAATATTAATAACTAGTTCTAGCTTCATAAACCAGATATTTAAAAAAATCAAAATTAAATTACCATGAGGGAGGCAAATATACAAACAGAAAATAGAATGGGATTCAAAGTCACCTATTTGAAGATCCCTCCTTAAAAGATAATTCAGTTCTCTGACATTCAGTTAAACCTAACCAATTATGAAATCTCTGTAGTCAAGCCAGTTTTTTCCTCCAAAGATTTTTATAGCAGAGAGCTGTTACCAAATGTTATTAGCAAAATATTCAAGTAGATTTTTTTCTCCCAAATCACATTCTGTATTTCTTATAGACCACAAAGACAACAAAAAGAAAAAAAACTGAACAAAGAAGAAATTCAACAATAGGCTATCTAGCTGTCAAGATATCAGGTAGTCCTGTCCTCTATTCAAGGTCAGATGGTATGTTAATGTTGGGGAAAGAGAACCAGATTTCCAGACATTCAGCGTACTCTCCACAGTTCATATGATACCTTGCACTGATATAGTATGTCACACTTTCAAAGACATTCTTGCATACAGGATAAAATGCTTCATTGTACAGTTTAACAAAAACATATGTCTGCTACATTAATACTAAATTTGGTGCAGTCCTATCCACACTCAAGGGAAATTAAGAAAATAAAGCAAAAAAAATTAAAGAAAAAAATAAAAGAAAAAAAATACTAAATTTGGGGGGGAGGGAAGGAGACTTAAAACAAGTTTTTTAAAGCTAATCTCAATTTTGAAGACTTGAACATTATAAAATCATGAATCCTAGGCTGGTCAGTGATATTCCTAAGGGAAAAAAGTTCTTAAGTTTAGAATGGGTTATTACATTCCACACTATATAAACAATAAAAGCCAACTTAAAAGTCTTGTTTTACTTGTTCTGTGGATCAACAAATCATTACTGAGAAGTGAGGGAGGGAATAACTGATAGGCTGCTATCAAACCTTCTCTGGCCAATTCTCTAACCCATGTATAATCATCATTCAGATAAAAAAAAATATTGTTTTCTTCATTTGAAAGCTGAAAAAAATAAGAATCAAACTATTTTGTGCTCTGACACCGTACTCTGGCATTAATCTGTATGTATATCTTCTTTAAGCCAAATAAAGTCAGTTCCCAAATAACATTTAGAATTTATGATTCTTCACTCTTTGTTCAGCACCATATCACAATCCTTAAGTAGCTAAAAACTCTTTTATAGGAGGAAGTGTATTTAGAGTCCAAAACAAGAAATCTTAGGTGTGTGCCAATCTTAGCTCTGCCACAGACTTAAATTTGCTGATGTAAATCCCAATCTCTATACTCAAACATCCACAGAAAAGGATCAATATTCACTTTTCTCAAAGGAATGTGGCCATGAAGGTGTAGTAATAAACAAAGAGCTTAAGGATCTCCTGTCACAGAGGTGGGGTTGGGGAGGGGAAGAGTTTAAGGAATTTCTTACAAAAAAAGGGGCTAAGAGGGATAAATGAAAATATATTTGACACTGGGAGCCCCTCTGGGGGGCTGCATTTTGAAGTAACACTTCCCAAGAGAAGAGATGGAGGTTGAGAAGTCAAGACATAAAGAGTCCTGACTTGTTTGAGCCAAAAGCAAGAATAAAATTAATTCTTTAAATCAATGTGTTGATGAAAGAACAGATTCTATTCAGGTGTTCAGGACAACAGAATTGAGAAATCTTGTTCCCAAGGAGTATCTCAGAGAAAAAGGATTTTAGGGAGGTTGGAAACTTAAGGTGGTAGGGGAGGAGGAAGGGAGGTCTTTTCTCTGTTAGCAAGTTGGGGTGAGTGGAATTCAAGTAGGAAAGAGGACTGGACTCAGTCTATGAAAGAGATGTCAAGCTCAGAATCTGGAGTAGGCCTCAAAGATCACTTGGTTTAATTCTCTATTCCTCAACTGACCTTTACTTTATTGTACCCATCAATCGTGTCTTATATGTGAGGCCGTATCAATACTCACTAGCAGCAGGTTATAAATTATAAACAAAACAGTCATCTCTCTCCCAATTTAATAAATTAAGAAATGAGGGCTCAGAAGGGAGAAGTCCTTTTCTAAGCTCAAAAGGGGGAAGTAACTTCCTAAAGCCACATGATTACCGAGTTCTTCACTGGGGACCCAAGGATCTTTTAGCATTCTTCTCGAGGACTCAAGAAAGGGTGAAAATAATGAAGTTCACCTGTATTTATTGAGTGACTAAATTACAAGCATTGTAGTGGGCACTTTTACATCCATGTTTACACAGAGCCAAAAGTAATTTCAACCTTTAGTCCCTACTTTGTATTTTATGCAGGGTTTCTCTAAGACAAGCACAGGCTTAGGCATCAGAAAGACCACTAAAGGCTTCGGAAAGATTTTACTCTGAACTTGTATTACTCCTGCATTAGGAAAGGTTTAACGCCACATACTTCATAGAGTTGTTCTGAGGGTTAAATTAGATTAGGGCATAGCTCACAGAAGATACTCAATAAATGGTAACTATTGTTACCACTCCCGAGGGGACAGCTATGGTAAAGTGAAAGAACGTGGGAACGGAAGTTGAAACCGCCATTCACTAGCTGTGCAACACTGTGCCTGTCGGTCAAACATCGGGCAGTGTGAGGGGGTTTGGAAGTCAATATCTCAAAAGAGGCAGACTTGTAAACAAATACTGCCATTACAAGGTGAAGAGCGCTGCAACCGAGTTCGGGCTGCAGAGCTTGGGATGCTAACCTCAGTTTCCCTATCTGTAGACCGGGAGGATCAAATGCGATGACAACAGGGTGTATTAAAGCTCAAAGCTGACGACACTGCTGTAAGTAATGGGACAGAGAAGGGGCGCCCGCCGCCTCCTGGGACTGGATCCGGGCGGCAACAGCACGGGCCCGCTCGCCCACACAGGGGGCGGTGGTGCTGGGGACCTTCCCTCAGGTGCCGACCCCCAGCTGCGCCGCCGGTAACCGACAGGCCAAGCCAGCCGCCTCCGCCCCCACTCGCCGCGCCACGGCGGAAGTGGCAGCCCGAGCGGTTGGCAGGTATTGGAAGAAGAGGGCGGGGGGAGACCGTGCGCAGCGGCCTATGGCCGTGGAGTGGCGGGACCGCCGGGGGTCTCACCTGAAGCAGGGAGGGTCCTCCAACACCAGCACGCGGCAAGAGCAAGATGGCTGCCTCAGACGAGACAGAGAAAGACGACGGCGGCGGAGGCAGCGGCGGGAGCAGGGCGCACGTGACACAGCCGGCCCCGCCTCTCCTTCTCCGGAGTGGCCTATCCCGGGAGCGCATACTCGAACTACAAAACCCAGCGTGCTCTGCGCACCCCACTATTTCTATTGACGGCAGGTGCAGGTGGCCGCGCTGCATCCTGGAGTTTGCAGTCTTCCGAGCGTTCCATTGTGTCTGTGCCTGTAACTTGTAGGGAACCTAATAAAAGGGCAGTGTGTTTTTGTTTGGGTGTGTGCTTTTGTTCGGATGCCTTTTCACTGTGCATTAAGTACGCACTACAGGACT
This sequence comes from Microcebus murinus, assembly GCF_040939455.1. Lineage (NCBI taxonomy): Eukaryota > Metazoa > Chordata > Mammalia > Primates > Cheirogaleidae > Microcebus > Microcebus murinus. The sequence goes on along the minus strand of NC_134105.1, from coordinate 39,621,571 downwards.
GAACTAGTACCAGTTGGAAAGAAAGGAAATTTTGGCATGTTTGTTATGCAGCAGAGGGGGAAAAAATGGGAAAAAATACTTAACGCACACACACAAAAATATATTTAACCAGAAGCAGCTTTACACGTTAAATGCCTGCAGTGACTTATGTCCTGGTGTCCTAAATCCACATAGTTTTGCAATAAGAGGCCTCAAGTTAGATTTTCTCAGAGCTTGCATCAGTTGGTTGCATCATCCTTGAGTGGAAATACTGCAGTTGCAAAGAAACATAAGGTCCTGCGCTGCTTCTCCAGTGGGAAAGGGCATGTCTCCAAGGCACAAGACCGAGCACCGCAGGTTGCCAGGTTTCGTCGGAGACCTGACCAGGAACCTAACAATTAAATCCAGCTGTCCAGTCTTTTTTAATTGTGGAGGGGTAAGGGTAATCCAAGGCCAACGGGTAACCCGCCCTCCGTTGTGAGCCTCAGACTTCTCCAATCAATAATTTGCATTTGAATACTGAGACCTAGAGCAGCGGTTCGGGGGGAGGGGCGAGACTGGGTGGCGGAGGCCGCCTTCAACGGTTTTCTCGAACCTTTCCCCCGCCCCCACTGTCTTGGCCCAGCTTTTCCTGCTTATTCCCGGGACCTAGACGTCCAGAATTGGAGAAAAGCAACTCACACTCCAGACCAACTCCAGTAACCCTTCTACGTGATCTGCACCTTTAAACTCACCCCCTTCCAAGCCGGACCCCGGAGGCACCACCCACATCCGTCTAACATCACTTCCTTTAGAGTTTGGGGGAAAAAAAACACCTGGGAACGCGAGGGGTTGGGTTCAGCCGCGTTTGGGGAGCTGTACGGACCTTCTGCTAGGACTCCGGCCCTGTGTCCGCTCAGCCCAGTGGCCCCGCGCACCTACTACAATGGAGCTGCAGCCTCGTCTCGGGGCCACCTGTTTGCTGGGCTTCAGTTTCCTGCTCCTCGTCATCTCTTCTGATGGACATAGTGGGCTTGGAAAGGGTCAGACCGCGTTCTTATCTTGATCTTTACTGTTCCTGGTCCCTAGCCCAGTATAACCCTCTTCTTGCCCTAACACCGCTCCCCTACCGTTCTATCTCTTGGGCTACTCCAGATTTCTTTTTATCTTCCCCAATCGTTCCTGGATTTTGAAGATTTCTTGGGGTGGGGAGTACCGGGTCTGGCGAATGTTAAAAAGGGGGAAGTTGGCCGGGCTCGGTGGCTCAAGCCTGTCTGTAAACCTAGCACTCTGGGAGGCAGAGGCTGGAGGATCACTTGAGGTCAAGAGTTAGACACCAGCCATGAGCAAGAGCGAGGCTCTGTCTCTACTAAAAATAGAAAAAATTAGTGGTGCGTGGTGGCTCGCGCCTGTAGTCCCAGCTATTTGGGAGGCTGAGAAAGAAGGATTGCTTGAGCCCAGGAGCTTGAGGTTGCTGTGAGCTATGCTAATGCCAGGGCACTCTACCCCAGGTGACAGAGCAAGACTCTGTCTCAAAAAAAAAGGGTAGAGGGAGAGTTGTACTTCAGACCTCTTTAAATTTATGGTTGGGTTGGGGGAAGGAATGCCTGTAAATTAGGAAAAACATGTTTAAGAGCCCAGCTTGGTGCCTACCACGTGGTAATAGGTCTTCAGAATGGTCACCTTCCCTCCTCGAAGAAATAGGGCCTTTGGGGACCAGCATATGCAGAGACTTCTGCTCTGAGTCTGAAGGTTCCTCACCTCTTCCTTGAAGAGTTAGGTTACTGCCCCCACATTGCCCTTGGGAAATAGCAGCTGCATCGCCCGAGAAGTGTTTGGTGTATGAGAAATGGCCTCACCAGCTCTTTCTTAGTTGAAAATTGGATTGATTGTGAACTCAGTTTGTGCTTTTCTAAGTAGTTGAGTTGTAGCATGGATCCCAACCTCCTATTTTTTTTTTTTTTTTTTTTTTTTTTACTGACCTTACTATTGAATGATTCTGCTGCAGTCCTGCTCTTTTTGTTTTCTCTTATCCTCCCTATTTGCACCTATGAGATTGGGTGGACATGCAGTGTACCTGAATGCAATCACTCCTTCATTCAGTAAATAATTTTGATTACCTATCATATTTCAGGCACTATCCTAGGCATTAGGGATATAGTTATGAGCAGGACAGGACAAGATTCCTGCTGTCATGGAGTTTATATTCAAGTCAGAGAGACAGTGAACTTATGAACAAATTAATAAAGATGACAGTTTCAGTGAGTGATAAGTACTGGGAAGAAAATAAGACTGTGATGGAATAGGAAGTAGAAAGGCTGGGGAGGATGAGGGAGCTGGCATCATTTTAATTTAAATTTTTTTTTTTTTTTTTTGGTAGAGATAGGGTCCTGCTGTGTTGTCCAGGCTGGTCTTGAACTACTGGCGACAGGCAGTCCTCTTGCCTCCATCTCCCAAAATGCTAGGATTACAGGTGTGAGCCACCACACCTGGCCTGGAATGTTTTAAATACTGACAATCCCATTTTAAAACAGACTGTGTACTTAGAGTAAAACTGTAAGTACTGAGGGAAACAGAAGCGTATAGTGTTAGGAATGTGGGTTTAGTTCTGAGTTTTAATTTGTTCTACCACTGACCAGCTACGTTGCTTGGGGCAAGTTTCTTAACCTCTCAAAGCCTCAGTTCCTCATCTGCAAAATGGACATAATAACTACCTCAAAAACTCAACAAATAATTTACTCTGTTCCAGTTAATGTGTTAGATGTAGGCAATACCTTGGAGTCAGGTATTTAATATGTTTATTCCTTGTTAGACGTTAAGTTCTGTGTGGTTTTTCCAGTTACATTACTGTGTAATAAACCACCCCAAAATCTAGTGGCATGAAGAAATCATTTTATTTTGCCCACGATTCTGTGGATCAGGAATTTGAACAAAACACAGTGGAAAGGCTTGTCTCTATTCTATGATGTCTGCGGCCTTAGCTCAGTTACCGCTCCATGTGATCTTTCTGTAGGGGCTGCTTTGAGCTCTTTCTTATAAGGCAGCTAGATTCCAAGAGTGAATGGCACAAGAAAACTAGGTGGAAATGCACAGCATTTTTATCATCTAGCCTTACAAGTCACATAACATCACTTGCGCTGAACTATGTAGGGGCAGGTTCAAGGGGAACGACATTAACACCCCCACCCTCAATTGGAGGTATGTTGAGGTCACATTGTAAGAAGAGCATGTCTACCAGAGGGATCCAGGATTATTTCTGTCTTGTTTATGCTCAGGAATATTTGTTGGAAGAAGAAATGAATGATAAACATGATTATTGTGATCCCTGTCTTTTTCCAGCCTACAGTCTGGTGAGATATCAAGACAAGTAAAGAGGCAATTACATGACAGGGTGGTATGTACTTTGAGCAGAGGAATACGGGGTAAGTGTAGGAACACATCATAGAAGGGCAACTTAGGGCAGGGGAGCTGGGTTGTGAGGATTCAATGAAAAAACAAAAGGTACTTAATTGCCTGTGTCCCATTAGAGGCAAAGAAAAAAAAGGTTCTTAATATTGTGTCACATACTTAGAAAGTATTTAGTAAATGTTAATTGATATTATTTTCTCCCATGGAGAAATATTTAATTATTTCTAAAGGGAATTAATAATATTTCAAACTTTTATATATCTCTTGGGTATAGATTCTTGGAAAATAGATTATACCCTACCCACCTACTTCCCAAAAAAGTGCTACCCAAGGCAGTTGTTCCCGAAAATATTTTTTTTTTTTTTTTTTGAGACAGAGTCTCACTTTGTTGCCCGGGCTAGAGTGCCATGGCATCAGCCTAGCTCACAGCAACCTGAAACTCCTGGGCTCAAGTGATCCTTCTGCCTCAGCCTCCCCAAGTAGCTGGGACTACAGGCGCGCACTACAACGCCCAGCTAATTTTTATGTTATTAGTAGAGATGGGGTCTCACTCATGCTCAGGCTGGTCTTGAACTCCTCACGTCAAGTGATCCTCCTGCCTTGGCCTCCCAGAGTGCTAGGATTACAGGTATGAACCACTGTGCCAGACCCTAAAAATCTTGATGAGAGGGATTTCTTCCCAGATGTTTAAGTAGCTCTGAGTCTTTCCAAAAGATGGCCTGGTGGTTTGCAGAGAAGGGAGGCTGATTCCCACAGGTTTCATTAAGATGAGGAAGCACAATGGTATGGAGTGTGCAGTAAATATTAATAGGAATTAGGAGGCCTGAGTTTTAATCCTGTTCAGGCCATTTAGCCAGCTCTGGTCCTCCATGGTGACCATTTATTAAATGACAAAGTTGGACTAGAAATGGTTCCTAAGAGTCCTACTAGCTCCAACATTCTGGAGTTCTAAAATAATTTCATTGTATTCCATGGGCTAAACATTTGGAACACATCACCTATGGGGAGAGGTGTAATGAGCAACATTTACTGTACATTTACTATCTTCCAAGTGCTGTTATGTGCATTTTTTTATTTATTGACTGGTTTAATCCTCATAATAACCCTATGAGGTGGCTAATATTTTTATCATTATCTCCATTTCATAGATGAAGAACCTAAAATGAGGCACAGGAGTCACACACTTAGCAAGCAAGTAGACTAGCTGGAATACAAATCCCAGAGCCAGTCCCTTTAACCAGTACATCACTCTGGCCTCTCAGTGCAGAAACTTCTCTGGAAAGTTTAAAGGAGAAATTAGAAAGTTGTCTTTAGGGGCAGTTCATGTGCTCTTCTGCCTGAAACAGAAATGGATGATTCTGTCAAGTCTCTGGAGTAAAAAGTTAGCATTAATATGGATGAAGTGTTTACCTTAATATTTGCCTTCCACACCATATCCTATCACAACTCTATGGGATAGATATTTTTGTTAGCCATATTTTGCATTTGTGAAAACTAAGTGGCTGAACAAGGATTCCAATTTAGATCTGTTTGACTGAGACAAAGATTATTTAGCCATTATATTATTCTACCTGTCAGGTATAGTGTTCCCTGTTTTAGACACTTGGTTGCCAACTCTGTCACTTAACCTTTCATTATTTAGGTTTCTTGAGCTGAGAGGAGGTGGATAATACTTTTCTGATGTCTTTACACTCATTAAAACTATTTTAAAATGAAGCTTGGAAATTATTATTTTTTTTTCTGAGACAGAGTCTTGATCTGTCACCCCAGATAGAGTGCAGTGGCATCATAGCTCACTCTCAACCTCAAACTCCTGGGCTTAAGCGATCCTCCTGCCTCAGCCTCCCTGAGTAGCTGTGACTAGTAGAGATGGGGTCTCGGTCTTGCTCTTGACCTCAAACGATCCTCCCGCCTCCCAGAGTGCTAGGATTATAGGCGTGAGGCACCATGCCCAGTCTGGAAATTTGGATGTAAATGCTGTGTTTAGAAATGATTGTTTTTCCTTTTTATTTTTTAAATTAATGTTTTAGGGAAAGAGCTACTGATATAGGAGATGTTAGTTTACAGATAACTGGCATAAATCAAGTGGCTATGCAGGTGATACCTTAGGAAACTAGGCTGTCTTCAGATTTCCATGTTGCATGGGTATGAGTATGGGTGGTGCTGGGGAGTCGATGATTTTAGTAACAAGGTAAAAACTGTACCTTTTTAAGTTCTTTTTGAAAGAGAAACAAAAGGACCCAAGTTTCCAGATCTTAAGTTAGTGTTCTCATTCCGCTTTGGTGAAGCTGCATTTATGCATTTAATCTTTGCTAGAGAGACAGTAAAATGTAGTGATTGGTTCTAACTACAGATCTTGGAACTCAACCACCTAGATTCTAGTTTCAGCTCTGCCACTCACTGACAATGTAACCTTGGGAAAGCTATTTAACTTCAACTTCCTTATCTATAAAAAGGTGATAATTAGAGTTTCTACTCATAAGGTTATTGTGAGGATTAAATAATACGTCTAAAGCATTAAAAATGTACCTGGCACATAGTAAATGTCATATAAGTATTAGTTATTAATATTTGTATCATAATATTTTCATTATTACATAAAGTAAGCACTCAAATGATGGTGGTGATTATTACTATTATGAAAAATTGTAGTATACTTTTTTTTTTTTTTTTTTTTTTTTTGAGACAGAGTCTCACTTTGTTGCCCAGGCTAGAGTGAGTGCCGTGGCGTCAGCCTAGCTCACAGCAACCTCAAACTCCTGGGCTCGAGTGATCCTTCTGCCTCAGCCTCCCGGGTAGCTGGGACTACAGGCATGCGCCACCATGCCCAGCTAATTTTTTATATATATATCAGTTGGCCAATTAATTTCTTTCTATTTGTAGTAGAGACGGGGTCTCGCTCTTGCTCAGGCTGGTTTTGAACTCCTGACCTTGAGCAATCCGCCCGCCTCGGCCTCCCAAGAGCTAGGATTACAGGCGTGAGCCACAGCGCCCGGCCAATTGTAGTATACTTTTTAATGCAAATTCTCAAAGAAGTTTTTTGTTTGTTTGTTTTTTGAGACAGAGTCCCACTTTGTTGCCCAGGCTACAGTGAGTGCCGTGGTGTCAGCCTATCTCACAGCAACCTCAATCTCCTGGGCTCAAGCAATCCTCCTGCCTCAGCCTCCTGAGTAGCTGGGACTACAGGCATGCGCCACCATGCCTGGCTAATTTTTTCTATATGTATTAGTTGGCCAATTAATTTATTTCTATTTATAGTAGAGATGGGGTCTTGCTCAGGCTGGTTTAGAACTCCTGACCTCGAGCAATCTGCCTGCCTCGGCCTCCCAGAGAGCTAGGATTACAGGCAAGAGCTACCACGCCCGGCCTCAAAGAAATTTTATACATGTGGTAGGCTGTATTACACCTCTAGACTTACTCTTAGGGGTGTTGCAGTAGAACAGCTTGGGAAGTGTTGGGGTACTGGAAAAGCATGCTAATTAGGAGTCAGGAGACCTAGATTTCGGTTGTGGTTTCTTTTTTGGGGGGTATGGATAGTTTCTTCTCTTTTCTAGGCCTCAGTAAAATATAAGGGCTGACTAATTGATCTGTAGGATTGTGACTCTTTAAATTTGTTAAAGTTAAGTAAAATTAAAAATTAAGCTCCTCAGTTGGATTGGCCCCACATTTCAAGTGCTCAGTAGCCACATGTAGCTAGTGGCTACCATAGGTAGAACATTTCCATCATTGCAGTAAGTTCTATTGAACAGTGCTACTCTATGGTCTTTATTAGCAATAACCTCCTATGGTTGTAAGCTTTGTCACCTAACTTCTGAGTGACCTGAGTTTATGGAGAAATTTTATTTAACCTGATATTAATGTATCTTCTCCGACTTTCTTTTGGTTAGCATTTGCCCCGTATCTGTTTATTCATCAATAATTTTACTTTCGATTTCTATAAGTCCTCTGTTTTAGGTGTGCCCTTATAAATATCATAGAGGTACTTTTTTTTTTTAAGCCATATCTGATAATTTTTGTCTTTTAACTTTAATTGGTAAGTTTAGTCCATTTATGCTTGTTGTGATTATTGACAGAGTTGCTCTTGTTTCTCTTACTCAATTTCTTTCTTTCTTTCTTTCTTTTTTTTTTTTTTTTTTTTTGAGACAGAGTTTTTCACTTTGTTGCCCAGGCTAGAGTGAGTGCCGTGGCGTCAGCCTGGCTCACAGCAACCTCAAACTCCTGGGCTCAAGCAATCCTCCTGCCTCAGCCTCCTGAGGGACTGGGACTACAGGCATGCACCACTATGCCTGGCTAATTTTTTCTATATATATTAGTTGGCCAATTAATTTCTTTCTGTTTATAGTAGAGACGGGGTCTTGCTCTTGCTCGAACTCCTGAGCTCAAGCAATCTGCCTGCCTCGGCCTCCTAGAGTGCTAGGATTACAGGTGTGAGCCGCTGTGCCCAGCCTCTCTTACCCAATTTCTATCTCTGGTTTTTTCTAGGCTTTTTTTCTACAACCCCCTTTTTGCCCTTGCTTTAGGGATTGAGTATTTGCTTGGTTTTTTGTATGTATTTTGTCTCCTTTATTAGTTTGGAAGTTGGCACTCCAGTTCTTTTCTTTTAGTGGTTACTCTTGAATTTTTACTTGCATACTTAACAAAATCTAACATTATCTTAACCCCAAATGGTAAGAGGGCATTTAACTTCAATCACCCCCTCTTTACTTATAATTAGTTGTTGTCTAGCATTTTAGTTTTATTTTTAATTTCTTTTTTAATTAATTAATTTAGAGACAAAGTCTTGCTGTTTTACCCAGGCTAGCTTTGAACTCCTGGGCTTAAGCAATCCTCCTACCTCAGCCTCCTGAGTAGCTGGGACTCATTTTAATTTGATTACCTCTGTAAAGATTCTGTCCCCAAATAAGGTTACATTTTGAGGTACTGGGTGTTAGGACTCCAACATCTCCTTTTTTTGGGATACACAGTTCAACCCGTAACATCACCTATAGTCTGTTTTCAGCACAGGGGCCAGAGCAATCCTGTTGAAACACAAATCACATCATGTTATTACTCTGCTCAAAATTCTCCAGGACCTCAGTAAAACCCAGAGTCTTTATGGTGGCCTGTAAGGCCCTACATTGTCTGCTCCCTCCCTTGCCTCTTTGTGCTTATCTTCTACTTTGAAAGATAGTACTATGTAGTGCTTAAAAGCAAGGAGCCTGGACCTTGGCTGCCGAGGTTCAGATCCCAGGTCTGACATTCACTAGCTATGTGACCCTGGGAAAGTTACTTAAACTTTGTGCCTAAGTTTTCTCATCTGTAAAATGGATTTATAAGAGTATCTACCTCATAGGGTTGTTATAAGGATCAATATTTGTAAAGTACTTACAATAGTGCTTGGTATGTATATTAATAGCAAATACTTGTAGCAATTCTCAAGTCCCATATACTGTTTTGAGCTCTTTAAGATATTCATTTATTCTTTTTTTTTTTTTTTTTTTTTTTGAGACAGAGTCTCACTTTGTTGTCCAGGCTAGAGTGAGTGCCATGGCGTCAGCCTAGCTCACAGCAACCTCAAACTCCTGGGCTTGAGTGATCCTTCTGCCTCAGCCTCCCGAGTAGCTGGGACTACAGGCATGTGCCACCATGCCCGGCTAATTTTTTACATATATATCAGTTGGCCAATTAATTTCTTTCTATTTATAGTAGAGACGGGGTCTCGCTCTTGCTCAGGCTGGTTTTGAACTCCTGACCTTGAGCAATCCGCCCGCCTCGGCCTCCCAAGAGCTAGGATTACAGGCGTGAGCCACAGCGCCCGGCCTTCATTTATTCTTATAGCAACTCTATGAGGCGGGTGCTATTACCCTTATTTTATAGCTGAGGAAACATTTCACAGGTAGGGAAAATTACTTAACTTGCCCAAAGTCACAGTTAGTAAGTGGTAGAACTAGGGTTTAGGGAGTCTAGGTCTAGAGTCCATGCTGTTACATGATACTGCTTAATAAATATTTATTTATTGAAATAATAATGAATAGTGAATAACTGATGAAGGAGAAAATCTCTCAGTTTATCTACAAATGTCTATTTTGCCCTTGTTTTTGAAAAATAGTTTTGCTGGGTACATAATTCTAGGTTAGAGTTTTTAGAGTTTTTTTAAGAGTTAGAGTTTTTTTTTCCCCCAGCATTTCAAAGATGACATTCTGCTGTCTTCTGATTTCTGTTGTTCCTGTCAGTCTAATTATTGATCATTTATAGGAAATATATCATTTCCCTTTGACTGCTTTTAAAATCTTCTCATTGTTTTTGTTGCTGTACAGTTTCACAACACTTAAGTGTTCATATATTTTGTTTTTATAATTTATCCCAATTAGTACACATTATGAAGAAATCTGCAGATGCATGTTTTATCTTGTTCTTGAAAATGATCAGCCATTATCTCTTCAAATATGTCTTTTTTCGGCCAGGAACGGTGGCTCATGCCTGTAATCCTAGCTCTCTGGGAGGTCGAGGCGGGCGGATTGCTCAGGGTCAGGAGTTCGAAACCAGCCTGAGCAAGAGTGAGACCCTGTCTCTACTATAAATAGAAAGAAATTAATTGGCCAACTAATATATATAGAAAAACTTAGCCGGGCATGGCGGTGCATGCCTATAGTCCCAGCTACTCGGGAGGCTGAGGCAGTAGGATTGCTTGAGCCCAGGAGTTTGAGGTTGCTGTGAGCTAGGCTGACGCCATAGCACTCACTCTAGCCTGGGCAACAAAGCAAGACTCTGTCTCAAAAAAAAAAAAAATTAAAAAAAATATGTCTTTTTTCTTCATCTCTTCATTCTGAGACTCCAATTTTATATTTATTAGACTTTCTCAATCTCCATATCTCTTGGCATCTCCTTCATAATTCCCATCTCCTTGTCTCTTTGTGTTCCATTCTGAATAACTTTTTTTTATCTTTCTCTCCACCTCTCTCTTTTTTTTTTTTTTTTTTTTTTTTTGAGACAGAGTCTCGCTTGTTGCCCAGGCTAGAGTGAGTGCCATGGCGTCAGCCTAGCTCACAGCAACCTCAAACTCCTGGGCTCAAGCAATCCTGCTGCCTCAGCCTCCCGAGTAGCTGTGACTACAGGCATGCGCCACCATGCCCGGCTAATTTTATATATATATTAGTTGGCCAATTAATTTCTATTTATAGTAGAGACGGGGTCTCGCTCTTGCTCAGGCTGGTTTCAAACTCCTGACCTCGAGCAATCCGCCCGCCTCAGCCTCTCAGAGTGCTAGGATTACAGGCGTGAGCCACCGCGCCCGGCTACACCTCTCTCTTTTTTAAAAAATTCAAACTATCCATTGAATGTTTTAAAAATTGATAGACTTTACAGCTCTAGGTCTACAGAAAAATTAAGTAGAAAATACAGAGTTCCTATATATGCCCTTCCCCCATCCCTCCCCCACTTCTATTAACATCTTGCATTAATGTGGTACATTTATTATAATTGATGAGCTAATATTGATACATTATTATTTAATATTAACTCAAGTTCCTAGTTTACATTAAGGTTCAATCTTGGCGTTGTACATTCTATGGGTTTTGACCAATATATAATGATGTATGCATTCGTTTGCTACGGCTGCCATAACAAATACCATATACTGGGTGGCTTAAAAAACAGAATTTTATTTTCTCACAGTTATGGAGGCTGGAAGTCCAAGATCAAGGTCTTGGAAGGGTTGGTTTCTTTTTTTTTTTTTTTTTTTTGAGACAGAGTCTCGCTTTGTTGCCCAGGCTAGAGTGAGTGCCGTAGCGTCAGCCTAGCTCACAGCAACCTCAAACTCCTGGCTCAAGCAATCCTCCTGCCTCAGCCTCCCAAGTAGCTGGGACTACAGGCATTCGCCACCATGCCCGGCTAATTTTTTGTATATATTAGTTGGCCAATTAATTTCTTTCTATTTATAGTAGAGATGGGGTCTCGCTCTTGCTCAGGCTGGTTTCGAACTCCTGACCTTGAGCAATCCGCCCGCCTCGGCCTCCCAGAGAGCTAGGATTACAGGCGTGAGCCACCGCGCCCGGCCGGGTTGGTTTCTTTTGATGGCTGTAGTCTCTCTCTGTCTTCACAGGGTCTTTCCTGTGTGTCTGTCTGTGTCCTAATCTCCTCCTCTTTGAAGGATTAGGGCTCACCCAAATGATTTCATTTTACCTTAATTACCTCTTTAAAGTCTGTATCTTCAAATACAGTCACATACTCAAGTACTGGTGGTTAGGACTTCAACTCTGAATTTTGGGGTTTAGGGGACACAATTCTGGCCATAATAACCTATATCCACTGTTATGGTATCACACAGAATAGTTTCTCTGCTGTAAAAATACCCTATGCTCCACCTATTCATCTCTCTCTCTGCCCCACAAACCCCTGGCAACCACTGTCTTTTTACTATCGCCATAATTTTTCCTTTTCCAGATTGTCATGTAATGGAAATTACATAGTATGTAGCCTTTTCACATTGGTCTTTTCCACTTAGCAAGGTACATTTAAGGTTCTTTCATGCCTTTTTGTGGCTTGATTGCTCATTTCCTTTTTTCACTGAATATCTATTCACTTTGAATTTTAATAGTTCTATTTTTAATTTCTAGAAGTTCTATTTGGTGCCTTCACAGATTTGCCTATTTGTATATTGCATGCCTGTTTTTGTGATTCCATGTTTTATTTCTTTAAATATTTCTTACATATTTATTTTTTTATTCTGTGGCAGATAATTCTAATATCTGAAGCTGTCAGGGTCTAAATTTGTTTGTTGCTTCTGCTCTTGTGGTGACTTGTTTTCTTACATTTTTGGTGCTCTAGGATTGTGAGCTCATAATGGTTGCTCTTCATCACTGGCTACTATCCTGGAGGCCTAATGTGAAGAATGCTTTCCTCCAGAAGGATTTGGCATTTGATTCACATAGAAACCAGGAGTTTCACTGGTCTGGAATCACATTAGTCACTTTTGAGGGTTGGATTAATATGGGAGTGTCAGATTCATCTCCATTTGCCACATCATAATGGACATTGGCTTTCAAGGCTGCCTTACCTTTTGCTTGTTGCTCACTGTTTTTCATCTGGTTTTAGCTTACTTTGTGTTTACGGAGGGATTTCTGTTATTACTGTGACACAGTCTAATGAGTACATTCTAAAAGTCTATTTTATCTAAAGACTTCATTGTTTTGTAAGTGCATATCCCTTTTAGACTTTGTAGTTGGGCATGTCACCAAAGCAGGATTCAGTTGCTGGAGTTTAGGTATTGACTGATAGAATGATGTTGATCATGTTAAACACCTTTAAGTCCCCCTGGGCATCCTCCCAATTTCACTCTCAGTCATTCACTCTTCAGGATCAAACTTTGAGCCCTAGGCAAATGACACATTTTCTCTTGGCCAGCAGCCCATGCCATTAGGAATGAAAAGTTTGGCTATTGCCTCTGTGTGCTAATCTGGATGACCTTTTGTTTCCCTGTGGTAGCACTGATAAAAATCAGATTTGAATTTACTTCTGGGAAAGAAAGGTCTGGAAAACAAGTATAGTAACCAAAAAGGCACAGGATTGATGTTTACATCTCAGCATGGCCATTTAGCAATTATGTGACCTGGTACAGATTATTATGTAACTTCTCTGAGCCTCCAAAGTCTCAACTATAAAGAATAACAAAAGCTTCTGCTTAACTGATCACTTACAATATACTAAGCACTATGCTAAGTTTTTTGCATATAGTTCTTATTTAATATTCAGTAACAACCTTATGAGATATAGTTATTATGCCTATTTTAATAATGAGAAAACTGAAGTGTAGAGAGGTTAAGTAAAATTGGGTTAATATTAAGGCCAAATTAAATACTTATTCACTTATTTTTAGAGATGGGATCTCGCTATGTTAGCCAGACTGGCTTTGAACTCCTGAGCTCAAGTAATCCTTCGGCCTCAACCTCTTGAGTAGCTGGGACTACAGACACACACCACCATGCCTGGCATGTTAAGACCAAATTTAAATGAGATAACACATGTAGTATGCTGTGTAAATATAAAGTGGTCAATACATAGCAAATGGGATTATTATGATTATTAACATTTTTTAGATATAAAATTAAGTCTTTTATGTAATATGGACTAAATAAGATTTATTTGCTAATGAATATTTTATGGAGCACTTACTATGGTATTGCTAATGCTAGGGAAACAGGAGAGAATAAAACAAATATGGTCCCAGCACTTAGGGGAACTCCCCTTGGGAGTGAGGGAGATGGATCCATAAACATTTACAATTTAGCCTGGGAAATGCTGTGATGGAACAAGAATAGGGTACTTTGGGAGTCAGCAAAGATAAACCAGATGCCCTCTAGGCTTAGATCTGAAAAGTGAGTTGGAGGTAAGAGTGGGGAGGAAAGGCACAGGTAGCAGCGATAATGAAAGTCTGGAGGGGAGAGAATGCATGCTGAGTCTAAAGAAGTGAAAGTATTTTTGTTTATAGCCTTTTAGGAAAAATATGGAAAGTGAGGCTGGAGAGGTGGGCAGGCACCATATTCTCAAAGGCTTTGTAGTAGGCCCTGCTGCAAGAGTTGGACCTTTATCCTTAGGGCACTGGAAAACCTCTGAAAGTTGTTTACCCACCAGTGATGTGATTTAAAAAGATCACTCTGGCTGAATTATTGGAATAATAACAACAATAGCTTTAAATCCTTATACCAACACTTGGGGGTAAATATTATTATCTTGATTTTATAGATGAAGAAATTAGAACTTAGCTTACTTTACCAACAAAAATTCACACATTTAATAAGAAGTGGAATCATGGATCCATGTCTTTCTGAATCTAAAGTTGTATTGATGTATCACCTTCAACTAGTTATGATTTATTATTGCTTTATGTTTAGTCTGTGAAAAATTCGTACTCACTCTTATAGTATTAGCATATTCTGTGATAGTTTACAAAGCATTTCACATCTTTATTGAATTTAATCTCCTCAAAACTATGAATTAGGTGGTGTTATCTCCATTTTACAGGTATGAAAACTGAGGCTTGAGGTAGGGGACCATCCATGGCCCCACATACCTAGAAAGTGATGGAGGTGGAACTTGAATGCCAGGCTCTTGAAAGATGAAAACCTTTAAAAAAATTTTTTTTTTTAATTTGTAAGAACATTTTTTTAGTAGGTATCTTGTGAACATGCCACACTTTTTCTTGGGTCTGTGCCCCTTTGTTCATTGTGTGAATGTTTATAAGGCTCTTTCCTTCCAGGTTTTGGAGATCATATTCATTGGAGGACACTAGAAGATGGAAAGAAAGAAGCGGCTGCCAGGTACAAAACATGGTTTTAGGTCATTTATGGTGGTAAAATACTTTCCAGCTATCAACTTTAGATTAAGTTTAGGTGAAGGGCTATGCCAAGGCAGAGTAGGAACTAAATAGTTGCCTGATAACAACAATAATACTAGCTAACATTTATAGTTGATGTTTGGACAATACAGGTTTGAACTGCACAGGTCCATTTACATGTGGATTTTCTTCAATAAATATGTTGAAAAATATTTTGAAGAATTTTGACAATTTGAAAATACTTACAAAATGAACCATGTAGCCTTGAAATATAAAAAACATTAAGAAAAAGTTAGGTATGTCATGAATATATAAAATATATGTAGAAACTAGTCTATTTTATCATTTACTACCATAAAATAATATAAAACTATTATAAAAAGTTATAATTTATCAAAACTTATGCACACAAATACTTATAGACCATACATGGAACCATTTGTAGTTAAGAGAAATGTAAACAAACATAAAGATGTAATATTAAACTATAACTGCATAAAATTAACTATAGTATGTATTGTACTACTGTAATAATTTCATAGCCACCTCCTGTTGCTATTGTGGTGAGCTCAAGTGTTTCAGAGTATCTGCTTAAAACACCGTATGATACTAATAATCTTCATGTGAGCAGTTTCTCTAGTAAATTGTGTCATAGTAAAAAGTGATCTCTCTCGGTTTTCATGTATTTTTCATGGTAAGTTTAGTGAAATACCATAAACCTAGAATAACATCATGGAACCCATACAAAGTGCCACAAGTGATGCCAGAAATGTTCCCAAGAAGCAGAAAAAAGTCATGATGTTACAAAAAAAAAGTTAAATTGCTTGATATGTATCATAGACTGAGGTCTGCAGAGGTGGCTGTCACTATTTCAAGAAGAATAAATCCAGTGTAAGGACCATTGTAAAAAAAGAAAAGGAAATTTATGAAGCTGTCACTGCAGCTACACCAGCAGGCACAAAAACCTTACAGTTTTTGTGAAATATCTTTTTCTCTTATCTTGAAAATGCAGCTTTTATGTGGGTGCAGGATTGCTATAAGAAAGACATACCTATAGACTCTAATTTGAGAAAAAAATGAAGTCATCATATGACAAAAAAAAGGCGAAGGACCCAAAGCTGGAGAATTTAATGCCAACAGGGAAGGTCTGGCAATTTTAGAAAGAGGATTGGCTTTAAAAATGTCAAGATAAAAGAAGCAGCTTCTGCTGACCAAGAGGCAGCAGATATGTTCCCAGACACCATTAAGAAAATCACTGAGGAGAAGGGATATGTGTTTGAACAGGCTTTTAATGCAAATGAAAATGCCCTATTCTGGGAAAAAAAGTACCACAAAGGACATTTATTAGTAAGGAAGAGAAGAGAACACCAGGATTGAAGGCAGGAAGGGATAGTCTAACTCTTGTTTTGTGCAAATGCAGTCGGGTTTATGATCAGAACTACCCTTATCTATAAAGCTGCTAACTCCTAATCCTTGAAGAGAAAAGATAAATACCAGCTGCCAGTCTTTTGGTTTGTACAATAGGAGGACCTGGATGACAAGAACCCTTTTTCTGGATTGGTTCCATCAATGCTTTGTCCCTGATGTCAGGAAATACCTTGAAAGTTCTTTTGATATTAGACAATGCCTGGGTCACTTAGAGCCCTATGAACACCAAAGGCATCAACACCAAAGGCATCAAAGTGGTCTACTTGCCCCAAACACAGCATCTCTAATGCAGCCTCTATTAATGGGGGTCAAAAGGACCTTTAAGGCTCATTACACATGGTACTCTATGGAAAGCATCGTCAATGCTATGGAAAAGAACCCTGATGGAACATCATCAAAGTCTGGAAAGACTACACATTGAAGATGGTGTCGTTGTTATAGAAAAATCTGTGAAAGTCATCAAGCCTGAAACAGTAAATTCCTGCTGGAGAAAATGGTGTCCAGATGTTGTATGTGACTTCACAGGATTTACAACACAGATAATCAAGGAAATCATGAAAGAGATTGTGGCTATGGCAAAAATAATGGGGGGTGAAGGGTTTCAAGATAGGGATATTGGAGAAACTCAAGTGCTAATAGACACCATACTGGAGGAATTAACAGAACACAATTTGATAGAAATGAGTGCTTCCAAAATTAGACAAATCTAGCAGAAGTGTTCCTATTATTCAAGAGTGCTTTTGACTTTTTTTATGACATGGACCCTCCTATGATATGGTTGCTGAAACTAAAGCAAATGGTGGAAGAAGGATTGGTACTCTATATAAACATTTTTAGAGAAACGAAAAACCAAAAAAGTCAGACAAATTACAATGTATTTCCATAAAGTTACACTATGTGTACCTGGCTCCTCTTCCACCTCTGCTACCCCTGAGACAGCAAGTCCAAGCCTCCTCTTCCTCCTCCCCAGCCTACTCAGTGTGAAGACAAAGATGAAGACCTTTATCATGATCTACTTCCACTTAGTGAATAGTAAATATTTTATCTTGCTTAAAATTTTCTTAATAACATGTTCTTTTCTCTAGTTTACTTTATTGTAAGGATACATTATATAATACATATAACATACAAAATATGTGTTAATCAGCTGTTTATGTTATTGGTAAGTCTTCCAGTCAACAGTAGGCTACTAGTAGTTAAGTTTTTAGGGAGTCAAAATTTATTTTCAACTATGTGGGTGTCACCACCCCTAACCCTCCCACATTGTTCAAGGGCTAACTGCCCTAAATGCTTACTGTGCACCAGGCATTAAATTACGTGAATTAACTAATTTAATTCTCACAACAACTCTCTGAAGTGGTACTGCTATCTTCATTTCAGAGATGACAAAACTAAAGCAGAGTTTTCTAAAGTAACTTGCCCAAGATCACATAGCTAGTTAAGTGGCAGAGTCAAGGCAGACCCCAGGCACTCTGGGTTTAGAGCCTGTACTCTCCACCAGTATACCATACTGCCTGCTAGACTCATGTTGAATAGTCTCAAGTCACAAATAGGTTTAGTTTATACACAATTTAGTGCATAAGGAAAGGGAAAAAGTAAGGTAGGGGAAGGAAGGCTAAAGCACTAGTATAAGTGTTTTACATGCATTGATTTATTTAATCCTATTAGATTGGTACACCTATGAAATAATTGCTGTTATTTTACAGAAAAGGATATTGAAGTACAGAAGAGTTAAATAACTTGCCAATATTTAGAGTGTTAGCAAGTGGCAGAGACAAGATTTGAACTTTTTCTACTTATACTGTACTGGAGAGATACAAAGACCTACACCCCAGTATATATGCAGCTATATTATACACACACATACTTGTACAGACACACTCACACTTCTGCATTTACCAAACTAAAGTGCTTGGTGTTCCCAGAACAGATCCTACAATTTCATGGCTCTGGGTCTCAAACCTTCTGTAGGAGTAGAGTTGCCAGATTTAGCAAATAAAAATGAAGGATGCCCAATTAAATTTGAATTTTAGATGAATAACAATTTTATGTCCACAGGACATTTGGGACATATTAATACTAAAAAAATTTTTTGTTGTTTATCTGAAATTCAAATTTAACTGGGCATCCTGTATTTTATCTGGCAACCCTAGCCAGGGGAAAAATTCCTGTTAGTCATTCAAGTTCTAAATCAAATGACTGTTCCTAGATTATTTCTCTGGGCAGTTTGTTTTTCTCTTCTGTTCTTTTATAACTGCACCTACATCTATCCAATACAGCGTTTATTACTCTGATTGTAGGAGCTTGATTCTTCCCATTCAGACACTTGATCTCCGGTGGGAAAACTGCTTTATGTTCATATCTGAATTTCCAACCATGGAGATGTTGAGTGATTGAAATAGTTATTGAATAAACATTTACTGAGAGCCAGTAGGTTTAGGAAGAATAGTGAAGGAGAACTACCATTTATGAATTGCCTTCTGTATGTTAAATATAGTGCTGATTGTTGTACAGTATTCAATGCTCACCAAGGCCTCAATCGGTTATAGTCTTCGGCCGCAGGGAGATGACATTCACTTGAAGCCTATAGCCATTTGGCACAAATAACTGATGCCATTTTAGTCTCTGCATCTCCTTGCTGAGAAAGCTGGACCCAGGCCTAGTAGGCGTAAACTCTTGTTTCCATAGAAACAGGAGGGTCTGTACGAGTGAAAGGAGGCAGGAAGTGCAATGTGTACTTCCGGCTTACGCCAGTGTCGCGAGCAACCCGGAAGTTGGAGCCGTGCAAATGCATATGGTGGCTTCCCGCTAGGATGCCGCTGGTGGTGTTTTGCGGACTGCCGTACAGCGGCAAGAGCCGGCGTGCCGAAGAGCTGCGCGAGGCGCTGGCGGCCGAGGGCCGCACGGTGTACGTGGTGGACGACGCGGCGGTGCTGGGCGCGGAGGACGCGACCGTGTACGGCGACTCTGCCCGTGAGAAAGCGTTGCGCGGAGCCCTGCGAGCCGCGGTGGAGCGGCAGCTAAGTCGCCAAGACGTGGTCATCCTGGACTCGCTTAATTACATCAAGGGCTTCCGCTACGAGCTCTACTGCCTAGCGCGGGCGGCACGCACCCCGCTTTGCCTGATCTACTGCGTACGGCCCTGCAGTCCAAGCAGGGGACCTCAGGTGGCGGGCGCGGAGGAAAACAGGAGCCGGCATGTCAGTGTGAGTTGGCGGCCACGCTCTGAGGGCGGGAGACTTCAGGCGGCGGGCGCTGGTATCCTCAGGGAACTGGATGCGGCGAACTCTGTAGTAAACGGGAGAGCCCAGACCAACGTACCTAAGGAACTGGAGCCAGAGGAAACTGGGGGAACAGATTCTCCAGCTTTCGTGACTCCACAGACCGAAAAATCTGCAAAGCCTGTGCCCAGTAGTGCCTTTTATCCTCCCGAACTGCTGGAGGCCCTAACGCTGCGCTTTGAGGCTCCCGACTCTCGGAACCGCTGGGACCGGCCTTTGTTCACCTTGGTTGGCTTAGAGGAGCCGTTGCCCCTGGCGGAGATCCAGGCTGCCCTGTTTGAGAACCGAGCCCCACCACCCCACCAGTCCACACAGTCCCAGCCTCTCGCCTCCGGCAGCTTTCTGCACCAATTGGATCAGGTCACCAGCCAGGTGTTGGCTGGGCTAATAGAAGCACAAAAGAACGCTGTCCCCGGGGATTTGCTCACGCTTCCTGGCACTACAGAGCACCTGAGGTTTACCCGGCACTTGACCATGGCAGAACTGAGTCGCCTCCGTCGCCAGTTCATTTCCTACACTAAAATGCATCCTAACAACGAGAACTTGCCTCAACTGGCCAATATGTTTCTTCAGTATCTGAGCCAGAGCCTGCACTAACCAGGATGGGTAGAGGAAAGCCATGACTCCTAAGGTCCACTGCGTTTTATATCTCTGGGAAGAACAGTCTGAGGGTCTGCAGAGCATGTTGATGTAGTACTGTACTAGAGCTGTTGTGACTGATTCGCTCAAACTTTCCTGACTGTCTCTGTGCTAGGCCTTGCGTTTACAGCATAAGTTGAGACTGGAGAAAATGGAGAACTAGCTTGGAGTATCCTGGCAAATTCCTTCAGAGGACAGAGCTCAGGTGAACAGAAGTTGCTTAGAGTGGATTCTACTTGGGATGTCACACACCATTGTTTTCCCCTGAGTTGTGGGAGAGCAAATTGGATGGATGAGAATTGCTTTAAAACAATTGTGAACAGAAACTGAAGATGGTGCAATTCTTTGTCTGCACCTGTCCTTTTTTTCATACCAAACTTTTTTTTAGTACCATACTTTCTGCTAGTCTCTGTCTTGGAACTGAATTCACAGATAGATCCATTGGTTTCTGTCCTTGGGAGGTTTTGATTTTGTGGAACTGAAAACATAACCACCAGATTACTTCCTCTAATAAAATCTTTTAAAGTAGATTGTCTACTGGAATCTTTTTCATGTAATGTAACTGAATGTTCTCTGTGTAACTTAATGAAACATTTTAGAAACATGTATCATTATGCCTTACAAATATATTTTGATAGTGCCCAGTGAAGACTAGCACTAGTTTTGGTCTAACCTAGAATAATTATATTATGACAACTCCCATAACTATTGTGCTTCATTCTGTATTTCAAGGCAAATGTCACTAAGCTTGTCTTTCATTCTTTCATTGATTTCCAGTGCCTGTGATTTTCAAAAATTGGATACAGTCTTTGCCTTTGAGAAATTGGTGAGAAATACAGACAAGTAAACAGATGATTATAGGATGAAAAGGGCTGGTCAGAGAATGATGACAAAATGCTCTGGGAGCCCAGAAGAGAGAAACATGGTTTTGGAAGGGCTCTAAAAGGAATTTTAACATGGGAACCATCACTCTAGAATAATGGCCAGCAAAGGGCCAAATAATAAATGTTTTTTAGATTTTGTGGGCTATTGGGTCTCTGCACTTTAAGTAAAGAAAGGGGCCTGAATGTGGTTTGTTTTTCTTTTTTGTCATTCTGTCTCTGACTTCTATGTGAATGTGTTTTAATTAAAACTATGTAAATTAGCCGGGCGTGGTGGCTCACGCCTGTAATCCTAGCTCTCTGGGAGGCTGAGGCAGGTGGATCATTTTAGTTCAGGAGTTCGAAACCAACCTGAGCAAGAGCGAGACCCTGTCTCTACTATAAATAGAAAGAAATTAATTGGCCAACTAATATACATAAAAAAATTAGGCAGGCATGGTGGCATATACCTGTAGTCCCAGCTACTCAGGAGGCTGAGGCAGGAGGATTGCTTGAGCCCAGGAGTTTGAGGTTGCTGTGAGCTATGCTGACGCCACAGCACTCACTCTAGCCTGGGCAACAAAGCGGGACTCTGTCTCCAAAAAAAAAAAAAAAAAAAACTATGTGAATTGCATTTAAGATTAACATGTCACAAAGGAGTCTTTAGATTTGCTTTTCAACCACTGAAAAATGTAAAAAATATTTATATCATGCTTTTAAAAGGGCCAAAAAAATAAAATATTTATATATCATGGGCCCTACACAAGCAGGCAGTGGGCTGACTTGGCTCACAGACCACAGTTTGCTGACCCCTGCCCTAGAAGGATAAATAGGAATTTGCCAGGGAGGAAAGAGGAAGCAAAACATTTTAAAATGTGCATGTTCTGAAATTGCATGGAGCTATTGGGTAGATAGGCTGCCTTGCTTGATGGTGTATTCCTTGTTCATCTGGTAATCTGGACCACCTTTTGTCTCTAGTAAACAAAGGATTCGTGTATGATATGGAGATTTGGACTAGGCAACCTCAAAGGCCTTTTCCAACCTTCACTTTCTGATTCTGAACTATTAATAGTTGATGATTAGTTGAGTTGGGTTTAAACCCATGGCCTCTGGATTACCATTCTAATGTCTACTTCATTCTACATTGAAGTAGACTATAATGGTCAGGAAAAAAACTGGTTTGGGAATTAGACTTTTGAGTTAGCAGAACCTGGATTCTGTGGGGCTAAATAACCTCTTAGGAATCAGTTTTCTCATTACATTGTGACACCACAAATAGTATCTACTTTAGGGTTATTTTGGGGATTTATGAAATAATGTATGTAAACCATAGCACAATGTCATATAATAAACATTCACTACATTTTGGTTATTATGGTTACCTAGATCCCACTACCCACCTAAACTTGCCCTGCTCATTTGATTTGCAAGCTTTTACAAGTATTGGAGGCACAAATCTGTCCCAGTTTTGAGGTAGGCGTAAGATGAGGTAGCTGAATAATTTATTTGACACTTAATAAATAAGTTAATTTGCGTATATTTAGAATAGTGTCTGGCCAATAGTAAATGATATATAAATGATATAAATGATAAGTGTTTGCTATCAGTAATACTGTACATGTCAGACATAGGAGATATAAAATAGTGAAGAGTTCTTTTTCTTAAGGAAGCTCCACGTCCAGTGGAGGGAAATGGATAAATAATAGATATAAATCAATATGCTAAATGCAGTAATAGCTATTATACAGTATATGTTATTATGGTGATATGTGGGGTTGTGTGATGGAGAAAGCCAATGGCTAAGGGCCTTCCTAATAGTTATCTTATGAGCCTTGAGAGTTTAAGAGCTTCATCTGGCCAATCTGGTTCAGGTGGATTATGTTACTCATTATTTTTAAAAACACTTTCTTCCTTGGTTGTAAAGATTATATTTAATTGTAGAAAAATTGGAAAATACAGAAGTATAGGAAAACATACACAGTCTCATTATCCATAGATAACTGCTATTATGTTTTGGTACATTTGCTTTTACCTTCTTTTCTCTGTATATATCTGTATAATTAAGAGCAAACTATACCAGCCTGAGGAAGAGCAAGACCCTGTCTCTACAAAAAATAGAAAATTTAGTTCCCACCAATACATGAGTGGATTAATAAAATGTGGTATATGTATACCATCTCATCCATTTAAAAAATGGTGAATTAATACCTCTTGTATTAACCTGGATGGAACTGCAGACCATTCTTCTAAGTAAAGTATCACAAGAATGGAGAAACAAACACCACATATACTTTTCATTAAATTGGAACTAATCAACACGTATATGCACACATGGAAATAATATTCATCAGAAATCAAGCAGGTGGGAGGGGGAAGAGGAGTTAGGTAAATTCACACCTAACAGTTACAATGCACAGTATCTGGGTGATGGGCACACTTACAGCTTTGACTCAAATGGTGCAAAAGCAATTTATGTAACCAAAACATTTGTACCCCATAATATTCTGGAATAAAAAAAGAAAAAGAAAATTTAGCTGGGTGTGATAGCTCGAGCCTGTAGTCCCAGCTATTCAGGAGGCTGAGGCAGGATGATCACTTGAACCCAGGCATTTGAGGTTATAGGGAGCTATGATGATGCCACTACACTCTAGCCCAGGGAAAGAGAGACACTGTGTCCAGGAAAAAAAAAAGCAGCCTATAGATAATTTTGTACCCTAGTTTTTTTATATAACATTATACCATTGAAAATTTTTCATTAACATTTTCAGTGATCATATAACAGTAATCATTTAGAAGCATCATAACTTTTAGAAGTATTATAATTTGATGTTTTCTTCTATTCAATCTTTTCTCCCTAGCTTTAAAACCCAAATGTGCAGAATTTACAGAAATGTCAGACTTTACCAATGATTTTGTTAGGGTAATAATCTATTATTGAATATTTTGATTGTCTTAAGATTTTTCCAGTTGAAATTGTACTCCATGAATGTACATTAATTAAACTGGTCATTTATTAGAATAGATTTTAAGAAGTGGAATTACTAGATTATAACTGCTTTGTTTTGCTTTAAAGTGGATTGCCTTTGATGGTGATTATCCATAAGTCATGGTGTGGAGCTTGCAAAGGTAAGTGCCTCAATCTAAGTTCATACCTCAGACGTGTTGTCAAATGTTAATATTTTTACAAGTACATGAATGGGCCTAAAAAGAGAGAAAGAAAATAAAAAAAAAAAATGTTAATATTTAACAAATGTTAGCACTGCCTCTGGCTCAGTACTACTGATTGCTTTAAGGAATACCAAAGAAATACACTTGTATTTTATGGAGTGAGGTGATTAAGATACAGTATATAGAGTATGAAATTAAGTGCTAAAATGTCATATGGACAATAAATATTAGATGAAGCTGAAATGTAGAGAGAGAGAGACATGAAGTTAGGGCAGTCTTCCTGGAGGAGGTGGGAACCAAATTATTAGAATTATTAATAGAACCAAAGGTTATCTGACTAGTGGCATATGTTCTTTCTGCTGTATCACCTTGACATTTTCCCAATGAGTTTTTTCCTTTCATTTGGTATGCTACACTTAAAAAATTCTAGTTGGAAAAAGAGTGTAAAATCAGTGTAAATAATTAGTGTAATTATATATATATTAGTGCCAGTGTTATTACTCTATTATCTATTGCTTCAATAGAAGTTATTAAAATGTAACTATAAAGAGCAAATAGTAATACTTTAAAAAAAATTTATATGGCATTATCCTTATTTTATAAATGAGGTAAAACTTTGGAGAAATGAAGTAAGTCACTCAAGGTCACATAGCTTTGCAAATAAGTAGCAGAACCAGGACCAGAATTCAGGTATCCTGATTCTGGTTTTTTAGAGTATTAAAAAAAAAAAAGTTATATGAATAAACACAGCCTGAACTACCAAAGAGAAATAGTGATGCTCATGTTAATTAGGGTTTGGGTATGACAATGATGTTTTTCTATTTCAAAATCTTTTTTTCCCCTCTAGCTTTAAAGCCCAAGTTTGCAGAATCTACAGAAATTTCAGAACTTTCCCATAATTTTGTTATGGTAAATCTTGAGGTAAGATTAAGAGTTTCTCCTTTCTGCTATGATTTTAAGACTACTGTTTTAGAATTAGCATCATTAATGCTATAAAATCATATTCAGCAGAGCTGTTTACTTGTATGTATGTGTTTTTCTCTTGACCTCTGATACTAAGGCTTGCATCAGATATTTTAGAAAGCCATCCAGCATCTACTTCAGGGTGGTAGAAGGAGAGGAGAGATTGAATATGATGATGAAATTTTAATGTCCTTTCATCCTTAGTTTATGATTATGATATGTTTTACATCTTTGTATAGCTGGACTAAAGGCATAGTCATATATTCAGGCCAAAACTCCCTGCAAAATGTGAGTCAGTTGAACACCTGCTCTGTGCTGGGCTTCTATGTACCACCTTCCTGTTTCCTCATGAGATATCCTTTATATACTTCATATAGACTACAGGTCTTAGAATCCTGAGTCATAGAATGTCAGATCTTAGAATTGGAAGGGATTTTAAGGCCATTGGTGCTATCCCCATTTTACAGAAAAGAACATCTTAGGCTTGAAGGAGGTACATGATTTGGTCAAGATCGTAGAGCCTAGTAAGTGATAAGAATGGGTACTCTGACCTAGCCGTGCTCCCTTTTAGTTGCTTTATGATGATATTTCTAACCATAAGTTTCTGTAAAGATAATGTTGACTTAAACCTACAACTGGGAATCTTCCAAACACATTAACAGTTAACGTTGAGGCACCCAAGCAATTGTTTATGTAGGTAATGGATAGCCTGAATGCTAACCACTCACCAGGGCAAAGTTATATTACAGTTTGAAGAAATGACACTTTTTAATTACCTGAAATGGGAACCACACCATAAGTTATAAAGTTATTGTTGAGTTCCCATGCACATGAACTCCTTACCTCTTTCTGTGATAAATTAGGATTCTTCCTTAAAGGAGACCAAAATAACATCTTTAGTGAGCATTTGCTAACTTCAGAAATTTCTTAAAAGGAAAACCAATTGTGGTGTGGTTTTATCTCCTAGGAGGACCATGACTCCACAAGTGTAGCTAGAATGCCAGTCTCGTTAATTCATGCATTCAAGAAATACTACGTGCAAGTCAGAGATGTAGGTACTGATAATACAGCAGTGAGCAAAACAGACAAAATTCCCTCATCAAAATAACAGACTAGTGTGGGGAGACCGATTAACAAATAAGCATAATAAACCACATCAGATAGTGGTAAATTTTGTGGCTAAAAAGGAAGGGTGGAGGACAGGATGAGTACAGCTTTAAATAGATGGTTAGAAAAGAAAGTGATATTTGAGCAAAGGTCTGATGCTGAAAAGGGAGTGAGCCATGTGGATAATGGGGGAAGTGGGTTCAGGCAGAAGGTAAGAGCAAGTCCAAGGGGTAAGGTATGCAGTTGGAGAAGTGCCTAGGTGGCAGATCATGTAGGGTCTTGTAGGCCACTGCAAGGACTTGGGGATTTTCCCTGAGCAAGAAGGAAGCCACTGAAAGGTTTTGAGGAAAGGGAGGACATGACCTGACTTAAGCTTTACATTTAATTTTAATAGGATGAAGAGGAACCCAAGGATGAAGATTTCAGCCCTGATGGGGGTTATATTCCGCGAATCCTTTTCCTGGGTAAGGCACAAGATCTTAGTTTGGGGATCCATGATGTGTATGGAGAGAGAAATGAATGAAGGTACTGATTCTACCTGGTGAAACTATACTGGGATGGCCAAAACCAAAAACACAAACCAGTTACAGGAGAGAGTGAGGGCGTTGTGAATGCCAGAATTATAAGTTTTTTTTGTTTTTGTTTTGTTTTGTTTTTTTTTTTTTTTGAGACAGAGTCTCGCTTTGTTGCCTAGGCTAGAATGAGTGCCGTGGCGTCAGCCTAGCTCACAGCAACCTCAAACTCCTGGGCTCAAGCAATCCTTCTGCCTCAGCCTCCCAAGTGGCTGGGACTACAGGCATGTGCCACCATGCCCGGCTAATTTTTTCTATATATATTATTTGGCCAATTAATTTCTTTCTATTTATAGTAGAGATGGGGTCTCGCTCTTGCTCAGGCTGGTTTCGAACTCCTGACCTTGAGCAATCCGCCCGCCTCGGCCTCCCAGAGAGCTAGGATTACAGGCATGAGCCACCGCGCCCGGCCCAGAATTATAAGTTTGAAGGAAAACTTTTCCCATTAACTAACTACTTTTGTGAGCCATGACAAGAATTTGATCATTTATTTATTCATTCAGCAATCATTTTTAGCATCAGCCATATGTCAAACACTATGCTAGGCACTAAAGGGACAGAGATAACACACAATTCCCACCCCTGACCCTATGGTGCAGCTGAAGCAATGAAATACTATAACCAGACAAATGTCTTTCCATGAACAGTTTTATAAGATAGTTAATGACCACCTAATCTTTGCTCAGTATTCTGCTAGATTTTATGGAGGCTATAGATAAAAATGTATGATCCCACCATTATCCAGTAGAAAAGGAAGCAGAAATGCAAGGGGTAGGGTGGTGAGATAATTGGCTGCAAAGAAGAGGAGATCTCATTTCCCACAGGGCCTAGGATAGTGTTTGAAGTACCATATAGTGTTTGAAGTACCTGTCTATTGTAATTACTGCAAACCCCTGTGGCATTTTGTCTATAACAGATCCCAGTGGCAAGGTGCATCCTGAAATCATCAATGAGAGTGGAAATCCCAGCTATAAGTATTTCTACATCAATGCCGAGCAAGGTACAGTTACACAGAGAGAAAGGAGGGTGGGTTGCTGCTAGATTTAACTAGGATGGACAACATGCAAGGTCTGTGATAGGAAACTTAATTCAACATGCTAGCCGAACTTCTCCTGCCTGTCCTGTTTTTGGCTAGATCCTACATAGTATATAGGAGAAAGATAAAACTGAGCCTTTTCCCCCAGCCACTTACAGTCTAGTGGAAAAGCTGACTGACCTATAGGAAACTGAGGCTCACAGAGAGAGTCACTTGCCCATGGTCTCACAGTTAACAAGTTGCAGAGCCAGGATTTGAATCTAGAACTTATTCCGCTGCAGTAATACTAGTCTTCCTATAAGAATTCAGAGGAAGGGGGAATACTGTTAGCTGAACAGGTCTAAGAGATTTCATAAGTACTAAACTTTATTTGGACCTAGAGGAATAAGAATTTGTCTCTGGATAGATATGAGGAGGACATTTCAAGCTATGGAAGTGAGAAGGAAGGCGGGATGTAGCTGAACACAGAGAGTTGGTAAGGCTTGCCAGAGGAAGTGATGACTGGATTGAGTCTTGAAGAATGAGACCTAGTCAGCAGCAGAATGGGGAAAGCATGTTCCAGGTAGAGAGAATAGCATCAGCACAAACGGGTGAAGGAAGGTTGAAATCACATCAGTCATGCTTTTTGTTTTCTAGTCTTTGTGCACAGTCACTCTGGAGGCAGGGGTTGGAATTTATGCCATGTATTGTCGCTATTTTCCTTCCTTTTCCTCCTAATCAATAAAAGGGAGGTGCTTGCTAAGTTGCTGTATGTCCTCTATTACCATGCTGCCAGCTTGATGATCACTTTATGTTTTGAGTCCCTGAACTCTTATTTTCAGAATAGGGAGGGAGAAGAGATCTGGAAATGTTATCACCTCTTTCCCATGGGTAAAACAAATGTCATGTTCCTTAACCAAATGCAGATCACTGGAGATGGATATTAGAGGGAAATTTCCCACATGGAGAAGGGCAGCTGGGTTTTCTGCCCCCAATCCTTGCACCTTGAGATTCACCTTCCCTTTAGAATATCATACAAGTTACCACTGCCATGTCCACACTGGCATAGTCCTGATGTGAACACAGGGCCCTTCCCTGATTCCCCCACAGCTCAGCTGACATGAAACTAGAGCATTTAAACCTGACTCTACTAAAGGCATAGGCAAAACAAAAGGGAAATAACAGACTATATTATCTGGCTCTTATGAGCTTATGAGTTTGTTTTTCAAGATTTACAGACTCTGACTCAACCCAGCTCCTGGCCTGCCACTGATAGGGGTGCTGTTGTAGAACCACCATTCAGGAGCCTATAGCTGCCTTTCTTGAAGTTTGAATCCATAAGAGGGTTGCCCCAAGATAGACAAGAAGTTTCATCTCCAGTTCAACCTAAGGCCCTCCTTCTAGATTTCGCCTTTTTTGTGTGTGCCTGAGAACTTGGCTTCTCCCACGTATAGTTGATACTGGAAATGACCAACCCCTTCAGTGGATACCATCCCCGCTCCCAGGACACACACACACACACACACACACACACGCACGCACACGCACACACACACACACACACACTCCATTGTAACCTGTAATCGCCATAGGAAGTGAAATAAATGTAACATTCATCCAAAAGATATAGTGGGATGGTAGAAATGCGTTCCTTCTTTAGTGTCAAGCGAGTGTCCACAGTTGGTAGCTGAAATCAGCTCTAACTTACAGGGGAAAACAAAGCAACTGCTAACATTTTTGTAGGACTTCATAGTTGATAAAGCACTGTTATTATCCCTTCTCTCATTTAATTTTTATAATAATCTAGTGTGAAGTAAGTTACATGATCTCATTTTATAAATGAAACGAATTCAAAGAGATAAATGAATTGCCAGGGCCAAAATCCAGAACTAGATCTTGTACTCCTCTCATATTTCTCTTAAAATATTTAAAAGTCTACATTGGTTGGCAAATGTCAGATATTGAAGATGTACTTCATACCTTTTCTCCCCAACTTTTATTTCACAGTTGTTCAGGGGATGAAGGAAGCTCAGGAACGGCTGACGGGTGGTGCCTTCAGAGAGAAACATCTTGAACATGAGTTGTAACATGAATGTTTCCCTTCTTTCATCAAAGTTAGTGTTCTGGAAGGAAAACAGCATGGGAGGGAATATTGAGGAATCACCCAGAACAGTAAAACTGACCAGGAAACCTTGCTCCTGTCTGCACCAGAAGGAGCTCTCTCACTGTGGAAGAGTTCTGCTAATAGAAGCTGGTCTGCATGTTTGTGGATCCAGCAGAGTGTGGCAGACTTTCTTCTCCTGCTCCCTCTCACCTAAATGTCAGTTCGTCATTGAATGTAAAGAATGAAACCTTTTGACACAAAACTTGAGCCACTTGGAGGTTTACTCCTCACAGTTGAGAATTTGAGTCTTTTCCCATTTCCTCCCACTTTATTCACCTTAGTGGTAAAAGGGGAGACCAGTAGCATCTTTTCTACAATGTTGAAATTGCAGAGATAACTTATCAATTTTTTTTTAAAAAGCCAATACATCCTAAATGTAAATCAGTAATTCTATCTCCTACCTAGGAGACCAGCCTGTTTTTTCTCCTGGGAATAATTGTGCACTTCTTCCCAAATCCCTGCAACCTCCCTCCTCTCCTCCTGCTTGGGCTTCCCAGTTTGCACGCATGGCTGTGTGCTTGGACTCGGCTCCAGTTGGAAGCATGCTTTCCCCTGTTAATGTTGGAGAATCTCAAACCTTCAAGCCCTGGGTGTAGCCATTTTGTCAAGTCATCAACTGTATTTTTGTACTGAGGTTAATAAGAAAAAAGATAAAATATTGTTCCATTAAACTTTAATAAAACTTTAAAAGGAAGCGTGCTGTGATGGCTTTTTTATTATTGCAGAATGGAGGGAGGGCTGGAGATCGCCTCAGGAAGAAAACTAACCTAGAGGACCTAAGCTAGGAGTCCTAACCTGGGACTCCTCCTCCTGCACCTTCCACATTGAAATGAGCACCAGGGCTCACGTCTTTTACTTTTTAAATACCTGAATTTCTTCTGCCCTCACTATCACTGTTTTAGCACGGGACAGGCTTTTTCTCTTTCCTAGACTATTTATTGCTCCAGCCCCTTAACTTGCCTACTGCCTCTAATAGCCTCTCTTCCTAAAATCCATCCTCCTTGCTTCCCCCAGAGTAATCTTTTCAAAACACAAATGTGGCCACATCACTCCCCTGTTTAAAACCTTTCCTTGTACATTTAAGATAATAATGTTAGGAAATTATCAGGCCTTGGTATGTGCCAGGCGCTCTTGTAAGTGCTTTCTGATGGCCTTTAAGAAGCTCCCTGTGTCTTCAACCTCATTTTTTCCCATTCATGTCTTTGCATTTTTGTTGTGGTGACACCAAATTGCTCTGAGTTTCCCTGAAAACATGCCATTTTATGTTTTTGTGCTTGCTCATCTTGTTTCTTCAGCCTAAAACATGTTTTCTTTCTATTCTTCCTTCACAACCCATTTTGAGCCACCTCTTCCAGAGAGCCTTCCCTGACCTTTCTCATGAGGATAAAATGTCCATCCTCCAGCACATCTGTCACAGCCTTGTTCCACTTTATGTTGAAATAGCCTAGTTGCACATCTGTGGCTGTCATCAGGTGGCCATTCTCTAGGGCAGAGGCTACACCTGTGTCCTGTGTATCAAGGTCCTAAAACTATACTTTCAAGTGACTTGCCAGACTCTATGGTAGTTTCTTTTTTTCATCTATTTTTTAAGTACTATCAATAAGGCCAGGCATGGTGGCTTGATCCTGTAATCCCAGCACTTTGGGAGGCCAAGATGAGAGGATCACTTGAGCCTGGGAGTTTGAGGCTAGCTTGGACATCATAGTGACACCCTGTCTTTACAGAAAATTTAAAAATTAGCCAGGTGTGGTGGCATATGGCTTTACAGAAAATTTAAAAATTAGCCAGGTGTGGTGGCATATGGCTTTAGTCCTAGCTGCTTGGGAGGCTGAGGCAGAAGGATTGCTTGGGCCCAAGAATTCAAGGTTACAGTGAGCTATGATCAGTCTGCTGTACTCCATCCAGCTTGAGACACTGAGCTAGATCCTGTCTCTTAAAGAAAAATTAAAAAAAATAAATACAACCAATGGTCCTGTGCTAGGTATTGTTACCTCATTTTATGGAAAAGAATTTCAGAGAAGGAAGTGACTAGCCCTTGGATTGGAGACTAAGTAAATACTGGATTCTAACCACTGTCTGATTCTAAACTCATGCTTTCCCCACCGCATTACTTCCTTTAGTGTTCTGAAATGTGATTTATTAGAACAGGGGTTTTTAATCTGGAGTACATAAGGACTTCACAAGAAATATATAGGCACAAAAACTTTAGTGACTTTATTTCTACATCTCATCTTTCTTAAAATGATTTCCCAGGGTTCTTAAAAAAATTAAACATAGAATTACCACATGATCTGGCAATTCCACTTATACGTATGTACCCCAAAGAATTAAAAACGGGATCTCAAACAGATAATTTGTACACTCAAATTCATAGCAGCATTATTCACAGTAGCCAAAAGGTGGAAGCAATCCCAGTGGCCATTGATAGACAAATTGGTAAATGTGGTATCTTCGATGGAATATTATTAGTCTTAAAAAGGAAGGGAATTCTGATATGTGTTACAATGTGGATGAACCTTGAAGACATGCAAAGTGAAATAAGTCAGACACAAAAGGACAAATACTGTATGATTCCACTTATGAGCTACCTAAAATAGAATTATAGAAAGTAGAATGGTGGTTGCCAGGGACTGAGGGGAGGGTAAATGGAGAGTTAGTGTTGAATGGGTGCAGAGTTTCAGTCTGGGAAAATGAAAAAGTTCTGGAGATGGACAATGGTAATGGTTGCATAATAATGCAAATATTTTTAACACCACTGAACTTAAAAATGGTTTAAATATCCTCGTTTGTATAGTGGTGAGTATCCATGCCTGTCACGCAGGAGACCAGGATTTGATTCCCCGACGGGGAGCCAAAGGAAAAAAAATGGTTAAAACGGTACATTTATATATATTTTATCAAAATTAAACTGATTTCCCAAGAAATGTCATCAAGATAGTTCATTCCCACCCTCCTTGTCACTATTCACCTTTTCCCACTTTACAGGAAAAAAGGCATACCTCTTACCTTGAATTTTAATATAGTGCATTGCCCTATTATATAAAAACTTCTGGCCAGGTGCAGTGGCTCACGCCTGTAATCCTAGCACTTTGGGAGGCCGAGGCGGGTGGATTGCTCGAGGTCAGGAGTTCGAAACCAGCCTGAGCAAGAGCGAGACCCCATCTCTACTATAAATAGAAAGAAATTAATTGACCAACTAAAAATATATACAAAAAAAATTAGCCGGGCATGGTGGTTCATGCCTGTAGTCCCAGCTACTCGGGAGGCTGAGGCAGGAGGATCGCTTGAGCCCAGGAGTTTGAGGTTGCTGTGAGTGAGGCTGACGCCATGGCACTCACTCTAGCCTGAGCAACAAAGCGAGACTCTGTCTCAAAAAAAAAAAAACTTCTGTGGTGTCAAAGGGAAGCTGAAATATTACCATGCTTCCTTGATTAGAGGCTTTTTGTCTTGTACATAGTTCTATCCTCAGCATAGTTCTGTGAAGAGCAAAACCTGACATTACAAATGGGGCAGTTTGCATCATTTGGAAATGTTTTAAATTCAGGCACAGTAAAGTGGAAGGGAGGAAAATTTGCTTCTTCTAATCCCCAATTGTTATTTAAGAAGGCATCTCTCCTGAGGGACAGTTCTAAGAGAGCATAGAAAAAATTTTGAATTCATCCGTTCCTGACAAGGCTTCACCTCTTAGAATTAGAATTTGGAATATTTTAGTATTAGCATTTGGAACGAAGATAGTTGTCAAGGGATTCATGTTAACATGTTTATTTGCACTGAAAAATGAACTATCATGATGTTGCCTCTGGTCAAAGACTTGAACTTCCAAAAGAAGATATATGAATGGCTAATAAACACATGAAAATGTGTGATATTATTAGACATCAAAGTAATGCAGAGTAAAACTACAATAAAATACTGTTTCCCACCTATTAGAATTGCTAAAATTAGAAAAAAAGACACCAAAACCTGATGATACCAAGTGTCGGAGAGGCTGTGGAGCAACTGGAACTCTTGTATATTGCTGTTGAGAGTGTAAAATGGTTCAATTACTTTGGAAAACAGTTTGGCAGTGTTTTGTAAAACTAAATATATACTTACTATGTAACCCAGAAATTCCAGAATTATATGACATGGTATAGTCATACAATGGGGTACTACTCAGAATAAAAAAGAACAAACTACTGATACATGTAACAACATGAATGAATCTCAAAAACATGCTGAGTGAAAAAACAGGCTAAAAAAATTACATTTTTAGAAGGTTTTAGAACAGGCAAAAGCTATCTATAGTGTAAGAAAGCAGATCAGTGATTATCTGGTGTTGGGGGTAGGGGTGAGTAGGCATTGACTGCAAAGGCACAGGGGGGAACTTTCTGTGGTGAGGGAAATATTGATCATGATGGTTACACAGGTAACCATTTGTCAAACCTCACTCAACTGTAAATAAACATATGAGCATTTTATTGTATGAATTTATGCCTCAATTTATTTGATTTTAAAACATTTATTTCAACTCTCCAAAATGAAGTCTTTTTGAAATAAAGTCTAACTTAACTAATTGATTTTACAGTGAAGCCTGGGTTGGCCAATTAGATAATATATAAAGCATTTCCCTAAATTAAGTGAAAGCCAAGTGTTTGATTAACATACTTAAAGCACATGATAAGATGAATGCATTTTATCAAAGCATATTATATTTGCAAAGATTTTCTTAGCACTTTCTGAGGAATTTAGATTATACAGGGTACCTCTAAGGCAAGTGAAAAAGTCTGAGATGTAGTTCATAAGTATTTGTTAAGTTTTTGTGGTATACTTGCCAGAAATTGAAAAAGAGAATGACTCTAATGAATGGGTAACATATTCTTTTACAAATTAGATGCTTTCTATTTCTTTGCTTACAATGTGATTGAAAGGGGACCTAATTGAATTATCAATGAATATGTCATTAAATTTTTTTTATATTAGATCATTGTGATTTTTGGCATACAACTCAGAAAGAGTTTGAAGAATTTAATGCCATTGCAATAATGAAACTCCTTCCATCCCTGTACACTTATTTATGTGAACATTATTTCCCAGCACTTATATCTTTAAAAGTAATAACTAGCATTAAGAAAAATTGTTCAAAACTTTGAATGTCATTGTAGAGCATTGTCGTAACAGGTTTACCTAAAGAGTTATCTGACTTTCCAATAAAATATAACTTAATTTGATTTACTATTTACTATTAATTAGGGTCGAGACATCTTGCAACCCCATAGAATTGGATGTTAACTTATAGAAAACTAGTAAGAGGCAAATTATTTCTTTCCCTCCATGCCAAGACCATTCACCAGTTTTATATCTGATTTAGCAATCTTATTTCAGTATTCCCTTTTGTCACTGACAATGTATAATGCATGTAAAGTTTGTTTTATCCTCCCTTGAATTGGCTTATTCTCTTGCTTGTCCTCATATGAGTTAATCAAAACTTTGACATGTGCTCAGAATCTGAGAGTTAAGTTTTTAACATTTTGAGAATTACTTTTGACATTACAAAAGGGGGTTGGGTGGGTGTGGTGGCTCACATCTGTAATCCTAGCACTCTGGGAGGCCAAGGTGGGAGAATTGCTTGAGGTCAGGAGTTTGAGATCAGCCTGAACAAAAGTGAGGCCACATCTCTACAAAAAATGGAAAAAATTAGCCAGGCATGATAGTGCACGCTTGTAGTCCCAGCTACTCAGGAGGCTGAGGCAGAAGGATTGCTTGAGCCCAGGAGTTTGAGGTTGCTGTGAGCTAGCCTGATGCCATGGCACTCACTTTAGCCTGGACAACAAAGCAAGACTCTGTCTCAAAAAAAAATTAATTAATTAAAAAGGGGATTAATGTCTCTGATTTCTGTGTATTGATTTTGTATCCTGCGATTTTTGCTTCTGTTTATGTGGTGAATTACATTTATAGATGTACATATGTTGAACCATCCTTGCATCCCTGGGATGAAGCCCACTTGGTTGTGATGGATTATTTTTTTGATAAGCATCTGGATTCAGTTAGCTAGGATTTTGTTGAATATTTTTGCATCTATATTCATTAGGGATATTGGTCTGTAGTGTTCTTTTTTAGTTGCATCCTTTCCTGGTTTTGGTATCAGAGTAATATTCACTTCATAAAAGGTGTCAGAGAGATTTCCATTCTTCTCGATGTTGTGGAATAATTTCTGCAAGATAGGCACCAGTTATTCTTTGTAACTGTGGTAAAATTCGGGTGTGAAACCATCTGGACCAGGACTTTTCTTTTTAGGGAGATTTTTAATTGCTGTTTCTATTTCGGCTCTTGATATTGGTCTGTTCAGGAATTCTATTTCTTCCTGGTTGAGCTTAGGGAGGCTATGTGTGTCTAGAAATTTGTCCATTTCCTCCAAATTTTCCAGTTTGTATGCATAAAGGTTTTTGTAGTATTCGTAAATTATATCTTGTATCTCCTTGGGAGCAGTTGTGATATCTCCTTTTTTGTTCCTGATGGAGCTTATTAGAGATTTCTCTTTTCTACTTTTCATTAACCTAGCCAGTGGCATGTGAATTTTGTTTATTTTTTCAAAGAACCAATTTTTGTTTTATTAATCTCCTGTATAGCTTCCCTGTTGTCAATTTCATTTAGTTCTGATTTGGGCTTGTTTATTTCACTTCTTCTGCTGGGTTTGGGGTTGGTCTGTTCTTCTTTTTCCAGCTCTCTGAGTCGTTTCATTAGATTGTCTATTTGTGATCTTTTGGACTTTTGGTTATAGGCGTTTATGGAAATAAACTTTCCTCTCAAAACTGCTTTAGCTGTGTCCCAGAGGATTTCATAACTTGTCTCTCCATTGTCATTTTGTTCAAAGAATTTTTTATTTCCATCTTGATTTCTTCATTTATGAAGTAATCATTTAGTAGGAGGTTGTTTAATTTCCACATTTTTTTTCTTTTTCTTTTTTATTTCGGCATATTATGGGGATACAGATTTTAAGGTTTCAATAAATGCCTTTTCCCCCCCTCCCCCCACAAGTCTGAGTTTCCAGCATGACCATTCCCCAGATGGTGCACATCTCACTCATTATGTATGTATATACCCACCCCCCTCCCACCTGCCCAATACCCTATTACTGTAGTACCTATGTGTCCACTTAGGTGCTGCTCAGTTAATACCAGTTTGCTGGTGAGTACATGTGGTGCTTGTTTTTCCATTCTTGGATACTTCACTTAGTAGTATGGGTTCCAGCTCTAACCAGGAAAATATAAGATGTGCTATATCACTGTTGTTTCTTAGAGCTGGATAGTATTCCATGGTATACATATACCACATTTTATTAATCCATTCTTGGATTGATGGGCACTTGGGCTGTTTCCACAGCTTTTCAATTATGAATTGTGCTGCTACAAACATTCGAGTGCAGGTGTCTATTTTGTAGAGTGTCACTGGATCTTTTTGGTAGATGCCCAGTAATGGGATTGCTGGATCAAATGGTAGATTCACTTGTATCACTTTAAGGTATCTCCATATTGCTTTCCACAGAGGTTGAACTAGTTTGCAGTCCCACCAGCAGTGTAGGAGTGTTCCTCTCTCTCCGCATCCACTCCAGCATTTGTTATTTGGAGACTTTTTGATATAGGCCATTCTCACTGGAGTTAAGTGATATCTCATTGTGGTTTTGATTTGCATTTCCCTGATGATTAGAGATGTTGAGCATTTCTTCATATGTTTGTTGGCCATTCTTCTGTCTTCTTTAGAAAAGTTTTTGTTCAAGTCCTTTGCCCACTTTTTAATAGGGTTATTTGATTTTTTCTTGCTGATTTTCGTGAGTTCTAAGTATATTCTAGTTATCAGCCCCTTATCAGATGTGTAGGATGCAAAAATTTTCTCTCATTCTGTAGGTTGTCTGTTTACTTTCATGACTGTTTCTTTGGCTGTGCAGAAGCTTTTTAGTTTCATCATGTCCCATTTATTTATTTTTGTTGCTGCTGTGATTACCTTTGGGGACTTCTTTATAAATTCTTTGCCTAGGCCGATGTCTAGGAGAGTGTTTCCAACATTTTCCTCTAGAATTCTAATAGTTTCATTCCTTAGGTTTAAGTCTGTTACCCAGTGTGAGTTGATTTTTGTGAGAGGTGAAAGGTGTGGGTCCTGCTTTAGCCTTCTACAAGTGGCTATCTAGTTTTCCCAGCACCATTTATTGAAAAGGAATTCTTTTCCCCAGTGTATGTTTTTGTCTCCTTTGTCAAAAATTAGATGGCTATATGAGAATGGTTTTATATGAGGATTCTCAGATCTGTTCCACAGGTCAATATTCCTCTTTTTGTGCCAATAACAGATTGATTTAATTACTACAGCTTTGTAGTATAGTTTGATATCTGGCATATTAATGCCTCCCATTTTGTTTTTGTTGCCTAGAATTGTTTTTGATATACAGGGTCTTCTTTAGTTCCAAACGAAGCGTAAAATTATTTTTTCTATATCTGTGAAGAATGCTGATGGGATTTTTTTTTTTTTTTTTTTGAGACAGAGTCTCACTTTGTTGCCCAGGCTAGAGTGAGTGCCATGGCGTCAGCCTGGCTCACAGCAACCTCAATCTCCGGGGCTCAGCGATCCTACTGCCTCAGCCTCCCGAGTAGCTGGGACTACAGGCATGCGCCACCATGCCCGGCTAATTTTTTGTATATATATTTTTAGTTGGTCAATTAATTTATTTCTATTTTTGGTAGAGACGGGGTCTCGCTCAGGCTGGTTTCGAACTCCTGACCTTGAGCAATCCGCCCGCCTCGGCCTCCCAAAGTGCTAGGATTACAGGCGTGAGCCACCGCGCCCGGCGCTGATGGGATTTTAATAGGTATTACATTGAATCTGTAGATCAGTTTGGGTAGTATAGACATTTTAATGATGTTGAGTCTGCCGCCCCACGTGCATGGTATGGATTTCCATCTGTTTACATCTTCTGCTATTTCCTTCCTCAGTGTTTCATAGTTCTCCCTGTAGAGGTCTTTTACCTCCCTGGTTAAGTATATTCCTAGGTACTTTAATTTCTTTGTTGCTATTGTGAAGGGAATTGAGCCTTTGATTTGGTTCTCAATTTGATTGTTGTTGGCACAGTTCAACAAGAAGAGATAACAATTATATATATATATGCACCCAACTTAGGTGCACCCAGATTCATAAAGCAAACCTTACTGGATCTAAGCAAATTGATTAACAGCAACTCCATAATTCCTGGAGATTTCAACACCCCACTGACTGCACAGGATAGATCCTCCAAACAGAAAATTAATAGAGAAATAATGGACTTAAACAAAACTCCAGAACAATTGGGTCTGACTGACATCTACAGGACATTCTACCCAAAATCCACTGAATATACGTTCTTCTCATTAGCCACAGGACATTCTCTAAGATTGACCATATCCTAGGATACAAAGTAAGCCTCAAGAAATTTAAAAAAAAGAAATCATACCATGTATCTTCTCAGACCACAGTGGAATAAAAGTAGAAATCAACCCTAATAGAAACTCACATTTCTACACAAAAACATGGAAATTATCTCCTTTTTTGTTCCTGATGGAGCTTATTAGAGATTTCTCTTTTCTGCTTTTCATTAGCTTAGCCAGTGGCGTGTCAATTTTGTTTATTTTTTCAAAGAACCAACTTTTTGTTTTATTAATCTCCTGAATAGCTTCCCTGTTTTCAATTTCATTTAGTTCTGATTTGGTCTTGTTGATTTCATTTCTTCTGCTTGGTTTGGGGTTGGTCTGTTCTTCTTTTTCCAGCTCTTTGAGTTGTTTCATTAGATTGTCTATTTGTGATCTTTTTGACTTATGGTTATAAGCATTTATGGAGATAAACTCTCCTCTCAAAACTGCTTTAGCTGTGTCCCAGAGGATTTGATAACTTGTCTCTTCATTGTCATTTTCTTCATAGGATTTTTTTATTTCCATCTTGATTTCTTCATTTATGAAGTAATCATTTAGTAGGAGGTTGTTTAATTTCCACGTTTTTGTGTAGAAATGTGAGTTTCTGTTATGGTTGATTTCTACTTTTATTCCACTGTGATCTGAGAAGCTATATGGTATGATTTCTATATTTTTAATTTCTTGAGGTTTACTTTGTGCCCTAGGATATGGTCAATCTTATAGAATGTCCCATGTGCTGATGAGAAGAACGTATATTCAGTGGATTTTGGGTAGAATGTTCTGTAAATGTCAGTCAGATCCAATTATTCTAGAGTTTTGTTTAAGTCCATTATTTCTTTATTAATTTTCTGTTTGGAAGATCTGTCTTGTGCCATCAGTGGGGTGTTGAAATCTCCAGTGATTATGGAGTTGCTATTAATCCATTTGCTTAGCTCCAGTAAGGTTTGCTTTATGAATCTGGGTGCACCTAAGTTGGGTGCATATATATTTAAAATTGTTATCTCTTCTTGTTGAACTGTGCCCTTCACCATTATATAATGACCCTCTTTGTCTTTCACTACTTTTGTTGGTTTAAAAACTAAATCGTCTGAAATTAGAACTGCCACGCCAGCCTTCTTTTGGCTTCCATTTGCTTGGAATACTGATCTCCACCCTTTTATTTTTAGTCTATATGCATCCTTGGAGGTTAGATGTGTTTCCTGAAGACAGCATATACTTGGCCTGTATTTTCTTATCCATTCATCCAGCCTATGTCTCTTTTTTTTTTTTTTCAAGAGAATTAAATCGTTTATTGATTACACATGATAATGGTTGATACACAAGCTTCATTCCCATCTATAATTTTTATCTGGTACCATTATTCAATTTAGATATATTGCATAGGATATGCCAACAATCATCTTTATAACCAATAATTCCATGATTTTTCCTTGCATGACCCCTTTTAATGGTGAACTTCAGGTCACAACAGTAACCATCAGTTCAACTACATCAAGGTTTCTGAAGACAATGGCTTCTCCACCCAAGCAGGTTGTAAATGAATTTCAAATAGAACCTGGCATCACCCTGAAGGAATTCTATCTTCACACTTTTGGGGAAGTTTACCAAAATGGCTTCAGAGTAGACTAACTTTACACAGCACATTTAAAAAAAAAAAAAAAGACACATTTATTCAGCGTCATGATCAGACTATTACATTTAGCAATCAACAGCATGGGTGCAAAAAAAAAAAAAAATCTACATTAAAACCCTTTGTTGGGATGCTTTACACTTTCCACAGAACAGAAACTAAAATAACCTGTTATACAATTAGTCACAAATACAGTCCTCGAGTTTTTTGCCCATACACATGAGTATTGTCTAAAACATGTCTTCTTTGTAGCAGCTAGGCCCTGCCACCACTGTGCTTGGCTGAGTTCACAAATCTGTTGTAACCTGTAGCTTCCCTGTCACTTCTCTGGCTCTCCTCTCCTGCTAAGCTTTGTTTCCTGGGAATAATTAAAACCTTCTGCCACTGCCATAGCTACTGCTGCTACTGGAACCACCATAGCCACCTTGGTTTCGTGGTTTGGCAAAGTATTGGCCTCCACCACCATAGGGGCCAGAGCTTCTGCCTCCAAAATTTCCTCCCTTCATGGGTCCAAAATTTGAAGACTGATTGTTGTAATTGCCAAAATCATTGTAGCTTCCACCACCTCCAAAATTGCTTCCATCATTACCAAATCCATTGTACCCATCCCCACTGCCACCATATCCACCACCACCACGGCTGCCACCAAAGCCACCTCGACCACTGAAGTTTCCTCCACGGCCAAAGTTGTCATTCCCACCAAAACCACCTCCACGACCACCACCAAAGTTTCCAGAACCACTTCGACCTCTTTGGCTGGATGAAGCACTAGCCATCTCTTGCTTTGACAGGGCTTTCCTTACTTCACAGTTGTGGCCATTCACAGTATGGTATTTCTGAATGACAATCTTATCCACAGAATCATGGTCATCAAAGGTTACAAAAGCAAAGCCCCTCTTCTTGCCACTGCCTCTGTCAGTCATGATTTCAATCACTTCAATTTTCCCATACTGTTCAAAATAGTCTCTTAGGTGATGTTCTTCCGTGTCTTCTTTAATGCCACCAACAAAGATCTTTTTCACAGTTAAGTGGGCACCTGGTCTTTGAGAATCTTCTCTGGAGACAGCTCTCTTTGGTTCCACAACTCTTCCATCCACCTTGTGTGGCCGTGCATTCATTGCTGCATCCACCTCCTCCACAGTGGCGTACGTGACAAACCCAAAGCCCCTGGAGCGCTTGGTGTTTGGATCTCTCATTACCACACAGTCTGTGAGCGTTCCCCATTGCTCAAAATGGCTCCTCAGACTCTCATCGGTTGTTTCAAAGCTCAATCCTCCGATGAATAGCTTCCGCAGCTGTTCGGGTTCTTTAGGAGACTCTGACTTAGACATGACGGCAGTGGGAAGAGAGACTTCAACGATGCTTCCTCGACAGCGTCCACGGACAGAAAGGAGTAAGCTAACGAACGTATCTCCAGCCTATGTCTCTTGAGTGGAGAGTTTAAGCCATTCACATTTATTGAGAGAACTGATAGGTAAGGTAGATTACTGTTCATTCTGTTGGGTTGGATGCTGTTGCTTTGATTTCTCTCTTGAGCCATTGTATTATCTGGCCTTTAGTCTTTGGGTTTTGGTTGTTTTTATATTCGTGAGTTTTTAACTGATCCCAAAGAGATACAAGATACAATTTATGAATACTACAAAAATCTTTATGCACACAAACTGGAAAATGTGGAGGAAATGGACAAATTTCTAGAAACACACAGCCTCCCTAGGCTCAACCAGGAAGAAATAGATTCCCTGAACAGACCAATCTCAACAGCTGAAATAGAAACAGCAATTAAAAATCTCCCTAAAAAGAAAAGTCCCGGTCCAGATGGCTTCACACCTGAATTTTACCATACTTACAAAGAAGAACTAGTACCTATCTTGCAGAAATCATTCCACACATCGAGAAGAACAGAAACCTCTCCGACACCTTTTATGAAGTGAATATTACTGTGATACCAAAACCAGGAAAGGATGCAACAAAAAAGAAAACTACAGACCAATATCCCTAATGAATATAGATGCAAAAATTTTCAACAAAATCTTAGCTAACCAAATCCAGATGCTTATCAAAAAAATAATCCATCATGACCAAGTTGGCTTCATCCCAGGGATGCAGGGATGGTTCAACATACGTGAATCTATAAATGTAATTCACCACATAAACAGAAGCAAAAACAAAGACCACATGATTCTTTCAATAGATGCAGAAAAAGCTTTTAACAAAATTCAACACCCTTTCATGATACGAACACTTAATAAAATAGGCATAGAAGGCACATACCTAAAAATGATACAAGCCATATATGACAGACCCATAGCCAGCATCATACTGAATGGGGAAAAATTGAAAGCATTCCTACTTAGAACTGGAACCAGACAAGGCTGCCCACTATCTCCACTTCTATTCAACATAGTGCTGGAAGTCCTGGCTACAGCAATCAGACTGGAAAGTGGAATTAAAGGTATCCAAATTGGGACAGAAGAGATCAAACTTTCACTGTTTGCTGATGACATGGTATTATATTTAGAAAATCCCAAAGATTCAACCAAGAAACTCCTAGAACTGATAAATGAATTTAGTAAAATCGCAGGATACAAAATCAATACACAGAGGCATTCATATACGCCAACAACAATCAAATTGAGAACCAAATTAAAGACTCAATTCCCTTCACGATAGCAACAAAGAAATTAAAGTACCTAGGAATATACTTAACCAAGGACGTAAAAGACCTCTACAGGGAGAACTATGAAACACTGAGGAAGGAAATAGCAGAGGATGTAAACAGATGGAAATCCATACCATGCTCGTGGATCGGCAGACTCAATATCATCAAAATGTCTATACTACCCAAACTGATCTACAGATTCAATGCAATACCTATTAAAATCCCATCAGCATTCTTCACAGATATAGAAAAAATAATTTTACGCTTCATATGGAACCAAAGAAGACCCCGAATATCAAGAGCAATTCTAGGCAACAAAAACAAAATGGGAGGCATTAATATGCCAGATATCAAACTATACTACAAAGCTGTAGTAATTAAATCAATCTGTTATTGGCACAAAAAGAGGAATATTGACCTGTGGAACAGATCTGAGAATCCTCATATAAAACTATTCTCATATAGCTATCTAATCTTTGACAAAGCAGACAAAAACATACGCTGGGGAAAAGAATCCTTTTTCAATAAATGGTGCTGGGAAAACTAGATAGCCACTTGTAGAAGGCTAAAGCAGGACCCACACCTTTCACCTCTCACAAAAATCAGCTCACACTGGGTAACAGACTTAAACCTAAGGAATGAAACTATTAGAATTCTAGAGGAAAATGTTGGAAACACTCTCCTAGACATCGGCCTAGGCAAAGAATTTATAAAGAAGTCCCCAAAGGTAATCACAGCAGCAACAAAAATAAATAAATGGGACATGATGAAACTAAAAAGCTTCTGCACAGCCAAAGAAACAGTCATGAAAGTAAACAGACAACCTACAGAATGGGAGAAAATATTTGCATCCTATGCATCTGATAAGGGACTGATAACTAGAATATACTTAGAACTCACGAAAATTAGGAAGAAAAAATCAAATAACCCCATTAAAAAGTGGGCAAAGGACTTGAACAGAAATTTTTCTAAAGAAGACAGAAGAATGGCCAACAAACATATGAAGAAATGCTCAACATCTCTAATCATCAGGGAAATGCAAATCAAAACCACAATGAGATATCACTTAACCCCAGTGAGAATGGCCTTTATCAAAAAATCTCCAAACAATAAATGCTGGCGTGGTTGCGGAGAGAGAGGAACACTCCTACACTGCTGGTGGGACTGCAAACTAGTTCAACCTCTGTGGAAAGCAATATGGAGATACCTTAAAGTGATACAAGTGAATCTACCATTTGATCCAGCAATCCCATTGCTGGGCATCTACCCAAATGATCCAGTGACACTCTACAAAAAAGACACCTGCACTCGAATGTTTATAGCAGCACAATTCATAATTGCAAGGCTGTGGAAACAGCCCAAGTGCCCATCAATCCAAGAATGGATTAATAAAATGTGGTATATGTATACCATGGA
Organism: Microcebus murinus; assembly: GCF_040939455.1. Taxonomy (NCBI): domain Eukaryota; kingdom Metazoa; phylum Chordata; class Mammalia; order Primates; family Cheirogaleidae; genus Microcebus; species Microcebus murinus. Next base: position 39,576,582 of record NC_134105.1, on the reverse strand, counting down.
GTACTATTCAGCTCTAAGAAACAATGGTGATATAGCACATCTTATATTTTCCTGGTTAGAGCTGGAACCCATACTACTAAGTGAAGTATCCCAAGAATGGAAAAACAAGCACCAGATATATTCTCCAGCAAACTGGTATTAACTGAGTAGCACCTAAGTGGACACATAGGTGCTACAGTAATAGGGTATTGAGGAGGTGGGAGGGGGGAGGGGGGCGCGTATATACATATGTAATGAGTGAGATGTGCACCATCTGGGGGATGGTCATGATGGAGACTCAGACTTTTGGGGGGAGGGGGGGAAATGGGCATTTATTGAAACCTTAAAATCTGTACCCCCATAATATGCCAAAATTAAAAAAAATTAAAAAAAAAATGCAAAAATTAGCCTGGCATGGTGGTGTGCACCTTAGTCCCAGCTACTTGGAAGACAGAGGTAGGAGGATTGCTTGAGTCCAGGAGGTTGCAGTAAGCTATAATGATGCCACTTCATGCTATTCTGGGTAACAGAGTGAGACTCTGTCTCAAAAAAAAAGTCCTGGAACATAGTAGGTGCTTATCAAATGTTAGTTCCCTTCCATTTAGCCCCTATACCCAGGCTGATTTCAGCACCATGGCTGCTGGTCAGTCCAGAGGGTGCAGTACCGATTTACAACACAAGAGGGAGTATGAGACTGTACCTTTGCCAAAAGTCACGTGTTCGAAGGGGGACATCATTGGTGAGCATGATGTACTTAGTTCTGAGTTATCAGCTGCCTTAAAGTAGCTGATGTTATTGAATATTATGCATCACTTATTTTATATACATTATCACTATTCATTTAACTCTCTTAAAGAGTCAATGAAATAATTCTCATCCATGTTTTACAGATGAGCAACCTGTGATCTAGAGAAATTTAATCACTTAATTAGCACATGGTGAAAACTGGATTTGAACCCAGATCTGTCTGATTCCAAAGATAATATTTATTATATTCATTTTAATTCAATCCCTTCATTTAACAAAGGTGGTCCAGAAAGGGTACTGACTGATCAGTGTTGGGTGATAACTTATGAGACCAAGGGAGAACTTTGTGCCTAGGATGAGCTCATGGACAGTGAGGACCCTGGCCACAGACTATAGCTGTACCTGAGCCACTGCAGTATAAACACACTGCAAGAGGGAAAAGACTTTAGAGTTATTCATTTAACCATTGTCTCACCCTGGGAAAATTACCTGTCCTCTCTGTACCTTAATTTCCTCATCTCTAAAATGGGTTGATTCCTTCTCATGCATCAGGTCTCAACTCAGATGTCACTTCATCTTATCATTCTAAAATCATTCTAAAATAGTCCCCTCCCCTAATCATTTTCTATCTCATCATCTTGTTGGAATATTTCCTTCAATATGCTAATCACTATCGGAAACTATCTTATGTATTTGTGTATTTATTGTTTGTCTTACCTCCTAGGATACATAACTTCTGTGTGAGCAGATGTCCTGCCTGTTTAGTTCATGTTTGTGTACTCTGTGCCCAGAAAAATGCTTGGCACATTCTAAGTAATCAACAAATCTTTGTGGAATGAATGAATGATATAATGATGAAGAACTCAGAGGGTGGGAGCTACAGACGGGCAGATTTTAACAAAGAGAACTTTCCTAACAAGAAACGTTATCCAAAGGCAAAGCAGTCTTCTCTGTAGGAGGTGATCTCCCCATCCTTGGAAGTGAGCATGTCACAGCTATAGGGGGTTCCCACGTTGGATTGGTGGGGGAGAGATGATTTGAGATTACTTTGGCTCTTCAGTAAAAATCATAATTGAGTTTTTTAACCACTTTATTGAGGTCTGATTGACATACAAAAAGCTGTATATATTTAATGTATGTAACACAATGAGTTTGGAAACAGGCATACATCCATGAAACCCTCACCACAATCTATGTCATAAACATATTCATCACCTCCAACAATTTCCTCCCACCCTCCTTATTTATTGTTATTCTTTTTTTATTTCAAAGTATTACAGAGTACAAATAATTTTGGTTACATGATTCGCTTTTATAATGTTTGAGCCATGGTTATAAGAGTGCCGGCCACCCAGATAGTGTTCATTGTACCCATTAGGTAGGTTTTTGCTTGTTCCTTCTTCCCCCCTCCCCATAATTAAGTTTTGAACTAAAACCCTGATAACAGGGTGCTGGATAGTTATTGTCTGTGTTAAATTATGGAATGGGTATTCTCTCTGTTTAATAACTGGTGAAAGAGGGGCCCAGAGGGTGGTGGGGGCAGAGACAAGGGAACTGACAGTGCTAGTTTCTGCTTCTGGGCTCTGTGGCAGAGACCTGATTGACATGCTTGTGGGCTTGATTAGATTTGAATAAAATAAATGAAGACAATTATGAATAGTCATTTCCAGAGCAGTTGCTGCTTTTGCCACTGTTCCCCTTCTTCAGGGCCCCACTGCCCCTAGGACTACCTCTTCTGTTCCCTTTCTCACAGAGAATGTCACTGCCCAAGTTACAAAGCTCTCCTGGTTGCCTCAATTTCCTTTCTCCCCATCTACATCCAATCAGTAACCAAATCTTTTCCCTTTCATGTCCCACTGCATCTCCCAGCTCAGGTATTTTTTGTTTTTTGTTTTGAGACTGAGTCTGGCTCTGTTGCCTGGGCTACAGTGCTGTGGCATCAGCCTAGTTCACAGCAACTTCAAACTCCTAAGCTCAAGCAATCCTTCTGCCTCAGCCTCCTGAGTAGCTGGACTACAGGCATGTGCCACCATGCTCAGCTAATTTTTTCTATATATATTTTTAGTTGTCCAGATAATTTCTTTCTATTTTTAGTAGAGACAGGGTCTCACTGTTGCTCAGGCTGGTCTTGAACTCCTGACCTTGAGCCATCCTCCCTTCTTGGCCTCCCAGAGTGCTAGGATTACAGGTGTGAGCCACTGTGCCCAGCCTCAGGTCTTATAATCTCTTTTGAGTATCTCACCAGCATTTCCTCTGATCTTCCAGGTCTGGGTATATTGGAATCTCCAATCCATTCCCTATTGAGCAGGCTAAAATCTTTCTAAAACATAAATTTGGCCAAGTCTTCCACATTTGGCCAAGTCTTCCACAGACTATAACAGCTCTGCACTGCCCTGATCAGGAAGTCCATCATCCTTAGCATGGACCCGCAGGCCTGGGCTGACCTCTGGCTCTAACCTACCTCTCCCACCTCACTCATCACCTACTACTCTGCCCATTATGCCTGTGATTCCAGAGGCTCAAAGTTCTCTGAAGTTCTCTGAAGACTTCATATCATTTGACACCTTTGGGCTTTTGCTCATGCTGGTCCATCTCCCTGAGTGCTTCTCCACGCATTTAACTCCTGCTTATCCTTTTTTTTTTTAAGATAGAGTCTCGCTTTGTTGCCCAGGCTAGAGTGAGTGCCATGGTGTCAGCCTAACTCACAGCAACCTCAAACTCTTGGGCTCAAGCGATCCTACTGCCTCACCCTCCCGAGTAGCTGGGACTACAAGCATGCGCCACTATGCCCGGCTAATTTTTTCTCTATATATTAGTTGGCCAATTAATTTCTTTCTATTTATAGTAGAGATGGGGTCTTGCTCTTACTCAGGTTGGTTTCAAACTCCTGACCTTGAGCAATCGCCCACCTCGGCCTCCTAGAGTGCTAGGATTACAGGCGTGAGCCACTGTGCCGGGCCATCTCCTACTTATCCTTGAAGGCTCAGTTTAAGTTGTAAGTCTGCATCCCAGGACCTAGCAGGGCGTCAGGCCTAATATCTCAGGCTCCTTCCTGCTGACCTGTCCCACGATGAGAAAACAGCCATGTCTTGCCAAATCCATTAGTGTGCCTAATTTGAGTCCTGGCTTTCCCTACTTCCAATAGCTAAGAAACCATGGCTAGTTCTTTCTTGCTCACATCTAAGATGGTATGAATCAGTCCCCACTTCATAGGTTCATTGTGAAAGTTAAATGGGATGGTGGATGTGAGAAATTCTTTGTTTTTTATTTTATTTTATTTTTTTATTTTTTTTTTGAGACAGAGTCTCGCTTTGTTGCCTAGGCTAGAGTGAGTGCCATGGTGTCAGCCTAGCTCACAGCAACCTCAATCTCCTGGCTCAAGCAATCCTTCTGCCTCAGCCTCCCGAGTAGCTGGGACTACAGGCATGCGCCACCATGCCCAGCTAATTTTATATATATATATATATATTAGTTGGCCAATTAATTTCTTTCTATTTTTATAGTAGAGACGGGGTCTCGCTCTTGTTCAGGCTGGTTTCGAACTCCTGACCTCGAGCAATCCGCCCGCCTCGGCCTCCCAGAGAGCTAGGATTACAGGCGTGAGCCACCACGCCCGGCCGAGAAATTCTTTGTTAACATTTATATATATATTTGTTTGGCAAATATCCCTGAGACCTTCTAAGAATGATTCAGGAGGCATCATGTTGGGTAGTAGTGTACCTTTTCTCTTCTGGAGTTCAGATTAGTGGATCTTATGGTCTGATATCCTGCACCATACACTGAGTTCCTTTGGGTCAGGGATGATGGGTTATTTGCCCCTGTGCATAGTAGGTATTCAGGAGATATTTGCTGGTTGGGTAAGTGAGTGAATGAATGAATGAATGAGTGAATAGCATTCCAGGTAGAGAGAAAAACTGATGTAAGTTCATGAAGATGTTATGGAGCAGTCCACATTCAAAGAACTGCAAGTAGTTTAATGTTGTTGCATCTCAGGGAAGGAGGAGTGTGTGACCAGCAGTGAGGCTGGAGGGTACTTGGGGCCAGACCACCAGGGGCCATGTGTACCTATTAAACAGATAGGCTTCCAAATAGGGAAATGGGGGATTTCAAGCTGGGTTTAGGAAGAGTCCTCTGCTGCACTGTGGAGTGTGGATTAAGGGAAGATTAGAGGCTATCGTGGGAGTAGGAGGGTGAGGAGACTGTGGCTGTGGAATGAAATGAAGAGCTCCTGGGAGGAAAAATGGGCTAGCCTTGGTGAAGGATTGGCAGGGTGGGTGAAAGAGAGGGAGGAGTGGTGGGTGGTACCTGGGTTCTAACCATTTACATATTGAATATTTTCCACGTATGTGTCTCAGATTCCACTCCTGCTGACAGTGGTGTGCCCTGGTGGTGGGGCAGTGTCCTCAGTGTGCATTTTTTTTAGCATGCAGTGGCATCATCATACCTCACTGCAACCTCAAACTTCCCCGGTTCAAGTGATCCTCCTGCCTCAGTCTCCATAGTTGCTGGGACTACCGGCGCGTGCTACTGTGCCTGGCTAATTTTTCTATTTTTAGTAGAGATGGGTCTCACTCTTTCACAGGCTGGTCTCGAACTTCTGAGCTCAGGCAATCCTCCTACCTTGACCTCCTAGAGTGCTAGGATTACAGGTGTGAGCCAGTGTACCCTATTCATTGTGTATTTTCACTAATTTCCCCTCATAGAAAAAGAGGCAGGTGTGGAGAGTGGACTTGCATGTTCATTCATTTTACAAACTGAAGCACAGAGAAGAAGGAAAGGATGATTAGTGCATGAGATGGTATTTGAGATACTCGGTTTTTCTCATTACCTAAATTTGTTTCCACTCCTGTAGTAGTTTGGTTGACTTTGTTCTTCTTCCCAATCAAAAGTGGAGTTTATTTCTCCATCCTCTTGAATCTGGGCTGGGCTCGTAACTTGATGTGGTCATTAGAATGCAGCATATGTGAAGTTATATAGTTTCTGAGGCTTAGCCTTAAGAGACTGTATTTTTTGCTTTTGCCATCTTGGAACATTGCCATGAGACCACTATGTAAGCCCGTCTAGCCTACTAGTGGATGAGAATTCATGTTGAGAAAAACCATAGTGCCCAGCCCTCAGCTAGCACTGATTGCCAGACCTGTGAGTTAGGTCATCTTAGACCTCTGTGCCAGCTGACCTTCCAAATGAATGTAGCTCATAAGTGATCCCATATGAAACCAGCAAAGGAGACATTCAGTTGCCTACAGAAGTGTGAGAAGTAATAAATTATTGCTTTTTTTTAGCCACTGAATTTTTGGGAGTGGTTTATTTTTCAGCAATAGATAACAGAAACAACTTCTGTGCTCTCTACATCAGCACATGGCTTCACTACCTGTGGCGTGCACCTGTAGTCCCAGCTTCTCGGGAGGCTGAGGCAGGAGGATTGCTTGAGCCCAGGAGTTTGAGGGTGCTGTGAGCTATGATGACACCACTGCACTCTAGCCAGGGCAACAGAATGAGCCCCTGTCTCAGAAAAACAAACAAATAAAAAAGCGTTAATTTTATACTTCTATAAGAACTAGGAGCTAGAGAAGGCTGATTACTCTGGCAATTATGAGAGGAAATTTTCTTTGTAGGACTCTTTTTTTTAATTATTTTTAGACAGAGTCTCACTCTGTTGCCCGGGCAAGAGTGCCATGGTATCAACCTAGCTCATAGCAACCTCAAACTCTTGGGCTCAAGCAATCCTTCTGCCTCAGCCTGCTGAGTAGCTGGGACTACAGGCATGCGCCACCATGCCTGGCTAATTTTTTCTATATATTTTTAGTTGGCCAATTAATTTCTTTCTATTTTTAGTAGAGACGGAGTCTTGCTCTTGCTCGGGCTGGTCTCAAACTCCTGACCTGGAGCGATCCTCCCTTCTTGGCCTCCCAGAGTGCTAGGATTACAGATGTGAGCCACTGCACTCAGCCTGTTTATAGGACTCTTTTTTTTTTTTTTTTTTTTTTTTGAGACAGAGTCTCACTTTGTTGTCCAGGCTAGAGTGAGTGCCGTGGCGTCAGCCTAGCTCACAGCAACCTCAAACTCCTGGGCTCCAGCGATCCTCCTGCCTCAGCCTCCCGAGTAGCTGGGACTACAGGCATGCGCCACCATGCCCGGCTAATTTTTTTTTTTTATATATATATCAGTTGGCCAATTAATTTCTTTCTATTTATAGTAGAGACGGGGTCTCGCTCTTGCTCAGGCTGGTTTTGAACTCCTGACCTTGAGCAATCCGCCCGCCTCGGCCTCCCAAGAGCTAGGATTACAGGCGTGAGCCACAGCGCCCGGCCTGTTTATAGGACTCTTAATCACGATGGTGTTCACTGAGCAACCAAAATACTGGGGTCTGATAGAAAGACCTCTGGCCTTGAAATCAGACAGATCTGGCAGTTACCCAGTGTGTGACCTTGGGCAAGTCACTGAAACTTTCTGACTTCTGTTTCCTTTTTATTTATTTATGTATTTATTTATTTATTTTTATTTTAGCATATTATGGGGGTACAAGTGTTAAGGTTACATATATTGCCCATGCTCCCCTCCCCCCTCGAGTAAGAGCTTCAAGCATCTCCATCCCCCAAACTTTGTACATCTTACTCGTTGTGTTTTCTTATTAATAAAAGGGAAAGATAATCTATACTTTGCATGATTATATTGAGGATTGAATGAGATAAAAGATATGAATTGTCCTAGTATATTTTAAGGACTCAATGATTATAATTGTTAAGCAATCTGACCAAGCAAAAGGTAGAATTTTCTCTTTTTTTCCATTCTTATTTGGGCATCTAGATCTGGAAGTGAAGACAGTCCAATATAATTTGCTTAGTTTTGCTCTTCCCTCTGGTGGCCACCTGCTAGTCAATAGAGAGGTAGCTATCAGGGGCATAAATGATACAGCCCAAACGTCAGAGGTGACCTCTCTGCCCCTTTGAGATTTAAATGCAATGGGCTTGAACCTCAACACTCACATTTCATAACTTTTGTGAGTGTAAAGTCCTCTCTAAGATTTTTTCAAATTCTACGAGGGCTTGTGCTTTCAGTTACCTCTGCCTCATGTCTCCTGTTTCAACTGAGACCTAACAAAGCACATTGCTCAACTCTCTACTCATGCACTCTCACACTTCCCCTCCCAAAAAGCATTCCTGGGTGTAATAGCCTTTCCTGAAGTCTTGGGAGTCACAGATGTGGTCAAATCATATGTATGACAAGCAACTTATCCCATTTTAGACATTCTAGTGCTTAAACACCCTTTTGTCCATCTACCATGGGCAGATTTCTTCTGACTCTTACCTATGTAGCACCTACGCCTACACTGATTTTCTTATTCATCTTTTTCCTTTCCCCCTTCCATCTCTCATATTAACTCTCCCACCCATTTTGCCAAGTAAATTCCAAAATTTTCTCCCTTTATTTTTACATAGAGCAATTAGGTGCTTTCTCTTCTATTCCCAAACATACATATCCACACTCTTCAAGGCCCAAGTCAGACAAAAGAAGCTTTTGTTCCTAAGGATCTATCCTTTTTAGAAGGCAGTTGTGGTTAAAAATAGCATTTTCCTGTTATAATAACCACAGTGTTTTCTTTTCTTTTCCTTTTTTTTTTAGATAGTCTCCCTCCATCACCCTGGATAGAGTGCAGTGGCATCATCATAGCTCACTGCAACCTCAAACTACTCCTGCCTCAGCCTCCATAGTAGCTGAAACTACAGGCATGTATCATGATGCCTGGCTAATTTTTCTATTTTTAGTAGAGGCAGGGTCTCACTCTTGCTCAGGCTGGTCTTGAACTATGGAGCTCAAGCAATCCTCCCACCTCAGCCTCCCAGAGTGTTAGGATTACAGGTGTGAGGCATTGTGCCCGGCCTGACCAGTGTTTTCTATTTATTGAGGTAGCTCTCATTATTACTCTTTCTACAAATGAGGACAGGGTATGTGTTTCAGAAAAATGAGATAATTGGCATAAGATAACACAGCAAGCAAGTTGTGGAACATGGATTGAAACCAGGTCAGTCTGGCCCCAAGCCTGTGCTCTTTCTACTTTACCACATGGCCTTTCAGGGGAGGGAGTAGGAAAAAGCAATCAGAATACTTGAGGCTACGTAAAAGCAATGCCATCTGTTCTTATATTGTTTCACAAATGTAAAAGGATAGTTTTACAAGCTATCTTATTATTTCTGTGAAGAATGAAAAATCATTATCATCTCACCCATTTTAAAATGAGGAAACTAGGGCCCTGTGGGAGAAGGGGAATGAGGGAGCAGTTCAGTGTAGGATGTTTGATTTTGTGACTACAAAGCGACCAGCAGTCAGTGATGAAGAGGTTCAAGAATGACCATGCAAACTGGTGGCCAAGGTTATGGTAAATGGAGGCCAAGGACTGAGGGAACAGGAAGCCCCATAGCTACGGAAGTCACCAGGAGGATGGCAGGACAGGGACTAGTGAGGATGACCATGAGCCAGAGGCCACAATCTTTAATGCATAAGGAGCAACTGGGGGTCAGTGATGGGAAGGGGTAAAAGGTGAATGTCTGGAGAACAAAGGACAAGGAATTTTTGTACAAGGGTGGAAGTGGCAATGCGGACCCCACCCCGTGGTTTTATAGTGTGTGGGGAGTGGGAAAATGAGAAGCCTTCTTGCAGAAGGCTACCAGAGAGGCAGGGGCCCGGAGGAGGGTCAGATTTCAAAAAGGGCAAGGAAGTAACCTGGGTACTCTGAAGAAGCAGAGGGTGTAGAAGAGTTTGTTGACAAAGGAACAGGGTTCTAGAGGACACAGGGGAAAGGGCTGGCAGTGTGGTGGGCAGTGAGACAATGAGGAAAGGGCTGGGCAAGAAGCTCAGAGTAGTATAAAGATGAGTCTGAGGGAGAGGCCAGACAAGCAGAGGGGCTGTCTGTCAATCTGGGTGTTTCCCTAGGCTGGAGGGAACCTGTACATTGTAGACAGGGTCATAATGGAACTTGATGAAAAAATGGTTTGGGCATCTGATTCAGACCAAGATTCATGTTGGGGGAGGTTTGTGGGGGAAGGGCAATGATTCTAGACCAAAGCTGTCAGCCAGCTCCTGCTCCTGGAAGCAAGGTCCACGTCAGAATTGGAGGTGGGGGGGCGGGTGCTGATTACCTCCTGTACCTGCCTCCCCGGCACAGCGGGGACTTCCTTATGCCAAGTGAGAACATTTCCTCATTCCACTTGACAGCCTCCGAGTTACTACTGGTAATGGGGAATCGCTGAAAGTGTTTTTGGTTTTTGTTTTGTTTTAAACAAAGTTGACGGTAACATGGTGACATTTAAAAAGGTTACTCAGGCTGCTGCTGTAGAGGATGCATTGGAGAATGAAAGCAGGAATTGGGAAGCTCTTGCATTAGTCCGGGCAAGAAGTGACGAGGCCTAAACCAGGGTAAGGGGCAGTGGAGACCGAGAGGACCGGCAGACAGATGTTAAGGCGGCGTTATTGCCATCCTGATGGGATGTGGGGTGTGAAGGATAGGGGACAACGCCTAGGTTTCTGGCTTAGGTTGCACTTGTAGTCCGCAGTCTAGGTTCTGCCTCCCTCCTTGGGCTTTTGTGAGGATGTAACGCACAGGAAAGCGGTTTGGAAATGGAAAAGCTGCTACCCGTCGTACTTTACATTATCATCAAAACTCTCTGATCACCCCAGTAAGTTCGGTCTATGGAACGAGGTGCGGGAATTCAGATAAAGCATGATAGTTACCCAGATACGGGGGAACTTGGGTGCTCAAAGGTACCTCGGATTCCCTGCACCTGCCGGGAGCTGGGGGGCGGAGCGAACACAGACCCCGCCCCTGGGCGGGGCCAGGACGCGGCCGAAGCCGAGCCCCGCAGGAGCCCGCACCTCAGCGCCGAGTCTCCTCGGGGAGGACCAGCCCAGCCGCCCCGCACCTCCCAGCTCCGCCAGCCCCGCCGCGCCGTCCCGCTGCGCTGTCCGGAGCGAGCCCCTCGTCCCGCGCCCGGTGTCCCAGGTAAGGGGCGCGGCCGCGGCATCCGCCCGCGGGGGAGCGGGGACCGGTACCGCGCGGGCGCTGGGGACAGCCAGCGGGCTCTGAGGAGCGCCGGGCAGCTGAGGCGACGCGGGGAAGGGGCTGGGGAGGCCGCTGAGGAGGGCGCCGCCGCGGCGAAGGAGGCGCTAGTATCTGGAAGGGGGTCCGGAGGGCTCTTCCCCGGCCGCGGGCCGCAGGGGGAGCTGAAGGGCAGGGGGCAGCGGGAGCTGGGGACAAGAAAAGGGCGCAGGGGCTCGGAGAAAGCATGGGCGCCAACTGGAGGGCGGTGGGGGGTCGCTGGGGAAACGAGGGCGCTGGGGCCGGGGGAGCTGTGAGGAGCCAGCTGAGAGGGGCAGCGTGGAAAGAGGGTACCGGCCGTGTAGGGGGTGCTGCAGGGAGAGGACTCGCGGGAGCGAGGGCAAGGGTGAGGCGCGCAGGGGAAGAGCTGAGGGGGACTCGGTCGACGGGGTCGTGTGGAGAAGGAAGGACTGAGGTGCTGAGGGCAGGGCGCTGGGCGGGAGGGGGCGTGTGATGGGGGAGGGTCTGGAGGCCGGGATGTGAGAGCCGGCAGCGGGAAGCGGGGAGCGAGAAGGGTGCGGAGCGGAGCCCGGCTGGACTCAGCGAGGTGGGTGACCGTGCAGGGCGGGCGACGGGCGGGCTTGGGGCGGGAGCTGGGAAGAATAGGAAAGTGGGAGCCGGGCTGGGTCTGCCCCGACTGCCCAGGAAGGGGGCGGGAGCTGGCGGAGGCGCCTGGGTTCTGGTCAGGAGTGGGAAGGAGGCACTGGCACAGAGCAGGGTCTGGTGGATGGAATTGGAGCAACCATGAGGGAACTTGGAGAGTTTAGTTAGGGTGGGATGCCGGGTCAGGTTGGGGAGGATGCCGAGTGTGGGTTGTGGTGTGAGGGTGGAAAAATAACGGGGGCTGGAGTGGAGCCCAGGCGCTAGCTGACGTTTTGGCTCCTCAGGAGACCGAGGAGAGGGCACAGCCCCTGAACCCTGTTACACTTCTACCAGGGATCACAGACAAGAAGATAATCTTGACAGAAAATTCATTCACAGGCCAACTCTGTTCTGGAGTCTAAGCATGGGAGGAACTTTGGGGAGGACAGAGTGGCTAATAGAGACACGGTGAGGGGTGGGAGAGAGATGGGCCCTCTACCTCAGCTTTCCAGAATCCAGATGGAAAGGGGTTGAAAACAATGAAAGGAGTGGATGTGTGTGTGTGTGTGTGCACAGGTGGATGCTCACCTGTTTTGTACCTATTAACGGAGGAAGACAATGTAAGTTATGAAAGGTCCTATCTATAGTAGTGTGAAGCCCTGGTGCTGTGGAAGGACAGAGGAGAAGCATTTTGGAGGAGGTGGATGGATCACTGAAGACTTCCTAATCAGCTAGCCCTGGAGGAAAGTGTGTTTCTATTAGAGGAACAATATAGGAAAAGCCAAAAGTCTAAAATTATCTCACACACAATAGGTGCTTGGTGAATGTTGATTAAATGAATAATTGATCTGTGGTGGTGTTCCTACCTCAGTCTTTTCATCCACTCCCAAGAGGTGTTGTGAGAATCAAATAGGATATGTGGGTGAAAAGAGCTTTGTAAATTGTAAAACACTGTACAAAACAGAGAGGCCACAGATGATATTATACAGGTATGCCTCTATTCTGTCAGTGATCACACCCATGGCTATCTCTTTTCAATCTGGAGAAGGAAGGAAATGAACATTTGTCAAACACCTTTTGTGTGCAAGATAGAATGCATCCAAAGCACCTTGAAGAATGCTTGGCATTGAGTAGGTACTCAATAAATGTTAGCTGTTATGATACTGTTTCTGTGGCTCTTAGAGACCTGGGAAAACAGTGAGAAGATGGGCTGCACTGGGCTGGTGCTGATGGGCTAGCAGTGGGGAATGGTCTGAAGAAAGATTGAATTAGAAAAGTTAGTAGAGTATGGTTTTAGGGAGAGTATATGGTAGGGTGAAGTCTACATTTGCCCAATTCCCTCCTTATACTTACTGACAAATGCTCTCAGTAGAAAGATGGGGAATTACATTTATTGAGCACCTGCTATATCCAGTAGACACTGACCCTTGAACAATTGAGGTTTGAAGTGTTTTTTCAACCAAATGCAGGTGGAAAATATAATATTCAGGTCAGGCACAGTGGTTCATGCCTGTAATTCTAGCACTTTGGGAGGCCAAGGCAGGAGGATCACTTGAGCCCAGGAGTTTGAGACTAGCCCAGGCAAAATAGTGAGACCCCCATCTCTACAAAAAAATTTAAAAAATTAGCCAGGTACAGTGACTCACACCTGGAGTCCTAGCTACTTGGGAGGCTGAGGAGGGAGGATCACGTGAGTCCAGTAGTTTGATGCTGCAGTGAGCTATGATTATGCCACTGCACTCCAGCCTGGGTGACAATGTGAGACCCTGTCTCAGAAAAAAAAAAGAGGTTGGTCCAAGTGCAGTCATATTTATAACTAATTGATCATAACCAGTTACAGATTCCTTTGTTCCTTCTCCACTCCCACTGCTTCACTTGACCAGCCTTAAAAAAAAAAAAAAAGAAATGAAAAGAAAAGAAAATACAGTATTCATGGGATGTGAAACCATGTAAATGGAAACCAACTTTCAGTATACATAGGCAATCCTGGAACCAGTCCCTTACATATACAGAGGGGATGACTGTAGTATGCTACATCTGTTACCCACATTACCTATAATTTTCCCAACAATGCTTGTTTTGCAAACAAGAAAACTATATCTGAGTCATGTAAAATTTCTTGGCAAGGTCTCACACCTAAGAAATGATATAGCTGGAAATTGAATCTAATTTAATTTTTTTTTTTTTTTTTTTTGAGACAGAGTCTCGCTTTCTTGCCCAGGTTAGAGTGAGTGCCGTGGCGTCATCCTAGCTCACAGCAACCTCAAACTCCTGGGCTCAAGCGATCCTCCTGCCTCAGCCTCCCGAGTAGCTGGGACTACAGGCATGCGCACCATGCCCGGCTAATTTTTTATATATATATCAGTTGGCCAATTAATTTCTTTCTATTTATAGTAGAGACGGGTCTCTACTATAAATAGAGGGTCTCGCTCTTGCTCAGGCTGGTTTTGAACTCCTGACCTTGAGCAATCCGCCGGCCTCGGCCTCCCAGAGTGCTAGGATTACAGGCGTGAGCCACCGCGCCCGGCCTCTAATTTAATTTTGAACGGCAAGCTGTATCCACTACTCTGGATCACTTGCTAAGAGAAAACATGAAGCATAGAGACCAAAAAAAAAAAAAAATTTTTTAAAGGGATTTAGAAAGCACTTTCCCATATCCTGGTTTTAATTCTTGCAACAGTTTTTCCAGGAAGCCATTTTATTAACTCATTTTATAGATGAAGAAACTGAGGCCCAGGATCTGATTTGTCTCAGTTTACAGAATTACTGAGAGAGCCAAGACTCAACCCTGGACTCAGTCACATGCTCTTTTCATCAAAAGAGAAGTACATTCATTTATTTTTCACTCCATTTATTGAATAGATCTCTTATTGCTGGATTTTAGGGCCATCTTCTCTCCTTGCTGGAGTTGGCTTCTTCCTTAAGGTGCTTATTTCTGCTGCCTATCAGACTGAAATTATTATTTGCTTTTCACAGCAACCCTTGGAAGAGGCATTTCTTTCTTTCCCCCAGCCTGGACCAGGGATGACTTCCCAGATGGTCCCTGGCTTTCATCTGTATTGCTTGTCACGGAGACCGTGAGCTACCTAGCTCTATCCTTTTGTGTGACTGTCACAAAAGAGAGGGACAATTTGATTGATGCTTATCTTACAAATGTGATTCTGCATGCACCACTGTGCAGTGACCTGTCTGCTTAGATATGCCTCTGGCAGCTGTCTGTGGGATGCTTTTTGCCTTTTTCTTCCAAATGTCTGAGTAACCCCTGCCCCCTCTCCTGAGAAGATCCCTAGGGAATGTCCATCTGAGTGTGCCTTCCAGCTGACCACCTCAGCTTTCTGCCCCTCCCTTTTTTCATACCACCTACTGGGAAAGCCATGCTGTGTGCACAAAAGCAGATGTTGACATTACAATATGGCAAATAAAGTATGGTAGCAAAACACTCAGGGGGTTGGGGATGTTTCTTTACTCACCCTAAAATTGTTGCCATTTTTGTTTTCCTTAAGCCCAGTCAAATCTGGGAGTTATTAGGCAACAGAAGTTCTAGTCATGATCTTCCAATTTACATGCTATGTGAACAAAGACAAATCTCTTCTCTTTTCGGAGCCTCAATATTTTACCTATAAAATAAAAGGAGGTGGATTGGACCAGGAATTGAAACTACTTTTTCCTCTTGCCTTCACTCCCCAGTCTCACACCTGGGGCAGTTATAGCTAATAATAGCAGGCAAATTTCCCACTGATTCTACACAAGGCCACATGTATTTTCTCAACACTCTGTATGAAGCACAGTTATATACATTCTCTTATTTAAATGTCGTAGGACCTTGTGAAGTAGGTATTATTATCAGATGAGAACACTGAGGCTTAAAGTTTAAGTGACTTGTCAAAGTTTATACATTGAATTACTGGGAAAGCTGGGACCACTTGCTAGGCTTTTTGTTATGATAACACTTTCATTCCCAAATCCCTTCTATCAGTTTAAGAATATAAAGTAGGCTGCATCAGAAAATTGTAGACCAATAATATGATACATTGATAGTCTAGTATATGGAAAATATTCATAAATATTTCTTTTTTTAATTGATGCATAATAGATGTACATAGTTTTGTTTACATGTGATAAATTAATACATTCCTATGATTTGTATGGATCAAATAAAAATATTTGTCTTCTTTATGCTTGAGCGGTTTGAATTCTTCTCTTCTAGCTATTTTGAAATAGCTATTATTCACCCTACTGATCTATTTAACACTAGGTCTTATTTCTTCTCTCAAACTGTATGTTTGTACCAATTAATCAACTTCTCTTTATCCCCCTTGCCCACTGCCCTTCCTGGCTTCTGGTAACCACCAATCTATCTCTTTCTTCATGAGATCTACTTTTTTAGCTCCCATATATGAGAGAGAACATGAGATATTTGTCTTTCTGTGCTTAGCTTATTTCACTTAATATAATGACTTCCAGTTCCATCCATGCTGCTGCAAATTACAGGATTTCATTTTTTTTATAATGGCTGAATAATATTCCATTGTCTGTATATATATCACATTTTCTTTCTTCATTCATTGATGGGCACATATATTGAGTCTATATTTTGGCTATTATGAATAGTGCTGCAGTAAACATGGGTGTACAGATATCTTTCATTTATTGATTTCCTTTCTTTTGGATATATACACAGTAGTGGAATTGCTGGATCATATAGTAGCTCTATTTGTATTCCTCCATGCTGTTCTCCATAATGGCTGAATAAATGTTTCTTGAAAGAAGTAACATCCTCTAAGGATGTTATAGGTCCAGTGTTGATGGGGGTGTAGGGATGGATAAAACTCCCTTGAATCCAGAAGGGGAAACAGACAATTAATTGTTAAATAGGCCCAAATAATGGAACCCAGATCAAGGAGAGGGCAGTTGAACAAGATTTGAGTGCAGAAGTGAATTAAAGGAGCCAGTGAAATAATATTTTATTTTATTTTTTGGAACAGGGTCTTGCGTTGTCACCCATGCTGGAGTTCAGTGGTACAATCATAGCTCGCTACAGCCTTGAACTCCTGGGCTCAAGTGATCCTCCTTCTTCAGCCTCCCCAAGCTTTGGGATTACGGGCACCCAGCCTACGAAATAAAGAGTACCTCCATGGGCCAATAAACTGTGCCAGATTATTTATGTATAGTACTGTTCATTTTGTTTGTACCATATTTCTGTGAAGTGGTATTTTCTCTATTTTAAGGTAAAAATGTTTTGGTTTAGAGAGGCAATATGACTTGCCCAAGAATTCAACTGAGGGGTAGAGCAGTGATTTTAAACTTTTCCATGACATTGCAGGGTATTAAGTCTCGTCTTAGCTGTTAGCTGTGAAACTTGAGCAAATCCTCTTAATTTCTGGCCCTCAGTTTCCTTTTTGGTCAAATGAGAATAATAACTCCTGTCCTTCCAACTTTATTTTCCAGATATATATAGAGAACAAAATAAGATAAAGGACCTGAAGTTGAAGTAAAGTTCAAATCTATGTTTTAGTAAAGTTACTCTCTCACCAGCACTTTCACTTCTACAAATATCTCCTAAGGAAATAATTTGGAAAGTGAACAAAAATTTATGTAATCCTAGCACTCTGGGAGGCCAAGGTGGGCGGATTGCTCAAGATCAGGAATTCAAAACCAGCCTGAGCAAGAGTGAGACCCTGTCTCTACTAAAAATAGAAAGAAATTAATTGGCCAACTAATATATATAGAAAAAATTAGCCGGGCATGGTGGTGCATGCCTGTAGTCCCAGCTACTTGGGAGGCTGAGGCAGCAGGATTGCTTAAGCCCAGGAGTTTGAGGTTGCTGTGAGCTAGGCTGACGCCACGGCACTCACTCTAGCCTGGGCAACAAAGTGAGACTCTGTCTCGAAAAAAAAAAAAAAAAATTTATGTAAAGAAATGTTAATTGCAGTTTAATTTATAATGATTAAGAATAGAAAAACAACTTAAAATTAAAAACAACTTTCGTTCTAAAGAAAGTGACAACATTAAAGAATTGATCATGTGGTACATCCATAGGATAAAATATGATGTAGTCAACTGAAATGATGTTTATGAACAGTTTGAAAAATCTTGGTATTTTTGTAGTACTTTTTGAATTATTTAAGTACAGTTATACATTGTTTAATGACACGGATATATTCTGAGAAATGTATTATTAGGTAATTTCATAGTTCATAGTTGTAGGAACATAATAAGAGTGTACTTACATAAACCTAGTATAGCCTATTACACCCATGGGCTATGTGGTATAACCTATTGCTCCTAGGCTACAAGCCTGTGCAGCATATTACTGTACTGAATACTGCAGGTGAATGCAACACAATGGTAAGTATTTGTGTATCTAAACATACCTAAACATAGAAAAGATATTGTAAAAATATGGTATAAAAGATAAAACATGGTATACTTGTAAAGGGTACTTAGCATGGATGGAGCTTGCAGGACTGATAATTGCTCTGGGTGATTCAATGATGGAGTGGTGAGTGAATGTGAAGGCCTAGGATATTACTGTACATTACTGTAGACTTTATAAATATGGTACACTTAGGCTACACTAAATTTATTAAAAAATATTTTTCTTTCCTTGATAATAAATTAACTTGAGCTTATTGTAATTGTTTTACTTTTCAAACTTTTACTTTTTTTTGGCTCTTTTATAATAACACTTAGCTTAAAACACAAATACATTATATAGCTGTACAAATTTTTTTTCCCCAGCTAAAAATTATTTTCTTAGGGAAGAGGAAGAAGAAGAAAGGTATTAGGTGATAACCAGCAATCTCTCCCACCACCAACTCTTTAGTTTTCAAACAGAAGCAGTCCCATGTGGCAAAAGTACCAATCCTTGAATTTGGAGACAAAATTCATAACAGGCTTCTCTAACTTTATCAGACATTCTACATCCATATGTAGAAGTAGTTGTAGACTGTAACAAATCAGCACCAGAGGGAGGAAGATCCAAACTTGATGACATGTGTTAGAATGTCTACCTAAACAAATTCCTGAATTTTCACTCTAGTGAGGTGTTGGAAAAGTAGATTACTCTATTGGTCAAAGGCAAGCAGCAATATCAAAACTCCATGTACATGCTCCAGTTGACTGAATACAATGACGCAGTCTTAGCACAACAATACAGAGAAACTTCAAAGATGGCCTGAAACCATCTTATTAAACTACTTGTTGAGACTCCTTATTCTAGATTTGTTTGGTGTTGCCTTTGCATTCAAGTCTTGTTTTCCAGAATAAGTACAGGCACAATCCAATTGTAATTTCATCATCATGTATCTTGGGTGCTATAGTTAGCATCATATTAAATAGACTTTAGCCAAAAACTCTGGCCTCCTGCCTTCTCCTTTATCTGTGGGCATTGATGACCCGGCTGCAGCTGCCCACTGACATCTCAGCTTCCACTGACGTGAGCCTTGGCTTCTGCTTCCCTCAAATATTTTCTTTATATCCTACTCTATAAGCTTTTTTCTATTTTTAAAATTTTTTATTGTTTTACTCTCTAAACATTTTTGTTAAAACAAAGACACAAACACACATGTTAGGTTAGGTCTACAGATCAGGAACATCAATATCACTGTCTTCTACCTGCACACCTGTCCCACCAGAAGGTCTTCAGAGACAATAACATACATGGAGCTGTCATCTCCTAGGATAACAATGCCTTCCTCTGGTATACCTCTTGAAGAACCTGCCTGAGTCCATTTTACAGTTAACTTTTTTTCTATATAAGTAGAAGGAGTACACTCTAAAATAACAGTAAAAAGTATAGTAAATACATAAACCAGTAACATAGTCATTTATTATCAAATATTATATACTGTACATAATTGTATGTGCTATACTTTTATAAGACTGGCAGTGCATTAGATTTTTGACAGCATCACATCAAACATAAGTAATGCATTGTGCTATGACATTACTATGGTTATGATCACTAGACAATAGGAATTTTTCAACTCCATTGTAATCTTATGGGACCACTGTTGTATATGCAGTCCATCATTGACTGAAATTTTGCTATGCAGTGCATGACTGTACTTTTAAATTTAAGTACTTTTGCCAAATGATAACATACCATGTATTCTAGTCTATACCTTCTGTGCATGTGATCTCTGCTATTAAAATATGCATAGAAGGTATAGACTAGAATACATGATATACTATCATTTATATATAAGTAAAAAGTATAAATAGACCTCTATGCTTATATATGCAAAGACTATCTCTGAAGGATACATAAATTGGTAATACGTTTGCCTCTGGGAAAAAGATCTGGAGGTTGGGAATCTGGGATGGAGACAAGACTTATTTTTCAATGTAAACCTGATAATATTAAGTAATATTTGCAAATAGTATAGAGTTGTTTGAATTATTTTCAATGAATGTGTATTACCTTTTAAATTAATAAATAAGATGCTATTTAATGATTGTTTCAAAAAATAAAAAATATTTACAAATAAGATATAATTTTAAAATAGATGGTATTCTTTTGCATGAAAAAATATTTGAGGAAATACACTAAAATGTTAATAGTAACAATGGTTTCTGAGTGGGTGGGATGTCAGGTAATTTTAAATTTTCTTTTTTACATTTTTGTATAATTTTCAAATTTTTAATAATGAGTATATACTTCCATATTAGAAGTTTTCTCTTGTAAACAAAGAAAGATCATTGGCAACAGAGTGGAGAATGGTGTAAGGTCGTTGTGGTTGCTTCCCTTGTTTTAGGCAGGAAAAGCACAATTCCTTTGAATCAGCAGTTCTTACGACGGGTTTTGCATCTTTTTTTTTTTTTTTTTTTTTTTTTTGAGACAGAGTCTCGCTTTGTTGCCCAGGCTAGAGTGAGTGCCGTGGCGTCAGCCTAGCTCACAGCAACCTCAAACTCCTGGGCTCGAGTGATCCTTCTGCCTCAGCCTCCCGGGTAGCTGGGACTACAGGCATGCGCCACCATGCCCGGCTAATTTTTTATATATATATCAGTTGGCCAATTAATTTCTTTCTATTTGTAGTAGAGACGGGGTCTCGCTCTTGCTCAGGCTGGTTTTGAACTCCTGACCTTGAGCAATCCGCCCGCCTCGGCCTCCCAAGAGCTAGGATTACAGGCGTGAGCCACAGAGCCCGGCCGGGTTTTGCATCTTGTACCATGAAAAACTGAAAAGTTAAGGCTATAAGACAGTTTAAACAGGCAGTGCCAACCTCCCCTCCAACCTTACTTTCTTCCTTCATGTAAATGCCATGCCTCAGTCTCCAAGTGTCCCGGGCATGTTCAACACTGGCCTAGTGAGCCTTGTCATGAAGCAGATTGATACAGAGATGGAGCTGAGGGTTTCAGATAAAGGCTTGAGAGTTGGGAGTAAAGAGAGAAAGAACAGAGACCACAGGAGGCTAGTGGTGACACATTCAAGGAAGTTTTATTAAATGGCTGCTAGGCTGGGCCCAGTGGCTCATACCTGTAGTCCCTGCAACTTGGGAGGCTGAGGTGGGAGGATCACTTGAGCCCAGGAGTTCAAGGTCACAGTGAGCTATGATCACACCACTGCCCTCGAGCATGGGTGACACAGTGAGACCCTGACTCTGGGGGAGGGGAGAAGCTGATAATGGGAATAATCCTACAAATCTGACCTTTAAGAGAGCTTTAAACCTTCTACATTCATCAGTTCCTTATCTTCATAGCTCACCTGAGAGGCCCAAAGAGCTACATCCACCAGTCTCACCCTTTTCCTCTGGGGGGAAAAAAGTAAGAGTTCCCAAAGACAATGAAAACCCAGACAATTCTCTCACGTTAGGGCTGTCCTCCCGTCCTCCTCCAACCACTCACTTAGCCAACTGAGTGCCCAGTACTGAGCAGAAAGAGAGATTTCAGGTGCAGAAGCAGGGTATTTGAGGCTTCCAACACATAGGAGGAGCAATGGAAGACTGAAATAAGACTGTGTGGCCTCGTGCTAGATTACGAGGTTCATAACTCTCCTTGACCACCATGCCTCCAGGTTGGGTCAGATGCTTCCTGTGGAAGTCCTTAGCCAGGACTTCCCTCTGTCTTATCCCTATCTACTGCTCTGTTACTCTGTGTTTACCTGCTCTTTTATTCTAGCCTGTGGCCACCCAGAGGTCAGATACCATTTCTGATTCATGTTTGTATTCCCCATGCCCAGCACAGGGCTTGCCCCAGAGTAACGTGCTCAGTAAATATTTGCTGAGGGAATGAATGGAAGGATCTGGGTTCCACCCTGATGCTGAGACAACATTTGGAGCAGATGTAGGTATGGGGTCATTCTGAGTAGTGTGCATTTCCTCAATGATGCTGGAGTATGCGAATGGTGGGGTGATCATTAGGAGGTTGGTGACTCAAGGTGACACCGGAGGTGTGTTCTCAAGTGACCATCACCCTCTCTTATAGATGGCTTCCGTGACTGATGGTAAAACTGGAGGCAAAGATGCCTCTGACCAGAATTTTGACTACATGTTCAAACTGCTTATCATCGGCAACAGCAGTGTTGGCAAGACCTCCTTCCTCTTCCGCTATGCTGACGACACCTTCACCCCAGCCTTTGTCAGCACTGTGGGCATTGACTTCAAGGTGAAGACAGTCTACCGTCATGAGAAGCGAGTGAAGCTACAGATCTGGGTGAGTCCTGGGCATCTTGTGCAGGATTGTCTTGAGAAGTGACTAGTTTGCCAGTGCAAGGGCTGGGAGATAGGGCCAGCTTGGAACTTCTGGGCCTTCCAGTGGTAGGCATTACTGCTATTACAGATCTGCCCCCTGGGCTGCCCCATGCTAGCTTTATATAAGTTTGCTTTCCTCTGAGAGTTCAATTGCTTCTACTGTTTAACTGTACAAGAGGCTTTATCCTTGCTTGAATAAATGAGTGATCAAGAAACTGGGCTTTGGAGTTAGAGACCTGGGTTCAAATTCTACTTCTGCCTACTAGTCATGGAATGTAACTAAATCACTAAACCTCTCTGGGTCACCCTTTCTTCTTTAGGGATAGTATCTACATCTTAGGGCTGTTGGATACTTGGCTAGTTCCTGGAACATAGTAAATGCATGAGAAATGTTCACTACTGTATTAGTTATCTATTGTTACATAACAGATCACTTCAAACTTGGTGGTATAACACAACACAATAATAATTCATTATATCACAGTTTCTGTGGGTCAAACATTTAGGAGTGGCTTGAGGCCTTTCATGAGGTGTAACCAGATGTTGGCTTGGGTTGCTGTCATCTGAAAGATTGACTGGGGCTGGAGGATCCAATTCTAAAGTGGCTTATCTACATGTCTGGTGCTGACTGTTGGTGGGAGGCCTTACCTTCTTCCCATTTGTCCTCTTATAGTGTCTTCACAGGACTGCATAAGTGTCTTTTTTGCATGGCAGCTGGCTTTTTCCAGAGTGAGATATCTAAAAAGCCAAAGTGCAAATGGCAATGTCTCTTATGATGTACCCTTAGAGTATTCTGTTGGTCACTGATTCATTGTGGGAGGAAACTACACAAAAATGTGAATACTGGGAGGAAAGGGTCATTGGAACCATCCTAGAAGCTGGCCATCACACCTACTATTATTGGTATTATCCAATGGCACTAATAAAATATGGACATGTTTTAGGTGATATCACAACATATAGAAGAGCTTATGATTATACTTTTTAATAATTAATTAGTATCAGAATTGGAAATTTGTGATTTAAAGTATTCAAAACATGTGAATGTACATTAATATATTACACATATATCTTATTGGGACAGTATGAATACAGTACTTTTCTTTTTATAAATTATTTCCCATATGGTAATATTATCTCACAATTAACACTATGAGGTAGTTACTATTTTAATACACCCCTGTTTTACAGAAGAAAAAACTCAGACTCAGAAATTAATTAATTTGCCTTAGGTCAACCTAACTGCTATAGAGTGGGGTTTGAACTCACATCTTCTGATTCTAAATTAATGTGCTCTTTACACTGTGCATCTGAGGTCTTACTGAGTCCATATTTCCATTTATGATCATGTTAAATATTAATTTATATAGAGATAAAAGTTCCTTATGTGCATTTACTCTCCATTAAAGGCATGAGGAATCAGAAATCATTAGAAATGGGAGAAACTATCTAAGTCATCTAGTTCATTGATTCTCAAAATGTGGTCTCCAGACTAATAGCATAAACATCACCTCCGAATTTGTTAGAAATGCAAGTTCTCAGGCCCATCTTAGACCTACTGAATCAGATACTCTGGGGATGAGGGCCAAGAATCTGTGCTATAAAGAGCTTTCCAGGTGGTTTTGAGGCAGGCTTAAATTGTAGAGCCACTGATTTATTACAGTTAACTACCTTGTGGTGGGAGAACAAGCATTTATTAAAAGCACCTATTCTGTACCAGGTGCTTTCACTTGTGTCATATGACATCATCCTTGCAGTCAATGCACAGTAGGGTGTGAGAGAACAGGATATTTGGGGCATGGTGAGCAATACAGTGAAACTGGATCAAGGCTGTGAAAGAGCAGGGAGCAGGTGCTGAGGGAGAAACTTGCTGGAGAGGCTGTAGGGAAAGACTGGGGTCAGGGAGACTTTATACAGCAAACAGAAGGTTCTTGCCATTGGCCAGCAGGTACCCACTTGATGACTCCTTAGAGGGCTAAAGAAATTATTAGGGCTTATTTTTAACCTATGAATATAAAATACATTGATTTTTACTAATATTTACCATGTAGATTGACACATAGTCATTTGATCCCCATATCAGATTGTCACATATCCTATACTCCAAAACTCTCGTGGTAGGAAGAGGCATCCCGCCTTTCCAAGAGGTTGGTAGCAGTGACTCTCTCACTCTTTTGTTCATTTTCAGCCTATTTTGAGCTTTTGTGGTTTTCCTGTGCCTGGTTAAGTGGATTTGTTGATTACACTATCTAGTTTTAACTAAATGAAACCTCACAATGGATATGTAGTTTTTAAATAGTCCTGTAAAGAAACCTCTGATTGAAGACTACACTAATTATAGGGAACCCAAATGATCATAAGAAAATGGCTGAACTGATGTTTCTCCGACTCCCAGCACAAGTTCATTGTCAGCCACATTTCAAGGTAAGATCAATGACGATTTAATTAGATCCAACATAGTCAATCACATTGCTTTTACTGGGAAAAAAATTAGCAAAGAGTTTTTATGTGTATTTGTGCTTTTATGTAGCAAAATAAAGTTTTCTGTACTGTTCATAAATATATTAAAATTTGAACATTTAAGTATTGTTTATTTCATTTTTATATATTTTAACATCTTTTGTGTGTAGAAGAAGATATATGTGTATATATATCTAAGTAAATATACATATTTTGTGCATGCTGTACCTAAATTTTTCTTATTTATAGAGATAAAGAGATATAAGTTTGGCGACCACCATAGGCATTGGGGAACCATAAAATGGTTTTAACAAGTCAGACTTTCATTTTAGAAAAATCTCTGGCTTTGCTTTGAAGGTTAGATGGAAATTTGGCAAATAAACCAGTGGTTTGGATCCAAACTTATCAAACTGTATACATTAAATGTGTGTATTTTTTGTATCTCAATTATACCTCATAAAGGTGTTTAAAAATAACCAAAATAAAGTATTGACAAGCTATAAGGAAAGAAAAGAGAGAGCAATGAAAACAAAAAAGGGTTCTGGGTAAATTATACAGGCCTGAACTAAGTGTATTAGCCTGCTTGGGCTGCCATAACAAATACCACAAACTGGGTGGCTTAAACAACAAATTTATTTTCTCACAGTGCTGGAGACTGGAATCCCAAGATCAAGGTGCGAGCAGGTTGATGTCTGGTGAGGGCTCTCGCCTTGGGTTGCCTTTTCACTTAGTGTGCACATGGCCTTTCCTTGGTGCGTAGGCATGGTGGGAGAGAGAGGAGGGAGATGGACTCTTTGGTGTCTCTTCTTATAATAACACTAATTTTATTGGTTCTGGGACTCACTCTCATTTAACCTTAATTACTTCCTTAGAGGCCTTATCTCCAAATACAGTCAAACTGGGGTTTAGAACTTCAACATATGAATTTTGAGGGGAAATAAACATTTCAATTCATAACGCTAAAAGCATGACAAAATGGGATGAAAATAAGGAAAGAGATTTGACAGAGATTTAGGACTAGAATTTATAGATTTGATGATCAATTACAGTCCCCCTTTATCTGTGATTTCATCTTCTAAGATTTCAGTTATCTATGGTCAACTGAAGTTCAAAAATATTAAATGGAAAATTCCAGAAATAAACAATTCATAAGTTTTAAATTGCAGACTGGAATAGCGTGATGAAATCTTGTGCCATCTTGCTCCTTCCTGCCAGGTTGTGAATCATCCCTTTGTCCAGCATATCCATGCTGTATATGCTAACTGCCTATTAGTCACTTAGTAGCCGTCTTGGTTATCAAATTGAAAAAGCATAGTACATACTATACAGGGTTTGGTACTATCTGCGGTTTCAGGCATCTACTGGGAGTCTTGGAACTTACCCCTGAGGATAAGGGGGTGCTACTGTAATTGTAAAGGGAGAAGGAGGAACTTATGTATCTCCTTCCATACACAAAAGTTCTTTGATTTTTCTTTTTAAGTTGTGTGAATTTTGGAAAAGTCACTTCATTTCTATGAATAGATAATGTCTTTGGCTGTAAAAGCCTCACAGATTTGTTGAGGGGGAGCTAAATGTGATAACATAATATTGTGTCTGGCACATATTAGGAATGTGGTAAATATTAGTTTCCTTTCTTTCTCTGCCTTCTGGTCTACATGCAAAGAAGATCACTGGGTCTCTTTCTGAGGTTTCCCATCTTGTGGTTTCAGGAGTGTTGGAACAGCACCCAGTGAACTCCCCAGCATGGTATGAAGTGTTCAGTTAAATTCCTCCATCCCGTTTGATATTTCCTAGGGGATTTCAGAAAGCTGTGGTCAGAGTGGAAGGTAGAGGGAGAAGAGGAGGTTATAAGTGGGACTACCCGCCATAGGAGTTTCTGTCATCTCTGGGGGATGTTGGATGATGAGGGCATTGGGAATGCCTTATTCCCTGGGGTTCCTTGCCACATAGGTCCCTGGGAGCCCCCTCTATTTCCTGAGAGGTTAATTACTGTGGATCAGAGAAGCAAATCTTACTGGGGAGGGGGGAAAGGGGAGAAGTCTCATTAGTAGGGAGTGAAAGCATGCACAAGTGTGAGGGGGGACTTGGTAACGCCACAGCAACAGACCTGACTAGAGGCCACTTACTGCTGGGTGCTGGTTGCCAAGCAACCCCTGAGACCTGTGGGAAGAGAAGAGCAGGAGAGGGCTGCCACCACCTCCACGTGGGGCCCACTGCAGAGGCTGTCAGGTCTGCTGCTGGTCAAGGGAAGAATCCGGGGGCCAGTGGGAGGACTGAGCTAACTGAGCACTCTGGGGTCCTAGGTTCTAATCCTGTCTCTGCCCTGTAGTCATTGTGTGATATGGAGTGGCCCTCCATGGCCCCATGGCCTGTTTCCCCAACTATTAGATGGGAAAATGATCTTTGCTTTCTTTGCCTCATAGGTTGTTATAAAGATTAAGCGAGGAAATGGAAGGGAAAGCCCATGGAGAACTATGAGACCTTGAGCACAGAAAGATTGTGGATATTGTCAGCCATGCATATTCTTCTTGTATGTGCTTTAAATCATTGTTTGTGTCTTTCATACCCTCCCTCTGACCTAGGGAGGTAATTATCTCCTTAGAGAATGGGTGGTTGAGGCCAGGGATATCAAGTTACTTGTGCAGAGCCAAATGGTAAACTTTATTATTTCATTCATTCAGTAGACATTTATCTGCTGCTCACTCTGTGCCAGGCATTGTGCTAGAGGTGGGGATATACCCTTCCATGCTCTCTACTGGGGAGATAAACACTAAGTATTGAAGACAAAGGATCTCTTTTCATCTATAGAAAAGGCCCTGAAGGAAAGAATAGACTTGTTTTGTTTTCAGGCACAGGGACTCAGAGCTCAGGAATCCCTGAACTATGACTTAGGTCTCATCCCTGGACTAGTGACTGGGCTTCAGGCTCACTCTCAGTTTAAAAGCCTAGCTTATCTCTGTCATTTTCGGTTGTAAAAAAAAAAAAGAAAAAAAAAAAAAAAAGAGAAAAAAAAAAATAAAAGCCTAGCTTAGCTGTGACCTTCACCACACCAGCTCACCTCAGACCTGGTCCTTGCCAGGGGATGCAGTGACAAGGACCTCCCTTGTGGAGAGAAAGAATTTCCTCTTTCCTACTCCCCTGGTGAAGCTTTTTTTGGTGACCTGCATGTCAAAAAGATGTTAAAGACAGATGTGTCTCATGTGTCTGGAGTTACTTGTATAAACACCAGATGGACTGGCTGGCTTCTCCACCATTCTTCTATTGGAGATTTAAGAACTCTGTCTTTTATGAAGGACTTATAGGCCACTGTCTTTGTTCCTGGGCCTGTCCTGGTATCACTGTTCTCCTTCCTCTTTCTTTCTTTTCAACTCCCTTTCAGAAGCCCTCAATCACCGTGGTGCTTGTATGTACTTTTTTATTCCACTTGTTTTGCTGTGTTGGTGGTGATTTAAAAGAAGGAGTATATAGAAAGCACCAACATAGTGCCTGGCACAGAGTAAATACTCAACAAATAGTAGTTTTTATTAAGATTCTTGGGAGATAAATAAATGACACTCCTTTTCTTCCCCTCCCAAGTTTATAACCAATTGATAGATAGATTCAGGAGTCAGAGAGATAGGGAGTAATGTGAAAGCATTATTACTCATAAAAGCTAGGGTGAAACACATGGCTTAATTCTTCAGGCAAGTGGAGCTTGTTAATACTTTACTCTGGAGTCAGATAGACATATAAACCCAGTCACATGCCAACATGGGCTACTAGCTACAGTTAGCACATACAACATACACTCAAGGTCAAAGCCCATGTGAGGGAGGGAGAGGAAAGGGCTGGGTGCAGTGGCTCACAACTGTAATCCCAGCACTTTAGGAGGCTGAGGTGGGAGCATTGCTTGAGCCCAGGAGTTCAAGAAGAGCCTGTAGACTGTCTAGAAAAACAAACAAACAAAAAAGCCAAAGTCCATGTGGCCCAGATTTACTAATATTTAAGGCCTAAAGCATTCCGCTTAGGTCTGTAGTAGGAGCCTCTATCTCCAGTCTTCTTCATGGACAGTCTTCTTCATGGAGGGGGAAAGGAGGGTCCCTCTTCCTACAGCTCTTATGATAATTAAAGACATAGATAGAAGTAAGCATTAGCTACAAAGGGGGGTGGGCGCAGAATGATGAATGCTGGAACAAATAGGAGTCTTAAGAGATTTCCTGGGAATCCTGAATTCCACAATGGTGAGAGTGACTCCCTGTGTAATCAGGAGCTGAGAACAAGGCCAGGGTGGGAAGAGGGTGTTGGGCAGTTTGCTAGGCTCACTCATTAGCTAATTGTCTTATTCCTGCGTAGCAGCCTCAATGAAATTTTAGGTCACCCCATGGCTTTGGAGTCACTTATAAGTCTAGGACCTATCTCTTGGGACCAGTAACATAAGGGTACAATGAGTCATAAAGGAGCTTAGGAATGTGGGAAAGTTAATCATACCAGAAAGCTAGACTAAGGAGGACTATGGCTCTTGAGCAGCCATTTAACAAATATTTACTGTGCCAGACATTGGGTATAGCGATATTAATATGAATATGATACATTGTCTGCTCTCTAGGAACTAGTGAGACTGAATTTACCTCTGAGTTCCAAAAGTGAAATAAAATATAGTTCCGTTGTTCCAATTAAAAGAAGCAAACAAGGACATCAAGATAGCCTTTTCCCTAGAATTTAAGAGTTATAATAACAGATTAATATATGAGATAAGGCAGCTGTCTAATGGATATCTGTATTAGTTT
Organism: Microcebus murinus; assembly: GCF_040939455.1. Taxonomy (NCBI): domain Eukaryota; kingdom Metazoa; phylum Chordata; class Mammalia; order Primates; family Cheirogaleidae; genus Microcebus; species Microcebus murinus. The sequence goes on along the minus strand of NC_134105.1, from coordinate 39,547,261 downwards.
CCTATTGTTGCACAAACAAATTATCACAAACTTAGTAACTTAAAACAATACAAACCTATTATCTTATAGTTCTAGAGGTTAGAAATCAAAAATGGGTCTCGCTAGGCTACAATCAAGATGTTGGCAGGTCTGTTTTCCTTCTGGATGCTCTAGGAAAGAATGCTTAATTTTTCTTTTTCAGATTCCAGAGGCTGCCTGCATTCCTTTGCTTGAACCCTTTCTTTCATCTTCAAAGCCAGTGGTATAACACCTTCTAACTTCTCTCTTTCTCCATCCCTCCTGCCTTTCTCTTTAAAAGACCCTTGTGATTGTAATTAACCTATCTGGATATTCCAGGTTAATCTTCCCTTTCAAGATCCTTAATTTAATCACGTTTGCACAGTCCTTTTTGCCAATAAGGTAACATATTGATAGGTCCTGGGGATTATATCTTTGGGAGGCTATTATTCTGACTATCACAGCATCTATTAATAATATGGAAAAGACATAATAGAAATTATCCCTGTCCTTCAAGGCTCCAACTCAAGTTCCCTCTCCTTTGGGGATACTAACTGCCTGAAAAAGGAAACGTCCGTGTCTTAGGCTCACACTGCCTGTTTAAATTGCCCATCACCTTGTTAGGTGCCAACAAGCTTGTGAATTTAGAGCTCATCACATCTCAGTCTCTCATTTTAGACACGAGGAGGTTGAGGCTCAGTGTGAGATAGGAACTTTACTGAGGACCCATGGTGAGATCTCCTAACACGTTCCAGTGCTCCTCCTGCCACCTTTAGGAAGGTGCAATCTAGTCACCTATAAGCTGGAGACCTATAGAGAGATTGGTGGGCAGCACAGAGGAGTCTGAAGGCTGAACAGGGAGAATGGGGCTTTGACAAGTCCCTGTGGTTCCAGGAATGTGGAGACAGTTACTGTGTACACCATCCTCTGCTCAGCTCTTATGAGAATCAGAATTGATTATTCTGGGCAGCTAGTTTCCTGGTGTGGCTGCAGAGACATGCTGACACTTTTATCTCCCCAAAGCCTGTAGATGCCAGCTGCTAGAAGAGATTTAATCTGATTTTTAAAACCACAACAAAGACTACAGGAAGTCAATTCTTGTAGAATTGCAGGCATAGTCTGCCTTTGTAATTTGCAAATGAATTAACCAGCGATCCCGATTGACTATTCAGGGGGTCCCCAAGACACAAATTGGTGTGGAAGAAAAAGAAATAATCTACAAGCCATTTGCAAATTCATTCAATAAACATGTGTCATGTACCCACTGTCATAAGAAGGTGAATACACAGCTATAATACAATATAAATGATGTAATAAAGGGATGAAGAAACATTGTAGGAATATAGAAGGGAGCAGCTACCTCTGTCTGGGAAAGTCTTTGAAGGCCTCAGAGAGGCCTCAGAGAGAGGAGGGGACATTTGCACTAGATCTTGACAAATGAATATGAGTTTTTCAGATTAATGTAGGGGAAGGATTTTATAGGCAGAAGAAAAGAAAAAGCATGATTGCTTTTGAAGACCCTTTATATGCCTGGTTGTGCTAGGCTCTGCAGGGTTTGGTGAGATGAAATCCCTACCTCTAAGGGGCACTCAGTGAAGTGGAGGAAAAGGGGGATATACCACATGTATATAAAAATGGATGATGACATTGAGACATTGAGTGGTGGAGTGACATTCCCTAAGGTTAAGATGTTACATAACCATGGTAAATTTGTCAAAACTAAGAAATTAACATTGGTACAATATGATTAACTAAGCTATAGATTTTTACTAGTTTTCACTCATTTTTTTTTCACTAATGTCCTTTTACAGTTCCAGGATCCAATCCAAGATACTATGTTGCATTTAATAACATTTTTTAATTGACATATTTATATACCATAAAATTCACACTTTTAAAGTGATTTCAGTGATTGTGCAACCATTATCACTATCTAATTCTAGAACATTTTAGTGATTTATATCTTAATGCTTAATAGGATTTCTCTGAGGCAGGATTATGCCTGTTTCAAGAATAAATTATGGGCCGGGCGCGGTGGCTCACGCCTGTAATCCTAGCACTCTGGGAGGCTGAGGCGGGCGGATTGCTCGAGGTCAGGAGTTCGAAACCAGCCTGAGCAAGAGTGAGACCCCCGTCTCTACTATAAATAGAAATAAATTAATTGGCCAACTAATATATATAGAAAAAAATAAGCCGGGCATGGCGGCGCATGCCTGTAGTCCCAGCTACTCGGGAGGCTGAGGCAGGAGGATTGCTTGAGCCCAGGAGTTTGAGGTTGCTGTGAGCTAGGCTGATGCCACGGCACTCACTCTAGCCTGTGCAACAAAGCGAGACTCTGTCTCAAAAAAAAAAAAAAAAAAAAAGAATAAATTATGAAGAGCAAAGGGCAAAAGCAAGGAGAACCAGTATTTATAACAACTGAAGCCAGGAATGATGGTGGCTTAAACTAGGGTGGTAGTAGCATGATAGTGAAAGTAGTCAGATTCTGTGTGTATGTTGAAAATGTGGCATATTGAATAGGATATGGAGGGAGAAAGAAGGGGAGGAGTCAAGGATGATGTCTGAGTGACTGGAAAGTTGGAGATTCTTTTGACTGAGATGGGGAAGATGGCAGGAAGAACAGGGTTTGGGGAGACAGTTGGGGACTCCATTTGGTTATGCTCAGTTGGAGACGCCTATTAGATAACCAAGTAGAGACATAGAATAAGCAGTTGGGTAAATGAGTCTGCAGTTCAGGGTAGAGCCCTAGCTGCAGATATAAATTAGTAATCATCAGCATATAGATGGTATTTAAAATGATGAGACCAAATAAGATCAACAAGGGAGAGAGTGAAGACAGGAAAAAGAAACATGGAGCGTCTGAACCCAGAGACATTCCAACACTAAGATATTGGGAAGATGAGGAAGAAATAACAAGGAAACTGAAAAAGAGCAATTGAAATGGGAAAGTGTGTTGTCCTGACAGCCACGTGAAGATAATTTTACAGAGGAAGGAGAGATCAGCTGTGTCAAATATGGCTGCTAGGTTACAAATATGAGGACTGAGAATTGACAACTGTATTTAGCAACATGATGCACATTGATAACCTTGATACAAGTTGTTTTGGTGTAGTGTTGGGGGTGAAATCCTGGTAAGAGTGGGAGAAGAGAAATTGGAGACACTAAGTATTACATAACACTTTCAAGGATTTTTGCTGTAAAGAAACAGAGACAATGGGGTGGCAGGTGAAGGGGGAAGTGAGTCAGAAGAGGCTTTTGTTTTTTTAAGATGGGAGAAGTAACAGGATATTTGTGGCTGGTGGAAAAATTCTAGAAATCAACAAGCCAAGTAATCAACAAAGAAGTGAAAATACAAAACTGGTGATATAGGAAAGAGGAGAATTGCTAGGACAATATCCTTGAATTGGAGAGAGGGAATAGGATGACGTGCAGCGGGTAAGTCCTTGCTAGGAGCACAGACTGTGTATCCACATCAACAGGGGAGAAAGCAGAGGGTTTGGGCACAGGTGCAGCTTGGGTTTATATGTGCTAGTGGGAGTTCTCTTAGATACAATTTTCTGATGAAGCAAGGTCAGCAGCTGCAAGTAAGGATGGGGGAGTAAGTTTAGAGATTTAAGGAGAGAGGAGAATGTCATCTAGGAAGGTGGGAGAGTGAATAGACTAGGGAAATGTAATTTGATTGCTGATTAGCATTAAGGCTTCACTTGAAATTAGTGATCATAAATTTAAATTCATGAACTCATGAATTTGGAGCACGGTTGTGTGTTTTTCTCGAGCTCTGTTTTGCTCTGTGAATATAGGCATAGAATAGGGCAGAGTTGGCTTTCATGAAAGTGTGGCTTTGCTGAATGCGTATGATAAAGCAATAGAGGTCCTGGGAAGTCAGGGGTGTATGCAGGGAAGCTGTCATCACAATTGACCATGGGATTCAAGCTGGGCAGAGAGGGAGGTAAGGACACAAGGCAGGAAGGACAGTGAAAAGATGGTCAGGGTGAAAGCTGTTGAAGTGGGGAATCTAGGAGTGAGCTGGAAAGAGCATAGTGGCTGGAATGTGGGGGCCTGAAATTATTGGTAATGATAAGATCCAGGGTGCAACTGTGAGAGTGAGTGGCTGAGGTAGGTTAGAGATCGACATCATTAGAGGAGAGGAGTTCAAGAAAATGACAGTCCAAGATGTTGGAAGGCTTGTCTATGTGGATATTGAAATCTCCAAGAATTATGAAGAAAATAACAGTGAACCAGGAGCTTTTCACTGGTCAGTAGAGGGATAAGTGGGTGGTATAATCTCATAACATGAGATTCAAAGCTAGGGGTGTTTTGTTTTATTGAAGGAGGAAAAGAGAGTGATATGGAAGCAGGGATGAGAAGCAACAATATCTATCCCACCTCCTGGCCCGGTGACTCAAGGGCGATGAGAGAAGAAGCAACCAATAATGTAGAGGCTTTAGGGGAAGTCGTGTCCTCAGGGAAAGCTGGGTTTCAATTATAGCACGGAGGTGAAGGAAACAGATGAAAGGCAGAACAAAAAGAGAGTTTTCTGATGACTGACTTTGAGTTTCAGAAGGCCCAGGGAAAGGATTCAGTGTGGAGGGGAGGAGATAGTGTTAGAAAAGACCATGTACCACTGAGCTGTGTGGGAATCAGAGTGTATGATCAAGGATGACGTGGGTTTCCTGTCATGACTGGCATGAACAGAAGGATGAAAGGTGTAACAAAACAAATTGTAATGCAGTCAGGTGACTCCCGGACAGACCATGAGTTGCATGGTGGGTGTGGGAGGATCCCTGCTTCCTCTTAATCCCTGCTTTAGCTGCCCAGAGTCTGGCAAAGGTGCCATTCTTACTCTGAGTGCCAGGCATCCCCTTTGACTTCACACATCAATAATTGTGTGCCAATAAACAGAAGCTTCCATTTATGTAAAAAACCCTCACCTGTAAATGGAGCTAGTAATGCTCACAGGGCTGATGTGAGCTGGCAGTGGCACTAGCTCTATGCCCACACTGTGCTTGGTGTTTTCATCAACTCATTTCATCCTCACAATAACCCTGGGAGCTGGGTACTATTATTATCCCTGTTTTATAGATAAGTAAACTGAGGTCCAGCAGAGTTAGGTTGCTTACTCAAGTTCACACAAATAGTGATAGAGTCCAGATTTGAATCATGGTCTGACTTCGAAACCCATGTATGCCCCATGCCCTGTCCCCCTCCTCTCCTTGTTATATCTTCAGATAGGTAAAGACTTTGGTAAAGTACTCAATAAATTATGAAAATGTTAAGAATTATAATTTATTGCATAGCAACTATATATTTTGCAGGTGTTTTACTTGCATTTAAAAAAATAATTATCACAATGCTGGTGCACAGAACAGATGAGGAAACTGAGACTCAGAGAAGTTAAGGGACTTGACCAAATCTTACCAAGACTAGTATATGGCACAGCTGGGATTCAAAATTAGGGCTGTCTGCCACCAGCACCTGTGTTCTTTTCACACCCAACAGCCTTCCCCACTCTTTCCCCTGCTCTGTGATACCTCAGGGACCTCACACGTGGTTGAAAGTCAATGTTACAGCTAAAATTTGTAAATTCCCAGCAAACACTCTCAGAAGGAGATGGGTTATCTGTTGCAAACTATAGCCTATTAGCTGTCTAACTTCTCTCCCTTTCTGCACCCCCTACAACTTCACAGGTGAGTCTAATGGGTATCCAAGGCTGAGCAATACTGGTGTATAGCTATGTGATTAAGTGACATGGCACATAATGTAGTCGTCTCTAAGGAGCCACTGCATATTCTGGCACAGGGTGGGAGGAGGGATTGGGGGTTTGGTTAATTCAGCTGTGGTATAAGTAGAATGAACACATGGCACCAGCAGTGTGATAAGTAACAATGTCTCTGAAGCTTAGTTTCACCAGCTGTAAAATAGAATATTAATGCCTACTTCTTAGTATTGTAGTAAAGATTGAATTAGACAATATATGCAAAGGAGCTAGCATCGTGCCTGTAACATATTGGGTCCTCAATAAACTTACCCAAAATCACATAGTGAGGGAGAGAGCCAGGATTAGTTCATGAGTGTTCCATTGAGGCTCCATTATAATTTCAAAGGCTGCATATTCTCTCAGCTTGCTTGGATCCTGCCTGCTGAGTTGCTAAGGCAGGGGTGGGAGTAGGGGAGGCCATTCAACTGAGGATTTATACTTGCTTCCTTGTGCAGACTCCTCCTTCCCCCACACTATTGCCCAACACTGTTGCCCCACATCTTGGGTTGCTGGGTGACAGCTGGAAACTCTTACCCTCTCTGTACTCCTGTGCTTCTCACCTTCCTCTGTGAAGTCTGTCAACTCTGTGCTAATGACGCAGAGGCTCTGAGCTCAGGCCCAGGGGGCTGGAGGTCAGGTCCACTGGGGTGTCTATGCACATCCCATCTGATACATGTCTGAGTGCCCCCACCACTGCCCCAGCTCAAAAATTGAGGGTCAACGTTCCAGGTGGAAGCCGGAGGGCCCCCAACAGCTGCCACCCAGGGCTGAGGCCCCCTTGCTTGACTGTGACTTGTGCTGGTCTTGTCCCCTGTGGGCAGGGGGCCAGGTGGCCTATCTGGGAGTGCCTTACTGCTTGGCTAAGAGCAATAAATGCAGCAGTGTTTGTGTAAAAAAAAAAAAAAATTGAGGGTCACCCTTTATTCCTTTCTGTTCTTGTCCTGCTCTTCTACTTAGGAGATTTGGGAAATTTGAGAGCTGGAACTACCAATTCCATCTCCCAGATTTCTCTCAAATACATACAGTCCATGCCCCACCCAGCTGTACTCTAAACCCCAGCCCAGACTCAGGATGCACGTACAAAAAACAATTTTATTTTTTAGAACAGTTTTAGATTTATAAAAAAATTATGAAGATAATACAGAGTGTTCTCATCTCACACCTAGTTTTCCCTATTATTACCGTCTTACTTTAGTATAGTACCTTTGTTATAATTAACTAATATCTACATTATATTAATTGAAGTCTGTAGTTTATTCTGTTTTTCTTACATTTAATTGTCATGTCTCCTTAGGCTCTTGTTGGCTGTGGCAGTCAGGATGGACTTTTTTCTCCTTGCTCTGCCCAGGTTAGTCCCTCCTCCCCAGAGATTGCCCCTCCTTCCCATTTTCTATCAGCAAACTCTCATTTGACTTTATTTTTTAATTTTTTTGAAATTTCAGGCCCAGACTTGAGTGTAGTGGCCTGATCATAGCTCACTGCAACCTCTAATTTCTGGGCTTAAGTGATCTCCTGCCTTAGCCTACCCAGTAGAGCTATAGGTGCACCACAATGTCCAGCTAATTTTTTTTTTTTTTTTGTGGAGACCAGGTCTCACTATGTTGCCCAGGCTAGTCTCAAATGCCTGGCCTCAAGAGGTTTTCCTACCTCAGTCTCCCAAAATGCTAGGATTACAGGTGTGAGCCACCACAGCTGGCTTTAAAGACTCAGTTCTGGGCCCTGTGCGGTGGCTCACACCTATAATCCTAGCTCTGGGAGGCCGAGGTGGGCGGATCGCTCAAGCTCAGGAGTTCGAAAGCAGCCTGAGCAAGAGTGAGACCCCATCTCTACTAAAAATAGAAAGAAATTAATTGGCCAACTAAAAATATATAGAAAAAATTAGCCAGGCATGGTGGCGCATGCCTATAGTACCAGCTACTTAGGAGACTGAGGCAAGAGAATTGCCTGAGCCCAGGAGTTAGAGGTTGCTGTGAGCTAGACTGATGCCACAGTACTTTAGCTCGGGCAACAGAATGAGACTCTGTCTTAAAAAAAAAAAAAAGACTCAGTTCTAGTATCATCTCTTATGGAAAACTTTTGCTGACCAACCCCCCCCAACCATGGTTAAGGGCCCCTCCTGAACTTTTTCATGCTTACCAGCTCTACTGCAAGTGTCTCCAACTTATCTGTTTTCCTCCCAGACTGCAAGCTCTCTGAGGGCAGAGGCCAGATCTGACTCATGTCTACAGCTCTGGCACGAGGCACAGAGCCTTTCAAATAGTAAAGGGTCAATAAAGGCTGACACAATGAAAATGAGTGTTCAGGCTATGGCTTCATACCTCTCAAGGTCAAGGCCAGCTCTTCTCCCTGCAACTGCAATGTCTGACCCTTCTTTTGGCTCTAGACCAAATTTTTTATCCCCGCTTCCACCCTCCATCGGTTCTTCCCCTCAGTGGCTGGGAGGTCTGAGACTTCTCTTGGGTTAGCCTTTTTGTAGAATGGGCATGCTGCTTTCTTTCCTGCATTCCTCTAAGAGCTACTGTGGACACCAGTTCAGTCAGATCATCTGATGTATCCATGATCTCATTTGATCACAAAAGGAGGTCTTGTCATCCTCATTATACACATGAGGAAACTGAGACCCAGAGAGGTAAAGTGTACTTTACTGGAGGTCACACAGCAGGCTTTTATAACTCACTCCCAAGCCTCGGCTCTTCCCACTGGACTATACTGTTTCTGCACGTAAAAAGTGAGACCTAACCACGATCAACAGTTAAGTGCTATGCTAGAGCCATCCCAGTACATCCCAGCCTTCTCTACCGGGAAGATTTTAAATAGGGTTCCAGGCTGAACCCTCCAGTTTTCTCAGCTAGAATTTGGAGAGGAAGAAATAAGGAAGGGAAGAGAGAAGAGAAAGAGTAAATAGAGAAAATCAGAGGTGATTCTGAGCTTGAACATTGTGTTCAGGCTGCCATGAGGTGCCATTTTGTAAGGAGAGAAAATGTCCTTTAAGGATACTGTCCTCCCCTACTGGTGTGTTGCTGTGTCAACTGATTAAGCCCAAAGGTTGGCCTGGAAATTTACCACCAGTAGAGGCATAATTAGCCCTATAATTTCCTTCCAGCGGAAGTTTGCTTAGGCAGTTATCAGCCCTGCTTTCTTGGGCTCCTCCCTCCTCCCACTTTCCTACACCTCTAGTTCCCTGGGAATCTGAGGCCTGTGCTGGGTGTGACACCAAGGGGAAGAATGGCACATTATTGAGGGCAAGCTATAAATGGAATGATTTATACATGGAATATGTTTATACAGATCTTTACAGTTACCAAGGCGCTGTCACAATACTTATCTCATTTTATCCTCCCAACAATACCCAGAAAAGGATGTTAATATCAACCCCATTTTGAAGCTAACAAACCTACAGCTCAGGAAGTCAAATGTAGTAACTGGCCCAAGATCACATGCCAGGAAGTGGAAGAACTGGAGTTTGAATTCAGAGATGTTAGATCTCAAAATCCATACTCTTTCTGCTGCTCCTCAGTACCTGATCATTAAGTACTTATGGTGTTTAATTAAATGATACATAAGTGCTGAAGGGACATGAAAATTAAGGGGAGGATGAGAATGAGAGTAATTTTAAGAGGCTTCTTGGAGGAGGTGATCCCATTCCTGAGTGGGTGCCAAGGTACAGAGAATTAAAAAAAATTTTTTTTTTGTCTTGTTCTCAAAGGGATTTAAAGTGACAGGAAGAGATCAGACAGAGTGAGAGACTGTACCTTTTTCTTTTCTTGTGGTTTGGTCCTGACTCTAGCCCAATATTTCCCACAGGTATATTGCTGTAAATTACTCCCCAGCAGTTCATTCAGTCATCCAAAAACAAACAAACAAAACCACTAAAAGAGTTTGCATTGAATTTACATACAAACCACTAGCAGAGTTTAATAGTCTGGTGTAGACAAGCACCTTGACAATTCATTAGTGTTTCCTTAGAAAGAAGGTATTATAGAACAGGGGTTTGAAAGCCTGCAAAGTCCCACTGTCTGGTTCATATCTTTACCAGCTGTATGACCTCGGTCAAGGTATTTAACCTCTGAATCTCAGTTACTTCATCTATAAAATGAATATGAAAATGGAACCTCTGTGAGAAAGTTGTTATAAGAATTAGCACAGTGCCTAGCACATCCTGTCTCAGCAAATGGCAACCGGTCATTATTTCTGCTTGGTACTGGGGGAAATGTGAATCATAGAGGAGGAAGCATTTGAGCTGAATTCTGAATGGTAAGTAGCAACTAATTCAGCAGGGCAGGGGATAAGGTTGTTCCAGGCAGAGGGAACAGCATAAGTAAAGCACACAGACTTTGAGGAACACAATGTTTGGTGCATAGGGAGTAGGCCAGGGTGGTCAGAGCCTGGGGAGAAAAGAATAGAGAGGAGTAGCAAGAGCTTAAGGCAATGAGACTATTAGGTTAGAAAACCAGGGATAAGTTTAACATCCTGGCATCCTGGGAGTCAGTATAGCACAGGGGTTAAATTCCCAGTGCCAACATTTGCTAACGTGGGCAGGTTCTTAACCTCTCTTTGCCTCAGTTTCTTTGTCTTACCTAAAGGAACTAGTTGTGAGGATCGATGACTTAATGCATGAAAAACACTTGTCATAGTGCCTGATATTTAGTATGTACTCAATTCATGTTAGCAATTATTATTATTTGATTACAATTATTATTACTATTTATCCTGACTCCTTAGAGCTAGAAGGGACCCTAAAAGTCATCTAGTCTAATATCCCTATTTTAAAGATGGAGAATCCAAGCCTGGGGTTGACAGTATTCATAAGCTCACAAAGCAAGTTAGTGATTAAACCATAACCAGGCCTCCTAACTCCCAGTCTGAGCTGTGGGGCTCCCTTACCAATGTCAGGCTGCCTCTGACAGCTTTCTCCTCCCTCCTCAGATGGTTGTCCCCTCTCCCTTATAAATAAATTCAAGGTGTTTGCTTTGTGGAACTGAGTCTTGGTCCTATTTTTAGAACACTCTGGCACCTGTATGCAAATGATCCTCAGGGACTTGTCTGCTATGGTGACTTGGGCCAACTCCCAAAAGAAAGCAGCTATGAGACCTAAGGGAAAGCACAGCCCAGGGCGGGATGGAGATCCTGGATGCCTGATTTCTCTTTCTAGCTAAGCCCCAAAAGTCCTGGGGAGTTCAATCTAATCTTTCACCTGCCCTGTATATGTTAACCCCTTGTGTCTCCATTTGGAAAGGAGTTCAGAAGTAGGCCCTAGGCCAGGCTCCAAGCTGAGGTTTTGGCTTTGAAATTTCATGTCAGAAGCTGTCCTGGGACCCAGAGCTGTGGACATTCATATCAGCTATGGTACTAGCTAAGGTTCTGGGGAGATATTTATTGCTTTCAGGAAAATAGTAGCAATGTGGGGGATTGGAGGGAGAAGACCACTTTAACAGATAACCCAATGGCTCTGCCCTGCAGAGCTGGAGAGACCTGGGTCTCATAAAATGACAAGAAGGAGGGGAGAGCAACAGATCAAACACTTGCCCTTGGCACTTGGCATAAGCAGCAGTGACCTGATCCTCAGTGGCCTTACCAGTTAGCACACACTGAGTGTCCTCCAGGTGACAGGCCCTATGTTGGACACACTGTATCTTCAGTGGCTCCTTGTTCTCTTCAGGACAGTGTCTAAGCACCTTGGCCTGATATTCAAGACCTTCATGATCTAGTTCCAGCTTCACTTCCTACTTCCTCTCTCACCTACTATTTTAAGTACTTTGTTTCAGAGAATCTAATATACTATCACTTGTAAGATACATCCTTATTTTAGAGATGCTAAAATGTGAAAAAGTGAAAATCTTAAAATCCATGAAATATGGTATTTTACACTCCAGTGAAAAAGGAACTGCTTATATCCTTCCCAGATGCTGTGCTGTTTCAGGCTTCCCATTTCTTTTTTAGCTGTTTATTATGGAAAATTTCAAACACATAACTCAATTCAAGTAGAAAGAATAAATAGTACATGGATTCTATCATCCAGCTGCAATAATGATCAATTTATGGTTGGTGGTCCATATTTTTCCTATATTTCCTTTTCCCTGGATTAGTTATAAGAATAGCAACTGCCAGTACTCACTAGAGATTTAGTTGTTTCCTTAATTATAGAAGTAATATATGCTCATTTTAAAAATATTTTGAAATTACAGCTGAGCATAAAAAAGAAAATATTACTAACATTTTGGTTGGTTTTTTTCCAGCTTCTTTTCTATGAATTTTTAACATATTTGAGATCAGATTATATATTCAATTTTATATCCTGCCTTTTTTTTAACTTAACACTATAACATAAGTATAACTAACATTGCTAGAAAATCTTTATGAATATGTTTTTAATGACTTCATTATACTTTATAGGGAGAATGAGCCATAACCATTCATTAATTCATTCATTCAACAATATTTATTGCACTTACTGTATGTCTGGCATTCTAAACACTGGTGAAAGAATGAGGCTCTGCCAGGTGAGGTGGCTCACACCTGTAATCTCAGCACTTTGGAAGGGCAAGGCAGGAGAATTGCTTGAGGCCAGGAATTCGAGACCAGCCTGAGCAACATAGTGAGACTCCATCTCTACAAAAGATTAAAAAAAAAAAAATTAGCCAGGCATGGTGGCATGTGCCTGTAGTCCTAGCTACTCAGGAGGCTCAGGCAGGAGGATTGCTTAAGCCCAGTAATTTGAAGCTGCAGTGAGCTATGATCCTGCCAGTCAACTCTACTCAACTCCAGCCTAGGCAACAGAATGAGACCCTATCTCCAACAAAAAAGATGAGGCTGTCTCAGTCTCCAGCCTCTCAAAGCTTAGTTTTCTCCGACTGTTTGACATTTAATTACTTTCTAATTTGGGGCTGTTATAAATAATGTTTCAGTAATCATCCATGTTTATAAAATTTTTCCTAGGTTTCTTATAATTTCCTTTAGACAGATTCTCAGTAATGAAATCCCTATTTTACTTTTACCTTTGTGAGCATTGAATATTATCTTAGTTTTAGCTTAGCTAAATCAAATAGGCAAAAAATGGTATCTCATCATTTCAAATTGCATTTCTCTGATTACTTATTGAATAATCATCTATGTATTAATTAACCATTTATTTTCTGCAAATTGTCTGTTTAAAAAGAGTCCTATTTTTATCACCTGCAATTTCTTAGCACAAGACTCAACTCTCTTCATTTCCTTTTACTTTCTGTGACCTGGGGATATATTAAGTATAATCTTGTTCCAAGCTTCTTTTTTTTCCTCCTGGCTCTCTCCCACCTCACTTCTCTCCCCACATCTTCCTGTCTTGAAGGGGAGTTGGGTGAGTCACATAAAGGGTATAGCAGCAGGTGGCAAATTAAGTGAATTGCCCAGAGAGACTTCTCAGGATTCTGTGAATTGTGCTGATGTCAATTTGGAAGCAAAAAGAGTGAAGAGGAAATGGATTGGCAACTCTGATGCTAAATTTGTCCTTGCCAAAACACTGGGGTAATATGGGTGAGGTTCATTCAGCAAGCTTCTTTAGAATACCTGCTATGTGCCCAGATATGTGTGGGGTGCTCATGAGGGCTTATTTGCTGGAGAAGACACAAATGAAATGGATCATAATTAATAATCAATCGTGTACATGTTGGAGGGCTTCAGAACAAGTGGAGATATCTAGTAGACAGCTGGAAATTTCCATCTGAAACTTGGAAGTCAGGGCCCAGGGGAGGAGTGCAGGAGACAGAGCAGGGGCAGGCAGAGATGAAGGGAGAGAACTGCTGAGGCAAGGTTTCACAGAAGCCAAGGAAAGAGGGTGTTTCAAGAAGAAGGGTGTGTGTTTGAGGGATGTTATCTCTATTATTTGTGGCAACAGAAATATTTAGGGCAGTATTATCCCCTCCTTCCCTCATTCATTCATTTCTTTGTTCATTCAATATGTTTGGAGTACCTGCCAGGTTTCAAGTATTGCTGTGGACATTGAGGGCACAGAAACCACAAGGCACAGCCCCTCCTCCACAGTCTAAATGAGAGAGAGAGATGGGAGTGGAAACAAATTCCTGATATAGGTGCTATGATCCGTTCATTCAAAGAATATTTATATGCCACATTCATTGAAGAACAATGAAAGGAAGCCATATGACTTCAGTTTACCTGCTTGAAGTAAAATGTACTACCTGTATCTTAGTGGAAATCATGGAAATCAGTAGCCACATCCATGAGAGTTTTTGAGTTTTGAGTTTTTGAGGGTTTTGTGTGAGAGACCAAAACCCAAAATAATACAGGGCACTCATCCCTCTGGCATCCATTTCTCATCTGTAAAATGAGGGAGTTGACCTTGTATGTACTTAGCATGGGATTTGTCCCACGACTGTGAGACTCCTTAGGGCAGGCATCACATGGGGCTTATTCACTGGCACAGCATAAGCTCAGTAAATACACGAGGAATCGATTACCCTCAAAAGGGTAATAGCTCTAATATTCTGAGCTCTGCCGTGGCTAAAATGAAGGCCCAAGTCCGTTCTGTGGGAGCCCAGAAGGAATGATGATGGATTTTGACACTGGATCCTGAAGGATTTCTCAGAATAGGTGCACTTTGACACAGACCTCAAAGGTTAGATGGAATTACAGAGGGCAGGGAAGTGCTTTCTAATCCTGGATCCTAGATTCCAATAATCCCTTTGCTGCCCTCTGCCCTCAAGGATCTAGGCAGTTACTAGCTATGTGTCATTGGAAAAATCAGTAGTGGCAATGATACATGGTGTGCTAGAAAGAGCACTGGATGTGGAGGCAGAATATTTGGATTTTAGTCCCAGACAAGCCAAAAAAGTAAGTAGCCATGTGACCTTGGGAAAGTCACTGAGTGTCCAGGTCTCAGTTTTCCTGTCTATAGAATAAAGGAGTCAAAATTGATGAGCTCTCAGACTGATTTCTTCTGGCTCTAAAATGTCATAGGGTCATCGTCAGGATCCAGTGAGATGATGTTACAAAATGATTGTAAACTGTAGGGTACTCTGTAATGTGGGCTACACCACTGAGGACAGATAGCTGTAACATTAAGCTAGCTGCAAAGGACCATTTTTACCACTCCTCCCTCCTCTGCTTCTCTCATCCTCCACTGAGCTGCTCTCTCCTTCCTGAAGAGCGCTCTCCTTCCAGTTTCCTCCCATTCCCATGGGACATAATGCCTCCAAGCTCCCAGCTGCTGCTAAATACAAAGGAGCCAAGCTGAGCTGCTGTGGATTGGAAGGTGGGGTGTGGGGAGAGCCAGCTTGAAAGCTCTAGTTACCTGCCTCCCTGGTGCTCATCATCCCCACCAACTAATCTGGCCTGGAGGGAGTGAATTGAAGAGAGAGAGGAGTCTGGCTGAGGGAGCAGGGATGGAGGCCTCCCCCCCCCGCCCAGATAACTTTCCACTCTTTGTGTGACGTCCTAATTTGTCACTGCTCTAGGCCTTCCTCTCTTTGTCTATAATTTGGAAAGTGTCCAGAAAAAGGAGGTGGTATGTATGATCTCACAGACCCTATTCCAACCAGCCCTGAAGTTCTAAATGAGTTTTTTCTACTCAGCACATAGTCAGCCCTTGAGTTTCATTCACTAGCATTCTTACTAAGTTCCTACTATATGTCAGATGATGGCCTAGGATTTAGCTAAATATGATTTGGTCTCTAGGTGGTCATAACCTGAAAGAAGAGACAGATAAAACCAGTAAGGCTGGCCGCAGTGGTTCACACCTATAACCCTAGCACTCTGGGAGGGCAAGGCAAGAGGATTGCTTGAGCTCAGGAATTCAAGACCAGCCTAAGCAGAAGCGAGACCCCCTTCTCTGCTAAATGTAGAAAAATTAGCTGGGCATTGTGTTATGTACCTATAATCCTAGCTTCTTGGGAGACTGAGGCAGGAGTATTGCTGGAACCCAGGAGTTTGAGGTTGCAGTGAGCTATGATGATGCCACTGCATTCTACCCAGGATGACAGAGCAAGAAGATTTGTCTCAAAAAAATAAAGACAAAAAAGCACCACCTCCCACAGGTAACTATAATAAATGTGATATGTACAATGATATAATGCCAAACCATTAAAAGGCAGGAAAGGAAGTTACTTTGTGGAGGCAAAGGAGGTCAGAGAAAACCAGAGAGGATGTGACCTTTGAATAAGATTGTAAATTATAAAAGGGAAGAAACTTCCAGGCCAGGATCAGCATATGCAAAAGCCCAGGGGTATGAAGGAGCAGTGTGGTTGGGAAACCACTGGTAGTTAGGCAACACTGGAGCTCATTGGTTCAGTCAAGGAATGAGAGAGAAAGAACTAGAAGGAAGGCCTGAGCTAGATCCTGAAAAGTCTGTATCTAATGAGAAGCTTGGACTCCATCATGTGGGCTATGGGAACCCAGGGAAGCGATGTAGACATAGAGAGTAATAATGAGATTTCAATTTTAGAAAGAACCATCTGACATACTGTGTGCTCCATCCAAAATGTTGCAGACACACAGTATATCCATCCTTTCAACAAGTATTAATATTTATCGGAACACTCTAGCACTATGTTCCAGGTGCTGTGCCAGGCACTGGAGACACAATAGTAAGTAGAACCAGACATCCTGTTCTTATGGCACTTGCAGTTTGGCAGGAGAGACAGACCTTAATCAAATAATTACACAACTAAATACAAAATTACAGAGGGGATGAGAGCTACCAAGGAGAAGCACATGGTGCCAGGAAAGCATATAATTGGAGCATTTGACTTTGCCAGGATGGTCAGAGAAGCTTCTCTGCTGAGCTGTGCTCTGAAAGAAAGATGTTACCTTAAGGAAAGGCACTATTTTAGAAGGCTCTATGGGGATGGGCCTCTCCTGCTTCAGAACTTCCGTCCAACTCCTATGTACCTTCTACAGTAAACAGACACTGTAGACTTTAAGCAAGTAGAATCAGTGCCAAGGGAAGATTTGAAAGAAAATAAAGAAGGTAAACCCTTTAGCCACTTTAGATATTTGAACACAGCAGTACTACTCCCCTGAGAGCAAAACATCTTCCTTCCTCAGTTGGTTCCCTTCACTGTTCTGGTCATTCTGGCAATTGTCAAGGTCCCTGTGACAAGTGATTTAAAATATCAGTGATGTAGCCTTGTGAAAAGAGCACTGGTCTCTTAGAGACAGAAAACCTGGATTAATTTAAGCCCCTTTTCATCATTCCTTATCTTTTACCTCTTCAATCCTCAGTAGCCCCTTTTGTAGAATAGAGATATTGGTCTTTCTCTCACAGGTTTCTCTAAGAATTAACTGAGATAATAAGAAAAAAACTTTGTAAACTCTAAGAGTTTAATAAACATAAGGATTTAAATATTTGGAAGTCTGCCACATGAGTGAAGAATTAGATTTATTCTTTGTGTCTCCAGAGGACAGAGTTAAATCAATGGATAGAAATTACCACATGTAGATTTCAGCTCAACAAAAGGAAGAAATCTTCTAACAGGCAGAACTATGCATCCATGGAATGGCTGCCTTGTAAAGTGATGGGTGTCCAACGTTGGAAACACTCAAATACAAGTATGCTGTGGAAGGGATTCATATTTTGATTGAGAGCGTGGATTGAATAACTTCTAAGATTTTCTTTTAACTCTAGAATTCCATAATCTGATGGTCAAGACAAGCGGAGAAGCTGGGTGAGGACACATGTGGCAGAGAGTGTTGCATGAACAGAAATATGGAGCAGAAATGAGTATGGCATGTATGAGTGACCATGAGGAAATGCCACACAGAAATGAAGGGTCTGTGCTGGATTGAATATTAGTTGGGCACCTGTGGACCAGAACATGTGATTTCATGTAAGCTTTGAAATGAAAGCTGGGGCTGAGGAGAAGGATCTAGAATCCTTTAGGCTGTACTGAAAAATGCATTGGTCGAAAGATAGAATTTGAATTCTAACGCTGCCTCCGTATAGCTTACGACTATAGCAATTTAGTTGACTTCTAAGACCCTCTGTTAATTCCTAAAATGGAGACTCAAATTTGTTCTGCTTCAGACTGATGTAACAATTAAGATGAATAATGTAAAAGGGAATCCTGGAAAGAGCACATGCTTTAGAATCAGACAGACCCAGGTTTGAATCTCAGTCTGCAGTGAACTGGCTGCAAGATCTTAGGCAAGTTATTTAACTTTTACTCATCTGTAAACAGAGGTAGTAGTATTTTAGAAGGCTATTTTGAAAATTAAATAAAATAGGAAAAGTGCTTAGCACGTGCCTGGCACATAGCAACAGTTTTGCTGCTATAAATAATAAATGAATCTCATATACAAAGCACAAAGTGCCTGGCACATAGTAGGTGTTCAGTTGACATTAGTCCCCTTCCTTCTTGCCCGTGTGTCTGTCTGCCACACTGGCTGGGCTGTGGGAGGCAGGGCAGAGGCTTGCTCCTGCTGTTCTCTGGCACAATGCTCTGCTGATATGAACAGCTCAATGAATGTCTGCTGCATAAAAGTGAATTGATTGCTCTTGATGGCATGGTCTCCTGCCTCAAGTAGCCAGTGAGTCATTCCTCTTTCTTTCTCCTTCCTGTCTCTTCTTTGGTTCTATTTCTGACTTTCATCAGTGGGAGGGGAATCAATGTTCGTCAATGTGATTTTTAAAAATAAAAGATAGAGGGAGGTTCAGAAGCAATTCTCTGGGCTACTTTCCATTGAGCACAGGATAGTGAGAGCTGGATGGTTGTGCTTCCAACCTTGCTTTTCTTTAAGTGAAATAATGACAACCATATCAACAGTAAAAACAACACCTACTATGAGCTTTATTTAGCACCTACCATGTGCTCAGTGCCCTGACAGGCTCTACCCATTCATTACCTATAATTCTCACACAACCACTTCAAAGTTGGTATTATTATCACCACTTCACAGATGTGGAAACTAAGGTTTAATAATTTTTTTTTTTTTTTTTTTTTGAGACAAAGTCTCACTCTGTCACCTGGCTAGCATGCAGTGGCATCATCATAGCTCATTGCAACATCAAACTCCTGGCTTCAAGCGATCCTCACACTTCAGCCTCCTGAGTAGCTAGCTGGGACTATGGGCACGCACCACCATGCCCAGCTAATTTTTCTGTTTTTTATAGAGACGGGGTCTCGCTCTTGCTCAGGCTCAAACTCCTGAGCTCAAGCAATCCTGCCTCGGCCTCCCAAAATGCTAGCATTGCAGACGTGAGCCACCACGCTTGTTCCATATTGCTACTCTTTAAGAGAAATATCATATTGAGACTCTGGCTGGTGGCAGCTCTGGGCCAGTTTGAATGGATACGAAAGGGACACATGGCATGAGATCCATCCACTCCAGCTGGGCAGATCCTGGGAAGCTGGCCTTGCTCTAGAGGCTGACCCTGGAAGTGCAAAAACAATAACCGATGCCTATACAACATTTACTATGCACCAGGAACTGTTTGAAGCATTTTACTTATAATAACTTTCTTAATCCTCACAAAACTCTATGAAGTATGTACAGGCATATGTTGGAGATATTGCAGGTTCAGTTCCAGATCACTGCCATAAAGTGAATCTTGCCATAAAGCAAGTTACATGAATGTTTTGGTTTCTCAGTACATATAAAAGTCATGTTTACACTATACTATATAGTCTATTAAGTGTGCAATAACATTCTGTCTAAAAAACAATATACATATATTAATTTAAAAATACCTTATTGCTAAAAATGCTAATGATAATCTGAGCCTTTAATGAGTCATAATCTTTTTGCTGGTGGAGGTCCTGCCTTGATGTTGATGGCTGCTGATTGATCAGGGTGGAGGTTGCTGGAGGTTGGGGTGGCTGTGGAAATCTTTCTTTCTTTTTTTTCTTTTTTCTTTTTTGAAACAGGGTCTCACTCTGTTGCCTGGGCTAGAGTGCAGTGGCATCATCCTAGCTCACCACAACCTCAAATTCCTGGGCTCAAGTGATCCTCCTGCCTCAGCCTCCCAAAGCGCTGGGATTACAGGTGTGAGCCAATGAGCCCAGCGTGTCGCAATTTTTTAAAATAAGACAACAATGAAGTTCACTGCATCGATTGACTCTTCATTCCACAAAAGATTTTTCTGTACCATGCAAAGTCATTAGATAGCATTTTACTCATGGTAGAACTTCATTCAAATTGAAGTCAATCCTCTCAAACCCTGCCACTGCCATAATATTCTAAATCCTTTGTTGTCATTTCAATGATGTTCATAGGATCTTCACCAGGAGTAGGTTCCATCTCAAACCATGTTCTTTGCTCATCCATGAGAAGCAACTTCTCATCCATTCATGAGATTGGGACAATTTATTCCCATCTTCAGGCTCCATTTCTAATTCTAGTTCTCTTGCTATTTCTGCCACATCTGCATTTACTTTCTCCATTAAAGTCTTGAACCCCTCAAAGGCATCTATGATTCCAAAGTTTGGAATCAAGTTACTCCAAACTCTTATTAATGTTGATATTTTGACCTCCTCCCATGAATCACAAGTGTTCTTAATGGCATCTGGAATGGTGAAAACTTCCCAGGTTTTTAGTTTACTTTGCCTAGATCCAAATAATAAGACTTGAAAGTCAAAATTACTCCTTGATTCATGGGCTACAGAATGGATGTTTTGTTAGCAGGCATGGAAATAGCACTCATCTCCTTGTACATCTGTATCAAGGCTCTTCTTGGGTAATGAGGTACATTGTCAATGAGCAGTGAGCAGTAATATTTTGAAAGGAATTTTGTATGTGTGTGTGTGCAACTGGTCTTAACATTGGGCTTAAAATATTCAGTAAACTATGCTGTAAACAGATGTGCTATCATCCATGCTTTGTTGTTCCATTTCTAGAGCACAGGCAGATTAGATTTAGCATAATTCTTAAGGGCCCTAGGATTTTCAGAATGTTAAATGAGCTTTGGCTTCAACTTAAAATCACTGGCTGCATTAGCCCTACTTACTCATTCATGAGCTGGAGAAAACTGTATTTGTCAGAACTCTTAGGGAGAATTGCTATTTGTTGTCAGAAGAAATATTCTGATAAGCTGATTGAGATAAAGAGTAAGATATTCAAAGACCGTTTTTAATGACTGGGAGATGGTGACTCATATGTTCTCCAAGGACTGTGGCTACCTTAAATGCAAGTTTTGTTTTGCTGAGTAAGGTTGTGCAAGTCTGGGCAGAGCTGAATTGCTGAGGACATGGAGAAGCTGAGCCCTGACAGAAACATAACTGTTATTTTTAATTTTTGTCCCTTCACATCTAATTAGTCACTATGCCCTATCATTTTACTTCTTAAATACCTTACTGAATCTGTTCCTGTTCTATCCTTTTGCTACCACTCTAGTTCATATCCTTATCTGGTCTCATCTATACCACTGCAAAGATCTTTTAACCATCCTTTCTACCTCCCGTCTCTTTTCTTTCTTTCTTTCTTTTTTTTTTTTTTTTTGAGACAGAGTCTTGCTTTGTTGCCCAGGCTAGAGTGAGTGTCTTGGAATCAGCCTCCCTCACAGCAACCTCAAACTCCTGGGCTCAAGCAATCCTTCTGTCTCAGCCTCCCGAGTAGCTGGGACTACAGGCATGCGCCACCATACCCGGCTAATTTTTTGTATATATATTTTTAGTTGGCCAATTAATTTATTTCTATTTATAGTAGAGACGGGGTCTCACTCTTGCTCAGGCTGGTTTTGAACTCCTGACCTCAAGCAATCCCCCTGCCTCGGCCTCCCAGAGTGCTAGGATTACAGGCGTGAGCCACCGCGCCTGGCTCTTTTCCTTCTGATCCATTCTCTACACCACTGCCAGAGTGATCTTTCTAAAGCTCAGATCGAATTATGTTAATACCCTGCCTCAAAATCTTTGATCTTAAGAGATAGAATTCATACCCCATAGCATAGCATTCAGGGTACTTTCTGGCTTCATCACCTACCCATTTCCTACAATTTATTAAGTTATTCTGGAGTACTCACTGTCAAAAACTCTCACTTCTGCTAAAACATCTGTCCTTCATTTTTCTGCTTTGAAAACTCTTCTTTAGAAAAGTTATTCTCCTTATGTTGCCAAATAAGCCAGTCTTTAGGTGATGCTCCTGGGCTTGGTGCAGATTCCACCCATGGGAATCCTTGTGCTGTCTACCAGATATTTCTGATTCTCTTCGTAGTCATATTACAGTATTGTACTTTTTTATTTCTTGGAAGGTGGCTATGGGTATGTGACTTGCTTTGGCTAGTGAAATGGGAAAAGTAAAAGTTTTAAGAGCCAGTATAATTCTTTCCCTCTGTTAGCTGCTCTGTCAGTCTTTATTCTGCAATAAGGAAGACACAAAGCAGAGCACTAAGTCAGCCCTTAATGGATATGTAATAGTAGTGAAAATAAAACCCGTTGCTTAGGTTGAAATTTGGGGATTGTTTGTACCTGAAGAGCCCAGCCTATTCTAATGGATACACTATCTCTGCTTTGACATCTTCCATACCTACCCCAAACAACAATGTTTCTGCTTTACCTGAACTTGTGTGACACATTTTCTCTGTACCACTTATCTGGTACTGATGACATATTGCCTCATTTTGCTAATTATCAGTTTGCTGTTATGTCTTAGCCACCTCCACAACTCTACTACTGAGGCTTCCTGAGGGCAGGGATGGTACTTGTTTCATTTTTATATCACACATATCTTTCATGGCTGAGGCAGTATATTATAATGAGTGTAGGAGTCAGACAGATTTGTTTCGAATGAACCTTAGTTTCCTCATCTGTAAAATGAGAGTAACAGCATATACTCTACAGGGTTTTTTCTAAAGTTTGTGGATAACAGGTACAATGTATGTAAAAATAACAGCATGCTATACTTATTATTGTTCTCACTATTTACTTTTACTATCATTATAAATAGTTTTCAGTAGATGCTTGCAAATAAATCAGTCTTCCATTGATTGAGGTGTAGTGGTACATGCATTGGACTTGGAATCAGAAGTCCTGGATTTAAGGCCTAGCTTTTGTCACCAGCTTTGTTACTTTGGGAAAGTCACTTACCCTTTCTGCATTTTATTGCATTTTCAACTATAAAATGTGAATAGTAATGACTTACAGAGATTTTATAAAGTTTAAGTGAGATAATATGTGAGGAAATGTTTTATGCACCCTCACGCATCACACATTTTAAAACTGTTATGATGCAGAGAAGATTGGGTGATTCTCACTCTGTGGTTTTGTGCAGCCTCCAGTGTGCTCCAGTAACTTTGCTGTTGGGTTTGTCTTTGCTGCTTTCTTACATGTTTATCTTTCCAACTAGACTGTCAATTACTTGAGATCAAGAATTGTCTTAGTCACTTTTAAAAAAATGTTTCAATGTTAGTTTATTGTCCTTTGTATAAGAGTAATACATGCCCATTGTAGAGAAAATAAAGATAAATAAAAGCCCAGAAAAATCTTTGTCTCTTATTCAGATATAATCTCTATTAATATTTTGATGTGTTTTTTCCCAGTTTTCTTCTGGACATCTATAGTTACAAAACTGATATTATATCACACATGCAAGCATTGTTTCATGTCATTAGATATTCTTACATATATAAACTTACATAAAATTTTATTTTGGGGGGAGACAGAGTCTCATTCTGTTCCCCTGGGTAGAGTCTCACTCTGTTGCTCTAGGACAGAGTCTCACTCTGTTGCAGTGGCATCATCATAGCTCACAGCAACTTCAAACTACTAGGCTCAAGTTATCTTCTTGCCTCAGCCTCTTGAGTAGCTGGGACTACCAGCATGTGCCACCATACCTGGTTATTTTTCTATTTTAGTAGAGATAAGCTCTCACTCTTGCTCAGGCTGGTCTCGAACTCCTGAGCTCAAGCAGTCCTCCCATGTTGGCCTCCCAGAGTGCAGGATTATAGGCAAAAATTCTTACATTTTAATATCGTGAAAGGAATTTTTCTTATTGTTGAATATATAAATTGATAATACTTTTTATGTCTAAATCAAGCTGTAACAAACATTTTTATGCATACATATTTGTCTGATTTTCTATTTTTATAAGAGAAAATTTTAGAAGGAATATTTCTGGATCAAAGAGTATGCTCTTGAGAATTCTATTAATAAATTGATTTCCAGAAACTTTGAACCAAATTCCACTCCCACAAGCAAGGTGTGAGGTTGTGTATCTCATTGCGTATCCTCATCTATAATGGAAATTATTATTAAAAATAAATATAAAACTTTTTTTTTTTTGAGACAGAATCTTACTCTGTTCCCTGGGCTAGAGTTCAATAGCATCATCATAGATCACTGCAACCTGGAACTCCTGGGCTCAAGTGATCCTCCTGCCTCAGCCTCCTGAGTAGCTGGGACTACAGGTTGCGCCACTATGCCTGGCTAATTTTTTCTATTTTTAGTAGAGATGGGGTCTCACTCTTACTCAGACTCATCTCCAACTCCTGATCTCAAGCAATACTTCCAACTTCAGGCTCCCAGAGTGCTAGGATTACAGGTGTGAGCTACTTCACTCGGCCGATAAAACTTTTATATAATAATGATCCACTTACATTTCTTCTATGACTTGTTTATACTTCTTGCCCATTTTTTCTATTGGGATTTAAATTATTTTCTTATTGATTTCCATGAGGTTTTAAAAACTACTTTATTCTAGTCACGAAACACAATACAAGACATATAATAGGTGCTCTTTACATATGCCTCAAATTTTTACTTAATTGCCTTGGGGACTTTTTAGGAACTAAAGCAGACTTTCTAAGAGATTGATTCTTTCTTTCCCCCTCCCCAGGACACAGCTGGGCAGGAGCGATACCGAACCATCACAACAGCCTATTACCGTGGGGCCATGGGCTTCATTCTGATGTATGACATCACCAATGAGGAATCCTTCAATGCTGTCCAAGACTGGTACGAGACTCATTCACTCATTTATTCATAGACTACTAGTGAAAACCTAACATGTGCTAGGCCCTGTGCTGTGTGCTAGGGAAACCCAGATGAATGAGACAGGGCTCCTGCCCTTAAGGAGCTCACAGTTGAGAGGCGAAGACAGATTAGTAAGCAGGCAATGAAAATACCATATGATAGGTGCAGTGATGAAGAGAGACATCTGGGCTGTGGGAACCCAGCAGAAGGATCTCTGACCCAGTTTAGCGAGTCAGGGAAGGTGCCCTGGAGTGACTGACACAGATGCTGCACTTTTTAAGATACATAGGAGTTAGCCCAAGGCATTAATGGATAAGAATGTTCCAGAAGAAGAATACAGATGTGCAAAGGCAAGAAGGTAGGAATGACACAAGTTGTGAAGGATTTTGTGTGCTGGCATAAGGAGTTTGGATTCTAACCCATGACATTTAAATGGAAACCAACAACTTTTAGGAAAACTACTCAAGCTAGGGGGGAGAATGCATCTACATACCGTGTTTCCCCGAAAATAAGACAGGGTCTTATATTTATTTTTCCTCAAGAAGACACCCTAGGGCTTATTTTCAGGGGATGTGTTATTTTCCCCTCAAAGCCTTAGCCTGCAGCACGCACAGGATGGCCGGGACCTGACAGAGGGAACCGACCTTGTTGGTGGGGCTGTCCACACCTTTCCCATCACCTCTGGGATAGTAGCTGTCATGATGGGGCAGATGAGAAGGGCTGCTCGTCTTCTTTACTGCTCTGTGAGGAAATGCATGGGTTGTGCAGATACGCTGCGTAGCCATGCCCATCACTAGGTCTTGTTTTTGGGGTAGGGCTTATATTGTGCAAATGCTTAGAAATCCTGCTAGGGCTTATTTTATGGGTCGGTCTTATTTTTGGGGAAACATGCTAGCACTTCTCTATAAAGTTTATTTCTGGGCTTGGGGGTCCAAGAGCACATCCAGTTCAAGTTCATAAAGGTTTAATATACAATGGAAATTAGTACCTCTGCACCCCAGAGGTACAACCTCTGAACAGCTGAAGTCTTCCTTCCTGGGGCATTACTCATGGGAGAAGGGAGCATGAGGGGAAGACAAATGAGAGGGAGGGGCCGGAAACCAGTGCCCTCCACCCAGATGAGGATGGCAGAAGGTGGATCTTCTGTGCGGTGGCTGTTCTTAGACTCAGAGAGGCTGAGCAAGCCAGGCACACAGCAGCAGTGTTGGCCAGTGCCAAGCTTGTCTCCTACTCCCTTTTGCCCGACAGCTATTCTTTGAGGACTTCCCTTCTCCCAAGGAACAGTGGCCATGAGTATGTGAAGCTTTGTTGGCAACTTGGAGCCTTGGCCTAGAGTGACCTGCAGGCTGCCTGCTGTACTCCCCTATTCTGACCAAGAGCCCAGGGTACCATTGGAGTGTCTGTCATTAATGGGGGTCTGTATTCTCCTTTTCTGCCTCTCCGTCATCCTCTTCTTCCTCCTTTCTCCCCCTTCCTTTGGAACTTTTTCCCTCTACCTTCCTTCTTTCTCCTTTCCTTCCTCTTTTTTCTCTTCACCTTTCCTTTACTCTCTCCAGCCATAATTTCCTCTCCCCCACCTTCTTTCATGCCCTCTCTCCCACCACACCCTCCTGCTGTGACATGCTCCTTCTCCAAGTTCTCCATACTGCTCCCTCCCTGTTGGCCTTGACCTCTTTCCTTTCTCCATCAGTCTTTCATTCTGCCTCAGGAACACAGTGACTTTAACACCTGATGACAATTCCTCCAAGAATAACCTGAGCAGTTTGCTAATCTGGGAGCTGTGAGGGAATGGGGTGGGAGGAGGGAGGAAGATGAAAGGAAGAGTAGTATGTGGAGATAAGGGAGTTGGCTCCAGTTACCTGCCTTGACTGTGAAGACCTGGTGTCCATCTTTCCCAAGCTCTAGCCTTTGGGTTTAGCCTCTGGGCAACTTGGTCCCAGCTTAACCCCTACCTCTCGTGCAAACTCCAGAACCCAGAAAGGGGCCTGGCTCTCTATGGGCCCACAACAAATGGTAGTTGAGTGAATTCCATCCTTTGAATGACTTCTCATCATAGATGAGAAGGTTGGTGGTGAGATCAGCTGGTCAGTAATAAGTCCACATTGCAGTTAGGGTTGAGTTAGATTGAGTATCAGTCAGGGTAGGGTCAGATTCAAGATCTACTTCAGGATTAACCATTCCTGGCTCATTCATTCATCAGACATTCACTGACAGCTTCTCTGCTCTGTGCTCTTTACTGGGTATTGGCATCCCAAAGATGGATAGGCTGCCTGTCCCTGTCCTTAGGGAGACACAGATAAATTCAGCCAAGTGTAATATGTGTGAATGTTCAGGGGGCCAAAAGAGGAAGTAATTATTTCGACCTGATGAGGTAGTTGAGGACAGAGTTAGGCCCATCCTCACAAAGATGTCTCCAAAATGTAAGAGTCCTATTTTATTCCTTCTGTTAAAATTTTGTTTTTAAATATAGAAGTAATAAATGCTCACTTTCAAAAATTCAAAAAGTACAAACATTTGAAAAGTATTTTTAAAAAGTCTCATAATCATCCTATGTGAAAGAAACCACTGCTGACACTGTTTTCTACAAATAATCACGATCTAAGGCTTCAGTGGAGGTTTATGCGTCACAGAGGAGGTGGAGGCTAGCTAGATCTAGAGAAGGTTGAGGAGGCTCCTACAAGGCATTGCGGATTAGATTGGGCCTTGGAGGGTGAGTTAGTTGTGGGGAAGGGATTCCCAGTATAGGCAAAGGCACAAGCCATGGAAGAGCTTTGGGGTAATGAGTGGCAAGGTTTGTGAGGCAGAAGGAAGGGTAATGAGGCTGGAGGGACAGGACATGAATAGTCTTGAACTGAGGAATCTAGACTTGATCACGTAGCTAGTTGGGGGCCAGAGAAGCCTTTTAAGAAAGGACACATTATGATCAGATACATGTTTTAGAAAGAGCACTCTGCCCATGGAGGAGAGGGATGGCCAGACACATTGGAGGCAGGGGAGGTTTGCAACCAGGGCTTAGGGGTCAGCATCTGTGACAACCAGCAGGGGCAGCTGTCTGTCTGTCCTCAGTTGAACTAATTGGCAGTAACTTGGATGTTGCTGGCCCTGTGGGAGAGAAACCATTTCTTTTTCTTTCTTCTTCTTCTTTCTTTCTTTATTTATTTTGAGACAGGGTCTTGCTTTGTTGCCCAGGCTAGAGTGCTATGGCATCAGCATAGCTCACAGCAACCTCAAACTCCTGGGCTCAAACTCCTCCTGCCTCAGCCTCCCAGGTAGCTGGGACAAGTGTGTGCCATTGTACCCAGCTAATTTTTTCTATTTTTTCAGTAGAGACAGGGTCTCACTCTTGCTCATCCTGGTCTTGAACTTCTGAGCTCAAGCAGTCTTCCCACCTCAGCCTCCCAAATTGCTAGGATTACAAATGTGAGCCACCATGTCCATCTGAGAAACCATTTCTTTGAACTTCATAGTTCTCTTTCTGACCAAGAAGGTGTGTGCCTTAGTCAGTTTGGGCTGCTATAACAAAAATATCATAGAATGAGTGGCTTAAATGACAAACATTTATTTCTCACAGTTCTGGAGCTAGGAAGTCCAAGAGCAATACTCCAGCAGCTCCAGTATCTGGAGATAGCACCTTCTTGTTGTATCCTCACATGGCCAAGATAGAAAGAGAGCTCTAGTCTCTTTTCTCTTATAAGGACACCAATCCCATTAATTAGGGCTCTATCCTCATGACATAATTACCTCCCAAAAGCTCCACCTCCAAATACCGTCACATCAAAGATTAGGCTTCAATGTGTGAATCATGGGGAGGAGAAACAGCATTCAGTCTATAGACATTCAGTGTGATTAACATATATCTCTCTGTCTCTTTTTAGGGCTACTCAGATCAAGACCTACTCCTGGGACAATGCACAGGTTATTCTGGTGGGGAACAAGTGTGACATGGAAGAAGAGAGGGTTGTTCCCACTGAGAAGGGCCAGCTTCTCGCAGAACAGCTTGGTATGTACATGACACGTGTGTACATGTGGGCATGTGCACATGTGTGCATGGGACTGGAGCAAATAGAGGGGACAAGTGCGTGTTTGTATTTGTGACATTAGGGTATGTTGTGATTGTGGATTATTCACCTGTGTGCATAATTACTCGCTCTTTCCACAAAGGACTTGAGGTGTCATAAAAATCATCATAGTTCAGCAATAAAAAAAATAAGTGAGAAAATTGGAGTAAATAGAAAGCAAGATGAGAGGAAAATAAGAGGAAACCACAGTGACATAAGTATATGTGTCATAAATTCTTAGGTACTTGCAAGAAGTGGGTACAGATATTGCCTTTGAGCTTCCTAGCAACCATTGCAAAGAAGGAAACATACTCAGTTACACGATTCAGAGTATATAAAACAAAGTATATAAAAACAAAGCCATTATTTCAGAGAAGCACTGCTCTTCATTGCCAACTATAGAGCAGACTGTATGCTGAATGTAACCATGTCCTTAATATCAAACATCCTTGCAGCAACCACAATACTGGATATTATATGCTGTTTCTTACAGTTTGTCTTAATACAAACTGATGCTTCTCACCAAAATACAATTCACAGCAAAAGTTATTGTATGAAGGGGAAAAATCATGTGGTACAAATGTGCAGTTTTGATGTTCTGACTTTTTCCAAGGTTAAAGCATTTTGATCCCTGTGTTCCATTGAGGGCCAGGTGCTCAGGCATGTCTCAGTGGTCCTAGAGCAGGACCTCTACCTACTTTTGCTTTAAAAAGCAGCTTTTATTTTATTTTATATATTGGGGTTCAATATAAGATTGCCTTACAGAAAGAGTTCCATGTCTATAGAAAGTTTGAAATCCTCTAGAATAGAGATTAGCTTAGCTTTTAGCCAGTCTCCTTAACTATGTCTCACATCCTAAGTGTTGTCAGTATTGAGGAGTAGAGAGTTTAAAGTTATATTCTCTGAAGTATAACAGTTTCTGAAGTGCAGATATTTAGGCTTATAGGTGGGTAAACTGTGTAATATACAAGTGTGAATTGTGTGTTGTATATATTTGTATTATGTGTGTTATGAGTATGTGTGTGTGTCCTATACTTCTTTCTCCCCATTTCTATTCCCCAAAGTGGCCGGGACTAGAAATCAGCAAACTATAAGTGCTTAGTAACTAGGGAGGTTGGATCATCTTGAGTCTCACTATTCCTATTATATCATAGAGGTTCTCAGAGTCCAGAAAGTGTCTCCACTTGGTTCACAGAACAATAAGCATGTGGTGAAGCCCACACTTGGTTAACTTCAGGCTATCTCTGTTTGCCCTCAACCCGTAGTCCCCAGGGGGACTCCCATCCCTCTCCCTGGACTGACTATATCCCATGTACTTAGAATGCTCTCTTCTACTCCCCACCTTCTACCCCCATCCAGCTGATGGACATCCACTCAGCTTTCAAAACAGCTCAAGCTTCATATCTTCTATCAAGCCTTTCCTGGTCCCCAGAACTCTTTGTGTCCCACTTCATGTACCCTATACATGTAATAGTCACTGTACCCATCACACTTGGGGGTACACACATTTACTTGTCTATCTCCGGAAAGCTCCTTGAGGACAGGAAATAAGTCTTGGTTTTCTTTGTACCCACAGTGCCTAGCATACTATCTGGCACTGAGTAAACATGCAAAAACAGGTTTTGATTAAATTTTATGATGTCAAGTGTTTAGCTACTTCATTTTATTGTCTAATGAAGACTTCCTGGGCACTACCTACTGTGCTATGACATAGGATACATTTCCTGGTCTGAAGAAGTTCCATCCAGTGAAAGAATAGACAGACACAGCAATAGCCCACATGATCAGGGCTGTGACCAAGCGGTGTCCCAGGGGTTGGGGGAACATAAAAGAGGCACCTGGTTCAGTTGTGGTCAGAAAACATAATGCCCAAGTGGAGTCTTGAAAACAAGCAGGAACAACCATGTAAGGAAGAGAGGCAATGACTTTCCAGGCAAGGGGCATAACACTGGCAAAGGCAAGGAACAGCCCTGTGGTTCAGGGAACCATAAATCACTGGATGGTGTGAGACTGGAGTAGTGTTGCCCAGAGAGAGAGACTCATGCCATTGAAATTGTGCAAGGTGATTCTATGTATTTATTTTGATGTGTATTAGAAAAAATGTATATAATCATCATGTCAAGACCTTAGAGGTAAATAAGACTAAGGTTTTTAAAGGTGAGTTAGTTTTATATTAGGAAAAAATATAACTAGCATGCCAAGTCCTTGTGACTAGGATTTTTTTTAAAGGCAAGTTGGTTGAACATTTATTAGGTGCTTACCATGAGTCGGGCACTATTGTAAGTGTTTTAAAGTACTAGTCATTTAATTTAATCCCCCTAAGACCCGAGATATATACTTTTCTTATCTCTACATTTTGTGGGGTCTTTTTTAACAGATTAGAAAAGGGAGGCACAGAGAAGTTAAGTAACTTCCTCACGTCACACAGCTAGTAAGAGGGTAGAGCCAGGATTTGAACTCAAGCAGTAGTCTGGCTTCAGAGCCTGTGCTCCTAACCACTTTACTATATAGCAAATATGGTAGGTAATAAGAGCAGATACTATGAAATATTTAGCATTAATTATCTCATTTAATTCTTTCTATAGTCCTTCAAGGTGGATACTATAGGGCATGTCTAATACTCTGAAAAATGAAGTTCAGAGAGGTTAAATAACTTGCTCAAGCTTATACCATTAGGAAGGTAGTCAGTATAGACCAAATTTGTGTAGAAACACAGAGAAAAACGAGATTAAACCTTAGTGCAGAATTTAGGGAGGCACTTGAAGAAGACTTGATGAATTGGTCAGCTCTGGGCGGGTCAAGGAAACCCATCTCTGTCTAATACAACTTCCTGAGCTTTCCTGTATTGATTACCAAAACTTGCCTATTTGCATGTTTATCTCTCCTTGTAGGCCTCAAGAACAGGGATTATGTCTGATTTGTTTCATTATCCCAAGCATCCAGCATAGGGTAGATATTCATTAATACATTTTAGTTATTCAGTGAAAAAAAATTATTGAGCACGTACTCTGAGCCAAGTTCTTTCCTGGCACTTAGGATCTAATTAACAGTGAACAAACAGCTGTGATCCTTATTGTCAAGAAATTAATGGAACTAATGGGGAAATAGATATTAAACAAATACTTATATAAATAAATATATAATTAAAAATTGTGCAAATGGACAAATTGTATGGTGTGTGAATTACATCTCAGTAAAGCTTTTTAAATTGTGATAAGTTCTGCATGAGTTAGGACTCTTGTTATTACAAGTGATAAAATCCCAAATCAAAGTAGTTTTAATAAAAAACTAGAATTTATTAGCTCATGTAACTGGGAAATCCACTAGTCCCGGGTCTCAATTGCCTTCTCCATTTCTCAGCTTTACTCATTTCCTCAGCCTCCTTCTATAGCCAGATTCCCTGCATGGGGAGTTAGATGGGTGATGGCAGCTCCAGATTCTTAGCTTCCTAATTTCTGCAAAAAAGAGGCCTTCTCAGCCCGGCGCAGTGGCTGTAATCCTAGCACTCTGGGAGGCTGAGGTGGGCAGATGGTTTGAGCTTAGGAGTTTGAGACCAGCCTGACCCAGTCTCTACTTAAAAATAGAAAGAAATTAGCTGGACAACTAAAAATATATAGAAAAAATTATCTGGGTATGGTTGTGCATGCCTATAGTCACAGCTACTCGAGGCAGTAGGATTGCTTGAGCCCAGGAGTTTAAGGTTGCTGTGAGCTAGGCTGATGCCACGGCACCCTAGCCTCAGCAACAGAGTGAGACTCTGTCCCAGAAACAAACAAACAAAAAAGGCCTTCTCTCTCTCTCTTAACCACCATATATCAATGCCAGAGAAGACTATGATTGGTCATCTGTGAGTCACATGCCTATCTCAGTGGCTGGGGAAGCAAATATGGTAATTTATAGTCCCACTATAACTGTTTAAAATGGTGGTCCCCTAAAGGAAGGAATAGTGGGCAGATAAAACTAACATAAATCTACCACAAGTGCTATGAAGAAAGTGAAAAAGAGAAAACTAATTTTAGTCTGGTGAGTCAAGGTCTTGTGAGAAAGTAACACATAAGCTGAGAACTAAAGGATACGAAAAAGTTAGCCAGGCAAAGAGTGGAGTGTGGGGATGGCAGTGTTCCACTTCAAGAACAGTCTGAATGTGGGTTAGAGCTTGAAACACTCATGAGATTGAAAGAAGGCTATGCCACAGAGACTAAAGAATCACGGGGAGAGTAGTGTGCGATGAAGGTGACAGACAGGCAGAGGTCAGATCATGTAGGATTTTGCAAGGATATGATTAGATCTAGGAACAGTGAAAGAGGATGCTCAGCCTTCCTCACCCTCACTCCAGTGCCTATCCCTCTGCTATCCCAGGTTTTAAGTCAGTTTCAATGGTCTGTTTGCCAGTGCAGTAGTGTCATTCTCTGCTTTATGGGATTCCCCCCTCAGTACTCCTTTTCTTTTAGCCTTTCTTAGCTTACTCCACCAAGACTATCAATATGGCCAGCAACTAGCATTTATTAAAGCTGTGAGTAGCAGCAGGACTTCTACATCCTCAGAGTTCTTGGGATCTAGGTGAGATCACATAGATGCTGAAACAGGTGCATCTTTGGGAGGGCAGAGGAGTTTTAGGGACTCCTATTTCAGGACAGATGACATTTTAGGATCCTGCCTTCATGTGCTCCTCAAAAAGGGGCTTCTTAGCTGGGCATAGTGGCTCACATCTATAATCCTAGCACTCTGAGAAGCCAAGGTGGGAAGATTGCTTGAGCTCAGGAGTTCGAGACCAGCCTGAGCAAGAGCGAGACACTGTCTCTAATTAAAATAGGAAAAAAATTAGCCAGGTGTGGTGCTGCGCCTGTAGTTCCAGCTACTTGGGAGGCTGAGGCACAAGGATCACTTGAACCCAGTAGTTTGAGGTTGCAGTGAGCTAGTCTGACGCCACTGCATTCTAGCCTGGGCAACAGAGCAAGACTCTGTCTCAAAAAAAAAAAAAAAGGAAGGAAGGAAGGAAGGAAGGAAGGAAGGAAGGAAGGAAGGAAGGAAGGAAGGAAGGAAGGAAGGAAGGAAGGAAGGAAGGAAGGAAGGAAGGAAGGAAGGAAGGAAGGAAGGAAGGAAGGAAGGAAGGAAGGAAGGAGGAAGGAAGGAAGGAAGGAAGGAAGGAAGGAAGGAAGGAAGGAAGGAAGGAAGGAAGGAAGGAAATGGGTTTCTTGTCCCTTTCATGGATCTGACTGGGGATGGGTCTTGCCAGAGCCCAGAGAGGCTAGTAAAAGGGAAATGTGCTTCTGTCTATAAAGGAAGGAGAGACCATTTCAACATGTGGCTTTGAAATACACATATACCAGCATAGTGTATTGAGAAAAGCACCCCCAGACAAGTAGTTAGGAGAGTGAGGGTTTTATCCTGCTTCTACTACTACTTAATATGTGACCCTGAGCATCTTGTATCCTGTCTCTGGGTCTCAGTTTGCAAATTTGCAAAACAAAGGGTTTGATTAGTTGAGTGGCAAGGTCTATTTGGCTCTATCCCATTTTGATTCCATGATTTCAATTCAAGCAATTCCTAACTCATCATTCAGACTCCACAAACCCTTGTATGCTGCCTTGCTTATTTTAGGTGCTCAATAAATGTTTTTCGAATTGAGATGAACTATAGAAACTGGGCACTGTTGAGCCTGGTTGCAGAGAAACAAAGACCTAGTTTGCATTGATAATAACTAACGGTGACTTATAATTCACAATGTGTTTCCACAACAATTCTCTTATGATCTTCACTCTCACTCCTTGCCTGTAAGGCAACATTATCATCAACTATAGTAGTACAGTACCTGTATTGCTGTACAGTAGATTATCATCAGTGCAGTAGATCAGAGATTTTACTGATAAAGAAGCTAAGTCCAGATCACTTGTATTTTCTTGCATACAATGAACTGTGCCACACTTCTGTGTCTTAATTTTTTCACTTTAAGATTATGTAACTTTTCTAAGCCATGTAAGTAGTAGATGGCAGGCCCAGAACTCAAACTCAGCCTTTGGACTCAAAATTCTAATGCTTTCTTTATATCAGGCATCCTCAAATTACGACCCGCCTAAGGACATTTATCTGGCCCGCCGGGTGTTTTTGCTGACACTGCCTGTCCTGCTTAGCAGCCGACTTGTCCCAGGCCCACAGTGCATACTCTCCAATGGTCTAAGAGACAGTGAACTGGCCCTCTGTTTAAAAAGTTTAAAGACCCCTGCTTTATATCATCCAATGATGTTTTCCCAAAAGCCTATCATAATTTCTCTTAAAATTTTCACCCTCAGCCATAATGCTAGTGACACAATGTTCATGAAATTTCTTTAGATTATATTGTGGTAACACACAACCTGAGGCGGGGGCTTAAAGAGTAAAGGTTTATTTCTCACTTACATTATACACCAGCTGCAAGTCAGCAGCAACTCTGATCTGGCTTTCTTACTTCTTACTCTTGGATCTAACTGGGATGACTAAACCATACCAAGTCTCTTAAAGCTTCATTTGAGACTTAGATCATATCATTTTTGCCCACATCCACTGGCCAAAACAAGTCACATAATCAAACCTGATGTTGATGGAGATGGGGAATCTACTCTTTCCAGAGATGCTTCAAGCCAATGGCAATGGGTAGGGACATTAAATCTCTTGAAGGGAGTGCAGTAAATAATCTGCCATGATTACTAAACTGCATGCCAGACCCTGAGGACACAGAGATGAAAGGGTTCCCTGCCCCCAAGGTGCTCATGGGGCAGAGAAACAATATCATAAACAGATACTTCCAACATTCTTTGGGGAGATGGCTATGCCGGTCCTTAATCTGTTTGCTATCATTCTTCACCCTTCCCTGTGTCTCTCCCACTACCCTTTCTGGGAAGTTTACCTTTATAGGCTGTGTTTCCCACACTCCCATGTTTCCCACCATGATGGTGGCTTCTGGCTGGGTTTAGCCAAGGGAAGATACTGGCAGGTGACTGAAGGTGGGCAAAAGGGAGAAATACCAGTATTTCCCACATCATGGCTGGCTCCTCCAACAGGGGCTGCTCCTTCTCTCTGACTCCTGCTCCTATAGATCCAGCTTCCATTAGCTCTGGTAATAGTAATTTTTGCTGTTGATAATCTCTGAGTTTTCTCACTATTCTGTTTAGCTTCTCAGCTCTTCCATCACCTATATAACCAATTTCCCCTGGTTTAAATGATAAAAATAGTTTCTATTTTCCTGATTGGAATCTGACTGAAATAATCATGCAAAGTGCCATGGGAGTACAGGGAAGAGGTACATTTTATATTTTGAAGTGTAGAAATGGGGTGGAGAAGATAAAGGGAAGGCTTTCTGATATCAGTAATTCCATGGGTGAGTAAGGAAGGTGATTTTAGGAGTAGGAGCTAAAGAGTAATAACATGAGCAAAAAAAGGCACAAAATGGAAAAGCGTTGATGTTTCCGGAGCATAATGTGAGCCAGGAAGATGAAGCTGGGGAAGTAGACAAAGGCCAGGCCATTCAAGGTCTTGGGTATTAAGTCAATGAGGCTGGATATTGAATTAATCAGATCTCTTCCAATTCCAATGGCACAAATCCAAGTCAAAATAGCTCAAGTAATAAGGACAGAGCAAACCTGAAGCAAAATAGAAGAGAAGGTCACTGGATATGAGATGGTCGAGAAATTAAGAGCCAAAGGTATTAGATGGATTGTCTATGTGTCACTCAACGTTCCTGAGAATGAGAGCACACCTGGGGTAGAAAGCAACATGATGCCCAGAGGGGTGTGAGTTGCAGGTTGATAAATCATGGAGATGAGAGGGTGTCAGAGCAGGATGGAGAAGGAATTTGAACATAATGGTGGAGGAAGAATGTTCTGGAGCAGTGTCTGGATGAGGAAAGGTGGGTTTAGCTGGTTGCAAGTTTCTAAATAGAATTCTGAGGTCAAATTCAGAAGAAGGCAGCATGAACACAGTATACAAGTCTGTGACAGCTGCGTTTGAACAGGATAGGTAAACATGATCAACTTGGGGGGAGGTGAACATCTCAGATTCAGTTTAGAATTGAGCCCCATTAAAGACTGCAGAAATCTCATTGTTCTGAAGCCAATTAGAAGGTGGAAAGGACTGGGGGGCCAGTCTGCTTAATTGGTTGTCATCTTCCTGGCCTCTAGATTCTCAGCTCCTGAGAATCCTTATTAATGGACCTGAGGGAAAGGTTACCATCTGGACTCACTAATGAAGAGCCTTCCAGGAATCTGACAGTAATTGGGTGGGGGTGCATTTGGTGTTATTCTGCTAAGCAAAGGAGACCCTTGAGCTGGCTAGACCTATGAGCTGGTAACTTTTGAATCAGAGTTTTCATACTTTGAGTATCTCTAAGATGACTGTAAAGACATCTCCTTGGCATGACATATGAGCTTTCCATGTGTCTCTCACCACTTTTGGTTTTCTGCTGCAATGATAACAAACTGCTATTGTCCTTCTAACATAGCTTCTAACCAAGGCTATTTTTTGCTCCCTTATCTGTGCTCATGCTGTTTCCCCTGCCTCATGTGCTATACATTTCTGTGCTCCCACATACACTCACAATCACATGTCCTTGTCTATCTGATAGCTGCTTAGGCATCAGCTTCTCCAAGAAACTATCCCAGGCTTGGTCGAATGCCTCCTCTGTGTCCTGACAACCCCCTGGCTTCCCTCTGTTCCAACACATATCACTATAATATTGTCAATGTATCTGTCTTCCACACTAGACTAGGACCTCCTCAAGGGTAGGAACTGTCTGATTCACTTCAGTGTCCCCAGTGTCTAGCACAGGATCTGCCATGCTTGTGGAGCTGAGGTTTCATGACCCCATCCACATCCCCCCAACCACACCCTCTGTGCTCAGTCCCACCTCCTTCACTCAACTGTTCATTCAACCAACACTCA
This sequence comes from Microcebus murinus, assembly GCF_040939455.1. Classification (NCBI taxonomy): domain Eukaryota; kingdom Metazoa; phylum Chordata; class Mammalia; order Primates; family Cheirogaleidae; genus Microcebus; species Microcebus murinus. The sequence goes on along the minus strand of NC_134105.1, from coordinate 39,509,642 downwards.
CCAAGCACCTGCTCTTGTGGCTGGTGCTGCGGCTCAGATGAATGACATAGCTCCTGTTTGGGGAGCTCCCTCTCAAATGGAATTCTGCCACACGGGGTGACAAGTGCTATGGCAGAGGGAAGCATGGAGGAGAATGAAAAGACCCTATTGAAGCTGAGTCCTAAAGAATGAGAAGTTAGTTAGGTGAAGAGTTTTGCTCAGTTCTGACTTCAAAGTCTCACATCCTCACTAACTTCAGGAAGCTTCCTCCCCCTCTTGTCCCCTGCCACTCTCTCCCTTTCCTGCATTCCTGCATGGCTCTGGTTTGCTCTACCTGGCTTAGAATATTATAGCTTGTCCTGTCACTGTTCCAACTGAGAGTGCGACAAGGAGGCATAAGGGACAGGGCCCTAGCCCATCTCTGAACCTCAGTCTTCCTATCTGCAAATTGCAAGTGATAACCCTTGCCTTGCCCCCCCCCCATAAGGCTGTTTTAAAATTGTATTTGTGAACAGTTAAGGACTATGCAGATGTGAGAAATTGAGACTCTTATTAGTGTGTCTTCTCCATATCTGGATTTGATCTCCTTGTATCCCTGACACTCAACGCAAGATCTGGCACAAGGTCAGTGTTCAATAAATACTTTGTTTGTTGATTGACCCTAAATGATGAAGAAGAAAAAGAGGGTTTCTCCAAAGGCCCTGGGAAACAATGGAGGTGCAAGGGAGGTAGGACTAAGGTGGGCCAGGAACATATGGGAAAGAGAATTGCCATGTATTTCACATGCCAGTCACTTCCACATATGTTTGAGCATTTTTAAATCTCATTACCACCCTAAGAAGTAGGTAATATTCACCCCATCATACAGATGTGGAAACAGAGGCTGAGGGTAAGTAGGCAAATTGCCAAGGTCCCACAGCTAGTAGCTGACAGAGACTCTATTCAACTCCAGGCTGACCCCCAGGCCACTTCCTGCTGCCCACCTGCACAGTGTGGCATGTCCTCCCCTCAGTGCCACTCCTCAGAATGGATATGAGATTTGTGACCCTGGCCCTGACTGTGTCCTTATTGTCATCCAAACTGATGGTTAAAACCTATTGACTTCTTCACCAGTTACCCCTTTCCTAGACCAGCAATACATTCCCCCCACCTTTCCAAACATTGTGATAATGCAGTCAAAGACCGGGGAGTCAATTTTTGTGATATTCATTAAGGAAAAACTATATACTGGAGGGTCTCTGAAGCCAATAGAGTTTCCATGGCCTGAGGATAATGAGCCAGCAGCTGCCTCCCTCTTCATCACATGTCTGCAATTAGCAGGCATTTCTGCAGCTTGCCTTTCTCAGGCCAGGAAATGGGCCACAAGAGGGGCTTTCAGCCAGAGGTGAGCTGGCAGGAGATATGAGTGCCTTCAAGCTGGGAAGGCTGGAAGAAGAGAGGCCTGTTGATACCTGGGGCTTCAGCTGTCTCTGTGGATGGTGCAATAATAGGGAGGAGGAAAGAGATCCCCTCCTTTCTGAGAGAAGATGAGAAAAGAGGGGGAGAGAGATGAAGAGGAAGTGGAAGGAGCAAGATGAAAGAAGAGCAGAAAGAACTGTCATTATAACAGGCAACTTTTGTACAGCAATTTAGCCATTGTCTTACTCCTCCCAACTGCTCTCAGTAGGAAAACACCATTATTATTCCTATTTGACAAACAAGAAGTCTGAAAACCAGTGAGGTTAAGAGATTCAGAAAGGTGAAGTGATTTGCTCAGATTCAGACACTGTGGTAGTCAGATAAAAGCAAAATAAGCCAGAGACTTGTAAAGGAAGAAAAACATAATCAGGGGAAAAATGCAAAATGAAAGAAGAAGAAATGGGAGCAGAGCTGCGTGTGGACTTTGGAGACAGCCAAACCCAGGTCTAAACCCAATTTCCATGGATACAGCCACATGACCTCGTATGAGTTATGCAATCTCTTGGAACCATCATTTTCTCATTTATAAATTGGAGATGATGATATTTACCCAACAGGCGGTTGTGAGGATTACAGAAGATGGTGTTATTTGTAAAGCTCCTAGCATAGTGTCTGGCATGTAGTAGATGCCCAGTAGATAATAGGGATCCCAAAGAGAAAGTATAAGAAATGTAAGGGCAGAAGAAGGAGCTAAATGGAAAAAAAAAAGAAAAGAAAAGAGAGAGGCTTTTGAGGAGATATGAAGAAAGGCTCAGAAGGAAGGGAAAGAGGAAGGTGGAAGGACAGGAGAGGAGGGAGTAGGCTGGGCAAGGACATGATGGAGAGGACATGATGGAGAGGGAGTAGGCTGGGCAAGGACATGTGCTTCCAGGGGCTGCCACCAAGCTGGTCAGGATGCCTCAGGTGGGAAGCAGCCTTTTTGTCTGAATCAGGAGGGCCTTTGCTGTATCTCTCGGGACAAGCAAGTCCTGTTCATTGTCACAGAAAGTGTCGTTAAGGATTTCAAGATATAAAACAGACAAGAACATCACACACCTCAGGCACCCTGTTCCCTGGGCCTTCTGTTAGGTTTGTGGAGGAAGGGAGAGAGCTATAGGATTATTTCAGCAGAATTCAGGGAGGAGAAACCCCATTGATTGATGATAACCTGGGTATCTGTGGGTGGAAAGGGCAAATACAGCTTCACTTATTCAGTGTGAATCTTGAGCTGCTTCTCAGACCCCAGATTAGAGCCGGCCAGGCTGAGGTGAATGGGCAGCATGGGAAAGAGGAGGGAAATCCCTTATCAAAAAGTCCAAAACCTGGGCTTCTCATGCTGGTTCCTTTTTTATCTTGGGCAAGCCAGTGTACTTCTCAGTGTCTGCATTAGAGAGGATCTGACACTCCTTCCCCCAGGGATGATATGAAAATCAAGTGAGATAATGGATGTGATAAATACTTTGGAAACTGCATGTGCTCTGCACACATATTTATTTATTCTTTCATCAAGCAAACACTCTTGACCCCTCTCTGTGTCAGGCACAGGATTATACAATTCACATGCATTCTTTTGTTTAATCCTTGAAGTAACTCCATGAGGTAGGTAAAATCATCCCTATTTACAAACCAGGCAGTTGGTTTGTGAAGAGAATAAGTGACTTGCCCAGGATTAAACAGCTGGTTAATGATAGAGCCAGGATCTGACTGACTGTGAAACTAGTGGAGGAAATTCCTGCCCTGTACTGTCTTCTTGAAGAATGGAATTGCTTCACTCCTGAGCACAGGCCATATTAATCCAGGGCTGGAGTTGGGGGCACAAAAGGGTTCCAGCTGAAGAAATGCAAAAAATCCTTATCTGTATATCTTCTTCCCCCAGGCTTTGATTTCTTCGAAGCCAGTGCCAAGGAGAACATCAGTGTGAGGCAGGCCTTCGAGCGTCTGGTAGATGCCATTTGCGACAAGATGTCTGATTCGCTGGACACGGACCCCTCCATACTGGGCACCTCCAAGAACACACGTCTCTCAGACACCCCACCACTGCTGCAGCAGAACTGCTCATGCTAGGCAAGGCCCACCCTCCTAAACTCCCCTCTTTGTGGCCCCACACCCACTCTGCTTCTCCCTGTTACACACTGTCCACTCCCAGCCCTGAGCAAGCTGAGTTGTTGCTGTTCTTTGCCTGCCCCTGGAGTTCTCTGCAGATGACCTCAATGATAGACACTCAGCACTAGACTTAACAGGTCACTACGTGGGTGGAGATTCACTTTATAAAAGAAGACTCTATTTTACGAAGGGGATTCACTATAGGGACTTGGAAAGTGAGTCTCTTTTCTGCCTTTAAAATGAGAGTTCCTCCATTTACCAAAATTTGGCACGCACACACACTTTTCAGGGACTGGCCAACAGTGTAAAGTGAGGCTCACCCGCACAGCTAATCCTATTAAAGAAAACGTCCCAAAGCACGACATGCTTGTTTCATAGCAGGCTCCCTGTGGAGCCTCCTCTCACTGCAAGTCAAGCTCCGACTAAGCCTCGTGCCTGTTACCACGGATGCCCACAGAGTCCAGGCAGTTGCTGTGGTGACAGGCCAGAGCTAATCTTCAGAGAGCTCAGACTCTCTAATGATGCCAAAGGAGCAAAGGCTGAGTCAGAAACACACTTAAAAGAGAAAGATTATCCCCTGCAAAATGTCAAAGGTTTGTACTATATGCAAGAGCAAGCAAGTGAGCTCAAGAAAGACAAAGAGGAGGTTAGAAACACAAGCAAGATAAAGAAACAGATCATGAGTTTCTGATTTTGCTACTTTCCAGCTGGCTCTTAACTATGGGAACTTCATGAAATTGATCATTGGTTCTTAGACTCCTAGAATATGAAAATTTTAGAGTTGGTGGGACTCCCAAATTTACCTAGTCTGACTAATCAATTCTAATCTTCCTATCTCTAACTAGAGGCTGTCAGGCCTCACAGCCAAATCCCTTCCTTCTAAAGCACACTTCTAGGCAGGGACAGGAGCCCACTATTCACATCATCTTTGGACAGTTCTCATAGTCAGAAAGTTTTCCTTGATTCAGGCTCAAACCTGCCTCCTGAAAGTTCTTCTTCCTCTTCCCACCCCCTTTGCACTGGCTCTGCTGTCAGAGATCTCTGCCCTGTGATACCCTTAGATGATTTGAGAATAGGAATTATGACCCCTGGGACCTGCCTTTTCTCTAGGTCAAATACCTCTATAATTCCATCTGCCATTCTTCATAGGGTCTTCACCCCATCCTGCCCCTTTCCTCCAACCCATCTTTCAATTACCCTTTAGCAGTCTAACTGGAAAGTCTGATTTGAAGCAGAATAAATCTAAAGGGGGCATGATCCTGAAAATATTGGGAAAAATGAACTTAGAGGTCCCAAACCCAACCCCATTCTCCTGGAAGTGAAACTTTAGTTTCTACCGAAGATCAGATGTGAAACCACTTCTGGTAGAAGGACCTTTAATTAAACACCTAAAGAAAAAAAGAAAAGAAACTCTAAGACTGAAATGGATTAGCTCATGATTCCAGCTTTCTTGGCCACAGGCACATATTTGGGTTCTGGCTGAAATAATAAAATGGAACTGGCTACGATTCTTTTCAGCCATGGCCTGAATCCTTAGCCTCCCCTTGCACTACTTACACGCCACCTCAAAAGTCCGTGTGGTAGGGGAGAGTCTCTCCCCAGTTTTCTCTCCCTTTCAAATACAGCTTATTGTCCTAGGAAAGAGCATTAACTAGCAGCAAGTCCAATGACTAAATAAAAGGACCATCCAGAGTCAGCCCTATGGAAATGTTGCTTTTTTTCATTTAGTTCCAAGGACAGAGCTTTGGACTTGGAATCAGGAAACCTGGGCTCTGCCATTAAATCAAGGGTGACTTTCGACCAGTTATTCCCCATCTCTTAGTCTTGATTTCCTACTTATAAAATGAGGGAGTTTGTTTGGATGATCTTTAAGGTCCCTTCCAGCACTAATAATTCTGTGACTCTTTTTTTTCCGCCTTTACTATTTCAGTTGATTTGCCAGACAAACCCGAGAGATCAGGATCACCATCTCAATGTTATTTTAGCTAACGCTGATGTTGTGCTTACTCCGCACTAGACATTGTTCCAAGTACTTTACATGTATTAACTCATTTATCTACCAAACATCTTTGTAAAGGAAGCACTATAATCAGCCTCATTTAAAGATGAGGAAACGAAGGTACAAAGAGATTATAACTCGCCTAAGGTCACATAATGAGTAAACAGTAGAGCTGGAGTTCAAATGCAGGCAGCAGGCTCCAAGGTCTGTGCTCTTAACCACATTCTATAGTGCATCTTTTATAGATAAACTATGATCTGGACAGGTTAAGACACTTGGATCACATCACTAGCAAGTGTTAGAGACACATTAGGATTAAATTCCAGGGCTGTCAGATTGCAAATCCACTGGAGAAGACTTATATCTCTAATCTGTTAACAAATTGTTCCACTACTCAGACTAATCTGAGGTGATGTCTAATACTTAGGAAAGGACAGTCAGTTTCTGAGGCAACTCCATCCCATGGGCCTAAGCAAAAAAAAATGCCCAGTGCCTCTCAGGCACAAACACTGGCTCTCCCCAGATCCGCTTCTGCCAGGCAATACTAATCAGGCTACCAAGCAGTGCTCTGAGCATGCTCCAGCAATGGGGCATTTTGGGGAATGACTTAATTAACTTTTCTGACCATGTAAGAATACATACAGTCCCTTCACAGGGCAGTGCTTCTGGATGTGCTTTCTACACTGTAAAGTCACATACAGTGTCATGGATAATAACAATTTTTTTCTGGATAGTAACACCCATCTACCCCAGTACTAGAATTTCAGACAGAGGTCCTCATGACTCCTGGATATTTTTGTACCTATGTCAAACAACCTTTTCTCTCCTACTGAATATCTAGGCAAATAATGAGTCTTTTTCTTTAAAACTGTCAAATTCTTTAAAACTCAGGAGCCAGTTCAAGGGAACAAGCATCTTCACAGCAGATGGAATCAAGAGTCAAAGCAAACTCTTCTCCTGGGCACCAGACAACCAGACCTGCTTGTTGTTAGCTGGCAAATCCCCCAGCCCTGCTCTGTGACCTCATTTCTGTTGAGTGGAAGGCAGCAGCTTCCAGCTGATTGCAGCATAATGTTCATCAATCACGGTAATAGTGCAATTAGCCACCAAGGTTCCAGCTGCATAATATGTGTTAGTGGCAACTTGTCCTGGATTTCATCTTCCTAAGCAATCCAAATAAAAGAAGATAAAAAAAAAAAAAAACTCTTGACCTCTAAAGAGGCAAAAGTAGGCCAAAAGTGCAATACAGTGTTGTAGTTATTTATAGAATCTGTTTTAAATGCATGTTTATCTGTAAATACAAAGTGATTCGTGACTTGTCTCCTCAGTCTGTAGCATTATTAACTTCCAGGAGCAGCAATGGCATAGAGTGTACTGAATGATCACAGACTTGTTGAATATTAAAAGTGGAAAGAAGCTTAGAAAAGATCTTGTCTGGGCTCCTATTTTACAGAAGGGAAGATTGAGGTCCAGGGAGTGGGAGGAAATCTCCTAATCACTCTAAGAGTACATTAGTGATAGAGCCAGATCTAGGTCTTGGATCACCTCTAAGAAGACATTCACCTATTTGAGAATCTACTATAGGCCTAATAGATGGATAATCTACCATATATAGATAAATACAGATGAAAACAAATGATACCTTCCTGCAAGGTACCTATAATTTAATGGAGGTTTTGTTTCTAAAATATTATTATCCCAATTTGGTAGGCAAGGACACATAGCCCTGAAAAAGTTAGTATGCTCAAGTCACTAACTAGTATCATTTGACTCCAACTCTGTCTGACTCATGCTCTTTCAAATTTTTTCTTCAGATTATCTCAGATGAAGGGTAGATGAACTGGTGGTAGTAACAGATTCCCAAGGATTCTTGGCATAAATTAAATAACCTCACTTGGGCCATTGGCTTCACAACTGCTTTGTGACTGAAGCCTTGTAACATCCACAGAATGATATGGCCATCCTCCAGAACTGACTGTCTCACTCACATCACCTGCTCTTGTCTGCCCCAAAGCTCCTTGCTTGGATATCAAGTTTCCTGGAGTATCTTAAGGAATGCTTATTTGACTTTGTTTGCCAACAGTTTGGGGGAAATGGAAGGAATGACAATAATCAGTGTCCTGGGATCTCATTGATTTCAGATTCTCCCTCCCAAGCTTATACCCAATTACCTGCCCCAGCTGGAGAATCAAATAGCAGCCTGTGGCTGGACGTGCATACAAAAAGCTGGCCCATGAGATATAAATACAAATAAATCATAGTTTTTTAAGGCTTGTATCCCTTATATGAAGTAGGTAAAACTCAAATTTATTCATTCATTTATTTATTCAACAAATGAGTGTCTAGTAGGTGCCAGGATACAATCAGCATCAAGTTAGACACAGTCCTTGCCTTCATAAAATGTATAGTTTTAGTCTAGACATTGTCAAGTCATCACTCAAATATGATTACAAAGTACTCTAAAGAAAGGCACGTGATGCTATGAGAACATACACTGAGACACCTGAATCACTTTTGTGGGAGGGGCACCAGGAAGACTCCACTGTCCCCAAATACCTCCACTACCCCCTGGACATTGCTTTACATTCCTCAACTAAGCTTTCATTTCTTAGTGCAAACCTTTGATGGCTGGTCAAATACAAATCCCCCAAGAAGAGTAGGGGTGGGAGAAAGAATATCTGTATTCTTATATCTGTGAAACATTTTTAGACTGCCTGGTTAAAAGTTAATTGTTGTTCTCTGAAGGATGTAACAAGCTACTGCAAAACTTAGTGGCCTAAAACAACATTTGTTATTTCTTATGATTCTGTGGGTTGGCTGGGTGGTTCTTCTGGCTGAAGCTGGATGGTCTAGGATAGCTACTTTCACATATCTGGGGGCCCAGCTGGGATACCTGGGGCAGTTGAGGTCTTTCTCCATGTGGTGTTGTCCTCCAGAGGCTTCCCAGATTTGTTCATATGGCAGCAAGAAGTTTTCCCAGCAGTGACAGAGGGCAAGCTCCAAGGCAAGAGCACTTTTCAAGCCTCTGTTTGTATCACATTTGCTAATATCCCACCGATAAACACAACTCACATAGTCAGGCTCAATTTTAAGAGGTGGAAAAATAGATGCCATTTCTTGCTAGGAGTAGATATACAATATCGTGGCAAATTTTTTCAGTTCACCACAGGAAGCACCTTAAGTCATCTGAAACTAAGTCTGGTAAATTTCCTGGGGTCTTAAAACATGGCTCTGAAGATATCTTCAAAGGGAACTGTCAAAATGGTTTAGGGCAGAGCAGTATCATTATTTGTTTAGTTGTCCAAAGGGTCTACTTTGGAGGAATCAAGACACATATAGATAAAGAATTTTTGATGTTTGTGAAATAGTCCATTTGGTTACTTCTTAGCTCTCCTGAGGGTTGAATCAGACTTCTCATTCTACATGATTCACTATAGGTAATGGCTGTAATTCCAACCTGAAGTTGCTGGTCAGAAGCCCAGCAGAAGGATTCAGTATAAGCAGAAAAGGTGTCTCAAAGAAGAGTTGGGCCCTCTGCTCTAGCCATGCTTTTTCCTTGGAGTACTCATCTGATCCCAAGGTTTTAGATGCCAACCTTTGGTAATGACATGTATAATCACATGCCTACTGGACATTTCCATATCTAAACAAATTGAAATGCTTCAAAATTGAAACACTTCAAAATTGAAACGCTTCATTCTGCCCCAAACTTGTTTCAACCCCAGTCTTCATAGAAACCTAGGTATTATCCTTAATTCTTTGATTTTTCTTTTTTCTTAGCCTCCACATCAATCCAGCAGCACTTTAAATATCCTCAAATCTGCCACTTTTCTCCCTTTCTATTGCCATGATCTTGGACCTTGTTTCTTCCCCAGAGAGGGTTGTCAGGGTTCCTGACTGGTTTCTCTACTTACACACTTGCTCCCCTGTAGTCCATATTGAGGTTTACTTCAATACCATTATTATTAATAATAATTATTTAATCGATTCTGTTTCTAGCCCTGAATCTGCCCCTAATTTGCTATAGGAGCTCTGGTAAATAATTTCTCTCATGTTTCTTCTAGAAATAGCCATCTCTTCTTTTGTAGGACTACTACTCCCTCACTCAAACCAGGTGAGGGAGTGAAGACTTTCCGTAGAGGGAGCATGTATGTGATCAAGCAGAGCCAGTCAGAATCCTTCCCTAAGATTTGTATTAAAAAGCTAGAGTTATTCTTTTCAAGTGGCAAACGTGAGGATATGCAGTCTAAAACCATGATGACCTATCCTCAACCCATGTGTAAATTCTGGTCTATAGTAAGAGAAAACAAGACCATTATTCAGAGAAAAGCAGAGACATAAGATGAGAAAGAGTGTGGCCTATGGCTTTCCAGGCCCTGATTGTGGCTTCCTGGGGCTTGGCCAAGCACCTCTTCCTTTGATTCTGTTAGTCCCATTTAGCTTTGCTCATTGGAGTCAGGTTCTTATCATTTGCAAACGAAAATATATTGTCTCCTTTGGTTTTCAATTTTTCTCATTATACATCCTTCCAGCTCCAAAGTACAAAGATTCTAATTTTTAAAAACTGGGTCTTTCAGAAAGTCCCACTGACATGGACTTTCTGATCAAGCCTGTATAATCTGGAAGAAGCCTACCCTCTTCACCATTCTTTCTTGTACCTGAATACATGAGGAAGAGGGATTCCTCAAGGTGAGAAGCAGTTCTCCTTGGACACTGATGACAACACAGGCAAAGGTTCCTATGACTAGGGATCACTGCTCCACACACAGTCTGGCTTCCCAGGTATTCAGAAGCTAGTATTCCCTTGCTAGCTAACACCATTACCACTCCTTTCTCCACATCTGTTCCTATTTCTCGGCAATCTCAGTGACAGCCTACCATCTTGAGAGTCCACTACTTACTGGACTGAGTTGTGTGGCATATGCTTTTGTCTACTTCTCTTCCATTATTTTAAGTGGCCAAATAGGAAATCTCCGGGAGACTTAACTGTAAGACTTCCCTTAACTTGGTACAAAATCATGTCATAGAAATGCTAATGGAGAGCAAAGTAAATCAGCAAGTCCCTGAGGAGTATGATTAGGATTCCTGTCTCCCTTAAGATCCTAATGCATCTCTTCCTGAGGTTAACAATGGACTGGGATAAAGCGAATAGGCTGTGCAGCTTTGCTTAAGTCACTCCCTATCTCTGGGCTTCAGGAGCTTAGACCAGATGGTTTCTACAGGCCCTCTTGGTGCTAATGCTTTGTGATTCTGTGCCCATTTTCTGTTAAGAGCTGCAAGTGGCAAGCAGGGTTTTGGCAGGAATCCTTTCATTGTTAAAGACTCCTTCTTTTCGGGTACAATGAAAACAGCCAAGGCTGTGCAAACCCCTCATCACTCAGCTAGGCTTATGGCCCTGGTTTCTGAGGCTGCCAGAAAGCATTTTAGCAATTAAGTGCTCCTAGATGGTCCATGCCTGACTGTCCTAGGCTGAAGGTTCTTAAAATGTAACAAGAGGAAGAAGAAAAACAAGGATCTCTAGGGAGATTTGTTGAGAATGGAGCACAGACCCATGTGTTTGAGAAGAGACACCAGGGACTGGTGCATTTAAGTGCCAGAAATGCATTCCAACTCAAGGAAGACTCAATTTATCAAGAACTGAACAAGTGCCAAGCTGAGCTGGGCAAGATCTTTCTGAGGACAAACTCTGCCTTACAGCTGGAAGCCTGGAAACTAAAGGGCTGAGAGACTACCTGTAGTAAACCATCTTCAAATTCCTCCAAACGTTAGAGCACAAGATGAGATTTGAGAAGTTAGTAAGGCAGAGGTAAGTGCATAGGGCTTACAGTCAGACAGATCCAGGCTCAATTCTTGAGTCTTCATCAGTAACCGGTTTTGTGACTTTGGGCAGATTACTCTTGGAGCCTCAGTTACTTTATGTGTAAATGGAAGAAATAATTGAAAGGATTAAATGGGAGAATGCGTGTAAATCCCTTAGTGCAGTGCCTGGCACACATAGTAGGTGCTGAATGTATGATGTTGACTATTGCACTACATAAAGTCATCTTAATCAGGCAGAGTCAGGGGGACAAATCTAATCTAGGGTCTTTGTAAGGGTACTGAGAACCAGACACTAGAGAGAGTCAGTGTAAACATCGCAAGCAAAGAAGCAACCGAAGCAGGGTTGAAAGTAGGAGAGCGAGCCTGGACTTCCAAAGTAGGTCAAGGGTAGAAGAATCCAATCATGCCCAAGGGAGGAGAGTCTAGGAAAATGGCCTTAAACAGCTCTATAGCATGACTTTGTTGGGCTGGCTTAAAGTAGGGATTGCCAGCGGACATCTGACAGAATGGTACCTCATGCACTTCCTCTTTCCCCCAGAAACGATCCTCCAGGAGTGAGGAATGAGTCCAAAATGAGAGTTTAGAGTGTTTTGAGCATTGGAGAGCATGCCCTCCAATGCTCAGAAAACCTAGATTCCAGAGACCTGGGTTTGAGTCCTGCCTTTGCAGCATACTAACTGTATAATCTTGAATAAACATATTTTCATCTATAAAATAAGATTAATAATTTTGCCTACTTTACAAGACAGTGATAAGAGTCAAATAAAAGTGCATTTTAGAAGCTGAAATGTGTGCATATAAGATAGATCCTTTGTGAGGGGCTGGGGGGTAGGGGCTTTCTTCTCAGAATGAGACTGAACACACCCCTCCAGAAGGCATTTCCAAAGATCCCCTTTTCCCTCCACTTCCTCCCATTCCTACAATACACATTCTGGTCCCAGGAACCTAACTTCCCCTTGGAATATCAGGGCCAACATTCCTTATATCCAGAGGTTTGGTTGGCTTCAGAGAAATTTCCAGAGGCTAAAAGCAGCCAAGAGGAATCAGCCACTGAATGCTGGGATTAGATGAACAGAGCAGTGAGCTGTGATGGGGCTGGGACCAGGAGGAGCAGACAGGAGAGTTTTATGTGCTATGATTAGCGCATTATAACAAAAGTTATAAATCATGTGTTTGGCACTTTATAGTTCTCAAAGCACTTTCTCATCCAAACCCCAATGATCTTTGACACAACCCTGTGATGTGGGTTTTATTATTCCCTGTACTCAGATGAGGAAAACTGAGGCCTGCATCAGTGAAGCAACCTACTCAAGACTACATAGAGAAGGCAGGAAATGACTTGGTTAGTCTCAAAGCAGGGAAGGGTCTGTCTCCAGGAGTGGGCAGTGCTAATCCTGATCTCAGCCTGTCCGAGGTGGGGGTTTGGGGTGGAGGGGAGTAGGAGGAGGGCAGCTGAAAATAAAACCTAAGGATCAGTTGTGCCTACACCTGGTGGCTTCTCTGCTTGTGGGAGAGAAGGAAGGAGAGGAACACAGACCCTCACCACTCTCACATACCCAGCAAAATTAAACCCTGAACAGGGTTGAGCAACAGAGGCTTTCCTCATATCACAGAGCCAGGAGCAGATGATCTTTGCAGCCACACAGGGAGATGTCACCTTACCCCGTTTGCACACCATCTTCAATTCCCCCAACTGCTCTTTCTAATTTATTCCACCAGGGACCAGGTTGGTCTCATGCCAACCTAGGAAATATACCATAACAGGACGAGCAGAATTCCTCAGGAGGAGCAATTAGCAAAAAATGGAGTTGTCCCTCTATAGGACTTAGCAGAAAGAGGAATAATAATTCTCACATCTCTCCCCATCAGATTCTAGCTAAGTAGATGTTTTCATGCTTTTTTATTCTTCCTATGTTCTGTATACTGACATCTAGTCTCAGTGGCATATGAAATATGAAATGTCATGTGAGTTTTTACAAATATAAAGAGATATATGGATATGTAGAAATATACACAGTGGCAAAAGGGAAGATCTCATATGCAAATACCTGTGGTATCTCCCTGTCCTTTGTTGATCTGTTTTATTGATACACACTGAATTTTCTTAATGTATCTCCTATACTTACAGTGGCAATGATGGTATGTACATTAAAGTTCATCTGAATTATGTATCAGTTATAGAGTGAATCTTTCCTGGAGTTTGGGCTAAAAACTTTGGGCAGAGACTCCTGCCTTTGGAGATCTTAGAAAGGAATTGGGAAAACAGGTCCAGCACTAATGCAACAAAAGCCACAATATAATGCAGTAGTTCATGATGGAGTCAGAAAAGAGGGGAGATCAGGGTGGGCTACAATAGTCAGGGCAGGCTTCATGGTGGAGGAAGGACAGGAACTGCAAGAGATCAGGGGGAGCTAATCAGCATGCACTTCTGGAGACCCATGGGGTTGTGGCTCTGTGCTGGGTAGTACAGCAGATGCAGAGAATAACAAGGTGCGGTGTGCCTTGCAGCAGCTCTGCTCAGGATTAGCTCCCAGCAGAGGGTGAGGATACAGTGTTGAACAGCATGTGAGAACAAGGCTGCCAAGCTGGAAAGTGGTGAGCCCACAGGAAAATGAAACAAAATGTAGACAGAAATGGCAGCTCCAGGAAGGGGTAGAACCCACTGTGTACCTGTTACTCCTCACTCCTCCAAAAGTCTAACAAGTCTAAGTAGGCAGCAGATCCAGTCCAGTTTTACACCCACTCCTGCAATAGTGGGATAGGAAACCCTTTCCCTATCTTAGCCTAGTTAACTGCTACTCTTCTGCCAGGACTCAGGCACGGAGATTCAGGTGGCCAGGGAGGACACAGAACTTTGGAAGCACAGAGCAGAGATGATGAAAGTGTCAGAGACTGCATTTAGTCAGGATTCTTTTGATTACAAGGTACATACACCCACTTTTAACAATCACAGGGGGGAAAAAAAGAGGAGAACAATAATGGGTTGTACCCACAGGATATGGGAATGGAAGGAACAAGATGTGTAGGGATGGCAGAAGGGACAGACCAGAGGCAGCCAGCTGAGTGCAGAGTAGTCAAGGGTCAGTACATATGATTGAATAGGTTGTGTCCTGCTGAGGGGGCAGAGGGAGCTGAATGGGGGTTGAAATACAGCCTAGGCTTCAGGTGCAAAGCCTTGTGTCCTAGTGAGTTGCCACCACTAGGAGAAAGGATTCTTTGGTGTAATTCACACAAGGGTGCTCTCTGCTCACTAATCCATGAGCAGAGGGGCAGTATCCATTCCAGAGGAGGCATCTGTCTCCAATTTGCAAAAAGGTACTGTCCTGGGTTGAATTGTATCCATCCCCCAAAAGATATGTTCAAGCTTTAACCCCTGGTATCTGTGAGTGTGACCTTACTTGGAAATAGAGTCTTTGCAGGTGTAACCAAATTAAGACCAGGCCATACTGGATTAGGCTAGGCCCTAAATCCAATGACTGGTGTCTTTGCAAAAGAAAGGAGAGGGAAATTCTGACCAGAGACACAGAGAAGAAGGCTATGTGATGACAGAGGCAGAGATGGGAGTGAAGCAGCTACAAGCCAAGGAATGCAAAGAGTTGCTGGCAACCACCAGAAGCAAGGAGATGGGGATGGAACAACTGTACCCTCAGAGCCTCCAGATGGAGCCAAGCCTGATGACATCTCGATTTCAGACTTCCAGCTCCAGAACTGTAAGAGAATAAATCTCTGTTGTTTCAAGCCATCCAGTCTGTGGTACTTTGTGACAGCAGCCATAGGAAACGAATTCAGGTGCAATGTGGGCTAACAGCAGCCCTAAGAGTAGGGTTTCCCCTACCCCAGTATCCTCAGAGAAACAGATATAGATATCCAAAGTACTCAAGTGAGATCAGCAGAAGCACCTGGGCCTCCTCATGGGTACTACTGCCTAAGAATATCCTGGAAGTACCTGTTTTCTCCACCTTCACACAGAAAATAAAGAGTATTTTCAAACTATAGTGGCTCCAGGCCGGGCGTGATGGCTCACGCCTGTAATCCTAGCACTCTGGGAGGCCGAGGTGGGCGGATTGCTCAAGGTCAGGAGTTCGAAACCAGCCTGAGTGAGACCTTGTCTCTACTAAAAATATAAAGAAATTAATTGACCAACTAAAAATATATATACAAAAAATTAGCCGGGCATGGTGGTGCATGCCTGTAGTCCCAGCCACTTGGGAGGCTGAGGCAGTAGGATCACTTGAGCTCAGGAGATTGAGGTTGCTGTGAGCTAGGCTGACGCCACGGCACTCACTCTAGCCTGGGCAACAAAGTGAGACTCTGTCTCAAAAAAAAAAAACAAAAAAAAAAAACTATAGTGGCTCCTAGAGTGACGGCTATCAACACAATGAGGGTAACCTCTCAGTTGGAGAAGAAGACTAGGGCACACTTTAGGTCAGACCCTTTGCATATGCTGTTCTTTGTCTCCTCTCATCCCACAAGCTCATTCAGGTACCTCCTCTGGGAAACCACAGCCCCTCTTGCTTTCCTTTGCCATAGAACTCACTGTGCCATATTGTAATTTTCTGGGGACTTTGGAGTAGATTGTCCAATGATGCAGAATACTTATTTCTGTGAAATGAACCCAGCAAGCAGTAGGCAAATGTATGCAAGGGGTCTGGGGACCTACTTAACCACATCGGTACCAGCGTTGACTATAGTTGATGGCCACAGATGAACGCGCACATCGACTTTAGCCGACAGCCATGATATGACTTTTCTAATTTTTCATTTATCAAAATAAAATTGTGAACATTTAAAAATAACGTAATGAAAACATATATGTATATGTTACCTATTCTGATTTACGTTACAAGTAAAGCTGCCTGTAAAGTAAAACAAGCTTTCAGTGCTTTAAAGCTTTCCTCATCACACAAGAGCAAAACAGATTCGTCGTCAATGCACAGCACAAACTATCGTGGGGACTATGGGTGCTGGGTGCGGGCAAGGTTTTGCAGCCAGTGAGCACGGTACCAAAGTGGTTAAAGAAAGGAAATGAGACTCTAATAGTTTCACTAATAAGAGTCAGAGTTATTGAAGTGTGTTGAGGTAAATCAAGGTGGCTGACACAGGCCAGTAACAAGGAAGGCCAATGAGTCTCTGCAATGTCACTTCATTAGAAAAGTGTACTGTAACTCTATCACATCCTTTCATCTTATTTTATTTTTTTCATTGCGTTCACCATCATGAAGTCATTTTGTTTAATGAAAGTTTCATGATAACACAGACCTTGCCTGTTTTGTTTACACTGTATCCTCAGAGCCTTGGGCAAGTTACTTAACCTCTGTTTTACTTAAAGCCTCTGTTACAAATCTCTCATAAAATGAACCAACCTCATAGGGTGATTGTGAGGACTAAAGGAGTTAATGTAAGAGTTTAGATCAGTGATTGGCATAGGGTCAACAATCAATACTAGCTAACACTTATATTGTGCCTACTAAGTTCTGGGCATTATTCTAAGCCCTTTACATATACATCAATTTAATCCTTACAACAACCTTGTAACATAGGTACCATTATTATCTTCATTTCATGCTGAGAAAACAAAGAGGATAGTTAACTTGCCTAAGGTCATACTATTAGTAAACACAGAGGTGGGATTAAAATCATAGAGTCCGTTACCTCCAACCTCTTAAATATACTGTACTGCCTCCTAATATCAATTCTTTTTTATTGAGACAGGGTTTCATTATGTCACCTCAGCTAGAGTACAGTGGCATCATCATAGTTCACTGCAGCCTCAAACTCCTGGGCTCAATTGATCTCTCTACCTCAGCCTCCCAAGTAGCTGGGACTACAGGTGCATGCCATCAAGCCCAGCTAATTTTTCTCTTTTTAGTAGAAATGAGGTCTCGCTCTTGCTCAGACTGGTCTCCAACTCTTGACCTCAAGCAATCCTCCCACCTTGGCCTCCCAGAGAGCTAGGATTACAGGCATGAGCCACCACACCCAGCCCAATTCTTCTTGAATGAATAAAATCACCAAGAAAATGGAAAGAGATGGAACCAATGCACTGGCTCAAGAATCAAGACAAGTTTTAAAGGGGAACAGTGGTTTGGGGAATGTGAGGCAGTGATACTGGAATTTGCATCTGTTCTGTCCTCCTGTGGGCAGGCTTATGTCTGGGGAAATGGCTGTGAGAGTCAATTCATAATGCAGCAGGGAGCATGGTAATTCTTGGCTGAGTGTAGCACTGGAACGGGGTGTTGTCTTCCTTCACATCCTGAAGCCTGGGCAGGGATTCACACTAGTGGCAAGAGCATTAACTGGTGCTGGAGATGCAGCCTCCACCACATTTCATGGGATACACCCAAAGTAACACACTCTAACACAGACAGTAAGAGAAGCAGAGAACTATCCATGTTTCAGCCCCCTCTGACTTAGACAGCTGCACCCAGGGCTTTATGGGACACTACTGGGAAATCCTTTAAGACTGTGGTACTCAACCTGTGGGCCACGGACCAGTACCTGGTCTGTGGCCTGCTAGGAACCAGGCTGCACAGCATGAGGTGAGTGGCCGCTGAGTGAGCAAAACTTTGTATTTACAGCCACTCCCCATCCCTCACCATCCTTCCCCCCGCGCCCCCCTCCTCCATGGAAAGATTGTCCTACATGAAACCAGTTCTTGGTGCCAAAAAGGTTGGGGACTGCTGCTAAGACACAAAGTTGTAGGTGGCCCTGAAAGTTATGAGCTCCTGGAGGTCAGGGAAGAATTATTTTTCTCTCTCAATCCCCAGATCCCACACAGGTTCTGGCACATTGAAAAATGGCCTTTTATTAGATGAAGAGAATTGAATGCTTGCTCTGAACATATGGGATGATACCTGGACAGGCAGTTGCTGATATCTTAGAGTTTTTACCTGAAGGTGATGGTTGTGATGATATTTTGGAAAGGATTGAGAGGATAAAGAATTCACAGTCAAGCTAATTCTGGAGAGGGACATGAAAGAAATGGTTTGTTGAAGTAATCACAAGTTTAAAGTTGTTCATGGCCAAAGGTCTCATTTAAATCACTTCCTAAAACCTCTGTAGTCTGCTTAAGTTGGGGGACACTTTTTCCTGTTTTTCTTCAAGAATAAGTTGGCAATAGTATCCAGAGTCCCTCACCAGGCACCTCTGGGGAACTGTTTTTCCAATCCCAGCTTTTGCAAGAGCTACCTGAATCAAAACTATGCCTATGAAAAGGGAGGTCTCTACCCCTTCCTTAGCAGTGTGCTTCTGCCTTTCACAGTAGATATATAGGATGTCTTTGGATCAGCTGTTAATTGTCTAAATACTTGGGTTGTCTCTGCATGACTCAATTCACTGATTCTCTAAAAGAACAGTAGCTAAAAATAAGTAGCTATTTTCAATATAGGTGTGTGTGTGTATATATATATACACATATACATATATATGTATGTATTAATATTTTACCCATGTGAGCAGATTTCTTTATATTATATTAAAAATATGATTCTAGAAATACTTCTCCACAACCTGCTCATCCCCAGCATATTAGATCTGCATAAATATCCCTTGGCTGCTAGAATCAGGGGCATTCCTCTTCACATTCCTTCATCTGTTCCCCTTTGCAAAGGACACTACCTATCTTAGGTCGTTTGTGTTGCTATAATAAAATATCTGAGCCTGGGTAATTTATAAAGAAAAGAAATTTATTTTCTCATAGTTCTGCAGGCTGGGAAGTTCAAAATGAAGCAGGACTGGTGCTGCTGGCGAGGGCTGCTCCCTGCTTCCAAGGGAGCAGGGCTGGCGAGGGCTGCTCCCTGCTTCCAAGACGGCACCTTGTCGCTGCATTCTCCAGAGGGGAGGAGTGCTGCATTCTCCCGTGGTGGAAAAAGCAGAAGAGGCAAAAAAGGGCAAATTCTGTCCAGCTAACCCTTTTCTATGGATACTCAATCTCTTTCATGAGGTAGGGAAAAGATGAACTATTTGGGGAAAGATAGACTACAGTGGTTCACCTTTATTCACAGTTTCACTTTCTGCAGTTTCAGTTACCTGCAGTTAACCGCAGTCTGAAAATAATAAATGGGAAAATTTCAGAAACAAACAATTCTTAAGCCCTTT
Source organism: Microcebus murinus (assembly GCF_040939455.1). Lineage (NCBI taxonomy): Eukaryota > Metazoa > Chordata > Mammalia > Primates > Cheirogaleidae > Microcebus > Microcebus murinus. The sequence goes on along the minus strand of NC_134105.1, from coordinate 39,490,207 downwards.
TATAAGGGCACTTAATCTTATTTTTATAAGGGCTCCACCCTCATGACTCAATTACCTCCTGAAGGCCACATCTCTTAATACTTAATACTGCCACATAGGGATTAAGTTTCAATATGAATTTTGGCGGGGGATCATCATTCAAACCATAGCACCACCTTTAGGTAACTCATGTCATTATGCTGCCTTAAAGACTGTTCTTCCCCCAACACCAAAATGACATATTCTCAAGTCCCGCTAGATGATAGATGCTAGTAAATTATCCCTCTATTGAGATGATCTGAAAAATAATAGCATAATATGTCATTCTTCCAGGGGAACTGACATCAAATAGGAGTCTTCAGGAGCTGAAGTCCTTTGTGGTAGGCTATCAGGCACTGTGTCAGGCTAGCAGACAGTAACAAGAAAATCCCCTATCAATACTTCATTAATTCACTCAACAGTGTACTAGGTGTTTGTATTCATTCATTCGATTAATAAATACTTCCTGAGCACATACTACTAATACATGTTAGGCATGGGGCTAGGTGCTAGGGATACAGTGATAAACAAAACAGAAAGGATCCTTTTTTCTTTGAAGCAGTTTTTTTAAAGATACAATTTAAAAATAGTAATTTTCATTACTAAAAATAGTAATGAAAATATGAAGTCCCTTGGAATAGATCTCACAAGAGATATGTATGTTCTTTAAGGAGACTATTATACAACCTTAAAAGACATTAAAGACCTAAATAATTGGAGAACTGTACCACCTTCCATGCTAGAGACTCAATGCTATAAATTGTCAATTATCATATGATCAAATAAAGATCTAGAAGGATGTATTTTTCTAAAGTGTTAACAGTAGTAATCTCACATTCTTATTTTTGTTTGTCTGCATTTTCTTACTTTTTACAATGAACATTTATAATTTTTGTAACAAACAGGAAGATATCAATTATCCTTAAATTTATGCATAGATCCAATACAATTCCAGTTAAATTCCAATGGTCTCTTTCATGCAAGTTAAGCTGATTCCTGGAAGAGCCAAGGCATTCCTGAAAAAGACTTAGGTAGAGATTTCTGCCCTACCAGAGAGCAAAGTTTGTGATAAAACTAAAATAATTAAGAACTGTATTGTTGGCAAAGACATAGAAAAGATAAACAGAGAATATAGAATAAGACCAATACATAAATAAAAACAAAATTCATGTCACAGAAAGTATTTGCAGATCAGGCAGGAAAAGATGGACTAGAATGGTGTCCCTTTATTCACAGTTTCTCTTTCTGAAATTTCAGTTACCTGTGGTTAACCACAGTCAGAAAATAATAAATGGAAAAATCCCAGAAATAAAACAATTCATAAGTTTTAAATTGTGTGCCATTCTGAGTAGCATGATGAAGTCTGCAATCCATCTCTCCAGAGGCATGAATCACCCCTTTGTCCAGCATATTCACATGGTGGGTATACTCTACCCACCCATTAGTCACTTAGTAGCTGTCTTGGTTATCAGATCCAAAAAGTATGGTACAGTATCTACAAGGTTCAGTAATATACACAGTTTCAGGCATCCACTGTGGTCTTGGAACACATCCCCACAGATAAGGGGGGATTACTGTTTTCAATAATTGGTTACCTGTATAAAAAATTAAATTTGATTCCTTCCTTACATTATACAAAAATATCAATTCTAGGTAGATTTAAGACATGTCTCAGTTAATTTGTGCTGCTATAACAAAACATCTTAGATTGAGTAATTGATAAATATTAATAATAGAAATTTATTTCTCACAGTTTTGGAGGCTGGGAAGTCCAAGATCAAGCTATTAGTAAATTTGGTGTCTGCTTCAAAGATGACACCTTGTTGCTGCATCCTCACATGGTAGAAGGGGAACAGGAACTAGGGTGCTCCCTCCAACTTCTTTTATAAGGGCACTAATCTTATTCATGAGAGCAGAGCCCTCATTACCTAATCACTTCACAATAGGCCCCACCTCCTAATACCATCACATTGGGTCATAACTTCCATCACATGAATTGAGGGTAGGGATCATGGTAGGGATCAGATCATGGAAAGACTTAAATATGAAGACAAAATAGGAAATATCTTTATGACTTCAGGGCAGAAAAGGATGTCTTAAACAGGATCCAAAAATCAAACCATAAAGAAAAAAAGTATAAATTCAATTACACTAAAAATAACTTCTGTGCACCAAAGATACCATATCATGAGTAAAAAGGCAAGACATGAAGGGAGAGAAGATATTTATAACACATATAGCTAACAAAGGAAATGCAGAAAAAGTCAATAATGAATAAAAATGAATAAAAGAAATCAAATAATTTCTCAGAAGAGGTCATACAAATGACCTCTTAATAGTTACAGGGAAACGCAAGTTATGACCACAAGATATTATTTGTTACCCACCAGATTGACAAAAATTAGAAATTCTGACAGTACCAAGTGTTAGACAGTGGAACAACAACAGAAACACTCATTTGATGTTAGTTGGAGTATAAATTAGAATGACTTTGGAAAATAGTTTGGTATTACCTATTACAAGTTTAACTTGTGCACATCCCATGTCCAGTAATTATATGTAAAACATATGCATTCTTGCACCAAGAGATATACATAAGACTGTCCATAGCAGCATTGTTTGTAAAAGACAAAAAGCTGGAAACAGCTTAAATGTTCATCAACAATAGAATGGATAAAAATATTGTGGTAAATTCATACAAGGGAATATTATACAGAACTGAATATGAATGAACTACAGCTATGCACTTGAACTACTCTAATGAATGAAGAAAAAGGCAAGTCATTGAAGAATATATACTAAAGTTGGCATAGTGGCTCGGGCCTATACTCCCAGCTGCTCAGGAGGCTGAGGCAGGAGGATCACTTGAACTCAGAGTTAGAGATCAGGCCAGGCGATAAGAAGAGATCCAGTCTCAAAAAAAAAAAAAAAAATACATACTGTATGATTCCATTTATAAAAACTTAAACAGGTGAAACTAAGCAATATATTTTTGGCTAGATACTTTCCATTTGCTCCTCCACATTCACTCTCTTCACTGCTCTGATTTCCAGGAGGCTGAGCTGCATGGAGCGGGTCAATGAGCTCCTCTGACTTCTGACTTTTGGTTAGATGGGTTGATGAGAGGCACAAGAAAAGACTGAGGAATTAAAGAATGGGGTCAGGTGTTTATTCTCTGGTAGTTGCACTGTAGGTTGCTGTGGGTTGTCTGGGTTCCCTCCACTGTAGGTCTGAGCTCCTATCAGGTGGCCCCCTCCACACAGTCCACTTTGTCTCTGACTTCCCGTAGCCACTCCCTCCCCTCCCCTCCAGTATTAGGGTGGTAAAATCTGAGGTTACTAGCCACAGAATAAAACCCTATTCTTGTGTTCTTACCATATCCTGCCTATAGCTTTTTTTTCTTTCAGAATATTCAGGGGTACAAACGTTTTGGTTACATGAATTGCTTTTGTACAGTTTGAGTCAAAGTTATAGTGTGTCCATCATCCATATAGTGTGCCTTGTACCCGTTGGGTGTGAATTTACCCATTCCCTCCCCCTTCCACCTGCTTGATTACCATTGAATTTTACTACCATATGTGCACACGAATGTTAATCTATACGTTTCAATTTAGTAGTGAGTACATGTGGTTTTTGTTCTTCCATTCTTGTGATACTTCACTTAAAAAGATGGTCTCCAGGCCGGGCGCTGTGGCTCACGCCTGTAATCCTAGCTCTTGGGAGGCCGAGGCGGGCGGATTGCTCAAGGTCAGGAGTTCAAAACCAGCCTGAGCAAGAGCGAGACCCCGTCTCTACTATAAATAGAAAGAAATTAATTGGCCAACTGATATATATATAAAAAAATTAGCCGGGCATGGTGGCGCATGCCTGTAGTCCCAGCTACCCGGGAGGCTGAGGCAGAAGGATCACTGGAGCCCAGGAGTTTGAGGTTGCTGTGAGCTAAGCTGACGCCACGGCACTCACTCTAGCCTGGGCAACAAAGCGAGACTCTGTCTCAAAAAAAAAAAAAAAAAAAAAAAAAAAAGATGGTCTCCAGTTCCATCCAGGTTGTTACAAAAGGTATTAGTTCACCATTTTTTATGGCTGAGTAGTACTCAATGATACACATATACCACATTTTATTGATCCACTCATGTATTGATTGGCACTTGGGTTGTTTCCACATCTATGCAATAGTGAATTATGCTGCTATAAACATTTGAGTACAAGTGTTTTTTGTTTTTTCTTTTATAAAATGTCTTTTTTGCCTTTTGGTAAATATCCAGTAATGGGATTGCTGGGTCAAATGGTAGGTCTACTTTTAGTTCTTTGATGTATCTCCATACTACTTTCCATACAGGCTGTACCAGTTTTCAGTTCCACTAACAATGTATAAGTGTTCCTTTCTCTCTGCATCCATGCCAGCATTTGTTCTTTGGGGACTTTTTTTTAATTTTAGCGTATTATGGGGGTACAAGTGTTAAGGTTACATATATTGCCTGTATGTATATGTCCCCCTCCCCCCTCAAGTAAGAGCTTCAAGCGTGTCCATCCCCCAAACGTTGCACATCTTACTTGTTGTGGTTGTAGATACCCATTGTTTTGGGACTTTTTGATAAAAGCCATCCTCACTTGAATTAGGTGATATCTCATTGTGGTTTTCATTGCATTTCCCTGATAATGAGAGACATTGAGCATTTTTCATATGCTTATTGGCCATTAGTCTATTTTCTTTGAAAAGCTTCTGTTCATGTCTTTTGGGCACATTTTAATAGGGTTGTTTGATGTTTTCTTGCTGATTTACTTGAATTATTTGTAGATTCTGGTTGTTAGCCCTTTATTGGATGTATAGCATGCAAGTATTTTCTCCCATTCTGTAGGTTCTCTATTCACTCTATTGATTGTTTCCTTAGCTGTGCAGAAGCTTTTTAATTTAATCAGGTCTCATTTATTTATTTTTGTTGTTGCTGTGATTGCCTTTGGGATCTTCTTCATAAATTCTTTGCCTAAGCTGGTATCTATAAGCTACTTCTGAATAGGTCAAGGAGGAAATTAAGATAGAAAGCAAAAGACCCTTCAGACTAAATTACAAAGGGAACACAAGTTATCAAAATCTATAGGATTCAGCAAAAGAAGTCATAAGAGGAAAATTCATAGCCATAACTGTCTACATCCAAAAGACAAAAAGATCACAAATCAACAATCTAATGAATCACCTCAAAAAATTGGAAAAGGAAGAGCAAACCAATCCTAACCCCTGCCTGAAGCTTTGTAAGTAGTTCTTTTAATAAACTCTCTTCAAATTATCCTAATTTGAGAGTGCCGTCTATTTTCTGCCAGGACTCTGACTCATACAATGTTATTTAGAGATATACAAATTCTATAGTAAAACTTGCAAAGAAAAACAAGGGAATTATTAACATAAAATTCAGGAGAGGAGTTACCTCTGGCATGGGGAGGGAAACCTGATATAAAAAAGCCACATGGGGACTCATTATGTACTGGTAATATTCTATTTCTTAAGGTAGGCTGTTTGTTGCAGTGTATTTGTTTTAGGATTATTCTTTAATATGGTCCTATATGTTGTGGACCATCTTTTATATGTATGATATATTTTACAATAAAAATAAAATATAATAAGTACCCACTAGAATGTAAAGTTGTGAGAGCAGAGACTTTTGTCTGGTTTTTTGCTAAAATGGTGCTTACACATAGTAAGTGTTCAATAAGTATGTGTTGAACATTGACTGAGATGATGTCTAACTTTGGCCCAGGATTTCCTTAATCCTTTATGTAGATTTGAGGCATCTTCACTCAGACTTTTCATTTTTTTAAATTTTTTTGGAGACAGGATTTCTTGCTATGTTGCCCAGGCTGGTCTTAAATACCTGGGCTCAAGGGATTCCCCTACCTTAGCCTCCTGAGTAACTGGGACTACAGATACAAGCTACCATGCCCAGCTTATAGACTTTTTGTTTTTAAACACTAAAGCCCACTGCACAAGCCAGGAAGAGCTTATTTTATGCTTTCTCTTTGTTAGAAGTGCCACAGACTCTGTCTACTCTTCCCTCTTCTTGTGTTTACCACCATGCTGCTTTTGGGGTATTTTGCCTCCCCTCCACTCCATCCCTCTCTCAATCCAGCTGCAGAATTCGACACACTCTCTCTTCATCTTTTTTCTTCTCAGCACATTCAAAGAGTAATTTTGGGAGGAGCCTCCACCCCCAAAAAATATATATAAATAAAGAAGAAAGAGTAATTTTGTTTAAAGGATTTTATTACCAGTAATTTTTAGTAAACAGAAAAGGAATAAAAAACAAGAAGTATTGACAAAGGTCTTGGTTCCCAGGTTGTATTAATAGTTTGACTTACTTGTAGGAAGTTAGATTTGATTTTAGCCCTTCCCTTTTAACTATTCTTCCATTGGGTTGATCATTACAACTTCTTGCCTGGGCTTGGTCTTTAAAGGAACAAACTTGGTGGAATAACAATGAACAATTCGTTTCTCTGAGGACCTCTGGGAGAGTTATTCCTCATTCTAGGAATGATTCGTTTGAAGCATTGTATTACATTATCCAGATTGCCTTCCCCAGGGTTCTCTCTTCAACATCTGATGGTGGGTATTGGGATAGGTTTAAGAACAGGAAGATCAGCATAAGAAAAACAAAACTATAAATCAGCATTTTCCAAATTGCTCCTCACAGAATACTAGCCCTATAAGAACAGGCACAGCCCTGAAAAGGAGCGGGAAGAAGGTCCTATGGTCAAGCAACGTTGGGAAATACTATGTACTGCATTATCCTTCTAGAGATTCAGGAAATATGCTAGCAAATTAAAGAATTGGCTTTAATTTAATCTAAAAAATTAATCTAAAAAAAATTAAGAATCTAAAATTCTTAAAATTCTAAGATTCTTAGATTCTAAGAATCTAAATTTAATCTAAAAAATTAAGAATCCACTTTACTTTGTTTTAGTACTGTGTCCTTCAAGTTTATTTGACCATTGAACCTCTTTTCTGGATACCATTAATACTCTGCTGAAGTTCACCAAACACACTTTGGGGAAGTTCTGCTCACATGAGAAAGTAGAACAGGGGTTGTATTAGACTGCTAAGTCTGCCATAACAAAACATAAAGACTTTATGTCCTTTTTTTTTTCTTGTCCCTACTCCCAAACTTTATGTTTTCAATAATAGAAAATTTATTTTCTCACAGTTCTGGAGGCTGGAAGTCCAAAATCAAGCTGTCAGTAGGTATAGTTTTCTCTGGGGCCTCTCTCTGTGGCTTACAGGTGGCCACTTCTTGCTGTATCCTCATATAGCCTTTCTTTCTTTTTTCTTTTAGAGATAGGGTTTGGTTTTCACCCAGGCTGGAGTGCAGTGGCATAATCACAGTTCACTGTAGCTTCAAACTCCTGGCTTAAGTGATCCCTCCGCCTCAGCTTCAGAGTACCTGGGACTACAGGCATGCATTATCATGCTCTACTAATTTTTCTTACTTTTTGTAGAGACAGGTTCTTGCTATGTTACCCAGGCTGGTCTCAAACTCCTGATCTCAAATGATCCTCGTGCCTCAGCCTCCCAAAGTGCTAGGATTACAGGAATGAGCCCCCATCACAGCCTCACATGGCTTTTTCTCTGCCATACACATCCCTGATGTTTCTACCTCTTTTTTTTTTTTTTTTTTTTTTTTTTTGAGACAGAGTCTCACTTTGTTGCCCAGGCTAGAGTGAGTGCCGTGGCGTCAGCCTAGCTCACAGCAACCTCAAACTCCCGGGCTCGAGTGATCCTTCTGCCTCAGCCTCCCAGGTAGCTGGGACTACAGGCATGTGCCACCATGCCCGGCTAATTTTTTATATATATATATCAGTTGGCCAATTAATTTCTTTCTATTTATAGTAGAGACGGGGTCTCGCTCTTGCTCAGGCTGGTTTTGAACTCCTGACCTTGAGCAATCCGCCCGCCTCGGCCTCCCAAGAGCTAGGATTACAGGCGTGAGCCACAGCGCCCGGCCTTCTACCTCTTCTTATAAGGACACAAGTTATGTTGGATTAGGGTGCCACCCTTACGACCTCATTTGCCTTAATTATGTCCTTGAAGGTCCTGTCCCGAAACACAGTCACAATAGGGGTTAGGCTTCAGGGTTTAAATATATAAATTTTAGAGGAACACAATTCTGTCCATAATAGGGTCACACACCTTTATCCTTTCCCTTTTGTCTCATATTTACAGACTTCATCATAATAGGTAAATCATACTCCCCAGGCCTTAGTATTTATTCAGTGGGGCAAGAAGATCAGGAACATGGATCAGCAGGCCATGGTTCAATTATACATGTAGCAAGTACTTACTTAGGAGAAAGCATTTTGCTACTGGTAGGTATTTCAAGGATACAAAAATGTGGTCACAAAGGCTAGGTGTGGCTTTCAGGGAACTAGAACTTTAACCAAGACTATTCCTAAAACAGATTGTTTTAGGCCGGGCGCGGTGGCTCACGCCTGTAATCCTAGCTCTCTGGGAGGCCGAGGCGGGCGGATTGCTCGAGGTCAGGAGTTCGAAACCAGCCTGAGCAAGAGCGAGACCCCGTCTCTACTATAAATAGAAAGAAACTAATTGGCCAACTAATATATATAGAAAAAATTAGCCGGGCATGGTGGCACATGCCTGTAGTCCCAGCTACTTGGGAGGCTGAGACAGAAGGATCGCTTGAGCCCAGGAGTTTGAGGTTGCTGTGAGCTAGGCTTACGCCACGGCACTCACTCTAGCCTAGGCAACAAAGCAAGACTCTGTCTCAAAAAAAAAAAATAAAATAAAACAGATTGTTTTGTCTACCACCATATTTTCTTATTCTTTAGCAGAGACTCTGGGCCCAAAAAACACATATAATTATATTAATTTTTAGTCCAAAAATCATCTGGGGTCCTTAATTTCATGAAGACTAGAAGCTCACAACATGGTACATCTTTGGAATTAGAGTTACAGTTACAAGCTTTGTGACTTAAACCCTCTTGGTCACTAATATAAGATGGATGGAATCCCTTCTGGAAAATAAACTTGGAAAGACCTTATTTTCCATGAACATCATTCCATTTAATCTTTAAGTGGCTCTTGAAGGAAGCACAGATAGACAAGTAAGGGATAAAGGAGTTATTTTTCTCAGAATGTGGAGAAGAGAGGCCGGGCGCTGTGGCTCACGCCTGTAATCCTAGCTCTTGGGAGGCCGAGGCGGGCGGATTGCTCAAGGTCAGGAGTTCAAAACCAGCCTGAGCAAGAGCGAGACCCCGTCTCTACTATAAATAGAAAGAAATTAATTGGCCAACTGATATATATATAAAAAATTAGCTGGGCATGGTGGCGCATGCCTGTAGTCCCAGCTACCCGGGAGGCTGAGGCAGAAGGATCACTCGAGCCCAGGAGTTTGAGGTTGCTGTGAGCTAGGCTGACGCCATGGCACTCACTCTAGCCTGGGCAACAAAGCGAGACTCTGCCTCAAAAAAAAAAAAAAAAAAAAGAATGTGGAGAAGAGAGATGTACAACTGAGAAAGCCAAGGAGGGCTTCTGAGGTGCATGTGAAGGGCCCAGGGAGTGGAGGTAGTTTGAGCTAAATCTTGATGCATGGGAAGGATTAGAATAGGAAAAATTTAAAAAGAAAGCATTTCAGGCTGAGGAACTAGCCAGGGTTAGGAGATGGAAGTTCGTGCGTTATCTGGGACATTGAGCAGTGAGGAAACATCTGGCAGTGACAATATTACACTGGCCGTGCAGCAGATCATGAGAGTGAAACTTAGGGCTAACTGGGGCCAATTCATGAGAAGCAGGAAAAGCTCAGTCCCAGACTCAAGGGCAGAGTCACAATGTCAAGCAATCTCAATAATAAAGTTGATCTATTAAGGGCCCAGTGCAGTGTTCCTCAAAATGTGAGTTTAGGCCGGGCACGGTGGCTCATGCCTGTAATCCTAGCACTCTGGGAGGCCGAGACGGGAGGATTGCTCGAGGTCAGGAGTTCGAAACCAGCCTGAGCAAGAGAGAGACCCCGTCTCTACTATCAATAGAAATAAATTAATTGGCCAACAAATATATATAGAAAAAATTAGCCGGGCATGGCGGCTCATGCCTGTAGTCCCAGCTACTCGGGAGGCTGAGGCAGGAGGATAGCCTGACCCCAGGAGTTTGAGGTTGCTGTGAGCTAGGCTGACGCCACGGCACTCACTCTAGCCTGGGCAACAGAGTGAGACTCTGTCTCAAAAAAAAAACAAAAAAAAAAAAACACGTGAGTTTAGAAATCTTATTTCTGATTTTAAATTCTCTTTCTAGTTGTTTCTCAAGCCCTCTAAAGTTTGAGACCTATTTATTGTCCCAGAATTGGGGCAGAGGACAGATTCAGAATAATGCTGAGCTTCATATACTATGTGGATGACATTTGTTAAGCCTTCACCATGAGCTCATTTAGTTCTCACAATACATTTATGTCTATGAGAGATTCTATTATCCTCACTTCACACATAAGGAAATTGAGGGACATCGAGAATATGTAACTTGCCCAATGTTTCACAGCAATATAGTCAGACTCTGAATCCAGCTCATCTAACTCTACAGCCTCCACTGTGCTACGCTGCCAATTTACTGTAATTGCTTGATGTTAGTTCATTCCTTTAACAAATATTTACTAAGCACCTAGCAGGCTTTGTGAATAAATAACAAAAGTAATCAATAATGCAGCAGAGTAATTTTCTCATCTATATGACAGCAGGAAAGGAGAATAATTTCCTAGGACTACTGAGTCATTCATTCATTCCACAAACATAATTGAGCACTTACTGTGTGCTACATCTGATGATAGTTTCAAAGGATAAGGGTATGTGTCAGGATTAGTGGAGCTTGCCAGGGGAGAGAGACATATAAACCAAGAAATCTAATATCAGAGTTAAAGACATGCCATAAAGTACTGCAGGCATCTAAAAGAAAGGAGGGGCTGATTTGCTCTCAGGGAGGGTCCTTAGCCACAGAAGATGGCACTTTGGAGCTACATTCCTAAATTCCAACAGGTGCCCTGTGTCCCTCTTGGTTGACTTATTAACAAATATTTATTAAGCATCTTTATTTATTAATTAAATATCTTATTTATTAAGTATCTACAATGTGCCAGGTATAGTAATGTATGAAGTTATCTTGTTTAATTCTCATTGCAACTCCATGGAGTAGGTGTTATTGGTCCCATTTTACAGATGAGGGAACTGAAATCCAGAGAGGTAAAATGACTTACTTAAAATCACCCAGCTAGTAAGATCCAAATATGAACCCGGGTCCATCTCATTCCTAATCCGTGTTCATAACCAAAACATCTCATTGACTCTTAATCCCAATTGATCCTCAATATTACACTGGGATTAGCATCAATTTACCTTAATTTCTTTCATTTTCCTCCATTCCATGGATATTGCTGCAGTTTACACCATCAGCTCTTACCTCACTGGAAGAGCATAGTGGTTAAGAACACACTTGGGAAACAGACTGTGTGGATTTGAATTCTAGCTCAGTCCCTCACTAGCTGTGCAAATTTGGGAAGATTACTTAATCTCTCTATATCTCAGATTCCACATCTGTAAAGGAGGGATACTTTATAGGGTTGCTGTGAGCATTAAATGAGTTACTGTATATAAATTGCTTAGAAGAATGACTGGGATATAATACATTTTAGCTATCATGTATTACTGGTTTCTTTCTATATCAGCCAGAGCCTGGGAGGAAACAGATGACACAAACTAGATAATTTGAGGAGTGGCTTAATAAAGGGACTATTTACAAAATGCGTGCAAGGTTTAGGGAGATCAGGGGAACAAAGTTCCCTTAGTGTTGGCAACAGTGGAAATCATTACTACCCAAAGAGCTATAGGGGTACGGGGAGGAAGTGATTATGAGGATCTGAAGAGGGCAGTTGTATGGAGGGTGCTGCCTGCTAAGAGCTACAGCTTTTGGTGGAGGGAAGTATCCTCACACAATGACTCAGTAAAGAGGGAGCTGGGGGATAAATGCTCAGACTTCTCTTTCCCCTGACGTCTGATCTCCTGCTGCTATCTGTCAATGCTGGACCCAACCAAAAGCTAGAAGGCAAAGGAGCCTGTTGGGAGCCCACATTAGGTCAAACTTCTGGGACTTAGAGTAGGTGGAGTAGGGTAGAGTGAGTAGAGCAGGTCCCACGGAATGTAGTTTCATTCAAGGTTTCATTATAACGTTGATGAGGAAAAAAAATTGATCCCCAGTAGGGGCCACTGTCTATGTGGAGTTTGCATGTGCTCCCCATGTCTGTGTAGGTTTTCTCTGGGCACTCTGATTTCCTCTTACAGAGTTGGTTTGGGTCTCTATTTAGAAGACAGGTGGTGTTCTGTGACTAGACATATGTCATAGGAACTTAACTCTTGTTTATATCAATTAGCCTATGGTCAAATTGGTTTCATTATATGTTGTTGCACTTAAAATTGCAGTTTATAAGAACCTCTTGACCATGTTACGTGAAGACTTACTGTATCTGGAGATGCAAACAGAAAATATGCAGTACACCTTCCACCTAGTCTTGCCTTCCTCCATTCTTTATCTTGCAGCCAGAATGATCTTTCTAAAGCATGAAATGATCTTGTCTTGTCTACCTTTATGCCCTTTGTTGGCTTCCTTTTGATCTCAGGATAAAGTCCATATAGACTCTTCAATATAAAATGCAGGGCCTAATGATTTATCTCCAGCGTACCTCTCCAGTTTTAACTCTTTTTTTTTTTTTTTTTTTGAGACAGAGTCTCGTTTTGTTGCCCAGGCTAGAGTGAGTGCCATGGCATCAGCCTAGCTCCCAGCAACCTCAAACTCCTGGACTGAAGCAATCCTTCTGCCTCAGCCTCTTGAGTAGCTGGGACTACAGGCATGCACCACCATGCCCGGCTAATTTTTTCTCTATATATTAGTTGTCCAATTAATTTCTTTCTATTTATAGTAGAGACAGGGTCTTGCTTTTCCTCAGGCTGGTTTTGAACTCCTTACCTCAAGCAATCCACCCCCTCGGCCTCCCAGAGTGCTAGGATTATAGGTGTGAGCCACCACTCCTGGCCCCAGTTTTAACTCTTGCTATTCCCTTTTCAACCACTGTAATCAAGTCATATGTAATTACTTTCAAACCTACAAGAGCATTGCTTTCTTTTCTTTGACCCTTTTCATGTTCTGGAACTCTGCCTGGCATAGTCTTTTTTTTTTTTTTTGAAACAGAGTCTCATTTTGTTGCCCAGGCTAGAGTGAGTGCCGTGGCGTCAGCCTGGCTCACAGCAACCTCAATCTCCGGGGCTCAGCAATCCTACTGCCTCAGCCTCCCTCGTAGCTGGGACTACAGGCATGCACCACCATGCCCGGCTAATTTTTTGTATATATATTTTTAGTTGGTCAATTAATTTATTTCTATTTTTGGTAGAGACGGGGTCTCGCTCAGGCTGGTTTCGAACTCCTGACCTCGAGCAATCCACCCGCCTCGGCCTCCCAAAGTGCTAGGATTACAGGCGTGAGCCACCACGCCCGGCTCCTGGCATAGTCTTTACCCCTTTCATTCTCCTTCACTTGACTAATGCCTACTTATCCTTTATTTATACATAGAAATGAAGGGATTTCTCTTATCCAGTTAGATTGTAGGGGGGATAGAAGCTCTGTTTCTATAGCAATGCTCTTCTGAGTCCTGAAAGCATTGGCACTTTGAGGTAGGTATTTAAGAGTACTGATGTCATCTGGGTGATGGTCATGCTGGAAACTCAGACTTGTGGGGTGAGGGGGAAAAGGGCATTTATTGAAACCTTAAAATCTGTACCCTCATCATATGCTGAAATAAAAAAACAAAAACAAAACAAAACAACAAAAAAAATAAGAGTACTGTCATCTTTTAACTGGATTTTTGTGATTTTCATGAGGTTCTAATTATAATAGGTACTTAGCCTAGAGGATCATGCCTGAAAGTAATGAGAGTTGAGTTTTTAATGAGCTTATCAAGATATGTCTTCAAAGTGATCCTTTGAGAACAACTGAAACCTAATCTATATTCCTGGAATCCTGGGATGCTAAGATAGACTTCTAGGAGTCCTATTTGCATTGGGACTCAACGGGGTTCTTGGGAGAAATGATAAATATGCCTTTTGGAAAGATGGTTGGGCTCTAAGAGACAGGAAGTCAGTCACATGAATGTAGTGCAGACAGAAGCTGCTTCTGGCTTCTAGGCTGAGAAATGAGAAGATAATAAAGTGTATTAAAGGTTTTCTCTCATAACTATATAGTCATCTTTTATGTACCAGATATCATATTTTCTCCCAGTGGAAATGAAATTTACATTATTAAAGAACATCTATTGAATGCTCCTTTGTTTATCTCTTTTTGAAGACAAACAAACAAAAAAACAAACAAAAAAACCCAAAGGCTCTCATGACAGAGGAACATGGGCAGTGGCTTAAAGGGAAATAGAATCTGTTCTAACAAAACCGGGGTGGAAAGGCTACTTCTTTTCCCCCCTTAAGTCCAAAGATTCCAGTTGAGGAACAAGACATCCACTCCTGTGTCTCTGGCTCCATCTTGTGGTTGATCAAGAAATCACCTAGTCCACCATCAACAAGTGAATTAGGTAAAGAAGCTATCAGGATCTTTATACCATACTTTTTATATACAGCAAATAGTTCTTGAACATATACTTCAGGCTAGCCTCTGTAATAGGTGCTCTTTGAGCATAAATTCATTTAATTCTTTGAGCATAAATTCATTTAATTGTCACAACGACTTTATGAAGGATGTAGTTTATAATGAGAAAAATCAAAATTTAGAGAGTTTCCAAGAATTTAGGACTTGTTCAAAATCATGCAAGTGGCAGAGTCAGGATTTGAACCCAGCCCCTTCTAGGCTTTTCCTTTCTTTCACAACTTTCTGCTTATATACTCATGCACACACCTATCATACATGTTTTTCTTTTCCTTTACAACACACTTGTACATAAGTCATTTTATTTAATTCTCACAACTCTATTAAATGGGAATTAATATCCCTTTTTAGAAGAAACTGGGGTTTAAAGAAATAACATAATCTTCTATAGGTCATATGGCTCTTAAGTCCTGAGTTTAAATTAGGGCTTCTTTCTCTATTATACCATACTACTTCTCAAGCTGACTTGGGACCACTTGTGACAATTTCTTGTCACTATAACAGATCCTCAGTATTACCAAAGAATCCATCTGAAAATTTTTGCAAAATCCCCTACCTTAGGAATGTCATTGTAGAATATAATTTCCAAATAAGACACATACACAATGAAAAGAGCAAAGTTAGGACTTGGATGCTAGGAAATTGACTAGGCTGATTTAGTAAGGGACATTTTCCCACATACCAGCATTACAGGGACTGATTTAAACTGACCTTTTAGCAACATTAAAAAGTATTCCAGGTCAGAGACCACTGGGGTTTATAACTTTTGATTAGTAGAAACTACAGATATTAAATCCATTAAATGCCAAATATCTTCTGTAATGGTTTTGGCTCTACTGCAGGGATTTGCATCTTTTTTTTTTCTTTTCTGAGACAGAGTCTGGCTCTGTTGCCTGGCCTAGTTCACAGCAACCTCAAACTCCAGGGCTTTAGCAATCCTTCTGCCTCAGCCTCCCGAGTAACTGGGACTACAGGCATGCACCACCATGCCTGGCTACTTTTTCTACATATTTTTAGTTGGCCAATTAATTTCTTTCTGTTTTTAGTAGAGACAGGGTCTTGCTCTTGCTCAGACTGGTTTCAAATTTCTGACCTTGAGCGATCTGCCCGCCTCAGCCTCCCAGAGTGCTAGGATTACAGGTGGGAGCCACCACGCCCAGCCAGGGATTTGCATTTTCAAGACAGTCCAAGAAGTGGATGATCCAAAGGAACAAATTAATGTTTAAATGACAGGAATTTGAAGTAGGCCCTAGGAGTAGCTATTATTGGTGAGAAAATGGTGTAATAGAAAAGCTGTGAGATTTGTAGTGGGACCTAAATTTGAATTCCTGCTCTGCTACTTACTAGTTGTGTGTCCTTGGGCAAGTCACTTAACATCTGGCCTCAATTTCCTTATTTGTTGAATGAGGAGCCAGTGGATTTAGAGGATATTAATTTTTATAAATCTAATTCTGGCTTATTTTTCACAGAAATTAATTGCTAAAGGTTAATATAATAGTAAACAAATTGTCCTGTGAGAATCTAATGATTGGTTTTCAGTAGATGGAAGAACAGTTCACATCATGAATTATGGTGTGAAAGTGCTCAGTAGATCTTTAGGAAGTGAAACTTTGAAGAACATACACATAATAGGCAGAATAATGGCCTCCCAAATATGTCCACATCCTAATTTCTGGAATCTGTGAATATGTTAGAATATATGGCAAAGGAGAATTAAGGTTGCTTGTCAGTTGACCCTAAAATAGGGAGATCATTTTGGATTATTGGAGTGGGCCCAACATAAACACAAGGGTCCTTAAAAGTGAAATAGAGTCAGAAGAGACATTCAGAGGAAGATGTAACTATGCAAAAAAGACACAGAGAGATACAATGTTGCTTGCTTTGAAGATGGAGGAAAGGTGCCTAAGCCAAAGTATGTGAGCAACATCTAGAAGCTAGAAATGGTAAGGAATCTGTTGAAGAAAAATTCTCTTCTAGGCCTTTTAGAAAGGATTGCAACTCTGTTGACTCTCTAAGTTTAGCCCATTGAGACCTGTGTCAGACTTCTGTTCTACAAAATTGTAAAATAATACTTTTGTGTTGTTTAAGCCACTAAATTTGTGGTAATTTGTTACAGCAGCAAGAGAAAGCTAACATAGTACATATGTCCATCAGTTTGTTCAGACTTGTAACCTGTTTCCTATGGTCGAGTGGAAAAAGCACTGGACTTGGAATCTGAGGACCAAGGTTGGCATCCCAATCCTGCTATTCAACAGCTGTGTGACTTTCAGTAAATCACAGTTCCTCTCTGCATTTTTATCATGTGGCAGCACCTGCTTCACAGAGTTGTCATGAACAACAAATGAGATAATGTATGCGTAGGTGTTTCATAAACTGAAATACATTCTATACATACAAGAAATTATTATTTACAGTGCCTGATACATAGTTGGTATGGAAAAAATATTTGTTAAGAGAGAATAATTATTACTTGAGAGTCCTTGGGATGTGGAAATGTGATTGCAAAACATGTGTTAGGTACTTTGGGGAGAAAAAGAGATCATGTATGGTATCTGCTCCTGAATTGATTACAGTGTAATTAGGGAGATAACATTCATGAGAAGATTCAAACAGGAACTCAAACTTATATAAGACACAGGAGAAGAGACTGAGTCACAAGAGAAGTCACAGGTTATATATGATTAGTGCCAGGGAATTGATACCAACAATATGTATCTTGAGCTCAGGTATGGAATGGATGATGAATGTGGGCTGTAATAGTTAAAGTAGGCTTCTAGGAGGAGGTAGGTCTTCAGCAGGATCTTGAAGGGTATGGGTAGATAAAGAATAGTTCCTACTACTACCCCTACAAACGCTATTTTTCTGCCCACAATTCCAGAATTTCATTGTACATTTAAGACACTGGTAATCCATTCCAGTGTTTCAAATGGTACTTTTTGTCCCCCTCCATAATATGTTTTCCTTTTTATTTTGAAATAATCTCAGACTTATAGGAAAGTTACAAGGAGAGTACAAAGAAGTCCTTTCCCCTCAACCCCGAACTTTCTGAGAGTAGGTTGCCCATATGATGCCTCATCACTCACAAATTCTCAAAGTCAGGAAATTAACATTGATGCATTACTATTATCTAATCCTGCGGTCCCCAACCCCTGGGCTTGCACAGCAGGAACCAGCTGCACAGCAGGAGGTGAGTGTTGGGCAATTGAGCAGAATTTCATCTGTATTTACAGCTGCTCCCCATGTTCACATTACTGCCTGAGTTCCACCTCCTATCAGATCAGCGGAGGCATTAGATGCTTATAGGAGCGCAGACCTTACTGTAAACTGTGCATGCAAGGGGCCTAAGTTGTGCACTCCTCATGAGAATCTAATGCTTGATGTTCTGAGCTGGAGGTGAGACAGTGATGCTAGCACTGGGGAGTGGCTACAAATACAGATTATCATTAGCAGAAAGTTTTTACTGCACAGTGATCATAATGAAACAATTGCTTACTGACTCATATCAAAACCCTAGGCCGGGTGCAGTGGCTCACGCCTGTAATACTAGCACTCTGGGAGGCCTAGGCAGGTGGATTGCTCGAGATCAGGAGTTTGAAACCAGCCTGACCAACAGTGAGACCCTGTCTCTACTATAAATAGAAAGAAATTAATTGGCCAACTAATATATATAGAGAAAATTAGTCAGGCATGGTGGTGCATGCCTGTAGTCCCAGCTACTCAGGAGGCTGAGGCAGGAGGATTGCTTGAGCCCAGGAGTTTGAGCTTGCTGTGAGCTAGGCTGACACCACAGCACTCACTCTAGCCTGGGCAACAAAGCAAGACCCTGTGTCAAAAAACAAAACAAAACAAAACAAAACCCTATCAGTGGGAGGTGGATTTGAGATAGTCCTCCCACCTCCCAGTTGGCATCCTCCACAATAAATCTCCTTTCTTCCTTGACAATCTTCATTGTCTCAGTAATTGGCTTTCTGTGCTGGGAGCAACAGAAGGACCCCCCCTTGAGGGTTTGTTATCAATTTGTGGGCTCATCCAGGACCTGTTGCTTGTGGCTTGGCAGCCACAGAACAGGAAGAGACATGAAAACCTCCCTAGCAGCTGCCCAGCTGAGTTTCTACCAGAGGTTGGTTTTAGTTTCTGCCATTGGCTTTGGTGTCACCAGCCCCAAATGCATCCCTGATTGCCAGGGAAGATCTTTGAACTTTGGCATCTGCATCTAGATGAGTGAGTGCTAGTTGAGGGCATGCAGTGGAGAGCTCCTGTCTCAATTTGGGTAATTCCAGTGGAATTCCAGTTTGCACTTGGGTCAGAAGCCTCAACCATTTGGGAGAGTAGGACCTCTGTTTCTATTTGGCACTCCTTAGGCCAGGGGTCCTCAAACTTTTTAAACAGGGGGCCAGTTCACTGTCCCTCAGACCGTTGGAGAGTGTGCACTGTGGGCCCGGGACAAGTCGGCTGCTAAGTAGGACAGGCAGCGGTGGCAAAAACACCCAGCCGGCCAGATAAATGTCTTAGGCGGGCAGCATGTGACCCACAGGCCATAGTTTGAGGACGCCTACCTTAGGCTTATTGGTTGGCACTGCAGTCCATTTGTTTGGTTTTGGTGTAAGCCACGGGAAATTAGAATTCAATCCTTGAATGTAGCCCTTTTGGCTACAGTCTTTAAAACTGGTATACATGCTGATAATCCTCTGTCTCTGTTGTTTAGGCTTTTATGCCATTGGACCTAAGATAGGTCATTTGTGGTACCAGTTGGTTTGAGAAAAGATACTTTTTCTTTTCCTTTTCTTTTTTTTTTTTGAGACTGGGTCTCACTCTGTCACCCAGGCTACAGTGCAATGGCATGGTCATGGCTCACTGTAGTCTCAAACTCCTGGGCTCAGTTGATCCTCCTGCCTCAGGCTCCCGAGGGGCTGGGGCTGCAGGTGCGCACCACCATGCTCAGCTGATTTTTGTGTTTTTTGTAGAGATGGGGGCTTGCTGTTCCTCAGGCTGGTCTCAAACTTCTTACTTTGGGTGATCCTCCTGCATCAGCCTCCCAACCTGCTAGGATCACAGGTGTAAGTCACCTCCTCCAGCCATGAGATAAGATTCTTAAAAACTTCTCTCCAGTCTCCCTTTGCAGGAATTTGTTTGGAAGTACTCTGTTTATTTTGTTTCATTTGGTGTTTGGGGCTTTTGTTTGTAACCTCTTAAATTTCTCTTTGTATTGAGTGTTTATCTGTTATATATTGGCATATGGTGTGTAAATGTACTGTCTAGGAGAAAGTTCAAAGACATGCCAGGTTTTCTAAGACTCCAGCTGGTCTCTACATATATTCTGTTCTTGTGTACATGTTTAAAATTATGGGCAAATTAAATCAAGAAAAATTCAGAGCTCAAATGGTCAATCTGCCACTAGTTAAATGTGGAATCTGTTAAGCACTGTATCTCTCTATTTTCTTTTCTGCCTACTTTAAAACTACGGTTGCTAAGTTACTGGTATTAAGGTAAAACTTACTATCTACAATATCACTAATTCAAGGTTGCTTGGAGCAGCCAGTTTTAACAACACTGTGAACATTGAAAACTATTTGAAACTGAAGGGGAAAAAAGGGTAAAAGAGGCTTTTTAAAAACTCAAACACGACCAGGCACAGTGGCTCATGCCTGAAATCCTGGCACTTTGGGAGGCTGAGGCAGGAGGGTTGCTTGGGGTCAGGAGTTTGAGGCCAGCATGAGAGAGACCCCATCTGTATAAAAAATGCAGAAGTTGGCTGGGCGTGGTGCCTGGTGGTTGTGGTCCCAGCTGCTTGGGAGGCTAAGGCAGGAGGGTTGCTTGGGTCTGAGAGTTTGAGGTTGCAGTGAGCTATGATGCTGCTGCTGCACTCTAGCCCAGGTGACAGAGCAAGACCCTGTCTCAAAACAAAGCAAAATAAATTAAAAAATAGGGAGAGAGAGAGTTAAATTCCTTTATGGTAAATTTTTGTCCTAAAATAAACTGAGTGGCTTTTTTTAAAAAAAAATTTAGGACAAAACAAAAAGTCCAATCATATCTATAAATTATATGATATAAATTATATGATATAAATTATATAAATCTATCTAAATTATAATAAGGTTCATAAAAGAGAATGAATTTATAAAAAAATTTATATGTGATTGAGTTGATTATAATGTTTTTTGTTTTTTGGGGTTTTTTTTTTTTTTTTTTTTTTTTTTGAGACAGAGTCTCACTTTCTTGCCCAGGCTAGAGTGAGTGCCGTGGTGTCAGCCTGGCTCACAGCAACCTCAATCTCCTGGGCTCAGCGATCCTACTGTCTCAGCCTCCCTAGTAGCTGGGACTACAGGCATGTGCCACCATGCCCGGCTAATTTTTTTTGTATATATATTTTTAGTTAGTCAATTAATTTCTTTCTATATTTTGGTAGAGACGGGGTCTTGCTCAGGCTGGTTTTGAACTCCTGACCTCCAGCAATCCGCCCGCCTCGGCCTCCCAGAGTGCTAGGATTACAGGCGTGAGCCACCGCGCCCGGCCTTTTGGGGTTTTTTTTGAGACAGAGTCTCGCTTTGTTGCCCAGGCTAGAATGAGTGCTGTGGCGTCAGCTTAGCTCACAGCAACCTCAAACTCCTGGGCTCAAGCAATACTGCTGCCTCAGCCTCCCAAGTAGCTGGGACTACAGGCATGCACCACCATGCCTGGCTAATTTTTTCTATATATATTAGTTGTCCAATTAATTTCTTTTATTTCTTGTAGAGATGGGGTCTCGCTCTTGCTCAGGCTGGTTTGGAACTCCTGACCTCGAGGAATCTGCCCACCTTGGCCTCCCAGAGTGCCAGGATTACAGGCGTGAGCCACCGCACCTGGCCAAGTTGACTAGAATTATTAAAAATCGGTTAAAATAGCTTTGTGCAGTTGCAGTATTATAGCCAATGAGGTTTATCCAAGGCATGATTATTGCTAATTAAAAACTTGTTCCAACACCCTGCCATGATGACTTGCAATATAGTCAGCATTGGCAATTTTTGATGGTCCCTACAGGGACTGAATAAAAAAAAATCAGTTAAAACAACAAGGTTTTCTTAAAATATTGATTTGCTCGTAACACAATTATAAAAAGTTTTGATTTTAATTCTAATAACCTACTTATTTTAAAACTTCTCAGATTTATATCCCAGATGTTCAACTTTTGCTATGTCTTACTGCTTTTAGCTTTTTCTCCCTGGGATGTATTAATGGGCACTTGGGTTATAATATTCTGAAATAAAAATAAATAAATAAATAAATATATTTTTTTAAAAAGCCTGGGAAGACAACTCCTTCAGCCTTTTTCATCAGCTGCTATAATTTTCTCCCCTCTTGTTTTAATTTATGGCCCAACACTAAAATGCTTTATCTTAAAGGGTTAAAATAGCACTGTTTTCTTCCAGTATAACTTAACTCTATACTCTTCTTGATATGTCTGAATTATTCAATGTGCTCAGAAAACTTTTTGTACTGTTGCTAATGATCCCTTACTCCCCTACTCAAGGTAGTTGTTTTTCTTAATCATAATCCTCTATAATAGCAGTCCCCAAACTTTTGGCACCAGGGACTGGTTTCATGGAAGACAATTTTCCCACAGACCAAGCCATGGGGCTAGGAGGCAGAGCTCAGGCAGTGACGCTAATGATGGGGAGCGGCTGTAAATACAGATGAGGCTTCTCTCATTGGACTGCTGCCCACCTCCTGCTGTGCAGCCCAGACCCTAACAGGCCAAGGACCAGTACCTGGGGGTTTGGGATTGAAGCTCTATAATATACCATATACTCTTGACCTTAGACGTTCCCCCTATGTCTAATTAATTCAAGAACCCTTTCATCAGGTTCGACTTCCTAGTTGTCTAAATGGGCTTCCTATGAAAAAACAAAACAAAACAAAACAAAACCACAATCATACTACAGAAGGTTTTTCTTTACCTTTTATTAATAATAACTGGCCTAGAAACAGATTTTGTGTTTTATTAAGACAATTCTTATGTTGTCTTTGTTAGATTTTTTTTTTTTAAGACAGAGTCTCTCTCTGTTGCCTGGTGCTATGGCATCAGCCTAGCTCACAGCAACCTCCAACTCCTGGGCTCAAGCAATCCTGCTGCCTCAGCCTCCTGAGTAGCTGGAACTACAGCCATGCACCACCATGCCTGGCTAATTTTTTCTATACATATTTTTAGTTGGCCAATTAATTTATTTCTATTTTTAGTAGAGATGGGGTCTCGCTCTTGCTCAGGCTGGTCTCGAACTCCTGACCTTGAGCAATCTGCCCACTTCAGCCTCCCAGAGTGTTAGGATTACAAGCGTGAGCCACTGCACCTGGCCTGTTAGATTTTTAATTGCTTAAAAAAACTGAACTTTGAAAAGTTAAAGTTTTTACATCCATATAACTTTGTATATTACCTTTAAAGTCTTTTGATCTTCTCTCTTGGTTAAGTAAACTGCTATTATTCTACAATGACCTGTTGTTCTGTTTTGATCAGGTGTTTTAAGCCTTTGACATCTTTGACAAACATCCTCAAATCAAATCAAAGCTATATAAAACATTGCTAACTAACCCTTATATTGTTAATTTACAGGGCCTTGACTCCTGAGCATTTTATACCAAACTCAAGTTAACCAAATTTCATTTTCAGACCCAGGAAAAGACAAAGATCAACATAAATTGCTTTTATGAGACAAAAGACCAAACCTATATTCAAAGACATTAAGACTAATTTAATAATTTTGCTTCTATCTAAATTAATATAAATTTATTACTAAATGTAATAATTTAAATGTTTAGCTACCTGTAAGCTTCCTTTTCCTGATATTATCAGAACTAGATATGACTTATAAACTTTTTGTTTAAAACATAATCTTTAAAGAGACCACAAAAACATTCCAAGTCTCTAAATCCCTAGGCTCAAATGGTTATGTTTTATATAACACAATTCTGATAAGTCTACAACCAAAAACAAGATTCTCAATGCTTATAGGTAAATTTTGTAACCTTGCCTTTGGAATTTTAATTTTTACTCTTATGTTATCTGAAGGGTTTTAAAAAATTAATAATGACCAAGATTCCCATTTTACAGGATATGACTGTCAAAAATGGACAACAGAACAAAACATAGATTAGAGATTTCATTTGCCATATAATCCAACAAGGGCAGGTCTAATTTTTAAAAAATGATATGTTAAAAACTCAGATCTGTGCGGTGTCCAGGGACAGCTCCTTAAGGTCCTAAACTAGGAATCTCCCACTATAGAAGTGACCTAAATAGGTCACCCACTGCCACACATGACATCACTCCTTTTTTTTTTTTTTTTTTTTGAGATAGAGTCTCACTCTGTTGCCCAGGCTAGAGTGCTGTGGCATTAGCCTAGCTCACAGCAACTTCAAATTCTTGGGCTCAAACAATCCTCCTACCTCAGCCTCCCAAGTAGCTGGGACTACAGGCATGCGCCACCATGCCCAGCTAGCATTACTCCTTATGAGTTGTTGGCAAGGCCTATAAAACAGGCCCTAAAAAGTCTCAGAGTTACATCAGAGATGCCAAGTTATGTCCCTAAAACATATGGCCTATGCTTCTAAAAACATGAACAGATCTGATAAGTGGTGATGGCTACGTAGACCTAAAATTATATAAGGTACCTCCACACTGGATTGATGTTATAGTGCTGGAGGCAGCATAAAGATAACTAAAAGTGAGATGACTCTAACTGTGCTCCCTGACAGAGGTCTGAAAGCCTTATAATACCATCATGTGAAGACATCAATACCAGGTAGAGCCATTATAGTGCAAATGACAGAGATAAGGCCAGAAACTTATCAGTTGGATGTTATACCTACTCCTGGGGAGGGTATCCATGTGTAATATCATAAACCAGGCTCAAAGTCTATAACAGCCTCCCTAATACGGTCTATGAGAAAAAATACATCAATAATAATGTTACAAGAGATAGATTAGCCCTTGAGAGTTCCTTCTAAACACCTGTGTTTGTGCCCACAGGCTATTGCTCCTGCTATCCATGGCAAATGACGATGTCTTTTTAGATTGGGCCACAACAATGGCAACGGTCTACAGTCAGTCCTACTGTGGGGTTTACAGTTATCTACCTTTGTTCCGTGGGAGTGGGGATGCCACAGAATATGCTTCTTTTAATATCACAGAATTAACGCAACTAAATGAGCTCTCTGGGGAGCAATAACTCTACCCACTCTGGCAACATCAACTCCACCATTCTTCCTTGACAGCTCCCTATACCGCAGAATACTTCCCATCTGCCAACTGTTGGTAAAACCAAAAGACATATCTTTACATTGGTAAGACAACACATAAACATCACACACAGCCAACACACATCAATCTGAAAAAAATTAACACACGTGTTGACTAAACATGGGATCACTACCCCCTTTGATACATATCCACATGTCAAAATATAGACATCTGACTGAAAAAACCAAAACCCCTTCAACAGAGCCAGAACTTATATAGTTATATTGCACGTTTATGGGATAAATGGCTGCAACACACACTTATAGCCATACCTCCCCCACAACTGGACTAGAAAATATACCATAGAGTGTCCTTTCCTGACAGTGCTTATATATAAAACTCTCCCCTTGGTACCTAATAATATTAAGGCCTTAAGAAATCATTTCCCCAGGCTTTTGACTTGATAAAAATGGTCCCTAAACATTCTAATCCCTGGAGACTCATACCCAGGTCACTGCTCTAGACTAATACCCAGCTAAAGCACTAAGCCACACACAAAAAACTGTATACCTCTTAAGCCAAGAAACTACCCAAATAAAAAATAATAATTTTACACAATCGAATGGCCCTACATATACTCACTATAGCACAAGATGAGACCTATGCCTTAATGGGAACCACCTGTTGCACATATATTCCAGATTAAAAAAGATAATATAACTAATACTTTAAATCATTTAAACACCCAGATCAATAACATAGAAAAAATGGGAGTCTTTGATTCTTTTTCTGAATGATTACATTTCTTTGCCTATACTTTGGGACTATATTTTGTTAATTGACATAAAGATTGTAATTAGTACTTGCTTTTATGGTTATTGCCTACATTGTAAGTATGGGTTATATGCCATAAAATATAAGCCAATATAAAAATCATAGATATAATGTCCTATCATTTCTCACTCAGAAAATATTACAGAAAAGTAAATTTTAAAATTTTAAGAGCTAAAAAATTATAGATTTTTAAAAATACAAATTCCCCAGCATACAAAGAAAAAAACTAAAAATTATATATTCCACCATGTCAAACTCTTTCATTCCAAAGTTCCTCAAACTCCAACTGCATTCCATTTCAACAAAAAACAGATCAATCAACACCCTAATTCCCCAAGATTCAAAAATAAACAAAGGGAAGGAGGTAGTCATTACTGGCTTCCTAAATAAAAACGCCTTTTTATAGTTCTCTTATGTTTCAAGTTTCCAGGCCAGTAATATTTGCTGACCAGTACTTTGTAATTTTTTGTTTCACTGATCTCCTCCCTTTTGAGTTATTTGTCACAAATAGTGGACCATCCTTACAGTAACAAGATAATAAGACTTTACACTACTGGATTGTTCAGAGAAGTCAAGACAAGCAGCATTCCATTCAAATCTTGCCCAAGGACTCACTGAGCAACCTACTCCCCTAACCTACATGCACACAAGACTGAAGGGATGACCCATATTACCTTCTAACTCATTATACTACTAAAACCTCCAACCTGAAAGGGGCATATCCGCCATTTTTTGATCATGCAATGTATGTGCCAGTATGATTTCTCACTGCACTTGCATGCCTTGTACTCCACCCCAAACATGTAATGATGCTCACTCACTTCATGCATTATTAATTTCACCTCTAGAAAAAACCCAAAAGGGTAAGGGAGGCAGATTTGAGATAGTCCTCCCACCTCCCAGTTGATGTCCTCCACAATAAATCTCTTTTCTTTCTTGACAAAAACAAACAAATAAACAAACAAGAAAACCCTATCAGTGAATGGCAAGTGACAATGTAATAATAGAAATAAAGTGCACAGGCCAGGCATGGCAGCTCACACCTGTAATCCTAGCATTCTGGGAGGCAGAGGTGGGAGGACTGCTTGAGCTCAGGAGTTCGAGACCAGCCTGAGCAAGAGTGAGACCCCGTCTCTACTGAGAAAATAGAAAGAAATTAGCTGGACAACTAATTTTATATATATATATATATATATATATATATGAAATTAGCGGGGCATGGTGGCACATACCTGTAGTCCCAGCTACTCAGGAGGCTGAGGCAGGAGGATCCCTTGAGTCCAGGAGTTTGAGGTTGCTGTGAGCTAGGTTGATGCCACAGCACTCTAGCATGGGCAACAGAGTGAGACTGTGTCTCAAAAAAAAAAAAAAAAAAAAAAGAGAGAGAGAGAGAGACAGAAATAAAGTGCACAATAAATGCAATGTGCTTGAATCATCCCAAAACTATTCCCTCCCCACTGTGTCTGTGGAAAAATTGTCTTCCCTGAAACTGGTCCCTGGTGCCAATAAGGTTGGCGACTGCTGATCTAATCCACAGAAACCATTCAAGTTTAGCCAGTTGTCCCAATAATGGCATTAACAGTGATGCATTCAGTTATCACCTCTCATTAGTCTTTAATCAGAACAGCTCCTTAGTCTTGCTTTGACTTTCAAGACCTTACTACTTTTTTTTTTTTTTTGAGACAGAGTCTCGCTTTCTTGCCTAGGCTAGAGTGAGTGCCATGGCGTCAGCCTAGCTCACAGCAACCTCAAACTCCTGGGCTCAAGCAATCCTCCTGCCTCAGCCTCCCGAGTAGCTGGGACTACAGGCACGAGCCACCATGCCCGGCTGATTTTTATATTATATATATTAGTTGGCCAATTAATTTCTTTCTATTTTTATGGTAGAGACGGGGTCTCGCTCAGGCTGGTTTTGAACTCCTGACCTTGAGCAATCCGCCCGCCTCGGCCTCCCAGAGTGCTAGGATTACAGGCGTGAGCCACCGCGCCCGGCCAAGACCTTACTACTTTTAAAGATTATGGGTGAGTTATTTTATAGAATGTTCCTCATTCTATAAAATAACCTCATTGGGTTTGTCTGATGTTTTTTCTTGATTAGATTCAGGTTATGCATTTTTGGCAGGAATAGCACAGAAGTGATGCTGGGTTTTTCCTCACCACATACTATCAGGTGGTAGCAATTTCAATTTGTCCCATTACTAATAATGTTAATTGTGTTCACAGCTTAAGTGATGTTCACCAGATTTTTCCTCTGTAAAGTTACTCTTTGTCTCTCAATTCATAAGTATTTTTGTGAGGAGGTACTTTGAGATTATATCAATATCCTATTCCTCATCAAATTTTCACCAAGTAATTTAGCATACATAGAGGTTTCTTAGTTGAATTAATTATTAATATTATGGTTGCCAATTGGAGATTTTCTAATTCCGCTATCCTTCTACACTCATTGTTGGCAGTATACTGTAACAAAAAGCTCTCTTCTTTCATTCATTCATTCATCAGTTTAGACACATGAATTCCTATTTTATACAATGAGTTAT
Organism: Microcebus murinus; assembly: GCF_040939455.1. NCBI lineage: Eukaryota > Metazoa > Chordata > Mammalia > Primates > Cheirogaleidae > Microcebus > Microcebus murinus. Next base: position 39,461,922 of record NC_134105.1, on the reverse strand, counting down.
AATCTATCACTATTATTTATTCTGATGCTAAAATTGTCCCCATTCTGGCCCTGAGAGTGAGAACTCCTTCCAGCTGGCCTCTGTGTCCTTTTGACATGTCCTCACCATTCTATGAACTCTGCCTTATCTTCTGACATAACAAGATGTTCCAGGTTCGTCTTTTACCTTCTTTGCCCTAGCCTTGGAATCAGTCCTTTCTCCAAGAAGCCCTAGCTCCTTGTAGTGGAAAATGGCCTTTTAGTGCAGAATGGCATTTAGAAACCAAGAAGGAGGTATTAGGTATGTTCCTTGCCATTGGGGCTGTCACTGTTCTATGCCCTTTCAGTAAACATAACTAGAGAATATAACATGTGTATATATACTCACACACACATATTTCTTTCTATATCTATCTATTGAAAATTATGAGTTCACAACGATACCTACAATTCCAACCCAATACCACAGAGTTCATTCTAATTTTCTGCCTTTCCATATATATATATTTTTTTTTTTTTGAGACAGAGTCCCACTCTGTTGCCCCAGCTAGAGTGCCGTGGCATCAGCCTAGCTCCCAGCAACCTCAAATTCCTGGGCTCAAGCAATCTTCCTGCCTTAGCCTCCCGAGTAGCTGGGAGAACAGGCATGCACCACCATGCCCAGCTAAGTTTTTCTATTATTATTATTATTATTTTGGTAGAAACGGAGTGTCGCTCTTGCTCAGGTTGATCTCGAACTCCTGAGCTCAAATGATCCACCCGCCTCAGCCTCCCAGAGTGCTAGAATTACAGGCATGAGCCACTGTGCCCGGCCTGCCTTTCCATATTTTTAACTCCCTTCTCCCACAGTAAGAAATCTAGCTCCTATCATCTTCAATACATTTACTTATTTGATGAATCACCCTGTTTGTAAACAATCTCCCATTGCCACGCTGCCTTCACCACTCCCCTCCTTATTCTGCTTGGACTCTGACACTTTACACCATGAACCCACATGGTCACCCTCTTTACACAGCTCATACTCTAATACCTATCATCATGCTGCTCCCACACACCCTGGGTACAGGTGCCTGGCTTGCTTATCCCCAACTAAATAAGTGACTTTTTGACATAATTATTCAAAGGCAGGCTAGGAAAGGAAGGCAGGCTATTGCAAAGCCAGATGGTTTCTTAATGATAGTTATGAATTGTCCTTTTGCTATATATAAATTATAACATTTGTTGCTTTCCATATTGTATTTAAAAATTAGACTGGGGGTTAACCACTACCGGAAATATCAATGACCAAATTAATGAATTAGAAATCTGTTTATTCTAGGTATTTGACAGGCAACATTTAACAGATGGAAGGATATAATCTTTGGAATCAGGCACAGATGGTTTACAATTTTGGTAGTATCACTTTCTTGTGTGTTTTTGTGTAAGTTATCTAACTTCTCTAAACCTCAATTTCTTCATTTGTAAACTGGTAAATAAAAGACTTAGATTGTTGTGAACATTAAATTAGTTCATGAAAGCAAAAGGCTTGGCACAAAGTATTATAATTACTCAGGAAATGAAAACTACCAACTGGGTTTGGCTTCAAGATGTATGAAATTTAAACAAACAACAAAAGCAAATAGCTCATTTACCAATTCCCATGAAAGGAGGACCCATCATACTACTTATCCTCTCAGTTCCAGTATTGGGTTTGTAACACATTTCAAAAAGAAAATAGAGGCTAGGGACTGTGAGGTACAGAAACAGCTGGATTGGCAAACATGGATTGCTCATGTTTGCCTTATTTGAATACTATTTGAACAGCTTGTGACTGGCCAAAACTCAGTGATTGGTATAAGAGTAGGTTACAGTCTATTTACATATCCAGTTAGGTTTACTATGTACAGAGAAACTTTTAGGTCAAACTTAAAATATGTAAGGAGGCAGCTTTAGGCTAAACTTAACAAAAGTTTGAGTTCTAGGAACTTTGTTTATCATATAGGAGAAAATTATTTTTACAGTCACAGAATCCCCTATATTGTGCACACATTTAGTCTCCCAAGAGAAGACTCCATAAGAACATACCTACTTCTTGACCTAGATACAAAGTTGCCAAATGTGGATAGTAATCAGTGCCTGGGACACTTAATAACTAGAGCTCCAAAGGTATAATCTCTTAGTGCGTGGGCTCTGGACAAACTTTTGAAGTAGATAATATTTATCTTGTTATGTACTTCCTCTTTCTGTGCCTTTTCTCTCACATTTAACCACCTCTTCACCCACTCCAGGTTCATAGTGATCTCAAGTTGCCCAGAGTGCGCTTCAGAAGAGAGGGAATAAAAGATATCCATTCACAAAATTGAGTTAGTTTTTCATTCTTTTCAAGCATGTTATTGGCATTTAAGAGGAATTATAAAGAGGACAATGAAGGAATTTTAGACACTAGAATAAGGAAGATAACTTGGGACTTGAGACTTTAATGGGCTCATAACACTCCCAATATAACCAATGTAGAATCAACATTCCACATTTCTATCTTATCCTGACTTTCAAATATAAAGGTGGATAATGAGGTTAAGAATAATTTACCTTTGAATTTTCAAAGTAAGGCTCAGATTTGTCCCTCTGGTAGGTAGACAGCCATCACATCGACTAAAATAACTTTCAGAGATTAAGCATGAAACATAGAAATGAGATGTTTTTAATTTTCATGATTTCTGAACTTTCACCACAATAATAGGGATTGGTACCAAAGTTATCAAAAAAGAAAAAAAAATAGAATAGGGAAACAAGGGTCACAAAATCTTATGGGAGGGAAATCCTTGAGGTAAAAACAGGAAGGAGTGTAGGGTGGCTGAAGATTCAGTGGAATTTAAAAAGCACTTAAATACTGTACTGTAAGACAGTCTTCTGGGTAAATGAGGTTAAAAATTATAATCTTGTGCCCTTTAACTTTCTTGGTGATATCAAGATCATTTTATCTTTCTAATGCCTCAATTTTCTATAAAATGGTAATAGCTTAACTTACCTATTTATTCTGAGGAATACTACCTATAATAATTATGAATATTCAAATGAGGGGTGGCAAATTTCTAAATCATATTCAATGAGAAAACAACATTTCTGGCTTGGAAGTCTTGGCTATGCCATAGGTCACTTGTGAGCTTTAAAGGTATGTATTTATCTTTATATCCGAAGAGGCCAGACTAAAGTACTTCTAAGATCTCTTGCCAATTTTCATGTATTATACACCTAGTGTGACACTTTTGACATTTGCTATGGGGTCAGAATTGTATTGGACCCCATCAAAGAGGTATTTTTCCTGAGATATCACATTCTTTTGGTTTTCCTTTTACCACTCTGGTAGTTCCGTCTCAGTCTGTTTTGAGTTTTTCCTCTTCTGCAAGCTCCTCAAGGCTTGCTCCTTGGATCCTTTTCTCTTTTCACTTCACAATCTTAACGTAGGTGATCTCATACAAGAGGCTTTTGTTGTCACCTAGAAACTGAAAAATCTCAAACTTTTATCTCCAATGTAGGTTTCTTTTCTGAGCTCCAGACTTGATCTTCCTTTGTGTGGCTCACAAATGACTCAAACTTAACGTGTCCAAAACCAATGCTCTCCTCCTCCCAAAACTGCTTTTTCAGAATTTTCTGATTACTGAGTTACTGGCACCATCACCTATCCATCCAGAAAACCAGACACTAGGGAGTTATATCTGACACTGCTCTCTTCTTCATTCTTCCACATCAATCACCATCCCAAACCAGTTAATCCTACCTCCTAAATACATATGTCTACATCTATCTCCACTATGACTCCTAAAATCCAAGTTATCATTTTCTATTGCCTATTCTACTTTAATATCCTCCTAAATCTCTCTTATTTCTAGTCATGCCTGTGCCCCTCAAAGCTCCAGCCAATCCTCTTTTCACACATCAGCCAGAGTGATTTGGAAAACACTTGTGATCATGTGTTCTCTTTTCATTTGTTCAACCACTATTTGCCAAGCACCTACAGTGTGCCAGAAACCACTCTAGAAGCTGGCAATCCAATGATACAAAAAATAGATGAAGCAATGACTTCTTCTTACTCTTAGAAAGGTTCTGGGTGATCTTGGCCACTGACTTATTTCCCCTTTGCTCCCAGATTACTACAGTTTAGCCATAATGACCTGCTTTCTCAGAGGTTTTGAACAAGTCTGTTCCTATACATTCCTATACCAGTTCCTGTATCTTTTTCAAATGTTAAATTTCCCTTCTTTAGGGAAACTCTCTGAGCAGGCTAGGTCCCTTTGTATGTCTCTTGCTAGAACTATCCACAATTATAATTTTAAAAATTGTGTGCTTGTTTAATGCCTCTCTTACCAGTTTGCTTGTAAGCTTCAAGAGAACAGGAAAATTTCTTGTTCATCACTCTATTCCCAGTGTCTGGCACATACTCAGTTTCTTGGTTGAATGAATAATGGAATGCCTCACTATAGGTTGCTATGATATTTTTACAGCCTGGTGACCTTTAAGATTCACAGACCTCTTTTTAAAGGGAAGAACATATCATACTTCAGGATGTGACCTCTCTTTTGCTTCTAGTTAGAAACCACAAGCTAAATTTTTAGATTTCTTCCTTATGGCATTATTGCTTTAGAGAGAAAAAAAATCCTTCAACATAAACATGTCACTTCAGGTATTTATTCAACAATGAACATTTACTGGTATATGTGTACTGGGAAGCTATGCTAGGAACCGGAGATTAAAAAACAAAACAAAACAAAAAAACACTACTCCGAAGGAGGGAAATTTAGTGGAGTTGCTTAGTTTAAAAACTGCTAAGTTCTTGAAAAGATGTATAGAAACAAAGTGGGATTATTTGAACAGTATTTTTCAATTTACCTCGTCTACTGACCCAGTTCAGGTTTCATTTCCTTCCTGAATCCTCCCCTGTCCTTCAACAGCTGCCACCCCCTTACCCTCCTATCCTGTATTATCTTTATAGCATTTATACTTTTTGACTATATCATTTATTGTAATTTCTTTCTATTAGAATGCAAGCGCCACAAAAGCAAGGGTTTTGTTTTGTTCAGGGTTTTATTTCCTGTGTTTGGAGCTGAAAAGAGGCCTGTAAAACTTAAACACTTAACGATCAGTACATTTCCCTGCTTGAAGTATTTTCCCATTCATTCATATATTGCCTATTCCTTTTATGTGATAGGATCTCTTGCCCCACGGTGTCAATATATTGCATCTTATTAACGTCAGCTGCTTTTTATTTTTCATCTACGTCTATGTTTTAGTCACATTTGTAGATTGCCCTCCAAAGGCCATTGCAAGCAGAAAAAAACTTTGGGAAAAGGGACCAGAAGGCAGCAGCCTGACATGCTGTATGTAGCTAAGTCTAAATTGGCTGAGACTGGAGGCGGTGGCTAACGCCAGTAATCCCGCCAGTTATCATTTTGGGAGGACTGCTTGAAGCCAGGAGTTCGAGATCAGCCTGAGCAACAGGGCAACAGAGCGAGACTCATCCCCCAATAAATAAGTTAGAAAAAAATTTTTTAAGCTGGCTGAACATAACAGTGGGCTAACTGTGGGGCCTAGTCCGTGGAGAAGCTAAAAAATGTCTTCGCAAAGAAGAGCGAACACATCCACAGCATGGGTAAGCCCAAGCACTTTTCTTGAGCGTGAAAAGCACCAGGGTTTGACAAGCGGTACAGCAGAAAAGCGCAATTGCTCGCTGTTGCTGCGCTCAGCTCCGCTCTCGAGTGGCATCCATCTGGCGTGGTGGGAAAAGACTTCCGGCGTTCTGCTTTTCCTACGTGCTGAGTCACTGCCGAAGGCTCCACCCTGGGTCTGAGGGGAAAGGTGCACAAAATATTATACAAATGGGGGGGAAAACCCCAACTTTGTAATTCATTTTCGCTACTCGGTTTTCTCCATTAGGGGAATATTTTTCTGAGACGCGGAGCAGCACTCAGTGCTCGTCTCAAACCAACTCCCCACCTACGTCACAAACGCTCCGCAGCCGCCCAAGCACCTTTGTCCCGTCGTCCTCCGCGCCACTCTCTCCGCCTCTTCTCCCTCGCCCCGCCCATCTCGGGTTTCGAAATGCTCTCTGGGTGCTCCGAGATTCCGGCCCGGTCACTTTGGTTGCTCACCTTCCCTATTCCCATTGGTTGCTTATGTGAGTGTGACTGCTTTCTTGCCTCATGATTGGCTAATATTTTTAGCGTCATCGGCGGCCGGGAGGGCGGGGGTATGAGAGAACTTGGCGTGAGGGAGACCGGATTGGGGGAGGGGTTCAGGCCTGTCCTCCCCAGCGGCTGCGGCAGCACCAGCGCCGGCCGCCACCGCCTCTGGAACGCGGAGGAGGAGGAGCGGCTGGAAGAGTAGGAGGAGGAGGTGGGCCCTGGGAAGCGGGATGCCCATCGCTCCAGCTTGGTGGTGAATGCTGAGGAAAGTCACGGTTGCTGCAGTCTGTGCCACCGGGAAGAAGTGGTGTGAGGCCGGGCGGGAGCTCGCGGCGCTGTGGAGAATCGAAGCGCGGGGTCGGTGCGAAGACTCTGCTGCTGCCAGACCCTTTCCTACTCTAACCATGCCGGGAAGGAACAAGGGGAAGTCTACCTGCAGCTGCCCTGACCTGCAGCCCAATGGACAGGATTTGGGCGAGAGCGGCCGGGTTGCCCGTCTAGGAGCAGATGAATCTGAGGAAGAGGGACGGAGGGGGTCTCTCAGTAATGCTGGAGACCCTGAGATCGTCAAGTCTCCCAGCGACCCCAAGCAATACCGGTGAGGGAGGAGGCTTGGACTGGGGAGGAGAACTGGGTGCGGGTCTCTGTGTGGGTGCCGCCGTCACTTGTCTCGGCATCTCCCGAAGGAGCTACAGGGCATACTTCTCACCCCACATGCTTCCTTGGGTGGAGGTGGCAAGGGCAATTAGGGGCTTCCATGTGGTGTCAGCTGGGCAAGTGGGAAATCTTGGGTTCCAAGATGTCAGAATGGGAAGAGCCATTCGAGTAATTCTGACAAGCAAGGATGGAGGTTTCTCTGAGGACGGCAGCATGGATGGTGAGGGAGTCTTGGTACTGTGTTATGAGGAAAGGTTGATGGAGTTGGGGGTTTTAATGTTGGAGGTTTTTAATGTTGGAGGTTTTAATGTTGTATCTCTATCCAAAAATATTTACGGGGCCTTTAAGTGAAAGAAGACGTAAAACTAATGGGTGAAAGTTACTAGAGGATCGTGTGTCTTCGGTAAAAGAATTTTGCATCATAGTGGCCTAAGTTGAAGTGGCTTGTTTCCATGGGTAGTTCTCCATCACTAGAATGGTTGGGTGACCTCGTCCAAGAATATTAGAGAGGACTAGGGTCTAAGTTGGGGGAATTGTAGAAGCCTTATAAGGTTTCTTCTAGTCGTGAAATGCTTTTTGGTTTATGCAGGAATCCTCTAAACATTTTTAATAATTGGTGACTCAATCCTTATTGAATATTTCCTTCAGAGGTAGCTTATTTCATAGAACATCATGACTATGATGAATTTTAAATAGAGTTCATATTGTCCAAGAACTTTATTTTATGGATTGAGGAAATTGAGACCCAGAGAGTTTGCTTCTTGCTCAGAATTACACAGCTAATTAATAGCAGAGCTGGTATGAAAACCCTGGCTCTTTGACACCAAATCCAGTGCACCATTTGCTGATTTTTATAAAGTTCTTGCTTGCGTTGAGTTAAAAACCAATGAAGGGTTCTAGCTCTGAATTTGTTGTAAGCCCCTAAAGTGTTAGAGCAGGAAAGAACCTTAGAGATAATCTTGAGGCTTCCCACCACCTCTCCTTGACAAATGACTGAAACTGAGGTCTAGAAAGAAGTGACTTAGCCCCAAGTTTAAGATCAGCCTGATTTCTCCTTTCATTTCAAGTCTAGAGATTAGCAGTACCCAACTCTTTCTATTATTTTTCCCCAGGGTGCCAGGGTCAAGAGATCTTTATTGATGGGCCAGATTTTCTCTTTGTCTCATTAAAGATGTGGTTGTACAGCTTGAGCATCCCTAATTCCAAAAATCCAAAATCTGAAATGTCCCCAAATCTGAAACTTTTGGGAGCCGATGTGACACCACAAGTGGAAAATTCCACACCTGAAACTTTTTGCTATTTGATGGTTATATGTATAAGGTATATATGAAACATAAGTGAATTTTGATTTAGATTTGGGTCCCATCCCCAGTATGTCTCATTATGTATTTGCAAATATTCCAAAATCCAAAAACATCCGAAATCTGAAACAGTTTTGGTCCCAAGAATTTTGGGTAAGGGATACTCATCCTGTATTAGTAATGTGTAAATGAGCAAGTTGAAAACTTGATAAAAGGTGCTGAGTTTTTGCCTTGCAGATTAAATGTTAAATAATGGTTTCAGGTTTTCTTTCTGCCTATAAAGTTACATAATAACTAATGTTTGTGGAATATACATCCTGTGTCACCTACTGTTCTGTGTTAAGCGTATTATTTCATTTAACGACCTCATTTTTGGTAAATTCATTTGACAAATACTTATTAAGTCCTATTGTATGCTAGGTGCTGAGCTAGATTAAATCTTTTCTGATACTTGGTCAAATACAACATCAAAAACAACATTTTATTCTGAGTGTCAAAGATGATTAGGCTAGTCCTTGCCTTCAGGGAGCATACAGTGTAGTAGAGGGACACAGACACATTTAAAAAAATTAGGGCACTAAAGTTATAGAAGCCATAATTGAGGTATGTTCTAGATATATTGGGGAATAAAGTAGAGTGGTAAATTCCACCTTTGGAGGAAGGAAAGACTTCAAAGAGGAGATAATGCTTAAGAGGTGTTCCTGGAATAAATTGTTACATTTCTGTCTTTATGTGACCTTTGTCAATTCATTGTCCTTCTTGGTGTCTTAGCCTGTTTTAAAATGAAGGGAATTGATTGGAATAGCAGTGTTTTTCAATAGCCCTTCCTCCCTCATTCAAAAGAGCAGATCCACATTACCTACCTGTTTTATATACTATAGTTTCTCTTTTTTTTTTTTTTTTTTTTGAGACAGATTCTCACTTTGTTGTCTGGGCTAGAGTGCCGTGGTGTCAACCTAGCTCACAGCAACCTCAAACCCCTGGGCTCAAACAATCCTCCTGCCTTAGCTTCCCGAGTAGTTGGGACTACAGGCATGTACCACTATGCCCGGCTAATTTTTTGAAATATATATATATATATATATATATATATATTTTTTGTTGTCCAGCTAATTTCTTTCTGTTTTTTTAGTAGAGATGGGATTTCACTCCTGCTCCTGCTGGTCTCGAACTCCTGAGCTCAAAAGATCCACTCTCCTTGGCCTCCCAGAGTGCTAGGATTACAGGCATGAGCCACCACGCCAGGCCTATACACTGTAGTTTCAATTAGACTTTTGAAGAAAATAGTTTGTTACTTTAAAATAAAGCTGAAAACCTCAGGACTAGGTGATCTTTAAAGACTTAGGTAACTTAAATTCTGTAGATTTTTGTAATCAGACTTAGGAGGCAGCTGCAGCTCATGCAGTTGAATTATCTTTCCAGGACCCTGCTCAGATGTTACTACTTTGAAACTTTTTCAGGCAGAACTAATTCTTCCTTCCATTTTATTTCAGTAGGACTTTGTACATGATCCACTACAGTACACAACCATCATATGTCTTTTGAATGTGTGGATAAGTACCAGAGGAGGACCTGTTTAAAGGAATATTGTAGTGAAATAATGTATTGAAAGCTTCACCAGTCTGCATTTATTAAGTAATAGCCTGTGGAATTTTAATTCTGTACGTGTAATTTGTATTCAGCTTTTTTGAAATGTTGAGCATATTTCCAGGACACCTACTATGCTTTTTAGCGATCTGTGTTAAATGCTCTCTAAGTTTCGATTTTCTTCCTCTTGGAAGGATTAGGGGACTCCAGATTGGGAACTATTACTCAAATCTCTATTGGTATTGAGTGGAAATTCTAGGTGGGCAGGATCATCAATAGTGGTGCATTCTCAATATTAGGTTGTTTTAACAATGAAGAACACTTAATGTTAGGAAGTTTGAATTTACTAAAATAAATATAAAATGCTTTCTGTGTTTAACATGTTTGTAAAAAGGCCTGTATTTCTATGGGGGAGGGGAGAATAACAAATGAAAAGGCATGTAAGCTTCTGGAGGGCAAGCTCTTCTATTTTAAATTTTGGTCATACTGTTGATGTTACAAGTGAGGAGATGATTATCTTAAGAAATTCTCAATATGCTATACAAAATAGTATGTGCTGAATAAGGTACAGGCTATTTCTGAACATTTATTATATTGTTTACTATTGTATGCCATTACACAGAACAATTCAAGGATCACAATTCAAGTGAGCAGAACAGCTGCCTTGAGACCACTAACATCTGCTGGCTTCTCTAATAGTTAATTAGCACTGGGATGGCTCACTTCCAAGCAGAAGCCTTAGGCAAATCTAAGGTATCAGAAGGCAACTATAGATCAGAAAATAAGAGAGCATTTTCTTTTGTATTGGATGGGAAGAACATGGGTTTATTTGTTGATCTTTTTAACTAAGCCCCCTGGAATATTAATACTTCATTCAGTATGTCAGGCAGCAATTTCATTTGTGTGTGTGTAACACAAATTGATGTGATCACAATTTTAGAGCTTCAAAATAAATCATTATGTACTTACATGTATATAAATTCTAGGAGCTTGACAACATCCAGTTCCTTGGTCTGAATCCAAATCTTGATATTTTTTTTTGCACTCTCTTAGTCTTGTAAAGGCAAAATTGAAGCTCATTTGACAAAGTTAGTGCTTTTAAGGTTAAAATGCATTAAATCTTCTGAATACTACTATGACTTTAATAAATATGTCTTTTATTTATTAATTAATTATGAGATAGGGTTTCACTGTCACCTGGGATGAAGTGCAGTGGCATGATCACGGCTCACTGTTATTCCAAACTCCTGGCCTCACGCATTCCTCTTGACTCAGCCTCATAAAGTGGTGGGTTAGCAGGCTAGAGCCACCAGCCTTTAATAAACATATCTTTTGTCTCTTACTATTCCTTAGACTGATTTCTTTAATGTGGACTGATGGGATGATAAGAATAGAAGATAAATTGTTTCTCACTAAAATGTATGTGTGCTGTTTTTTGGAAATAAGATTTAGTATTGGCCGGGTGGGTGGCTCACACCTGTAATCCTAGCACTCTGGGAGGCCAAGGCGGACGCATCACTCAAGGTCAGGAGTTCAAAACCAGCCTGAGCAAGAGCAAGAACCCGTCTCTACTAAAAATAGAGAGAAATTAATTGGCCAACTAAAAATATATAGAAAAAATTAGCCGGGCATGGTGGCGCATGCCTGTAGTCCCAGCTACTTGGAAGGCTGAGGCAGGAGGATTGCTTGAGCCCAGGAGTTTGAGGTTGCTGTGAGCTAGGTTGATGCCACGGCACTCTAGCCCAGGCAACAGAGTGAGACTCTGTCTCAAAAAAAAAAAAAAAAAAAGATTTAGTATTAAAAAAACCTCTCTGTTTTTGAAGAACCGAATCATATGGTGTAAAGTCTCTTTTGCCTTCAATGAGTTTATGATCTGCAGTGGGAGAGTCAGAGAGCAGATACTGAAACTGACATGCATTAAATGTAATAGATATTAGAATAAAGATATGTATAAAGTATGGCATTTTTTGTCATGTGTATATCTGGTTTCCTATCTACTGGTTATGTGACCTTGAGTAAGTTAACTAATTTCTCTAAGGCTAAAGACCTAGGAACACAGAAGAGCAATCCTTAATTGAAATTGAAAAGGAGCAGTCAGAAAGCTGGAGAAAAACTAGAGGATAGTGGCCTTTTTTTTTTTTTTTTTTTTTTTTTTTAATGAAAAACCAGTGGAGGAGAATGCTTTAAGAAAAGAATGATCATAGTTAGATAATACTGAGAGGTCTAGGAATAAAACTACTCAAAACAGACTTTTGGAGACCTGAGAAATCATTCCTGATGAAAGCAGTTTCAAAGGAATTGTATGGGCTGGCGTAGTGGCTCATACCAGTAATCCTAGCACTCTGGGAGGACTAGACTGAAGGATTGCTTGAGGTCAAGAGTTCAAGCCCAGCCTGAGCAAGAGGGATGTGGTAGTCTCTACTACAAATAGAAAAATTAGCCAGGCATTGTGGTCCATGCCTGTAGTCCCAGCTGAGGCAAGTGGATTGATTGAGCCCAGGAGTTTGAGCTTGTAGTGAGCAACGATGACATCACTGCACTCTACCCAGGGTGACAGAGTGAGAGGTTTTTTTCAAAAAAACAAAAAAGATTATAATATTAATATTATGATTGTGTGTTGAATGCTATACGCTGGCACAAATAGTACTGGTCATTCTCTAATTGATGTGGTCCCCTCTTTACTTTTGTTTTTGCTTTCTCCTTAACTCAATTTAACAAATATTTGCTAAGCTAAAAGTCCATGAATATGAAGATCATGTCTGTATTATTTAATTCAGTGCCCAGCACATTTTTAGATTCTCAAATAATATTTATAAAATGTATAAGTTCATAAATACTCACATGCCAGACATTTTCATGGAACTCCTAGGGATATTTTACCAGAAAGTTCTCAGACTACATTTGTATTCTGAAGCTGGGTGCAGTAGCATGTGCCAGTAGTCCCAAATACTTGAGTGGCTGAGGTAGGAGGATTGTTTGAGCCCAGGAGTTTGGGAACAGCCTGAACAATATATTGAGACTCTGTCTTTAAAAAAATAAAAATATAAAAATTTGTGTTCTGGCAAGAATTTTATTTTAAAATAATTTAAGAAGTATTTATTTTAAAATAATTACTTGGTTTTCAGAGAAAATGAGTATGAATAGGCAGGTTACAGAAGAAATGCAAATTATACAAATAGTAATAATGCATATGGTGAAACTGTAGTATATTTAATTTATGTGGAAGCTTATGGTACTTGGCAATATAGTAAGCTCTCGTGTTGGCTATTATTGTTTTTATATGCTTATAGTTATTGGATAAGGCTTTCTTTGAAGCATTTTTTGTAGTAGCAAAAAGTTGGTAACAATTTTATTTTCCATTGGTTGTATAAAGATTATGATACAGTTCTAGAATGGAAGTAATACATAGCTGTAAAAAAAGGATAGATGGTTTTACATATTGTTATGGAAAGATGTCCTATGATTTATTGTTGAATGAAACCTAGTGGCAACACAAAATGCATAATTCATTTTTTAAAAGGAAAAACCCCACAAAAACAAGACCACTGTTAATATGTTTACTTAAAATATAATTTTTTATATTTAGGTATGTACAGAAATGAGTAGTAATGACATTTAGCATGCTTATGTCACTGGGGAAAGGAAGGAAGGATTTGACTTTTGTATTTTTTAGCCATTAAGGTAAGTGTTAAATAACAATAAATAAAAATATATGGTCATTGTAGGAAATTTAGATAATAAAGAGAATATTAAAAAATTCCCCATAATTATTCTACTCAGCATTTTAAATAATTTTTATGTCTTTTTTCTATGCATTTATAATTTACACGTTTTTAAAATTGTGTAATACCATATTTAACAACGTCATGAACATTTTCTTACTAAATGTTTTTCAAAATATTTCATGTCTGTCATAATTTAATCATCACCATTTTATAGAATATTTATTTATTCTCAAAATAGATACTTAAGCTATATGGGATATTTAGAGTGTCAGTTTTTTCTTTACTTCAGAAGCCTGTTTATTTCCAAATGAATCCTATGGATAGGTGTAGGATCAATCATAATGGGTTTGGTAGATATGTAAGGGTAACTTTTAATGATCTGGTCTATTTCTTAGGATATTCTCTAATTGGGAGACCTGGCAGACAAGAAGATATTAATAGTTTATTCTGGGACCTCCATTCTGACATAGGTTTCATGTTCCCAGAATGAAGTCAATCATTAAACCTATCCAAATCAAAGGAAATTGAGTTGATTATAGTACCTTTCTAGTTCTCCATGGTTGGACCAGAATTACACTGTTTTCTGAAGACTTGGAAGTAGACTGTAGTTTGGAAAGTTGACTTAGTCCTCTGGATAGGTTTTCAGATTTTATATGTGCTTTTTTTTTTTTTTTTTTTTTGAGACAGAGTCTCACTCTGTTGCATGGGCTAGAGTGCCGTGGTGTCAGCTTAGCTCACGTCAACCTCACACTCCTGGGTTCAAGCAATCCTTCTACCTCAGCCTCCCAAGTAGCTGGTACCACAGGCACGCACCACTATGCCCGGCTAATTTTTTTTTCTGTATATTTTTAGTTGGCCAATTAATTTGTTTATAGTAGAGACAGGGTTGCTCTTGCTTGAGCTGGTTTCGAACTCGTGACCTTGAGCGATCCACCCACCTCGGCCTCCCAGAGTGCTAGGATTACAGGCGTGAGCCACCCCACCCCACCCCGCCCGGTCTACTTCAGTCTTTATTGTCAGTACAGGAGTAGTGGGAAAATGAAACCAAATAAAGGAAGACAGGTGGAATAGACTAGAAAAAGAGGTTTACTTAGAGAAAGGTTGAAATCTTAGAAATCCAGCCTGCCAAATGTATGTGTATACGCATACTTATAAATACCTGAGCCCGCATTGTTTGAGAAGAGGTAATGACAAGTTATAAATAATAATTAGCCCCCAGCCACTCTCTTTTGACCTAAAATAATTTAGCACCATCTATCCAGGCCTAGAATAGCAATTTAAGGGTAGAACCTGAATCACTAATTTCTCTCTATTTGAAGACTATCTCCTATTCCATGATATGGTTTTAGGATAATTTATTTCCATATTTCTCTATCTATGGGCATTTGGGTGATTTCCAGTTCTTCTCTATCATTGTTGCAGTAACAACTGTTGAGATATTTTTGTTCATGTGTGTGAATATTCTCATAAGATACCTAGGAATCAAATTACTGGGTTAAAATGTATGTTAAGTTTACATTTTAAAAAAGTAGGCTGGGTATGGTTGCTCATGCCTATAATCTCAGCACTTTGGAAGGCCTAGCCAGAAGGATTGCTTGAGGCTAGGATTTGAGACCAGCCTGAGCAGTGTAGCAAGACTCTGTCTCTACAAATAATAGAAACATTAACTGAGCATGGACTATAGTGTGTGCCTGTTGTCACAGCTGCTCTGGAGGCTGAGGCAGGCTTGAGCCCTGGTGTTTGAGATTGCAGTGAGCTATGATGATGCCACTGTACTCTACCCTGGGCAATAGAGTGAGATTCTGTATTAAAAAAAAATAATTAGATATAGCCATATTTCCCTACAAAAGTCATTTTTTGTTTTTTTATTGTTTTGTTTTTTTTGAGACAGGATCTCTCTCTGTCACCCAGGCTAGAGTGCAGCCTCCTGCCTTAGCTTCACAAAGTGGTGGCATTACAGGTATGAGCCACCACTGTTAGCCTTCCTATAAAAATGCTATACTATTTGAGATGCATCAGCAATATAAGAATATTTTGTCCCCTTGTCAACATTGGATAGCAGTAATTTTTATTTATCTTTTTGTTTAGCTAATTTGCTGGCTGAAAAATATTTCATTGTTTTAATTTGTTTATCTTTGGTTTCTAGTGAGGTTAAGCATCATTTTATTTATCAGGCATTATGTATTTCTTCTTGGTATGTATTTCTTCTTTATATCTTTTTAAACCTTTTTTTTTTTTGAGACGGAGTCTTGCTCTGTCATCAGGGCTGTCATCAGGGTGTCATCATACCTCACTGCAACCTCAAATTCCTGGGCTCAAGCGATCCTGATCCTCCTGCCTCAGCCTCTCGAGTAGCTGGGACTATAGGCTTACACCACCACACCCAGCTAATTATTTCTATTTTTAGTAGAGAAGGGGGTCTTGCTCTTGCTTAGACTGGTCTTAAACTCCTGAGCTAAAGTGATCCTCCCACCTCGGCCTCCCAGAGGGCTAGGATTACAGTTGTGAGCTGCTGCTCCTGGCCTTAAACCTATTTTCATTAGAGTTGTTTTTTGTTTTTGCTCATAGTAATTTGAAGGAATTCTTATATGTTATTTTTTTCTCCCAGTATGCAATTTGCTGTTTGATTTTTTAAATGTTGTTTTGTTTTATAAAAGTTTATTTTTGTTAGTAAATAGTGAAATTGTTCCTTTTATTCCCTTATAACTGCTGGATTTTGTATCTTGTCTAATACAAATTTTCTTCACCCAAATATTATAGCAATATTTTTTTCTTGATTTAAAGACAGTCTTTCTTGTTAGTTCTATAATATCTGGAATTTATATTTGTTGAGTATAAGGCAGAGATGGCTTTCTCGCTAAATGGTCTATTGTTTCACCATCATTTATTGAATAGTAGTAAACAGCATTATATGACTACACTATTTCTAGAACTTGTTCTCTTTCATTGATCTGTTGGTGTTTTATACCAGTGTACAATTCTATTTCACTTTAAAAGACCATATTTTCATAATTGGTAAGGCTGTTCCCCTTCATTGTTTTCCCTATCAAAATGTTCTTGGCATATTTTATATGTTTTGATCCACATGAATTTTAGGATCATATGTCAAGTTACACAAAAACATCTAGTTGGGATTTTTTTGTTGGAATTACCTTGAATTTGTCAATTAATTTGGGGGAAAGAATTAATATCTTTGTAATATTGGATATTGTCACCCAGCAACATAGTATAATTATTTAGTCAGGTCTTTTATTTTCTCCTGTAAAGTTTTCTAGTTTTCCTCATGTTGACCATGTTGAATAGTAGTGAAAAGAATGAGTTCCAATGTCATGCTACTTAGATTAAGTCCCTGCTAAGCCACAATGACCTTGGGCAAATAAAAAACTTCATTTTGTGCTTCAGTTTCTTCATCCATAAAATGGGAATAATAAACCATTAGGGTTATTGTGAGGATTAACTGGGTTAAGACATGTAAGTTAATGCATTTAAAACATGAACTATTGTTATTAGGTATGTATTTATGTATTTTATAGTTTCTTTGCTTCTGTGAATGAGATTTTTAAAAATCTTATTTTAATTAGTTACCTTTGATGTAGAGGAAAGCTACTGATTTTTATTCATGGTTCTTGATTTTGGCTACTTTGATGAACTCTGCTTAGTGCTAATACTTTTTTTATTGGTAATTCTTGCACTTTCTAGGTAATCATATATTTTACATTGATTGAGCTTTCAATATTTGCGCCTCATAATTCTTCATTTATATATTGGATCTTTTTTTGTTGACTAGGACCTTCAATAGTGTTGAATAGAAGCTATGATGAAGGTCCTTTGTCCATGACTTCTTCAAACAGATTTGATGTTGACTTATGGAAGTTATCCTCTGTAAAGTTAAGGGCTTTTTGGTATATGTTCCTCATTTTTTAAGGAGTAGGATTTTTATTTTTATTTTTTTAAGGAGTAGGTTTTGAAATTTTTTTTTTTTTTTTTTTTTTTTTTTTTGAGACAGAGTCTCACTTTGTTGCCCAGGCTAGAGTGAGTGCCGTGGCGTCAGCCTAGCTCACAGCAACCTCAAACTCCTGGGCTCAAGCGATCTTACTGCCTCAGCCTCCCGAGTAGCTGAGACTATTGGCATGCACCACCATGCCCGGCTAATTTTTTCTATATATATTAGTTGGCCAATTAATTTCTTTCTATTTATAGTAGAGACGGGGTCTCGCTCTTGCTCAGGCTGGTTTCGAACTCCTGACCTCGAGCAATCCACCCGCCTCGGCCTCCCAGAGTGCTAGGATTACAGGCGTGAGCCACCACGCCCGGCAGGTTTTGAATTTTTTATTAAATTATTTTTATTATACAATAAATGAATATATTTTTATTACAAAAGATGGAAAAAGTATAGGAATTACAGAGTAAAGCATAAAAATTCTTTTTCCCTCTCTCTACTTTTACTCCTCTTTCTAGATACATGTTACTTTTACATTTGGTTTGTATACTTTTAGTTCTTTTCCTATACATTTGTGTATATATACCATGTTTCCCCTAAAATAAGACCTACCCATAAAATAAGCCCTAGCAGGATTTCTAAGCATTTGTGCAGGCAATATAAGCTCTACCCGGAAAATAAGACCTAGTGATGGGCGTGGCTATGCAGCGTATCTGCACAACCCATGCATTTCCTCACAGAGCAGTAAAGAAGATGAGCAGCCCTTCTCATTTGCCCCATGAGAGCTCTGTTGCTCAACATGAGAGACTGGGGCCAATGGTTCTAAAGGAAATAGAGTTGCAAGAAATTCAGGATGGAATTCGGGGTTTGGAGAGTTATGATGATGTTCCAGAAGAAGACAACTATATTTGAATAAATGTAGATTGTTGTACCGTACTTAAAAAAAATAACACCACCCCTGAAAATAAGCCCTAGGGCAGGGGTCCTCAAACTACGGCCCATGGGCCACACGTAGCCCGCCGAGGACATTTATCCCGCCCGTCCGATGTTTTTGCCCCCGCTGCCTGTCCTGCTAGGCAGCTGACTTGTCCCGGGCCCACAGTGCGCATAGCCGCACTTTCCAACGACCCTCCAACGGTCTGAGGGACAGTGAACTGGCCCCATGTTGAAAAAGTTTGAGGACCACTGCCCTAGGGTGTCTTCTTGAGGAAAAATAAATATAAGACCCTGTCTTATTTTCGGGGAAACATGGTAATTTTCTTTATGAAACTAGATGCTAGATTTTATCTGATATTCTGTTTCACTTAGCAGATACTAAGTACATTCCATGTATCAGGCACCCTTCAGGCATTAACATTCTTTTGTTCACTCAACAAATGTTTCTTAAATGTTTAATATATGCCAGGTGATGTCACAGGATATAGCTGTGAAGAAAAATAAAAGCTCTGCCCTCAGAGCTAAAATTCTAGTGGTGCAGACAGAAAATTAAAAAAAAAAAGTCAAGTAATGGTAAATGGTGTAAAGAAGGTTAAAGCAGGATAAAAGAGAATAGAGATTGACTGAGGTGTTATTTTAGATAGTGTGTTCAGAGAAGACATTTTCAAAAGGGACATACTTCAGTAAAGACTTGAAAGAGGTGGAACAGCCATACAAATACTATTAATATATCTGAGGGCCAAAGGAATAGCAAGCATAGAAGCCCTGGTGTGGGAGTCTGTCTTCAATGTTCAAGAAACAACAATAAAGTCATTAGGTCAGAGCAAAGAGAATGAGATAAGATGGGAAAGAAGATTGGAGAAGTAGAGGAGAACCAGATTATGTAAAGCCTTAATAGGCCATGGTAAGGATTTTGGATTTTATTCTGAGTATAGTGGAAAGGCATTGTTAGTTTTTGAAAGGAGAAATGGTCTTTAATTAGTTTTCTAGGGCTGCCATAACAAAATGTCACAGACAGGGTGGCTTAAACAACAGAAATGTATTTTCTCACAGGAGGCTAGAAGTCCAAGACCAAGGTGTTACAGGTTTGGTTTCTTCTGAGGCCTCTCTCTTTGGCTTGCAGATGGCTGTCTTCTTTGTATCTCCTTCACATGGTCTTTCCTCTGTGCACACGCATATCTGGTGTCCCATTGTGTGTTCAAATTTCATCTTTTATAAAGACCCCACTCAGATTGCATTAGGCCTACTCTAAAGGCTTCATTTTATTAATATCAACTCTTTAAAGTTCTTATCTCTAAATATAGTCACATTCTGAGGTAGTGGAATTTAGGGCTTCAATATGTGAATTTTGGGGGAACACAATTCAGCCCATAAGAAGAATGATCTTTCTTATATAGCCTGTTGAGAATAGCTTGAGATATGCATGTGAGATGGGCTTAGAGAGGTATGCTTGACTATTGAGGTTAGAATGGAAGCAGGGAGACCAGTTAGGAGGAGACTAGACCTGATGACAGCATAGATTAAGGAAGTAGCTGTGGAGTTAATGAGAAGTTATCAGATTTGTGATTTATTTTGAAAAGCAGAATGCATAGGATTATTTTGAAAGTAGAGTACCTTTAGATTTTTTTCTGTTCTCATTTTTGAAATTCTGAGCTAGTAAAAAAATGTACCCTGTAACCTTACAAAGACTAAGTAGAGTTCTAGAGTTCCCCTCTCCTGACTCCCCCCCCCCCTTTATGTCTGATATAGATATCTGGGACTACCCCAAACTCTGCTTGTCTGAGATTCTATGTCTCTAAGATTCATCTTAGAATTTATTTCTAGACAGAGTGTGCATATTTTTGGGAAACAGCTCTTGGGTTTTAATTTGTCCTATTGCTGTTTGGTTGTGTAGTGGAGGAAAACAATTTTTTTCTTCATCTTTCCTAAGTTCCCTTCGTAAGTTCTTAGTTGGAATGGACCTCTATAATGAACAACAGATTAACAAGAAAAAAACATAAGTTTATTAACATGTATATTTCATATATACATGGGAGATAACCAGAGAATGAATGTTTTTCAAAGAATTGGCTTTGAATTCCAGTTTATATAGCATCTTCAAGAAAGAGCAGTAAATTTTTAGAGAAGTAACAAGACAATGAAAAAGAGCTTTGAGTCTCTAGAGGCAGCAACTTGTGGAAGGCAAATAAATGGCACACAAAAGCTAGTCAATAAAGGTTGTTAATGTAGATTCCTCTGTCATCTTCAGGCCAGTACAGGCATAACATTATATTCAGTGGTTAACTTGGGTTCTCTCTAGAAGAAAGGTGGTAGGCTGGGATATTTAATGTCTTTATAAACTTATGTCCTGATTTTTGGCAAATGGACGGCAGAGAGCTTTCTTGCATCTGCTTCTTACTTGCCTTCAGTTCAGTCCTTAGGCCAAAGAGGCATATTTTGGGTGATATATTCTAGTCTCCCACAGTTGATTATTTGGGAATATGACTGACTTCCCAAGTTATTACTGAATGAAATTCTTCGATTACCATTTCAAAAACTTTCTAGTATTTGATATATGCCAAAAGAAAACATGCAACTTCTGTGCAAGTGGTGGGTGACAAATCCAAAATGAATAACCCATCACTCAACTTAAGAACTAGGATTTACTTCTGTGTTCTTGGTCATCTTATCCCTCTGTATCTTTCCATGTTGCCCTGCCATTCTGAATTTTGTGTTTATCATTTCTTTGCTTAAGAAAAAGTTTTGTCATATATGTATGTATACCTAAACAATATACTTATTTTTGCTTGTTTTTTGGCTTTGTATGAATGGTATTCATATGATACATAGTCTTCTGTGATTTTTTTCACTCATTATTATGTTTTTTTTTTTTTTTGAGACAGAGTCTCGCTTTGTTGCCTAGGTTAGAGTGAGTGCCATGGCGTCAGCCTAGCTCACAGCAACCTCAATCTCCTGGCTCAAGCAATCCTTCTGGCTCAGCCTCCCAAGTAGCTGGGACTACAGGCATGCGCCACCATGCCCGGCTAATTTTTTTTTTTATATATATATTAGTTGGCCAATTAATTTCTTTCTATTTATAGTAGAGATGGGGGTCTTGCTCTTGCTCAGGCTGGTTTCGAACTCCTGACCTCGAGCAATCCGCCTGCCTCGACTTCCCAGAGAGCTAGGATTACAGGCGTGAGCCACCACGCCCGGCCTCATTATTATGTTTTTAATGTTAACCAATGTTGTAGTTTTTTGCTGAATTGTATGTTTTCCTGCTTTATAATATTCCACTATAGGAAAAAACAATTCATTGTGTGAATATACCACAGTTTTTCCTGTCAGTAGACATTTGGGTTATTTCCAATTTAATTAATAATTGAGTTTATTGTCCTGAAGCTCTCCTTACTCTATTTATTGATCTGAAGCTTAGGCTTTCTCTAGGCTTTCTTGGAAAGAACAAATATCACATGTATGTAGGTCTGTGATTTTCTTTGCTGTTTTCTCAATCTGATCAAATTTGTATAATGTCTTCTAATAATTTATAAAAGTTTGTGATCTGCTAACAATGTCCCTTTCTGTTTTCTAACTGTCATGATTTTATTCCCAAATAAAATAAAACCATAGCTTTTTTTAAAAATCATTTTTTTTTATTTTTTTTATTTTTTTTATTTTTTTGAGACAGAGTCTCACTTTTGTTGCCCAGGCTAGAGTGAGTGCTGTGGTGTCAGCCTAGCTCACAGCAACCTCAAACTCCTGGGCTCAAACGATCCTCCTGCCTCAGCCTCCCAAGTAGCTGGGACTACAGGCATGTGCCACCATGCCCGGCTAGTTTTTTGTATATATATTTTTAGTTGGTCAATTAATTTCTTTCTATTTTTAGTAGAGACGGGGTCTCGCTCAGGATGGTTTCGAACTCCCAACCTGGAGCAATCCGCCCGCCTCGGCCTCCCAGAGTGCTAGGATTACAGGCGTGAGCCACCGCGCCCGGCCTAAAAATCATTTTAATGTGAATTTTTTTATATGGAAAGGAGATAAATCCTTATGTTTAGTCTTCCATCATGGACCAGAGGTTCTCTTCTTTGTCTTTCTTTGCATAATTGTGCTTCTCAGTTTCTGCTTAGCTAACTCTTTTTTCATCTTCAAGTCTTTATTTAAGTGTATCTTGTCTCAGAAAGCTTCCCTCTTTCCTTCTTTCTTACATTCTGTATTTACTTTTATCATTCCATATTGTACTGATTTGATTATCTCATTACTAGGCAGTGAATGCCTGATTCAGAACTGTGTGGTTTTTATTCTTTGTGTCCTTAATGGAGCATGATATTTGATACATAAAGGGTGATAAATAAATGCTTATTGTATAAGTACATGAAAGAATTAGTATAACTGGGAGTAATCTATAATAGGCACCTAGTCATCAAACTGGCACAGTAGTTTTACGAAGTAAGACTCATCTTACTGCACGGCTACCAGTATATGGGATTTAGTTTCCTTAGAGATGTAACCATTTCTTTAGTTTGTAAAAGCAGCTTTGGAGAACTGGCATAATGTCAAATATATTGTAGAAAAGGGAATCAGCAGAGTTTAAATTTATGTGATTTTGCTTTAATACGTAAGCTGGCATGACTGCTCTGTATATTGAGGACTACATTTCTCTTAGGCTAAGTCTTCTGGTATGGTAGAATGTTTAAATACTTACAAACTGAAAAATAGGGGAGGCTGAACGGTGTGTTTATTGTGTGTGTTTAACTTCTAAAGTGTGATTTTTGGTTAGATAAATATATTTTATAGTTAAAAATTGAAAAAATACTAACAGAGAAGTGTCCCTTCCTGTGTTTCTGGCTAGCCAGAAACTGACTAACTTTTGTGGTTCCCTCCCCAGAGCAATTTTATTAGAGTGTTGGTTGTGTGTGTGTGTGTGTGTGTGTGTGTGTGTGTGCTTGGATTTTTTTTCCCCCTTAAATTCTGCTATGCTTGTGTTGGTGTAATGTAATGGACAGCTGGATGAAAATGTTGTGTGATTTTTTTTTTCCCCCAGACACATCAAATTACGGAATGGCTTGCAGGCACTTTTGATTTCAGACCTAAGTAATGTGGAAGGTAAAACAGGAAATGCAACAGATGATGAAGAGGAGGAAGAGGAGGAAGAAGATGATGATGATGATGATGAAGATTCTGGAGCTGAAATAGAAGATGATGATGAAGAGGGTTTTGATGATGAAGATGAGTTTGATGATGATGATGAACATAATGATGATGACCTTGATACTGAGGATAATGAATTGGAAGAAATAGAAGAGAGAGCAGAAGCTAGAAAGAAAACCACTGAAAAACAGGTGCGAGTCATGTCTATTATTTTATCTTTTCCTAATTTGGGAATTCTTTGGGATAACTTCTAAACTCATGCTTTATTTCTTAATGACAAAAAAGGAATATATATTTATCTTTTGGTCTTAGATAAAGGTCTATTCTGTATAAGGATTACACTTTGAAAACATTTTGGTCTGATTATAAAAGTAATAAATGCTCATTGTAGAAATTAATGGAATATAAAAAAGACAAAATCACTGATAACCATATCTCTCAGACGTAATCAATGGTGATATTTGAATTTATGTATATTTGTGTACATTGTATGTTTTAAAAACAAATACTGGTAGGTGAGGATCTATATAATTCTTACCCTGGGATAGATGAATAAGAGAGTATATTATCCTTAGACTAGAAAAAGGAGAAGGAAAGAATGGGGCTAGTGTGGGATCTTCACATGGGCCTAGAGTTCTTAGAGTCATCATATGGATAATTTCTATATAGTTAATTGAATTTGATTCACCTCTTTTTATAAGAAAGTACCAAAGGTCTGGATAAATAGGTACATTGGAAAAGTTGAAATAGAAGTGATCCTAATTTAATATATAATGACTATCAGTGAATAGATAAATAGGGGTTGATAGGGAGAATTTCCCTCTTAATATTTTTTGAAGAATGCCTCCATTTTGCAGTAGGGAGTACCCATATTAGAGGATAATATTTTGGAGGCATTATAGTAGAATTGATGAGCAAATGTTTGAAGTCAATGAATACTTAAGAGTGCTCAGCCCTCAGTGATTTGAAGATGTGAGTTATAAGTAGTAGGTATGATTTAACTAAATCCTTTGGTATTCCTTCTTCCTGGAAAAAATTATTTGTTTAAATGAAAGATTATACTGGTTCTTTTATTAAGTTATTAGGGGAGGGATTGAGTTTTAAGATGCTTTTAAATAGGTTTTAAGGTATTTTTAAGAAACTTTTTGCCCCTTGCTACTCAGATGAGTGGTCCTGGTTTTGAGTAGCATGATATGCCAAGTAGTTTTAGCTTGGAAAGCTTTAGAAATGAAAATCAAAACACTGAAAAAAATATATATGTATGTTATGTGATAGTCTATATGCCAAGGTCTTTATAAACAGATTAGGAATTAATAAATTCACTTTTAATTTAAAATAGATCTCATAATTCCAAATAGAACAATAATAGGAAGAAATTATAAAAGTCACAGAATGGAAAGAACACTGACAGTCAGGAAACCTGGGCTCTAAATATGGCTCTGTTCCTGTATTTCTAGATGGCCTTAGGCCTTTTCATTTTTTTTCTTATTTCTAAAACAAGACTACATAATTTTTGAGGTTCATTTTAGTTCTAAGGCTGACTGTGTTAACTTCTTAATTGAATATTTCTTATAAGTTTCTTTCTATATCTTTCTATCTAAAAGTAGCTTTTCCCTTTGAGTTTCTTTAGGTTTTCTATTAACTGATAAAGCAACGTAAAACAATTAAAATTGTTTTAATACCCATTTTTAATGTCAAGACATTATAAAATACTTAGCTTTTATAAAGCAATTGTGAATACCTTTGATGAATCAAGAAGATGTACTTCAGGCTTTTTGGTCCCCTTTTTATTTTGCATAGGTGGATCAAATTATAAAAGATTATCTTTTCTAGAAGCAGCAGCATCACAGTCTAGTGATCATTAAAAAAAATGAGTTAGGAGTCCAGGCATGGTGGCTCATGCCTCTAATCCCAGCACTTTGGGAAGCCAAGGAGGGAGGATTGCTTGAGATCAGGAGTTCAAGACCAGCCTGGGCAACATAGCCAGACCCCATCTCTACAAAAAATGAAAAAATTAGCTGGACAAGGTGGTGAGCATCTGTAGTCCCAGCAACCCGGGAGTCTGAGGTGGGAGGATCGCTTGAGCCCAGGAGTTTGAGGCAGCAGTGAGCTATGATCATGCCACTACACTCCAGCCTGGGTGGCAGAATGAGACCCTGTCTTGAAAAAAAAAAAAAAAAAAAAGACTTAGATGCTACTTTTCTGACAATTCAGTGTGATAAAATCCTTTATAAAATATTGATAGCTAATTTTCTGGATTATACTAGAATGGAACCAAGTAGTTGAAGAGGAGATCAACTTGTTTTGATTCAGAAACAATGGATACACTAGAAAGACTACATGATTGTTAACAATGGAAAAGGGTTTATATTTATTGAATGAATAAGCATCTGGAAAAGCAAATTAAAGTAAATTAGTCTTGGTAAGAGGTGGTTTAAGACTGGTATAGGATTTTGAAGTGCTTTTATGATTTTTATTTAAAAAATGTGAACCCTGTTTAAGGTAAATATGGGGATTAATTAATAAAGAAGTGGGAAGAACAATTTGATAGTTTTTTTAGGGGAAGCTTTATCTAATTAAGTAGTTAATTACTTTTCTGAGGCAACTTTTTTATCCCTGTCCATTTTCCTTCTTCCAGAAGAAGTTGTTCTTGATCTGAAAAGTTTGGTATATTAACAAGAAAATTGAAATTTAAGTGTAGATATATACTAAATTATGATTTGTTCAGGGCTTTCTTAATTCAGTTCTCAAGTATGAATTTCTCAAGTATGAATTTCTTGGGTAGAAAATTCTCAAGTATGAATTTCTTTTCTAGCAATCGCAGAGCCTGTTTTTGCTGTGGTCAAAGCTGACTGATAGACTGTGGTTTAAGTCAACTTATTCAAAAATGTCTTCAGCCCTGCTGGTCGAGACAAGAAATCTTTATGGGGTAGTTGGAGCTGAAAGCAGGTTAGGCATCTATTAAAACATCACAGAACAGGTTAGACTGTGGTTTGAAGAAATAGATATTCCCCCATGTTTAACTGAGTTTATGTGCCTAAGTCTTCAAAATGGGGTTTATAGTATCAAGTGAGGCTGTTTGGTTCTTCTAAAAAACATACTTTCATTTTCTGACACACGGTTAGACTTTATGCTAGGTACATGCTATTTTTTTAAAGCTCTTTTTCTAATAGGGCAACCATTTATAAAAATAATCTGTTTCAGCCGGGCGTGGTGGCTCTCGCCTGTAATCCTAGCACTCTGGGAGGCCGAGGTGGGAGGATTGCTTGAGCTCAGGAGTTTGAGACCAGCCTGAGCAAGAGTGAGATCCTGTTTCTACTAAAAAAATAGAAAGAAATTAGCTGGACAACTAAAAATATATATATAAAAAATTAGCCGGGCATGGTGGCACATGCCTGTAGTCCCAGCTACTTGGAAGGCTGAGGCAGGAGGATTGCTTGAGCCTAGGAGCTTGAGGTTGCTGTGAGCTAGGCTGATGCCACGGCACTCTAGCCTGGGCAACAGAGCGAGACTCTGTCTCAAAAAAAAAAAAAAATCTGTTTTACTAAATATATTAAACCTTATAAAATTGACAGTTATAAAATTTGGGAATGTTAATAATTTACCTTCCTATCTTAAAGGATTCAAATTGACTGTTTTTCTCTCCTTGTTTTGTCTTTTAACTTGTAATGATATAATGGCATGCCTCAGTCATTTTAAGTACAGAGTTTGGTGTACCTCCTAGCCAACTGTTTTGTTAAAAGCTCTGATTTTCCCAAGGTGTTGGGAGAATATATACTGATAAGTAATATATACTATATATCTTCAATAAGATGCGAAGAACTAAAAAGCCTCTTTAACGTGTAGTTCTATAATTTTTTTAATAGCTAAAGATTTTATTTTTTTAACCACTTATTTTTGTTAGATCTTTTCTTAAAATGTTATTTTACTTTCTATTTTAATAAAAACAAAAATTTCTGAGTAACATATTGAGAGGTTTCACATTTAGTAACTGAGTTACTGAACACAGAGTATTTAATTGCTTAGAGATCTTTAGAGATAATCTATTTAGACATGTTTCTTTGCAGATTTCCAAAATCTAATAATTCAGGGAACAAACTTGGTTCAGAATTCTGAAATGCTGACATGAATTATATTTGGGTGGGCTGTCCAGTCCCTCTTCCCTTTTTTTCGGTCTGTTTCTGCTTTTTTCCTTAGGTCTGCACCTGTTCAGCATTTGGCAGGATGGCAAGTGGAGGAGCAGCAGGGTGAAACTGACACAGTTCTGGTGAGTTTCACTTTGCTGCTCCTCCTGATTCTCAGGGAAAGAATTTTGTTACTTTCTATTGGAAAACATCCATCTCCAAGTGAATCCTTAAGATGAAATGCTAATATTATTCCTTTGGGATTGACTCAACTATTTGTATGTGTTCTACTTACTCCAGTCTGCAGCGGCTCTTTGTGTTGGAGTTGGGAGTTTTGCTGATCCAGATGACCTACCCGGGCTGGCACACTTTTTGGAGCACAGTAAGATCTTGTAAAATATCATTCCAGGGTGTGTTTGTTTCCTTCTAAATTTGTATGAGTTTTTTTCAAAGATAAGTAATTGGTTTGATAGAATTATGATATATTCAACAAGAGAAAAAGGCTAAGAAAAAAATCTTTGATTTATGAATGTCATAGGGAGCCACTTTAATCTCCTTCAGTGGGCTTATATTGAGAATTAGTATAAAACCACTTAGAAAACTACTTTAAAATGTAGGTGTTATTTTTATTTAGGTATGGTAAAGCTAATACATCAGAAGATTGCTATTTTCCAGGAATTGGCTAGTCCTGGGAGGGGCAGTCTCTTCCAGGATTAGCAAGGCCCCGAGATGTCAAAGCATCAGAAATGCAGAAAATAAAAAAGCATGATTGACATAAAAACAAAACAAAATAGAAACTTCAGTTTATTATGAATGTACTTGAACAAAACCTATGTGGAATATTATATATAATTATAAATATTTAAATCCATATTTGTTTTTCTGAATTACTCATTTTTTATATTCTAGTTTTCTAAGCTATTTGAGGATAAACTTCTCATTTTATGAATTTTTATAGTAGCAGATAATCTTCATATATACTTCTTAAATTTTAGCCTTTTTATAAATCAATTACATGTTTTTCGTATCTTTAAAAATGTAATGTTTGGGTTTTTTTAGTATAAAAGTAATATATGAGCATTATAGAAAGTTATAAAAATAGAAGTATAATGAAGAAAGTAAGTATTATCCAGACATAACCATTGTTAATGTGTTGGTCTATATTCTTTCAGTTTTGCCATCCATATAACAAAGTTTATCCTCGATAATAAAAAATATTGTCTATATCTTTGTGTTCTGTGGCTTTGTGTTCTTTCCATTTAGTGGTATTCATGGGTAGTTTGAAATATCCAGATGAGAATGGGTTTGATGCCTTCCTGAAGAAACATGGGGGTAGTGATAATGCTTCAACTGATTGTGAACGGACAGTCTTTCAGTTTGATGTCCAGAGAAAATACTTCAAGGAAGCCCTGGATAGGTAACTAACTCAAAGTGTATTTTTATTTTAATTATTTAATAATTCTTTACAAATGGAAATATTGGGCATGTTCTATGGTATTTCTTTTCAAGTAATTTCAAGTAAGAGCATGCTATTAAATAAATATACATTGGCCTTCATCCTGTAATACATTGTATTAAATATTAAATGGAAACTTTTTTATTTTAATAGATTAGGGTGTACAACTTGAATTCTCTTACATGTAAGTATTGTAACATAATGGTGGTGAAGTCTGAGTCTTTGGTATATCCACACTTGAATAGTGTACATTGTACTCCATAGGTATAAACTGAAACTCTTAAACATCCTTTGAGTTTTGTTAATGATGCATTCTCTATTGACTCATTATTGACAATTAATTTTAATTTAGTAGAAAATATGGAAAAACAAAGAAACAAAAAAGGAATAAGATTACCTCTAATCTTACAGTATAGAGATAACCAGAGTTAATGTTTTGGTATATAGCCATCTATCTTTTTTAATGTATATAGAATCATGTTGTTAATATTAATACCTTTTAATAACCTGCAATTCTAAACAAGATATAGGATTTAACTTATATAATTTGTATGTAAATTATATAATAAAACATGCATTTAAGTGATTATATATTATTTACATTATATAGAAATACCATAAGGTATTCAACCAGTTACACTTTTTGGAGAGTTGAGTTATTTCTAGTACCATAATGCTGTAATGGCTGTGATGAATATTCTAATCTCTGTGTACATCCTTTTTTTTTTTTAATTTTGGAGTCAAAATCTTGCTCTGTCATGTAGGCAGGAGTGCAGTGGCCCCTGTCATAGCTCACTGTAACCCTGAACTCTTGAGCTTCATCCCCCCCACCTCACCCTCCTGAGTAGCTGGGACTATAGGTGCACACCACCATGCCTGGCTAATTTACTCATTTTTTTTAGAGATGGGATATGGCAATGTTGCCTAGGCTGGTCTTGAACTCCTTGGCCTCAAGTGATCCTCTCACTTCAAGCCTCCCAAAGTGTTGAGATTACAGGTGTCAGCCACCACACCTGGCTTTTTGTGTATATTCTTAATTATTATTTATTTATTTTTTTTTAGAGTTTGTCTTATTGCATGACATTTGCATAAGAAAAATATTATTGAAAACTGTAAGGCATCATGCAACCATTGATAAGCTAATTATTAACTAACTGTACACTTAAAATAGGTGGACATACAATCTAAAATTTAAAAACTAACTAGTTCCAAAAAAGTATATAAAAAATTTAACATGATGAGCTTTTAAATATGGTTGATATTTGTAGTTTCATGTTATTAAAAAGTACTTCAAATGTACTCCTTGAAAGTCATTCTTTATAAATGGCGCTGGGGTAATGTCAGATTATAAACTGTAAAAACTAATTACTTTTATGGAATTAGAAAACTAATAGTGTGATATTCAAACTAACTTGAATCAGTTTTCAATTCTCACTCAAATCAATTTGATATAATATTAATAATCTAAAAAACATCTGTTTTATAAGAAACAAAAATCTATTGAATTCAAGTTATGCATGTTGAGTGATCAAATCTCTGAGCAGGCCTGAATGTCGAGACCTGGAACCAACACAGGTCGGTGTTAATGTACCGCGCCATCCAGCGGAAGCCCTCTCCATAACCTTGTCTGTTGAGCACACTGCACATGAAAACTTCTAGGGGTCAGGCATTCATTTCTTTCAGAGATACACTGCCATTTCTTGTTGTCTGACCATATAAACCAAATATTTCTCTTAATCTCTCTTCACTGATGGCTTCAGGTCTGTCGATCTTATTCCCAAAAATCAGTATAGGCACATTAGCAGTGGTTTCATCTGTCATTAGTGAATCAAGTTCTTCTTTTGATCTAGCAGCCTTTCATGGTCTGCACAGTCCACCAAAAATACAATGCCATTGATAGCAGGAAGGTAGTTTTTCCACACTCTTCGAGCTTGAATATGTCTACCCAGATCAAAAGTTGTAAAGTCATGCCAGCAGTGATCAGTTCTTCTGAAGTGGGATGTAATGTTGGGACATGTTGTCCAGGTCTGTCATCTTTTAGCATGTGTAGCAATGTTGTTTTTCCCGCATTATCTAATCCAAGAAATACCAATTTACCAATTTTCTTATATAATCCTAAAAACTGTAGCACACTGCTGAAACCACTGTAAATCCAATCAAATATGAAGGACATATCCAATTCTGATAAGGCCTGCAATTGGAGAGAACACAATCCCCTGCTTAGCGTTGGCCCTACGCTTGGAGACCAGACTGTAAAAAGCTTAATTATTTTTTTAAGTTCTAAGAAGTGAAATTTCTGAGTATATTTGCATGTATATTTTTAAGGCTTTTTAAAAAAGCTTTGGACACTCATTGCAAAATTGTTTTTGAAAATTGCAAAAAGTTTGTGTCAGTGCACTATTAACAATTTGATATTATAAAGTTGCAGACCAAAGTCTACACTGGAAAAAAGGAGTCACTTTTTACCAAACTCTAGATAAATGTCAGATTACAATGTAAAAAAAGAAATCTTGAGGTTGTCAGTATAATGTAAGCTCCTTGAGAGCAAGAGATTTTTATTTTTGTTGATATATCTGCAACATTAAGAATTTGGTAGACACTCAAATATTTGTTGAATGAATTAATGCAGTTCTTTTATAGCAAAAATTACCATAAAATCAAAAGATAATGACCAAAAAATTATCAAAACATGACAACGGTCCGATTTTCTCAGAGAAATAGTCTCTTAAGAGTTTAATTTTGCTGGGTGCAGTGGCTCACACCTTTAATCCCAGCACTTTGGGAGGCCAAGGCAGGAGGATTACTTGAAGCCAGGAGTGTGAGACCAACCTGGGTGACATAGGGAGACCCCCACCTCTAAAAAAAATTTAGAGTTTAATTTGATCTACAGAAATCTTTTGGGTGTATTCCCATAAATTGAAAGCATATGCCACTATTTTCAATGGAATAAATAAATATTTATGTGTTCCTGAACCCCCAAGTTAACAACTTTTATGCTAAAAGAATCCCAAAATCCCATTAAAAATTGACAAAGATATTTTGAAATGTTATTTATAATAGAATGCAACATGGCAGATTTTCTTTATTATTTCTGTAATATGACTATTAACCTGTGTTTAGTCAACTGTTTCATGGCTATCATTAATTGTTTACTAAAGGACATGCTTACAAAGTGTATATTTTATATTCATTGTTTGGTAGTCAAACCTTTAATGCCAAAAACCAAATAGAGGAATAGAGACAAAATAAATCAATGAAAGCAATGTAAATGATGCCTGAGATTGTCTTTCCTATAAACTCACAAAAGATCGGGAATATTTCTTTTATTTATTTATTTATTTATTTTTTGAGACAAAGTCTCACTCTGTTCCTGGGCTAGAGTGCCGTGGTGTCAGCCTCGCTCACAGCAACCTCAAACTCCTGGGCTCAAGCAATTCTTCTGTCTCAGCTTCCCAAATAGCTGGGACTACAGGCATGCACCACCATGCTGGGCTAATTTTTTCTATATAGTTTTAGTTGGCCAATTAATTTCTTTCTATTTTTAATAGAGACAGGGTCTTACTCTTGCTCAGGCTGGTTTCGAACTCCTGACCTTGAGTGATCGCCTCAAGCTCCCAGAGTGCTAGGATTACAGGCGTGAGCCACCGCGCCCGGCCTATATTGTTTTTATAGGTAGATCTTTCAATAAAATGGTTAACATTCAGTCAAAAAATAAGCAGGTGCACAGGAAAATAAAACCACATGAGTGAGAACAGATAACACAAAAAGATTCTTATACATCTCAAGCACTGGAATAGTTACACAAAAGTTATAAAAATAATTACACTTTCTATTTTTAAATAAATAAAGGACAAACTTAAATATGCTTGCAAGGAACATGCTTGCAAGAAACTGTCAGATGTGACCTAGGAGATTTGAAAAATGACAACATCTAGAACTAAAAGATGATAAAAATTAAAAACATAATGGACAGGCATAAGAAAAAAGTAGACATAGCTGAAAACAGAATTCGTAAACTGAAAGATAGGCCAGAAGAAATTAACCCAAATATAGCATAAAGAGAGAAAAAAACCATAAAAAGGACAGAAAAAGGATATGAGGCATAGAAGATGGAGTGGAACTGTCTCATATTTATTTACTTGGAGTTCTAAAAGGAAAGGAGAGAAAAATTGAGTAGAGACAATATTTGAAGGGTCAATCACTGGAAGATTTTCAGAACCTGATGTAAGACATTAAATCAGAAGTTAAAGAAGTCTAACAACTTCCAAATGTATACATGAGAAGAAATCCACATGTACCGACACATACAGAAAAATTTCTTTAAAGGAATACTAGTTACACTGATAGATGACTACTCAGTAGCAATAATGGAAGCTAAAAGACAGTGGGATATATCCTCAATGTTCTGAAAGAATATAACTACCAACCAACCACAAATTCTACACTAAACAAAAATATCTTTTAAGAATGGTAGTTGGGGAATCTTTATAATTCACCAATTTACCTGTGACACGTTTTTGTGGAAATATATTCATTTTCCTACAGCCATATTGGAAGGGAGATTTTCTCTATTTCTCTGAGATTCTTTTCCCCAGTAACATTTTTAAGGCTAAGCCCTAGAATCCCATTTGTTATCACTCAAAAGAAAAGAAGAGATCTGAGAAACTTACCACACACTCACTAGAGCAAAAAAAAAAAAAAAAGTAAAGAAGAATGTTTAACAAATGTCAAAACTGATTTGACACTAGACAAAATAAATAACAAATAACAAAACAAAACAAGTAACAATAACAAAAAGAATGGTAGTAAGCCGGGCATGGTGGCTCATGCCTGAGAGATCCCAGCTACTCAGGAGGCTGAGGTGGGAGGATCATTTCTGGTCAGGAGTTTGAGACCAGAGTAGGCAATATAGACACATGTCTAAAAAAATTTAAAAATTATCTGGTGTAGTGGCATATGCCTGTAGTCCCAGCTACTTGGGAGGCTGAGGTGGGAGGATTACTTGAGACCAGGAGTATGAGACTGCAATGAACTATAATTGCACCAGTGCACTTCAGCCTGGGAGGCAGTGAGATCTCATTTCTAAAAAATAATAAGGATTTAAAAATTAAAAAAAAAGAATGATAGTAAGATAGATTTTCAGACATACAACTGAGGGAGCTTGCCCCCAGCCAACTTACTCATTGAAAGAAATTCTAAAGAATTAATTTTAGGCAGAAAGAAAATGAAGGTCAGAGATGCAAAAAAAGAAGAAGAAAGTAATTTTATATGAGTGGATATAAATGAGCACTGATTACTCAAAATAATTATGAAGTTTAAAAACTAAAGAATTAAAATACACAATAGCATAGTAGTCAGAAGTGATAATAAATGGAGAAAAAGTTTTGTAAGGTATTGATTCACAGTAAACATTCATAAATTAAAGGATACATGTAGTAATATTTTTAGGGTAACTTTTAAAAGAACAGAATTTGAGCATAAAACTTCCAATCCAGTAAAGGAAAAACATTTGGCATGATTTTTAAACATAATCAATTCGAAGAAGAAAAAACGGGGGAAACAAAAACAGAACAAGTGGGACAAACAGTACAAAGTAGTATGGGGGTAGATATAGACCCAAATGTATTAGTATTTCCATTAAATGTAAATGAACTAACTTCCAATTAAAAGACAATGCCAGGCTAAATTTTTAAAAAACCAAACAGTTTCAAGACTTAAATATAAGGATACAGAAAGGTTGAAAGTAAAAGAGTCATAAAGTGATATGCCATGCAGATACCAACATGAAGGCCAATGTAGTTATATTGGTATCAGATAAAATAGACTAAGGCAAAAAATTTTGCTATTGCTCAAGAAGCTCCCTTCATATTGATAAAACTTTAGGAAGACAGTTGTTTCCAATATGAGCACACCTAATAACCTCAAAATAAATAAAGCATACAAATATAAGTAGAAATACACAGATAACCAACCACAGTGGGAGATTTAACACTCCCTTCTCAGTAATTGTTAGAACAACCATAAGGAAAATCAGTAAGGACATAGAAGCTTGAGACAAGACTACCAGATTTTATTAATATTTTATGGACATATATAGAATGCCTACCGAACAACTTCAGACTACAAATTTTATTCAAGTGCAATGTAACATTTTAAAATGTTACCGTATTTTAAGCCATAAATTCAGTTTCAAATTTCAAAGCATGAAAATCATATAAATTATGTTTTTCAATTATAGTATACAATTTAAGTTTAGCTAGAAATCAGTACCTGAAAGACAACTGGAGTATTCCCTTATGTTTGGAAATTAAGAAATACACTTCTAGGCCTGGTGCGGTGGCTCACGCCTGTAATCCTAGCTCTCTGGGAGGCCGAGGTGGGCGGATTGTTTGAGCTCAGGAGTTCGAAACCAACCTGAGCAAGAGCGAGACCTCATCTCTACTATAAATAGAAAGAAATTAATTGGCCAACTAATATATAGAGAAAAAAATTAGCCGGGCATGGTGGCACATGCCTGTAGTCCCAGCTACTCGGGAGGCTGAGGCAGAAGGATTGCTTGAGCCCAGGAGTTTGAGGTTGCTGTGAGCCAGGCTGACGCCATGGCACTCACTCTAGCCTGAGCAACAAAGAGAGACTCTGTCTCAAAAAAAAAGAAATACACTTCTAAGAAAATCTAGATAAAAGGGGAAAGCATGACTGAAATTGAAATTATTTTAAACTGAATTATAAAAGTATTGTAAAGCAAAAGTTGTGGTATGCAGCTACAGTAGTCCTTAGAGGAAAATGTGTAACTTTTAATGTACATGCTAGACAAGGAAAAAGGCTGAAAATTAATCAGCTAGTTATCCATCTCAACAAGTCTGAATGACTGGCAAAATATACCAAAAGAAAGTAGAAGGAAATGCTAAAAATCAAAGCAGAAATAAAATAAGACAACTGTTTTATTGCTTTGATGAGATAAAACAAAGTGACATCAGCAGGAATGGTGAAGTAAGGACCTCTGGAAACCTCTCTTCCATAAAAGCAATGAGAACATTGCCAGAAATGGTCAGAATTAATTATTTAAAGAACTCTGAAATTTAAACAAAGGTGTACAGCAAACCAAAGAAAAGTGGCTGAATCTTAGTATAACCACAAACTTTGTGGCATTTTAACTTGCCCTGTTTCTATTCCCCTCCCCTTTTGGCTCCACAGTATTCTTAAAAACTAAGAGTTCCTATAACAACATTAAAAACCAGCAGCTTAGCTGCTATTGGAGGGGACAGGATAGGTTTGGAATTCTCTAAAAACATTATTCTTGGAGAATTGGCATTATTTGAACTGTCTGCCACTTCACTGGGAAGCCCCATTTGCAGGGCATTTCTTTATTTGACCTGATTGGGAATTCATCCATTGCAAAAATCTTTTTCGGAGGTGGGGGAGAGTGGGGAGAGGAAGGGTGGCATTTACCTGAAATATTTAGTGGCAGTTGCTTAACTTTGTGGCTGCCTGAGGCAGTGGATAACAATTAGCGCAAACAATAGACTAACTACAAAGCTCAAAGAAAAACAACTGGGAAAGGAGATGTCCACTGGGGCTTTGAAAAGTCCAAACTTTTCAGGCCGGGCGCTGTGGCTCAAGCCTGTAATCCTAGCTCTTGGGAGGCCGAGGCGGGCGGATTGCTCAAGGTCAGGAGTTCAAAACCAGCCTGAGCAAGAGCGAGACCCCGTCTCTACTATAAACAGAAAGAAATTAATTGGCCAACTGATATATATATATATAAAAATTAGCCGGGCATAGTGGCACATGCCTGTAGTCCCAGCTACTCGGGAGGCTGAGGCAGAAGGATCACTCGAGCCCAGGAGTTTGAGGTTGCTGTGAGCTAGGCTGATGCCACGGCACTCACTCTAGCCTGGACAACAAAGTGAGACTCTGTCTCAAAAAAAAAAAAAAAAAAAAAGTCCAAACTTTTCTTGGGAATTAAGAAGGCCGTGTACATGCATAGGGATATGCCATGTCCAGAGCTGTTTACATGCTCAATAAAGACCTGAGAAGGCCTTAAGCTCTCACCTTGATTGACCTTAAATCTCTTTGCAAGCAGGATGCAGTGGGTAAGGCAGAGTTGTAAACTGCCTGGCTGAGTGCTGCTAAAGGTATGTCTCAGTATGTATACAGAGCTCTTTGGCAAGGCTGGGAGATTTCTTGATTCCAGGCATTTAAGGAAATCTCTGTGCAGCCAGTAATTACCCCTAAGCTAACCAAGCGGAGACTTCAGTGGCCACACTTTTCAGAGAATATAGACTTTACAGAATTCGTTTAGGAATAAATAAATAAATAGCACCACCACCAACAAACTCAATAACAACCAACCTTGGGGATAGGAGTAGATCTTGATTTCCAGAGTTGCCATATTAGATTATTTAAAATAATGTTTTCAACAGAAAATTATGGGAAATATAAAGAAACAAAGTATGGCCTATACACAGGAAAAAAAGCAGTTGATAGACCCTGTCTTTGAGACAGCCCAGATGCTCAACTTACTGAACAGTATCTTTAAACCAGCTATTTTAAACATGTTCAAAGAACTTAAGAAAATCATGTCTAAAGAACTAAAGGAAAGTATGACAATGATGTCTCACCAAATAAATACTATAAATTAAAAGAGACAAATTATTAAAAAGAAGCAAATGGAAATTCTAGAGTTGAAAAGTATAATAACTAAAATGAAAAATTCATCAGAAGGGCTCAACAGCAGATTTGAACTGGCAGAAGAATAAATCAGTGAATTTGAAGATCAACCAATTGAGATTATCCATTCTAGGGATCAGAAAGTAGGGGGCAAGGGGGAAGAAGGAAAATAAACTGAGCATCAGAGACCTGTGGGATACCATTAAGTGTACTAACATATTCATCATGAGAGTTCTAAAAGGAGAGCAAAGAAAGGGGATGAAAGAATTGTTTAATAATGACCAAAATCTTCCTAAATTTGATCAAAGATAAGAATTTATACATTCAAGAAGCCCCACAGATTCCAAGAAGAATAAATAAAAAGACACTCATAAGACACATAATCAATATGTCAGACGCCAAAGACAAAGACTCTTGAAAGCAGCAAGAAAGGAGCAACTCATCACAAGCGATCCTTCTGCCTCAACCTTGGAGTAGCTGGCACTAGAGACATGTGCCACTGTGCCTGGCTTTCAATCGTATTTTTATTTATTTAGTGAAGAAATTTTGTTAGTAATCAAAAGCTTTCTAAAAGAAGGCATACACCCTCTTGGCTGTGGAGAAAGAGCTGGGAAGAAGGCTTAGCCTGGCTCTTGAGAGAAAGAGCACTCTGGCCAGCCCCAAGCCTCCATGGCCATGAATGGAGCTGAGTACATGGGTCCCAGTGATCAGGTGACCTTTCAGTGCTTCCATCTCCTATCTTCCTTGTGTGTGGGAGGGACCCAGGAAGCCCTGGTCTCACACATGCAGTACCCAATGCCCTGCACAGAGCCACTCAGCAGGAAAAAAGTGGAATAATCTGAGAGAAAGAGGTGAGCCTCACCATGGTGGGTGATGAGTATGCTGATCTGAACCTGAGGCATCTGAAGGCCTCCAAGAGAAGTGTGCTGGGAAATAACTTTTGTGAGTACTTCACCAATGATCCTCCTTGCATAGTCCTGGACAAGATGGAATTCAGGGGCTTCTGTGTGTTGAGCATGATGAGTGGTCCAGATGCTGGTATGGTGTCTGCACGAGGGGTGACTTTCTCATGCTGATTTGTGGACAGGGAACCCCTCTCCCCCAAATCCCTGCCTCACTGACTGCCTTGCCTCTATCTTCTTATATCATCATTACACTTAGCCTACCTAGCCCTAGTAGGTAGTCAATGGCTCTTTGGAACCCTGCCATGGTCAATGGTGGGAGGAGGGCAGGGCACCTTGCCTCTGCTCTCCCAGCTGTCCTCCTGTTTCAAGCTTGACCTGGGGGCTTTGGGGTAGGCTATGTTCTGTGGGCAGGCTGTCCCTGCTGGAGCTGGGCACTTCAATGGCCCCAGGACCTGGTAGGTGGATCCTGCATGGCTTAGTCCAAGCCAGTAAAGGACTGTGATGAGTGGTTGTGTCTCTGTTCTCTTGTGCCTGGACTCATTATATAGAACTTTGCCCTGTGGGTCTGCCCACTCCCTGAGGGAGCCTAAGGCGTGGAGAGAACCCTCTGAGGCAGAGCCAGCACCCTACACCTATGTATGGAGTAGAGGTAGACTCTTAAAATTTATCGGCGCTTGTGATTATTGATACTTGTGGTGCTTTCAAAGGAAAGGACAAGGGGTAAGAGGGCTGGAGCCAGAGCCCTCATATGGGCTACCTTTCTTTTTAAAAAAGAAAACAAAGAAAAGTATATGCCCAGATGGCTTCTTGGTGAATTCTACTAAGTGTTTATCTTTCTTTTCTTTTTTCTTTTTTTTTTTAGCATCCTGGTCTGAAGATCTACTAAGTGTTTAAATAATTAATATTAGTACTTCACAAACTCTTTCAAAAAATAAAAGAGAACACACTTCCTAACTCATTTTATATTGAACAAGTATTACTCTGATACCAAAAACAATGACATCACAAGAAAAGAAAACTATAGGCCAATATTCCTTATGAATATAGATATTAAAATCCACCACAAAAATTCCAAACTGAATCCTGTATTATATAAAAAAGATTACTTACCATTATCAAGTGAGATTTATCCCAGGAATGCAAGGTTAGTTCACCATATGAAAATTAAACAATATAGTGTCATTAATAGAAGAAAGGACAAAAACATATGTCCATATATCATCTTGATATAAACAGAAAAACATTTGGCTAAATCCAATACCATTTTGCAATAAAAATACTTAATAGGCTAGGAATAAAAAATTAACTTCAACCTGATAAAGGGCATCTATGAATATCCCATAAATATCATATCAGTGGTAAAAGATTGAAAGCTTTCCCCTAAAAATCAGGAAAAAGACAAGGATTTCATTTCTCACCACTTCTATTCAACATTGTAGTGGAAGTTTTAGTAAGGGCAATTAGACAAGAAATAAAAGGCATGCAGTATGGAAAGGAAGAGGTAAAAATATTTCTCTTTACAGATGACAGTATTTACATTCCTGTTATTTACAGATTCCATATTTACAAATTCTCCTATTCACTAAAAATTTATTTGAAATTCCAAAATCTATACTTGTGGTACTTTCACAGTCATTCATGGACATGTGCAGAGTGATGAATGAGTTGCCAAGCATATACATTCCCAGCTGAGGTTGAACTCTTTGACGCTTTTGTTTCAGTTCTCATACAGAGGTGACCAGAATATGAAGATGGTAGGCAGTATAATGTAGTGCAAGAAACTCTGGCTCTCGAGTTAGTGGGATGGGGTTTGAATCCCCATCTGGCACAGCGGGACAGCCTGAAACAAATTATTTAACACTTCTGGACCTCTCTTTTGTAATATATAGAAAATAGAGTCTAGGCCGGGTGCGGTGGCTCACGCCTGTAATCCTAGCACTCTGGGAGGCCGAGGCGGGTGGATCACTCGAGGTCAGGAGTTCGAAACCAGCCTGAGCAAGAGTGAGACCCTGTCTCTACTATAAATAGAAAGAAATTAATTGGCCAACTAATATATATAGAAAAAATTAGCCGGGCATGGTGGTGCATGCCTGTAGTCCCAGCTACTCGGGAGGCTGAGGCAGCAGGATTGCTTGAGTCTAAGGATTTGAGGTTGCTGTGAGCTAGGCTGATGCCACAGCACTCACTCTAGCCTGGGCAACAAAGCGAGACTCTGTCTCAAAAAAAAAAAAAAAAAAAGAAGAAGAAGAAAAAGAAAATAGAGTCTACTGTGATAAGATACCTTTAGGATTTAAGATTGTAATCTTGTAATCTGTGTGAGAGTTTTATGTGTGTATATAAGTATGTACATATTCCTCTAGGACAGATGGTTCAGTATTCATTCTCTAATTCAGTGGTCCTGGCAACTGTAGAAAATGTAACTACCACAAATACCAAGAACTTTCTATATGTAGAGAATCCTACAGAACCCATAAAAGAACTGTTAGACCCAGTATACAGTTCAGCAAGGTTGTAGGATATAAGATCAGTGTACAAAAGTCAATTAAATCAATTGTAATGTTTTGGGTGTTTTTTTTTTTTTTTAAGAGTTGGGGGTCTCTCTGTGTTGCCCAGATCCCCAGGCTGGAGAACAGTGGCCATTCACAGCCATGGTCGTAGCATACTACAGCTGTGAACTCCTAAGCTCAAGCAATCCTCCTGCCACAGCCTCGGAGTAGCTAGAACTAGAGACATGTGCCACTGTGCCTGGCTTTCAATTGTATTTTTATTTATTTATTTGTTTTTTAAGAGATGGGGTCTCTGTTGCTCAGGCTGGAGTGAAATGGCACAATCATAGCTCACTGCAGTCTCTAACTCCTGGGCTCAAACAATCCTCTCGTCTCAGCCTCTCTGGTAGCTGGGACTATAGGTGTGCACTACCATGCCTGGCTAAGTTTTTAAAAAAATTTTTTTGTAGAGTCAAGGTCTTGCTATGTTGCCCAGGCTGTTCTTGAACTCCAGGCCTTAAGTGATCCTCCTGCCTCAGCCTTCAGAAGTGCTGGGATTATAGTTGTGAGCCACCACACCTAGCCTCAGTTGAATATAGAAAAATTAGCTGGGTGTGAGGGTGTGTGCTTGTAGTCTCAGCTTCTCAGGAGGCTGAGGCAAGAGGATTGCTTGAGCCTAGGAGTCTGAGGATGCAGTGAGCTATGATGACACCCCTGCACTCTAGCCCAGGTGACAGAGTGAGACCCTGTCTCAAAAAAATATACTACTACTACTAATAAATGTTAACTCATGAGGCTGAACAGAAACACAAATGCCTGTTTTGTTTATTTTTTGTTCAGATGGGCCCAGTTCTTCATTCATCCACTAATGATCAGAGATGCTATTGACCGTGAAGTTGAAGCTGTTGATAGTGGTAAGAGGAGTACTTTTTGTCTTGCTACAGTTTTTTCATTTATCAAACCAGATATTTAGCATATTTATCCATCCTATCATTACACCATTTTATCTTCATATGTTAAAGGACTAAATTGAAATAGATGTGTTATGTTTGTTCCTGAAGTCATTAAATGTCTACATCAGTATAGATTTGAAGTAAATTAAAAAGATGATGAATTTTAGTTTTTTAATCCATTATTTTTTTTGAGTTTTACCTTTGCAGGATAGGAGACTAATTCTTAAAGCAAATACTGGGTGTTAAAACTCTAAAAGTTCACTTACTCTTTTTCCATGAAGAGACATGGGACTTTATACCATCCTGATATTTATATAGCTAATCCTTTTTTTTTTTAACCTAGGTCTGTAGGTGCTTTGTGGCTTGAATTTTGGTATTTCTGGAAACAATTTTGGTGTATTTATGGATAACTAAATACCTGAGCAGGAAGTGCATTTAATTTTCCTTTTTGACTGTTTCTCTTCGAGATTTAAAGAATGAAGACAGTAAGGAAAACTGTGCACTTATATAGGGTGAAGCTTCATTATAAGCTCTATGCTGTAAATATTCCTTATTTACATAGTACTAATAAATATCGCCATTGTAGATTATCCCTGCTTGCTTTATTTAGCATTAGAAACTTGAAATACCAGACTTGGAGGGACTTACACAGTTGTCATTTAAGTTAGGCAATGTCTCTGTATTTATCCTTCTTTTTGTAGTATTTTCCTTCTTTGCTTGATTCAGTGTCTAGTTCTAATGATGATTTATTGCAGTCACTAAGCTGAGTGAACTACAGATGGTGTCTAGAAGCCAACATACCTCTGTTTAACTTACAGAAATGTCTCTAGCTGTGGCCCTCAGTTTATTTGTAAAAGGATAGGATGGTTAGGTTGCTACTAGTAGCTCCTTGAAATCAAGGATTTGTTTTCTTCATTTTTCTTATTTGCCTACCACATTGTTTATCTTAGACTCCATTAAATATCTTTTGAATAGATGAAAACCCAAAACAACTAAGGAAAACTTGAAAAGTCCTTCCCACATTTTGAGACCTAAGAATTATTATCTGTGTTTTAAATGCTTCTAGTATGTTTTCTTTATATAATTTCTAGAGTGGGTTGAAATCAGTCTTTAAAAAAGTAGACCTTTAATTAGATTTTGAATGTTTGTCAGAACATATTTTATTGTGCTTTGAAAAATTATACAGAAACACATAGTACATAGTTTTGGTTTATGCTGAAATTAAGGTAAAGAGCCTTAATTCGTGTTATTTTTGTTATTTGTTTTTAATGATAGGGGACCTAGGTTTTGATTTGTTTTCTGACAATTTTAACTGATGTAATAATTACTTAACCAAGTTTAAAAGCTCAATAATCAGATTTTTTCCTATTCTATTCAGATGTAACAGTCTTCTATCATTCAGGTGTTATTTGTTTCATTTATATCTTTTTAGTTGCTTGTATGCTTGGATGGCCAATTCCATACATAAGGAGATGAAGGGAAGTTCAACAGCTTTGGCAGATTCATCTTCTCATAGGGTCATTTTCCTTCTCCATTATTCATCTCTACTCGCTTATGCAAGAGATTCTTTGTTTCCTGGCTTTTAAATTTATTAATTCATATTAACTTTATTATTTCATCACTGTTTCCTGGATTGATAATCCCGTTTTTGGTCTAATATTTTGATGGAGTGTGTGTGCACCTCCATTTATAAGCTTATGTTTGTACAATGCAAATAGATCTGTTCAATGTTTTAAAATTTTTTTGAATACATTTATTAACAGAAGCTCATGTAACATATTCACAGAGTAGGTTTTTGAAATGGGATTAATTTATTGCTAAAAGAAGATTGTGGACGGTGGCTTACAACTATAATCCTAGCACTCTGGGAGGCCAAGGCAGGCAGATTGCTCAAGGCCAGGGGTTTGAAACCAGCCTGAGCAAGAGCGAGACCCTGTCTCTACTATAAATAGAAAGACATTAATTGGCCAACTAATATATGTAGAAAAAATTAGCCGGGCATGGTGGTACATACCTGTAGTCCCAGCTACTCGAGAGACTGAGGCAGTAGGATTGCTTGAGCCCAGGAGTTTGAGGTTGCTGTGAGCTAGGCTGACGCCACAGCACTCACTCTAGCCTGGGCAACAAAGTGAAACTCTGTCTCAAAAAAAAAACAAGATTGTGGAGAAAAAAATTCTTTTTTTTTTTTTTTTTTTTGAGATAGGGTCTTCCTCTGTCACCCGAGCTTGAGTGCAATGGCGGCACCATCATAGCCCATTACAATCTCCAAACTCTTAGGCTCAAGTGATCCTCCTGCCTCAGCAGCATGTGCCACCATATCCAGCTAATTTTTTTTTTTAAATTTTTTATAGGGATAGGGCCTTACTATTGCCCAGGTTGATCTCAAACTCCTGGCCTCAAGAGATCCTCCCGCCTTGGGATCTCACAGTGCTAGGATGATAGGTGTGAGCCACCACACCCAGCCTTATTTTTAATAATTGACTCTTTGTTTTAATGATAATTCCTACTCTCACATAAACAGGTATATTTACCTGCATAGTATGTCTTAGTGATTGAGATGAGGGGGTACGTCCAAAGTCCTTTTTTATCCAATCAAGTAGCAGTGTGGTCTCTGAGTGTTTAGATATTTATATTCTACTAAAGTTTTTTTGGGGTCTTAAATCAATTTTTTTGTGGATACATTTATGTGTCTATGGTATTAGTTACCTGTTACTGCCAAACAAAGTACCGGAAACTTGGTGGCTTAAAAT
The DNA here is from genome assembly GCF_040939455.1 of Microcebus murinus. Taxonomy (NCBI): domain Eukaryota; kingdom Metazoa; phylum Chordata; class Mammalia; order Primates; family Cheirogaleidae; genus Microcebus; species Microcebus murinus. The sequence continues at coordinate 39,417,172 of NC_134105.1, read as the reverse complement.
AAAATTTATTTTCTCATAGTTTTCAGAAGTCAGAAGTCTCAAATGTTTCTGGAAGCAGGGGAGAATCTGTTTCTTGCCTTTTCCAGCTTCTAGATGCCATCTACATTTCTAGGCTATGGCCCCTTTCTCCATCTTAAGTGCCATCAGTATAGAATCTTTTCTCTGACCTCTGCTTCTCTCCTTTACATCTTTTCTCTGACTTTGATCCTCCTGCCTCTCACTTTATAAGGACCTTTGTGATTATACTGGTACTACCTGGATAATGCAAGATCATCTGTCCTTCTCAAGACCCTTAATCACATCTGCAAAGTCCCTTTTACTAGGTAAGATAACATATTCACAGGTATTGAGGATTAGGATGTGGACATCTTTGGAAGGCCATTACTCAACCTGCCATACTTAATAACGGAATTGTTTTTTCTTATGTTGTAGCCATATCTTCATATTTTTTTATAGAGACTTTAAAAAATTTCCTCTGCTGAAGATGTGGATATATTTTTTACTGCCTCATCTTTGATTTAGCCTTTATGGCTTATAATTAAAGTATTTTCTTAAATATGCTTGCTTCTGGTTTCCGTCTCTAGTGTAACGGCTTTATAATTTCTACTCTCTGACCAAGTATAACAATAATGGCCCCAACTCATTTTCTTGGTTCTACCCTTGAACCAGTCTATTGTGCACATTTGTAATCAGAATGAACTTACTAAAAGTCCAAATCTGATAATGCCATTCTCTTGATAAAGCATCCGCAATGCCTTACCATGTCCCATGATAAATAATAATTACTGACATTTATTGGGAACTTATTGTGTGCATTATTGTGGTGGTTATTACCCGCTTTATTCTGGAGTCAGATGCGCTACCGTTGCGCCACGAGGCCTACCCGCTTTATTCTGATTTGACATATGGTGAAACCGAGGCTTAGATGGTTAAATAATTAACCAAAATTACAGAATAAGTTATTTGTCCAAGGATCTATAGTCAATAATGACTGTATGATAGATACCAGGGTCTGTACTTGTACACATGTAATACTTCTTTTCCAAGATCTTACTAGACCCTTTCAAAAATTATTTCATGCTTATTTGTTCTTACTCAGTCTGATCTCTTACCTTTGCTTTGATTCAGAACTTTGTTCAACCATATTAGCTTTCTGTTTTTCAGAGATGCCATTTTCTCCTTCCCTTTTGCTCCTTAGAATGCTTTGTATACTACCCTTTCTCTCTCTTTTCCTTATCCGAGAAAAACTCCTATTTGTCCTTCAAGTCTCAGCTTGAGTCACCCCCAGAAAACCTCTCTCTCAGATATCTACCCCCTAAAGTAAATTCACATGCAGAAATAAAACATTAGGTCAGTTAACTCTCCTTATATTTTTTTCTTTGTTTTTTGTCTTACATATACTAAAAATTTTGAGTTTATGTGCTTTTAAATCAATGTATTTTAAAAATTAATTTGATAGTACGTCATTAGAGTGCAGTTTTATAGAATTAACAAGGAACATGAGAAGAAACAAATTTTAAGCAAGAGATACAAGTATAATAATTTTATGAAACTTAGAATTTCAAGGAGTTTGCAATATAGCCTAGCAGCCACAAAATCCTAAAATGGAACACTAGTTTTTTCAAGTGCTAAGAATCATTTAATCTAATGTTTTCATTTATAAATGTGAAAACCAAAATAAATATAATAGTAATATTTTACTGAGGTTTCATATATGTCAAGCATATGCACCCACCTAAGCATGCACCCCCACTCCTGATCTGCTTATCTTGCTTTACCCTTTAGTTCCCCCAAAATGATCATTTTCTAATATATCACATAATTTACATATTTATTAGTCTACATTCCTTGTACTTTTTCATATTAACCCTATGTGTGTAAGCACTTAACCACAGTGAATTTTAATTTCCCACTGGACTCTAAGTGCCTTCAATCATTAAACAACTCCACTGGCCACTATGCTATGTTTGATTTCATTGAGGTCTTTTTTTGTCTTAAAGCCTTTGAGCTTACAATTTTCACATGTAGAAAACTCTTCCCCTAGATATTCTTATGACATGATCCTTACATCATTTGGCTTTCTACTCACTTGTTACCTCCTCAGAGAGGCCTTCTATAATCACCCTGTCATCACTCTTCATTCCTTTACCCAGCTTAATTTTTTTATAGTACCCATCACTAACTGTGACATTATGTTAAAATTTATTTGTTGGTTTATTTATTGTTTGTCTCCTGTACTAACATGTAAACTTATTGAGGACAGAGACTTGGTCCTTTTTATTCACATTTCTACCTCCAGCAAATATTTCAGTAGTACCTGATACACAGTAGGTGTTCAGTGCATATTTGTTGAAAGAATATATCTCATTTAATCCTTATAAGAATCATATGAGCTAGGTACTATTAACTCCATTTTACAGATGCAGAAATGGATTCAGGGAAGTTAAATAACTTTCTTAAGGTTGTACAGCTTAGTGACAGAACTGGTATTCTAGCTGTCTCAGTCTGTTTGGGCTGCCATAATAGAATACCACAAACTGGGTGGTTTATAAACAATAGAAATTAATTAATTAATCAGTGAATTAATTATTTTTTGATAGAGTCTTGCTCTGTCACACAGGCTAGAGTGCAGTGGTGTGATCATAGCTTACTGGAACCTCAAACTCCTGGGCTCGAGTGATCCTCTTGCCCCAACCTACCATGTAACTGGGACTACAGGTGTGCACCACCACACCTGGCTAATTTTTTCTATTTTTAATAGAGATGGGGTCTCATTCTTGCTCAGGCTGGTTTTGAACTGACCCTAAGCAATGTTTCTGCTTCTACCTCCCAGAGTGCTTGGATTTCAAGCATGAGCCATGGCACCCAGCCTAGAAATTTATTTCTTACAGTTTTTGAGGCTGAGAAGTCCCAGAGCAAGCTGCTAACAGATTAGGTGTCTGGTGAGGGCCTGCTTCCTGGTTCATATACAGCCGCCTTCACCCTGTATCCTCACATGGCAGAAGGGGCTAGGGAGCTCTCTGGGGTCTCTTTTGTAAGGCACTGATCTCATTAATATAACATGAGATGCATAAAGTTAATTTTTGTTACTTCTTTGCTTTCAGTTCTATGAGCTTGAATTTCCAGATGATAAAGAAGATACTGAGTTTCATTTTATTAAAAGTATTTCTTTAAAATTGGCAGAATATCAACTTGCAAGACCTTCTGATGCAAACAGAAAGGAAATGTTGTTTGGAAGCCTTGCTAGACCTGGACATCCTATGGGGAAATTTTTTTGGGGTAAGATACTAAATACCTCAGCCTATTTTGTAGTTAAGGAAGATTGAGAATAAGAAAAGTCGATAAAGAATTGAAAATTATTCAGTGGGATGAAGATAAAAAAAAAAGAATTGAAAACTGTAAAAGTTAGGGTAGCTAAGTACCTTTTATGTTTTAGGATAGTAAATAGCTTTTTAAATAGAAAGTCGTATACCCATATTTGATTCTGTGACATTGGATATAGCAAGAATAGCACTTAATATTTTGTGAATGATTTCTAGGTGCCAGATACTGTGCTAATATTACATGAATTATCTCATTTGATCATTATCCCAGTGTTAAGAGATAGGTACCATTATCTTCTTCATTTAAAGGTAAAGAGGTTCAGGGAAACCATTTAATTTGCATAAGTCACACAGGTTTTAAGTGGTAGATGTGGGATTTGAATATCTGTTTATCTGATTACAAGGTCTGTGCTCTACCCCAGCCTGACATTTCCATTTATCAACAGACTCAGCAATGATTTCTGTAATAGTTTTTGAACTATGGCCTAATTTTGTTTAACCGGTAAACTGTTCAACTGGTATCTGTTTTTCATAATGGCTTTTTCTTGGTGGTACATTTTAATTATAGCCTCATATTAATTGTATTGATCATGGAGCAGAATCTGGGATGACTTCATCTAAATTACACTTCATTCATAGAGTGTTTTGCTTCCTTGTATGTTTTGTATAATTATATGCATTTTATACGGCATCCTTGCTTTTTGTGTTTTATTTTTTAAGAATTAGGCAGAATATTAGAAATCCTGAGTTAAATACTACATTAATTATTAAACAAGGAAGCTTAGGCAATTATTGTCCATTGTTAAGGTATTCCCAACCAGAGATTAATTCCTGATTTGTTAAAATATACTTCAGAATTGTTTCTTGTGAATTTTGGTCTTATTGATCATATTATTATTACACACTGGTTCTTGAGTCACTTGGGTTGTTTCATTAGTCATGTATGGGAGCGGAACATGCATTGTTGGTGTAGAAGATTTTTAACAAAGTGAATTTAGTTATTTCTATAATTCTATAATTTTTTCATCCTTTTATAGGAAATGCTGAGACTCTCAAGCATGAGCCAAAAAAGAATAATATTGATACACATGCTAGATTGAAAGAATTCTGGATGCGATACTACTCTGCTCATTACATGACTTTAGTGGTTCAATCCAAAGGTAACATTAATTATTATTATTATGCCTCTTAGAGTTACTCTGAAATAGTGCTTTCTTAGGATTTATTTGCCTTGATTGGTGCAATGCACTATTAATTACCTTAAAGCTTGACCCTAAGAATGTGGAGATGTCACATAGTAAGTGGCAAAGCTCAGGTAAGCACAAGATGATCTGAATCTCAGGCAAATGCTTTTTCTCTTAGAGATATAGCTCTTATCTATAGGCTAGTACTGCAGTCCCCAAACCCCCAGGTCAGAGACTGGTACTGGCCACACAGCAGGAGGAGAGCAGGAGGCGAAGCTTCATCTGTATTTATAGCTGCTCCCCATCACTAACATCATCATAGAGACTCTGCCTCCTGTCAGATCAGCAGCAACATTAGATTCTCATAGGAGTGCGAACCCTACTGTAAACTGTGCATGTGAGGGATCTAGGTTGTATACTCCTTATAAGAATCTAATGCCCAATGATCTGAGGTGGAGCTGAGGCAGTGATGCTAGCACCGGGGAGCAGCTGCAAATATTAATTATCATTAGCACACAGGTTTGACTGCACAATAGATCTAATGCACTTGAATCATCCCAAAACCATCACCCCCCACCCCCCTGCCCCAGTCTGTGGAAAAATTGTCTTCCATGAAAAACTGGTCCCAGGTGCCAAAAAGGTTGGAGACAGCTGGGCTAGTATACGAGTACTAATGTACTAATAGGTCATGAATTAATCTTTTAAGCTACCTTCAGCTGCCTCTGTATCTTGGTTTTATGTTTATTTATTTATTTTTTATTTTTTTAAGAGACAGAGTCTTGCCCTGTCACCCAGGCTAGCGTGCAGTGGTGTCATCATAGCTCACTGCAGCCTTAATTCCTGGGTTCCAGTGATCCTCCAGTTTAGCCTTCTGAGAAGCTGGGATTACAGGCACATGCCACCATGCCCAGCTAATTTTTTCTATTTTTGGTAGTGATGAGGTCTTGCTTTTGCTCAGGCTGATCTTGAACTGGCCTCAAGCAAACCTTCTGCCTCGGCCTCCCAGAGTGCTCAGATTATAGGCCTGGGCCACTGTACCTAGCCTGTTTACTTTATATTGATTGTAACTCTTACAGGGCAAGGTGTTGTTCATCCTTACATAGAGTCCTATAAAATGGGACCATGGCAAAAGTATATAAAATATAAAAAACTGACAAACAGGCCAGGCGTGGTGGCTCACGCCTGAAATCCTAGCACTCTGGGAGGCCGAGGCAGGAGTATCGCTCAAGGTCAGGAGTTCGAAACCAGCCTGAGCAAGAGCTAGACCTCCGTCTCTACTAAAAATAGACAGAAATTAATTGACCAACTAAAAATATATATACAAAAAATTAGCCAGGCATGGTGGCACATGCCTGTAGTCCCAGCTACTCGGGAGTCTGAGGCGGTAGGATCACTTGAGCCCAGGAGTTTGAGGTTGCTGTGAGCTAGGCTGATGCCATGGCACTCACTCTAGCCTGGGCAACAAAGTGTGACTCTGTCTCAAAAACAAACAAACAAACAAACAAAAAAACAAAACAAAAAGCAAAATTGATAAATACCTCTATTCTTTTCCTTCTTTTATCATTATTTTCAGTAACTCATGTTAATTACTTTTCACTAAAGAAATTATGGAAGCTTTCTTTTGTTTTCTTTACATTTTATCTCCTTAGGTTATTTTTCAAAGTCAATTAATTGCTAAACTCTTCCTTTTAACATACCTTATAGTTTGCACATTTCTTTTTGAAAGGCTAATCTTCTCATTCTAATGTGGTTCTCCTTTTTATAAAACTTTGCCCTTTACCTTGTCAAAATTAAGATCAAAATTGACTTGGCACTTATGTATAAAAGATTTTTTCATTTATGATCAAAATTAGTCCATTAAAGTTGACTTGAAGATAAAATTATGGATGTGGTATAATGCATTCTTTGGTTCAAATTATAGATGTGTTTCTAGATTCCTTTTACATTTTTTAAAAAAGGCAATTTCATATTTATTATGTAAATAATATTTGTTGACATATACATAAGAGCTTATTAGTACTTATTGCAAATTTTTAAAATAAGCCCTAGGTTTTGATGAGAACTATATACAATCTAGATTCCATAAATTTTGAAGCTTTAGCATTTATTATACTGTCTAAGAATGAAATACTTATATGTAAATAGTATAGAATAAATTCAAAGCTGATTAGTCTGATTTAAATCTTGTGTTTTTTATATGTTGGGGCTTTCCTATTGAGAATTATTGAAATTCATGTGCCTGGTAAAATTAACAAATACTCTTTAGTAATGGTTAATGGGATGAAGCTAACAGGTTTCCTTTTTCGTTTAGATCTTGTGTTGTACTAGAAATTTCAAAAGAAATATATTTCTTACAAAATATAAGCAATGAATCATAAGAAGATGAAAGTCACATATATATGAAATATAAGAAAAAGACTTTTTAGTTAAAACCTCAGAAAATATTAATTAATGTAAAACAAATGGAGTATAAGAGTACTAATGAGATGCCAAAGGAAGAGAAATCAGTGTAATGTAGGTTAGTCTGGAGAAACTGTCCTAGAGGATGTAAGTTTTGGAATGCGTGTAAAGGAGGATGGTTGGCATATTCTTATTATCTCTTGGCCCTTCACACTAGCCTAATGATAAACAGAAACCTTTTTTAAAAAAAAATGCTTGTAAGCCATCTCTAACTTTACCAGGGAGAAATAAAGAAGTCTAACAAAATTGTCTGTCTTAAGATTTTTTTATCTACTGGTTAAGAAGTGACAAGTAATGGTCAGATTAAAATATCCCATTGTTTTGTAGCTAAAGATCTGTGAGAAATCTAATTGCATTTCTACTTTGAATACTGACATTGCATTTCCATCTCTTCCCTGCCCTTACCCCTCAAGAAACACTGGATACTTTGGAAAAGTGGGTGACTGAAATCTTCTCTCAGATACCAAACAAGTAAGATATTTATTTTCATAAATCATATACCTTTAGAGTTAGAGAGACCATATCTTAAATGAATCCAAACAATGTTTTTCTTTTGTTTTTTAAACAGGTGATAAAATTAAGTCCTAAACAGGTTTAATAACTTTCTCAGGATCACACAGCTTTTAAGTGGGAAAAATGAGATAAGAACCCAAGTTTCCATAGTTTCTGTAGTTCAAAATTTACATTCATTCAGTTTTTCTGTGGTATAAGAGAAAGTGTTGTATTGAGAGGCAGAGTATGTATACTTATGTCCCTCCCTTACTTCAGAACAAATTATGTTCTGAAAGTTTGTTTTTTAAGTCAGTTGTTTGGATCTTGGACTCTTTTTCCCTATAAAAGAAATCATCTTTTAGATAATGACTTTTCTGTATATCCTGAAAAACTTATTTCATACAGTTGAACCAAACGATCTCTTACAAGAAATTGTACATGGAGTTTCAGTTCAGGATGCTTTAAGCATTTTTTGTCCACCTCAAATTCATCAAAATAATGCTAATATTTATAAGATACTTTCCTGTTATATTTTTGTTACAAAGAACACAAAATATTTAATTTTGAAGCAGCTTAAGTATTTCTTCCCACACCTAGCAGTTTGCATTTTAATAAATCAGATTTTTTTCCTTGCATCAGGTGAGTAAGCTAGTGGTGTTTTCCAGTTTTTCTTCTAATACATAATTATTTTAAACTTATGAAAGTCAGAAAAATTTGTAATAACAATTGATTGGTTATTATTCTCTTGCCATTATATAAATTTCCATTGATAATTAGCAGGGTTTTTTTATGTATCAAAAGGCAATGAAAGCCAGGCGTGGTGGCTCATGCCTGTAATCCTAGCACTCTGGTAGGCCAAGGTGGGAGGATTGCTTGAAGTCAGGAGTTCGAAACAAGCCTGAGCGAGACCCCATCTCTACTAAAAATAGGAAGAAATTAATTGACCAACTAAAAAATATGTACAAAAAATTAGCCAGGCATGGTGGCGCATGCCTGTAGTCCCAGCTACTTGGGAGGCTGAGGCAGTAGGATCACTTGAGCCCAGGAGTTTGAGGTTGCTGTGAGCTAGGCTGATGCCATGGCACTCACTCTAGCCTGGGCAACAAAGTGAGACTCTGTCTCAAAAAAAAAAAAAAAAAAAAAATAGGCAGTGAAAGCCATGTCAAATTTGTGGAGGGTTTATTTTTTATTTTGTTTTTCTGATAAGTGCATGTGAGCTATGGAAATGTCAAATGGCAGATGGGAAATGTCTTTCATTGTAAAACTTTACCGATAAAGTTTTATATTTACTAGAGGAATTCATTAGGTTCTGTCAGTCCCTGATAAGCATTTTAAAAATTCTGTTAAATATTATTCACTAATAACTTTGTTCCTTAATCAGACATGTTAAAAAGTCTTCAAGGCATTTAATATAATACTAATTTGTATTGACCATGTTTGGGAAGAAATATTAAAGTTACGATATTTTTAACCGGATCAGAAACGCTTGAAAAGGGGTATTTATGCCAAGTTGTATAAATGCCACAGTGTCTAATATAGTACTTTATACCTAATAGTCACTTTTTGTATATTTGTTGGATTAAAAAAGTATTATTTGTAGCATAATTTTCTTTCTGAAATGTCTTTGTATAGGAAGAAAACTGAAATTGAATGGGTCTGATAGAGGCAGTAAATATTGGGGAGAGGACTTCCTATCTGTTAGACATCCCTAAAGATACTGCTCATAAAGGCATTTGCCAATTAAATTTTAATGTATTTGTTTTATTTTCAGTGGGTTACCCAAACCAAACTTTGGCCATTTAACGGATCCATTTGACACACCAGCATTTAACAAACTTTATAGAGGTTTGTGAACCAAAGGTTTAAAACTGTTTGAAATAACGTTAGCACATTCTCTAAAACTTAATTGAGGCTGCCAATTTTCTCTGAAAATGAAAACACAACAGAAAGTATAGTTGGGTTGGAAAGGGAGTAGATGGGCAATGGAGATCCATTTAGGCCACTGACTAGCTGCAAATTGGTTGATTCTAATGTCCTGCTACTATTTGAGACTGTTTCATGCTTTCTCCTTGTTTTACCCTTGTTCCCTTTTGTTCTTTGGGTTTTTGTCTCTTTCCTATTTTCTTATATTTATATTCTGTCCTTTTTTGCCTTTAAAAGAGAGAAAAATAGAGGCGAGCGAAAACACTTTGGAAATTGTTTCCTTTTTAACTTCATTATGAAAATAGTATTTGTTAAGTAAAGAAAAATTTAAAGTAAAGTATCAAGAAATAGGCTGGGCGCGGTGGCTCATGCCTGTAATCCTAGCATTCTGGGAGGCCAAGGCGGGAGAATCGCTTGAGGTCAGAAGTTTAAGACCAGCCTGGGCAAGAGGGAGACCTGAACTCTATCAAAAATAGAGAAATTAGCCAGGCATCGTGGCAAATGCCTGTAGTCCCAGCTACTCTGGAAGCTGAGGCAGGAGAATTGCTTGAGGCCAAGAGTGTAAGGTTGCAGTGAGCTATGATGACACCACTGCATTCTACCCAGGGTGACAGAGTGAGACCCTGTCTCCAAAAAAATATAAAAAGAAAGAAGGAGAAAAATCACCATTAAATCTTACCATCCAGAGAAGTCATTTTTGCCAGATTTCCTTTTGATTTTTTATAGGTATATTTTCTTAACATAGTTGAGATTATAAATTATATACACACTTCTGTCTCCTGTTTTTTTTCCATTTAATGTTATATCTATAATAACTATATAATGAGTCATCATGTGATTAAGCTATAATTTACTTAACAATTTGCCCAGAGCGAATATTTCAGAAATATTCTGAATTCACCATTTCTCTTTCTGTCTTTTTAATATGGCAGATTTTTTTCTCTTTTCCCTAATTGCGTTAGATATTTCCTCCTTCTCCTTCACCGCTTTGCCAGTTTCTTTTCTCTTCTCTTCCTCTGATTAATGACTATTATGTCACACCCTTTCTGCTGCTGGCTCTATTCTGTTAAGCTGACTCTTCCCAGAAATAGCTTATGTTCAATTGTATTCTTTCTGGCTTTAGATTTCCTATTCATAGAATAATAGTACTGGGAACAATCTTAGAGATACGTTAGCCCAACTCATTCAATTTAACCATGAGAAAACAGATTCAGAAAGATTTAAATACAAGTGATTTTCTCAAGATCATATAAGCACATGCAGCAAAATAGTGATAGGGCTGGATTTCAGCCATGGGTCTCCTTTCATGCAAGAAAGGATCCTTCCTTAGCAGCATTTTGTATTCTCATAGTTCTTGTATCCCTACTTTGTCTGTCTGTGAAACCCAATCAAAAAGAAAAATTGCATTATTCAAATTGGAAAATTGGCAACTTGAAATAATAATTACCTTATATTTAAGCTTCCCCTGTTTATTGGATAATGAAATATATTGACTTTTATAAAATTCTTTTAGTGAAAGTTATGGAGAAACACTTATATCTGTTCTTCTGGTAAATATTTTTGTTTAGTTGTTCCAATCAGAAAAATTCATGCTCTGACCATCACATGGGCACTTCCCCCTCAACAGCAACATTACAGGTAAGAGTTTAAGTGAAAATTTATTTCATTAGATACTGAGTGAGTCTTGTTTTTAAAGCATGGTTTAAGTTTGGGGATTCTGAATTTATAAACATAGGTAATGTAACCTGGAACTTGATTACTCCTAGAGTTTTCAAGCCTTGCTATGTATTTTATTGTCTTTTTGGGTATAAAACTAGAATTTTCTTGTAACTAATTGTCTTTCCTGAGTCTTTGAAATTGTGTGTAATGTGAATGCTAACTTTTGTAATTATTTTCTTTAGTACTTTGAGTAAAAAAATATGTTAACTTATGATTTATTTGGCAGTGGCCAACATTTACTTTGATCTTGTCAAAAAGTAAAGTTAAATAATTTGGACCTGGAGTATGACTAGCACATAAATTCTAAGAATTTTCTCCTTTGAGTCAGGGCAGGTTTATACGAAAACTAGGAAAAGATTTCTACTTATCTGTATGGTTATCACAAGGCCAAGCAGTTCTTTAAAGGATCAATCCATGCCTACAAATGTTTTTCTAATTAGAAATAAATGCTAATGAACTGATAAAAATTTAACTTATTTTTTAAAACCACTGCCAACAAAACAAAACTGTTAGGACACACATACACATACACAGAGTAAAGGGAAACAAAGAATGTGTATTGCTTGAGCTGAGTAAAAAATGCTTTTTGTCACTTATGTATTAGAATATTCAAGATATCAAGTCCCATAAAGTTAACAAAAACAGTATGCCTCTATTGAGCAAATAAAGAAAATGTGAATTGACAGCTAGCTGCTTTGTTCCTGTGCTCAAAGTCTTATATATGTCCTTTGGGTATTAACATATTGAATGTAAAGCACATATCTTTTTTATGGAAATGGGATTACACTATATATACTATTAACAAAGCCTTGTTTACCCTTTGATTGATTACTAAAATAGTTCATTGTGCCAAGTTTGAAAATTACTGAGAAGTAGAAAAACTATCCATGATTCTGTTTTCCAAAGACTACTAACATGTCCAGTTGTTTTTTTAATGGGTTGTTTATATTTGTTTTTTTTTTTTTTTTTTTTTTTTGAGACAGAGTCTCACTTTGTTGTCCAGGCTAGAGTGAGTGCCGTGGCGTCAGCCTCGCTCACAGCAACCTCAAACTCCTGGGCTCGAGTGATCCTTCTGCCTCAGCCTCCCGAGTAGCTGGGACTACAGGCATGCGCCACCATGCCCGGCTTATTTTTTATATATATATATCAGTTGGCCAATTAATTTCTTTCTGTTTATAGTAGAGACGGGGTCTCGCTCTTGCTCAGGCTGGTTTTGAACTCCTGACCTCGAGCAATCCGCCCGCCTCGGCCTCCCAAGAGCTAGGATTACAGGCGTGAGCCACAGCGCCCGGCCTATATTTGTTTTAATGTGATGTTCATCATAAGTTATTTTGATCCCTCAAATATGAATTTTCAGTAAATTAGCTTTTGGGGGGAGCCATTTTTTTTTTTTTTTTTACAAAGAACCAAAGTATTTATCCTCCAGAGTTATCAAGCATAGTATAATTAGCTTTGTTCAGATACAAATGTTATATAATCAGCTGGGCTCCTTCATTAACTGCTTTTGCTCCTTTGCATCAGTCTTAGTACATATGCATGTAATTCAATTTGTATTTTAAACAATGTTGTGTAGGTTTTGAGGATTGCTTAACATAGTTGAAATTTTAATATTATATCTTTTTTTTTTATTTCGGCATATTATGGGGGTACAGATTTTAAGGTTTCAATAAATGCCCTTTCCCCCCACCCCCATGATATTATATCTTGACTTTTAAGAATTTGCTGAATTTTATTCTATAACCTAATTAGATTTCCTCATGTACAAAAAATACACAGAAAACCTTATTTTTCTGTATATCTTCGTTTTAGTAGGAATACATTTTGAAAATTAAAGTAGAAGCCAGTAGGAAAAGAATAGTTGAATAGCATTTATATATAGGTATTAGACTACTATATGATTAGCATTAATATATGATAAAGCATTTTCACAACTGTTACTGCATTTTCACAAAAACTCTTTGAGTAAGTATATAGGCAAGTAAAGAGAAAAAGCAAATATGGTGAAGTTAAGTATCTTTCTCAAGGTCATGAATTTACTTAAAGGAAAAACTAAAACAAGAACTTAGATTCTCTGACTTTTAGAGCAACACATTTCACTTTACCACAGAGCCTGATGCAGTACTGAAAACTTTTACAGATGAAGAGTGAGTCATATCTGGATTAGGTTCTAAAATGATAATCTATATTATTTCCATTTTGAGTGAAACAAAAATCAAAGATTTTATTATGAAAGGAGGTAAGTTTGGTGTCCAGGAGAAAAAGTAGTGGCTTTAACAGTGATTTCAGATGAAGTTGTTAAATTTTACCGTAGTCTTTGTTTTTATCTTGCTGCTGTTAAATTAATTGCAATTTCATGTTAGTGGATTAATGGGAGAATAAGTTTATAATTATATTCTCAAATATTGTAGTCTTAGAGGTAAGATTTTCTAATGTATTTGTATTTTGATTTTTTAAATTTCTGATCTTAAAATTTTTTTTTAAGAGTGAAGCCACTTCATTATATCTCCTGGCTGGTTGGACATGAAGGCAAAGGCAGCATTCTTTCTTACCTTAGAAAAAAGCAAGTATTCAATTAATAAGTATTTTCAGTGTAGCAATCTCTGAAAAATAATAGACAATAAGTGTTATATAACAGATTCTTTTGCTTTAGCTGCTAGGAAGCATAGAATTAGGTTTAATGCTTAATTATAATTATCTTAATAATCTAAATTATTTTAATGGCTATATTATATTTGTATATTTTCTTGTACGCTACCTTTTAGTCCATGTTGAAAGTTATTATAGACTAAAAATTAAGCCAAATTGGTATAAATAAAAAGTCTACAGAGAACACAAATTGAAGAAAAAAAAAGAAAGTAATTATACACAAAACTTTAAAAATTATAAGTGAAACTAATAGATTGCAGAATTATAAAAGGGCTAACTCTAATCAAGAATTTGGATTTGACTGAATAGTAAGGAAGTCAATTATTTAAATGCTATGGATCTCTGGGCTTTCCAACCCAAAAGGTGGACTTTAATGAAAACTTCATTGGGCAGATAAATTATAATAAATATGTGGGACTGTGAATGGTTTATGCAACTATATTAGCAGAATGTTTCCTATTGCATTTAAGCACTTGCTTAAGTCACCTATAGCCAAAGAATAGAAATATAACTTTAAAATAAAGACCAGTACATTAAGGTAATTCCTTGTTTGATTTTTTTTTTTACACTGATTAGTTTGGCATGGAAAGGTAGATGAGAAATTTAAATAAGTACTTTAATTGGTGTATACTAGAACATTCAAAGAAAGCTGAGAGGGCAGTTGTGACAGGATAGAATAAATGAATGATATTGGATACATATACCTTTCACAGTATATGTAATATTCTTTGAGATGTGCACAGTCTTTCTCCCTTACTGAACTTTATTAGAATTTCATACTGTTTATTCTGATGTCCTCCCCACTTATTTTAGGTTTTCAGTACTATTCTAGTCAGAAACAGATACAGTCTCATTGCTTCATTTTTAGACAACCTATGTTAGGGCAACTGACAGTCTCAAAGAGCTGACTTGACAGTCTAAGTAGGGATGTATTTTTGAAGTGTTTTTAAGGCTTCTCCTAGGAGACAGGTTCAAAAATGATAAGTGAAGTGCCTCCCAGCAACCGTAATTTTAATATTTTGTGCTGTTCTCTTCAATAAGAATTGCTTTGGCTTCGTATAACTGTTGATGTTTTACTATACTGCATTATCTGTCACTGTTTTCATTAAACAAATAAAGACTGATATTATTTCCTTCTGATAATTTCCTAAATGTAGTATAATTTCTTGAGAGGTCTTGTGCTTTTAAAATTTATACTTTTAAACTTACTGTTGGAAAGTACATGTTTACATCAAATGATGAGGTTCCCAAATTTTACATAGAAAGTGTATCTATTTTGTTAATTTGATGTGTTTGTAGACCATTAATCCATAGACATTGATTGCATTAATTTTTCCCCATCTGTAGGTGCTGGGCTCTTGCACTGTTTGGTGGAAATGGTGAGACAGGGTTTGAGCAAAATTCGACTTATTCGGTGTTCAGCATTTCTATTACATTGACTGATGAGGGTTATGAACATTTCTATGAGGTAAATAATTAAATTGGACTTTTTCTTTTATGTACATACCAATTTTTGTGCAAGACTAACCTGATGTTTTGTTTTTAGGTTGCTCATACTGTCTTCCAGTATTTAAAAATGCTACAGAAGCTAGGCCCAGAAAAAAGGTAATAAATATTTCTTACAATGAGGCCAGGAGTCAATCCTAATACATTTTAAGCCTTCATACTGCCAGTGGACATGCTTTAGTCCTGCCTTGATGGTTTTCCAGGCATTTCCTACTCTGTTTCCTTTACTGGCTCCATATCCTTATTCCTTTTATATATGAATGTACACTAAGATTTTACATTTATATGGCCATCCCCTTTATTTTTATGCTTCTCTTTTGTTCTTGATGATTCTAATGGGAAAGTTTAATATATCTTCTAATTATAGTTTTCCCTTTCACAGAATTTTTGAGGAGATTCAGAAAATTGAGGATAATGAATTTCATTACCAAGAACAGGTACTAGGAATCAAATTCTTTTTGAATGTTATCTGTGATCAAGTTGAAACTGGTGTGGACATTGTTCCTCTTTTTGGAAGTGTCATTAGAGTTTTAATTCTGCCACTCTCTGTCATGTGAGTTTCAAGATGGCCTTGAAGCTATCTGAAAATTAACTCTTGTGTATTTGAGTATTTATATTGAGTAACAGTGAGAGGATTTAGGTGGATGACATAGATCATGTAAGTGTGCTAATCAATTTGTCTGTGTTGCCATCCATCTGTCTTGTCTGTCTCTTCAGTAAACGTTCAGGGAGAGCTTGGTATGGTATTTGATATTTTGGCAATTCAAATACTGTGAAGACATTCTATAAGGTAATTTATAGTTCATTTTCCTTGATCAGGGAAGGCTTTGTGGATGTAATCAATTTGAATTGAATTTTGCATCAGAAAATGAGGTTTGGATAAGGTTTGGTTACATTCTAGGTAGTGGGAGACAGATAAGTAAGGAACTCTGGGGTATTGTGAAAAACTTAATGATCCTGTGTAGCATAAGGGTATATGAAAGGAAGGTATCATATAAGGCCTTTAAAAACATAGGTTTATTTTTTAACCCCTTTTGTGCCTTGGATCCCTTTGGAATTCTGTTGAATCCTGTGGACACCCCCTCAGAATAATACTTCATCCTCTCAACTTTTTAAACTTTCAGGAAAATTGCTATGGTAGTACAATGATTACTGGTATATCCCTCACCTAGATTCACCAATTGTGTATAAGTACTCACTTCCTTATATATGAGTGTATGTATATATTTTTTCCCTGAACCATTTGAGAATTAATTATAGATATCATGATACTTTAAATGTTTTTTAGCATGTATATGCTGCAAAGGCATCCTTTTGCATAACCTCAATACAGTTGTCACAGTTGGGAAATTTAACATTGAAACAATACTGTTAGTTAATATACAGTCCGTAGAATAGTGTTTTTAAATGGATAAAATAAAGGAATATTGAAATAAAGCGTTAAAAATGGTAAAAACAGCAGTAAATGTCTTTTACTATATTAAATGACAAGATCTAGTTGTAGGTCTAATAATTATAATTTTTAAGTGCAATGAATATAAATGATGTTTTGAGATATCTGCAATAACTGTATTGTGATTTCTATTGGTGATAGGCATAGATATTGATAATACTACTATGGTCTGTTATCTATATTCATAATTGATAAAAAAGGCTAAATTAGAGATTAGTGAAAATAAATATGTAATTTCTTTAAAACCAAATTCATAGATCGCCCTGAACTTGTCCACTGACACCTTGTGGGGAATGTGTATGGGCTCTAGATTTAAGAGCCCCTGATTTATAACCAGTTCATAGAATATCTTGAAAGCTGGTTTTTTGGATCATCACCAGAGACTATTCCCTAAATATTAATTATAAGCAGGGAAGACTTAAGTACACAAGGGCAAGGTTATAAAAACTATAGGTTTCCAGTTGCTGTTGACACCTATGTAATAATCTGCTCTATATGCTTGAAAAGAAGTCATTTGAAATAAAAATCTTATTCAGTGGAAATAGAAAATAGGCTGCTATGGCTCATGTTAGCCATTAGAGGGTCCTATAGACGCTCCTCTCTATAAATAGATCGATATGTTTAGCACCCACAAGTCCTGCCATCCTCCTTACCAGGAGTGGTTTTGTTAGTGTACTCCTCAGCTGTGGCACAACATGTGAGCCAGAACTATGGCAGGGAAGGAGTGGGAGTGAGAATTATAGACTACAACTATAAGTGATACCTAAATTCCTTTTTCCTGGGATCAGCTTTTTAACATTGGTTGAGTAAATCAGTGGTCCCCAACCTTTTTGGCACCAGGGATCATTTTCATGGAAGACAGTTTTTCCATGGAGGGGTCATGTCAGAGCTCAGGTGGTGATGCAAGCGATGGGGAGCTGTTGTAAATACAGATGAAGCTTCATTTGCTTCCCCCTTCCCTTCCTAAGTTTCATGGACAACAATTTTTTCAACAATTATGGGGAGGATGGGAGGGGAGGGACCCAGGGTGGGTGTGTGGGGTGGGGCAGAAGTCTGCGCCCTGATCCCTAATAGGCCATGGATTGGTATCAGTCTGCAGCCAGAGTTTTCACTTTGCTTTTCCAGCTCCTTAGCAAGATATTTCAAGTTATCTTTTTATTGCCATTTCCCCATTTTGTAGCTCCTCATTTTTTTCATCTTTGGCAATATTTATGAATACTTGTCTTGAGTTAAAAACATGAGTCTAAAACATCTTAGAGTAAAACCTAACCAGTGCAACATCGGAACAAAGGAAACCTTTTTGTCTGCATGAACTGCTAAATTAAAAGGTTGGATTGTTTCTGTTTTTAGTTTTATACATCTGTCTTAAAGTTGGGATGTCTTCTCTTCAGACTTTTTTATAGCCTTCATTGATAAAGGCATATAGGAATACCCTTTCAAACTATTCAAATTATTTTTTCAATTAAGAAATTAAAATTTTTTTTAAATTTCACACAGTAATTTGGACATGGTGTGTCTTATAAATCAACTATTTGAACTAAAGTATGATGAGAAAAGCTATTTTGTTTAATTAAGTACTTTTCTGTAAGCAGAAAAACAGGACCAATAATGTAATAATTAATAGTGGAAGGCAGTGAGAGTTTATAGTAGACAAAAAATTAAAAGGTAAGCATTAACAAATATTGGAGAGGATATGAAAAATTGGAACCCTTTGTATATTGCTAGTGAGAACAGTAAATGGCACAACTATTTTGGAAAACATTTTGTCAGTTTCTTAAAAAGCTAAACATAGAATTACCATATGAGCCAGCAATTCCACTCTTAAGTATATACCCAAGAGAATTAAAAACATTTGTCCACACAAAAACTTGTACCATCATAGCAGCATTATTCATTATAGCCAAAAAGTGGAAACAACCCACATGTCCATAAACTGATGGAGAAATGAATGTAGAATGTGCATATTATAGAATATTAATCAGTGATAAAAAAGAGTGTGATTCATGCTACAGCATGGAAGAACCTTGAAAACATAATGCTAAATGAAAGAAGCCAGACACAAAAAGTCACATATTTTATGAGTTCACTTATGTGAAATACCCAGAATTGGTAAATTCATAGAGACAGCCAGAAAACTGCTGTTGGGAGCTGTGGGGGATAAGAAATGGGGGACAATTGCATAATGGATGTGAGGTTTCCTTTTGGAGTGATGAAAGTGTCCTGGAACTAGATAGTGGTAGTGCTTGCACAACTTTGTGAAAATACTAAAAACCACTGAATTATACAATTTAAAAGGGTGAATTTTATGGTATGTGAATTTTATCTTTAAAAAATGTAAAGGATAATATTTAAGTGTTTTTCTCCAATACCTTCTCTGTTGCCTTGGCTTCAAAGATCTGCTTTCAGCCAGGGTCCTTGGTGCTTTCTCGTAGGAAATACCTGTGAATCACTCAGTTTTATACTATGCTGATTAGAGCAATTAACTTAGAAGTAAGTAGCTAGTGAAAATAACTAGTTAAAAACACGACAACAGGGTGGGAGGAGTCATCTTCAACAATAATGATGGCACTTTAGTGACTAGCCACTTGGATGGTTTAATAATGGTTCCAGAAAGAGGGGAAGTTAACAGTAAATCTTTCCTTTTTCTTTATTCTATTTTTGTATGAAAATGTAGTAGATAACATATACCGATGGTCTCTGGGTTGATCATGTCTCATTTCTCCTCCACAATGTAGTAACCTTCACTTTTGTTCTGTTTCCATTAGATGAGAAACATCCCATATTGTCTAGTGAAGGACTGAGTAGTGTGGTGTTTTAGGAAGAGTACGTGGATATGTTAGGAGGCCAGAGTTGTAGTGTCTACTCTGCCTGTCATTTACTTACTGTGTGACCGTGGGCAAGTCATCTAATCAATCTGAGTATATTTCTTCATTGTAAACATGGGAATGCATTTTTGGTATCTGAAAGACCTATCATTTCTAATATTCTGTGTATCTGGATGCTCAGTAAATACTTGTATTGATTGCTTTCCTCTGGAAAAGTATTCCCATTTCATAGATCGTAGAACTTGTGGTTATTCTTCGAGTTTTAAATTGAGATAATATACTGATTGATATAACTTTTATCTGATGACATTCATTTTTATTTCTACTTTGATTTGATTCATGCTTACACATAGTTTTTAGGTGATAGTGCTGTAGCTATAGGTCCCCTGTCTTTATTGACCTCACAATCATGTGGTAAATAAGCATTTACAGTTTGGTGTGGTGATTGCTCTTTTGAAGAAGCTGTGACATGACTAGAACCTAGTGGGTTGTAAGGCTCAGCATGTGTACCCAACACAGATTGGGTATGCATTTAAGCTCCTTAAGATAGTAGCTCTAGCTATATTTTCTTGGAATTCTGAGCATCAGATTCTTAAGCTGCAATTATACCTGGTTATATTTGTTTAGAAACTTTTGGTTTCCTTGCTTAAAAAAAATAAAGTGTTTGTATGTTGTGGCAAATTGAGGATAATAATGGAGAAGTTCTGGTATGAAATAATTTTACCTCTTTACAGACAGATCCAGTTGAGTATGTGGAAAACATGTGTGAAAACATGCAACTGTATCCACTGCAGGACTTTCTCACCGGAGATCAGCTTCTTTTTGAATACAAGCCAGAAGTAAGGAGGTTTTCACTTCTAAAACTTACTGTTAGGGAAAGAGGAATGTAAGAAAGTATGGAGATGTACTTAGGAACTGTGGGAATGGAGAAAACGTAGGATTTTTGTTCATTTAAACAAAAGAAATATCAGTAGTTTTGTGGACAGTTTCTCATGATTATGTTTTTTTTTTTTTTTTTTTTTTTTTAGACAGAGTCTCACTCTGTTGCCCTGGCTAGAGTGCTGTGTCATTAGCTTAGTTCACAGCAACCTCAAACTCCTGGGCTTAAGTGATCCTTCTGCCTCAGCCTCCCGAGTAGCTGGGACTACAGGCATGTGCCACCATGCCCGGCTAATTTTTTCTATATAGTTTTAGTTGGCCAATTAATTTCTTTCTATTTTTAGTAGAGACAGGGTCTCACCCTTGCTCAGGCTGGTTTCAAACTGACCTGACCTTGAGTGATCCGCCTGCCTTGGCCTCCCAGAGTGCTAGGATTACAGGCGTGAGCCACTGTGCCCAGCCTCATGATTATGTTTTAATATAAGAGGAGAAAATTGACCAGGCGCGGTGGCTCATGCCTGTAATCCTAGCACTCTGGGAGGCCAAGGCGGGCGGATTGCTCGAGGTAAGGAGTTCGAAACCACCCTGAGCAAGAGTGAGACCCCGTCTCTACTATAAATAAGAAAAGAAATTAATTGGCCAACTAATATATATAGAAAAAATTAGCCAGCCATGGTGGCACATGCCTGTAGCTACTCGGGAGGCTGAGGCTGAGGCATCAGGATCACTTGAGCCCAAGAGTTTGAGGTTGCTGTGACCTAGGCTGCCACCACGGCACTCACTCTAGCCTGGGCAACAAAGCGAGACTGTCTCAAAAAAAAAAGAAAAAGAGAAGAAAATCTAAGTCTTCTTAGGTACTGTATTTTTATAGTTTTTGAAGGATTGAAACATGTATTGAAATAGTTAAAGTGATTCCTAAGAATTATAT
Organism: Microcebus murinus; assembly: GCF_040939455.1. Lineage (NCBI taxonomy): Eukaryota > Metazoa > Chordata > Mammalia > Primates > Cheirogaleidae > Microcebus > Microcebus murinus. The sequence continues at coordinate 39,395,834 of NC_134105.1, read as the reverse complement.
GGTTTAGTTGCTAAACATACTTAAAGAGTGTTTTGCTTATCTTTTAATTAGAGTCAGCACAATTACATTTTTAATTATTTTAAAAATATTGACAAGAAAAGTATAAAATTCTCTGAATTAGAAACATTTGACTTATGGATAATATTATATACAAGTAAAAAGTTGGTCAGGAGAATAAGTCATTTTGCTTCATATAGGATAGTAGTTGTCAACCAGGGGTGTTTTTTCCCTCTAAGGGGTATTTGTCAATGTCTAGAGACATTTTGGTTGTCACAATTCAGGGGTGGGGAGTACGGTGCTCCTGGGATCTAATGGATAAAAATCAGAGATGCTGCTAAATATCCTATAATGCAGAAGACAGGCTCCCACAACAAAGAATTACCTGGCCCAAGATATTTATTAATGCTGAGATTGAAAAACTTTAGCAAAGGGTATTCCAAAACTATTCATTTTTAAAGAGGATAGGAAGAGGTCAAGGAGGAAGTAACTACCACACATTCTTGCCATCTTCTTAGGATGGTTGTGCCTAGAGGCCTGTGTGTTTTTTTCTGAATCATCATTTGTTGTTTTTTCATCAAAGGAATGGTATTTAAATGGTAGTTAGGTTTCTAAACCAACTCATAATATCCTATGTTTAATCCTTATCATAGCTGGAGGATTACTGAAGGAGGCCTTACATTGGCATTATTGTATTGATTCTTGCATACAAAGTGGAATAAAACATAACTATTAAGAGCATAATCTTTGGAATCATCTACAAACTTGGTTACAGGTCCACTTTGCCACTTCTAACTGTATTGTTCTGTACCAATTATATAATCTTTAACTTGAGCAAATTAATTAATCTTTAACTTCTGAAGTTGAGGTTATTTTCTATAAATGGATATACCTTAGGATTATTTTTAGGACTAAATGAAATAACGGATGTTAAATACTGCCTTGCACAGAGTAAAAGCTTAGTAAACAATAGCTGTTTTGGCTGCTAGTGCTGTTAATATGTAGGATATGTAGCATTTGAGATGAACACTGTTTAAAGCATTATCAAGAAACATATCTGATATTTGTCAATTATACCTCAGTAAAGCTGAAAAAAAAGTTTTTGAAACAATGATAAACTAATGAAGCTTTGTTAATTAGGGTGTTCATGGACTGTAGATAAGTATGTATTTTTTTTATTCATGACCATGTAACCAGTGTAGATAAATATTTTTAAGAACATCAAGATGCTAGGATTTTGGAGGTATCTAACAATATGAATCTGCTTTTTTAACAGAGGTATATTAGGTTAAAATTGTCATGTGTGTGTGTGTGTGTCTTTCCTGCCTTCCCCTCTTTATTAGGTCATTGCTGAAGCCCTTAATCAGCTAGTTCCTCAAAAAGCAAATCTTGTTCTACTGTCTGGTGCTAATGAGGGAAAATGTGACCTCAAGGAGAAATGGTTTGGGACTCAGTATAGTATAGAAGGTAAATATTTTAACAGTTGTCCTACTTTTAGGTATATCTGACTTACCTGGTAATTTTTATTCTCTAATTATTTTTCTGATAGTTCTTGTAGGGGGGGAAAAGTATAATTTCTTGACAGTTCCCTTTGAAATGAAAATTACTTATACTACTTTGGAGGAAGCTATTTTCTGCTATGTTTATACTTATTGGCTAGTTAAAAATCTTGTTTTGCTATTTTGGGTGCAAAATTTTGACTTCATTTTAGAAAAGTGCTTCTCAGACTTCAGTGTGCATTTGTATCACCTGAAGATCTTATTAAAATACAGATTTTGACTCAGTCGGTCTGGGTAGGGTCTGAGATTCTGCATTTCTGACAGTAACCAAGGTGATGCCAGTGCTATGGGGCACAGTTTTCCTGAGAAAGGAGGGTTGATTTTGTAAAGGCTAGTTGATGACTGGTTTGTTATTAAGAGAATTCTGAACATTGCATTGTTTATTACATCAATTTGTATTTCCTCTTTACAGATGTTGAAAACTCTTGGGCTGAACTATGGAAGAGTAATTTTGAATTAAATCCAGATCTTCATCTTCCAGCTGAAAACAAGTATATAGGTCAGTAAAATAGCAATCATTATACATATTCCATCCATGTACTAAAAATAAATAGCACTTGTATAGTATATTATGTTTTACAAAGTACCCTTTGAGTTCATATTTGAGATTTCCAGTAAAATTCTGGGATGGGCATTACTATTTTCTTTTCCAAATTCAAAACAGGCTCAAAAAAGCAAAATGACTATCCACGACTATTCAGTTAGTGAATGGAGAAACCAGGACTTAAACATAGATCTTATGACTCTCTGAAATTTATGCTTTTTCTTATACATTATAACTGATTCTTTCACATCAGACCCCTTAGGAATTGTCATTATTTTGTCAGGTTGTTCTGTTGTTTTCAAATTGCAGGTTGCAACCCATTAGAAGGTTGTTAAATCAGTGTAATGGGTTGTAAGGTCAGTGTAATGAGCTGTGAAAGCATTAAAAAATCAATTAGAATAGAAAATAGTAAAATGTTCCATTGCATGTACAAAGAGTGTTATTTTAAGAATTTTTGTTCCAGATAGGTATATATGTGTTTATCTGTCTGTCTGATACCTTGTAATGGAAACACATTTCTAACAGTGAGTTGGGGAAAAACAAATTGAAAGCTGCTGATCCCAGGGCATAGGTTTTACAGTTGTTTGTAACTATAATTTACTCAGAACATTGTATTTCCCTGCAATTCCTACTCCTCAGTGTATACCCAAAAGAACTGAAAACAGGTACTCAAACAAATGTGTGTACATGCATGTTCATACAAGAGTATTCAGAATACCCAAAAGATCAAAATAGCCCAAATGTCCATCCCTTCTTTGTGGATGAATGGGTAAACAAATTATAGTATATACATACTTTAGAAATATTACTTAGTCATTTTAAAAAATGAAGTTCCGATAACATGCTATAAGGTGGATGAACCTTTAAACATCATGCTAAGTGAAAGAAGCCAGACACAAAAGGCCCCATATTTAATGAGTCCATTTATATGAAATATTCATAATAGGTAAATCCATAGAGATAGAACACTGATGGTTACTAGTGGGTGAGGGAGATGGGTAATGGGGAACAACTCCTTAATGAGTAGGAGGTTTCCTTTTAGGGTGATGAAAATGATTTGGATCTAGATAGAAGTAGCAGTTGCACAACATTGTGAGTGTAATAATGCCTTTAATTGTTCACTTTAAAATAGTTAATTTTATGTTATGTGACTCTCTCCTCAATTAGACCAAAAATTTTTTTAAAAAGCCTATTAAAAAAAGTATAATGTGTTTTTGACAATTCAGTTCTTTATCTTGAACTTTAAATAATCTGAACAACCCAGTTCTTTTTAATAACTAATAGCAAGTACTTTTTTTATTTTCAGTTTTCTTAAATTATATCTTTCTCACCTATAAGTTGATGAAACATTTTGTTTTCATTAAATGAAAGGACAGTGTAACTTTGAGCAGAACTATTTTGTAACCTTTCAAATGTCCTTAAGGTTGGTAAAAAGACATTCTACAACTGTCCTAACCAATGGTCCCTCTCACAGTTTGAGAAAGGGAATGAAGCAGAATGTGTAGAAATCAGAATCAACTCTTAAGATATTACAGATCTTCAGAGTTTATTTAGTTTAAGGCCAAGATAGTTTTCAGTATTGTTCTACTAATATATTTTACTTCAGTATTTGAGTTTGGCTTCTTTTTGCCATAAAAAGTTACTTAGACTTCTGAAGCCAGGAACAGATTGCTGGGAATCCTGTTGAAATACTTGATGAATTATTAATCTTTTCTTTTGTTAGCCACGGACTTCACATTGAAGGCTTTTGATTGCCCTGAAACAGAATACCCTGTTAAAATTGTGAATACTCCACAAGGTTGCCTGTGGTATAAGAAAGACAACAAATTCAAAATCCCTAAAGGTAAAATGTTCCCCTTCCTTTCACTTTTCTGCTGAATTCCAGTGTTCTCTCTTAGACTCTCTATTCAACATGTGATTATCTGCTTGGTGTTTTGCTGCTTTTTGGAGGAAATGAGTACCAGGTACCTCTAGTAAGCCATCTTGAAGTTCCCTCACTCCTCCTAAAAGGAACAATAATTTTTTCTCTACTTTGTAGCAACTTTTTCCCCCCATGTCTGTCACCTTCCCCTTCCATTTGAAGATCTTTTCCAGGTTTATGTACCAGATTCATATGTGCTCCTATGCTGTCACAGAAATTATGGACACTTTGGTTTCCAGGAAATAAAAATTTTGGCCTAGAATGAAATTATTTTTAGATATTTTTCTTTCAGTTAAAACAGAACCAAGTGTTTGGCCATATTAAAGAATTGGTGGCATTATTTGAATATTATTTTTAAAGAGTAAGAGTGTATGAAGGAAATTATTCTTAGACACAAAAAATAGCCTAGTCTAGCATTACAAATGTGAAATCTTCTCCATTTGCCTTCCTCTACCAGTTTCTTTTCGGCATCAAGGAAGCTGAAGTGGACTCTAAAGTCCTTGTCTTTAACGTCATGGCCTTAACTATGTTGGGGTTTTTTTGTTTGTTTGTTTTTTCTTTTTGTTTTTGTTTGTTTTTGAGACAGAGTCTTGCTCTGTTGCCTGGGCTAGAGTGCCATGTCATCAGCCTAGCTCACAGCAACCTCAAACTCCTGGCCTCACACAGTCCTTCCCTCTGCCTCCCAAGTAACTGGGACTACAGGTGCACACCACCACGCCCAGCCCAATTTTTTTTTTTTTTTTTCTATTTTCAGTTGCCCAGCTAATTTTTTCTAGTAGAGACAGGGTCTTGTTCTTGCTCAGGCTGATTTCGAACTCCTGAGCTCAAGTAATCCTCCTGCCTCTGCCTCATAGTGCTAGGATTATAGGTGTGAGCCACCATGCCCCACACTGTGTTGCTTTTTTTGTGCATGGTATAAGAATTTACTGAAGCAACTTGGAATCATAGTCTGGTTGCTCTCATGTTCCATTTAACCCATATTCTCAACTTCAAACACAACTATACTGTAGCTCTTTGGGATTCTTGAGTTTATTGGAAAGGTGTTTCTATAATTTTTTTCAAATAGTTTATAAGAGTTTCTAAAAGTATTCTTAAAGTTGATTCAGCTTTCTTGGAAAGGCTCTGCTGTAAGTTTTTGTGAATATTGGGCTTGTTCCCATATTAAGAACATTGTTAAGAATATTTCTTAACATGTATACTTCTGCATATTTTTCTTCACTGAAGCTATTGATAAATATGAATATGTCATAGGCCTCTCTGTGTATCTGTCTATATATATGGTCTTCCCACAGGTAAAGTATGCCTTTTGGGATACCTTATTTGGAATGGTAAATATTTCTTTTTAAAAACCCTTAAGAATAAAAATGTAATGAGGATCTAAGGATTAGTAGTTTATTTCAGAATTAAAAAAAAAATACTAGGGGAAAATAGCAGATGTGGAAAATATTTGAGGCCTGTGGCCTTCTGTATTTTATCTATGGTCTTTTTTTCTTTCAGCATATATACGTTTCCATCTAATTTCACCTTTGATACAGAAGTCTGCAGCAAAGTAAGCACTTGTTCTCTTTTCTGGAAAATATTCTTTATATTGTTGAAAAACTATTTTGTTTCATTCTGACTCATTCTTTCATTTCTGTATTAGTACTTGAGCTATGTTGCTGATTTACGTATTTTTTCCTGGGTTCCACACAAGTTATTTGTACTGACACTAAACAGTAAAATGGAACTATCGCTGTTCTGTTGCCAGCACCCACATGTAAAACATACTGATAGTGAAGGCTAGTCATAGAGTTACTGAATTGGGAACATTTTTCTTAAAGATCACTTTGGGTTAGCTCCCAGTCTATATAGTGAGACCAGTGGATCTGTTGAATTTGTAGACTGCCAAAGATTATGATTTTACCTGTTCTTAGCAATTACTATATTTATGTAGATAGCTGCATTGTGGGAGGCACAATTTTAGGCACAGAGAGCGAAAAATGTGCCTTAATCATAGGAGGCGCTTCAGAAAATGTTAGTGCATGTCTTCTTTCCTTTGCCACTTAACTGTAAAGTCGAACCTTAAAATGACAAGCAGCGCTAAAATTTATTAATATTCACTGCAAAAAATGTATTACCCTTCTCCTTTCCTTCATATTTTTAATTTGTCAGTCAGGAAGCCTAGGCCTGGAAGGTAGCCAGAGCCTTCAAGCCAATTGCCTCTGATGCCTATTATATTTACCCCATTGTGCAGTATAAATATCATTTTCTATGTGTACATAAGAAGAAAAAGATTGGGAAACACTGTTGGAGGTAGGAGTTCTACAGTGTGTCTGTGAAACTGAGTCCTAACTAAATAAGTATACAGTTTTATATTCTGGAGTCAGGAATTAACGCTTTTCTAAAAGTGAAGCTACTAACTCTAAATTGAAGCAGTCTGTTTCTTCATGTCTTTTTTGACAATTAATGATGCCATTTATATTTTGTACTTCTCAGTGTGGTCCTCTTTGATATCTTTGTCAATATTCTTACTCATAACCTTGCGGAACCAGCTTATGAAGCAGATGTGGCACAGTTGGAGTATAAACTGGTAGCTGGTGAACATGGTTTAATTATTCGAGTGAAAGGATTCAATCACAAACTACCTGTAAGTACAAGTACTCTATTTTCCTTATAGAGAGCATTAAAATATATTTATATTTGTTGCCCCTATAGCACCAAGCATAGAGATTTGTTCATGGGATGCTGTATGTAGAAAGAAGTGTTTCTTTTTTTTTTTTTTTTTGAGACAGAGTCTCACTTTGTTGCCCAGGCTAGAGTGAGTGCCATGGCATCAGCCTAGCTCACAGCAACCTCAAACTACTGGGCTCAAGCGATCCTCCTGCCTCAGCCTCCCAAGTAGCTGGGACTATAGGCATGAGCCACCATGCCCGGCTAATTTTTTCTCTATATATTAGTTGGCCAATTAATTTCTTTCTATTTATAGTAGAGACGGGGTCTTGCTCTTGCTCAGGCTGGTTTCGAACACCTGACCTTGAGCAATCCGCCCACCTCGGCCTCCCAGAGTGCTAGGATTACAGGCGTGAGCCACTGCGCCCGGCCGAAAGAAGTGTTTCTTAATGTGGACTCATGAATATGCTTGGTTGATGACAGTTTTTCTAACTTTGACCATACATAAGAACAATATATATTTCATTAATTACTAGCAATGCATATAACACAGCCATGCTTTAAGCTTGATTTCACTTCCCTTTGCTGTTAGTTTATTTGCCGCTGACATTGGCATTTAGGACTGGTTTGAGCTAAATTTCTTGCCATAGTGATAACAAATTTAAAGGACCTGGCACATTGCCTGACATGGAGTAGAACTCAAATGCTTGTGTCTTACTTCCTCTTCTTGCACTCCCTTCCATTGTTTCAAGTGTCTGTGTCTGGTTTCCCTTCTAAGTTTATGAGCCTTTTAGAAACGAGGTCTATATCATGTCAGTCAAATCTCTTGGTTGTTCTGATGTTGCTTTGTCAAAAACTTCATAAGCAGAGGGAAAAATAATATGGGATGCTAGCTAAAAGAGTTAAATCATTAACTACCAGGTAGAAAAATATAATGTACACTACAACAAATTTTATATCTGGGTTTCTTGGGTAGAATATATATTATATTAAGGTTTGCGGAACTGGGTTTATGTAAGAAAAATTCTAGAGGGAAGGACCTGCGAGAAGTATGCCTTGTGGGAGGAGGTGATATCCTCCATCCTGGCAAAAACCCAAGAGAAGAGTAACTTGTCACCTTTATGCCCCTGTGTCCTTTTCATTCTCTCCAGGGAATAAGAATTGGTCTTAGGAAGCACCATCATGGAATATTTTACTTTTGTCAACCTTCAAAGGCGCAAATAAAATGTAGCTTAAGATCCAAACAGATTAAAGCATAATACAGTGTTTGTCATGTGGGAAGTATGTTTCGGAATTATCTGGAGAGCTTTCTGAAAATACAAACCATTGAAAAGTATTTGACATTCTTCATTTTATGAAGCTTACTTAGCCTTAATAGGAAAACCTGTTATAGAACATATATACTGGTATCTATGTATAGAAAAATGGAGACAAATTTCACCTATGGAATATAGATGCTAATTTCCTAAAAATTTGAAAATTAAATCCAACGTAGCAAAAACAATTCACCATGACCAAGTACCAGGAATGCTAGGGTTGTTCAGTATTAGGAAGTTGATGAACATAATTCAATATAATCAAGTCAAAGGAGAACCACTATATGAATATAGTGATAAATGCCAAAAAATCATTTGATAAATTTGAGTCGGTATTCCTAATAAGTAGGAATGGAGTGAAATTACTTAAATATAATAAAAACCTTAAATTAAAAACAATAACAGCATATGTTACATTAACTGATAAAATGCTTAATATTAAAATAAGGAGCAAGCCAAGAATAATCCATGACCAGCTCTGTTATCCTATTCTTTTATTTTTTTTTATTTTTTCACTGTTATCCTATTCTTAATACTAATATAATAAAATGAAAAAACAAAGTAAAATAAAAACTTTTTTGGAAAAGAAAAATATTTTTCTTTGCATATGATATGATTATATTCTTAGAAAAACCTAAGATACTACTAAAATTTTAAAAATAGTTTGGTGTGATATGGCCGGTCAAAATCAGTGGCTATTTTCCCCTATTGTAGCAATAACCAAAATTATTTTTAAGTTCATCTGGAAGAAAAAAATGTTTGAGAATACCCTGGAAAATTCATTGCCTCTAATTTGACAGTTATTCAGGATTTTGGCCCCTAAAGATTCTTTGAGTCATTAGTACTTCTCTTATGTCCCCCACATTGCCTAGTGCCATGCTGGACCTCTGGTAAAAACCAAAGAGAAACATTAACCCCCCTAAAACTTAGTGAATTTCCATGCTTCTTAACTTGAAGTGCTTCTTTCTTTTTCTTTTAGCTACTGTTTCAGCTCATTATTGACTACTTAGCTGAGTTCAGTTCTACACCAGCTGTCTTTACAATGATAACTGAGCAGTTGAAGAAGACCTACTTCAATATCCTCATCAAGCCTGAGACTCTGGCCAAGTGGGTATAAACATGATCAGCTTATATTTTGAAAGCCTGAAAGTATTTACCTTCTTAGGGGGTAGATGTAGGGGATGAGCCTGTAGTTTCTGTGCTAATTTTCAGACATGTTTGAATTTTGTTGCAGTTTAGGAAACCAGTCCATAGGGTTCTAGGATTTCTAAACCCAGCTTAAGTAGCTATCTGCTGTGACTAAAAGCAGCCTACAGTACATGATTATTGGCTTAAAGTAAAGAAAGATGTTTTTTCCACTCCTTTGTAAGTAAATAAAAGTTAAAGAAGTGCTACCTTTGTTGTAGCCCAAAATTATTTACAGGGGATTTTATTTTGTTGTGTGGTATGATTAGTAGCTGAGTTAAATTGCTTTTAACATGTCACTTATCTGGCAACCTTAACTATCCAGAATTCAGGCAAGGTTCCAGAAGACAGCAAAAAGGCAGATCAACAGTCTGTATGCTAAAGCTTAAACCTTCTACTAAGGCATCATCCTTAGGCCTTCTCTCAGAGCCTGTTCTTACTACTTCAGTCCAGGGCTGAGGATAACCTATAGGTTACTTTTGTGTGAATCAGAAAAAAGTACCCCAATGGGGTACCCTCTGTCAACAGGTAGAGCCTTTGTGGGAGGGTTTTGTCCCTGAGTAGCCTTTGCACATGGCTTGCAAGCCCCTACTTGACCTCCTTGCTGGGCATCTATAAGCACAACCTTATGTAGAGGCCCTGCTTTTGACACAGTTGTAATGAGCCCATCAATTACTAGAATTAGAAAGCAGGGGGAGATGGGGTTAAGATTCAGGCATGTAATAACACAAAAAGTTAAACGAATAACTAGATGTAAGTTGAAAGGAAAGTTATCTGCAACCATTGATATGATGAATAGCCCTATTTATCTAGTAACTCCCAAACAGCCCCTTGTATTCAGTAACTCCTAAATACTAGTTTATTTATAAAAGTAGTAGTCTATTAAATACTATTTTTATTAAAATCCAGTAATGTTTAAAATTTATTGAAGTATGATAGAGTAATAATAATATACCTTCTGTTTATTGAACATTTATTCACTAGATCTGTTCTAAGAACTTTATATATTCATTTAATTTTAACCAAAACTCTGTTACTGGGCCAGGCGAGGTGTCTCACGCCTGTAATCCTAGCACTCTGGGAGGCTGAGGTGGGCGGATTGCCCAAATCAGGAGTTCGAAACCAGCCTGAGCAAGAGCGAGACTCTACTATAAATAGAAAGTCTCTACTATATATAGAAAGAAATTAATTGGCCAACTAATATATATAGAAAAAATTAGCCGGGCATGGTGGTGCATGCCTGCAGTCCCAGCTACTCGGGAGGCTGAGGCAGTAGGATTGCTTGAGCCCAGAAGTTTGAGGTTGCCGTGAGCTAGGCTGACATCTCGGCACTCACTCTAGCCTGGGCAATAAAGTGAGACTCTGTCTCAAAAAAAACCCCAAAAAACTATGTTACTATTCTTGTTTCATAAGTTATTTCCCTTGTTTTACAAGTAAAGACATTGGGTTACAGATGTTAGGAGACTTGCCAAGTTCAAACAGCTTATTGGTGGTGGGGTTGTAGAGATATGGAGTGTGGAGTTAATCTTGCTAGACTAGAGCCATTGCCTTTACTGTATTATCACTGCTGTAATTGACATCCACAATGGTGGCCTCCAGTAATTAGTGAGATTTCAAATGTTAGTGAGATTTCAAACCAAAATAGTAATAATTTAAAATTGGTGCATGACTGGATAAACTTGACTCATTTGGCGATTTCTGTGAAATATTTTACTCTGCAACTGAGACAGATAAGTACAGTGTTGTACTGGTGAGTAAATCTATTTAAAAGTTTATGTATCCAATTTTAAATGCTGTTTGGTGATCATGGCATGTTTCCCCACCTTAAGTAGTGACAGATATTATCTCTTTAAACACACATCTGTAGAAACTTGACCAATATTTCTTTATTCTCAAGATTCATTTTTTACAACAAAATTTCATTTTTTTCCTGCCCTCTGTACAGAGATGTACGGCTTTTAATCCTGGAATATGCACGTTGGTCTATGATTGACAAATACCGGGCTTTGATGGATGGCCTTTCCCTTGAGTCTCTGCTGAGCTTCGTCAAAGAGTTCAAATCCCAGCTCTTTGTTGAGGGCCTGGTACAAGGGAATGTCACAAGTACAGTGAGTATGAGGTGCTCTGTTACTGTAGGCTGGGTCTGAATGCAGTTGTGAACTGGAAATTGCACTAGTTCTTCTTAAAGGGGAAATGGAAGCTCTGTGTTTTTGGCAGGACAGTGTTATCATATTCTGTTTAGGAGGGAACCTGGCCCCTCTGATGTTTGGCTACTTTCTTATGAAGGAGACTGCTGGTAATAAATAGACCAGTACTTTGAGTGAAATGGGTTTGGCATATCTATGTTGTTGGTTGCATTTGTGGAAGATTGTATTGTTAACCATAAACAGTTTAATGTAGAGATAAAAGTGGAGGAGAGGAATGGTGAAGTATATATGATACATACATATATACATACATACATACATGTATACATAGCCAGAATAAGTATGTCAAGCTTGTTTGTCAAGCTAAGGGGCTAAGGCTTTATCCTATAGCAAATGGAGAACCACTGAAGGATTTAAGAGAACTTGCAGTTAAGAAATATCCAGAGAAGGCCGGGCGCGGTGGCTCATGCCTGTAATCCTAGCACTCTGGGAGGCCGAGGCAGGCAGATTGCTCGAGGTCAGGAGTTCGAAACCAGCCTGAGCAAGAGCGAGACCCTGTCTCTACTATAAATGGAAATAAATTAATTGGCCAACTAATATATATATAGAAAAAAATTAGCTGGGCATGGTGGCGCATGCCTGTAGTCCCAGCTACTTGGGAGGCTGAGGCAGAAGGATTGCTTGAGCCCACGGGTTTGAAGTTGCTGTGGCACTCAATCTAGCCTGGGCAACAAAGTGAGACTCTGTCTCAAAAAAAAAAAAAAAAAAGAAAAGAAATATACAGAGAGACCAGTTATGAGGCTGTTACAAAAGCTCAAGTGAAATATGATTTCACTTAGGAGATATCTAAAGTGGTCAAATTCATAGAAACAGAAAATAGAACAGTGGTTTCCATAAACTGAGGAGGAGAAGGGAATTGTTTAATGGGTATAGAATTTCAGTTTTACAAGATGAAAAACTTCTGGAAATCTGTTTCACAACAGTATGACTACACTTAACACTATTGAACTGTACACTTTTTAAAATGTTAAGATGATAAATTATATATGTTTTTTACCACATACAAAAAAGTTGAAGTGAAAAATGATGAATCCTGAGGTTAGGCCAAATAAATGAAAAAGTGTTAAGAAATAATGTGGTAAAATATAGCCAAAATTCACTGAATAATTAGATATAGGGGTGAGAGAGAGGGGAGGAGTCTTAGACAATACCAGAATTTCTTGCTTGAAGCATCAGGTTGGTAGAGAAGCAGGAAAAATAGTAAGATTGGGAGCATATGAGGAGTTCGTTCTGATATGTATTGCGTTGGGGTATGTTGTTGGGGCCTTGTACTTAACCAGGTCTTCTCCCTGGCAAGAGTGCTTTTTTGAGGCCCCGGCAGAGTGGCTCACGCCTGTGATCCTAGCACTCTGGGAGGCTGAGGCGGGCGGATTGCTCAAGGTCAGGAGTTCAAAACCAGCCTGAGCAAGAGCAAGACCCCCATCTCTACTAAAAATAGAAAGAAATTAATTGGCCAACTAAAAATATATAGAAAAAATTAGCTGGGCGTGGTGGCGCATGCCTGTAGTCACAGCTACTTGGGAGGCTGAGGCAGAAGGATTGAGCCCAGGAGTTTGAGGTTGCTGTGAGCTAGGCTGACGCCATGGCACTCTAGCCCGAGCAACAGAGTGAGACTCTGTCTCAAAAAAAAAAAAAAAAAAGAATGCTTGTTCAAGACTGTTTCCCTAAACTGTTTGGCTGTTGACCAGCCAAACAGGCCAGTCCTCTCTGGCCTCCCAGTTTCTCAGCACTGGCCCTTTAGGGAAACCACTTTAGAGATGTGCTGAACCCTGCACCTGTCCCTCATTTTATACTTAAGGAAACAGAAGTCTTGAGAGGAAAAGAGGACGTATTCACTTAGTATTAAATGTTATCCAATTGCTCTATCCAGGCTCTATGTCAATGGGCCCAGGTATCTAAAACACAGTCACAGTTATCATAAAGGCCACAGCCTAGTTGGGTAAACTGGCACTAAACAATTAAGTTTGCTCCATTTGGGAAAGTATTACAGTGTATGGGTAAACAGAGTGCCAAGTGAGCCAGGAAAGGAGCTGTGCAGTTATGAGCCACTAAGTATGCAACAAACAATATTGAATTGATTAGCCCAATCAATGAATGACTTACCCAGCATTGACATGACAAACTGTATCTGTTTTGCTATGCAGGGCTCTCCAAGCAATTAGAATATTGATGTTAGCTATTTCTAACAGGTGAAATTAATGTCAGGAGGGCCTAATGTCGTGTTTTTTTTTTTTTTTTTTTTTTTGCTGCTTAGGAATCTATGGATTTCCTGAAATATGTTGTTGAGTAAGTGTTGGTTTGAGTTTTTTCTTTGGGGGTGATCTTACCAGCATGAGGGCATTGAACCACAACCCACTTAATTGTTATTAAACCCACAGTTAAAATACTGGTAGATTTTCTTGAGGCTGGTATAAACAAAGCAATTCAAAAGGGACTATGGAAGGCCTGGCTGCTGCTTCATAGTTTTTGGGTGCCTCAGTGACCCATGCTGATTCTTTTGCAGTAAGCTGAACTTCATGCCTCTGGAACAGGAGATGCCTGTGCAGTTCCAGGTGGTAGAGCTGCCCAGGGGCCACCACCTATGCAAAGTGAGAGCTCTGAACAAGGGTGATGCCAACTCTGAAGTCACTGTGTACTACCAGGTCAGTTGGTCTCATTGTACAGCCATCCTCATGGCTAAGTATCTTTAGGGCACTAAAGCCTCATGGAAGGTCCAAAGTATGTGGGAATGAGTGATCGATTGACTTTCAATGCCCTTTTTTAGTTACTTCTTTAGCTTTATGCTTGGGGCTATTTGTCCTCTTGAAGCAACTACATTTAAAAATGGATCCTCCTTTAGTCACAGTGAGGTATTGCTTCATTAATCACCTAACCACTAATATAGAGGGACAGAGAAGTATGGATGGGAATTCCTTCATGTTCTTTTTACAGAACCCTAAGCAGCAGCAGGACAAAAGAGACAAAAGTAAGCATAGCCAAGCAATCAATATACAGCAAACAGAATGATTACCAGAGTCCTAAAGGGTTCAAAGCACTATGTTATGGATGATAAATCCATAGGCTTCAGAACCCCTTACTTGCCTGGTCATATAAGCTGGTCTCAAATTTATTCATTGTACCCTTAGTTCTATGTTTTTTCCACATCATCCTGGAGGGGCGGGGCAGGGTGGAACTTAAAGTAGGGAAGTGCTTTTCAACAATCTCAATTGCCCCATAGCCTGCTTTAACCTGTGGTTAGTCCCACTCACTTCTAAGACTGTAGGCATCTTCTCTAAATCTGTGCCTGTCTAGTGACTTCTCAAAGTCTGGGGCTCCAGCTGCTACTGTGGTCCTGAGTTCTCTGCATGAGGAATTCACTCCCCTGTCAGGCCTTATGAAGATCCCTAGTCTGGGCTTTGGGTGGCATGGCCTTATTTTCATCTTCATTATCCTTTTGTTGTTTCTGGCCCAGGGCCTCAACCTTATCCTGATATTGTCCAGGTCCTGGTTGATAGAAGCAAATTTACCTGCCTGACATCGTGGCCATTTCTCTTTAGTGAAGTTTAACGTTATTCCAGTCCTTTGATTCAGGAGCTACAATTGTAGCTAGGTTGATAAATTTTTCTTTCCCTGGAGGCCCAGCTTCTCTGTGGGACCTGTCTCAATAGCTGTAGCATTCCAGCCTGTGTTCTTTTCTAAGTTGTGACTACCAGGTCCCAAACTCCTTAAATGGTATGGCCCAGCCCTTCTTAGCCCAGTCCACATTTCTAGTGCCTCTGACTGCTCACAACCCAGAGACAGAATTTCTCCAGTTTTAGGAAGGATTTCGTATAGTAAGACTGTCTTTGGAAGTGCTTTTCAGCAGTCACCTCTTAGCACTAGCTACAAACTGCCTCCCTTAGGAAACCAATTCCCTTCTCACACAGCATTTTGAATAGAAAATTAATACAAGGTTTTGATTGGTTTTGTTGCAGCCCCTTTAGAGAAAAACGGGCAGTCTCAGTGCTGACTAATCAGGGCTTGCAGGGCACACAGGCTTTAGCCTCTTCCTCCAGTGAAGTGGGAAGAAAGAGAAATGAGACTGTGTCAGAGGAGCCTGCAAGATGATCCTGACTCTGGGATGCACTATTGGCCTCCTGCCCTCTTTCATTCTGACGGCATTATTTTGCCAGTTGCCAGGGCAGCCAGATGTGGTCCCAAAGCATGGTGTCTGCCTCTAAGATATTTTTCTTAACTGGCTTGGGGCTGTGTGGCTGCAGAAGCTCCTATTCATTTTCTCTCTACCTGAGTAATACATCCAGATACACCCATCTGGATCCCCAAACATGTCCTGTTTTCCTCCTTAGGGCTGTGAACTGTAAGTGCTTGATTTTAGAATGTGTCCTCTGGGTCCTTGAGATCCTCTAGTTAGGAGCTGGCAAGTCAGGGATTATTGGACTCACCTCTATTTTTACCTACATTTCTTTTAGTGCTGGGAATACAAATGATCAAGTATGATTCCTATACTCACAGACCTTTGGTCTGTTGTGAAAGCAGATATTTAAACAAAATGAAAGTATGATTAACTGTTGGGGGAAGAGAAGTGATGATAATGGAATGAGTGGTTGCCAAGAATAGCTGGATTATTAAAAAGCTCTATAAGCCATTGGATATTCAGTTGGTCTGACTACCTTCTCCTCTCAGTCAGGTACAAGGAGTCTAAGAGAATACACTCTTATGGAGCTACTTGTGGTAAGTATATAATGGAGAGTTGAAGTATTAGGAGCCCCTGTCTGACTATGAGGCCCAGCCTTTCTTCCTGAGACTGAGTACTTAGGTGGTCAGAGACCTGTGATTGGAAGGCAAGATGGTCATTTACTATTATCACCCAGTATAAGCATGGACCGAGGGCCTGGATTGTTTAGGAAAAAGGCAGCAAGGGAGGGTGGACTTTGAGGTATGTGGAACACTGGGGGAAAGAAATGGAGGTTTCTCTGCTGGGAGTTGGGCTGACGGTTAGTATGTTGAATTACAGATGCACATGGAAGAGCCTTGTTTTGACTTCCTTCGAACCAAGCAGACCCTTGGGTAAGTCTGCTGGCAAGGACACTGGGATCAAAATAAGAGTCGGGGGCTTACTCTCCATGCTGAGGTCTATCAGATATCCTTACTGAGCAGCCTCTCATAGCTCTTTGGTCCTTCCATACTTTACTTTCCATACCTACTTGTTAGAACTTCTGGAATTTGCTTCTTGGAATAAGATCAGGTGTCCCATTTGGTCATCTTTTACGATAAGAAAAAAAGCTTGTGCTTCCAAATTCAGGAGAGGGGTGGACACCTTAAAATTTATGGGTCTTCTTTTCCAGGTCCAGTAAGGATAGACAGAAACCCTTTCTACTCATATTTAGTGCCTCTACTGGCAGGGCACAGATGACAACCTGAGTTTATATAATTTTTCACTCTGGCTGTAGGTACCATGTATATCCTACCTGTAGGAACACATCTGGGATTCTAGGATTCTCTGTCACCGTGGGGACACAGGCAACCAAATACAAGTGAGTAAGCGAGTGAATAGTTGGGAGTCCAATCTAATATTCTGGCATGGAGAGTGGGAGCTATTGTGTGCTTCCTTAACCACTTCGGCACGGTGCTCACCAGCCGGGAAACCTTGCCCACAGCCGCCACTCAGTCCGCACGATAGTTTGTGCTGTGCATTGATGACGAATCCGTTTTGCTCTTGTGTGATGAGAAACGCTTTAAAGCACTGAAAGCTTGTTTTACTTTACAGGCAGCTTTACTTGTAATGTAAATCAGAATAGGTAACATACATATATGTTTTCATTACATTATTTTTAAATGTTCACAATTTCATTTTGATAAATGAAAAATTAGAAAAGTCATTATCACAGCTGTCGGCTAAAGTTGATGCTCGGCTGTGCGCCTTCATATCAGCAGCTGTCGGTTACAGTTGCTGTGCACATTCTTCTGTGGCTATCAACTATAGTTGATTCTCGTACCGAAGTGGTTAAACCTCTGATGACTCTGACCAAGCAGAATTTACTGTATTTAGTCACTGCAGAGGGTGTGGGGCAGGGGGTTATAGATGGCCTGATCCAGGACTAATCAATGATTCCAGTAGTCCTATAGGACTTAAGTCCTATGGTCATTGTGCAGGGCTTGCCAATGTTTCTTCTCTTCAGGCAGACCTGAGGACAAGGCAAGGGTACCTGTTGTGACATTCATATTGGAACCTGTTGGTTCTCAGCTTTGGAATGACTTCAGTATGATACTAGGAAATTGGGCTGAAGGTTGGGGGGAGTGTTCTTCCCTCCCTCAACTTAAGGTAAAATGCTGAGGCCTGGGAAAACACTGCAGCCTTTTTCCTGGAGATGTCATGTCTTCTTAATTCCTCCCTGAGATACCAGTTCTCTTGATGACTATTAATTGGAGATGCTTTGTTTCAGCTCTGAAGTTGTCGATAAGAAGATAGAAGAGTTTCTTTCTAGCTTTGAGGAGAAGATTGAAAACCTCACTGAAGACGCATTCAACACCCAGGTGACTTAACTGTGCCAGCCTAGGCTTTTGATATTTACCCCCATAAGCCCTCAGGACACCAGACGTTAGTTTTAATAGCACTATGTGCTGACCAGTTTTTGAACTTTGCAGCCCCACCTCAATCCCTCCCTGTCCTACTGGCAGGTCCATCACAAGCCAGGCTGGATAAGGCCAGGTGTGTTCTGGGGGGCCTGGTATGATGCCATGCCTGAGCATTTCTTTTTGCTGGGAACAGGTCACAGCTCTGATCAAGCTGAAGGAGTGTGAGGATACCCACCTTGGGGAGGAGGTGGATAGGAACTGGAATGAAGTGGTGACACAGCAGTATCTCTTTGACCGCCTTGCCCATGAGGTAACATGGTTTTCAGAGCGACACTGTCCCCTGACAGAGGGTTCTACAGGAGTCACAGGTCCAAGCAAACTGGTATTTTGTATGCATGAGAAGCCTGGGACACCCAAACTGGCTTGGTTACTTACTTGCTCATTTCATTACTTAGACTTGCCTCCCTAGTACCATAGGTGGCCACGTGAGCAGGGTGCTCCCACCCTTACTGCCCTCTCTCCCCAGTTTCAATCAGAGCAGCTCCATTTGTATATTATATTGAAGTTCACAAGATTTTGTGGAAAATGAAGTGTTCTGCTATTTAATGAAAATTATTCCAGGAACAAGCCCAAAGTAGTAAAAACTATGAAAAAAAGCTCTGGATCCTGTAATTCAGTGCTGCTTCTGATAATATATAATCCTTTGTAAAGAATTAGCAAAGAACAACATTGCTCTGTAAGGCAGAGAGGTTGTTTAACAAGAGGTTTCAGCACAGCTCACCTTAAGGCACTTGTTTTCTTAATAGAAGACAGGTAAAAAATTTACCTGTTTCAATAGTTGCTATATTTTCCTCAAGCCAGAATATAACTGGGAAGTGATAATAAGGAGACACTTGAGTATCAGCTTCAGTGTACAGTATTCAGCTGTAATTACAGCATCTGCTAACCTCTCTTGCTCATCTGCCAACGTAGATCATTGCTGTAAAACAAAGGTTTATTATGAACCTCAGAGAATTCATCTTTATCTTTCTCTGGAAGGTCAGGGACAAGTTGAGATTAGGAAGAATAAAATGTAGTCCTCAGATGCTAAGCAGGACCAAGGAGGTCTGCCTAGGGGTTATTTCTTTCCTATCTTCCCTTTCCATGTAAGATTGAAGCACTGAAGTCATTCTCAAAATCAGACCTGGTCAGCTGGTTCAAGGATCATAGAGGACCAGGAAGTAAAATGCTCAGCGTTCACGTGAGTATGGTTAACTAAAGTAGCTTTACGTATTTACTGGATTTGGATTGTTCAGAGACCACATATCTGGTCAGTGTATTTCTCACCTTGAATCTCTGGCATCTTTCAGGTTGTTGGATATGGGAAGTATGAGCTGGAAGAGGATAGCACCCCTTCTAGTGAAGATTCAAATTCTTCTTGTGAAGTGATGCAGCTAACCTACCTGCCAACCTCTCCTCTGCTGGCAGATTCTATCAGCCCCATTACTGATATCAGGGCTTTCACATCAACACTCAACCTTCTCCCCTACCATAAAATAGTCAAATAAACTGCAGTCTTGTTGGCCTGAAGCAATGTGTATTTAAAAATGTGTTTGTAATTTATGGAGTTACACTACTACTGCCTTAGGGCTTCCACTAGAATTTTTGCACTGGAATCAGAGAACTTGATTTACTTTTTATCCCTTCTCTATTGAAACTAACAAACCAGAGTTATTATAGCAGATAGCAAAGAGAAATTAGCAGGGTGAGCCAAGTGTGGCCAAAAAACTTGTGACAGCAATTTGGGAATCCCTGGCCTGTGTCCTGTCAGATTGAGAAACTAGTTCTTGAAAAGCCCCATGTGTAACCAGTGTGTTATTATTAATAACTAAATGCTAGAGTGTTGGTACCTAAATGCTAGGTACTAATGCCTGTTTTTGATTTTTTAAAGTGTATTTTTAAATAAAGATAGTTCTGTATTTCCCTTCAAAATGAGCCATTTGCTGCTGTGGCATTCTTACTACATTGTGGGGCTGGGATCTAAAAATACAGTCTTTCCAAACCCTCTAAGGTGTCACAATATATTGGTACCCCTACACGTGTGATATGAGTTCAGTGAAGACTTTGGGGAATAGCTTGGTAGGGGCAAAAAAGAACACAGAGTATAAGGGAGGGGTGATTATTTTAAGAGTCTCTTGAAAAGCTATCTCCTATAAATAATTGGCTTCCAAGTTTAGCCATAAAGATAATAAAAAGCACATAAAAAAAGGTTGAAAAAATTACTTTATGAAGCCTTAAGCGCTGAGTATAATTACAATTTAATAATATTTTACTTCCAAAATAAAAGTTATTATAGGTGAGACCATGAAATTTCCTAACACTTGATTTTAATACATTGCACTAATTTTCTAAAACAACTCAGAGGAACCCATATTTACAATAGGTGGAGTATTTATGAAAAATCTGGCATCAGGTATATTTTATATGTGTATGTGTGTGTGTATATATATATATAACACCAAAAATTATATGAACTAAGAAACAGAGCTTGTATATCTTAATAGCAGTACTAGAGTGCAGAGTTAGAGAGTTGGATTTTATAAATGCTTTCCAATGCCTGGGGTTTGGAAAAGGAGCAGACATCTTGTTTTCAAAACCTGAAGTTTTTCTCAGGACTGAAGTCAAAATCGTAACTGCCACAGAGGAAAAAAGGGAAGCTTTTCCCGCTTTAATTGTTCGTCTGCGTCGGAAAGTCAGTATCCCTGAGATAGGAACCACTGTAATAAGAAGGGAGTGAATAGGTTCTCCCAAAGGAAGATTGTTTGTTGCTGAAATACGCCTACTGGTCATCAGATGTAAACTTTGCATTTCCCAGCTTAATGCTTGGCAGCACCAAGACGTTTTAGTAATGGTTCATCATAAACCCAACATTCTCCATCTTCATGAAATAACTGTAAAAGAAAGGGGGAGAATTTAGTTACACACTTGCTTTGCACTTCTATAATATGCTTTTTATTATTTCATGTCTTCTCCCCCCATTAGACTGAAATGAGTTTCAGATAGGGACCAGGGATCATCTTATTCATTGAAATGAGTGAATGATTTATTGCTCAAAGCACAGGAGGCATAGCAGATAAGAGGCTAGGGGCAGGCAAGCTTACCCTGGTCTCCCACTGAATTTCCTTCTCCTTCCTTTCTCGGGCTTCTGCTCTTTGTCTTTCTTCAAGTCTGTGCTTTGCTTCAGTTGCTGCATCAATGTCTCTGATTTTTAAATTGAAAGTGACATCCTTCCAAAGGCTAAAAAAAAAAGATCAAGAATAGCTGGCTATCCTGACAATTAAAGCCTAGAGCCACCTCTGACTATGGCATAATAACAAATGGCTTGAGTGCTGTAGTTCACAGACTAAGTATCCTTAACTGGCACCAGGGCACTGGATGGAGTAAGGAACAGGAGAATTAGCCCAGAAGACTCGACTGATAGTTTTCAAAGAAGGAAATAAGGGACAAGCGGTTTGGTACATAAGGACAAAAGCAGAGAGAACAGTGGAAGCTGAGACCTGGGATTCTCATCCTTCTAACCTCTAAACTTGCTATGCAACTTTGGGGGAATCAGTTTACCTCTCTAGGGTTTGAGTATCCCTTGTTATAAACTAAAAGGGTTATTAGATCAGAGGAGCTGAGAAAAACTCCCTTGAATTTAACAATATGATCTTGGAGAAAATAGTATGAGCATAGAAAATAAGGGTCAAGAGGTGAATTGCAGAGGCTTGAGGGAATAAGATGTGGCTTCCTCTCAAGGCCGTTATTCCCATTTCAGGAAAGGAGGCAAGAAGAGGTTAGCTAACTCAGCCATGGTTACAAAGCTAGTAAGTGGTGCTTCTGACATAAACCCAGGCATTCAAACCTGGTCTGTACTCTGTTAGGCTCTGCTATACTGTCTCGAAAACCCACCCCTGTGCCTATGCCCAGGCAACAGTGTAAGCATTGCAGCAATAGCTACAGATTTGTTTCCTTACCAGCGAGATTCATACTCATTCTGATCTTCCAACTTCCTCACTTTCTTTTTGATTATAGGCAACTTCTTGGTATCTACGAAGACTGTACTTTCCTAGAAAACAAGAAATAGATGGATGTTTTATTATTCACACTGTTCTAGGAGGAAGAGTCAACTCTTTCCAGAGACTGTAATTAGCAGACCCCAAAATCAAATCCCATGTTAATGATGACTTTCACATGCAGTCTTAAGCTGAAAATAAAGCTGTTGGCTTAAGTCTAGAGGCTCAATTCAACAGACATTTTTAATGTGGCTATGTGCTACATGCTAGGGATATAATCTCTTGGGGAGCTAGACCCATGAACAACTAATCCTAATTTTAAGTATACTCTCTGAAGTTTTTTACATTTTGAATTCTCCATGTCCAAAATCCAGTTCACTGCGTCCCCCCGTTAATTTCATACCACCTTTCTTCTTAGCTTAATGAGAACACTGAGTGAGTGGTACCATAGAATGCAAATTCCTTGAAGGCAAGAACTATTTTCCTATTTCTGTATCCCTGGTATCAGGCAGTCAAATTTTATTATACAAAAACTTAAAACTTACTTTAGCACTTTATTTTATAAACATACCACACATTCAGATGATATACCTAACCTATTGGGTTCTTACTATGTGCCAAGCATTGTTTTACATATATTATTCTCAAGTTTTTTGAGAGCAGAGAGAAGAGTAGAAATCATTCTATTACCTGCACTGCTGGGGTGGTGGGGAAAGGAAGGAAATGCCCTGCCCTGAACAGACAACTTTAGAGCTGGCCTCTGGTTAAAGTTCCAGATGAAGGAAGCCAGAGTAAAGATAGGATACAATTCGACGTAGCCTGAAACAAGTGGCAAAATATAGGTTCTTACCCCTGTTGCATATTTTGCATACATTACACCATTCCATTCCCCTTCAATTGAGCAAAAAGACTTCTTGTCATTTGGAGAACTGAACAGAAAAGGAAACATTTGTGTTAGACTCAAGTTGAAAATTACTCTACCAAAGAATCTGATCAGTATGGCCTATCTACACAGAGTAGAACACAAAAGACCAACTGTACGTCTTGACAAAATCACCTTAACATAAGAGAACTGGACTTCCCAGGGCCACTTGTAAGAGTGAGGACCCAGAAAAAAGATGCTTATGAACTCAAGATCTCATTAACAGCAAGTATGGGTAAGAGAGCTCTGCTGGAGCCATGACGGATTTGGCACATTCTCTGCCCTCAAGCTGTTCATAGCCTAGTGAGGAGACAGACAGTGCCATTGAGATTCTAAGTGGTAAGTGCTGTGGTGAGCTTGTGTGGGCACTGGGGGTTCAAGAGCAAAACTGCTGGTGTGAGGGCCAGGGAAGACTTTGCTTATGAATGTAAGGCTGGAGACCAGGCTTTCATCCTCAGGTTGAAAGGGACTTCTGGGCCTAATGCTTTGACTTTTCTTGAGCAAGGATCCCCTCCTCAAAAGCCCTGACAGTCCTTTACTTGGACACACAGGTATGGAATTTGAGAAGACAAGCATCATAGCTAAGGCCTAGTTAGGAATGGCAGGGTATGAACAGAAGACTGAAAGAGGTCGAAATGAGAAAAAAGAACAGGGTAGAGGGATGAAAGCTGCTATCACCATCAGTAACTTAAGTGTCCTCCATAACTTGAGAGGATTTGGGGAAAGGGAACAATAGGCAAGAAAGATGGTAGGATCTCAGGTTTATGAGGTCTTTGCACAGTGGTTCTTAAAGTCTGGTCTGGGGACCTGGTCGGGGATGGGGGTTCTAAGACCATGTCAGGGAGGGAGTCCATAAACTCAAAACTGTTTTCATAATATTAAGACATTATTTGCCTTTTTCACTCAATTTTCTCACAAGTGTATGTGATATGTAACAACAGAGTGATTAGACTTAAAAAATTTACAAAATGTACATTGCCACTTGTCTTTGAAATTTTTAAAGTTTAGAAAAGCTACTTTTCATCAGAAATACTATTATTTTCATTTGTAAGTAAGTTAAATATTTTAAAATCTCAGTATTAATTTCTAATATGAAAAATATTGTTGGATATAATCCATATAAACAAAAGCTCTTTAGGGTTCTTAATTTTTAAGTATAAAGGGGTCCACAAACCCAAAAGTCTGAGAACTACTCAGTGCAATTCTTCATCTGATACTCAAATTTCTAATTTAAAGACCCCATCAAGAGCTCTTCCAGCTCACATCTTTATAAGGGCAGTCTTTTGACTAAATATGGCTCTGACTGGCAGAAAATTCTGCTGAGCTAGCAGTTCCTCTTGGTGTTGGTTATACACTCTAAGTGCTCTGAGAGGCAGACACATCCATATATTTGTTCTGAACATCCTAGTCCATCATCTGCCTATTTTTTGGAGGTGGGAGGGAACTGTATTATTGTGGTGTCTTATGCTGTTCTTTAAGCCCTGCCCATATATTCCAACTAGAATAATTTTTTATACTGATCCTTAGAAACTTCATCTTGTTCCTGGTCCCATCTGCTCAAGATATTTTTGGATGCTGATTCTGACATCCAAATTAAATTATCTCACTGAAAACTGGTTAAGTAAGCAATTGTGTATTTTCCATCTAGGACACTGCTCCCAATGAGACCTTCCAGGGCAAAGTCTAGAGGCACATTACTACAGACTTTCCTCTTTAGGCAGGCTCTGAACCCACTCAACTGACTGTTACCGAGACAGCACAGTCATCTTTATTTGACCCAATAGTGCCAAACGGAACCAACCCAAATGCCTGCAAGATGTGACAGTTACTGTTTTTCCCCAGCAAACAGAGAAAAAAGAGGGGCTGTAAGGACTTGGAAACACTTCTATAGGGGTCACAAAGTCTGCTGGAAGGACTAGCTGATGGTCCAACCTGGCACAGATGAGTTAAGGATCCACAGTCTGGGTTAGCGAGGTAACTTAGGAAGGCCCTATTTAGCTCCTCATCACAAGTCAGGTTCCTAGGAAGGAAATTCCATCAATGGACCTCTGACTGCTTTGGACCCACGGTTTCAGGTCTCCTTCTGATATGGGATTTCAGGAAGAGACATCACACAAAAGGTATGAAACAAGTTTATAAAGACAGAACCATTCTTTCACATTTCTAATGCAGAAAGTACAGTTTAAGACAAAAGGAAAAGTATCTCAGAGAAGCAGAAGAGAACTGAGGCAGAAAAACAAAATACCTACAAAATCTCAGCAGTAATTCTGTGCTTCTTGCCCCCATAGAAAGGTTTAGTGTGGAAGACGATATTTGCACTATAGCCCGTTTTGGAACAATTAATATTGCATTCTCCTCCTAATTCCACCCAGGGCACTGTGAGGATAGACCTGCAAAATCAAACGTTTTCAGGTAAGGCTGACAGTTAAGGGGAAAGAGAGGAGGAGGGGCATGGCTTAAGGAACAGCAGGGTCTACTGCTGATCAGAGGACATGGACACAGCTCTACTTGCCTTCCATAACCATTGGGGAATGTGAGAATGTAATGTTCATCATAGTCTAGACACGAGACACAGCCTGTGGAAAGATGGACAGAATCTCTGATGAGTAGTGTCAACTAGGGATAACCCACCTACTACCCCCACTCCTGCTCTCACCCCCAATACAGATGCTTTCTTGCTAGCAATGACATCCAGTCTGGCTTTCCAGAGCCATTTTCTCTTACCAGACAGCTGCCTAGCACATATTAGAATGACACAAAAATCTCTTGTTAATGTTGTAGTCCACCAAATGCCCACAAACTTACCCTGCCCTATGTTATGTACCCCAATTGACATTCCGAGGAATTTTGATTTGGTCCAGATATGAGCATTGAATTGTATCTTCTTATTAAAACACTCTGCATAAAAGGCTGAAACTGAATAGAAAATGTTTTCAGTTAGTGCACTATATAGCCACAGCCTCCTCTACAAACTCACTTAACCTGGGAGACACAACTGGCTCCATGGAGAAATCCTTTAACCTTCAAAAAACAGCCTCAAATTAGGCCAGGAGATACCCACCTACTTTTTATACCCTTTCCCCCAGTATAAGCATCCATTCAGAGCCACGTGGGCAAGAGCTTCCCTGAACTATGAGGCTGTGGCCAATCCAGGTGGCTTCAAATCAAAAAGGGGACTACTATCTGTTCTCATAGTCTGCAAGCATGTAGTATTGCATCCTGTATTTCCACTCTTAATATTGCTCTTAACAAACAAGAGCTGAGGGGATAAGCATAGTTAAAAAATAAAAAATAGCAATACAACAATAAAAACAATACAAATTTTTAAAAAAAACAGTGTGACAGCTATTTACATAGCATTACATTGTATTAGATATTATAAGTAACCCAGAAATTACTTAAAGGACATGGGAGGATATGCATAGGTTCTATGCAAATGTGTGTAACCATTTTATATCAGGGTTGTAGGCATCCTCAGATTTTGCAAGGCATCCTGGAACTAATCCCTCGTGGGTATCAGGGATGACTGTATTCTCTCCATTATGCCAGGAATATACTGTACTGAAACTACATATCACACTTATACAAACTCGCTCACAGTTGCTGGGGTCTCTACAGCACAGATCATTATGTGTAAGATGACTTTGGAAGAATTAAAAGTTGGTTTCCCAAATCTCTTCTTTTTATACATATTTAATTAGTGAAGTTAAAAGTGTCTTTGGAACTTACATAAGAAACAGACACAGACATGAAGAACCAATCAACTCGAGTTTCCACTTCAGGTGATAGGAAAGATACAGCTAGCCATACAACTGACAGTAAAGTAACCTCAGTTATGGAGCTTTTAATGACCTTCTTTGCACAGAATACTTTGAAAGTGGAGGTTGCAGAGGAGCTCTGTAACTTACTAGGTGGATGATGGGAAACCTGCTCAGCCACAAATGTTACACTGTTTTTGGAAACCCCGGGTACTGGTCCTTCTGAAACTAGCTCCTGTAAGCAAACAGAACATTTTCTTTTGATGTGGAAACACGAATGACATTTCAGAGAATCTGATAATTGGAGCCTCTGCTCTACACACACCAAGCATCCTATACATACTTCTATTATGGCATTTAATTACACTATTCTAATTATTGCTTTGTGTCAGTCTCCCTAACTAGCCTAAGACATTATTGAAGGTAAGGATCATGTGTCTGACTCAGGGCCAGGTCTGACACAGAGCAGGCACTTATCAATGTCTGCCAAATGAATAAGAACAGACACATACTGCCTCTATCTTTAGTAAGGACATATAACATGTCACTTGGAAAGGCAAAGATATGGAGAGTAACATTTACTGAAAGATTACTAGTGCCAAACTCTGTGGGCTAGAGTTTTCCCCCCTCACTTCTAAAAGCTTTTTAACATGCATCTGAGTCTTCCTTGCTGGTTGTCACCTTCAATCCAATCTTTAAATACTGGAACCCTGGAGCTCAGTTCTGAGTTACCTACTCTTGTAGCTATGCTGTCCTCTTAGATAATTTCATCCAGTCCTAGGGCTTTAAAATCCTAGGGCTTTTTAAAATCTAAATATAACAAAATCTCTGAAAGCCCTATCTCTACCTCAGACCTTTCCCTTGAACTCCACTCTTTTAAATTACAATTCCCTACTCCTCTTGACAGTCTAAGTATGTAAGTACCATACTTTGTATTTCAAACTGGAGCTCTTGATTTTTCCCTCCCCAAATCCAATCTTTTCCTTGTCAGTAAATGACACCATCAACTGCTGAAGTCCACATGCAAGGATTCCTGTCTAATTGTCTCCTTTCTCTTAGCTTACCCAATTGACCTATCTTGTTCTACCTCTGAAATACAGCTTGAGTCACCATGTCTCTCACGGTATAGTGCCAAAGCCTCCTCAATTGTCTCCATGCTTCTATTTTTGCCCCTTCTTGATTTATTTTTCACAAAATTATTATAATAATCTTTTCAAGACAAAAATGAGATCCTGCTAAGCCATAAAATTATCATTATGGCTTACAAGGCCTTGCATGATCTGATTTCTAAATCTCCATCCTCTTCTCATCCCACTCTTTCCCCCTTCTCATTATATTCAAAATACGATGATCTAATAACAATGTTCTTCTATAGGTGCTGAGCATCCTCTGATCATTATTATCTGCTCCTAAATAAAATGAAATCTTGAATCAGTATACAAGTTAAGATAATTAAAAATGTCAACATAGAACTCACTGTATTCTCTTCAGTATCATTTGGTAATGTCCAATGACACTGAAAGATTTCACCCAAAATGGGGTTGTATGGCTTTTTGGCGACTGATCCTTTCCTTCCTGCATGAAAGGCTGAGAGGTACCATTTCACAACCTGAACCATTCGATCCCTGGGATCCTTCTGGTCACTAATGCTGTAAGGGAGAGAGACAAAACTTAATGCCCTGATTTTTGGCAAAATGCAAGCTGATGTAGCACCCCTCAGCATGGTCCACCCTCAACCAGGCTGAGAGCATCAAGGACCCAGGATCAGGAGTTACCTCAAAGTTTCTTTGTAAAATTGAGATACAGTATAATATCTAAATCCCTTCAAAAGATAAAATGAATAAAATTTTTAAAAATAAAATTGAGGTATTTATATATAGTATAAATATATATATACACACACACACATATAAGATTAAATGCATTGTTCTTAGTGTTTTGAGGATCTGACAAATTTATATATCTATTTAATTAATCACCACCCAATCAAGACATAGAACATTTCCATTATTCCAGAAAGTTCCCCCATCTCCTTTTCCAAGCAATCACTACCTCTGCCCCTGAAGCAAACACTATTTCTGGTTTCTAGTAGCATAGATTAAGTGCATAGTTTAATTTCCAAATAATTGGAGTTTTTCTGTATCTGTGCTACCAATTTCTAATTTAATTCTTCTATGTCAGAGAATATACCTGGTATGATTCCAATTATTTTAAATTTATTAAGAGTTCTCTATATATGGTCTATCTTGATGAATGTTCTGTGTGTACCTGAAAAGACTGCGCTATGTAATTGTTAGATAGTGTTTAGAAAGGTCAATTAGGTCAAGTTGATTGATAATGCTGTTTGAATCATCCATAGCCTTAATAATAATTCTCAGTGGATGGGGAAGCAGGAGCTACTTGGTCAATCAGTTCCTGAGGAAACAATCTGTGGACTTGTCTATTTCTCCCTTTAGGCAATTTTTGCTGCATGTATTTTGAAGCTGTGTTATTAAGTACATATACATTTAGGAATATTGTTTACTCTTGATAAATAGACCTTTTTATCATTACAAAATATCACTATTTTCTCTGGTAATAATTATTGTCTTAAAAGTCCTTTTCTGATAGTAATACAGTTTTGTTATGGTTAGTGCTATGCTTAGTGTTTTGCATAGTGTATCTTTATCTATGCTTTTACTTTTAACCAATCAGTTATATTTAAAGTCTCTTTTTTGCAAATAGCATACTAACCCATCTTGATTTTTTTATCCAGTCTGACAATCACTGTTCTCTTTTTAAGTGAGATGTGTAATCTATTTACATTTATATTACTGATATAGTTGGGTTTAACTCTACCATCTTAGAATTTGTTTTCTACATGTCTGCTTTGTTCCTTGTTCCATTACCTTCCCTTTCCTCCTTTTTGGGAATTAACTGTTTTTAGTATTCTATTTAGTCTATTTACCTTTTAGCTGTACTTTTAGCTGTATTTTTTAAGTGGTTCCTCTAGGGACCTCAAAATTTAACTCCTCACACATAAAAACTACCCTTAAATCTCAAATCTATATCCAGTGAGCAGTTGGTACTTTCCATTCATTTTTACTTGCATGTTATTAATAAATGTTTACATTTTATTTGTTACATTATCTATTAATTTAAACACTGTTATATCTATTTGAATTTCTATCCTTTGGGAACTGGTTAAATGATTCTCTTAAATCTTCCTAAGAATGAAACATATATGTGTCCATGGCAGCCAGTGTCCCCACCCACTGTGAAACCTCAGACTGAGGTTTCAAGGAATGTATAGGAGAGGGATTGCAATGAAAAATTTCCTGCTGCCTGTGAAAAGCAATGTGAACTCACCTTCTTGTCTCACCATTACATTATTTCTATCCCTAGTACATATACACATATCTGACATTTCAAGATTTATGTTTAAAATGTATCAATCAGTCTATAATCTGGATACTAGATTGTAAACTCCTCAGGGGCAGACACTGTGACTTTTTTTCTCCAGTTCATAACAAAGTGCCTAGCAAACAGGTGCTTTAGAAAGGTTTGCTGAACCCAGATAGATGAACTTTGTTAGGATATAGTATAAATAATTTAACAGTGATTACCAATGCCTGGGTCAAATAAACTTATGCCCCTGAACCTGTAAATACTGGCCACCTATTATTAATGGGCTCTTGAGAATTTCATTAAGTGTTAAACTTGGTTGCCTAACAATACCAACACTATATAACTTAAGCAAACATATAGGCATCCAACATAAACATATTACTCAATACTACTTTTAACTCAGAAATGTCTGAAAGGTAAGAAGGAATCCATCTACCCTGCAAAAAAAGAGCAGAAAGCTACTGAATAACATCCTTAAAAGTTGGAAACTACTGTGTTCAAATACCTCACGAACAGGTCCGGATGTGCAAAAAAGTCTGCATACATTTCTAAAAGAGATCTTCTTTCAAGAATAAATGTTGGAAGAACTACCTGAAAAACATTACACATGATCTTTGAGGATCAAATTCCACTACAGAAAAACAGATTGCTAAACTGCTTTAAAAAAAAAACACCAGAAACAAAAACACAACACAACTCATTCCAATGACAAACATCCATTGCTCAGACATGTTGTGTTTGTTTTTTTTTGAGACAGAGTCTCACTCTCTTGCTTGGGCTAGAGCACTGTGGCATCAGTGCTAGCTTACAGCAACCTCAAACTCCTGGGTTCAAGTGATCCTCCTGCCTCAGCCTCCCGGGGAAGCTAGGATTACAGGCACGCACCACCATGCCTGGCTAATTTCTTTCTATTTTTAGTAGAGATGGGGTCTCGCTCTTGCTCAGGCTGGTCTCAAACTCCTGAGCTCAAGCAATCCTCCCGCCTTGGCCTCCCAGAGAGCTAGGATTACAGGCGTGAGCCACT
This sequence comes from Microcebus murinus, assembly GCF_040939455.1. NCBI lineage: Eukaryota > Metazoa > Chordata > Mammalia > Primates > Cheirogaleidae > Microcebus > Microcebus murinus. The sequence goes on along the minus strand of NC_134105.1, from coordinate 39,364,776 downwards.
GCACCTGGCCTCAGACATGCTTCTAAAAACTACTTCCCAATTGTTTTAATTCAGAAATGCCCATTAACTTACACAGCAGATGAAAAACAGAGAAGGGGTTTCCAATATTCAAATATCACTTCCTCTGTGCAACCTCCCTTTTCTCCCTGAGTGTAATAACAGCAACAAACTACTCAGCAGCAATCCAATCTGCTGGGGCATTACATATACATTATCTTATTAAATTGTACAACAGCCCTATGATGAAGAAATTATTCTCTCTCTTTTACAGTGGAGAAATATGAAATTCAGAGAGGATAAGAAATTAGTTTTCTCACTGTTCCATTATTAAAATTTTCTTCAAGGTAATTCTTTCATAGCAAAAAGAAAAAATATTTTCTCACTGTTCCATTGTTAATGTGGAATTCAAAACTGAATCTGTCAGACTTTGGGGCATCTGTGTACTTTCCTCTCTATTGCAGCTTCTCTATCATCATTAGGTATATGAGGAACCTTACCTACTATGAATTTGTATCCTCAAATATAAAATGAGCTCCTAGAGTACAAGAACCAAGTTTTGTTCACATTTGGTTTTTCACTACTATTTATACTGTAACCATTTTTTATTTTTATTTATATATTTATTTGAGACACTACATTGCCCAGGCTGGTCTTGAACTCCTGGCCTCAAACAATTCTCCAGCCTTGGTCTCCCAAAAGTCCTGGGATTACAGGTGTGAACCACTATGCCCAGCCAGTAAGAAATTTTTAAATGAGCAACTGAAGAAATAAACAAAAGAAGAGAATGGGAATCAAACAGGGCTAAATGCCTTTAATATATAAACAGCTCTTACAAATCCACAACTAAAAGATCACTATGGCAGAAAGATGGACAAATGAATTGAATAATTTAAAAAAGGGCCAAAAACAATAAAAAGAAAGTCTGCTTTCACTTGTAATCAAAGAAAAAAATATATATTCCCCCTACGTAAGAATTTTCTTGATAACTTTCATTCAACAGATCTTCAATGTTTTTGGCACTATACTGACACATGCCATTATGACAAACTGCTAGTGAAGGAAGAAAGCTGGGCATGGTTGTCTTCAAACTGGGTTCAGTCACTTGTTTTGCTACTTCTTAGCTGTGAAGCAGCTCTGGAAAATTAACTCAACTTCTCTAAGTTCCTGTAAAAGGAGGATAATTACATGCACTGCTTTCATTAGGTTATTAAGTATGAAATGTCCGATTTCCTTAAGTACTAAGCTGATATCTCTGACATTTCACTTGTTTTATTTTTATTGTGAAGGTACATCCTCCTCAGTCTTTCAAACACATGTTGTGGCTTGTGATTATATTTCAAAAACTTTTTTCAGAATAATTTTTGTGAGACCATACATAAGTCAAAAATTCATGTTATTTTCGAATATGAGTTATGTCGTGGAACCAATGCAGTGCAGACAGCTTGAAATATCACTAAGTGTTTGGGAAGGATGTGGCTAATGAACACACAGTACACTGATGGTTTGAAAAATTCCATTCTTATGATTTTAATCTTGAAAATGAGCCACACAGGCAACCTGAGACCTGGACAATAAGCTGAAAGCTACAGTGGAAGCAAATCTATCTCAAACTACGTGTGAATTAGCAGCAAGGTTTGACATTACTATTCCAACAATACTGATCCATTTGAAACAAATAGGCAAGGTGAAGATGCTGGATAGATGGGTTCTGCATGAATTAAACGAGCATCAGAAGAGAAATCATGTCAAAGCTTGCCTTTATTTGTGACATAAAGGCGAACCATTTGTATTGTGACTTGTGATAAAAAACGGATTCTTTTGACAATAGAAAGCGTTCGGCACAATGGTTGGATAAAGATGAAGAGCCAAAACAAAGTCCAAAACCAAATATTCATCAAAAAAACCTAATGGTGTCTGTTTGGGGGTCTAGTGCTAGCATTATCACTATAGCTTCATGAAGCCTGGTCAATCGATTACAGCAGATATGTACTGCAACTAATTGGATGAAATGACGAGGATGCTTGCGATTAAGCAGCCGAGACTGGTCAATAGAGACAGGCCAATCCTCTTGCAACACAACGCTGGACCAAAAGTCACACAAACAACACTGCTCAACTATAGCAACTACACTTGGAAACTAACTCTCTTGTCATCATCTACTGTATTCACCAGACCTCGTACCAACAATCATTTCTTTCAGGCTTTGGACAACTTCTTGGAAGGAAAAATGTTCAATTCTCAACAAACGGTAGAAAATACCTTTCACGATTTCACTGCCACTAGTTTCTCCAGGATTCCTCACTGCTGGCATAAATCAGCTACTGTTAAGATGGCAAAACTGTGTCAGTAGTTTAGGCACATATTTTAATTGTACTGCTTCTTGTTTGAAATACAATAAACTACACTTTTGATTCAAAATCGGACATTTCATATTTAATGACCTAATACATTCAGGTCCTAATATATATATATACATGACCTAATATATATATTGTTCTGAAGAGTGAGGCAAATGGGATGTGACTTTGTAGTATCCCTAAAAACGACAAAACATTTGGGAATAAATTCTTTTTGGAAAGTATCTGAAGTGAGAAAACATTCTTATACAAATTTAAGGCATTATTGAAATGACACTTTGGAATGTGTAAAAGGAATCAAAATTTCAGAATCTGTTAGCAATCAGAGCCATTTGTGCTGAAAAAGATTTCTAATGGCTTATTTTTAATATAGTCAGTAATAATTATTATAATATCATTCATAATATAACAAGCTTTTAGTAGCTATAGACCCAAATACAGATTATCTGGCAGAGAAAATTATATGAAGGAAGAATTACAAAGCTGATCATGGCAGACACTTTTTACTGCCTCCTGACATCCATGCTTCATCCCCAAAAGAACCTGGATTCATTTCAGATCTGGCTATAGGAAGCCATAGCCCTTATTCTCAAGTTTCAAGGGGTGAATGTGGATTCATTTAAACCAATCATTTAACTTCCCTTGGCAGTGATTGGTTTAGGCCCAGACACGTGGTCAATGAGATTCTACAGGAAGCCGGATGGGCCACTTCTAAAAAAGAATCTGCTTCATAACAACAACCACAGAAAAGCCAGCAGCTATGAAAGAAAATTATTATTAAAGCAATTATGGGAAAAAACTCCTACAAATATTCTCCTACCCAGAACATTCCTGATAAGTATGCTGGGTTTCACAAATTAATGCTATCCTTATGTTTCTGTTCTCACTTAGATTAGGGGTAGAGGTTCTACTATAAACACTTATTATAAGGTATTAAATATTATGGATTAGTCTTTTTCTTAATGGCCCTTTAAATCCAAAACCAAAATGAAGCTCACTACTGACTACAGCATTGGAGTTGCTTTTGTCGTAACAGAAGCAAAAATTCTAAATTTAATTAACTTTCTGATACTGGATAGAATAATAATTTAACCAATATGAAAGATACTACAGCTCATCTTAAAAGACAAAGGCAATAGTAGAAACATTACAGATCTTGGCCGGAGCAGTGGCTCACGCCTGTAATCCTAGCACTATGGGAGGCCGAGGCGGGGGGATTGCTTGAGGTCAGGAGTTCGAAACCAGCCTAAGCAAGAGCGAGACCCTGTCTCTACTATAAATAGAAAGAAATTAATTGGCCAACTAATATATATAGAAAAAATTAGCTGGGCATGGTGGCGCATGCCTGTAGTCCCAGCTACTCGGGAAGCTGAGGCAGAAGGATTGCTTGAGCCCAGGAGTTTGAGGTTGCTGTGAGCTAGGCTGATACCATGGCACTCACTCCAGCCTGGACAACAAAGTAAGACTCTGTCTCAAAAAAACACCAAAAACAAACAAAACAAAACAAAATTACAGGTCTTAAAATCACAGACCAGATTAGAATCTCAGTCTGCCACTTATTATGACTCAGCCACGTTACTTAACTTCTGTGAGTTTTAGTTTCCTCATCTATAAAACGGAATTGACAATAATATCTACTTTGCAGTTCTGTGGTGAGAATTAAAAGGATGAGACTTCTAGCACAGTGGCAGGAGTATACAAAGGTACCAGTCTCTTAACTCAATCGCGGATTCTGTTTAGAGCACTAAGTTTAAATTCAAATTCAAATCCAGACTACAGTAATTGTATGACCCAACATGTGTCATATAATTTTAGATTCACTACCTCTTCTATTCCTTACAATAACCCTGTGAAGTAGATCACTGAATGTCCACTTTGCATGTGAGAATCCTGAAGATCACAGAGGCAGGGACGTGCTCAAGGCCGCATAGTTTGGTAATAGCAGAGGTAGGATGCAAACATAGGTCCTCTGACCTCAATATCAGAACTCTGCTCATTTTGATTCACTGTATACAACACTGCTTTAAGCTTTGGCCAAACTACTAAACAAGCCCAATGTTATTCCTATTCCTCATTTGCCCTAAATAAACTCCAAATCTTAATCCATACAACACATACATACTATCCTCTATAAAATTATTCTAGCTTCACTTATTTCATTCATTTATAAAATTTTCAGTTTACTCATCTACATATATGTTAATTAAATCACAACGCAGCACAAGTATAGACAGAAGTTATATCATTTTACTATATTTATAAGCACGCTCACCATACAACCACTGAGAATCCACACATACTAGTTAAGACTTACGGCAAATGCCAAATCTGGTTCTTACCTTAGTGAGATCCATTCCAAGCCTAACCTGTGACAAGAGGTGCATGATAACGCTCTTGTGCTCCTCCACTGACCCTGCCTCCCCATCGTCGTCTCTATCATCATGTGAATCGAAAAGGTCTAAAATAAAACAAATCTTGTCAGATTGGTGTTAAAATGAGCCAAACTATGTTTCTACCAGTATTACAAATGTTTTTAAGGAAAAAAAAGTTAAATTCTCAAGGGCCACTTACCAGCATCACTTGTCCCATTGGACATAGAAGAATTCAGTGATTCTGTGGTATCTGGGCGCTTCAGACTATTTCCCGAGCTGCTGTGTGTCAAAACTGAGGCAGATCCAGAAGAACTAAAACAACATTAACATCTTTCTTAAGCTAAAGAAATCAATTGATAAACATAGTAAGACAACCTATAAAGCTACTTAACCAATATATCCACATAGTGACAGAGACTAGACTCTTAGAATTAGCTGGTTTTACACACACACACACACACACACACACACACACACACACACACACACACACACACACACACTTTCCGACTCTTTCCCTGCCACCCTCATTCCAAGATTATAAACTGTAAAGTCTGATGACAAGTTCTCATCTTGTGCTTTTTGCAGTGTGTGCTCAACCAAATCATGTTGAAAGGCAAGCCACGGGTCATCAAAAATTAGTGAGATTTTTGCCTCTGCATCTAAGTTTAAAACTAGAGTTCATTTTCTGATTTTGTTACTTTGTATAAATGTAGATATGTCACAATTCTTGGCAAAAATAAAAACTGGCATTAGTCTATTATTAAGTCTGAGAAAAATGTCATCTATATTTTTGAGACCCTATAATAAAAGCCCACACTGGTACTAACACTCTTTCCAGTCATTAGAAAACTGTAATTGAAAGTATAAAATGAAAAAGATATACTTTTTTTTACTAATAAACTTACAGTAACTAGCTTTATGAACTGGTTAACAGGTCTAAAGAAAGCTTCTATTAAATTATTGTAGCTATGATCAAAACTTACCCATGTATTTGTATATAAATAAAAGTATATCAGAAAGGCATACAGTTTACTTATTAAATGTAAAAATAGAAACCAAATTTCTCATACTACAGATATTTATAAAATGGTACACATATAACTCTTATTACAAATCTACACACATGAATCATATTGCATTCTAATTTAAACAGAGTTTGCCATGCTTACTTGCCTTTTCATTTTTTTAATTAATAAACTTCATCTTATAGAACAGGTTAGGTTCACAGCAAAATTGAACAGAAAGCAGAGAGTTCCCTCCCTGTCCCTACATACATGCATAAGCTCCCCAGCTATCAACATCCCACAGCAGAGTGGCACATTTGTTACAATCGAAGAGCCTACACTGACACATCATTACTACACAAAGTCCAGGGTTTACATGAGGGTTCACTTTTGCACTGTGCAATCTATGAGCTTTGACAAATGTATGACAAGTATCCACCACCATTATATCATAAAGAATAGTTTCACTGCCCTAAAAATCCTCTGGGCTCTGCTTGCATCAGAACACTAGAATATTAGAATATATTATGTATTCTAATTTAAACATAGTTTGCCCTGGTTACTTACCTTCTTTTGATCTATTTTTCAAAACTCCTTAGGTAACTAAATATTGCTTCTTTGTACTGTAACTAATGTCTACCTCACCAGTTTTGAGAGGCAATGGAAAATATGAGTAAAAGACCTAGGCAAAAAAAATCAAATTATCATTACATAAAAGAACTGCATGAAAATTATCTTCCAAATGTTTTGTGGCTCTTTCATACACGATCAAAATAGAGTTGATTTTTTAAATTAATTGATCTGAAACCCCAAATCCTACAAGACTAGAATTGTAGGTTAGATGCAATTCCAAAAATCAAATCTATTTGTGTTTTGCTTTTTCTCCTCATCCATGGTTAGAAACCATGTGCAGGCCAAGTGAAATACTCAATAAGGCTGAAAATGGAAAGAAATTGGATAAATTCTCAGCCATTCCATAATTTACCTTATGGAACAAAGGATATGAAGAATATAGTTAAAGACAAACAATAACAAATATGCACACAGGAAAGGTTTATATGCAACCGACTAAGTTGTCTAGAATTTAAGCAAAAGATACAAAGTATACTGAAACATTTAAAGCTCTAAATTATAACAATTTATTGAATATCTAGTATGTATGAGCCATACACTTTATGTGTATCACCTTCAAAACAACCCTATGAGGCAGACATGATTACTCTTTTTAATACACAGATGCTCAGAGGTTCAATGACCTGCCCGAAGTCATATGCTGGAGCATAGTGAAGCCATTTAAAATGCATGCTTGGCTCCAAAGTACAAGTTCTCTCCAACATGTAATTTCATCTAATTTACAAATGTGAAAACCACACTGCTCAATAACACAATTCACAGGAGCTATCATTACTACAGGTCTTTAGAAACAGAATAATAGTGAGAGGACTTAAGCTTTCAAGTTCTCATTTTTGAGAAAGACAGAGAAAATAGTAGATAGAAATTTGGCCTGAGAGTTATAAACAAGTAATAGCACACCTGTAATCCTAGCACTCTGGGAGGCCGAGGCAGGCGGATAGCTCCAGGTCAGGAGTTCGAAAACAGCCTGAGCAAGAGCGAGACCCCGTCTCTACTATAAATAGAAACAATTAATTGGCCAACTAATATATATAGAAAAAATTAGCTGGGCATGGTGGCGCATGCCTGTAGTCCCAGCTACTCAGGAGGCTGAGGCAGAAGGATTGCTTGAGCCCAGGAGTTTGAGGTTGCTGTGAGCTAGGCTGATGCCACAGCACTCACTCTAGCCTGGGCAACAAAGCAAGACTCTGTCTCAAAAAAAAAATAAAAACAAAAACAAGTAATAGCAGCTGATGACCAGCAGGTGTCAGAAGCTCAAATGACTACAGAGGCTAGGCAGAGAACATAAATATATGAATAGGGCCAAGTTTAAAAATAGGGAACTGGAGCCAGCATACCCAAGCTGAAGAGATTTAAAGCCCCCATTTAAAAAAAAAACAAAAACAAGTCAGCAGAACACTGTGCTACTCAAATAAAATATCTGCACTCCCTACCAGTTTGGGCTTCTAGATTAAGGTATATAAGGAGAGTGTGAAATTGAGAGAGAAAAGGAAACCAGAGTGGGTTAAACACAAAACTTAACTGTGGACTCTTTCAAATGAGATGTTCATGAACTGCGTGTTTGTTATAGGATCAGGTACTGGGAGAGCACAGAGAAGGAAGCCTAAAAGAGAGAGGAAAAGGAGAGGCAAACGAGCATGTGGATGACTTTGCAGGCATGCCTATTACAGGTACAACAGGTGTTTTAAATTTCTCTATTTCATAAGAATTTCAAGGGAATGTCTGAAACTGTGGCCAGAGACTATCAGTCATGTTATAAGGATCTAATCACATATTATTAACATCAAGCTCTTACTGAAAATAGTCATATGCTTTTATAGCTGCAGTCCCCAACCCCAGGCCATGGCCCTATCCTGGTTCATGCCCTGTTAGGAGCTGGGCAGTGCATCACTGCCTGAGCTCCACCCCTCTCCCCCTGCACCACCACCCTTGCCCACTCCATGGAAAAATTGTCTTTCATGAAACTTAGGAACTGCCCTCTCCACCACACACAGCAGGAGGTAAGCAGTGGGCCAGCCAGGGAAACTTCATTTGTATTTACAGCCACACCCCATCACTCCCATCACTACCTGAGCTCCACCACTCTCCACCCCATCCCTGGAAAATTATCTTTCATGAAACCAGTCCCTGGTACCAAAAAGGTTGGGGACTGCTGTTTTAGATGACTGATACATGAGTCCATATACTAATAAGTGATATTCAACTATATCTATGATCATAGCTCATGTCTAGTGTAAGATATTGTCTTTAATTCTGTTTTAATAAAAATGATTAAATCTTTCAAATGTCAATTATAACCTTTATGCCTTGGAATTTTCTAAATGCTTGTTTTCTTTTAATCCATTTATCATAAAAATACTTTTTTGAAATTAAAGTGAAATTCCTACTGGGAAACTGCTAACAGTTTCTCAATAGTTTATTTCCTAACATACAAAATTAAAAAACCAAAATGCTAAACCAAACTATTTTTGCTAAACTGGCTTTCTTGAATTGTGGATTCAGACCTCCTTTCCTTAACTCAAGTGTCATGCCTTAACTGCATTTGATCAGCTAGACCAAGTATATTTCATTTTTTTCCCATATTCAAAAGTTGAATTTGACCCACTAAGTCAAAAAACTTCATGAACCAACATATTTTCCTCATAAATGTCAAGATTTTGAGCAGTTATGATGCAATTATTAATGTATATAAATGACACATTTCTCAATTCATGTGCACACTTAAGAGAATTAGAGTCCTGCCCAATATTTTTTATTAAAAGAAACTAACCTTAAAGGTCTAAGGACTGGTTGGTGGTACTTAGCTTGCAAATTCACATATAATTATTTCCAAATTTGCACTGTCTTAAAAAGCAAAAATCCAAGCTATAGCAATAGTACCAACCCTGGAGAAATTAGAAGAGTTGGAAAAGAATACTCAACAAAAACTAAGCCAACTTCGTCTATGACAAACACAAGTAAAATGAAAGCAAATAAATAATAATGTGCTTTCTATAATAACAGCTATTATTTATTGAGTGACTAAGTGCCAGACACTATATTAAGCACTTGACTTACATTATTCTCATTTAAATATTCACAGTGACCCCTTGAAGTTAAAACTCTTATTATCCTTATTTTACAAATGAGGAAACTGAGGCTTACATAAGTTAATGAACTTGACCAAGGTCACACACTTTTGAAATAAAACATAGAACTCATTCTCTCCGAGATTCCAGAATCCAAAGTTTTAACCACAGCAACCTCTGTAGACCATTAGAGCTGAAACGTTAATGCTTGTTAAAACCTTTTCTGTACAATGGTAGCTACCTAACTTTCATTCAATGGTGTAAAAAGGTCAAATATTTCCTAACGAGGGAAAACCTGTTATCAAGATGTGTCAAAAATCTGCTTCCTTAAGTATCTCTGGAACCCACACACTTCCTTCCATTCCCAATACTAGCAACTTTGTGCAGGTCCATCTACATTTCTCAATTTACTACCAGGTTTTGGCTGCTCTTCCTACCTGTAATCCTACCTCCCTGCATTCAATTCTACACAATTTAGGCAAATCTATCTTTTTAAAATGCAAATCTCACCAGCAACTGCCATCACTTGGGAGAAAATGTTCAAAATTCTTAAAAGGCTCAAGGACTCTTTCATGCCCTGGCCCTTGTCAACTCTCTTCTGTATCTATTTTTAAAAACTGCTCACCATACCTTATGCTTCAGTCATAAACCAGTTTTAGGTACAGCTCCCCAAAGAAACCAAGCTCACCTAGTTTCTAGGCCATTCTAACAGGATTCCATCTACATGAGAACATTTCCATTTTCCCTCCTCTCCTCATCCCCATTTCCTTTCTCTCCATTCAACCACATCTCACCTTAGGATCACATCCCCTCCCCCTCCTCTGGGAATCCTTCCCTGGCTTCTCAATACTTCAAATTGTCCAACAGCTTGCTGTGCTTATCCTTACTTTATCTATGGTCTGAATGCTTGTCTGCCCCTGCCCCTCCCCCACTTCATACACTGAATTTTTTTTTTTTTTTTTTTTTTTTTTTTGAGACAGAGTCTCACTCTGTTGCCCCAGCTACAGTGCTGTGGTGTCAGCCTAGCTCACAGCAACCTCAAACTCCTGGGCTCAAGTGATCCTCCTGCCTCAGCCTCCCGAGTAGCTGAGACTATAGGCATGCATCACCATGCTCGGCTAATTTTTTCTATATATATATTTTTTAGTTGGCCAATCTTTCTATTTTTAGTAGAGATGGGGTCTCGCTCTTGCTCAGGCTGGTTTTGAACTCCTGACCTCGAGTGATCCGCCTGCCTTGGCTTCCCAGAGTGCTAGGATTACAGGTGTGAGCCACCATGCCCAGCCTTATACACTGAAACTTAATCACCTGTGTGACAGTATTTGAAGGTGAGGCCTTTGGGAAACGATTAAGTCACGGGGTGGTACCCTCAGGAACAGGATTAGTGCCCTTGTAAAATAGACCCTAGATGGTTCTCTAGCCGCCCCCCTTTCTTCCAAGTTAGGACATAGTGAGAAGATAACTGTCTATGAACCAGCAGGGAGGTTCACCTAACACCAAATCCACTGGTGTCTTATCTAGAATTATGAGAAATATCTGTTGTTTATAAGCTACCCGGTTTATGATAATTTTGTTATAGTAGCCCGAATGGACTTAGATACCATATACCATACCAGATATCCCACTGGATTATAAATGTTTGTCTGTTCTCTCATAGAGTATAAATTTGCCTGGATCTTTTTCTTTAATTTGTGTTTGTCTGTTTTTTTTTTTTTTCACTCATCAGAGAATAGCCGGGGTCTTTTTAACCTCTACATCGTCCCTTCACCTAATAGAATGCCTGGGTTATAGGTGTTGAATATCTCCACTCCAAAAAAAAAGTAACAGTAACTTATCTGATGTATAATGCTTTGTAGCTTATTTGCTCTCACTGGATTGTCTCCTAATGTTTGTGCTATAGCAATGTGCAGAGTTCAACTAATAACATCAGCACATTATTATAGCTGGTGCTGTTTATTCCATTTGGATTAAGTCAGAAGTAAAACAGAATTGGCTTTGCTTAATAAGCTAGTTAAAACGGGTGAGGTGGCTCACACCTGTAATCCTAGTACTCTGGGAGACTGAGACAGGAGGATCACTTGAGGTCAGGAGTTCCAGACTGGCCTGAGCAAGAGTGAGACCTCATCTCTACCAAAAATGGAAAAAATTAGCTGAGTGTAGTGGCACACCTGTAGTCCCTGCTACCCAGGAGGCTGGGGCAGGTGGATCACTTGAGTCCAGGAGTTTGAGGTTGCAGTGAGCTACAATGACGCCACTGCACTCTACCCAGGGCAAAAGAGTGAGACTCTTTGTCCAAAAAAACCCCAAAAAGTTGCCCACATGACCATTATACCAATTTAAACCTATAAAAAATAAATTGCCTTCTTTACTGTTACCAAATAATAATTTATAAGGCAAATCTGTCAGTCTTAAAATCAAATTACGATTTATAAGGCAAATAGCAGTCTTAAAATGAAATTACATTTTTAAAAATCAAAAGAGACATTTAGATACATGATTTATTCTTCTACTTACTCTATTAGGCGCTTTGGGGATGAGCTACTTTGATGGAATTCATCAGCATCATAGAATTCATCTTCACTGCTAGAATAAGAAAACTCTGGGACTGTATTTGGAGATAAGTTGACATGGCTTGGAGAAGTGAGACTGCTACTAGGTGGTGAATGGCCACTGCCTAAGAAGTTAAAAAAAATTTTAATTAGAGAAAAGTGTTGGTATTGGAGGGGAAGAAATTAGGAAAATAGGGTCAAAACAGATCGTCCTGAAATTAAGAAAGTTTAATTAAGTTGGTAGAAGTCCCTACACTACTTGTTAAGAAAATCAGTATTTAAACTACACAAAGAAAAAGGCAAATCATGTTATAGAATGAGGACACAGCCTTATTTAAAAATCTTTTATATTAAAAATGAAAACAATGCTATGTCCTCATTCTATAGATTACTTTATATTTAAAATTAGGAAGGGATCTCTTGATTATGTGAGTTTTGGTGTTGGAAGTCCCACAACAGATACCAGTACCAATGAGAAGCCAAGGCCCTTATTTTACACTGTAGATACAGATAACTAAAAATGTAGCAGTTGAGCCCATGGGAATATAAAATGGAAAGAATATCAAGACCACATGAACACTGAAATATTGTTCAGTGTATCACATCTACATTAGCCAATGTTTTTTGGCAGTCACATGGAAAACAGACACTCTATCCAAATTCCTCACTTATTTTCCACATAAGTCAGGTACCTGGAGTTCAGAGACAGAGACAAAAACAGAGGGCTACTATGAGTAGAATGTAGACAAGGAAAAGACTGGGAAGAACTTCTATTCCTAAACAGTCTAACAATAGAAATTAAAGGAGAACCAGAGAAAGATGATTACCATCTATTCTCTGAGTTGATTCTCTGGTATACTGTCTAAGAATAAAGTAACAACAAAAGTATAAATCTGGCCAACGGAACATTAAGATCAATTTAACTTATTGAGCATCTAAAGGCTTTTAGGCAGTTTCTGCTAATCTACTACAGATGCCTGCTTGCGATTAAAGTCTATTAAGTCACTGCTGACAATCCAAAAGCCAGAGCCACAGTTCTGGGAGAAATTGAAGATAGCAATAAAAATAAATCCAGAGCCATTCATAAATTTTTAGCCAATTTCTTTAACTATGGTTCAAAAGTTATGGAAAAGAGCAAAACAGTTTACCACAAAGTTGACATGGTCACAAAGATATTTTTAAACCACAACACAAAATTTGCCTCCTAAAAGGTAATACTTCGAAAATTCCAAAGGTAGCTCACACCTTAGCAAATAACTTCAAATTCCTTTTTTTCCCAAATAGCAGAAATAAAAGGGGAAAGAAACATTCTCTTACTGGAATAGGAAAAAGCAAACTAGGAATTATAAATGATTAAGTAATGTGGAAATACTCCAGGTGAACACACAATTGAAAATGTGGCTAAGAAGAAAATGAGTTTAACTGGGAACTGCAAATAAAAGAACTGAGATTGACTAACGAGAGCAAACATTACTTCTTAGTTCTTTATTTCTTTTTTATATTTGTGAAAGGTAAAGAAAGATGGAGAAAGATGAAGTTAGGATGAAAAAAATCATGCAAGAAAGTAATAAATAACATTCTGATTTAATTTTCAAATATTCTTTAAATCTACCTAACTCTAATTGTTAGGCTCTGAAATAATTTTTAGAAGATAATCTTTATCTTTTGAAATAACTTATTTTATAATTAATGTACGTAAAGAAGAGCTCCTCACTTTTTCACCTCATAGAAAACAGACCAAAGACCATACAAAGTACTACTTTTTATTTTTTTATTTATTTTTTTTTTTTTGAGACAGAGTTTCGCTTTGTTGTCCAGGCTAGAGTGAGTGCCGTGGCGTCAGCCTAGCTCACAGCAACCTCAAACTCCTGGGCTCAAGCGATCCTTCTGCCTCAGCCTCCCGAGTAGCTGGGACTACAGGCATGTGCCACCATGCCCGGCTAATTTTTTCTCTATATATCAGTTGGCCAATTAATTTCTTTCTATTTATAGTAGAGACGGGGTCTCACTCTTGCTCAGGCTGGTTTTGAACTCCTGACCTTGAGCAATCCGCCCGCCTTGGCCTCCCAAGAGCTAGGATTACAGGCGTGAGCCACAGCGCCCGGCCCTACTTTTTATTTTTTGAGACATAGTCTCACTTGGTTGCCCGGGCTAGAGTGCCATGTGGCGTCAGCCTAGCTCACAGCAACCTCAAACTCCTGGGCTCAAGCAATCCTTATGCCTCAGCCTCCCAAGTAGCTGGGAATACAAGCATGTGCCACCATGCCTGTCTAATTTTATATATATATATATATATATTTAGTTGTCCAGATAATTTCTTTCTATTTTTAGTAGAGACCTTTCTATTTTTCGGTCTTGCTCTTGCTCAGGCTGGTCTTGAACTCCTGAGCTCAAACGATCCACCCACCTCGGCCTCCCAGGGTGCTAGGATTACAGGCTTGAGCCACTGTACCCAGCCTAGGTACTACTTTTTTTTTTTTTTTTTTTTTTTGAGACAGAGTCTCGAGTTGACCAGACTAGAGTGAGTGCCGTGGCATCAACCTAGCTCACAGCAACCTCAAACTCCTGGGCTCAAGCAATCCTTCTGCCTCAGCCTCCCGAGTAGCTGGGACTATAGGCATGTGCCACCATGCCCGGCTAATTGTCTATATATATTAGTTGGCCAATTAATTTCTATTTATAGTAGAGACGGGGTCTTGCTCTTGCTCAGGCTGGTTTCGAACTACTGACCTCGAGCAATCCGCCCGCCTCAGCCTCCTAGAGTGCTAGGATTACAGGCGTGAGCCACTAGGTACTACTTTTTAAATGAATAAAGTGACATAGGTTATGAAATACAGAAATCAGCCAAAACATTTCACCTTTTTTTTCAAATTGCTTATCAGTATTTTCCCAAGAGCTTTAAGAACTACTGTTCATGATTTTTTTCTTTCAAAATGCAGAAGGCAGGCCGGGCGCTGTGGCTCACGCCTGTAATCCTAGCTCTTGGGAGGCCGAGGCGGGCGGATTGCTCAAGGTCAGGAGTTCAAAACCAGCCTGAGCAAGAGCGAGACCCCGTCTCTACTATAAATAGAAAGAAATTAATTGGCCAACTGATATATATATATAAAAAATTAGCTGGGCATGGTGGCGCATGCCTGTAGTCCCAGCTACTCGGGAGGCTGAGGCAGAAGGATCACTCAAGCCCAGGAGTTTGAGGTTGCTGTGAGCTAGGCTGACGCCACGGCACTCACTCTAGCCTGGACAACAAAGTGAGACTCTGTCTCAAAAAAAAAAAAAAAAAAAAAAAAAAAAAAAAAAATGCAGAAGGCAAGCTGCCTATATTACTAAAGACCAAAGTAATAGCATTAGTACCTTTACTAATTCAATATGAAAGTGGGCTAAAATCACATGGTTGATTTTTCATTATTACACAGGGAAAAGTCCTACCCAGGAAAGAAATCTATAGAGGAACAACAGGGGCTGACCTTTCACCTCCTCAAGAGTGGTTTTGGTTTTAATCTCCAGGTTTAACAGAGTCAAAAGGATTAAGTGATTTCTTGAGTTTGGTTCTACAGGTAACCCAAATTAAATCAGTTTTAAAACAAGAAATAAATCTAACATTAATAGTATGCATATAAAAGAGAAAAAATAAAGACTATAAATCTAAACAACTTAAGAAAACACAAAATAAAATGAAGTATCTTTTTCCTGGCTATAAAATTGGCTAAAAGTGAAAGACTGATATATGTTTCCTAAAAAAATACTCATGTGCCAATGGCACTATACAAGGATATCACTAAAGTATTGCTTATAACAAAAAAATAATGAAAACAACCTACATGGCCATCAGTGGAACAAAATAAGTAATGCCCACCCAGGCAGATGTAAAAAGAATGCTCTAGACCTAACTGTATGAACATGGAAAGCTCTCTAGGAAAGCTCTCTGTTAAATGAAAAGAGCAAGTCACAGAAATATATGATCTCATTTAGGTTAAAACAAAAACAGCAATAAAAATACATAATACAGGTGTACATGTACATATTATACATGCATGCAGATGACTGCGAGGAGAGTAGAGAGGACTTTCAGCTTTTCTTCTGCATCATCTGATTCCTTTACAAGAAGAGTATGCAAGTCTAACTTGCGTATATTTTTTAAAAAGTCAATATAGATCCCCTAAATAAATCCTAAGGTAAACAAACAAAACCCTGTAATATTTTATTTTACTTAAATTATAATTACTTACTAAAGCTTCTGGTTCAATAAAAAAGTTAACCACTTCATGTATGGAACTATAATGGTAAAACCAAGACATTGCTAACAGAAATATGTAACATTTCTTCAAGCCATTTTCCCCCATCAGAGGTTAAACACAAATTTCAAATGTTAAGGGGAGTTAAGTAAAGGAATTACATAAATCTATACCTGTACTATTTGGTGTTGGAGTCTGATGATGTCCCAAAGTAGCTAATACAGGTCCAACTGGTAGGGAAGATGGACGCTGCTCTGACTTACACAATTGAGCAGGTTCTAGGAGATTTGAACATGTAAAATAAGTTAGACAAAAAGACAAACACACGCTCTGTTGACTGCAATTGTTTGTGATTCAAAATCTTGAAGATCAATAATTTTAGAAACTATATTATTCCATTAAGTCAAGTTCTATGCTACTACTCCAGACTTCCTAAACTCTTAAACTTGATGATATGTTACAGAGTACAAAAGACACCAGGCAGCACATGGAAAGACAAGCCATGGTAGCCCAATACCACAGTACAACTTTTCTGTAAAACCAACGAATGCTTCTAATGGTAGTACCTCCTTAGTTCCCTGAGAGATATTAAACTAATTCTCTTTAGGAGTAAAAATTCACAAAAGAATTTCACATACTTATTAGTATTCTTTTGTTTTTTTGAGACAGGGTCTCTATCATACTGGCAAGACTGCAGTGGTGTCATCATAGCTCAATGCAACCTCAAAAGCCTGGGCTCAAGCGATCCTCCTGCCTCAGCCTCCCAAGCAGCTGTGCTACAGGCGTGTGCCACCATGCCTGGCTAATTTTCCTATTTTTTGTAGAGACGCGGTCTCACTCTTGTTCAGGCTGGTCTCTAACTCCTGAATCAGCAATTCTCCTGCCGCAGCTTCCCAGAGTGCTAGGATTACAGGCGTGAGCCACTGTACCTGGACACTTATAAGTATTTTTTAAAAAGGATCTTCCCTTTTACAGTACAATTTCAGGCTTCACTGTCATCATTGAGAACAAAGAAATGTTGATGCAGTCTATGGCCATACTACCTGATCTCGTTCTGATCTCAGAAGGCTAGGCAGGTTCAGGCATGGTTAGTACTTGGATGGGAGAAATGTCAGATACAACAAAAAGGCAAAGGAATCAAGTATAGCAGCTATGTGTTGGCCCTGAACCCTTCTTTGCCAGATTTAAAAAATAACAGTATTTATTGTTCTAGACTTAAAAATACAGATATCATCAGATATCATCAGTAGGTTATCATAAATTTTATCCTTCCATTTCTCATCATGTAAAAATCTACCACAAATAAACCATTTGTATTGCTTAGAGCTATAAAGAATGCCCCAAACCAGAACATTTCTGGATTACCCTTATTCGGGTATATTAATTTTTCCTTGCTAGCCATAAATTCTCAGTCATAGGATTCTGTCCTACAGCTAATCCAAATCTTAGTAACCATGTTTGTTTTCCATCTCACTTTGTAAATAAAACTCCTTTCATTATACTTTAAAAGCCCCAATACTAAAAAACACTATCAACTTCTTCCAGTTCATTTTCTGTTGTATTAGTTTTTGATTCCTTTTATTTATTAAAAACAGACAACAAAAATCCAGAAAGAGATAAAATTACTATAACAGCCACACAAGTTAAGTTTTTTCTCATTAATGAAATCTATGAAACATTTTTCCAAATACTATACCTGGAGGTAAGACAGTCTGGGAAGGCATTGTGCTGATCACAGGTTCCAAGGGACTAGGTTGATATATTGCATCTACAGGATTAATAGTACTCTAAGATAAAAAAAAAATAGTAATTTTTAATTAAATGCCCTTCTCATGCTGACCCTCCCAAATGAATGAAATGCCCATATTTCTGACAGGAAAATCCTAGGTTAGTTACATAGATATGTTGCTCAAAATGCAAGGAGGAAATGAAATACCTTTTCTATAAATGTGAGAGTTTTTTACAATAAAGCATAGTAAGGAGGGAAAATGAATGAATTTCTGTCATATAGGAAGGTAAAGCAAAATGGAAAAACTTGGAAGGAGCTGTAAAATGGTGTGGGGAGATTTCAGGAGGCCAAAACAATAACCTATCATTTAATTCAGTGCTTCTCAAATTCTTAATTCACCACAAATAGTTTCATGTTTATCTTCTCTCTCTTGCTTTGGTGTTAAACATTACACCTATGACCAGCTAATGTACCTGTAATAATAGGATATCATCTTTCCATCCCATACCATCACTACCTTCCATCACTGTGTATCACACAGTACAGTTGTCCCTGGATATCTGTGGAGAACTGGTTCCAGAATCCCCTCAGATACCAAAAACCATGGATGCTTAAGTCTCTGATATAAAATAGTGTAGTATCTGCCTATACGCATATATATATATGTATATATAACCTATACACATGCTCCCATAATTTAAATCTCTAGATTACTTATAAAATTAAAACCTAATACAATGTAATAGCTAAGTAAATAGTTATTATACTATACTGTTCAGGGAATAATACGGAAAAAAGTCTAAACACGTTCAGTAGAGAGGCAATATTTTGATCTGCGGTTGGTCATATTCGCAGATGTGATACCCATAGTTGCAGAGGGTTGACTGTATAGGCATCTCATTCTATGATCACTAAAGGGAAAGAGATATATCTTCTAATTGGGGTATATAAGGAAGAGGACTTTCTTTTTGAGGATTTAGGAGAGAAAAAAAAATACTCAAACTTAATGTTATAATTTTAGAGGGAAAAATAAGGCCAGGTTTCTCTGATTCCAAGCCAAAAAATTATTCTGACAGCATGATGGATTTTAAGACTCCATAGTTTACTGGGTTTAAGGTAGACGGGATTTTAAGCCAGGTCTTTGTCAGAGTAAAATTTAAGTCCATCATTTAGAAGAATAAACTGGACAAACCCAAGAAATGAAAATCCAAGTTCTTTACCTTTCCTTGAACTAGAAAACTAAACTTCAAATATATGTTAGGTAGAGTATAATAGAAAACATGAAAACAGAATTATAAAGGAAATATTTTGCTAATGAATGAGCCCAAAAAGTATTTGTAAAACCTTAAAAGCATCTCACAATGGACACTGAAATAATGGTAAAGTTTTTGTAGAATTCTCATGTCTAAGTTAAAAAATTTTTTAAGCCAAAAATACCACCTACATAAATATTTAAAATCATGAAACCAGATCTCTTAAGTGATTTGAACACAAGAATTCTGATTCTTATCATTACAATAGTCTACCCACCATAAATATTCTAACTAAAAAATAAAGGATGGTTAGAGAAGACGCCTTGAAAACAATCGCTGATAATCAAAATCCTAGAAAAAGTGAAGTGAGGAATGTTTTGGAGCATTGAGAAAAGCAAAGAAAGAGAGACTATGAATTTTAATTTCTTAGGATCCTTAAGTCTCTTCTCTTATCCACTATGGGCCACAATTTCCCAGTCTGTAAAATAAAGAAGAGCCTGGATTTATAGAGCTGCTAAGGGCTTTCTGGTTATTATTTGGATTCTATTTTCTGATACTGGACCAAGTCATAATAACTAAACAAGTATCTCAACAGCCTTGGAGCTGTTCTTAAAATAAATTCCTTGTTTACAGAGTGCTTTTCTCCAAAGGACTCCAAGTACTTTCCAAAGGCAAAATCCCTATATTAACACTTTGATCCATAGGAATGAGAATATATATCACCTCCTTATCCCTCCCATTGAAGAGACTAAGAAATAACTTTGGAACAAAGGACCAGAATTCTAACTTTTAGATGTAATCTTTTGTTTTCCAGATGAACTGTTCTAAGATTAGGCTTGTCAACCAAAGAAAATACTTTTATACTTTTTGCATTGTCAAACAAAAATTATGGAAGACCATTGTTTTATGTTAATAATACTAAGCTTCTGCATGAGGCCCCAACAGATCAGATCAAAGCAAAATGGAATCACTCATGTTAAATGCCACATAATTACACTGAACTCTAAGGAAAGAGAACACATACCAATACAGACTAGTTTTTCCTAAAAATAGGAGATTTCAGATTAAAGATTTTAGATTACTCTACCTGAGTCAGTGTAATAAGGAAGTACTTTCTGCCTTAACCCTTACAAGAATAGTAATCTGATATTAACCAATCAGCCTTTTCACTATTGTTCTATTTCCTTGTTCCCACCTTACAAAACCCAATGTTCTGCCATTGTCCAATGGGAGTTCTCATTCTATTTTATAGAATGGAGGCTGCCCCAATTCGTGAATCAAGAACAAAAGATAATTAGATCTACAGATAAATTTGTTATAATTCTGTCTTTTGACAGCATATATATTAAAAGTACTTAATGTTTTTATTGTTATTGATAGAAAAAGTAACTCTTTTACACTTATCTACAGTCCTTGCTCAATCAACTTCAGGTGAAAATTTGTCATATTACATTCTACAACTTGCTTTAAAAATCAATGTGCATTTTCTCATTCTGATGTAGACTACAAAAATAAAAAAAAAAAAAATCAATGTGCAGAGCTTGAGAAGTGTAAGTAATAATCCTCAGGCCTAATCCACTGTGACATTAATGAAACTCATGCAATACAATATGATATGCAATAAATTATATATACATATGAGCATATTTAGCTAACATTTATTGAATATTGTGTGCTTATTCTGCAACTTACAACAACCTTTTGAGGTAGAATCTTTCAGCTTTCTTTATAGATGAAGAAATTAAGACTTGTAACTTGCACAAGGTAACAGTAAGCGGCAAGACTGTTTTATTTAAAGCCAAGCAGCGTGGCTATACCATGAACAGGTGCTTTATTATTCAAACCCAAGAAGTCTGGCTATATTTATGAACAGTTCCCTTGTTTCTTCAAAATAAAAACTCATAAGGAAAAATGCTATAGTCCCTGAGCAAATGACTCAAATATGTTTTTTTTGACAAGCTTAAAGTTTCTATGAGTATAAACTTTCTAGATGTTTTTAGTTGCAAATGCTCAAAAGTTTTTGGCATGCTTTATAACACCCTGCCTATTTTTTAACATAATATAAAGTAACTAATTTGGCTTTGAGGAAAAAGAGATAAAAATAATGACCAACATGATTCTTCTTAGGTCTTTGGGGACCATGAAATGCTAGACAACATATCCAGTCCTTTCCCGTTGGGGCTCACAATCTTCAGTGACATCTCAGAAGAAGACATTATATTACTTTATATCATACAATTGTATTATTTCACTGTGGCTCACACTTTGAACAGGTAAAAATACGATCTACTTAATTCACATTTCAAAAATGTTCCTTTTATCTCTGCTTTATTAAGAAATATGCAAACAACATAGATATTTAACTTCTTATTAAATTTTTAAACCAAATATAAAGATAACATGCTCATTCTTTCAGTATAATCATGAGATGTTTTTGTAGATTTAAAAAATGTGTTTCCAGATCTCAGACAAGTTGGCATTTGTAAAGCCCAGGACAAAAAAAGGCTGCCTCCTGCTTTAGAAATCGCCTGAACAGAAGTCATTCAGCTACCATAAAACTAGGGTAGCACAAAAGATAAACCTTCAAAGTGTTTTACTTCTACCTGAGAAATACTAAAAATAAAATTTTCTTCTCTCTTTTTAGAGGGGATGTTGAATATAAGGGAAGAGTAAAAAGACAAGAGACAGGAAAACAGTAAGAAAATGGCTATAAGTGAAAGAAGTCATGTAATTTGTTCCAACAAAGATGCTGTCTATACCACATTACCGGTGACAGTTAACACAATACACAAAAGCTAAAAGTAAAAGAAAATAACAGGAATCCATAAACATATTTGATTAGATTAAGATATGTTTCAGTGTTTCCCCTCTCCCTCTGCATTCATATAAAAGAAAATTTGACAGGAAATATAGCGTTGATTTATGCCTTATTTAATCATAAAAGCCGATTTTTCACACCATGATTCAAGTTAACACATGCAAAGCGATTCAATATGAACCAAGACTTAGAAAAATTTTAAGACCATTATTTCCCCTCCAAATGACTACTGAAAGACTGGCCAACTTTAGGAGTCAAGGAAAATTGCAAGAGTCAAAAACAAAAAGCAGGGAGTAGGTGAAAAGAAGAATTTGCGTTGAAATGTGAGTAGAAATTCAGGCTTCTCCTGATATGACTGGTTATAATGCTCTGCAGAAGTAAAGGGAGACAAAAAGATTAGATTAAACTTACTATCATTCCATCTGCGTGCTTCTCCGCATTACTCTGGTCCTTAAGGAAAAATGTTAAAAACATTAACTTCATTCTTACATGTATGTAACTCCTTGTGTACTTCCCTACTAAGAACTTATCTAACTGGGTAAGTAATAATGTTAGAACACTATTTCTCTGCTTCCACTAAGATTTTAATTCCATTTGTACATTCCTGACCAAACGTAATTCTAACACTAGCTACACTACAATCAACACTAATAGCATGGCAATTATTGTTCTATTCAGGCATTTAATTAAGTTCATTGTGCAAATATCCTATAGAACCATAGTCACATTCAAATCACAGTGATCTCTATAATGATGAATCTTGAAAAGAGTATGTTAAGTTAAAGAAGCCAGTCATAAAAGACCACATATTGTATGATCCTGTTTATATAAATGTCCAGAATAGCCAAATCTAGAGACAGAAAATAGATCAGTGGTTGCCAAAGGCTGGATGGAGGGGTGAGGGAGATACAGACGCTCCTCAACTTATGATGCTTACCATAAACGCGCTCTAAACACTTACAATAGCCCACAGTTAGGCAAAATCATCTAGCCACTCAATGCATTGGAGAGTTGAAAAATCCTAAGACTAACCACCATAAGTTAGAGACTGTGTGTATGCCTGCTTAATAGGTATTGAGTTTCTTTGTGAGGGTAGGGGGGCAGGGGGACATGATAAAAACGTGCCAAAATTAGATTATGCTGATGGTTGTACAACTTTATAAATGCATTAAAAACCACTGAAATATGTACTTTAAATGGGTGAGCTTTATGGTATGTAAATTATATATCAATAAAACTGATTTTTATTTTTTTAAAAAAGCTGTTGAGAAATTAATGAATACTGATGAAAAAAGTCTATGCGGAAAAAAGGTTTGGGGAGAGAAACTGGGATCTAAGGACAACTGAAATATATAATCTACTTTAAAAGTATCTGTGGTCAGACAACTCAGTCCTAAAAGGATAATCTAGGCCTGTGCTGCCCAGTTTGGTAGCCACTAGTAACATGTGGCTATTGAGCACTTGAAATATAGCAGCTAGTTGACATTATAAAGTAATCCCATCATTTTGAAGACTTGGTGCAAAAAAAAAGGTAAAGAGAGAGAAAGAGGGGGAAGGAGAGAGGGAAAGAAGGAAGGAGGGAGGGAGAGAGAAAGAATATCTCAAGTACCTCATTAGTGAGTTTTTATATCAATTATATGTTGAAATGATAATATTTTAGATATACTGGGTTAAATAAAATGTATTATTGAAATTAATCTCAGTTGTTTCTTTTTACCTTTTTAAATAAAGGTAAAATTATTTAAGGTTAAATAAAATGTATTATTGAAATTAATCTCAGTTGTTTCTTTTTACCTTTTTAAATGTGGTTACTAGAAAATCTTAAATTGCATTTGTGGCTCTTGTATTTCTACCAGAAAGCACTGGTCTAGATTTAAGATATTCAATAAATAACTGACAAAATTAAAATCTCAAGTTTGAATGAACAATCCACAGTATTTATTTGTATCTATTTTATGCAAAACATTATAAATTACATAAATCAATCTTATCTGTGTCTACCCTGAAAATGCTAATAATCTCTATCTTTGCTATAAGAATTGACACTGAAAATGCCTGAATTTTAATTATATTGAAATGTTAACTGCATAATTTAACTCTTTGGTGAAAATGAACCAGAGTTTTCCAAGTTTGTACCAACTATACTTCATAACCAAAGCATGTCTAGCATACTTTTTCTCTCAATTTCAATGCTCTTTGTAAATTAACGATGCAAAAATCCTATGGTAAATCTCAGTCAAGTAGCTGCACATGTCATTTTAACAGACATTATACCAAGACTTATGAGCTGTGGTATGTGGTCATATCATGCGACCTTGATGAAGAACCGATCAAGTCTCCAGCTGTAAGGGCCCCCCAGATTATCTTCATTCTGCTTCCTCTCCCACTCTTCCTAAATTCCCCAAGAGCAGAACAAAAGCTTCTCCACCAATGGTAAAAGGGAAGAAGGAGATCTTCAGAGATAACACAGCCCACCTGAAAATCCCACTAACCAAGTGGTGCCCAAACTTTGCTGCACATTAGAATCACCTGGGAGTTTTAAACTATCTCAATGCTCAGGTGACACCCTATACCTCAACAGAAATGCAACAGAATGTCTAGGGGTAGGAGCCAGACATGAGAACTGCTAAATATCCATAGATAATTCTAACATGCAGCAAACTTTGGGAACCAATACACTAATCATTTAGGCAGAAAGCAGCTTTTTGGAGTGGGGAATAAAAAGAATCAAAACTGGAAGGAGCATGCTACCTCTAAGAAGCTGACACTAATCAGCCCCAAATCAAAAAGGTATCAAGTTAGCTTTCCCCTTTTACCACTTTGGGGTCTCAGATGGCAGTATCTCCATGAAAACAGCTTATTCCAATATTTTATTAATCTGTCAGTGAATAATAGTCCTCCAAAGTGGCTATGACAATTTCCATTTCCATTAGTATTAGATGGAAGTTCTCCCATTTTACCAACATGTGACACTGTCACCTTAAAATACATGTCCTCTTAAAGTTTTTAAATTTAATAAATACTATTTAGGGCTGATGCCTAGTACTAAGAGCATCACAAATAATAATTCATTTAGTTTCATAATCCAGTAAGAAACAAGTACTGTGTTTCCCTGAAAATAAGACAGGGTCTTATGTTTATTTTTCCTCAAGAAGACACCCTAGGGCTTATTTTCAGGGGATTTGTTATTTTCCCCTCAAAGCCTCAGCTTGCAGCATGCACAGGATGGCTGGGACCTGACAGGGGGAGCTGACCTTGTTGGTGAGGCTGCCTGCACCTTTCCGGTCACCTCTGGGATAGAAGCTGTCACGATGGGACAGATGAGAAGGGCTGCTCGTCTTCTTTACCGCTCCACAAGGAAATGCATGGGTTGTGCAGATACGTAGCCACACCCATCACTAGGTCTTATTTTCAGGGTCGGGCTTATATTGCGCAAATGCTTAGAAATCCTGCTAGGGCTTATGTTATGGGTAGGTCTTATTTTCGGGGAAACACGGTACTAGTATCATATCTATTTTATATGGAATATAAACCAAAGCATTCAGAGGACAAATAAACAGCTCAGGTGGTGGGGCTGGGATTCAAACCCAGCCTGGCTCCAGAGTTCATGATCTTTAAGATTATGCAATTCTGCCTCTCTCATTATTATTTTAAAATCGTGTATCTTAATCATGTATTACTGATTAAAATTTATCTGAAGATTAATTTATAGTGATGATCATTGCAGCACAAGAGAGAAATGGCTAAATAAAAAAATCATACATATAGTGAAAATACTAAACCAACAGTGAAAATACTAAATCATGCAACCATTAAAAATTATACACTAGTAAAATCATTCAGTAATTCAGTTATTTACCAGGCACCTACACTACGTGGCAGGCAATTGTAGGCACTAAGGGTATAATGGTGTCAATGACTGAATGTTTGTGTTACTCCCCCAACCATTCATGTTGAAGTCCTTGGAGATGGGGCCTCTAAGAAAGTAATTAAGATTAAATGAGGTTATATGGTTGGGGCCCAGATTCAACAGGATTAGTATCCTTATAAGAACAGACACCAGAGAGCTTGTGCTCCCACCTGTGTGCGTGCTTGCTCTCTGTGCAGAGGAACCAAGGAAAGGCTATGTGATAACATGGCTGCCTAAAGGCCAGAAGAGCCCTCACCAGAAACCGAATAGGCCAGAACCTTGATCTTAGACTTCTAGCCTGCAAACTGTAAGAAAACAAATTTCTGTTGTTTAAACCACCCAGGGCATGGGTATTTTGTTGTGGCAGCCTGAGGAGACTAATACAAGTGGTAAGATGGACAAAGTCCTCACAGAGATTGTAGTCTAGTGCAGAGCCAATAAATAGGTAAATAAATATATCATGTAAATTTGGCTAGTGATACCAAGCCATGAAGAAAAAGAAACTAGTGGAAGGTAGACAGTATTTTAGGTGGAAAGGAAAGTCTTTCCCACAGATGTGGCAGAAATTTGAATAAAGAAAGGAAGTGAGCCTGGGGGAAATCAGTGGGAAATGCCTTTCAAGAGTAGAGAAAAGCAAGTCAAAATCCCAAAGCAGACCAAAAAAGCTCGGCTTGTCTGAGAAAAAGAAAACAGACCAATGTCAATGGAATGGCATGATCAAGCAAGGGTAGGTGATAAGGAGAGAGAGTAAGTGATGATTCAAATGATGTTAAGAAAAATAGTTTAGATTTCATTCCAAATGAGATGGGAAACCATTAGGGAAATTTGAGCAGGCAAGTGACATGGTCTGATTTACATTTAAATTGAGTTTAAAGATACAGAATTCACATAAGGTACAAATATAACTGAGGGTTGTATTTGTAAATAAAAAGCCCTAACAACAACAAAACTTCCTCCTGGAATAAATAAAAAGCCAAACTCCATTTATGTGATCAAAGTTACCCATTGTGAAGGACCTTAAAATGTAGGTCTACCAAGCTGGGCTAAAATAGACAGTAGGGCCACACTAACCTGTACAAAGTTCTAGAAGAGAGCTTTAGTAATTTGAAATGTAATACATTCAAAGACAGAGAACATTAAAAATGTTCTTGATGAGTTACTGAAATAGGCTAGGCTGCTCTACTGTGCAATGATCTAAAGTTCTGAATGGTTTTCAGAAATCACTCAAACTGGCCCAACCACTGTATCAGCTCTTCTGCTCCCTTAATCTTTTATAGAAGGCGGTAGGAATATCCTAAAATACCTACTCACACACATACCAGGCATGGTGTAGTTTACTGGTTATTGATATATAGGCTTTTGGATAGCTGTAGGTACCCTCTACTAACCCATGTCATTCTATAGCCAAGAAAAACCCCTTTTCATTCCTCCAATCCTATCCCCTATCCTCCCTCCCTCCTCCTCCTTCTTTTTTTTTTTTTTTGAGACAGAGTCTCACTTTGTTGCCCGAGCTAGAGTGCTGTGGCATCAGCCTAGCTCACAGCAACCTCAAACTCCTGGGCTCAAGCAATCTTGCTGCTTCAGCCTCCCAAGTAGCTGAGACTACAGGCATGCACCACTATGCCCGGCTAATTGTTTCTATATATAGTTTTAGTTGTCCAATTAATTTCTTTCTATTTTAGTAGAGATGGGGGTCTCGCTCTTGCTTAGGCTGGTTTTGAACTCCTGACCTCGAGCGATCCTCAAGCCTCGGCCTCCCAGAGTGCTAGGATTACAGGCGTGCCTCCCTTCTTCTTAGCTTTAGAATATATCTTTTTTTTTTTTTTTTTTTTTGAGACAGAATCTCATTCTGTTGCCCTGAGTAGAGTGCTGTGGTATCAGCCTAGCTCACAACAACCTCAAACTCCTGGGCTCAAGCAATTCTCTGCCTCAGCCTCCTTAATAGCTGAGACTACAGGCATGCACCACGATGCCCAGCTAATTTTTCTATTTTTTAATAGAGACAGGGCCTTGCTCTTACTCAGGCTGGTCTTGAACTCCTGAGCTTAAGTGATTCTCCCGCCTCGGTCTCCCAGAATGCTAGGATTACAGGCATGAGCCACCGGCCTGGCCCAGAATATATTTTGATCCACAAAAGTTAGTTAGTTAGTTAGTTAGTTAGTTAGTTATTTTTTTATTTATTTATTTAGAGACAGAGTCTCACTTTGTTGCCCAGGCTAGAGTGAGTGCCGTGGCATCAACCTAGCTCACAGCAACCTCAAACTCCTGGGCTCAAGCAATCCTACTGCCTCAGCCTCCCGAGTAGCTGGTACTGCAGGCATGCGCCACCATGCCCGGCTAATTTTTTCTATATATATTAGTTGGCCAATTAATTTCTTTCTATTTATAGTAGAGACAGGGTCTCGCTCTTGCTCAGGCTGGTTTCGAACTCCTGACCTCAAGCAATCCGCCCACCTCGGCCTCCAGAGTGCTAGGATTACAGGCGTGAGCCACCGTGCCCGGCTGATCCACAAAAGTTGATAAAAAAATTTAGACACATACATAGGAAATCTAGATATCAATGATATCTAGAAAAGGAACACAAGCCCTATGTTCTGACACTTTAATATTGATCTGGCCTCAAATGAAAATGACATTGCCCCCTTTAATTTATAAACTGAATATCCTTACTATCCAAAAACAAATGGATTGTCCTACACTACTGTCATTAACAATGCTAGGTAAAAAGTCTCTATGATTCAGCAAACAAATATATACAATTTAGTAAGTAAAACAGACTAGTAATTAAAAACTCACACAAACATCATTTCTCAACATGGCACGAGCTGTCCACCCACCCACTTCTAGCCACTTGCTGTAAAATACAGGGGCACAGACAGGTAGAAATAATGGGGGAAAAAAGTTTTCAAAAAATTCTTATTCTCAAATAATAAAATTCTTATTTCTGAAAATTTCAGACAATAAAATATATATTTAGGTTGAATATGCCAAAATTTTTCAGAAAAGCAGATAATATACATGAAGTTTTTAACCCACAATAATTAAAAATATATTTTGTGAATAAAAAACAGTAAAGTTCATTAATATAGCTCAGTATCAGAAAAATCTACAATTTTTTAAAATATTATATCTCTACTATACTCTTCATTGTGGATAAGAAAAATAAACGCCAAAACATAATCCCCTTATTTTGTAAGAAAAACTTTTCTGTAAAAGGTTTTATATAATATGTCCCTGGTTCCAAGCAGCAACAATGGATAAAATGGAAGGAAAGGGTGAGTCATTCAAACATACTTCCCTCCTTCCCAGCCACCACCAGAAATTACGTTACCAAAAACAGTAGATAAGACAACATCCAAACACAATAGCTGTTCAACAGTATCAGGAAGCCCACAATACTGTAGAGAGGTCATATCTTTCTCAGAACTGAGTTTTTTTGCTATTAAAGAAAAATGCCATTATAATCCATAAATTGCATTACATTAATGTAAACAAAAGTAAAATTTACTTACTTTAGCAATCTGCAGCAATACAATGCAGTGTTTAATTGATTCTACCATGCTCTATAAAGACAAAACACTGATTTTAGGATTGCCTCCAATAAAATGGTCATATGATCATAGTTAAAGCTTAAAATACAAAAATCATTTCAAATGTACAGGATGATTTAAGTCTATATGCCACAAGAAATACCCTTTCTGGATACCCAGCAGGTTCTGATATGTTGATAGTGTGAAATGAAGTTATTCATTAGCAATGCTATGAATGTTAAAGAAAGCCAAAGATTGTTAATTTATAATGAATAATATCTAAATGATTTTTTTTTCTCTTTTTTTTAAGGAGATAAGATCTTGCTATGTTGCCCAGGCTGGAGTGCAGTGGCTACTCACAAGCACAACCATAGTAGTACACTACAGTCTAAAACTCCTGGGCTCAAGCAATCCCCCTGCCCCAGCCTCCCAAGTAGCTGAAACTACCGGTGCATGCCACCATGCACAGCTCTAAATGGTTTTCAACACTTCAAACAGAAAAACATATGAATCTGATTAACTTTCAGATTCTAAATCAACAGCAGCAACCCTAAGACATCTACTTAAGACTTTGATGGAAGCATAGAGAGTAAAGGATCCTGTCAAAATATTGGTACACCTGAAATACTATTTTGCCTGGTTTTGATCAAGATATAAATCTCATTAGTAGCCCATTATATAATGTCAGAAGGCCAGTACATCAGAAAACTTGAATCTCAATATATTTTAATAAGAAATTGAATATACACATTGTACATGGATGGTACATTTTATCCAAGGATCTCAGACAAAACCAGAAACAGATAAAGTGGTACATAAAATCAATTTCAATTAGAGGGATTATTCTGTAAGGTTAAACTCCTTTGGAAAATAACATAATTCTTAAACACTCCTATAAAAATTCATAAAAACTAAAATCTCAATTGTTTTTGTCAACAGTAGCATCTTAAAATAGAAATAACATTTTAAAACAACTTTCTAATGCAAATTCAGAGTTTATTGAACACATAACTTACATTTGTTGTCTCTTTGAGAGTTTCAATTTTCTGTGAAAAATATAAATTTTAACAGAAATAATCAGAAGTGTAAAGAAGCATCATTGTTGTTTTTCACTGGTTACTTAAATAATTGGACCAAAATGTACTCATTCTAAGTGAGTATAAGCAAGTTGGGAAGGGAGTGTTTTTTGTTATATTTTGGTCTTTATCTAAATCAAATATTTAAATAAAAATTCCATGCATTTTATGGATCAAACCATCTTAAACAAAATTCATGTGATTCAATTCAAGATTTGTAAGAATAATATAAAACATTCTTATTCCTTACCTGAAAACAAATTTTATCTTTTCTACAGATTTCACTGATTTATAAATGCTTATTTTCCTTTCCTAAGTTATTTAAAAATGACATGACTAAATTCCAAAACTAAGAACAGAAGATAAGTTAGAACATGAATTACTACTATTACTAAGTTTTAAAAAGCCAAATACAAGGCTATAGTATACAGAAAAGCAAAAAACAAACAAAAAACAAAACAAAACAAAACCAAAGAATGCTATATCAGAAAACCTAGTCAAGGAAGGAAAAATGTTAATTAGAAAAAAGATAATACACAAACTACAAAGTAGATGAACTATAATTAAAGCAGCATTTGCTTTGTTTCCTATGTGACTGCTTGTCTAAAAATTCTTGCCTGTTGGTTTATTAAATATCTGAAGTGACCACATGTAATATAACAAAATAACTTTCTACCTTCAACATATGATAACATAACAGGAAAGAATTTGCTCCTAGGAATGTGCTGTTTACATAAAGAGTATTGGAATTTTGTACATTATCCTCTTGTTTAATTATGAATGAAGTCATAGCAGAAATTCACCAGGAGAGTCCTCCTGAGGTCCATATTGATCAATAGGTCACTAATAACTATTACAATAGTCAAAACACTTAAAACCAAAAGGCTCTTGGATTTAAACATTTTACAGCCAAAATCATGTGTTATAGGAGTTACCTTTCTCTGTTCATCATCTTTGCAGTTTTGAAGCTTGTCATCAAAAAGCTACCGGATTAAAAAAAAAAAATGGTTATAGCATCAAGACACTTTCCTACACTGTGTACATTCACTAAACACACAAAAGCGAACTTGAGTTCTTAAACACATTTCTTCCAGGGATGATTTATATGTATATATTTTTCAAGACAACATGTGCCTTTTTTTTCAAGGCATTGTGACAAGTCAAATTCTGTTATATGAATGATTTTAAACAATCAAGATCACTTTGGAAGAATTATAAGCAAAAGAAAATAGGTAACTTTTAAGAAATTAAAATATCAGTTCAAACTCAAAGACTTTTTTCTGCTTTGTCTTCCATGATTACAGTCCTTACCCCAGGACCTCTGAATTTAATTAATTTTAAAGCAGGAATTAAAGGAGTAATGATAAAGGAGACAGAGAAATCACTTTCCCTATATTCCCCCCAGACACCAAGAAATTAAAAAACAAAGCATTAGAAATTGAGCTAATAAAACTTACCGGTTTCATGGAAATCTTAAACAGAATATGAACTTAATCTCCCCTTATTTTCTTCTAATTATGTCTAGATATTTACCTTTTCCTTAATGACTAAAAGAGTACATTATACAAATACGCTATTTACCAATATAATTAGAGATAAATATCTTTGAATAAGTCAGCTTTAAAAATTGCTGAAGAAGCACATGAGAATCGTAAATAACATCAAGTAACTGTTTTTACTCAAAATCAAGTTAAGTAACATTTACTACGTGATAGCAACTTAATATACAAACTAATGCCATACCTTTAATTGTTCTATCAAGATTTGTAGGTAAGCATCAGCCTCTGTAAGTTTCTTATCAAAGTCTTGAACACTAGGAACAAATCCTGAATCCAATCCCTAAAGAAAAAGAAAATTTGCAATTAAGTTTAGCAGAACCCAAGCAACGTTTAATAGTACATAAAATACTTCATCCTTCATACATGAAAGATATTTTAATTTTTAAAATAGAAATAGTACTTTTACACAAATAGATCTACTTAAATTATCTAAATTCTGTAAGAATAGTGATATATCAATCTCCCTCATCAACTTCAAGCACTATCCATTCTTATCACACATGCTACTGCTCAAATTAGGATTTATTCTTCTCTTTAGAATCACTTTTTCTCTCCCCAAAACCCCATAATTGGCTGCCAATCACCACCATAGAAACATTCCCTTAATCTTCACTTCATATTCTCACTGTTTAGTTCTCCCATTCCTTAACCCACCCCATCAACTCTGACGTTTTCCTCCCACCTCCCTTATCAAAGAAAAAAACCCAAAACTCCAAATTCTCACTTCTTCTAAAGAAGATTCCCCTCTCTAAGTTAAAATGACAACACTTCGCTCCTAATCAAGTTTCCTACTTAATTTTCACCTTTGGCATGAACACTACACTCTGGACTTGGTGTAAATGTTTATTTATTTAAAGAGCCCACTTATTTCTCACTTTAAAAGTCCAGTATTTGCATGTCCTACTTTTTGTACACTTAAAATTAAGCTCTAAGAACACTGAATTCCTATGTTTTAATTTTACCTAAAAGAAACTTTTGAGTTCTTAATCATCTCTGACCCAAAACCACACCAATCCTAGGTGTAATAGACAAAGTAGTTGGAGACAAGACTACCAGCGTGCCACATTTATGTGTTGAGTTGTCATACAGTTAAGCAGGAGAGTAAGGGTCAGCAACCATTACTGTCAGAATCCCAACCCAACCACAAAACTCTGTCCTAAATGGGTGAAATATAGTATTTCAACATACCCATCTCAAACTTGACTATCACTCGTCAGATCTTTCCTGCCTTTGGCCAAAGCATGCTGAACTTCACATTCCCATTTTAGTAAATTGAGGCCAAAGTTCATTTTGTATTATAGCAACACCTCATCTTTGCATATATAACACTTTATCATAATTAAAGCACTTTTTCAGCCATTGTCTCAAAGCACCAAATTGAGATGGTATAGTATTATAGAAACAACAATGGGTTGGAAAACCTGATTTCTAATTTCAGTCCAGCCACTAACAAGATACTGTGGCTCTCTAAACTTTCAAACTAAAATTCAAATTCTGAACCAAAACCTTAAAAACCTTAGTCCTATTAAGACCATGGGAAAGACAACCTAACTTGTATTTTATTTTTCAAATTCGAATGTAATAAATCCTAATTTTAGTCCAGCCACTAACAAGATACCGTGGCTCTCTAAACTTTCAAACTAAAATTCAAAATCTGAACCAAAACCTTAAAAACCTTAGTCCTATTAAGACCATGGGAAAGACAACCTAACTTGTAATTTATTTTATTTTTCAAATTCGAATGTAATAAATCCACTTTTGTTTTGCATACATCTCAAGAAAATGTTTGACTATTTTAAAAACCCTTCCCAATGAGCGGTGTCATGTATAAAAACAAAGTTTAAGAAAGAAAAATCATAATAAACAATGTCGACAAAATCCAGATATATTTATAAAATGTGGTTAAACATTTATATTTATAAATGTGGTTTAAGTACGTTTTAGTGTACTTAAATTGGGGTTAAACATCTCTTGAACACATTTTTAAAGGTAACCCAAGAAGTTCCTATTAGAGACATTTAACATGTAGTATATGAGAATAAAAGTTGTAGAAAGGGAAGGATAAATACATCACATTTCATAGCTACTAACTATAGTACTACACTATGAAAGAAGGAAGCAATTTCTTTCCATGTTATTGTACTATAAAAAAATTAGACTGGCTTAGTTTTGTTTTGTTTCACAGAGCAATATAACATAATTATTAATAATTTAACTATCAGACCCTGTTAAAATCAGCCAAATGCATTGTTTTTGCTAAATATTTATAAAGGTCAGAGATATATTCATAAATGAATACAAAGTGAAGCATCTAAGAGAAACCCCTGATCTTTAACAACTTTCCCTCTTCTGAATCCATTTAGAACTACCATTGTAAAAATCTTATTAATGTGTCCCTTTGAACAAATCACCATTAGATTAAAAATCATCCAGTGAATAAAATTAGATTTAAAGTACTGCTATCTCCTCACCTAAACACCTAAACTAATTCTTCAAAAACAACCCTTTAATGGTGGTAGAACCATAAGAATCTCACCTTGGTTCTCTTCTCAGTAGTCTTCCACAACTTTTTTTTTACTTTTAGGGTAAGCTCCAAGTCAAAGAACTACTCACCCATCCATTTTTCTTTAATGTATAATGGGAGGTTTATAATGACAGTTATCAACTTAAAATCCCACAAATGGCCTAACTGCCCTTGCACAGTAACCTATAAATTTTTGATATACTTAAAAAGAAAATCTACATATACAGTTGGCCCATCTTCAATCAATAAAATAACATGTACAGATTTATAAGTAATACAGACAAGTAGTTAACAGTCATTAAACTGTTTTCCC
The DNA here is from genome assembly GCF_040939455.1 of Microcebus murinus. NCBI lineage: Eukaryota > Metazoa > Chordata > Mammalia > Primates > Cheirogaleidae > Microcebus > Microcebus murinus. The sequence continues at coordinate 39,329,846 of NC_134105.1, read as the reverse complement.
AGATCTGGTAGGAATAATGCGCTGAAGTACAAGTCTGACTATATATTGTGACTTACAGTACACATCAAAGTGACCTAGTCCAAACTCCCACTCACAGAAGTTACTTTTGTAACATCTTTGAAAGTCATCTAGTCTTTGCTAGATATTTCATGAGATGAGAAACCCATTACTTTCTAATGTGGACTATTTCATAAAAATTACCTGAAAAGTATTAACTGTTCCTCTTTCCATTCAACATTTAGAACACTAAGGTACTACACTTAATCATATTAATCCTTCTTAATGGACTTTTTTTTAAAAAAAACAGGACTAAAAACATAGTCCTTTACCATGTTGAGGGTGGTCTGTCTTCCTCTGAAAAGAAGTAAGAATAGGAGAGACCCTTTAAGACAGATTGTGACTTCATACTTCTTACAGTAGCTTTTGAAAACAAGTAGGTTGGGAGTTAAGCAGATATACATTCTAGTACTCTGTACTTGCCCTAATATTTATCACATTTTATCATAATTAAATATTTAACTGAGTGACTTCTCAGAATATGTATCTGCCCTCTGCCATGAGGGCAGAACTGTGCCATTAATTCGTCACTATACCTTCCAGGGCCCACTCAGTGTTGAATGAAGACATGTGGCACTGGCTGTAGTGTCTGGCAACCACTGATGCCGCCCTATCACTCTTCCCCAGGACCTCTTCTCCTGAGATGTCTCTTACTTTTTTTGTCCTCTTTCTCATTCCTTTTCTTTGCTCCCTCACTCCTTTTCTTCTTGTCTGTCTTTCCTTCTCTTTTGTACTGGTCCTTCAGTAGTCACTGAAGTGACTATATTGCACTGTTGGCAATAGGGACCAAGGAGGTTGCTGCTCCCAAATATACTATATTGGTGGTGCACCATAACTTGATGATTTCTGTATGAATTCACTCCAAGTTTAAATTTAACACAATTATAGAGACATAAAGACAAAATGGTCTTTGATGTAACAAGAAATTAAATTAGAAGAATCTCAACAGAAATTAAACCGCAACTAACATATTTCTAAATTTAGAAATCTATGTAAAGAAAAACCACTTACATGGTAAATATGCTAAAAACAAAATAGTCTCTAGTTTTCAAAAATACTTTATTTTTAAAAAAAGCTAATGTAGACACATAAAGTCAAGAGTAACACATCATTCTGTATTATCCAGGATCTATGTATCCAGTTTAATATAGAAAGAGAAATATATACACCAGGGCCAATTTTTAAAAAAATTTCTGAAATAATACCTACACTGGTAAAAGAATATCAAACTGCCTCAAAACAGTCTATCGGGACTTCCTAGTATCTTTCCAATACTTATGTTGAATAGCACAATTTTTCTCAGAAGGCACTTAAAAGCTAGCAAATGTCAACAAAATTAAATCAATACTTATTAATGATTTTAGGTGGGACATTAAACACTATACACATACACACAGCCGAATGTTTCACCCCTATAAAAAAGAAGAGCTGTGGCAAGGGAAATCCTTAAATCTGTGTGAAGTACATATGAATTATAGCTGCTTTGGAGAGATACTTCCATAGTATAACAGTACAGGAGGCAATTTCTGAGGCAGAGTAAGAGCTTTTAAAGTAATTCCTGCTAACAGAAGAAGAGTAATGAATAGCAAAGATAAAGGTGGTCAAAGGTCATTTAAGATCAGAATCAGGAAATTAAGAAATTTATGGGTGACTTGAGGAACCAAGAATAAGGTAGAATAAGAAAGCTAAGTAATAACATTGAAAATGAATTTTCATATCAAATTGTATTTCACAGTGAAAACAAAAAGGGTTAAGTGCCCTACACGTAGTACTTTCTCTTATACAGGACAAAAATATTAATAGTATGTAATAAAAATATGTTGCAAAGAGAGAAAAGAAAAACAGAAATAAATTATCCCATGTATGTCTCATAGAAAAATCCAAAATAACAAAAAAACAGAGTAAGTTACCAGTAATAGAACTGTAAAAGAGAATAACAGCTTAAAAATTTAACGAAGGAAAAACAAAAGAAAACAAGCCTCCTAATTAAAAATAAATGGCATGAATCTGGACAAAAGTAGACAATTTTTAAAAATTAGCAAAACATACACCCTGTAATTAAAGTAATGAAAACTTTGCAAGAATGTCATTTTGGTTAAAATATGAGAGTACTGGAAAGTTTATGTTCACAATTAGCAATTTGAGATGACATGCATCACAGATAAGCTTTCATCCAATGAAAGAAGTATAGGGCATACTTACAATTGAATCACTTACAATTATTTTTGAAAATTCAAGAACTGGAGAGATACCAGAAGACTGGAAAAAAGCAAGTGTGGTACTGATCTTCCATAAAGGTAAGGAAAAGAGAGAATAGAAAGTTACCATGCTGTGAGTGTGACATCAATAATAAAGTAAAGGAATAATAAGAGAAAAATCTGTAACTACACAGAGGAAAAAGCAGGTACATAAACAGCAAGTGGCAAGTTAAAAAAAAAAAACATTATGCCAAATTTAATGGCTTTTCTGTTTCTTAGAAATCAAGTTAGCAAATCCAGTTTTTAGGGAAATGACATTTTGTCACCCTATCAAATGACTTAAAAGTTGTTTTAATGATGAAAAAAGTATACTAAAGAAACCAGAAATATTAATAAAACCATGATTTTATGTGAGGCATAGTAATCTGTGATTTTCTTGGATTACTGAAAATTTGGAGACATTTATAATCCCTATTGTCCCGGTAGTCTATCTACTTCTACTAAAGGAAGAATAGGATTTAGAGATACAGAGTTCCATGGTTAATTATTTCTACCTTTTTAAGATCCTAAACAATACTCAACTATCGATACATTTGGAGTGAAGATTATCCATTCAAAAACATGCATAAAATTGAGCCTAGTATTAAACTTTTTCCTCCACTGTACCTTTCGGAAGGTATTTTCCATTTAAATCAATGTCCTGATAATCTAAGGCTTCTCTATTATCAACATAGTAGTAATAGCTATGTTACCAACTGCTAGGTATCCCAAGAATGCTCCATAAAGATAAGGTCTTTTTCCATAGTCCTAAGTGAACGGTTCTAATACCATGGATTCACCATGGATGCATAATAAAAATTAAATTTTTTCAGAGTATTAGGTACTCTGCTAGACACATTTGCAAGCTTTCTCATTTCATCATCACAACATAGCAAGGTAGGTAGATATTATTACACCTATTTTATAAGTGCTTACCCAAATCATCCAGTCGAAATTATTTTAAAGTTGGAATTCCAACCTAGTCCTCTGACTTCAATCCATTACACTTTTCTATATTTGAAAAGAGTTCATGACATAAGGTCTAAAATGACATGACATATAATCTAAAAATTGCCTGATGGGGCTTGATGTAGTGAAAATGAGCGCAAGCTTTAAGAACTGATCTAGTTCTTAAATCCTGAATCTGTAAATTCCTAACAAAATTATCTGTGTGATCTAGTCAAGTTACATCCTCCACCTTCATTTTCTCATCAATATGGGTATAATAATAAACTACTCAAGGTTACTGGATAGATGAAATGAAATAGTATCTGTAAAGTAACAAAGTAGTAGATATTCTACTTCCCCTTTATAATTTGGAGACTTAGATAACCAGGATTCTTCACCATATCCCCAGGCCCTACACAGTGCCTAACATATGGAAGATACTCAATGAGTATTCGATGGATAAAAACAAAAAGAATGAATAACTAGATAACTCTATAAACCACATGCAATTTTCATGGAGATGTACAATGAAGGACATAAGTATAAGTTAAAGTGTATTTAACATCCCTTTAAAAAAGAAAAACAGACAGCTGATGAACTCTGAAGAAGATAATATGGAATGGTAATAAAAGTATGAGCAGAAGACAAAAACAAGTGATAAAACAGTGTGGAAAACAGATCAGAAAAAAATCCAATGAGATATTCATAAAAGTACTGAGGTAAACTGTACCTAATTATACTATTACCTTTATAACAAAGAGTAAAATATTAAGAAAGCCATCTCTTCCATAAAAGAATCAATTTTTGAACATACATTAGTTCTTTGAAAAACCAGACTTGCTTTTATCTTTAAATTTACGAAGAAAATATTTAGGCATAATGTCGAGTTTCCATTAAACAAAAAAAAAGCCAAAACTAAATAAATCTGAATTGCTCACATATTGTTGTGACAGAAATGTGCGGCTTTGCCAAACATGAATCAGATACAAACACCAGTACTAAAATTCATCAACGCTGATCATAACTCTTAGCACAACTCCTTACTCTTCATGATGTCTTCATCTAATACTGACATACCCTTTGACTTAAAGAACGAAACACCGAATCCATAAAGTGCTTTGGTTACTCGAACAACTAAACACTAAAGGTTTGGGATTTATACCATTTTCCTCTACTTAAATCACTGATAGTTTGTCTTTCCAAAATATACTCCCAATTTATTCAACAAACCACATACAAAGTTACCAAACAAAACTAACCAAAACAAATAAAAACCTGAAGTCTGTAAATAGGATGACCATATATCTTAGCTTGCCTGGGATGGTCTGCTTATGCCTATCATCTTCACAAAATTATTAGCAGCCTCCTTCACTCTCAAAAGGGTCCCAGTTTAGACAACAAATTATATGGTCACTCTATAAAGGATGTAACTAGCATCTTTAAGATATAGATGTCACGAAAGGCATATAAGATTGCCTCAGAGGATTCATAATACAGCAAATTACCCTTTTTTTAAAAAAAAATCTAAAATGAAACCTGACTGTACAGGCTCTGAATGCAGAAAGCAAACTACAGAAATAAAAGACACTAGAATTCAAATCAATTAATATTAATTGAGTGCTTACCTTATGCTAGAGACATGAATAATATTGAAATTGCATTTTTTAAAAGTTATTTTATTTACACACTACAAGTTTCATTTTCAAAAGGTTATTTACACACACATACACATCCCCAAAACAAAGCACATGAAACAAAACACGTGAAACAGTTACTCCCTTGAAAGCAGGACTGATGAAAGGTGGCATTTGAGACAGAGACTTTCTTAGTTTTTACTTTATATGTTCATGTTGCTTAGGGTTTTTGTTTGTTTGTTTTTTAAGGCAGAGTCTTACTCTGTTGCCCCACTAGAGTGCAGTGGCATCATCATAGCTCACTGCAACCTCAAACGCTCAGGCTCAAGCGATCCTCCTGCCTCAGCCTCTTGAGTAGCTAGACTACAGGTATGCACCACTGCACCCAATTAATTTTTCTATTTTTTGTAGAGATGGGGGTCTCACTCTTGCTCAGGCTGGACTTGAACTCCTGACCTCAAGTGATCCTGCCGCCTCAGCCTCCCAAAGTGCTAGAATTCAGGCGTGAGACACAGGGTCTGGCCTGGAAAGTCTATTTTTAAGAATCTACCAAGGCCGGGCACGGTGGCTCATGCCTGTAATCCTAGCACACTGGGAGGACGAGGCAGGTGGATTGCTCGAGGTCAGGAGTTCAAAACCAGCCTGAGCAAGAGTGAGACCCCGTCTCTACTATAAATAGAAAGAAATTAATTGGCCAACTAATATATATATAGAAAAAATGAGCAGGGCATGGTGGCGCATGCCTGTAGTCTCTGCTACTTGGGAGGCTGAGGCAGCAGGATTGCCTGAGCCCAGGAGTTTGAGGTTGCTGTGAGCTAGGCTGACGCCATGGCACTCATTCTAGCCTGGGCAACAAAGCAAGACTCTGTCTCAAAAAGAAAAAAGAAAAAAAAAGAATCCGCCAAAAATGAAATTTTAGGTAAGTGTCCTGGAAATTGGCTTTAGATATAACTAGGAGAAATTCACATTAAATACATGAATCCTTAAACCAAATATTTTAGCAGTAACTTCAAGTTTTGAAATAACTGCGGAATTCTCACAGAATAATACTTGTTTAAAATTTGATTATGAAAAGTTTTCAAAAACAAAACCTGATATATCCACCTAACAAGACTGATCTCTCTGTATAGCGAAATACAACAAATTAACACTCAACGGCAACTAAATCATAAACTAGTCAGACTAACAGATGATTAGTACCAAAATACTTATATTTCACACAAACCAAATAAAATAGGACAATAACAACAACCTTGAATGGAAAAGAACAGACACTACAATTGGCTTGGCATTCATCCCTTATAAATTATATATGCCACAGCTGTCTTCATACATCTCATTTTAGCTGTCAGTGAAAGTCAAACAATTTGAAGAAAACATAGGTTCGGTGTTCTCTGAAGTTTTTAAAAGTGCATACAAAACTCCTCTGACTTAGTTTAATTGTTAGAAATCTATTAAGATAATATAATAGAATAAGGACTAAAATACAAGCCCATGAGGATAGGACTTTGTTTTGCTCTCTACTATATCCAGGCTAGCACTTGGCTTGTAGCATGCGCTCAATAAAAATTTTATAGATAAATTAAGGAATTCTGCAATGTGCCTGTTAGCATTTAAACACAAAGTAATCAAAGAAGTAGAAGTTCTTGCAGACTGTAAGTCAGAATATCATTAAAAAACATACAAAACTCATTTAGTTATAATAAAGGAATTATTATGTTGGTTGCTGAATTTTTCTAAAGTGAAAGGTTTTTAAGAAAAAATGATAAATATTCTTTCACAATATCACCTTTGAGCTAAAATTTAAAAAATGATAAAGATAAAATTATTAATAATAAAAAAAAATGAAAAACAGGAGAAAAAGACATTGAAATAAATGGTAATACAAGCAGCAGCAACATCAAGCAACGACAATCATCTCATCCCTCAAAAAAACTCTTTAAAGACAAATCTTATGAACACATTTTTACATATAGTATTATAGGCCTTAGAATCAGTGTTAATATCTATTTATTTACTGAGCATTTCTTATGACTATGGCACTGTGCTGGATATTTTGAGAATGTCAAGAAGCAGATACAGCCCTAAGAGTTTCAATCTATTAGAGGAAATAAACATCTGCCTACAAAAAACTGATTGCAGCAAGGCACAATGTTATGAGAAAAGCACTGAGAGAGTCAAAGGAGAAACATTTCACAGAAGAAGTATCTTAGAGTGCAGGATTTGGACAGAGATGGAGAGGGGTAAAGTATTAAAAGTGAGCCCTGGAAGGAAAAAGCATGATCTGATGAGATGTTTTAACTTTTCCTTAATGAAGTGACTACATTACCAATAGAAGTGAGGGTGGATGCCAGGCACAGTGGCTCCTGCCTATAATCCTAGCACTCTGGGTGGCCAAGGTGGGCAGATTGCTCAAGGTCAGGAGTTCAAAACCAGCCTGAGCAAGAGCGAGACCCCGTCTCTACTATAAATAGAAAGAAATTAATTGGCCAACTTATATATATAGAAAAAAATGAGCCGGGCATGGTGGCGCATGCCTGTAGTCCTAGCTACTCGGGAGGCTGAGACAGAAGGATTGCTTGATCCCAGGAGTTTGAGGTTGCTGTGAGCTAGGCTGATGCCATGGCACTCACTCTAGCCTGGGCAACAAAGTGAGACTCTGTCTCAAAAAAAAGCATGCTCTGGAATGCAGAGAATGCAAAGAAACAATGGAGTAAGCAGAATAACTTGGTTGAAGTGGCACATTTTGGAAGAAACCCGATGAGTTGCTTAGTCACTAAAGTAAAGAAGCCAAGTTCTTAAAGGTGTCTCCAGAAATAAATGAACTCCAATGTGAGAAGTACAATTCTCTCTTTTTCTCACAAGCACATACACACACACCAATCATAACCATTTGTTTATGATACAAATATTTATGGAACATATATTATAGCCAGGTACTATCATCATCTTCAAAGGATGTCTTTAAGGACAACAGAGATAATAGCAAATATAATTAAGTATTGCCTAATCTGGAATGAGCTCAAATTTCACCCCTTGGAAGCAGCCTCCCTGACTTATTCTAGCCAACAACATGCTTTTTCCTGATACTAACAGTACCCCAGAACCAATTTGTGCTAGTACTGCTATCAGTATTATTTCAGCTACCTTAAAGCTCATACAGATGGGGGGTGGGGGAGGGGCAACAGTACCTGGGAATCCGCACACCATTTATAACATCGTTTCTAAACTTTTTTCCCAATCCTGTCTCTCAAGCCTGGTAGCAACCAGGGAGCTTGGTGACTTAGGGAACACTTTTAACTCACAGGGAAAAAATCAAGCAGTACAACTGAGCCAAAGGTTTATACACTTATAATATTGTGTCACATATTCTGATCACTTAACAAGCATCAACTATGTGCCAAACACTAGACTAGGACAAAGGCCCTGGGGAACAAAGGTAAGTAAGAACCCCTGATATCTAGGAAATGAGGGTCTAATGTAAGAATCAGACATGTGAACAACAATTTTACAATACAACTTAGTGAAGGCTGCAATACAGAGGTAAGAACGAAGTGCTGTAGAAGCACACAAAGGACAAGAGTAACTGGCTCTGCCCAAAGGAAGGCATCACAGAAAAGTTAACACAGGGGTTGTATGTTAACAGGGGGTAATCTAAGCAAGAGGGAAAGGCTGTGCAAAGACAAAGACCTATGAGAGGACATGTCATATTCTAAATAAGAAACAATCCACAGCGGATGCCTCTCAGGTAAAGCACCTGGAGGTGAGTATAGACTCAAGAGAGATAAATTAGGACTGGGTTGTGAAAGGCCTTAAAGGACATGCCTGGAAGGTAGACTTTGCCAAGGGGGAGTCAAAACACATTTTTAATTATGGGAGTAGTTCAGTCAGATTTGGTTTTGGATTAAAAGGATGGGTAGGGGAGTCCAGTGACAGACTAGTCAGAAGCTTTTTCAAAAGTCTAGGTGAGAGATGATGGGGACCCTGAATTAAAAAGAATTACCATCTAGAAAAAAATGCCAAATCCAAGTGATTATTACTAAGGCAAACATAACAGAACTTGATGACTGGACATGGAAAATAAGAAAGATGGAAAACAGCTTTAAATGACTAACTGCCTGTGTGTGGCAGAACTTCAATTCATTAAAATATTTAGGGAGGGATATTTTGCTTAATTATATTTTCAGTCTGAGAACTATTTTTTCAAGAATAATCTTTGCTTAACCCTTTATTGAAAATCTGCGTAAGTATTAATATAATTTCCTAAGTACATTATAGTAATCATAAAAAATATTCCTTTTTCTATATAAAAATCACTATAAACACCAGTTATCACTCTGCAGTATAAAATTTAGATATTGATAAAACTCAACATATTCTAGGGGACATCCTAGAATTTGCTTTTAAGAATAAAAGTCTGATTCTCAGACTGGTTTGTCTTCATCCTCTTTCTCAATCAACAGAGTGTAAGCCATTGTAGCTACATGACTTTCCAACCAGCAGAACATAGTGACATCCCAATGCTCTTTCCTGGCTAAACCAAACTTAAATTAAACTAAATTCCCTGCTAATCTTCTTATCAACTGGGGATGACTGGGTGTACTAAACACAATATTTTCACATTAAAACAAAATAAAATCATACCATCCAGAATTTTAGAAATACCAAAATGAATGTGACCGATAGTCTTTGCAGTCTACTATTTACTGAAGGATGCTTCCAAGCACAATATCATCCCTGTTAAAACCAGACTCAACTCAGGACACCTTGGAAACAGATGCAACTTGTCTGTTATCTTCCTTGTTTCTCATTTAAACTCTCAAGACTAAGAAACTCTCAAGACTTTTAGTGGTATACACCTTCCTGGGCTAGGAAGGGTAATACAGTATTTTAATTTAAGTTGTCTCTTGATGAGCTGCATATAAAGAGGAAGTAAAAAACTATTTTCTTAAGGTAAAAGTAAAAGAGATGTTAACACTATTCATTAAAGGGCTTTATCACCTACTCAGTTCAATAAAGGCAGTGTTCTGAGAGATTATTCACAGATAATTGCGTGAGAATTTCCAGTTTTTAAGTTCACCGCAGAAGCTCTGAAAACTGCAACTGTTCTAAGATCCCGCCCAGCTTCTCCATTGAGATACTGTGAAATAACTACTTGATTTATTTCTAATTTCCTGAATACAGCTATAAGTAAACTGTTTAATCAACAAGCAAATCCACGTTACTTCAGATCAGCAAAAGTTGTTCTTATTCAGCAAATCTCTCCATCTTTCATAACAATACTTGTAATCCAATTGAATGCCAGCCAAAAAAAAAATGCATGATTCAAATATGCTTCCTAGTACATTAATTATATTCAATTTTCCCTAAGTAAGCTGGGCTGAGAACTCCCATAAAACTATACCAAAGTTTTCAATATTTTTGCAAGCTACCCAAAAAGCATAAAACCACCTCCCCTCCCTACTAACAACAGCATCCGTAATTATTATACACAAAAATACAGAATCAGGCCAGAAGAACACAGTACCAAAAATAAAATACACGAAAAAACTCTCGGCCTGCAACTCGAGACTCTACTAATGGGCAACAGGTCAAAACTACGCTTTCACATTAAGAAAAAGCTTCACTTTGTATTTAGAATCATATTCTGAGACAGTTTTCAAATGGAAAAGAGTTCCACAAAACTGAATTGAATAAAACAAGATTCCCTCCAAAGTCTGATTTGGTGACAAATGACCTCTCGGCGGAACTCGAGGCCCACAGCCTCAGCCTCCAACCCATCTCACTGAGGAAGTGAGGAGCGCTGCCCGCGAAGAGGGGCCTGGGCAGCCGCGTCCGCCTACTCACCCCAGGGGGCGGCGGCAAGGAGGCAGAGGGAGCCCAACATTTCCGCACACGGCCAGGCTCTGGGCCGGCAGCAGGGACCCCGGGGACTCAGGGGTGGGGGCCAGCGCCTCTCCCAGACCCTCGGGGTCTACTCACTCCGCAAGTGGCCAGCAAGAAAGCCATTCGCCAGGGCCCCCCGCCCTCTGTGCCTCCGGGGGAGGGGGCTGGGGGCTGCTCCCAAGCGCCCCTTTTCTTCCCCCCTCGATCGGATCCCTGGGCTGCAGCGCAGGCAGTCCAGACAGAGGCTCAGCCCGTCCCCTGGGACACCCCCTTCACACCTCCCCCGTCCTGTCCCCGCCCCGGCCGGGGGACCGCCCCGATTGGCTGGCCCTGCCGGCTCCGGCAAAGAGACCCCTGGCGATTGGCCATGGGTCACCTGCTGTCGGGAGGTGAGCGGCTGACGATTGGCGGTTGCACCAGTTTTGGGGTGGAGAGGCGAGCGGGAGCCAGCACCAGCGGGAGGGGCGGGCAGCTGCGGGCCCGCATCCGGAGGGCCGGCCTGCCGGTCCCCGCCCAGGCCCGACAGCCTCCTCGCTGGGCCAGGGCTCACCTTGAGGGGGTGCCTCGGGACACGCCGCCTCCGTCGCGCCTGCGCCACCCCCAGGAAAGGCAGCCAGTCACCTCTGGGATTCCCACTGGGTGGCGACTGGAGAAGAACCCGGTCACGGCCATAAACATGCTTCACCTACACCCACTGGCTTCTAGTTTGCCACCGCCAGATTTGGCAGCCATGGAGACTGGGCCCAGAAGTTTTCGTCTTGATAACTAATTTTGTTCATTTCCGGACAGTTGTTTGAGTCGCGTGGGGGGTAGGAGGAGGTGGGAGTGAGGGGAGGAGGAGATACTATAGCAATAAACAAAAGCATGGGTGCCTATGTTTTAATTTATGAATACAGTGAGACATCGTGGGCCTGCTGTTGTGCCACAGCTCCATAAGGAATGTAGGTGGCTTGTGAAGGTTATTCAGGAATCTAAATGTTGTAAATTTCAAATTATACCAAAAGTTTGGACTTACAGGACCTCAACAGAGAATCACCTAAAATGCAGCAAATCACAGACATAAATGATTACCTTACTGATTTGGAGGCCTGTCTCCTTTTTTGCTCTTGCTATTTTCTCTTAGGGTTATTTATATACCTATCCCTCTCCCTTCCAGGACTCTACTAAACTCCTACAATTCCAATTACTTTTGTATTTTAACACCTCGACTGGTACACCTTACAACACCTAGCATAGCACATACTGCACATAGAGCTCAATGCTTGCTGAATAAGTAAGCTAAACTGCTGGACTCAGTGTTACAGATACCTACAATTTGTTTTATGAAAATTGTTTCAAAATGCCCAATACCAAATCCACTCTTTTCTTTCCCTTGCCAGCTTTTTCAAAGCTGGGTCCTCTCCCAGGGAGCCCTACTTCAGTAAATGAAACCACTACCATCCACCCTGATAATGCGAACCATAAACCTAGCAGTCCTCCTACACATCTCCCCCACTCCACATTCATCCATCACCAAGTTCCATCATTCTCCTAAAATGCACTCTGAATTATGTCCATCTCCATCACCACTCTATTACAGGTCCTGGTCCCTTGGAATAAACTTCTTACATAAGTCTTCCTGAATCTACCCTAGCTCCTCCAATTCATTCTCAACACTATAGCCAAAGCTGTATTTCTATAAACAATTTCATGAACTCTTCACCCCCCACTACCCCTGCCCATGGCCAATTAAAGAACCTCAACTGCTTTCCATTGCGCTTGGGATACAACTCAATATTTAACAATGGTCTACAAGGTTTAATCCTACCTACCTCTTAACTCCATCTTTTACCTTACACTCCCTATTTACTGCTTTCTACAAAATTGCCTTTTTCAAGCTCCTTTAATTTACCAAGAACTTTCCAACCTCTGTCTTTTACAGTCCCCTTAACACCAATCCCTGTGCTTCACACAATTTCCTTGTACTAATCATTTATTTCCTCCCTGCCAATGTCAATTCTTCCTAGTATATGTTGTCATAGTATATGTAGCACTCCTTTGTGGAACTTACCACAGCTATAATTTTACATTTATTTGAGTTCTTCTTTTTTTTTTTTTTTTTTTTTAAGAGATGAGAGTTCTCACTATGTTGTCCAGGCTGAGCTCCTCAAACTCCTGGACTCAAAAAATCCTCCCACCTCAGCCTCCTGAATACCCGGGCTATATGCATGTACAACCTTGTCCAGCTTGAGTTATTCTTTTTAATCAACTTTATTGAATCATAATTTACATATGATAAAATGCACCCATTTTAAATGTGCTTTGACAAATGTATACATATACACGTATGTATACACACATGTAACCACCACAATTAAGAAATAGATGATTTCTTTTACCCCAGAACTTCCTTCATGCCCCTCTGTAGTCAATCTCAACCACTGCCCTGCTTTCTGTCTACTCTGTTCTTCTTTGATTAACATTAATCTTCACCATTAGACTATAAGCTTAATGAAGTGGGGATCTATTCTGTTCAGCACTATATCATCAGCATTTAGCAGAATGCCTGAAATATATTAAATGATCAATAATGGATTTCCTATGGTATAAGATTCTGAAAATAAATATCAATGCTCTAATGAATATCAAGAAACTATAAACAGTGATGGAGAAAAAAATACATTAATGCTGTCACACGAACATAGTTAACAACTAACCTTCACTAATACCCTTTAAAATTTTCCTTTAATATCTGCTTTTCTAGCAGTTAAGCTATGCCTGGATAGCCTTAGAGACTTCATTCTATATTAGCTAATCAAATGGTTCTCTAGGCCAGGAAAAAAAAAGCCTACATCTCCAATTCTATCTGTGCACTGTACTGTTTGACCCTGTAAGAGACATAATGTTTATATAATTCCTACTTACTAGTTATTTTATGTGTTATATCTAATCTTCCCAATTAGACAGGAAGACCCATAAGGTCAAGGATATTGTACTTAGTGCCTAGCAAAGTGTCAGACTTTTAAAAAAAAGTGTCCTCCCAATCTCCCATAACCATCATCAGAGGTCAGTAGTTTCAAATTCTAATGCATTGTCACTTTTGACAGTATAGTATAAATACTTAAGTCTTAGTGAAAATTTAGTGAGCTCAATTATCATTAGTTTTTTATTGATAAGTATTGAAATTAAGGATAAAGGTAGTAGGGAAAATGGTCTATCATAGGTTCCTAACAATAAGAGTGAGTTTTCCTTAGCTGTATATTTAAAAAGTCTGTTATAGTTACATATTTAAAGAGGTCTCAGCTCCAATCCAACGTCTACGTTGTCACACTTTAATACTAGAGATAGCTATTTGTTGTAGACATATAGCTCTCATCTTCCTAATCCTCATATAAAGTTAGTGTGCATAAAAGATGAAGCACTGGAAATGAAAAGCAATTACACAAACAAAGCAACATAATCCATATTGTGCCAAGAAGCTAAAACTAAATTTGACAACTCAAATACTGTTAAAGAGGCCGGGTGCGGTGGCTCACGCCTGTAATCCTAGCACTCTGGGAGGCCAAGGCGGGCGGATTGCTCAAGGTCAGGAGTTTGAAACCAGCATGAGCAAGAGCGAGACCCTAAGAAATTAATTGGCCAACTAATATATATAGAAAAAATTAGCCGGAAATGGTGGCGCATGCCTGTAGTCCCAGCTACTCGGGAGGCTGAGGCAGGATTGCTTGAGCCCAGGAGTTTGAGGTTGCTGTGAGCTAGGCTAACGCCATGGCACTCACTCTAGCCTAGGCAACAAAGCGAGACTCTGTCTCAAAAATATATATATATATTGTTAAAGAAATCTATAAGTTGTTTCAAAGAAAGTTAAGTGACCAGTGCCTAAAATTCATATGACAAGTGATTTCTGATCAGAAGGGTCTTCAATACTTATATTTCAACTACATAACTAAGGCTTTAAGTGATTACATTACTGCCTTTTTGTGGTAGGTATTTAGGATAAAGGAAGAACAGGATATGATAATTAAGAAATATAAAAACCAAAATATAAAAAAAATCAAAGCCCTGAGTTTTTTTTGGGGGGGGTAAGTAAAATGGCAAGAAGTCTGTTAAGAAAAAAATAGGCCATACCTATTACCTATTAAGATGAAAAGAAAATTTGAACTGTACAAAGTTCATGTTCCACTTTCAAAAATATTATTGCTGCTAGAAATTATAATAGTCCAATAACGTTTACCTAGAACTCACACTCTGCTCTAATGTCACCTCAGAAAAAAATGATAAATACTTTCAAATTGCTGTTGTTGGGCTACACCAGAAAGAAAAAAATTGCAAAAACATAAAAAATCAAATCAGATGATACTTTAGGTTTCCAGTGTGGTATATAAGAAGCTTAGTAGTCACCACTCTGTCTTAACAACAAGCAACATGTTGAAAAAATTAAAAAATCTACACCTCTTCTTAGATCTATAAGAGAAGTGAGGTCATAGGGCAAACTGGTGCCCCCAAAATTAGGAGACAGACAGGCAAATACAGAGAATCACAACTTACCTGAGCAAAAAACTCACAAGCAGCAACCTCCATGGGAATCAGCACCCAGGTAAGGATACCTGATCTGTAATTGAGAAATTGCTGGAGGCTCAGTGTAGACAAATCTGAGAGATATAAACTCCAGGGACACCCATCATGTGGGGGTGGAGGGGCAACCACACTTTTGTTTTACCTCCAGGAACTGTATAAGGTCATCACAGTGAATATTGGGGAAAAAAATCTCCTCATACTTCCCCCTTTAGCCTTCCATGTGGGAGAAGGTAAATATCCAACTCTCAGCTTTTTGTAGCCATCCCCCCCACACACACACACCTATGGGGCAGGCAGAGGTAAGGGCAGTGAAAGATTTGAGAAACACATGTAAAGTTTACAAAGTTCACTAAAAACTGAGACCTAACCACAGGGCTATAGAATGCTCCCCCTCCAACCACACCTTACCACATTACTAAAGGACAATTTACAGCAATTTCTAGTAATCAAGAAAAAAAATCACAAGACATACAAAACAGGAAAAGGCACAGCTTGAAGAGACACAGAAAGCATCAAAACTAGACTCAAATAGCAGGGATACTAAAATCATCAAACCAGGAACTTAAAACTTTAACTATGATTACTATTCTAAAGGTTCTAATGGACAAAGTAGAAAACATGTAAGAACAGATGGGGAGTGTAAAGCAGAGAGATGTAAATTCTAAGAACAAATAAAAAAGAAATGCTAGAGATCAAAAATACTGTAGCAGAAAGGAAGAATCCTTTTGGTGAGATAATTGTCAGACTGGCACAGGTGAGTAAAGAATCTCTGAGCTTGAGGATATCTCAATAAACACCTCCAAAACTGAAAAGCAAAGAGAAAAAAGATGGGGGTGGGGGAGGGGGAACAGAATATCCAAGAACTGTGGGACAACTACAAAAGGTATAACTATGCATAACAGAAATAGCAGAAGAAGAAGAAACAGAAAGGAAGAAAAATTTGAAATAATGACCAAGAATTTCTGCAAATTAATGTGAGATATCAAAGCACTGATCAAGAAACAGCTCAAAAAATACCAAGCAGGGCTGGGCGCAGTGGCTCACGCCTGTAATCCTAGCTCTCTGGGAGGCCAAGGCGGGTGGACCATTTGAGCTCAGGTGTTCGAAACCAGCCTGAGCAAGAGCGAGACCCCGTCTCTACTAAAAAAAAAAAAAAAAAAAAATTTAATTGGCCAACTGAAAATAGAAGAAAGAAAGAAAGAAAGAAAGAGAGAGAGAGAGAGAGAGAGAGAGAGAGAGAGAGAGAGAAAGAGAGAGAGAAAGAAAGAAAGAAAGAAAGAAAGAAAGAAAGAAAGAAAGAAAGAAAGAAATTTAAAAAAAACTAAAAAAAAAAATATCACTCAAAATAAATGCCAGAAAATTTACACGCAGGCATATCATATTCAAACTACTGAAAATCAAAGAGACAGAAAAAAATCCTGAGAGAAACTAGTGGTGGGAGGAGGTGGGGGAAGACTCAACTTACCTAAAAAGGAGGAAAAAAATATTAAAATTACATCTGATATCTTCTCAGAAACTATGCTAGCAAGGAAAGAATAGAGTGAAATATTTAAAGTACTGATAGAAAAAAGAAAAAAAAAACCCTAGAATTCTGTACCCTAATAAATTATCCTTCAAAAGCAAAGGAGAGGACCAGCACAGTGATTCACGCCTATAATTCCAACATATTGGGAGGCGAAGGCAGGAGGATTGCTTGAGGCCAAGAGTTTGAGACTGGCTTGGGGAACACAGCAAGATCTCATCTCTACAAAGAAATTTAAAAAATTAGCTGGGCATGGTGGCGTGCACATGTAGTCCTAGCTACCTAGGAGACTGTAGTGGAAGGACTGCTTGAGCCCAGGATTTAGATGCTACAGTAAGTTATGAATGTGCCTCTCCACTACAGCCTGAGTGACAGAGCAAGACTCTGTCTCTAAAATTAAAAAAAAAGTGAAGGAGAAATAAAGATTTACTCTGACAAAAATTTGAGGGAATTTGTTTTCAGTAGACCTGCCTTGCAAGAAAGTTTGAAAGAAGTTCTTTAGAGAGAAGAAAAATAATCAGAAACTCAGATCTAGATAAAGAAAGAGCTTCAGAGAAGAAATAGAGGTAAAATAAAAACTTTTATTTTTCTTATTTTTAATTGATCTAATAGATAATCGTTTGTTCAAAATAATAGCAACAATATATTCCATTTGTATGTATTAGTATATACGCTGATGTATGCTAATGTACACATCTAATAAATGAAATGAATCACAGCAATGATACAAGAAATGGGAGGGAGGAAATAGAATTGTTCTGTTATTATAAGATACACTACTTGTGAAATAGTATACAGTTGACCCTTAACCGACATGGAAGTTGGGGGTACTGGCCTGCCCATGTAGTAGAAAATGCACATATAACTTTTGACTCCCCCAAAACCTCACTACTAATAGGAAACTATTGACCAGAGCCTTACCAATAACATAAACAATTAACACATATTTTGTATATTGTATGCATTATATACTTTATTTGTGTAATAAAGTAAGCTAGACAAAAGAAAATGTTATTAAAAAATTATAACGAATAGAAAATAACAGAAAACTTACTATTCATTAAGTGGAAATAGATCATCATAAAGATCTTTATACCGCCAGGTACAGTAGCACCAGCCTATAAATTCTAGCACTTTGCAAAGCTGAGGCAGGAGGATCACTTGAGGCCAGAAGTTGGAGACCAGCCTAAGAAACATAATGAGACCTCCCTTCTACAAAAAATTTAAAAATTAACTGTGCGTGGTGGCATACACCTGTAGTTCTAGACACTTGAATGGCTGAGATGAGATGATTACTTGTGGCTAGAAGTTAGAGGCTGCAGTGAGCTAGGATAGCATCACTGCATTCCAGCCTACGTGACAGAGAACCCCTTCTCTTAAAAAAAAAATCTTAATCCTCTTTGTCTTCACAATGAGTAGAAGGGGGGTGGGGATGGTCTTGTTTCAGGTGTGGCAGAGGCAGAAGATGATCAGTGCATAAGTGGACCTGCACAGTTCAAACCCATGTTCAAGAGTCAACTGTGTTATTTGAAAGTTTACTTAGAATAGTTGTAAATGTATAATGCAAACAATATAAGCAATTTTTTAAAGTAAAAAAGAGAGAAAGAAAAAAAAATGAAGTACACTTGATACTCTTAAGAAAAGAGAGAAAATGAAATCTCACAAAATGTTCAATTAAAACCACAAAAACCAGAAAAGAGCATAAGAGAAAAATTAAAACAAAGAACAAGGGCATCCAATAGAAAACAGAAACAAACATGGTAGACATTAATCCAATTGTATGAGTAATCATTTTGACTGTCAGTAGTATAAATGCACCAATTCAGAGGCATAGATTATCAGAGTAAATCAAAATACACAAGACCCAACCATATGTTGTCTACAAGAAACCAACTTTAAATATAAAGACATATATTAGGTCATTAAATAGGAAATGTCCAATTTCGAATCAAAAGTGTAGTTTACTATATCTCAAACAAGAAGCAATACAATTAATCAAAGTATGTGCCTAAACTATCGACATAGTTTTGCCATCTTAACTGTAGCTTGTTATGCCAGCAGTGAAGAAGCCTGGTGAGCGAGTGGTGATGAAATTATGAAAGGCATTTTCCATAGCCTGTTGAGAAATGGATATTTTTTGATGCAAATACTTTTGCATTGGAATATATTTTTGTTTTGGAAAGCCTGGAAGAAGTGGTAGTCAGTGGTAGAAGATCTGGTAAATATGGTAGATGACAGAGTGTTTCCAAGTCCAGCTTTTATAGTTTGAGCAGTGTTGTCTGTGTGACATATAGTCATGTGTTATCTTGCAAGAGGATTGGTCTCTTCCTGTTCTGTATGTTTATGAAAAAAAAAAAAAGAGGATTGGTCTGTCTCTATTAACCCATCTCAGCCGCTTAATCACAAGCATTTTCATCATTTTATCCAATTGGTTGCAGTAGACATCCACTGTAATAGACTGACCAGGTTTCCTGAA
The DNA here is from genome assembly GCF_040939455.1 of Microcebus murinus. Classification (NCBI taxonomy): domain Eukaryota; kingdom Metazoa; phylum Chordata; class Mammalia; order Primates; family Cheirogaleidae; genus Microcebus; species Microcebus murinus. Next base: position 39,310,529 of record NC_134105.1, on the reverse strand, counting down.
GCTATAGTGGATCATACCAGCGCTGGATTACCAAACAGACATCATTAGCTTTTCTCAATGAATATTCAGTTTTAGACTGTGTTTTGGCACTTCATCGTTATCCAAGTATTGTACCAAACCCTTGCAATTGTCTAAAATAATCCATTTTTCATCACAAGTAATAATACAGTATAGAAATGGTTTGCCTTTATGTCATGATAGCAAAGAAAGGCAAGCTTTGAGATGATTTCTAGTCTGATGCTCATTTCATTCATGCAGAACCCATCTATCCAGCATCTTCACCTTGCCAGTTTGTTTCAAATTGTCCAATATTGTTGCAAAAGTAATGTCAAACCTTGCTGCTAATTCACCCACAGATTGAGGTGGATTCACTTCCACTACAGCTTTCAGCTCATCATTATCCACCTTTGTCTCAGGTTGCCCTTGTGGCTCATTTTCAAGATTAAAATCACCAGAACAGAACTTCTCAAATCATCTATGTTCTGCGTGTTCATTAGCCACATCCTTCCCAAACACTTCATTGATATTTTGAGCTGCCTGTGCTGCACTGATTTCACAAAGGAACTCATATTCGAAAATAATGCTCATTTTTCACTAACCCATAGTTTCACAAAAATTGCCCTAAAAAAAAACACAAGCCAAACCATTGGTTTGAAAGAATGAGGATATATGTTCACAATAAAAATAAAACAAGATGTGTCAAAGTGAAATGTCAGAGATATCAACTGTCTAACTTAGTACTTAATGAAATTAGACATTTCATACTTAATAACCTTAATAGATTGAAAGTAAATGAAGATATTCCATGCTAACACTAATCAAAGGAAAGTGACAGTAACTACTACACTGATTTCAGACAAAGTAGACTTCACAGAAAGGAAAGTTATCAGGGACACAGAGATGCATGGCATTATGATAAAGGGGTCAATTTCCCCAGAAGACATAACATCCTTAATATGTATGTGCTTAACAGCAGAACATCAAAATATGTAAGGCAAAAACTGACAGAACTGCATGGAGAAATAGATGAGTCCAATGTTATAGTTGGAGACTTCAATACCCATCTATCAGAAATGGAAATATTCAGCAGGGAGAAAATGCATAAGCACATCATTAAATTTAACACCACCATCTACCAACTGAATATAATAGACTTCCATAAAGTGCTTCACCCAACAATAGCAGGTTACACATTCTTCTCAAGTTCACATGGTCCATTTGCCAAGATGCACTACATTCTGAGCCATAAAACACACCTAAGCAAAATTAAAAGAATAGAAATACACCATCTGCTCTCAGACCACAATGGAATTAATTAAACAAGAATTCAATAACAGAAAGATAACTGGAAAAATCCCAAAATATGTGGAGATTAAAACAACACATTTCTAAATAACACATGGGTCTAAGAAGAAATCCCATAAGAAATGTTTAAGTATTTCCAACTAAATGAAAATGAAAACCAACTTATATTTTTGGCATATAGTGAAAGCAGTGCTTAGGAAGAGAAATGTATAGCATCGAATGCATATGTTATAAAAGAAGAAACAGGCCGGGCGCTGTGGCTCACGCCTGTAATCCTAGCTCTTGGGAGGCCGAGGCGGGCGGATTGCTCAAGGTCAGGAGTTCAAAACCAGCCTGAGCAAGAGTGAGACCCCGTCTCTACTATAAAATAGAAAGAAATTAATTGGCCAACTGATATATATATAAAAAATTAGCCGGGCATGGTGGCGCATGCCTGTAGTCCCAGCTACCTGGGAGGCTGAGGCAGTAGGATCACTCGAGCCCAGGAGTTTGAGGTTGCTGTGAGCTAGGCTGACGCCACGGCACTCACTCTAGCCTGGACAACAAAGCGAGACTCTGTCTCAAAAAAAAAAAAATTTAAAAAAAAAAAAAAAAAAAAAAAAGAAGAAACATCTAAGATCAATCATTTAGCTTGGTGCAGTGGCTCATGCCTATAATTCAAGCACTTTGGGAGGCTAAGGTGGGAGGTTTGCTTGAGCCCAAGAGTTTAAGACCAGTCTGAGTAACACAAGACCTGATTGCTACAAAAAAAAATTTTTTAACAAAATAAATAAAATCAATCATTTAATCTTCCACCTTCAGTACCCAGAAAAAGAAGAATAAAGCCACTGTAAGCAGAAAAAAAGCAATAACAAGAGCCGGGCACAATGGTGCATACCTGTAATCCCAACTACTAAGGCGGCTAAGGTAGGAAGATCACTTGAGCCCAGGAGTTTGAATCTGTAGGGCACTATGATCACACCTGTGAATAGCCACTGCACTCTAGCCTGGGCAACTAGCAAGACCTCATCTCTTAATAAAAAGAAAAAGAAAAGAAACGATAAAAATTAGAGCAGAAATCAATGACACTAGAAACAGGAAATCAACAGACAAGCAACACAACCAAAAGCTGGTTCTTTGAAAACAATCAATAATATTGATAAGTTTCTGGACAGGCTAACTTAAATGGGGAAGAGGAGTGTGGGCACTGTGGCTCACATCTGTAATCCCAGCAATTTGGGAGGATAAGGCAGTAGGATCACTAAAGGCCAGAAATTCAAGACCAGCTTTGGCAACTTTAGGAGAGTCTGTCTCTTAAAAATTAGCCACGTGTGGTGGCACACACTTGTAGTCCCAGCTACTAAGAAAGCTGAGGCAGGAGGATCACTTGAATCTAGGAGTTTGAGGCTGAAGTGAGCCACGATCACACCACTGCACTCCAGCCTAGGCAACAGAATCAGACCTCTCTAAAATAAGAGACAAGAATTTCTATACCCATATATTTGATAACCTAAATAAAATGGCTCACTCGCTTGAAAGACATAATCTGCTAAAAAAGAATAAAAAGGCAATGTTAACAGGCCTATATTTATTAAAGAAGCTGAATCAATAATTATAATAATAATCAATAAATAATAAAACAAAGCACCAGGCCCAGCTGGGTTCCTGATGAGCTCTACCAAACATTTAAGAAAGAAATTATATCAATTATCTATAATCGCTTTCAGAAAACAGAAGGAGCTAGGGAATACTTCCCAACTCATCCTATGGAGATAGCATTACCCTAATACCAAAACCAGAGGAAGACATTACAAGAAAATAAAACTACACACCAACATCTTTCATAAATATAGACGCCAAGATCTTCAACAAAATATTAGCAAATCAAATCCAACAATGTATAAAAAGAATTATTCGTGACAACCACATAGGATTTATCCCAGGTATGGAAGGCTGGTTCAATATTTGAAAATCCATTAACATAGTCCCCCAAGTCAATAAGATAAAGAAGAAAAAATTCATATGATATTATTAGATGCAGAAAAAAGTTAACAAAATCTAACTCCCATTCTTGATAAAAACAGTAAACTAGAAAGAGAGGGGAACTTCTGCAACATGATAAAGAATATCTACAAAAAACCTACATCTAACATCAATCTTAATGGTGAGAAACTAGAAGCTTTCTCATTAAGATCAAGAACAAGGCAAGGATGTCTCCTCTCACCACCAATTTTCAACATTGTACCAGAAATTCTAGCTAATGCAGTAAGAAAGGAAAATAAAAGTTATAATGATTGGGAAGTAAGAAATAAAACTGTCTTTGTTTGTAGATAACACAGTTGTCAGTGTAGAAAATTGGAAAGAAGAGGTAAAAAAATTCCTGGAACTTATAAGCGATCATAACAAGGTTGCAGGATACAAAGTTAATATACAAAAGTCAACAGTTTTCCTATATGCCAGGAATTAGTAAGTGGAATTTGAAATCATATACATCTAATAAAATATATACAAGAACTATATGAAGAAAACTATCAAATGCTGAAAAATGAAATTTAAAAAGAACTAAATAAATGGAGAGATAGTCCATGTTCAAGAGTAAGAAGACTTGTCTAGGCGCGGTGGCTCACACTTGTAATCCTAGCACTCTGGGAGGCCAAGGCGGGTGGGTTGCTCGAGGTCAGGAGTTTGAAACCAGCCTGAGCAAGAGTGAGACCTCGTTTCTACTAGAAATAGAAAGAAATTAATTGGCCAACTAATATATATAGAAAAATTAGCCAGGCATGGTGGCACATGCCTGTAGTCCCAACTACTCGGGAGGATGAGGCAGCAGGATTGCTTGAGCCCAGGAGTTTGAGGTTGCTGTGAGCTAGGCTGACGCCATGGCATTCACTCTAGCCTGGGCAACAAAGCAAGATTCTTGTCTCAAAAAAAAAAAAGAGTAAGAAGACTCAATATTATCAAGATGTCAGTTCTTCCTAACTTGATCTACAGATCAAAGCCATCTCAATCAAAATCACTGCAAGTTATTTGGTGGTTATCAACAAACTGACACTAAAATTTAAGTGCAGAAGCAAAAGAACAACAATATCCAACACAATATTAAAAGATAAGAACAGGCCGGGCGCTGTGGCTCACGCCTGTAATCCTAGCTCTTGGGAGGCCGAGACGGGCGGATTGCTCAAGGTCAGGAGTTCAAAACCAGCCTGAGCAAGAGCAAGACCCCGTCTCTACTATAAATAGAAAGAAATTAATTGGCCAACTGATATATATATATAAAAATTAGCCGGGCATGGTGGTGCATGCCTGTAGTCCCAGCTACCCGGGAGGCTGAGGCAGAAGGATCACTGGAGCCCAGGAGTTTGAGGTTGCTGTGAGCTAGGCTGACGCCACGGCACTCACTCTAGCCTGGGCAACAAAGCGAGACTCTGTCTCAAAAAAAAAAAAAAAAAAAAAAAAGATAAGAACAAAGTTGGAGAAATAACATTTCCCGACTTCAAAACCTACTATAAAGCTACAACAATCAATACAGTGTGGCATTGGTGAAAGAATAGAGAAATAGATGAATGGAACAGAATAGAGAGCCCAGAAAGAGACCCACTTAAATATAGTCAACTGATTTTTGACAAAGAAGCAAAAGAAAGACAATAGAGAAATACAATCTTTTCAACAAATGCTGGTGGGACAACTGGACATTCACATGCAAAAAAAAAAAACAAATCTAGACACAGACTTTATACTCACCCATAGAAATTAACTCAAAATGGATCACAGACCTAAATGTAAAATACAAAACTATAAAATTTCTAGAAGATAACTTCTGAGAAAAATCAAGATAATTTAGGGTTTAGTAATCACTTTCTAGATACAACACCAAAGGCACAATCCATGAAACAAAGAATTGATAAACTGAAATTCATTTTCTGCTGTGTGAATGACCTATCAAAAGAATAAAAAGAGAAGACTCAAGCTGGGAAAAAATATTCGCAAAAGACGTATCTGATAATGGATTGTTATCTAAATTATACAGAGAGCTCTTAATAAGCATATAAAAAGATATTCCACATCATATGTTATCAAAGAAATACAAATTAAAATGAGTTACTACTACATAGCTAATAGAATGGCACAAATTCAGAACATTGCCAATGCCAAATGCTGAAGAGGATGTGGAGCAACAAGAAATTTCATTCATTGCTGGTAGTAATGGAAAATGGTACAGCCACTTTAGTGGTTTAGTGTTTTGTTATAAAACTAAACATACTCTTACCATGTGATCCAGCAATGGCACGCCTTGGTATTGTATATTTACCCAAAGGAGTTGATAACATATGTCCACATGAAAACCTGTATACAATGTTTATAGCAACTTCATTTATAATTGCCAAAACTTGGAAGTGACCAAGATGTCTTCTGGTAGGTGAATGGATAAATAAACTGTGGTATATCCAGACAACAGAATATTACTCAGCACTAAAAAGAAATGAGCTATCAAGCCATGAAAAGACAAGGAGGAAACTTAAATGCATATTACTATGTGAAAGAAGCACATCTGAAAAATCTACATATTTAATACTATGTGATGACAACCATATGACATTCTGGAAAGGGAAAAACTATGGAGATGTTAAAAAGTTCAGTGGTTGTCAAGGATTAGTGGGGAGAAAAGGATGAATAGGTGGAGCACACTGAATTTTTAGGGTAGTGAAACCACTATGTATGATATTATAATAGTGAATAAATGTTATTATAAATTTGTCGGCCGGGCGCGGTGGCTCACGCCTGTAATCCTAGCACTCTGGGAGGCCGAGGCGGGCGGATTACTCAAGGTCAGGAGTTCAAAACCAGCCTGAGCGAGACCCCGTCTCTACCATAAAAATAGAAAGAAATTAATTGGCCAACTAATATATATAATATAAAAATCAGCCGGGCATGGTGGCTCGTGCCTGTAGTCCCAGCTACTCGGGAGGCTGAGGCAGGAGGATCGCTTGAGCCCAGGAGTTTGAGGTTGCTGTGAGCTAGGCTGATGCCACGGCACTCACTCTAGCCTAGGCAAGAAAGCGAGACTCTGTCTCAAAAAAAAAAAAAAAAAAAAAAAAAAAAATAAATAAATAAATTTGTCCAAACCCATAGACAACACCACAGGTGAACTATAATGTAAACTATGAACTTTGGGTGATAATGGCGTGTCACTGTAGGTTCATTAATTATAAAAATGTACCACTCTGGTAGGGGATACTGATAATAGGGGAGGCCAGACATGTGTGTGGGCAGGGGGTACAGGAGAAATCTTTGTACCTTCTGCTTAATTTTGCTGTGAACCTAAAACTTCTCTAAAAAATTGTTTGTCTGAAGTCAAATCATATTTTCTGTAGGTATTTGCCTAGCAACTCAGGCCAAAAGACTAAATCAGATAATATTAAAAGACAACTACCATCAAGATAGTCACTATTTTGCCTGACAGGTTCTGAGAAATCTCAACACTAAAGTCAGCCAATAAATTTTCATGTAGAAACTTTGGCCAGATAAAATAAATACATAACTTGGTATATGATAGAAGCAGTCCCTTTCTTATGATCAAAGCCACCATGTTCCAAAAGTTTGTTAACTGTTTGCAACTTTCAATGCATAATCAAACAGAAAGAAATATTTGGTCCTCTACACAATTTCACCATGTCTTGTTGACCACTGTATCTTTAGCATCTCCTCACACAGGGACTGGCATGTATTAGGTACATAACGTCTGCTGAATGAATGAAATGTCAGGTATTGTGGTACCTGAAAGCAGCAAAATAAACTGCTTTTAAAAAGTTGAAAATGGCTAGTCTAGGAAGCAGAACAGAGAAAGTAGAGGGATAAGAGCCAAAGTTTTTCTTTTTTTTTTCTTTTTCTTTTTTTTTTTTTTTGAGACAGAGTCTCGCTTTGTTGCCCAGGCTAGAGTGAGTGCCGTGGCGTCAGCCTAGCTCACAGCAACCTCAAACTCCTGGGCTCGAGCGATCCTTCTGCCTCAGCCTCCCGAGTAGCTGGGACTACAGGCATGCGCCACTATGCCCGGCTAATTTTTTTTATATATATATATATATATCAGTTGGCCAATTAATTTATTTCTATTTATAGTAGAGACGGGGTCTCACTCTTGCTCAGGCTGGTTTTGAACTCCTGACCTTGAGCAATCCGCCCGCCTCGGCCTCCCAAGAGCTAGGATTACAGGCGTGAGCCACCGCGCCCGGCCTCTTTTTTCTTTTTGAGACAGGGTCTCACTCTGCTGCCTGAGTTAGAGTACAGTAGCATTATCATAGCTCACTGCAACCTCAAATGCCTAGGCTCAAGCAATCCTGCCTTAGCCTCCCAAGTAGCTGGGACTATAGGCACGCACCGCCATGCCCAACAAATTTTTCTGTTTTTCGTAGAGATGTGAGTCTGTGTTGCTCAGGTTGGTCTCAAACTCCTGGACTCAAGTGATTTTCCCACCTCGGCCTCCCAAAGTGCTAGGATTGTGGATATAAGCCACCATACCCAGCCCCACAGTTTTGTTTTGTTTTTTTAATGAGCCTTTTAGTACCATTTAATTTTCAAAATGATATTAGATAGGCACTATTGCCCTGATTTTTACAGGTAATATTCTGCATCACTTTATTCTGAAACAATTCATAGATTTCATTGAAAACACTTGAGTTGCCAAATTTGAATAGAAATGCACAGCTCCTTGCCACAAGATAAGGGACAATGCTTTGTATTGTCTAATTACCATTCATTTTATTTTATTTTATTTTTGAGACAGAGTCTCACTTTGTTGACCAGGCTAGAGTGAGTGCCATGGCATCAGCCTAACTCACAACAACCTCAAACTCCTGGGCTCAAGCAATCCTTCTGCCTCAGCCACCCGAGTAGCTGGGACTACAGGCATGTGCCACCATGCCTGGCTAATTTTTCTATATATATTAGTTGGCCAATTAATTTCTTTCTATTTATAGTAGAGACGGGGTCTCACTCTTGCTCAGGCTGGTTTCGAACTCCTGACCTCGAGCAATCCACCCGCCTCAGCCTCCCAGAGTGCTAGGATTACAGGCATGAGCCACCGTGCCTAGCCTACCATTCATTTTAAATGTTCCATCTTTTATGCACTATGAGGTGACATCAGGATTAGGAAGTTAATAAATGAGAAATGCATGCTTCTCTCTAAAAAAGAGTATGTAGGAAAAGCTATCACTTAATTTTATATAGTTCTACATAGTTTAAAATTTTTTGGAAGCTTGTATCACAGGTTTTTTTTGTTTTGTTTTGTTTCTTGAGACTAGAGTGAGTGCCATGGCGTCAGCCTAGCTCACAACAACCTCAAACTCCTGGCCTCAAGTAATCCTGCTGCCTCAGCCTCCTGAGTAGCTGGGACTACAAGCATGCACCACCATGCCCAGCTAATTTTTTCTATATATATTAGTTGGCCAATTAATTTCTTTCTATTTATAGTAGAGATGGGGTCTCGCTCTTGCTCAGGCTGGTTTCGAACTCTTGACCTCAAGCAATCTGCCCGCCTCGGCCTCCAGAGTGCTAGGATTACAGGCGTGAGCCACCGCACCCAGCCTTTATCACAGTTTTTTAAAAATTCCATCCTCATTATAATTTTTATTTTCCTCTTTATGCTAGACTCAGCTCCACAAAGGCAAGGTCTGTGTATAGCTTTATTCAGTTATCTCTTCTACAACTAGAGTACAGTGAATGGAACATAGTAAGTGCTCAATAAATATTTACCAAATAAATAACTTTTCTGTATACTCTATATGTTCTGAATTGAGCATGCACTATTTAAAATGTTTTGAAATTTTATTTTTATTATGAAAAGGCAGAAAAACATATAAGATTTCCATAAAAATACACAGTTAAAGTAAATTTCTAGCAGTTGAATAACCTTTAGCTATTTATAAATATTGACCATCTGTTCTTAGTTGTTTCCCAAGAGTTCAAGATAGATAAGTCATCACTAGTACAACACAATTCATAAGAAAAATGAAATACAGAATCCTAAATTCTAATTTAGGAGCCAGAAATTCATCTGCCCTCAGTAATAGCAAGGACACTGGCAACAGCCCTCAAGAGAATCTTCTTTGTTATGGGAAACCCCAGTAACTGGCTATTTCTCCATACCACCTACCTGTGGAGGAGATGACACACCTATATTGCAATCATTTCCTTTGGGAAACAAAGGGCTTCAAGGGAGAAAAACAAAACACACCTATTTTTCTACATGATACAAATAAAATCTAATGAGCCCAGGGAAACAATACAGTAGAAGTAAACAGATCTTTACATATTGAAATTGAAAAGTATGTTCAAAAAGCTAATATTCAGCAAAGTGGGTTAACACAATCAAGAAAAACATTCGAAAGATTTCTTTTAATCTTAGTTACCCAGTTAGACACAAGCCATTACAGTTAATGAAGGTACAATCAAGGCATCTCAATCCTAAAGATTAACTTTTCAGCTACTCTCCTAAATTGTACCTTAAATACTAAATTGTGTTTGTCTATAACAAAAGTTGGCCAGACATGTTAATTATCATAACTGAGTATCTTCTTTTGAAAAAAAAGGCTTCACAATGGCTCTGTTGTTTTTCTAGCCTCAATAATAATCTGCAGGTCTACCACATCTCCTTTCTCTCTGTAGTGCTTGTTTTACCCATAGATTCAATGGTATTTCACTGGCCCTTTCTGTTCCCCTCAGCCATATTCTCATACAAGGCATGTCCTTTCTCTCTTGGGGCTTAAGATCAAAGTCAGTGAGAGCCAAAAATTATGAAATTATAGGATAGTAGCAATGAAATTCTAATTTGATAACCACTAAAGATACAGTCTACAGTAGCCTACAAAAACTATACATATAAGGACAATTGAAGCCCAATTTCTTGGCCCAAGGAATAATCACAAAAGCCATTTAGTTTAAATTTTTAAAATATCCACTCACTTATAGTATAATACTAAAAAAATTAAAGGTCTAATACCACTCAAACATCTACATGAGCATCTTCAAACTGGGATCTATGTCTCCACAACAATCTTTCATGTTTTCATTTCTGATAATCTATAAAAATGAGTGTAACCATACACTAAATCAGCTTTGTAACAACCTGAAAACCAAGTGCTACCAAGTTATTTCATTGTCCTTGCTTGTATTTATAGTCAATTTGGGACCATATATTATTTGTCACAAAAGTGACACTGACCATGTAAATGACATATCTACATGAAGTAAAGCCCAAACGATCCCATGGCATGTGTTGTACAAGTGAAGATTTCCTGGTAGTTACAATAGAGAAAAGTAGCAAGATGATAGTCATGATATTGCACACAATAGTGTATACATGCCAAACTTAAAAAGAATTTATACCCCAATAGTCAGCACCATTTTCAAATTGTAAATAGAAACTGACTTTTAGCAAGACAATATCATTCATCACATTAAATTAATGATAATTTAGATTTTATTGCTTTGTGTTATGTTTACATTTAATTCTTTCAGATGTAGGGTGCTTTAAGATTTTATTTATTTACTTACTTACTTACTTACCTATTTATTTATTTATTTATTTATTTCTCTTTAGAGGCAGGGTTTTATTCTCTGGCCCAGACTAGAGTGCAGTGGCATAACTACAACCTCAAACTCTTGGGCTCAAGTGATCCTACCTCAGTCTCCTAAGTAGCTGGGACTGCAAGTGCAAGCCACTACATCTGGTTAACATATTAACTGCCATGTGAGTTATATTTAACTCATGCTAGTTTGGGGCCCAGGGCCTTATGAAACATATGTTACTCACATTTCTCTTCACCTTGGGAGCCGTGAAAACTATTTTTCAAGTTGCATATTACTCATGTAGAGAAAACAATAAAAAATAATGAAATTTTCATTAATTTAGAAAATACCCTTTTGTTTTTGAAGTTTTTATTCTATCTTTGTAATAAAACACCATGCCCCCAAGGAAAAAAATTTGTTTTCTAGGATGGCAGTCAATGTGTTTATATACATATATATATATATTTTTTAATTTTGTTTTTTGTAGAGACAGTCTCACTATGTTGCCCAGGCTAGTCTTAAACTCCTGGCCTCAAGCTATCCTCCTGCCTCAGCCTCTCAAAGTACTGGAATTATAGGCTTGAGCCACTGTGCCTGGCTTCTGTGAGATTTTAAAGAAATTTATATCTGGCTTTGTGTTTGCCTGCATTAAACATTATGACATAATACTTTACTTTCACATTGGCATTCATGGCCTGCAAGAGGTTTTTCTAAAATGAGTCCAAAATTACTCAAGTTTATAAAAATGATTTTTATACCTGTATGATACCCAGACAAGCTGCTGTAATTCATTATATTTGCACAATATAAGATACTAAAAAACCTACAGCCTGTAACGTTCTTCCAGTAATCACTCACTTGCTTGACAATCTCTTAGCATTTAGTTCATACTAAAGCATACTAGGGTAAATAAATAATCTGAAAGGTTCCCCTCCATTAATCAGTGCCATCAAGTATCTACTGCACATCTCTTACAGCCTATAAGGAGGGGATTAAGAAGCACAGCAGCCCCTCTGCCCTCCGACCTTCAAGGAGCTTCCTAAATTGGCTGGATGTAAAGATATGAAAAGACACTACAAACTAACTAATATACAACAAGTTTAGAATGACCATTAGAAATTCAACCTCCATAGGAGTTGAAAAGACAGAGGTTTTAATTGTCTTTTGCCATCTTTAGACTATCCTGATTACAATTTGCTGATACCCACAGCAAAGCAGGAACCATGGGATGAGAGAAGGAACAGAGGAAAGACAGGAAAGGGGACAGGTAGAAAAAAATGCTATAAATGGACTAACAGTTAATGAGAATAGAAGGAAGAATGGAACTAATATTTGTTGAGTACCTTCTATGTATAAGGCGTAATATTAGAGATATTATATTATCTTAATACTACTACTTTGAGGAGATTCTATATCTACTTCTAAAGATGAGAAACAGGTATAAAGGAAATTAAGTACTGACACCAGATTATACAGATAGTACAAGGGCAGACTCAAGACTCAAGTCCTGGTCAGCCTGGCTCCAAATCTTTTCATTAATATGCCGCCTCTCAAATCACATTCAAAAGTGTGAACGATGCTTGGTGGGGCTTTGCACATGTGCCATGGGGAACACTATCAATGAGATAGTTTCTCTCTCTGATCTCATGAAATTTATAATCTCAAAAGGATTGGTCGGGTGCCATGGCTCACACCTGTAATCCTAGCACTCTGGGAGGCCGAGGTGGGTAGATTGCTCAAGGTCAGGAGTTCAAAACCAGCCTGAGCAAGAGCGAGACCCTGTCTCTACTATAAATAGAAAGAAATTAGTTGGCCAACTAAAAATATATAGAAAAAATTAGCCGGGCATGGTGGCGCATGCCTGTAGTCCCAGTTACTCGAGAGGCTGAGGCAGGAGGATCGCCTGAGCCCAGGAGTTTGAGGTTGCTGTGAGCTAGGCTGACGTCACTGCACTCTAGCCCAGGCGACAGAGTGAGACTCTGTCTCAAAAAAAAAATAAATAAAAAAGAGTCATCTACACAGAAGATTTAGCTGAATTCATGTAAATGGTGGGCACAACTGGAGGGTCAAGGAACAAGGACACTATCTCAAAGGAAACATCATGCAGTCAAGAGTATGTGTGTAGGCTGGGCACAGTGGCTCGTGCCTGTAATCCTAGCACTCTGGGAGGCTGAGGTGGGAGTATTGCTCAAGGTCAGGAGTTTGAAACCAGCCTGAGCAAGAGTGAGACCCCGTCTCTACTAAAAATAGAAAGAAATTAATTGGCCAACTAAAAATACATAAAAAAATTAGCCAGGCATGGTGGTGCATGCCTGTAGTCCCAGCTACTCGGGAGGCTGAGGCAGAAGGATTGCTTGAGCCCAGGAGCTTGAGGTTGCTGTGAGCTAGGCTGATGCCATGGCACTCTAACCTGGGCAACAGAGTGAGAATCTGTCTCCAAAAATAAAAAAATAAAAAAAGAGTATGTGTGTAGTGTTAACCTTGGGAAGGGGTAATAATATTTTTGTTTCGAAATATGCAAAGCAGAGAAGTATAGGTGAAATCTTTAAGAACTATTGAAGAAGAAAGACCTTTTTCTATGAAGATGAGAATAGGCTATAATTAGATACTGAATATAAAAGAGATTTCACAATGGGGCTTCAATTGGAAATCAACAAGAAATCAATACAAAGACTGTTAAATAATAATGCATATCCAATTAAAGTTAAAATTAAAATTGTAATAGATACAATAATCTAACTTTGTGACCTCTAACAGTACTACAAGCAGAGAAACCACACAATGGGGAGCCTGGAGAATGGAGACCCAAATTACATAAAACCCAAAACATCCAGTGACAAGAAATTCTAAGTGTGAGTGTTACAGCTCTTTTAGAATTTGTCTAGCAGGTTTTCCGGTTCTTACCGGAAGACCCTCATCCTCAAAAAACACAAATTCTATGGGTGATAGCAAAAACAGTGTTAAGCAGGCCAGGCGTGGTGGCTCACACCTATAATCCCGGTACTCTGGGAGGCCAAGGTGGGAAGATGGCTTGAGCTCAGGAGCTGGAGACCAGCCTCAGCAAAAGTGAGGCCCCATCTCTACTAAAAATAGAAAGAAATTAGCCACACAACTAAAAAAAAAAAAAAAAATTAGCCAGGCGTGGTGGTGCACAGCTATAGTCCCAGCTATTCAGGAGGCTGAGGCAGGAGGATCACTTGAGCCCAGGAGTTTGAGGTTACTGTGAGGTAGGCTAACGACATGGCACTCACTCTAGCCAGGGCAACAGAGTGAGACTCTGTCCCAAAAAGAAAAAAAAAAAAAAAAAAAAGCAGCAGCCACAAGGTCTACTCTGGGGAATAAGAGAAACAAAACTAGCAAGGTACTAATGGAAATGAAAAATGGAAAAGTAGAGCTCAGACCAAAACGAGAAAAGAAAGGTTCAGAAGTAAAGTAGGAGGTGAAGGTGAGTAAAGAAGGAGGTGAAGGTAAGAAAACTGTTGTCAAAGAGAAAACACTTTTTTTTTTTTTGAAAGACAGTCTCAAAAGTTTTGTTGCCCAGGCTAGAGTGAGTGCCATGGCGTCAGCCTAGCTCACAGCAACCTCAAACTGCTGGGCTCAAATGATCCTCCTGCCTCAGCCTCCCGAGTAGCTGGGGACTACAGGCAAGCACCACCATGCCCAGCTAATTTTTTCTATATATATGTTAGTTGGCCAATTAATTTCTTTCTATTTATAGTAGAGACGGGGGTCTCGCTCTTGCTCAGGCTGGTTTCGAACTCCTGACCTCGAGCAATCCACCTGCCTTGGCCTCCCAGAGTGTTAGGATTGTAGGAGTGAGCCACCATGCCCAGCCAGAAAACACTTTTTAATTTAATTTTAATATCTTGGAAGTGGCACAGTTCTTAGTAATGATAAAGCCAGTGCAGTATAATTTAATGGCTGAAGTAGTGATAAAGTTCAATGGAAAAAGGAAGCCGTGCTATGTAGTAGAAGCTTCCTCATCTATAAACTGGAGATAAAAATACATATCTTTTAAGATTTTTGTAAGAAATTAAAATAGATACTAGGATATATTTAAAAAGTAGGCCACTGCCATCACTGAATCTCCTCTCTCACACCCCTTTGGAAGACAGCTCCATGAGTATCCACCCCAGTGCCTAATAGATAGTTTATACATCTCCAAATATGGAATAAACAGCAATGGAAAAGCAATCTAGACATCAACTGTTTGTTCATTAACTCTTTTAATTATTTCTTCATTTAACGAACATTTACTGAGCACTATTTGAATACCAGGCACTAGGAGAAGGAATGGTAGCAATAGTTATTGCAATGGCAACTAACATTTATCAAGTTCTTGATATAGCTAGACATTGTTTCAACCAGTTTTCCTTTAACTAACTTAATCACTAAAACAACTCTAGGAAGTAGGTACTTTTATTATCCTCATTATATAGATAAGGACACTGAAACTCAGAAAGAGTAAGTTGAATGTTAATGATGGCACTGGAATACAAAGCCAGACATTCTAGATCCAGAGTGAATTTCTTTGCCACACTTAATTACCTCTGGGAAGAGAATCTTTTGCCAGTCACATGAACATTTAATTCCATATTTCTAAATGTCCTACCCTCTGCATGCATTAAGTTTAGGGCAAAAAAAGTATTCTTCTGTATTATATGTATTTTAAAATATCAAAGCTATCAGAAGTCTAAGACTTCTTAAAGTTGTCTTTTATTTCCAAAGATACCTAAGCTCTCTTCTTAGCAAAAGCTCAAAAATTCCAAAACTGAATTGGTGCCTGAACTTAAGGAATATGCATCCTGTCTGAGGAGGTGAGAGCTATCTATACTTTAAAAGATAAATAAGAAGAATATGGGCTGGACACAGTGGCTCACGCCTGTAATCCTAGCACTTTGGGAGGCCAAGGCGGGAGAAATGCTTGAGCTCAGGAGTTCTAGACCAGCCTCAGCAAGAGTGAGACCCCGTCTCTACTATAAATAGAAAGAAATTAGCCAAACAACCAAAAAAAAAAAAAATAGAAAAAATTAGATGGGCACGGTGGTGTACACCTGCAGTCCCAGTCCCTCCTCCTGAGGCAGGAGGATCACTTGAGCCCAGGAGTTTAAGGTTGCTGTGAGCTAGGCTGACACCACAGCACTCTAGCCCAGGCAACAGGGTGAGACACTGTCTCAAAAAAAAAAAAGAGGAAGAAGAATATGGTAAGGGCTTTGTGAATTATGCAATAACTATGTCCTATAAAGGTCAGAGGCAATTTGTGATCCCAGATTCAGCTTGTTTCATAAAAAAATTCAACTTCAAGTAGCACAATTTCATGTCTGCTTTTAATCCTGAACATTCTGAATCAGGAAATCTTTCCTGAATCAGGAAAGAACCAACTATTTACACAATAACCAACTACAGACACTAAATTAAAAAAAAATGAATCTTGCACATTTTTAAAGCATTTCACTTTGAATATTGCCTTGTTACTGTCTTGTTTCTAGACAAAAATCAGTATTTTACCCTACAGAAAGCACAATAAACGACTATAACTTTACTATATAACACTGTAAAAGCAAGAAAAAACAACTGAGAAATTAAAAGTTCTCATAGTATTCCAAGGCAAGAGATTATTTTGAACCTGGGGTGGGAGGGTGAGGGAAGGAGGGGCTAAACAGGGGAAGCTTCATTAAAGAGGTCAGTTCTGAATTAGGCTTTGAAGAAAAGGGCAGGAGACATTTCAGAGAGAGAGAGAGAGAACATCACACACAAGAGTGTGGAGGACAGAAATGAAAAAAATGTGTTTACAGGAAAGCAAGTAAGTAACAACACTCTAATAGAAGGTTTATATAGTGGCAGAAATGTTCAGAAGGACATGTGAAAATAGATCACAGAGAAACTTGAATGTCAATCTAACCAACCATGGGAGGGAGGGATCTCATCTGCCACATTAAGTCTAATATGAGTAGTAAAACACTTGTCTTCTTACAGGATCACAACTTTGCTGAAATGATGCTGTAGTCATTTATGAAGCTGCCTAAATTAAAAACAAACTTATAGAAATTATGAAGTTGCTTTTTAAAAGCATAGCTCATTAGTAACTTACAAATCTATTTCAATTCCATATTCATTTCTTATAGCCTCTTAATAACCACACCCTCAAATAACGCTTTTTAAGCCTCTACTTAAACACTTTCAAGTGATGGAGAGTCTAACATCTAGTAAGACCTAGGATGCCCCATATCACCCTAATCAAGCCGATGCCTAATGTAGGACAAAGATAGGTAGAAAGAAAAGGTTATAAAACATCCATTTTCTACAATTCAATGTTCTAAATGAAAATATTCAAAAGAAAATCTTCTATATGTCACAAATATAAGCTTTTTAATTAGAGAATAAACACAGAAAATTATCTTCAGTGTAGATAGGTATTAGTTGCTTTTTGTTACCTAGCATCTATTTTCTTCTCTATTCTGATTTTGCTTGTGGTGGGGTGGGGTAAGGTGAACACACTTTCTACGCTATCAGGAATGTGTTTCTGGTGAAGCCAGTAACATCCCAGCTCCAAGGTAAAGCATATGACTGTGAAATTGTGATTGGTCAGGACTGGACACATGACTGAAACTAAGATGATAGACACTAATCCTGTCAATCCTGTTAAGGTCCAGAATGAAATATGTGAGGCTGAAATTGCTAGAACCATCATACCACCACAAATGTAGAACCAATCTGAAAATGAAACCACGCCAAAAGAACTGGAACTTAGAAACAGAGATGGAGGATCTGAGTCCTCGTGATCTCATGCCTACGTCGAAGTATATCTAAGGCAGATTTACTTTTTTTCAACCAGTTTGGATTGAGTTTTCTTTCACTACCATCCCAAAGAATACTACATGTAGTAATACCCAAATCCTATAACAAGAAAGTGAGGTCAACTTCTTATCACTTATCTAATATCATGCATAATTTTTTTGCAGTATTGCAAGAAAATTTATTTGAACATAAACTGTCCTATAAAGGTCAGAGGCAATTTGTGATCCCAGATTCAGCTTGTTTCATAAAAAAATTCAACTTCAAGTAGCACAATTTCATGTCTGCTTTTAATCCTGAACATTCTGAATCAGGAAATCTTTCCTGAATCAGGAAAGAACCAACTATTTACACAATAACCAACTACAGACACTAAATTAAAAAAAAATGAATCTTGCACATTTTTAAAGCATTTCACTTTGAATATTGCCTTGTTACTGTCTTGTTTCTAGACAAAAATCAGTATTTTACCCTACAGAAAGCACAATAAACGACTATAACTTTACTATATAACACTGTAAAAGCAAGAAAAAACAACTGAGAAATTAAAAGTTCTCATTACATCATATCACAATTATTTTTAAAAAATCAGAAAACAAACACACAAAAAGCTAACGAACTATCCAGAAGCCACGTAAAGACTCTTACTTGAAGCTGGAGAGTATGTCGAAGAATTGTTTCTTCTAAGGCATGGATCCACTTCTCTCGCTCATCAGCATCACGTGCTGGAATAAAAGATTATAAAAATTAAGTTTACTTTCTACAATATACCTCTATATTTGAAAGTATA
Organism: Microcebus murinus; assembly: GCF_040939455.1. Classification (NCBI taxonomy): domain Eukaryota; kingdom Metazoa; phylum Chordata; class Mammalia; order Primates; family Cheirogaleidae; genus Microcebus; species Microcebus murinus. The sequence continues at coordinate 39,292,099 of NC_134105.1, read as the reverse complement.
ATTTTAAAACTGTGATGCTAACAGAAAAGGTTTTTAGTTGTGCCATTTCCTTAATAAGTTCAGCTTGATCTATCCTTTCAAGATATGCAAATCTGCTTTCAACAATTTATAACAAAGGGAATATTACGTTCAATAATAGCAGGCTATATAGTTCAGATCAAACTTCCCACTGAGAACTAGAAAAGCTGGGCTGATTATTAAAAAACAATTGGTTGAAGGCATCAGAAATCAACAAAGTAGTATAGAATTATCAGGCCAACATCTGGGAGAAGACAAAAATCTAGAAGATAAGCCTTATATTTAGGGCCACTTTTCGCCCAGAGACTTTATAAATTCCAGGACAGGAGTTGTAGACTGGACAATGCACTTAAAAGCTTTATCAGTGTGTGAGCAGGGGCTATATGAGAACTCTACTTTCTGCTCAATTTTGCTGGGAACCTAAAACTGCTCTAAAGAATAAAGCCTATTTAAATAATATAATAAGCCTTTTTAGGTCAAAAGAGAGAAACCAGGGCCCACCAACAACAGGAGATCTTGTAAATAGGCCATGTTTTTGTTTTTGTTTTTTTTTTTGAGACAGAGTCTCGGTTTGTTGCCCAGGCTAGAGCGTTAGCCTAGCACAGCAACCTCAAACTCCTGGGCTCAAGTGATCCTCCTGCCTCAGCGCCACCATGCCTGGCTAATTTCTTCTATATATATTAGCTAGCCAATTAACTTCTTTCTATTTTGTAGTAGAGACGAGGTCTCGCTCTTGCTCAGTCTGGTTTCGAACTCCTGACCTTGAGCAATCCTGCCAGCGTGCTAGGATTACAGGTGTGAGCCACCACGCCCAGCCAATAAGCTATGTTTTGATTGGGACCCCAAAAACCTTCAATTTGGAGTTAAGGTAAACCAGAATTAAAACTATTACTTGGTCATATAGGTGGCCCAGAAAAATCTTAAATCTTGATGCCTAAAATGGATTAAAATGACCCCAGATTATTAGTGAGTCCAGGTATCTAACTAGCCAAAGCAAATGAAAATCTTTTCTGTAAGATAATATCATCTTAGCTTCTAAATTAAATTTCTATAAACAATTTTTCAAATACAATGTATAGCACAAAGGCAAAGACAATCAAGTACACATAAGCACAGACACTTCTGGAGGAAAAAACCACACATTAATGAGAACCAAAAGACAATATATAAACAGATAAACAAGGGCTCCAGATTATTTTATAAATAATATAGATTTTTCCTTTTTTAAATTTTTTTATTTTGTTTGCTTTTCATTTAGATTTATAAAATAAATATAAATTCTAAAATAGAAAAATATAATAAAAATTAAGAATTCAATAGATGAATTTAATGACAGACCAAATACAACTCAAGAGACAATTAGAAAACTGGAAAAGAGGTTAGAAGAAACTAATCAGAATGAAAGACAGTGAGACAAAGGGATAGAAAACGTAGAAGAAAGGGTAGGCAACACAGAGGGTGAAAAAGTATAACACGCACGTGATTAAAATACCAGAGGGAGACAAAAAGAGAGAATAGAAGAGAAGTACTATCTGGCTGAGAATTTCCCAAAATTATGAAAGGCATTAAGCCACAGACATCAGAAGCTCTAGGAATCCCAAGCAGGATAAATCAAAGAAAAACACAGACACATCCCAGTAAAAACAGAAACAGAAAAAAAAATCTGTTTTCAAGATATAGGAACTTTCTTGAATGGGATTAGGGACTCCAGAGAGCTCTCTTGCTCTCTTTCCAAGATGTGAGGATACAAAGGACAAGGAGATATGGAATGTCTACAACCTGTAAGAGGGCCTTCATCATAACTTGACTATGCTGACACCCTGATCTCAAACTTCCCAGCCTCCAGAACTGTGAGAAATCAATGTTTGCTCTTTAAGCTTTCCAATCTGTGGTAATTTGTTATAGCACCCCAAACTGATTAAGACACGAAGTAACTTTGAAAAACAATATTTGGACTATATAATGAAAGGCTAAAAAAAAAAAAAAAAGAAAGAAAGAAAAGAAAGAAATAGCTGTATACAAATATTGTACTCTATTTAGTAAATCTGGTTTTCATAGGAGTATAGGTTAGCAATTCTATAACTACAAACAAGTGACTATATTAGATAATGAGAACCACATTTCTCAACTGTCAAAGAAAAAATTTACAAATAAGAAAAGGGAGAAGTCTAGAATAAACCTGTGGTATTGGAGTGGAATTAGATGTATCAGTATGAACTCAAGATTTTAGATAAATAGATAGATAATAAATAGGTAGGTAGGGTAGGTAAGTAAATAGGTAGACAGATACAGGAAGTACTTGAAAAAGAATGGGGGCATGTCACAAAGGCACAGGAGCCAACCTGAAGGAGCTCTAATGGCAAAAGCTCAAAGTATTTTGAGAAATAAGAAATAAGACAGAAATAAGAAAACAAAACCAAAAAATAAATTCAGAAAGTATTGGACTATAGACCACAGAATATAATAAATATCCACGAATTGAATACAGGCATATAAAGAATACTTGAATAAGTATGTAAATAGGGAGAAAGGATATCTCTTCCTTCAGAAGAATTATGATTAATAAGTGTAGAAGGTTGGGCATGGTGGATCACACCTGTAATCCCACATTTTGGAAGACTGAGGCAGGAGGATTGCTTGAGGCCAGGAGTTTCAGACCAGCCTGGGTGACATAGCAAGATCCCATCTCTACAAAAAATTTAAAGATTAACTGGGTGGTAGAGTGCGATTGTAATCCCAGCTACTTGGAAGTCTGAGGCAGGAGGATAGTTTAAGCCCACGAGTTTGAGGCTACAGTGAGCTATGATCAGGCCACTGTATTCTAGCCTGGGCAAAAGAGCAAGATCCTGTCTCTTAAAAAAAGATGTAGAAGGAATAAGAAAAAAATCAAAAACCCCTATTATACTAACAACACAGTAATAATTACTATAGGCAAGATCCAGTGATGGTACAGTGAACAGCTAAAATCAGTGGCAAAAGTGAGGAGAAACAGGTAATTAGTATAGTCTAAAAGTGTCTCCCCAAAATTATTTATCAATTCTAAATGAAAAAAATAATTTTACAATGGAGAAATCTAGCAGACACTACCTTAATCAAGTGACCAAGGTTAAGATCACCAGTAGTAAGATTGACATCATATACCGCCCAATACATCTGTGGCATATGTATCTTGCTTTATAAGCCTGTATCTTGCTCTTGCTCTATAATCCTATCTTGCTCCCCTCCAGTAAATTTTATCTCATTCGTGCCTTAAAAAAAAAAAAAAAGAACCTGGCCAGGCATGGTGACTAACACCTGTAATCCTAGCACTCTGGGAGGCCGAGATGAGAGGATTGCTTGAGATCAAGTGTTCGAGACCAGCCTGAGCAAGAGTGAGACCCCATCTCTCCTAAAAGTAGAAAAATTAGCCACTTGTGGTGGCACATGCCTGTAGTCCCAGCTAGTTGGGAGGCTCAGGTAGGAGGACTGCTTGAGGCAAGGAGTTTGAAGTTGGTGTGAGCTAGGTTAATGCCACAGCACTCTAGCCCAGGCAAGAGACTGTGACTCAAGAAAAAAAGCAAAACAATAAGTTAGGGTATACTTTAAAATAACTAAAATAGTGGAATTGGAATGTTCCTAACACAAAGAAATAATAAATGCTTGAGCTAATGGACACTCCAATTACTCTGATTTGACTAATATATAGTGTATGCCTATATCAAAACATCACACATATCCTATAAAGATATACAACTATTATGTACTCATAATTAAAAATAAAAACTAAAATTAAAATAAATAAAATAAAGCTATACTGAGTGAATCCCTACTAAAAATGGCCATAATTAATGAACCTGCTAAAAACAACTTTGAGTACTATAGTATTTTATCCAAATAACTCTTCTTCCCTCTTTTTATGTTATTTATACATTCAGTTTATCTCTAGAATTGCTTCTACCACAGCATCTACCACTTCTACATTACATTTTCAAGCTTGCTTTCTATCTAAGCCAGTGTGTTCAAAATTTTGTGACTTACAATAAGGAGTACATTTTATAACATGATTCAGTTCACACATACATATACACATGCATGTGTACATACACACACACAAATAAAACTATAATATTCATTTCACAAAATAATGCCTGCTCTCTTTCACAGATGTAGCCAGTCTTTTATACTAAAAAAAAAAAAGAAAAAAAAAAGAAAGAAAGAAGAATTCAAAAAACTAATAATGCCTGTTCTTACTACATGTCATACACATTGATATTTTTTATTGTATCTAATTTTTTAAAAATGCTGATTTGACCTATTAAATAGATTACTTGTAACTCTTAATTCCCAATAATGCCTGAATTATATGGAAACACTTTCTTTAAGGTCTACAGAGGAAAAATAGTATTTTTCCAGTAAGTAAAATACTTATCTCTTCAGGATTTTATAATCTTAGCTCTTGTATTACATATCTAATCACATTTCCTATATTATGTACATCTGAATACATAAGAACATGAGGTCATTCAAAAGGTTTCACTCGTCCAATGTAACTCTCACAAACTAACCACAAGAAGCGTATTTTAAGATATGATTCCAAAACTCCTATACTTTACCATTCCTGATCCACTGCTTATGAATCTATCCTCCTAAAGCCATATTTTCTTCTCCTTTAAGACATAAACAACTTTGAATAAATTACTGCCTGATTGCAAAAAGGAAGTGGTTGTCTATTCTGCAATTTAAGTAAAAATAATTAACATCTGTAATCAGGAGGGCCTTCTTTTCTCTGTAAGTTATTGTGAAATAAAAACATTACATAAAAACCATGTTTACAAGATTAACTGTTGAGAGACTATACAAATATCTACTGAGCCTCAATACGCATGAGGTACTAAAAGCTTAGGATATGAGCAAGGTTAAAACAATCCATGATCTCAAGTAATTTATAATCTCTTGGAAAATACAATAGCTTGGTTGGTTATCTAGTTAGGTTATCTTCTTCACCTACTCTAATAGTCTGTAATATCTAATAGCCTTTACTTATTAAAATTCTATTCATTCCTCTGAGCTATGCTGAAATGTTACTTTCTCTGCATATGTTGCTCATGATAAGAGGACCTGCTCTCTTCCTTCCTTAAATTTATTCAAATATTCCAATACTTGGGCAGTACGTAAATACACATGCAATGTACCTGTCACTGTCTTAGGCATAAGTTAAAACTCTAAGCGGGGATAATCAGGGTTCAAATCTACCTTCCAGTTTGACTTCTCAACATACTCTTCCATGAGCCACTACATTGCTGCTACACTATAGTTACTGCTCACATGACTCATAATTCCCAGGTTTATTTTATTTTATTTTTTTGAACTCTGTTGCCCGAGTTACACTGCTGTGGCATCAGCCTAGCTCACAGTAACCTCAAACTTCTGGGCTCAAGCAATCCTTCTGCTTCAGTCTCCCAAGTAGCTGGGACTACAGGCATGCGCCACCATGCCCGGCTAATTTTTTCTATATGTATTAGTTGGCCAATTCATTTCTTTCTATTTATAGTAGAGACGGAGTCTCGCTCTTGCTCAGGCTGGTTTCGAACTCCTGACCTTGAGCGATCTACCCACCTCGGCTTCCCAGAGTGCTAGGATTACAAGCGTGAGCCACTGTGCCCGGCCCACAATTCCCAGGTTTTACTCAAACTGTTCCCTCAGCTGAAATGCCTGAACTCCGTTTCTGTGTAAATAATAAAAGCTAAATCTGTTGAGCATTTCATTTGTGTTAGCATGGTTCTAAACACATAACATGTATTAACTGAATCCTCACAACAGCTACATAAGAATGGTATTGTTATTATCCTTATTTTCCAGAACAAAGAACAAAAAAGTTTAGTATTTTGCAGTGGCATAGCACACAGAAAGCAGCAATGAGAACAGAGTCTCTAGCTTACAAACATCCATAGTTCTGTTAAATAAACTTCATTCCATGCCCTTCTCGCAAGATGAAGTCCTTCTTGGCTAGGTGCAGTGGCTCACGCCTGTAATCCTAACACTGTGGGAGGCGAAGGTGGGAGGATTGCTTGAGACCAGGAGTTCAAGACCAACCTGAGCAAGTGTAAGACCCCATCTCTACAAAAAATAGAAAAATTAGCTGGTCGTTGGGGCACACACCTGTAGTCCCAGCTACTAGGGGGAGGGGTGTGTGTGCTGAGGCAGGTGGATCATTTGAGCCCAGGAGTTCAAGTTTGCAGTGAACTATGATGACACCACTGCACTCTATCAGGGCAACAGACAAGACTCCGTCTCAAGAAATTTAAAAAATCAAAAAGAAATGAAGTCCTTCTTAAGAGATAACAATATAAGCTTTTCCACAGTTTAGAGATATTATAGGAAATGGAAATAATGAAAGCCAAAAATTCTAGTCAGAAAATTTGTGTTCAAGTCCCACTTTCACTACTTGTGTGTAACCTCAGTAAGATAGTACTTAGCACCTCTGAATTGCATCCATATATTTCAAAAGGGGCTAATGTCACCAACAACCTCATAGGTCTACTGTGAAAATCAGGTGAAATAAGATACCTAACAACATCGGGACTCCAATGAGGTCAGGGAGTGCACTAGGCAAAAACTACTTCAGTACTAAGACATAATCTGTGTTTTTCACTATGTTGATGTTTGTACCAATGGTGCAAGAGCAATGGTGGTAAAACTGCTGGCACATGAGCACAAATCAAGGAAATGGTACCAAACTGAACTGATAGTCACTGTAAGAATTCCTGTTTCTCTTAAGAATGCCCTTGAAGAACCAGTAATCATTATTAAATCTCGACCCTTGAGTACATTTTTTTAAATATATAGTCTCTATGACAAATAGTTAGTGCACACAAAATACTTCTGTAGCATAGCAAAGTATGATGGTTATCTCAAGGAACAGCACTGTGCAAATGTCTTAAGTTGTGAACAGACACTTTTTTCATCATTTTTACTTGGAAGAACAACTGATGAACTATATTATTCACTATGGGATATTTGGCAAACATTTTCCTGAAAATAAATGAACTGAACCCGTCATTTCAGGGAAAACTGACAGTGCTGTTGCCAATTATAAAATTCAAGCTCTTAAGCAAACATTAGAATTTTGTGTGTATTCACCAGCCACCATGACCTTGACAGAGTCTTAAAACTCAAAGCCTTTTATGATGAGTTTGAGGCAGTATCAACAATTTTTATGTTGTATAATGAAAGGTGTCAACATTTGGAAGATCCACATAACTCAGTAAACCAGTATTTTCAAATCACTAATGCATGATGTTAAAAAAATCATACAAAGGGTAAAAGATCCATTCGAAGTACCAAACAAACCAATGAATTTTAATGTGATAAGAGTATTTCCCTTTATCAATCTCATTAGATTTCACACTGCAACTAACCTTTAAGAAACTGTTGCTTGAGTTTTGATGAAGTATCAAAGACAAATAGTGACAATTATCTGAAAAGGATATTAAAATACTCCTCCTTTTTCTAACTACATATATGTTGAGGCTATATTTTCATACACTTCAACCAAAACAACAAATCATAACAGACTGAATGCACAAGCAGGTATGAGAATCCAGCTATCTTCTATTAAGCCAGACATCAAAGAGAATTGCAAAAATATAACACAATGTCATTCTTCTATTTTTTGTTTGTTCCTTTGTTTAGGAAAATGGTGCTTTTCTAATAAAATATTACTAGTGTAATGGATTTCTTGTTATTTTTAAATGAATTAAGTACATATATTTTATATTCCTCAGTTTTAATCTCTAAACTGGTAAATATTAATATAATCAAAATAAACAAAAGCTCTTTGAAGTACTCAAATAATTTTTAAAAGTGTACAAGGATCCTCAGACCAAAATGCTTGAGAATCACTGGTATGCAATATATGTGACATCTTACATGATTACTTACTGATTCCTCCTCCACTAGAATGTAAGTTCCTAGAAAGCAGAAGCTTATCAATCTTGTTCATTGCTATATCGCTAGCACTTGGCAAAGTACCTTGCATATTTAGTATCTTGCTCACTTTATTTTATTTTGTTTTTTTGAGACAGAGTCTTGCTTTGTTGCCCAGGCTAGAGTGAGTGCCGTGGCATCAGCCTAGCTCACAGCAACCTCAAACTCCTGGGCTCAAGCAATCCTCCTGCCTCTGTCTCCCGAGTAGCTGGGACTACAGGCATGCACCACCATGCCCGGCTAATTTTTTCTATATATACTAGTTGGCCAATTAATTTCTTTCTATTTATAGTAGAGATGGGGTCTCGCTCTTGCTTAGGCTGGTTTTGAACTCCTGACCTCGAGCAATCCGCCTGCCTCAGCCTCCCAGAGTGCTAGGATTACAGGCATGAGCACCGCACCCTGCCAATTGCTCACTTTATATATAAGAGATGGGGTCTCACTCTGTTGCGCAAGCTGGTGTACAGTGGCACGATCATAGATCACTGCAGCCTCAAACTGCTGGGCTCAAAGCAATCCTCTTGTTTCAGCCTCCCGAGTTGCTGGGACTACAGGCATGAGCCACAGCACCTGGCTTCATTACATATTTAAGAATAGTTGCATAATGGATAACTAGATGGATGTTGAATAAAAACATTCCACTTAGATAAATGGGTGGTTTTAAGTGCAATTGATTGTAATTTGGAACAAGTTTGGATATGTTGAATAGTTTGAGATGATTTTTAAAAAGGTAATAAAGAGGCATGCAAAGAGAGAACAATTCACACGACTCTACAGTAATTTAAGCCCATGTTTTGTATCCAGGAGGTTTAAGAGTCATGGTTTAAATAAACTGCTTATCATAATAAGAACAGAGGTGAGATCAGATTAGAAAGAAAAAGATATGTGTGCCTTACTATTAATATACCTTGTATAAGTTTCTATCTATACAAATAATGAATAGCATTATTATAATGCTCTACTTTGTGTAAATTTTCCCCTTCCTTTGCTCAGCAGTGTATTCCCTGAGGTCTGGGATGGAATCTGATCCACATTTTGTTCATTCTCAAAGCCTGACATTTTCTTAGCAACTAAGGGGACAACTAAGTTGTAGTAGTAATTACAGACATATGATAACCTTCTCAAATGCTACCTTCTCAATGAAATCTCCAGGCCACTATACAATGAAACCTGGCCCCCTAACCCAGCATTCCCAATTCCCATTATCCTGCTTACTTTTTCTTTTCTCTATTGTACTTATCCCCTCTAACATAGTTAGTCACGTGCCACATAACAATGTTTTGTTCAAAGATGGACTACATATACCTACGGTCACCAACCCCCAGGCCGCATACTGATCTGTGGCCTGTTAGATAGAGACCAGGCTGCGGAGCTCTACTGCCCCCCACCACCACGTGGAAAAATTGTCCTCCATGAAACTTAGGAACCAGGGGCCCACACAGCAGCACAACAGGAGGTGAGTGGCTGGCCATTGGGCAAAGCTACATCTGTATTTACAGCGGTGCACCATCACTCACATCACTGCCTGAGCTCCGCAAACCGCTCCCTCCCATCCCTCCTCCACCCTGTGGAAAAATTGTCTTCCATGAAACCAGTCCCCGGTGCCAAAAAGGTTGGGGATAGCTGGCACATACAACAATGGTCCCATAAGAGTATAATGGAGCTGGAAAATTCCTATAACCTAGTGACTCTGTAGCTTTTGTAACTTTGTAGTAGAACATGTTAATCACTTTTGTAGCGATGCTGATGTAAATAAATCTACGCTGCCAGTAGTATAAAAGTATAGCACACACCATTATGTGCAGTACATAATACTTGATAATGATAAACTATGGTACTAGTTTATGTATTTACTATACTATACTTTTTATTATTAGGGTATACTTCTACTTATTAAAAAAGAAGTTAACTGTAAAACAGCCTCAGGCAGGTTCTTCAGGAGGTATTCCAGAAGAAGACATTGTTAACATAGGAGATGACAGCTTCATGCATGTTACTGCCCCCAAAGACCTTCTTTTTTTTTTTTTGAGACAGAGTCTCGCTTTGTTGTCCAGGCTAGAGTGAGTGCCGTGGCATCAGCCTAGCTCACAGCAACCTCAAACTCCTGGGCTCAAGCAATCCTCCTGCCTCAGCCTCCCGAGTAGCTGGGACTACAGGCATACGCCACCATGCCTGGCTAATTTTTTCTATATATATTAGTTGGCCAATTAATTTCTTTCTATTTATAGTAGAGATGGGGTCTCGCTCTCGCTCAGGCTGGTTTTGAACTCCTGACCTCAAGCAATCCGCCGGCCTCGGCCTCCCCTACTGCTAGGATTACAGGCGTGAGCCACCGTGCCCGGCCCCGAAAGACCTTCTAGTGAGACCTGATGTGGAGGTGGAAGACAGTGATACTGATGATTCCTGAGACTGTGTAGGTCTAGGCTTATGTGTGTATCTTAGTTTTTAACAAAAATGTTTAAAAAGTAGAAATAAAAAATTAATAGAAAAAAGCTTATAAAACAAGGATACAAAAAATATTTTTGTACAGCTGTACAGTGTGTTTGTGTTTTAAACTATTTATTACAAAAGAGCCAAAAATTTATTTAAATTTTAAAGTTTATAAAGTAAAAAGACTACAGAATGTAAAAGCTAATTTATTACTGAAGAAAGAGACTTTTTTATAAGTTTAATGTAAACTAAGTATACGGTGTTTATAAAGTCTACAATAGTGTACAGTAATGTCCTAAGCCTTCACATTCACTCACCACTCACTGACCCAGAACAACCTCTAATCCTGCAAGCTTCATTCATGGTAAGTGCCCCATGCAGGAGTACTGTTTTTAAATCTTTTATACCATATTTTTATTGCATCTTTTCTATGTTTAGATATACAAATACTACAAGTACCTACAGTATTCAGTACAGTAATATACTGTACAGGTTTGTAGCCTAGGAGCACGAGGCTATACCATATAGTCTAGGTGCATAGTAGGCTGTACAATTTTAGGTTTATGTAAGTACACCCTACGATGTTCACACAATTATGAAATTGCCTAATGACACATTTCTCAGAACATAACCTCATTAAGCAATGCATGATTGTGTATTTACTCATATTTTTTATTTATTGTCTGTTTTCTGCCATTGGAATATAAGCTCTGAAAGGCGGGGATCTTCATTTGCTTTATTTATTGATGTATCCCAAGCCGCTAGAATTATGCCAGGCAAACAGATGCTCAATAAATATTTGTTGAATGAGGAATGATAATCCACTGTTATTCACTGTAAGGTCCCATTTTTATATCTGGAGTCTAAAAATAGTTTTTATTTCCTAAGAAATCACTATTTTTGCTTAGTATCCTATTAAAGCTGCCATAATTGGCTCCTTCAAAGATTTATGAATAGTTTTAGCTGAAATCTCCAAAAACTGTTAAATAAAATGCAAGCAAATATTTACAAAAGTGTTTCTCCCCCACAACTTCTGCTTTGACTATCTGAGGCAATACTGTGAGTCTCCTGAACACAGTCAGCATTGTATTAGGCAACTGGATGTCACTGATTCAGTCAAAGCAGAGAATGAAAACCAAATGTAGATCAATGGGTTACTTTCAATTCATTCTACAATTACATGCTTCTGAGTCACATTATTCCACTCAATGAAAAGCCTTACCAAATTTTTATGTAAATATATCCTAATAAATTTAGCTCCTGCAGAAGTTATTTCCTAACTACTGTAACTCTAGGTTTTAGTGAAAGCCTAATGTTAGGGGGTGAGTATTCCTCAATCTTGAACTCTAGAAAAATCAGGATTTGAGTTTTCAGTCTTTAAGACTTACAATACTGAGAAGGCTAGAAAAAAATGTTAGGAATAGGATGGTTTTAGAGAACTCCATCAGACATCAATAAGGAGGGTGCTTTGGCAGAACAGAAACTAGAAAAAGGAAGATTAAAAGGCTACAGAAAGTGTAAAGGCAAGAAGTGATAAAGACCTTGGCCATGTCATTGACTTAGGGGATAGAGAAAAGATAGAATCCAATATACATGTGACTCATCAGATGTAGAGAAAGAGAAGGCTTCAAATTTGATTAAGTAAATGGAAGTGTTGCTCTGCAACATCATGAACATGTTCAAAAAAATAGATTTTTTTATTCAACCTATTTGAATAAAAATTCAAAATTTTATTTATTTATTTATTTATTTATTTTATTTTTTATTTTTTGAGACAGAGTCTCGCTTTGTTGTCCAGGCTAGAGTGAGTGCCATGGCGTCAGCCTAGCTCACAGCAACCTCAAACTCCTGGGCTTGAGCGATCCTTCTGCCTCAGCCTCTCGAGTAGCTGGGACTACAGGCATGCGCCACCATGCCCGGCTAATTTTATATATATATATATATATATCAGTTAATATAATCAATTAATTTCTTTCTATTTATAGTAGAGACGGGGTCTCGCTCTTGCTCAGGCTGGTTGTGAACTCCTGACCTTGAGCAATCCGCCCGCCTCAGCCTCCCAGAGAGCTAGGATTACAGGCGTGAGCCACCGCGCCCGGCCCAAAATTTTATTTTTGGTTTGAAGAATCTCAGACTCAATTTGAGATTTGAAAAACCTGATCCCCTCAAGACTCTTAGAATTTTTACTACATTTATTAATTGTTAGTGCTCAAATATATGTTGCTAGAAAATATTCCTGTCTCTAGGAAAAGCTAAAAAGTAGAATACATCTTTAATACATTTGAGGGAAGAGAAGAGAGAGAGGGATAACAGGAGGTAATTTTGAGAAGCTAAAGCCAAGTCTCAGTTCATGAGGAAAAACATAGAACTTCCAAAATACATGCCACGGATTACACAAGGCTAAGGGGTTCTTCCAGAAAGGAAGAATGATGTCATAGGCTCACTTAACTTTTAAGTCAATGAAAGGAAAGAGAGAGGAAAAAAAAAAAAGATTAATTCCTGTTAGAAAATTCAGAAAGGAAACTAAAGCAAGGGAAATAAAATATATCTACAAGAAAAGATAATTTATAATTGTCTGCTTCCAAAGCAAACTAGGCCAAAACAGATATAACCTAACAAAGTAAGAGAACTATATTAATAAGAAATTATCATGATTGATTTATGCTACTCCAAATAAAACAGAGAGTTTTTCTGAAAATAGGTATTACTCCTTATACACTGTGGTTAAGAAAGTCCTTTAGACTTAAAAAAAGGGGGGGGGAATATAAAGTAGAGTGAAGGTACCTCTGCACGATAGTCTTACAATAATAGTCCTGTGAATAACCTTTCTGAAGGCTTCACTCTTTGCCGCCAATAGCTCTCCAAGGAATTCTGCTGAGAGCAAAGAGCTAGCAGTAAGTTCCTTCCTTTCTTTTCTATATTTAGCTGTAAGCTGTTAATACAATATCTTCACCCTTCTTTCAGAGAACATAAATTCCCAGACTGAGGCTGCAGTATAAACTCAGATATAACCCAAGTACATTCTACAAGCTTTAACTCCATCTGGTAAAATACAGGTTAGAATCAGTTTGATGTCATTGATTCATACCTCTCTATAATTTAGGACTTACAATAATTTTCACCAAATAACTATGTTTAAACCAATTAATTCACTAAGTACAAAGTGTAAATAACATTAAAAGAAATTCCTGATGATTATAAATCATGCTAAAAAAAATATATTAGACAACAATGTTAGCTTAGTTCTAGTTTCTATACATAAGCTAGAAAAAGGTATTTCTTTCCAGGTAGCCTATGACTCAGATTCTCTTCTCTTTATTCATCATGAACCAACCTGTCTACATTACTATAATTTAACTGCATTGCATTTATGGTATTACCTTAACTCATTAACCTGAAAATGTCCTTCCCAAAAGGAAAGGATTCCATTTGGTTTACACTCAAAAGTTCTGCAAGATGCTTAGAAACTTCCACAGAGAACATAATCAATTTACATACTTCAAATTGTTATATTTTATTCATAGACTTTCCATTAAAAATCAGGGTATATCCTGTGTAAGTAAAAGCCAACCACCATTCCACACACACCTACAACTGAGTATTTATTTTATTTTCAAGCCTAAGTCATTGGTCTTGTGACTCTTAAATGAAGTCTTAAATGAAGACTTAAAAGTTAAGACAAAAGTCTTAAATGAAGACTTTTCTCAGGGATCCTTAGATGCTCTGAAGCTTCCTTCAGTGAGATAACTCCACATTTCATATATTTATCCTAAACAATTCCATATACTCCTGATTAATTCCAAACATACACTTTCATTAAACAAAATATTTACTGAGGGTCTATGTATCCCCAGCTGGTAGGCACTGGTGACACGGTAGTGAAAAAGACACAGTCCCAGATGCACCTCAAAGAATGATGCCACCACTCTCTCTAGTTACTCCATCAGAAAGTTGGGGATAACTCTGAACTTCTTTTCCCTCAACCCCCTACGGATAGTTAGTTGTCAAATCTGGCCATCATATGTATCTTCTGTACTTACCTTCTCTGGGCATTGTTACTGCCTTTGTTCAAGTCCTCATCACCTTTCACCAGAACCTCTGCAATAAGCTCCACACTGGGCTCCTTGCCTCCAATCTCACTTTTCTCCACAAATAGCTCCCTGTGTTCCTTGTGAGCCACAAATTTGATAATGACGTTTCCCTGACTAAAACATGTCTTCCCTATTTACAAAACAGATTTTTTAACCTATCATTCTGTTACATGAGATCTTTGAGGATCTATCTAGTTCCAGACTCAACTCAAGCCTCCTTCCCTTCATCTCCCATGTTTTTTAAATTACACCACACTTAACATTTCTCAAACAAGTCATCATTTTTCATGCTTCCAAGCTTGTGTACATACTGTTCCCTTTACCTAGAATTTGCGTCTCCTTTCTCTGAAGGTTGATAAATGTTTTCTTTTTGTTTCTATCCCTGCCTACCCCACCTCTATTTCATCCTTCAAAACCCACAACTATTCTCTCTTCTGTGAAGCTTTTCCTTGCCTCCATTAGTTTTCTCTTCTACATTTCCATAGATCTTTAGACCATTTATAAATGTTTGTTCCAATATCTATATACCATTGATAAGTAATTTAGGCTTCTATGCCACAGTTTCCCCATGACGATATTTGGGTTGTTAAAAGAATTAAACAAGAAAACACAATTAAGCCGGGCGCGTTGGCTCATGCCTGTTATCCTAGCATTCTGGGAGGCCGAGGCAGGAGGATTGCTTGAGCTCAGGAGTTTGAGACCAGCCTGAGCAAGAGCGAGACCCCATCTCTATTATAAATAGAAAGAAATTAGCCAAACAACTAAAAATAGAAAAAATTAGCCAGGCACGGTGGCGCATGCCTGTAGTCCCAGCTACTTAGGAGGCTTAGGCAGGAGGATCACTTGAACCTAGGAGTTTCAGGTTGCTGTGAGCTAGGCTGACACCACGGCACTCTAGCCCAGATAAGAGAGTGAGATTGTCTCAAAAAACAAAAAAACAAAACACAATTAAGCTTCAGTACAGTACCTGCCCCCAGCTGCCATGCTCATCAGTGTCATTCCTCCTATTAAACTGAGAGCCTCCTGAATAGCTCTGAATCAGCTCAGAATCCCTGGTGCCATGCTCAGTGTGTGGTATTTTCAAGAACCTAATTTGGGTTATCTCCAGCCCAAACCCTAGGCTAGAAAAAGAAGAAATGAGGATTCCCAGAAACAGCAGCAGCATGACCATCAACAAGTTTATGAAACAGAGATTAATCATAGCAGCAACTATGATATTTTGATACCTGCTATTTGCCAGGCACTATGTTGAGTAATTATATACATTTTTCCCTAATCTCACAACAATTCTGGAGGTTAGTACTACCGTCCTCAATTTACTGGTAACCTCATGCTCTACATCTAGTCTTCTCAGGAAGGCAAGACTTCTGCAAAGGAGGAATAAATATGAGAAGATATTTGTTTCCCTCAAACATGGGAATACGCCTTCAGTTGACACAGTAAGGGAATTGTGCAGTCAGAACAATAAAATTAGATAGGGTACAGGTCAACGTTGGACTCTGTGACCTTTAAATTCATACAGGGAACATTCCTAGGCCTTTTTCTGGCCAGGCTTCCAAACCTCCCACACACTTGGTAACAAATCTGTCCATCTCTTCTGACCAATGTCCCAGTTTCCTTTGCCTCAGCTGGGCTCCTGCCCAGTGACAAACATCAACTAGGATAGTGGTCCCCAACCTTTTTGGCAACAGGGACTGGTTTCATGGAAGACAATTTTTCCACAGACCAGGGGAGAGGGGAGGCTGAGGTATCATTGGGGGTTAGGGAGTTATGGCGTAGAGTCCAGGTGGTGATGCGTGGCCCATTTCCTAATAGGCCTCAGACCAGTTCCAGGCTGTGGCTCAAAGGTTAGGGACTGCAGAACTAGGACACACACTGAGCACATGACAGCATGAAGACACTAATAATACAATCAATGTAGGAAGCATGCTATACTATTAGGAAGGAGAGAGAACAGCAGTGAAGCTAGAGCTGCCAAGAGGCTAAGGCACAGTAAAAGAAAAATGAGTGTGCCCAAGGGTAACAAGAGAGGAAAGGCATGAACAAGCAGCACCATGTAATGAAAATAACATGGGTTTGAATCCAGGCTCTGCCACTTCCTACATATGGGAACTTGAATAAAAACTTATGCATGATCCTTTTGTAGTTCATAAGCGTGATGATTGGGTTTTCACGCGCATGCGTGAGATGTGCCTCCCTCAAACCTTGTTACGACATCGGCACATTACCCGTCTGACGTGAGAAAAAAAAGAAAAAAAAAAAACTTATGCATGCATCAGTTTCCTTATCTACAAAGTGGGAATAAAAATACCTACCTCATAAACATGCGTGGGGTATGTACAAAGATTATAGTGCCCAGCACATTAACTGTACCCTAGTGTCTCCTTTCTTTCTACCTTAATTCCTTCTTTTATTCATCAGAGACTTGCTTCTAGAATATATTATAATAACCTTCTCCAGAAAAATTTTCCAATCATCCTAAGAAAAAAAATTCTGATGACAGCCATTTCCACTTGACTTAAATCACCCATATTCAAGGGCTCGGCTCTTGGATTGATGTTATGTATGGCGTACATTAATGAAAACATCATGATCATGAGAATGAATGCCTGTGTAAGAATTAATGAAGGAGGTTGAAAAGACAAAGACAGCCTTGGCAGAAATTAGCATTTTCTTGGAGAATTCACCAGTTAGTTGGTAGTCTAAAAGTAACAACGAGGGTGAGTAAAGTCTAACCATTGACAGAATTACCAGAGCTTTAATTCAGAGGTATTTAACCTGGGTCTGAGAACTACCTGAAATTGTGTACAAACAGGAAGCCTACCATAGAACAATGATTTTTCAAAATCTAAATTCCTTGGGAATAGGCACTTTACTTTGCTCACCCCCTTTACACTCAAAAACTAGCCTGGTGCCTGGTCTACAATAAAAGCACTCAGATATTTGCTGACTTAATAAAAATGAATGAATGAAAAGAATAAATCGATGAAATAAATTGAATATTAGTATTTTCCTGAAGTACCTAAGGGCAACTTGAGGCAGGGCTACAGGGCCTCAACACTCTGACTTCAACCAGAGCAACTGCACTTTTTTCCGTCGTACATTTGGTTAGATTCCACATTTAAGTGAGATTATGTGGTATTTATCTTTCTGTGCCTAGCTTATTTCACTGAGCATGTCCTTCAGATTCAAGCATGTTGTCACAAATGACAGGATTTCCTCCTTTTATAGCAGTCTGAGCAACAGCCAGATCCCATATCTACTAAAAATAGAAAAAATTACCTGGGCATGGTGGTGCATACCAGTAGTCCCAGCTTCTCGGGAGGCTGAGGCAGGAGGATTCACTTGAGCCCAGGAGTTTGAGGTTGCTATGACTAGGCACTCTAGCCCAGACAACAGAGTGAGACTCTGTCTAATTAATTAATTAATATGAATTAATTAATTAATATTCCATTCTTTATTCATTCATCTGTTGACAGACACTTAGGTGTCTCCTCTCTACCAAAGAGACGAGGCAGGTACACATATATTTTCAGGTACACATTATATACCAAAGGGAAATGCTTTTCTTTATATATTTTCATTTACTCTTCACACTAACACCTACCAATGTGTTCCAAATTGGAAAAAAGATTACTTAATATATATCAGCAATGTCTCAGGTAGTAGAGTTAATCAAGATACTGAATCAATATCTTGGCTACTGTGAATAATGCTGTAATGAACATGGGAATGCAGGTACCTCCCTGACATACTGATTTCATTTCCTTTGTATATATGTTGGCCCTCTGTATCCACAGGTTCTTCTTACAAGGATTTAACTGTGGTTCAAAAATATTAAAAAAAAAAATTTAAATTATACAATTTTTTTTTTAAACAGTCTCACTCTGTTGCCCCAGCTAGAGTGAGTGGCCTCATCATAGCTCACTGTAACCTCAAAATGCTGGGCTCAAGTGATCCTCCTGCCTATGCCTCTCAAGTAGCTGACACTATGGACAGGCACCAACCACCATGCCTGGCTAATTTTTTCTATTTTGGGTAGAGACGGGGTCTCACTCTTGCTCAGGCTGGTCTTGAAATCTTGAACTCAAGCAATCCTTCCATCTTGGCCTCCCAGAGTACTATGATTACAGGCATGAGCCACCATGCCCAGCCAAATTTTTAAAATACAATGTACAACAACTATTTATATAGCAGGTACATTTTATTAGGTACTATAAGTAACCCAGAGATAATTTAAAGTATACAGGAGGATATGCACAGATTATATGCAAATACTATACAAGGTATTTGGGCATCTGCAGATTTTGGTATTTGGAGGAGGGTAGTGGTATCCTGAAACCAATCCTCCCACAGATGTTGAGGGACAACTGTATACCCAGTAGTAGAATTGCTGGATCATATGGTAGTGCTAGTTTTAACTTTTTGAGAAACCTCCATCCTGTTTTCCATAACAACTATACTGCCATTCTTTTAATTAGTAGAAAAACAAAAAAATTAAAGTGGCAATAGGAGTAATAATAAACATAAGCTTAACAAACATAATTGAGAAATCATGAGGCGTGCTGAAAATGGCAAATCTTTATTATCTGAGAGATAATCATTAGAATTTGGCCCATTAGACTTTGGTCCATTGCCTATATGTTATTTTTTGAAGGAAAGAAATAAGATGTATGAATAAATCTTATAACTTAAAAGCAAACATTAAGGACTTTATAATATGTGGTAAGAATACAGCCTTCTCTCCCATGCAAGTCTTTATTCAACTCACACAGTCTACTTTCAAGCATATTTTCAGGTACACATTATATATACCAAAGGCAAATGCTTTTCTTTATATATTTTCATTTACTCTTCACACTAATACCTACAAATGTGTTCCAAACTGGAAAAAAGATTACTTAATATATATCAGCAATGTCTCAGACAGTAGAGTTAATGAATAAGTCTATTTCCTATTCTCTTTCTAAAAGAAAGACACAAGAAAAAGATGAATGTTCCAACAACAAAAAATGGACAGGGGAATGAACAAGCCATCAAACAAGAAATAAACACATTAAAATACATTTTTGAGGGGGCACCAAGTTGGCATAATTTTATTTATTTTTATTTATTTATTTATTTTTGAGACAGAGTCTCACTCTGTTGCCCGGGCTAGAGTGCCACGGCGTCAGCCTAGCTCACAACAACTTTAAACTCCTGGGCTCAAGCGATCCTCTTGCCTCAACCTCCCAGGTAGCTGGGACTACAGGCATGCGCCACCATGCCCGGCTCATTTTTTCTAGATATTTTTAGTTGGCCAATTAATTTCTTTCTATTTATAGTAGAGACAGGGTCTCATTCTTGCTCAGGCTAGTCTCGAACTCCTAACCTTGAGTGATCTACCAGCCTCAGCCTCCCAGAGTGCCAGGATTACAGGCATGAGCCATCACGCCTGGCCAAGTTGGCATAATTTTAAAATTATAATAACTAAGTGCATATGAAGGGTATGACAAAACACAGGGGAGTGAAAGCAATTGAAGAAACCACATGTACTCACCAGCAAATTGGTATTAACGATCACCTAAGTGGACATATAGGAGTAACATTTATCGGGATTTATCGGGTGTCGGGAGGGAGGGAGGGGGGAGGAGGGGATGAGTATATACAACCACAACGAGTAAGATGTGCAACGTTTGGGGGATGGACACACTTGAAGCTCTTACTGGGGGGAGGGGGCGCCATGGGCAATATATGTAATCTTAACACTTGTACCCCCATAATATGCTAAAAAAAAAAACAACAGAAAGCAATTGAAGAAGATTGTTTCAGGAATATTTAAATATTTATGCCTTCAGGTTTGACAACTCTTTTATGAATCTATCTAGCCTAAGTTAAATAGAGATTTGGTAAAAGATTAACCAAAATAGAGAAAATAGGCCGGGCGCTGTGGCTCACGCCTGTAATCCTAGCTCTTGGGAGGCCGAGGCGGGCGGATTGCTCAAGGTCAGGAGTTCAAAACCAGCCTGAGCAAGAGCGAGACCCCGTCTCTACTATAAATAGAAAGAAATTAATTGGCCAACTGATATATATATAAAAAATTAGCCGGGCATGGTGGCGCATGCCTGTAGTCCCAGCTACTCGGGAGGCTGAGGCAGGAGGATCGCTTGAGCCCAGGAGTTTGAGGTTGCTGTGAGCTAGGCTGACGCCACGGCACTCACTCTGGCCTGGACAACAAAGCGAGACTCTGTCTCAAAAAAAAAAAAAAAAAAAAAAAAAAAATAGAGAAAAACTGCACAATACAGATGAAATATTTAAGAGAGAAAAACCTACACAATACAGATTAATAGCTAATATGATTATTCATAAAATAGAATATTATATAACTTCAAAAAATCTTATTTTCTTAGAATATTCAATGTCATTGTGAAATGCTCATATTTAAAATTGAAAATCTGGATATTATTTATAAAGAATTTGATTTTATAAAACACACACACACAGTATTCCCCCTTATCTGAGGGGAATATGTTTCAAGTTCCCCAATGTATCCCTAAAACCATGGTTAGTACTAAACCATATATATATACATGGCTATAAAATTTAATTTTTAAATTACGCACATAAGAGATTAGCAACTAATAAAAAAATACAACAATTATAACAATATGCCAGCATCACTACTCTTGCACTTTAGGGCCATTATTAAGTGAAATAAGGGTTACTTGAACACAAGCACTGCAATACCCACAACAGTTGCTCTGATAAGGATATGGCTACTAAGTCACAAAAGGACAGGTAGCATATAGAACATACATACACCAAACAAAGGGATGATCCATCTCCGAGTGAGACAGAGCAAGATTCCATCATACTACCCAGAATGGTGCAGCATTTAAAACTTATGAACTGTTTATCTAGAGTCTACCATTTAATATTTTCAGACCACCATTAGTCACCGTAACTGAAAGTGCAGAAAGTGAAACTTCGGAGGAGAGGGGACTACTATAAACAACTGAAGGATCAGAAGGAAATACACAAGCATGTTACTAACAATTATCTTCAAGCAGTAGGATTATGGGTAATTATTAGCATCATCTTCACACTAGCCTATATTTTCCCAAATTTCTACAGTGAGCAGGTACTCACTACTTAGAAAATATGGAAAACTGGACTGATGAGATAAAATGTAAATTATTAACAAAAAATAAAATAGCCTCTTGAATCTTGCTACTCACATTAAGCCAAACAGTTAAACCTGGGAAGATTACAATTTCAAATATTCAGGGAGGATCTTGTACAGAAAGCAAATTAAGAAGAAAAGTAT
This sequence comes from Microcebus murinus, assembly GCF_040939455.1. NCBI lineage: Eukaryota > Metazoa > Chordata > Mammalia > Primates > Cheirogaleidae > Microcebus > Microcebus murinus. The sequence continues at coordinate 39,270,289 of NC_134105.1, read as the reverse complement.
ACCAATGAAATACAACCCTCCTCCAGTAATATAACAAACTCCCAATACCTGAATTCACTAGCATTTCTCCCACTTACTGAAATTAGAACATCTAATTAGAAAATTAGTTATAGCTGATTTACTTCCCTTATATGAAGTTTGTAAATATTTTTGTATTTTGTTTTGAAGTAGGGTTACCACATAAAAATAAAAAATAGAAAACTGCAGAGGGAAATTTTTTTTGAAGTCAATGAAAGATAACGGCATATTACTAATGATAATGTTGAGATGATTATTTCTAAAGCAGAAGACATTTAAGCCTGAAACTATGGTTAAATCTCATGATTTACTGTATATTTTTCTAAATGATTAATGATGCGGAAGTGCCATGCTGCGTTGACTGAGGTTAATGCAGTAGAGATGTTGCCATAATGTACTTGATCAATATAACTTTTCTGAATTAAACACTTTCCTTAACCATAACATCAACCACTGGGCTATTTGTAGTAATTCTGCATGTTAATAAATAAGTAAGCTGTAATGGACTAAGTGGAAAGATCAGTTATCAAATCAACCACAGACAACTTCTACTAACATATAGTTCCTGAAAGTTCTTCTAATTTAAACATTTTTAATGTTTAAAAAAATGTTGTATTTGGCCGGGCGCAGTGGCTCACGCCTGTAATCCTAGCACTCTGGAAGGCTGAGGCAGGCAGATCGCTTGAGCTCAGGAGTTCGAGACCACCCTGAGCAAGAGCAAGACCCTGTCTCTACTATAAATAGAAAGAAATTACTTGGCCAACTAATATATATAGAAACCAGCCTGAGCAAGAGCAAGACCCCGTCTCTACTAAAAATACAAAGAAATTAATTGGCCAACTAAAAATATATAGAAAAAAATTTTTGCCAGGCATGGTGGCACACGCCTGTAGTCCCTGCTACTTGGGAGGCTGAGGCAGAAAGATTGCTTAAGCCAAGGAGTTTGGGGTTGCTGTGAGCTAGGCTGATGCCATGGCACTCTAGCCCGGGCAACAGAATAAGACTCTGTTTAGAAAAAAAAAAAAAGTATAACTAAATAAATTTGCAAACAGATTTCATACTTCAAATTATTTTAGAGAACATACTGCTTAAAGGATGTCCTTAGTAAAGTCCTTTGAAAGTGAAGGATTATTTTATGAAGAACTAATTATATACATATCTCTAATTTTCATCTTTAAAAAATTAGATTTTTCACATGCCAGGTTTGGTTAAGTACAAGACACCCCTACTATATACATTACATTAGGACATAGTAAAAGACAATAATCTAAGATCAAGCCCAGGTCACTTTGCCTCTGTGTCACTTCTCTTATCTATAAATTGGGGATAATTTTATCTAATGTATAAGACTATTATGAGTAAAATGGAATAACACATGAAACCACTGGACCTAGACTGTGGTTCTCAAATTTTAGAGGGCATCAAAATCACTGGAGATGGGCCAGACGTGGTGGCTCACACCTGTAATCCTAGCACTCGGGGAGGCCGAGGCGGGAGGATTGCTTGAGCTCAGGTGTTCCAGACCAGCCTGAGCAAGAGTGAGATCTCATCTCTACTATAAATAGAAAGAAATTAGCCAAACAACTAAAAATAGAAAAAATTAGCCGGGCAGGGCATGGTGGTGCGTGCCTGTAGTCCCAGGTACTTGGGAGGCCGAGGCAGAAGGATCACTTGAGCCCAGGAGTTTGAGGTTGCTATGAGCTAGGCTGACTCCACGGCACTCTAACCTGGGCAACAAAGCCATACTCTGTCTCAAAAAAAAAAAAAAAAAAAAAATCACTAGAGATGGCTCATTCCCAGAGTTTCTGATTCAGCAAGGGGGAAAGGAAGAGAAATCTGCATTTCTACCAAGTTCCTAAGTGATGCTGACCCCCTGGTCTGGGACTACATTTCAAGAACCACTGATCTAGACCAACCTGGGCACTAATCCTGGCTCTGTTACTTAACTTCTCTGAAACTCAGTTTCTCTAACTCTAAAACTAGAAATAAAACTGTCTCATGGGCCGTGGATTTATACATAATGCACAGTACCTGTTATACAGTGCCTTGTTCATAACAGATATTTGGTAGTAGTAATAGTGGTTGTTATGACAACCACTATTGCTACTATTTCTAAGTAACAGAACACATAGAACGTTAACACCGCCAAAATGGTTTCTTTCTTAAACTACATATAAAATTGTATGTATTTATTGTACACGATATAATATTTTGAAGTATATATACATTGTGGGATGGTTAAACTAATAAATGCATTACCTCACAGAATTATCATTTTTGTGGTCATTGCCAAATTTTTTAATTGCATTAAACTGCATTGTAAAAGTTCCTGGCCGGGAGTGGTGGCTCACACCTGTAATACTAGCTGAGGCAGGAGGATATCTTGAGGCCAGGAGTTCGAGACCAGCCTAAGCAAGAGCAAGACCCCTGTCTCTACAAAAATAAAAAATTAGCTGGGTATGGTAGCCGGTGACTGTAGTCCCACTTGGGAGGCTGAGGCAAGAAAATTACTCGAGCCCAAGGAATTTGAGGTTGCAGTGAGCTATTATGAGGCCATTACACTCTAGCCTGGTGACAGAGCAAGGCCCTATCTCAGAAAAAAAACAAAGTTCCTTACACTTTACCTTAATTCCTTGTCTGATAAAATGGTAAAAGCTAATTACAAACTAGTTGGCCAGTTTCAACAATAGCTTTTATAACAGCTTAAAGGAAAATGGCTCTAGAGCACAACTATCTGTGTTCAAATTTCAGTTCTGCCTTACATTAGCCATGTGTCCAGATCCCCCCATTTCCTTATCAATAAAACAAAAATAGTATAAAAATACCTACTTCATAAGGTTGTAAGAACTTTATGAGTTAACAAAGGTAAAACTCTGAATAGTGCCTCACATAAAATAAACATTCAATAAATGTTAGCTATCATTATCATTATTATTATCCCAATACACTGTCAATAACATTATGAATCATCATATATATTAAATCATTAGAGATAATTTTATTTGAAGGTAAAATTCAAATAACTTGGTTTTTTTTCTAATTATTAGCATGAACTATAGTCTTCTACTAGGTTGAGCCATTTTAGCTACTGATAGGCAACTACTTTTGACCTATAAAAACAATAATTTCATATTGTTGAAGCTAACAGCTTTCATCCTAACCTCTCTGATCATTCCTTTGAGCCTGCTGGCAGTTCCACTCTAGTGTGATCCAAGGTTTACTTCTCAGCTTTCTTCTCACTCTAATCTCCCAGGAGAGCTCCCAATACTATCAGAGTTTAAGTAAACACTAAAAATCCAGACCGGGCGTGGTGGGTCACGCCTGTAATCCTAGCACTCTGGGAGGCCAAGGCTGGCGGATCGCTCAAGGTCAGGAGTTCGAAACCAGCCTGAGCAAGAGCGAGACCCCGTCTCTACTATAAACAGAAAGACATTAATTGATCAAGTAATACATACAGAAAAAATTATCCGGGCATGGTGGTAGTCCCAGCTACTTGGGAGGCTGAGGCAGAAGGATTGTTTGAGCCCAGGAGTTGGAGGTTGCTGTGACCTAGGCTGATGCCACGGCACTCACTCTAGCCTGGGCAAGAAAGCAAGACTCTGTCTCAAAAAAAAAAAAAAAAAAACCACTAAAAATCCAGAGGTTTTCTGTAGCCCATAGCTGCATTCTGTTTGGCCTACATTTAAAAAAAAAAAAAAAAAAAAGGCCGGGTGCGGTGGCTCAAGCCTGTAATCCTAGCACTCTGGGAGGCTGAGGCAGGTGGATCGCTCGAGGTCAGGAGTTTGAAACCAGCCTGAGCAAGAGTGAGACTCCATCTCTACTATAAATAGAAAGAAATTAATTGGCCAACTAATACATATAGAAAAAATTAGCCGGGCATGGTGGCGCATGCCTGTAGTCCCAGCTACTCGGGAGGCTGAGGAAGCAGGATTGCTTGAGCCCAGGAGTTGGAGGTTGCTGTGAGCTAGGCTGATGCCATGGCACTCACTCTAGCCTGGGCGACAAAGCAAGACTCTGTCTCAAAAAAAAAAAAAGTTTTTCAATCTGGAGATTTCACACATACATACTCAATCCCACCAACAAAATAAAATTAATAAATAAAATAAAATCTGGTTTCTGACTTCTCTTGAAAAGACTGAACAATTTGGCAACACGTGGCAAGCATTCCAAGCCTACCACTGTCTGGAATTAAGTAGTAGCTACCCCTTTAAATAAAGTACAACTTCTCCAAATTGTTTAAGTCTTTATACAGCCTTACTCTTCATTCATTTACAGTTACATGCTGCTTAACAACAGGGCTGAGTTCTGACATATTAATCATTAGGCAATTTCATCATCATGCAAACATCACAGAGTACACTTAACACAAATCTAGACGGTATAGACAACTATGTACCTAGGCTATATGGAATAGCCTATTGCTCTAGGTTACAAACCTGTACAGCATCTTACTGTACTGAATACTGTAGACAACTGTAACACAATAAGTATTTGTGTATCTAAATATATCTAAACATAAAAAAAGGTATAGTAAAATGGCCAGGCACAGTGGCTCACACATATAATCCTAGCACTCTGGGAGGCTGAGGCAGGAAGATTGCTGGAGGTCAGGAGTTCGATACCAGCCTGAGCAAGATCAAGATCCCATCTCTACTAAAAATAGAAAAAAATTAGCCAGGCGTGGTGGTGCATGCCTGTAGTCCCAGCTACTCGGAAGGCTAAGGCAGGAGGATCGCTGAGCCCAGGAGTTTGAGGTTGCTGTGAGCTAGGCTGATGCCATGGTACTCTAGCCTGGGTAACAGAGTGAGACACTGTGTCAAAAAAAAAAAAGTGCAGTAAAAATATTGTGTTATAATCTTATAGAATCACCCCAGTATATGGTATATGCCATCTCTGGTGATGTGATCCATTGTTGACAGAAATGTCTTTATTCAGCACATGATCGTACTTACCTGCCTTAGCCCTTAGGCATTCCAATTTTCAGCTTCTAGTTCTACCTACCAGCAATATGCTAATGGCCACAAATCTCTATGTCTAGCCCAGACTCAGATCCAATTACCATCACCTGTGTATCTCACAGACACCTCAAACTTATGAGGTCCCTTGCCACCTCTGTTCTCTTGGATTCTCTATTTCACATGTTGACAACATCCAATAGTAAGCCAAGCCGAGAACATCACCCTTACTACTCTAATTCTCTCATCTCCCATTTCCAAGCAATCACCAGTTCCTATAGTTTTGTTTTTTTTTTTTTTTAATCTCAATTCTATTCCCTTTTCCTTCCCATTACCAGTGCTTTAATCCATTCAGGGCCACATCAACAATCACAGCTATTTTACTATGGACGAGCTGTCCACCCCCACTAGCCAAAGACGATGCTCCAGCTATGCATTAGGTCCTATCCTCTCTTGCCTTCTCCAACATGCTGATCCAATAACTCAACTCTTCTCTCTTGTATCATCAATTTTTCCCTCTTTACTGAATCACTACCAACAACATGAAAATATTTTATTGTTTCTCTCATTCTAAAAAAAAACAAAACTCCCTTGCTCCTATTTCCCTCTCCAGCTACTGCTATATTTATCACCTTCCTTTTACCAGCAGTCCCCAATCTTTTGGCACCAGGAACTGGTTTCGGGGAAGACAATTTTTCCATGGCCTGGGGTAGAGAGGGCAACAGGGGGGCAAGAGATGATTCAAGCACATTATATTTATAGTGCACTTTATTTCTACCATTACTACATTGTCACTTGCCACTCACTGATAGGGTTGTTTGGTTTGTTTTTTTTTTGAGACAGAGTCTCGCTCTGTTGCCCAGGCTAGAGTGAGTGCCGAGGCGTCAGCCTAGCTCACAGCAACCTCAAACTCCTGGACTCAAGCAATCCTTCTGCCTCAGCCTCCCGAGTAGCTGGGACTACAGGCATGCGCCATCATGCCCGGCTAGTTTTTTCTATTATATATTAGTTGGCCAATTAATTTCTTTCTATTTATAGTACAGACGGGGTCTCACTCTTGCTCAGGCTGGTTTCGAACTCCTGACCTCGAGCAATCCACCTGCCTCGACCTCCTAGAATGCTAGGATTACAGGCGTGAGCCACTGCGCCCGGCCCTGATAGGGTTTTAATATGAATCTGCAAGCAACTGATTCATTATGGTCTCTGTGCAGTTAAACCTCTCTGCTAATGATAATCTATATTTGCAGCCCCTCCCCAAAGCTAGCATCACTGCCTCGGCTCCACCTCAGATTATCAGACATTAAATTCTCATAAGAAGCACACAACATAGATCCTTCGCATGCATAGGTTACAGTAGTGTTTGTGCTCACAGCTGAAGCTTCACTGGCTCACCCTCTGGCATTGCTCACCTCCTATTGTGAGGCTGGTTCCTAATAGGCCACAGACCGTTATATATCCACGGTCCAGGGGTTAGGGACCACAGCCTTCACAGAACTTGAAAGCACTGTCTAGACTCCTATCTTAAAATTGCTCTTCTCAAGGTTACCAATAAGCTCCTCACTATTAAATCCTGTGATCAATTCTCACTTTTCATCATACTTGACCTGCCAACAGCATTTGACACAGCTACTGATCCCTCTCTCTCCTACAAACATTTTTTCTCTTGGGTTGCAGAATACCACATTCATTTGGTTCTTCTCCTCCTTTTTGGTTGCTTCATCTCAAGCTCTTTTGCTGATTTTATCTCAACTCGTGCCATCTAAATAAATGTTCAAGTGCCCAAGGGCTCAGTACTTGGACCTCTTCTATACTTATTCACAAATTCTCGTGGCTTTAAATGCCATCTATGTGCCAATGACTCCCAAATTTATTTCTCCAGCCTGAACTTTTCCCCTGAACTCCACACTCCAACTCCCTACCTGACATCTCCCTCCAGATGTTTGGTGGACATCTAAAACTTGTTTAATAAGTATGTACAAAGCTAAATTCCTAATGGCCAGTTCCCTTCCCTACTATAATTTTCCACTTGAGTTAATGACAACCCCATTCTTGTCACTCAAGCCAAAAATCTTGGTGCCAACCTAGTCTTATCCTTCTGTCATATGCTACAACTCAACCTTCAAAATAAATACAATATAATGAAACAATATACTTAACAATATAAAAGGAACTACTAATATATGCAACATGGATGAATCTTAAAAACATCATGCTGAGCTAAAATAAAGCCAGACAAAAAATAGTACATATGTATAATTCTATTTATGTGAAACTCTCCAACTGAAAAATCAAATCTATAGTGATAGAAAGCAGATAGTGGTTTCCTGGGGCCAGGGGCTGGGGACAGGAAGCAACTGAAAGGGGCATAAGGGAATCTTTTGGAATAATGGAAACGTTCCATATGTTGATTATGGTGGCAGTTATGAGTAAAGAAATTTGTCAAATCTCACTGAACTATATAATATATACATTTTATTGTATGTTAATTATACCTCAATACGTTGATTAAACACACACACACACACACACACACACACACGCCAACCATTTCTTACTATCTCCCTATATCTGCTGGTACCATGTGGGAGCCACCACCATCTCTCTTCTGGTTTACAACAGTCTCCTACATAGTTTCCCTGCTTCAGTCTTTGCTCTGCTGAATTTTATTCTCAACACAGTGGCCAGAGTGAGCCAGTTAAAACATCACACCATGTCTCTCCTCCTGCTCAAAACCCTCTACTGGCCTCTAATCTCGGTCGAATTCAATACCCTTATGAAGGCTTCACATGATTGGAAGGTCCTGTCACCTCTTGGACCTCACCACCCACTACTCCCCCCATGTTTACCTGTACTCCAACCACAGCTGGCATCCTTGCTGTTCTTCAAACATGGCAGGCACACTCTCTACACCTACTGTTCCCTCTACCTGGAATGATGTACCTACCCCCGTCCCTCCCCCACACAGCCATATACCTTGTTTCCTCATTTTCTTGAGCTTTTTCACCAAAAGATGCCATTTCAGTGAGTTTTTCCCTGACCACCCTATCTAGAGTTTCAACATCTCCCCCCACACACAACCTCACTTCTATTTCATTTCTTCTTTTCTGCTTTATGTTTTTCTTCCCAGGTCTTATCATTCACTTATTTCCTTATATTTTGCTAATTTATCTTGTTTATTGGCTTTCTCTTCTACCAGAATAGATGACCCAAGGGACAAGGAGTGTTATCTGTTTTGTATGCCCAGAATTATATCTAAAATAGATGCTGAATGAATAAATGAATATATCTGAACAAATTCTAGCTTTCCTTTTGACATCAGAATTTGTTTTATAGATGATATAAAACAATTGATATTTCATCTTTTAAAATGCTGGCATATTAAATTAAAACTGTAGCATATTAAAAAATATGTTAATGTATATAAGCCAAAATTTGCTTTTAATTCTAATCAAGATTTAAGATCAGACACTGAAAGCTTTTTATCAAATTTGCAGAGATTTTCTTACGATCAAGGACCCATGAGTGTGAAATAACTCTCAATGTTGCCAAAAAAAAAAAATACAGTCTTACTGAGTTCTTTGCAAAAACTAGATCTTGTGTTGCCTAAGACTCCCATAATCACTATAGTAGAAAATAAAGTAAATAAAGTAAAAAATACTATAGTAGAAAATAAACTAATTGATCCGATAGATAGGAATCTATTTTTAAAAATATGCATAACTCTTTAACTCTCAATGAGACCAAAAAAAAATAAAAAAATAAAAAATAAAAAATAAAATAAAAAAAAAATATGCATAACTCTTATTCATCCTTATCATTTAAATAATTCATTACAGGAATTTCTTGTTTTATAAGTAAGCCACATAAATGTGAGGATGTTAAAAAAGAGACAAATAATTTAAAAGTAAATCAGAAGGTAGAGGTGGCTTTGCTCTAGAGATCCAAGTCTCTTCTCCTTTAAATATGCAAACAATATAGATTCTGGAAGTCCAAAGGAGGTATCTCCTTAGTAACTGCAGGAGAGAATTCCATACTGCAGCCTTCACCTGCATCCAGCAACTCTTCTTTAAATGTATTAAAGTATTCAACTTCATTCAAGTAAAGAGTTCTCCATGGTATGAGAATTATTTGCTTTCATTTATAAGCAGCATTATATACCTAACCTGAAAATAAATACTCTGGGCTTTTATAATAGGACTAAAAATGTTTTATGAAGTTAAATACGGTAGAAAAATTCAGGAAAGCATCACTATTTAGGCCGTCTTAATAAATATTACCAAATATAGTAAATATTTTAAGGATAAGCTAGAGAAAGTATTAGAGATACCACTATTAAGTACATTGGTTTATCTGTACTATATATAACCGGCATCTTTCATTTCTAAATGCCAACTTCTTAAATAAGACAATGAAGAAAAATAACTGCAATATTCTAGCACAGAAAGACAATAGCTGCCTCAACACCTCACATAATATATCTGGTCACCATAAGACTTTATAACCAAAACATTTTTAAGTAATAAATTTATTTAATATTTACTTATCTAGGTATACCTAGTATACTTATATATACCTAGTATACCTAGTATATCTATAACAGTACATTGTCACTTGTAGTTCAGAGAAAGCACTAACCTCTCTAAATCTTTTCATTTCTAATTATTTTGGACTGTTTTAAACATAAAATAGAGATTACTTTAGATAGAGGCAAAATAACAAGAACATTAGTATCAAAACTAATAAACAGTCCTAACAGGCGAGAGGTACTTTAGGACCAGAGCATTAAAAATTACTTTTATTTGCTGGTTTAGAGTTTTCAAAGCAAGATGAAATGAGAATGATCATACAATGCCTTACCCTTTCTACCGGTGAACCATAGCATGCAATGTCGAAACATAGCAGTGGCAGATGGCATTGGTGCTTTTAACTATAAAAAGGATAATAGCAGAGAAATGATGACTGGGAGACAAAACAGAAATACAGATGAAATGAATGCAAACTTGTAGTTCTTGAAGCAGAGCAAAACCTTTAAGCCAAAGGTTGCCACTAGCTTCAATTTACATTTTGAATTTTACACAGACAAACACTGCAACCTTCACAATCAGTCTTTAGACTCTTCATGCAGAGAAGCAGAACCACACTCCTCGATAAAGAAGATCAGCAACCTTCTGTAAACACAAGCCAGCAGCAGCAGCAGCCCATTACTCTCTCCCTTCACTGATTTTTATCCTTTAAATTTTTAATCTCCAATTGCAGCCAGATCCACAGTCGTTTCAAATAAATCTGTATCCACTGCAGACACAAATCTCTGCCTAACCTGCAGTACCACTTCATCCAGAATGTTCCTGTGCACTCGTTCATGCAGGATCAGTTGCAAAACCATTCAAGTCATCCAGCAAACAACCCAAAAGAGAAGGAAAGAAGCAGTTGGGACTGTGAAGAGAAAGAATCTCTTCTTTCAGCTCACCCTGGAAATGGAAGGTTTTCTGATCAACAGTTATTGTGAAGGTGCTGTCGTCCTCATCGTCTATACCAATCACAGCTCCCTGTGAAACAAAGAGCAAAATCCCAATAAGGCAAACAATGACATCAGCAATATTCACTACTGGTACAGCCCTGGAATACTCAATGCACCAACGACACTGGAAGCAGGCTCGACACAGAGAAGAGGAATCTGAGACTCTAGTGTCACTTAAGGTCAAAGAACTAAAGGCGAGGGACTGGCGGGACTCTAGTTTCCTGCACGAGTACTTTCTATACCCTGTTATAAGGGGCATGCATGTGGCAGGAGGGGGATGGGACAAACATAGAAGCCGAGTCTAGAATTTGTGTTTAAGAGGCAGCCACCTTTCTGAGCTTTAGATTGCTCTCTAAAATGGGAGTCAGAAACTTCACCAGGTTGTTAGAAGGCTAAAAGAAGGCAGGTACTCTATCAGGCTGCTTTGGTGTTATACTTGTTAGTGTAGAAATGCCAGGGGACATACGCGTCAGAACACCGTCCCAACCTCTTGTTCCAGGTGCTCCCCTAACCACTTGTACATCACTCTGCTACTGTACTTTTCACACTATACTGTGATTATCTGTTCATATGTCTGCCTCTTCCCACTGAACCACTATGAGGTATTAGAAATCAAGAACTATTTTATTTATTTTGACACATGGCACTCAAATACACATTTAGTATATATTTCTAAATAAAAGCATACACAACTCTCCAAATTTGGGGGGCGGGGAGAAACAGGGAACTGCATTTATAAGTTGTTTGTTTTGGGAAGGTGGGTAGGGTGAATTTAAACCTTTATTTATTTATTCATTATTTTTTAGAGACAGGGTCTTGCCCTGTTGCCCTGGCTGGAGTGCAGTGGCACAATCATAGCTCACTGCAAGCTCTAACTCCTGGGCTTAATAACCCTCCCACTTCAGCTTCCTAAATAGCTAGAACTATAGGCACATGCTACTATATCCAGCTAATTTTTCTTGTTTTTTATAGAGACAGGGTCTTACTGTGTGACCCAGGCTAGTCTTGAACTCCCAGTCTCAAACAATCCTCCCACCTCAGCCTCCTGAAGTGTTGGGATTACAGGCATGAGTCACTGTGCCCAGCCTTTATTATTTTTATATTTAACTACATGCATCCTGTTACAACAACAGGAGTTAAGGGAAAAGATAGGAAACTATGCAAAACAGGTAGTCTTTTCATCAGTATCCATAAGAAATAAGTGTCTTAAGTATTCCAGAGAGAAAGATCAGAGAATACAAGATAGATCAAATGCCCCAGGTTGGTGACAAGAGAAGCACTATGCCACAGACCAAATCAGACACCTTTACACTGGGGGCTGGAAAGACTCAAGGGGACTAAATACCTAATATACCATGGGGGAAAGGCTACATAGGACTACTCCTATCCCAGGAATATTAGGTAATAAAATCAAATATTTATTCATTTCTTCCCAGAGGCTATCTGAATGAACCCAAACTCTATGCAAATACCATCTACCTGAATTATCTTATTTCTTCTTCAGTTTCAGATTGGGTAGGAAATTTCATCCCCATTTTCAGATAAGGAAAGTGTCTCCAGGGAGTATAATGGCCTACCCAAGGTCACACAAAGTGTTAACAGCAGAAACAGGATCGGATCACCATTGGCATGGTATCTATCACTTATTCCATGACAGCAGATACATACACACCTCCGTGTAAGAACAGTTCATTATGGTTAACTTCATTTTGGGGTTAACTGAGTTAACCTTCTGGCTTACAATGTATCAAATATTTGTTGAGTCATAATTTAACACAAAAATATGTGCTGGATACAGCTCTGGAATAGATAACAATAGCCCCTGCCTTTAAGGCATTTATACTCCAGCAGAGGAGATAAAACATGCAAAGAGGTGAGCATAATACGAGGCAAAAGGTGATCTCTACCTGGATGAATATTGAAAACAGTATGCTCACTAACGGGTCAGAGGGCAACTGAGTGGCAGACGCTTGGTCGCGGTTGCTGCTTGGGCTCTGTAGGCACGCCAGGCAGAGAAAGTGTTCATGGTGGCTCAAGGGCTTGTCGGAGAGGCTTGAGAGGACTTGGAAGTTCAGCAGGCCAAGCTGAAGGAGGTGAGGGACCGCTTGGACCGTGTCTCCAGGGAGGACAATCAGTACTTGGAACTGGCTACTCTGAAGCATAGGATGCTGCAGGAGGAGAAGAGGCTTCACCTGGCTTATCTGCGAGCAAAAGATTCTGAGCAAGAGAAATTCTCCCTCTTTTCTGCAGCTGTGCAGGAAAGTCATGAGAAGGAACACACAAGGGCTGAGAGGACCAAAAACTGGTCCCTCATCGGGTCAGTCCTGGGGTCCCTGATCGGTATGGCTGGCTCCACCTATGTGAACCGTGTTCGGCTACAGGAGCTGAAGGCCTTACTCCTGGAGGCACAGAAGGGGCCTGTGAGTCTCCAGGAGGCCATTCGAGAACAGGCATCTAGCTACTGCCTCCAGCAGAAGGACCTTCACAACCTCATGGTGGACCTGAGGGGCCTGGTGCATGCTGGGCCAGGGCAGGCCTCTGGGTCACGGGCAGGTACTTCCCCCACCCGAAACAGAGACACAGATGTCCTTTCAGCTGCCTTGAAAGAGCAGCTCAGTCATTCCAGGCAGGTCCAGTCATGTCTAGAAGGTTTTACGAGAACAACTTCATGGCCTAGAAAAGACTTTCAGCCAAATGGCTGGGGAGGTTCAGCTTGCAAAGGCCTCACACACAGGCCTGGTGTAGCCAGCAGACAGGGCTCTGCCCAGCTCCTTGTTGGAACAGGGGAGCATGATGTTGGCACTGTCAGTTACGGAGCAGAGGCTAGAAGCCCATGTCAACAGGAACACCATCTACAGTTCGCCGCTCACTTGTGTGACATTTGTGGCCACACTGCCTGTGCTCTACATGCTATTCAGGGCCAGCTAGCCCCAGGACCATCTTCTGGAGTGTGGATTTAGTTAGAGAATCCCAGCAATGAGCTGAGCTGGGGCGGACACAACCTCAGCCTGAAGGAGCACCACATGTGTGGCTCACCAGCAGGCATACTTTGCTTTGTAGGCAACGCTCATTTATATTAATTACCAAAACTTCGTGCTAATGTCCAATTAAAATGTCTTAAGTGTTTATTTAAAACAAAACAAACAAACAAACAAAAAGAAAACTATGCTAAGTGAAAGAAGCTAGTTACCAAGGATCCCATGTTAAATGAAATGTCTGGAATAGGTAAACTCATAGAGACTGAAAATAGATTAGTGATTGTCTAGGGCTGGGGGAGGCAGTTGAGGTAAAATGGGGAATGATTGCTAATGGGTACCGTGCTTCTTTATGAGGTGATGAAAACATTCTAAAATTGACTGTGGTGATGGTTGGACAACTCCGTGAATATACTAAAAACATTAATTGTATAATCTAAATGGATGAATTGTACGGCATATGTATTATATCTCAACAAAGCTATTGTAACTCGTCCGACTCTCAAATGCCTGTTCTTTCAAGTTCCTTAATCAAGAACCGAAATATAAGTTCACCAGTCGCCTACCCAATTCAAATAGAAATTTCCAGGTTCTATACAAAATCTCCCTCATCCCATAACCACAAGAGATGCTCATTCCACCTTTGGTCTATTTTCTTAAGTTCACCAACTCTTCTCCATCCTCACTGCTATTACTCTAATTCAGGCATTCATTGTTTCTTGTTTGGTAATGTAATCTGTCTGCCTTCAGTCTGGTCACCTTCTAGTAATAGATCACAGTCCTTGCTATACCGGAGTAATATTTCTAAAACACAGATTCTTACAAGAGATAAAACCTTCCTTGGCTCTCCATGAACTAGTAGATAAAGTCAACATTGCTTCATAACGCCATTCAAGGCTATTCAAAATTTGGCCCAACCAACCTTTCTACTATCATCACCCAGCCTAGCCCTATGTGAACTGAGTCTCAACATTTCTTCCACACACTGAAAAAACACCAAGCAATTTCATGTTGCTATGTCATACCTCAAGCTTTATTCCTCCCATTTGTTAAAGAAAAGCAAAACCCCACATCTCCCTCTAGTAACCACCTCCTCTCAGTGCTTTCAGAAAGGAGCTTTTTGAAAATTGGCCATGCCTTAACAGTAACCTTTCATCCACTCCTGCAATCTAGCTTCCCTCTTCTCATTGCACCAACCTTCTCTCTGATAGGTCTCCAGTGACGATGTTTCTACTCCTTAGTTTTGTCATATAGCACTTCTCTGGAGCATGTGTTGCTGCTGCTGACCATTTCTTCCTCTCCTTCAATGGCTCTGCATTACCTAAGCTGTGCTGTAGAAATATTTCTCCCTAAGTACCTTTGGTAATCTAAATTGGAGAAAGTATTACTTTCTGGCCCACTGTACTTTCCCTTCACTACCCAAAGGGTTCTTTGAAGACTTTGGAACCTACCTAACAGTCTCCTACTCCAATCGGGTCTTGCCATTATCCTGAGTAATCTTCTATGAACATGTGCACAATACATCAGACACTCTAGCCTCTGTTTCTTGATTTGTTCAACTCAAATAAACTTCACTGCCATTCTCAGGCACTCATTCCCTATGGCAATACTCTAGACATGCACAGTCCAACATGATGCCATTAGCCAAATCCAGGTATTTAAATTTTAATTACAACTAATTAAAATTAAATAAAACTTAAAAATAAGTTCCTCAGTCAAATTATTCATATTTCAAATGCTTAATAGCCACATGTGGCTAGTGGCTGGACAGCACAAATACAGACCACTGTAATCACTGCAAAAAGTTCTGTTGGATAGCACTCCCATAGACCTTGTCACTGCAGAGCACTAAGCCACAGTAAATTTTTTTTTTTTTTTTTTTGAGACAGAGTCTCCCTTTGTTGCCCAGGCCAGAGTGAGTGTCATGGCATCAGCCTAGCTCACAGCAACCTCAATCTCCTGGGCTCAAGCAATCCTGCTGCCTCAGCCTCCCGAGTAGCTGGGACTAAAGGCATGTGCCACCATCCCTGGCTAATTTTTTCTATATATATTAGTTGGCCAATTAATTTCTTTCTATTTATAGTAGAGACAGGGTCTCACTCTTGCTCAGGCTGGTCTCGAACTCCTGACCTTGAACGATCCTCCCACCTCGGCCTCCCAGAGATTAATCCTCCTAGGATTATAGGCGTCAGCCACCACTCCCAACCCTGAAAATAATATTGAAATGTAACATATACACAAATCGTTAAGTGTACAAGCTCAATGAACAGAAGCTTCCCTTGTAACACTTCCTAATCATTAACCCTACCCTCCATCCCAAAGGTAAACACTAACCTTAGTTCTAACATTATAAATTAGTTTTGTCTGTCTTTGAACTTTCTAAAATGGACTCGTACCATTTATTTCCCTTTGTGTCTGGCTTCCTTCATGCAATATAATGTTTGCAAGATTCATCCATGTCATTGCATGAAGCACTAGTTTCTTCATGTCTATGCTTATATAGCATTCCTCTGTATGGATATCCACAATATATTTATCAATTTACTGAGGATGAACATTTATGTTGTTTCCAGTTTTCCATTATTAGAATAGTGCTGCTATGAACATTTTTATTCATATCTTTTGTTATACCTATACTTCTGTTAGATTCAAATCTAGGAGTGAATTGGCTAGGTCACAGGATATGCATATGTCAGTTTTAGTGGTTCTCAAAAGTGATTGTGCCAGTTACACTCTCGCCAATGGTATACACGTTTCCACTGCTTTACTTTCACTTTACGTCTTCACTAACACTTTTTTACTTTAGTCATTCTTGGCAGGTGAGTAATGAATGATATCTTATAGTGGTTTTAATTTCCATTTCCCTAATAACTGATGAGGTTAGGTATCTTTTTGTATTTGTTGGTAATCTGAATGTCCTCTTTTGTGAATAGTTCAAGTTTCTTGACCACTGACAAGACTGAACTATCTTCTAATTATTTCTAGAATTTCTTTATATATCCTGGATATAAGTTCTTAACTGGTTATAAATTAGGCAAATACCTTCTTCCACTCTATTGCCTGCTTTTGCACTCTCATAAAGATGTCTTCTGATGAAGAGTTCTGAACTTTAATGTAGTACAATGTATTTGATTTTATACTCTCTTCTTGTGCTTTTTATGTCTCCTTTAAGAAGTCTTTCCCAGTCCCAAGAACATGAAAATATTCTTTTTCATTATCTTCTGGGAACTTTTACATTGGATGTCAGGTGGAATAAGTCCTCCAACTTTTTTTTCTTGGCCTTTATAAATTATAAATCAACATCACCACGATAGTCACCTGGAGGAGAAGGTGAGAGCAAGTCACCATTTCTACTGGGGTCTGTTTGTTGGCTGAGAAGGTGGGAATCAGGAGTGAGTATTCTTGGCCCTTTATAAACTTTTAAGTCAGCTGGACAAATTACACACACACAAACTTGCTAGCACACTGACTAAGAACAAACTAGGATTTCCATTTATATAGATCTTCTTTAATTTCAATAATTTTTATAGTTTTCTGAGGTCTTACCCATTTTTTATAATATATATTCCTAAAAATTTGATGTTTTTGTTATTATAAATGTTCTCTATTTCTAGAAATTCATTTTCTAATTGCTAGTTGCTAGTATTAATATATTAAAATATAGTTAATGTTTGTTTAGTGACTTTGTATCAAGTAATCTTGCTGAATTCAATTACCAATTCTAATAGTATATCTGTAGAATCATTGGGATTCTCGTTATGCTCAGTTAAGTTGCTTTGAATAACCATTTTATTTCTTCTACTTAAATCCTTATATCTGTTTCTTGCTTTATTCACTGGCCAGGACATCCTACTACAACAAATGCAGTCATCAGGTAGAAATTCTAAACCTTCCAGCTATGCCCTTTCTGTAGAAGACTCACTTGTATCTAAACCCATCTCACTTCCTTTCCATTTGTCATGCTGGAAAAGGTATTGGTCTTCTAAAACCCAGCCCTCTCCACTCATGCTCCATCCCTTATCACCTTTTCTCAGGTCTCTTCCTCTGCCAGTCTTCAACTTCCCTTTCTCTCTCTACTGCATTTACACATACTCAAGTCTTGGCCCTCTTTCACAACGACCCTTTTCAATTCCACATCTTCATCTATCAATTGGCCCACCTCTCTGCTTCCCTTCCAGTCAAGATTATTCAGTTGTCCAAGCCTCTGGCCTATAATTTATCTTATCCTTCCATTCCTTAGAGGATATGTAACCTCAATGGCTCTTCCTCACCTTCACACAAAGTGACCATATGACCCAGTTTGCCTGGAACAATCCTGAATTACTCCTATTGTTCTGGTACAATAATAAATAGATCTCCCTTTTACTCTCAAGAGTGTGTGGTTTAAGGGATATGGTCACTCTCTGCCACAGCCCAGCCTAGTGACTGGTTCCATTTCTACCTTCTAGTCTCATCTCTCATCAAACTGTATACCCGAACAGCTTGAGGTTTACTGATTGCCCCAAGTTCTCTCCCACTACCTTATCTTTGCCCATGTTCCATCTGCCTGAAACATCCTTCCTCTCCTTTTATCTGGGTTTAGAGCAATTATTTTTTACATGTGGTAAAGCAAAACTCCCTTTGAAAATCTATATATGGAGTGGTGTTCTATTGTTAACATAAGTTATTTGTTATGCTAACCTACCAAAATATCAACGTTTTAATTTCAAACTCTGCTTTTATGGCCCACTGTGCCAATATGATAAACATATGTATCTTTCAGAGACCTCTTGTGATTTTTTTCAAGGTTACGGATGGTCAACTTTTTGGGATCTGTTAGTATTTGAACTTACCAACATGGCTGTTGTTCCAGGGTCACACTACCCAGGCTCTAGATAGAAAATAACTAGAACTACATAGGCTTGTCCAACTGGATGAATTTCCTGACTTCCCCTATTTTCCTTCTTTCTATGTACATGGACACACTTCAGACATGAATCATAGTTCTGGTGCCAAAGACAGAAAGATAGTTTTAGTCTCATGGCTGGGAAAAAAACAGAATTCTGGCTATCTGGGGGCCAATCTCCCTTTGGAAGAATGAGAGAAAAGTGGGCTGGTGAACTGGTTCCAAAGATAATAAAAAAAGGAATGATGACTCCTCTGAGACATAGATTGCTCACATAGCTCATAAAAGGAATGTAAACAATGCTAAGAATATGGAGCACAGCTACTCCCATTGTAATTCCACAACCACATACTTTCCATCACTGCTCAAATGACATTAAAAATCTATCTCAGGCCGGGCGCGGTGGCTCACGCCTGTAATCCTAGCACTCTGGGAGGCCGAGGCGGGCGGATTGCTCAAGGTCAGGAGTTCAAAACCAGCCTGAGCGAGACCCCGTCTCTACCATAAAAATAGAAAGAAATTAATTGGCCAACTAATATATATATATATATAAATCAGCCGGGCATGGTGGCTTGTGCCTGTAGTCCCAGCTACTCGGGAGGCTGAGCCAGGAGGCTCGCTTGAGCCCAGGAGTTTGAGGTTGCTGTGAGCTAGGCTGACGCCACGGCACTCACTCTAGCCTAGGCAAGAAAGCGAGACTCTGTCTCAAAAAAAAAAAAAAAAAAATCTATCTCACATTCATATTGAATTTAAATATGCCAAGATTTAGGCGAACAAGTTATTACTCTTCTTTAGAGATTAAGAAACTGAGACCAAGAGAGGTAAAAACGTTTACCCAAGGTCCAACAACTAAAAGGCAGAAGAGCTGAGCGTGGTGGCTCACACCTGTAATCCCAGTACTTTGGGAGGCTGTGGCAGAAGGATCACTTGAGGCCAGAAGTTCAAGACCAGCCTGGGCAACATAGCAAGACCTCAACTCTACAAAAATTTAAAAATTACCAGGTGTGGTAGCACACACCTGTAGTCATAGCTACTCATGAAGCTGAAATAGGAAGATTGTTTGAGCCCATGAGTTCCAGGATGCAGTGAGTTATGATTGTTCCACTGCACCCTAGCCTAGGTGACAGAGTGAAAGACTATCTCCAAAAAAGGGGGTAAAGGGGACAGAAGAATATCAGGTCTGATCCAACACCACTGTTACAGTAAGCAATATTCACTATTACTTCAACATACTTACTAAAACATCTCTTCTGGGCCAGAAACAGTAACAGCCAGAGGGAATATAAAGAGGAATAGGATATGTCTCTGCCCTGGAGGAGCACATAGTACAGAGCAGGGAGAGAGAATTCAACAATGTAGAAAGAAGCAGGAAGGCTGAAGGTCCAGTATGCTCACCAAAGATGTTACAGAGGACCTGCTTTAAGCAACATTCATTGATTCAACAAGTACTGAGTTTTCCAGGCACTGTTCTTTCTAGGTGCCAGTAATAGAGTAGTGAAAAATTTGCTTTGCTTTTTTTCACTTAACATTTTACCTTCTTATTTCTTCATACATGAATTGAATGTACATATCATCCTTCATACATTTTGAGTATTCTTGTCTTATTTACTGATTTATATGCATTCTTTTGGGTTTTCTTTTTGTCTTCTTAATATACAGGAGTTCTTTATATATACTAAATATTAAATTTGCCCATTTTATATATTATAAATATTTTTTCTCCTGTCCATAGGTTGTCTTTTCTCTTTGATTGTGGTATCTCTTTTTTGTTCAAAGGTTTTAAAATTTGAATGAAGTTTAAAATTTCATTTTAGGCCGGGTGTGGTGGCTCATGCCTGTAATCCTAGCACTCTAGGAGGCCAAGGCAGGCGGATTGCTCAAGGTCAGGAGTTCAAAACCAGCCTGAGCAAGAGCGAGACCCTGTCTCTACTATAAATAGAAACAATTAATTGGCCAACTAATATATATAGAAAAAATTAGCCAGGGATGGTGGCACATGCCTGTAGTCCCAGCTACTCGGGAAGCTGAGGCAGTAGGATTGCTTGAGCCCAGGAGTTTGAGGTTGCTGTGAGCTAGGCTGATGCCATGGCACTCACTCTAGCCTGGGCAACAGAGTGAGACTCTGTCTCAAAAAAAAAAAAAAAAATTCATTTTAAACCCACAATGCCTCTGGAATTTGTGTATATAGCACAAGGTGTAATTTTTTTTCCATATGAACAGCCAATTGGCCTAGCTTCATTTACTAAGTGATAGTGTCTGATTTGTAATGCTCTGTCATAGACCAAATACCCATATATGCATGGTTCTATTTCTCAGCTTTCTTTTCTGTTCCACTGATCTATTTATTTTCCCTTATACTGTACCATTTTAATTACCATAGTTTCATAAAAAATCTTACTATCTGGAGTGGCAAGTCCCCCAACTCCTTATTCTTTAAAAGTGTCTTTCCCCCTTCACCATTTTAAATGACTTTTAGAATCACCCTGTCAAGTTCTTTGATAAGACTAGTTGTGGTTTTGACTTGAACAGCATCATGTTTATAGATTAATTTATGAAGAGTGAGCTAGGTGTGGTGTCCTACACCTGTAATCCCAACACTGGGAGGCCAAGCAAGAGAATCACTTGAGGCCAAGAGTTCAAGATCATCCTGAGCAACACAGAGTGCAGTGGTGGGATCATAGCTCACTGAGAACCTGGAACTCCTGGGCTCAAGCAATCCTCCCACCTTGGCCTCTCAAAGCACTGGGATTACAGGCATGAACCACTGTGCTCTGACTCTTTTTCATTCTTAATATTTTTTATCTGTGCCTTTCCCCACCCCCCAAAAACAATCTTACTAGGGTTTATTTCATTACTTTTTACATAGATTCATCTTTCAGTTTGTTGGTGCTCTCTACTGTTTATTACCAGTTTCATTATTGTATTCTCTTTGTTATTTTCTTCTTTCTACTTTTTCAATATTACTCTTGATTTTTCTAATTTTTGAAATGTACTTCAATCTGTTTTACAATATATTCATTTAAGATTATAAATCATGTACTCCTATAGATGCAGTTTTAACATGTGGTCTTTTCAATATTATTAAGGTTTAAATACTGTATAATTTCCATTATGATTTTTACTTTGACCAATGAGTTATTTATTTATTTATTCCAGCATATTGTGGGGGTACAAATGTTAAGTATATTGCCCTTACCCCCCCACACCCCAAACCAATGAGTTATTTAGAAGTATGTATGTGAGGGGTTGGTTGGCTACTGTTTTGTTTAGGGACTTCTAATTTATTCCATTGTTGTCAAAGAATGTTATCTATGTGACCCTGGGTCTTTGGTATTCTTTTTCAATAACAATTTTAATTTTTTTCATAGAGTCTTTGATGTCTAACAAAAGACTTTACCAAGCTTTCTTATAGTTAGCACTTGCCCAGAATATATTTTTCCATCACTTTCTTATTTAATTTTAAATTTATAATTATGAAATATTATAACCATTCAGAAAATACAGTACTAATGACATCTATGTACCAATCACAGAGATTAAATAGATGTTTGTATCTTGCCCAAGGGAACAGATTTTCAATGTTAAATTCATAGAAAAGAGATAGAACTTGCAAAAAGGCTACTGGATTCACAAGAAAGACCAAAATCAATAGAGTGATTTTCACAATGAAATGACAAGACAATTAATAAAAGTTCTTATATGATATAGATCTAAGGGGACAAGGAAGACATTCTTAAGGTTATACATTAACCTAAAAATAATACTTTATTGTATCCATTCTAAGGTGTCACTTATTATAAGATGCATTCCAGTGCCAAGGATGTTTATTTTTTTCTTATTTTTTATTTTTTTTTATATTTTTAGAGACAGAGTCTCACTTTGTTGCCTAGGCTAGAGTGAGTGCCGTGGCATCAGCCTAGGTCACAGCAACCTCAATCTCCTGGGCTCAAGCAATCCTACTGCCTCAGCCTCCCAAGTAGCTGGGACTACAGGCATGTGCCACCATGCCTGGCTAATTTTTTTTTTTTTGTATGTGTATTTTTAGTTGGTCAATTAATTTCTTTCTATTTTTAGTAGAGACAGGGTCTTGCTCTTGCTCAGGCTGGTTTTGAACTCCTGACCTCGAGCAATCCTCCCACCTCGGCCTCCCAGAGTGCTAGGTTACAGGCGTGAGCCACCACGCCCGGCCTAGGATGTTTGAATATGAAAAAAAATGCTGTGATATCAATGAAATAGGGCACTAGCAGAAGTTGGCGCTGCAACTATTAATAATCTGTCGTAGTACACTGCTAACTTTTGTGATGGACTAAAAAAAAGAGAACAGATGATGCCTCCCTTAGGGAATCACAGTCAACTCTGATACCTAGCACAATATGTAAATGGAGGACTCGGCTTCATTGGATTAGGTAAAAGAGAATTACTCTAAGTCACATATGAATTATTAATAATAGTTTTCAAAGACACACAATACATTTAGCATTAAAACTTTGTTTAATATAATTCATCTTACTTTGGTGATTCCTAAGGTCCTATAGAATTCTTCAGAATTTAAGATTCACCTGTATTAATAGTAATTATAGACTGTAACAATAACTACCGTTCACTAAGATCCTACTAAGTCCCAAATACTGTGCTTGGGTACTTTTTAAATATATTACTTAACTTGATATTAACAATTCTACAAGTAAATGGCATGATGCCCAACCC
Source organism: Microcebus murinus (assembly GCF_040939455.1). NCBI lineage: Eukaryota > Metazoa > Chordata > Mammalia > Primates > Cheirogaleidae > Microcebus > Microcebus murinus. The sequence goes on along the minus strand of NC_134105.1, from coordinate 39,247,231 downwards.
AGAAATAAAGAAAATAGGGCTCAGAGTTGAATAGATGACTTGCCAAAAGTCACAAAGCTAGTAAGTGGCAGAATCCAGATTTGAATTTCATTTCATGTATGCTCTTGTTCTTGCCTCTACCCCATATTGCCTCTTTAATGTGGTCACTTCTCCATTTTGCAGATATTACCTCAAAATCTCAATATTTTGCTTTTCAGTAGTATGTGGGGGTAGGAATCAGACCACATGACTCAACCAACATTTTATTTTTTTCATCAAGAAAAGGGCACCATCTAGTGGCACAAGCTTTGTAACCAACACAGTCAAAGGAAGTTTTTCACTTTTCTGCTTTCCTCCGCTGGTTTTATACTACCTTGCAACAACTGGGGTGTCTGCATTAGCTCTTGTTGTAAAGAGGAATGGAAGCCTGGTAACATTAGAGACTGAACACCATTTTTGAATGAGACAGAACAAAATTCAATACCAGACTCACCATTTCCCTGTGACCTTGGTAAGTTACTAACAGTAGTCTGGTCCCTCATTTGCCTGACAGGGCTATCATGGGAATACATGTGAAAATCATCTAGCACATGCCTGATTGAGCTTCCATCAAGGTTCCTTAGCCCCTTTCCTTCTCTTTTTATGTTGGATGTTTTACTTTGTTTTTTAGAAAACATATACCACTGCCTTATATTGTGTTTAAAATAAATAATTTCCATAGTTCTTTTGTATGCAAACCATAGTAAAGGCAAATTTCCCAACATTTATTTACTGATTATTATTCTTATAAATACTCAAAAATGCTTATTGCTAATTTTGTATGCCTATTTATTATGTGCCAGGCAATTGTGACAGTGGATAAGAGCTTACTATCAAGTAGGTAGAACAGACAAGTTAACATGTAATACTATGCAACAAGTACTTTCATGACTATAAGTAATAACCGTAAAAAGGTAGAGGAAGGGGGAGAACCAAACCTGTTGGAGGGATGTGAATCAGAAAGGGTTACATTGGAAAAGTCTCTTAAGAGATAAGTTCACCAGATAGGGAATACAGAACTTTCATGACATAAGAAAAAATAAGATTGAAGAAATGAGGAATGAAGACCACAGTGAGGGAACAGGAAGAAGTATAGTGTGATTGGAAAACAAGATGGGATGGGCTGAGGGAGGAGCAGGATCAGTGTACAGTCGATGATAGTTCATTAAGCTAACATGTAACCTAGATGATAAGTGTATTGTCTATCATCACTGTCATCTTCATCATCGTCGTCAACATCAGCATCTTTAGCAGTTATTATACCATTTCCTATACATACATAATTGCTAAGCCTCACAACAACCCTACAAGTTATATCACTATATCAGAGGTTAAAAAATTTGCCCAGTATCACAGTGTCTGACAGGGGTGGAGCTAAGTGAGAGTCAGCCTCAGATCTCTCTGATTCTTTCTACATCAGTGGTCCCAAACTTGGCTGCACAACACAATTACCTGAAGAATCTGTTTAAAAATAAAGGTTTCAGAATACTATTCTAAAACAGCATGTCTAGAAGGTAGGACTTAGAACCTGTATTATAAATAAATTCTCCAGATGTTTCTTGAATAGAAAGCCAAATGACAGTCTAACTTCTTGAAAATATCTCAAAGCCTCTTAAAATACACACGCACACACTACTAATAGGTTGTATCTATGTGTCAGGTACCTAATGTTCACAAAATTCTGCAAGAAGGGCATTATAATCCCCACTTTAACGATAAGAAAACTGAAGCTCAAGAAGCTTATAAGTAGCTTTTCTCTTCCAGTCAACAAAGCAAAGGGTAAAAATGGGATTCAAACACAGGTATTTCTGGTTCTTCTCTGTCACGCTTTGCGCTGGGGCAGAATTCTAAGAATGACCCTTGCCCTTGTCTAATCTCCTCCCCTTTAAGTGTGGGTAGAAATTATGAATCTGATATCACTGGAAAGATTATGTTACATTAAATGGCAAGAGGGAGATTATCTGGTGGACCTAATCTACTCACATGAAGCCTTTTAAAAGCAGAGCAAAGTCAGACATTCTGACTTGAACATGGAAGGGGGCACATGACCAAGAATACGTGCAGCCTCTAGAAGTTGAGAGCAGACCACAATTACAGCCAGCAAAAAAACAGGGCTTAGTTCTACAACCATAAGAAACTGAATTCTGCCAACAACCCAAATGAGCCTGGAAGAGGAATCTTCCTCAAGAGTCTTCAGACAAGAGCACAGCCCAGCCAACTTTTAGATTTCAGCCATGTGAGACCCTAAGCATAGAACCGAATTGAGATGTCTGACCTATAAACTGTGAGATAATAAATGGGTGTTTTTGCATGTGTGGTAAAACATACTAACATAAAATTTTCCATTTTAACCATTTTTAAATGTACAGTCCAGTGGCATCAAATACATTCACATTTTTGTGCAACCATCATCACCATCCATCCCCAGAACTTTTTCATCTTCCCCAACTGAAACTCCATACCCATTAAACACTAAGTCCCCATTCCCCCACCCCCAACCCTGGAAACCACCATTCTACTTTCTATCTCTATGAACATGACTAGTCTAGGTATCTCACGTAAGTGGAATCATACACTATTTGTACTTTTGTGACTGGCTTATTTCACTTAGCATAATATCCTCAAAGTTCATCCATGCTGTAGCCTGTGTAGAGGAGCCTTCCTTTTTAAGGATGAATAATATTCCATTGTACGTATATACCACATTTTGTTTATCCATTCATCTATGAATGGACATTTGGATTCCTTCCATCTCTTGGCTACTGTGAATAAGCCTCCTTATTCATGAACATGGATACACAAATATCTATTCCAGTCCCTGCTTCTAATTCTTTTGGAGATAATATATACATATTTTTGTTGTTGAGACAGAGTCTCACTCTGTTGCCCTGGCTAGAGTGCCGTGGTGTCAGCCTAGCTCACAGCAACCTCAAATTCCTGGACTCAAGCGATCCTCCTGCCTCAGCCTCCCGAGTAGCTGGGACTACAGGCATGCGCCACCATGCCCAGCTAATTTTTCCTATTTTTGGTAGAGACAGGGTCTCACTCTTCCTCAGGCTGGTCTTGAACTCCTGAGCTCAAACGATCCAAATGCCTTGGCCTCCCATTGTGCTAGGATTACAGGCATGAGCCACCATACCCGGCCACTTATGTTTTTATGAAAAGAATTCATTAAGAAAATAATCAAGCAGCCATTTTGCCTATTTGAACTGTACCACTGGGTAACCAAATAATAGATGAAGAGAAGTGTCTCCTTATAAAATTATTTCTGATAAAAAATTAAAACAAAATGATAGAGTATCATCATTTTGCAACTCTCAATTAGTTAATGGGTATAGGTACTGTGTATCAACAGCTGTTAATATCAATAAAGCAAAACTAGACACTATGTGCTTCCTGCTAGAAGAATATACCACCACCTACACAGTCTTACCAAAGAGATCAAACCTGAGGCTGATCCAGTCTCTGGATCCAACTGCCAATTTGCAGCAAAAACAGGACAAAAGAACATACTGAATTGCACCAGTATACAATCAGTAAAATCTACACTACGGCAAACTCCTAGAGGTCAAAGGGTCTGGATTCTTCCACAAACAAATCATAAACAAAAGACATCAAGCTAAAAAAAATAAGATAAAACTATAGAATTTAGGGATGTACATTTGGGTGATCAAATTATAAAGAATGCAAGGAACAATCACTATAATAGGAATGGTTACCTGTAATTTAACTGGGGACATGGAGAAGCTTCAGGGGCAGCTGGCAAAATTCTATTTGTTAACCTGGGTGGTACTTACAAGGGTCGATAATTAATTAAGCTATATTTAAAAGCAAAAACAAAAACAAACAGACAAAACCAGTGCATTAACTGTAACAATGCAAGAGTGACCCAAATCCAGATTGAATCCAACTAAAGTGCCAATGTCTCACTATTAAACCTATTTCAAGCCAAAAAAGCAGTCAAACACCAGACCGAGTCATGACTGAGGTCAACAGCAAGTGCTTAGAAAAGCAATTAGACTGAACAGACAAAAGAAAAGAGAAAGGCAAAAAATTTTAAACTTAAGTTGAATTTTTAAAAATCTTTATGCTACCACATATATGCCATCTGTTTAAAACAAGCCTGTCTCATTTCCATCCTATATATCTGCCATGCTTACTCTTATCTCAGTGCCAGAATTTTTCCATTATAATTTGTTTCCTTTCTCGGAGTTATTTCCCAATTGTACCAAGAACTGCTAATGAAGGTAACAATATGTTTACCAAATACATTCACATCTTCAAAAGCAGGGATGCAGAAAAAAAGATGGCAGAAAGAAAGCAAGGTCCTGAAGAAGAAAAGGCTCCTAGAAGCTGATTTATCTAGTTACCACAGAGGCCCACCCTTCTTTAGAAACAATAGAGTATTAGAACTGTATCCAGAGCCATGGGCTCTTTCTGGCCTTCACTTGTGTGGACAATGGTGGAAACTGAATGAGCAACTAAAAGCAGCATGAAGCCATAGGCCTGCCATGCCCAATAAGGTAGCCACTAGCCACATGTGGCTCTTGAGCCTTTCCCTCAAGTGCAGCTAGTCTGAACTGAGATGTGCCCTTATCATAAAAGACACATTGGATTTTGAAGACTTAGTATGAAAAAAAGAATAAAATATTTTAACAGTTTTTATTGACTGCATGTTAAAATAATATTTTAGATACATTGGCATAGACAAAACACTAATTTTGCCTGTTTCTTTTTATTTTTTTAAATGTGGCTACTAGAAAATTTTAAATTATATAGGGGGCTCCCATTATATTTCCACTGGACAGTACTGCTATATATACCATGATTAAATAGTGCTAAACAGGAAAAACAAAGCAGCTAATACTGGGGATTTTTCAATTTTACCTACTGTTGTTGTACCACCAACACTTTAACTCATTTAATTTCCAGCCGCTATCTCTAGTATGTAAAACGGGTTAAAAAATATCAGCAGGTACATTAAGTGATGGATAAAACATTAAAACATGGTCCAAAATAATTGAGTTCTAGTCCTGGTTCTGATACAAACTAGCAGTGACTTGGAGAAATCACTTTTCCTCTTTGAGATTTAGTTGCCTGCCCCAACAATTAAGGAAGCTAAACTAAATCTAGACTTCTATGATTCCATCAAAATGCAATTTTTTTTCTTTCTGCCAAAATTGGTTTTCATAAAAATGAATAAATACTCACTCTGAGTCTAACACATCCTCTTCGAGAGCCTCTCATCATTTTGTCCTTGGACTAAAAGAAAAACAAAACATTCAATGAATAAAATAGTATCAGACTGATAAATTCTTTTTAGAATCATCTAGGGATAAAAAGACAAGATTTAGAGTAATATCCATCCCTTCTGCCCACTCCCCTTTTGAAAGAAATCACTTATAGATAGAGAAATTAAAAGGTTTTAAATGAAAATGGATTATGGTCCATACAAATTAATGTAATCACAGAATTTTGTACTTACCTTTAATGTAACTATAATTTTCTCATGCCCAGTGTTTCTCATATTATTGAGTCAGAGAATCACCTAGAAGGCTGAGAATCACCTGGAGGTTTAAAAATTGTTCCCAGATGATTCTGACAAAGGCAAGTAGAGGACCACATTATGAGAACATTGCTTTAGCTTTACCTCTTTGCAATTTCCCAAATGGAATTTTTTGCCTCTGTGATTTCTCATCCAGTATTCCTCAGTTTGGAATATCCTTGACCCAGATTTTCTGCTTTCCTATCACTTTAAGCACCTTAGCTCTGTCTGATTTACATATATCAGCCTAGACAAAATATTAATTTTGCCTACCCTGGGCTTCCAGAGTCTCCTGTGTGTTCCTTCGTCATGGCATGAGCCATCCTGTGTCATAATGGCTGGTTTTCTTGCCTGACTCATCCACAAGACTGCACATTCCTAAGGGGGTACAAATTATACCTGACTTATCTTATGCTTCAGAACAGTGTTTGGTACACATTAGGTGCTCAAAAAAAATTTTAGTGATGAAACACTGCTTACCCTGTCTGTCTCCCTCACTAGAGGGCTATGTTATGCATAAGAAGCACATAAATATTCCTAAAACTAAATCACCCATGAGTTTTAGTAAGACCTCAAATAATCAAAGTGTAACAAATATTTAATACTTGAACAACTGGTATTTTTCTGTACTCCTGTACTTCTGTACTTTCTGTACTATGTGAGAAAGAAGCAAAACAAAACAATGTCATAGGATTATGTTTTAAAAACAATTGTCCCACTTGAAACCACTGATGCCCTAAATCCAAAGTCCTGAGCCATAGGAACTCATGCTCACAAGTGATTATTGAAGTGCTAAAGAGAGTATTCCCTTCATATTACTTGTAAATACAAGAGAAGGATTCACACATTTTTTAAAAAATTTCCCAATATCAAGCAAATTCAAAAAGAGTTCTTTACTAATAAATAACACAATGAAAGAAAACATAGTTAACAAAATACTCCTTAAGCATTTAGTAGCCCTAATGCTTATCCTCCGAAATGCTTTCCCTCCAAAAGTATAAAGGCAATATTCAAAAATAATAATTAGATTTGAAAACACCCAATGAAGTTAGAATGCAAAGTTAACTTGTTGAACAAGGTAAGAACCAATATACTCATTCTTGATCCTCTTCGACCATAACACAATTCTTAAAATAAAATTATAGTAAACAGAAAAAGGGTGAGACAGGCCCCAAGGATGGTGCCACTGTTAGGATTATAAATTAGAAGACACTGAAAGATATAACTGAAAATAATTAAAACAAATATAACTAAGAAATAAACAAATCTAGAATGTAGGACATTCTACAAAATAATTGGTTTAGACTCTTGCAAAATGTCATTAAAAAAAAAGATTAGCATTTGAACAATTGTAGCACAGAGCAAAAATAAGTGGTATAGGAATACAGGAACAAAGTGTTGTGAACTACAGAAGGCTCCCTGCCATGGAAGAAGATCAGGGAAACAATACTGAAATGACCAGGTTTCATGTTTCAATCTGGGACTTTAAAAACAAAAGGAAGAAGAAAGGGAAGGTATGCTGGGGGGGGGGGGGGCATTCCAAGCCAAGGCAACAACAGATGCAGAAAACTTCATTTCCAGTCTCCTAATTTTGTAGGAGAGTAGACTTATATATAGATCAGGACACAAAGTACAAAGAGGAAGTTAGAGATCAGGCTGAAAAGATTACAGGGACCAGATCCTGAGGGGTCTGAAAAAAATACGGCAGAGTTAAGGAAATTCAACTTTATTCAATAGTTAATGGTGGGCTTCTGAAGGCTTACAAGGAGGGAAACAACCTTCTCCAAAGTGTGTTTTAGAAAACTAACACGGTTAATATGAGGATTTGGTGGGGAAAAGGATAATGGCAACATTAGTAATAACAGTAGTAGTAGTAGCAGCAGCAGCTTCTCACAAATTGACCCCTCTATGTGACAAGCACTTTATATACAATAAACCTCACAAGAAGTTTGGTAAGCGTTACATGGTAAGCCTTATCCACATACTATAAATGAAAGTGAGGCTAGGGAGATCAAGTTAATTACCCAATGTTACATATGTAAAATGTAGCAGAGTTTCATAATTTGGAATGGCTGTTCTGCCAATCATTCCTCCAGACTTTATCTGTGCTCTAATAGCCTCGAATCCGCCTCCTCCACAATAGCACAGAGCCCTCTCCCTCATTCTCTCCCCACTTAGCAATATTATGAGGCTGAAGGGAAGCTGGTGTGACTATGTCCTCCGCAAGGCAGGACAGAGTCCTTTCCCAGGAATGTTTCAACTGGGGCTAAGGGAAGTGTGCCTTCCTATCTGCTCTTAAAGCTGTGAGATACAGATGCCACTAGTCATGTGCCTTTTATGTGAAGAAAGCAATAAATAAAGCCTGTACAGCAAGAGAAGCAGAGAGGCGGGAAGAAAAATCCTAGCTGCCCGTGATCTTCCACTACACTCTGGTCTGAAGCAAACCTACCAAAGCCAGTGCCATTCACCAAATGTGAGGTTATTTTTGATGAATCATAGTCGCTTCTGGTGATGAGAGAAAGGTAACTGACATAACCCCACCCCAGCAATCTTCCTACCAGGTGTTATCTTACCAATGTTCTGAAACCTGCTAACAAATGTACTTTTTAGAAAATTATTAGGTTATTAATTATGGAATGTCCCATTTCCTTAAGTACTAAATTTGACAGTTGATATCTCTGACATTTCACTTTGACACTTCTTGGTTGTTTGTTTTTCAAAATATCAATGAAGTGTTTGGGAAGGATGTGGCTAATGAACACACAGTACATCGATGCTTTGAGACATTCCCTTCTGGTGAATTTAATCTTCAAAATGAGTCACGTGTGTGACCTGAGACCAAGGTGAATAATGATGAGCTGAAAGCTGTAGTGGAAAGTGAATTCATCTCAACCTATGCGTGAATTAGCAGCAAGGTTTGATATTACTATTCCAACAATATTGAACCATTCAAAACAAATGAGCAAGGTAAAGAAGCTGGATAGATGGGTACCGCATGAATTTAAAAAGCATCAGAAGAGAAATTGTCTCGAAGCTTGCTTTTCTTTGCTGTCACGACCTAGTAACTCCTATCTCCCTGAAATGTATGAAACCAAACTGTAATCCAACCACAGAGAGACCACTTGCTCAAGGATTCTTGGGCATGGCTCTCCCAGCCACAGTCACACATACTTGGCTCAGAATAAACCCATTTAATCCTTTGTACTCGCGTGCTTTTTTTCTCCATTCCTTTATTCTACTCGGGATTTCATTTTTTAAATACCCCAGATTTTACAAAGCGTGGCAGTAGAATAAAAAACTGGAGCTTCTTTTCATACAAACTTATTTATTTGGATCTTTTTATACTTCAAATTATTGATACATTCAAAGAGTAGTTTTAATCTCTATAATTTTTGATAACCGTGTCGAGTCACACTTGACATCCGAGTGCAAAGGGTTAAATTATTTTCCAGAGTTTGGGTTCTTTTCTGTTGACAGATGATACACGAATTCATGAAGCATTCTATATTTTTAAAAATAAAGTAAAAAAAAAGAGAAGGATCTCAAATCAACAACCTAATCTTCTACTTTAAGAAAGTATACAAGGCCAGGCGAGGTGGCTCACTCCTGTAATCCTAGCTCTCTGGGAGGCCGAGGCGGGCGGATTGCTCAAGGTCAGGAGTTCGAAACCAGCCTGAGCAACAGCGAGACCCCGTCTCTACTATAAACAGAAAGAAATTAATTGGCCAACTAATATATATATAGAAAAAATCAGCTGGGCATGGTGGCGCATGCCTGTAGTCCCAGCTACTCGGGAGGCTGAGGCAGCAGAATCGCTTGAGCCCAGGAGTTTGAGGTTGCTGTGAGCTAGGCTGACGCCATGGCACTCACTCCTGGGTAACAAAGTGAGACTCTGTCTCAAAAAAAAAAAAAAAAGAAAGAAAGAAAGTACACAAAGTATAAAGATGCTAAAGGATTAATGAAAAAGGAAAGAAAAGAAACTACGCAAAGTACAACGCAAAGTACAGCAACTAAACCTAAAGCAAGCAGAACAAAGGAAAAAAAGATTAGAGAATAAAAGCAGAAAACAGAAAAATAGAGAAAAACAACTAAACTAAAAGTTGGTCCTTTAAAAAAATCAACAAATTTGACAAATCTTTAGCTAGACTGACCAAAGTGCTAAAATCAGGAATGAAAAGGGAGACATCATTACTATAATCTTAGAGAATTTAAAAGATTCTAGATTGGCAGGGTACAGTGGCTCACACCTGTTGTAATCCTAGCACTCTGGGAGGGCAAGGCGGGAGGATCGCTCAAGGTCAGGAGTTTGAAATCAGCCTGAGCAAGAGCAAGACACCCGCCTCTACTAAAAATAGAAAAAATTTAATTGGCCAACTAAAAATATATAGAAAAAAATTAGCCAGGCATGGTGGCGCATGCCTGTGGTCCCAGCTACTCGGGAGGCTGAGGCAGAAGGATTGCTTGAGCCCAGGAGTTTGAGGTTGCTGTAAGCTAGGCTGATGCCACGGCACTCTAGCCCAGGCAACAGAGTGAGACTCAGTCTCAAAAAAAAAAAGATTCTAAGGGAATACAATAAACAACAAATTAGACAACCTAGATAACAGGAACAAATTCTAAGAAAGATACAAACTGCCAAAACTGACTAAAGAAAAAACAGAAAATCTGAATAGACCTATGACAAGCAAAAAATATTTAATTAGTAATGAAAAAAACTTCTCACAAAGGAAATCCCAGGCCCAGATGGTAAAATTCTATCAAATCCTTAAAGAATTAAAAATAATCCTCTACAATCTCTTCCAAAATATAGAAGAGAGTACACATCCCCATTTTTCTATAAAGCTAGTATTATTCCAATACCAAAACCATACAAAGATATCAGAGGGAAAAACCAATGTCTATTATGAATATAGATGCAAAATTCTCAACAAAATACTAGCCAACCTAATCCAGCAACATATAAAGTGGATCATACACTATAACTACGTGGAATTTATCCCAAGAATACAAGGTTGGGTCAACATACAAAAATCAATCAATATTAATAAGGAACAAAAATCATGTAATCATCTTAAAAGACACAGAAAAGGCACTTGAAAAAAAAATCTAACACCCTTTTCATGATAAAACCACTCAACCAACTAGGGATAGAAAGGAACTTCTTCAACCTGATAAAGACATCTATGGGCCGGGCGCTGTGGCTCACGCCTGTAATCCTAGCTCTTGGGAGGCCGAGGCGGGCGGATTGCTCAAGGTCAGGAGTTCAAAACCAGCCTGAGCAAGAGTGAGACCCCGTCTCTACTATAAATACAAAGAAATTAATTGGCCAACTGATATATATATACAAAAAATTAGCCGGGCATGGTGGCGCATGCCTGTAGTCCCAGCTACCCGGGAGGCTGAGGCAGAAGGATCACTCGAGCCCAGGAGTTTGAGGTTGCTGTGAGCTAGGCTGACGCCACGGCACTCACTCTAGCCTGGGCAACAAAGTGAGACTCTGTCTCAAAAAAAAAAAAAAGACATCTATGAAAAACCCACAAGAAACCTCATACCTAATGATGAAAGTCTAAAAGCTTTATACTTAAGAGCAGGAACAAGACAAGGATATTCTCTCTTGCTGTGCCTACTCCTGCTAAGACCATCTAATAGGGAAAGAATAGTCTTTCCAACAAATGATGCTAAAACAAGTGGACATAACCATATGCAAAAGAAAGAAGATGGAGCCCTATCCTATACCATATAAAAAAGTTAACTCAAAATGGATTGGCCGGGCGCGGTGGCTCACGCCTGTAATCCTAGCTCTCTGGGAGGCCGAGGCGGGCGGATTGCTCGAGGTCAGGAGTTCGAAACCAGCCTGAGCAAGAGTGAGACCCCGTCTCTACTATAAATAGAAAGAAATTAATTGGCCAACTAATATATATATACAAAAAATTAGCCGGGCATGGTGGCGAATGCCTGTAGTCCCAGCTACTTGGGAGGCTGAGGCAGGAGGATTGCTTGAGCCAGGAGTTTGAGGTTGCTGTGAGCTAGACTGACGCCACGGCACTCACTCTAGCCTGGGCAATAAAGTGAGACTCTGTCTCAAAAAAAAAAAAAAAATGGATCAAAGATCTAAATTATATAAAAGCTGAAACTATTAAACTTTTAGAAAAAAAGACAGGTATAAATCTTTATTACCTTGGGTTAGGCAATGGTTTGTTAGATATCACACCAAAAGTACAAATAACAAAAGAAAAATTAATAAATTGGATATCATCAAAATTAAAAACATTTGTGCTTTCAAAGGGCACTACCAAAGAAGTAAAAAGACAAATCACGGAATGGGAGAAAATTTGCAAATCATGTATCTGGTAAGGGTCTAGAATACATAAAGAACTCTTATAATTTAACAATAAAAAGACAAACCAATTTTTACACTGGCAAAGGATTTAAATAGCTATTTCACCTAAGAAAACCAAATTAACGAGATAATTTCCCCAGGTGAAAAGTATTAAGAAAATAAAGCAGAAAGATTGTCTTAGTCCATTTTGTGCTACTGTAACAGAATACCTGAGTCTGAGTAATTTATAACAAACAGAAATTTATTTTCTTACAGTTGTAAAGGCTGGGAAGTCCAAGATCAAGGCACCAGCATCTGCTGAGGGCCTTCTTGCCTGCATCATCGCAAGGCAGAAGGGCAAAGAGTGCAAAAGAGTGAGCCCTTTTTGTAATGGCATTAATCAATTCATGAGGACAGTACCCGCATAACCTAAACACCTCTCATTAGGCCCCAATTCCCAACACTGTTGCATTGGGGATTAAGTTTTCAACACATGAATTCTGGGGGACACATTCAAGCCACAGCACTGATGATTAGAAAATTACTACCGGGGAAAGGAGTTGTACTTTAACTTAAGTGGTTTGAAAAAATTCTTTGAGGAGTTGATACTGAGCTGAGATTTAAATCAGAGGACCCAGCCATGTAAACAATCTGGGGGAAAAGTTCCAGGCAGAGGGAACAGCAGAAAACTACTCATTAGTAGACTAGCTCTCCTATTCTCAGCAAAAGCTATTTCCACATTCCCACCATACACAAGCCCTCCAGCACATCTCCAATTGGCTTTCTCACAGGAATTTCAAACTCAATGTGATCCTGTCTCTCCTTCCATCCAACCAATCAAAGTTCCCTCATTTCTGTCCCTTAAAAATCTCTCAAATCTTCCTAACCCAATCTCTATCAACCACTCCACTCCAGACCTCTACAATCCATCCCCTATATTGTATCACATCTTCTTCTTTGTTTTTTAAGAGATGGGATCTTGCTCTGCTGCCCATGCTAGAGGGCAATGACACAATCACAGCTCTCACTGCAGCCTCAGACTTCTGGGGCTCAATTGATCCTCCTGTCTCAGCCTCCCAAGTAGCTAGAATTACAGCTCTTGTTCTCTCACCATGTAGTGCCCTCAGCTATATTATGAAGCAGCAAGAAGGCCCTCACCAGAAGCTGAGTAGATGCTGATGCTATGCTCTTCCTGCCTCCAGAACTGTGAGCCAAAATAAACTTCTTTTGCTTATAAATTATCCATCTGTGGTATTCTATCATAGCAACAACAACAACAACAAAAAAACTGACCTAAGGCATAAAACTTCCACAGATTTCTCAGTGTTCCCTTAAAAAGCCCTAGAGCTCTAGCAACATTTCCACATACCATAAGGATTAGATCTTTTGTTTTCCTCTGTTCTGAAAGGATAATAAAAACTTGTCTTATTTCCCAGAGAAGTCTGAAAGGTCATAGTCTGGAGTAAGTAGTTCCCTTAGGCTAAGCCCCCAAGGTGCCAGGAAAGGGGGTACAGCTACCTTCCTAGGTATTTGCATGTAAAAAGAAATGAAGCTCCAGAACTTGGCCTGCTGGAGAGATTTTATTTATAGAGCAAAGGGTTGGAGTTAGGATTTAGGCTTATTACCTTTCCTAACTGACCCTTTCAGGAGGGGAGGAGGATAGTTGCCTCTTTCCCCTTCATAAACAGAGAAAAATCATTTTTCCTCATCCTTCACCTACAGAGTATCTGGCTACATATGTAGTACAACTGACCCAGCTCTTATAGCACTGCCCTGAGAGTAAGGACTAGGGCAAATGTGGGCCAGCCAACACACTTCTTATGTGAAATTTGTCTCTGATCCAGTATACCTTGTGTGCATTCAGGATAAAATTAATAAAGATGAATATTAAAAGCCTGCCAAATACTTAAAGCTATAATTAAACAATTCTGAAATTGCTTATTTAATGTTCATTACTCCTGCTGGCCTATAAATTCTAAAATGACCTAGTATACAGTGAAGATTCAAAAAATATTTGTTGATGTTCCTGAATGTTGCTGTAAAAAGAAAAAAAAAATATATTTGTTGAATGAACAAAGGATACATGTAAGTGCAGACGGCCATTTAAAATTTCATTAATATAGCCTATAACCTTACATACTATGTCTCAATAGACAGTAATCTGATGAAGCTTCTATTATTATTTTGATGATGTTGGTCAGAAAACTAAAATAAAACTGTTAAATTAGCTCCTCAAGGACAAATTAAATTGCATTGCTTTTAGTCTGTTAAACTAAGTCTGTTAAGTCTGGCTCAAAGAAAATGAAACTTTGACACCTATGCTACCTACCATCTTTATACCTGCTTGACATTTATCTTTTTTAAAAGTCAGTGCTTTTTCTCCCAAAGAAACTTTTAAGGGTTTCCAGCAGCATGAGGACATTTCGGGTTACTAAGTGCCCACAAGGCAGTAACCAGTGAAGGCTCTCTAGAACTGTGGTCCCCAACCCCAGTCCATGGAAAAACTGTCTTCCATGAAACCAGTCCCTGGTGCCAAAAAGGCTGGGGACTGCTGAGAGTCTAGAACATTAAATGCTATCAGGATGACTGAGGAGTCTGTACCTTCTCAAATAGAGACTATAGGAGTATTATTGCTATCATTTCCTATTTTGTAATTGTTGTATGTAATATACCTGTGTGGAATTTGGGCAAGTAATATTATTTTTTGAGGTATAATTTCATTCAGTAAAATACGAAAAAAAATATTTTTAGTGTATTATGGGGGTACAAGTGTTAAGGTTACATATATTGCCCATGCCCCCCTCCCCCCTCAAGTAAGAGCTTCAAGCGTGTCCATCCCCTAAATGTTGTACATCTTACTTGTTTGGTTAAAAATATAAAAATTTTAAGTGTATAGTTAGATGAGTCTTGACATTTGTGTACTGCCTTCTTACCAATATCTCAATCAAAATATAAAGCATTGCCATCTTCCTGCAATATTCCCTCCTGTTTCTTTCCTCTCTGTCCCACACCCTAGAGCCCTACTCTCATGACTTCTATCTTTACAGGTCAGTTTGCCTGACAGATTGCCCTCCTGTGTTCCAGGCGTAGATGGTGCAAGGTGCAACACTACTTAGGAGTGCAACCTCATATGCTCTTGGGAATGAATGAACTAATATGTCTGTTAATGCTGAAGCAGTGTTTACATTTATATGAAAAGGAGCAGACCATTTTGTATTTGTCCACATTTATCGTCCTCTTGTCTTCTACCATCAACTTATTAAATGTTTTATTCTTTGCAAAGTTCTGTGTGTAGCAGGGTGGAGGACTGGGTGGGTGAGTAGCCACAAGGATGAGTCAGAAGCACTGCCATCTGAGAAAAGTGATGAGGCATGCACATAAATTATTATCATATAAGATAGGAATGATGGGTGCCTTAAGAAAGGTAAGATGAAGTGCTATGTATTATTAGTTAATTCAGAAGGAGACCTCACTTATAGGTGTGAGAGATTTGGAGCAAGTCAGATGAGACTCTTGCTTGATCTTTAATGAAAGTTTATTTTAAGCAAAGTAAAATTAACACTCAAATGAAGATTTAAGTGTCTTTATATAACAGGTTTGGGGAGGCATTCTTTGCTTTATAAAAGGATTGTAGAATTAGTTTAAATAGCAAACTAATCTTCCCTAGTGAGTTTTAAATATGTTTGTAGAAAACTTTTCCAGACACATTTGCTTTGTGAATCAGAGTAAATCCATACTTATATTTCCAATTAAATAGATTTTCATTGATGGCACTATATACTGGCACTAAGCTAGATTTTGTGAGTTAATTTGTTAACTTGAGACATTTTTAGGCCAGGCAGGGTGGCTCATGCCTATAAGCCTAACACTCTGGAAGGCTGAGGCGAGAGGATCGCTTGAGGACAGGAGTTCAAGACCAACCTGGGCAAGAGTAAGGCCCTGTCTCTTCTAAAAAAAAAGTAGAAAATATTAAGTGGGCAACTAAAAATAGAAACAAAAAATTAGCCAGGTGTGGTGGCAAGCATCTGTAGCCCCGGCTACTCAGGAGGCTGAGGCAGGATTGCCTAAGCCTAGGAGTTTCAGGTTGCAGTGAGCTAGGCTGACGCCACAGCACTCACTAGCCTGAACAACAAAACAAAACTCTGTCTCAAAAAAAAAAAACAACAAGGCCGGGCGTGGTGGCTCACGCCTGTAATCCTAGCACTTTGGGAGGCCGAGGCGGGCGGATTGCTCAAGGTCAGGAGTTCGAAACCAGCCTGAGCGAGACCCCTTCTCTACCAAAAATAGAAATAAATTAATTGACCAACTAAAAATATATATACAAAAAATTAGCCGGGCATGGTGGCACATGCCTGTAGTCCCAGCTACTCGAGAGGCTGAGGCAGTAGGATCACTGAGCCCCGGAGATTGAGGTTGCTGTGAGCCAGGCTGACGCCACGGCACTCACTCTAGCCTGGGCAACAAAGTGAGACTCTGTCTCAAAAAAAAAAATAAATAAATAAATAAAACAACAAATTTTTTAAAATTTTAAAAATATATTTTTAGGGCCGGGCGCGGTGGCTCACACCTGTAATCCTAGCACTCTGGGAGGCAGAGGCATGCAGATTGCTCAAGGTCAGGAGTTCGAAACCAGCCTGAGCAAGAATGAGACACTGTCTCTACTATAAACAGAAAGAAATTAATTGGTCAACTAATATATACAGAAAAACTTAGCCGGGCATGGTGGTGCATGCCTGTAGTCCCAGCTACTCAGGAGGCTGAGGCACAAGGATTGCCCAGGAGTTTGAGGTTGCTGTGAGCTAGGCTGCCGCCACGGTACTCACTTTAGCCTGGGAAACAAAGCGAGACTGTCTCAAAAAAAAAAAAAAAAAAAAAAAAAATATATATATATATATATATATATATATATATATATATTTAGTACTTAATATATACTAGGATACACTGAACTTAACTTCTAAAAGTTTATAGTCCTGTTGGAGATCTAATTAAGCAGTTACAATTAAGATACAATCAAGCACTTTCATGCTAAGCTTTAATGCTTATATTAGAGATTACTACTAATCTCTAATTGTTTCATAGTAATATTTAAAATGTAATTATAAAAATTTGATTAAAGAAGACTGAAGGTTATCAGAAAGGGGAGAAAAGTTTCCCCTATTTTACTTGGGAGTGTTGAATAACCTGATTCGGGACTCAAGGGGCATATTTCAAGTGAATTGTGTTTGTTGATGAGTGGGATACCCAGGAGAGCAATCTGGGGCCATTCATTCAGCAGATACTTATCTAATACCATACAGGTCCCAAGCATTAACAAGGTTCTGGAAGAGAGGGTGCCAATAATAGTAATATAATACAAAGATAATTAACTTACTGTCTGACAAGGAAAACAGGCATACAAACAACTATATACACAATAACTAGTACAATAGAAAAATCCATAAATTGAAGAGAAAGTTAATAGTACCTGAGTATAGGAGCTGGACTAAGAAAGGGTCAACAGAAGGAACGTGTGACCAAGACGGAGGAAAAACATATGGTTTTGTTTCGGCGCTTGTTTGTTTTTGCTGGGGCTATGTATTATCACTAGAGCAGATTGGGGTGGGTGTGTGTGTAAAGGAAGCAGAGTTGATGGCAGGAGACATGCCCAAAAGAAAGTTCTGTCCTGTGAGAATAGGGTTAGCTTAGGTTTAAAGACAATGATAGCATATTTCTGTTTTGGAAGGGGTGTGAACCTTGTGCTAAGTGATTTACTTATATTTTACAAATGAGGAAACTAAAGTCAGAGAACTTAAATGATGTAGCCAAGGTCACACTGCTAGCAAGTTGGCAGATCTGGAATTCTAAACCTCTCTCTTACTCCACAGTCCATGTTATTTCATTAAATTGAAATTATTTTGTACATTTTAAAAGAAGGATTTCACATGAGTATATCCATAGCGTTAGAAACCAAAATAGAGAATATTTTGAGTTGTTCTTAGTTTGGCTTACTTTGAAACTTATATAGTCATCCCATCTGAAGATATTTTTTATGTGGTACAGTGAAGTTCAGCTAAACTAATAAAATACATCCAGAGTATAACAATTAAGAGGCCCTACTTGACTGTGTTAACCCCTTTGCGAGAAGCAGTTATATATTAAGCAGATTTAAGACTGAAATTCAGCTGAGTAGTTCTAAGTTTTTTTACTTTTATTTTTTTAATTTTTATTTTATTTATTTCTTTTCTTTTTGTCACTGTGTACTTGCAGTCAGCTGCGTAGTTCTCAGTGTGTCCTTACAATTATTTTTTCCTAGGGATTTAAGAAATGGACAGAGCAGGTAGACCACTATGAATTGAAATTATTATAAGCTACTTGCCTGAGAATGCAGGTCATCTCATTGTTGTCATCATACTTCTCTGATTTGGGGATTTTTAAAAAATTAATACTAGCTTTTTTGTTTTGTTTTTGAGACAGAGTTTTACTCGGTCACCCCGGCTACAGTGCAGTGGCATCTGGCATCATCACAGCTCACTGTAACCTCAATCTCCTGGGCTCAAGCAGTCTTCCTGCCTCAGCCTCCCGAGTAGCTAGTTAGGACTAGAGTTGTGTGCCACCTAGCCCAGCTAATTTTTTTATGTTTAATAGAGATATGGTCTTGTTCTTACACAGGCTAGTCTCTAACTCAATCCTGACTTAAGCAATCCACCAGCCTTGGCCTCCCAGAGTGCCAGGATTACAGGAGTGGGCTACTGTGCCAAGCCTAAGCTAGCTTTTTTTTTTTTGAGACAGAGTCTCGCTTTGTTGCCCAGGCTAGAGTGAGTGCCGTGGCGTCAGCCTAGCTCACAGCAACCTCAAGCTCCTGGGCTCAAGCAATCCTCCTGCCTCAGCCTCCTGAGTAGCTGGGACTACAGGCATGCGCCACCATGCCTGGCTAATTTTTTCTATATATATCAGTTGGCCAATTAATTTCTTTCTATTTTTTTATAGTAGAGACAGGGTCTCGCTCAGCCTGGTTTTGAACTCCTGACCTTGAGCAATCCGCCCACCTCGGCCTCCCAGAGTGCTAGGATTACAGGCGTGAGCCACCGTGCCGGCCTCTAAACTAGTTTTTAAACGCCCATTTTACAAACAATTTCAAATGTTGCATTCCATAACAAGTTTTCATAATTTTGTAATTCTCACATTAAAAAAAAATTCTCCCCCTTCTCCCTACAGGGAAATAGAACAGAGGTTTATTTAAAAATAAAATTTAGGCCAGGCAAGGTGGCTCACACCTATTATCCTAGCACTCCAGGAGGCTGAGGTGGGAGGACAACTTGAGGTCAGGAGTTCGAGACCAGCCTGTGTGGTCTCTACTAAAATTAGAAAAATTAGCCAGGTATGGTGGTGTGTTCCTGTAGTCCCAGCTCCTCGCAAAGCTGAGGCAGGAGGATTGCTTGAGTCCAGGAGTTTGAGGTTGCTGTGAACTAGGCTGATACCATGGCACTCTAGCCCAGGTGACACAGTAAGATTCTGCCTCATTCATAAATAAATCAATCACCTTTCAGTGATTATTAGCCTGTACATGAGGCATTTTAAAGCAACTTGAAGTTGAAATTACATTATTACTTTCTATTTATTACTTAATGGGTCCTTCATTGATACCTATCTGATGAACTGCAAAGATTATAGTCAAGCACTGTGATTTTTGTCTAGGATGAAGCCTGTTTACTTTTAACTAGACTGTAGATAGTACTTAATATGATTTGTACTTTTGTTAAGTCACTGAGCTTTTTGCCCTTTTCCCAAAACTGGTCACTGGGAGTCTATGTTTGGGGTGGTAATAGTGGATGGGTTTGGTGTGATAGAGATGGTGTGTGTCTCAGTCCATTTGGGCTGCTACAACAAAATACCATAAACCAGGTGGCTTATAAACAATAGAAATTTATTTCTCACAGTTCTAGAAGCTGAGAAGTCCAAGATCAAGTTACTGGCGGATTCAGTGTCTGGTAAAAGCCTACTCTCTGGTTCATAGATGGTACCTTCTTGCTGTCTCCTCAGAGGGTGGAAAGGAGAGAATGTGCTTTCTGGGGCCTCTTTAACAAGACCACTTAGCCCATTCTTGAGGGCTCCACCCTCATAACCTATAATAATTACCCCCCAAAGGCCCCATCCCCTAATACCATCACCCTCCAGGGTTAGGATTTCAACATACGAATTTTGGAGGCTATAAACATTCAGTTCATTGCAATGCATAGCCCTATAGATACATGTGTCTCTCACATTAAATAAGCCTTAAAAATGTATTTTCTAGAAGTCTGTGATATTAATTTTGGCAAAGTAAATTCCGCTTTCTAGTAGACTTATGTGACTCTTCAAGAAACTTATTACCATTGGAAAAGGAAACTTGTTTCTGATTTTATTAATTTACTAATTTTCTTCATAAGATCCTTTATTCTACAGTCAGCAAAAGGCTGCTTTTGGTTGCTTAACCCTAGATGACATCTCAGGAGGGGCTAATGAATGTGTTGATCGTATCCCCAAACTGTTTTGATAACAATGGGAGTTAGGATATGTTCCTTAGCTTCCTGGGAGCAGCAGTCAATGCCAAGGTAAATATCTATTTAGATTTACAGAATAAATTGATTTTCACGTAGGCATAGTACTAAGAAAATCTAGATATCCTAAGGTGTTTACTGCCCAATACTCACGTGGTATTGGTTAGAATGTTTGGAATCAGCATACCTTAGAACAGTAGTCCCCAGCCTTTTTGGCACCAGGGACCAGTTTCATTTAAGTCACTATTTCCAAGGATAGAGGTGAGGGGTGGGGTTGGGGGACAGGGCTCACATGGTGATATGCAGCCTGGTTCCTAACATGCCACACATGGGTACAGACTGGGCCATGGCCCAGGGGTTGGGGACCACAGTTCTAGAAAGCCTTAACTAGGTACTGCTTTGTGGTCACTTACTAACCAAGAATGTCATCATGCTGCTGGAAAGCTATACCAATAAAAACTTTGAGTAGTCACAGACCACAATAATGGAAGAACTTTCCCCATCACTCACCCCTCAAGTTATCATAGATAACTCTCTCATCCCTCCCTCCCCCATCAGCTATAGATGGCCTCATTTTGAGCAGCAGATTTAGGGTCTACTTATTCTATAGATGAAGTCTTAGAAAAGTATATAAGATCAGTAAACAAGGTTACAGTGATATTGGGGTCTTTCCAAGATTCAGGGAATAAGGTTGCCCTCCCTTATTCATACATCAGAACAGAGATATATGCAAGATCATCTTTAAAGGATGGAACAGCCTGGAGGTCATTATACCAAGAATCACAAAATATTAACAGAAGTAGAAAAAGAGGGCCAGAACTAGTACCAGAAGGCTTTGCTTCCAATGAGTATATCATAAACTAAGGGGAAAAACTTTTGGCATGCAGAAGGAATTTAAAAATTGTGGGTAAAGAATTACAGACTTATATTTTAATCTAGTGGCCTATTACACTGCAAAGTCCCAGGTCTCTCTCTGTTTATTAAAAGAACAACTATATCTTCAAGTCAGAATTTTAGGCCAACAGGTCAGTGGAGAGAACCATTTTCACAGGGTTCAATTAAATATAGCCATGATATTTCGGATTCTTGCATCCTTTATAAAGTTAAACATTAAATACTAAATAGTAGCCTAAGTTCCACAAATTATTTATAGCAGGTTAGTAATATATGCTGGAGAAGAAAACCAAAATATAATTCTTTGGTATATTTCAAGATAGCTATTCAAAGGGCTGCAGACACAGGAATAGCTCTGAAAAGCTGTACTTTTGTAAGACAGACTTGCATCTGTAGAGAAAATCTACATTAGTGGAGTGAATACCAGGTGCAAACACCTTTCTCTGAGATATCCTTATCTGCCTTATCCAATCTAGGAAAGATTATGTCACAGGGAAAGGAGACTAAAGGTCTGACACTTTTTTATATGTAAAAATAGGGTCTTGCCATGTTGCCCAGGCTAGACTAGAACTCCTGGGCTCAAGGTATCCACCAGTCTCAGCCTCCAGAGTAGCTGTGACTATAGGAGCATGCCCTGCTTCATGTTTTTTCACAAGAGTTGAATAAAGAAAATGACACGTGTTTGTGTTCAAATGTTAGTACTTCTCCCACCAAGCTATGAAACAATAATCCATTATCATTCACCTTCATTTCTCTATCAAAAATTGCCCAAGGACCTTTTTTCTTATTTGGCAAAGACTAATTCAAGGCCCAAAATAAGAGGATTATAAAAGGGACAACAAGAACACTACAAAAAATTTATGGAAGATAGAAAAATGTATACAACACGCAAATAAATAAAAATCTAGTTAGCAAGAACAACATCCAGAACCATGAAATTTCAGAGGCATAGTCCTAATTCCAAGACTCATCCTATAGACCCCAATTTAGAATGGAACTAGGCTCCAAAAGGTCCTTGTTCAAATTTGGAATTCAGAAAAATGTTTGCCAAGAAACTGTTAAAAATGATTCCCAAGTTAGCTAGGAAAAGCATTTGAAATACAGTATGTAAATATCAAAAGACTGAATATGTAACAATTTGTTACTCTAACATTGCCTAAGAAATTATTTTCCTAAAGAATTCTCCCAAATGTTATACTTAAGGGAAAGAATTATGAGAGAGAATAAGGAAGTAGGTCAAGAATTCAAGAACTATTCCAAGGTGCTTAAAAAACTTTCAATGGCTTGAGAAGTTAATGATCTACAAGAAACACACAGTATTTTTTTTATAATAAGGAAAAAAGTACTTTTAAAAAGGCAACTTAGAAACACCCATTCTTTATTCTTTATCATTAGCATTACAACAGATCTAAAAGGATTTCTTACTTTTTAGGATTAATCAAAGGAGTCTGTATTTTAAAGGGTACATGCAGAAAGAAGTTTAATTGTGATAACAATGTAAATTGTTTATCACCTGTCAGCAGACTATTGATAACTTGGGTTTATCATCCTTCTAACCACGGCTAATCAGTTTCCAAAAGAACCTTATATTTGGAGTTCGAAAACTTGATCACACACATACAAACTCCTGTGTGATCCTCTTAGGTTTCAAGTACTTCACTGTGTAAAAAAAAATAATACCAACTACTTCACAGTACTGTTTCATAAATACAGTCATATGATGCATAACACTTCGGTTGACAACAGACCACACATGTAATGCCCATAAGATTGTGTCAAAGCCAAAAAATTCCTACCACCTAATGATGTTGTAGCTGCCATAACTTTGTAGTGCAATGCATTACTCTCATGTTTGTGGTGATATTAGTGTAAACAAATCTGCTCTGCCAGTCCCCTAAAAGTACAGCACAATTATGTACAGCACATAATACATAATAATGTAATATATATTTATAACATAAATATATATGTTATATATTTACTACACTATATTTTTATTGTTATTTTAGAGTATACACCTACTTATATTAAAAAAAAAAAAAGTCAACTGTAAAACAGCCTCAGGCAGGTCCTTCAGGAAGTATTCCAGAAGAAGGCATTGTTATCATAGAAGACAGGGCCATCCCTGTCCTTGCCCCTGAAAGACCCACAAGTAGGACAAGATGTAGAAGTGGAAGACAATGATACTGATGATCCTGACCCTGTGTAGCCCTAGACTAATATGTTTGTGTCTTAGTTTTTAACAAAAAAAAGTTAAAAAACAAAAAAAATTTACAATAGAAAAAAGCTTATAGAATAAGGATATAAACAAAGAATTTTTTTTTTTTTTTTGAGACAGAGTCTCACTTTGTTGCCCAGGCTAGAGTGAGTGCCGTGGCGTCAGCCTGGCTCACAGCAACCTCAATCTCCGGGGCTCAGCGATCCTACTGCCTCAGCCTCCCGAGTAGCTGGGACTACAGGCATGCGCCACCATGCCTGGCTAATTTTTTGTATATATATTTTTAGTTGGTCAATTAATTTATTTCTATTTTTGGTAGAGACGGGGTCTCGCTCAGGCTGGTTTCGAACTCCTGACCTTGAGCAATCCGCCCGCCTCGGCCTCCCAAAGTGCTAGGATTACAGGCGTGAGCCACCGCACCCGGCCAAGAAAGAATATTTTTGTACAGCTATACAAAGGTGCCAGGCACGGTCACTCATGCCTATAATCCTAGCACTTTGGATTGCTTAAGGCCAGGAGTTAGAGATCAGCCTAGGCAACATAATGGGACTCATCTCTACAAAAAATTAAAAAATTAGCTATGCACGGTAGGGTGCACCTATAGTCCCAACTACTTGGGAGGCTGAGGCATGAGGATTTTTTGAGCCCAGGAATTTAAGGTTACAGTGAGCTATCATCTGGTCATTGTACTCCAACCTAGGTGACAGAGCGAGAGACCCTGTCAATCAAGTAATAAAAAAAAGTAGAGTCTATGTTTCCTTTCCTTGCCTAAGGATGGGTCTCTGTAACTGCCTTCCTAAAGGAGTACTACTCAGCTGAGCAGAACCATAAGAGATAACACAGATTAGTAGATCTTCTCTTTCAGCATCAAAAACAGCACAGGAACCTTAATTTGTCAAAGCCAGGTGACAGATTTCATCAAATAAAGATGAAGGAAAACTGGTTGCCTTCATTCATTTTGCCACTGTTAGGGACCGGCTTCCTGCACCCCGCCAGGCAGACGAACAAAGACACCAAGGATGCAATCACTCAAGAGGAGTTTTATTTTCTGGCTAGCCAGGGTCCGAGCCCTAGAGTGCCAGCGCAGTGGCCGCTCTTACAGGCAAGGACCCCGACCTGAATTGCGGGGTGCCTTTTATCCCCCCCCAAAGGGCCCTAGCAAGGCACAAACTAATTACGCGCTGGCCATGAGCTGACCTTTGAAGTGATTAATTTTCTTTGAATTCTGCGTGATCCCTGTGCATTCCCACCTCCCTTTTGCCTTTTTTCACAACCCAAGAGATAACTGGAGGTATGAGTATAAACAGATGTGTGCTGTTCGCTAATTGCCTCACCCTACTTCACACGAAGGGGGGGGAAATACCTTTCTTGTTGTGCCACTGAGACGCCGCCGAAGGGCCATCGAGGCGCCCCCACACCACTTAAAGAAATACAATACAAAATGATACAGCAAATTATACAATCTAAAAGATGCTTTTAGGTTGGAAAATATCATGCCTAAAAGGATTCCCTTTATGTAAAATATACATACATGTATATTTATGCATAAAGACTTGTCAAGAGGCCGGGCACGGTGGTTCACGCCTGTAATCCTAGCACTCCGGGAGGCCGAGGCGGGCGGATTACTCAAGGTCAGGAGTTCAAAACCAGCCTGAGCAAGAGCGAGACCCTGTCTCTACTATAAATAGAAAGAAATTCATTGGCTCACTAATATATATAGAAAAGATTAGCCAGGCATGGTGGCACATGCCTGTAGTCCCAGCTACTCGGGAGGCTGAGGCAGGAGGATTGCTTGAGCCCAGGAGTTTGAGGTTGCTATGAGCTAGGCTGACGCCATGGCACTCACTCTAGCCTGGGCAACAAACTGAGACCCTGTCTCAAAAACAAAAACAAAAAAAAAAAAACAATACTTGTCAAGAAAGCTGTTCTTGGCCAGGCACAGTGGCTCACGCCTATAATCCTAGCACTCTGAGAGGTGGAGGCAGGAGGATCGTTTGAGCTCAGGAGTTCAAAACCAGCCTGAGCAAGACCCCATCTTTACTAAAAAAAATAGAAAGTTATTAGCAGGACAACTAAAAACATATAGAAAAATTAGCTGGACATGGTGGTGCATGCCTGTAGTCCCAGTTATTGGAGAGGCTCGACGCAGAAGGATTGCTTGAGCCCAGGAGTTTGCAGTTCCTGTGAGCTAGGCTGCCTCCACAGCACTCTAGCCTGGGCAACAGACCAAGACTCTGTCTCAAAAAAAGAAAAAAGAAAGCAATTCTCTGAAACACTAACAGTGGTAGTTCAGGGAGAACATTTCTTCTACTGCATATACCTTTCACTATTGTTTGAATCTTTCTTAAAAAATTAAGAGTAGGCTGTCTTCAAGAACAGTAAAACCATTATTTACAAACTTTAAAAGAAAGAGTAATCAATGTAATCAAATGCTATAGAGACAACTCTAAGATAAAGAGTGAAAATGTACCCACTGGATTTAGCAACAAAGTTATCACTGGAGACCTTTGCCAGAATTTTCAGTGAAATGTGGAGGTAACAAAAAGACTGTTGCAGAGTGAATGTAAGATAGACAAACTGAGACAGGATAGAAAACTTTTCAATAAATTCATCTATATTATGGAAGAGA
This sequence comes from Microcebus murinus, assembly GCF_040939455.1. NCBI lineage: Eukaryota > Metazoa > Chordata > Mammalia > Primates > Cheirogaleidae > Microcebus > Microcebus murinus. The sequence continues at coordinate 39,221,092 of NC_134105.1, read as the reverse complement.
AGTTAGGATGGTTATTTCCAGGAAGACAGAATTAGGAGAGACGTTTTTCAATATAGGAGAGATATGATCATGTTGATTTATTAATGAAAAAGTCAGTAAATCCTAACATTCATACAGAAATTCAGAAGACCCAGAATAGCCGAAACAATCTTGAAAAAAAATGTTGAAAGATTCACATTTCCCAATATCAAAATTTATAACAGAGCTACAATAATTGAGACAGTACATTACAGGTATAAGGATAGACATATAAACTAATGGAATAGAAGACAGAGTCCACAAATAAACCCTCACATTTATGGTTGGTTGATTTTCAACAAGAATGCCAAAACAATTCAGTGGAGAAAGAACATTTTCTGTAACAAATGGTTCTGGGATAAGTGGATATCTACATGCAAAAAAATAAAAGTTGGAGCCTTACCTCATACTGTATATTAAAAAAAAAAACAACACTAAAAAATAGATCAAAAATCTAAACATTATAGCTGTGAACTAAAAATAAAATCTTAAGCCCTCTGCTAACTGAATGGATCCCTCTCAGCCAAGAAACACCTTAAAACTAAATTCCTAGCCATGATAGGATGGGAGCAATAAAGGAAATTACATGTGTATGATTTCCCTTCATAAATATTCATGAGTAGTCCTCCTATAGCTTGTTGAATATGTATATTTGACTGACCCACTCAGTATAAAATCCTGTTCTCTTTTGTCTCTTCTTATGACACACGTATGCCTAGCTTCCAGCCCAGGGCTCTGCTTCCCAACATGTTGGAATGTCTGCCCAGCAGGTTGCTACCCTTTTTGAGAAATGAAGCTCTCCTTTTTCCAAAGTATAAATCTCATCAATAATTGAAGGGACCCACGGAGACCCCCAGCCCCTCCCCCCATGATCAGAGGTCAATGCACCAAAGTCTGCACGAGCCCACTGTTAGCTCAGTTGTCTTCCTGAACTCACTGGGAGAAACTCAGGTAAGCTCCCCTGGATCCAAGATATCTCACTTTTAGGAGGAAGATCTTGGAGACTTTTTCTCTCCACCTCTTCCCTTCATTTCTCCCTAGTTCCCTCCATTCCAGATGATGCAGGGAATGTCTTTGTTGGCCCTGGGGTTGTAGGGGAGTGGCTACTCCAGTTTTCTCAGTTCTCTCCATTCCAGATTCCAAAGGGAATGTCTTTGTTGGCCCAGGGTTTGGGTTTCTGGGTTGGGGGCTACCTCAGTTTCCCTGGTTCCCTCCATTCTGGAGCCCAGAAGTAATGTTTCTGTAGGTCCCAGGCTTGGGGGAGACCCAGTTGGATTCAGTTGATTTACAAAGGGTTTATGAGGACACTCATGTTTTGGCATTTGGGGAGGACAATCTCATAGAGGTAAATGCAGCTATAAAAACTTTAGTTCTGGCCGGGCGCGGTGGCTCACGCCTGTAATCCTAGCTCTCTGGGAGGCCGAGGCGGGCGGATTGCTCGAGGTCAGGAGTTCGAAACCAGCCTGAGCAAGATCGAGACCCCGTCTCTACTATAAATAGAAAGAAACTAATTGGCCAACTAATATATATAGAAAAATATTAGCTGGGCATGGTGGCACATGCCTGTAGTCCCAGCTACTTGGGAGGCTGAGGCAGCAGGCTTGCTTGAGCCCAGGAGTTTGAGGTTGCTGTGAGCTAGGCTGACGCCACGGCACTCACTCTAGCCTAGGCAACAAAGTGAGACTCTGTCTCAAAAAAAAAAAAAAAAAAAACTTTAGTTCTAAGAAAACGGTCTCTCTGATCCACCGCCATCGGAGACACTAGTGACTTACATGCTTAAAAACTATAAAAAATTCTTTTAAATGTTTGAAATCTAACCTAAAATGATTTAAAATTTTGCCAGCCATAATTAAATCTTAGGAGATCTCTAGTTTATCTGTGCACTCAATTACAATAAAGAGGCTTTCAAACCTTCCAAAACAGTGAAGATAACGGGATCATAAGTCTCTCATAGCCTCCCTTAAAGAGGGTGATTTAAAGTGAAATGAGACTCCAAAAAAAGGGTGCATGTGAAATATTTAGAGTCAACTCTTTCCTTCCTACCTCTCCCTCCATCTCTGCTCCTAAACAATTGTTTTCTTCCCAACTAGCTTTTTAAAAAAATTCCTCCAAATGTTGACCTTTGTTTTTTTTTTTCTTCTGTTAAAAAAGCTCCTACAATACTAGCTCCTTGGAATGGGACACAGCTGCCTAACTAAACTGATTTATTCATAGAACTAAGAAATTAACTAAAGACAATATGTGATGATATGTTTAACTTTTTTTCCTTGTTATCTTGATATTTTTTTTTTACTCTTTTGCCTATCTCTAATAATCTCTAACCCAAATTTCTCTAAAACTATCAGTTGGGCTTTTAATATATAAAACTTTTAGCTTCAAAATAGACTAAAGAGATTAGAAATGTTTTGTCCCAAGCTACATCTGGACTGCTGCAAAACTGGCCTTTATGGAAAAACAAATTAAGAGCTTCATCTTTAAAAGTCTAAGGGAAACGTTTGCCATCTGTTTTCTCTGAAAGCTACTGTGTTTCCCTGAAAATAAGACCTACCCATAAAATAAGCCCTAGCAGGATTTCTAAGCATTTGCACAATATAAGCCCTACCCCGAAAATAAGACCTAGTGATGGCCGTGGCTACACAGTGTATCTGTACAACCCTTGCATTTCATCGCGGTAAAGAAGACCAGCAGCCCTTCTCATCTGCCCCATCGTAACAGCTACTATCCCAGAGGTGACCGAAAGGTGCAGGCAGCCCCACCAACAAGGTGGGCTCCCCCTGTCAGGTCCCGGCCATCCTGTGCGTGCTGCAAGCTGAAGCTTTGAGGGGAAAATAACACATCCCCTGAAAATAAGCCCTAGGGTGTCTTCTTGAGGAAAAATAAATACAAGACCCTGTCTTATTTTCGGAGAAATACAGTATTACCCAAAGGGCTTCATTTGCATAACAAGACCACTTTTTGCTAACTAGTCCAGATTCTCCTACCCCAGCCTCTTTTTCTGCTTTCCAAGCTGTAAATGACCTTTACATTCCTGTCTTCTTCCACCTGTGTGTGACACATAAAGCTTTTTTGTATATAAAGGGCTCAGACATGTGAAATATATATAAATATATATATACATATATGTATATACATTTTTTTTTACTTGTTCCATTCTCAATGACAAACTTATATTTTTAGTGTTGAGCCCCTAGATTCTGGTGTCTGGATAGGTAGCCATGGTAGGGCCCAGAGACATGTTCTCTACAAGATATAACCAAGCCAGATAGGGGCCCCTTCTTTCCTTCCCCAGCTTTGCTTCCTGGTTATTCTAGAAGGGGCTGGATCCTCCATGCATCTTGTCTTTTGTTCTCAACGGTACACCTGGTATGTAAATTCTGGACACAGACAGGCTCTGCCCTTCCTAGCCATCTTGGATGCCACGTAGCTACTTAAGACCTAAGGTGACTGAGAGAAGGACATTGGAGATGACATCTGTGTTACAATTTCAAAATTCTTTTCAATAATTAAAAATCATTAAAATTGATGGGGAGTAAAAAAAAAAACATAAATAAAATTATTAAAATTTAAAGTCATTATGCTGAATTTAAAAAGATGGTCATAAAATGCCTGAATTATTTATAAGTAAAATACTAAAACATTCATTATTAAACATAAGTTTAAGTTCATATACTTTTTTTTTTTGAGACAGAGTCTCATTTTGTTACCCAGGGTAGAGTGAGTGCAGTGGTGTTAGCCTAGCTCACAGCAACCTCAATCTCCTGGGCTCAAGCAATCCTTCTTGAGCCACTGTGCCTGTCCAGTTCATACACTTTAACTTATTTTTATTAATATATAATATAGAAAACTAAAGATATTTAGATATATTAATAAAAATTGGGAACTTATAACAGCTCAAAGTTTAACTTCCTAGATTTTTCATCAAAAATAATGAAACTGTCCTTTATAAAATTAATAAAGGGCCACAAGGTAGGGCCTAGCACGGTGGCTCACACCTGTAATCCTAGCACTCTGGGAGGCTGAGGCGGGCAGATTACTCAAGGTCAGGAGTTCGAAACCAGCCTGAGCAACAGCGAGACCCCTGTCTCTACTATAAATAGAAAGAAATTAATTGGCTAACTAATATATATAGAAAAACTTAGTCGGGCATGGTGGCGCATGCCTGTAGTCCCAGCTACTCGGGAGGCTGAGGCAGCAGGATTGCTTGAGCCCAGGAGTTTGAGGTTGCTGTGAGCGAGGCTGATGCCATGGCACTCACTCTAGCCTGGGCAACAAAGTGAGACTCTGTCTCAAAAAAAAAAAAAAAAAAAAAAAAAAAAAAAAAAAAAACCAAAAAAAACCCTTTCTCCCCAAATTTTCAGGAAGATGGATTTGAGAACTTCCATCTCCTCACATGGCACCTGTGATATTAAACTCTTTCTCTGCTATAACCTGCTGTCTCAGTGTATAGCCTTCCTCTCGAGCAGCAGGCAATGAACCTGGTTGGGCTATAACAGTAAGGGCTACTAAGAGTTAACATTATAATTTATACGTATAATTAAAGCTACTAATATAAGAGAAAATTCTATACACAAAATATAAAAAATTAGATTTTTTTTCCTAGAAAAAGTAAAACTTTTTGTTTTTAAAATCTTTTAAATTATCACTTTGGCTAAGTAAGTGACTGTTTTATAGTAACCTATAATCCTGTTTTATGACAATAAGTGTTTATGATAAAAATGTTTTAACCCTTTGATATTTAACAAACTTTCCAAAATCAAAATTTTTTTTTTTTGAGACAGAGTCTCGCTTTGTTGCCCAGGCTAGAGTGAGTGCCGTGGCATGAGCCTCGCTCACAGCAACCTCAAACTCCTGGGCTCAAGCAATCCTGCTGCCTCAGCCTCCCAAGTAGCTAGGACTACAGGCATGCGCCACCATGCCCGGCTAATTTTTTCTATATATATTAGTTGGCCAATTAATTTCTTTCTATTTATAGTAGAGATGGGGTATCACTCTTGCTCAGGCTGCTTTTGAACTCCTGACCTCAAGCAATCCGCCTACCTCGGCCTCCCAGAGTGCTAGGATTACAGGCGTGAGCCACTGCACCCCGCCCAAAATCAAAATTTTTAAACTGTCCTTTTGATCTCAAACTGGCTGTCTAAAAATCTGAGAGATGCATTTGACTTATTCAGTATGTTAAAACTATACAAGAAGCACTGTCAAATATGAAATGATATTTAACTTTCCTGAGGTCCTGCAAGAACACCTTCTTTTTTTTTTTTTTTGAGACAGAGTCTCGCTTTGTTACCCAGGCTAGAGTGAGTGCCATGGCGTCCTAGCTCACAGCAACCTCAATCTCCTGGGCGCAAGCGATCCTACTGCCTCAGCCTCCTGAGTAGCTGGGACTACCGGCTAATTTTTTCTATATATACTTTTAGTTGGTCAATTAATTTCTTTCCAATTTTAGTAGAGACTGGGTCTTGCTCTTGCTCAGGCTGGTTTCGAACTCCTGCCCTCGAGGGATCTGCCCATCTCGGCCTCTCAGAGTGCTAGGATTACAGGCGTGAGCCACTGCACCTGGCCAGGAACACCTTCTAATGTACAAACTCCAGGATAAACTGTTACAAATACTAACATTTGTTTTCCTATATAAAAGCTACTTCCAATTTAACTGAAAATGCTTCGAGTTTAACATCTAGACACTTCAGCTAGACACCCACTGGACCCTAATTAAACTGGCTCACTTAAACAAAAACCCTAACGCATTTCTGAAGATTGCTAACCTAACCTCAAGCAAGGCAAGAATTAATTACATGTGGCTGAACTAATTTTCTTTTAACTATTTGTTTAAAACATTGCTATTTGAGAAGAAAATATATTTTTCCTTCTTTTGAGCTATTTATAGCTTACAACAAACTGGTATATTTTGTATACAATATGAAATATTAATTTTTCTCTCTACTTGATTTCTCCAAAATTTGGCAGCTATTCATAAGTATTCTTATTTTATGGAAATATAATTATTTGTATAAGTTCAGTAAGAATCTGTTTTTCTTTTTATAACAGGATAGAATCAGAGATACTGGTTATTTTTCCAAGGCTTTGATTGCAATGGCATATTGTCAAATATGCCCAGATTGCTTTGAGGAATCAGGTTGACTTTATAAGGCCAATAAAGGGCCTCTGGAAAAAAAAAAGAAAAGAAAATACTGACCTCATCTATAACATTTCCTGATCTGTGTTAAGTAAAGAATGTCACTTTCTAACAGGTCCTGAAATCTCAAGTTACTTTGAGACCTCAAAAAAGAGCAATTTCCCAATTCATACAGGTATCTATAGGCAGTTAAATCCTTGGCTCAGTTCCAGACCTTTAAGTAACCTGACATTCAAAAAAAAAGGAGGTTCCAGCAAAGCCAATTTAAAAAAGAAAGCCTATGGCCAATGACTATTCTTATTGTACTGTATGCAAATAATCAAGTACATAAGACTAAAATTTATTTTATAAATAAGGCAGTCCTACTATGATTTGTCTTTAATAAAAATAAGAGAAAATTATGTCTTTAAAAAAAAAGGCCCATTATTAAATCCCAAGCCTTGTCCTTTTTAAGTTTTTTATTATTTGTCCAAAGTTTGGACTAAATCCTGGTTATTTCTTGACTACAAAGGAAAAAAAAACAGGTCATAATTTTCTTCATGACATTTTTATTTGACTCCCTAAAGGAATAGGTTCCTTTTTCCATTTTGATACCCAAATTCTTCTTCTCTAATTGTCAAATTATTGTTATTTATCTCTCATTTTATGTCGAGAAAACCAAAGTCATAATATCCTGAAGACTAGAGATAATCCAAGGAAGCCTATAGCATCTTCCTCATCTAAAATCTCACTGGGCCTGGCTTGTTTCCATTGCAAATGCCCTGTCACTATACAGGCAGACCTTCCCTCCTCTAGGCCCAGGGACTATTGGGGAAGAGGGAGGCATGTGAGACCGTAAAGGCCAGTTTAAGGGATGGAATGGTCTTAACAAAATGCCCATGTTTATATAACTAATCACTACAAGTCTATAACTAAAACCTAGACTACAGTAGCTTGATGCTTATAAATTAATTTTATAAACATGCTTTTAACTTTTGGTTTTCAACTATATTGCTTTAAATGTTTTAAGGGGTTAATGAGTGCCTGTCTACCCCTATTTGAGTCTGGCCCAAAATGTTTAACTGGCTGTAAACTTTTATGGCACTAAACCTCCCCTGGGCCATGAGGGTCTCACTGAGGGAATAAATAGACCAAGGGCAAACAGCCATTCCACCCCGTCAATGATGGAACAAAGTAAAGTCTGGCCATCACTACTGCCTCTAGCATATCTTGGCCAAAGGGGGGGGGGGTGTCTGTGAACTAAAAATAAAATCCTAAACCCTCTGCTAACTGAATGGACACCTCTTAGCCAAGGGGCCCCAGAAACACCTTAAAACTAAAATATAAAACTCTTGGGAGGGAGGAAATAAAATATAAAACTCTTGAAAGAAAACATAGGTATAAAACTTTATGACTTTAGATTAAGCAATGATTTCTCAGATATGACACCAAAAAGCACACATAACAAAAGAGGAATACGCTGGTTATCATCAAAATTTAAGAATTTTGTTCTTCAGAGAAAACCACCAAGAAAGTAAAAAAGACCACCACTCCTAGAAAGGGAGAAAATGTTTGCAAATCGTGTATCTAAGAGAGGACTTGTATCTAGAATACACAAAAAACCTTCTTACAATTCAACTATAAAAGACAAATAACCCAATTTAAATAGGGGCCAAGACTATGAATGGACATTTCTCCAGAGAAGACAAATGGCCAATAAGCACATGAAAAGATGCTTAAGATCAACAGCCATAAAGGAAATGCAAACCAAACCCCAAAAAGATACTAGTTCACGTCTACTAATCAAAATGATATGTAATGACAAATGTTGGCAAAGATGTAGAGAAATTGGAGCCCCTGTTCCCTCTTGGGAATGTGAAACAGTACAGCCACTTTAGAAAACAGTCTGACAATTCCTCAAAAGATTAAACAAAGAGTTACCATATGACCCCAGCAGTTAGGGTACACTGAAATTTGTACACAATGCTTATAGTAGCATTAGTCATAATAACCAAGGAGGCTCCTGCCTTAGCCTCCCAAAGTATTGGATTACAGGCATGAGCCACCTGACCCAGCCAGAGTGACATATTTAAGAACAACTCTACTTTCTTTCTTTATCACCCTCAATAAAACTGCTTGCAAGTTCTGCAAAAACTGGCTGCTTGTCTAGCATAACACAGTAAGCAAATCCCACACAGTTCTATAGGCTCTGGATAATTAAACAAAAGCCTCTGTTGTTAACATAAACTCAATCAGGTTGTACAGAAACTATGGAAACATATGTCTTTGCTATTAGTATATTTTACAAAATTTACAAGGCTGTGTAAATAAGAATTCCAAACAGCCTTCTGCCTCTCACCTCTAAGCCTACTTTGAAGGACCTTGGACATTCCATTCACTAGGAGAATAATGTGTGCTACATTGTAGTGCATAAAGATATAATGTTCAGTACTGCCATCAAGGAGTTTACAAGCTTGCTGTACAGAAAACAATGTACTAGAGATATGGTTAATTATAACATGTAAAATGATTAAATGCCCAAAAGAATTACATGAGTTTTAGGCTAAGGAGTTTGAGAAAAGGGAAAAATCAAGACTACTGAAGTATTCAAGGAAAGTGAAAGATAAAATATCCACATAATTCTTCCCACTGCTACTACTTGCCATCTTAGGGAGTTTCTTTGTGGTCTTTTCAAGGCCTTTAGATTAGAAACAATTTTTCTTTTGTTCCTTTCACTATTCTAAAACCGTATTAGATGTGCACTATTAAAATGTACCATATAAGCTTAATAAAAGTCACATTTGAAGCAAATATATTTAAGAAGTCTATTTAGAAAAGCATAATTCACTTTTAAATATTGATGGAAGTGGCACTGCCGGTATCTTTCTAGGAGAATCTGAGACTATCTTTTTTACATATTTAAAAAAGAAATATATATAATTAAGCTCCTCAAAAACCTAAAATCCAAAAATTAGATGGTTTTTTATCATCTTCTAGACACTGCTAAGGACTGCCAAATAACACTGAAATGTGTTTTGACTAGCACTGGTTTTAAAATGCAAAGTCATTATGAGTCTCTTCCAGTCAGTGTATAACAGCAAAGAATATACAATTTCTCTAATGATTCTTTTTACAAAGAATACTTTGAGTGGTCCAGGTAACTTACTAATTCACTGTTTCTAACCTTTTCTCCAAAATGTTACCCCCACGCACACTAAAAAAAAAAAAAAATCAAGAGAGTTAAACATTTATGTGTCATGACTAAACCATATAATTTCAACTAGTTCCTCACATGACCTGATTAACCTTTAACTTGTCCTTTTTCCAGTTTCCTAGGCCATTGTTCTAAATCCTTAAGTCCTTAAGTCATGACTGTATCCTCTTTTTTCCCCCGTCTACCAGGCTACAGTGCAGTAGTGTCATCATAGCTCACCGCAACCTCAAACTACTGGGTTCAAGGGATCCTCCTGCCTCAGCCTCTCAAGTAACTGGGACTATAGGTCCCACACCATCAAGCCCAGCTAATTTTTCTATTTTTAGTAGAGATGGGGATCTTGGTCTTGCTCAGGCTGATCTCAACTCCCAACCAAGCAATCCTCCTGCCTTGGCCTCTCAAAATGCTAGGATTATAGGCGTGAGCAACTGTGCCCAGCCTGTATCATCATTTTTAACAAGAACCTTGCTTCCAATCTCTACATGTAAGCATATTCCTATCTTAGAAGCCCTTCCCCTCAAATCCATATCCCTCTCTCTGCCCCTTCCACAATGAAACATCTTCAATAATCCACATTTACTTGTCTACTTCTTACCTCCTAATTACAATATTCAAGCCACTCCAATCTGTCTTCCACATCCACTACTCCACAGAAACTGCTCTAAGGACATTAATGATACCCAAGCTGATCAATTTAATGGATATGTTTTAGACCTTATCTATTCAATCCTCTCAGCAGTATCCAAGCCAATTTACTATTCCCACCTTGATATCCATGACCACCACATTCTTCTGGTTTTTCTCTTACATCTCTAGTATCTCTTTTCACTCTTCAATGCTGGCTTTTCCCTCTGCGAATTCCTTAAATGTAACTGTGGTAGTATAAAATCTGTCCGCAAATTCTCCTTTCAAAAGTTAGAGCCTAATCCCCCTCATCCTGCTTGAAATTCCCATCCCCAGGAGGATAAGTAGAATCTAATGATTCATTTCTAATGAACAAAATAAGGTAAAAGTGATGGTCTGAGAGTCAGTCAGAAAAGGCATTACACCTTCCTCCTTACTCTCACTTGGATCACTCCCTCTGGGTAAAGCCAGCTGTCCTATCACGATGATACTCAAGTAGCCCAATGGTGAAGAACTGAAGCCACCTTCCAACAGCAGTAAGGAACTGAGGCTTTCTGCCAACAGCTGTGCATGTCATCCTGGAAGCTGACCCTCCAGCCCCAGTCAAGCCTTTCAGATGACTGCAAACCTGGCTAATGTATTGACTGTAATTTCAAGGGACTCTAAGCCAGAACACACAAAGTTCTGATCCACAGAAATTATTATAACAAATGTTTATTGTTTCACATTGCTAAATTTTAGAGTAATTTGTCACAAAGCAACAGACAACTAATCCAATGGTGTTCTTCAGCATCCTATCAAAAGATCTATATTTTTCTTACACACTCTCCATATATGAAAAACTAATTTTTATCTGCAGCCCAGATATTATTTTTAGAGACAGAGTCTTACTCTGTTGCCCCAGCCAGAGTGAGTGCTGTGGCATCAGCCTAGCTCATAGCAACCTCCAATTCCTGGGCTCAAGCAATCTTCCTGCCTCAGCATCCCAAGTAGCTGGGACTACAGGCATGCGCCACCATGCCTGGCTAAATATATATATATATATATATACTTTTTTTTAAGTTGTCCAGCTAATTTCTTTCTAATTTTTTAGTAGAGATGGGGTCTTGCTCTTGCTCAGGCTGGTCTCGATCTCCTGATCTCAAACACTCCTCCTGTCTCAGCCTCCCAGAGTGCTAGGATTATAGGCATTAGCCATGGCACCCAGCCTGCAGCCCGGATTTTTGTCCTAAGCTCCAGACTACAACATATCTTTATGTCAATTTCAACATGTCCCACCTTTTTCTCCCACTCTATTCTTCCTATCTTCCCTGTTATCATTCATCCAGCTCAAATGGAAAACCTGGATATCATCACTCTTCTTCCCCTTTCAATCACATCCAATCAATCAATAAGTCTGGAAAAACCAACCTCTCAGTAATCATAGTATTCTTTTAACCACTTCGGTATGGTGCTCAACAGCTGCGAAATCTTGCCTACAGCCGGCACTCATAGTCTGCACGATAGTTTGTGCTGTGCATTGCCAACAAATCTGTTTTGCTCTTATGTGATGAGGAAAGCTTTAAAGCACTGAAAGCTTGTTTTACTTTACAGGAAGCTTTACTTGTAAATCAGAATAGGTAACATATACATATGTTTTTATTATGTTATTTTTAAATGTTCACAATTTTATTTTGATAAATGAAAAATTAGAAAAGTCATATCATGGCTGTCAGCTAAAGTCAATGCTTGGCTGTGCACCTTCATATCACAGCTGTCAGCTAAAGTAGCTGTGCGTGTTCATCTGTGGCTATCAACTACAGTCGACACTCGCCTGTGCACGTTCATCTGTGGCTGTCGACTATAGCCAAGGCTTGTACCGAAGTGGTTAAAAAACTACACATTTCACCTGTACCTACTGATCAATTTTATCATCATAGAGAGGCATGACATGCATCTTGAATTGATACATTCCACCTATGAAGTATTCTTGCCCCAAAGAAAAAAACCTGAATTTTATTAAGCTTTAAGTTCAAATTATCAGTTGATAGAAAATACAAAGGACAGCTGGGAGTGGTAGCTCACAACTGTAATCCCAGTGACTCAGAAAGCTGAGGCAGGAGGATCACCTGAGCCCAGGAGTTTGAGGTTGCATTGAGTTATGATGGCACCACTGCACGCCAGCCTGGACAACACAGCAAGACCCTGTCTAGTAAGTTAGTCAATAAGTAAATAAATTAAAATACAGGACAGGGCACCATGGCATGTACCTGTAATCACAGCTACTTGGGAAGCTAAGGTGGGAGGATTCCTTGAGCCCAGGAGTTTGAGACCAGCTGAGCAACTTAGTGAGACCCTATCTCAAAAAATAATAAAAGTTTTAAAAATGAGAAAAAGAAAAGAAAAATATTGAATTCAATAAAAGTTGATTTAAAAAAAAATAAAGCACTGTACTCCAACCTGGGAAACAGAGTGAGACCTTGTCTCTAAAAAAGAAAAAAAAAAAAAGAAAAACTTAGCCAGGCATGGTGGCTCACACCTCTAATCCTAGCACTGCGGGAGGACAAGGTAGGAGGACTGTTTGGGAGAATCACCTGAGGCCAGGAGTTTGAGGTTGCAGTGAGATATCATAATGCCACTGCACTCCAGCCCAGGCAACAGAGTGAGACCCTGTTCAAAAAAAGAAAGGAGGAAGAAAATACACAGGACAAAGGAACATGTTTAAACATATCAAAAAGATGCCTCCAGGGACTGTACTAGCGATGGACACTTTGGATCGAGTTGTGTGTTGCGACTCAAAGAAGACTAAGACTAGTTTACTGTAATTGGGGGCCATACAGCTAATAGAACACAAAGTTCAAAACTAAAAGAGCCAAGAGATTCCTTGAGAACAGAGAACCAAAACTCAGTGAAAATATTAAAAATGCCATGCTGATTAAAGGAGGAAATGCAAATACAACAGTGACACAAGTACTTAAGAGATGTGTATGCCCTGAAGAAACCATATGGCATTCTGTATAAAAAGAAAAATATTACAAGACCATTTGAGGATCAGACATCACTGGAATTCTTTTCAAAAAAGTCAGATTGTCCAGCAGAGACTGTCACAGAAAAAAAAAAAAAAAAAAAAAAACAAAAAAGTCAGATTGTTCCTTGTTCCTGTTTGGTTCCCATAATAAGAAGCGGTCAAATAATCTAGTAATAGAACAGTAAATGTCGGGAGGGAACGAAACCCATGTTAATATTTGCTGGTGATGATTTTGATGTAACGGAAGACTATAGAAGACTAAAAGTCTTCTTATTGATTTTTTCAGAGGACCCACAGTACCGAATATCTGCCTGGCTGGATTAGAGTATGTTCTGCACTTCACTGCACTGAGTGGGAAGATTTACTTTCAAAGCTATAAGTTGCTGTTGAAGAAATGTGGTTGCAGAACACCATAGATTGAATTGGAAGAGATGGGACCCTCACTGGATCTAGTTCTGAGGAGGACACACCTGGCATCAGATGACCTTTATAAATTAGCTATAAAAATGCCAAAAGCTCTCAAGCCAAAGAAGAAGAAAAATATCTCCCATGATACTTTTGGTACAACTTATGGAAGGATTCATACGCAGAAGCAAGACCTGAGCAAACTACAAACCAGGAAAATGAAGGGATTGAAGAAGCGACCTGCAGAAAGGATAACAGAAAACCAGTGAAAAAAAGCAAAGAGAATTAAAAAAAAATGATGGCGCTTAGCCAACAAAAAAAAAAGGAAAGAAAGAAAGAAAAAAAAAGATGCCTCCAACAAGATGGAGAATATGGAAAATTCTACAGAGTAAGTGACCTGGTTTCTTAAACAAATAAATAGCGAGAAAAAAAAGAGGAATGGGAGACCTATAGATTAAAAGGCACTCAAGACACAGCATGGTGACTCACACCTGTAATCCTAGCACTCTGGGAGGCTGAGGTGGGAGGATTGCTTGAGCTCAAGAGTTGGAGACCAGCCTGAACAAGAGTGAGACCCTGTCTCTACTAAAAATAGAAAAATGTTTGGCCGGGCACTGTGGCTCACACCTGTAATCCTAGCACTCTGGGAGGCCGAGGCGGGTAGATTGCTCGAGGTCAGGAGTTCAAAACCAGCCTGAGCAAGAGCGAGACCCTGTCTCTACTATAAATAGAAAGAAATTAATTGGCCAACTAATATATATAGAAAAAATTAGCCAGGCATGGTGGCACATGCCTGTAGTCCCAGCTACTCGGGAGGCTGAGGCAGAAGGATTGCTTGAGCCTAGAAGTTTGAGGTTGCTGTAAGGTAGGCTAATGCCACGGCACTCACTCTAGCCTGGGAAACAAAGCAAGACTCTGTCTCAAAAAAAAAAAAAAAGACAGAAAGAAAGACAGAAAGAAAGACAGAAAGAAAGACAGAAAGAAAGACAGAAAGAAAGACAGAAAGAAAGACAGAAAGAAAGACAGAAAGAAAGAAAGAAAGAAAGAAAGAAAGAAAGAAAGAAAGAAAGAAAGAAAGAAAGAAAGAAAGATAGAAAAAATGTTTAGGCACTATGGTGCACGCCTGTAGTCCCAGCTACTGGGGAGGCTGACATAGGAGGATCGCTTGATCCCAGGAGTTTGAGGTTGCAATGAACAATGATGTACTTTAGCCACTGTACTCTAACCCAGTAGACAGAGTGAGACCCTGTCTCAATCAATCAACCAATCAATAGGACTCAAGAATTTTATGTGCAGATCGTATTTGGAATCCTCACTCAAACCAACTGGTAAAGAAGAGATGTTTAAGACAGTCATGAAAATTAAACAGACTAGATATTTGATATTAATAAATACTACCACTTAGCTGTAATAATGATATTTTGATAACATTTTTAAAAGAGAGAGACCTTAACTTTTAGTGAAACATACTGAAATATTCACAAGTGAAATAATGTGGTGTCTGGGATCTGCTTTAAAACAAACCAACGGTTAGTGAGAATCTCATGAAAGGGATGGGTATGAAAAGAAGAAAATATGTAAAAGAAAATTAAATTTATTTTAAAAATTCTTTAAAACAAAAAAACCAATGGAGGAAGAAGTTGAAACAAGAATTATTAAAACAAGATTGGCCATATATTGACATTTATACAAGCTAGATTATAGAAATTCATTTCACTATCTTCTTTATTTTTTATATATGTTTGAAATTTTCTATAATAAAAGTTTTCTAAATAATAAAAATGTGTTTACAACACTGAAATGGCTCTCCATTGCCCTGGGATAAAAGTTCAATTCCTTAACATGGCTTACCAAGAAAGCCTTTCAGTATCTGTCCCCCTGGCTTAGCTATCCAGGTCATCTCTCACTATTATATACCTCACAGGCCAAGCTGCAGGACTGATAAGCTCCTTACTCTTATCTCCTCCAAAAACATCTATTCCCTTTGTCTAAAGGACTATTTCCTCTCTGCTCATATGGCTAACCTCTACTCATCACTCAGGTCACAGCAAACTCCTTCTAGGAAAACTTCCCTAACACTCCAAGACTTAGTGAAGTAGCCCACCTATGTACTCCCCAAACACACTGTGCTTCCCCATCACAGGCCTTACTTGCTATGTCCTCCAGCAGGCTATCGATACCACGAAAGCATGAATGATTTCCATCTTATTTGCCATTTTAACCCTACTTCCTAGCAAAGTGCCTGCACACAGTCAGTACTCTAAAAGCATTTGATAAATTAACAAAAGGTAGAAATTCCACTAACTTTCTAATTTTTCAACTACTCACATATCTATACCTCCCACCATTTTTTCCTTTTTCTCATCTCCCTTTGTGATCATTAACCATATAAATGGTTGGTTGCTCACATAGTGTTTCCAAATTTATATCCTTGGCCTTCCCTGGATATTTCATCTAATAAAAAAATTCAACTAACAAACTCTGTGCTATAATCCAACAGATATTCATGTCCATGCCTGACCAATGGCTCCAAATGCCTTCTGGATGCAATATCATATTATCTCCCACACACATCTTTACACTGGAGCTACTCAGAAATTCCCAATATCCTCTTAATGTACCTTCTATTCTCAAGTTTCCCAATTTGTGTATATCCTTCCCCATTGCCTAAAATGTCTGTCTTCTCTTCTACCTTTATTCTTTAAGTCTCAGCCCAAATGTCTCTCTGGCCTTTTCCAAACAATGTTCCCACAGCAGCCTATCTTTTTTTCTATTCCAGAATTTGTCATATTGTTTTGAAATGTTTAGGTATCTGCTCTGCTAAACTGTGAGTTCCTTCATGGAGGAAATTCTCTCTCTTCATGCTCACATTCCCAGCATGTGCAGCACAATGGCTATTACAAACTCAGTCCTAAATAAATGTTTGCTGAATGAACTACAGTATATTAAGTTTCTAATAATTAAGCGACAAAGCTGGAGCTGAAAAAACTGCCTAAATCTACTTTCCTAAAGGAGGTGATCAGTTTCTCTGGTCCTGTATTGGGTAGAATAAAAATACAGCAAGCTCTTTTTCAAAAAATGAAGGATTCACGGATTATGAAAACAAAAGAAACAAAAGGATAAAGTAAAAAGACCATTTCATCCCCAGAGGCCAAGTTTGGTGAAGATGCAGGCTGAGGTAAAGTTTGAGTATAACTATTCAGTTCACAGCAATTCCAAAGATCCTAGCCCAATCTCCAACTATCTCAGCATTGATTCTCAGTACAGGCCATTATAAAGCAAGGCCAAGATAGTTTAGTTCAGAGTTTTCAGGGCCATCCTACAATAGACCTACAACCACACATCATGACTAGAGGCCAAGTGATTTTGGAAACAAAGAATAAAATAACTTGCTATTTACTGCTGTAGAACCAATTCAGATACTCTTCCTAGAAGAAACAGCTTCAAGTTATCAGATATATGCAAATCAATATGTACCCTCAAATTAATATGTACCTCAAATATGTACCTTCAGAATCCTCATGTACTGAAACAATGTCCAGGTATATCAAATTCATTGCCAATGCTCAATGTATCTCTTACTTTCACTTTAAGTGAATATCTATCCTTTTCCCATCTTTACTGGACCTCCTCTAATTTAAGATTGGGTATCATTCTATTTTCACAAGATGGTACAATATTTCTCTGTTGTTTCTCTACAAGCAAATACTTCAACATCAAACTACTAGAAAAGAAAAAACCTTCTAAACAGCCATTATAAGAAATACAATACCTCCTTCCTCTTGCAAGGATAATGTTTTACATAATCTAATCTCAGAAAGAAGGAGAGGTATTAAGGGGGTGGGGGGGATGAAGTACATGAAAAACCTGTATTTAGCCAGTAAGACAAGGAGAAATTTGTCCAAGTATTCAAAAACTAAAAGGGCAATGAGGCAGAAAAAGAATACCCTAAAGAAAGGAAAACAGGAAAAAGGAAGATTCTGTCTGGGGCAGGAGTTCCCAAGAACCCCAGCCTGGGGCCTCTCTAGGATGGCCCTAGATTCAGGCCTACACAAATTTGGATTTGTAGAGTACCTTAATTACACAGTGCCACTCACTGAAATTGCTCCATTTTGAACAGGTTGGAAAGGTTCTGTGGTATTTTCTGATTATCACATCTACTGAAACCCAATATTATTCTTCGCTTATCTGAGTCATGGATTTCATAATTCCAGAGTTTTCAGGATATAACATTCAGTTGGCTGTCTTTGGTGTCCACCTAAACATAATCTTGAATAATGTGTTTAAGATTCATTAAAGGTTGGTCTTTTTCCCTTGAAAACTTATGTAGAGAAAGGAAGTTGATAAAGGATGGTGAAAGTAATACTTCTAACTCTGGCAGGCTTGCCTTTACTAACTCACAGCTTGCACTTTTCTCCCTGTAATGAAAGTGAAGTTTAGTGGACAAAGTCAGAAGGCCAAGAATTTGCCATCTTGATTCCACCACTTACTGTTAGCTAGCAATCAAGCAAATGACTTAACAGCCTGGAGCCTCAGATTCCAAAACTGTAAATGGGGATATTAAATGGGAATAATGAATACCTACCTTACAGTGTTATTAAGAGTAAAATGAATCAAGGGATGCGCTAGACTAGAATATAAGCTCCAGAGAAGAGGAACAGTGAATGTCTTTATCACCGTTGATTCTTGCTGGCATGGAAATGCACATAGCAGGAGCTCAATAATATTTTTTAAGTAAACGAATAAATATTTGTGTCCCCATTCCTCTCAACATTAACCTTTCTTCCATAATTTTATTTTTTCTGTCTTCTATTATTTTCTAAAGCCTTCAGTACATTCTATTTTGTCCTTTTAAGTAGGTTCCTCCCTCTCATTGGCTATTATTAACTATAGACCATTCAGAAAAAGTACTTTTGTAAGTAATTTCTCCAATACCACCCACTTGCCATATCTAACGAGATGGGGGTGGAAGGAACAATCAGAACTTAAGATTCATGGCAATTCGTCTACTTGCCCACAGCCACTGATTCCTGTTAACAACAGTGAAACCCTGAACTCAGCCCTCCCCCGAATATAACTTTCAGGGCACAATGCACTGTCCCTTATCTCTTCACTAACAAAAGACTCGTGTACAGGAAAGTTGAGGCGTCGGTTACGCTCACCTCCCGCTGAATAGAAGAGTGTGTCGCTTAAATGAGACGCTCAACCTGGACAGACAGGAGGAACTGCACACCCTTTAGTGTTGCCCGAGGGCCGGTCACCTTTGGATCTACCCAGGCTCGTCTGGGCACTGCTCCGAGGAAGGAGAGCTCTTCGGTCCCTTAAGGGAAGGTAAGGGGTGCGGCCGCTTACAGCGTGTGAGGGGACAGTGTAAAGTCCATGACAACGTGCGGACAGGACATGAATCGCACTACCAGACCCTTTAAAACATGACAACGACCACCCTTCCTCGCTCACAACCGCGCCAGAGCCCACCACGGCTTAACGCCGGACCCTAAAAAAGAAACGTGGCTCGCCCCAGCGCATAAATCAGCCAGCCAGTGCCTGCTCATTGGCGGCGCCCGCATCTCCCTCACCCTCATTGGCTATCCGGGATGCAAGGCCCTCCCCAACCAGGGAACCCTCTCGTACGGCGGCACCCCCAGCTTAGCAACCTCAACTCGGCTACCCGAAGCCCCGGCCCCTCACCTCCACCCAGGGAGCTCGGCCCCCAAAGCGCCAGAGCGTTGCCTTCCGAGGACTCACCGTGTAGTAGGAGAGCAGTCCTGCATTGTAGTCTAGCACGAACCAACGATACTGCCAGCCCTTCATAACGTTAGTCCATTTGCTCAGCGGCCCTTCCATGATGGACGCCATCTTGGGAGCCGCCAATGACAACAAACGGCCTGACGTCACTCGCCTATATGGCATTCAGCATGCGGGGGCGGGGCCTCCACTGACCGGGGCGGGCCCGGGGCGGGGCCGGGGCGGGGCCAACGCCAGGTCCTGGATGAACTCGCCGACACACTCCCCCAGCGATCGTGGTCTAACAAGCTTGCTTTGGGCACTTTTTTTGTATAGTACTCCAATGTCAGGGATACGAGAATGCTGCTATAAGGCTATTTATTAACATAAATAATTTTACTGGCCACGATGATACCTTACACTTCCGAGAGAGTTCACATCTGATAGTCACTTACGCAATCATTCCACAAACCCATTTATTTAATAAGTATTTGCTGTTTTGTGCTAGGCACTCCAGGCTTTGGGGATTCGACAGAGCCTTCATGGGAGGACGGGAACAGGCAATAAAATAAATGGTAAATAATATAGTATCTTAAAAGCTGATAAGAGGCACGGTGGCTCACGCCTGTAATCCTAGCACTCTGGGAGGCCGAGGTGGGAGGATTGCTCCAGGTCAGGGGTTCCACACCAGCCTGAGAAAGAGCGAGACCCCCATCTCTATTAAAAATAGAAAAAAATTAATTGGCCAACTAAAAAATATATAGAAAAATTAGCCGGGCATGGTGGCGCATGCCTGTAGTCCCAGCTACTGGGGAGGTTGAGACAGGTGGATTGCTTGAGCCCAGGAGTTTGAGGTTGCTGTGAGCTAGGCTAACGCCACTGCATGCTAGCCCGGGCAACAGAGTGAGACTCCGTCTCAAAAAAACCCAAAACATTTAGTTAGTACCCCCTCCCAATATAAGATATGTTGGGAGACGCTGAGATACATGTTTATCGTTTTCTCTCCTACTTCAAATGTAATCTCCATGAGAATAGAGATTTCGTATGTCTTATTTACAGCCCTATTCCCAGCAACCAAAGTACCTGAAATCCTCCTGCCTCAGCCTCCCAAGTAGCTGGGACTACAGGCACATGTCACCACACCCAGCTAATTTTTTCTATTTTTAGTAGAGACAGGGTCTTCGCTCTTGTTCAGGCTGGTCTTGAACTCCTGAGCTGAATCAATCCTCCTGCCTCAGCCTCCCAGAGTGCTAGGATTACAGGCATGAGCCACCACGCCTGGCCATGTACATTACAATTTCATAAAGTTTGCTGAGAATAAAGCAGATATTCAGCATCTTCAAGAAAGCCAAAGATTAAGAGACGCGATTCTGATCCGGGAGCTAACCAGGGAACAAAACATGAATGCAACTGAGTGTAAGACAAAGCCATTCTCTCTCCTTTCGGATTTTTTTCCTCATTAATTCCACCATTTTTTTAGTATCTATGCTGTGCCAGGAACTGTGCCAGGAGTATTATATACCTCATCACATTTAATCATCACAATAACCCTATGAGTGGGCTCACGCCTGTAATCCTAGCACTCTAGGAGGCCGAAGCAGGTGGATTGCTCGAGGTCAGGAGTTCGAAACCAGCCTGAGCAAGAGTGAGACCCCGTCTCTACTATACATGGAAATAAATTAATTGGCCAACTAAAAATATATAGAAAAAATTAGCTGAGCATGGTGGCGCATGCCTGTAGTCCCAGCTACTCAGGAGACTAAGGCAGGAGGATCGCTTGAGCCCAGGAGTTTGAGATTGCTGTGAGCTAGGCTGATACCACAGCACTCACTCTAGCCTGGGCAACAAAGCTAGAGACTCTGTCTCAAAAAAAAAATAATAAAAATAAATAACCCTATGAGTGTATTAGTCTCCACATTTTACGTAAGGAAACTGAGGTTTAGAGAAATTAACCAACTTGCTTAGATACCTAATAGTATTTATTGGCAAGTATCTGAGTCTATATAAACACAATTTGTGCCTTTTCATTATGCTACATGGCCTCCTAAAAGATACTACACACTTGTCATAGAAACTTGATGTTCCAGGCACATTAATTAATAGAAAGCCTCATGTTGCTGCTCTCTTTCGGGATAAACAAAGTATGGGGATCTTGAAACATCATGATTCCGACTAAAGGATTTACATAATGTTAATTACTACTCCCCCATTAGCTTCTTAAGAGCAGGAACCAGGCCTTATTCAACTATGTAGCCTTACAAACCAGCTCAATGGCTGGCACACAGAAGGTACATAATAATTATTGTTTGACCTTAATTACGTGTTCCATTGAGTCTAACCTAAAAGTTTAAAGGACTGTGCTAAGCACCATCACTGACATTTTCTCCTATATTTCCCATAATAATCCTTCAAGATTTGTATTATTACACCCATTTTACAGATGAGCACACTGGGACACAGTTATTCAGTGGCTTGTCCAAGGTCACACAACTGGTAAACAGCAGAACCCAAATTAGAACCTAGGTCTTTTCAATCTCAGATCCATTTCACCCAACTGCAAGCTATATTTGCAGTATCTATGTGTAAATAAAAGTCTTGGACATGACACAGGCAGTATCATCAGCTTCTAAATCAGTTTTAACTTTCATCAGGGTCACCAGGCATCAGCATGATCTACTTTGCTTCAAATGTCAAAACACAGGTCATCAGAGAGAGCCAGGAGTAAGTGCAGTTCTCCACACCTAAGACCATGTCCAATTCCATAGCACTTTGACTACTTTCTACACAAAGTGTCAAACTACATGCTTTAGATCATGAGCTAAAATTAAACGTGGCAGAGACAAATCAGCTCTGGTTCCCACATTCTTCAGTGAGGGGCATGGTGTGGAATGAGGTGGCAGCTGAAGCATAGCAGAAAAAGAGGATTAGACTCAGTGCCCAAAGGTAGACACAATGTTAAGCATTAAACATAACAAACTCATCAAGGACAGGAATTGGTACTGCTTCATCCTGCCATTTAGAATATCAATAAATGTTAAAATTAGAGACATGATTTTAAAAAGATCATTGTGTCAGCAAAATGGAGGAGGGACAAGACAAGAAGACAAAGAAACTTTTACAAAACAAGCAAGTAATAGAGACTCTAAGCTTGGACAATGATAGCAGGGAGGGAGAATGGGAAAGATATTGTACTGTGTATTTACTGAAAAACATTTTGAAGATAAGATTTAAAAACTCACTAAGCAATGGAATTAAATGAGGAAGGAGTAAGGGGAGTCGCACATAATGTCAAGGTTTCTAACTTGTGTAACTGAATAATCATTTAAGTAGCCAAGTGTTGTTTTGTTTTGCTTTAAAAGAACAAAAAATGGTTTGTATTTCTGAATATGAAGATTCTTTGCTTTATACAGCTGTTTAGAAATGTGAATTTTTCTAGCAAAAATGGGTTTCAACTTTTCCACAGGTGGAATGTAGGTGCAAATTACTTAATTGCATTCTGTTGTTGCTAGTTTGCTGCCTTTTCTTCCTAAACTTCCCACTAACTGCTTTTTGTTATTGCTATTATTGTTGTAATGTTTCTTAATTGGTATCTGTTGGGCATCAAATAAAATGTTTCCAGAATGCTGCTTTCTTAAGGTAAAACATAAACTTACAAAAACTTGACTGTCCTTCCCTGAGGAAACAGAAGATCATGCTTAAGTTTGGGGAAAGCAAAAATAGGACATGACCTATTTTGTCCACAAACAGCAAGTCCCGGCTCTTTCCCACCCTTTCCTCTATCTAGAGAGCAAAAAAGTGAAACAAGTTTAGAAATATATGGCTCTGATTTTGAGGCCAAAGGGAACTGAGGAAGGGAGAGAAAGTATTTTAGGAGATCTAGGCTTTGTCAACGTTCTGAGGAGAGAAAAGAATGAACTCATTTTTTGTTTTTTTGAGATAGAGTCTCACTCTGTCACCCAGGCTAGAGTGCAATGGCATTAGCCTAGCTCACAGCAACCTCCAACTCCTGGGCTTAAGCGATCCTCCTGCCTCAGCCTCCTGAGGAGCTGGGGCTACAGATAGATGCCAACATGCCTGGCTAATTTTTTCTGTTTTTGGTAGAGATGGGGTCTCACTCTTGCTCAGGCTGCTCTCTAACTCCTGACCTCAAGCCATCATCCCACCTCAGCCTCCCAGAGTGCTAGGATTACAGGCCTGAGCAACCGAGCCCACCCTGAACTCACCTTTTGCCTTCTTCCAATGCCCCCTGGGCAGCCCACATCCTAGTTCCCCTGGGCTTTAAACATTTCACAAATATTCTCCTCACTCAGGTGGAATTAGCACTCCATTTGTTTGTTCCCCACCTGTATCCTGAACAAACTTCTAACAGAATCTGGGACATCTTATTGCATCTACTCATTCAGAGTCTGAATTCCCCTCCTTTGACTTGGGTTGAGGACTCAGTCATATCTGCATTCTCAGGTTCAGCAGTGTCTCACATAGACAGTACAGAACAGTGGAAGCAGCAGGCAATCTGCCTGGCGACAGCACACAATCCAAATAAAAGAGTAAAGCGAGGCTAGGGAAGCTGATTTGCTGGAAACACAGTTTTTATTTATACTTTGTATTTATTTGGGTTGGTTTAGAGGAGCTAATAGAGATTGGGGGCTAAATTTCCCAACCTATGCTCCTCAAT
Source organism: Microcebus murinus (assembly GCF_040939455.1). Lineage (NCBI taxonomy): Eukaryota > Metazoa > Chordata > Mammalia > Primates > Cheirogaleidae > Microcebus > Microcebus murinus. The sequence goes on along the minus strand of NC_134105.1, from coordinate 39,197,316 downwards.
AAATGATAGTTGGCCAGGCATGGTGGCTCCTGCCTGTAATCCTAGCACTCTGGGAGGCCGAGGTGGGAGGAGTGCTTGAGCTCAGGAGTTCCAGACCAGCCTGAGCAAGAGTGAGACCCCATCTCTACCAAAAACAAAAAAAATTAGCCAGGCGTGTTGGCATCTGTCTATAGTCCCAGCTTCTCAGGAGGCTGAGGCAGGAGGATCGCTTGAGCCCAGGAGTTGGAGGTTGCTGTGAGCTAGGCTGATGCCATGGCACTCTAGCCTGGGTGACAGAGCGAGACTCTGTCTGAAAATAAATAAATAAATAACAAAAAAGATAGATAACCAAGGGAAAAAGTAGCTTCTCTAAACTATAATTTCCTTGAAGTCAGTGACTTATTCACCCCTCTACCCGCAGTGTAAGAACACTGCCTGACGTCATGTTGAATGTTTGTGAAACTGATCTGAGTTGAGCTTCTTGCCTTTCTCATGTTATTCCCTCTTTCTGCAAAGTCCTTTCCCTCTTTCTCTGCTTAGAGAACTTCTTACTAATTGTTCAAGTCCCAATTCAAATGTCAGTGCCTCTTTGAGGGCTTCTGTGGACACCCACACCTGTTCCCACACCCATACTGAATTAATCTTACCTTTACTATGTTCCAAAGCAAATTCCACAATCCTCTAACACAGATAGCAATTATCCCACAACATCCTAAGTGAGTTCATCTACAATGTATTATAACAAGAGAATGAGACATTGTCAGATACATATGTTATAAAAGGGCAACTCTATCCACTGTAACCAGGATGATGCCATACTGAAGTCAGGAAGATTACAGGTATGAGAGATGAAGAGGCCTGGGTGAAAACAAAAACAGGGGAATGGAGAGGAAGAGGATGGAGAGGAGAAATATTAAGCAGTTAGGAAAAGGGAAGAATCAAATGGACTCCAAATTTCCAGGTTGGAATACAGGAAAAGGAACGGATTTAAGGGAAGAGTATCAATGGAAAAGAAGACAAACTCTGTAAAATAATTTAAGGAGGTTTATTCTGAGCCAAATTTGAGGACCATGGCCCAGACCCATGCCCAAGAAGCCTGAGCAAGTGGACTCACTGTGGCTGGGCTACAGTTTGGTTTTATATATTTTAGGGAGACAGGGATTACAGGTAAAGTCATAAGTCAATACATGGAAGGCATACATTGGTTTAGCTTGAAAAGATGGGACATCTCAAAGTGGGGGCTTACAGGTCATAGGTGGGTTTAGGGACTAAGGCAGGACATCTCAAAGCAGGGGCTTAGAAATCATAGGAAGATTTAAGGTTGACAATCAGCTGAGTTACACTTTGTACAAAGACCAGAAATCAGAGGAAAGGAATGCTTGAGTTAAGATAAGAGTCTTTTATCCTTCACGTGATGCTATACCAGAATCAGGTTGGGAAGTAAACCACATCATAAAAACCTGTTTACTGAGATTTTATCATTTGTAGGTGTGACTCACCAGGCCCTCTTAGAAAGGAATTTTTGGGAGCAAAGAAAAAGATCAGAGTTCAGTCCTCAACTGATAAATGTAATGTTAAATTTGAAGCATGTGGACCATCCAGATTAAGGACAGGTGTTCAGTTTCTTTCTTTCTCTCTCTCTCTTTCTTTCTTTCTTTCTTTCTTTCTTTCTTTCTTTCTTTCTTTCTTTCTTTCTTTCTTTCTTTCTTTCTTTCTTTCTTTCTTTCGTGGAGACAGAGTCTCGTTCTGTCACCCTGGGTAGAGTACAGTGGCATCATCATAGCTCACTACAACCTCCAACTCCTGGGCTCAGATGATCCTCCTGCCTCAGCCTCCAGAGTAGCTGGGACTACAGGCAAGTGCCATCACATCCAGCTGATTTTTTCTATTTTTTTGTAGAGATGGGGTCTCACTCTTGCTCAGGCTGCCCTCAGATCCTCCTGACTCAGCTTCCCAGAGTCGTGTGAGCCACCGCAACGGGCCTGGCACATCCAGATTGAAACTGATGTTTAGCAGGTAAGTGGATACGCTAATTTGAAGCTCAGGAAACAAACCAAAGCTAGAATTATAAATTTGAGAGTATTATTACACAGATGGTAGCTGAAGGCACAGGAAGCATTGAGATCTTCCAGGGAATGTGGATAGTATGTAGTTCAGGATGGAACCCTAGAGGACAACATTTAAAGAAGGGGGAAAAGAAGAGATGCCAGGAAAAAAGATTAAAAATGAACAATTAGAATGGAGAAGAAATGAGAGGAGTTTGGGGAAGCCGAGGCCGAGGGAAAACACTTGAAGGTCAAATGCAAGAAATTAAGAGGCCTCCTCCTCAGAGAACTCTATTTCTGTGTGAATTAGGTCATCAACAGATAGGCAGCAGGAAAGGGCAGAGGAGGAAGGGTCTATAGATTTGCCTATGGGAGGCATAGATTCAGATAGTGAACTTTAAGAAGATGATGAAGAGTGAAAGGCAAGAGGGAGGGCTCCTGTGAAATGCAAAAGGATTTATGAGTAGCAATAAGAGCCACGCTGAGTTTAAAGATAAAACTATTGGTAGTACTGGCTTATCTCGTTATGGGATATTTTTCCTCTCAGCAATTCTCAGCAACCTGACTGTAGGAACAGAAGAGGCACACAGTCGAAATTACCCAAGGTTAGGGGGATTTCTAGGGTAAGTGTGGCGAGAAGACTGGGAAATTGAGAGTATTGATTGAGCTGATAGAGAGCTCATAGATCTAGGCTGATTATGGCAGAAAGAATAGATTAGGAGAAAGGAGTCAAGATACTGGATTGGATCTCCTGTGAGATTAAAGAGATTTAATGAGAGTAAAGGAGCTGGAAGAATGGCAGGTTGTAATTAGGGAGAGGAAAAAGTTTCAGATTTCAGAGGTGAAACAATTACAGGTGATAGAAGGTGAGCTTAGCCTTAGGAGTAGAAAGCTGAAGGAGGGGATATAAATTACAAGAGGTCAGGAAGTCAAAGGATTGTGAGGTCACCATGCTCAATACTTCATTTACATAGAAGTTGAAATTACCTGGATGATGGCAGGGGTTGGGGTTGAGAGGGGAGCTGTGGGACAGGAGGAGCCACAACCCCAATAAAGGAAGTTGCCAAATGACAACAGTGACAAAAGGAGAATCCCTTGTGGTTTTCAAATTTTCTTGGAGGCATAAGCCGAAGACTAAAGAAACTAGGTTGAGTTTTGTAAGTTATTTGAGTTTTATGAATTATTTGTGAACATCCATTATCTAAGGTTTCACTTCTCAACACCAGCAATGATATTCCCCAGTTGATGGTCTCCCCTCACATGACCAGCATATCCCCAGGTGCAGCAGGGAAATGGCATCAAGAACCTCTAGGGGCCAGGCCCAGTGGCTCACATCTATAATTCCAGCACTCTGGGAGACCGAGGTGGGAGGATCACTTGAGGTCAGGAGTTCAAGACCAGCCTGATCAAGAGCGAGACCTGTCTCTATTAAAAATAGAAAAAGTAGCTGGGCATGGTGGTGTGCACCTGTAGTGTCAGCTACTCAGGGGGCTGAGGCTGAGGAAGGGGAATTGCTTGAGCCCAGGAGTTTGAGGTTGCAGTAAGCTACAATGACATCACTGCACTCTAGCCTGGGAAACAAAGCAAGACCCTGTCTCAAAAAGAACTTCTAGGAATTTATCACTAAGGAAGTAATCTGAGATTTATATGCAAGGATGTTGCCATAATAGTGAAACCCTGGAAATAACCTAAAAGTCCAACAATAGAGAAAAGTTAAATAAATTATAATAGATACATATGATGGGCTGATGTATGGCCATTAAAAATTACATTTAATATGAATTATAATTTAAAAAGTACACAAATTTGAATAGATATCATTAGGTATAAAATGGTTAAAAATTATATATATAGTATGATTCCAATTTATTAAAAATATAAATATCTACCCAGAAGACTATAAGAATATACTACAGAAAAACATCTGTAGTCAATTTGTGAGATTAATTTTACTTTTTTCCTTTATAATTCTTTCATGCTTTCCAAATTTTCTACAAGTAACAGACATTGTATTTGTAAAATAAAAAAATGCCATTTTGTAAAGTAATAAAAAAAGAGTATGATAAAAAATACCATCAAGTAATTATGCCAGCTTTGAATTTGCCAGGCATTTGCCATTTATAATCATATGCCTGCCTCCTTAAGGAGCTGAAATAAACAAGCATTATAGTTGAGACAGTTGATATCCTGTCAGATGGCATTAGCCTTCAGTCCCACTCAGGAGTCCTGCAGAATTCTCGTGTCTTCTTTCTCATTCTGTATCCATCTAGGTACTCACAACTTAAAGACAAATCACCACAGCCATTAATATGCAGTGTACTCACTCACTCTTTTTTTCAAGAAAGTAGCCTTCACTGAGCAGCAATCTATGTCAAGCCCTGAACTAGGTCCTGAGGATACAGAGATCAGTCACATGTGGCTCCTGTCCTCAAGGATGTCAGAGTCTGTTGGGAAACACAATGTGTTGCCACGCAAGTCTTGTTTTCTTATTTATATGGCTAGCTACCAAAAGCAGGGACTTTATTTTATGCTTATTTATAATTAAGTGAAATCATATATTTGAACATGGTTTGAGGCTGAGTGAGGTGGCTCACACCTGTAATCCTAGCACTCTGGAGGCCTAGGCAGGAGGATTGCTTGAGGTCAGGTGTTCAAGACCAGCCTGAGCAAGAGCAAAACCCCATCTCTACAAAAAATAGAAAAAATTAGCTGAGTGTGGTGGCGCATGCCTGCAGTCCCAGCTACTCAGGAGGCTGAGGCAGGAGGATTGTTTAAGACTAGAAGTTCAAGATTACAGTGAGCTATGATGGTGCCACTTCACTATAGCCTGGGCAACAGAGTGAGACCCTGTCTCCAATAAATAAATAAATATATAAAGGATATCATGTTTGAGCTGAGCTTACTGACATGAAACCTTTGCCTTCTTACTCAGGGAGGAGAAACTAACACTTGTAGAGTAGCTACTAGGAATAGCATTCTCTCTAGGGTTCCCATAATGAAGAGAAGAATATTCCAGGCAAAGAAAATAGCATAGGCAAAGACACAAAGGCTTGAGACTAAGTATTGTGCATCTGGGAAACAGCATGTTCTTCTGGATGTGGTGAGACAAGGGGAACACGTAAACTCATGGTAGGAGTTAAAGCTGAAACGGAGACCTGGGCAGGATTGGATAATTGTTTGAAAAGTTCTTTTCCTCCCAATAGCTAGTGTTTGGAGTTTAAATGTCCAGCTAGCCCTGTAGAACCAGACACACTATCTTTAGACAGAAAGAAGTTCTCACTGATCCACAGGGTTCCCTTAAGTGGAAGCATATCAATTACAAAGATCTAACCTCCTATCTAATTCCCAGGACTACAGCAGTGATTTCCAAAACATGGGCCTTAGTGCATAATTTATGCACTCACTTTGTAGCTTTGTAATTAAATCTGCAGAGGATTTGGAGATACATGGCAATACTGGTACAGCTCTCTGCATATATAAATACACCATACTGGAGTGCAAAATTAATGCTTTTGAATACTCCACTTTCATATCTATATAGCCAATGGTAGATTGTGCATGGCTGCAATTAACTAGGATATATTCATTTAACAAATCCTTTCTGATCTGAATTCCTATCATAGTCGAGGTCTATATCATACACTCCAACTTTCTGATATCCATTAATTGTTCCCTAGAAGGTCTAGTGAAATAAATATGACATTTATCAAGTGTTTACTGTATCCTGACACTGTGTGTAATTTCACATTCATCTTATTGAGTGCTTACACTGTGCCAGGTGCTCTAGGTACATAGTGGAGAACAAATCAGACGTGGTTTCTGGCCTTATGCAGCTCCTATGTACCTCAAGAAATCTTCATAACAACTTTTCAAATCTGATATTTTAAAGGGAGGGAAATGAGAACTAGATGAGGTCAGTAACTGGTCCCAAAGCCAACTTATCCATTAGGCACAGTGGGCACAGCACTTAGGGCCCACAATACTTACAGGAGCCTAAGAAAGTGTTTTAACTTTAATTTCTTTTAAAGCCAGAATAAAAAATGAACATAATAACAATGAATATATAACAGCGAATCCAGGCTGCATTGTATTTGTTGTCCATGTCAATGCAGTCACAAATATATCTTTTAATACTTTTTTTTTAATGGAGGAAGGGGCCCATGAGGGCAAAAATGCCTAGGACCCATGTCATAATATGGTCCTGATTAGTCCAAGACCACATAGTTGGTAGAGGACAGAACAAGGTCAGGCACGCCTTGTAAGCCTGACATCCCTTTCAATTAAACACATCTAGAAGATGAAAACTGCTTTTACTTCTCTCCTAGTGCCTGGTTCATAGGGTTAGCTCAATTAATACAGAATTAAACTGCATTGAATCAATGCAAAGTACCTTATATAGTGATGCTATGCTATGGTATGTATGTAGGTCCCTCCAAAATTTATATGCTGGAACTTAAATCCCAAGGTAATAGTATTAAGAAGAAGTGAGACCTTCTTCTTAATAAGAGCTCCATGCTCATGGATGGGATTAATGCCCTTATAAAACAGGCTTCAGAAGAGCTGCCTGGCCCTTCCACACCTTCTGCCATGTGAGGAGATAACACCCATCCCTTTTTGCCTCCTTCTGCCAGTAAGAACGCAACAAGAAGGCACCATCTTGGAAGCAGAGAGCAGCTCTCACCAGACACCAGATCTGTTGGTGCCTTGATCTTGGATTTCCCAGATTCTAGAACTGTGAGAAATAAATTTCTCTTCTTTATAAATTACCCAGTCTTAGGTATTTTATTATAGCAGTGCAAATGGACTAAGACAAATGAACAATAGTATATTCTTTCAGATTGAAGAAAACCCTGTGGATGCTGCAAATATCACATGGATTATTCCCAGCAGGAAAACAAACCTGAAAATAAAGTCTATGCATTTAATCAGTTTGTAGAATTTTTGGATTAAAAGATTAAAGTAGACATTTTTGCTTAGAAATAAAGATACCTGTCTTTTATTATAATATATATCAGACCTCTGACAAATCTCTGATCTAAGCATGATATCCTAAAAATAAATATAAAATTATTTATAATAATAAAATTATATTGATTATAAAATTATATTAATTATAATAATAATAAAATTATACATATAATTTTATATTTGTTTATATTATATTTAAGTATATATTTATATATAATTTTATGTATAATTTTATATAAATATATAAATTATAAAATAAGTATAAATTTTATGTATATAATGAAATTATAAATTCATTCATTCATTTAACATTGACTGGACTAGGAACTGTGAATATAAAAACAAAAAGCCAGCCTGGTGCAGTGCTCATGCCTGTAATCCTAGCACTCTGGGAGGCTAAGGCAGGAGGATCATTTGAGGTCAGGAGTTTGAGACCAGCCAGAGCAAGTGTGAAACCCTATCTCTACAAAAAATTTAAAAATTAGCTAGGCACAGTGGTGCACACCTGTAGACCCAGCTACTTGGGAGGCTGAGGCAAGAGGATCACTTGAGCCCAGGAGTTTGAGGTTGTAGTGAGCTATGTTAACACCACTGCATTCTAGCCAGGGTAACAGAATGAGACTTTGTCTCAAAAAACCAACCAACCAAACAAAAAAACACAAAGAAGCCACAGTGGTCACTGCCCTTGAGGAACACATGCTCAACTTAATCTGTTGTTTCACAAAAAATGAACAGACGTCATGGAAATGTTACCAAAGTAGTACCAGTGATTCCAACTTATCGGAATTGAAACATAACACAGTTTCTCACAAAGGCTAATACATTATGAGCCTAACAATGGTTATTGTAAGAGGTTATTAGTGTTAAGGGAGCATTCCTGCTACTCATAGTGTCTTACCCCTTTCAAAACCCTGAACCCCACTAGTGCCTAGAGCAGCAGTTCTCAATTGAGAATCAATTTTGCCCACACAAACATGCCCTAGGAAACATTTGGCAACATCTGGAGACATTTTTAGTTGTCACAACTGTCAGGGGAGAGTGCTATTAGCATCCAGTGAGTAAAAGCCAGGGATGCTGTTAAACATCCTACAGAGGACAGCCCTCCTCAACACGAAAGAATTCTCCGGCCCAAAATGTCAGTAGTGCTGAGACTGAAAAAACCTGGCCTAGAGGAACCAAACCCAAACTCTTCCAGCTGGCTTTGAAGATCTGGGCCAGTTTGGCCCCTCTCTCCCTTTTCACTTTATCTCCTTCCACCTTGCTTGCTGGCTTCTCCGTCTTCCCAGGAACCTTATGTTCCAGCCTTATCAGACTGAAACAAAATTTAAGAGTGATTAAGCACTTGGGCCCTGAAGTCAGGCAGAACTGGCTGTGTATCCAGGCTTCACTACCTGTCAGTTGCATATCCTTGGGCAAGTTAACTATCTCTAAGACTCAGTTCCTTCTTCTATAAAATGGGGATAACAATAGTTATTGCTATTGTAAGGACTGTATGAAATGACACAAGTAAAGCTGTTGCACACCATTTGGTACATCTCTCTGTGCTTGTGCTCTTGTTGTTCTTGCCTTTATTAAGGCACCAAACACAGGCTTCCTTGGTCCTAAGTTAGTTGCCTAAAGGTCCATCTCCCCAGCTGGCCTGAGAATTCCTAGAGGATTGGGTCCTATCTATTTTTGTCTCCCCAGCACTTGGCATAGCCCCTTGCGCATAGTGGGCAATTAGTAAATATTAGTTGAATTGCAATTTCGGCACTCTGTTTAAGAGAAGACCACCCTGCCAATGGGTTAAAAAACCTAGAATTCTTGGCTGGGCGTGGTGGCTCACGCCTGTAATCCTAGCACTCTGGGAGGCCCAGGAAGGCGGATTGCTCGAGGTCAGGAGTTTGAAACCAGCCTGAGTGAGACCCTATCTCTACTAAAAATAGAAAGAAATTAATTGACCAACTAAAAGTATTTATACAAAAAATTAGCCAGGCATGGTGGCACATGCCTGTAGTCCCAGCTACTGGGGAGGCTGAGGTTGCTGTGAGCTAGGCTAATGCCACGGCACTCACTCTAGCCTGGGCAACAAAGTGAGACTCTGTCTCAAAAAAAAACAAAAAAACAAAAAACAAACCTAGAGTTCTCAAGGAGATCCTTTCTTTTAGAGCCAGTATGATTTCCTTTGCTGCTTTTACCTTCTCTGACTCCCTCTCAGGGCTGGAGTTCTGCAATGCTGGGTACTTGGCATGGTTCTTGGTCAACTGCTTCTCCCTCTAAAAGATCTCATCTCACTATGCAGCCTAAAATACCACTTATATGCCTCCAAATTTGCATTTGTAACCAGGTCCTCTTCTGTGAGCTCCAGACAGATATATTTTAACTGTCTACTTGACATCCCTGATTGATTATACATTGACATCCCCAGCTTGGCACATAACATCCAAAGTGATCTTTTTAAAATATAAATCGGATGATGTCACTTCCTTCAAGGGCTTCCCATTGCACTAATTATAAATCCTTTCCATGGCCTACAGGCCCGTTTGAGGTCTTGACTCAACACCTTCTCCAGCCTTACCTCCTGACATTGTCCTCTTTGCTCAAAACACGTTGGCCGTCTTCCCAAGGCTCATAAGAGACAAACTCATTCCCCTTCTCAGAGCCTTTGCATTTGATGTTGCCTCTGCCTGGACCACTTGCCCCAGATCAATACATGGCTTCTCATTCAGATCTCAGCCAAAGTATCACCTCAAGGAAGACTTCCCTGACGCCCTTCCCTCTCCCAGCCTATCAGCCTTCCCCATCTTTCATGAATCTCTAAGCCAGCACCTTGTTTTACTTTTTCACAATGCACAACTATTTGATATTTGTCACTTCCTTTGTGATTTTCTGTCTCCCCTACTAGAAAATGAGCTCCATTGAGAGCAGGACACTTGTCATTCTTGTTCTCCACCATATAATCAGTATCTAGCCCAGTGCCTGGCACCTGGTAGGACCTTAATAAATAGCTATAGCATAGATGAATGAAGGGAAATGAAAGTGTAGGGAAGGTACTGGAAGGAGAAGGCCTGAGTTCTAGCCCCTATTCCTTCTCTGTGTGACCTTGGCAAGTCACTTGCCTCTCAGAGCCTCTGCAAAGCGAGCATAATAACATCCTCCTCACACAATTGTGTGAAGACTAAATTATATAATGCACATTAAGTACCCAGTACAGTGCTTAGCACACAGTACAATGGTCAACAAATGCTCGTGCTTTTTTCCCTCTTTCAGCCTCATCTTCCTCACAATAGGGAAAACAGCATTGACTGCATAGCATTGAGTTGTTGTAGAAATGATATTAACCTACAAATCTTTCCCTCCTCTAGCCTTTGCACATAGTATTCTCTTTGTTCCTCTTCCTCCCTCCTCCCTATTTCTTCCTGCCTCAGTGTCACCTCCTTTAGGAAGCCTTCCCTGAGAGGCCATGCTGGCTTAGGGTGTTTCTGTTAAAATAGAAAGAGATCACACTATTATTGTTTCTTCATAGGCTTGGTGCATGGATGGATGGACGTACAGAAGGAAGGATAGAGGGATAGAGGGAAGGAGGGGTGGAAGGACAGAGGGATGATGGAAGGAATCATGTGGGAGCACTTTAAACCAGCTACACCAAAGTTTTGCAGGCTGACAGGACCCCAAGAGGCTAGCCTCAGCTGGCCCTGCCACTCCCTAGGGACCCTGCCCTGTAGCTCCCTCAACACTTAGTTGGTCCCCATTAGCTCCTCTGTCTTCCAGCACTCTCAGCGCGTGGGCCCCAACCATTGGCTGTGGACTTGGTTACTTCTGACTAACCCCCAGGCTGCAAATGGGAGGCAGCCAAGCGCAGGGTGCAGGTGATGTCAGCCCCCGCCCCAGGGTCAAGGTAGAGGTGGCAGCAGCTGCAAGGAGAACCTGGCCAGGGTAGCAGCGTGCTGAGGCAAGGCGCTGGGACGAGGGGCTCCGGGGGATGCAGGGGCTGTGGCTGCTGCCGCTGCTGCTGGCGACCTGCACACCCGGGGAGCGGGTGCAGCGCAGGGTCTACTTGAGTGAGGAGTTCGAAGATGGGGGTAAGCAGTGCGGGCGCGGGGGGGGGGGGGGGGGGCGCGCGGGGTGGTGGTGGCAGGCAACAGACCAGATCCCACCTGCTCGTCTTCAATCACCTGCCCCAGCTGTCAGGTTGTCTCTCCTGGTTTGAAGCATTTAGAGCCAGAAGGACTACAGGTCAAATCCCTGCTCTCGGTACTTCCTAGCTGGGTGACACTGGGCCAGTGGCTTACCGAGTGTGCGTTTCAATTTCCTTCTCTATTAAATGAGGACAATATGGATCTTGCAAAGTTGCTTAGAGAGTTAAATGCGATAAGGTGTGTAAAGCATTGCCCCTAGTATGTAGTAGGCAGGCACGCACTAAATGTCTATTCCTTTCCCTTCATCCTAAAACTACAAACAAGGGAACCCTGGAGGAAAAATGGGAGCATTAATGGTGATAGTGAAACTTTCTGTTTCATAAAATATCACAGCTCTGGCTCAGCGCTGTGGCTCATGCTTGTAATTGTAACACTCTGGGAGGCCAAAGTGTGAGGATTGCTTGAGCTCAGGAGTTCAAGACCAGAGACCAGCCTGAGCAAGAGTGAGACCACAACTCTACTAAAAATAGAAAAACTTAGCTGGGCATGGTGTCACACGCCTGTAGTCTCAGCTACTTGTGGCAGGAGGATCATTTGAGCCCAGAAGTTTGAGGTTGCAGTGACCTATTTTTTTTTTTGAGACAGAGTCTTGCTTTGTTGCCCAGGCTAGAGTGAGTGCCATGGCGTCAGCCAAGCTCACGGCAACCTCAAACTCCTGAGCTCAAGCGATCCTTCTGCCTCAGCCTCCCGAGTAGCTGGGACTACAGGCATGTGCCACCATGTCCGGCTAATTTTTTCTATATATATTAGTTGGCCAATTAATTTTCTTTCTATTTATAGTAGAGACGGGGTCTTGTCTTGCTCAGGCTGGTTTCAAACTCCTGACCTTGAGCAATCTGCCTGCCTCGGCCTCCCAAGTGCTAGGATTACAGGCGTGAGCCACCGCGCCCGGCCTTGCAGTGACCTATTATGATGCCACTGCACTCTATCACAGGTAACAGAGTGAGACTCTGTCTCAAAAAAAAAAGAACCACAGCTCAGGGATCTTGGAGGTCACCTTGTCCAACCTCCTCCCTGGAATGCCTCAGTAACATCAGGGAATTATGGCTGGGCTTACAGTACCATTGACAGATGTTCAATGGTACTGTTTCAGCCCACACAAAATACTCTTCCTTTCTGTGCTGTGTGTGTGCATGTGTGTAAAATATGATTCATTTTTTGAGGGTACAGTGGAGAGGGCACTTGCCTAGGAATCAGGATTTTTTGGATTTGAGTCTATATTCCACCTTAAAAGTCTGAATAATCCCTTTCCCTTTTCCGAGACTTAATTTTCTGATCTGTGATAACACTGTGCTGAGGGGAGCGAGATGTAGAGGTGGAGCAGAGATAGAAGTGAATAAGCCCAGGCACAGGGGCTGGACAAGAAGGCTTAAGGAAGAAGGCGAAACCTAAGCATTGTTTTGAAGGATAACTAAGAGTTTATCAGATGGTCAGGGATGGGGAGAAGGGTATTCCAGTCAAGAAGAACAGCACGTGCAATGGTACAGCCAGCAGTGGCATCTTCCTGGAGTTGGAAAGTGTGAAGGGAGGGGGGTGAGGCTGGAGAGCAAGTGGGGGCTATACTGAGGGGGCTAAGAGCCTGGCCTTTTGCTGGAAGCAGTGGGGAGCAAGTGAATGTGGTAAGCAGGGAGAAACACAATCTGACCTGGGTATTGGAAAGAGCGCTTCTTCTCACACACTCTAGGAGCAAGGGCAAAAAATAATAAAATAAAATAAAAATTAAGAAAGAAAGAAAGAGTACTTCAGCAAACAAGCAGAGATGGATTGTGAAGCTGACCGAAGTTGAGATGGAGACAGAAAATCCACCCCGCAGGCTATTGTAATCTTCTTGGTGAAAGTAGAAAGGCTGTACCAGGGCAGGTGCAGCAGGGGTGATGAGGATACAGGGGAGGGGACAGACAGGAAAATTGTCTAGGAGTTGGCTGAAGAGTGGGCTGCAGGAAGCCCCTCAGCTTCACTGACTGGCTGTGGGGGAACCTTTTCACAAAGCATAAGCCTCTTCCAAGGATAGGTTGGTGGTCCCCCATTTCCTGACTGACTTCGGTCATCCTTTGCTCTGTGGGGCTATGTCTTCTGCTAGCTCCTGGGCCTGCATCCCTGCCTGGGCTGGCTTTTACTTACACCATCATTCCTCCCGTCAGAAGGCAGAGAGATCATGCATAGACCTGCAGTCATTTCCCCCAAGGACTGACTCCACTTGTTCAAGGTGGCAGGTGAAATGCCCAGGGGTATTACCAATAAATATTTCTAAAATGCTCCCTGGAATCAGGGAAAAGAGGGGCTTCAAGCCCCAAGACAGCTGATGAGGCCAAAATCATGAAGAAAATCTAGTACCATCTATGTGCAGAAATGTTTGCTCTATAAGACATCATCTCCTCCAGGAAGCCTTTCCTAGGTTTCCCCAGATTCCCTTAGCCTCTCTACTTCTTGTGTGTCAGCCCCACTCACACTGTGATTGTCTATGTAACAGATTCTCCTCTGTGTTTCCAGCATCAAAGACAGTGCCTGGCCTAGAGAGGTACCCAGTAAAATAACATCCAAGAAGAGAATAGTTATTCCAAGAAATCTTCTTGCAGTAGGACTTAGCAACGTGTAATTATTGAGGTCAGGTACCTGCTTGGAAGGAATCAACCCAAAATGTCATTATCATGCTGAAAGAAGAGAGGCCAGAGAGACATGCTGAAGGACGAATTCTGCTTACTGATTAAGGAGGGTTGGCTGGTGGAGTCCCAGTGTTCTGAGGCATATCTGCAGTTTAGAAGACCCCAAAATTCAACATATTAACAATGTACTCAGAACTGGGAAGATTTAGGCACTGACTTTTTCCCTGTGAGCTCCTAAGAGGCTTATATGTAAGCAAGATGCCAATATTTCATGAATATCTTAGACTAAACATGTTTAAAACAAAACTTTTGTGTTCTCCTCCAGACTTGTTCTCTTTTCTCCTGCAGTTCTCCATCTTAGTAAGTGGCCTAAATATTCACCTGCTTGTTTAGGTAAAAAAATCTAAGAGTCATATGATTCTTCTGTTATCTTCTCCCATATCTAATCCATCAGCAAGTCCAGTTGACTATAACTTCAAAATATATTCTAAACATGATATTTTTTACCACCTAAATCACTACCCTAGTCCAAGCCACTATCCTATCTCATGTGGACTATTGCAGTAACTTGAATGGCCTCCTTGCTTGTGTTTCTGCTTCCCCTTAGTCCCTTCTCACATAAATTTCAGAATTAAAAGGTAAATCAGATAGTATCATTCTGGCACTTAAAAACCTCCACTGCCTTTCTATTGGATTTAAAATAAAAGCCAACCTTCTTACCATTACCTACAAGACTTCTGTGATCTGGCCCCTGCCTACCTCTCCATTCTTATCTCCTGCAGGTGCATTACATTCCAGCCACACTGGCTTTCTTGCTGTTTCTCAGACAGTCCTATCTCAGGGCCTTTGCCCTTGCTGTGACTTATGCCTGAAATATTCTTCTTGTAGATCTTCACATGGTTTGCTCCTTCTTATCATTCAGGTTTCTGCTTACATGTCTTCTTCCTAGAGGGGATTTTCTTATTTGCGATATCAAATTATTCCCCAATATATAGTTAGACTCTGTCCCTTTATGTGGTTTAATTTTTAAATCAATTTTTGAAATATTTACTATATATATAATAAAATGCACCCATTCAAAGTGTATTATTCATTGAATTTTGAAAAATGTATACACTTGTGTGACCACCACCACAATCAATAGATAGAACAGAGCCGGGCGTGGTGGCTCACGCCTGTAATCCTAGCACTCTGGGAGGCTGAGGCGGGTGGATTGCTCGAGGTCAGGAGTTCGAAACCAGCCTGAGCAAGAGCGAGACCCCGTCTCTATTATAAATAGAAAGAAATTAATTGGCCAACTAATATATAGAAAAAATCAGCCGGGCATGGTGGCGCATGCCTGTAGTCCCAGCTACTCAGGAGGCTGAGGCAGCAGGATCGCTTGAGCCCAGGAGATTGAGGTTGCTGTGAGCTAGGCTGACGCCACGGCACTCACTCTAGCCTGGGCAACAAAGTGAGACACTGTCTCAAAAAAAAAAAAAAAATAGATAGAACATTTCTGTCACCCCAAAAAGTTCCTGGGTGAGCCTTTGCGTGCTTAATTTTCTTGAATACTTTTCACTATTTAGGTTTCTTGTTTATGTGTTTATTCTCTCTCTCTCTCCTCCTATCTCTCCCTCTTCCCTGTCACTGTTAGACCAGCTTCCTGAGAACGCTGTGCTTCTCTGTTGCATTCATTACTGTAGTTGTAGCACCTGGAATAGTGCCTAGATCAGGCATATAGTAAGGGCTCAATAATTTTTTTGTTGAATGAATGAATAAATTGCCCTGGGAAATTATCCCTTTCAGAAGTCTGAATAGTTAGACTAGTTAAAACAAACCCTTCCTGGTTGTCAGAGACCCAGGAAACCAAACTCAATGAGTTGGAACTTAATCTTGTTGGATGCCTACTATGTACCAGTGATTTTTTTCTTTATATATTATTTTATTGACTCTCTCAACAGTTTTATCAGGAAGATGCGGTTATCTCTCTTTCAGTGATGAGGAAACAAGTTCAGAGAGATTGAGTGGTTTTCCCAAGGTTGTAAAGCTAGTGTCAAAAGCAGTTGGGAGGCAAAGTAAAGCAAGTCTGGAAAGCATACATTGCCTTTTATACCCCACTTGGGATGATGGGGGTAGAAGCCTGACTACAGCAGGTTGAAGGATGGATGAGAGCTTTGGAAATGAACACCACAAGTGTGGGTTACATCTTGGACCATTCTGGATGGGAAGGAATTAGGGGAGAGTTCAAGTGGGTAATTTGGGATGCAAAGTACAGGTGGAAGGTTTGGTTGACACAAGGTGGAGGTTTGCAGAAAGACAAATGGGCAAGGGAGTTGAGAAGAGTGAGCAAGGTAATAGATATACATCTACTTCAACTCTGCAACCTCTGCACCTGGTAAAGTGCCTGGCACACAGAAAGTGCTCAATTAAAAGTTTGTAGATTTCCACCACACACAGGAAAAAAAAAAGTTTGTGGAAAGAAGAAAGGAAGGACTATGAGAGTTAGATAGGAAAAAACCAGGTGACTGAAAATGAGTATATGTGTGTCAAAGAACAGGTGTAATTCAGGTAACACAGTGTGAGAATTGGAGGATAGGAGACCATGGTCATGGAGGAGGAGTGTTTGAGTTTGAGATTTCAGAGCAGTTTCTGGTGGTGATAAGGCCTGGTATGTGAATGTAGGGGTAGATGACTAGACTGGAGTGGAAGTGAGTGAGATGAGGAAACTGAGAGGCCAGGTTGTTGGATGGGTTGTCCTGTAGACAGAGAAGTCACCTGGATGATGATGGACCTGAGGGGAGAGGAAGACTGTGAGCCATGTGCCAGTTTTCAGCAAGTGATGGGAGTGACTCAGAGTGGTGCATGATTAGGGCAAGAAAGGAAAAGTACAAGTAACAGCATGGAAGATTCCACAGGTAGTCCCTTACCTGCAGTCTGTTTCCTACCCAAGCTCTGGAATCAGCCACACCAAGGGGCCCCAGCCCAGGGAACTGGGGCAAGGCATCAGCCTCTGTGGTTTCTATCATTACCTGGCACCCAAGTCCTGCTGATGGAATCGTGAGTACAGCCTTTCTAAGCCACAATTTGCAATACTGGCCAATAGTCTTAAAATTGTACATTCCCTTTTCCTAGATAATGCCTTTCCTAGGAATTTTTTTTCCTCTAGGGAAATAATCAGAAATGTGAGCAATTCTTTGTGCTAAATAATGTGAGAATTATTTATAATAGGAAACATTTGTAGATAAACCTAACTGTCCAACAGTAGGGCCCCAATTAAGTAAAATATGATACATCTATAGAATGTTTGTGAAATTTTTTTATGTCATGTTTGTTGTTGTTTATGATCTAATGTTGGATGTGAAATGTACAAAATTATATATAAGGTATATATTGTCACTATGTAAAAGATATTTGTGCATTAAAAAAGAATAGAAGAAAATGTACCAAAATCTTAAGTGGTAAATAATAATGTTTCCAGTTGTTTTAATTTTTTCTTTATTTTCTGTAATGAGCTTGTGTCACTCTTTTAACAACAACAAAAAAAAACTATTAGAAATTTAGAGAACTCTTTGGTCCTTCCATTTCTTCTTGGAATTGAATTTCCTGCTTTTGAACTCTTTTTTTTTTTACAGCTAAACTGTACCTAATACTTTAAGTAACCTTTATTAAGCAAAGTATTAGTCACATGGTATAATGCTTTATACACTCCAAGCCTCACCTCAACTCTGCAAAGTAGTTGTGTTTTCCCCAGTCTACAGATAGTAAAACTGAAGCCTAGAGAAGTTCGCTAATTTGAGGTCACACATATACTAAGTGGTAAAGTCAGGATTTGAACCCAGGACTGCATGACAACAAAATTGATTTTTTTTCTTCCATTAGTCCTGCTTCCCACTCCACTGCTTTCCATGAGTCCAATAAGTTGAAGGCCTTCTAGCTCACTTTTTTTTTCTTTTTTTTTTTTTTTTTTTTTTTTACTTTTTTTTTCTTTAGACATAGGGTCTCACTATATTGCCCTGCTTGAAATATAGTAGCTATTCACAGGCAAGATCATAGCTCACTGCAACCTCAAACTTCCGGGCTCATCAAGCAAGCCTCCTACCTAGCTCAGCCTCCTGAGTACCTGGGACCATAGATGTATGCCACTGTGGCCAGCTAGCTCACATTTTAAGTAGTGCTTAGCAGCCTCTCAGAAGGTAAATCTTGGGT
This sequence comes from Microcebus murinus, assembly GCF_040939455.1. Classification (NCBI taxonomy): domain Eukaryota; kingdom Metazoa; phylum Chordata; class Mammalia; order Primates; family Cheirogaleidae; genus Microcebus; species Microcebus murinus. The sequence continues at coordinate 39,179,355 of NC_134105.1, read as the reverse complement.
CATTTTAATGTCAAAACTAAAGGACCCTGAGAGCTCGTGTAACCCAAAATGCTCTTTCCTGCATTTACAGATGAGAAAACGTAAGTCCAGAGAACATGACAGGCCAGGGGTATTTAAGGGGCTTATGATAGAGATTGACTCAGGCTCCTTCCCTGCTGTTCTCCCAGACTATTGCAGGCCTCAGAGCAGAACAGCAACCAGAGGGTATCCAAAACCCTTGGAATCCAACCCTCTCATTATACAGATGAGGAAAATGAGGCCCAGAGAGTAAAGGTGGTTTTCCCAAAGTCACGCTGTGAGTCAGTGGCAGAGATGTTTGTTAAACCCAGGTCTCAGCTGGGTGCGGTGGCTCACACCTGTAATCCTAGCACTCTGGGAGGCCGAGGTGGGCGGATTGCTCGAGGTCAGGAGTTCAAAACCAGCCTGAGCAAGAGCGAGACCCTGTCTCTACTAAAAATAGAAATAAATTGGCCAACTAAAAATATATAGAAAAATTAGCCGGGCATGGTGGCGCATGCCTGTAGTCCCAGCTACTCAGGAGGTTGAGGCAGAAGGATTGCTTGAGCAGGAGTTTGAGGTTGCTGTGAGCTAGGCTGACACATGGCACTCTAGCCCTGGCAACAGAGTGAGACTCTGTCAAAAAAAAACCCCCAAAAACCCAGGTCTCTTACCTTCATAAAGATTCAATGGCCACTGCTGCAGGCTGCCAAGTGTCAGATGGCCAGTAGGAAATAATACCAGTGGCTTCAGGGGAATTCCAGGCCTTGCAAAGGGACTGGCACATTAAAATATGCAAAACTGTTGCTAGATTGAATTGGAGAATCATCAAATTAGTGATGCAAATAGGTATAAGGGGAGGGCTAATGGTGACAGCAATGACTGTAGTAAAAGTTGTGAAAAATCAGGCAGAAAGAAACTGGAATTTAAATGAGGGACTGAATGATGCAGGAGTCACAAGGAGAGAGAGAGAGAGAGAAAGAGAGAGAGAGAGAGAGAGAGAGTGTGTGTGTGTGTGAGTGAATGTTAATTCTGTCAGCCCTCAGACTTAACCACAAAAACTTGGCCAAAGAGACATTCTGAAACAAAGGGCCTCTGTGCCCAGCTGGCTCAGACCCACTGGGGACAGCCCAGCAGGGCTGAAGAACACTCTGCTTCTCAGGCCTCTGACTGATAAGCCATTGAGACCGTCTGTGAATCGTGGATACTTGGACATGCTGAGCCTGAGGAAGAATCACCCTGGCCAGATGCCCAAGCCCAGTAGGCCTGATCCAGCTGGCCTTTCCAGGTCTCAAGTACAAACTGATGGCATGGATCTCTCTGGAGGCTACAGAATGAGGAGGCAAGAGCGGGGGCCTTGGAGCAGACAGATGAGACTTCAAGCCCTGATTCTGCCACTTGCTCAGTGGGTGACCTTGGGTAATTTACTAGCCTTGCCAAGTGTCCATAAAATGGAGATGATTATTCTAACTTCCTTGCAGGGCAGGGTGAGGATTGAATGTGGTGAAGTGTGGAAACCATATTGCACAGGGCCTGGTACAGAGTAAGGACTCGGTAAGCACTGATTCCCTTTTTTACTTCCTTCTCTGTGGTATTCCACCTGTGTAGCTCATCTGGCATGTGGCTCACTACCTCTCTTCAATCTCTGTTCAAATGCCATCTCCACATAGAGGCCGGACACCGCATCTAAAATAACACCTTGTGCTCGCTTTGGCAGCGCATATACTAAAATTGGAATGATACAGAGAAGATTAGCATGGCCCCTGCGCAAGGATGACACACAAACTCGTGAAGCATTCCATATAAATAAAAAAATAAAATAATAGCCTATCACTCAATTTTTCTCCATAGAATTATTATTGTCTGATATTATATTACATATTTATATTTTATTTTGTTTAAAGTTTGTCATCTTCCCTGACCATTAGAATATAAATTCCATGAAGAAAGGGACTTTCTTTTGTTCACTGTCCAGCACATAATAAACTCTTAACAAACAAATGAATAAATAGAGGAAGGGAGTGAGGGAGGAAATCTACTAAAAACATTGAATTTTGGTTGTTTGCTTGTTTTTGAGACAGAGTCTCACTCTGTTGTCCAGGCTAGAGTGCTGTGGTGTCTGCCTAGCTCACAGCAACCTCAAACTCCTGGGCTCAAGCAATCCTGCTGCCTCAACCTCCCAAGTAGTTGGGACTACAGCCATTTACCACTATGCCTGGCTAATTTTTTCTATATATATTTTTAGTTGTCCAGCTAATTTGTTTCTATTTTTTTAGTAGAGATGGAGTCTCCCCTCTTGCTCAGGCTAGGCTTGAACTCCTGAGCTCAAATGATCCGCCTGCCTTGGCCTCCCAGAGTGCTAGGATTCCAGGTGTGAGCCACCGCGCCTGGCCCTGAGAACATTGCTGAAGCTGCTCCCTCTTCTCCCCTTGTCATATGTGGCCATTCTGGTTTGGTTATTTTGTTTTAAAGATATGAGAGGGCTGTATGAATTGGATCCAGTGAGACTTCTGAATTACTACATCAGTTAATCATTTTAATTCAACGTACTTGGATAATTTGCCTTAAATTCTCTCTCTTAAAATTTCATTAAGCTATACATTTATGGTTTGTCACCTTATGGGAATGAATATTAGACTCCAATCAAAACATTTACTTTAAAAAATAAATGACACCCGGAGCCCCTCTCATGGTTTATAATACCATTCTCCAATAAAAGGAACTAGGCCTGCTTAGAGGAATGGCTGATTCTAGGGCTGGGGAAGGAAATATACAAGATGAGCCTTGAGCATCTTATAGTTTCAGAAAGTAAGGAAGCGTTCAAAAAGCAAAATAATGGGAGTATGTCAAAGGGACATAGGAACCAACTGACAGAGCTTCCAATGGCTAAAGACATTTGAGCAACAAAATAAGTAATATAATATTGGATTATAAACCTAAGTATACAACAAAAGTCCATTAGTCCATACTGATATAAAGAAATGATTGAATAAATGAATGGGGACAGATAGATAAATCTCCTGTAGAGAAGAATTCCAAATAATTTATGTAGATACTCTGCCCTCAAGGAGGTAGAGTGTCACTCCCCGTTTCACTGTGGGCTGTACATACTGACTTCCTTGTAAAGAGTACAGTATGGAAAGAATGGGGAAAAGAGTAACTTTACAATGGAGAAACCTGGCAACACTGTCTCAGCCAGGTAATCAATGTTAACACTATAAGTCGTGTTAACAGTATGTACCATTGATAATGATGTGTTGAGAATGGCACTTTACCTCTGTGGTTTTCCTTCCCCAAACCTGTAACTTTTATCTAACCATGAGAAAAACATCAGACAAACCCCAGTTGAAAGACATTCTACAAAATACGTGACCAGTACTTCTCAAACATGTCAAGGTCATCGAAAACAAGCAAAGTCTGAGAATCTGGCACAACCAAGAGGAGCCAAAGGAGACACAGTGACTAAATGTAATGGCATCCTGGGTAGAATCTTGGATCTTGGAACAGAAAAAGGTCATTAGATAAAAATTAAGGTACCCCAAATAAAGTATGGACTTTAATTAATGATAATGTATCAATACTGATTCATTAGTGTAGCAGATGTACCACAGTAATTTTAGCAATAGGAGAAACTGGGGCAGGATAAACAAGTATTCTCTGTAATATTTTTGGAACTTTTCTGTAAGTCTAAAGCTAGTCTAAAATAAAAGTATATTTTCTTTATTTTGGTAAGGCTAGTCAAGTGAAGCAGTGGGAAGGAAGAAGGAACAAAGGAATCTATAACTGTGATCAATTAGTTGTAAACAACACTGCACTCATTTTTTAAAATAAAAATATATATATTTAAAATATATTTTATTTTAAAAAATGAAAAGTGTTTATAACTACCTTAACTGGAAAAAAAGAGAGAGAAAGAGAGAGAACATATTATTTCACCTAAAATTTTTTTCTCCAGGACTTTCCATTGGAAAAAATATCAGTAGAAAAGAAAAGAAGGCTGGGAGCGGAGGCTCACACCTGTAATCCTAGCACTCTTGGAGGCCGAGGCAGGCGGATCATTTGAGCTCAGGAGTTCGAGACCAGCCTGACCCCAGTGAGACCTTGTCTCTACTAAAAAAAAAATAGAAAGAAATTAGCTGGACAACTAAAAATATATTGAAAAAAATTAGCCGGGCATGGTGGTGCATGCTTGTAGTCCCAGATACTCAGGAGGCTGAGGCAGAAGAATTGCATGAGCCCAGGAGTTTGAGGTTGCTGTGAGCTAGGCTGATACCACAGCACTCACTCTAGCCTGGGCAACAAAGTGAGACTCTGTCTCAAAAAAAAAAAAAAAAAAAAAAAGGAAAAAGTCTTATTCTTTCATCCAGTCAAACCCTCAAGAAAGTATTCCCTTGGCTTCAACTTCCTGTCCTTGGTAATAAAAATATTATTTTCCTTTTGGTATAGGGAAGACATCTTTCACATGGGAATTTCATCTCCTGCTTTTAAGAGACAGAATGAAGGTCAGAGTGATCTACTTGTGCTGCTTTTTAAGTGCCTTTAATTCAAAATAGTCGATATGCCAGAGCAGTATATTTTGGAGTAGCATATTCTTAACTCCTTCAAAAGCAAGCTCAAGTCCCCTGGGTCTCATGAGGGGAGGTAGTTGAGTCATCAGCCTTGAGTAATAGGAGCTGACAGAGCCAGCTTAAGGTGGTCTTACTGGATGTGTGTGGATGTGGGATTTTCATGCCCAGAGCTAAGGGGTAATAACCGTAGATATTGGGGAATGGGATTTGAGAAATAACCATTCAGCTGCAGGGAGGAGATGAAACAAAGGCTACCCTCAAGGCCTTGTCCATCTCAAGCTGCCAAATTGCCCTATGACTCTGGGACCATGGTGGGCACAGAAAGCAGGAGTCAGCAATTCTGAAGCATAAAAGCAGAAAGGCATTGAATGTTTGGATGGAGTGCCAGGACCCAAAAAGAATGCCTCTTTGTCTGCGTGCCATCTATGCCAAAGCAAAACACATTTATCAGCATCTCCTTGAAACTACAAGGGAGAGTCTAAAAAGTTTAAGCAACAAAACAGGGTAAATGGACATTAATTGTTCATTATCATCATTACTAATTCAAGAAGGTATAAAGTATTGCTAATCTCTTTACTTGGTGAGCTGATTTTATTATTTTTATTTTACTAAACATAAATATGTGTAAAGGCTTAGTCCTCCTAAACACATTTTTCCACCTACTTTTATGAGAATAAATGTTTCATGTCTTTCAACCATACATTCCCATGGTGGTTTTCAGCTTTTGATTGTCATGGAGGAGGGTGGGGTAGGGCATTAATGGATACGTGGCTCAAGTCCTTGGAATTTGAGCCACTGCATATGGTAGTGCACAAATAATGGGATTTACACAATCTGACAGTGAGGGGCTTGGTCATTTTTAGCTGCATTTTATTGTCTTTAAGAAAACACAAATATATTGCTCTTCCCCCTTTACTCCATAGAAGGATGGAAAAAACGATGGGTGGAATCCAAGCATCAGATGGATTATGGTAAATTTCAGCTCACTGCAGGAAAATTTTATGGAGACAAAGAAAAAGATCAAGGTAAATATGGGAACTCAGAAATATGCCAATTGGAAACATTCTGACTTTTATACAATTGTTTTTGTCCACGGTCACCAATTCATTTCTCTTTCTTAAAACAAAAAATTTGTAAATGGAAAAGAACAAACTTGCCACAAAAATAATATGTCCATTCATTGAATAACACCCCTTTAAAACCAAGCCCTTTCACACATTATCCCCATTGGTCTTCCTAACTACTTAGTAAGTGATTGCTATTATTTTCTCAGTTTTGCGGAGGAGGCTCAGAGAGGTAGAATTATTTGCCCAAGGCTATATACACGCAGCTGGCAGGAAATAGAGCTGAGATCTGATTCTGAGTCTGACTCCAGGGACTGTGTTCATTACTTCTAGACTCTGCTGCTTTCTCCAATCCCCTAGGATTTATCAAAGAGCACTCTGCACTTGAAGCAGAGGAAAGCACTGTATAATGTCCAAATACTGCTCTTCCTAGAGCAGCTTAGTGGGATGGAGAGTGGAGCAGATAGACCTAGGGCTAACTTACTCTCATGACTTACTAGTTGCATCATTTGGGCAAGTCTTTTTACTTCCCTGATACTAAATGGAGATAATAATCATCACCGGCCATGCTTATTGGACTGGGCTGTTGTAAGAGCCAAATATAATAATATTGTGGAGGAAGGGTAAGCTCTGAGGACAGGTTTTGCAGGCATCGGGGTTTTTTTTGTCTGAGAAAGCTTTTGTTCTATAAATAGACTCCATTGATTGTCCTCTGAAGTTATTTCCCATCTTCTCTCTCCTGGCTACTGTTATGAATCTAATTTTCATGTTTATTAAAGGAGAGAGTTATGAACTGGCTTGAGCATTTTCTTTCTTTATTTTTTCAGCATATTATGGGGGTACAAATGTTAAGGTTATGTACATTGCCCTTGCCCCCCCCACCTCAAGTCAGAGTTTCAAGTGTGTCCATCCCTCAGTTGGTGCGCATCACACTCATTATGTATGTATATACCCATCCCCTCCCCCTACACCTGCTGGACACCTGATAGATGTTATTCCTATATGTCCACTTAGGTGTTGATCTGTTAATACCAATTTGCTGGTGAGTACATGTGGTGCTTATTTTTCCATTCTCGGGATACTTCACTTAATAGAATGGGTTCCAGCTCTTGGCTTGAGCATCTTCAATCTCATTTAAATCTACTCTGGAAAACTTGTCTCCAGAGGAGAGAGAAGTGGAGACTAAGTGACCCACAGGATGCCTGTGCCGTGGTGACTCCGCAGTGAAGACAATCTGCCCAGCCACCCATCCCCTCTCAGTTTGATTTCCTTAGCTGGGCGTTGTGCTGCACTCCTGTAGTCCCAGCTACTCAGGAGGCTGAGGCAGGAGGATCACTTGAGTCCAGGAGTTAGAGGCTGCAGTGAGCTATGATGAAGCCACTGCACTCCACCTTGGGTAACAGAATGAGACCCTGTCTCAAAAACAACAACAACAACAACAAAAAGTTTGATTTCTTGGTTGTTGCTCCTCACACCTCATCCCACTCATGTTCATTGGATTCCCCATGGTTGTCTAGTAGGGGCCTGGGGTACAAATGAGACTCAGAGAGAGTGGGGAGATTGAATTGGGCTACATAGCAGGGACTCATAGTGGAGCAGAGACTCAAAGCTTGGTCTTTTGCCTATGACTTCAGTGCTCTTTCTCTTATAACTACTCCCTCCTCTGTGAAGTCTTCCCTGGCAACTCTAGCCTGCCTTGAGGTCTTTAGGGGAAGTAAATATGCTCTTTAAAATGTAGATAGCTCCTAACACAATGTCAGAAGACATGAAAGTGTTTACCATGGAGCCTGGTGTGCAATATATGCTCAGGAGACATGGTCTGCATCAGGACCTGTCATCCTTTTGTGTAATCTATGCCAGGTCCTGTTCCAGATGCTGGGAATATAAAGAAGTCCCTGTTCTTCAGGAGCTAAAAATTATTCAGAGAGATTGAAATAAACCTAGTTTCAGCAGAGTGAGACCCAGGGAAGTACAGAGAGCTGTGGGATCATGAAGGAAGGACTCTCACCAGACACAAATAATTACAGCCCCTTGCATTTTATGTTGACAATTTACAAAGTACTTCTTACATCTCTTACTCATTTGAGCTTCACCAAGAACCCTATGAAATAGGAATAATTATCCACATTTTGCTGATGAGGACCTGGCACTCAGAGAGTTAAAGTGCAGTCAGAGCCATACCAGTAAGCTGGGCAGCAGCATGGAATATTATAGAGATCATGGGTCTAGAAGCCAGGAGATTTGGCTTGCATGGCTGCCCTTTGTAATTATATGGTCTTGGAGTAATAACTTTCCCTCTCTGGAGCTTGGTTTCTTCACCTGTAAAGTAATGTGATTAGAACTGAAAGGCTCTGCGATCGCTTACAGCTCTGATACTCTCTGGATGAGAAAGTAAAGTCTTATGGTTGAGGATGAGGGCTCTGGAATTAGATGGACTGGTTGGGTGATCCTGGACAAGCGACATAACCTCAATGACTTCATGACAGAATGAGACATTCTCGGAGCCTCATGGGGTTATTAAAAGGATTAAGTATGGTAATACATGTGAATGAAATATTAATACATCGGTAAAGAGTAAGTGTTCAGTAAACATTAGCAGCAGTTATTATTTGATCTAAGAGGCAGTACTGTGCATGGCAGAGCCTCATTCCAGTCACCAAGCAGGCTTCAGAAAACAGGGCCTTGTCTTGTAAAGCTGCAGAATAGTATTCAAGTATCTCTCTCTCTTTTTTTTTAAGTAGAAACAGGGTCTGGCTCTTACTCAGGTTGATTTCAAGCTCCTGACCTTGAGCGATCCTCCTGCTTCAGCCTCCCAGAGTGCTAGGATTACAGGCTTGAGCCACTGCCCCCCCCCCCCCCCCCCCCGCCTCAAGTATCTCTTAAAAATCAGAGGTAGCAGCCCAGCGCAGTGGCTTTCGCCTGTAATCCTAGCACTCTGGGAGGCCGAGGCGGGCGGATTGCTCGAGGTCAGGAGCTTGAAACCAGCCTGAGCAAGAGCGAGACCCCATCTCTACTATAAATAGAAAGAAATTAATTGGCCAACTAATATATATAGAAAAAATTAGCCAGGCATGGTGGTGCATGCTTGTAGTCCCAGCTACTCGGGAGGCTGAGGCAGCAGGATGGCTTGAGCCCAGGAGTTTGAGGTTGCTGTGAGCTAGGCTGACACCACAGCACTCACTCTAGCCTGGGCAACAAAGCGAGACTTTGTCTCAAAAAAAAAAGAAAAGAAAATACCAGAGGTTGGTTAGGTTAAGTGCTCCGTTTCTCTGACCGCTTTTTGGGTATTTAACCCCGCAGACTCTCTGCTTTCTGCTCCCAGGTCTCCAGACCAGCGAAGATGCCAAGTTTTATGCCCTCTCAACCAGGTTTCCGCCGTTCAGCAATGAGAATGAGACCTTGGTGGTTCAGTTTTCAGTAAAACACGAGCAAGGCATTGATTGTGGTGGCGGGTATGTGAAACTCTTTCCTGCCACCCTGAACCAGGAGGATATGCATTCGGAATCCGAGTATTACATCATGTTTGGTAAGCTCGCTCATAGTAGTCGCTGTCAGCCCCACAAGGTCCTGATGAGAGCCACTATGGCTGTCGAAAATGTTCAGATCTCCTGGAAATACATGAAGGGTGAAAAGAAAGAAAGAAAGAAAGAAAGAAAGAGAGAGAGAGAGAGAGAGAGAGAGAGAGAGAGAGAGAGAGAGAGAGAGAAAGAAAGAAAGAAAGAAAGAAAGAAAGAAAGAAAGAAAGAAAGAAAGAAAGAAAGAAAGAAAGAAAGAAAGAAAGAAAGAAAGAAAATGTTCAGATGGACTCGGAACAGAAAATTTCTAGTGTGATAGCTGCCCCCTCTCCCCATGCAGTAGGACTCTTCAAAGACCTGAAGAAACTTAAATGTTAATATAAATAGATCAAAGAGGTGGGGAGGCACATGGAACAGTATTAACAAATCTACAGTACTGGGAGACATTGCCCAGTTCTCAGAAAAGGAGAAGGAGGTCAGAAACTATGTCACCACTCTCAAAGGTACCTGCTACAATAAGGCACAGTACTTGGCCTCAGTGAGAGAAAGGCACAGGAGGTCAGGGAAATGACTTTTATATTAAACATCTGTAATATGTCCAGGCTGTTGCATCTATAACCTAAATATCTAACTAGGTGGTCCACATCTTATTTAGCCCCAACTTTGAATTCATTTTCAACATTGTTGATATAAAACCAATAACAACAACAAACAATCTGCTACCAAAGCACGGATGAAGAATGTAGATTTTACTGATTGTTTTTGTACAAATTCAGAGGGAAGATTACACTACACATCATACAGCAAAACTCCCTTAAAATTCTTTCTTTTCCCAGGGAGCATCATATCTCTCTCTTCAAGCCCTTGCCAAAATCTTCCCCTTTAGCCTCTTTGCCTTTTTTCTGTCTGCATCCTCCCCACCCTTCTTTTTTTTATCTTTCAGTCTCTTTTTTATGTAGAACAATATATTTATAGTACTCTGAGTGTCTAAAATGTGTGTCTTTGCCTATCATTTTTTCTTCAGAATCTACTCTTCTCTCAGAGAGTTTATGTGTATATACATAATGTGGTGGTGATTGTAGGGAAATTGGAAATAATTTTTATTTTTATTTTTTTGAGACAGAGTCTCGCTTTGTTGCTCAGGCTAGAGTGAGTGCCGTGGCGTCAGCCTAGCTCACAGCAACCTCAAACTCCTGGGCTCAAGCAATCCTGCTGCCTCAGCTTCCCAAGTAGCTGGGACTACAGGCATGTGCCAGTATACCCAGCTAATTTTTTCTATATATATATTAGTTGGCCAATTAATTTCTTTCAATTTATAGTAGAGACGGCGTCTCGCTCTTGCTCAGGCTAGTTTCGAACTCCTGACCTCGAGCAGTCTGCCCGCCTCGGCCTCCCAGAGTGCTAGGATTACAGGTGTGAGCCACCGCACCCGGCTGGAAATAATTTTTAAAATGATTTTTTTCTTTCATATAAATAGTATTTATTTGATGCTCAAACAACCCAACAAGATTGGGCTATTAACATCTCTATTTTATAGATGATGAAATGGAGGCAAGAAATTTGCCCAAGGTAAGTAAGTGGAAAGCCAGAATTTGAACCCAGTCTGGCTCTAAAGCGTGTGCTTTTTCTACTCCACCCTTCTACCTTCAGGCATATGAATAATTTTTTAAAAGTCAGAATGAAAGACATACTTTTCTTTTTTGTAAACCACTATACGATCACAACGTGAAAGACATGCTTTTAAAATGATATTGGTGAGGTGCCATGAGATCACAGAAGATGGCATGATGCAGTCCAACTGGAAGCTTTTTGGAGGAGGTGTTGTTTGAAGAATGAGCTAGATTTGGCTGGGCACAGTGGCTCATGCCTGTAATCCTAGCACTCTGGGAGGCCAAGGCAGGAGGATTGCTTGAACTCAGGAGTTCAAGAACAACCTGAGCAAGAGCGAGACTCCATCTCTACTAAAAATAGAAAAAATTAGCCGAGCATGGTGGTGCACGCCTGTAGTCCCAGCTCCTCAGAGTCCAGGAGTTTGAGGTTGCTGTGAGCTAGGCTGATGCCACGGCACTCTAGCCCAGGTGACAGAGCAAGACTGTGTCTCAAAAAAAAAAAAAAAAAAAAAAAGAATGAGCTAGATTTGAATAGGTAGAGAAGGAGAGGAAGGAAGTGTAATGAGGGCAAAGGAAACTGCAAAAGTTCAGAGTTACAAAATTTGACATGGTTAGAGGTGAGACTAGTGTGGCTAGGGCATATTGCACATGCACACGTTTGTGTGTGTGTGTGTGTGTGTGTGTTTTGGGTAGTCAGACGACAATAACATGGGAGGTAAGGTTGAAAATTAGGTTAAAATCTTTTCCTGGACCTTTGGCAGGTAAAGCTTTCTGGCCCAGAGACACTGATCAACTCTAGAGTTCCCTCTAGAGTTTTCACGAAGCATAAAGGGCCTTAGGTTCTATTTCTAGATAGGCTTGGGTTTGAATCCCAGCAATGGGGCTTATTAGCTGTTTGCCCTTGGGCAGGCAAGCTGTTAACATTTCTGAGCTACAGTTTTCCCAGCTAAGAGTTGGGACAGTAACATCTACTTGTTGTGAGAATTAAATGACATGGTATAAAATCCCTGGCAAAAGAGGGGCTTCTGGTTGGGTGTGGTCAATGGCAGCCCAGGCAGGAGATTGGAGGGAGAGAAGAGAGTTGTGCCCACAACGGAAAGTCAGCTTCTCTCCTGGCTGTCCTCTCCGCAGGACTCTTTTTCTTCCAGGCTCTGGTAACCACTCCCTCTTGCCCCTTCAGGCTTAGGGGTGAGAGCCCACTGCTGCTAGCCCTACGCATAGCACCATACCTCATGTTTTCTCAATGTCCTGCCCCCACCTTTGCAAACAGTCCCTTTATTAAATCCTTCTCAAATAATCCTAAATTTAAGTGTGCCATCCTTTTCCTGCTGAGACCCTGATTAATACATAGGTTGAGTCTGTCTTGGGTCTTGGTTTCAGACCAGGCAAATTGTCTTAAAGTGATGTGAAATCATGCTTTGGGGTTTGATTTCCAGGACCCGACATCTGTGGCTTTGGGAACAACAAAGTACAGGTCATCCTTCATTACCAGGGGAAATACCATGAGAACAAAAAGACCATCAAGTGCAAGGTAAATGTGTGGGCTATTCTGTAGCCTAAGGCTGAGGATAAGCATTTTATATATGTTATCTCATTTAATCCTCACAAAAACCCAGTAAATACTATCATCTCCATTTTACAGATTAGAAAGTAGACCTAGAGAAGTGCTGTAAATTGCAAGAGTTCACAAAGGAGCAGCTGATCCAAAAGCCCAGGAAGTCATTTAATGTCCTCTCCTGGAACAGTGTTTGGCATGGCCCAGTTCCCACTGATAGATGACAGAGTGGAGCGGGGGTGGGTAGGGAGTGCTGGGCTTCGAAATGGGGGGGGGGGTTGGTTTTTCTCACTAACATCAAGTTAGAGAGACCTAGGTTTGCTAGAGGATAGTAGGTGGATTTTGTCAGCAATTCAATAGGCATTCATTCACCAAATGCTAACTCTGTGCTGGGCCTTGGGATGGGGAGAGCGTGGGTTCTGACATGGCCCCTGTCATGGCCCTAGACATGGCCTCTCACCTCATGGTAAGGGAAGGCAAGAGTCAAACAAAGGCAAGTGATACCTAGGATGATGAGGGTCGAGGGGAGAACCTCTACCCAACCTGGCGGCTTAGGAAATGTTTCCTAGAGAAGGTTTCCGCTGTGCTGAGTTTTGAAAGATGAGCATGACTTTGTCTTGTGAAGGAGTGTGAAAATTTTGAATTCTTAGAAGAGGTAATTGCAGGAGAAAAGTCAAGGTGACTTGAGAAAGAGGTTTGGCACTGCTGGAACACAAGGGAAAAGCAGGAAGTGAATCTAGAAAAGCCCATAGAGCCTGCGTCATTGGAGAACTTGTGTTCAGGCCCAAGGCCTTCCTTAGCAGGACTACACAGAGGGTGCACACACAGAGGCTCCCTGAGGTCCTCCTCTGGGGCAGGCCTCATGCTGGGAGCTGGAAGCACAACAGATAAAGTATAGATGACTCCTCCCATTGAGAAGCTCACAGTCCAGTAGGACAGACAGAAAAACAGACAAGATTAGAGAATGATCAGAGCTGTAGTGGAAAGAGGGGTGAAGGCTAAGGGAGACCAGAGGAGTGTGTACTAGAAGAATGAGAACCAGAATCCCTATAGGGTTAACGAGAGAAACAGGATGAGGAGTGTGCTAAACTATGTTTGTGAATATGTGTGTGGGGGTGGTATTCAGAGAACTGAGGGTCTGGTACATTTAATTGCTTGAGATCTAAAGATGTTCAATATGGAACTAAAATATACCCACATTCCCTTTATAGATCAATAAAGACACTCACCTATACACTCTGATCATTCGCCCCAATGCTACTTATGAGGTCAAAATTGACAACCAGAAAGTGGCAGCTGGGGGTCTGGAGGAAGACTGGGACTTCTTGCCTCCCAGGAAAATAAAAGACCCCTACGCCCGGAAACCAAGGAAATGGGATGAACGTCTGCAAATAGAGGATCCTGAAGATAAGAAACCCGAGGTCAGAGGTGTTTGGCTGGGAAGCAGGCGGGCTCTCAGCTGTGGAGGTAGGAGAGGGAGGCTGGGTTGATGTGCAGAGACTGGGGCCATCAATCCCTCAAGGAGGCATCCAGCTAAAAAATTAGCTGGGTGTGGTGTTGTATGCCTATAGTCTCAGCTACTTAAGAGGCTGAGGCAGGAGGATCACTTGAACCCAGGAATTGGAGGTTACAGTGAACTATGATTGCACCACTGCACTCCAGCCTGGGTGACAGAATGAAACTCTGTCTCTTAAAAAAATACAGAACATGGTGCCTGGTATATAGTAAGTCCTTAATATATAACCTTTATATGTTAATAATATACTGAATTTCAAATAATAGATTCATTAGAGTAACGAAAGTGGGAAATTGGGTTGGAGGAAAGACATTGCAGGCCCAGGAAACAGCAGGAGCAAAGGCACAACGGTTATGTGGAAAATAACATGGTTGTGTAAAGAAAGTGAAAGCAGCAGTTCAGTATTTTGGGAACATAAGGTTCAAGGTAGGGCACAGTAGGAGATGAGGTTGGAAAAGTCTGTTGGATCCAGCCAGGGAGAGTCTTACCTGCCACGTTGCTGCTGCACTGGTCAGAGCGGCATCAGCCTCTTGCAGCGGAGATGCTTGAGGTCAGGCAGGGGGCAGCATGGGACCCAGCAGCTGGAGTCCAGTCCCTAAAGAAAGGTCTGCAAGAGGCCGCAGCAGCCCAAGCATGTCTAGGGAGATTCAGCAAAGGACTCCAATCCCAGGGGAAGGGAGATATAGTTAGGGAATAGGCAGATGATCAGGAAAAGTGTCTGTCCTTTCAACACCGTGGAAAAAGAAGGTGCTAGGTTCCTGCTGGGCCCAGCAGGCAGGGTCAGGGCAGCAAGACTAACCATGGATCCACTACCCTCCTGGTGAGGACCATGTACCTGATATAGGCAGGGTTGGCTCAAGGCGGGGGAAGGGAAGAGGGTCAGAGAGGCTGCAGGCCTCTATGTCCCCTGCTGAGTAGACCAGGGGAAGATGGAAACTGATAAGACTGGCAGGGCTCTGTCAAGGCTACAGTTCCTGGGATAGGATGCTGATGGTCTGCTTAGGAATTGTAAAACAACTGGGACAGGCTAGCAACCAGGGAACTTTCCCAATCCCAATTGTGTTGAATGGCTGTGAGTTTGTTGGGCTAGGCATGGAAGCCATTGTTAGTCTGGTCAAATGGTCAGAACCAAGGTGAACTGCCAGGTTGACAGAACAAAGCCTTGGAGGCTCCATGGCAGTAGAAATATGAAAGTTGGGGTAGGTCGTTTGTGACTACGTGTAGAGTCTGTCTGGGGAAATAAGAGGGATCTAGGTACAAGAGAGGACTGATACATGTCTGGGAGCATCCTGGGATGCAAAGCAAGTCACCAAGAGGCCTCTTCAAGAAGGGGGACCTAGGGCAGAAGACCTGTTAAGACAATAGGGGCACATGATTGGTGGAAGGGTGAGGTCATAGACAAGGGAAATTCCATCTTATTTGAGCTTAATGTGCTCAAGGTCAGAGTGATAGTGAACCCAGAGGAGGGATCGGAGTTGCTTTAAAGCCTTTTTCTTTGCAGGATCCTGAGCTGGGCCTTCATACAGGTGAGGGTGAGAGGGCAGCAGGGGTAGGGAACCAGGTCTAGCAGGGGTAGGGAACCAGGTCCAGTTTCATTCCAGTCCACACATCTATCCTCATGAAAGAACATTTCATTTTAGGACTGGGAGGACTTTGAGTACATCCCAGACCCAGAGGCCAAGAAGCCGGATGACTGGAATGAGGCTATGGATGGGGAGTGGGAAGGGCCTCTGATATCAAACTCGAAGTATAAGGTGAGTGGGGGTCTCTCTTTCCAATGGGTGTTAGAAATAATATAGAAGTGACATATATTCTAATTTATAAAACAGAAGCTCTGAGATCCTGTGGTCATCTTCCCTCCCCTCCAACCCCCCAAACAAGACTGTAGCCTCATCTGAGCACTGCTCTCAGGGCTGTGCCTACTTGGGAAAGGGTGGGCTGGTAAAGGCCAATGCTGAGAGGTAGAGGCCAAGGAAGTCTGGGCCAGGGAGTTTGTCCAGAGCGGTGGAGAGCAGACAGTCACAGGAACATGGTCCAAACAGGAAACGGGTCTGGGGTCAGGAACTGGAAGTCTTAGAAGTGGGCCAGAAGGGGAAAGGGCCAAAGGTATTAGGGGATGGAGACATTTCTTCTTAAGGGCTAACTCCTGACCTCATGTTGGAAGCAAGAACTAAAGGAAATTAGCTGCCAAGTGATCCAGAGAGAAAACTGACTGAAACAAGCATGATTTTATTTGGCTAGTTTCCTATGCTACACACTAGGAAGAAAAGAGTCCCAAGAGCCAGGTACTTAGATGATATTCTCTGAGAAGCTACATTTTCTTAGCATTGTGAATGAGCTTGTGCAGAGGTGGCCAGGATCAGAATGGGTGCCTGCCACCTCATTTGGCTCCCTCTGGGTAGAAAGGAGAACTTGGAAGAGTCCGGTGCATTAACTCAAAGAAAGGGAAAGTAGCTCCAGGAAACCTGCTCTGAATCTTTATGTCTAATACCTAACAGCCTTTGTAAATTGATTGGCCTTTCTGATTGCAGCAGATCAGGAAAATGAAAAAATACTAACACCATGTTCCCTCTTTGGTTCTTTGCTTAGGGACAATGGAAACCTCGGGTCATTGACAATCCCAATTACCAGGGAGAGTGGATTCATCCAGAAATAGACAACCCTAAATATAAGCCTGACCCCACCATTTGTCACTATTATAACATCAGTGTTCTTGGCCTGGACCTTTGGCAGGTAAAGCTCTCTGGGCTTAGAGCCACTGACCAATAGTCCCTCTAGTTTTCACAGAGTGGAATGAGCCCCAGGCTGGAAATCGCAAGATTTGAAGAAGTCTTGAACTTTCTAAGCCTCAAACTGCTCATCTCTAAAATGGAGTCAATCATATTCATCCTAATATAATCTTTTTTTTTTTTTTTTTGAGACAGAGTCTTGCTTTGTTGCCCAGGCTAGAGTGAGTGTCATGGCGTCAGCCTAGCTCATAGCAACCTCGAACTCCTGGGCTCAAGCAATCCTCCTGCCTCAGCCTGCCAAGTAGCTGGGACTACAGGCATGTGCCACCATGCCTGGCTAATTTTTTCTATATATATTAGTTGGCCAATTAATTTCTTTCTATTTATAGTAGAGACGGGGTCTCGCTCTTGCTCAGGCTAGTTTCGAACTCCTGACCTCGAGCAATCCGCCTGCCTCGGCCTCCCAGAGTGCTAGGATTACAGGTGTGAGCCACCTCGCCAGGCCCTAATATAATTATTATAGCTAAAATTTACTGAGTCGCTGTCATGTAGCAGTCAATATATTACTTTGCATATGCCATTTAATTTTCACTATGAAGCCTCCTATTTCTAAATGTGAAAAGGAGGCTCAGAAAAGTCAAATAATTTGCCTGAAAACATGCATCTGTTAAGGTAAGTAGAAAAGCTAGGATATGAGTGCAGGCCTTTTTAATGTCACCTTCAGGGTTGTAATACTTTATACTGCTTCTGCTGGTCCTACATGATTCTTGGGGGTGGTTCTGGGGATAAGGAGAAATGAGAGATGTAGTAAAACTCTGAAATATTAAAATCCCCAGACACATGTTAGGGGAGATTTCCCCAGCCATGATGACAGGTCCTGACCTAGCCTTCCTCTCTGCCAGTCATCTTTCCTCTGATTGGAAGCAAAAGAGGAGGGCCCAGATAGTCAGGCCTTTAGAAAGTTGCCCCCCCACCCACCACCCTCATATCTTCCTTTCCCAAGACTTGTTACTGAAGATGGGGAGGATTCTTCCCCAAATCAAGAGAAAAGAAAGTACCACAAGTGCAGGCCCCAAAGTGAAGAGGAGGGCCATGGGCCCTCCCAGGAGGCCACTAGAAACTAATCCACATAATCCTAGAAGAAGAATTCCCCTAGAGCAGAAGGGAATTTACTTTTGTTAAACACAGCCCTGGGGGCAATGCTTTACCTATATTACCTCCTTAATTCTCACAACTCTATAAAGTATTGTTGTCTCTCATTATTTTCCCATCTTACATTGGGGAGAATTGAGACTCAGAAAGGTCAAGTGATGTGCCCAAGAGCTATTGCATGGTAGAGACAGGATTCAAACACACTTCTGTCAGCCTCTAAAGCCCTTGCTGTAATGACTCTACCACTATACAACAGAGCCTCTGGAAACCACAGCTACTTGTCCTTGAGTGTGTCCTGGGAGTTCCCATGGCCATGGAAATCTCTGTCTCTGATCAATGATTTCTACAGTTTAGACTGGGACAGACACCCCCTATTTGAGATTTTCTTGGTTTATTTATATTTATATATTTCCTACTTTATTTATTTCTATGTTCTTGGTCTTTTTGCTCAAGGAGACCAAGATAGGAGTATAAGGAGGTCATGTACATAAATTACCAGGGGGCGGGTGTGGTGGGGAGGCGGGGTGAGGGATAACGGTTCAGGAGAAAAGGAAGGAAGAAGGAAGGGAAGGGAGGCAGGACACATTGTACCCTTCTTTCCTTCCTCTCTTATTTGAAGAACGTGGATACAATTTGCACAAGTTTGCATTGTTATCTTTTTTTTCAGTTGTCCCTTTTTAATACATAACAGGAAATTTCTACATCTTGCAAACATGTGTTATCATATAAATATGCCTAATCTAATTGTTTCCTTAATATGTTTTTTTCCTCACAGGAAAAAACTTAAGCTATCTTTGTTTATCTACAAAATTAAAAATTATCTGGCATTAATTGTTCCTCTTTAAACAGGCACACCTTTCTTTCATTCTTTCTTTTTTTTGAGACAGAGTCTCACTTTGTTGCCTGGGCTAGAGTGCCATGGCATCAGCCTAGCTCACAGCAACCTCAAACTCCTGGGCTCAAGCAATCCTCCTGCCTCAGCCTCCCGAGTAGCTGAGACTACAGGCATGCACCACCGTGCCTGGCTAAATTTTTTCTATATATTTTTAGTTGTCCAGCTAATTTCTTTCTATTTCTTTAGTAGAAATGAGGTCTTGCTCTTGCTGAGGCTGGTCTCAAACTCCAGACCTCTAGCAATCCTCTCGCCTCAGCCTCCCAGAGTGCTAGGATTACAGGTGTGAGCCACCGCACCCAGCCACAGGTACACCTTTCTATTTGAAGAATTTAAACCATGCCGGAGGAGTGCTTCTTAAACTTAACATTTCTGTGAATCACCAGGCTGTCTTATTAAAATATAGGTTCTGATCCAACAGTCTGGGATGAAGCCAAAGAGATTACATATCTTGTGGGGTTTGTTTATGTGTGTGTGTGTGATACATTTTGCACAATGGTCACATCACCCTTGCAGGCATCCTTTCCTTTTAACTTCTGAGTGGGTCTGGAACTCACAGGTCCTACTCCACGCCCCCAACTCAGCCAACTCATTCAGTTTACCACAGGGTCCCTGCACCATATTGGGAAAGCAAAATGACTCTCAACATGGAGATGAGTGGGAACTCCCTTTCCTGCCCTGCCCCAACCCTTAGTTTCCAGCCCTCAGATGCTCTGGGAGCCCAGTTGCCCTCCCTAACCTTCCTGGGTCCCAGCCTAGTGAGCCAGTTTACTATCTTGCCTAGTCCCTGACTTCTCTCGCTCCCTGTTCTGACACCTCCACACACAACCTCTTTACCCTTTTTGCCATAGGTGGAAGTGATTGCATTTTTAATTAGGACAGAGACTGGAAAGAGATTGCAGAGAAAAAAGAAAATTCTTCTCTTTGGAACTCTTTATGATCTTCAAAGGAATAGTAACACAAATTGCAATGAGTATAGCCTAGCCACAATGCAAAGCACATTGACATCCCTTACAGCAATGGTCTGTGCCACAGCCCTGGATGGCCAGGGGGGTAGGTCTTACCATCTCCATTTTACTGATGAGAAAACTGAGGGCTCAGAAAGGTGACTTAACCCTTTGCACTCACTCGCTTTTTTCTCATTATCCACTTGACATTATCCATACTCGACATCCAAGTGCAAAGGGTTAAACTTGTCAAGGTCCCATAGCTAATAAGTGCCCAAACCTATACCTTTTCCATTTTATGATCCAAGTGGGATAGCACAGGAGACCAGGTAACTTTCAGTGAATTAATTTTGAAAAATTCTTTAGGCCTTTAGGCTTAACAGTCTAACAAAGCTCTTTCTCATGTGTTATCTTCGCCTGATGATTGTATGAAGAAAGCAAGGAAAGTACATTTTCTTCCATTTTGCCATTTTGCAATGAAAACTTGTAAGCACAGAGAGGATATAAGGAGACCACAGTCACCAGTTAGGAAGCAGAACTGGCACCCTTACAACCCATGAGTTTAATGTTAAGGGGTATGGGGCAAAGGGCCACTGAAGAGAATGGAGAGATTAGGAACATTTCTCATGGAAGTAGGAAAAATGGGAAAGCCAACAAATGGGCAGTTCTCTAAGCAAGACTGCTAACAGCTCAAAAGAAAAAAAAGATCCCAAAGGTAAGAAAATATCTTAAAGTTTTGCATGGAATTTTATTTATTTTTTTGAGACAGGGTCTCACTGTGTTGCCTGGGCTAGCGTGCAGTGGTGTCCTTTATAGCTCATTGCAACGTCAAACTCCTGGGCTCCAGCAATTTTCCTGCCTCAGCCTCCTGAGTAGCTGGGACTACAGTTGTACACTAATTTTTCTATTTTTTTGGTAGATAATGGGTCTCGCTCTTGCTCAAGCTGGTCTTGAACTCCTGACCTTAAGTAATCCTCCCTCCTTGGCCTCCCAGAGTGCTAGGATTACAGGTGTGAGCCACCACGGCTGGCCAGAGTGATTGAAGTTTCTTCACAGCCCTCTAAAATAGTTCAGAGGCTTGAGATGCACAGAATCTTGGGAAACACCAAATGAACTTCTTTCTGGAGTACGTCATCTAGGGCAGTACAGCATTCTGTACCCTCTGTATTATTAATAACCTTTGTATTTCCTTGCCTAACCTCAATTATTGATTAAAATCTCTGGGCCTGTGGCCTGGGGATGTGCATTTAGCAAGGATCCCCAAGTGACTTTTAAGCCCTTCAACATTTAGATACCTAGTCCTAATAATCCCATTGTTTTCATTTCAACAGGTAAAGTCAGGCAGCATCTTTGACAATTTCCTTCTTACAAATGATGAAGAGTTTGCTAAAGACGTTGGAAATAAGACTTGGGGAGCAAGAAAGGTAAGAGATTCCCCCACTCTGGATTCCAGATGTCTGACTCTCCAGTTATAATATTGTTCTTTGCATTTTAAAAATCAGCCTCATTGTCATTGTTTAATTTCTGGTGGCATGGCCCTGGGAGGTAGAGGAAAGAACTCACATTCCTTGGACATCTACAAATCTGTACTTCTGGCTCTACAAACACTTTCCAAAAGTTATCCCACTGAGCCATTAAAACAACCCAGTAAGACAGATATTTTTACCTCCAATTTCCAGATTCAGAGTATAAAGTGCCCAAAGTCACACGCAGCCTTCAAGTTGTTGAGTTAGAATTTGAACCCAGAACTCATGCTCCATTTGTGTTATCACACTGCCTGCTCATAGTGTGTTGATCTAGAAAGGAGGTACTGAGCCCATTTGTGATGGCTGGCTTAGAGAAAGGAGGAAGGTGATAATGCTGTTTACCAGCTCCCCTGACCTCCCAGAACTATTTTATGGGTGGAGTGATACTTGGGACAATGGCCTCATGATGATGACATTGTCTATCCAGACTTCCTGGTTCTGCAGGGAGGTCCATTCATGCAGGTTTGTGGCCAGTGCTTGATTACTCAGAGGCAGATTAAGCCTATGCTTAAAGTACCAGCAAAAGAACAGGTACCAAAACAATTTTTTTGAGAGAACCTTGACATTTAATATTTTTTTAAAAATTGAAGTAGTCATCATGGGAAAAAATTATTAGACTTTTTTGGTACTTTTTAGTCTGGTTTTATCTTGTTTTACTTTGGGTTTATCATCTGAAATCTTTTTTTTTTTTTTTTTTTCGAGACCTTGAGCAATCCACCCGCCTCCCCTCGCAGAGTGCTAGGATTACAGGCGTGAGCCACTGCCCCTGGCCTATCATCTGAAATCTTTGTTGAGGTACTATTACATATTAGTTAAGAGTTTTAGTTTTGGAGCTAGACTGCTTAGGTTTAAATCCAGGCTCCAGGCTCACATCTATAATCCTAGCACTCTGGGAAGCTGAGGCGAGCAGATTGCTCAAGGTCAGGAGTTCGAAACCAGCCTGAGCAAGAGCGAGACCCCGTCTCTACTATAAATAGAAAGAAATTAATTGGCCAACTAATATATATATAGAAAAAATTAGCGGGGCATGGTGGCGCATGCCTGTAGTCCCAGCTATTCGGGAGGTTGAAGAAGTATGATTGCTTGAGCCCAGGAGATTGAGGTTGCTGTGAGCTAGGCTGACGCCAAGGCACTCACTCTAGCCTGGGCAACAAAGTAAGACTCTGTCTCAAAAATAAATAAATAAATAAATAAATCCAGGCTCCATTATTTACTAGCTGAACTTGGACAAGTTATTGAACTTTTCTTCATCTATAAATTGGGAATAATTATATCATCTGCCTTTTAAGTTCCTGGCATATAGTAAGTGCTCAATACATGGTAGTTATTATTATCAAACCATACTTTCACTTGACAAATATTTGTTGAGTACCTGTTTAAAGCACTATTGTAGATGCTGGGGATATGGCAGTGAAATAAAATAAAGACATTTCTGTCCTCATAGGGCTTGCATTCAGTTTTGGGAGACCAATAAGAAATGTATAAAGAAGTCCAAATCTCAGATCTGTCAGATAGAAAGTGGTACAAGTAACACTGATTTCACATGGCTGTGAGGAATACACATAATGTGTACTGATCGTCTAGCACTGTGGTTAGCAATGCAGTGGGCATTCAATCAATGTCTGATGAATCAGAACCAATTTTATTTATGAGCAAATTACAAACACACACACATTTCTATTCTGAAAATGTTTATGTAAATAAACACCATCCCAGAAATCCTTAAGACCATGGCAAGAGGCCCGATATTTCTAAAGTGGGCTGACTTTGTTTATACCATCTGTAAATTACTTTGAAATTCACATCCTAAATAGGACCTGGAGAAGCAATGGAGAGAACTATATGAAGAAATTGAAAAAAGAAAGCAGGAAGAAGAGGCCAAGAAGAAAAAGGAAAAGGAGGAGGAAGAGAAAGATGACATCTGGGGAATTGAAGAAGAGGGAAATGAAGAGGACCCTGCTGAGGAACCAGGAAATGACAGGCAGATGCAGGAAGATGATGCTGACAGAGCGTTTCCGGGTAAAAATGAAGAAGTCCTTATTGACCAGAAGGATGAACTGTAACTGGGAAAAAAATAGTTACCCTTACAGGGATAAAGTTCATGAGACTGGCACAATTTGGGGAGCAAAATAACTTGCTCTTTTTGAATAAGTTCTGTATTTTCATCCCAACTTCTTTGCTCTGTATGACTTGAGGAAAGCCACATTACATCTTGAAGCTTCTATTTCCTTATTAGTGGAAAGGGAGTGATAATTTCTATTTTATGAGGTTGTTGTAAAAATTAAATGAGCTAATATGTATAAAGTGCCTGAGATAAATATATAGTCAATAAATGGTAGCTATAACTGCTATTATTATCATGGTGTTTATTAGAAGTCTAATGCACTATCCAATGTGTCACAGAGCCACCTTCATAGTGTTTATTAAATTAGTTATTGGTAAATAAACTTCTGTATAAAGTTGATCCTCACTTTCAATTTATCCCAGTGCACCCAGGGATTTTATTTTGTTTAAATGTATGTATTACTTCGTATTTACTGAGCAGTGCTGATACTTGTACTTGTGTACAGATGTTTTCCTCCTGCAGATGTATCAAGCAGTTAAAAATAAAATCAGACTTCCTCTCTCTCTTTATATATATATATATATATTTTTTTTTTTTTTTTTTTTTTTAAGTAATAGGGCCTTGCTCTGAATGCAGTAGCATGATCATAGCTCACTGCAGCCTTGAACTCCTGGGCTCAAGTGATCCTCCTGCCTCAGCCTCCTGTGGGACTACAAGTGTACACCACCATATCCAGCTAATTTTTCTTATTTTTTGTAGAGATGAGATCTTGCTATGTTGGTCAGGCTGGTCATGAACTCCTTGCCTCAAGTGACCCTCCCATCTTGGCCTCCCAAAGTGCTAGGATTACAGGTGTGAGCCACCCCCCACCCCACAGCCAGATTTACGAAAGTCCTGCTTCTCTGCTATTTTGTACCCTAATTTTTAAATAATTGCCACTTGTTTGCAAGTTTACTGGTATCATATTTATTTTTCTATACCACCTGCTAATAAGATCATTATCAAGTCCATTCCTATAGTTTTTTACAGATTAGAAAGCACTTCACAGAAATTTGTGGAACTCCTACAATGTGCTCATTTAATCCTAATAGCAGCCATTATAGATGATACCATTATTATCTTCATTTTACAGATACAGAAACTGCTCAGAGCAGGTAAATACTTGCTCAGGGTCAAACGGCTAGTAAAGGGCAGGGCCAGTATCTGAACTTAAGTTCATCTGGTTTCAAAGTTTATCTTTCCACTGTACCTGGCTGTGGAATGGGTGAGCAAATATCTATTACTATTGAGTACATAGTGTAGGCAACATTCCACATGGGAGAAATATCTTTTTAAATATATATTTTTAAAACTGCATCCAAGGCCAGGCGCGGTGGCTCACGCCTGTAATCCTAGCTCTCTGGGAGGCTGAGGCGGGCGGATTGCTCAAGGTCAGGAGTTCAAAACCAGCCTGAGCAAGAGCGAGACCCTGTCTCTACTATAAATAGAAAGAAATTAATTGGCCAACTGATATATATATAAAAAATTAGCCGGGCATGGTGGCGCATGCCTGTAGTCCCAGCTACTCGGGAGGCTGAGGCAGAAGGGTCGCTCGAGCCCAGGAGTTTGAGGTTGCTGTGAGCTAGGCTGACGCCATGGCACTCACTCTAGCCTGGACAACAAAGCGAGACTCTGTCTCAAAAAAATAAAAAAATAAAATAAAAATAAAAAAAACTGCATCCAATAGCCAAGGATTCAAACCCACAGACATGGCAGTCATATCATTCAGTAAATGACAGGCCAGGGCTACAAATATGAATGTGGTGTATAGTAGGTGCTCAGTAAAAATTAGTTGCAAACATGAATAAAATTCTGCCTGGTGGTTTCAGGAAAGACTTCATGAAGGAAGTGACTTTTGAGCTAGATCTTAAAGAATGCATAAAAGTCTGCCCAGTGGAAAAGGGGATGTATGGACCAGATTTCAGAGTCAAAGAGCAGAGCACCCAGATGACAGGAAGTGGGGTGGTGAGATCAGCAAAGAGCAGCAAGAACTTCTTCCTTCTTTCAGATAGACTGGTACCTGATGTAGTTTCTGGACCTTATAATCTTTGGAATATTCTGTTTTGGAAAACTTGACTTTATACCTATTTCTATAACGTAAGAATCTTCCCATTGTGAAAAAGAGCAAGGCTTTAGATGCTGAGTCTAAACATTTTGTTTTGGGTTTGGAGAGCTGATGTATGGGATAATCTGTAGTTTAGGGATGCCAGTCTGATACTAGCATTCTTTACTATAAATGTCTGCTCTGATTGGACAGGTGTATGCTCTACCAATTGTTATAAATTTTCAGTATCACTAAATAGAGATACTGATTTTCATGCAGGATTTGGGGGAAAGATTAAACAATAAGGATCCATTTGAATATTTTTAAAAGCTGCTGCTCTCACCTTTGTTAAATTTTCTTTTGCCTTTTATTTTGATTGCTTGTGCACATGTTATTTCTGAAACTGGGATAATTTTAACAATAAAAAATTCATGCATAGTTTCATTCATTTTGCACACAGACTTTGAAATTTTTGTGTTTTTCTCAAGGACACATCTTTTGAACATCATCATTCTGCCACTGAACTATATTCCTCCAGATGATCTTATTAAAAAATTCTGATTATATATTTAATTTTCATAAGTAATAGGTGTTCAGTGTAAAACATTTGAAATTAAGATATGTATTAGAAAGTCAAAATTTCTTGTTATCCCCAAATCCAGAGACAACTGCACAATATTTATTGCATTTCCTTCCAGTTTTGTGTTCATTGTTTGTTTTTGTTTTGTTTTGTTTTTTGAGAGAAAGTCTCTCTCCGTCACCCAGGCTAGAATGCAGTGGTGTTATCATAGCTAACTGCAACCTCAAACTTGGTGTCATCATAGCTCACTGCAATCTCAAACTCCTGGGCTCAATCAATCCTCTTGCCTCAGCCTCCTGTGTAGCTGGGACTACAGGTGTGTGCCACCATGACTCCTAATTTTTCTATTTTTTGTAGATATGAGTCTCACTCTTGCTCAGGCTGGTCTTGAACTCCTGACCTGTAGTAATCCTCCTGCCTTGGTCTCCCAAAGTTCTAGGATTACAGGTGAAAGCCACTGCTCCTAGCCCCTATATTTTTCTTTATAATTTTCCTTTTCACATTTATTATGTTTTTAATCCTTCTAGAGTCTACTCTTGTATAAGATGTAAAATTGTTGAAATGCAGTAGTTATACTATTCAAGCCTAAATATATCAGTTTTTGAGAGGGGGATATTAAAATCTTTAGTTACAATTATACATCTCTCTATTTTTCCTGCAGTTGTATATACTTTAAGACTGTATGACTAGAGAGATCTGTGTGTTTATCCTTTCTTTCTTTTTTTTTATTTTTTAAATATTTTTTTATTTTTATTAATTAAAAATTTTTTTTTACAAAATAAGAAAAAAAACCTTTAATTTTAAAAATAATAAAAGATTCTTTTACTTTTTCTTTTTCCCGATAAGGTGTACTTGCTATCTATGTCTTTTGTTTCTTTTATGAATATATAATGACTTTTCATATATCTTTTAAAACTGAAATTGCTCTTTGACAGGCATTAAGATTGCAACGCAGACTGGGTGCAGTGGCTCACCACGCCTGTAATCCTAGCACTCTGGGAGGCAGAGGGGGGAGGATTGCTCAAGGTCAGGAGTTTGAAACCAGCCTGAGCAAGAGCGAGACCCCGTCTCTACTATAAATAGAAAGAAATTAATTAGCCAGCTAAAAATATATAGAAAAAATGAGCCAGACATGGTGGCGCATGTCTGTAGTCCCAGCTACTCAGGAGGGTGAGGCAGAAGGATCGCTTGAGCCCAGGAGTTTGAGGTTGCTGTTAGCTAGGCTGACGCCATGGCACTCTAGCCCAGGCAACAGAGTGAGACTCTGCCTCAAAAAAAAAAAAAGATTGCAACTCAGTTCACCTTTGTCTGGTGTATCTTTTTCCTCTTTTTATTTTTAGTCTTTTTGTCTCTTTAAGTATGTCTCTTATAGTCAATTTATTGTTGGATGTAATTTTTTTCTTTGAAATTTTTTATTTTTATTTATTTTTGAGACAAGGTCTTACCATGTTGCTCAAGCTGGTCTCAAACTCCTGGCCCCAAGCAATCCTCCCACCTTGGCCTCCCAAAGTGCTAGGATTACAGTGTAAGCCACTGTACCAAGCTGGGGATTTAATTTTTAAAAATCCAGTTGGTGAGATTAATTTATTTACATTTGATGTAATTACTATATATTAATATTTACTCCTATCATTTATTTACTATATATTAAAAATATTTATTTATTTATTTATTTGCTTTATTCTGAGACAGAGTCTTACTGTGTTGCCCAGGCTAGAGTGCTGTGGCATCAGCCTAGCTCACAGCAACCTCAAACCCCTGGGCTCAAGCAATCCTTCTGCCTCACCCTTCTGAGTAGCTGGGACTACAGGCATGCGCCACCATGCCCAGTTCATTTTTTCAATATATTTTTAGTTGGCCAATTAATTTCTTTTTATTTTTAGTAGAGACTGGGTCTCGCTCTTGCTCACGCTGGTTTTGAACTCCTGACTTTGAGCGATCTACCCAACTCGGCCTCCCAGAGTGCTAGGATTACAGGCGTGAGCCACCATGCCCAGACAATTTACTATATATTAAAAATTTTCAATTTCCATTTCTGCTTTCCATTGGATAAGCTGAATTTTCTTCTGCTGGTTTAAAACTTATACATAATATTTTTTTCTTATGGTAGTAGCCCTTAACTTCAGATTCACACCCATGGGTTTAAGAGAGTTCCTCCCTCTCAACAGTTTGAATAAAAGCCAAACAAAAGTTCTAAGCTTGACTCTCAAAGACTCATGTCATGTGCTCATACTGATCTAATCAATGGTAAGCAGTGGGTATTTGATCTCCAAAGGAAACACAGGGTTCAGTACCAAAAGAAGGGGGAATGGAAGCTGGGAGAGGATAAAACAATATATGTCCATTTCTTTCATATGAAATAACTCCTTTAACACTCGGTTTCTTCATCTGTGAAATGGCAATGACAATACCCATCTCAAAGGAGTGATATGAGGAGCAAATTAGGTAATAGATAAGAATGTTCCTTATGAATCAAAAAGTGCTGTACAAAGATTAGTCATTATTTTCACTCTTGTATTTATCACATACCATTGCTGTCATTTGTTTAAGTGTTGGTATTTATCTGTTCTGCTATAGCAGAAACATTGTCCTAGGCAGCATTCTCCCTAAACTGTGCTGATGCACACAGAATTGATTTTCCGTCCCTGCCAATAATGAATGGGCAAGAAATCAGCATTATGTTTGACCTGAGAGTCAATTTCCATTCAAAGAGTCCTACTAAAGTCCTGGAGCAGGGTAAGTTGCTACTAGACTGGCCAGACTGCACACAGCTGAAAGCTTGGTGCATTGGTGCCAAACTGGGCTTCAGTTCCTCTCTACCTTCAATTAGATATGTGACCTTAGCCAGGTCACTTAAACTCTCTGAGCTTCAAAGTCCTTGCCTGAAAAATGAGGTCATAAGAAGACACACCTCTTGGTGTTACAGTATGCTAAAATAAGATTATATGTAAAAGGCTGGGCATGGTGCCTCTCACCTGAATTCCCAGTACTTTGGGAGGCTGAGGAGGCAGGATCACTTGAGGCTGGGTGTTCATGATTAGCCTGGGCAACATAGCCAGACCCTGTCTCTACAAAAAAATTTAAAAATAGGGCGGGCTGGGTGGATGCACCTGTAGTCCCAGTTACTCAGGGGGATGAGGCCAGAGGATCCCTTAAGCCCAGGAGTTCCAACCTCTCCAGCCTGGGTAACAGAGCAAGACTCTGTCTCTAAAAAACAAACAAACAGGCCGGGCGCTGTGGCTCACGCCTGTAATCCTAGCTCTTGGGAGGCCGAGGCGGGCGGATTGCTCAAGGTCAGGAGTTCAAAACCAGCCTGAGCAAGAGCGAGACCCCGTCTCTACTATAAATAGAAAGAAATTAATTGGCCAACTGATATATATATAAAAAATTAGCCGGGCATGGTGGCGCATGCCTGTAGTCCCAGCTACTCGGGAGGCTGAGGAAGAAGGATCACTCAAGCCCAGGAGTTTGAGGTTGCTGTGAGCTAGGCTGACGCCACGGCACTCACTCTAGCCTGGACAACAAAGCGAGACTCTGTCTCAAAAAAAAAAACAACAAAACAAAAAAAACAAACAAACAAACAAAAATCATACATAAAAGGTAAAAGGCCCTGGCTTAAGTGAAGGTCCCAAGCTTGTGAGACACAAATTCAAATCTCTTTATTGAGCATTTACTAATTTCCATTTGCTACATTTTATGGCTAGTTTGAGTGCAGGTTCTTTCTCCTCTCTGAAGTACATTAAATTGCTCTGTTTCCTTAGAGAATAACTGTTGCCCCCCTCAAGGCCCTATGTCTTCAGAATTTGGACCTGGAATACTAGTCAGCAGGATAAATCTCACAAGAGAAATCCTGATTCTTTTCACATGTGAAGGATTTAGATTCAAACTAAACTGAAAGATAATGTGTACCTGCTATGTTTACTGAAGTAGGTTCTACTATGATGTGATTTCTGATTAACCTGTAATATTCCCATGAATTAGGTCCTGACATCTCCATTTTGCTGGTAAAGAAGTGGAAGGTCACATAAATTCAGTACCTTGACTAAGGTGACCAAGCTGATCATGAGAAAGGAGATAGTGTAATGTAAGGGGGATCAGTTTTGGAGCCAGACAGACCTAAATTAGGATCCCAGCACTGCCATTTACTAGATCTTGAACTTTGGTCCAGTGACTTAATTTTTTAAGTCTCAGTTTCCTCACCCGGAAAGTGGGGATTATAATAATATCTACCTTACATGAAAGTTGTGAGGTTGAATTGAGAGAGTATATGTAAGGCAGAGTGCCTGGCACATGGCAGGTACTTCATAAATACTTAGAAACTTGATGTGTAGGCCAGGCGCGGTGGCTCACGCCTGTAATCCTAGCACTCTGGGAGGCCGAGGTGGGTGGATTGCTTGAGGTCAGGAGTTCAAAACCAGCCTGACCAAGAGCGAGACCCCATCTCCACTATAAATAGAAAGAAATTAATTGGCCAACTAATATATATATCTATAGAAAAAATTAGCTGGGCATGGTGGCACACACCTGTAGTCCCAGCTACTTGGGAGGCTGAGGCAGGATTGCTTGAGCCCAGGAGATTGAGGTTGCTGTGAGCTAGGCTGACACCACGGCACTCATTCTAGCCTGGGCAACCAAGTGAGACTCCGTCTCAAAAAAGAAAAGAAACTTGATGTGTATAACAGGATCCCAGAGTCCATAGAGCCCACCTATATAGTGCTGCCTTATGGGAAACTTCAATTATCATCAAGCTCCTTTAGAATTTTTCACTGGGACATTCAAATGGTTGCCCTTATAAATTCCTTGGGCTGTGATTCAAGATCAAAGTCCCAGGAAGGAAATGAGGCAGCAAGATACATACAGTGAAAGGAGCCCATAAGTGGGAGTCTAGAGACCTGCGATCTAGTGATAGATCTCTTATTTAATGTGTGTGGGCCCTTAGCACATTACCTCCCCGGGCCTCAGTTTCCTTATTTGTTAAATAGAGATGATATTTTTGAACTCATAGTGTTGCTGGAGGTATAAATGCAGGTCGATGCAAATGCCTTTTTTGCAATTTTAGAAATGTTGTGTGAATGAAATGGGTTTTATTTGTGTTTACTATTCTCCCCAGGGGGAGAGTAAACTGGACTCAATGATAATCTAAGACCTGGTTCCTAGAGAGCAACTATTGGGGAGCCCAGCCCTTAAGTGAGGCCTGGTTAACTATTTGTTGCTGCTGCTACAACAACTTGTGCTCACACGTCAATCTCTGCGCCTATAAATCCTCACCCTTGTGGACAGGCAGCCCTTTGCTGAGCATCCCCACCCACACCCTGCCCCAACACAGCTGCCTGCACTAGAACTGGGAATATGACCCAAAGACAAGCAGCCATGGGCTTGCTGATGACCTACAAATGTGGCCTGGCTCCTAAAATATGAATTGGACATATCAGTATTCCTCATGAATTTGAATAGGGAAATCTGAGGGGATTGAGGCAATTAGCAGCAATAAAAACCATGACCAATAGGATGTAAAGACAGAGGCCATGAGGTTGAGTAGGAATATGTGTGTGAGGAGATAGAGTCTGGGCTGTGCCAAAGTAATGTGGAAGCAGAAATTATGAATAAACAGAAGCTATGAAGTAGAAAAAGGCAATGTATGTCTAGACAAATATTTCTGGAGTTCCTTCTATGAACTGGAGACCATGTTCGGTTCTGAATATACAAAAGTGACTAAGATACAGTCTCTGCCTTACAGAGCTTAATTTTAGTGGGGAAGAGAGGGAAAACAAGTAAACAAATAAATAATTACAAATTGTTTTAAGGGCTAAAAAGAAAACAAATACAGGCTGAGATATAACGTACCAAGAAGGGACCTACTTAAGAAATAGCATGGGAGGAAAGTTCTCTTTGAAAAGAAAAGAGACCTAAAGAATGAGAGGGAGCCAGCCACGTGAAGATCAAAGAGAAGAATATTTGAGATATTCTTCTACTGGCAGGAAAGAGCTTATTCTGTTCAAGGAATCTGGCGTGGAAAAGCCATGCAGAGGGAGAAAAGGAAAGGAAAGGGAAGCAGGAGATGAGTCACGCAGGCCTGTGCTGGCCTTGGTGAGGAGTTCAGAATTTAGTTCCAGCGTAGGAGAAGCCATCAAAGTATTTGACTCTGGGTTGTGACACAACCTAGTATAGCATGGTAGAAAGCTTGAAGGCTAAGAAATCAGTCTGGGTCAAACCTAAGTTCTACCATTTACCCACTGTGTGACCTTGGACAAATAACTTCATCTGTTTGTGCCCTTATCTATAAAATCGAGGTAGATTTAGGTTTTATTTCATGGATTTATTGTGAAGATTAAATATATATAAAGTGCTTAAAGCGGTTCCTGGCACAAAATAGATATTAATAAATGTCTCATATTATGATTTTGTTTTTACTTTAACATTTTTTTTGTTATCTTTTTTATAGAGACAGGATCTTGCTATGTTGCCCAGGTTGGCTTCAAACTCCTGGGCTCCAGTGATCATCCCACCTCAGCCTCCCAAAGTGCTGGGATTATAGGAGTGAGCCATCACACTAGCCTATTTTGTTTTTAGTTTTTGTTTGTTTTTATTTTTATTTATTTTTTGTAGATATGGGATCTCACTATGTTGCCTAGGCTGGTCTCAAACTTTTGGCCTCAAGCAGTCCTCCCAATTTGGCCTCCAAAGTGCTGGGATTACAGGCGGGAGTCACTGCCTCCAGCTCCATTTTGATTCTAAAAAGGTCACTGTAGGCCAGGCGTGGTGGCTCAGGATAGTAATCCTAGCACTTGAGGAGGATGAAGTTGGAGGATTGCTTGAAGCCAGGAGTTTGAGACCAGCCTGGACAATAGTGAGACCCAGTTTCTACCAAAATTTTTAAAAAATTAGCCAGGCATGGTGGTGCACACCTGAACTCCCAGCTACTCAGGAGGCTGAGGCAAAAAGATCACTGAGCCCAGGAGTTTGAGGCTACATTGAGCTATGATGGTGTCATTGTACACCATCCTGGGTGACAGAACAAGACTTTGCCTCAAAAAAAAGAAGAAGAAATGGACTCATTTGACATAATTTTGGAGGTAAAATTTTCATATTTTGCATATGGATTTATTGTACATTGTAGTTGAAGAAAATGGAAGAATCAAGAATGACTGCTAGGTTTCTGGCTGGAGTAACCAGGGCAATGGAGGTGACCTTTACTGAGAGGACAGAGCCTGGAGGAAGCATGTTTGACAGGGAAATTAGGAGTTCTATTTTAGACATGTTAAACCTGAGATGTCTATGAGATAGCCAATGGGATGTCAATTAGGCAGCTGGTCATAAGTTTCCAGACCAGAAGAGAGGTTTGGGATGAAGATGTGAATTTGAAAGTCACTAACATAATCAGCATTTGAGGACAGAGAAATAGTTGAGATCATCTAGGAAGAGTCTACAGAAGTAAAGGCAGCCAAGAAGAGCAGCAAATTTTAGGGTGGTTGAATAGACAAGGAGAGTGAGGAGAGACCTGTCAAGAGTGAATAAAACCAGAAGAGTGTGGTACCACAAAAACCAAGAGAGGAGAGTCTTCTAAGAAAATTGGAGAAGTCAGCTGAATGTGGAAGGTCAAACAAACAAGGACAGAAAAATATTAGTCACTGATGACCCCGGCAGGACTAGGTTCAGTGAAGTGAGGGGCCCTAGTAAAAATCAAATAAATTGAAGAATGAATTAGAAGAACAATACAGTGGAATAATTCAGTTAAAATTGGCATGACTCTCACACATAGATGACACACAAATTTGTGAAGCATCCATGTGCTTTTTGTATGGATTTGAATTTGGAGATGATGTTAACTTTCACATGTTTAAAAAGAAAATTAAATCAACAAGAATGAAAGGGGTCCTAAAACTGCATGTAAACAGAAAACCAAATGAGCCAAACTATTTTTAAATAATTAATATAATAACTCTGAAGTAAAAAGAAAATCTAATGCAAATACTTTTGAACAAAGTACTTTGAATATACACTCTTAGTCTAGAAACAAAACAAAACTGCAAACAAATCTTGAAACCTGTTTAGTAGATTGTTTTTTTTTTTAGTGAAATGGATGTAGCAACTCTATTTTCCATGTATTAGAACATTGAGCCAATGAATAAAGACATTGATGTTGTCAGGAGTCAGAGTTCTCACTGTGAGAAAAGGGAGATATTTTACAAATAAGGAATGGGAGAAAAAACCTTGTAATGTTAAATTGGAATTAAAATTACCATTCATGTTTTTAATCATGAATTCATGATTAAAAACAATAAAATATCTGCAATGAATTTCCCAATAAATTAACAAAAATAACAGCAACAAAACCAGTAAAACAAAATTAAATTACTGTTTCCTCCCCTTGGCTCTGTTTACTAAAAGGGTCTAGAAACAATTAGACTCCAATAGCAATGAGCATATCTGATACCCTGATATTGGTTTCTAAATACCATTCCCCACTAAAGGGAGAACTCTTTGGAGAAATGCCTGATTTTCAGGACTAGACAGGAAGAGTAGAAAATGAGCCTAGAACATCTTATACCAGAAAGCAAGGAGATGCTAAAAAAAATGTTAGGGACAGTGAAATAACACAGGAGCAACTTGAAAAGGTGGCCAGACCAAGGACAAGTTGAACGTTAAAAAAAAATAATGAGAGTAATGGATTATAACCTATTAAGTAATCTAAGAATCCATGAGTTTACACAAATGATAATAAATAAATATGTAAATAAGAGAGAAGGGAAAGGTCTTGCTTACAGTAGAATGCCAAATAAATATGTAAATGGAATGACAGAAAATCATCATGTGGCAGTTATCATAGTAATTAATTCAGATAAGAATTATCAATGAATTTTGAGACCACAGGGCAAAAGTTTGAAGAGGGACAGAGTGTTTCATAGTTTCAAAGTACCTCTCTACAGATTACTCATTACTTACATCGGGAAAAACGCTAATTTACAGTGAAGAAATCTGGCAGATCCCACATTAACCAACTGATCAAAGTGAACACTATCAATAACGGAAGCAAGTGAAACCGTGTTTTTCCTCATATGACACTGAGAAGGACACATCACTTGGTAGTATTTCTGCCTCCCTCTGGAAAAAAAAGTAAATCTAAACATGAGGAAACATGACATTCTGTAATTCTGGCATTCTGGGAGGCTGACACGGGAGCACTGCTTGAGGTCAGGAGTTCGAGACCAGCCTAAGCAAGAGTGAGACTCCCCACCTCTACTAATAACACAAAAAATTAGTGAGGTGTGGTGCCGTACACCTGGAGTCCCAGCTGCTCAGAGGCTGAGCCAGGAGGATCACTTGAGCCCAGGAGTTTGAGGTCGCAGTGAGCTATGATGACACCACTGCACTCTAGCCTGGGCAACAAAGTGAGACTCTGTCTCAAAAAATAAAATAGGCCGGGCGCAGTGGCTCACACCTGTAATCCTAGCACTCTGGGAGGCCAAGGCGAGCGGATAGCTTGAGCTCAGGAGTTCGAGACCATCCTGAGCAAGAGCAAGACTCCATCTCTACTAAAAATAGAATGAAATTAATTGGCCAACTAAAAATATATAGAAAAAATTAGCTGGGAATGGTGGCGCGTGCCTGTAGTCCCAGCTACTCAGGAGGCTAAGGCAGAAGGATTGCTTGAGCCCAGGAGTTTGAGATTGCTGTGAGCTAGGCTGATGCCATGGCATGCTAGCCCTGGCAAGAGAGTGAGACTCTGTCTCAAAAAAATAAATAAATAAAATAAAATAATATAATATAAAGGAGACTAAAGAGTCATGACAGTTAAATACAATGCATGATCTAGATCAGGCACTGGATTAGAACCTGGATGAGGAGGAAAGTGCCATATAGGACAGTATGGAGCCAATCAGTGAAAATTGAGTATGGACTGTATATAAAGATTATATGAATTTTAAATTTCCAGAATTTGATCATTATACTGGGCGGGTATATAGGTATATAAGAGAATGTCCTTGTTCTTAGGAAATACACACTGAAACATTCAGGGTAGCAGGGGTAAACACCGCCATTCTAATAGTTCAGGAGAAAAATACACATCCAGGTAGATGCATGTACGCATATACGCACACACAGAGAATGTGGCACAATATTAACTTCTGATGCATCTGGGAATTCTTTGTAATATTCTTGCAACTGTTCTGCAAGTTTGAAATTATTTCAAAGTAAAAAGTCAAAAAATAAACTGGAGGTGAAGAAATAGAGTATGTAGATAACTCTTTAGAAATTTGACTGTGAAGGGGAGCAGAGACATGGAGCCTCAGAGAGAGTCAGGGTCATAACATAGCTGTTTAAAGATAGGAGAAAATAGAAGGTTCGTTCACTGATGGGAACCAGAATGGGCCTTGGTCTCTCTTTTTCAAGAATATAGAGTTAGATCCAATATCCTGTAAGGGACTTTCCACCTTGGGCCCTCTGTGACTTTCCTACTTCTAGACACTGTGAGCTCTCCTTTAACTCTTATCCACTTCAACTGCCTTTTGTCTTCCTCATTGTAGTCCTTACACTGCAACCAAGAAAAGACATTTGGGCCACCGCCACTTGAGGGCAGTACAAAATGCTGCTGCTTATCTTTCTGGCGGTTTTATTGTTTCAGCAGCTGGAACAAAACAAAGCCCTATGTATGATTTTCTCTCCAATGTGTTAGGTGAAATAAGGCTCCTGCTAACACACCACTTTTTCAAAATGTTTTAAATAAGAAAAGCTGAACATAATTCATAAAAGGGGTTTGAGTAGTAAGAGGGTCTTAACACCCTGAAAAAATGTTGGTACATATTATAAGTTTAGTGAGAATAACAGGTAGCAGAAAAGTTAGAGCATGTCAGACTTGAAAGGGACCCTGGACGAGGATGAAGATAGCCCCTTCATTTTATAGGCAGGACCTTGGGTCCAGACGAGGGAAGAGGCTTAATTAAAGCCACAGTGACACGGTAGAGAAGTTAGTTAATGGTTTCAGTATTCATCGTCTGGGTTAGTCTGTGAAGACAAAGGTTCTGATATTTTCAAATGGCATCATAAATATAGCTTGCAAAGAGATCGACCCCATCATTGGTATTGATACTAAGTTCCTGAAAACATTGTGACATCTCAGTTGTGAGGCTGTGCCCCTTGTATCTTCCTCTCCCTGGAAGGATATGACTATCCTTTAACTCTCATCTACTGCAAATGGTTAGCACAGTTCTGATCATATCCAGACTATTTCCCACACCTTTCTGGCAGGAGCTTAAGATTCTTTAAGGGTCATTTTTCCTACTAGCATTGGGGGATAAAGTACAGACCATTTGGGAAAAAAGTCAATGAGCATGTGGCGGGACATTGTTTGAAAAGAAACAACTTTATCATTGCAGTAGAGGGGAGGTGCCCTTAAAAGGCCAATCAGAAAATCCTAGTGAAACATAAAAATCCTTAATACGACCTGAGTACATGATGGAGAATAAAATAACTTTAGACTGATCAAAATACAAAAACCAGTTTGACTTCATACCATGCTAATAACTGGGCTTAATTATTTAGAAGGGCCCCTAACCCCACTGTTATTAATATCTACCAAAAAAAAAAAAAATGCCCAGGCATTAGCCTGGTGTTCAAAATCCCTCACTTGACCCCAGCTCACTCTCTAGTCTTATGTCCTGCCATAGCTCCATCCTGTGCTCCAACCACTGTTCTCTGAGCACTCACTGCGATGGTATAACTGTGGGTATTTGTTCAGGCTACGTTCTGCGCGTGTTCCACTTTGAGGCTCAATTCAAATGCCACTTTCTTTGGAGGCTTTCCTTGATCTGACCTTGCATTTACTTGCAGATTCCTTTTGGCTCCCACAGACATTGCATTTGCCTCTCTTTAGTATGTATTTCATTCTGCTCTGTCTTCTCCACTATAGAGTGAGCATTTTGAGGGCATGAACTGTCTTAGTACTGCTTTTATTTTAGGGATTGTTTCCATTTATTAATAATCTACCAATAATCTTTCTTATCTTTCTACCTCTCCTGCGTTTCCAGCTCACTCCTTCCAAGACTCTGACTCCATCAGTTCTTTGATATCTCCAGGGCCCTACAATCCCGTGATCCTAATATCTTTTCACCATTCCTCACCCATCTCATGTCTCACTTCTCTTTGTACCTAAATTATGAGGTCCAATGTTTTAATCATTCCCTTGTTATGTTCTCTTCCCTCTAGCCTCCTATTGCTTTGTCGCTTTGCTACACAAAACCCCTACCCTGACAGCCTAACCACCTACTCTCTCCTTTTGGAAAAGTGGATAAAGAAAAACTCACAATTATGTTAACTGGACTCTTAAAATTCATCACTAACCTCAAGTGGGTATTTAGTGCTTTTTGAGAATCATATTACATCCACTTTTCCTGAATGCTTTTTCATACCTTTTCTGTCCTCAGACTTTTGATAGCCTCTCCTTTCCCTCCCTCTCAGCAGATAACCCCCTCACGTGCATTCATGCCCCTGTACTCGGCCCTTTCTTCGATATTCTGAAAGTCAATTCTTTCTCCCGTGCTCCAGCCATTCCTTCTCTTGCCTATATCATCATCAGTGTTTCTTTTTCTATAGGGTCATCCTGTCAGCTTAAAAAAAATGCTGTGTTATCTCTCAACTTAAGAAAAGAAACCTCTCTTGACTCCACATGCCCCCTCTAGCTACCACACCATTTGTCTGATCTTCATTTCAGCTAAACATCTCTAAAGAATTATCTGTATTTCTTGATACCAAGTCCTTTCTTTTTCCACTGAAACTGTTTTTGCAAAGGTCACCAAAGACCTCCACGTTGTTACCTCTGGAGATCAAATCTCAGTCCTCATCCAATTGGCTCTATGATCAGACTGGACACTTTTCCTCACTCCTTCCTTCCTGAAACACTTTTTTCATTTGACTCAAGGACAGACACCATACTCTCCTGGTTTTCCCCTAAGCTCGTTGTTCTGTTTTCTCGGTCTCCTTTGCTAGTTCCTTTTCATTTCCCTGACTTTTGACACTGCAGTGGCTATGGGTTCAGCAGTTGGACTTCTTGGATCTATAAAATTATATTTTTATTTTTAAAATACTTTCTTCTTTTATTTTTTTTCTTTCCCAAAATGCATTCTCAGGCTAATTCTTGGATTTATAGACACTCAGATGTACAGATGGTCTCACTCAATCTCATGGCTTTAAATGCTTCCACATGGTGATGACACCCAAATTTATATCTCCAATTCAAGCCTCTCCCCTGATCTCCAGACTCTTATTCCAACTGCATCTTTGACATTTCCACCGGATATCTAAAAGGTGTGTCAAACTTTTTTTTTTAGAGACAGGCTCTTGTTCTGTTGCCCCAGCTAGACTGCAGTGGTGTCATCATAGCTCAAAGCAACCTCAAATTTCTGGGCTCAAGCCATTCTGCTACCTCAGTCTCCCAAGTAGCTGGGACTACAGGCCTGCGCCACCACAACCAACTAATTTTTTTTTTTTTTTTCTTGTAGAGACAGGGTCTTTCTATGTTGCACAGGCTGATCTTGAACTCCTGGCCTCATGTGATCCTCCTGCCTAGGCCTCACCAAGTGTTGAGATTACAGGCATGAGCCGCCACACTGGGCCTGTTGTTTTCTTTAAATTAGTTGCTTCCACAGTCTTTCTCATCCCAATAAAAGGCAACTCCATTAATCCAGTTGCTCAGGCAAAAACCTAGCATCATCTTTGACTCTTCTTTCTCTCATACTTCAGTTAATCCTTTAGCAAATCCAGTGGGACCTACCTTCAACATATACAGAATCTGACCACTTCTTTGTTTTTGTTTTTTTGTTTTTTTTTTGAGACAGAGTCTCACTTTGTTGCCCAGGCTAGAGTGAGTGCCGTGGTGTCAGCCTAGCTCACAGCAACCTCAAACTCCTGGGCTCAAGCAATCCTGCTGCCTCAGTCTCCTGAGTAACTGGGACTACAGGCATGTGCCACCATGCCCGGCTAATTTTTATATATATATATATATATATATATATATATATAATTAGTTGGCCAATTAATTTCTTTCTATTTTTAGTAGAGATGGGGTCTCGCTCTTGCTCAGGCTGGTTTTGAACTCCTGAAGTCCAGCAACCTGCCCACCTCGGCCTCCCAGAGTGCTAGGATTACAGGTGTGAGCCACCATGCCCGGCCCCCAGGCAGGTCTTGAACTCCTGGGCTCAAGCCATTCTCCTGCCTTGGCCTCCCAAATAATTTCAACTTTCTTTTGAAAGGGTAGAATAGAGTCCTTGGGCTTTAAAAGAAAAATCCAGGCCACTAGATTTGAAAATACCATCAACATAAAGCAAAGATTCTCCTTTGCTTCCAGTGGTGATTTTGTATCTTTAAGAATCTCCAGACACATTTTTCTAAGTATCTTCTGGCCTAGCCACAATTCCCTCTGGGTTTTTCCTAACACCTCTTCCATCCTTCTCTCTAGTTCCTCTCTCTCCCATCCCCACCTTGTTCCATTCCACTAAACATCTCAGCATGCCCTTAACAGTTTTGCTCTTCTGTGCTTTGCTAACACTTACCTAGAAAGACCTGGCCCCAATGTAGGCCATGTTCAGGAGTTTGATGAGAAATCCCTGTAGGGTTTTAACCAGGGAAATGATAAGATCTGATTTATATTTTTAAAAGATTATTTTATTTGTAATATGGAGAATGGACATAGGTACAATCACAAAGAAGGGAGATTAGCTAAGGAGCTTTAGCAATGGTCCAGGAGAAAGACAGTGGCAGTGGAAGTAGTGAGAAGTGCTCAGATCTGGAATATATTTTGAAAATGAAATTAGGATTTTGGATACGTATTGGAGATTGAGCCAACAGAACTTGCTGGTAGATTAGTTTGGGCTGTGAGAGAAAGCACAGAATCAAGGAATAAAAGTGATGAAGGCCTGAACAAGGCATCCTCTATTTGTGTTATGATGTGAGATGTTCAATACACAGTCATGGTTTTAGACTGAGACACAGCTGTGATTATGGCTTAGAAAATCTTCGACTGAAAGAGTTGTCTATTTGTCATTATACTTGTGGTGGGGGAATATATTAGTTTTCCTCGACTATATGAACCAACATCATCAGCACCTGCTATGTGCCAGACACTGAGCTAGCTAGGCTCTTTCACAAAAGTTGCATCATTTAACTTTCCCCCAAACCCCAAGAAGTTACAATATCCTCATTTTAAAGAAAAAGGGAACTGAGACTTAGTTTATGATTTAACTGAAGTTATGTAGCCAGTAAAATGCTGAGCTGAGATTTGAAGTCAAAATTGATTCTGAAGCCCATGCTCTCATTACTGCACTGATTCAAAGGTACAGAATCAGGATCTTCCCAAACTTTTTTCCTCATTATATGAAGCCTCTGTTGACTCTCATGTGCCCTACTTTAGAGCCCAAGGCTGACAAACAGGATAGCTTTGTTCTGTCTATAGCCCATCCTCTGACTTGCCTTGTGATTTAGGGCAAGCTTCTTAATTTGATGGTGTCTCACCATTCACATATGTTAAGCAGAGCTAATAATTACTTATGAAGAAAATGCTTTGAAATTTTCAGATGAAAGGACCTGCAGCTGAGTGCAAATATTTTCTTTCCTATGGTGTTCTTTTTTGGTTTCTCATATCTTCAAGGACCCTTCATAAAGGATCGAGAGAAAAGGAAGGAAACAGGGGCAAGTATAAAACTGCATTTGCTTTCTCACTAGAAGCCAATACACTTTGGGTACATAAATGTAATAATTTCCCTTACTCTATGGTACTCAATAAATATGACTAATGGATAAATAAATTTTATTTAAAAAACCATTAAGTGAGCTTTGGAAAACCACTGAAACCCTTTAAAAAACGATTTCTATTTTTGTGTTCTGGCTACTTAAGCCCTAAATGTTCTCCAGTAGGAAGAAAAAGGAGTTAATACTTACCTAGTGTCTGCTGTGTGCCAGGCATTGGGCTTTCACACGTAACTGCATTTAGTCATCATAATAGCGTGATCAGGTAGGTGTTATTATTATCTTCAGTTTACAGGAGAGGAAACTATGGCTTGGTATCATTCACTGACTTCTCCAAAATTACAAAACTAAGAAGCTGCAAAGCCCAGCTTTGGGCTTTGGACCAACCTGGGCCTTCCCAGTCCTAAATTGAGGCTTTTACCAGGACATCTCACTGCACTGAAAAGTTAGCAATGATGACAACTTTGAGCTGTCCTATCACACCCTGGGTGTGTGTGGCATTTAAAAATCTCTTGCTGCTTGTTCTTTTCATGGCTCAGTCCCTGGCACAGGGATGGTTATTTGTGTAGCACAATTGTTATTATTGTGTAGCCTCACATATTCTTTCTGCCCTGGGCAAACACGAACAATGATGGGCTATATTTATGAAACCAGCAGCTTGGAAGCATGAGCTCCAGATTACCATTACAATTGCAGCATAATTTTTTGTAATCATTTAGCACCATTTACATGGAAGGCCCTTCTCAAACTTTCATACAAATAAAACTGGTTCTTTGTATATTCAGAGAA
This sequence comes from Microcebus murinus, assembly GCF_040939455.1. Lineage (NCBI taxonomy): Eukaryota > Metazoa > Chordata > Mammalia > Primates > Cheirogaleidae > Microcebus > Microcebus murinus. The sequence goes on along the minus strand of NC_134105.1, from coordinate 39,137,029 downwards.
TTCCTCATAGTTTTTCCTCACAGTTTCAATTAATCATCCTGCATTTCTCAACTTTCTATTTACTTTATTTACTTATTTATTTTTTATTTTTTAACCAAGAAATTTGTGACCAATCTCAGCTTTCTAAATGCTGATATTGCAGATGTGCAGGGTTCATGAAGAGTTGATAGGATAGTCAACTCCAAAAGCTGAAAAATTTAAAAAAAGTAACAATAGTTGTAATTTCCTTTAAGGGTGGGTTGGGGAGGAGAAGTGGAGTTAGAGTAGGCTAGAAAGATGGTTGATGATAAAGCTGTTCATGATGCAAGGTCTCCTCTTTAGACTCATCCTGGGTTCAGGGTTATCATAAATTAGAGCCTCATCTTCAGCTTTCCATGATCAAGAGCACAGTTTTATCAAGTCTTCTTAGGGTGATTAATGTCTGCAGGACACTAGCAATATGCCCTAGGAAAAAGTATTTGAGTTAGAAGACATGTGCATAATTCTCAACCTTGTCATTATGAATTTGGACAAATTCCTCTTCAGCAAAATAAGATTAAAGTAATCCCTATAGGGTTGTTATTAGGATTAAATGAAATAATGTATATGAAAGCAGCAATTTTTGGTTATTAATATTCAGATTTAAGTCATCTGACACAGCTTTGTTTACCTAGGGAACTTTTCCAACAACAGGGATATGTGTGTCAGGTGTTCAAGGCCCCTGCCCCCGCTTATTGTAACTAATGTATCTGCAAAACCAACTAAATTATTGGAGGTTGCTTGAGGGCTAGAGAGTTAAATGGTGATCTTGAAGAATGGTATTTTATAGCTATAATTTATTGAACATCTAGTCCAGTCCAGGCTTTTTGATAGGCCTGCATGGGCTCTAATCATTATACTATCCCTACAAAGTACATATTATTATCTTTAATGTACACATGAGGAATATGAGGCTTAGAGACACAGAGATATTAAGTTGCCCTAGAAAAAACAGGTACGTCCTTTTTGTCTGCTCCATGCAGCTCATTCTAGTTACAATGAATTAGATCATAACATATCTTCCATCAGCTACATTTTACTCTCCTAAAATAGATTTGAGATATGACCCAGTGCTTTGATGAGATCTGGGACACACATTTGCAAATTGTCATTGGTATGTCATTAAAAAAAATCCAGTCTCTGAAGTTCTAGGCCTCCCATTCCTGTAGACCTGCTCCCACCAGTCTCTACATTCAAGTTATCAAGAAGCCATTACAAATTATTGGTGGTCTGAAAGTGGGTGTAGAGCAATTCTCATATAATGATCTTAAGCAAGTCTTTCCATTCCTAAGCATGTCTAATTCTTTTTATTTTTTGTTAACCAAGACCCAAGCTTGCTTTCAGGCTGTTACACAAATTATTTATAAAATATTTGTTCCTTGATTTTTTAATCTGTAAAATGCGGATAAAGTGAAGATCCAAATAATAACTACACATGAGATTATGTGTTCATTTCAATTGAACAAACTTTTATAATGTACCTACTAAACATCAGGAGTTGTGCTAGATGCTATAAACAGAAACATTTTATAAACTGTGAAAAGCATTACTATACAAATACAAGATGTTATTTATTTGTTAACAGGCAGGGTTTCACTATGTTGCCCAGACTAAACTCAAACTTTGGGCTCACGCAATCCTCCTACCTCAGTCTCCCTAGTAGCTAGGTCTATAGGGACTAGCCACTGCACCCAGGTAAGGTGCTATTTTTTATCTAACATAAATCATATAAAATCATAATAATAATTCCTTATATTTCCTCAGTATTTTCCATATTGATTTGCTAATTTTCATACATGAAAACTGAGTCTCAGATAGGTTAAATGGTTTGCCTGAGGTCACTCACTGACTCCAATATTCTCTTTATTACCCCACGCTGCTTTTCCAGGAATCTCCACACAATAGGGACTCCACCCTATTCATCCAAGAGTAATACCTTGGCTCTCATATGGTTTGGAGGAGTCCCTTTGAAAAGCATGTGAAATTGTATTCCCAAAAGCAATTTGCTCCATGATTTTCAGATTTCTTAATTTGTATATCTATAACTTTAAGCAGTTTCATATGTGTTATCTCATTTATCTTCACAACAACCCTAAGGTCATACAAATAGTAAATGGCAGAGCCAGGATTGTAAACTGGATGTTCCTGATGTCTGGGCCCTATTATTTCACTATACTATACTGCTTTGGGTATTATTTATATAATCACTTAACCTCTGTGACCCTGAGTTACCTCATTTGTAAAGTGAGTATGATGATTACTTCCTTTTAGAGCTGTTGTAAAGCTCAAATGTGGTAATGTAAAATACAAAATGCCAGTAGAAACATGAACTGCTGTTACAGTTGATAAATGTACCAAAGTTGAGTAATTTAAAATAGTATTTTAGCTGTGTGCAGTGGCTCATGCCTGTAATCCCAGAATCCTAGAGGCCAAGGTGGGAGGATGGCTTGAACCCAGGAGTTTAAGACCAGCTTGGGCAACATAGCAAGACCCTGTTTCTGTGCTAGGCTAAACAATGAGAGAGATGTAGTAGTGAGTCAGCTCCTTGTCCTCAAAGGATTTTACAGTTCAGTGAGGTGCAGACAAGCCCTCAACTCTTAAAAACAAGGCAGAGTATAATAAAGTCATATAGTAAGTATAATAAAGTATAATAAAGCTCCTATTAGAACAACTTGGAAGTGGGGTGTGAAGTTTCTAGAAAGCTTCTAGAAGTAGACACCATATAAGTCAAATTTTTGAAGATGAGAATTTCAAGTAACTGGTTATTCCAACTGAAGGTTGGCAGCATCAGAAAATGTAGGATGTGTTATGTTTAATACAGGCAGGAACTAAGGTGATTATTGTGTGCAAACTACAATGTTATGGTCTGAGGATACAGAAATATATCAAAAACAGTCATTGCCATTGAGGAGCTCTTAATACAGAGGGGAAGATGGGTGTAAATCATTATTAGGGTGATGATGACTTCATAAAGTAGGAACAAAGGTTAGAAAGGAGCATAGTAACTCTGACTTGGGGAGGAGAGAAGACACTTTGCAAAGGAGGTGACACTTGAGTTGTGTCCTGAGAAAGGAGGAGGAGTTTGCCAGGTGGACTGCAGGAGGAGTTGAGAGTGCTGCAGACACCAGAGCAGTTCCCAGCATTCTTTTATTGAATTCTTTAAGTGTGACAGGCAGCAGGCAAGGAAAGTATTCCTTCTCCCTTCAAAGTAGATTTTGGCTCTGGGAGGGAATGACTTAAAAGTCTTCTTTTTCAATAAAATAGCAGACGGTTAAATGAAAGGCTTTGGAGTGCAATTTGGATTCTAATCCAGCTACCTAATCAGCTATATGACCGTAGGTAACACACTTACTTGTGTCTCAATTTCCTTATTTGTATAACTTATTTGTGTTTCAGTCTCCTCATTCATACAATTCAGAAATAAAGAGCCAAGTACAGAGCCTGGCATGTGTAAAGAGCTGTTGTTATTTTATGTGATTATCTCATTCAGTCCTCCAAGCAACCTGGACTGTGGGTATAATTTCCTCCATTTTTTAGAAGCAGACTCTCACAGTAGGTGCGTGACCTGCCTAAAGTTCACGGGACAGTCTGGAGACGCCTCCGCAGCCCGTCCACTTTAAATTTATGTCCGCACCGGGTTTTCCCAGGCGGCCCCGGGACAGGCTCTGGTCCGACGGCTGGACTCCGGCGCCAGGGTTTGCGCGCCGCCGCGGCCTGCTCGGGCGGGCCGGCAGGCGGGCGGGGCCATGCGGGGCGGGGCGGGCGTGAGGAGGGAAGTTGTCGAAGTTAGGGGAGACGCCCGCCCGCCAGCCCGGGCCTCGCCTACGGCCGCTCCCTCCGCCTCCTCCCCGCCCCGAGCCCTGGTCTGCCCGTCCTTCCTTCCCCTCCCGTGCATGATGGAAACACCATGGCTGCGGCGGCCCAGCTCTCCCTGACACAGGTAACGCCGCCCGCCCGTCCGCCGGGCTCGGCCGGCCGGTGCCCCCGGCTCCCTCCCCCACCGCCCCAAGCTTCGCTTACCCCGGCAGCTTCTCTTGGCTCGTGGGCCGGGCGGCCGGTGTGTGTGAGAGGAGCGTGTGTGAGAGAGGGAGGGCGCCATCCCGAGCCGGAGCCCCGCCGCGGCAGCCGCGACCCCGCCCCGGTTCGGTGGGCGCCCGCGGCCCCGCCCCGCGCAGCCCCCACCGCCCGCCCCGGCCGGCCCCTGTGAGCAGCCCCTGAGTGGACTGTGACCCCAGCCTCGCTCAGCCGGTGTCGGGCCCGGCTCGCTCCAGTCAGCTTTCACCCGCCCAGGAAGTTTCCTGCTTTCTGGCCAGACGCATCCCAGGTGAGCTCCTGTTGAGCTCGAGCGGATCAGCCTCACCCCCTGGCTCACACGAGGCTCGCCCTCTGGGCCGGCGGCGCACTTGCCCCCGGTGAGAGTTGCCTCCCCGAGCCGGACGCGCAGGCCCCCTCTGAGCCGGTCATTCCTCTCTGAACTGGTCTTTGCCCACTGGAGTCCAGCGAAAGCCCTCCTTTCCCAGCAGTTGAGTCAGTCTCGCTTCCAAATAAGTCTCATCTTACCCAGGTCCCTCCCGTGTTACCCCCTTCCTGAACTCAGTCTCTTCCCCTCCTGTTCAGGTTTCCTTCTGGTCAGACCCCCATTAAGTCTTTTCCTGCTCAAGTCTACTTCCACTTCCCCCCGTCCCCTGGGGGCTCTCTAATAGCTGTTCAAATGGTTCCCTTTAACAGGTGTGGTGGTTCCGCCAGTCCTGGTGCTAGGAATGACCTGGGAGCATTTGTCCTGGGGAAACCTATACCTAAACCTGTTTTCAAGGTCTTCCCTCTTGCCCTTTTGCTTCCCCCAGAGTCCTTGTTCTTCGCCTATAACCTCTAACCACCACTAACTTTGGGAACTTGGTTCCTCCCTCTCTGTAAAGAAAGCCAATCATAATCTAACCATGTTGTCCAGGATGACGAGATGACGGACACCTGCCAGTCTCTTCCTGCTCCTCTGACCAAAACTCGCCCCTACCTCACCTTCTCAGCCCCATGTCTCCAGAGGCTGGCGGCCATGTACTTCTCAGCCGGGACCCACCCCGGCGGGCTGCCTGCCTTGTGGTGTTTCCCTGCCATCTTGCAGTCTCCTTGGCCTAGATTTTTCAGTGTTTCTAAGACTTTAACACTGGTATTGGGTATACGTTTGGGCAGTAGTTTTCTGTTAGGATCAAGAGGCTTTGTTTGGGATGTTTTGCCTAGCTCTCTAGGATAAATAGATGGAGTAAAAATGTCTTCTTAGGAACCAGGATTCTCATAAAAATATTTGCCTCAGGTAAAAGTCTGCAGGAATTACAAATCTCCTAAGTGAAGTCTTTTCCCCAGCTTCCCAGTTTATTTGGTGTTGGTTGTCCTGTTCAGGGAAGAATCCTTTAAACATGGAATGTCATGGTTTACATGAATCTCTTTGGGAGGGTCCTCCTGAAACTCAAATTTGAGGAATGGCAACATTGACTTTTGGGTATTTACTTTCCATGAGTCTGGTTAGTGACTTGCATTAAATAAGATCTGTGTTGGCAGGCTGTTTTCTGGCTCTGTTGACCAATTCTGGCAGTTTCCCCTTTTGAAGATTTTGTTCTCTTGAAGACTTCTGTAGAATTGCATCTCAGTTGTGTGCGTACTTTATTCTCTTCCTGGGTTATACTGTGTTTTATTTTCTATTTACTATCATTTATCTCTAGAGAATTGCTTCAGGCTCTGTCAGTTTTATAATCACTTAAAAATTTACATATGTTCTTGTGGTTATATATTTAGGTATTAACATGTACACAGAGTAAATAGTGAATCAGTAATAGGTATTATCCTTCAGTGTCTCACATATAAGAGAACATACATCAGTGGTTAATTTTTATTGATAATTCAAATAAATCAATTTAGAATATTTTGATTTTAAGACACAAAGAGGCATAAGATACTTTGTAAAGGCACAGGAGAAAGAACCTTCCCAGTTGTTAGTATACCCTAATGTGTCTCCTTGTTATTTCAAAACTTTGCAAAGTAGTGTTTTCTTAATTTAATTTTAATTTTTTAACTGCTTGAGCCCAATAAACAGGTAACAGTGCATCCTAGTTTCACATTCATTATTGATCTGTTTATATCACTGTCTGTTTCTCCCCTCCACCCTCCCAACACACACCCTTACTCGTAGGCATACAGCGTAAGAGATCCTTCAGGGCAGGGACATCTTTTAACTCATCTCTATCCCTCAGTGCCTATCTGGAAGAAAGTGATTAATAACTGTTGGATAAATGACTGAAAATTCTAAAGGGCTCTCTGACAGTTATGAAGATTAAACAGATGCTGAAGTTAGTTTCTGCCCCTGGTCATGAGATGGTAATGATTTGGAGTAGGTTCATTCATTCATTCAACTAATATATATATACATATTTTTGTTGTTGTTGTTTGTTTGTTTTGTTTTGTTTTTGTTTTTTTAGAGACAGAGTCTTGCTCTATCACCCTGGCTGGAGGGCAGTGGTGTCATCATAGCTCACTGAGCCTCAAACTCCTAGGTTCAAGTGATCCTCCTGCCTCAGCCTCCCAAGTAGCTGGGACTATGGGCATGCACCACCACACCCAGCTAATTTTTCTATTTTTTTTAGAGACAGGGTCTCCCTTTTGCTTAGGCTGGTCTAGAACTCCCGAGGTCAAGCAGTCCTGCCTTGGCCTCCTAGAGTTCTAGGATTACAGACGTGAGCCACTGGATCTGGCCTATTCAGCAAATATTTTTAAAGTACCTCTTATGTATTAGGCACTGTACTGGGATTATCTTGTTTATAATTTTTGCCTTTTTGCAGTACTGACAGTTTGGGGAAAAGTGTGAAAAATGTTTTAGTTTATGCCTTCCTTCCTCTTTCTCTGCCTGCCAACACTCCAACCACTAAAATAAATTATATAAATTATTATGTTCTAGCTTCTTTAGATGATAGAATACTACACTAACAAAGCATTAATTCCAGTCCCAGCTTTGCCAACAGTTAACTCGATGGGTTTGGATTAAATCTCTTGGCCTGTTTTCTTAACTTTAAAATTCATTTCTACAAGTATTTGTTGAGCATTCACTGTGTGCTAGGAATTGTTCTGTGTAGTGAGGATTACTAATGAACAAAATAGATTATTATTGGAGCTTGGAAACAAAACATGGAACTTTCATTCTAGTAGAATTTGAATTAGCTGGTCTAAGGACTTTTCCAACTCTAACATTCTGTTTTATAGATTGTATTCTGTGTTTAGTAGATATAATGGTGACTTATTCAGGGTATTTCAGTGCTATACAGCCTTAGTGTTTTCTAATTTCAGTTTTTTTCACTAGATGGTCTGTTTTCTTTTTGTCAATAAGAAGTAAAACCTGAGTAAGAAAGATCTTGATTTTTGCTTATAGATTACAAAAAAAGATACTTAATACTTTCTCCTTTTTAAACTTTTCTAATTGTCCTTTTCTTCCTCTAATGCCTGCATCTTTAATAATAACAACAGTACTATTTGCTTTCTTTTGGGTGTTACTATATGCCAGAAATTTTACTTCTCTTAATCTAACAATCCATTTTACAAATGAGGGAAGTAATTTACATAAGCTAGTAAGTGGTGGATCTAAGATTTAAAACCAAGGTCTGTAGGAGTTGAAAAGCTGTTATGCTATACCGGTAGTTCTCTGTGTACTAAATGCTTGGCATGTCTAATTCTCCTTTGTGTTATTGATTCCTTTTTTTCAATATGCCTTATTGTTTTAATTAGGTAGTAAACTTCTTGAGGATAAGTCATCTCTTTTGCCTCTGTATCTCCAGTGCCTTTGATGCTAATCTTGATGATACAACTGTGTGTGCACAATTAGGGCTCTTGATGACAAAGGTTTATTTTATGGAGATATGATATGAGTATTTTAAATATTCTTCCAGCAGTTCAGCTTTATACTGAAATTTTCTTGTTTTAGTTTAGTGAGGATTCTTTTTTTAATAATAAAGAAGCCCTTAAATAAGGACTTAATAAAAAAAATCCTAGTATATGGTCTAAAACAATAGGTGATATAAAAGTACTTTTCCTTTTATTGCTTTTATTTATTTATTTATATTTATATTTTATTTTTTAGAATCAGAGTCTTACTCTGTCACCCAGTCTGGAGTGTAGTGGCATGATCACAGCTCACTGTAACCTGGGTTACACTGAATTCCTGGGTTCAAGCAATCATCCTGCCTCAGCCTCTCTACTAGTTAGGACTACAAACATGTGCCGCTATGCCTGGTTAATTTTTAAATATTTTTGTAGAGATGAGAGCTTGCTATATTGGCCAGGCTGGTCTTGAACTCCTGGCCTCAAGTGATCCTTCTGCCTTGGCCTCAAGTGCTCCTTCTGCCTTGGCCTCTTAAAGTGCTGGGATTATAGACATGAGTCACTGTGCCTGGCCATTGCTTTTTTTTTTTTTTTTTTTTTTAATTGCAAGAGTGCTATAACTGTATTACAGAAAATTTGGAAATTAGAGAAAAAACTCCTATAATTTCATAGTTTATGGTGTTTATTTTCAGTTTCATTTTTTTTTTCAGTTTCATTTTTAAAGAAAATACCCAATGTGTGCTAATAAATGTATCACCTTAGTGGTCTGTTTTAACAATTATGACATAAAATATAGGGCAGAGTTTGAAAATTACAACATGTTCTCAGAAGCAGAAAAGGAATATTTTACCATGGCAGATATGTGAGTTCCTACTATGGGAAAGGCACATTAATGATATTTTTCTTTTTTGCCTGTAATTATAGTCCTGTGTACTCAGGAAATCTGTGCTTCCTTGAGAGTTATCTAACCAAACCATTCTCAAAAATGGCTTGGAATGTTCAGCACTTGGGAGAGGTTGTCATAGTTAAAATTAATTAGAAACAGTTGGATTTCTCCAATACTTAGTCTTTCAGGAATAATCTTAAAAGTGTATTTCTTTGTTTACACTCTATTTGCAGACAGAAAGCTAGTAACATAGTATTAACAACATGTACTAGAAAAAGATTGGGCATCTTTAGCAATGAATCGTAGTTCCAAATCTCTGTTAACTCTAATGGTCTGATTTTAAGGGCTCAATCTAAGATGTTTTACTTGTTCTTCAAGGAATTAAAAGCACTTTGTAAACATCTTTGTTTTGTGAGTTTTGGACTTAATAAAATTGGAAGTCTAGAAACCAAAATGGTCTGAGAGAAAGAGAGACAGACAGATACATGATTACTTGGAGAATTGGTAGAAATAACAAATGAAAAGTTAATACAGACAGAATTTATTAGACAAACCCATATGCTGGATTTTCATTTCAAAGCAGTTGAACCCTCAACAAATATTGACTTATTTAAAAATTATTAGGAGCTTGTATTAATAATTCTGAGAAATGTTGTAATCTGAATGTTGTATTACAGTAAAGTGGAAAATTTTTATTTAGACAAATGATCTAACCCTGTTAAGCATACATAGAAAAAAGAGTGGAAGGCTAGGCGTGGTGGGTCATGCCTATAATCCTAGCACCCTGGGAGGCCAAGGCGGGAGGATTGCATGAGGTCAGGGGTTGGAGACCAGCCTGAGCAAGAGCGAGACCCTGTCTCTACCAGAAATAGAAAAAAATTAGCTGCGTGATGCCTGTAGTTCCATTTACTTGGTGGGAGGAGGTGGTGGTGGCTGAGGCAGGAGGATCATTTGAACCCAAGAGTTTGAGGTTGCAGTGAGGTATGATGATGCCACTGCACTCCACCCTGGGCGACAGAGCAAGACTCTGTCTCAAAAAAAAAAAAAAAAAAGATGGGGAGAAAAAAACGCTAAGATTTTATAATAGCATGGTTATAGTTTTATTACCTTATTTTCAACAGTGAGCATATATTCCTTCTGTAATCAACTGATTTAGCATTTCTGTATGGCAACATTTTTGAAAATTTACTCATTTAAATTTAAATCAGTAGCTGTGTAAAGTATCTACACTTAGATTTCATTTTAAACATTCTCATCTTTGGGTTTAGAGAAATTGGTCAGAGAAATGACAATAATTATTATAATTGGTTTGGAGAATTCAGGTAGAGTACTAATTTATAATTTTGTATGCTGCTTTATAATTTACAAAGCATTTTATGTTCTTTCATTTGATCATCACAATAAGCAGTGAATTAGGCTATTACTATCATCATTTCAAATTGAAGGATACCAAGGCTCAGAATTAGGGACTTAAGTTTTATAGGTAGTAAATAAAAGAGGCAGCATAAATCCATGTTTAGAAAAAAATCAAACAATGCTAGTGAAATGTCTCCTTCCTGCTTTAGGGCCTCATTCCCTTTTCCAGAAGCAGCCATTCTTGCTTGTTTCTTGTGTGTATTTCCAGTAATAGTCTGTGTATATATATAGTGTGTGTGTATACATATATACACAATGTGTGTGTACATATATATTCTTTTGAGTGGGCTGCTTAACTGACTGAGGAGATTGTTCTAGATCAGTATGTTTAGATCTTCATCATTATTTTCAAAACTTAATGGTCTTCGTGTATATTAATGTATCATTATTTAGTTTGTTTATTTATTTATTTTTTTGAGACAGAATCTCACTCTCTTGCCTGCGCTAGAGTACCATGGGGTCAGACTAGCTCACAGCAACCTCAAACTCCTGGGCTTAAGCGATCCTCCTGCCTCAGCCTCCCGAGTACCTGGGACTTACAGGCATGTGCCACCATGCCTGGCTAATTTTTTCTATATATTTTTAGTTGTCTAGGTAATTTCTTTCTATTTTTTTAGTAGAGATGGGGTCTTGCTCTTGCTCAGGCTGGTCTGAGTCTCGCACTCCTGAGCTCAAATGATCCTCCCATCTTGGCCTCCTAGAGTGCTAGGATTACAGGCGTGAGCCACCACGCCCGGCTCTATTATTTATTTAACAAGCTACCTAATGATGGACATTTATGTTGTTTTTGATCTTTTATTATCAAGAACACTGTGGTGAATATTCTTTGTGCACACGTGTGAGTATATGGATTAATTTCTAGTGGTTATAATTGTTGGGCCAATGGATATTTTTAATTTGGATAGATATTGCTAATTTGTGTTCAGAAATATACCAGCAATAGTGTTTGGGAGTGCCATTTCTTCCACAGCTTCAGTAACATAGTATATTATCAAACTTTTTGATCATTGTCAATCCAATATATAAAAATGATATTTTATTGTTCTGTTATTTCTTTAATTATGGGTAAGGTTGAACTTACTTTCTTTTTTGTAGAAACTATTTGTATTTCTTTTTTTGTAAACTGCCTGTCTAGTCTTTTACCCATTATCCTGTTGGACTGTTGGTCTTCTATCCCACAGCTTTGTAAGAGCTCTTTGTGTATTTTAGGAAATTTGCACTTCTTTGCAAAAATCTTTACAAAAATTTTTTCTCTTTAAAATTTTGGTTTTGGCATTTTTTTCCAATTCATTTCTTTTTTTAAGATGTCAGGATAGTATGGGGTTACGGACATTTTACATATATATATATTGCCTTTGCATTGCCCAAGCCAGAGCTACAAGCGTGCCCATCGCCCATACAGTGCACTCCACATGCATTAATTATGAGTTTACTCAACCCTGCTACCCCCCTCCCACCTGCCCAGCAACCGATGAATATTACTTCCCTGTGAGCAACTAAGTGTTGATCAGTTAGTACCAATTAGATGGCGAGTACATGTGGTGCTTGGACATTTTTTGATTATGTAGAAATACTTAAGTTTTATATGTTTAAATTTATCAGTCTTTTTTCTTAGAGCTTCTACCAAATCTAGATTTTTAAATTTCAGGAGCAAAATAATATACCTACTAGAGCAGTGGTCCCCAGCCTTTTTGGCACCAGGTTCATAGGAGACAATTTTTCCACAGAGCAGGGTTGGAGGGGATAGTTTCTGGATGATTCAAGCATGTTACATTTATTGTGTAGTCAAACCTCTCTGCTAATGTTATCTGTATTGGCAGCTGCTCTCCCTGAGCTCCACCTCAGATCATCAGGCATTAGATTCTCACAAGGAGCACACAACCTGGATTCTCCATGCGCTGTTGACAGTAGGGCCAGCACTATGAGAGTCTAATGCTGCTACTGATCTGACAGGAGGCGGAGCTGAGGGGGTGATTAGTGGGATGGGTGGGAGCCATGCAAGCAATGGGGAGCAGGTGGAAATACAGGTGAAGCTTTGCTTGCTGGGCCCAAGGCTTACCTTTTGCTGTGTGGCCTGGTTCCTAACAGGCCAGGAACTGGTACTGGTCTTCAGCAGGGTGGTGAGTGGGGGCCACAGATGTAAAGGAAACAAATTATGCAGAGCCATGTGTGTAAGAGTGTGTATGTGTGAGAAAGAAGAGGTCAATAGTGGGATAATAGCAATAATTAATACTTATTGAGCACTTATGTGTCAGGTACTGTTTTCGATAATTTTTACAGCCTTTTGAACCTTTCAATAATCCTCACAACCTGGTGATCCTTACATCCCCGTTTTATAAAAAGAGAAAACAAGTACAGAAGTGAAGTAATTTGTTCAAGGTCAAACTGCTGCTAAATTGTAGACCCAGGATTATAACCCACTAGTCTAAACAACTCAGTATTTAGTGAATCTGTATTTTTAAGGGGAGAATGGCTCTGATGGACCTCATTATGGTGCCACTTCTTGGTTATAACTGAATGTATGTTCTAGGCTATAGTATCTTATGTGAAAATCAACTTATTGCATAGACTACATCTCTAGAAAGAGATTGTTGTACCAAATTATAGTGGAGGGATTTTGTAGAGATAGTAGAAGGTAGTTTTATATTTTGTAACCTCTAAGTTTATTGCTCATGAAAACCTAAGCTTGTTTAGGTTAGTAGAATATCTACTTTTTAGCTAATATTCTCTTAGACATGATTATTTGGACTTAGAGTTTCTTCAATATTTTATTGCTAATGACAGCATGTATCAGAGAGAAATACCCCAAGAAACACATTTTTTTAATTCAATAAAACCTGGAACCATTAGTTCTAAAGAGTTCTGATGCTCTAGATATAAACATTTTTGAGAACTAGCATAAAATAATGAACAATCTTAGGTTTTGAAGTCAGAATGTCTTAGGTTAATTGATAGATTTTAGTTATTTATAGAGCTATCAATTTTTATGAAATGTTATATTCAATTAGAATTTTGATAGATCACTGATACTAAGAATTATTGATAACTTCATTCCATCTTGTATTCTGTAGGTATAACACAGATATATCATTATGTGTATATTAAAAATCTGAAACTTACATGTGTTAAAGGTGCTTCCAGTATTACTGGTTGATTCTCTTTTATTTCAGAAAACATTTACTGAATGCCTCCTGTGTGTCACTATTAGGGTAGGCCTTGGACATAGAAAGTGAATAAGACCATGACACTTGCTCTTTTAAGTTTTAGTTTTTTAGGGAAATAAACACTGATTTTCTTGTGTGGTCAAGTACTATGATGAGGCCAGGTACAGTGGCTCACGCCTGTAATCCTAGCACTCTGGGAGGCCGAGGAGGGAGGATCATTTGAGCTCAGGAGTTCGAGATCAGTCTGAACAAGAGTGAGACCCTGTCTCTACTGAAAAATAGAAAGAAATTATCTGGACAACTGAAAATATATAGAAAAAATTACCCAGGCATGGTGGCGTATGCCTGTAGTCCCAGCTACTCGGGAGGCTGAAGCAGAAGGATTGCTTAAGCCCAGTGAGTTTGAGTTTGCTGTGAGCTAGGCTGATGCCACAGCATTCTATCCAGGGCAACAGAGCGAGACTCTGTCTCTGAAAAAAACAAACAAAACAAAAAAGTACTATGATGAAAGATGATAGAAGTGAGGCACTGAGGTGCTAGGTGAGTATTCTGTGATTATTATGGAACTTTTGGCAGTAATTTAGTTTTTAATTTTTTAGTGGTTTTATAGTATCTAGGGTTGATAATTTTAGATGGCATTTAAATTGTACTTAATAGGACAACATAAAACTGCACGAACATTTGATTCAATGTGATTCAATTGCATTTTGGTGCATAGGGTCTACATTGTGGGATATAACATCCATTATCTTTTAGTATGTAAAATATTTTGTATATTTATTTTAGCACAGTATCAGGATGCTTATCCCAGGCATACTGAGAGAAGTTTTATATAGTGGCAAGTGGGACTTAGTATAAGACAACATGGATTTGAATTCTGGTTCCACCATTTGTACTATCTTTGGGTGACCATGGCAAATTACTTAAACTCTAAACTTTCATTTGCTTATGTATGATGTTTATACATTGTTGGGATATAGGAGACATTCAGTAAATAGAATTGTTTTTATTATTGATACCTGTGTTCAGAATTCATATAAATATTTGTTTAAATGTTGTTTTATTTCCAGTATTCTTTACTCACTCAAGAAAACTTGGAACATGCAGAAAAATAGTAACAAGATGGATCACCATCTACATCATTCTTTTTTTTTTTTTTTTTGAGACAGAGTCTCGCTTTGTTGTCCAGGCTAAGAGTGAGTGCCGTGGCGTCAGCCTAGCTCACAGCAACCTCAAACTCCTGGGCTTGAGCGATCCTTCTGCCTCAGCCTCCCGAGTAGCTGGGACTACAGGCATGCGCCACCATGCCCGGCTAATTTTTTTTTTTTATATATATATCAGTTGGCCAATTAATTTCTTTCTATTTATAGTAGAGACGGGGTCTCGCTCTTGCTCAGGCTGGTTTTGAACTCCTGACCTTGAGCAATCCGCCCGCCTCGGCCTCCCAAGAGCTAGGATTACAGGCGTGAGCCACCGCGCCCGGCCTACATCATTCTTTAAATTTTAGTTTTTTACTTTTTTTGAACATGATTGTAATATCTCTCACATATATACACACACACATATATGTATATATATATAATTTTGTATTGTGTTTTCTTCAGTTTGATATTATAGCTGTTTTTTTTTTTTTTTTGAGACAGAGTCTCACTTTGTTGCCCAGGCTAGAGTGAGTGCCGTGGCATCAGCCTAGCTCACAGCAACCTCAAACTCCTGGGCTCAGGCAATCCTCCTGCCTCAGCCTCACGAGTAGCTGGGACTACAGGCATGCGCCACCATGCCTGGCTAATTTTTTCTGTATATATTAGTTGGCCAATTAATTTCTTTCTATTTATATAGTAGAGAAGGGGTCTCGCTCTTGCTCAGGCTGGTTTTGAACTCCTGACCTCAAGTAATCCGCCTGCCTCTGCCTCCCAGAGTGCTAGAATTACAGGCGTGAGCCACCGCGCCCGGCCTATAGCTGTTTTTCTATGTGGTCTTCATAAGCATCTTTTTAATGTCTATCCTTGGAATATATTAATTGGGTGCTTTATAGTCTACTTAAACCCTTATGTGGTACAGATATTTTATCTATATATCAATTGTGATTAATACTGTTGCAAATAACTTTTGCTGAATTCTTTTCTGTAGAGTTAAATGTACTTACTGTATAATTGAGTTCTTTTTCTATGTGTACCTTTGAGTTTTGAAACTAAACTTGAGTCATTTTTTAGTTTATATTTTTAAGATCTTCAATGGCAAGGGAGACAGGAGCAATAATTAACGTAGGAGCAATAATCTCAAAAATATTGTTGAAGGAATTAAGATGACTATATTTAATTTGGTTGCAAAGGCCATTTATAGTTTGTAAAAGTTCATTTTACACAGAAAATTGGGATTAAAAGTTGTGAGCTTCAAGAAAAATGAAATTTCAGTTTGTATGCAGTTTTCATTCTCCGCAGTCTGTGTTGCTTTCATTCTTATTCTATTCTCTACATTCTGTTCTATGTTTTTTTTTTTTTTTTCCTGGAACACTTTTATGCAGGTCCTTGTAATATCTGGGGGTGGATTATGGACCATCTGGTACTTTAGAACAGTTAAAAAATGTAACCCTTTGACTTTACTTTGAGCCATACTTGCTTGAAATGTCCTGGTTTGTCTGTGTTTGGCAAGTTTTCTTCTTTATACCCTCACAGCTTTTTATGACTAATTTCTTCCTTAGCAGTGGAATTTTCACAGTACCAGTGTTCGTAGATTAAAGTGGACAAGACTTATTTTACTATAACCTCCTCTCAAAAACCCTCATAAGGCAAACATCACAAAACATTCTGTTTTTTAAATAAGTGTGCAATTGATACAAATATTTAAATGTTGATAAATATTTAAAATTGAATATTTTTAGGTACTAATTATGAGGCTATGTGGAAAGCAAAGTATATTCTGTAAATTGTAAATTTACTGAGTTGATTTGTAGTCCTAGTTTTAAAATACTCCACGTGTCCAAATTAATTTTAAAAATTATATCTTCGTTAAACAATATGAGCCATTGTGCACTTCCAGAAAGCTCTAGAGATACTGAATTTATAAAATATTTAAAAATTGTTGGAGCTACCTTTATTTATTTATTTTTTTTTTCAGACAGAGTCTCACTTTGTTGCACAGGCTAGAGTGAGTGCCGTGGCGTCAGCCTAGCTCACAGCAACCTCAAACTCCTGGGCTCAAGCAATCCTTCTGCCTCAGCCTCCCGAGTAGCTGGGACTACAGGCATGCGCCACTACGCCCGGCTAATTTTATATATATATATATTAGTTGGCCAATTAATTTCTTTGTATTTATAGTAGAGACGGGGTCTTGCTCAGGCTGGTTTCGAACTCCTGACCTGGAGCAATCCGCCCGCCTCGGCCTCCCAGAGTGCTAGGATTACAGGCTTGAGCCACCGCGCCCGGCCTGGAGCTACCTTTATATTAGAAAAAAAACAAAAGAAAATATTTAAAAATTGTTTAGTTGTTTATAGACTTTGAACCTTCTGCCTTTTTTTTTAAAATTCACAAAATAGTCAACTTTCAATTCAATTTAGTTAACTACTAACCAAGCGTAGTCCTGGATCAAATAAAAAGTGAGGCTTTTCTCCAAGAATGCTAGTTTTAGGACACTGAATTGTTCACTGGAGTTAGATGAGTGTTTGGAGATAAATTAATGCAGAATTCAGTAGTATTTGCAGACAGTCCAAAGACATTCTTTTGGAAATTTAGATCCCCCTCCCCTCATTTCAATAATCCTGAGGGCTGCAAAGTGTGAAGTTCTGGACAAGATAGTCATCACAAGGCACAAGGCATTATGCATGCAACAAATTCCATAGCAGCCAGCGATATCATGTTTACACTTCAGTAAAGCAGTAGCATCCATTCCATTAATGTTTTAGTTTTTGAATGCATTTGTTTTATAGATCTTTTCATTAAGGGCTATAAACAAAGTTTATATCAATTTTTATGTTTGTATAAATTTAAGAAATAAATTAAGTCAACATAAGTAGTCACAAGAATTTTCCTCCTTAATACAGGGTGCATATACATGGGAACTTCAAAAAGTTCATGGAAAAATGAAATTAAAAGGTAAAAATAAAAAATACAGATATTATTTCTCATCATAAACTCCATCAAGTTCAAGACCCTTTGTAAGTAATACCAGCCATTTAGTCCATCCCTAAAGAACTGAGGGTCCTGGGAATTTAACCATGTTAGTGCAGTCTTTTTTATATTATTAACTGAAAGAAAAATGAGAGGCTTTTAAAGACTTTTTCAAGATTAGAAAACAAAAAGAAGTCAGAGTGGCTGGGCGTGGTGGCTTACGCCTGTAATCCTAGCTCTCTTGGAGGCAGGTGGATCGTTTGAGCTCAGGAGTTCGAAACCAACCTGAGCAAGAACGAGACCCCGTCTCTACTATAAATAGAAAGAAATTAAATGGCCAACTAATATATATAGAAAAAATTAGCCGGGCATGGTGGCGCATACCTGTAGTCCCAGCTACTTGGCAGGCTGAGGCAGTAGGATTGCTTGAGCCCAGGACTTTGAGGTTGCTGTGAGTTAGGCTGATGCCACGGCACTCACTCTAGCCTGGGCAACCAAGTGAGACTATGTCTCAAAAAAAAAAAAAAAAAAAAGAAGTCAGTGAATTAAACCAGGATTGTAAGATGGATGCCTAAAGATTTCTTGTTGAAACTCTTACAAAATTGCCTGTTTGATGAGAGGAAGGAGCAGGAGCACTGTCCTGGTAAAGGACTCTGGTAAAGCGTTCCTGGGTGTTTTTCTGCTCAAGCTTTGGCTTTGTATGTTGATCTTGTATCTTGTAACCTTGCTGAACTTATTTATTGGTTTTAATTGTTTTTTAGTGAATTCCGTAGGATTTTTTGTATATAAGATCATGTCATTTACAAATACAGATACTTTTATTTCCCCAGTCCAATCTGGATGCCATTTATTTCTTCTTCTTGTCTAATTTCCATGGCTAGAACCTCCAGTATAATAATGAATAGATGTGGCAAAAATGGACATCCTTGTCTTGTTCCTGATTTTTTGGGGGAAAGTGTACATATGTATGTTTAGTACCTTGAAAGTGTGTAGTTTAGTCATGAAATAAAACCTAGTGTTATTTGAAAGGGTTTTTTAAAATTCACATTTTGGTTATGTTGCTTAGGGATTTTTGAGGGTGGTCCTCATACTATCAGCGTTACTTGAGGACTTGTTTGAAATGTAAATTCTTAGATCCCACCTGGGACCTAACTCTGAGAAAGAACCAGAAACTGGGGGTGGGAAGTTTACTTAGCCTTTTGCATGGTAAATGTAATTCGTCTTAAAAAACAAAACTAACAATGCTGCTAACGAGTAAAACATATAGGGTTTTAGGTTTATAGAACATGTGATATTCACAAAGACTGTTTATAGTAGACATTGTACCTCCCTCTCCTCTTCTCCCCTTCCCTTCTACTCCCTTCCCTTTTTTTAAATCTGTAAAGAAACAAAACCCAGAGAGGTTACCAGTTTTCTATGCTTTTGGTCAGTGGTTAAAAGAATTAATTCTAATATAGTACTGCATGGCTTGGAATTCTAGTTCTACCATTTGTTAGCTGTGTAAGTTTAGAGAACTCATTTAATAGTCTATCACTTCTTGGCCTTTTGGTTAAGATCCAGTGTAATAATCTGTGTTTCAGATTTCACATATGTAAAATGTGAGTAAGAGTGCCTACTTTATAGAGTTGGGAAGATTAAATGAGATGATACAAGTAAAGTGCTGAGAATAGTACCTGGCCAATAGTAAAAGTTCTTAATAAATGAAAATATTTTCTATTACCACTTTTTTTTCTGAGACAGAGTCTTGCTCTGTTGCCTAGGCTAGAGTGCCATGTTACCAGCCTAACTCACAGCAACCTCAAACTCTTGGGTTCGAGTGATCCTCCTGCCTTAGCCTCCTGCCTGGCTAATTTTTTCTATTTTTAGTAGAGATGGGGGTCTGTCTCTTGCTTGGGCTGGTCTGGAACTCCTGACCTCAAGTGATCCTCCTTCCTTGGTCTCCCAGAGTGCTAGGATTACAGGTGTGAGCCACTGTGCCTGGCCTGAGATCTACCTTTTAAAATAATTTTTTAAGTGTACACTATTGTTAACTATAAGCATAGGGGTGGGGAACCTGTGGCTTTAAGACCATGTGTGGCCTTCTGGGTCCTTAAGTGAGGCCTTTTGACTGAATCCAAATTTTACAAGACAAATCCTTTTATTTTTATTAGTACATTTTTGTTCCTCTTATGTATTTTTATTTTATTTTTAAAATACCAAAGAATAAAATAAGTTTGAATGACATAATCTTCCCAGATTGACCGGTTAGAATATTAGTAAGCCATAAGGGCTAAATTGATGGCTGCTATATGCATGATTGAGTTCTAGCTTCCCCTGCCTTATTGGCACCACTGCCACAGGAGGCTAGTTGGCAAGTGTTTATGGGGGTCCAGTATGTCAGTCTTTTATCAGATTTTGACAACAGTGCACTGTGTTTCAATTTGAAGTGGAGTTTGTGAATAGTTGCAAAACTCGACAATATTTTTTAATTATGTGAGCTTAACAGCCCATCATGTCAAAGAAGACTAAGAGAATGCTGAAGGAAGAAAACAGATTTTTTAAGAGGATTGGGAATTGCAATATTATCTTGTTTCTGCTAAAGATGATTTGCTTGCTTTGTGATACTGTAGTATCAACATTACAGAAATTTAATGCTCATCAGCAACCCTCTGTTTAAAAAGTTTGAGGACCCCTGGTCTAGCCTATCTTAAATGTGCTCAGAACATTTACGTTAGCCTACAATTGGGCAAAATCATTTAACACAAGCCCTATTTTATAGTAGCATGTTGAATATCTCATGTAATTTATTGAATACTGTACTGAAAGTGAAAAACAGAATGATTGTATGTATACTTGAAGTATGGTTTATACTAAAAATGTGACTCTCACACCATTGTAAAGTTGAAAAATCGGTAAGTTGTATCATTGTATGTTGGGGACCAACTGTAGTGTTGACTATTACACAGCATTGTGAATATACCTACTGCCACTGAGTTACACACTTAACATCACATCATCCATGAAAATTTATGGTCTGCAGGGCACCATGGCTCATGCTTGTAATCCCAGCGATTTAGGAGGCTGAGGTGGGAGAATTGCTTGAGGCCAGGAGTTTGAGGCTATAGTGAAGTATGATTGTGCCACTGCACTGCACTCTGGCCTGGGTGATAGAGTGAGATCCTGTCTCTTAAAAAAAAAATTATGAGCCATTTGAAATATATGGGTATGTGGGTATTTCTCTAGGTCTTTCTTTTCTTCTGTTCCTTTTGTGAGTTGGATAAATTTATCAATGGCCAGGCAGAATTGAGGTTTTCAGGATAAAAGCATAAAACTCAGATGTAGGCTGGGTGCAGTGTGGCTCCTGCCTGTAATCCTAGCACTCTGAGAGGCCGAGGTGGGAGGATCCCTCAAGGTTAGGACTTAGAAACCAGCCTGAGCAAGAGCAAGACCCCGTCTCTACTATAAATAGAAAGAAATTAATTGGCCAACTAAAAATATATAGAAAAAATTAGCTGGGCATGGTGGCACATGCCTGTAATCCCAGCTACTTGGGAGGCTGAGGCAGAAGCAACGCCTGAGCCCAGGAGTTTGAGGTTGCTGTGAGCTAGGCTGATGCCATGGCACTCTAGCCTGGGCAACAGAGTGAGACTCTGTCTCAAAAAAAAAAAAAAATAACAAAAAAATAAACCCCAGATGTAGGGAAGCCACATTGTTATCCTATGGACTAGTTGGGGAAAATGGGGGTTTATTAACTTTTTTTCCTAATTACTATTCTGTAGGTCATTATTGGATTCTCTTTCACCTTTTATACTTGATAATTACATATGAATTCTGGGGATTGATTTAAGTGATTATTTTTCTCTGCTATCAAAGGACTATGGCAAAGATGTGTAAGATTTAACAAAAATTTTTTTTGGCTTAAATCAGCACAAATTTATTATTTTATAATGCTGAAGATTAGAAATCTCAAACAGGTCTCACTTATCTAAAATCAAGATTTTGGCAGGGCTGCTTTCCTTCTGTAGGCTCTAGGGGAAAATCCATTTCCTTGCCTTGCCTTTTCCAGCTTCCAGAGGTTGCCTCCCTCCATTCCTTGGTTCATGGCCCCCTTCCATCTTCAAAGCCAGCAAGGGCTGGTCTAGTCTTTCTCAAGCTGCATCACTTTGACACTCGATCTAACAAATTTTTATATGTCATGGTACTTCTAAGATGTGTACACTGGGTGTAGGCATGTTCAAGTGGTCTTGCTTGGCTGATTAATGAGTGTATCTCACCCTTTGTTGCATGCTCATAAATGAAATAGTGCATCATATTCATGTATCATTGTGAGGGCATTAGATCATAGCCTAATCTTTGGGTGTGGCATAATTAACATTTTTGTGACCTTGGGCAAGTTGTCTATTTCCTTATAATCTCATTTTACATGAAAAAGGGGTTTTCCCCTCAATTTTAAGATCCCCAGTTTTCTTTCCTTTTTTTTTTTTAAATGAGAAAGAGTCTCACTCTGTTGCCTTGGGTAGAGTGCGGTGGTGTTCTCATAGCTGACTGCAACCTCAAACTCCTGGACTCAAGCAATCCTCCTGCCTCAGCCTGCCAAGCAGCTGGGACTACAGGTGCATGCCACGATGCCCAGCTAATTTTTCTGTTTTTCTCTGGCTGGTGTCAAACTCCTGAGCTCAAGTGTGAGCCACCACACCTAGCCTATTTTTCTACCACTTAAAATTGATAACAAAAGAAATTTGCTAGCTAACTAGTAGAGGAGTTAGTTGTGAGATGGTCATCATTGCTCTGCATGTTTGTACTTGGTTATACATAGAAATATTCATCAAATGATTACTTCATGTGAGTTTATTACACTTGAAGAGTCACATGAAGTTTAATTTTAACTTAAATTTTAATCCCTAATTTTCTTTTAAGAAACATTCTATTGTTGTAATATTGAATTTTTTTTCTGTATGCAGCATGCAGAGGATTTCTTATTTCTTTTATGTCATTTTTATTCACGTATAAAATATTTATGATCTTCGGTGTGTTAAGCACCATTCAGGGTCACAGGACAGTGAAAAAATTCTGGAACTCAGATTCTGAGTGTCCACTGCCATATGTCACATAGTAGACATTAGACTGTAGTAATTGCAAAACTCTTGGAGTATATTATAGAATTTTCTTTTTTTTGGTTGAGGAGCACAAGGAGGCCCGAAGCACCTACCAGTACCCCAAGAATTTTCAAAGCAAGAAGAGGTCAATGTGTTGATATATTACTAAATGACTATTATACAAATTCTGACTGTAATTGAATTAATTTACAAAATGAAACTAGGAGTTTAAACAAACAGAAAAAAGGAAATATAAGAGAAAACTTCAGTATTTCACAATATTTTATTTTTTTTTGAGACAGAGTCTCGCTTTGTTGCCCAGGCTAGAGTGAGTGCCGTGGTGTCAGCCTAGCTCACAGCAACCTCAAACTCCTGGGCTCAAGCAATCCTGCTGCCTTAGCCTCCTGAGTAGCTGGGACTACAGACATACGCCACCAAGCCCGGCTAATTTTTTCTATATATATTAGTTGGCCAATTAATTTCTTTCTATTTATAGTAGAGACGGGGTCTTGCTCTTGCTCAGGCTGGTTTCGAACTCCTGACCTCCAGCAATCCGCCTGCCTCGGCCTCCCAGAGTGCTAGGATTACAGGCGTGAACCCCACCATACCGGCTTCACAATATTTTTAATACTAATGAGATCAGTGTTAGAAGTGAGGCCTAAATTATAGGAAGCAGCAAATTTGTCTGATTCTATGCGTAATTGACAATGATTGCAAGCAATTCAGAAGAATCTTCAGATTTTGAATATGAAGAAAGCTTTGATTTAATGTTTGATTGTGATCCTAGGGCAAAAAGGTGGATAAATGTATGCAATTGAAGGTTAATGAAAAAGTGTTCTTTTATCTCTATTTTGGCAGTTAATTACGTTTAATGGAAAGTAGAATTTAACAACTAAAGATTTCTTAGAATTAAGGAAGTACGGTATACTTCTTAGTGTTATTAGGTTCGAATGATACAATTCATATGGAAGATCTAAGTAAGATAATGGTGAATATAACAGTAACATTGCTTATAGAGGCAACAAACCTAATCATTAAAAGTTAATGTCCTTAAATCAGACACTTAACTATGTGTGCGACTTTGAGTCAGTTACTCAGTTTGTTGATGTCTCATTTTCCTCATATGTTAAATAGGTATAATAGTATGTGCCTCATCAGATTAAATGGGCTTAGTGTGTAAGTGCTTAGACTAGTACTTTGAGTACAGGAAATGCTTAATAAGGATTCAAAATATATTCTTGTTATGAACCTTTGAAATACTGTATGTGTATGATTTTTTTTTTGCTTTTTTTTTTTATTTTTTATTTTTTTGAGACAGAGTCTTGCTTTGTTGCCTAGGCTAGAGTGAGTGCCGTGGCGTCAGCCTAGCTCACAGCAACTTCAAACTCCTGGGCTCAAGCGATCCTTCTGTCTCAGCCTCCCAAGTAGCTGGGACTACAGGCATGAGCCACCATGCCCGGCTAATTTTTTCTATATATATTAGTTGGCCAATTAGTTTCTTTCTATTTATAGTAGAGACGGGGTCTCGCTCTTGCTCAGGCTGGTTTCGAACTCCCGACCTCGAGCGATCCGCCCGCCTCGGCCTCCCAGAGAGCTAGGATTACAGGCGTGAGCCACCGCGCCAGGCCTGTATGTGTATGATTTTAAAATACAGTGTTATATAAATTCATGGTTTACAGTTTAACTTGCCTTTTTAAAAAGCAACATTTCATGCCAGGCATGGTGGCTCATGTCTGTAATCGTAGCACTTTGGGAGGCTGGAGCGGGAGGTTCACTTGATGCCAGGAGTTTGAGACCAGACTGGAAAGCATAGCAAGAACCCACATCTACAAAAAATAGAAAAATTAGCCAGATGTGGCACATCATGTAGTTACAGCTACTCCGGAGGGTAAGGCAGGAGGATGGCTTGAATCCAGGAGTTTGAGGGTACAGTGAGCTATGATGACTTCACTGCATTCTAGTTTGGGCAAAAAAGGTGAGACTTTGTCTCAAAAAAAAAAAAAAGAGGCAACATTTCATTGCTGATTTTTTTGGATCTCTGATATCCTGTTAACTGAAAAATTTTTTTGTCTCCTTTGTAGTGCTTACATTTTTCTTATTATATTTATGTATAATAAGAATATTATATATTATATTTATTTATATATAATATTTATATTTAGTACAAATATGTTATGTTATATATTTACATAATATATTATATTTATATATAATATTATGTATAATATATATTTCTTATTATATTATTATATTTGAATGAGTTACTCTTCATTTGTCTATATAAATATCAGCATGTTTACCTTCAACTAGTCGAGGTCACCTTTTATAAATTAAAGCTGTTCTGAGCTATTAATCATCTCATCCAATTGGGTGGCAGCCCTAAACTCTGAGAGTTTGCTGTCTACCACTTTGTAAGTCATTACTATCTAAATCATTGATGAGAATTCATTTTCCCAAGTTTTTTGCTGTTTTGGAAATAAGAAATGGAATGACTAATAAATACGCAAAAAATGTAGGTTTTCTCAGATCATTTTAAGAAACTGACTTATTTGGGAAATGGTGTTTTAAATTACACTTGAGATAAAAAAGTAAAGTTGTATGGGCATATTTTTTTTAAGTGTTTGGTCTATAGTATGAAAAGAATTAAAATAGCAAAGATTTCTATTAGTTTATAGTCCTTGGTTAGGTGTGTGTGGTTCTGAATACCAGTCAAGAAATATAAAATCCTTGTTCTACATACTTGCCAGCAAAAAAAAAAAAAGCAAAGAAAAAGAAAAAAAATATTATATAAAGCTCATTTTGTCAGCTCAGCCAGTTTTATAAATACTTACATCAGAACCTTTTTGGTTACAATTGATAAGAAACACCAATTCTAATAGTTTTTTTTTTTTTTCTTTTTTTCCAGATGAATTGGTGTAGAACCAATTCTAATAGTTTTAAGCTAAAATGAGTAGCTTATATAAATGATAGGTACAGGAGTGGAGTTGGCTTTAGGTGTGTTAGGGTCTCAGTAATTGCACTACTCAGTTTGTCCTTCATGTCTTGGCTCTAGTCTCAGACAAATTTTCTGAACACCATTTGTAGCACCAAGATGATGCTAAAGCTTCAAGTTTACATACTTTTAAACTCCAAGTCCAGTGGAAAGGAGAGCCTTTTTTTTCTAATAGTTTCCACAAAAGAACTGAGATTTTTTTTTTCTGATGAAATTGACTAAGGTCACATTTCTACCCTGAAATAGTTGTTATGGAGGGTGGGTTGAAAAGTAGGTTTGCCAGAAAGAATTGATGTTACTGATTGTTACAGGTTGAATTGTGTCCCTTCAGAATTCATATGTTAAAGTCCTAACACCCAGTATCTCAGAATATGACCTTACTTGAAATAGGGTTGTTGCAGATATAATTAGTTAAGATGAGGTTGTAGCTGGGCATGGTGGTGGCAACTGATAGTCCCAGCCACTCAGGAGGCTGAGGCGGGAGGATTGCTTGAGCCCCAAGAGTTTGAGGCTGAACTGAGGTATGATTGTGCCACTGCACTTGATCCTGGATGACACAGTGAGACCCTGTCTGGGGACAAAAAAAGGTCAAGGAAGTAAAAAGCCAGGGTGTTGGATGAGATATACAAATTGTTGAAGTCACCCAGTTTGATGGAGAGTTAATGTGGAGAGGAAGACAGTGAGCCAGGTGCCAAAGCCTTAGATAAATGAGGTAGAGAGACCAGGAGGTTAAAAGATAACAGTAATAAGGAAGAGGAGAGAGTAATTTAGTTGAAGGGTATGAGCCTCAAAAGAATAGAGCTTTATTTTGTTTTTGTGTTTAAAGCAAGAAGTTAAATGGTATAATATGGATAAGCTACTACTGGTGAGCTGAGGACTTTATTTGCATTTCTAGAACACGAAGTAGGCATGTAACTAAAACCAGACAGCTACTATTTGAGAGGGCTATGAGGAAGGTGAGAGAATTTTTATAAATTCATACATTAGTCATTTGTGCCTAAAGATCATGCTTCTCCAGTGATCTCTGTTTATTTTGACCTATCTCTGTTTATTTGATCTCTGTTTATTTTGACATATATAGGGCTCACTAAATCTTCTGATACGTTACCTAAGCTGTTCTTTGTGTTCACTCTGTCATTGTGTCACCTAGATTTTTGATCAGGTTGAATTGGATTCAACAAAAGCTAGTCTATTATTAGTTCAAGTTGCTGGTATGGTCTCGTTATACCCATTGTTTTTCGGTAGTATCTGCTTAGACTATCTTTTTTAAGTTCTTTATTTAAGACTTTATTTAAAGTCCCTTTCATCTTTCATTTCTGATAATCTCTAAAGCAAATATATTCTTAGATCTGGATTTTGAAAACTTTTTTTTAGATGCTGTACTTATAGTATTCCCAGGTCTTTGCCTGCTAAATATGTTATCCAGATATAATGGTTTGCTGTGGAGCAAACATGAAATGTGAGCATGTTTGCAGAATGGAACATTACAAATTTTACTAGAATGTAAGCTCTTCTGAAGGCAGGAGCACTATCTGACTATTGTGACTCCAGACACCTGAACCTATTGTACTACACCTAGAAGGCATTCAGTTCATGTTTGTTAAATTATTAAATGAGTTGGGAATAAGAGAGCTGAGGATATTACTGTACATTCTATAAGGGAACTGCTCAGATGGCTGCTTGTGTTCCCTCTGTGTCCTCCCACCTTCAAGCTCTGAAGGTGAGGACTGCTTAGATAACATGCTTTTCTCTACCCTCCCATTTCCTTCACCCTAGCTTCCAGAGTTCTTCTTGCTAAAATTTCTATATTACTGGCTTTCTTTTGACTCTTCAAATAGCCTCTGATTTCTGTTTTCCTTGTTGGTTTGGATTACCGTTGATCACTATTGCTTCTTTTGATTTTTCATTCTTGTCTTCTGTTTACTATTCATTTTCATCGTATTTCCTTTGCATTGTGAAATATATAGGTCTTTTTTAGACATCACAAGCCTGTCAGATGGTTTTAGTCTTCTATCCTGCAAACTGTAAACACATGTATAAAAGCATAGGCTCTTCTTGGTTGTATTCATTTAGTACTTTGGCCTTAGAAGTTGCTATTCCACCATTAAAGGGGTGATGGTCATGGTTGAGATGGGAATTGAAAGGATGTAATGGCTAGTCCCCAGTCTGTGTCTCAGCCCTCTTGAAAATGGAGTGTTAGAAGAAGGTGGAATTCTAAGTAGTTGAGTTTTTTTAATGTTAATCTGTCAAAATTAATTTTTTGGCAAATTATAGAAAATTGTATGTATTGTAAAACTTATATTTTATGTTCACTAGTACTGCATTGTTACTAATTTTCTTAAATTTTTAGAGAGAACAAAACTAAAAAGATTTTGAGTTATTTATTTGAAGGAATAAAATCTATTCTATTGTCTTCCTTTCACTACCTGGACTCTATATCCGTTTGCCATCGCATACAGTATTCTTTTTGTCTGAATTGCCTCTTCCTCTCTGTTTCACAGTGGTCTTCAACACTGTCTTTTCATGGGAAGTTACAAAAAGCAGTGCAGAAAGGAAAGGCCCTTTATCCTGTTGTCTCTAATTGTAACACCTTGTATAACTATAGTAAAGTAGCAAAACCAGGAAATCGAAATTGGTACAATTCATAGACCTTATTTAAATTTCACCAGTTTTATACTCATTTGTGTGTTTGTATATATAGTTTTGTGCATATGTGATTTTATCATGTGTGGATTCATGTAATGATAACTATAATCAAGATAAAGAACTATCACAATCCCAGCACTCTGGGAGGCCGAGGCAGGTGAATCGTTTGAGCTCAGGAGTTTGAGACTCAGACCAGCTAGAGCAAGAGTGAGACCCCGTCTCTATTAAAAATAGAAAGAAATTAATTGAACAGCTAAAAATATCTAGAAAAAATTATCCAGGCATGGTGGCACATGCCTGTAGTCCCAGCTACTCGGGAGGCTGAGGCAGGAGGATCGCTTGAGCCCAGGAGTTTGAAGTTGCTGTGAGCTAGGCTGACGCTATGGCACTCTAGCCTGGGCAACAAAGTGAGACTCTCTCTCTCTCTCTCAAAAAAAAAAAAAAAAAAAAAGAACTATCACATAGATCCTTTTTTTTTTTTTGAGACAGAGTCTCACTTTGTTGCCCAGGCTAGAGTGAGTGCCGTGGCGTCAGCCTAACTCACAGCAACTTCAAACTCCTGGGCTCAAGCAATCCTCCTGCCTCAACCTCCTGAGTAGCTGGGACTACAGGCATGTACCACCATGCCCGGCTAATTTTTTTTTCTACATATATATTAGTTGGTCAATTAATTTCTTTCTATTTATAATAGAGACATGGTCTCATACTTGCTCGGGCTGGTTTCGAACTCCTGACCTCGAGCAATCCGCCCGCCTTGGCCTCCCAGAGTGCTAGGAATACAGGCGTGAGCCACTGCGCCTGGCCATATCACATAGATCCTTTATGCTACTTATTCATAATCATATCCACTCCCCTTTCCACTTTATTAACTTATTCACTGCTTACTCTATATCATATGACCTTGTAATTAACTGAAAGAAGATTGTCACTATGTTTTAGGGATTGTCTCTATTTTCACCCTTTTCTACATTGTACTATATAACCATAGGCAATAAGACTAAACCATTTAAAGTTTCAGTTCATTTTGTATGTTACAGAATCTTAGACTCTCAAAGTCATGTCATCTAACATCTCCTTCCACATAGCCACCCCAAAAAATGACACCAGAAATTCCATGTGAAGCAACTCTTGACATTTAATTATTAACCTATAAATTTCCGCAGTGACTGGGACTGTTTTATTTTTTTCCCCATCTGATAGACTTTGGTGTTAGATTTTCTTATGTATTAACTTTTGCTAGATTATGCTACACTAAGAAACGACCCAAAATACCAGGAGCTAACAATAAAACAGGTTTATTTATTGCCTACATTATAGATTCCCTAGAAATCAGCTATGTTTCTGCTCTATAATTCTTTTTCATTTCAGGATCCAAGCTGGAGGAGTAGTCCCTATTTGTGACATACTGTTCTCTTGGCAGAGATAAAAAATTGGCAGAAACACACAATAGCTCTTAAAGCTTCCACTTGGGCCTGGAACTTTGTAGAACTCCTGATCCTGAGCTCAAGCAATCCTCCCACCTCGGCCTCCCAGAGTGCTAGGATTATAGGTGTGAGCCACCACACCCGGCCAAGGCCTGGAACTTTCTCACATTTCATTGGCCAAAGTAAGTCATGTGGTCAAGTCCACTGTAACACCTACAGAGAGACACTACAAGTCACATAGCAACAGGCAGGGATGATACTACTACTTTTATAGAGATAGGTTATATACTGTGTGTGTATGAGAGGGGAATAGATGATTGTGAATTATAATACCACCTACCACACCTTAAGATGATATACTGTGCTACGGTTTTATAATAACTTTTTGTTAATAAAACTTATTATATGCACATTGTTATGATTGTATAGAATTATAATGACGGGTTTTTTTCTTAATGAAAATAGCAGCTCCTTTTGTTTTGTTTTTGTTGCATTAATTAGGATATTGGTTCAAGCCAAAATCAGTGACTTAAATAAGAGAGTATATCAAGTAATAGTCCAAGTAGGGTAAGTGTTCGAGGGCTGATATGGTGGCTTCATGGTGGTGTCAGGGACCCAGGCCATTTTTTTCTTATTGCTCTGTTATTCTCAACCATGCATTCCATCTGTCAGTTTATTAATAAGAGAGCTGCTCCAGACATTGTGACTATATCTGCATTCTAGCCAGCTGGAAGAAGGGCTGGGAGGTAGAAGGCATTTCCTTTCTTTTCAGGTACATAGCGTGGGAGTTGGACACATTTCCTTCCACATTCTATTGATGATAACTGCGATTGCAAGGGAGTCTAGGAAATGTAGATATTAGCGGGGTGTCCATATGTCTATGTAAAATTTAGGGATACTATTACTAAAGAAGAGGAGAAAGGATATTAGGGGCTATTAGGATGGTGCAAAAGTAATTATAGTTTCGGACCATGAATTTTAAATTATTATATTAATAGACATCTCCTTTTATTTTAATTTTAATTTACATAAAACACATGAAAAATAGATACTATTACCACTTTACATTTTAGGAAACAAGTTTTTCAAAGAGGTGAATAAGTTATTCAAGATCAGATACCTATGTAGTAATGGAATGGGCTTTGAATCTAGGTCTATTTGATAGCAAAGTCTGAGTTGTTTTTTACAAACCTATATTGACTTTCTAACATCTCTTATTTACAAGCATTTTACATTTTTCACACCACTAATAAATAGCAATGGACTCTTTAGAAGGAATTCTGGTATTTATAAATATTTAACTTTGTGACAGGAGTTTATGATTTTGCCGATTGATAATCACTTTTAAGTTATAATAACAGAATTTTAAAAGGTCACATTTTTATTTTAACAACTGGAGTTAAAGTTTTCCTTTAGAAATTAATTTAGTTGCTAAAAATTTATACATAATTTTGTATACTGATCAAATTTTGGATTTTTGTATTTTTCCCTAAATTGAAAATGGCTTTATTGTTTCATTGTATTTATGTAAGTAGGACATGCTTATCCTAAAAACGTTTTTATGAGCTTCAAGTGAGTGCAAAGTGAAAAAAAAAGTTTTTAGAGAATATAGAGTAAATAAAGAAGAATGTAAAAATGATTTATGATCCCATTATCCAGAGAGGATCACTGTTACTATTTAAGCTATATATTTCAATTTTGTTCTTTATGCATTCATTATGTGTGATTTTTTTTTTTTTTTTTAGTTTAAAAAATGATCATATTTAGTGTCTGACAGTAATAACAAAAGTCTGTTTCACTGGGATACACCAAAAACACTCTTTAGTCATCTTGCTTGATCAGAGACTTGGCAATTTGGATAGCTTTTTCCATTCTCACTTAGCTGTATCACATTAGTATAGTAATCAGTACAGGGTGTACTTTGGAACACTGTAGTGAGCTAAAGCCTTCTCATATGCGTTTATGTAGTAACCAGTGAATCTGTAATGTGACAATAAGGTACAGTTTGCAGCTCAGGATTTCTTACTATGTATGAGGTTCTTTCCCTGGGTACTAAAAATCTAACTAAAGTGAACTTTTCATTATTAAGGGAACATATTTCATTTGTTTTCTCTAGCAAAGTATATTAATACCCATGTCTATAAATAAGTGGAAGACTACATAGTTTTTAAATTCAAACTGGGATATTTTTGTGAATGAAAGGGGGTAGTACAAATATTTAAAATTCTAAACATTTTTTGGAATTTTTTTGATCATTAAAATGGTTTTTGTTGCATTGGCAGATCAATAAAATAGTTCTATTTATAGTCTTTTTTTTCAAAAATAAAATCTTCTAAAACATTTTGCTACACATTATGACAAAATAAAAAAGTCTTTACATTGACTTTTTATAAAATAAATAAATTATTTATTTATTTTTTGAGCAGGGTCTTGTTTTCTTGCCCAGGCTAAAGTACAGTGGTGTCATCATCGCTCACTGCAACATCAAACTCCTGGGCTCAAGCGATCTTCCTGCCTCAGCCACCATGCTTGGCCTACATTGACTTTAACTGAATATTTATAAACACAAATAGAATAATTATTTTTAGTAATAACCACATTTTTATCAGTTTCTTAGCCAAATCTGTCTCTAATATTGTGATACTTTTCTGAACAATGTAATTATTTTCTAATATGCTTTTATTAGTTTTAATTTTTTTATAAAATTGTAACCTGACTATGGTGGCTCATACTTGTAATTCCAGTGCTTTAGGGGGGCTGAGGTGAGAGGATCCCTTGAGACCAACTTGGACAACATAGCGAGACCCTGTCTCTACAAAAAAATAAAAAACTAGCAGGGTGTGGTATTGTGTGCATGTAGTCCTATCTATTTGGGAAGCTGAGGCAGGACAATTGCTTGAGCCCAGGAGTTGAAGGTTACAGTGAGGTATGATCATGTCACTGCATTCCAGCTGAAGCGACAGAGGTAGGCCCTGTCTCCAAAAAAAAAAAAAAACAATTGTTGGCAGTATTTTTCAGAATTGCATTTTATGCTTTGTCCTTATTAACTCCTACAGTTTACTCTTCATTTTAACTAGTTATATTTTTAATTGTTAATTACTCTGTATGTGTGCTGCTATACCCAGTTAGCATAGGAAAAATTTTGCTAAATGGAGATTATTTCTTTTAAGAGATAGGGTGGCCTGGGCGTGGTGGCACTCTGGGAGGCTGAGGTAGGTGGATTGCTCAAGGTCAGGAGTTTGAGACCAGCCCGAGCAAGAGTGGGACCCTGTTTCTACTATAAATAGAAAGAAATTAATTGGCCAACTAAAAATATGTATATAAAAAGTATTAGCCAGGCATGGTGGCACATGTCTGTAGTCCCAGCTACTCAGGAGGCTGAAGCATGAGGATCGCTTGAGCCCAGGAGTTTGAGGTTGCTGTGAGCTAGGCTGACGCCATGGCATTCTAGCCAGGGCAACAAAGTGAGACTCTGTCTCAAAAAAAAAAAAAAGAGATGAGGTCATGTTCAGTCATCTAGGCTGAAGCACAGTGACATGATCACAGCTCACTGCAACCTTAAACACCTGGGCTGAAGTGATCCTCTTGCCTCAGCCTCTTGAATAGCTGGAACTACAGGCATGTGTCACCATGCTCAGCTAATTTTTAAACTTTTTGTAGAGATAGGTCTCACTATCTTTCCGAGGCTGGTCTCAAACTCCTGACCTCAAGTGATCATCCAGCATGGGACTTCCAAAGTGCTGGGATTACAGGTTTGACCCACTGTGCCCAACCTGGAGAATGTTCTTAATTCTAATTTATTTCTTATTCAAAATTACACATATATATCATTTCCAGTATTTTCACAGGCAGTATCTTTTTGGATCTATTAAAAGTATTCTCTTTGGTAAATCTTGTTAAATAATCTTGTCCCTATTTATGATTATTTTACCTGTTTTACCAAATATAAATGCTGCAAAACTGTAGGCCTTCTATAATTTTATTATTTTCTAGGACGGAATAAAAATTTATCCAGCTAAAAATAAGACTCTTGATGAAACTCCTATAATTTACTTCCAAGTATAATTTTAAAATTTTAAAATTAACTCTTATGTACTATTTGAGCTGTCATCATTTAATTTGTTCTGTCCTCCCTTTGCTTTTTTTTAAAACTGTATTTCTTATTAATTTTCTAGAACTTTTGTTTTCTATTTCAGAGTATTGCAGGGGTACAAATGCTTTGGTTACATTAATTGCCTTTGCATGCCTGACAAGCATGCCCATCCTCTAATGTGCACGACATCCGTTAGGAGTGGATTTACCCTTACACTCCTCCCCCCTCCCACCTGGCCAACACTATGAATGTTATTCCATTTGCTTTTAAAGGATACATTTCAGTGTCTTGGCAAACTTGGTTTGTATTATTAGGCATTAAATCTGAAATGTCTGATTTAGAATAAAAAATGTAGTTTATTATATCTCAAGAAGCAGTACAAATCAAAGTATGTACCTAAACTATCAACACAATTTTATAGGCTTAACTTTTTAATGGTAGCCTGTTTTAAACAGCAGTAAAGAAGTGTGGAGAACTAGTGGCAATGAAGTCACTAAAGGTGTTTTCCACAGCTTGTTGAGAATTGAATGTTTTTCCTTGCAAGAAGTGGTCCAAAACCTGGAAGAAGTGGTAGTTAGTTGGTGTGAAGTCTGGTGAATACAGTGGATGTCAGTTTCCAAGTCCATCTTCTATAGTTTTAGCAGTGTTGTTTGTGTGACAGTGTTGTCTTGCAAGAGGATTGGCTTGTCTATGTTGACCAATCTTTGCTGCTTAATTCCAAGCATCCTCATCATGTTGTCCTACTGGTTTCAGTAGACAGCCACTGTGGATTGACCAGGTTTCATGAAGATGCAGTAAATAATACCAATGCTGGATCACCAAACAGACACTATTAGCTTTTTTTGATGAATATTCAGTTTCGTCTTTATGTCGTGACAGCAAAGAAAGGCAAGCTTTGAGACGATTTTTCTTTTGACATTTATTTTAATTTATGCAGAACCCATCTTTCCAGCTTCTTTATCTTGCAGATTTGTTTCAAATGGTCCAATATTGTTGGACTAGTAATATCAACACTTACTGCTAATTCATGCATAGGTTGAGATGGATTTGCTTCCACTACAGCTTTCAGCTTATCATTATCCACCTTGGTCTCAGGTCACCCACATGATTCATTTTCAAGATTAAAATCACCAGAATGGAACTTCTCAAACTATTGATGTACTATGCATTCATTAGCCTACATCCTTCCCAAACACTTCATTGGTATTTTGAGCTGTCTGCGTTGCATTGGTTCCATGATAGAACTCATATTTTTAAAAAACCCACAAATGTTTTTACTTATCCATGATTTCACAAAAATTGCTCTAAAAAATATTGCAGATAGTCACAAGCCAAAACGTGCATTCGAAAGAATGATGATGTCCCTTCATGATAAAAAGAATAAGAAGTCTCAAAATAAAATGTCAGAGATATTAACTGTCAAACTTAGTACTTAAGGAAATTGGGCATTTTATACTTAAAAACCTATTTGTTATTTGCTAAAAGCTTCAAAAGCTGAAGTTTTTTTGGAGCTTTATTCATTGAACTTTAATCTTCGTTAAAGGTTTCCAACTGATTTTGAACAGTATACAACCAATTTTTAGAGGACCTGTTTTCAAAAAGAATTTTTACTGAGACATTAGGTGAAATTTATAAAGTAGTATTTTTAAAAAGTACTAGCCTCTAAAATCTGATGACAGGTTCCAAGGAGAGTATACGCATTGTTATGTTGAAGTATTTTTAAAAAATTATTTAAGACCTTTATTAACAGTACATGCAGTTTGTTGACTTTTTTTTAAATCAAGTTGTAAACTTTTATTACAAATTAAAAATTAATTTTTTAAAAATCTCAACTTGACCAGATATGAAACAATTTAAAAACCTTTGAAGGCATATTGAGAAAAACCAGGCTTTAAAAAAAACACATTTGTTATTACCAAAAAAGATGTCTTTAGGTAAAAATAATAAAAACCCCATGCTGCATAGATAATGCAAATTAGTTCGAATTATCCAGTTAACGCAAACGCAAGCACTTAAGGTCTTCAGCTCCAATCTTTTGTCCATTTCTTATTGCTGGAATTTCATATTTATTTCTTCTTGTTGGATGACTAAACCAATGATGGTAGAGAGATGGTAAGCCGGCATTTGCTCATCTCCGCCCTGCTCAACCTCTGGAGTGGATTGGCTGTTTTTGTATCCCCTAGATAAAGGGATAATTCACATCCTGGGTGGGATGGCATGAGAGTTTTATCACTGTACTCAGAACGGTGCACAATTTAAAATTTATGAATTGTTTCTGGAATTTTCTGTTTGTTTTGTAACACAATTGACCATGGTAACTGAAACCACAGGAAGCAAAACTACAGATAAAGGGGGTGTACACTACTGTGTGTGTGTATTTTTATATATATATTAATATATATATTTTAAAGTGTGTTCTCCTTTCCTCACCCACTTAATACATCCTGTCAAATCTATCTTATAAACTTTTCTTCAAGCCATACCCTTCTTTTCTGCCATTGCCTCTGATCCTCAACTGGACTATTAAAATTATTTCATAAGTAGCCCCCTATATTCCGTTCCTACTTTGTCTCTCTAAGTAAATTATTACCTAATACCAAGAGCTAATACCAAGTTAATAACTCTTGAATCTGTCCACTTTTCCATCCTCATTTTCTTTACTTCTACCCTAGCAGATGAGGCACATTATAAGTTGTCTTCTGTAAAACTTCACAATCTTATTTCCCATCCAGAACTCCTGGCTGTTCTTTTCAGACATAACTATGCTTTGTTTTGATTGCATGCCTTTGTGCATGCTGTTATCTCTATGTAGAATCACCCTCTTCCCATCTTCTCTATACCTCAAGTTCTGCTCTATGTCACCCCCATGAAGCCTTCCTGGACTCCAGTCCTGGTTCCAGAACACTTTTACACATTCATGTGCAGGCAAACCTGAGCCTTTAAACATGATACTCCTAAGCTGCCTTTTAGATGAGCTATTAAGTTTATCAGCTGACCAAGGAACTCTTTGAACTGTTGTGTTAATTTAATGGCACTGTAAGCAATTCAGATGTGATGATATCACTGTCATCTTTTTCTATATCAGTTTGCATATTCCTTCGATTATTTTATTGAAGTGGTTTTTGAACTGTATTCATAGGTACCTTGGGTACTTGGGTAGAAGATGAGTGCTTGAGGCTTTGGATCTCTCATGTGGCTTTAACCCAAGCATTTCACCCCAAGTTTGTTATATGTTGGGTTTGGGGATAAATTAGGATAAGGAAAAGAGTTCTGATGTAAAAAGTAAATTTAAGATTCTTGTATTTCTTGTCTACTTGGTTCTTAGTAACCCATGTGTCTGTCTTTCTTTATTCTGTCTCTCAGCCCCCTCCCAAGAAGAAACAAAACCAAACTTTTTGAAATCAAGGGTATCTTATTCATCTTTGTTTTTCAAATATCTGTTGAATGAATGCCAAATAATGTTAATATAAGTTATTGAATAGCATATAATTTCTATTTATTTATTTTAGTTATCAAGTGGGAATCCTGTATATGAAAAATACTATAGACAGGTAAGATTTTAATTTCATTGTTTTCCTAGATTGAGCATAACATGGACTGTCAATTTTTGATTGTATGCATGTAGATTGTCAGCTAGCTAGATGAATTTTGACATCTAGTTTTCAACTTCTTGTGCTTTAGCCTCTTACTTTGAGTACTTAATGCTTTTGACAAGTTCCCAGAAAGGTGAAGGAAAGATAATTCTGAACACTTAGTTGTCCCAAATATCTACGTTAAAAGGCCATACAACATGAAATATATTTATTCACATTTATTCAGATTCAAATTAATTTATAAGATAAATAGAAATGGCATTTACTTATTTATGAATGAATTAATGAGACGTCTTGCTCTGTTGCCTGGGCTAGAGTGCTGTGGTGTCAGCCTAGCTCACAGCAACCTCAAACTCCTGGGCTCAAGCCATCCTCCTGCCTTAGTTAGCCTCCCAAGTAGCTGGGACTACAAGCATGCGCCACCACACCCGGCTAATTTTTTCTATTTTTAGTTGTCTGGCTAATTTCTTTCTATTTTTAATAGAGACAGGGTCTTGCTCTTTCTGAGGCTGGTCTCAAACTCCTGACCTCAAGCGATCCTCCTGCCTTGGCCTCCCAGAGTGCCAGAATTACAGGCGTAAGCCACCACACCAAGCTTATGTTGTTTTTAAGACTTATTAAACTATGATTTTCACAAATTGAAACCCATGACTCTCATACAAATGTAAAATGACTTGTGTCAAGGATTTTATTCAAGTTGTTCATTACTTGGAGAACCAGTCAGATGTAAAATGAGAATACGAGTTATAGAGATTTAGATGCTTCCCCAGACATTCATTGGCATTGGATAGGAATCATTTGTATTACTATCAGTTTTCTATAATTTAATGTATACTTCTACAGAGTATAAAGTAACGTAGTCAGTAGAAAGTCAATCAAGGGTGCATACCATAGATCAGATA
Source organism: Microcebus murinus (assembly GCF_040939455.1). NCBI lineage: Eukaryota > Metazoa > Chordata > Mammalia > Primates > Cheirogaleidae > Microcebus > Microcebus murinus. The sequence goes on along the minus strand of NC_134105.1, from coordinate 39,098,857 downwards.
ATCTCTGGAGGGTATAGACAATCTTACTTGCCAATTTCCAAGTATTGGGTTGTTTTTCCTAACAGTCTTCCTTACCTAATGATCATGATCACAGAAAAGGCTGTTTTGGCCATCTACATCAGTGGTCCCCAACCTTTTTGGCACCAAGGACCAGTTTCATGGAAGACAATGTTTCCACCAATGGGGGTGGATGGTGATGGTTTTGGGATGATTCAGACACATTACATTTATTTATTTATTTATGAATGAATGAATGAATGAATGAGACAGAGTCTCACTGTGTTGCCTGGGCTAGAGTGCCATGGCGTCAGTTGCATTATGTTTATTGTGCAGTCAGACTTCTCTGCTAATGATAATCTGTATTTGCAGCTACTCCCCAGTACTAGCATCACCACCTCACCTCCACCTCAGATCATCAGGCATTAGATTCTCACAAGGAGTGGGCAATCTAGATCCCTCGCATACAAAGTTTACAGTAGGGTTTGTGCTCCTATGAGAATCTAATGCCACTGTTGATCTGACAGGAGGTGGAGGGGATACAAGCAAGTGATGGGAAGCAGCTGTAAATACAGATGAAGCTTTGCTCAGTTGCCTTCTACTTACCTGCTGCTGTGTGGCCTGGTTCCTGACACAGGCAATGATGGGTACTATCCTCAGCTCAGGGGTTGGGGACTGCAAATCTAGAGGCATATACTATTTAGCAATTTCTAATGCTGGAGAATTAATTTCAGCCTGAAATTTTTAAAAATCTCGGATTGTATTTTTTATTTTATTTTTATTTATTTTTATTTTTTATTTTTTTGAGACAGAGTCTTGCTTTCTTTGCCAGGCTAGAGTGAGTGCCGTGGCATCAGCCTAGCTCACAGCAACCTCAAACTCCTGGGCTCAAGCGATCCTCCTGCCTCAGCCTCCCGAGTAGTTGGGACTACAGGCACGAGCCACCATGCCCGGCATTATATATATTAGTTGGCCAATTTCTTTCTATTTTTATGGTAGAGATGGGGTCTCACTCAGGCTGGTTTTTTTTTTTTTTTTTTTTTTTTTTAAGGATATAGGCTGATGGTGATCAGGCTGGTTTTGAACTCCTGACCTTGAGCAATCCGCCTGCCTCGGCCTCCCAGAGTGCTAGGATTACAGGCGTGAGCCACCACACCCGGCCTCGGATTGTGTTTTTTAAAGCCTCTGTTATTTGTTCCTCCATCTTGAGGCTAGGATCCAAACCTTAGAAATTCTCTCTACCATATTTCACCTTCAGTACATATAAATTTGAGTGAATTTATCTCATCTTGAGGTTTCCCAGGTTTGCTAGGGTTCCTAGCCTGTTGGTAAGGGATCTTGTTTGCTACCTGTGAGGCTGGGACCTTACAAACCATGAGAAGGAAACCATGTAGCAGGCTAGTTTTTTGGGAGGGCTTTGTAGACATTGGTGCCACAGAAAGTCTACCCTTATTCTGTTTGAATAAAAGGGAATCAATCATTCTCAAGTATGGCCTTGTTTTACACAATTGATTCATCCTGATTAAAAAAGGAGAACAAATTATTATTGAACCTGTGTAATAATTGTATTACCATAAAGAGTAAAGACATTCAATGAAAGTATTTATTTTGAATTCTGAAGGGTTAGTGAGAATCAGATACAAATAAACTATTTCATTCATTTTACAAAAGTAGAGCCCATTATTATAAATTGAGGGTTGAGAGAGCCTAAGAAGAAAAAGAAAGGGCTTCTTCACATATCCACTTAGAAAACAGAACATTAAAAATAATGCCAATAGTATTCTAAGTAAATATCCATAATTAAATTTTCCTTAACATTTCATTCAGTCCTGTGTAATTAATTCTTGTTCAGCTGAATCTTGGGTCAGAAGTCTGCTTTCATGAAGTACGACTGCTTCTGGATTGAGAAAGAATCCTGGAAATCCTGACTTAAGTCTACCAGTATAGTGTGAAAGTAGTCTAAGTGATGTCAGGTCAGATGTCTTTACCCAAAAGTCCATTTTTAAACAATAATTCAGAATATGTGCAATAGTATATATCATATACTGTAAAGTATAATCCTTTTCATGATGTTCTGAGACTTTCCTTGTTGAAGAGACAGCTTCTAGCCTATAGCTTATGGCAAGGCCTATAAGCAAACCTCAGAGTATAACAGAAACTGCCTGTAGATGACAAAGACTAAATGGCTGTGTTAAATTTATTATGGTAACCAAAAGACTGGAAGATAGTAAAATTATTTATTGGGATATAATACATAAATATTTCATAAGATCTTGATTGATGTTTTTCCCTAAGTACTTCTATATTTAGATTATGCTGGGTGTAGGTATTCCTTTTTACCCTGGTCACACAGTGGGCAAAGAAAAGGAGTTCTGGGGCCGGGCGCTGTGGCTCACGCCTGTAATCCTAGCTCTTGGGAGGCCGAGGCGGGCGGATTGCTCAAGGTCAGGAGTTCAAAACCAACCTGAGCAAGAGCGAGACCCCGTCTCTACTATAAATAGAAAGAAATTAATTGGCCAACTGATATATATATAAAAAATTAGCCGGGCATGGTGGCGCATGCCTGTAGTCCCAGCTACCCGGGAGGCTGAGGCAGAAGGACCACTCGAGCCCAGGAGTTTGAGGTTGCTGTGAGCTAGGCTGACGCCACGGCACTCACTCTAGCCTAGGCAAGAAAGCGAGACTCTGTCTCAAAAAAAAAAAAAAAGGAGTTCTGGAGAATTCTAGCGGCAGATTTCCCAACCCTTTCTGTACTTCCTTCTTACCCTAAATTTGAAGGATTAAGTAATTTTTTATTTTTTGTTGAGTGCTGATTTATTCCACATTCTAGTACTTGAAAGAAAGACTTTCTCTTTTGCTTCTTTGCTGGGATTGGACTGTCTGGAATGCTTTGTACTGTATGTTTATAGTAAACTTAATCTTTTAAATAAACTGGAAAAACAGCTATCTAATAAATATCCTAGTATCATATTACCTTTCACATAACTTTTTAAAATTTACTTTTTATTTTTACAAATAGAACTTTAGGAAATCTTAAATGAGTCTTTTTTTTTTTAATTTTTAATTTTTCTTGTTCTGTGACCTCATTCTGTCTTTTTAAAATTTTTTTTTATTTTTATTTTTTATACTTTCTTTTTTTTTTTTTTGAGATAGTGTCTCACTTTGTTGCCCAGGCTAGAGTGAGTGCCAGGCATCAGTCTAGTTCACAGCAACTTCAATCTCCTGGGCTCAAGTGATCCTACTGCCTCAGCCTCCCAAGTAGCTGGGACTACAGGCATGTGCCACCATGTCCAGCTAATTTTTTGTATATATTTTTTTAGTTGGTCAATTAATTTCTTTCTATTTTTAGTAGAGCTGGGGTCTCGCTCAGGCTGGCTTTGAACTCCTGACCTTGAGCAATCCTCTCACCTGGGCCTCTCAGAGTGCTAGGATTACAGGCGTGAGCCACCACGCCCGGCCTCATTCTGTCTTAAAAGGAAAGCACCAGTCACTTAAAGTGAATATGTTTCCCTTAATGTTTTAGGAACTTAATAGTTTTTAAAATGTTTCTTAATGTTTATAATGTTTTAGAGTTGATAATTGCTTCGACTTTTTTTAAGTGCTACAGTTTCTAAGAGTAGGTATAAAAGCAAAAGGTGATGATTTAAAGATGTTTGAAGAGGCAGATAACATATATAGTGATTCTCATTTGTCCAAAAGACCTCTCTAGTAAATGCTGCCCTTTTCCTCCTTTTGCCATTTAAGTTTATTTAAATGAAAACTATAGAAGATTGGGAGTCGGAAGATATATATTGATGTTACAGCTCCACTAATTTGTGTTTACTTCTCTGAGCTTAAGTTTTGTTATTTGCCTAGTGGGCATAAGAAAAAACACTTTTTACATTGCAGTGTTGTCTAGGTGGTACTCTACTCATATGGTTCTTCACATACTCCTTGACTCATATTAGTCTGAGGATTCCTGTTCTTTTCTTGAAAAAAACGGTTCCCAAATCACAGGAATGGAAGGCTGGTAAATGATGATAATTTTGCCTTTGTGTTTTGTTGTCTACTTATTGTTTGTATCTTTTCAGGTTGATACAGGCAATACTGGAAGAGTGCTGGCTTCTGAAGCTGCTGCTTTCCTGAAAAAATCAGGGCTTCCAGACTTGATACTTGGAAAGGTAGTATTTGTTCATTTTAACGAGATTGTGGTGAATATATAGTACTGTAGGTGGATTGGTTACAAATTCAGAAATATACCATCAAGAAACTTAGAACTTACCACATGTCCGGGGATGTAGAAAAAAAAAAAAAAAAAAAAAGAAACTTAGAACTGAGGCATAGAAGCAGTTAGAATAATGGGATGAAAGGAATTTGTGGTGTAGTGATTTACCCTCTTGAAAAGTAAGGTGTTTTTCAGATTTTTAGAAATAAGTTGCTTTTTATAGGATGAAATGAGGAAGTAATACTACATTTGGTAGGGAGAAATAGTGCAAACTGGGAATCTTGCCACCCACTCAGATTTGGCTCTTTCCCTACTTCCTTTATTGTAACTGTTTCTGTGTTTAATGTGTGGTGAATAGAGTGGGGAATGAGAAGCCCCAGAAGGCGCACAAAGAGGTGGAAAGCCCCTATCCTGTTAAATCCTTATACATGATACTGATATGTATTCAAAATCCTGAAAAATAATCACCATTAATTTAATTATTTACAAATAAACATTAACCATCTCAATTTGCCCATAGGAAAGAATATCATCTTAATAATGATTTAAAATAAGGTAGTATTTTCTAGTATAAAGAGCATTGGACTCAGAGTTAGAACCTGGATTAGTGAAAAAGACATTTGATTGGAAGTTAAAATGTAAGTTTTAGTTCTTTCCCTGATACCTTGAATATTCTCGAGCCAAATCACTTACCCTCACTGGGCCTTAGTATCTTTGTGAAAGGTTGCACTATATAATCTTTAAGGTTTCTTTGTACTCTTAATTCTGTGATTCTTATATCTGATTACCAGAGAACATGAGGTTGTAAATTATAGAGATTTAATTTATCATTACTATGATTTTTGTTTAAAATATATATTGATACTTTTTCCCCCCTAAATTTCAGATTTGGGATTTAGCTGACACAGATGGCAAAGGTATCCTGAACAAACAAGTAAGATTCAGAGATTTGATTCAAAATCAGTAATTTTTTTGTTTGTTTTTAAGCTAAGAATTGGTTTTTCCAATATTCGGGTTTTGCAAGGGCAGATGTCAGAACAATGAAAATATTTCTACTCAGTAGATGTTAAAATAACTAATTTCTAAAGGTTATCATTAGTTTAGTGTCATTATTCTCCTGGAGTTTGTTTTTCGGTCTTTCAGAGAGGCTTTGCTGTTTACTTAAATTTATTAGGTGTAGAGGGTTATAAGTAAAAGTGGATTTTGTTAGTAAGCATTAAGATGGTATTGCCCAGTACATTTGAAAAGAAGCTCTCAGCTAATTAAACTTCAGTATTCTGGTCCAGGTCTTAACTTTGATACATATACCAAAAAATAGTTTACAGATCAGAAATAAACTGTAGACCAGAAATACATGAAAGTGGTTATGGCTAAGGGTGTTGAATATCATCAGTGTGCTTTGAAGTGCTGACTCTTGGGGATGGATTTCAGTGTGGTATGGGATAGAATTCAAAGTTTGCTACATGCTGATACATTTGCTAAGAGCCACTACTCAAAGCTAATTCCTCACTTGGGGATAGCTGAAACAGATCAAACCCAGAAAAGATAGGGGAAAAATTAGATGAGAGTGTCAGAATACCTAGTCTTTTAATTAAGATTTCAGGGCTAGATTGTAGTTCCCTTTGGAGCCTTTGGGTGGAAAGGCTAGTTCAGTACATTGGAGACAGAAAGACTAAATTCATTTGGGGTACCCAGGTACTATGCATTTAAGTTACCAAATATTTGTTGAGTACCTGTTATGAGCCAGGCTTTAGAAATGCAGAGATGAATATGAGACATGTGGTAACTATCTTTTTTTTTGAGACAGATTCTCACTCTGTTGCCCAGGGTAGAGTGCCGTGGCGTCAGCCTAGCTCACAGCAACCTCAATCTCCTGGGCTCAAGCAATCCTTCTGCCTCAGCCTCCCGAGTAGCTGAGACTACAGGCATGCACCACTGTGCCCAGCTAATTTTTTCTATGTGTGTTTAGTTGGCCAATTAATTTGTTTCTATATTTAGTAGAGACGGGGTCTTGCTCTTGCTCAGGCTATTTTCGAACTCCTGACCTTGAGCAGTCCACCCGCCTCAGCCTCCCAGAGTGCTAGGATTACAGGTGTGAGCTACCACGCCTGGCCTTGTGGCGACTATCTTGAGATTTTACAGTATTATAAATTCTTCACTGATATTCCTGGATTTTGGATGTTGAGTTTGAATTGTCTTTATTACTTCCAGGTAGTTGGATTTATGGGTCTGGAGTTAAACTTTGAATTTGCATTGGAGGCATAGATTTTTTGATTAACATATGAGTGGAAGAAAAGAAGCCACTACTTACTGTTTCTATGTGCCAAAAATGACACTAAGCACTATCCTCTTATTGTATAGTTTTTATTTTATTGCTTATAACACATTGCAGGGTAGATATTAGCTATGCTTTTATGGAAAGGTTTTATTTAACTTGTCCATGGCCTCATAACTTTAAGTAGCAGAATTAGAATTTAATGTAGAATAATTTCACTTCGGAGCCTGTACTGAATGAGTGTACCTGATTACCTAAGAGTAATTGGATTTCACATAGCGTGAGAAAAGAAAGATCAATGTTGGAATACTTAAAATAGTAGCATTTAAAGGTTGAAGTAGGCATTGACTCCAAGAAAAGAGGCTTGAAAGGTCAGAGGATAATTGGGGTAGTTTTATGAAGCTATGTTGGTGGAGGAGAGCTTCAGGGAAGATCGTACTTTCCCAGGCTGCAAAGAAGGAATGAGCAGGATGAGGCTTGCTTTTGTTTTGTTTTGTTTGTTTTGTTTTGTTTTGTTTTGTTTTTTTGTTTAAGTCGGGCTATTATATTTGGTAGCTAGGAGTTTATTTGTGGCATAGGCGACAGTAGCTTCTTTAGCTAATAGTGGGAGTTGAAGTCAGATTTATACAGAAGCTTGCGGAATGAATGATGAAAAGGGGATATCTTGAAATAGCATTATTTATTTTTTCAATAAATGAGTAAAGGCAGAGATTGATATAAAGTAGCCTACAAGGTGATAAGAAGAGTAATTGGGTATGAGGCGGGTATGGGAGAATAGGGGATTTGAGAAAAGTAGTAAAGGGTTGGTTGCATCAGCAGCTATACTAGGGTACTGACAAGTTGGAGAAGTTAAAACTGGAGTAAAGGCTTTTGTTTCATGTCTATTCCCAGACCTGACTCTAACTCAACACAACTGAAAACCAGACGCTTCAGCATTTATTTATTTAGTTAGTTAGTTAGTTTCTTAGTTTGGGACTGAGATTTTAAATGCTAAAAATCCAAGGACCTTTGGTGGGGGAGGGGAGATTGTAAATATTTTGAAGTCCAACAGTCATATTGTTTTAGATGCTACACAGTTATTGTCTGTAGTGATTCTGGAATAGCAATGATTGAGTCTTTTGAATTACTGATCCAGTTTCAAAATTTATAATCTCATAATCCAGAGATGACTTTTGGTAACATTTAAGTTATTATTTCCTTCTAGGCTTCTTTAAAAAAATTTTTCTCACTAAAATGATAAAATACATCTCTTGACATCATTAAATATTCTTTGAAATCTGAGTATTCTGTATAATTTCTACTATCACAATTTAAATGTCATAATTTAAGTATTTTCCCATATATATTTTATCTGCTATTAAGAGCATATTTGTACATAGGTCTTTTCTCAATTTTAAAGCAATTGTTTTTGAAGTAAATGTGCTATTATATTTGTTGCTACATAAAAATTCTGGAGTAATTGTGAATTGTTTAATATTTTTAGATTGTAAGCATGCGTGTAGGCATTAGAGAGAGAGAGAGAGAGAATACTCTTAATATTCATTCTTTTCTTTCTCAGGAATTCTTTGTTGCTTTGCGTCTTGTGGCATGTGCCCAGAATGGATTGGAGGTTTCACTGAGTAGCTTGAACCTGGCTGTTCCTCCACCAAAATTTGTAAGAAATGTTTTTAGATTTAAATTATATTTTGTTGTTTAAAAATGATACAACATGATTTTAATATTAAAATTAATATATTAAAGAAATTCTCCCTTTAACCCCTATCACTCAGCTACCTGGATGTTTTTTCTCAGTGACTACTGCTGTTATTAGTTTTTTGTATATCCTTCCAGAGTTGTTATATGTGTATATAAAGAAATATAAATATGTATTTCCTCATTTTATGTTAATTGTAGTATACTATACATGGCAATTCTATACCTTTTTAAAATGTGGTTTAGAGATCTTTATATATCATTACATAAAAGCTTCCTCTTTGTTTTTTATAGTTGCATAGTATTTCCTTGCTTGTATTAGCCATAATTTATTTAACTTCCTGTTGATAGGCTATTTTAGCTTATTTCTAATCTTTTATTATAGTAAATGCTGCAACAAATAATAACCTCATATATATGTCATTTTGCATGTGCAGGAATATATGTATATATATAAAGCCCCAAAAGTAGAAATGCTGTTCCAAAAGTTTTTGCCTTTGTAATTTACATATATATTGTCAACTTGGCTTCCATAGTGGTTATTCTGGTTTACACTCCCACCAGTAATTGTTTTGTCTGTTTCTCTATACTTTTGCTAGCATACTGTTGTAAAACTTTTAGATCTTTGTCAGTTTGATAGGTGACAGATAGAGTGTAAATGTAATTTTAAATTTGTTCTTTGGGGTTAATGGAGTGAGGTTGAATAGCTTTCTTATGCTTAGGAGACATTTACATTGCCTTTATGTGAATGGCCATTTTTTAGTTTTAGCTAATTTTTCTTGAGCTGTTGCTCTTTTTCTTATTGAATTCTAGAGACTCTTTAAATATTAGGAAATTGGCTCTTAATGTGAGCTACAAATTTTTTCCCATTTCTGTCATTTGTCTATTTTTTTAAATATAAGAGCCAAAGTCTCCGTATGTTGCCTCTGCTGGCCTCAAATTCCTGGGCTTAAGCAATCGTCCTACCTCAGCCTCCTGAGTAGCAGAGATTACAAACTCAGGCCACCCCACCTTGCCCTGGTTTGTAGTTGTTTTTTATGGAAATAAATTGTGAGGTTTAAATTTTTTTTTCTTTTTTTACATTTAAGTTTGTCCTGGTGTAAGATGTGAGTATGAATTCAAGTTTATGTTTTTTCAAGACATCTTACTCTGCAGACCCATTAAAGATTGATTATTCAATAAACTGTCCCTTCTTGATTTGGCAGGCGAGAATTCTACCACTGAACCACCCATGCCTGTCCCTTCTTGATTTGAAATGCCACCTCAATCATGTGCTAAATACTTAGATATATTTGGTTGCTTTCTGGATTTTTTGTTGTTGTTCTTGCCCATTAATCTGTTTATTCTTATGGTAGTCTTACATTATTTCAATTATTGTATTGGGTAACATGTTCTTATATCCAATATGGCTAGTTCTCTTCACCTCATGCCTTTTTTTCAGAAATTTCATGGCTCTTGCTTATTTTTAAACTCAATATTTTAGAAGTTTTTGGTTTTCGTACTAAGAATTTAAGTTCAGTTTAGAGAATTTCTGCACTTTCATGTTTAGGCATGTACTCAGAGGGTTAATTTAGGGATGTGTTGCCTAACTATTACAGTTATGTATTGCTTAGTGATGGAATACATTCTGTGAAATGCATTGTTAAGCGATTTTGTCATTGGATTTTGTCATTGTGCGAACACAATAGAGAGTACTTACATAAACCTAGATGATAAAACCTACCACACACCTGGTTTATATGGTGTAGCCTATTGCTCTTAGGCTACAAACCTGTATAGCACCTTTCTGTACTGAATACTATAGGCAATGTTAACACGATAAGTTAGTTAACACGGTAAGTTAGTTTATCTATACACAGAAAAGAACAGTAGAAATATGGTATCATAATCTATGGGACTACTATCATATATGTGGTTCATCATCGACTGAAATGTTGTCACATGGCACACGATTGTACTGTAAATGTTTTTCAAATATGTTTCTCTGTCTCTTTTTTTTTTTTTTTTTTTTTTTTTTTTTGAGACAGAGTCTCGATTTGTTGCCCAGGCTAGAGTGAGTGCCGTGGCGTCAGCCTAGCTCACAGCAACCTCAAACTCCTGGGCTCGAGCGATCCTTCTGTCTCAGCCTCCCGAGTAGCTGGGACTACAGGCATGCGCCACCATGCCCGGCTAATTTTTTTATATATATATCAGTTGGCCAATTAGTTTCTTTCTATTTATAGTAGAGACGGGGTCTCGCTCTTGCTCAGGCTGGTTTTGAACTCCTGACCTTGAGCAATCCGCCCGCCTCGGCCTCCCAGAGAGCTAGGATTACAGGCGTGAGCCACCGCGCCCGGCCTGTTTCTCTGTCTCTTTAACCAGATAAACATAATAACTTGGGAATGCAGTTAATAGGGATTATGTACTTGTAACTTAGAAAATGCCATGTTGGATTGTTTTTCCAGTCCGCTTTCATCAAATAATGTTGGGTTAAAAAGTCACCAGTTAACAGGGCGCTAGATATTTTTGTTGGCATTCAGGTATCTTTATCTTGATCTCAGTTGTAGGATTTCTTCTATAATACTTCTGTGTTTTAGTTAGTGCTCCACAGTCATTTATGCTACTAACTCCCTGAAGATGTTTTTGTTTCATTGGTACTTAGATGAAGGTCTAGTAAGTGTAAAATCATGTTCTGTGTGCATTGAGAGCCAGCATATTGTATGAATATATTTAAATCCGAAGACCACTTTTTCTTCATTGCTTATTGATGGGAGGATTTCACCTCTTCATGTGCTATACTTTCCTTTTTAGCATGATACCAGTAGTCCTTTGCTAATCAGTGGAACTTCTGCAGCTGAGCTCCCCTGGGCAGTAAAAGTAAGTAAACTTTTTAAAAACATATTTATTCCAGAATATTAGGGAGTACAAGTGTTCTTGTTACATGGATGAATTGTATAATGCTGAAGTCAGGGCTTTTCATGTGCCCATCACCAAAATAGTGTACATTGTACCTGATAGGTAAGGTTTTATCCTTCACTGTACTCACTGTACTCTCCCTGCTTCTTAGTTTCCAGTATCCTTTACACCTGCAAACCCAACCCGCAGGCCAGGACCAGTACTGGTCCATGGCCTGTTAGGAACTGGGCCACACAGCAGGAGGTCAGTGGTGGGCGAGGAAGTGAAGCTTCATCTGTATTTTCAGCCACTCCCCATTGCTTGCATCACTATGTAAGCTCCACCTCCTGTCAGATAAGCTGTAGTGTTAGATTCTCATAGGAGAGTGAACCCTACTGTAAACTGTGCATATGAGGGATCAAGGTTGCACAGGCTCTCCTTAAAAAAATCTAATGCCTAATGATCTGAGGTGGAGTTGAAGTGGTGATGCTAGTGCTGCAGAGTACTAGCAAATATAAATTATCATTAGCAGAGAGGTTTCACTGTCCAGTAAATGTAATGTGCTTGAATCATCTTAAAACTATCCCCTCACTCCCCCACCGAGTCTGTGGAAAAATTGTCTTCCATGAAACCAGTTCCTGGTGCCAAAAAGGTTGGGGACCTCTGCTTTATACCACTTTATGACCATGTGTACCCATCCTTTAGCTCCCACTTATTAGTGAGAACATGTGGTGTTTGTTTTTCCATTTCTGAGATACTTCAGTTAGACTAATGTTCTCCAGTTCCATCCAAGTTGCTGCAAATGACATTGTTTCCTTCCTTTATATGGCTGAGGTAGTACTCCATGGTATATATATCACCTTTTCTTTATCCACTCATGAACTGATGGCACTTAGGTTGATTTCATGTCTTTGCAATTGTGAATTGTGTTGCGGTAAACATTTGGGTACAAGTGTCTTTTTTATATAATGACTTACTTTGTGTAGGTACCCAGTAGTGGGATTGCTGGATCCAACAGTATGTCTACTTTTAGTTTTTTAAGGAATCTCCTTACTGTTTTCCATAGAGATTGTACCAATTTACAGCCCCATCAGCAGTGTAAAAGCATTCCTTTTTTTTTTTTTTTGAGACAGAGTCTCACTCTGTTGCCTGGGCTAGAGTGCTGTGGCGTCAGCCTAGCTCACAGCAACCTCAAACTCCTGGGCTCAAGCAATCCTACTGCCTCAGCCTTCTGAGTAGCTGGGACTACAGGCATGCGCCACCATGCCCAGCTAATTTTTTCTATATATATTAGTTGGCCAATTAATTTCTTTCTATTTTGAGTAGAGACGGCGTCTCACTCTTGCTCGGGCCTGTTTTGAACTCCTGACCTTGAGCAATCCGGCCCGCCTTGGCCTCCCAGAGTGCTAGGGGCCTCCCAGACTGCTAGTATTACAGGCATAGTAGAACTACAGCGGCCTAAGCATTCCTTTTTTATTGCATCCTCACCAACATCTATTGTTTTTTTATTTTTTAATAATGGCCATTCTGATAGGGGCAAGGTGGTATTTCATTGTGATTTTAGTTTGCATTTCCCTGATGATTTGTGATGTTGAACATTTTTTCATGTGCCTGTTAGCCATTTGTATATCTTCTTTTGAAAAAACTCTGTTCATGTCTTTTGCCCACTTATTAATGGGGTTATTTGTTTTTTTATTGGTGATTTGTTTGAGTTCTTTGTTGATTCTAGATACTAGCCCTTTGTCAGATGTATAGTTTGAAAATGTTTTCTCACATTCTGTAGATTGTCTATTTACTCTGTTGATTATTTCCTTTTTTATGCAGAAACTTTTTAATTTGTCTCATTTATTTATTTTTGTTGTTGCTGTGTAAGTAAACTTTTTAACTATTCTCTCCTTACCCTTGCTTTGCTTTTTAACTATTCTCTCCTACCCTTGCTCCTCACATACATCCTCTCCCTCTACGGCTAAAATGTATTACATTAGACTTGCTTATATATGTTCAAGGACAGTAGGGAAGTACTGGTGCTGGAAATCTTTGGGGGATCTTTCAGCTCTGTCAGTCATTTTGTGATAATTATTAATAGTATTGGTCTGATCTTATTTCTGTTATAGTGTTAAAAATAGTGATGTCATAATCCTTTATTAACTAAAATATTTGATGAACAGGTAATTTACCCCAGTGGTATTATTTCTTATTTAAAAATTCTGGTTAACTAAGTATTCTCTTCATGGCTTAAAACAAAGAATTCTTTATGAAATTTTTTTCAGAAATGGATATTTTGTAGCATAGTTTTTCAGAGGCAAAATATTGGCTATAGATATCTTACCAGAGTTTTAAAATTTGTAATTTTAAAACAATATTAGAATACATCAGATCAAATGATCTTTGATAAATGTGTACAGTTTTTTTTTAAACGATTTTGATTTTTTTTTTTTTTTTTGAGACAGAGTCTCACTTTGTTGTCCAGGCTAGAGTGAGTGCCGTGGCGTCAGCCTAGCTCACAGCAACCTCAAACTCCTGGGCTCCAGTGATCCTTCTGCCTCAGCCTCCCGAGTAGCTGGGACTACAGGCATGCGCCACTATGCCCGGCTAATTTTTTATATATATATCAGTTGGCCAATTAATTTCTTTCTATTTATAGTAGAGACGGGGTCTCGCTCTTGCTCAGGCTGGTTTCGAACTCCTGACCTTGAGCAATCCGCCCGCCTCGGCCTCCCAAGAGCTAGGATTACAGGCGTGAGCCACAGCGCCCGGCCACGATTTTGATTTTTATGTCTGCGTATCTGTGGCCCGTTAACTAATTTTATAAAGTATAGGAATTTGGCCTTGACTAGGCAAATGAATAATAGTTTTCCAGGTTATACAAGTAACTTTCAAGATTTTTAAATACCTTGTTGTGTACAAAAGAAAGGAATCTTGTTTGGGGAAAAATGGAGGAATCTTGATGTTTATTTTTTATAGCAGTGATCCCCAACCTTTTTGGCACCAAGGATGGGTTTCATGAAAAACAGTTTTTCCACAGAAGTGGGGTGGACAGGGGTTGAAGTAGAGCTCAGCCAGGTGATTTGAACAATGGGGAGGGGGGTGGCTGTAAATACAGATGAAGAAGCTTGTCCCCTGCTCACCTCCTGCTGTGTGGGGCTCCCCCTCCCCACTCCTAGGTTTCATGGAAGACAATTTTTCCAAGGTGGGGTGAGGTGGTCAGGGGGGGAGGTAGTTTGCAGCCCAAGATTGGAGACCACAGCCTTATACCAGTGAATTAATTTTCAAAAACTTATTTGTGTGAATTTGAAGTATACGTAACACATAAACTTCCTATGTTTAGAAAGCCATAGAATGTCACTGACTAGCTGTGTTATAAAAGTTACTTTCTTGCCCTTGGTCTTTTTAAGTGAGAGGGTTGGACTAGTTGCTTTTCAAAGCCCTACTGTCTTTCTGAAATCTTTTGATTCTAACCTAGGAATAGAAAAACAAAGATGGTGTTCTAGCCAAAAAAGGAATGGGGAACACTGGACTCTTGAGTAGAGTCACATTGAAATTATTATTTGCTATAATATAAATATTTTTACTTGTATAGCATTCCAAAAATACTTTATTTTGATGAAAGTAAAAATGTTTTTTAAATGATAATTGAAAAAAATACGTAGTCTGTTCTTTGAGGACTTGATTTTTATAATTGCAGTTAAATCTTTTTCACCATTTTTTAACTTATGATTTTTTTTTTATATTGTAGTCTGAAGACAAGGCCAAATATGATGCAATTTTTGATAGTTTAAGCCCAGTGAATGGATTTCTGTCCGGTGATAAAGTGAAACCAGTGTTACTCAACTCTAAGTTACCTGTGGATATCCTTGGAAGAGTAAGATATTATTAAATTCTAAATGTAATTTTTGTTTTGATTTTATATCTACGAGGAGCACTTATAGCTGCATTCTTAAAAAATACACAGACCTTAATTTTAACACATCAACTGCCATGTGAGTTGTGTTTAACTCACCCTAGTTTTGAGGCTGGGGCCTTGTGAAGCATATGTAACTCACATGTCTCTACCTTGGGAGTTGGCAACTTACCCTGCCATTCTGTAACATAAATGTTATGTGATGGGTGGCCCCTGGGCAAAACTCTGCAATTGGTTCCTGAAAATCTTAATTGTTGATGTTCTTATTGTTACAATTAATATTGACAATTTAGTTACATATAACTCAGGCACAGAAAACAATAAAGAATAACAAATTTTAAATTACAAAGGATCGTTTTGTTTTCAAAGTTTTTGTACTATTTTCATAATAAAACACTATGGCCCCAAGGAAAAATAAATTTTTTTTCTAGTGTGGCAATGAATATGTTAAAGTTGTATTATAAAAAATTTTTTTTCGAGACAGGGTCTCACTCTGTTGCTCAGGCTGGATGCAATGAGGTGATTATGGGTCACTGCAACCTTGGACACCCGGGTTCAAGTGATCCTCCTGCCTCAGCCTCCTGAGTAGCTGAGACTACAGGCCTGCACCACCGTGCATGGCTAATTTTTTTGATTTTTTTGTAGAGATGGGGTCTGGTTATGTTACTCAGGCTGGTCTTGAACTCCTGATGTCAAGCAATCTTCCCGCCTCAACCTCCCAAAGTGCTAGGATTATAGGCATGAGCCACTACTGCACTCAGCCATGTTACATAATTTTTTGTGTTCTGACCTAATATATAAAATTATTTGTTTCTGTATTTGCTTATTCCCTGTAAAATATGAGTGGTTGAAATTAGTTTTATATATACACCCCTTAAGTAGGTCCTTTTTTCTTTGTGCTGATCTCCCAATTGCTTGAGTTAATTTCTAGAGACCATTAGTATTTTATATCTGCCACCCACTCCATGGCTGTATCATGGTGTCTTTTTGTAAAGAATAGTTTCATCTCTGAAATCATATAATTTTCTCTCTTTTTTTTTGAGACAAGAGTCTCGCTCTATTGCCTATGCTCAAGTGTTGTGGCATCAGCCTAGCTCACAGCAACCTCAAACTCCTGGAATCAAGCAATCTTTCTGCCTCAGCCTCTTGAGTAGCTGGGACTACAGGCATGAGCCACCATGCCTGGCTAATTTTTTGTATATAGTTTTAGTTGTCTGGCTAATTTCTTTCTATTTTTTTTTTTTTTTTTTTTAAGTAGAGACGGGGTCTCGCTCTTGCTCAGGCTGATCTTGAACTCCTGACCTCAAGTGATCCTCCTGCCTTGGCCTCCCAGAGTGCTAGGATTACAAGCGTGGGCCATTGCGCCTGCCTCATGTATTTTACTCTCTAACTTGAACTTCATGTCTATCTAGATTTCTTTCCTAGATACTTGCAAGACTTTTAATTCTTTGCCTTCACTAATACTTTTAAATTTTAGAGTTCTTTTCTTTCTTTCTTTCTTTCTTTCTTTCTTTCTTTCTTTCTTTCTTTCTTTCTTTCTTTCTTTCTTTCTTTCTTTCTTTCTTTCTTTCTTTCTTTCTTTCTTTTTTTTTTTGAAGACATCTCACTCTGTTGCCTTGGCTAGAGTGCAGTGGTGTCATCATCACTCACTGCAGTCTCGAACTCCTGGGCTCAATCCATCCTCTTGCCTCAGCCTCCTGTAGCTGAGACTATGGTGTTACCATCATGGCTGGCTAATTTTTTCTATTTTTAGTAGACAGGGGTCAGGCTGGTCTTGAACTCTTGAGCTCAAGTGATCTCACCTCAGCCTTCCAGAGTGCTAAGATTATAGGCATGAGCCACCAAGCCTGGCTTCCTCTTTTTTTTTTTTTTTAATTTTTTCACATTGTGGTAAATACACATAACATGAAATTTACCATCATAACCAATTTTAAATTTACCAGCAAGTAGTATTTAGTACATTCACATTGTTATGCAGTCATCACCACCATTCATCTTTACAACTCTTCATCTTATAAAACTAAAACTCTTCCCCTAGCTTTTGGTCCACTGTTCCATGTCCTTATCCTTAGCTCCTTTTGTCATGTTATTCTGCCACTTCTCCTGAATGTTGGAAATCTAAGTTTGCATGAAGTTAATTATCCGCCTTCTCTGTAGTTGCCTATGGACTACTGAGAAAGTCTAATAAGATTGGTGTTAACTGTAAATTCATCATCACCAACTTCAGCTGGGTTCTTTCCTGTTGCCAGCTACTCTTTTGCTATTTCTATAGTGATTTCTCTCTACCTCTCTTCTTTTTCAGACCATATCTCCTCTCATTAAACCTCTTGCCCTTTCTTTAATTCCCTGCTTAAGAAGATTACATAGGGTCAAATCCTTGGCTGCACCACTTTCTAGTTTTGTGACCTTGGGCAGATCATTAAAAAACTATGTCTCAGTTTCCCAATCCTTAAAATGGGAATAGTTCCCAGTTTATAGGGTTGTTGGGATTAAATGTGATAATGTATATAAGGTGCTACTGCAGTGCTTATTATAGACTCTTTGAATGCAAGCTGCCATGATGATGCATCATGATGACCACCTTGCCACCAGGACTAGCACTGCTATTATTGGATCAGTGTTATATAGATTTTAGGTGCTCAATAAATGTTGATTTTTTGGGGTATTGTTTCCTACAAGTTATTTCTCCACTGTGTGGTCAGTATGAAATTTCTAAATTGTAAATATAATCTTGTCATTTTATTACTTAAAACTAACCTTTTAGCAGCTTCTCATTGCATTTAGAATAAAGTGTAAACTTCTTTTGAGGCACTTAATGACCAGGTACATGCTCATCTCCACTCTTACTCTCACCAGTACACTTTTTCTCCCCCCAAGTAGCACATGAAATGAAAAGAACATTAATCTTTCTTAATTCTTCTCTCTTTAAGGTTTGGGAATTGAGTGACATTGACCACGATGGAATGCTTGACAGAGATGAGTTTGCAGTTGTAAGTTAACCTAATGCTCTTAAAATCTTTAACATCTTAATAATTTTCTCATGTGAAAATTTTCTCTTGTAGTTTATCCTTAGAAAAAAATATATTTCCATCAGATTGTTGGTATGTACCTTTTTACCTAGAATTTCTAGGGAAGCAATAAATATTTCCTAAACAAACGGATAACAGAAAATGTGTATTTTGCCATCTTCATTTTATTTGAATTTAAGTACATAGGAATATATGCTTTGGATAATATACTCTAAGGTGCTGAGCGATATTATCTTTTTATCACAATTTGACCAGATGTCTCAGTACCTGCTTCTCTTACCAAATAATTTTGCTTCAAATGTATCATTTTCACATTTATTTCATTAAAAGGAAACATAATAGCACTTTAGTTTCATTTCGTTTATGAAGTCAGAAAAGTTTTGACATGTTATCTGAAGACATGTTATCTTAGTAATTGGTTAATTCCAAAGAGGATTGTATTCATCTCTTTCTTAAATGTTAGATGAAACTGTGTTGTGGATTTATCAATGGTAAATCTCTAATTTTCTTTTCATTCACTTATTTGGAAATTATTCTGTTTAAATTTTGTATCTCTTCTTATTTTGCTAAGGAATTGTCTTTCTTTTACCTTCAAACTTGTTACAAATTTGCGTTATTCTCTTAATCTCTTCTGGTTTTGTGGTTGTGTTCTTTTCTCATTATAAATCCTAAGTATTTCTTTTTCTGTTTCTTTTTTTTTTCTTTTTTTTTGTTTAATGTGATTATGTCTGGTTTATTGATGTTTTAAAAGAACCACCTTTTGGATTTATTTATCCTTTCTATTATATTTTGATTTTTTGTTTCATCTTTTTCAGTTTTTATCTTAATTCCCTCTTGTTTATTTTTGTTTACTTTACAAAGAGCACTAAATTTCTTTACTTCTCATCATTTTATACTGAATCATTTAAAGGAAATTTTCCCCCTGAATATAGGCAACTGACTTTTCCTAGGCAACTGACTTTTTTTTTTTAAATAAAAGAAACCTTTATTAAAAGGATAATTTAAGAATTATAAACACAGTTTGTGGGGAATTACTACTTTAAATTGTTTTAAATAGTAAACACCCCTGTATCTTCTTCTAGATTTACTAATTGTTGACTATTTTGGCACATTTGGTTTTTCCCCATGTACATTCTTCAGAAATTTTTTCTAACTTTAAATTCTAGCTTTTGTAATTTTAAATACTGCCTTTCCTGTTCTCTTTTTATTTGAATTACCTGATATTTTTTATGTTTATTGTGTATCTCTCTTGAAAATGATACATTTCTGTTTTTAATTTTTTACCTAATTTGATTGTTTCTGTCTAAAATAATGATCTACCTGTTGATTTTTGTCTTCTTTCTTATATTTATTTTACATTATTATTTTCTCTTTTTTTCTGTTCCTTATTGTTGCTGATTATCAAGTTGTAATTTATTCATTTGTCTCCCCTTGTTAATGTGAAAATTCTCTTATAATGTCCTGTTCCACTAATAGTAAATACAGATTGAATATCCCTAATCTGAAAATCCAAAGTCCGAAATGCTCAAAAATTTGAAATTTTTTGAGTGCCAACATAATACCACAAGTGGAAAATTCTACACCTGACATCATGTGATGGATCACAATCAAAACTTGTTTCATGCACAAAATTATTAACAGGTTTATATAAAATTATTTTTTATGCCATGTGTATAAGTTGTATATGAGATATAAATAAAGTTTGTGTTTCCACTTAGGTCCCATCCACAATATATCTCATTATGTATATGCAAATATTCCAGAATCCAAAAATATCTGAAATCCAAAACACTTCTAGTCCCAGGCATTTTGGATAAGGGATTTTTACTTTGGACACTTTTCCCTGTACTCATACTTATTTCTTCTGTATTACTTCTTTTCTTTCTCTCTTACCTTCCAACACCAGAAGATTTTATAATGGTTTTTTTTTGTGTGTGTGTGTGATGCAAATTATAGATTTTGCTCAGTTAATTTAGTTCTTTTGATTCTAGAATTTTCCTTGCAATATTTTCAACATTAATAGCTTTATTAATATTCTTTTTGTTAGAATTTGCCTGATATATCTTTAACTTTCCTTTTACTTTCATGAGTGGAGCAGGATGATCTATACTATTTTTTAAAAATTATAGTTACTGTAACATAGTGTAACTATAATTGTAAGTCATTGATTTGTCTTTATATTTAAAAGCATCAAAATTTTTTAAAAACTGAATTTTAAGAGCTGCCCTTACTCTTCCTTGAAAATTGATACAATTTTGAAAATACTTTTACAATAGTGGAATAACTAAGATATGAACATTTTAAATTTATTTCTTAATATTGAAGTGTAAAGATAATGTACTTATTCGTATGATTAGTCCTTTTGGCAATTTATACTCTGCCAGGTTTGATCTATTAAAGTATAATTTAGGATTTTTTTCCCCCAAAGTTTCTTGCTTTGCTTATTAATAAAAACTGAATTGAACATAAGAATCTTTGTGTTTAGGACTTACCTTTAAAATTCTTACCATTTCCCTTTGGATTAAAGGTTTTTGTTTGTTTAAGGACCCAGTATCTGCTGTGTTTATTTTTTGAATGGGAACAGATAAAAATGAAATCAATGAGAAATTCTAACTTCTTTTGTTGAGTTATAAGATAGATTTTTTTTTTAAGAATAACTTCATTCACCAATGAACCCAAACTTGATTGAACCTGAATCTTTATGTTCTAGGCTTACTTTTAAAATTCTTAAGCAATTTCTTACTTTTCTTTTATAGCATAAATGGGATTTTAGGTTTGTTTATTTTTCTGATTGGAATTAATAAACAAATAAATATTCTAACTTATGTAGCTCCTGTTGCCATGTGAACCTTTAATGAATGGCCCTGTTTCTTTTCAAATGTAAATGTTCGTTCAGATTCTCAAAAACCCAGTGGTGTAATTAAAAATTCAGAATCTAGATATCTTTGAATTTTGGGGGTTTCTTTAAAGTGAGTTTGTAAACGTCAGGTGTTGGCATGGCCATGGGTGTTCTGGCCATAACTAAAATGACTTGTGAGTTTTGTGTATGTGAATATATATGTGTATGTACATATATAAAGATAAAGAATAAAGTGGATTAAAAAACCATATCAACCCCCTTGAATCTGGATATTTTAATATCTGCTGTGTATCAGTATTCTGTTTACTCATTGATGAATTATCTGAGTAGATTATAAGGACATTAGAAATATACTGTGTTTCCCCAAAAATAGGACAGGGTCTTATATTTATTATTCCTCAAGAAAACAGCCTAGGGCTTATTTTCAGGGAATGTGTTATTTTTTTAAAGTATGGTACAACAATCTACATTTATTCAAATATAGTTAAGTCGTTGTCTTCTGGAACATCATCATAACTCTCCAAACCCCGAATTCCATCCTGAATTTCTTGCGACTCTATTTCCTTTAGAACCATTGGCCCCAATCTCTCATGCGAGCAATAGAGCTCTCATGGGGCAGATGAGAAGGGCTGCTTGTCTTCTTTACGGCTCCACTAGACGAAATGCATGGGTTATGCAGATATGCTGCGTAGTCCCGCCCATCACTAGGTCTTATTTTCAGGGTAGGACTTATATTGTGCAAATGCTTAGAAATCCTGCTAGGGCTTATTTTATGGGTAGGTCTTATTTTCGGGGAAACACGGTATCTCCCAGTTTTAATTCTGACCCATTTAGTAGAAAGTCTCTGGTGGCACATTAAGGGGACATTTTGCAAAGGGGAAAATTTTTTCTCTCTGTTACCAGTTTGAAAACTCAAACTGTATATAAAATTGTGGTATTGCCCTTGAACCAAAGGAAGTGACTGATAATTATGTTAAAGTTTATTATTTTCTTTGTGGGGTGAGTTCTGCATGTATATAGTCTTATTCTGTGAAAGAGTTCTTTGTTTTATTAAAGCTCAGTCTACTGCTTTTGAATTTAAAAGGAAAGGCCCCTTAATCTAGTAAGCTAGAATTTAGTGAATAAGCTTATGCTCATGCTTTTTCATAGATTTTTAGGTTTTAACAAGATCCTATAATTTAGCTCCTCTAAGCACAGCAATTATAAGCTTAGAATCTGGAGCTTTCTAGAGTCATGCTCCCCCCCCCTTTTTTAAATGAACTTAGATTGTACAGTTTCTCAATACCCCTCACTGTTTTCCTTTATTGTTTACATATTACATTAGCATAGTACATTTGTCAAAACTAAGAAACTAACATTACTGTTAACTAAACTCTAGACTTTATTTGGGTTTCACCAGTTTTTCCTTTCTGTCCCAGGATCCAGTCTAGGGTATCACGTTGTATTTAGTTGCTATGTCTCTTCATTCTTTCTGGTATATGACAATTTGTCAGTCTTGTCTTGCTTTTTATGACTGACATTTTTAAAGAATACTGGCCAGATAACCTGTAGAATGTTTTCCAATCTAGGTTTGTCTGATATTTTTCTCATGATTGGACCGGAAGAATGGGTTTTTGCAGAGAACACTATGGAGGTGAAATGCCTTTGTCATCACATTATATCAGGGGGTGCATGGTATCCATGTGACATCACTGGTGATGTTAACCTTCACCACTTGGTTAAGATGGTGTTTGTTAGGTTTCTCCATTGTAAAGTTGCTGTTTTTACCCTTTCCTACTCTATTCTTTGGAAGTGTAGACTCAGGACCTTTTTACATCTATTTATTGTCTTTTACATTCTTTCTAAGCCATAAATTTTTCTGTTTGGTAAGTTATACTGAAAGTAGTCTAAATTTTTGTCAGTAGCATTTGTTGGGTCCTCATTATATGAAGAGTTTTTGGTACTTGGAGATTTATAAAGGAGCTATATTTGTCTGTATTAACATGTATCACGTTGTATTGACATTTTTACATATGTAGTGAGGCCAGGAGTTTGCTAGAGGTCAGGAGTTGGAGACCAGTCTGGGCAACATAGCAAGACTCCGTGTCTACAAAAAAATTTTAAAATTAGCCAGGTGTGGTGGAGCACACCCGTAGTCCCAGCTACTCAGGAGGCTGAGACAGGAGGATGACTTGAGCCCAGGAATTCAAGGCTGCTGTGAGCTACACTGATGCCACTGCACTTTAGCCTGGGCAACACAGAGACATAATTTTCTGGGGGAAAAAAACTAATTAAACTCCTCAAGTGACTCCAACATGCAGCCAAATTGGAAAATGAAGCTGTAGAGAAAGTTTGGGTATGGTAAAGGGATCATACAGCACCTATGACTCAAAGTGAGTGGGCAGGTTGTATCATCAAAACCTTTTCTGGGTCTGGTGAAGGAGGTTGGACTCAGTCACTAGAATGCAGCACGGCTGCCCACCCCACACCCTCTTAAAAAAATTTTTTTTTTCTTTTACATATCTGCTGTTTTATTGGGTTGTAAAAATGGGGGATTTTTTTTTCTTTTTTAAAAAATGTTTTTAGAGACAGGGTCTTGCTCTTACTCAGGTTGGTCTTGAAGTCTTGAAGTCTTGCTCAAACAATCCTCCTGCCTTGGCCTGAGTGCTAGGATTACAGATGTGAGTCATCTCACCTGGCCGAGATCTTTTTACCTTTGTATTTCTGATGCTTAGCACAATAAAATGCCTGTTGGCCAGCAATTTCTTAGTAAACATTTTGTTGAACTAAATTGATAAAGATAACTTGTACTACTTGGAAAACACAAGAAGTACCTGATAATTTTCATACCAGATTATAATTTTAAGAAATGATAACAGGCAGTTCAACTGCTTGAGTAAACCAATGGTCAAGTAAAACTGCTAAGAAAACTCTTAAAAAGACTGGTTCTCAAAGTGTGGTCTCTTGTCAGCAATATCAACATCACCTGAGAACCTATTAGAACTGCAAATTCTTTTTTTTTTTTTTTTTTTTTTTTGAGACAGAGTATCCCTCTGTTGCCCCGGCTATAGTGCTGTGATGGGTAGAGTGCTGTGGTGTCAACCTAGCTCATAGCAACCTCAAACTCCTGGGCTCAAGCGATCCTCCTGCCTCAGCCTCCCGAGTAGCTGGAATTACAGGCATGCGCCACCATGCCCTGCTAATTTTTTCTGTATATTTTTAGTTGGCCAGTTAATTTGTTTCTATTTATAGTAGAGATGGGGTCTCGCTCTTGCTCAGGCTGTTTTTTTTTTTGAGACAGAGTCTCACTTTGTTGCCCTGGCTAGAGTGAGTGCCATGGCGTCAGCCTTGCTCACAGCAACCTCAATCTTCTGGGCTCAAGCGATCCTCCTGCCTCAGCCTCCCGAGTAGCTGGGACTACAGGCATGTGCCACCATGCCCAGCTAATTTTTTGTATATATATATTTTTAGTTAGTCAATTAATTTCTTTCTATTTTTGGTAGAGACGGGGTCTCGCTCTTGCTCAGGCTGGTTTCGAACTCCTGACCTTGAGCAATCCGCCCGCCTCGGCCTCCCAAAGTGCTAGGATTACAGGCGTCAGCCACCCGCCCGGCCCCTCAGGCGTTTTGAACTCCTAACCTTGAGTGATCCTCCCGCCTTGGCCTCCCAGAGTGCCAGGATTACAGGCATGAGCCACCGTGCACAGCCTTAGAACTGCAAATTCTTGAGCCTTGCCCCAGACTGAATCTGTATTATAAAAGCCCTCCAGGTGATTCTGATGGCCACTAAAAGCATGGACAATGAACAAATATTAGAAAAAGTGAGCAGCTATTGTTAACTGACTGCAACAGTAAAGTTAAATTCTCTCTTTCCCTAATTTAGATTTATTTTTGATGCTTTTACTTTGTTGCTTTTTTTCCTTTGTTTTAGAGGCAGAGTGTTACTCTGTTGCCCAAGTGCAGTCATAGATCATTGCAGCCTCCAACTCCTGAGCTCAATTTATCCTTCCACCTTAGCCTCCCAAAGTGCTGGGATTATAGGCGTGTACCACCATGCCTGGCTTGATGCTTTTACTTTGAAATCATCAAAAAGACATTCTAAATGTTTCTTTAAGTGTCTGTCTCTCTCCTATAAATGTATTTGCTAGTACATTTCAGTTTGACAACTATGTTTTTTTGTTATAGTTGAGTATGGCCTAGCATTTGATTTAATTGCCATCTTTGTTTCAGTGGCAGACTTGCATAGGATAAAGTACAATGTACTAAGAAAACAAACAGAATCACAACTTAGCAGTATTTAAAGTATTCCATTCACTTTTTCTGTTTTATTTGGTGGAAAAATTTTTGGCTTTAGTTTTGTATGGGAAGCTATTTTCAAGGCAACATGGAATTAATAATTGTATTTTTTTAACTTTCAAAAAAATGTGTTGTCTATTGGTAGCAGATGGCTAACATTGCTTTCTTGCTTCTAGTGTCCACTTTTCCAGGAAATGATTTCCATCTGCGTTAAGAGGAGTGCTGACTGTTAATGTGCATGCTAGTCACTTATCTTAGCTTGGTGCCAACTAATAATGTTATACTACATATATTTTGAATTTGCTTGAAAGTATTTGGTAGCCAGATTGTTTTCTTTCTAGAGTTTCAAACTTTTGGAGATAGAAAGTTTGTGTATTTCTAAAACTGAAACTGAATTCTTCCAAGTTGGCTAGCAAATGGAGAGAGGAGAATTCTTGGTTTGGGTCAAGTGGTAAAATGTGGTCCCTGGACAAATATCATCAGCATCACTTGGGAACTTGTTAGAATGCAAATTCTCAGGCCCAACCCAGCCTTACTGATTCCAGAATTCTGGGTGCAGGGCCCAGAAATCTGCTCTATATCAAGCTGTTCAAATAATTCTGAGGCCCAGTAAAATTTAGGTACTAATAGGTTAGTGCTTAGTTTTATTGGTTGTAAAGGAAAACATGGTATTGTAAAATTACATGTGTACTACTAATAAAGCTGGTTAAACCTGGAAAAAGCAAGAGCTTTGTAGCCAGAAGATCTTGGTTTGAACTTTATCACTTTCTTTACTGTATCGTATTGGGCAAGTTACTTAGCATCTCAGCCTCAGTTTCTTCATTTGTAAAATGACATTAGTAATCATGGAAATCACAGATCAGTCTTGTTATATTGTGTGTTCAATAAATATTGACTTGAAAGCCCTACAAAAACATATAATTAAAAACAAATTTCCTTTGGGTAGAATTAGGATTTGCAGTGGAAGAAAAAAGAAGAAATGTATACTTTTTTCTGGTTCCTCTTGGAATGTTTCTAGAGATTACTTTTGAGTAATTTCTTATGCTTAAAGATAGCCATGAAAACTGTTAATCTTCTGAAAGTCTTGGAGGTGCCTTGAATCCTTTAAAATGAGGAGGATACAGTCTGTACAAAAAATAGAAAAATTAGCCAGGAGTGGTGGCGTATACCTGCAGTCCCAGCTACTTGGAAGGCTGAGGCAGAAGGATTGCTTGAGGCTAGGAGTTTGAGTTTGCAGTGGTGCCCCTACACTAGCAGGGTGACCGAGTGAGACCCTGTCTCAAAAAAAAAAAAAAAAAATGAGGAGGATGTATCCTGGACAGTCTATATGCAGGTTGTCCCATTTTGTACAAGTGATTTATATATTTATTAATTAAAAATATTTTGAAGTAGGCAATACATTTTCATGGTTCAGAAATCAATATAAGAAGATATTCAGGCCGGGCGCAGTGGCTCACGCCTGTAATCCTAGCTCTCTGGGAGGCCGAGGCGGGTGGATTGCTCAAAGGTCAGGAGTTCGAAACCAGCCTGAGCAAGAGCGAGACCCCGTCTCTACTATAAATAGAAAGAAATTAATTGGCCAACTAATATATATATATATAGAAAAAATTAGCCGGGCATGGTGGCACATGCCTGTAGTCCCAGCTCCTCGGGAGGCTGAGGCAGGAGGATTGCTTGAGCCCAGGAGTTTGAGGTTGCTGTGAGCTAGGCTGACGCCACGGCACTCACTCTAGCCTAGGCAACAAAGCGAGACTCTGTCTCAAAAAAAAAAAAAAAGATATTCAGTGAAAAAATTCTCAGTTCCATCCCTGCTCTCAACTGCTCCATTTACCCATGTACTATAACCAGCCAATTTTCTTACTTTCTTGTTTATTCTCCTAGAATTTCTTAATGCATATGTAAACAAATGTGAATAATTGTTTCCTCCTTACCACAAAAGATAACATATTATACACACTGGTCAGCACTACTTTTTCATGTTAAATGGCATATCTTGGATGTCTTTTATTATAGAGAAATCCATTAATCTCTTTTTCCTGGTCAATTTTATTGAGGACTACTTTATGTACAACAAACTGCATCCAATTTAAGTATATAATTTGATGAGTTTTGTCAATTATATACCTGTGAAGGCCCCACCAAACAGTTAAGATAGAGAATATTATCCATGATTTTTTTAATGTTTCATAGTATTTCATTATATAGATATACTATAATTTTTTAAATCATTTTTTTTTTTGTAGATGGGCACTTGGGTGCTGATACAAACAATGCTGCAATTAATAACCTTTTGCATACAGCATTTCATATGTAGGCAGGTAATCTAAGGATAGATTCCCAGATATGGAATTGCTAAATCAAAGGGGAAATACTGCAGTTTGGTGGATGTTGCCAATTTGCCCTTAGGTAGGGATAGTACCATTTTGAGCTTTTTAGGAGAGGAAAAATAATTTTCCCTCTACCCTTATAAGTTCTTGGCTGGGACCCCCAGCCAAATAACAAAAGTCAGATTAACAAGAAAAAAAATAGAAGTTTATTAGCATGTATATATTTTATATATACATGTGTGAAACTGGGAAATTGTAACTGTCAAAGATATGGCTTACAATTCAGGCTTATGTAACAACAAAGTATAATAAATTTTTAGAGAAGTGATAAGACAAAGGAAAAGGACCTTGAGTCTCTTGAGTTTCTCAAATAAATGGGAAACTAATGGTCAATAAAAATTACTTAGCAAAGTTTGTTAGGTAGATTATTCTGGTGGCATCTCCAGGCTGATAAGGGTCTAAAGTTGTTTGGGGAGGAACTTTTTAGTTTTCCTTGTAGAGAAGGGAGGAGGGACACCTTTGTAAATTTATGTCCTGCTTTTAGGCAGACACTGGGAGGGCAGAGAGCTTTTCTTGTATCTGCTACTTCTTAGTTGTCCTCAGCTCAAAATAATCCTTATACCAAAGTAACATGTTTTGAGGTGGCATATTATGCTACTCCTCAGCTTCCATTAACAATGTATGAGAGTTTCCTTACAGTTTAGCAACAAAATATATTATGAAACTTTGGATTTTTGCCAATTAGATGGAAAATGGGATTTCAGTATAGTTTTACCTTACAGTTTTCATGTGAGTTTGAGCATATTTTTATACGTTAAAGGATAGGCCATTTATGGTATTTACTTTTCTATAAAAGATCTGTTCATACTCTTTGTCTATTTTTCTGTTGGATTTTGGTTTTTCTTCTAATTTCTAGGACCTTTTTGTATATTAGGGAGATCACCTCTTTCTTTGCTGATATTTTTTTCCCAAATTGTCTTTTGCCCTTGACATTACAAGAACTTTAGTTGAAGGGCATGTCTCTAAGTTTTTGCTAAGGATATCTTCCTAAAAATTGTTTAGCTTTGATTTCTTTCCTTTTCTCCCTTCTTCCTTTCATCCTTCCCTCTTTTCTTCCTCTTTATCTCCCACCTTAATTTTTTAAAAAAGGATTTGAGATAGCTTGAAGATGATTTGTTGATGAACAGTAATCAGTTGGGTGAATATTAAATTGTTTTAATATATGTAACCCCACTTCATTTATTTTGAAGGCCATGTTTTTGGTATACCGTGCACTGGAGAAAGAACCTGTGCCAATGTCCTTGCCTCCAGCTTTGGTGCCACCTTCCAAGAGAAAAACGGTCAGTATATCAGGCTCTGTGGGGTTGATCCCCTCTTCAGCATCAGCCAAGGAATCTTACCACTCCTTACCACCTGTAGGCATTTTACCTACCAAAGCACCATTAAGACAGGTATAGATTTATCAGTGTTAAAGGATTTTTTTTAAACAAAAGTGCATGGCATATAACAGTTGATTACTTGATAAAGATAGAAGGAACAATCAAAGGGATCAAAAATTTAAAGCTCCCTCTGGTTGAATCTACATAATGTGATGTTCCAGAGGAGGCAAACATTTCATCTGCATTTGGCCTTAGGGAATTAAAGTTAGAAATGGAAGATGCTCCATGCTAACATGGCATGCTTGCCCTGGCATAATTAATAGTTGTTTTTTTGTTTGTTTGTTTAAGCTCTTGTTAACTCTTGATTTTGGGATCACATTTTCCAGTTCTGGGTTGTCCAAGGCCTTTTTCTCCCTCCAGCCTGCCTCATACCAGGTTGAATAAAAGGCAGATAATGGCAGATTTATGCAAATCAGCCAGTCTGGCCATAGTTAAGACTGCTGAGTGAAGCTTTAAAAAATGAAGATGGAGAATTGTCTGAATATTTTGTTTATATAGACTCAGTTACCTATATTAATGTGGGCATTCATAAATCAAGAGTTAACTATGCTTGAATTTACTCATTACTTGAAAAAAAAGTAAAATGTGCATTTATAAATATAGTACTAATTGACCTATATTTTTCTTCTGTTATTTTCTCCTTACCACAGCAATTTGATTGAGATATGATATAGAAATGATACAGTGTTGCTGTAGTTAGAGGGTAGAATAGTTCAAAATTAGTGACATATTGTCATGGATTAAAAGATTACACTTCAGTTTGTTTCATTTTGGCAGAAATACTGTTTTTTTCTCCCCCTGTAGTGGGTTGTATCCCCTGCAGAAAAAGCTAAATATGATGAAATCTTCCTGAAAACTGATAAAGATGTGGATGGATTTGTATCTGGATTGGAGGTTCGTGAAATCTTCCTGAAAACAGGTTTACCTTCTGCCTTACTAGCCCATATTTGGTAAGACTCTATTTAAATTAATTTTTTTAATATGATTTTGCATTAACTCCAATTTTATACATTCTTACTTTTTTTCATTTGTAAGTAGGACAATTTTTGTTTCAGAATTCTTTATAGAGAAAATTTCAATCTGAAGAATTCTTCTGGGTAATAGACAAAAACTTGAGAATGGGTTACGTGAAGCTTTTTAAGATTGACAATGTCAGTTAATTGTTATTAGAATGTTAAAATGCAGCAGCTGTCCATATCAGTTAAAGTTAAAATCTTAAGAGAGTATAAATATCTGAAATTTAAACAATATAAAAAAACAGTATCTTCAAGGCATACCTGCATAATTCTGTAGGGTGTTGTGTATATTTTCAAGCCTTTACGTAGGAACAATATACTTGATTCTTAAAAAAAGACAAGCCCGGCCAGCTCATAACTGTAATCCCAGCATTTTGGGAGGCTGAAGTGGGAGGATTTCTTGAGGCCAGGAGTTAGACCAGCTTTTACAACATATCGAGACTCCCATCTCTACAAAAAATACAAAAATTAGCCTGGTGTGGTGGTGTGCATTTGTAGTCCTAGCTACCTGGGAGGCTGAAGTGAGAGATCGGTTGAGCCCAGGAGTTCAAAGTTATAGTAAACTGTGGTCACGCCACTGCACTCCAACCCAGCTGACAAAGCAGAGTGAGACCCTGTTTCATAAAAAAAGAAAGAGACAAACCTTAGTGTCTTTAATGAATTTCATATAAAATGAGATAATGTGTATTAAAATCTTTGTAGTGTGCCTACTACCAATCTACCTAACTATACCAGAGGTTATCTTGAGGTTTCAAGAGGCAGCAAACATCAAAAGAAGAACCACACAGCTGCAAAGAGAAACTTAGAAAAGAACAGAGGAGAACAGTAGATCTGCCTAAAAGGAACAAGAACCCAAGACTGGGAAAGATTAAATATGCATAACTAGTAATAGCTGCCACTTTTGAGTGCCTAGACTGGGCACTATGCTTAATGAATGGCAGCTGTCACAGGCTTGGCATTGTGCCCAGACTTACTATGTCTTTAATTCTTATAGTAACTTTGCATAAAGGGTGGTATCATCTTTACTTTATAGATGAAAAAACTAAGGCTTGGAGAAAATTTGACTAAGGTCACAAGAAGAGATAAGTAGAAGGCTGGAATTCAAGGTTTATTTGATACCATAGCTCATAGTCTTTTCATCACATCCTACTAGCTTTCGATGAATTTAACAGATCAGGACTTTAGAAAGCTGAGCTTTAAAAAAAAAAAAAAAAAAGGAAAAGAAAATAGAATAAAACCTTTGCTGTTTCTCTTAAAGTGATTTTGTAAAGCTTTCTAGATTGCTGCCTTCTCCTCACATGTGATCTCCATTTGCAGCTGTTCATCTGCTTTGGCGTGATCCTTGTATCCTCCTACTCCAAGCGTTGCAGGAAACAAGCTGACATGAAAAGTTTTGCTTGTTTTAGAATCATTCTAGTGCCACCAATGAATCAAATTTTTTGAGAGTTAGGTTTCATCTTTAACATTGTTTACTCTTAAAAATTTTGGGAGTAGGGAATGTTGGAATCCTTTGACCCACCACAACTCTTACTCTGTAGTGGTTCTAGAAATTGGTAAGAAAGCACAAAGTAAACCCAGATTGGAGGATCCTGCTCAACACCAGGGTGAACATTCGGCTTCAAGTTGATGTGACTGTCTTTTTTAATTCAGCTCATTATTTTTTAAAAGGTACATAGTCATACTTTCTCCCTGGATTTTTAGAATAGTAGTTGTCACACTTATAATCTTCATTTTGTTTGTTTGTACAGGGCATTATGTGACACAAAGGACTGTGGGAAGCTTACAAAGGATCAGTTTGCATTGGCTTTTCACTTAATCAATCAAAAGTTAATGAAGGGCATTGATCCTCCTCACATTCTTACTCCTGAAATGATTCCACCATCAGACAGGGCCAGTTTACAAAAGGTAAGACAACTTAAAAGAAAAACTAAATGCACTAATTTGAAAGGAACAAGTGCGATGTCAAATTATAGACTTGATTTGAATGGAATAGTAGAAAAAAGTGTATCTGGCTAAGAGCAGAGCAGTATGCTGTTTGTGGTTTAGTTTGTGCCTATAAATAAACGTGCTTTGTATAACATCCTTGGCCTGCAGTTTGTTTACCCCACCATTCGTTAAACATATGATAACTGTATTTTCCAATCTTAAAATTGGAGAAATTTGGCCTTTTTCCTTCCTGGATTTTATGAATGGATTATATTATAAAATTTTAATGAAAGCTATAAGAATTATTGTTTGGTTTGATGACTTACTCTTACAGAAAACAATATAAATTTGAAAACAAAACCTAGGAAACGATGATTGCTTGGTATAAATTTTACATCAGACAAGGCTCCAAGAAAAACGTTATGTTGAGGGTAAATCTCTGCGGTTTTTGCTATAGAAGACCCCTCATTCCTAAGTGTACAGCAGAACTCCATGTCTGAACAACTAGAAGAATGTTTTAGCTACCTTTGGCTTCTGGACAGCAATAGGAATTTTCAAAACTACATTGTTTTAGCCAAGTTGTGCTTTGTTTTTTCTCTCCTCATCTAGAAACCATTCCTCATATAGTGCATTTATAATATCTAGGCCTTTAACAGACCTTTATTTATTTATTTATTTATTTATTTATTTATTTATTTATTTATTTATTTATTTATTTATTTTGTTCTTCTTCTTTCTCTCTCTTTTTTTTTTTTGTAGAGATGGGATCTCCATATGTTGGCCAGGCTGGTTTCAAATTCCTAGCCTCAAGCTGTCCTCCTCCTTTGGCCTCCCAAAGTGCTGGAATTACAGGCATGAGCCACCATGCCCAGCCTAATACACCTTTCAAAGGACTTATATCCTGTAATAGCTATATTTGCCTTTAAAAATAAATACACCATCTCTACAAAAAAATAAGAAAAATTGGCCAGGCACGGTGGCTCAGGCCTGTAATCTTAGCATTCTGGGAGGCTGAGGCAGGCGTATCGCTCAAGGTCAGGAGTTGGAAACCAGCCTGAGCAAGAGCAAGACCCCATCTCTACTAATAATAGAAAGAAATTAATTGGCCAACTAAAAACATATAGAAAAAATTAGCTGGGCATGATGGTGCATGCCTGTAGTCCCAGCTACTCAGGAGGGTAAGACAGAAGGATTGCTTGAGCCCAGGAGTTTGAGGTTTCTGTGAGCTAGGCTGATGCCATGGCACTCTAGCCCAGGCAACAAAGTGAGACTCTTTCTCAAAAAAAAAAAAAAAAAATTATACAGGTGTGGTAGCATGCACCTGTAGTCCGAGCTACTCAGGAGGCTGAGGCAGGAGGATTGCTTGAGCTTAAGAGTTTGAGGTTGCAGTGAGCTATGCCACTGTACTCCAGCTGGGTGACAGAGTGAAACCTTGTCTCTAAAAAAAGTAAATAGATAGATAAATAATAAATACGTTGTATCTTTATATCTCTTGTTACCTGTAAAATAACAGTTGTTGTGATTCTTCGGAGTTGTATATACAGTAATAGGATTTGTCAAATGTGTCGTATGAGAAGAGCTCTCTTTAAAATATCAGTAGCACCCAGGCGTGGTGGCTCATGTCTGTAATCCTTCCTAGCACTCTGGGAGGCTGAGGCAGGCGGATCCTTTGAGCTCAGGAGTTCGAGACCAGTGTGAGCAAGAGCAAGACCCCACCTCTACTAAAAAATAGAAATTAATTGGCCAACTAATATATATGCATAGAAAAAAAAATTAGCCGGGCATGGTGGTACATGCCTATAGTCCCAGCTACTTGGGAGGCTGAGTCAGGAGGATCGCTTTAGCCCAGGAGTCTAAGGTTTCTGTGAGCTAGGCTGATGCCACAGCACTCTAGCCAGGGCAACAGAGTGAGACTCTGTCTCAAAAAAAAAAAGATAAAATATCAATAGAATATTTTGTCTTACATTAATTTTGTCACATGAATTTTTTAAAATTCCATTTTAAGAAACCTAAAATTCAAATTGGGTTTTTTTCCCCAAGTAAACTAAATGAAATTTATAGCCACCAGGTATAGAGAGTTAGTTATAGGACTTTTTATCCTTATTTTTTTTTAACATAGAACATTCTGAAGCTATTTATATATCCTTATTTTTAATAAAATAAATATTTGATTATATATTTTGTGAGCTTTTTTTTTGAGGGGGAGAACATTTTGTGAATTTTTTGAGATTCCTTATGATACATGACATGGGTTCCCTAAATTGTGAAGAAGGCTAAAAGTAATGCCACCCAGAAAGATAAAGGTTATTGAATTTGTATTTTTGCCTTTTGCTATACAACTGTATCTCAGTTATGGAATACTCTGTTATTTCATCCTTTCTTTCAAATATGCAGATTGATTTTTTTTTCTTGCCTTTCTCATTTTATTACATACTTAGTCTCCTACCAATACAAATTGCAGATATAACAAATTTCTGAGGCAAATTATGTTCATTAGATTCCCTATAACATTAAAGGACACTTGAAATTGCATCTGTTATACAAAGTTTTAAACTTAGTAGATTTGGCTGGGCACAGTGGCTCATGCCTGTAAAAGCACTCTGGGAGGTCGAGGCAGGAGGATTGCTTGAGGTCAGGAGTGCAAGACCAGCCTGAGCAAGAAGGCCGTTTTCTACTAAAAACAGAAAAATTAGCTGGATGTGGTGGCACATCCCTGTAATCCCAGCTACTTGGGAGGCTGAGACAAGAGAATTGCTTAAGCCCAGGAGTTTGAGGTTGCTGTGAGCTAAGTTGACGCCACGGCACTCTAGCCCAGGTGACAGAGTGAGACTTCATCTCAAACAAACAAACAAATAAACAAAAACAATAATTTAGTAGATTTGTGTGGAGTTCATTCACTAGAGCATAGACACCTTTGTCTACTTGCATCAGATACCAGTATTATTCATTGAAATGGGATTTCATCATTGTTGTCTTATCTGTTAACCAAAAGTTTTAACCTTAAAAATTAAAATTTGTATCTTTCAAATTATCTCTTTTCTCTTTATAATCTGATTTTTTTTAGTACTGCATTTTTTGCAGCTTTGACTAATCCTTTTTGAATGTTGCTCTCCTTTCTGTGTTTTTTCTAGTTTGGACTATTTTTTCCATTCTGCAGCACTCTGCTTTTCACCTTTCTTGTACTGTCAGTTTCTTAACTCTCCTCTCTCTCTCAAGGTTAGAGATTTATTTTATGCCTTTTTTAGCATTAGACTTTTTGGTTTGCAAGATAGATTTTGAAATTAGAGGTTTTTTTATTCAGCAAAGTTGACGCAGAGAAAATATGCCTAAGCAGCATGCTTTTGTTACATGTCACTTGGTCCTTGTGTAAATTTTAGCTTGCCTTTCCTAGGCTATCTGATCCACTTGAAATCACCAAAGTGGAATTTTTGTGTAGTGCTCAGAATAGGGTGAGAGAAAATATTTTGAAAGAAGGAAACATACTACATTTTTCTTTGTATGCCCTTCATATACTCGTATAATATGAGCTGAACTTTTTCCGTGCTTCCTGGTTGCATGCCATTTTAAAGTCATCTGGAGTATTACGTTCTAACTTGTTTGAGGTTAATTTTTCTCCTTGTATTCTTATTTGATATTTTTAATGGCAAAAGTATCAAATGTGAGTCATTTTTTTTTTTTAATTAGTATGACAGAAGAGGTGTGGAAGTCATGAGTTTCTAGGCACACTTGCACCTCTGAAAACAAATTTCTCAGTAGCGTTTAAATGATGTCAGTTACTCTTGGTGATAAAAGTGAGACCAGTGTTAATTTTTCATTTTGTTCACCTTTCTAGCTATCTGGCCTGGCTTAGCTCATAGTTCAAGTTTAGACAGAGTTAAAATACTAGTACATAACTGTCACATTCAGAAATTCACTTTAAATTTTCTAAATTAATTTAGCATTGATAAGAATCTGTGTATCAGTCAGTGGATCATAGTAAAATAGTTGAGGTATACTTGATAAAAATCTGTAATTAATATAAAATTGAGATTAGAATTAATTAAAGTCTCATAATTGAGTTTTGGTATTGATAATCAAAATAAAACAGCTAGTACTCAAAGTACAGTTTAGCATAAGGAAATGTAGAAGAAGGAATTATTTGACAAATGTTATTGATGTACATGTTTATCAAATTTACTTTTTAGGGTAATTGTTTTATTTACCTAAATGATCTTAATATGCAAGTACAGGGGGCATAGTGTAAAATAGCACTTGAATCTAATCAGAAGACTCTTGATCAGACTACCTTTTAGGTGGATTCAACTTTAAGCAAGTCATTTAATGTGTTTCTGCAGCTCTAAAATGGGGTTAATAATATCTGCCCTACCCTCAATCCACTTTTCAGATAGTTTTGGGAATTAACTAATGGATTTGAAAATACTTAGTGAATTGTAAATGAGTATACAAATGTAAGGAGATGGGATATTATGAGTTTTTAGATTTCTTCTGTTGGTGACATACATTAACTTTACAACAACATAAGTATTAATACTAAGTTATATATGCTACTAATAAGGTCATCAGTATGCCTTAGTTTTAGGCCTTAGTGCAGGCATCAGTTTTAACATTTCCACATCATGATTATTTTGTTATTTGTCAGTCTAGTTTTAGCATTGGTTGTAGGTCAGGTATTTTAAGGAGCTGACCTTAGCTGGCTATATGAGGCATCAGCAATAGTTTACAAAGGAGATTGAGCCAAAGTAGAAACAACTTACTGGGAGGCCACATATTTTAAGAGCATATTCTCTTGAGGTGTTAATCATAATAATAGCTTACATTTATAAAATATCATAAAGTTTGTAGAGTGACTTCACATAACATTATCTCATTTAATTTTTTTTTTTTTTTTTTTTGAGACAGAGTCTCACTTTGTTGCCCAGGCTAGAGTGAGTGCCGTGGCATTAGCCTGGCTCACAGCAACCTCAATCTCCGGGGCTCAGTGATCCTCCTGCCTCAGCCTCCCGAGTAGCTGGGACTACAGGCATGCGCCACCATGCCCGGCTAATTTTTTTTTTTGTATATATATTTTTAGTTGGTCAATTAATTTATTTCTATTTTTGGTAGAGACGGGGTCTCGCTCAGGCTGGTTTCGAACTCCTGACCTTGAGCAATCCGCCCGCCTCAGCCTCCCAAAGTGCTAGGATTACAGGCGTGAGCCACCACGCCCGGCTCATTTAATTTTTGAAGTGGGCAAGGCAGAGATTATTTCCCTATTTTATAGGTGAAGATCATGCAGCTAGTGAAATAGCAGGGCCCAGAATAAACCCAGCTAGATATTCTAACTACAGGTACCATTCAGAGACCAATTTTGGCACCTTCATTATTGAAAGAAAATCATATATAAAGAATGTAACATGAAGACAGTTTTGTATATGGTGATATTAGTATTTATCATGGAACATGCCTGTGCAGTTGGCTTTACTTTAAATAGAGTAGATGAAAAATATTTAACAAAAGTAAATATTTGTTAAATTGAATAAATTACCCACCATTATAATTCTGAAATGCAGCAAAAGTTAGTGTACTTAAATTTGTGCCACAATGACACAAATGTCAATAAATCACCATCCATTTGCCCAAGAAACACTTCAGTGGAGGAATTAGTTTAGTTTATATATCTGGTATCTGTTATCTATTTTACTGCAAGGTTCTGAACAGGCTAGGATCAAGTGACAAAGATACTGGGATCAGAGGTGAGGATGAGGGGGTATATTAAAGAATAACAGCTTTTAGAGAATTTAAGGAAAATGTCTTACTGTATAACTAAGTATATAATTGT
Source organism: Microcebus murinus (assembly GCF_040939455.1). Classification (NCBI taxonomy): domain Eukaryota; kingdom Metazoa; phylum Chordata; class Mammalia; order Primates; family Cheirogaleidae; genus Microcebus; species Microcebus murinus. The sequence continues at coordinate 39,061,225 of NC_134105.1, read as the reverse complement.
ACCAGACATGGTTTTCTGAATTAAAAGTGTTAGTAATACAGTAAAATATGGAATACCTTGTATCTATGTAGGGCTTTTAACATTTTTAGTACTTTGCTATATATTACATAATTTTATAGTAATAATGTATAATTGTGTACTTTTTGTTTTTAGAACATCATAGGATCAAGTCCTGTTGCAGATTTCTCTGCTATTAAGGAGCTAGATACCCTTAACAATGAAATAGTTGACTTACAGAGGTATGTAAAGTAAAATTACAGCCTACTCATACACACACACACACACACACACACACACACACACAAAGTGTATGTACGTGTATGTCTATATATGCACACACATCCTTCTGTTTCTAATGTATATTTTGGTAAATGTTACCTTATTTGGTTAAGTACCATAGTTCTATTTGAATGGAATCACTGTATTTTATTTCATCAAATATAAGGCAACTTTAATTGCAGGATGTGCTATTTTCTTATGTACCACTGAAAAGAGAAAGATCACTGTCAAATAATCAATGACTTGCCATTAACTATAAGGTACTATTTGATTTCAGATTATGAAAAATGTGAAAAAAAACCATATATCTTAGAATGAATGAAAAATAGTTTTTCTCCAACCTTAGATATTTGGATAACATGGTAGGGAAACATTTGTATATATGCATTTGTATATATGCATTTAATGGAAGGAATGTTAAATGCAAATACCATGCCAAGAGCTTTCATAACTGTTATTTGATCATCACAAAAACCTTGTGAGTTGAGACAGGTAGTGGTGTTCCTGTTTTACAGGTAGGGAAGTTAAAGTATTTAGAGGATGATTTTGCCTAAAGTCATATAAACTTGTCAGCTATAGAGCCAATACCTGATCCCAGGATTACTTGATTCTAAGCTGAATCTTTCTCATATGTGAATACTATATAGAACAGACTCGAATTATAATTAGATTTGAATCTGAGTACAGCAGGTATTGGTTTTTCCTCAATTCCCTTGTTCCCTGGAAACTTTATGGCAATACTGATTATAAAAATGATTTTCTAAAATTACTTTTTAAAAGGTGAGATGATTTTTTTGATCTACAAGGCACTGGATTTAAATATCACTTCATATTAATACCACCCCCACCCCCACATACTTTTTCTTTTCTTTTTTCTTTTTTTTTTTTTTTGAGGCATGGTCTTGCTCTGTTGCTCAGGCCAGAGTGCAGTGGTATTATCATAGCTCACTGCAACTTCAGACTCTTGGGTTGAAGCGATCCTCCTGCCTCAGCCCCCCCCATGTAGCTGGAATTAAAGGTGTGTGCCATCATGTCCAGCTAATTTTTAAATTTTTTGTAGAGGCAGGGTCTATGTTGCTCAGGCCGGTCTTGAACTCCTGGCCTCAGGTAATCCTCCTGCCTTGGCCTCCCAAGTGCTAGGAATAGAGCATGAGCCACTACACCTGGCCCTTCCCCTTTTTAAAACTTCACAGCACTTTTAAGAAAGTAATGGCTGATATATTTTATTATGTTGATGGTATTGAGACATAAGGGGATTAAATGACTTATCTGGCATATGTGGCAAGAACTTGACAATGATTTTACCTCATCTGTGAGACTACATTGAGATTGCTGTAGAGAAACTAAGTTGTTAGAGTTTTCAGTTTTAAGAAAGAACTCAACTCAAACTAACTTAAATGAGAGTAAATTTATTGATTTGTGAAACTAAAACATTTTAGAGGTAGAGATGGCTTAAAGCATAGCTTGTTACTGAGGCTCAAATGATGTAATCAGTTCTCTTCCTTGCTCCATTTCTTGTTTCCATTTCCATTGGCTTGATTCCATTTTCAGATAGGCTCCCCTTATGTTGCCAAGAGGACTGTAGCACATCTAGTTTCATGTACTTATTAATTTCAAGTTTGGTGGAGGGTGCCTCTCTTTTGGCAGTTCCTGGGAAAGTCTTGAGATTCAGTGGCCAGGCATGTATAGGTTATTGATTTGTCATGAACACTGTCCTGGAAGTAAGGGTGGGGATAGTTTGCCTCCAAGAGGACTTGGAAGGGGGCATATCCCTGAATGAAAATTAGAAGGTATTGCTAGAAGAATGAATTCTGGGAAGCAAATGTCTACGGCAGACAATATAGCTTTAAATCTACAGTAATTTCAGTGATCATTCACAGTATCGTACCTCTTTTAACAATGATTTGACATTCTGTAAATTTAGTCTGGCAACCTTTTAAATGTCATTGTTTAGTTTTGAGCACATCTGCCTTATCCTAAATTCTACCAAATTCTTATTTTGATTGCTGAGTCTATAGTGGTGTTTTAGACTTTTTATTTTCATATGGTCCATAAATGGTCCACAGACATTTTTGCATGCCTTATATGTATAATATACTTTTTTTTTTTTTTTTTTTTGAGACAGAGTCTCGCTTTGTTGCCCAGGCTAGAGTGAGTGCCATGGCGTCAGCCTAGCTCATAGCAACCTCAAACTCCTGGCGCAAGCAATCCTCCTGCCTCAGCCTCCCGAGTAGCTGGGACTACAGGCATTCGCCACCATGCCCGGCTAATTTTTTGTATATATATTAGTTGGCCAATTAATTTCTTTCTATTTTATAGTAGAGACGGGGTCTCGCTCTTGCTCAGGCTGGTTTCGAACTCCTGACCTCGAGCAATCCGCCCGCCTCGGCCTCCCAGAGAGCTAGGATTACAGGCGTGAGCCACCGCGCCCGGCCCTATAATATACATTTTATAGTAGCTAGATTTGAAAATACTTGTCTTCTGTGCCTCTTAACCCTTTGCACTCAGATGTTGAGTGTGACTTGACACGGTTAGCAAAAATTATAGAGATTAAAATTACTCTTTGAATGTATCAATAATTTGAAATATAAAAAATCCAAATAAATAAGTTTGTATGAAAAGAAACTCCATTTTTTTATTCTACTGCCACGCTTTGTAAAATCTGGGGTATTTAAAAAAATAAATCCTGAGTAGAATAAAGGAATCGAGAAAAAAGCAAGCGAGTGCAAAGGGTTAAGCTTATGAAAATGGACACATACTCCAGTGTTCTAGGCCTTGCTTGAGTTGACTTCAATAATACTTGTTTAACATATAAAATGTTTCTATAATGAATTTTAGTAGAAATTAGAGCATCATAGATAGAATGCTCTTGCTATTACAGACATTTGTAATATTTGTTACATTTTGCTCTAAGATTTCAATAACTTTTAGTCACCATAATGTTGAGTTGTACCAGTGGCAGTCTTGTATAGTGAATGAGAGCTACTAACATAAAAACAACATATGTAATATTTCATAACTGTCTTATTACAGAAATAAGAGTTTCAAAATTTTGTTAGTTTTTAGGTTGTAGTCACATTTTATAAATGTGTAATACATTTATACATGATTTGACATTTGTGAAAATATTTTCCCTAGGCTTTTAATTTTAGGTGAGATCTATAGTGTAGGCAAACTTCCATCATTTGTCAACTCCACAAAAGTCATAATGAGACTCATCTACGCATGCTAGAATTATGGTTGTTAGAATTCACTTTTTTTAAGTGATTGTATTACGTCACTATCACCAAGTCTTCAAGGTACTATGTTGTTTTTCATTATTGTGAATAACAATTTTTTTCTGTGCAAAGTTACTGTTATTTAGCCTTGAAATCTTTCTTTTATTAATATATCAGGGTGTGATGAGTATGACTACAAAACAGGAATAAAGAATTTAAAGAGATTTCGTTTGTGGCTTTTATGAAATTGTTATCTGAAAAAGATTAACCCCTTCTTTTTTAGTTTTGGGGTGAATGTTGAGAGTTTGTTGGAGCAGACAGTGTGTTTGCTCTTTGTACTCTCAATGATTATCAGAGTGCTATAACCTATCATTTTAGCTTCATCCCTTTTCTCCAGCCATGTTGTGGTTGGTCTTATTCTTACTTCAATATGCTACCACTTTTATTCTCTTATACCTCTGATCCTCCTAGTGTACCTTTTACCTTGTGCTTTAAGGCCCAGCTTAAATATCATATCTTCTGTCAAGCCTTCCCTGAAATTTTTAGATTGCTACTTGCTCTTTCTTCTACTTCCAGAGACTTTATTCCTTCACTATAGTATTTGCCCCAGTTTATTGTAGTAATTTATATTTCTTTTTTGGTGAATTTTGAACTCTTTAAGGGCAAGAGTTATGTCTTATTCTTTTTGACAGGTCTAGAAATTAACCCACACAGTACCTGACACTGTAGAATCAGCATAGTGTAGTTGATTGAATGAATCAATAAAAGTATGTTAAACATTAGAATATTACCCAGACTTAATTCCTGCAAAGTATATGGCAGAATAGAAGCCATATGTTAAATGTTGAAATAAGGCAAAAGATCCTCTGAATAATAGTTATTTTGAAGACTATAGAAAAGAATCTTATATATAAAAGATTTTTTTTTAATCCTCACAGGGACAATAAGGTTAGTGGGCTGATTTTTCAAATTCTGCAAACCTGTTTTTTTTTTTTTCTTGCTTCAATTTCTAAAATTGTGGTAAAATACACATACCATAAAATTTATCATCTTAACCATTTTGTTTTTAATTTTAAAATATTAATTAAGGAGGTATAGGTGCTTTCATTACATAGATATATATGCTTAAGTCAGGTCTTTTGGTGTGCCCATCACCAGAATAGTGTTCATTGTATCCAATAGGTAAGCACTGTAACCATTTTTAAGTGTACAATTCAATGGTATTAAATACATTTCACAGTGTTGTGCAATCATCATTACTATCCATCTCTAAAACTGTTTTCATCTTGTTAAACTGAAGCTCTTTATTCATTAAAAAATAGCTCCCCATTCACCTCTCCCCTCCACCCTCTAGCAACCACCATTCTACTTTTGTCTCTGATTTTGACTACTCTAAGTATCTCATGTGAGTGGAATCATGTAGTGTTTATCTTTTTGTGACTGGCTTATTTCACTTAGCATGATGTCCTCAAGGTTCATCCATGTTGTCGCATATGTCAGAATTTCTTTCCTTTTTAAGGCTAAATAATATTCCATTGTACTTATATACCACATTTTGCCTATGTGTTCATCTGTCAATGGATATTAGGGTTGCTTCCATGTTTTAGCTGTTGCGAATAATGCTGCTGTGAACATGGATGTACAAATACCTTTTCAAGATCCTGCTTTCAGTTCTATGGGGTATATACCCAAAAGTGGACTTGCTGAATCAGATGGTAAATGCAGACATATTTTTGATCAGGGATTTTCTTTGAGAGTCTGATGAAGGCCCCCAGAACAAAAAGAATATGTATACCTATATACACTATTTTTACTTATTTCAGGAATTCCCAGACCCTTAGAAACTATTCATGGACTTATTTTTGAGAATTTTTGCTCTGAAAGTAAAATGTCTCAGAGAATTTCTTTATATTGGAAACGGTGAAACATACTAAGATTGCTTTAGTCCTTTGGATGGTGTGGTGGTGGTGAGTTATGCTGAGGCAGGAGTTAATATTTTGTCATCTAAGTAGCTTCTACTTCCTTTCTGGCTTTGTCCTTTTAGCAAGAACATAAGGAAGTAAAAGCTACATCCTGTCAGGCCTGTTTGTTATCCTGGTCCTGGGCCAATAAACAGGATAGATAATTATAATATTAGTTATTGGGCATTGCGCTATGCCTACTTTAATAAATTCTCTTATTGAATTCTTGCAACATCCCTGAAGGGTATTTTTATCTTGATTTTCAGATAAAGAAATGAACAAGTCTTCATTTTTATGAAGCTTTGCTTGATATCTACCTCAGCTCAGAGAGCACTCAGTTTCCTTCACTTATATTTCTTTCCCCAGTAGATACTGAACTCTGTGATGGCACAGACCAACTGTTGTTTCTAATGAGGCAATATAGTGTAGTATTTCAGAACGTGGGCTTCTTAACCTGATTTCCAGATTGCCTGACATGACTTGGGACAAATTTACTTAACTGTGCCTCCGTTTCTTCATTTATACATTGGAAATATGAATAATACTATGCACTATGTTTGACACAGTTCTTGGGACATGATAAACTCTCAATACATGTTAGTTGTCATCATCTCCAATGCCCAGATCAGTATTTAGAGCACAGACAGGGTTTATTGAATAGCTGCTCACAAAATATTGGTTGAAGTAGCTGAATGAAATCTCTTTCCCTAGTTGAAGAGAGATTGGACCTATGTAGCCAGATAGCCAGATTGTATTTTCCTGAATATGTAGGCCTTTGCCACAGTCATATTCAAGAACTGATTTGTAAAAAAAAAAAAAAAAAAAAAACTTTAAAAAATATTAGCATAGGGTTTGAATTTTTAAAAACTTTGTTTTTGGTTTAGTTTGGTTCAAATACCATTAGAATCCATTATGTCGGTAGAGTTCATTGCTTATACTGTCAAATCCAGAGCTATTTTGCTTATATAATCCAACTTGTTTTGTTTCTGACTCTCTAAAGACTTGTGGCACTGACACTAGAAGGTCTCTGTTGTGACTGCCTCAAGAATGGCATTACTGGTTAATTGTTATGCTCTCTAGGTTATAGCGTTCATTTGTTTGTTAGCAAAGAGGCATCCTAATTCATTTTCACATAAAGTGTATGAATCATCATTAAAACTTCTGTTTAGGCTGTGTGCAGTGGCCCACGCCTTTAATCCCAGCACTATGAGGCCAAGGCCAGAGGACTGCTTAAGGCCAGGAGTTGGAGAACAGCCTGAGCTGGTAGAGACCAGACTCATCTCTACAAAGAATTTAAAAAAACATAAGTCAGGTGGGGTGGTGCATGCCTGTAGTCCTAGCTACTTGGGAGGCTGAGGTGGGAGGATCACTTGAGGCCAGAACCTCGAGGTTACAGTGAACTATGATTGTGCCACTGCAGTTCCAGCCTGGGAAAAGGATTAAGACCCTGTCTCTAAAAAAATAAAATAAAATAAACCTTCTGTTTGAGGATACTCCTCTTATTTGAAGAACTGGACCTGTGTTGTCCGAACAGTGGCCACTAGCCATGTGTGGTCACTAAGCACTTGAAATAAGGCTAGTCCAAATTAAGATGTGCTGTTAGTATAAAATATACTGGATTTCAAAGACTTGGAATGAAAAAATAGAATTTTAAATATCTCATTAATACTTTTATATTTATTACATGTTGAAATGTTAGTATTTTGAATATATTGAGTTAAAATATATTAAAGTAAATTTCACTTGTTTGTTTTTACTTTTTAATGTGTAACTATTGGATCACTTAAAATTGTATATGTGGTTTGCGTTATATTTCTGTTGGACTGGCTATGATCTGAATCAATTGTATTTTATAAGAATTACATTTCTTTTGTGGTTCTAGTAGCTTATTAAGGAGCACTTACCACTTTTAGTAGAGCAATACTTGTTAAAATGTGTTAAAGTCTGTCTTTGGGAAACAAAAACATCCACCAAGAAATTTCCGCACCTGGAAGATTTAAGAATCACACTCTCCCAACATATTGGAGTCCTAATTGCTATCACTCTGGATCAGGTGTCCTCAAATTACGGCCCGTGGGCCACATGCGACCTGCCAAGGACATTTATCTGGCCCGCCGGATGTTTTTACCACTACTGCCTGTTCTGCTTAGTAGCTGGCTAGTCCCAGGCCCACAGTGCGCACCTGGAAGATTTATATCCATATATATCATTATAATAATGATAATAATAGCTGAAGCTTATTTAGCACTAATTGTGTGCCAGGTATTGTTCTGGAGTCTTTCTAGGTGTAACATAAATTAATCCTGCCCATCATTTTATTATCCCTATTTCATAATAAAACTAAGGCTTAGTTTTTTTTTTTTTCTTTTAGTTTTTCAATCTTATTTTATCCTTCTGGATAAGTAGAATAAATGAATTATTTTGGGTTTGCAAAGCAAACTTTTATTTCTCCTTTGAATAATGAACTGTCTAATTTTGTGTCTTGCCACTAAGACGGTAATGCTTCGGTCATATAAACCACACCTCAAAGTTTGTGCTTATTCTGATAACATTTAGACTCTCTTTTTAAAGATTTATGCCCATCAATATATTCTCTGACTTATTTCTCAAAAATAAAACTCATTATAATAGCCTCTCAGAACTAAGAAATTTATTTATTTCCATAGTACATTATACACATAAACTTTTATAGCATTTATCTTGAAATTATTAATATATATCTCACCTCCTTCACAAAGCGTTTCCAGACTGAAGTAATTTTTTTTTTGGTAAGCATATCATTACTATCTGTACAGCTTATTTCACAATTGATCATCCTGCACTCACTAATGTTAAGGAAGCCTTTTCTGACCCTCTCCAGGCAGAGTCAGGTTTCCATTCGCTGTGTTCCCACAGCACCTGTTGTAGCACCCAATATACTGCATTGTGATTATCTGTTTACATTCCTCTCCCCAGCCCCTCACACCTGGTATGTGTGCACATACACTGAATTCAGAGTTCCGTTATGGCAGATGCTTACCAAATTGTTTTATGCATCCCTAAAGTGTAGCACAGTAACAGGTATGTAATAGGATTCAATATATGTTTGTTGACTCAGTAGATAAGTCTTAAAGTTGCATAGAGATATATCAGGTTCTGTTGGATAATTTTTTTACTTTATCTTTTCATGATTCTACATGTTATATGTAAAGTAGATATTCTCTATAAATGCAAAAACTAGAGCTTATAAAGAGTTTGTTATTTACATTACTATTTACTACTATAAACTAGGTATGTTGGCATAAATTATATAATCTTTTCTGTAATTGTGAGATACAGGTTTTATTTTCTCTCTTTGAAGAGAAGATAATTGAGACTTAAAAAAGATTGTGACACATCTAACTGGAGCTGGTTTAGGCAAGAAGGGGAATTTGGCTGGGCGTGGTGGCTCACGCCTATAATCCTAGCACTCTGGGAGGCCAAGGTGGGCGGATCGCTTGAGGTCAGGAGTTTGGAAACCGCCTGAACGAGACCCCATCTCTACTAAAAATAGAACGAAATTAATTGGCCAACTAAAAATATATAGAAAAAGTTAGCTGGGCATAGTTGGTGCATGCCTGTAGTCTCAGCTACTGGAGAGGCTGAGGCAGAAGGATTGCTTGAGCCCAGGAGTTTGAGGTTGCTATGAGCTAGGCTGATGCCAAGGCACTCTAGCCCGGGGCAACAGAGTGAGACTGTCTCAAAAAAAGAAAAAGAAGGGGAATTTGATGACCTCCATACAATTAGAAGAGCAAGGGTATAGGTGAGGGAAGTGTTAGGGTTCTCCATAAGAACAGAACCAATAGGATGTATACATATGTATATATAGAGAGATTTATTTTAAGGCATTTTCTCACACAGTTGTGGGAGCTGGCAAGTCTGAAATCTATAGGACAGGCTGGCAAGCCAGAGACCCAGGGAAGAGTTGATGTTGCAACTCAATTCTCAAGGCAGTCTGGAGACAGAATTTCTTCTTCTTTGGGGGACCTCAGTCTTTTTCTCTTAAGACTTTCAACTGATGGGATGAGGTCTACCTGCATTGTGGAGGGTAATCTGCTTTACTCACATCTACTGATTTAAATGTTAATCTCACCTATAAAATACCTTTACAGAAATATCTAGCTGGTGTTTGTACAAATATCTGGATACTGTGGCCTAGCAAAGTTAACACATAAAATTAACTATGACAGAAGCCAGGGCCGAAGTCCTACCAAGACTCACTCTCTCCATGATTTTTACCTCAGCTCTTTTGTATGAAAATTTTGTTATTATTTATGCAGGGACAACAGCTGCCAACAGCACCTGGGCTCACATTTGCCTATCTTCATCATTTCACAGGAATGATTTTCCTTTTTCTTTTTTGTTTTTTTTGAAACAGAGTCTCACTTTGTTGCCCAGGCTAGAGTGAGTGCCACGACGTCAGCCTAGCTCACAGCAACCTCAAACTCCTGGGCTCTAGCAATCCTACTGCCTCAGCCTCCCAAGTAGCTGGGACTACAGACATGTGCCACCATGCCCGGCTAATTTTTTCTATATATATTAGTTGGTCAATTAATTTCTTTCTATTTATAGTAGAGATGAGGTCTTGCTCTTGCTCAGGCTGGTTTTGAACTCCTGACCTTGAGCAATCCGCCTAACTCGGCCTCCCAGAGTGCTAGGATTACAGGCGTGAGCCACCGCACCCGGCCAGGAATGAGTTTTCTTAAGAATGAATGTGATAATCCATGTAAAGTACTCATCATATAATACCAATTATGTAGTAAATGCTTAATAAATGTTAGCTTCTGTAATGTATTATCATTATTATAAGAAGTAGTAGTAGATATGCTACTGGCAATAGTACTTTTTTATTAGTTCCAAATAAAGGCAGCCTAGGTAAAGATTCCGATTGCCTTGGCTTTGGTCAAAAGCTCATTCTTAAATTAATCACTGTGATTGTGAGGTGGGGTACTGTGACTGTTTAAGCTTTGGTCAGGAACCAATTCCTGGCCAATCAGTGCTCAGAGAGGTAGAGTCTATTAATAGGTGGCATCTTCTATTTGAAATATATGAGTAGAAAAACATTAGGTCTATCTCTCTTTTAGGGAGAAAGAAGAGTAATCTCCTAAAAGGATCGCTGGACTCTAGAAGGGAGGGTCAGCCAGAACAAGTAGCTGTTACAGTGATTTAAGATAATCTGTGATAGAGCCAGTATTTTAATTCTGAACTATTTTTCCTCAAATCCTATGTTTTAAAAACCATATAATGAGTTTCTAAAAGTAGAGAGTAATTAGATTATTTTGAATGATATTATATGTGATTATATTATTTATTCTACAGCTATTTTATCAATGTTTTTAACCTTTTTTGTAACCCATAATTCCTTTTAACAAATTTAAAAATTACTTTATCAACATTATTTAAAATTCTGAATAATGTCAATATTTAGGCTCAAAGTCCTAAATATTTTTTTAGTTATCTGACATCTACATTTTTGCCTTATAAATCCTAAAATAGTAGAGATATTAGCATCTGCATATGAAAACTTAGACTGAGACTCTAAAAGGTTAAGTGACCTAATCAGAGTTAGAAAAACTATTTTTCAGCAGAGCCAGGTTAGAATCCAGGTCCCTAGTTTTTTGTTCCATTTTCTTGCTCTCCATAAGGCCCAGATGCCTTTACTGAAGACTCGTACACTGAGAATATCCTGCCTTTCTTTATTTGCTTGTAGGAGAGGTTGACAGTTAAGCTACGTAATAATAAGAACATTTTTATGGTTACATGTGCCCCCAAAAGATTTTTATAAATATGTCTCAGGATTGAAAAATACAGCTTTGTGAGTTTCCACGGTTTCCAATGGTTTTAGTTTATATTGTTTTCTGGTTATAAAACAGTGCATTCTTATGTTCGGAGTAAAAGACATAGAAGTTTATCTGGGAAGGACTTTGAAGGTGGTTTAATCCTGTCTCTGTAATAATATTGGAATTATCAAAACAAAGACAAATGGCTCACTCCCTATTCCCCATACACAGAGCCTGGGAAGTGGAGGTGAATTGCGTGGACTTAAGGTCCCTCAGCCTGACTGTCCTTGTGAATAGCTTTTGACTACTTCATACTAGGTTTATGCAGTTAGCAACCTTAGGCTTCTGAAAGCCTAGGTTGGGCCTTGCTTTCCCTGTTAGTTCAGATACTATGTTCCACAGAATCAGAACTGTTAACCTTTGCAATACCAGGGAGCTCTGTCCCTGACCTCTCTTTACAGCTTTGGTACTTGGGAATTCCTCAGGCTACGCAAGCCTCTTGGGAGTGGATAAGACCAGGCAAGTAGTCAAAAATAAAGGGTGAATAGGATCATCACTTTTCCTTTTCTGTATATTACTAAGGTGAAAGCAATAGTTTTTCCTGTCGTGACATCCAGGATGAGTGGTGGCTTGGGCAAAATACTCATACCTATTTTCAAATTATATCTTACATCTATCTGTCTTTTCCACATATATTGGGGGGCTCCTTGGGAAGCTGCATATAAATACTACTTTTTATTGTGGCATAGATCCTTGAAGTTTTAACATTACTAATGTTGGCCGGGCATGGTGGCTCATGCCACCTAGCGCTCTGGGAGGCCGAGGTGGGTGGATTGCTCGAGGTCAGAGTTCGAAACCAGCCTGAGCAAGAGTGAGACACTGTCTCTACTATAAATAGAAAGAAATTAATTGGCCAACTAATCTATATAGAAAAATTAGCCAGGCATGGTGGCACATGCCTGTAGTCCCAGCTACTCGGGAGGCTGAGGCAGTAGGATTGCTTGAGCCCAGGAATTTGAGGTTCCTGTGAGCTAGGCTGATGCCATGGCACTCACTCTAGCCTGAGCAACAAAGTGAGACTCTGTCTCAAAAAATAAAATAAGATATAAAATAAAATAAAAATGTTAAACAGAATGCTTTGTATTGATTATGCATCCATTATATGTAGAAAAAATACATGTTGTTCAAAAGAGGGGAGAATGTAAGAAATATGGCCAAGCATCCTTAGTATACCTAAATGTATGTTTAGATATTTTTATTTGTCTGAAATGAGAATAATTATAGAGGTTAAGAGCCATTGCAAGACAACAGAATAACAATTTGGCGTCTCTGAAATTGTAATCTAAGTCAATGAGAAAATTATTTGATTTTTCCATCTGATTTATAGGTCAGGTTTTTGGTCATAATGCTTTTTATAGAAAATAATGTAACTGAATACTTAATTTTTTACAGGTTTTCTATTTAGCAATGTATGTTATAGTACTTAGTTTTCATAATAAAAGAAATTATTATGAGACCAGAATTTTACTAGATAAACATGAATCAAAACTTAAATTTAATTGTTCTTTGTAGTAAGAGGAATTAATGCCAAAATATTCCTATATTTTATTTAGTTGGGAATGGTCTTCAGGATATGTTTGGAGACACCACCACCACTTCCTCTCATCCCCCTTACTCCGTCATACACTCCAGATTATGAAGAGAAATTTATACTCTTCAGGCTTCCTTCATTTTACCCAAACGTAGATTGTGTTTGCTGGTTATAGCTGAGAGTCCTTTGTAATCTGTTTTCCATTTTCACCAATTGCGTTTCCTTCCTTTGCTCTCCCATTCTTCTGTCTTGGCTACTTTGAGTTAGCTCACTGCCGCCTTTGCAGCTTTATTTTTCTGTATGCACATTTGATCTTAGCAGACACTGTCAGTAACAGCCGTTAACAGCAGAGGAGAAAGAATTCAATACAAATGTGTGTGCAGTGCTAATCTGTGACACTGTAAATGTTTTCTATTTTTGTTATTATCTATTTCTATTTTGTTATTATCTGTTGAAATGAAGAGCTGAATTGGTATTGACCTTGTGTGGAATGCCTCTGAGGATTTGGGATTGGGTACGGGGCTAGATTTTCATGTGATTTATTTCTAACATGCTACAGCAAAACTGAAAACACTCATCTGCTCACATAAGGAGCAAACAAAAAATTTCCAAGATCGTGCTTGCAGAATTTTTCTGGTATTTTCAGATTTTGTCCCTTGTGTTTTTCTATTTTTCAACTTTACCTAATTCAGTAAGGGTTGGAGGTGGGAGATGGCCTTTGCATAGTAAGTAGATTGAGGTGTGGAAGGACCTGGCTGCAACAATGATTCACATGGTAAGGGACTGTTTAAAATCTCCATCACGACCCACATTGTGACCATCTGACAATTGGTTGGTGAGCTCTTGGCCATCTCAAGTGTTTAAAAGGAACAGCATACAAATAGCTTTATTTCTATGCTTTCTTCCATACAAATCTTAAGAACATTGTTCCTGCATATCCAAAATAGTTGATTTTTGTCTACATTTAAAATCTCACCTAAAAAAGGTGAGAAATATAAATGAAGCATGTAGTTGTCCCTTAAGTATCCGCTTTGGTATAATTTTCTCACTTCCCTTTATGCTAGAGCTAAATGGAGCCTGAGCTTACATTTTGGGTTATGTCTGGGACGGAAACTGAAATATAGTCGTGAAGCTCAAAGGAGAGACTGCTATACTAGTCTGGAGGACTTCTTAAATGCTGTATTCCTTTCTCCATGTTGCTTTCTTTTACATTTCCCCCCACCCCAAAAATGTACTGCAGAATTTTATGGGTTTTTTTTCTTCTTATTTGTAGAAAAGAAAGTGAAGGGAGCTCTGTGTGTGTGTGTGTGTGTGTGTGTGTGTGTGTGTGTGTGTGTGTGTGAGAGAGAGAGAGAGAGAGAGAGAGAGAGAGAGAGAGAGAGAGAGAGAGAGAGATTTCGGTACAAATGGGCAGTTAAATTTGTTACATCAAAAGAAATAGCTTTATTTTGTAATTCTGTATATTAGGATTCATTCATAGGAACCCAGGTGTGATTGAAGCATATAAGAATTTAAATATGATGTTTCAAAGTAAAAGTGGAGCCCAGCATGTTTGATTTGAAGAGTAAAGGAGATAAATGCTACTGTGATTCTTTTTATACTTGGTATACATTGTTTTATATATTTAATCAATCAGGTTTGATATGCGATCCTAAAATAGCTTTTTTGACCAGATGTGGTATTTGATAGAGCAAATTGCCTGTGTATTAACAATCTTTTCCAGTTTCTCTATGTTGTTTCATTCCAAAATTGATGCACACCAGTGATTTAAGGGGAAATTAACACTTCAATAAATGTCTTTTTCCTTAATATTCTTGACTGTTTCTATTAGCCATTTTCATTTAATTTGACAGTGATACTTAAGGGTTAACCTTACAGAGCTGATGCAACCCCTCCTTTTCTTGACCAAAAATTTTCATTGGACAGTATTTCCATAGCAACAGTGAGATCAGTGAAACCTGAGTGTTTCATTGATTATTTTTCTCCTCTTCCTTTTTTAATCTATTCTTTTTTCACCACATTTTAGTGAGAAAGCGATTTTTTTTACAAACAGAGCTTATATTGATTTCTATTCCATAAATAATTAGAAGAGGGTAGAAAAATCTGCCCTTCATTTAAAAATTGAATGTTTCACTATGTATTTAAAAAGCGATTCAGGATTAGGAGGATGGATAACCATACCAGCTGTAGCTGATGTTCTCAAATATTCTTGCATTGTTTGCTGGTCTTCTAGGGAAAAAAATAATGTGGAACAGGACCTTAAGGAGAAAGAAGATACTATTAAACAGAGGACAAGTGAGGTTCAGGTAAGTGAACCATAAAATTCAGTATTCTCGTTCTGATTTAGGACTATTCATTTTAAATGTATAGGGTCATTTACTATTTGATGGATGTGGTATTAAGTCAGAGGAATACTTAATATTTATATGATATAAATGTTTGTCTTTTGCAAAATGATTGTTCTTGCTTTGAATTTTGGCCTGCTGAGATTGCACTGCAGTGAGAAAGCAGTATTTTTCATGTCGATTTCTAGTTTTGAAAGTATTTTTTAAATGATATTTACTTGCATATTATATCATTAAAGGTATGAGTTTGACTGACTTACAGTGTGAATATTATTGCACCGGTAAAATTAAATGAGTGAGATCATCTCATCATCATTATCATCATTGTGAAAAACCAAATTGCTTTTTCATGCATGTGAGATTTTGTTAGTTGAGACCTAGTATGTTAAAGGACTTTCTCATAATACTGGTAGGGTAGGAGATAATATAGAACAATTTAAAATAGCATTTTATGAGTAGCTTATCCTATTAAGATATATTCAGTATATCTTAAACTTTGACATAAAGAGATTTAATACATTTTTACTAAGTGCTATCTTAGATAGTTTCATTTCACAAAGAGAAAAGATAATAAAACCTGTTTCTGTTTGTGAAATGATTTTTTTAAAAAGAACGAGGTGTTTCAAACATTGAAAATATAAAAAATTGGGCAGTATTTTAGAGCAGTAAGCAGTACATGTGTCCATGTTATTGGGGTACTGTTTCCTGAATGCTGCACTAGCACATACAGGAGATTGGATGTAGAAGCACTGGTAGCCGTTACTGGTGAAAGCTCATAGATGGGCATTTTTAAATGTGTTACTTCTATGTTGGGTTTCCCTGCTTGTCCTAATAGTTTTAAGTAGGTGAAAGCTCTAAATTGTTAGATCCATTGTTTTGTTTTGATGCAGGACATTCATTAGAGACTATCAGGAAGACTATGGTAGGGTGAGGAGAATGATTTACTGAAGGATTGAGGAAGAAACTAGAGAGACCTTTTGTTGAAATTTATTCTCTGGTTGGGTGATTACATTTATTATTACTACATTTTTCCTAAAAACAATGCAAAAATCAAGAAATCATCACCAGCTGGGCGCGGTGGCTCACGCCTGTAATCCTAGCACTCTGGGAGGCCGAGGCGGGTGGATCGCTCAAGGTTGGGAGTTTGAAACCAGCCTGAGCAAGAGCGAGACCTTGTCTCTACTAAAAATAGAAAGAAATTAATTGGCCAACTAAAACATGTATACAAAAAATTAGCTGGGCATGGTGACACATGCCTGTAGACCCAGCTACTCGGGAGGCTGAGGCAACAGGATTGCTTGAGCCCAGGAGTTTGAGGTTGCTGTGAGCTAGGCTGATGCCACGACACACTAGCCTGGGCAACAGAGTGAGACTCTTTCTCAAAAAAAAAAAAAAAAAAGAGAGATCATCACCAATATATTTCTACCTGGCAGTGAAGTTGGATGGGGATGGGGGAGTAAGTTACCTGAATTACATTATTTTGTGCAATTTTTGAGCTTTTTGAGAAATGCTAGAGTCACAAACTTTAAGCAGTTATTGCTGAAAATATTTTGTTTAGGAATGGAAGATAGGCTGGGCATGGTGGCTCATGCCTGTAATTCTAGCACTCTGGGAGGCTGGGGCAGGAGGATTGTTTGACCTCAGGAGTTCGAGACCAGCCTGAGCAAGAGCGAGACCCTGTCTGTACAAAAAAATTAGGATGAAATTAGCTGGACAACTTAAAATATATAAAAAACAATTAGCTAGGTATAGTGGTGCATGCCTGTAGTCCCAGCTACTTAGGAGGCTGAGGCAAGAGGATCGCCTGAGCCTAGGAGTTTCAGGTTGCTGTGAGCTAGGCTGATGCCACAGCACTCTAGCCCGGGCAACAGAGTGAGACTCTGTCTCAAAAAAAAAAAAGTATTCACTAAATATTCTGATTAGTTTTATCGTTCTATACCCTATAGTCTTATGCTTACCACTCTCCCTTCATCTTTAAACTCTTTCTTCTCTGACTTCTATCAGTGTCAGCATAGGATTTTGCACATAGCACTCCCCAATTTGAAAATGCCCCATTTTGACTGTTGCTGCCACTGTGCCACCAACCTACTTTGCTCTACTTTTATTGCTTTGTGTGGCCAATTTTCTCCTTCCTATCCTTTCAGTAACGCTTTCAATCTGCTGTTTCCTCATACCACTGTGCTTTGATATTTTACCCCAGAGCCAGCAGTAATCTTAAGGCCAAATCTCTTGGTCTTTCCTATGTTGATTGCTGCTTTCTTGGGCCATATTCTCTTAGATATCTTCCTACCTTTCTGGTCCTTTGCTTCTTTTGCCTTTGCCAGGGACAGATGGGCAGATAGACTCTGTGTGTGTGTGTGTGTGTGTGTGTGTGTGTGTGTGTGTGTGTCCCACCCCACTTTCTTCTTTCTCCATACCCCCTTTCATCCATATGCTGATGATACCCAAGTATTTATTAAGCTTTCAACCCTCCTAAGTGCCAATCCCACACCTCCAGTTAGCTGTTTTGGTATTTATCATTTTAAGGTCAATATGTCCAAAATGAATCTTACCTTGTTAAAAACTTAGCTTCAAGTTTGAACTTTCTGTCAGTTTTTCTTCCTTACTACTGCCACCCTCATCACCTAACACCTAAAATTTTAAAGTCATAAGTGCTTACCCCATCCTCTCTTGCCTTTCTTCCTAAACCAATTTTAGTATGACTCTCAGATGTGAAAATCTTTACTATTTTCCACTGCCACTGTTAATAATGGGAGGATGTCGTATCTCACAGATTTATTGTGGATAGAGAAAAAGATGAAATGCAAATGCTCCTCATTTTTGACTGTTTGACTCTGAACTGTATGCCTTATATATTCTTCTTATTCCCACTTGTATGCCTTTTGTTGTTACAATCTAGAATGTTCCTACCTTCTTGCTTATGTGAATTCCACCCATGTCTAAAAGTCCAGCTCAAATCCCACCACTTCTCTTAAACTTTCCATTCTCTGTCTCTTTAGTCTACACCAGTCTTTTTCTGTGTTGGAACTCTCTCAGAGGAGTATATATGCACTTATATGGCATGTACCATATGTTACCTTACAGTGTCAGTTTGGTGTGCATGTATATAGATTCCAGTATCTTCCATCTTATATATCATGAGCTCCTTAAGCTTAGATATTGTGCCTTGGATCATATCTTCCACTGCATTTGGTAAAATATTGTTAGATGGAGGTACAGTTAAAGAGGCTGTTAACAATAGAAATGAATACACAGTGATTTTATGCATGAAATTAATAATAGAACAAGGCACACCTAGAACCCACAGGCAGAAAGGATTGGAAGCACAGTAAGTATCATGAAGAGTCAGATTTTTTCATATTGTTCATACTACCCTCACGCAAAAGAAATTCCCAGTTATTTATACTTTATCAATAAGGATTCAGTAATTCCAAGTAATTGTCCATATGTTTTTCATTTTAATCCACTTGTTTTTTTTCTTAGATGAAGAAGGATGACTTATCTTAGTTGGAAATAAAATTAGATACATACACTCAGTGTTCGTTCCTAGCCATAATGCTCTTTATTTTTTTTATTTATTTATTTTCTTTTAATATAAGGATAATGCTCTTTAGAACCACTGGGAAACATATGATTGGGAAATAAAGGCAGGCTGTAAATGGGGTTTTCTAATACCTACCCTAGTTTAATAGGCTTCCTTTCTGTTTTTTGACTTGAGCATATTGCTCTGTAATTCATACATTTTTATATTAAGAATAAGCCTAGGCTAGGTGTGGTGGCTCATGCCTGTGATCCTAGCATTCTGAGAGGCCGAGGTAGGAGAATTGCTTGAGCCCAGGAGTTCGAGACCAGCCTGAACAAAAGTAAGACCCCTTTTTACTAAAGATAGAAAAATTAGCCGGGTGTAGTGGTACATGCTTGTAGTCCCAGCTGCTTGGTAGGCTGAGGCAGGAGGAGGATTACTTGAGTCCAGAAGTTTGAGGTTGCTGTGAGCTAGTTGATGCCATAGCATTCTACTCAGGGCATAGAGTGAGACTCTTGTCTCAAAAAAAAAAGAATAAGCCTATAACTTCCATTTTGAGTATTAGGCCAACAAAGTGAATGTATCTAATTATTTCTAGTTTGGAGTTGCTCTATAGAGTTGGTTTTTTAATCAATTAAATAAATAATTAGCACTTTCTTTTTTAAAAACTAATTTTTTTATCAACATACACCAAATGTCTGATAATTAGCAATTTCAGTGAGATTACATAAATCCTTAAATTTCTGCTATGATGACACCACTGCATCCTAGCCTGGGGCAACAGGGTGAGACTCTGTCTCGAAACAAAACTTAAAATTCTACTTATTCTCTTTAATAATTCTGTTGGTATTTGTATACTAGTATATATGCTTTGCATGTCTTTCTAAATGTTTTATTCATAAATTAGTGTCCTTTTGTTTATTACTCCATTTTCTATGAACAGATATAAACATATTCATGTAGTTATTATTTCATAGGTTTAATTCTTAAGTTACTTCCTCAGTTGTAAATCTGACTTGGGTTGCTAAAAAGGGATTGTTAAGATTTTAATATATCTAAGAATTTTATGTATTTGTTTAAATTTTATTTCCATTACCCCATAGCACTTTTTGGGGTATAGAAGAATGGGAGTGAGTTTGTCATTTTTAGTAAGTTGATTGTTTTCTAGAAAACAGGACATTTTCATTGAAGTTTCTTTTTAAATAAAGCCAGAATTCCCAGAGGAAGTATCCCTTCATTCCTGTATGGGGAACCTTGGATGTGGCTTGCTTTGATATTTTTCTAAAACAAGCCTTGGTATTACACTAGACGTGTTCACTTCATCCTTGCCATTCTCCAGTTGTTGTTATCCTCCTTTCTTTTGCTGTTAATGGCACCAGTAGGCAAGTAGAACATGATCAGGGGAAACAGCGGAACTAGGAAAGCATCTGCCAATGTAGAGGATTTTCCCAAAGGGACAGCTTAAGGTAAATGAAAATTATCTAAGTTCAGTGGATGGCACTATTTGCTAGGAGAACCTGCCACTGCTCTAGTTAAGGACATAGTGGGGGAGGAAAAGATGGGGACAAGAGAGGTACATCTGTTGTCTTCATTTAGTCTCAGGATAAGCAATCTGTACCAAAATAAAATAGCAAAGTATATATGGATACTGATATTGAAATTACATTGCAATTGTAATAACCTTACCAAGTAATTTTGCAGGGAAATGTGATTGTTATTCTTGTTAGCATGTATATTTACATCTCTTCATTTTGAGTTTGTGCAGTTTAATAATTTTAACTCTGCTTACTGAAAGTAAGACCCTTTTTGTGCATGGATTAGTGTTGGAATTTTATAGAGTAGGTCTTTTTTTATATTTAGAAATAGACATAGAGAAACATTAATTATAATGAATTTTAATATGGATATTATAGCTTAAAGCTTAAAGCTTTTTGCTAGTATGAGATATTTTCTCAGTAGCCTTTTCCTTAAGGCCTATAATTTTATTACCTTATGGATTTTTACAGCAGCTAAGAAATGATAAAAGACGTGAGGCTAGGAAATTTGTGTGAATCCGTTTAGTTTTTGGAAGGGAAAGGGCCAGAATGAGTAAATATTATATTGGTTTGTTTATTTGCTTTCCTCTTACATAAGCCTGTCTTCTGAGGTTATGTTTAAGTGGCTCACCAAAAATACTCGTTTTGAAAAATGGTTCAGTTTATTAAAGGAACATTGATTCTATTATTGGTAGTTCTTACATGAAAATTTAGTCACATCAGAATGTTTTTATATTGGTATGAAACCACCAGAGATATAATACTTTAAAAAACAGCAAACTTAACATTTTCTGATTTAAAAAGTAGTATCGGTTCATGATAAATTTGTAAAATACAGAAAAGTGTAAAAAAAGGTAAAAAATAGTTCCAGAGAGAGCCATTGTTAACATTTTGTTGTATTTGTGTGTGCTGCGAATATATATAAATGGCTTTATGTTTATTTGTGATCATACTGTATGTGCATGTCCTAGAAATTTTCTTATATGATCCTTTTAAGATAAGCTGTATTTTTCTTCATTGGACTTATATTAAAAGATACCAAAATTACATCTGACTATAAAGACTGGATATTATTAAAGATATGAAGTCCTAGATTTTTCTTTGTGATATGAGGAAGGTGAGAAATAAGACTAGAATACTTGCTGATGGGGATAGGTGACATATTTTTCATATTTGCATCCCTAAATATTTTTAATTAAAGGGCCAGAAAAAACATTTTTTTCCTAGGATTTAAAAAAAATGTTTTTGGTGCCAGCATACTGTTCTATATAATAATTTTATGAACAAAGTAAGGAATTTACAATAGATTATTTTCCCAAACTAATAAAATTACTTTAGAAGTACAGGTGGCATTCTTTGAAAATACTTTATAGCTGAATTATAAGAATTCTTCAAACTACTGTAGTTTTTCAAGCTATGTTAAAGTTGTTATTCTGCTTTCTCAAAAGTAAGAATAGTACATAACATAATGTAAAGAACAAATATATAACCTTAAAACCACAAGAAAGACATATGCCACCATGACATGCTAAAGCAATAAAGATTATTTCCAAATAATGAAAATTTTAAGTGTCAGATCAGCTTTGGTCTATAGATTATAAAAATTTTGAATAAGTATAGAAGTGTATATATTATTTAAATCTTTTTAAAAAACCATTTATCATAGGTCAGTTTGAGGCTAGTATTAATATTTAGCTATAGAGTTATGTTAAAAGAATTCACAGTATGTTAAAAGAATGTAAGTCCTTTCTGTCAATCTCAGGCATGTTTCTCATTAGTTTCTACCACATACTAAAATCCTGAGATGGTTGCAATCATTGCTGAATTAATCCCCTGGAATGTGCTAGGCCATTATACTAGATTTTGGACAATCAAACAATGATGAAACATGGACTCTACCTTCAGCAGTTTATAATTTAGAGGTGACTATGATATAGTGTAGTAAGTGTGACAATTGAAGTTAGAACCAAACTACTGTAACAATACAGGTAAAGGAAGCCCAACATGAGTCAGAGGAGATTAAATTTGGCTGGGCCTTGAAGAATGAATATTGGGTTTCCAGATACCTATGGTATGGAAGGACGTTTAAGACAGAGGAAATGGGCTGGCATGGTGGCTCACGCCTGTAATCCTAGCACTCTGGGAGGCTGAGGCGGGCAGATTGCTCAAGGTCAGGAGTTCGAAACCAGCCTGAGCAAGAGTGAGACACCGTCTCTACTATAAATAGAAAAAAATTAATTGGCCAACTAATATATATAGAAAAAATTAGCCGGGCATGGTGGTGCATGCCTGTAGTCCCAGCTACTTGGGAGGCTGAGGCAGCAGGATCGCTTGAGCCCAGGAGTTTGAGGTTGTTGTGAACTAGGCTGATGCACGGCACTCACTCTAGCCTGGGCAACAAAGCTAGACTCTGTCTCAAAAAAATAAATAAAGACACAGGAAATGGCTTAGGGAAAGGTACAGGAACATTGAAGTATATTGTCTATTGGGGAAAGAAGAGGATCTTCTGAGGCTGGGTCACAGGTAAATATGAGAAAAAGAAGATAGTAGAAGAATAAGGATAATTTAGGGCGCAGATTTGAAGGTTCTAATGTGTCTGGCAGCAAGTTTTTACTTTATCTTGCAGATAAAAGGGTACATCAAATTTTTAAAAAAATAACAGTGATTAAAGAAATCTTTGCAATGAGTTATTTTTTAAGGAAGTTGGACATTTGAAGTAGGAAAAGATGAAGGGAGAAAAACCAGTTCTAAATCAAGGGAAGGACAATGAAAACTAGAATAACTTTGTATACAGCTTAAAGAGAGATTTTAAGGTAGAATCTATAGGACATGTATGAATGGAGAAAGTCAAAGATGAACCTGAAGTTATTAGAATGAGTAAGACAAAAATTGAAGTCATTTTATACATTCATTATGGGTTTATTGAGAGCCAATGCTATGAGCATGTCTAAAGCTCTATCTCCATATCTGAGTATAGATCAGTTAACTATATATGGAAAGGTGAAGATTTAGGCACAAAAAAATTTAGGCATGCTGGTATGTTAATGATACAGTACAGGGCCTCACACTTTCAAGGACCTTGGTGTAGTTGGGTTCCCAGGGGGCTTCTCCACAGGTTTCAGGTAGGATAGAGTGAGCAGCTGTAAGTTTCTCTTAAGTGTGGGCTTAGGAGCCTTTGCGTCAGAACCACCTGGGACCCACTCCTGGGCTTCTGATTCAGTAGTTTTGGTGTGCAGCCCAGGAATCTGTATTTAATAAGCTCCCTAGATAATTCCCAAGAGTGTTTAGGGCTGAGAACCTATGTCCCAGAGTGATGAGGGTGGCAGGCCTGGGGCAAAGACAGTCCGTCATTTTTCCACCAGTTTTTTGTGTTCTGGGGCCTGAGGCTGGGCAGGGCAGTGCCTTGCAAGTATGACTGCTCTCCTTGGTACTTTGCTTCTTCCCTTGTGGCCAACCTAAGAGTTGGGTGGAAAGAGGCATGCCAGCTCAACCTTGTCCTTTGCCCTTAACTGGAAAGGTTATTCTTGGTCACTTGCCAGTCTCAGAAGACTTCACCCCCTCACCCCATTTAATTATGAAAAATTTAAAACATTCTGAAAAGTTTAAGGAATTTTACAGTGAATGCTGTAAAAAAGACCACCAATGACCAAAAGACCACCATCTAGAAAGTACAGCTAACATTTTATTGTAGGGAAAGGAGGCTGTGTAAGAAGAAGAAGAAGAAATAATAAAGCACTAAAGGAGCTCACTATTTTGAAACTATGATCACATAGACTCACAGAATATTAGCACTAGGGGAGTCTCAAAATCATCTATTGTGTTGGCATTTTTAAAGGAATTTCTTAAAGCAGCATGATAGTCATTTTAGACTAGTCAATTGAGAAGATATAAAAGGCAATTATTAAAAGCATTGTTCATTGAATATCATGCTGTACCACAGCAAATAAATAAAATAAAAGCTATGTTCTTTTTCATCACGGAACCATCTACATATATTTGGCCAATTAATTTCTTTTTATTTATAGTAGAGACGGGGTCTCGCTCAGGCTGGTTTCAAACTCCTGACCTCGAGCAATCCACCCACCTCAGCCTCCCAGAGTGCTAGGATTACACGCGTGGGCCACCACACCTGGCCTTATATTTGAAAAATAGATCATACATTATGTGTGAGACATTTAGTCTTCAGACAGTATAGCATAGTGGTTAAAAGCTCAGCCTATAGAGTAAAAACCTAGTTTGAATCTGTAGCTTACTATAACTTTGGTCAAGTTACCTGTATATGTTTGCTTTGGTTTTCTCATCTGTAAAATGTGAATAATAGTAGGACCTACTTGACAGATTTATTATATGGATTATATAATAAATAAATTAATATTTTTAAAGAGCCTAGAAGAGTACCTAGCACATTGTAAGTACCATTTAAAGTGTTTGCTATTATGGTTATGGTCTTGTCTTGTGTAACCCATGCAGTAATTTAGAGACTTTCTTCCTGTAAGCTTTTCTTCTGCTCTTAGATTCTTTTTTTTTTTTTTTTTTTTTTTTGAGATAGAGTCTAGCTTTGTTGCCCAGGCTAGAATGAGTGCCGTGGCATCAGCCTAGCTCACAGCAACCTCAAACTCCTGGGCTCAAGCAATCCTGCTGCCTCAGCCTCCCAAGTAGCTGGGACTACAGGCATGCACCACCATGCCCAGCTAATTTTTTCTGTATATACTAGTTGGCCAATTAATTTATTTCTATTTATAGTAAAGACGGTGTCTCACTCTTGCTCAGGCTGGTTTCAAACTCCTCACCTCGAGCAATCTGCCCGCCTCGGCCTCCCAGAGTGCTAGGATTACAGGCCTGAGCCACCACGCCCCGCCTGCTCTTAGATTTTTTTTTTTTTTTTTTTTTTTTTTTTTGAGACAGAGTCTCGCTTTGTTGCCCAGGCTAGAGTGAGTGCCGTGGCGTCAGCCTAGCTCACAGCAACCTCAATCTCCTGGGCTGGAGCGATCCTTCTGTCTCAGCCTCCCGAGTAGCTGGGACTACAGGCATGTGCCATCATGCCCGGCTAATTTTTTTTTTATATATATATCAGTTGGCCAATTAATTTCTTTCTATTTATAGTAGAGACGGGGTCTCGCTCTTGCTCAGGCTGGTTTTGAACTCCTGACCTTGAGCAATCCGCCCGCCTCGGCCTCCCAAGAGCTAGGATTACAGGCGTGAGCCACCACACCTGGCCTAGATTCTTTATCTGATGAATGATTATTGGGACCTTTGAGTAGATATTATTAATATTTTTAGAAATTTGTTTTCACAGTTTTACTTTACTTTCTTTGAGATCTCTGCCTACCTCCTGCTGACACATAACTTAGAGTTGTCAGTCCCTTCTGCTTTCTCATCTGTGGTTCCTGCAGTAAACTGAATCCTAATTCCCTAAATCAGACGTCCTCAAACTACAGCCCACGGGCCACATGCAGGTGTTTTTGCCCATTTGTTTTTTTACTTCAAAATAAGATATGTGCAGTGTGCATAGGAATTTGTTCATAGTTTTTTTTAAACTATAGTCCGGCCCTCCAATGGTCTGAGGGACAGTGAACTGGCCCCCTGTTTAAAAAGTATGAGGACCCCTGCCCTAAATCCTTATATGTAAACCGTTTCCTGTGCATCTGCTGGGGTACTAGTAGTGTACCATTCTTGGCAAAATTGGAAAAGTAGCCACTCAAATGATTTTCTGTGGTTCAGATGAAGAACCCCAGTCATCAAAGGATACATCTTGGTTGCTATGTTTCATGGCAGTAATGATGATGGCACTGCTTTCATCTATCCCTCAAGATCTCCTTTGTGTTTTTTTTAAAAATTTTCTATAGCTCTTATCATGAAGCATGGGTCTGGTACAAGATGAATGAATAAATATATCATTTTCAAATGGTTCATCTTTTTTTGTTTTAAGAAATTCTTTTCTACACTGAGATCTACATTTTCTTCTACACATTGTAAGTTTTGTCTTTCACATTCAGGTCCGTAATATACCTGGAGTTAATTTATCTGTTTGGTGTCATGTAGAGAAATATTTTTGCATATGGGTGTGCCCAGCATCATTTACTGAATAGTTGTCTTTTCCTCAAGGCAATTTTCAAGTTATATCTTTGAATCATTTTTCCTATACATGCATAGATCTATATCTAACTTTTCTGTTCCTTCAGTCTCTTTGTATAGCCTTGTGTCAATGCTAAACTGTCTTAATTATTTTAGTTTTCCAGTAATACATGATACCTAGTAGGGTAAGTCCTTTTACATTGTATAATGTAAATTTTAAATTTACAATAGAAATTATAAGTTGCACATTTTATAATGTTCTTTTTTTCACTGCTCTTCCAAATATATTTTAAAATCAGCTTGTCACATTCCTTGAAAAACTCTGTTAGATTAATGAGAGAATTGACATCTTTATGCTATCATTCATTATTTACTAAATATTTCTGGAGCACTTTCTGCATACTGGGAACTGGAAATACAGCAATGAATAAAACTTACAAATATACCTGGACCTACTGTCTAGTGGAAGGAGATGGACCATAAACAAGATAAATAATGTACTCTATTATTTATAAAAACTTTGTAGCCCCAAACAGGAAACAATCTAGATGTCCATCAACAAGTATATCCCTAAAATGGAATAGTACTCAGCAATAAAAAGGAACAAAGGAATAAATTACTTATACGAGCAAGAACACAGATGATTCTTTAAAATGTTATACTATGCCAGGCATGATAATCCCAGTCTGTAATCCCTCTAATCCTAGCATTTTGGGAGGCTGAGGCGGGAGAATCTCTTGAGTCCAGGAGTTTAAGACCAACCTGGGCAACATAGCAAGACCCAGCCACTACAAAAAATAAAATAATTAGCTGAGCATGGTCCTAGCTACATGGGAGGCTGAAGCAGGGGGATCACTTGAGCCCAGGAGTTCAATATCTCAGTAAGGTATGATCACGCCACTGCATTCCAGCCTAGGTGACAGAGTGACATCCTGTCTCAGGAATAAAAAAAAAGTTACACCAGGTGTAAGAAGCAGATAACAATAGACTGCATATTATGTGATTCCATTTATGTGAAATTTCTGCAAAAGACAAAACTATAGCAACAGAGAGCAGATCACGGGGTTCCTGGGCTTTGAGATGGGAGTGGGGATTGATTACAAAACGAGTATGAGGGAATTTTTTGGGTGATAGAAGTGTTCTAAAACTGAATTGTGATGATGGTTGCAAAAGTGTATAAATTTACTAATTGAAGTGTATACTTACTGTGGGCAAATTTTATGGTATGTAAACTATACCTCAATTAAGCTGTTTAAAATAATTATATGCCAGCATGCCAACATTGAAAACATTATGCTAAGTGAAAGAAGCCAGTCACAAAAAACCCACATGTTGTGGGATTCCATTTATGTGAAATGTCAAGAATAGATAAATACATAGAGATAAAAAGTAGATTGGTGGTTTCCTCAGGTGGGGCAGAGAGAGGTCCAGCAGGGAAGTGGGGAGTGACTTGCTAATGGGTATAGGGTTTCTTTTTGGGTTGATGAAAATATTCTAAAATGGCTTGTGATGATTGTGCAAATTTCTGAATATACCAGAAATGATTAAATAGCACACTTTAAATGGGTGAATCGTATGATATCTTGAAATTATATCAATAAAGCTGTTCCAGAAAATAAAGAAAATTATATGCTATATTGAGGCAGAATTAAGAGTGATATGGGGTGGTGGTGGTGGTAGTGGTAAGGAACACCTCACTGAGAAGGTAATAGTTGAGCAAAGACTTGAGAGCAATCCACATGGGGAATGTATCCACAAAGATTCCCCATGTGGATATTTAGGGAAAGAACTTTCTAGGAAGAGAGGGTAATCCGTGAGAGATCCTAAGGGGACACATATCTGGCATGTTTGAGGAACAACAGTGAGGCCAGTATGGGTGAAATAGACTGAGCAAGGAATAGGCAGTAGGAAATGAAGTTGGGAGATGGAATCATGTTAGGACCATTATAAAGACTTTGGTTGTGGTTCTGGGTGGTTTTTTGTTTTTGTGGTATTTTTGGAGATAGGGTCTTGCTTTGTTGCCCTGGCTGGAGTGCAGTGGGCTCAAGCAATCCTTTTGCTTCAGTCTCCTGAGTACAGAAGGGGTCCACAGGTGTGTGCCACCAGATCTGGCTAATTTTTTTTCTAGAGACAGGATCTCACTATATTGCCCAGGCTGGTCTTGAACTCCTGCCTAGGCCTTCCAAAGTGCCGGGATTATAGGTATGAGCCACTGTGCCCAGTCAGAACTTTGGTTTTTAAAGTGTGTTAGATGAGGAGTCATTTCAAGATTTTTTTAGTTTTTATTTTTTTATTTTTATTTTATTTTTTAGAGATGAAGTCTCGCTGTGTTGCTCAGGCTGGAGTGCAGTGGCTCTTCCAGGCACAATCCTAGTGCACTGCAGCATCAAATTGCTGGGCTCATGCAATGCTCTTGCCTCAAGCTCCCAAGTAGCTGGGACTACAGGCACGCACCATCACACTAGCTACTGTGCATGGTTTTGCATAGAGGAGTGACATGATCTGACATAGGCTTTTAACAGTAGCTGCTATGCTGAAAATACACTGAAAAATAGCATGAGTGGAAGCAGGGATACCAGTTTGAAGACAGCAATCCAGGAGAGAGATAAGAGTGACTTGGACTAGGGTTAAAAAACAAGTGGTCGGTTTTTAAATATATTTTGAAATAAGAAGCAACAGGATTTGCTGATAGATTACAGATAAGCTGTGAGAGAAAGAGAAGTTTAAAGAAGAGGCCATTATCTAGCCTGAGCAAGAGCAAGACTCCGTCTCTACGAAAAATAGAAATAAATTAATTGGCCAACTAAAAATATATAGAAAAAAATTAGCTGGACATGGTGGTGCATGCCTGTAGTCCCAGTTACTTGGAAAGCTGAAGCAGAAGGATTGCTTGAGCCCAGGAGTTTGAGGTTGCTGTGAGCTAGGCTGATGCCATGCCATTCTTTCTAGGGCAACAGAGCGAGACTCTGTCTCAAAAAAAAAAAAAAAGAGAGAGAGAAGAGGCCATAATTTTGATCTGAGAAACTGAGAAAGGGAAGATTGAGGTTAAAGCAGATTTATGGGAAAATGCCCAGAATTCTGTTTTTACCATGTTAGAGAAGCCCATCAGACATCCAAGGACAGATTTGAGTAAGCAAATTGAATATATAAATCTAGAGTTTAGGGAAGGTCTAGGTCCTCAAGTAAAGATTGTGTTAATATTTAGAGCTTTTAGTACTTTAATGCATCCACACAATATATTCAATAAAACAAGATTTTATTTCCCTTAAGATAGAATTTAAATTATTAACTTAAACTTCCTCTGCTCCCCAAGAGAATAAATATGTTAATTTTGTTGTATTTCAGGATCTTCAAGATGAAGTTCAAAGGGAGAACACTAATCTGCAAAAGCTACAGGCCCAGAAACAACAAGTACAGGATCTCCTTGATGAACTGGACGAGCAGAAAGCCCAGCTAGAGGAACAACTCAAGGAAGTCAGAAAGAAATGTGCTGAGGAGGCCCAGCTGGTAACGTCTGGCTATTTACTGCTGTCTGCATCTATACCTTAGTTGCTTTTCTTGGCTTAAGATGAAAACATTCTCTACTTTTTTTGTTGTTGTTAAGTGGCAAACTAGTCAACAGTTGGGCACATGAGGGAGATGGAATAAGGTTCACCTGGAAATTACAAGCTCTCTTTGGTGGAAATAGAAGGGCACTTCATGTACTGCTCTTCCCAGTTTTGGTTGGAAATATGGTATCTATGCTGTCAACTCTCCTGTATCCCTCCCCTAATTACCCTTCTCTACTAAAAATATACATCTAAAAACACCAAGTTATAAACTAAACAAATAAGTGTATTGCATATGGAACATTTTAATGACCTCCTTTTTGTGTGTATGTGCTCTTACTTTCATTCCCAATGACCTCTTCTTTTAATCCCCATTTCTCCTCATTCACCTCCATGTTACAGATCTCTTCTCTGAAAGCTGAATTAACCAGTCAAGAATCGCAGATCTCCACTTATGAAGAAGAACTGGCCAAAGCCAGGGAAGAGCTAAGCCGCCTACAGCAAGAAACAGCAGAATTGGAGGAGAGTGTGGAGTCAGGGAAGGCTCAGCTGGAACCTCTTCAGCAGCACTTACAAGATTCACAACAGGAAATCAGTTCAGTAAGTCTTTTGTACAGCAAGAAATATGTTCAAATGGACCCTCACATACCCTGTTGGTCAATAATACTCTTGAACTTCTCCTACTCCCTCTGCCTAGTTTGCTATTCATTTTTCAGTCATTTTATACAAATAGGTTTCGTTTGTTTGTTTGTTTGTTTGTTTGTTTGTTTGTTTGTTTGTTTGTTTGTTTTGAGACAGGGTCTTGCTCAGTTGCCCAGGAACTCTTGGGCTCAAGTGATCCTCCTGCCTCATCCTCTCAATTAGCTGGGACTACAGGTGCATGCCACCATGCTTGACCACAAATAGGTTTCTTATCACCTTCTATATGTTAAAAGTATCATACATCTTATACAGCTGATGATTATCATTGGAGTAGTGATTGAGATTGTGGGCTTTGTGGTTAAATGGTCTAAGTTTAAGTACTGGCTTTGCCACTAGCTAAATTACCTTAGTATCAGATTCTTCATCTTTAAAATTGGAGAATTAATAATTCACCCACCTCTTAGGGCCACTGTGAGGATTAAATGAGGCAAACCCTGTGAGACATTTTAGCATAATGCTTGGTATGTAAATGCTCAGTAAGTATTACTTATTTTTATAAATAAAAGCCTAATGTTTTCTCTTTTATGATTCTAATTTTAAATTCAATTTTGTTCATTTGGAAACCTTTTTTTTTTTAAATTAGGAAATTGTTCCTTCTATAGATAAATGTGCAGTGTTGTGGTTGGTCCTGTATATAGATCCTTTGCTTTTTTATTTCTAGGCTCCTCTACATGGAGGCTGATATTTTAAAGAATGATAGTAAGGCTGTGTGTGGTGGCTCATGCCTGTAATCTCAGCACTTTGGAAGGCTGAAGCAGGAGGATCACTTGAGCCCAGGAGTTCAAGACAAGCCTGGGCAACATAGCAAGACCTCGTCTTTACAAAATATTTTTTTAAAAATTAGCTGAGCATGGTGGCACATGTCCGCAGTACCAGCTACTTGGGAGGGTGAGACAGGAAGATTGCTTGAGCTCAGGAGTTCGAGGTTGTAGTAGGCTATGATTGTGCCACTGCACTCTAGCCTGGGTGACAGAGCAAGACCCTGTCTCAAAAAAAAAAAACAAACTGTCTTAAATATAATTGTTTGATAGGTATTTTCTCTTACTGCTTTATATTTATGATAGGTATTATTTTAGTGTGAAGGTTTTAAATACTAGACTGTAAGGTGTAGTGGGTCAAGAAATTGATTCAGTGGTCATGATAAATTGTTTTTTAAATGAAATAAAGAGGAAACATCAGTGCATTCATATTCATGAAGGATAAGTATTCATGAAACTTGTTTGCATGTATATGTGTGTATATATGACTATTGACACATATGTGCATGTGTGTTTCTACATTATAAGTATTTATGTATATGTATACATATACACAGAGACATATCCAAATAAGTACATATATATTTACTATGTTACAATGCATATATTTCTTTTTGGGGGTTACAGTAAGAATAAAAGTTTAAGCTACTGCTCTGTAACACTAGGGTATACAAGGATTATGCTGTGTATTACAAAAATGTAGTGTTTTGGGATTGTTTATATTTTATTTTATTATTTATTATTTTTTTTAAAAAAGCCTACAGCGTGTGATATTCCCAGGCAGTCTTCCATCCAAGACTAACCAGGCCTGACCTTGCTTAGCTTCCGAGATCAGATGAGATCGGGCGCGTTCAGGGTGGTATAATTCTAAGTAATATGCAATTGGTATATGTGTATATATATATATATATATATATATATATATATACACACACACACACACATACCATATATATATACATACACCATATATATATAGTGTATATATATACATATGCTTGTTGATGCCTACTATTTAAATTTATAGATATAATACTAGTGTTCATTCAGTGAACATATATTAAGTATTTACAGTGCGCATCATTGTACTTGATGTTGAAGATACAAAGTTTATAACAAAAGTTGTGGTCTCTACCCTCAAGTAGCTCAAGGCCTTTAACATTTTTAAAAATGCAGTGAATTAGTAGAAAAGGAACAGAAGACAAACAAGATGCTGGGAAAACTTAACCACTATGATGGTGAGAATTGCAGTGTGCTATTCCTTTTACACACATTGTCCATCATTTATATATACCTTTACATTTTAAAGAGTTCTTTCAGGCCGGGCATGGTGGCTCACGCCTGTAATCCTAGCACTTTGGGAGGCCTAGGCGGGCGGATTGCTCAAGGTCAGGAGTTCGAAACCAGCCTGAGCGAGACCCTGTCTCTACCAAAAATAGAAATAAATTAATTGACCAACTAAAAATATATATACAAAAAATTAGCCGGGCATGGTGGTGCATGCCTGTAG
The DNA here is from genome assembly GCF_040939455.1 of Microcebus murinus. Lineage (NCBI taxonomy): Eukaryota > Metazoa > Chordata > Mammalia > Primates > Cheirogaleidae > Microcebus > Microcebus murinus. The sequence goes on along the minus strand of NC_134105.1, from coordinate 39,028,382 downwards.
TCCCAGCTACTCGGGAGGCTGAGGCAGTAGGATCGCTGAGCCCCGGAGATTGAGGTTGCTGTGAGCCAGGCTGACGCCACGGCACTCACTCTAGCCTGGGCAACAAAGTGAGACTCTGTCTCAAAAAAAAAAAAAAAAAAAAGTTCTTTCAGATATCTTTTGAACCACATAACAATCATCTCTGAAAGTGTACTTACTCCCTCTGGGGATTAAGAAACAAAAACTTGAAGAGATTACTTTGACTAAGATCACCTTAGTAGTAGAAGGTAACAGAACTAGATTTACATCTTTCTCCTAATCCAGTGCAGTGTTCTTTCCCCGGGTATAACTCTGAAAAGACCTGTAATCAATTATAGACTCCAACTTCAGCAATATAAAAATCTTATGTAGAAAATAAAATTGAGGGAACAGAGCCTTGATTTATGAAAGGTTGATAGATAATTTATGTTTGCCAAAAACAAAATACACAGCATGGTAATAAAGGAAATTCAAATGTAATTTTTCTAAATATATTTCTAAATATATATTTTATGAACTGTATTTATGAAAATATATTTTTTAAAATATACTTTATGAAAAATGGAAATTATTCACTAAAATTTCATGTGTAATTCCTTTTTCACTGGAAACTTAATGAATCTGCCTTCTCCTCAGTTTCTTTTAGATATTTGTAAATTTGTTTTTCTTTATTATAGCTGTTGGTATAAATAAGCATTTATTCTATTATCTCTGTTTTACAACATTGGCTTTTTTAATATAGTATAATTTACTCAGATCTTCTTTCTGTGTTCTATTGTTACAAAAATATAAATTCTCTTGGATGATGGAGTGAAAAAACTTTGAGTGTTCCTTATTTAATATGCTTGGCATAGCATTGATTTAGAGCATACTTTCTAGGGTTCTAACCCATTAATCAGTAGTGCCAGAACATAGAACCCTAGCTCATTTTGCCTTTGTCTTCATTGCCCTCCTTCTCAGTAGGAGTATGGATGGTTCCAAAGCCTTTTATTCAACTTCCTTTATTTCTCCTAAAGCTTCATCACAAAATCTTCTCTTTCTCAGTTACTCTTCTTTTTCCCCAGGACCCTGGCCCTTCTTTTTCTAATTATACCCCAAAAGACTGCCAATGTACAGTTATTTGAACCAAAATTCTTAAGAGATGTCAAAAGATGTACAAAAGCAAATCCATGTATCTTGGAATTTCAAGAGGAGAACTTATTGGGAGAGGTTTCTGAAATCTTTCCTGTAAGTCATACAGCATTCCCAGAGGATTCTACTTAAAGGAAGCAAATTTTTCCTTGACCAAGTCTAGGGGTATAGCCATTTTTATTGTACATGTCTGTCTTGTAATAAATTCTGTTCTGTGTTTCTACTTTGTGTTGGTAGATGCAAATGAAACTGATGGAAATGAAAGATCTGGAAAATCATAACAATCAATTAAATTGGTGCAGTAGCCCACATGGCATTCTTGTAAATGGTGCAACAGATTATTGCAGCCTCAGCACCAGCAGCAGTGAAACAGCTAACCTTAATGAACATGGTGAAGGCCAGAGCAACCTAGAGTCTGAGCCCATACACCAGGAGTCTCCAGTGAGTCTAATAGTTCTATAATCTTCATAATCAACTTCCTGATGCAGTCAAAGTTTTGTTGTCGTCATACCTCATATAAATATGTGGCCTTGCCTCATCTGAGAACAATTGAAATTTCTTTTTTAGAGGCAGAGAGTGGGTTCTGATCCAACAATTCTAACAGTTTTAACTAGTATAAAAATATAATTTTAGTTAGCTAATTTATTTTTTAAAGAGCATGTTTTTAAAACAGAGTTCTATAGATAAAAACTTTTTTAAGTACCCTCACCCAACACTAAAAGTAATTCTTTATTACATAATATTGAGGACATTCATTTACCCATTATTTGTGAAGCCTCAATCATATGCAAGAGTGCTGTATTATGTGTGAGAGCAACAGAGACAAAAGACCTTTAACCCTTCCATCAAGCAGCATACAGTCTAGTAGTATAGGGCTATAATAATGGAAGCACAAGATATTCAGGCAGGACAGTGTGTAGGAGGCTTAGAAAGGATTTTTTAGGGAAAGCTTTGCAAGTGAGCCTTGACAAGTAAGAAGGGGTTAAGCAAAGAGAAAGGTGATACGTTTCTGGGAGAGAAAACAGTATTAGCATAGGTACAAGGTGGGAGAAAACGTAGTACAGAATCATGAGACATTTTGGATATATTGTGATGGTAGAGAGGATATTTGTAAGAGATGATGCTCTCTCCTAGTAGGCATCTGCATTACCTCTGTCTGGGTACTTTATCAAAATATAGATGTATATTCCCTACCCCAAATTTGCTAAACTAGAGTTTCTGGGATGGAGCCAGGTACATATATTTAAAAAACAAATTCTATAGGTGATTATGATATGTACCTGGATAAAAATGACCAGGTACTTTTAGGTTAGAAAGAACCAGAGGGTAAGAAATTTGGATTCATCTTAGAGCATTGAGGGATTTATCTTACTACAGTGAGTAGCCATTAAAGACTTTTAAACAAGAAGTGACATGATTCAATTTACCTTTTAGAAATGTGGAAAATGGATTGGAGAGTGAGACTGCAGACATGGAGATATGTTAAGAGACTGTTGGAATAGTCTGTGTAAGAGTTGTTTGTTTTAGTCTGCGCTTAATCAGTAACAGGAGAGATGATGAGAAGCATACAAGTTTGAAAGGTGTTAAAAATGAAAAATTGGCCGGGCGCAGTGGCTCACGCCTGTAATCCTAGCTCTCTGGGAGGCCAAAGCGGGCAGATTGCTTTTGAAGTCAGGAGTTCAAAACCAGCCTGAGCAAGAGTGAGACCCCGTCTCTACTATAAACAGAAAGAAATTAATTGGCCAACTAATATATAGAGAAAAAATTAGCTGGGCATGGTGGCACATGCCTGTAGTCCCAGCTACTCGGGAGGCTGAGGCAGCAGGATTGCTTGAGCCCAGGAGTTGGAGGTTGCTGTGAGCTAGGCTGATGCCATGGCACTCACTCTAGCCTGGGCAACAAACCGAGACTCTGTCTCAAAAAAAACAAACCAAAAAAAAAAAAAAAAAATGAAAAATTAACAGACTTGATTTTATTTAGACAGTGTGGTCATATGTATGTTATACAGTTTTCTTTTAATAACAAAAGGCAGATTACTAGGTTATTCTTTAAACACATAAGAGTAGTATGAAACAAAGATTGCCTCTGCTACTTCTTTAGCCTTTTACTCACTGTCAGTAAAGTAATGGGAAACCATCAAAGGACTTGTAACTAGAAGGGTCATGACCAAATTCACATTTTAGATTTATTACTTTGGCTACTACAAAGAAGATAATTGGAAGAGCATATATTAGAGACAGGAAAGCAGTTGGAAGGAAGGCTACTACATTTATCTGGACCAGAAATAATGATAGTGACAGTGAAGATGGAGAAGAAGGGAAGGATTTGAGAAAGAGGTAAGAGGTAGAGTGAGCAAGGCTAGGAGTCTTATTCTAGCTGGGGTTTAAAGAGGACCCGGAGGCTCCCGACATGAGTAACTTTGAAGTTTAATGGCACAGTTTTCAATGATCCTAAGAAAGATCATTCAATAAATATATTCTGCTTGTCTTTTTAAATTTTTAAATAATTTTTCATTATCCTTTGTCAGTTTCCTCTGCCAAGTATAAAAGTATATTATTAGTCCATTGGCATTAATATTTTGTAGGCAAGAAGTAGTCCTGAAATACCACCTTCAGGTATGACTGATGAAAACGAAGTGCTGACTGTAGCTGTTAATGAAGAAGTTTGTCCTGAATTTGACAGTGACAGACATTCAAAAGAGGTAAAAATAATTTTATATTTAAATGTTCCCATTGACAGGTGTGGTAGTACGTGTCTATCATACTAGCTACTCGGGAGGCTGAGGCAGGAGGATTACTTGAGCCCAGAAGTGTGAGGCCAACTGTGACAACTGGCTCTTAAAAATATATAAACAGGCCAGGTGTGGTGGTCACGCCTGTAATCCTAGCACTCTGGGAAGCTGAGGCGGGAGGATCGCTCAAGGTCAGGAGTTCAGAAACCAGCCTGAGCAAGAGCTAGACCCCGTCTTTACTAAAAATAGAAAGAAATTAATTGGCCAACTAAAAATACATAGAAAAAATTAGCCGGGCATGGTGGCGCATGCCTGTAGTCCCAGCTACTTGAGAGAGAGGCAGGAGGATCGCTGGAGCCCAGGAGTTGGAGGTTGCTGTGAGTTAGGCTGACACCATGGCACTCTAGCCCAGGCAACAAAACAAGACTCTGTCTCAAAAAAAAAAAAAAAGAGCTTAAAAAAAAAATACATATATATATATATATATAAAAATATATATATATAAACAAATTAATTAATTTAAAAAATATTCTTATCACTGGTTTCCTTAGATGGATTAGACTCTGTTTTAGGCTAAGAAAAGAGAAAAATGTGTTAAATATACTTTATAACTACAAAAACATTTGTTATATTACCATCAATTGATTTTTCAAAGTATGTGCATGACCTGAATATGTATTATTTTATTATAAAATGTTACCTTTTAAAACTTTGGTTTCTAAAAATTTTTTTTTAATTTAAAATTATTTTTAGGAAGATCCATTTAATGTACACTCAAGTTCACTAACAGATGCAGTTGCAGATACAAACTTGGATTTTTTCCAGACCGATCCTTTTGTTGGCAGTAAGTACTCTTTTTTTATATCAAAGATTTAGCCCAAAAAAGGGCTTTTTAATGTATAAACTGTGTAAGAATCAGGGCATCAGTTTTGAGAGCCAAGTTGTCACAGTAAAAGTAGAAATGAGAGTGAGAGTTTATATGTTTAGATTTGCTAGTATTTATCTTCCACAGGCAACTAAATCCTGGGACTAAGCCTTTGATTATGCCCTAGGGTACCCACCTTAAGAGTATGTTTCTTCAGATAGGGACCAAAGAAAAGAGATGTTATAGACCAGTAGAGGAGATTGTGTACTTTTGTACTCTTAAGTCAACCAGCAATTATTTACTAAAAATGCCAAACTGTTTTTAAAACAGTGGAAATTGTAGCAGCATTAGAAGTCTGATCCCTCCCTTTAAGGTGCCTACCTTAAGTCTTATTGAAAAAACAAAGTTTGATAAGTTAAAATGTCTCATGTCAGTATAAAATATGTTAAATATTGCTTGTATCAAAGCTTTTTTGCATTTTTATTTTATTTCCAGAATTACCCTGTGAAACTCCTTGGTCATTTGATGACAGTTTTAAAGATGGGAAACTAAGGCACACAGGCGAAATAACTTGCTCAGGGTTTTGGCAGACATGAATCCAGATATTAGAACTCTTTTCTTTTTAAACGGCTTTATTGAGATATGTAAAGTGTTGAAAGATATAGAAATTATACATTTAAAGTGTACAATTTAATGGTTTTTAGTATAGTCCCAGTTTTATAGTCATCACCACAATCTAATTTTGGAACATTTTTCATCACTTCATAAAGAAACTTCATACCTAATAGCAGTCAAGTCTCAGCCTCCAGCCCTACGCATTCACTAATCTACTTTCTGTCTCAGTAGATTTCCCTATTTGTGGAATTATACAATATGTGTCCTTTTATGTATGCCTTCTTCACTTAACATAATACCTTCAAGGTTCACTCATGTTGTAGTATGTTTCAATACTTCATTCCTTTTTATTGACAAATAATATTTCATTGGATGGGTATATCACATTTTACTTATTCATTGGTCAATGGACATTTGGGTTATTGCCTCTTAGGAATAATACTGCTATGAACATTTGTGTACAAGTTTTTGTGTGTGTACATATGTTTTTATATCTCCTGGGTATATATCAGGTCATATGGTAACTATGTTTAATTGGTACCTCTATGTTTAATCATTTGAGGAACTGTCAGACTATTTTTGAAAGAGGCTGCACCATTTTACATTCCTACTACCATTATATGTGGGTTGCAATTTGTCTATATCCTTGCCAACACCTTGTTAATTAACTAACCTTTTAATTATAGTCATACTAGTGGGTATGATGAATGGTATCTCATTGTGAGTTTGATTTGTGTTTTTCTAGTGAGTAATGTTGAACATCTTTCTATATGCTTATTGGCCATTTATATACCTTCTTTGGACAAATGCTTATTCACATCATTTTGCCCATTTTTTAAATTGGGTTATCTTTTTATTGTTGGATTAGAAAAGTTCTTTACATATTCTGAATAGAATTCCCTTGTCAAATATATATGATTTACAAATATTTTCTTACATTCTGTGTTATCTTTTCATGTTCTTGATGGTGTGCAATTAAACACAAAAGATTTTAATTTTGGTGAAGTCTAACTTGTCTGTTTTTTTCTTCTGTCACTTGTGCTTTTGGTGTCATATCTAAGAAACCATTATCTAATCCAAAGTCACAAAGATGTACTCCTATGTTTTCTTTCTCTAAGAGTTGTTTTCTCATTCTGTCACCCCAGGTAGAGTGCAGTAGTGTTATCATAGCTCACTGCAGCCTCAAACTCCTGGGCTCAAATGATCCTTCTGCTTCAGCCTGCTGAGTAGCTAAGACTACAGATGCCTGCCACCATGCCTGGCTAATTTTTTCTATTTTTGATAGCTTTTGCTCCGGCTAGTCTTGAACTCCTGACTTCAAGCAATCCTCCCACCTCAGCCTCCCAAAGTGCTAGGATTACAGGCATGAGCCACCACGCCCAGTCCCTCTAATTAAGAGTTTTATAGTTTAGCTATTACATTTAGATCTTTGATTCATTTTGAGTCCATTTTTGTATATGGTGTGAGATAGTGGGTCAAACTTCGTTCTTTTGTGTGTGGATATCCAGTTATCTTAACACCATTTTTTTGAAAGATTGCTCTTTCTCCATCATGTATTCTTGGTACTCTTGTCAAAAATCAAACGACCATTAATGTGAGGATTTATTTCTGGACTCTTTTTTTTTTTGAGACAAAGTCTCACTTTGTTGCCCAGGCTAGAGTGAGTGCCGTGGCATCAGCCTAGCTCACAGCAACCTCAATCTCCTGGGCTCAGGCGATCCTATTGCCTCAGCCTCCCGAGTAGCTGGGACTACAGGCATGCGCCACCATGCCTGGCTAATTTTTTTGTATGTATATTTTTAGTTGGTCAATTAATTTCTTTCTATTTTTAGTAGAGAGGGGTCTCACTCAGGCTGGTTTCAAACTCTTGACCTTGAGTGATCTGCCTGCCTCGGCTTCACAAAGTGCTAGGATTACAGGAGTGAGCCACCAGGCCCGGCCTGGACTCTTAAATTCTATAAAATGTTTTGTTTTGCTTTGGCAAAGCTCAACATCTTCATTTCTGAATGGATGTTGATAATACTCTCCCAGCATTCCTGTGAAGAGTAGAGGTTTTGTTAGTAAAATTTTTGCTGTCATATTTGTCTACTCCTCTGTCTATAACCTCAACTTGTGAGCAAGGTAAGTATAGTTGGCTCTACTTCAGATTTGCTTCTTTAGCCTGGCGCAGTGGCTCATACCTGTAATCCCACCTCTTTGGGGAGACCAAAGGTGGGTGGATCACTTGAGCTCAGGAATTCAAGATTTCAGTGTGCTATGATTTACAGCCTGGGTGACACAGCAAGACTCCCTGAAATAACCAAATTTGCCTCTTTTGTGAGGTCTGTTGAGTTCTGCCTATACCCTTTGTTATTATTTTATATCCTTTGAGGTGGAGTTATTGATTTGTGTTAAGATACTGTGCTTTTGTTTTAAAGTTACTCTTCAAGTAATAATGTCACAACAATAAAGGTTGTTATTTTGATTTCTGCTTATTTATTTTATCACAGGTGATCCTTTCAAGGATGATCCTTTTGGGAAAATTGGTCAGTATATTGTTGAGTTCCATCTTAGCTTTAATTCAATTCTGCTTAATTATAAGCTTATGTTGTATTTATTTATTTATTTTTAATTTTTTTTATTTGATAAATTTTTTAAATTATCTTTCGTTTTCTTTTTTCAAGTCTTTAGAAAAATCTTAGGATAAATAATGTTGTATTTAGAAATGAGAGGTTACAAGTTGGGTAGTAACAGTTAGAGGAAATGGACTTTCTTTTTATTTAGTTTTGAAACTGATCTGAAACACCAGTAAGATGATATATGTGCCTGGCATTTTCAGAAAGAGAGTGGTATATTCTTGTGAATTTGCTTAATAAACTGTTAGCTTTTTAAAAAATGATGTTAGTGTTTTCGACTTTGGTGCTTTCGATAACATTTATTTTGATTTCTCCTTATTAACTAAAAGTTATGTGTGCATAATGACCTACACTATTATGTAGTTTAATACGTAATTTTGTTTTCCTAAAATTACAGCCCATTCATGTGAATAGGGGAAAAGGAAACCTCTGGAAGAATTACTGAATGTCAGACTTTTAAAGATATTTTGAGAGTTTTTATTAGAATAAAGCAAATCTTGTTTATCATTTAGTTTTGCTTCCCAAACCTGTTCTAAACTATTGGCTATTTGCCCTGAGCTCAGAGAGTATACATTTAGATGTTTTTGTTGTTTTATTTAATTACGATAGCATAAAATAAAGGGGTATAAAATTAAATTCCTTGCAGTTATATGCTACTTTAAAAATAAGTGTATTAGGTGAAAGGCTCTGTATCTTTTGTCAAAATCACAAAGGAATCTGTGAAACAAGTACCTAACTTAGATTCTGCACGAGTTCAAAATGTCTTTTAAGGCAATGATTATGCCTTCAGGTGATGGGAAATTTAGTGCAAGGATTTTGTTAATCGCTTATATTTGTGCTTTATTTTCTTAGATCCATTTGGTGGTGATCCTTTCAAAGGTTCAGATCCATTTGCATCTGACTGTTTCTTCAAGCAGTCTTCCACTGATCCTTTTGCCACTTCAAGCACTGACCCTTTCAGTGCAGCCAACAATAGCAGTAATACATCGGTAAGTGGGAGGATTAAAAACTGTTAAGTGGTTAATGTGTCCTAAGTAAGTTTCTTGAAATACAGTGATAAAAGAATCCTCATTTAGATTGCTTCCAGTGAGCCATATAAGAATTTCAGTCTCATACCAACTCATCTAGTTTTTGGTTCAGACTGGCATTTCATAGTTTGATCATTCACTGGAATTAACTACGGTGTCCATAAGTGAAGTCCATTCTTCAAGGGAACAAATCTTATCCTGTTGAGAATATTTAAAATGATCAGAAATCCATAAGCTAGTAAAGTTTTTCTGAAATGTTTGGTGTCTTATTAAAATAGTGAAAATTACTTTAAAAGGAACAGCAGTGATGTTTTAGAAGATAAAATCAGTCTACGGCCATACCACCCTGAACGCGCCCGATCTCGTCTGATCTCAGAAGCTAAGCAGGGTCGGGCCTGGTTAGTACTTGGATGGGAGAAGATAAAATCATTGTATGTTATTTCATAGACACATCTGTAAAATTAATCTTATGAAGTACAAATTCCCACTAAATGTCAGGCTCTCTTGAGAATGGTACAGACCTACAACGACAATCACTATTTAATAACCACACACTGTGATCCAGGTACTTCTAAATGTTTTACATTCATTGTTTGTAATCTTCATATCAACCATATAAAGGTGTTGATACCCCTTATTTCAAAAATAAAGGACATTGAGACTCAGAAAAATTAACTTACATGCTCAAGTTCATACAACTAAGTGCTTTCTCATCTGGAGGCTTTTAAAAAAACCTTTATATTATGGATATTTTAAAATACTCAAAATAGAGTAATATCATGAAATATTTTAACAAGCCTCTGTGTAGCCATCATCCAATTTCAATAATTAGGAATGGTTTTGGAGGGTTTTTTGTATTTTTTTTAAATTTATATTTGTTGACTTAGTTTTTGAGGCGGCAGTTTTATGTCTGTAAGTAAACTGGACTCACAAAGGGGCAATTGGTTGATAGGCATTTGAAGCAAAAAAATTTTTCTTATAATACTTTAGATTATGAATATTTCCTTAAAAGAGTAATTGATTCTTTTAAAGATTTTGGCATTTTTGAATTGTTTCCTTTCTCTATTCAGTAAAGAGCCACTTGGCTAACAGTTGGTATTTTCCATCGATATAAAATTGGATAAATACCTCTGTAACTGAGCATTTGTTGTTTCCACAGGCTACTAGATACTCTGTTTTCCTATAACACTGAGTTGCAGTGTAGACCCATTTGCCAAATCTTCTGAAATTGCTGCAACCTGAATTCTTCTCCTCACCTCTCATTCTCTAATCCTATCATTTAAAGAGCAAAAAGCCAAATCATCTGTTCCCAATTTAAAAATAAACATGTTCCTTCTGTTCCTCTCCCCTGTGAGGTTTTTCTGCCATTTGTTCTACTTTTTGTTTTTTCTCTCCAAATTTCAAAAGGAACATTGCCCTTGTTGGCAGCTTATAATTTCACCATTAAGAATGAAACAAAACCTAAATTGGAAATATGATAAGAGCTGTAGTTGATCTAATCTCTTTTATGTACCAGGGATAGTTCTAAGCTCTTTCTATACATTGTCTCATTTAATTTCCACAATAATCCTATGAGATTGTTATTCTCAAATAAAGTAAATGATGCTTAGAGAGGTTAGTTGGTATTAGGTCATTAAATCTGAAGTGTCAGGCCGGGCGCTGTGGCTCACGCCTGTAATCCTAGCTCTTGGGAGGCCGAGGCGGGCGGATTGCTCAAGGTCAGGAGTTCAAAACCAGCCTGAGCAAGAGCGAGACCCCGTCTCTACTATAAACAGAAAGAAATTAATTGGCCAACTGATATATATATATAAAAAATTAGCTGGGCATAGTGGCACATGCCTGTAGTCCCAGCTACTCGGGAGGCTGAGGCAGGAGGATCACTCGAGCCCAGGAGTTTGAGGTTGCTGTGAGCTAGGCTGACGCCACAGCACTCACTCTAGCCTGGACAACAAAGTGAGACTCTGTCTCAAAAAAAAAAAAAAAAAATCTGAAGTGTCCAATTTTTTTTTTTTTTTTTTTTTTTTTGAGAAAGAGTCTCGCTTTGTTGTCCAGGCTAGAGTGAGTGCCGTGGCGTCAGCCTAGCTCACAGCAACCTCAAACTCCTGGGCTCAAGCGATCCTCCTGCCTTAGCCTCCCGAGTAGCTGGGACTACGGGCATGCACCACCATGCCCGGCTAATTTTTTATATATATATCAGTTGGCCAATTAATTTTTTTCTATTTATAGTAGAGACGGAGTCTCGCTCTTGCTCAGCCTGGTTTTGAACTCCTGACCTTGAGCAATCCGCCCACCTCAGCCTCCCAGAAAGCTAGGATTATAGGCGTGAGCCACCGCACCCGGCCTGAAGTGTCCAATTTTGAACCAAAAGTATAATTTATTATATCTCAAATAAGAAGCAGTACAAATAACCAAAGTATGTGCCTAAACTATCGACATAGTTTTGCCATCTTAATAGTAGCTTGCTTATGCCAGCAATGAAGATACCTGGAGAGCGGATGGTGATGAAATCATGAAAGGCGTTTTCCACAGCTTGTTGAGAATTGAATGTTTTTCCTTACAAGAAGTGGTCCAAAGTCTGGAAGAAGTGGTAGTCAATTGGTGCAAGGTCTGGTGAATACAGTGGATGACAAGAGAGTTTCCAAGTCCAGCTTCTGTAGTAACAGTCTTGGCTGCTTAGTCACAAGCATCCTCATCATTTCATCCATTTGGTTGCAGTAGACATCTGCTGTAATGCATTGATCAGGTTTCATGAAGCTGTAGTGGATAATACCAGCGTTTCATGAAGCTGTAGTGGATAATACCAGCGCTGGACCACCAGATAGACATTATTAGCTTTTCTTGATGAATATTCGGTTTTGTACTGTGTTTCAGCACTTAATCTTTATCCAGCCATTGTGCTGAATGCTTGCAGTTGTCAAAAAGAATCCATTTTTTATCAGACGTAACAATGTAGTATAAAAATGGTTCACCTTTATGTCATGACAGCAAAGGCAAGCTTTTTTTTTTTTTTTTTTTTTTTTTTTTTTTTTGAGACAGAGTCTCGCTTTGTTGTCCAGGCTAGAGTGAGTGCCGTGGCGTCAGCCTAGCTCACAGCAACCTCAAACTCCTGGGCTCGAGTGATCCTTCTGCCTCAGCCTCCCGAGTAGCTGGGACTACAGGCATGCGCCACCATGCCCGGCTAATTTTTTATATATATATATATCAGTTGGCCAATTAATTTCTTTCTATTTATAGTAGAGACGGGGTCTCGCTCTTGCTCAGGCTGGTTTTGAACTCCTGACCTTGAGCAATCCGCCCGCCTCGGCCTCCCAAGAGCTAGGATTACAGGCGTGAGCCACAGCGCCCGGCCAAAAGGCAAGCTTTGAGACAATTTCTCCTCTGAAGCTTATTTAATGTAAAACCCATCTATCCAGCTTCTTTACCTTGTCTGTTTCAAATGGTCCAATATTGTTGGAATAGTAATGCCAAACCTTGCTGCTAATTCACACGTAGGTTGAGATGGACTTGCTTCCGCTATAGTTTTCAGCTCATCATTATCCACCTTGGTCTCAGGTCACCCATGTGGTTCATTTTCTATATAAAAATCACCAGAATGGAACTTCTCAAACCATCAGTGTACTGTGTGTTCATTAACCACATCATTCCCAAACACTTTATTGATATTTCTAGCTGTCTTCACTATATTGGTTCCACAGTGGAACTCATATTCAAAAATAACATGAATGTTTTACTTGTCCATGATTTCACAAAAATTGCTCTAAAGAAAAAATGTGAAAGGTAATCACAGGCCAAAACGTGTGTTTGAAAGAATGAGGATGTACCTTCACAATAAAAAATAAAACAAAGAAGCGTCAAAGTGAAATGTCAGAGATATCAACTGTCAAACTTTGTCCTTACGGAAATTGAACATTCCATACTTAAGAACCTAGTTCTTTGGGGAAAATGTCTTTAACTTTTTCCCATTAAGTATGATGTTGGCTATGGGTTTGTCCTATATGGCCTTTATTATTTTAAGATATATTCCTTCAATGCCTAATTCACTGAAAATTTTTATCATGAAGGGATGCTGAAATTTATCAAATGCTTTCTCTTCATCTATTGATATGATCATATGGTTTTTGTCCTTAATTCTGTGATGTATTAATAATACATTCATAGATTTGCATATGTTATACCATCCTTGCATCCCTGGTATAAAAACCCACTTGTTGGTACGGTGGCTCACGCTTGTAATCCTAGCACTCTGGGAGGACGAGGTGGGAGGATTGCTTGAGCTCAGGAGTTTGAGACCAGCCTGAGCAAGAGTGAGACCCCATCTCTACCATAAATAGAAAGAAATAGCCAAACAACTAAAAACAGAAAGAAAAAAAAATTAGCCAGGCATGGTGGTGCATGTCTGTAGTCCCAGCTACCCGGGAGGCTAAAGCAGTAGGATCGCTTGAGCCCAGGAGTTTGAGGTTGCTGTGAGCTAGGCTGATGCCATGGCACTCTAGCCCAGGCAATAAAACAAGACTCTGTCTCAAAAAAAAAAAACTAAACACTTGTTCATGGTGTAATATCTTTTTAATGTGCTATAGGATTCTATTTGCTAGTATTTTGTTGAGGATATTTTGTCTGTGTTCATCAGGTATATTAGTCTGTAGCTTTCTTTTTTTGTTGAGGCCTTTTCTGGTTTTGGTATGGATAATACTAGCCTTAAAGAATGAGTTGGAGAGAATTCCCCCTTCCTCTTTTTATTTTTTATTTTTTAAGAACTGTTGCAGGAGGATTGGTATTAGTTCTTCTTTGTATGTTTGGTAAATTTTGGCTGTCAATCTAAATGATTGTGAACTTTTTGGGGGAAGATTTTTTGCTGAATCAATCTTGCTACTCATTATTGGTCCACTCAGGTGTTGTATTTCTTCCTGGTTCAGTCTTGGGAGGTTGTATATTTCTAGAAATGTATCCATTTCTTTTTAGGTTTTCTAGTTTGTGAGTGTATAGTTGTTTCTAATAGCCTCTGATGATTTTTTATATTTCTGTCGTATCAGTTGTAATATTTCCTTTTTTCATTTCTGATTGTGTTTATTTGGATCTTCTCTATTCTTTTCTTTTTTTTTTTTTTTTTTTTTTTTTTTTGAGACAGAGTCTCACTTTTTTGTCCAGGCTAGAGTGAGTGCCGTGGCGTCAGCCTAGCTCACAGCAACCTCAAACTCCTAGGCTCGAGCGATCCTTCTGCCTCAGCCTCCCGAGTAGCTGGGACTACAGGCATGAGCCACCATGCCCGGCTAATTTTTTATATATATATCAGTTGGCCAATTAATTTCTTTCTATTTATAGTAGAGACGGGGTCTCGCTCTTGCTCAGGCTGGTTTTGAACTCCTGACCTTGAGCAATCCGCCCGCCTCGGCCTCCCAAGAGCTAGGATTACAGGCGTGAGCCACCTCGCCCGGCCTATTTTCTTGATCAATAGCTAGTGGTTTATCAATTTTGTGTATCTTTTCAAAGAACCAACTTCCTTTCATTGTTCTTTTGTATTATTTTTTTGGTCTCTGTTTCATTTAGTTCTGATCTTTGTTATTTCTTTTCTTCTGCTAACTTTGGGTTTGGTTTATCCTTGTTTCTCTAGTTCCTTGAGGTATGATGTTAAGTTGTTAATTTCTGATCTTTCAACATTTTTTCTCTCTTAGAGACAAGGTCTCATTTTCTTGCCCAGGCTGGAATGTAGCTGCACAATCATAGATCACTACAGCCTCACACTTGTGTGCTCAATCCTACTACCTCAGCCTCCCAGATAGCTAGAACTACAGGTGTGCACCGCCATACCCAGCTAATTTTTCAAAATTTTTTTAGTAGAGATTGGGTCTCACTGTGTTTCAAGGCTGACCTGTAACTCCTGACCTCAAGCAGTACTCTTGTCTCAGCCTCTTAATTCAGTGCTCAGCTGGGATGACAGGTATGAGCCACACACAACGCTGATCTTTCTACTCTTTTTTTAAAATTTTTTTCTTTATTAATTTATTAAAATAGTTTTATTTCTATTATTTTGGCCAAACGAAAGGAGATCTTTTTTTTTTTAAAACCAACATGGCCTGGGATAAACTTTCTACTCTTTCATGTAGACATTTAATGCTATAAACTTCCCTCCTACCACTGCTTTTGCTGTATCTCACAGGTTTTTTTTTTTTTTTTTTTTTTTTTTTTTGAGACAGAGTCTCGCTTTGTTGCCCAGGCTAGAGTGAGTGCCATGGCGTCCTAGCTCACAGCAACCTCAAACTCCTGGGCTCGAGTGATCCTTCTGCCTCAGCCTCCCGGGTAGCTGGGACTACAGGCATGCGCCACCATGCCCGGCTAATTTTTTTATATATATATCAGTTGGCCAATTAATTTCTTTCTATTTATAGTAGAGACGGGGTCTCGCTCAGGCTGGTTTTGAACTCCTGACCTTGAGCAATCCTCCCGCCTCGGCCTCCCAAGAGCTAGGATTACAGGCGTGAGCCACAGCGCCCGGCCTCTCACAGGTTTTGATATGTTGTATTTTCATTTTCATTCATTTCAAAAATATTTTAAATTTCCTTATTTCTTCATTGATCCAGTGATCATTCAGGACCATGTTGTTTAATTTCCATGTATTAATATTTACATAGTTTCTTTTCATATTGATTGCTAGCATTATTTCACTGTGATCTGAGAAGATACTTGATATGATTTTGATTTTTTAAAATTTGTTAAGACTTATTTCATGGCCTAAAGTGTTCTATCTTGAAGAATGTTACATATGCTGGTGAAAAGAATATTTATTCTGTACTTGTTAGGTAGAATATTCTGTAAATGTCTGTTAAGTCCATTTGTCTAATGTCCAGTTAGACTAGTTAGTCTAACCCTAACCCAATGTTTCTTAGTAGATTTTCTGTCTCAATGATCTATCTAGTGCTGTGAGTGGGGTGTTGAAGTACCCCACTATTGCAGTCTGTCTCTTTCTTTAGGTCTAGTAATATTTGTTTTGTGAATCTGGGGGAAAAAAAATATATATATATGATATATATATATAATATATATCATATATATAATATAATATATAATTATATATATATATTTTTTAGGATTGTTATATTCTCTTGCTGAATTGATGTTCTTATCATTATAATGACCTTCTTTGTCTTATTTTACTGTTTTTTACTTATAAAGTGTGTTTTATCTACTCCTGCTCACCTTTGATTTCTATTTGTGTGGAATATCTTTTTCTGCTCCTTTACTCTTAGTTTATATATGTCTTTACAGGTACGGTGAATTTCTTGTAAGCAGCATATAGTCAATCATGTTTTTCTTATCCATTCTGCTAGCCTGTATCTTTTAAATAGAGCATTTAACCCATTTACATTCAAGGTTAATATTGATATGTGAGGCTTTCTTCCTCTCATGTTGTTAATTGTTTTCTAGGTGTTTATAAATTCTTTCTTTGTCTCTTCTTGTCTTTGTGGTTTGATGAAAACCACTTTGTGGTTTTACTATTTGATTCTTTTCTTTGTGTGGTTGTTTTTTTTTTTTTGTTTGTTTGTTTTTTTTTTTTCACAAATAGGACACTTTATTGTCATTATTAAAAGTCTGACTTTTAAACAGATTCTTGGACTGGTGGTTCATATCCATCAGCTCGTTCAACTTTAGCGCCTGTCTCATCACCAGTAGCTTTTCCAGAACTACTACCTTCACCATGAAGCTCCATGAGTTTTCCCAATTCAAACTTGGGCTTCTTCAGCATTTTTACTTTTCTAACGAAGACATCATGGAGAGGATAAATAGATTGGCAAGCCTTTTCTATGTCTTTTCCAATGCTGTCTGGAATCAATTTATTGACTACTTCTTTCAAGTCATTTGTCTGCACCTCTCTGGTCATGATTTCCATCATCTTCTTCCGGATTTGGCGGACCTGTTGGTGCTGAGCATAAGAGGTCTTCCGTATCTGATTGTTGCGTTTTTTAGTAAAACCAACACAGAATAGACGAAGCAAATAACCATCGGTAGTCTTGACATCAACGTGAGCTTCGATCATAGTCTGCCATTTTTTAACCATGGAACACATTTTGTCACGGGTAAGGTCCATGCCATGAAAATTAGTCAGACAGTTTTTGCCCTGAACATCTTCAGTAATCAGCTTGAATTTTCTAAATGCAACTTCATCATTTTGCAGATCAGCAAGGCTCACTTCAAACACACGACCCTTGAGGCCATCGGAGGCAATTTTCGTTCCTTGAGTCCTGGTGACTAGTGTTTTCCCAATATTTCTTATATTGAACATAGCAGGTGCCTTCACATCATACCAATCTTTTTTAGAAAATGGATCAACCACTTTCTTCTTGGCTCCCTTTTTGCCGCCTTTCGTAAGGCGCTTGTTCTTGCCGACCGCCATGGTGCTGCTCAGGGAGCCAAAAGGTGTGTGGTTGTTTTATAAGGCTTGACATTTTGTATTTTTGTGTTTTTTGAATATTGATCTTTCATTTCTATGTTCAAGACTCCTTTGCATGTTTCCTATAGGACTGATCAAGTGGTGACAAATTTCTTCATTGTTCACTTGTCTAGGAAAGACTTAATATCCCCCTCATATATCAAGCTTCTTCTGGAAAGATAAGGTTATCGGTTGACGGGTTTTTTTTTTCTTCCAGCACTTTGAAAATGCCATGCAATTCTCTTCTGGCCTGTAAAGTTTCTGATGAGAAGTCTGCTGTCAGTCTGATGGGGTTTCCTTTATAGGTGCCTGAATACTTTTGCTAATTTTAAAATTCTTTCTTTCATTTTGACTGTAGACATCCTGAATATAATATGCCATGGTGAAGTCATTTTTGCTGTGTATTTGCCTGGGGATTGCTGAGCCTCCTGTATCTGGATGTCTAACTCCCTTGCTAGACTTGGGAAGTTTTTATCAATTATTTCCTTAAGTAGGTTTTCTAAACTTTTTGGTCTCCCTTCTGCCTCAGGAATACCAATAGTTTGTAAGTTTGATCACTTTATGTAGTCCCAGATGTCTTGAAGGCTTTGTTCATTCTTTTTTATTCTTTTTTCCTTATTTTTGTCTAACTGGATTGTTTCAAAAGACCTGCCTTCAAGTTCTGAGATTCTCCTTGGCCTAGTCTATTATTGAAGCTGTCAAATGCATTTTGTATTTTTTTAAATTAGTTTTTCAGTTCCAGAATTTGTTTTTTTCTAAAATATCTTCTTGGTAAATTTCTCATTCATACCCTGAATAGATTTTTCCAATTTCTTTGTATTGTTTTTCAGATTTCTCTTGTATCTGATTTGAGCTTCTTTAAAATCAATATTTTGAATTCTTTGTCTAGCATTTTTAGGAGTTTTTCTTTTTTTTTGAAACAGTCTCGCTCTGTCATCTGGCTGGAGCGTAGTGGCATCGTCATAGCTCACTGAAACTTCTGGGTTCAAGCAGTCCTTCTGTCTCAGCCTGTCAAGTAGCTGGGACTACGGACATGTGCCACCATGCCCAGCTAATTTTTCTCTTTTTGTAAAGACAGGGTCTCACTGTGTTGGTCAGGCTGATTTTGAACTCCTGGCATCAAGCGATCATCCTGCCTTGGCTTCCCAAAATGCTGGAATTATAGGTGTGAGCTCATAGTTTTGTACCAGGGTTAATTCCATAGTTTTAATAGATATACCATGATTATGTGAGATATTAACATTAGAGGAAGCTAAGTGAAGAATGTATGGGAACTCTGTACTATCTTTACGACTCTTCTCTAAATCCAAATTATTTCAAAATAAAAACTTACATAGTGTACATCTATAAAAATAGCAATTATTTTGAAGAATAAAAAAATGAATACTACCAAAGTCAAAATTGTGATTTGAGAGAGCCACATGAAGACTTCTAAGGTGTTGGCAGTTTGCTGGGAGATGATTACATGGGTGATCACTTAATACTTATTTGTTAAGCCATAGGTCTATTTCATGCACTTTTAAAAATGAGTGTTTTTCTTAGTTAAGATTAGAAAATAAAGTATATCATTTTCATTTAGTAAGATTGCAAATCACTTGGGGGAAACATTTGTTCCTAATGCTTGTATTCCTTAATTAACGTAGAATTTGCAAAGAGTATATTCTTTGGGGTGGAAATGAAGTTTCAGCTAAGAAATGTCGCTGCTCTCATTCATGGTTTTATATAATTTGTTTAGGTAGAAACAGTGAAGCACAATGACCCTTTTGCTCCTGGTGGAACAGTTGTTGTTGCAGCAAGTGATTCAGGTAAACAAATAATTTATCAGTTTTATTTAGCATTATACATTACATTTTAAAATTCTTTTTTCTTTGTCTCTAAACATTCATCCTATTGTTTATGGCTTTAAAATTATTCATAATTTGAGTCAATCTACTGGCTGGCCACAGTGGCTCACACCTGTAATTCTAGCAGTTTGGAAGGCCAAAGCAGGAAGTTTAAGACCTGTCTGGGCAACATTGTGAAACCGTGTCTCTACAAGAAATAAAAACATTAGCTAGATGTGGTGGTGCATGCCTGTAGTTTCAGCTAGGCTTGAGACAGGAGGATCACTTGAGCCCAGGGTCCAAGGTTGCAGTGAGCTATGATCACCCTAGTGCACTCCAGCAAGAGAGCAAGACCCCATCTCTTTTAAAAAAAAGAAAAATCATCTACCAATAATAGTAGCAACAAGCATTTCTGTATCACTTTCTACTTTTCTTATTCATTCATTGTCTCATTTATTGTTCATGTTAAAAATCTTACTAGAATATGTATTCTACCCAATATCAGTAAAACCAATAAAAATGTTTTGCTTTATAAAAGGCATTGTTGCTTTGCAGCTTCAGAGTCAGCATTGACTCTTACAGATCTGTGTCTAAGTTAAAATATATATGGCCTCCAATAGATAATGAAAATACAAATAGATTCTGTTACAGAGAAAAGCCGAATGTTATTCTAGTATCCAGTCTTCATGCTTTATTTATGATATCTAATTTTTCATTTATTCTTTTAATAACCTTTAAGTAATAGCTTCATTTTAAATGTAAGGAAACTGAGCACCAGAACATTAAGTAACTTGATGAAGATTGTACAGTTTACTAGATTTCAACCAGGTAAAACCAACCTTCATACCTAGGTCTGACAGAATCTAAAAGGTTTTCAACTTAAGTAACTCTGCTTCTTTTTCACTATTCATTTAAAAATATAACAGATAAACAGACCAGTTATTGTTTGGGAGAGCAGTAAATTAGAGGAACATGAACTCAAACATGTAAATACTTTAATGTCATGCTGAAAATAGGTTGCTTTCGTTTTCCAGATGAATATGGAGTGAGTTGTTACAAATTTGCTAATTGGGACAAATTAAAGATTATGAGCATAGAAAATGATTAATAGAAATGCCTTTACAAATAGGATTTCTTATATTGAACAAACTGTAATAAGATGAGATTTGGCAGAGTGCATTGTTTTCAAGTTGGAAATGAACTCGCAACATGAGTAGCAAGAGTGTGGAATGTTAAAAGGACAATATTTAACATAGTTCTGGATATTGATTTAAACAGAAACTTAGAATGAGAGCAAAATGAGACTTCTAAAAGGCTTGTATTAAAAAAACAATAAAATAAAAAATAAAAGGTTTGTATTAACCGTGGTTAAATTATATCTTAAAATACATGTTTTTTTAGACCCTTATTACTAAGCTGGTGAATGAATATATTGCTAGTGATATTATATGATTAGAAAGATATTATATGATTTTCATAAAATCAAAGGTTAACACATTTATAATTAACTTGATTGCCCACACTATGGAAATGGTAAGTGCCATAAAGTTAATTAAAGCTGCAAAGATTTAAAGAAAGGGGAGATCACATTAAGAGCAAAGCATGAATGATTTCAAAGGAGAACATAGCTTTTGTGGTATGCCTTGAACGCATAAGCTAGAATTTTAGAAAGTAGATACTGAGAGAGAGTATATATAAAACAAAGAGAGCAACATGAACATAGAATGGAGGTAGGACATATACAGCATGTTCAAGAAAAAACAGACGTTTTCCCAAAAGCTTTTTTATAGGTGGAGGAATAATCAGGTTAAGGCTGAAGTCGTAGACTACAGTTTTACTGTAAATGGTTTCTCATGGCGTCTCTTCTGTTGGTCTTCTCTTTAAATTCCAGCTCCTGGTTATTTCCTGTAAAGTGGTAGAATAAATGACTATAGTAGCCTAGGAAGGGCTAAGAATTATTATTGTTAATCATGATAATGATAGCTACCATTTAGTGAGCACTTGCAGAGTTCCAACACTCAATGTACCAACCATTTTCCTGGTGTCAGTTAATTCTTACAACTACATGAGATAATTGGTATTATACTTATTTTACATAGGAGGAAAATCAGGGCATGGTGAGATGAAGCCATTGTCACAAGATTAAAGGAGCAATAGTAAATGGACCCAATTCAAACGAAGTCTCTGGTTTTCTACGTGCCTCTTTGGTCATTCTTTCTCAATCTCCTTTGCTGATATTTCTTCTTTTCCCCAACCACGTAATGTTGTGTTATTCCAAGTCGTAGTCCCTAGACCTCTTTTCTTCTATATCTGTATTCTTTTGGGTAACTCATCTAGTTTCACTGCTTCAAATACTATCCATATGCTAATTTTTATCTCTGGTCACATCTTTCTTGAACTCCAGACTTATGTATCCTACTACTTACTTGATATCTCCACTTGAATATCTGATAGATATATCTAACACAGTATACCTAAGACCAAACACCTAACCTTCCTTCCCAAACCTGCTCCTCTTGGAGCCTTCCTCATTTTAATTCATGGCAACTTCATCTTTTTTTTTTTTTTTTTTAAGAGACAGGGTCTCACTCTGTTGCCCAGGCTGGAGTGCAGGGGTGCAACCACAGCTCGCTGCAATCTCAAACTCCTGGGCTCAAGCAATCTTTTTGCCTCAGCCTCCCAAGTAACTAGGATTACAGGCAAATGCCACCACATCAGCTAATTTTTTTTCTTTCTTTATTTCTTTTTCAATAGAGATGGGGTCTCGCTATGTTGCCCAAGCTGGTCTCAACCACCTGGCCTCAAGCGATCCTCCTACCTCAGCCTCCTAAAGTGCTGGAATTAAAGACATGAGCCACCTCATGTGACCTCAACTTCATCTTTAATGTTGCCTGGACCTACAATTCTAGACCCTTAGAATCATCCTTGGTTCTTCTTTTTCTTATTCTATCTCTAATCTGTCAAGAAATCTTACTGACTCTACCTTTAGATTATATTCAGTAAAAGCCTTACAGTGACCTATACCTTTCCAACAACATCTCTTAGCATTATTTCCTTTACTCACTCTTCTGCAGCCACACTGACATCCTTGATGTTGCTCAGACAACAGTCTGGTGTTCCTTTGTGCTGTATGTTCCCTCCTCCTGGGATGATCCTTCTCCGTATAACCACATCTCTATTACCTCTAAGAAATTTAAGTTCAGATGTCACCTCCTCAATGAAGCTAATTCTGGCCACCCTAGCTAACATTTACATATAACACTACCCCACCTTGGCATTTCCACGTTACCATTCTCTATTCTTTCTTCTTTCATAATGACTTACTACTTTTGAGCATACTATATAAATTACTTTTCTTTTTCTTTCTTTTTCTTTTTCTTTTTTTTGTTTGAGACAGTCTCACTCTGTTGCCCAGGCTAGAGTGCCGTGGCGTCAGCTTAGCTCACAGCAACCTTAAACTCCTGGGCTCAGTGATACTTCTGCCTCAGCCTCCAGAGTACCTGGGACTACAGACATGTACCACCATACCCCATGCCCGGCTAATTTTTTCTGTTTTTGGTAGAGAGGCGGTCTCACTCTTACTTAGGCTGGTTTCAAACTCCTGAGCTCAAACGATCCACCCGCCTCGGCCTCCCAGAGTGCTAGGATTACAGGTGTGAGGCACTGCGCCCGGCCTTATTTTTGTTTTATCTGTCTCCTTCTCCTACTAGAACTTAAGGACCATAAGGAACCAGGATGTTTATTTTCACTGATACATCCCAAGGTCCTGAAAATATGCCTGGGTGCTAATATTATTGAATAAATGAGTCAGCTACTCTCCTCATAGAGCATATAAAGGAAGCCCAATGAATGAGAATCTGTCTTGAGGGGAAGGTGGGGAGTTGGTGGATATTATTTATTTTGTTCTGATAAGTACAGTTTTCTAAATTGTGGTAAAATATACACAACAAAGTTTAGCATTTTAACTATTTTTAAATGTACAATTCAATGACATTAAGTACATTCACCTTGTTGTGCAACTATCATCACCATCTATCTCCAGAACTTTTGTCATATTTCAGAACTGAAATTCTGTACCCATTAAACAATAACTCTCCATCCTCTCTCTCACCAAACCCTAGCAACCATCATTCTGCTTTTTTCTCTATGATTTTGATAACTCAAGGTACTTCATATAAGTAGAATCATAAAGTCTTTGTCTTTTTGTGACTGGCTTATTTCACATACCATAATCTCCTCAAGGTTCATCTGTGTTGTAGTATGTATCAGTTTCCTGCCTTTTTAAGGCTTAATAATGGTGTATACATACCTACCACATTTTGTTTTTCTATTCATTTATTAATGAACACTTGGGTTGCTTCCATATTTTGTCCATGTGAATAATGCTGTGAACATGAGTGTACAGATAATGTGTTTGAGTCATTGTTTTCAGTTATTTTGGGTAAAATTCCAGAGGTAGAATTGTTGGATCATATGGTAATTCTATTTTTAATTTTTTTAGAAACTGGCATACTGTTTTCCATAGCAGCTGTACCATTTTATATTCCAACCAACAGTGCATAAGGGTTTCAGTTTCTCCACATCTCTGTCAAGACTTACTACTATCTCTTTTATTATAATAGCCATCCTAATGGGTGTAAAATGTTATCTTATTTATTTGATTTGCCTTTCCCTAACAAGTAAGTGGTGATGTAGAGCATTTTTTCATATGCTTACTGGCCACTTGTATATCTTCTGTGGAGAAATGTCTATTCAAGTCCTTTGCCCGTTTCTAAATCAGTTTTGTGTTTCTTGTTGAATTGTAGGAATTCTTTATGTATTCCAGATATTAACCCATATCACATATATAATTTGCTTTTATTTTCTTCCATTCCACTGGTTGCCTTTTCATTCTGTTAATACTGTCCATTTTAATTTTGATGTAGCCTATTTTATCTATTTTTTCTTTTGTTTCCTATGTTTTTAGTGTTATAACCAAGAAAGTATTGTTAAATCCAATGTCATAAAGCATTTTTTTCTATTTTCTTCTATAAATAAGAGTTTTATAGTTTTAGCTCTTATGTTTAGGTTTTTAATCCATTCTGAGTTAATTTCTATATATAGTATAAGATATGGGTCCAACTTTATTCTTTTACATGTGGATATCCAATTTTCTCATCACTATTTGTTATAAAGACTATCTTTTCCCCAATGTGTGTTTTTGACACCTTTGGTGAATACCATTTGACCATATATGTGAGTGTTTAAAATGATCTACATATTCAATGTAATTCCTATCAAAATCCCAATGACATCTTTTTACAGAAATAGAAAAATTCATCCTAAAATTCATATGGAATCTCAAGGAACCCTAAATAGCCCAAACAATCTTTAAAAAGAATAACAAAGTTGGAGGTCTTAAGCTTCCTGATTTCAAATCTTGTAATAATGCTACTAGAGTAAGCAAAAAATTGAACCTGGGCTGGGCGTGGTACCTCACGCCTGTAATCCTAGCACTCTGGAAGGCCGAGGCGGCCGGATTGCTCAAGGGTCAGCAGTTCGAAACCAGCCTGAGCAAGAGCGAGACCCCGTCTCTACTATAAATAGAAAGAAATTAATTGGCCAACTAATATATATATATATATATATATATAGAAAAATTAGCCAGGCATGGTGGAGGCTGATGCCACGGCATTCATGGTAGCCTGGGCAACAAAACGAGACTCTGTCTCAAAAAAAAAAAAAAAAAAAAAATTGAACCTGAATCTTTATGTTCTAGGCTTACTTTTAAAATTCTTAAGCAATTTCTTTCTTTTCTTTTATAGCATAAATGGG
This sequence comes from Microcebus murinus, assembly GCF_040939455.1. NCBI lineage: Eukaryota > Metazoa > Chordata > Mammalia > Primates > Cheirogaleidae > Microcebus > Microcebus murinus. The sequence goes on along the minus strand of NC_134105.1, from coordinate 39,003,320 downwards.
ATTTTAGGTTTGTTTATTTTTCTGATTGGAATTAATAAATAAATATTCTAACTTATATAGCTCCTGTTGCCATGTGAACCTTTAATGAATGGCCCTGTTTCTTTTCAAATGTAAATGTTCATTCAGATTCTCAGAAACCCAGTGATGTAATTAAAAATCCAGAATCTAGATATCTTTGAATTTTGGGGGTTTCTTTAAAGTGAGTTTGTAAACGTCAGGCGTTGGCATGGCCATGGGTATTCTGGCCATAACTAAAATGACTTGTGAGTTTTGTGTATGTGAATATATATGTGTATGTACATATATAAAAATAAAGAATAAAGTGGATTTAAAAAACCATATCAACCCCCTTGAATCTGGATATTTTAATATCTGCTGTGTATCAGTATTCTGTTTACTCATTGATGAATTATCTGAGTAGATTATAAGGACATTAGAAATATACTGTGTTTCCCCAAAAATAGGACAGGGTCTTATATTTATTTTTCCTCAAGAAAACAGCCTAGGGCTTATTTTCAGGGAATGTGTTATGTTTTTAAAGTATGGTACAACAATCTACATTTATTCAAATACAGTTAAGTCATCTTCTTCTGGAACATCATCATAACTCTCCAAACCCCGAATTCCATCCTGAATTTCTTGCGACTCTATTTCCTTTAGAACCATTGGCCCCAGTCTCTCATGTCCAGCAATAGAGCTCTCACAGGACAGATGAGAAGGGCTGCTTGTCTTCTTTACGGCTCCACTAGACGAAATGCATGGGTTATGCAGATATGCTGCATAGCCACGCCCATCACTAGGTCTTACTTTCAAGGTAGGGCTTATATTGTGCAAATGCTTATTAGAAATCCTGCTAGGGCTTATTTTATAGGTAGATCTTATTTTCGGGGAAACATGGTAGTTGTCAGTATACAAGTCCTTGGTTAAGTTAATTGCTAAGTATTTTATTCTTTTTGATGCTGTTGTACATGGAATTGTTTTCTTAATTTCTTTTTCAGATTGTTCACTGTTAGTATTTAGAAATACAACCGATTTTTGTATGTCAATTTTGTATCTTGCTACTTTGGTAAATTCAAATATTAGTTTCAATTTTTTTGTGTGTGTGGAATCTTTAGGGTTTTCTACATATAAGACCATGCTTTTATTTCTTTTTCTTGCCTAATTACCCTGGCTAGGATTTCTAGTACTATAGTGAATAGAAATGTTAAAAGCAGGCATCCTTGTTATGTTACTTATTTTAGAGAAAATATTTTTAGTCTCTCAACATTGAATATGACATTAATGTTGGCTTTTCATATATGGCTTTTCTTATGCTGAGTTTCCTTCTATTCCTTGTTTGTTGAGTGTTTTTACCGAAAAAGGATTTTGAATTTTGTCAAATGCTTTTGCTGCATTAATTCAGGTGATTGTGTGTATGTGCGTTTCTGTCATTCTGTTAATATGTTACATTAAATGATTTTTATTGAACCATCTTTACATTCAGTAATAAAGCCCACTTGATTGTGGTGTATAATCCTTTTAATGTGCTATTCAATTATGTTGCTAGTATTCTGTTGATTTTTGTGTCTATTCATATGGAATATTGATCTGTACTGTTCTGGTAGTGTCTTCATCTGGCTTTCATATCAGAGTAATGTGGGCCTTATAGAATGAGTTTAGAATTATTCCCTCCTCTTATATAATTTTTTGGGAGAATTTGAAGGAGTCGATCTTAATTCTTCTTTAAATGTTTGGTAGAATTCACCACTGAAGCCATCTAATCTTGGGCTTTTCTTTGTTGGTAGGTTTTTGATTATGGATCTAACGTCTTTGCTATTATAGATCTATTCAGATTTTCTATGTCTACATGGTTCAGTCTCTATAGACTTTGCTTCTAGGAATTTGTCCCTTAAATCTAGACTATTAAATTTGTTGATATACAGTGTTCATAGCGTTCTTAACAATCCTTTTTATTAATATATTTGTGTAATAGTAGTAATATCCCCTTTCATTTCTGATTTTAGTTATTTGGGTCTTCTTTCTTTTTTTCTTAGTCTAGCAAAGAAATATCAATTTTGTTGATCTTTTCAAAGAACCAACTCTTGGTTCTGTTGATTTTCTGTATTTTTCTATTCTCTGTATTGTTTGTCTCTGTTCCAATCTTTATTATTTCCTTCCTTCTGCCACCTTTGAGTTTAGGTTGCTCTTATTTCTAGATCCTAAAGCTGTGAGCTCTTTCTTCTTTTTTAATGTAAGTATTTATAGTTAGAAGTTTATCTCTTAGCACGGCTTTTGCTGTGTCCCATAAAATTTGGTATTCTGTGTTTTTATTTTCATTTGTTTCAAGATATTTTCTGATTTTCTTTGTGATTTCTTATTGGTTGTGACCCATTGGTTGTATAAGAGTTTGTTGTTTAATTTCCACGTATTTGTGGCTCTTCCAGTTTTGCTTCTGGTATTGATTTCTAGTTTCATTCTATTGTGACTAGAAAAGATACTTTTATAATTTCAATTTTCTTAAAAAACTTTTTTTAATCACCACTATGCTAATGAGGAATTTTCTTAAATTTATGACTCTTGGGATGACAAGGGGTCCAGTCATCATCTGTGGCGTATATATCTTGCTCTGTTAACCTATATTTTGGTCTATAATCCAGTCTTACTCCCTATCCCCCAATAAATTTCACCTCGTACTTGCCTTTAAAAAACAGAAAAATCTAGTCACCGTGCTCTATAAAAAAAAATAAAAAAAAATTAAAAAAAAAAAAAAACAGAAAAAGACTTGTTTTATGGCCTAAAGTATGTTCTATCCTGGAGAATGTTTTATGTGCATTTGAGAAAATGTGTATTCTGCTATCATATTATTGGAATGTTCTGTATATGTCTATTAGGCCCAATCGTTCTAAAGCAGCGGTCCACAACCTTTATGGCACCAGGTACCGGTTTCATGGAAGACAATTTTTCTATGGATAGGGGAAGGGGGGAGCAAGTGGAACTCAGGTGTTGATGCGAGTGACGGGGAGCGGCTATAAATTGTAAATACAGATGAAGCTTCACTTGCTCCCCCACCACTCACCTCCTGTTGTGTGGACCCCTAATTCAAGGGAAAATAATTTTTCCATGGGAAGGTCAGAGGGTGGAGCTCTGCAGACTGATCTGCAGACAGTAGGTTGGGGACTACAAGCTCTAAAGTAGTGTTCAGGTCCTCTATTTCCTTTTGATCTTCAGTCTATTGTTCTTTTCATAATTAAAAGTGGGATGGTGAAGTCTTTGACTGTTACTGTTGTACAGCTGTTTCTCCCGTCAATCCTGTCAATGTTTGCTTTATATATTTAGGAAACATTTGGTGTATGTTTGCAGATATATATTCATCTGAGTAAATTGACCCTTTTGTCATTATATAATGTCCTTCTTTGTCTCTTGTAACATTTGTAGACTTACAGTCTATTTTATCTGATGTTAGTATAGACTCCCTGTTCTCTTTTTTTTTTTTTGAGACAGAGTCTCACTTTGTTGCCCAGGCTAGAGTGAGTGCCATGGCATCAGCCCAGCTCACAGCAACCTCAATCTCCTGGGCTCAGGGGATCCTCCTGCCTCGGCCTCCCGAGTAGCTGGGACTACAGACATGTGCCACCATGCCCGGCTAATTTTCTATATATATTAGTTGGCCAATTAATTCCTTTCTATTTATAGTAGAGACGGGGTCTCGCTCTTGCTCAGGCTGGTTTCGAACTCCTGACCTTGAGCAATGCGCCCCCCTTGGCCTCCCAGAGGGCTAGGATTACAGGCGTGAGCCACCGCGCCGGGCCGCTGCTCTCTTTTGATTACCATCTGCATGGACTATCTTTTTCCATCCTTTCTCTTCCTGTCTTCCTTTGTGTTTAGTTGATATTTGGTAGTGGCATGTTTGATTCCCTTCTCACTTCCTTTTGCTCTTTCCTCTGTGGTTTCCATGGAGATTACATAAAATATCTTAAAGTTATAACAATCTATTTTAAACTGATAAAACAATTTTAGTTGCATAAAATAAACTGCTCATTTACAGCTTCACTCTCCATTTTATATTATTGAAAGTCACAGATTACATCTTTATATATTGTGTGCTCATTAACATAGATTTATAATTAATTTTTATGGTTTTGTCTTTTAAAAAAATTTTTTTTAAAGATAGGGTCTCACTCTTTCACCCAGGCTGGAGTGCAGTGGCACAGTCATAGCTCACTGCAGCCTCTAACTCCTGGGCCCAAGAAACCTCTCACCTCAGCCTCCTAAATAGCTGGGACTACAGGCACAAGCCACCAGACCTTTCTAATTTTTTAAATTTTTTATAGAGATGGGGTCTTGCTATTGTTACCCAGGCTGTTGCTCAGGCTGTTCTCGAACTCCTGGCCTCATGTGATCTTCCTGTCTCAAACTCCAAAATTGCTGTAATTACAGGCATGAGCCACCATGCCTAGTCTTTTTTTTAATCTTTTGAATCTTGTAGTAACACTTAACTTAAAACACAAATATATTATATAGCTATACAAAAATAATTTATTTATGTTCTTATTCTATAAGCTTTTTCTATTTTAAATGTTTTCTCTTTTTTTCTTTTTTAAACTTCTTTCTTAAAAACTAAGACATAAATATATACATTAGTCTAGGTCTACACAGGGTCAGCATCATCAATATCACTGTCTTTCACCTCCATATCTTCTCCCACTAGATCTTTAGGATCAGTAACACACATGGGGCTGTCATCTCCTATGATAACAATGCCTTCTTCTGGAATACCTCCTAAAGAACCTGCCTGACCCCATTTTATAATTAACTTTTTTTTTTTGGAGACAGTCTCACTCTGTTGCCCCAGCTAGAGTTCAGTAGTGTCATCATAGCTCACAGCAACCTCAAACTCCTGGGCTCAGGCGATCTTCCTCCCTCACCATTCCAAGTAGCTGAGACTACCACACCCAGCTAATTTTTCTATTTTTTGTAGAGACAGGGTCTGGCTCTTGCTCAGGCTGGTCTTGAACTCCTGAGGTCAAGCAATCCTCCCACCTTGGCCTCCCAGAGTACTAGGATTACAGGATGAGCCAGCCTGCCTACCCTGACTTTTTTTTAATAAGTAGAAAGAGTATACTCTAAAAATTTTTATCTAAAATAACAACTAAAAGTATAGTACATATATAAACCAGTAACACAGTCATTTGTTATTATCAAATACAGGTTAAGTATCCTTAAATCCCAAATCCAAAAATCTTAAATTTGTAATGCTCCAAAATCCAAAAGATTTTGTGCACTGACATGATACACCAAGAAGATGTTCATTGGAGCATTTCAGATTTTAGATTTTCAGATATGGTAGGCCAAACTGGTAAGCACATATAATGCAAATATTTCGAAATCTGCAAAAATCTGAAATCCAAAAGAGTTCTAGTCCCAAGCATTTCAAATAAGGGATACTCAACATGTATTATGTATTGTACATAATTGTATGTTATACTTTTATATGACTGACAATGCAGTAGGTTTGTTGACAGTAGCATTACCATAGACGTGTGAGTAATGCATTGCACAGCAGACATTATGATGGCTATGAGTCACTAGGTGATAGGAATTTTTCAGCTCCATTATAATCTTACGGCACCACCATCTTACAACGTGTCTGTCATTGATCAAAACATTGTTATGTAATGCATGACTATATATGTATATAGCGTGTGTGTATTTCCCTCTCTCCTCTGCCCCCTTTCCATTTGCAATGAAAAGAAAGTGAAACCTTTTTTGTAAAGTCTTTCTCTCTCCCATATAAACCTATGTATTGGTGCTTCTTTACTCTCTTTGAACTTTAAACTTACTGTATAGCAATTTTGTACATGTAGTGTAATCCTGTGTTCCTTGAAGGTAGGCATTGTGTCTTATTCCTCTCTAATAAATCTGTAGTACTTAGACTTGAACATAATAGACCTTAGTAAATGTGGATGGATGGGTGGGTTGGTGAGTGAGTGAGTGAATGAATGAATGGATTGAAGGCCAGGTTGGGAAAATGGATCCTTCATTGATGACTAACATCTATACCTTAAATTATTTGTGGGTAGCTCTTGAAGGTTTTTTATGAAACTGAGCTTGATTATCTTATAACAGAATGAATCGTGGAGGAAAAAAAAGATTTCTTCCTCCTCCCAGGATTCTCTGGTAGATAGCTATTCTTTGGGGAATTTTTATTTGTGAGCCCTAAAACTGGTTTCCCTTATTCCATGTTGTTGCTGGTTGTACTAAGAAATGTTATGATACCTGTTTGGAATATCCTTAATAGATGGTTTGCGTCACCTTTTTCTTTTACTATTTTCAAGAAATATGAGCATCTCCTATATGCCAGACCTTGTGTTAGGCCCTGAGGATACTGCAGTAAACAAATCAAAGTTCCTGTCTTCATAGAGCTTATATGGGAAGATAGGCATTAAAGAAATATATGTCAAGTACTGGTGAGTGCTATGATTAAATTAGGGTAAGAGTATAAAAAGTAATATATCTAAAATATGGCTTTATCATTCACACCTTCATGAAAAAGCTTATCAGCATAGCATGATAAATGTATAAGAAAAAATAACAGGAAAAAAGTCTATTAAAGAAGTATGCTAAAGGCCAGGCACGGTGGCTCACGCCTGTAATCCTAGCACTTTGCGAGGCTGAGGCAGGCAGATTGCTTGACGTCAGGAGTTTGAAACCAGCCTGAGCAAGAGTGAGACCCTGTCTCTACTATAAATAGAAAGAAATTAATTGGCCAACTAATATATATAGAACAAATTAGCCAGGCATGGTGGCGCATGCCTGTAGTTCCAGCTACTTGGGAGGCTGAGGCAGCAGGATTGCTTGAGCCCAGGAGTTTGAGGTTGCTGTGAGCTAGGCTGATACCACAGCACTCACTCTAGCCTGGGCAACAAAGTGAGACTCCTGTCTCAAAAAAAAAAAAAAAAAGAAGAAGAATGCTAAAATATTATAAGGGTTATTTCTGATAATGAGGTTTATGGATGATTTTTTTAGTATGTTTTTATGTATTTTTCCAAAGTGTTCATTACCTTTCTTCTTGGGGAGGATGGCGTGCTAATGAGGTCATGTTTGCATTTAAAGCCTGGTTCTGCTGGCTTATAGCAGAAGGAAGAAAGCCACCTGCCTGGTTTCTCCTAAAGTATTTCTGGGACTCCTCCTACCAGGTATCTCACATGTGTTCTGAGCAAGTTCAACTCAGTGAGTCCTTCCAGCTTGTAGACAGGCATCTGCTTCCGGGTTTGTTTTTTTTTTCTTGTTTTCTTTTTTCTGGTGGTTGCCAGCAATCCTTGGTATTCTTTGTGATAGCATAACCCCAGTTCTGCTCCCACACCCTGTTTTTCACATGACCTTCTTCTTTGTATGTGTCCTCTCATTGGTATCTTCCAGTGACATCAGTCACTGGATTTAGGGCTCATCCTAAATTCAGGATGATTTCATCTTGAGATCCTTAATTATATCTGCAAAGACCTTATTTTCAAATAAGGCCACAGTTGAGTTTCCACTATGTAGGGAGGAGTCAAAGGTCCCAGGTATAGGACTCAGCATTCTTCTGTTTGAAGGGCTGGTGTTTATGGAAGGCTTTCTGTATACCAAGTACTGTTATTAACTCATTTAATCCCCACAGTAACCCAGTGTAGGTTACAGCTGGGGAAACTGAGGCAGCAGGCTGTTCAGTAACATGCCCCAGGTACACAGTTAGTGAATTCAAGTGCTGGTGGGGACCTGAAGCCAGGCTGGCTGATTCTGGCCAGCCAGTTTTTTATTTGTTTGTTTTTTTAAGAGACGAGGTCTCGCTGTGTTGCCCAGACTGGTCTCCAACTCCTGGCCAAGCGACCCTCCTGCCTTGGTCACCCCAGTAGCTGAGATTATAGGCATGTGCTGCCACACTGGGGGAGTCCCTGTTCCCAATGTGATGCTGTACTGTCCGGGATAGAAACCTGATTCAGACTAGCTAAGGAGGACCCTTAGCTAGTTTGTCAAAAGACCCTCAGACAGCCTCATCAAATTGAAGGATGGGCCTTGAGAAAGTCTGGGGATGAACAGAGCCAAGGTGCCTGTGTTCCCACCTCTCTCTGCCAGCAAGCTTCACCTCTCCCTGCTTCTTATCAACCATGATCTTTATCTTTTTTTTTCTTTTTATTTTTCTTCATCCTAATTTGTCCTATCAACCATGATCTTTATCTCAGAAAGTTCTTCCCAAAGTCTTATCATTCATCTAACAATATAATACATTTCCCCAGTGTTTGGACCAGTACTAAAGAGGTTAATGATGAGGAAAGCATAGAAAAACTCTGTAGTAAGCTACATGTTTTTCATATGGAAACGTCATTTTTTAATTAATTTCTTTCACAGTATACACTTCACAACATTTCAGTCAAACCTGACCTACCTCAATGTTGTTGCACACGTGTTGTAACTTCTTATAAAGACTACGCAACAAGGGCAGAGAAAAGGCATGAAGTACATTTTTCATCCCCTCTGGTGAAATGAGTCCAACTCTTTTCTCTTGTCACCAATCAGTAGAGCTTTTGTACCCTGCTCAGGCTATACCTCAGCTGCTATAGCATCAGGAATAACAGGACGAGGAAGAGAAAGAAGGGAAAGCCTGAAACAGTACCCATGATGACGCTGAGCCCTAGGCTGGGCACTCAGCAGATATGTATTAATGAAAAAGGATCTCCTGTAACTCTGGACTTTTCAGCATCCTCTACAGGATCATAGTTGCTCGTATCTCCCTAAAGGACTGATTTTTCTATGCTTCTACCCACTACTTTCACCCATTTCTATCCCATCACTGTCTTGGTGACAAAGCAAACAAAAATAATACATCTTCCTTGCTCCTCTCATTTTAGTAATTTACCTATTACGTTACACATTTAAATGGGTGAGTGGGCAGACTTTTTGTTCTAGGAATGGCTTGATGTAAAGATGAAGAGTTGAGGAAGATCAGGGAGAATTCTTCAGTGTCTTGCCCTCTCTTTTACAATTCTCTTTCTTTCTTTTTTTTTGAGACAGTCTTGCTCTGTTGCCCGGGCTAGAGTGCTATGGTGTCAGCGTAGCTCACAGCAACCTCAAACTCCTGGGCTCAAGCAATCCTCCTGCCTCAGCCTCCCAAGTAGATGGGACTACATTTTTCTATTTTTAGTTGTCCAGCTAATTTCTTTCTGTTTTTAGTAGAGATGGGGGGGTCTCCCTCTTACTGAGGCTGGTCTTGAACTCCTGACGTCAAGCAATCCTCCCACCTTGGCCTCCCAGAGTACTAGGATTACAGGCGTGAGTCACCACACCCAATCGCAATTCTCTTTCGTCTCCTTCCTTTCCAACTCATCCCTTTGTTTCTTTCTACCTTCCTATATTGGGCAGCAGTTCCTATAAACATTCTTTGACATTATTGGTAGCCCTATGCCTGAATAGGTGAAGCCTATCTCAGAGTAGATAATTTCATTCCAACTGAAAATGTTAGTCTACTTGGTACATGCACCATGATGGAAAAGATAACTTCTCATGCCTGTGGGAGCATTGGTTAAGTAATGCGTTTTCAGTTACTATTCTTTCTGCCTGGTAGTCTGGTGTCTCTACCACATATCCATTTATTTGGCAAAACCCATTCCTTATTCAAAAGACTTTGCTAAAGCTCAAATGTCATGGCTTCTTTGCTGTTTTTTCTGATCATCCCAAAGCTTAGTGACTCCCACTGTAGGTTTTTCATAACCTCTCTAATAGCTCATATAAAATTGTTTTATTATTGTTTACATATCTTTCACTAGACTGTGAACTTTTCAAGGCTTGGAACTCTATCTTCTTATTTTCGTGGATTTGGTATATTGTCAATAAATGTTTGTTGACTGTTCATTTTTCTTTCGGTAGGCCTTATTCCCTGTTTTCAGGACCTTACTGCCAAAAAGGGTAATTATCAGCCGGGCACGGTGGCTCATGCCTGTAATCCTAGCACCCTAGGAGGCTGAGGTGGGAGGATTGCTTGAGCCCAGGAGTTCAAGACCAGCCTGAGCGAGAGCAAGACCCCGTCTTTATAAAAATTAGCTAGGGGCCGGGCGCGGTGGCTCACGCCTATAATCATAGCACTCTGGGAGGCCAAGGCAGGCAGATCACTCGAGGTCAAGAGTTCGAAACCAGCCTGAGTGAGATCCCATCTCTACCAAAAATAGAAAGAAATTAATTGACCAACTGAAAATATATATACAAAAAATTAGCCGGGCATGGTGGCGCATGCCTGTAGTCCCAGCTATTCGGGAGACTGAGGCAGAAGGATTGCTTGAGCCCAGGAGTTTGAGGTTGCTGTGAGCTAGGCTGACACCACGGAACTCATTCTAGCCTAGGCAACAAAGTGAGACTCTGTCTCAAAAAAAAAAAAAAATTAGCCAGGTGTGGTGGTGCATGCCTGTAGTCCCAGCTTTTCAGGAGGCTGAGACAGGAGGATCCCTTGAGCCCAGGAGTTGGAGGTTGCAGTGAGCAGTTAAGATACACTGCAGTCTAGCCCAGGCAACAGAGCAAGACTCAGTTCTCAAAAAAAAGGGGGGGGGGGGATTATCAACCACAGATAACCATGGTACAAATTAGAATGCAGTTAGTGCCACAGAGAAGGAAAAAAAATCACTTTTTGCTGTGGGAATTAACGATACTTAGATTACTCCATGATTTGTGGATGAGGTAGCATTTGAAATGGGCCTGAAAAATGAATGTGAATGCGTGTGATGCATCGTCTAGGGGATGGACACGCTTGAAGCTCTGACTCGGGTGAGGCAAGGGCAGTATACATAACCTAAACATGTGTACCCCTGTAATATGCTGAAATAAAAAAAAAAAGAAAAATGAATGTGAAATTTGGCATTAATGCTATTAGCTTTTTGTACTTCTTGATGTCTTCATTACCAATAACTTAACTTGATAGGAGCTATATTATTTGACATATATTCCAGAGCCTTAAACACTTTACCTAGAGTTAGTTCACCTGTTTTTTTATTTTGAATCATTCATCAGCTGATTTACATAAAGGAATACATTTTGTGGGATTATCATTGTGCACTGTCTTTGTGAATGTCAGTCATAAATTTAGGAATTAATATTTGAGATTAGATATTTTCCATCTGTCTAAATATTACTAAACAAAAGATGACATGAAATTCAGTCTCTTTCTGCCCTCTTGCATTGCTTTTCTTTATTCATTTTAGCCACAGACCCCTTTGCTTCTGTTTTTGGAAATGAATCGTTTGGAGATGGATTTGCTGACTTCAGCACATTGTCACAGGTAATCTGCAGTAATTAATGGGAAGGGAAAATATACTTTGTTTCCACCAAAGGAGCAGTCTTCCTTTCAGTTGTATAACCCTCTCACAAAGGTGCAACTTGATTTCAGGAAGTCACAGGAAATGTTGATTTCAGATAGAAATGAAAGATAAGATATAAAGTAGGCTGGGCAGGGGCAGTGGCTCATGCCTGTAATCCTACCACTTTGGGAGAATGAGTCAGGAGGATCCTTGGAGCCCGGCCCTCAGCAATAGTGAGATCTTGGCTCTACAAAAAATTTTAAAATTAGCTGGGCATGGTGGTACACACCTGTAGTCCCAGCTACTTGGGAGGCTGAAGCTGGAGGATTGCTTGAGTCTAGGAGTTGAGCTATGATGATGCCACTGCATTCTAACCTGGGCAATAGACCAAGACTCTGGCTTAAAAAAAAATTTTTAGTTTAAGTATACATATTACTATATATAAATAGACTATGTTGATAGTACAGGTAATTATAAGTTTCTGTTGACAGGTTTACTCAAAAACTTCATATTTAGAATTTTCTGTCTTTTAAACATGTTGCTGCCACTTGAACTACATTTTTCCCATTGACTGTCTCTGTCAATAGCTGTAAGATCTGGGAATTCATTCCATCCTGTCTGTATTGGTTACTTGATTTTAGGTCCTGAGGTTGTTAGTGTCAGTATTAAGCTAATTAATACACAAAGCCCAACATTCAATGTCCGCTACTTACTTTTCAGTGTAGCTTTAGTATTGATTCAGGCCAAAAGAGAAGGATTAGAGTGTATGTCAAATTGTCTATACCATTGCTTCTCAACTGGTCGTTATTTTACCCCCCCAAGGAATGTTTGGCAATGTCTGAGACATTTTTGGCTGGCACAGATAGATGGGGATAGAGGCCAGGGATGCTATTAAACATCCTACAATCTACTGTCTGGCCCCCCACAATATACAATTATGTCCAGCCTGATATATCAGTATTATCACTATTGAGAAACACTGGCCTAAATAGATATACAGTTGTCAAGTCTGATTCATTTTAGAAAAGTGAATTTTTCATTACTCCACATATGCAAAAAGCAGGGTCTTTAGACACACATTAAGACTTATCATTCCATGGGATCAGTTTGCTTCAAAAAGTTGACTTTTGACTTTCAAGTTGTCTTTATAGTTTATCAAGAAGCCATTTTCTTTGCATTAGTATTAAATCTTTCTTATATTTAAGTGCATTGGGAAGTGTAGAATCAGTTTTTTTCTTTGATTATCATTTGGATCAGATACTAATTTGAAGAAAGTCATACAATCCTTTTAAAATGGGGCTCAGTACTTCTTATGGCATAATGTTTAGGAAAAAAACTAAAAACAATATGGTGCCCAGGTGGTGTTGTATTGAATATTGCCTAAAACTTGACAAACCTTTAATCTTGAATTGGCTTGGTTTGGTTTGATCTGTTGCTCTTAATAAGTAGTGATGTTAGAGTCACCACTACTCCTATAGAACAATTTTTTTTAAATTTCTCACATTTGGCCCTGAATGCAAAGGTTAAAATGTCAATGGTCTCAGAATTGAAATAAAGCTGCATAATACTTAAATAATTCTTCTAAGTGCTACATGACCATGCACACACTCTGCTTTGCTTAAAAAAAAATACATATATATATACACACACACATATGTATATTTATATATATATATATGTAACCATGTGTAAAACATTTCTTTTTAAACAAGGTCAACAATGAAGATCCTTTTAGTTCAGCCACATTGAGCTCTGTCAGCAATGTGGTTATTACAAAAAATGTGTTTGAGGAAACATCAGTCAAAAGTGAAGATGTACCCCCAGCACTGCCACCAAAGATCGGAACTCCAACAAGACCCTGCCCACCACCACCTGGTATGAGAGTTGGTACCTTTCTTCATCAACTAGATGCCTTTTCTCTTTCTGAAAAGTATTGTATGGGCGGGCCTTGCTTATATAAAGGGCCTTAAACAAAGCCAGTCAAACACGTGTTAGAAGCCTGTTGCTGTCATTTGTTTTGACCTCAATACACAATTGTAGATGTGTGTCTAAGAGACCAGCATATATAACTGTCATAAACTGCCTTTCTAGAAAGAGCTTTTTTTTCTTTAATCATTTCAGAAAGGCAGTAAATGGAGAAAGGAAATCATCAGTGAAATCTCTTGCTTTTTGGAAGCTTATTGATTATCATTTGAACAGCAGTTTCCTGCACTTTGATGTTTTAATTATAATTTCTATAAGAGAAGATTAATTCAAAGTCTCCTACTTTTCCTGCAAAATATAAAATCTTCCTTTAATGTGAGAATGTATAACCTCTTTGGTAGCTAGAATTCAGCAATATAGTGGTTTTTTAAAAGCAAAGTATTACTTTACTTGAAGAAAAATAGGATTTTAGCTCACTTAAAAGACTCCTTTATTTTATATACTGAATTTTTGAGGGTGGAGGTGTCCCAAAACAAATTCTTTAAAAAAATTTTTTTTTTATTTCAGCATATTACAGGGGTACAAATGTTTAGGTTACATATATTGCCCTTGCCCCACCCGAGTCAGAGCTTCAAGCGTGTCCATCCCCCAGGTGGTGTTCACTGCACCCATTACATGACTATGTACTCATCCTCACCTCCCCCCTCCCATCTGCCCAATACCCTGTGAATGTTATTGCTATATATGCACTTAAGTGTTGCTCAGTTAATACTAATTTGATGATGAGTACATGTACTTCCAAAACAAATTCTTTTTTTTTTTTTTTTGAGAAAGAGTCTCACTCTGTAGCCCAGGCTAGAGTGTCGTGGCGTCAGCCTAGCTCACAGCAACCTCAAACTCCTGGGCTCAAGCAATTCTTCTGCCTCAGCCTCTGGAGTAGCTGGGACTACAGTCATGTGCCACCATACCCGGCTAATTTTTTCTATATATATTAGTTGGCCAATTAATTTCATTCTATTTTGTTAGTAAAGATGGGGGTCTTGCTCTTGCTCAGGCTGGTTTTGAACTCCTGACCTTGAGTGATCCTCCCGCCTCAGCCTCCCAGAGTGCTAGGATTATAGGCGTGAGCCTCCGCACCCAGCCAAAACAAATTCTTAATAGTTTTATTTTTATTTGTTTTTTCCATGTGTGTATGTATATGTTTAGCACTATACAAAGGAAAGGTTTGTTTTGTTTTGAATGAAGATAATAAAGTTCATAATAAGTGGCTAAAAAGGTAATCCCCTGAGTAGTTGTAGTGCTGTTAAGCTGTTGTGTGAGAAGATACATTTGGTACATTTTTTTAAATCATATATTATTCTTGGGAAATTTTTCCTCCCAGTAGTTATAGATTATCATTCTTGCCTTTTCATCATAACCCCACTATGGTATTTCTTGGGCAGATATTTTTTTCTTCTTTGACTTAAAGGAATACATGTATAATTGTTAAGAATCAATTATCTGTTGAAAAATCAAGTAAATGAATTAAGTGCTTTCTGTCTTCTAAGGAAAAGTAGCCTGTATCACATATTGCTAGAAGTAAAAAACAAATAGTCAATTTGCTCATTTAAGTTTTTATACCTGTACAATGCCAATAGTGAAGTTATTTCTTAAATCCTAAGTAAACGAAAAATAATAAAATAACTCCTAAGTAAAATAATACAGTACTGTATTTATTAAATCTAAGAATCTTCAGTAAAGTCAGTGTATAAAAAAGATAAAAGAATTTTTGGAAAGAGCACTGGACTGGGAAGCCTAAAGCTCTGGGTTCTAATTCTGGATATCCCCTGACTAGCTCTGTGGATTTTAAGTATGTAATTTGCTATGTCTGAGCCTCAGCTGCCTCAGCTGTTAAATGGTGGCAGTAATTCTAATTTTGCCTGTCTTCACAGGATTGTTGGAAGGATTAGTTGAGATATGAGATGAACTTTTGTATAAGTTGCTACAGTGATGGAATATGTTGTTATGATTGCTATTAACCAGCTTAATGCATTTTAGGAAAATAAATTTAAAGATATTTTAACTTATGTTCTTATTATCTTTTCTTCAAGAAGTGCTATGTTTAAGTAAGACTTTAAAATTAGAGAGCTGGTTTGAAAATGATAATGAATTAATGAGTGACTAACAGGACTATATGCTATTGTTTGGTCAAAAAATTATTTTATCACCAACTACAAAGATTTAGGTCTTAGGCTTCAAAACATTGTTTATTCTTTAGTTTGAAATATTGTAGATGACAAAAAGTAGATGAGGTTTTGCCAAGATAAGTTTTAATTTTATTCTCCTAGATATTGGATATAGATCCAGAGAAAAATCAGAAGAATTTTGCTATTTTTCAAAGGTCTTTTGCCCTCATTCCATTAGTGGACAGCTGTATAAGTCTCAGGCTGAGGGTTATAACAACAGAGGCTGTTTTTGTCTTTATTCTTTATTATTCTGCTTCTATTTTATCCATTCTTCCCTCTCTTCTTGGGAACATGCTGCTTTGAGGGAAAACAGATTTAATTTCTGGACAAAAATATTGATTCCTAGTCCATCTTCCCTGTGCTATTTTTTTCATTGAGCTGCAGATAGCTGGAATGTATTTGAGAGATTGTATATGAAAAACTTGAAGGCAGGTTGTTGGTGTGGCCATTTAAAACAATATTGAGAACGTGTTTTAGGCCGAGTGCGTTGGCTCACGCCTGTAATCCTAGCACTCTGGGAGGCTGAGGCGTGCGGATCGCTCGAGGTCAGAAGTTCGAAATCAGCCTGAGCAAGAGCGAGACCCCATCTCTACTATAAATAGAAAGAAATTAATTGGCCAACTAATATATATAGAAAAAATTAGCTGGGCATGGTGGCACATGCCTGTAGTCCCAGCTACTTGGGAGGCTGAGGCAGTAGGATTGCTTGAGCCCAGGAGTTTGAGGTTACTGTGAGCTAGGCTGACGCCACCGCACTTACTGTAGCCTGGGCAACAAAGTGAGACTCTGTCTCAAAAAAAAAAAACAACGTGTTTTAGGTACTCACCCATCTTCCATCTACTCAGTTCTTTGATGTTCTCTGTGTACATGTTCTTGTGTGTTTGTGTTTGCTGTATATACTGGTTGAGTTAATTGTAATGATTTTGATCCAGGGAAAAGACCCATCAACAAATTGGATTCTTCTGATTCCTTTAAACTGAATGATCCATTTCAGCCTTTCCCAGGCAGTGATAGCCCCAAAGAAAAAGATCCTGATATGTTTTGTGATCCATTCACTTCTTCTACTACTACCACTACCAATAAAGAGGCTGACCCAAGCAATTTTGCTAACTTCAGTGCTGTAAGTACTGTGAATGGGCTATTTGGGGGAAAATTTTTCCATTTACAGTTTAAAGAGATTTCAAAGATTACAAATTTGCATCATTTTAAGTAAATTTACCAACATACTAAAAATGATCTTTCATTCTTCCCCCAAGTAAAACCTCTCTTTAATTCTACAATTATTCCATCGCACAAATGATTTTAGTAGTCTTAGTTCTTGTGATATTTATAAGTTATTTTTGTAAACCCTTCTCTAAGTCTTGGTAACATAAATTTAAGTAAAATCCTGATAAAAGTTTTGCGGATTTCAGACAACTGACTTGTTTGGCAAAAAAAAAAAAAAAAAAAAAAAAGTTTTGCGGATGGTTATGGATGATGGTGATTTAATAGACCATTAGAGAGTCATTGCTGTCTGCCCACTAAATGAATAATGCCAGTAATGAGCTTGTGTATTTGTAATTGTGTATGTGTGTTTGTGTATAAAGTTTTAATGATTTCTGGAGACCAGTCAGCAACCATTATATGAGAGGATAGGGCCAGGGATTCTTTGAAGAGAAAGTGAAACTATTCACTATTTGTATTTCTATAGTAGCTTTTTAAAAATGTAAGTTTTAGGAAATAAATGATTGTCAAGATCTAAACAATCTTTAATTCACTGCCTCTAATTCACTAGCTTCTCATATTTTTACTTTGCGTTCTCAGAGCTAGCAAAAACAGGAAAACCAATAGAAACAGTGGAGAAGGGTGCCATGATATGGCATAAGCAGGGCCTATAAGATCACAGCAGTGGGGCAACCAACCATATAGGTATCACTCTGGAGAGACATGAAATGTCCTACATTCCATCATTATTCGGGTAAAAACAAGTTATTTTGTTTTTGAATAAAATTCTTGGAGTAGATAACAAAATTTCATTTTCCCAGCTTTTTTTTTTCAGGCAAAAAGACCTTTATTATCACTGTGTATTCTATAACACAGCAGTTTTCTTGTGTTTGTCACCTTATGTCCTTGAGATGGTTTTGGAAGTAGGAGATCTAGTGGCCAGGCAACCCTGGCCACAATTTGTCTAATATTTTCCTCCTCAGTGTAGCACTTATCACTCAACCAGTTGCTTTATCCCTGTAGCTATTTCTAGTTAGAAAGGAGTACAGTACGCAAGAATCTGCAGCTGAGCTACCCAGCTTTTGAATCTGTACTCTCAGTTCCAGTGGCTTCTCCAGAATGTGAAAGAGCAAAATAGGAATCAATATTTTGAATATTGTAAAAATGGAGTGTCAAGGCCGGGTGCGGTGGCTCACGCCTGTAATCCTAGCTCTCTGGGAGGCCGAGGCGGGCGGGTTGCTAGAGGTCAGGAGTTCAAAACCAGCCTGAGCAAGAGCGAGACCCCGTCTCTACTATAAATAGAAAGAAATTAATTGGCCAACTGATATATATATAAAAAAATTAGCCGGGCATGGTGGCACATGCCTGTAGTCCCAGCTACTCGGGAGGCTGAGGCAGGAGGATTGCTCGAGCCCAGGAGTTTGAGGTTGCTGTGAGCTAGGCTGACGCCACGGCACTCACTCTAGCCTGGACAACAAAGCGAGACTCTGTCTCAAAAAAAAAAAAAAAAAAAAATGGAGTGTCAGAATTGCACTGATTTAACTTTCAATAGGTGGAATTTGATTTGTTTCAGGCAGAGAATCAAGTATTGGCCTTCTTTTAGTAGATTATAATTCTCTTAGTTAAAATAACGCTCTGGCACTTTGTGGTATTTAATGTCTTAAATATGGTTTTAGCATGTCAAAACCTGATTGGAATGAATCTTGAACAATAGCTGAGGCATTTTACTTATTTTATACTCCAAAATCTCAATATAGTATAATATAAAGCAGCTTATAAAAAAAATTTCTTTTTTTCATTGTGAAAGATTTCCAAGGTTCGCTTAATTTCCTAGGGGAAACAGCTACCATTTTCAAAAACACTGACAAATTCTTTTATTTTGTCTTTTTTTTTTTTTTTTTTTTTTTTGAGACAGAGTCTCACTGTGTTGCCCTGGCTAGAGTGCCGTGGTGTCAGCCTAGCTCACAGCAACCTCAAACTCCTGAGCTCAAGCAATCCTTCTGCCTCAGCCTCCCGAGTACCTGGGACTACAGGCATGCGTTACCATGCCTGGCTAATTTTTTCTATATATTTTTAATTGGCCAATTAATTTATTTCTATTTATAGTAGAGATGGGGTCTCACTCTTGCTCAGGCTGGTCTTGAGCTTCTGAGCTCAAATGATCCACCCGCCTCGGCCTCCCAGAGTGCTAGGATGACAGACATGAGCCATCGCGCCCGGCCTATTTTGTCGTTTTATGGGATTCCTTTCTGTTACAAGACTTGAAACCAAGTAGAATTTGGTATTTAGTATCTGCCAAGGTTGCTGTTTTGGGTGGATAAAAATATTCCCCCAACCTAATAATTACTAGTATTAAGGTTTTATTTAGACTGAGTCTAAAAGTTTTCAAAGCTTGGCAAAATCTTCAAAATGCTGCTTTTTTTTTTTTTTTTTTTTCCCCCCTGTGACAGAGTCTCACTCTGATGCCCTGGGCATCATCATAGCTCATTACAACCTCAATCTGTTAGACTTAAGTGATTCTTCTCCCTCAGCATCCTAAGTAGCTGGGGCGACAGGTGCATGCCACTACACCCGGCTAATTTTTTTTTTATTTTTTGTAGATACACATGGGGGTCTCGCTATGTTGTACAGGCTGGTCTCAAACTCCTGGCCTCAAGCAGCCCTCCACCTTGACCTCGCAGAGTGCCAGGATTACAGGTGTGAGCCACCGCACCTGGCCCAAAATGATTTTGAAAAAAATAATTTGGTCCACATCTTGCTTAGTATACCCAATACTCTTATGTATAGCAAAATCAGCATTCTTTTTTTTTCTTTTTTGCTTCATAGTTTTTCTACATCTGAAAGGCTAGGATAAGGTAGAAAATCACCAGTGGGGTTAAGTTAAAAATAATTTATCATGTGAGGATGCTTACTAACGTTGAAGTAGCAGATGTTTTACATTAGATCAGAAAGGGCTAGCCCTCTCCTTTTATTAAATCTCCTAATTTATCTTAAGCATTTCTACTTTAAGTGATACAATTTTTAATGTTCAGTTTTATAGATATTCTATCTATAGACTGAATTAATTTCTTAAATTAAGCCACAGTTTAATAAATGGTTAAAATTAAATTTTTTCAGAAGAAAAATGAATAACAAGTCTCTTTCCAGAGTCCTTTAGGTGAAACAAATAGTTAATGCCCTTTTATATTGCTTTTTCTTTTTATTTGTTTTACTCATTCATTTATTCATTCATTTGTTCATTCATTCAATCTTTTAAATGGCAGTATCCCTCTGAAGAAGATATGATTGAATGGGCCAAGAGGGAAAGTGAGAGAGAGGAAGAGCAGAGGCTTGCACGACTGAATCAGCAAGAGCAAGAAGACTTAGAACTGGCTATTGCACTCAGCAAATCTGAAATATCAGAAGCATGAAGAATTCTTTTGTCCTTCGTCAACAATACAGTACTCTTCTGCCTGAATACTGAAGCTATTTACGATGTGTATCAAAACTACCTATGAGCATGGGAATACAAAATGTTTGAGATTCCTGTAAATGTGACAAAATTTTAGGTTTTTGTTGTTTTTGTTTTCTTTTTTTACTCCATTTCAGTTTTGTCACTTGTGTTACTTGTAAAAGCAATAACCCAGTCAGATAACT
Organism: Microcebus murinus; assembly: GCF_040939455.1. Classification (NCBI taxonomy): domain Eukaryota; kingdom Metazoa; phylum Chordata; class Mammalia; order Primates; family Cheirogaleidae; genus Microcebus; species Microcebus murinus. The sequence goes on along the minus strand of NC_134105.1, from coordinate 38,983,036 downwards.
TCACTGAGGCCCCTGCTTATGCCTGCCTATGCTACTTTTACTTGTAAAGCTAGAACACCCAAGCTTCTGCCTTCTGGAATATAGAGAAATAGTTTTACCCTGTGCTACCCTTGTTTTGTAGTTATTCTGATGATAGCCAGTGGGGTTCTTAAAGTTTGCAGTCTTCTCCCCTGATTCGAATGGTCGAGGGGAGGGTAAGGGAAAGAGCATCTTATTTCTTTTATGATTGGTGAAAATTGGCTAGTTTAAAGTACAGTTTTGTGCTTCTCATAGTAAAAATACTGTTTATTTTTTAGAGTCAAGGAAAAATATTTCAATATTGCTATTGAAAAAGGGATGCTTTAAGTTGAACCATTATAGGTTTAGATTTGATCTCTTCCTAAATAAAAACGTTAAAGCTTCATGTGTGAAATAAATTTTTAAAAAATTTCTCTGGATTTAAAGAATTCTAGATCAACAAATACTTCTCCATATGTTTGCTAATTAATAAAATCAGTTTCTTACAAATAAGATTTATAGGCAAATGTTCATTTTAAGTGCTAGACAGCTAGACAATGGAGAAAATTTATTACCTAAAATATCCCCATCAGTATAAGGTAAGCAAACATCTTAAAATGGCAGCTACTCTCTGCCTTTGCTATGGCCCTGCCCTCTTTAGTTCATAATAGGTTTGTTTTAGTACTTTTGCTGAAGAAACTTAAGCAAGCTAGAACTGGAAGGTACTTTAATTTTTCTTTTTTTCTTTTTGTTTTTTCCTTTAATGAAGGCTCAATTACTTGAAATGTAAAAACTTCCACTCAATACAAATGGAAAAAAGTGATGTGTATTAATTATATTGCTTTTTGTTCATCTTTCTGATTTAAATTAGTTTATTTACTCTTCATGTTTTTCACCTATAAAATTGGCAAGCTAGCAAAAATTCTTGTTTTTTTAATTGGGAGAGAGGAGACCTCTCCCAATCAAAACTATTCATATGTTAAAAGACCATTTACTGTAAAACGGATCTAGCAGACAAGCTAAATTTGAAATAGACTGTGAAGTAGACTATAACTTGTAGAGTAATCGTATTTTTTTTAAACATGAGTTACTGACTTAGACGATGTATTGAATACCATGATAAAGAAAAATGCACCTAAAAAATTAAAATTCTCTGTGGTCACAAGTCAAGGTGGTTTTGATTTGTGTTAATCAGAGTAACTTATTGCCTAGCCTATAAATAAATTCCAAAATATCCACTTCATTTTATCTTGAAATGGTGCTTTTTTTCTTTCCATACACAATTGGACTGCTACAGTTTAAAACAAACCACTTTCTCGCACTGCTTTTTTCTACCTTTGTAAATAGAAACATTTCAGCATAAAAGTCATACATATGAAGCAAGGGCTGCATCATAATTACAAGGCTTTAATTTTGATAAACTAATCCAGCGACCTAAGGATTTACTACAAAAGTTGATCGAGAGAAGGTAGTGTTGGAAGTTGTGATAGGTGGTATTTTTTTGTTTTCTTCCCCTTACTCTTTAGGAAAAAGGTAAGTTGACTTGAACAACCTTTTGCACTGGGAAAATGAAGATATGTTTGAAATGCTCTTAAAATATTTTTTTTAATTAAAAGAACACTCAAATTATTAAATATATGTAACTTATAAACACCAACTTTTGATGTAATAAGTGTACTCTAATCTTCTGTATGTTTAACTGGATTACATAGATTCTTATCTTTTGTTAAAATATGTATACTCAGTGGACCAATATAATATTAAAGTGTGTATATATTATATAAATATATATCTATATCTCCATGCTCACTTGTGTAGGATGAATGTCTTAGAGTTTGTGGTATTTTATGTCGTTGACTCTGGCTCCAGGGCCTGTGCTTGAAAAGGACAGTAAGTACTGCCCGAGAGCTAAGTGGCACTACTTACAAAGTTTTAACCATCTTCTACATACTGGTTCAGGTTTATTTGGACTCTATTTATAGAATTTTCTCCTGTCTTTCAGACTTCTAAATTGTAGCCTGTAATTATGAGAATAAACTTTAAATAATAATAAAACATACTATCCATATATCCAATTTGCAGTGGAAATTTGCACAGTTCTCTGATTATGTCCATGCTGTGTCCAAGGAGAGATAGGTATACAATCAGCATAGATTAATATGTGTAAAGTGTTTGGGACAGTACCTTTTATAGAATAAGTAATAAATGTTAACTATTATTTTTAGTTATCATGTCCTATTTTTATGAAAGAAAGATAGGAAACATGTATACACAGAGACAGTGTCTGAGAACATATATAGCTTTATATATATTTGTTGAATAAGGATTTGTGACATGGACTCTTGCAAAGCACTATGATCTAATAAAGTCATACAGTCCTGGGTTTGAATCACTTTTCCTCTGGGGTCAGAACTTGAGGATTGAGTTATTTTGGGGGAAGGAAAAGAGGCAAGGAAAGTAGCTGACACTTACTGAGGACCTTCTCTGGCACTAGAGCTCTTTATGTATATGTATATATAAATAAAAAGTCTTAATCTTCACAACACTTAAAACAGGTAGAAAATATGAGGTATAGAACTGAAGGGATTGGGGAAGTTCTAAGCAAGAAGCCTGCATCCACCACAGAGCAGACCTAGCACCCCCCTGAGGTTCTGTGGGACACAAGAGACTCTGAACAGAACTGCCTGCCCAGCCTATGGGTCTTTTAGTGATAGTCGGACATGTCAAGAACAAGACAACCCCAAATTGTTCTCATCCAGTGTGTGGGTCTCTATGTGGTCTTTCAAGTCCTGAGTTAAAGATCCTTCTAGGCGCTGTGACATGCAGAGACCTGGCTGGATAGAGGCTCCACCTAATTAAATCAAAACTCTAGTCCTAGAATAGGAAGAAGCAGGTTAGGAACCCCCCACCCCCACTCCCTTGCAGAATGCTGACTTAAAGCACATAGGAGCAAAAAAACCTCTGATTCATGACAGTTTCCTAAAAAGATTCCTGGCCTTATAGAAGGAATCCAGACATTGGAGTCTTATAAAAATGAGTCTAAATTCTGGCCTTATCATTTCCTAGCTGTGTGACTTAGGGTGAATCTCTTAACCTCTCTGGTTCTCAAAGGGGATAACAGTTCCCTCACAGGGTTTTGCAATGATTAAAGATGATGGATATAAAGTCTTGGTTCCCGTTGCATGACAGATATTCAGTCATGCCCGTGTTTAAGAAGACAGAAAAGGTTACATGCATGTTGGCCCTGAAAAAAAAATAAAATAAAATAAAGAAGACAGAAAAGGTAATAAGACATTCAGGGAAATGTGAGTCAATGATTGAAGGGGATAAACATCAATTATCTTGAAAGTTCATTTATAAGGAACACCTCATTTCCCTCTGTTCTGGATAAAACCATCACTATGGGAGGTGCACATAACACATACTATGTGTCCGGCACTATTCTGTTTTGTTTGTATTAACTCATTTAATCCTTACAACAACCCTTGTAATGGGTTCTGTTATTGTCCTCATTTTACTGGTGAGAAAATGAGACACAAAAAGGATAAGTAACTTGCTTGAAGCCATGCAGCTAGCAAGTGGTGTGTCTCCAGAGGAAGGGGGAAGGGAAGACTAGAACCTTTCTGCCTTGGGATTGTTATGAGATCCAAAATAAGATAAGCTTGGGAAAGTGGTTCACACATGCTTTGTGCATTCTAAGAGCTTGTGTGGCAGACAGACTGGGGCTGGGGTTAGGATACAGGCTCTCAAGTGGCTGTTTGTGTTGAGTCCCAGCTCTGCCACTTAACTGGTTTATATGATCTTGGACAAATTAATCCCTCTTTGCTTTACTTTCTTAACTATAAAATTGGGATTGCAAAAGGACATACCTGATAGGATTGTTTTGAGGATTAAATGAGTTGGTACATAAGAAGAGTTTAGAATTTGATTTTAGGAATATTTCTAAACTTCTAACTCAAATATTCTTAAAACAGTTGTCCAGATAAGAGGTAGTGTATGTAAAGGCCCTTAGCATAGTGCCTGCCCTCAGTAGAAACTTGCTAGGTATTAGTTCCTTCTTTATTTATTCAACACTGAGTACCTACTATGTGTTGCAGTGGTGCTAGGCTCCATGGAAGACACAGATAGGAGACATTCTAAAGAGAATAAGCATCAGTTATCTTGAAAGTTCATTTATATGGAACACTTCATTTCCCTCTGATTCTGATAAAACTATCACTATAGTGCAGAAATCTGAAGAGTGAGACTAATATGGTTGTAGATAACTAATACAAGGATTAAAAATATTTAGTGCTAAGTGCTGTGAGAGTGACAGATAAAAATACGACCTCTGAAGAGAGAGATTCCTCCAATGGGGAGATGCTGGAGGGCTTCCTGGAGGAAGTGGTGTTGATTGTGGACTCTTGGTGGGGCTTTAATCTTCCATCAGTAGACTGGGCTCATAGGAGGGTCAGGCTTCTGAGGCCCTGTGGTATTCTTGCCTGTGAGCCCAAGATAAAGTTGGCTATCTGCAGTGTCCAATCTCCCAAGCTGGACAAGGCCAGACTGAGGGGTTTGGGGCCCTGGGTGCACTCTAACTGGAATTTCCAGATCTGGAAGCGATAGCTTTGTGATCAGATAGGCAGCATTCTCAGGCCCTTGTTGATCTGCCAAGACCATAACATGAGTGCTCCGAGAAAGGGAGAAAGGTCATATCTGCTGCCTACCGAGAAAGTGTGAGTGAAACTGCCCAGATAGTCCTTGGGGCTTCCGCCCTCTGGACTTTTCCAGGAGCCTCCCACCCCATCCCCAGCCCACCCAGGGCCCACAGGCAGGATGGAAGGAAAGCACCAGAAGCGTTTAAGACCTGGCTTCACAAGTCGGTCTCAAGGATAGCCCCCCGAACCTCAGTTTCATCAACTGTAAAATGGGAATAAGTGACCAATAAGATGAAAATAAATGAGAATTTGTGTAAAATGCCTGGCTCAGGGCTTGGCACATTAGAGAACACCTGACTCATGAAAATCAGTCACCATTTATTGGACAAAGATTTGTATTGCACAAGTACCTAGGATATAAACCCAGGCTGAAAGCTGAAAGGAAACAAAAATGATCATTACTTAGCCACCCTGCCCCTGCCCTGTGTTCACCCCTACCTTCTCATGGGAAAAGTCTCCAGGGGTCACAGAATCCATTTTCACACTAGAGCTGGAGCCCTCAGATTCCTCCTCATGGTGCTTCTCTGCCCCTTGTCCCTAGTTGGGCCTCCCACAGACGCCGGCTCAGCTGCACCACCGGGGGACTGCCTTGCTCTAGAGCTGATTCCACTTGTTGGTGTTAATTTAAAATAAAAACCAAAAATGCATATGACCTAAGATAAAATATGGGGCTTCAAAGAAAGTTTGTACTGGAGAAAGGCTGTGACTCATTCTCCTCATTCGTCCCCCACCTCCCACAGGGGACTGGGAATCTTAGAAGTCAGTGAACTGGGTCACGTCCCAGTGCCTTGCCAGGCCTGGCCTGCAGCCTCCCCGCTCAAGCCCAGGCAGCTACTTCCCACCTCCCTGCTCCCTCGTCAGCTCCCTGTCAATCTGCCCTGCACTTGACCCAGTCCCAAGCCCCTGACCCCCCGTGGTTTTGTATGTAGGCAGGAGGGAAGCGGTTGGTGGCACCACTTTGTCCCGCGAAGACCCTGATTAGGACCATGCTGCTGCTCATCGGTATGGAGGCCAGGCTCTAGACGGAGAGGAAAAGGCTGCCACGGCCCCTGCGTGATTCTGGACAAATCCCTGGCCCTCTCAGGGACTCAGTTTCTCCTGGTCAATGAGGTGTCTAGACGTGTTCGAGATCCTTTTGGTTCTGAGTGGGAGTGGACTTTCCCTGGGACCCCAGGCCCGCTCCAGGGACGCTGACGCCCTTGCAGGGCAGGGAGGCGCCTGGCAAGGCGGGGAGGAGCCGCAGGTCCCGCCCTGCCCGTCCCGGCCAGGTGCTGCCACCGGGAGCTGCCGCCGCCGCCACCGCGAGGGGCCGCCTGTGCCCCGTCCGAGTCCGGCCCGTGCCCATGGCCTTTCTGACCACCTGGAAGGGGACGGCCTCCCGGAAAAGCGAGCGCAGGTACCCGGCGGAGGCGCGGACTCGGCGGGAGGCGCTGATGGGACGCGGGGGCGTCGGGGTACTCAGCCGACGACGGGAGGGACAGCCGAGGGCGCGCTGTCGGTAGCGCTGTCGGGCTGCTGGGCACAGGGGAAAGGCCGAGGGGCAGCCCAGCGCCTCTCGCACCCCGCGTGCCCCGCGCGCGTGTTATCGCCCGGGCAGCGCTGGGCCTGGGGACGAGACGATGCAGTCCCAGCCCGAGCCGCTATCAGTGCCAACGCGTGGGCGACCTGCCAGGGCAACATCCGACGGGCTGGTGAGGCGTCTCCGCTCGGCCCTCCACTCACTCACCTGGCTCTCCCCAGCTGTGCAGGAGCCAGGTCGTGGGCACCCGGTGTGCCGGGACAGATGAGAGCAGCCACACTGCCCCCCAGAGGGTTGCCCACATCTGAAGGCAGCAGTGTGTAGGGGGAGGGCAGAATCCTGTGTCCCAGTCCCAGTCCAGGGTGGAACTACATGCACCACAGCTCCTCCAAGGTGTGTCATTGTGTCACCTCCCCAGCTGTCCCCAACTCCTGAATGAGTTGGTGCCTTCGGATGTGTTCCCATGGGAGGGGACAGCCCTGACATCTCTTCTGAGCTTTGGCCCTCCACACAAGTCCTTCATATTTACATATTTAAAGTTCACCTCGATATCCCCAGGATAGGGCAATCCACCCGTCCTCCCAACACTTCCATCTGACTGTCCTATGAGCACCTCAAACTTGACAAGCCCCAAACCAAACTCACCATCTTCACCCCCAAACCTGTTCCTCCTCCTGTGTCCCCATCTCAGCGAATGGCACAGTCATCCACCCAGTTGCCCAAGCCCGAAACCTTGGAGTCATCCCTGACACCTCACTCCCAGCCAGGTCTCCAAGTCCTGCTGATTTTATCTCCTGACATCTCTCAAAGCTGTTCCTTCCCCTTGGGCTACTGCAATACCCCTAACCTCCCCAGCTCCTCTGGTCTCTCCCTTTCTACACATCCTTTATAAAGCACAAACCAGACCATGTCATTTTTCTACTTGAAAACCCTCCCATGGCTCAGCATCACCTAGAGCTTAAAGTTCAAGGCTCTCAGAGTAGAGGCTGTGCCCCAGGCTGGCCCATTTCCCATTACTCCCTGACCCTCACTCTGTTCCAGCAACACAGACTGGCCTAGTGGTGCTCTCACAACTGTGCTGGGGCTGCTCAGCATTGCCTATAATGCTCTGTCTTCACCCCTGATGCTCACTCCATAAATGTCAACTTTAGGTGACCTCTTTGGGAGAGCCTTTCTAACCCTGAGTGAGAGACATCATCTCCAGGGCTGCAGCCTTTCTGCTTCCTTTCGTGGCTCTCATTCAGATTTTCAACACACACTGTTGAGCACTTACCATGGTCTGGGCATTGTGGGAGGCAGACACGGTGTTACTGCAGACATACAGGCCCCTGCTCTTGGGGACCGTGTTCTAGTGGGAGAGACAGACATAAACAAGTGGACAAATTAGCGAGTAAATAGCAGAAGTGGATGCTGTGTAAGGCTTACATTAAGGAGACGTGATGCACAGTAAAATTGACCATGCCCAGAGCATTCCAGACAGTGAGGGCAGCTCATGGCAAAGCCTGAGATCCGTCTGAGGAGCAGAAAGACGGGCGGGTGGATGAAGATCCAGGAGGCAGGCTAGCCAGAGCAGACAGGGCCAGGAGTTGGGATTTCACTGTGTGCTGGGAAGCCACCTGAGCCACATTTACCTGTTTAAAGATGACCATGCTAACCTATGGGGAAAGGTTTTTGTGGACAAACCATTTCAACACTGGGTCACTGTCAACTACTCCTTTTCCATTTCCCCAATACACATGGAAAGGGGACAGGGTTCATCTGCCCCACATCCCTGGAGCCCAGTACAGAATGAGGCTGAGTGCATTTCTGTTCGATGAGAGTCGTCATCATTCCCTCATGTCGTAGGGTCCCCGGGAGGGGTGGCAAGGACTGGGTCTGTCCAGATGGCTTTCTTGCTTGCCTGGGACCTGCCCTGACTGTGGGAATCTAGTGCTCTGTCCTGTGTGGGCCAGGGAGCCTTCCGAGTTTCTGAGTGTGTGTTACGGATGTCACAGTGTGGAGGGAGAGCAGAGGGGAGGCTGGAGTGATAATCCGGGAGAGATGCAGGGCTGTGGATTGGGAGAATGTTGGGAAAGGGTGATGGAAACTAAGGAGGAAGAACTGAGAAGTGGTGAATGGACAGGCCAGGAGGTGACACCCAGAATCACCAATGATGGGAAGGAGGTGAGAGATGATGACCAGGAGGGGGAAGGGGGCCCCTGGCCCAGTGGAGGCTTCCATCTCCCTCAGTGGGCCTGCACCCTGTGCCTCTATACTCCAGCTGGAATTTGTTGGGCACAAATACCCAGAGAATTCTTCTCTCCCAGTTGTTCCCACAAGGTCCCACACCTGAGGCTCAAACCTGGGTCTCCATTCTCCAGCTCGGGACCTGTGACCTCTCTATTGTCACCCTTCGTCCACCACGCCACCGTGTGTCCCACAGCATGGCCAAGGGGAAAGGGCTTGAGAGGGTGCTCCACCCTGCCCTGCCACTCACTCACCGGCTCTTTGATCTTGACTTTGTTACTCGATCTGTGTGAGCCTCAGTTTACTCAGCTGTAAAATAAGAGCTATTCCCTGAGCTGTGAGAAGACCTGGTAAAGTCACACTTGTAAAGGACTGAAAAATAGCCACTGGGGCATATCTGGTGTTCAGTAAATGCGAATTCACTCCCGTCTTGGTCCTGGTATGAGTTCTCTTCTTTCGAGGGTATTTGCATTGAGCAGAGGGATTCTAAAAGGTTTAGGAGTTAATGGTGGGATTCCAGGCTCCAGGACTGTGTAGCCAGGAACTGTTGGGAAAGGAAAGGGGACTGTTCTTGATGCCCATGCATCTTATGACAGGACCACCATCTAGTCAGTCTACAAATAGGGGCCCTTCCTAGCCATACCATAGCCCCAACTCATGGTGGGAAATGGCACCAAAACAAAGGGGAGGTACAGGCAGGTAGATTGCTTTTGAGAGAATAATGAAGTGGCAGAGCTGCTGTGGGATGAAGGGGCCTCCCCATGCATGGAAGGGCCCAGCCAAGGAGGCTGGGGGCCTGCTGGGACTGCTGTAGCCAGAATTCCTGCTCTTGGTTTGAGCCTGAGCTAGAGGAGCTGTCCCAGATTGGGGAGCATCTAATTTGGTGACAGGAATCCTTGGGTGGCTTTGGGGTCTTTTCCTTGAGAGTGGATCTGGGTTGAGGCCAGTGCTGAGTTTTCACCTCTGTGACTCCCAGATCCTGTGAGTTGAGGCATTTGTGATTCCCAGACTTGTTATTTAAAATTCCAAGGTTCTATGATGTTGGGCCGGGGCATGGGGGCTCATGCCTGTAATCCCAGCACTTTGGGAGGCTGAGGTTGGAGGATAGCTTGAGGCCAGGAGATCAAGACCAGGCTGGACAAAGACCCTGTCTCTACAAAAAAAAAAAAAAAAAAAATTTAATTTTTTCAAATTTTTAAAAACTTAGCCAGGTATGATGGCCTATAGTCCCAGCTACTCAGGAGGCTGAGGCAGGAGGAGGCTTGAACCCAGGAATTCGAGGTTACAGTGAGCCATAATCATGCCACTGTACTCCAGTCTGGGCAATAGAGCAAGATCCTACCTTAAAAAAAAAAATCCAAGGTTCTATGATGTCGAAGCCTCTAATCCCAGGATTCTGATCTACCCCCTGCTGCTCAGGGCTGCTGTCGGAAGTAGGAGAGGTCTCTAGTGTAAGATGCACTGGTGGTTCCTCAGGTCCTCAATCCCTGGTGACTATACCGGGAAAAACCTCCAAGTAGCTTTTGTCCCATTTCGTTAGTTATGGAGGGATTCAGAGTTGGAACATTTTGGGGTCCTTTCTGAGATCATTAGAAATAGATTTTTGTGCTGGAACTTCAGTTCAGCCAGCCTGCCACATTTCCTAAAATATCTTAAATCTGTGACTTGAGTTGCTTTGTCCTTTCCTGAAAATTTCTGCCTCTCCATTCAGTGGCCAGCATCTTTCTCTCCACTCACCTGTGTCTCCACTAAGTGCACGGCATGCTGCCAGCAGCTTCCAAGATCAAGTCCTGGGACACTAAGACAAAGCTGTGAAAAGTACTCTGGACCACATAAGCTAACTTTGAACTCTGACTCTGAGACTCTCTAGCAGTATGGCTTTGGACAGGTTGTTTAACCTCTCTGTGCCTCAGTTTCTTCATCTGTAAAGTGAGGGTAATGTTAGGACTTGCCTCACAGGATTGTCGTTATAGGATGGCATGAATTAGTTTATGTGAAGTACTGAGAACAGTGCCTGACACGGTGCCACACCAGTGCTAGCCACTATTACAACCAGAGCTGCCTTCACCAGCAATAGCTGGAAAAAGCTCAGGGGAATATTCTGATTGGCCTTTCCTTCAACCAATCATTGTGCCCTGAGAGGCGGGGTGTAGAAAGAGGATGCTCCTCCCACTCAGTCAACGGGCTGGAAAGGAGGGAAGGAGAAACAGTTTTCCAAAAACAAGGGTTGGGGGCAGTTAGCATAGATGTGGACACTGAGTGGGTCTGAAAGCTGGAGGCTTATGCAGTAGTCAAATTAGGATGTATTTGGCGCACCCCGCCCATCTCTCTAACAATCCCCTAGCTGTTTCTGATGCCCCAAGATCTGAAAACTGAAAAGTCCCTCGTGGCCCCCTCTGGGGGCCTGTGCCACCCTCCACCCTCCTTTGTCAGACCCAGCCATTCTCTCCCTGATGGCCACCACCATCCTGGCCTGGTGGGGACTGGCCTCTGGGCGTTCTGCTTCATCACCTGTCTTAATTCGTGCCCATTCAGCCCACTATAGCAGAATACCATAAGCTGGGTAGCTTATAAACAACTGAAATGTACTTCACACAGTTCTGGAGAATGGGCAGTCCATGATCAAGGCAGATTTACTGTCTGCTGAGGGCCTGCTTTCTGGCTCACAGATGGTGCCTTCTTGCTGTGTCTTCACATGGTGGGAGGGGTCAGGGGGTCTTACTTGGGCTTCTTTTATGAGGGCACTAATCCCACTCATGAGGGCTCTGCCCCCGTGACCTAATCACCTAATACCACCACCTTGGCAATGAGGATTTCACCATGTGAATGCTGGAGGGACACGAACATTCAATCTGTAGCAATCACCCATCCCATGGGTGCACAGACCCTTCCCCTGACTCCCCACCAGCTTGACTGGGACCAGGCTATACCTGTCAAGAACACCTTAGGAAGCAGGGAGTGAGTAACAGATGTTTATCATGCCATGGCCCTCTCCAAGCTCCTCAGCCATCCTGGAAGGACCCTTCCTGCAGAAAATCCACTTTTGGGAGGACCGAATGTATGTCTTCTAACATCTTCCTTCCCACAAGAGAGAAGGAAATTTTTCTCTTAACCCAAGGCTCCCAAGCCTTCCTTTCCAATCCCAAGATCAGTCTTTTCCAGCTGAATGGTAGGGCAGAAATCTACCACTTTTAAGTAAAATCCTTCCCCTGCTCTCTGAATGGCGGGTCTTTGCCCCATGACCCTCAACAGGACAGTTATAGTAGGACTAGGCGGGACGTCAGGCACCCCATCCACAGGGGACTGGGCCAAGACACTCCATTCCTTTTGGCCCCTTTTCTTCCCAGGGGAGTGAAGTTTGTTCCTACTTTTTGCCTCTTGAAGCCTCAGATGTTCCTCCTTAGTCCCTTACAGAGTCAGCTCTGACCGCGACCCACACCCTGCAAGAAGCAGCAGCACAACTTCTCAGTTCATTTCCAGCTGAGAAACACCCTTGCCCAGATAGAGCAGCTGAATCTCAGACTAAAGGTTACTCTACTGTCTTTCCAACAAAATGAGTGTGTGGGCACTTGCTTTCCATCTGGTTGACTGAAAGGCCTACCCAGGGGCTGTCCCTGAGCATAGGACTGGCCATTCAAAGGAGGACATCACTGAACAGCCCCACACGCAGATCGTCACCCTTCTCCTGCTTTGCTTGCCATTGCTCCCTCCAAGCCCCAGCTCCTCTGCGCTGGGCACCTTCTATACTAGCCCCCTGCCTCCAGAATGCCCCCAAGCCCTGCCTCTGTGAGTCGTAAGGACAAGGAGACCTGCCTTTGACTGTGCCCTGACAGCCAGCACTTGACATGCATCATCACCTTTTATCCACACAACTCTGGCTAGCGGGGCCTTGTTGTCTGCAATGTAATAGATGAGGAATACTGGGGCCCAGGGAGGTGGAGTGCTGCCCCAGATTATGGTGAAGAAGCCAAAATTCAGATTTGAACCTCCTATCCCTGACACTGTACCATACTACCTCCCCTAGCAATGGCTTCAAAACCTCCTCATGCTTTCTATGAATAAAATGCATAGATATTGGGGTTTCCTTTTTAATATTAAATGGATAATTTTGTGTTCTGTTTGCTTCTTATTTTCCCGCATTATAGCAAATTCATTTGTGCAACAGGCATTTACTGACCACCGCCTGTGGTTGGAGGGTGCCTGGCAGTATTTGGAGATGAGCAAGGAGGCCGGTGTGGCTGAACTAAGGACAAAGAATACAGGGAGATGGTGTTTGGGAGCTGACGGGAGCACGCAGCCTGGGCAGGGCCTCCTGAGCCACACAGAGACTGGTGCTTTTGCCCTGAGAGACATGATTTTGCAGGATTTTGAGCAGAGATGTGACATGATCTGGCCTAAGTGTCAAACGAGACTGGTACCTTGTGGAGGACAGACAACAAAGGGACAGGGATGAGGACAGAGAAACCAGTTAGAAGACAACTACTGTAACCTGGCAAATAAACTCTCTATAAACACAATTTAAATATCTACGGAATAGTTTATCCTATAAATTGACCATAAATCATTGAACTAATCCTTTATTGATGGACATTTAGGCTGTTTCCAGTTGTGTCCTTATTATAGAACACACTACGAAAACATTCTTATACCATAAATCTTTGTCTGGGCATGTGATCATTAACTTAGGACAAGTGTGCTGCCCAGGTGTTACCGGGTCATCTTTCACAGACTTTCCATCTATAATTCCAACTGCCCTTCAGAAAGATGGAGCCACTTGGTTTTCCCACTGGTGTTACTATGTCTTTGTGGTCCTGGTCAGGTCCCTGGGTGCACATATTAGGAGAAATCTCTCTTCCCTGGACAGCCTTGCATGGTTCCAAAGTCCTTTTGGGTCCATTTGCTTATTTAATGCTCACAGTAAACCTGTTATCCCTGCTTTATAGGGGAGGAAACTGAAGCTCAAAGAATAGTGATAAGGTCTTGTTCCAGGTGCTTTATATGTATTTCCTCATTTAATCCTTGCAACACCCCAGTGAGGCTGGTGCTGTTGTCATCCCTATTTCAGAGATGAAGCTGCTGGCCCAGGGTGTCAGAGCTGGGGTGCAAGCCCTGGCTTTTGAACTTGCTCTCTGATGACTTGCTTGGGGCTTCCCAGCTGAATCATGGTGGGGCCAGTAGTTCATCCAGATCTTTCTGGCTCTGCAACCCAAGTTCTAAACTATGACAGGATGCCACTCAATGCCAGAAACCCCTCATTAGAGCTCTGACTCTTTTTTTCAACCAGACCTGTCCTTGCTCACTTGTGCTTGAACAAGGTTCCTTCCTTAAGCCACCCTTGGCAGCTTCTGGAGACCAGACTTTGGTAGAAGAGTCCAGATCCTGAAGCCAAAACCATCAGAACAGGGAGGGCCCCTCAGCTCCTGGTCCAACCTTCTCTCCCTTTTACATTTGGTGGGAACAGGGAAGCTAAGGGCCAGAGTGGGGCAGCAACTAGCCCAAGGTCACATAGCCAGTGGGGGCAGAGTCCATGGAGGGAGGAGGCCTGTGCAAGCATCGGACCTAGAAGCTCCCTAAGGGGTCTTGCCAGGGAATATTTAAGAGCTATGACTGTCACAGCCCTCTGTAAGGGCCCTTTCTTGATAGGCCTGTTCACTTGTGAATAATTAACAAGCCCAAGCCTATAAATTGTTGGGGTGGGGCTCACTCCCTTTAAGAAAACCTGCCTTGGCCGGGTGTGGTGGCTCACGCCTGTAATCCTAGCACTTTGGGAGGCCGAGGCAGGCAGATTGCTCAAGGTCAGGAGTTTAAAACCAGCCTGAGCGAGACCTCGTCTCTACTATAAAAAAAATAGAAAGAAATTAATTGGCCAACTAACATATATATAGAAAAAATTAGTCAGGCATGGTGGCACATGCCTGTAGTCCCAGCTACTTGGGAGGCTGAGGCAGAAGGATTGCTTGAGCCCAGGAGTTTGAGGTTGCTGTGAGCTAGGCTGACGCCACAGCACTCACTCTAACCTGGGCAACAAAGCGAGACTCTGTCTCAAAAAAACAAAAACAAAAAGCCTGCCTTATAGTCACCAGTTCAGCTGGGCTTGGAGGTTCTGGAGTCTGAGGAGGGGCGATCTGGCCTGGCAGAGACTGTAGGTGTGGGAAGGGGCACTTTGTGCCAGGAAAGGCTTGGGGAAAGGGACTGAGATCAGGGCTGAGAAAGGAGAAGGGGTCGCCCAAGTAATGCTCAGTAATCCTCACAGCATCCCTGAGAGTCTGGGGTTATTATCCCAGGTTTATGGCAGGAAGACAGTCTCAAAGGTAGAGACAGAGCTGACTTCACAGCTTAAGCTCTTTCTAAGACAGAGGCACCGCTTGTCATATGCTTGCAGCCCCCATTTCTGTGACCCCCCCATTTCAAACACCCCGCCTTTCTTCTCTTCTTCCCCCTTTCCCTTTAGACTAGGAATCAAGACCTGGGTTCAAGCTATGACTATACCTTGGTCCATTTTACACTTGGTTCAACTCTCTATTTTCTCATCTGTAGGATGGGAGGTAATGCTATCGCAGACTTTCTGGGGCATTCTAAGGAGGTTTCTCTCAACATGTATCATTAAGGCCCTTGTTAAGCTAAGAGGTGGCACAGGGAAAGCAGTCCATGGAGGTTCTCAGGGCCATTGAGAGGTGCGATGACCTTGGTGATTTGTTCTTGCAGGTTGGGGAGGAAATGAGGGAGGAAAGGAGGCCTGGCATCTCCCAGGTGTAAAGCACCAGGAAACAGGTTTCCTGACAGAGGAGGAGGGACCCAGGACTCAGGATGATTTTCCAGTCCCCGGGGCTCGGCTGTAGGATCAAGGTGGGATGGGCAGGTGATTCAAGTAGGGTCACCTGGATTGGGAGGCAGAAATAATGATGGTGACTCACAGGCTCCCTGGGGTTGGGGCTGGGCCAGAGCTCCTAGGGGCTGGGGACAGCCTGGGTGGGGCCCTCCTGGGCTGTGGGCCACTCTGCTGCTCTGACTTAGCAGGTGAACAGTTCCAGCATTGCTGCCCTGTGGTGGTGTGGGGAGGTTCCACACTAAAGGCAGCTTTTCTGCTTACCTTGCGGAGCTCAGCTTGCACCTGTAAAAAAGGTACCGTAGTATGCAGTGCACTGCCACAACCACCATCAGGACACCGATATGGCACTGTGCTACGTGCAGGCACCGTTCTGGGCATTTTACATCTATGAATTCTTTTTTTTTTTTTTTTTTTTTGAGACAGAGTCTGGCGTCAGCCTAGCTCACAGCAACCTCAAACTCCTGGGCTCAAGCGATCCTTCTGTCTCAGCCTCCCAAGTAGCTGGGACTACAGGCATGAGCCACCATGCCCGGCTAATTTTTTCTATATATATTAGTTGGCCAATTAGTTTCTTTCTATTTATAGTAGAGACGAGGTCTCGCTCTTGCTCAGGCTGGTTTCGAACTCCTGACCTCCAGCAATCCACCCGCCTCGGCCTCCCAGAGAGCTAGGATTACAGGCGTGAGCCACCGCGCCCGGCCCACATCTATGAATTCTTAATCCTCACAATGACCCTTTGAAGTAGGCAGTATTATTATTTCCATTTTACTGATGAGGAAACTGAGGCTCAGAGAGGTGGTTAAAAGTGAAAATTAAATGAGATAATCGATGTTATACACTTAACACCACGTGTAGCATGTAATAAGCCTTTGATATGTATCAGTCATTGTTACAATATCTATCTCAGAGGGAAACTGTAAAATGCCAGGCCCAGTGTGAGTGTCTGGTGATTGGTCAGTCACCCGATGGCAGGCCCTGAGACACAAAGATGAATGGAACCAGGCCCAATCCTCAGGAAGCAGAGAGTCATATACAAACCTCACTCCCCACCCCCCACACATAGACCATGATGGCCCAGGGTGATTAGGGTAGGTCAGAGGAGCTGAGGGCAGTGGGTGCCCAGGGAGCCCCTGCCCAGCCAGAGAGGGAGGGCTTCCTGAAAGAGGTGGCATCTGAATTGAAACCTGTAGGATGAGTAGATTTGGCATATGGCAGGCAGTTTGTTGTTTTTTTTGTTTGTTTGTTTGTTTGTTTGTTTTTAAGAGACAGCGTCTCACTGTGTTGTCCAGGCTGGTCTCAAACTCCTGTGCTCAAGTGATCCTCCTGCCTCGGCCTTCTGAGTAGCTAAGACTACAGGTGTGCATCACTGCACCTGGCTGTCAGATTCTTAATAAACATTGGTCAAACAGAGTAAAGATTTCCATAAGAGTTAATGTAGCTTATAGCTTCAGGATTACTTCAGGATTTCTCACTCACCTAGCCTCTCCCAAGACTCTGGGAGGACCCTGGCAATTTTATACAGGCTGAATATCCCTTATCCAAGGTAAGGGATATTGGGACCAGAAGTCTTTTGGATTTCAGATTTTTTTGGATTTTTGGAATATTTACATAATGAGATATATTGGGGATGGGACCCAAATGTAAACACAAAATTCATTTATGTTTCATGTATACCTAAAACACATAGCCTGAAGGCAATTTTATACAATTTTTTTTTTTTTTTGAGACAGGGTCTCACTCTGTTGTCCAGGCTGGAGTGCAGTGGCATCATCATAGCTCATTGAAACATCAAACTCAAGAGATCCTCCTGCCTCAGCCTCCCGAGTAGCTGGCACTAAAGTGTGCACCACCATGCCTGGCTAATTTTTCCATTTATTTGTAGAGATGGAGTCTCACTATTGCCCAGGTTGGTCTCAAACTCCTGGCCTCAAGCAATCTCCCCACCTAAGCCTCCCAAAGTGCTAGGATTACAGGCATGAGCCACCACACTGGCCTCAACTACAAACAATAGCAGACTTTAAATGTCCATGTCAGTGCTCAGAAAACTGCATTTTGGAGCATTTGGGATTTTGAATTTTCAGATTAGGGATGCTCAACCTGTATTGGTAAATTTGTATACTTTTTTTGAAAAGCGGGCTCTCAATTAAAAGCTTCTGGATCCATCCACCCCTGGCTAAATGAATGAATAATAAGTGACAAGAGAGGAAGGTGTGTTCCTGGCAGAGGGAACAGCATGCGTAAATGCCTAGAGATCTGAAAGTGCATGGCATGTGATAGGGCCACCAGCCTCATTGCCCTTTACACGCTGCTGGTCTTCTCACCAGCCTCACAAACTCCAGCTGTCACTATGGTGCCTCTGCCCACCTCCATGCCTTTATTCATGCTGGTACACCCTCTCCACAACTTCATTGTGTCTAAGGCTTCAAGGCTCAGCTCTGTCCCTACCTCTTCCAGGAAGTCCCCCAGACTCTCCCTCATCTGGATTCTCTATAGTTGCTTTATATGTTCTTTATCTGATGGATGTCATCATAGCCTGCTTCTTGCAGTTAAGTATCTTTTTCATGCCTATATATGAGACTCCCAGAGGTGGGATGATTTTTGCAAGTGAGCATCTGGCCTCTGCTTACATATGGGCAGGACAGGAAGTCACTGCCTTTCCAGGCAGCCGGTGCAGATTTACACAGTAATCCCCCAAACCTCTCCCCTCTACCACCAAGCCCAACCTGCCTGGCTCCTGTGGGATCGGGTCCAAGTCCTCTTCCCACCAGAGCTGCTTCTGCAGGCTGCCCCCTTCTGCTTCCTCTTCTGACATCCTGGAGCTCTGGGCTGATCCAGGGGAGCTGGAGTTCCTCCTCCTTCTGTCCCCTCCTTTGTGAAAGGACAGCTCTAATGGCAGCCACATGCTCTGATGAGTCATGGTTAGGAACATCTGGGGCCTGGAGGTGGTGGCTGGTTAACTCCTCATGGGCCAGTGGTTCTCTCTGCCAAGAGATCAGGTCAGGCTGGGCATAGGCACCCACCTCAGGGCTAGGTGCACAGTGGGTGTCTGGGGAGTGTTGTGGGTGACCCACACTGGGTCACTGGGGAATCAGGGGAGAGGGGACGAAGGGAGTAAGTGGCTGGAGTGTTAGTTTTGGTGTCAGGAGGCCGGGGTTTCTGTCCCAGCTTGCCACTTAACTAGGTGAGTGGCCCTGAGCAAGTCACATGAACTCCGTGCCTCAGTTTCACCATCTATAAAAGAGCAGTTATGGGGAATATTTGAAAAGGCATTGCCAGCCTGCAGGGAGTGCTAAACGGCGTTATTTCCCGCCGCCTCCTGCAAACACAGTCACTCAGTGGGCAAGAGGGTGGGATTAAAATCCAAGCCTGACTCGAGGCTGTCTTTTTCTGCATGAATGCCGCCCATTAATGCAGTAGGATGATGATGGGCGGGGGGCCGCTTCGGGGCGAGCTGTGGGGGAGGGGTAGTGACAGGAAGGTGGACCTCAGGTCTAGGAGAACTTTCTGGCGCCCAATAGGTAGGGGTGTCCGCGGAAGGCGCGAGCTCCCAGTCCTGGTGGTGTGTGCACGGAGAGCACGCTGGCCTGGGCCCCGCACGCCTTGGGCCCCCGGGGCTCTTACCTGTCGGAGCTGGGGTGGGGGACGTCCCCCAGCATGGGCCGGGCGGAGGCCATGGCCCCACTGCGCAGGTGGGCAGACCGAGGCCCGGCCCGGCCCCGCCGCCTTCCCCGCCCCCGGCGCGCCCCTCCCCGGCCGCCGCGTCCGCGGCTCGGTCGCACAGCGCCCGGCTCGGGGTTCCGGCGGCAGCACCTGGGCCGCGGCTGGCGTCCGGCGGGGGCAGCGCTGCCCGCCCCCCTCGGCGATGACCACGGCCGGCGCCCCGAGCGCCCAGCCCGCGGGGTAAGTGCGCGGCGGGGCGGCCCGGGGGCGCGGGCGGCGGTCGGGCGTGTGGCGGGCGCCGCGCCAGGCCTCCCGCGCCACCCGCCCCGCGGCCCGCACTGCGGCTTCCGGCCCCCTGCCGGGCCGCGCAGCGCCCCCTCCCCGCCCCGCTTCTTGGTGCCACCGCCAGGAGTGGGACACCGGGCTGCGGAGGAGAGCTAAAGCGCGGGGACCCTGGGTCGGTCCCTCCCCTTCTGGGTCCCAACTTTCTCATGAAGCTATAGTCACAGCCACGTTCAAAGCCGCCTTTGTCACCTACTCCGTGGCGTTTACACCTGTGGGGTGGGCCTTGTTATCATCATGCCCCTTACAGATGAGGAAACTGAGGCATAGCTCTTAAGTTACTTGTCTTCGGTCATCCAGGAGGAAAGAGTTGGGGGCTGGGATTTGAACTCAGCTATGTCTGATGTCAGAGCCCCCACCCGCATCATCTTCAGGGATATGCAGGGGACTTAAAGGGCTCAGGTATGGTCCAGCTAGGCCCACCGGATGCAGCAGGAGCCTGGATTGGTGGCAAAAGGTGGGCATTGTCACTGGCAACATGGCTGTCCAGCCCAACCCTACTCCCACCCCACTGAGGAACCCTGTGGGACCCCTCCATGGCCCCTGTCACGGTGACAGCTGCTGACTGCTGGGAGACCTTCCGCAACTCTTTGCTTTTCCTGTGCCCCAGTGGGTAGGGGCAGCTGCTGGGAGCCCTCACTGCTGGGAGGTTGCTGGGCAGAGATCCGGCCCAGGTGAGCTGGGAGGGGTGCCCGCCCTGCCTGGAGCCTCCTTACCGTGACAATATTTGCTAAAGGCCTGAGGCCTGACACATGAGCAGGGAGGTGAGGAGGGTAGTGCCAGCTGGCAGCTGGCAGCCTCCATGGGGCAGTGTGTGGCCCCAGGCCGAAGGCTTGGAAGCTGGGTTGTTGGAGAACACCCTGGCCTGGGAGAGGGTTGCCTGGTGAGTTTTGCCTTGATCATTTTTGTGGTATGACTTTGGCCAAGTCCTCTACCCTCCCTAGACTTCTGATCCCTCCTTTGGAAAATATAGGGAGGCTGGGCTGGCTGCTGCCTTCCTGCTCTGGACTGAAGTCTTTATAAATCTGGAGCTTGGTTAGGTCCTGTCTGCCCAGCCCTGACTGAGCACCACGCTGCTGGGCCCAGGAGAGAAGGCAGGCAAGGAACAGGGTCTCCATCAAAGAATCCTAGGCTCCCAGGCTGAAAGCCACATTTGTCCCTCTTCCTTGTTGACTCACTTCTGTGCCTGAGTCCCCTCTGCAACCCCAGGTGTCTCTGGCCCTGCTGTGGGCAATAAGCTCACTTTTCTAGCACTGGTAGGTCTTCCTTTTAACCATACCTGCCTCCCTCTCTTCCTTGAGGCCACACAGGTTCATCTGCCCCTGCCCTGCCCCTGGTCAGTGTCATCCTGGTGGGTTCTAGAGGAGGACTGAAGCAGGACCTGTCTCACTTTGACCATAGATACTAGCAACATGGTCGTGTTGTTCTTTAGTCACTCAACAAACACTCAGCAATGCCTGCTCTTGGCCCACCCCTGGGCATGATGGTTAGTGGTGAACAAGCCAGGCCTTAAATCTCTACCACTTTAAAAATTATGAGATATTTTAAGCCTTCAGAAGAATATAGCAAATAATACAGTGAAGTCCCATGCCCTTGCCACCCAGCTTTATCAGTTATTAACACTGTACCCCATTTATTTCATTTTCTTTTTAAGAAATAAACTCTGGTGGAGATTGCTGAAGTCGCTATGGAAACCTCTTCCCTCTCCAGAGATAATTGTCATCCTGGTTTTATCATTTCCCTGTTTTTATTCTTTTGCTGAGTGTGTATAAATCTAATATGTAATTTGTTCTGTATTTTTTTTTCACCCTGTCCCACAGTTGAACTTACTTTAAAGTTTTATATAAATGGAGTCTTACGGCATGTTAGCCTGCAGCTTGCCTTTTCTCACACAACACCAGGTTTCTGAGATTTAGCCTTCTTGATCCTGCAGCTCTGGTTCCTACTAGTCTTGATGGCTCATGCACTACCCCATGTAGTGACCCCCATTTATTTATTTATCCTTTCTGATGGGCACTGACTGTCTTGCTGTTCAGTGACTATTCTTGTGTGGTTGTCTTTTGCACATCTGCGCTTCGTGAGGGTAGTAGAATTGCTGGGTCATTGGATGTGTGCACTCAATCTTTTAAAGTTATTTAGTTTTATTATAAAGTCAGTGCTGCTTGATAAAAGAAATGGTGGCAATATATAATCTTAGAAAAAATAATGATCACTAACATTTTCTGAGTACTGCCTATTGTCCTTTCCATGGTCTTAGTGATTCTTCACAACAACTCTGGGAGGTGAGAACGGTCATTCCCATTTCATTGATGAGGAAAGAGAGGCTCGTGGAGGGTAAAGAACTTTCCCAAGTTTCTCTAGCTGCAGCTTGAGTCCAGGGTTGTCCCCTTTCCAAACTCTTGAAGGCCACGCTGCATTAAGTCATGCCACATCGCTCCATGACACATGATACTCGATTTATGTGCAGCTCAAGGGGACTCTTTGGAAAGAGTCACAATCATGTTTGCAATTTAGAAAGGCCACCTTGGAAATGGCAGGTCCCCATGGGCAGGCATCTTCAGTTCCTCCAGTGGTGGAGCACGGATTAAAATCCAACTCTGACTCCAGTCTGTTCCTAGAGTGACTTTGCTCCACTGCCTCGCCTTGACTGGGGTCAGGGTAGGGGGATTTTCTGTCCCCAGCGGGGACTGAGGGTCTCCCAGTTCTACCCAGCTCTGCCCATGAGACACTAAAGTAGCAGCGAGGCAAACTGCAGTAGGGAGGTGGGGGGAAGGAGAGAGTGGGGGTGGCTACAGGCTGCCTGACACCCCCTCCCACCCTCCAGCTCCCCCTCACTTGGGCCTCAAGTGTGGGTGAGATCTGAATGGGAGAGCCCCCACCACAGTGCTCCTGGCGTTGGTCACCAGCCTGCTCCACGCTACAGCACTGTCCAGCCCAGTGCTCCCCTCCCCCCACCTCACCCTCAGTTCCCCAAGGCACAGTGGAGAGGCCGCCATCACCACAGGAATATGTCGCCTGGGCCCAGCAAGGTGCCCTGGAGCAGAAAGGCCTTGAAGACAAGGAGACAACCTGTGGAGAAGTGGGGGCCTCAGTTGCAGCCAGGGAAGGATAAAGGTTTGGTGCAGTTGCTTCTGTCTTCTCTTAGGCTCCTGGGAGGAGCCAGAGCAGGTTCCTGTCTTCACAGCCTTCCTTCCCTTATCCGTCAGATGCCGATAAGAGTGTGCAGTCATCAAGTTAGATAAAGTGCAGTGATATTCTCTTTGTGGTGACGGGCTGGTTGTTAATGCTATTATTGAAGTCAGATGGGACCAATGTCCCCAGCCTTCCCAAGTTCCCCAGCCAGCCTGGCCTCAACCTCCATTTAGCCACCTTCCATGGCCTCTGTCTTCCAGCCCTTCCAGGCTACTTGTACCTCCTAACTATAGTGTCATGCCTCCAGCCCTTTGTGCATACTGTTTCCCCTTTTTAGATTTCTTCCTCCATCTTCTCCTCAATTCAGTGCCATCTTTTCCAGACAGCTTTCTTGAGTGCCCAGGCTGGGTTAGAGGCCTCTTCTGTGATTCCCACTGTTGCAGCCTGAGCAAGCTGGCAGCTACTGCCTCTGTCTGCATCTGTGTGAGTCCTACAGGGCAGGCCCAGGTCTGGGTCCCCCTGGGTCCCCAGAGCCCAACCCCAGGCCTGGCCTAGAGCAGGAGATTCGTGGGTGAGCCGCTGCGCCTGGCCTGAGTAATTTCTTTAGGTCTTTCATTTCCCTAGTTTTCTATTAAGGTGTATCTTATCTACTACTTATCCCGTCTACTGAGTTTTTCATTTCAATGATTATATATTTATTTTTTTAAATTTTTTACCACTATATTTCATTTCCAGAAATTCTGCTTTGTTCTTTTTCAAATCTGTTTGGTTATTTGGGGCAGTATTTTGGTCTATGCTTCAAGTCTGTCTTTAATTTCTTTATACATCTTAAACACATCTGTATTCTATATCTTATAAGTGCTAGCATTTTGAACTCTCAAGGAAACTAATTCTGCTATGTCCCGTTTCTGGTGCTCTCTGCTCTCAATGGTTTGTTTCCTAGTGTGTTCTGTATTTTATCATTTTATCACCACCCAAAGATGCCCCTGCCCCCTCTTCATGAGTCCAGGACAGTGTCTGTCTGTGACCAGGGGCATAGCCAAGTGACAGGTGTTCAATCCATTCATCTTTGTCAGCTGAATCAATGAAGAGGCAGTGAGCACCTACTGCCCTGAGTATTTAACTGGCATTCTCTCCAAGAGCCCTCAAAATGCCCTGTGAAACAGGATTATTACCCCCACTGCAGATGAGGAAACTGAAGCACAGCAGAGAGGTGGCGTAGCTAAGGTCACACACTCAAGCATGGGTTCTAATCCAAGGATGTGCCTGAACCAGTGCCCATCAGCTCAGCCCCAGGAAGCCAAGTCCATTGCCGTGGCTTATGCCAACCTCTGAACAATTCCAGAGCCAAGAGCTTGCCTCCAACTTCTGCATACACACCTCTCCCCCTACCCCTCCATTCTCCACCAAGGAAGAGTTTCTTCTCGCTTGGTCTACCTGGAGAGAAAGATGCACAGCCTGATGGACAGATGTATAGATGTGCATACTGCCCCCGCCCCCCTACCTAGATCGCTTGAGGGTAGAAGTTCAAGACCAGCTTGAGCAATAGTGAGACCTCATCTCTACAAAAAAATTTTAAAAATTAATCATTCATGGTGGGGCTCACCTGCAGTCCCAACTACTTAGGAGGCTGAGGCAGGAGGATTATTTGAGCCCAGGAGTTTGAAGTTGTTGTGAGCTATGCTGACGCCACTGTACTCCAGCCTGGGCAACAGAGTGAGACTCTGTCTCATGCTATAATAATAATGATAATAATAATAAAATAAATTACTCAGACTCAAACAGTGAATAATGAGATGATAAAGAAGTGAGTTTATGGCCGGGCGTGGTGGCTCACGCCTGTAATCCTAGCACTCTGGGAGGCCGAAGCGGGCGGATTGCTTGAGGTCAGGAGTTCAAAACCAGCCTGAGCAAGAATGAGACCCCATCTCTACTATAAACAGAAAGGAATTAATTGGCCAACTAATATATATAGAAAAAATTAGCCAGGCATGGTGGTGCATGCCTGTAGTCCCAGCTACTTGGGAGGCTGAGGCAGGAGGATCGCTTGAACCCAGGAGTTTGAGGTTGCTGTGAGCTAGGCTGATGCCACGGCACTCACTCTAGCCTGGGCAACAAAGTGGAGACTCTGTCTCAAAAAAAAAAAAAAAAAAGATCTAATGGAGAAGAGAGAGGGATAGGAAGGAGGTGGCAGGAGTGGAAGCTGGAGTCTTCCAACAGACTTGGGTAAAGGTGCTAGTGGCTGGACCACAGGGCACTGGGCACAGAAGCGGTGGATATTAAGAGATGTTGGGAAGTAGAATGGATCCGGTTAGTGATGGAGTGGATGACGGAGGCCAGGGAGAGGGATGTGGCAGGGATGACTATCAGGTTTCTGGCCTGAGGAACTGGGTAGAGGGGTGTCACTCCTGAAAATGGCAAAGATTGGGGGAAGAACAGTTTTGAACAAGACACGTGTTTCAGTTTGCCTGGGAAGATCTGCTGATGTATCATAGAGGAAGAGACGTTAGAGCTGGGCCTCAAGATATGTGTAGGAGTTTTCCTGGTGTAGAAGGGAATTTCTCTTAACTAACTTTTGGGAAGCAGGATTTCCCTTCAGTGAGATCACTGAGCCTCCTTCTGGAACCTTCTTTCACTCAAAAGAGGCCCCTTGAGAGGAGGTATTTATCAAGACCATCAAATAGGCCTCAGTGATCTCTTAATTTCATCTCTCATTTTTCAGATGGGAAAGCAGAGACCTAGAAAAATCAGGGATTTGCTTTTCCAACCTTACCCTCTTCCTTCACTCCTTCCTTCCTTCCTTCCTTCCTTCCTTCCTTCCTTCCTTCCTTCCTTCCTTCCTTCCTTCCTTCCTTCCTTCTTTCCTTCCTCCCTCCCTCCTTCCCTCCCTCCCTCCCTCCCTCCCCCTAGCAGATATTTATGAAAAGCCTACTTTGGGCTGGGCACAGTGGCTCACACCTGTAATCCCAGCACTTTGGGAAACTGAGGCAAGAGGATCCCTTGAGCCCAGGATTTTGAAACCAGCCTGGGCAACATAGCAAGACCCTATTTATAGAAAAAATTTAAAAATCAGCCAGGTGTGGTGGTGTGTGCCTGTGGTCCCAGCCACTTGGGAGGCTAAGGCAGGAGGATCGCTTGAGCTTAGGAGTTGGAGGATACAGTGAGTTATGATGATGTTGCTGCACCCTAGCCTGGGCAACAGAGCAAGACCCTATCTCTAAAAAAAAAAAAAAAAGTACTTTGTACCAGATGCCAAGTGCTGAATTCAGCACTAAATAAATAAAACCAAGAGTCCTACTTTTGGAAGCTTAAACACAAAAATAAGTAAAAAAAAAAAAAATCATGTCAGAGTGTGATAGAAGCTGTATAGAGAAACATAAAGACTGGAAAGGGTTCATATATAGTGGAGGTGCCATCAGAATGGTGAGTACAAAAGGCCCTGGGCTGCTCTTATGGGCTGCTCCCCCCACCCACCCCTGCAGCACAGCCCATTGTGACAATGTCTGGGGTTCTAGAATGCAGGCCTGGGGGACAGGAGGAGTCCTGGAGGGGGAGGGAGAAAGAGAGACTGAAGAGGGATTTAGTGGGTGGGCTGTACCCCCCAAGGGGGGACAGCAAAGCCCGATGGGTCAGAAGGGCCACAAAGACTCCCTTTACCCTTGCGGAAGGTGAGATAAATTTATTCCTAAGGCCACCTTGTACCCCGTGCTCAGCCCCTCCCCCACCCTGCGTCAGATCTCAGACGACACTCCCTTCTGCTCCTCCTCCCACCCTTGAGACCACCAAGACGTGGGTCCAGGTTGTCCCTGTGTCCCAGTATAGAGTGGGCAGCCTGGAGCAGCTTGTGACAGGCATCCAAGGCCAGCCAGGGAGGCTGAGTGGGCCCTGTGAGGCTCTGTCCTGGGCAGTAGGGGTTTGAGGGGCCCCAGGGTCACGCCCTGTGTCTCTCCCCTCAGGACTTCCGTGAGCAGCCTCCATGAGGCCCTGGACCAGTGCATGACCGCCCTGGACCTCTTCCTCACCAACCAGTTCTCAGAAGCACTCAGCTACCTCAAGCCCAGGTGAGGCCTAAGCCCTGGTTGGGGTGGGGGCGTGTGGGGCCAGGCAGAACCAGAAGTCTCATGGGAGAGGAACTCTGTGTCACTGAATGCCTTCAGCTTTCTGGGTCACCATGACCCTTGAGAAGTCTCATAAAAATGACTCAGGCTCCCCATCCCACAGCCTTCTCCAAGGTTGCTGTGACGTCCTTCGCCTTAGGTTCTTGAGGCCTCTTCACACTTAGATTTCCTGTTCCTGCTGCATCCTCTTGGGGTTTCTCCCATCAGCTATAACACAGATCCTTTTATTCCCCCTAAAGCACTAAGGACCTGGTTGTCTACTGAGCATTTTAGGGCAATAATGCAGGCTACGTATTTAGCCATTTCTTCTGGCGTTTCCTACCCTGTTTCTATAAATATATATAAATAATGTGC
Source organism: Microcebus murinus (assembly GCF_040939455.1). Taxonomy (NCBI): domain Eukaryota; kingdom Metazoa; phylum Chordata; class Mammalia; order Primates; family Cheirogaleidae; genus Microcebus; species Microcebus murinus. The sequence goes on along the minus strand of NC_134105.1, from coordinate 38,956,162 downwards.
TTATGCTCCTTTTTTGTATCACTTTTTTCAGTTTTTAAAATTGAGATATAATTCTTATACCATACAATTTTCCTTCTTTTACTTACCACTTTTTTGTTAACCTTTATCCTCTATGTAATGGTGTTGTTTACCACTTTTAAACATTGTCTATGGGCAGACAAAAATTTAGCTTTCCTATGGCCCTGCCCTACCTCCCTCCCCTCATCTTCCTCTTGTCATTATATCACAGTATTTGGCTAAACTGATAATCAGTGTTTGCATTGTTAGTGCTTTGTAATTAATGCTCATTGCAGAGACAAAGTAGGAATTCGATTGTTTCCTTCCTGGAGTTAATAATTGTCTTGGTTTTCCATTTGCCTAATTTGCTATACATTTAGCATTAACTCTTTCTAACCCATTATCCTATCATCAGTTTTTCGCAAAGTGCTCAAACATATCAAGTAGGCTGTCCTGGAAACCTGTCCCATGTCTTCTGGCCTCCTCTCAGCCGGCTGCTGAACCCCTTTGCTTCTCTCCTGTTTCCTTGATCCTGGGTCTTTCTCTGCTGTCCCCTCCCTCATTTTACCAGAGCATGTCCTCTGGAAATTTCCTAAGAAGGAGTTGCATGAATATCAGTTTTTCCCCTCAGAATTTTGAAGACATTGCTTCCTAGTTTTCTAGCATCTACTGTAGCTGTGAGAACCCTAATTCTTTTTACTTTGTATGTGACATTTTTTCTTCTCCAGAAATGTTTAGGATCTTCTCTTTGCTTCTTGAAAATCTGGGATTTCACAGTGATGTGGTGGAATGAAGGTCTTTTTTATTCCATATTTTTATGTGGAGACTGTCAGTTCTGGCAAGTTTTCTTGTATAATTCCTCTATCCTCTGTTTCTCTTTCCTGGGCTTTCTTTCCGTCAGGAATTAGACTTCCTGGAGCAATCCTCTTCTGAGCCTGTTTTCTAACCACTTCCCTGCCCTTTTGCATTTCTTCATCTTTTTTCCCTCTGATTTTTAGATTTTCTCAGCCTTGTCATTGAGTCCTTCTGTTGACTTTTCCTTATTTCTATAATAATATGATTAACTTCCTGGTACTCTATCCTCTGAATGTTCTTTTTTGCCTGTAACATCTCATTCTTGGTTTATGCACTATCTTCTTTATATCTGTATTTGCCTCCTGAGGACCGGCCCTGGCACATAGTAAGCACTCTAATATTTATTGTTACTATTATTATCACAGAATATTGCCTCTTTTAAAAATGTTTTATTCATTTCCTGCATAACGTGGCTTTCTCCATATTCCTGAATTCTGTTTACTGGTGGGAATATCCTCTACTCATGGGGTGCTCTCCTCAGATACCCACTGATCTCTGGCTGTCAGTCTGATCATATTTAAAAACAAGTTCACTCAGAGACCAGCTGGAAAGTCTGGTGGAGCCACCTTGGAAATGGTGCGATTGGCTCTGGATGAGCGGGCAGAGAGCTGGCCCTCAGGTGTCAGCATCTGGGGTGGTTTAGCTTCTCCAGAGAAGAATCTCACTTTCCTTGGCCTGGACAGAGAATCCCAGGCGGCCTGAATTCTGAGACTGGGGAAGGGAGGAGGGCCAGGGTCCGCTCACGCCTGCTGTCTGCTTTCCCTGACCCCCTTCTTTTCAGCCCCTGGCTGTCCTCTGCACTGCCCGACCTGCTTCCCTGAGCCCCCAGGAACAGCTAACGCTGAGGCAAGGAGGACTGGTTTGCACAAGTCCCTAAGCCCGACCTGTTCAGTTTCTCCACTGACCCCTCGCTCTCCTGTTTGGGCTCAGTGGCCCAGCTTCTGGGGTGGGGGGTGGAGGTTCCAGGCTGAGCCGATCATAATGAGTCCCTGTGGTAGCTGTCCCCACACCTCACTCCTGCCCTCTGTGGGGACCTGGGCTTGAGGTGAGGCAGGTGAAGCCACAAGCTGCTCCAGCACTGATGGTCCTGGCTCCCCTCCCGGTATTTTTGGGAGGCTCCTATGTCTTTCCTGGTCATTTCCTGTCCTTCACTTGGCCCAGGCCCCCTGACCACAGCCACCGTTGGGCACTAGAAACTGGCTGTCCCAGGCCACAGCTGCTCAGCCTGTCCTGGTGCACCCCAAGCACAAACATGGGCCTTTCTCCTCCTCCCTGAAGCCCAGCTAAGACCAGGCCACACCTTGGTCTGCTCTGAACTGTCCTACAGATCTGGGGCCAATACAAGGGAGTCAGACCACAGAAGAAAATATTAAAACCAGATGCCGTGGCTGCACCCAGGCCCTCAAACTGTCCCCACCACCGGGTCCCTCAGAGGGCTCTTCCCTCTGAGCCCCTCCATGGTCTTCCTCGCCTCCGGAGGGAGCTCTACCAGGAGTCCCACAGTGCTCAGGCCTCCAAGAGGAAACCTGCAAGGAAACCCATGTCTTAAAGGAGGCAGCCTAGGGATCCAGTCTTCCCATGAGGCCACCTGTTACCTCACATACAAAGCAGTGAGGCTTCTTTATCTTAACCGCTGCCCTGTTCCAGAACAGGCTTTTTCCTTTCTTTTTGCACTTAATAGCTTTCCTCCCAACAGTAGTGGCACTAGCCCACTCCCCCAATACCACCTGTGACAACCCAAAATGTCTCCAACAATTGCCAAATGTCCCATAGGAGATAAAATTGACCCCACCTTGTGACACTAAAATATGTTTCCATAAATTGCTGAATGTCCTTGCCACTTCCATTGAGAACCACTGGTATGGAGAAAATAATTCTTGCTAAAACACAGCCTCCCCTCCCTGTTTGTAGCCATTGAAACTTCAAAAGACGTCGGGATCCCATTTCATTCACTGTTCTTCACTGTACACACATTGTCTAGTTTAATTGTCCTACTCCTCTGCAGTGGGGGCTGTTTCCCTCTTTCACTCGCTCCTCAGGGAGGTGGCTGGGCCTACCAACTCCCTCCTCCTGCCAGGCATTTGCTTTCCCTGCGTCCCTTCTTTGAGTAGCGTTGTCTCCACTTCCACTTTGCTTACACTTGTCTGTCCCTAAAAACTGTTTGTGGAACATGGAGGCCACTCTGTTTTTCTTGATGAATCAGTGATTGTGATTAATAAGTGGGATTCAAATTTAAGCCCCCTGGGCTGTCTGAGCCACACTCCTGCTGTGCTGTCTTGGGTCTCTGGCAGGGTGGAGGTGTTTACCCTGGGCGGGGGGCCTCAACCTGCCTCCTCCAGCCCTGGGAGTGCAGGAGGTAGAAAGGGTGTGCATGGGGACTTGTGTGGCTGGGGTGGGGTTGGGCGGGGGAGGAAGTCCATGGTGTGTCCCTGCCACATCCTGGAATTTCTCTGGGAAGAGGCAAGGTCACCTGCCCAGAGTGAGGGGCCAGGCTGTGGTGAGGGGATGACGAGGAGGGGGGAAAAGGTGTTTCTGGACAGCAAAACGGGCTGGCCAGGGCTGGTGGCTCCAGGCTCAGGGTGTGCCTGTCTGTGTGCTGGGCAGCTTTCTCCAGTGTTGCTCGGGGGCAGCGTGGAGAAAGCTGGCAGCTGTGTGGCTCCTGGACTGGGGTCCTAACTGGGGGTAGCAGAAGGCTGGAAGGCTTAGTGTTTTGCCAAGAGAGGGGCTGGCATAAGGAAGCTAAGTTGAGGGGTCAGGAGGAGAGGACAGGCTGGAGGTAGGAGGATGTGGCGGCGGGAGGGATGAGCATGTGCGGGAAAGCAGGGAGTTGGCGGGGGAGGGTGGATGGCTTCCTTTAAGACTCCAGGGAGAAGATGGCGGCGGGGAAAAAAAAAAAAGACTCCAGACGCAGAGCCATTCCGTGTGATGAGGATGAGGTCAAGGTGAATGGGGGTGATTGGGCAACTGTCGCCAGTTCATTCAGCAACACGTGGCCCGGCAGTGTGCTGAGTGCTGGGGCTAGAGTACTGAGCATGACGTGGGCTGTTCTCAGGGTCCGGCAGGGGAACAGTGAAACCAGCAATAAGCAACAAGCAATAATAACCCAGTCTCAGAGAGGCTCCAAGCCGTACCAGGGTGCTGAGAGCTGCACAGGGACCCCAACTCGTGGGAAAGGGGCTGGTCAGGAAGGCCACATAATTCTCAGGGCCCATTGCACAATGAAAATGCAGGGTTGTTTATTCAAATATCATTAAGAATTTTAAGAAAGTGACAGCAGAGAATTAATCCAAGCATGGGGCCTTTTTAGGTATAGAGCCCTGTGCAACGGTACAGATCACACACCCATGAAGCTGGCCCCAGAGGGCTTCCTGGAAGAAGTTATATCTAAGCTGAGATGGGCTGGATGAGGAGTCAGCCAGGTGGAGAGGATGTTTCCAGGCAGAGGGAACAGCCTGGCAGAGGCCTGGCAGTGAATGAGGTCTGTGTATCTGGGAAATGGAGATGCTCAGCCTGCCTGGAGTGGGAAGCTGAGGCAGGTCCCAGAAGGAAGAGGGCAGGGCAATGGAAGACAGACTGGGGGTGTGGAGTCCCCTGGCAGCTGGGGCGGGGGGGTGGGGCAGTGAGTTGGGGTCTGAGAAGACCAGAAAGTGGAGCAGGGGGAGCTTCAGTGAGGATGAAGGGGGAGAGACTTGCAGAGACAGAGGGGCCGCCTGTGCCTTCTGGCCTAGTGAGCCCTGAGAGGGCCTTGGGAAGGGACTACGCTGGGGTGGGTGGGGCCCAGGAAGGAGCGGCAGGGTTGGGTCAGGCTCAGTGAGCCCAGATGGTAGGGACAGTGGCAGGGCGGGATGGCTGACAAGTGTCCAACAAGGCCTGAGCCTTAGGTGTTAGCTGAGGAAGGACGGGCTAGAGGCCGCTGGGCTTAGCTGCCCTCCAGATGCCAAGGAGTCCTCAGCCCCAACACCCTGCTTTACTGATGGCTCTTCCAGCACCTTCCCCAACTTGACAGCTGATCTGGGCCCAGAAGGTGGGACCCCAGTGGACTTCATGTCCCAGAGCTGGGTTCAGCTCAGGAGTGAGGAGACTGTTGCTTTAAGAGGTCTGGGTGCTATATATGCAAACAAGAATTTATGGGGTGCAAACAGAATGTGAGGGTCTGAGGCTTGGGGGTTTTCATACCTCTGTACCCTATTTCCCAGTCCAGACCAGAGTTAGGGGGCTTGCAGGTGGTAAGCTGGGGAGGGTCCAGGCTTCCTAGCCACAGGTGCATGTTGGGAACTTGGGCCTCAGACTAGAAATTCCACTTTATCTGCCAGCTGCCTGGGTGGGGCTGTCCCTTTTCCTGGGCCCAGCACCAGACTGGCTTCAGCAGGTGGGGCTGGGCAGTGGCACTGAGTCCCTGCGGTGGGAGAGGAGAGAGAGGCAAGGGTTTGAGAGTTGGAGAGGCCTGGGGGATGGGTCTGTGTGCTATCAGGGAAGCCCCTCTGCAAGGAGAAGGTTTTATGTAGGAAAGTGACCCTTGATCCTGGCAGGACATGGAGGGATTCACATTTATTGAGCATTGATGATGTGGCCTTTGGCTTTTGTGTCCTACCTAAGCCACTCGAAAAGCCCTGGGAAAGAAGGGTTATTGTATTTATCCTACAGGAAGAAACCTGAGGCTCTGAGAAGTACCAGGGTCACACAGCTGGTAACTGGCAAAGCCAGATTCCAACCTGAGTCTGGGGGGGCTCTGAAGCCAGCTTCTTCCTTTCCACAAGCCGCTGCCCCCAGACTACGTGGTCCTGGCAAAGGCCTGGGAGGGGCCCTGCTGGCGGCCAGGGCTGGTGAGGGGTGGACCAGACTCTGTTTTCTACCTGAGGGTCACCCAGAAGTAAAAAAGCAACTTAATTCACAGGTGTTTTATGCATGAGAAAGGGAGAAAAATGAGCAAAGTCACATGATCTTACAATAAAACAGTCTGTTAACCCTAGTCATCTCTTTCCTCTGGAGTTCCCAGCACACGCCTGGCACTGAGGAGCTTCATGAATGATTAACAAGGGGCCGTGGGGGAGGGAGGGAGAAGTGCCAGTGCCTCCTGTCTAGGCAGGGGCGCCCCCGGTCAGTCTCACTGGCCCACAGGGACCCGGGCAGGCCGGCACCACCATCCCCATTTTGCAGAAGCAGAAACCCAGGCTCAGATATGTCAAGTGACTCCCCCAAGTGCAGAGAGGGACTGGCGTTGGCACCATCCCTCCTTGCCTGTTGCCCTCTCCGTATGTTAGGATAAATGCCCCCCAACACACCCCGTGGCTGAGAAGCCCAGGGCTGTGGTAGAGCAGGGAGCTGGGGTGGCGGGCGAAGGTTTCCTGAGGCCATCTTGGTCGGCCCTGACACGCTGGTGCTGGGGACAGAGATGTGTCACGCACAAGCGCTGTCCTTGAGGCGCCCACAGTCTGGACCTAGAGCTGGGCCTGCGCTGCCATCAGTTCAGTGTGGTGGGGCCTCCGTTACAGGCACACAGTCCCTGAGGAGGAGCCCTGGGCTCCCGGTGGCCTCAGAGGCACCCGAGGGCCTTGACGGACGAGCGGGGGGACATGGAGGTGGGGAAGGGCACTTCAGGCCGAGGGAACGGCATGGGCTAAGGCCAGCAGGAGGAAAGAGTGGGTTTTCTTGTGGAAGGTCTGTGTGGTTCAGTGGGCAGGGGCGCAATCTCAAGTGTGACCAGATGAGTGGTTGGGGGGAGGAGCAAAAGCCACAAGAGGGCTGGAGAGGTGGGCAGGGCTGGCGTCCGGTGGCCTCGGCCCAGGCATTGTCTCGCGGGATGTGGAAGCTGCAGGAGGGTTCAACCAGAGGGCACCGTGATCAGGTGACGGGACGGGAGAGGGGGAGGCAGCAGCCGGCCAGCGGGGAGGTCCAGGGAGTAGGCATGGGGTGTACCCAGGGGATCAACGGGGTCTCACAGGCAGGACTTGGGCCCCGCCTGCCAGAGGCGGGAGCAGAAGGCAAGAGGCAGGCGCTGGGCATCGGGAAGGGCAGCCACAGGCGCACGCGCTGCCAAGCCCTTTTCCAGTCCTCACAGCAGCGTGTTGCTGCCACCCCTGCTGAGCTGACGGGAACTGGGGCTCAGCTCTAGAAAACCGCTTGGACCACTCAGCAGGAAGGAGAAGAGCTAGAAACAGGATCTGAGGTCTTTTGAGTAGCAGTGAAAGGATCAGACCTAGCAGTGAAAGGATCAGTGAAAGGCAAGGCCCTCCCCATCCTTGGACCTCTGTCCCGTCTGTCCCCCGTGCAGAAGGAGGAGCGGGTGGCGAGATCTGCCCAGGGCCAGCTACCTCTGGAGTTCCAGGAGTTGGTGCTTTCAATGTCCCTCTTTCTGGCAGAACCAAGGAGAGCATGTACCACTCGCTGACGTATGCCACCATCCTGGAGATGCAGGCCATGATGACCTTTGACCCTCAGGACATCCTACTTGCCGGCAACATGATGAAGGAGGCGCAGTTGCTGTGTCAGAGGTTGGGGATGGCAGGGGACAGGGTTGGGGGCGAGGGTTAGAGGTTGTGAGGCCCACCCTTCTGTCAGCCTGGCCCATCCTTGTGCCTAAATTGCCACTATTCGTGCTGCTTCCTGTGGCTAAGTTTTTCTGTCCCCAAGTGCTAAGTGCTGTCCTTGTGAGCCCTGCCTTAGAATTGTTGTCTAAGCCAGTCACTGAGCAGCTTCTAGGGCCCAGTCTTGATTGGGAGAAAACGAATTCTGGCTCTTTCACTTGATGAGTCATGGACCTCTGGCAAGTCCCTCTCTGGACTCAACTTGCCTCATCTGTAAAATTGGTATGATGAAACACCATAGGGTTATCCTGGGGACTTCCTGAAGACCCTAGTCACAGGACCTAGTGCATAATTGGTGATTGGTATACATTTGCAGGTTGAAAGAATAAACTGACAGACCCTGAGTGTTTGTGCACTGGTGGAGCCATCGCTCGCTGGGCACACAGTCACGCCTGCTCCAGGCTGAGCCCTGTGCTGGGCACTGACGCCCCAGGAAATCATCATACCTGGGCCAGTCTGACGCCCGCACCACCCGGTCAGGGAGGCAGGCACAGATAGTGACATCCCGGCATGATGCAGGGATGCTCAAGCTGTCCTGGGGGTCCTGCCACAGGAGCAGGACAGGCTTCCCGGGGTAGACGATGCCTGAGCAGGGGCCTGAGGAAGCTGGCCAGGGTGGAGGGAAGAAGAGAGGGGCTCCAAGCAGGGGCAACAGCAGAGGCAAAGGTGTGAGAAAGCCCGAGCCTTGGGGGAGCTGCCAGGAGTTCCTGTCTGCAGAACCCAGGGGGAGGAGCCTGCACGCCTTGGAGGCCACAGCAAGAGCCCAGGCTGTGTCCTTAGGGCGGCGCAGAGCTGTAAGTGTTATCAGCCAGACAGAGCCTGTTGGAAAAACTCCCTGGCACACACGGAGGGTGAGCAGGTGCCAAGACTGGGTGGGCAGGGGTGGGAGGCCAGGCAGGGCACGAAGAGACCTCTATTAGGAAGAGGAACCCAGAGCTAGGAAGGCTGGGAACTGCTGACAACAGCGTCAGCTAGGTGGGGGACAGGTTGGCCTGGGGCTGCTTTACATACTCAGCCCCCATGATGATAAGGTGTTAACTGTCCCTGTGTTACCAATGGGGACAGTGAGGCTCAGAGACCATTTGCCAGAATTTCAAACCTTCTCTGTCTCACCCCAAAGCCTATGTTCTCTCTGCTAGTGCTGCCTCTCTAGGAGTTTATTCTAGAGTGTGGCAGAGAGGGGCAGAGTCAGGCGTGGCCCCTTCCTCATCCTCACCCCAGACCCCTTTCTCCTCTCCAGGCACCGGAGGAAGTCTTCCGTAACAGATTCCTTCAGCAACCTGGTGCACCGCCCCACTCTGGGCCAGTTCACAGAAGGTGTGGCATCTGGACGTCCTCCCACCCGTGCTAAGCCCAGGCGGCCGGCTCCAGGCCCAGGGAGGGGCAGGAAGGGCAGTTGTCCTCCCGGTTTTCACCAGGGGGGCCAGGCCCTGGCTCTCTGGTGAGGGTGTGGGGGGCAGGTGAGACCCACTTACCTTGCAGCATGACTGGCTGAGAGCCTGGAAGTCGAGGAAAGGAAAAGCTGTCACAAGGTCATGGGCTTTGGTCTGCAGGCAAGGGGTGCTTAGAGCTGTGCGTGCAGTTAGGTGTGCTGATTAGTCATCCTGGTGATTGCGTGTACACCAGAGGGAGATGTGGTTCTAGCAGCTGACCTGCTGGCATGAGGCAGCTGATGGCGGAACAGGTGGTCTTAGCTGTCATAGCCTGTGGGATGTCTTTGTTCCCTGACCATATGTGGCAGTCCTGGAGGCAGCAGTGGCTGACCACAAGCAGTTAGGGGAGAGCCCTGGAAGGTTCCAGCACCATAAAGTACATGTGATGGTGCTGGGCGCGCAGCGTCTACAGCAGGCATCTTCAAACTACGGCCCGCGGGCCACATATGGGTGTTATTGCCCGTTTGTTTTTTTTGCTTCAAAATAAGATACGTGCAGTGTTCATAGGAATTTGTTCATAGTTTTTTTTTTTTTTTTTGGAGACAGAGTCTCACTTTGTTGCCCAGGCTAGAGTGAGTGCCGTGGCGTCAGCCTAGCTCACAGCAACCTCAAACTCCTGGGCTCGAGTGATCCTTCTGCCTCAGCCTCCCGAGTAGCTGGGACTACAGGCATGCGCCACCATGCCCGGCTAATTTTATATATATATATATCAGTTGGCCAATTAATTTCTTTCTATTTATAGTAGAGACGGGGTCTCGCTCTTGCTCAGGCTGGTTTTGAACTCCTGACCTTGAGCAATCCGCCCGCCTCGGCCTCCCAAGAGCTAGGATTACAGGCGTGAGCCACAGCGCCCGGCCTGTTCATAGTTTTTTTTAAACTATAGTCCAGCTCTTCAACGGTCTGAGGGACAGTGAACTGGCCCCCTGTTTAAAAAGTTTGAGGACCCCTGGCCTACAGTAATGCTGGAATAAGGAGACTGTGCCGACTCTCTGGGTGTGGCGGGGGGACCAAAAGATGAAGGGGATGTGAGCTGACTGGGGACAGTGGGGGGTGCTCTGAAGGAGCCTGACCAGGCTGTCGGGGCTGAGGAGGAGGGAGGTGCTGACACAGGCTTCCTTTGCTTTTGGGGACATGGGGTCAGGTGGATTTGGCCCAGGTCTCCTACTGAGAGTCCCAGGAGGCCACGGGGCTTTGGTTTTCTCCCGACAGAGGAAATCCATGCTGAGGTCTGCTACGCAGAGTGCCTGCTGCAGAGAGCAGCCCTGACCTTCCTGCAGGTAGGAGCGCCCAGCTCAAACAAGCAGGGGGGGATTTTACGTCAGTCACCGCGTCCAGCCATGACTCATCCCCTTGTCATCCAGGCGAGGACTGAGGCTCCGCAACCCCACTCCCGAGCCTGGCCAGGCTCCGTGTGGAGGGGATGGGCCTCACCTCACACACACCGAGCGTTGCCAGGGTGCTGCTTCTACCTCGCGATGGCTGCATTTCCTGCCAGGGTCACACGGTGGTGACAGGCATTGAACAAAGCCTACTTTACACCTGATTCGTTCAGCAAATGCTGTAGCACCTATGATGTGCCAGGCTTTTTGATGATAATACAGGTGTGTAGTTTTTACATACCTTACACAGCTCACAGTTTGCTTTTTTGAACATTTACATTTATTATTTAATCTTCACCTCGGAGGCCTGTAAAGGGGAGACTTAGAAGAGAGGAGTTACTTTCCCAAGGACACATGATTGGCGAATGGTGAGCTGGGATTTGAACCTGGGTCTGACCAGGTTGGAGCCCAGATCTCCTCACCACACAGTGGGAATTTCAAGAACTATCACTGTATGATGTTACCAGAAAGCCTGGTTACATATCATCATACCATCGTCATGTATATTTATATGTATTTGGAGGGAGAGGGACATGTACACATTAGTGTTGCGGTGCTGTTTATTTTTCTTAGCTCTTTTTCTGTCTTTTTGGACCTCCGGTGATTAGAATTGGATTAATCCTAATGTTTGGTTTAGGGCTCACTCTAATAATTACATCATGCATTTTATGTTATTTGTTATATTTTTATAAATAATGAACACCCAATCCCCCCAGTTGGAGGACAGACGCTGGCTGGAGCTCTCCTTGCCCTCTAGGCCCCTCCCCATCCTTTCTCTCCCTCCCTACAGGGGAACCACTACTGAGAGTTTTGTGCTTATCACCACCCCCCTTTTTTAAAAATAGCTCTATCCACTTCATATTCATGTCTGCACAGCATGTTGTTATGCTTTAGTTGCTGTTGGGCTTCCTCTGTGTGGGACTCCCTCCGCTCACCCAGCCTCACCATGCTCCACGTTTGCTTATCCGTTCTGCTGCTGTGGGACGTTTGGGTGGTTTCTGGTTCCTGGCTATTATGAACATCCTTGAAGGTGACTTCCACAGCCCAGGTCCTCCTGTTCCCCTTGGGTGCACACCCGGAGTGGAGCTGCCAGCAGGCTGTAGGTATTGGCACTTTAAATTATAAATGTGATAAATACCTGCTTGTTGTGAAAACCATAATCCAACCAAAAGTATCCCCCTTCTTTCCCACAGTCCCGCCACCTAGAGGGAGGCCCTGTTAGCCACCCAGAGTGTCCCCTCCAGGCCTCTCTCCGAGCACATAGTATATGCACACGAGAGGCTGGTAAAGGGAGGTTCTGGTCCATCCCTGGGCATTTTGAAGGTTTGTTTGGCCAAGGACTAGGGAAGCCTGGTTTGACTGACCTCTGACCCCATCCCCCCAGGGTCCCTTATAGATTTGGGCACAGGAAGGGGCAGTCAAGGCCCAGAGCCTTGTATGATGCATCTCAAGCCTGCAGCTACCTGCCTGAGCCAGGCCCTCAGCACCTTTCCCCCCTGCAGGATGAGAACATGGTGAGCTTCATCAAAGGCGGCATCAGAGTTCGAAACAGCTACCAGACCTACAAGTGAGTGGGGCTGGGGCCACGGCGTCTACTACCCTGTCCCCCTCAGGCTGCTTTGTGGAAGGAGGAGAGTAGTAACTGGAGGCCAGAAGCTAGAATGCTATGTGACTTCAGGCAAATTTCTGCACCTTCAGGACCTCAGTTTTCTGGAATAATATTCCCCTAGTTTTCTGGTTGTCTCTGTTCTTTTTGGTCCCCTAAGGGCCTACTCCATGCCTGACCCTCTGCTAGCAGAAAATAAGACACAGATTCTGCATAAACAGCTTGGTCTTGTGGGGGCAGGGAGACAGCTCCAGGAACAGCCATTTAGGGAATAGCAATAGAACTGCATATCTCTTAAGGCCAGTCCAGATGCCACTTTCCCCAGCACGCCTCCCTCGACCCCTCTAGTACACAGGATGAGGTGTATACACACACACACACACACACACACACACACACACACACACAAGCTCCCTGAGACCAGGGTCATTTCCATGCTATCTCTGGGTCCCTGACATTCAGACTGGGCCAGGCACAGGCCATGTTTTTGGATGAAAGAATGAAGATTCAGTCCAGAGCACTTTTACTCAGTATGGCTCTACAATGCCTTATCTATGATTCCCAAATCAAAAAAAAAAAAGAAAAGCTCTTAAAACCCAGTTTTCCCCTTGCCAAGTTTTGCATTAAAACTTATTTTCCATTAAAAGTTGATTTGAGACTATCTATCATTGTATCTTCCCCATTTAACGTGACAGTTTCCCTGCAGAGATGTTGCAAGCTCGCTTGCCGGGCGTTGTGGAGGCATGACGCCGTGCAGCACGTGGATGCCACGTTCCCCGGGGGCCTGGGCTGGAATTGTCTGGAAAACCAGACAAGTGCTCTGGCCCCTTCAGTCTTCCTCCCAGCTTCCAGACGATGTCTGCAGAGCAACACCTTGTCAGGCCACCCCGTGCCAACCCCTGGGGCTCCTTTTGTCCTTAGAGGCGAGTCCTGGGTCACTGCCACGTCGTTCCTTGGAGCTCTCCCTGCCCTCCTTGCCTCATCTCCCACCTCACTCCGCCACAGGCCCTTGGCCGTCCCCTCAGTTCCTCAAATGTGCCAGGCTAATTCCTACCTCAGAGCCATGGACGTGCAGTTCTTTCTGTCAGAGACTCTTTCTGCACCAGGGAAGCCCAGCTCCTCCCTCAGACCACAGCTCAAGTGTCACCTCCTCAAGGAAGCCTCCCTTGATCCCCAGACTGGGTCAGGCCCCAGGATTCTTCTCCTCTGAGGCTCTCAGCACCCTCACAGTGACTGGATGGGGGTCTGTCCCCTAGAGTGGGAATGCCATGGGGGCAGCAGCTTGGTGGCTTTGCTCCCTGCTGCTCCCAGTGCCTGGCAGAGAGAAGCTTCAGTCAGTGCTTGCTGATTGAAAGCCCTCAAGATGCTCTCAGCCCAGAAAGGGGGCCGACACATTGCTGAAGCCTCTGTCCCGCCCCATGGGGGCCGGGCTGTGGGCTCTGGGCAGTTGGCGACCAGGAGGAAGGGAGTTGAATTCCAACCAAGGGACTCCAGGAAGACTTCCTGAAAGGGGATGTTTGAGTTCACCCAGTGGTTTTCAATTGGGGGGGCAATTTTGCTCCCCATGAGAAATGTGGCAATGTCGGGGAACATTTTGGTTGTCCAGCTTGGGAGAGGATGCTACTAGCCTCTTGTGGGTGGAGGCCAGGGATGCTGCTAAACAGCCCATGATGCACAGGACAGCCCCCTTCCGCCCCCTCCCCAACAAAGCATTATTCAGCCTAAAATGTCAGTGGTATCGAGGTTGAGAAACCCTGTTCTAGACAATGCAGAGCACAAATGCCCAGAAGTTGGATAAGGCAGAGAGCACTAGGGCTGACATGGCTGAAATTCAGGGGTAAGGAGTATGTATGTTATCACGGTGGGAGATGGGGTTAGAAATTCCTTGAATATTAGCTCTTGATCACTAGAACTTAAGAATCCACTACCAGGGAGTTTGGCCACCAGCTTGGGTAGGAGTTTACTGGGCCCCCCAACTCCCCTCCAAGTGGCTGAAACAAGACTTGGTATCTCTCCGCAGGGAGCTGGACAGCCTCGTCCAGTCTTCACAGTACTGCAAGGGCGAGAACCACAGGCACTTCGAAGGAGGGGTGAAGCTCGGTGTAGGGGCCTTCAACCTGGTGAGTGGGGGTGCCTCTCCCCCATTTCCACAGTGTCTGGCTCCAGATAAATCTTCCCTGCATGTCCCTGCCCCACGCGTGGTCATGGCTGAGTGCCACCGTGCCTGGTCGTGTGCTGGGCATCGAGACCCAGCGATGAGCCAGGCCTGTGGCGAGGCTTAAGCTGGGCTGGGGGTGCGTGCCAGAGCCAGCTCCACGGAGTCCATCTGTGCATTTCTTCTCAAGTCAAGTCGTTAGCTTGAAACCCGCCACGGTGGGGTCATTTTTTTTTTTTTTTTAATATTTTTTCCTTTCCTTTGGTTTCTATTTTTTATACCAATGATCCACTATCATTCCCAACACAGTGGGAGTCGTGACAGCACCACAGCTTGACAAACAGAGTAAATCAGGGCTTTTTCTGCCCTGGAGAGCTGGTGGTTAAACATTTACCAGTGTCAGGGAAGGGGACAGGCCCGAAAACAGCTGATGACCCACAGGAGACAGAGAGCCAAGTCCTCTTCCTGGGGGGACTTTGGAGAAGGTTTCTCATGGGTAGGGTAAGCATTGGAGCTGGATCCTTAAGGTCCCCAGGCGTCTCCCAGGTGGGGAAGGGCGTTCCAGGCGGAGGGCACAGTGTGAATGGAGACAGAGGCTTGGAAGAGCCGTGCCTGCTCGTGGAGCCTCTCAGAGAACACTTAGACCTCTGGCACTAGGTGGCTGGGGACCTTCCCAAAGTAGGGGGAGCAGAAGTGGTGCTCTCCCCCTCCAGGTAAAGCTTGTTTAAAGAGCAAGTCTTGGCTGGGCACGGTGGCTCATGCCTGTAATCCTAGCACTCTGGGAGGCCGAGGAGGGCGGATCATTTGAGCTTAGGAGTTCGAAACCAGCCTGAGCAAGAGTGAGACCCCGTCTCTACTATAAATAGAAAGAAATTAATTGGCCAACCAATATATATAGAAAAAATGAGCCGGGCATGGTGGTGCATGCCTGTAGTCCCAGCTACTCGGGAGGCTGAGGCAGCAGGATTGCTTGAGCCCAGGAGTTTGAGGTTGCTGTGAGCTAGGCTGTCGCCACAGCACTCACTCTAGCCTGGGCAACAAAGTGAGACTCTGTCTCCAAAAAAAAAAAAAAAAAAAAAAAGAGCAAGACTTGAGCTGGTGGGGAGGCCCCCACCCTACTCCGGACACCTTCTGCACGTGCTCATCTGCCTCCTTCCCTGCAGACGCTGTCCATGCTCCCTACGAGGATCCTGCGGCTGCTGGAGTTTGTGGGGTTTTCAGGAGACAAGGTAACCACCTGCCGTCTAGCACCCTGATCTGCTGAACGCCAGGCCTGGAGCTGGGCTGGACAGGGTGGGGCTGAGGGGATGCAGGGTCTGGGTGCCAGCCCTGGCTCAGCCCACGGGACAAAGCCTAGACCCCTCCAGGCCTCAGGTTCTGTCCAGTCGAATGGGACCATGGGTACCTGC
Organism: Microcebus murinus; assembly: GCF_040939455.1. Taxonomy (NCBI): domain Eukaryota; kingdom Metazoa; phylum Chordata; class Mammalia; order Primates; family Cheirogaleidae; genus Microcebus; species Microcebus murinus. The sequence goes on along the minus strand of NC_134105.1, from coordinate 38,940,744 downwards.
CTGCCCCCACAGGGTGGAGAGGCTCTGGGGTAAGGCTGGGTGTGAAGGGCAGCTGTATACAGTGGCCTGGGGTCACATTCTCTGAGCTTGACAGGTATCAGGAGCCTGGGCCTTCTCCCCACAGATACCTCCTCACTTCAAGGCCTTGAGCAAGTCCTTTTTCTCCAGGGCCATTTTCTGGTGCTACCTCCTCATCTGGGAGATGCCTTGAGGGAGAAGCAGAGAACTCGATCCCTCAGGCTTCACTGAAGGTTGAAGGCAGCGGATCAGGGAGGGCTCCCTGGTGGAGGAGGCTTGGTGTGGGGGAAGGAGCATTGGCCTGGAAGTCAGGAGCCCTAGGCAGCCCAGCCTCACGGCCTTCTCCCTGTGACTCTGAGCAAGTCACTCCATCCTCTGAGCCTCTCTTAAGTGATACGAGGGGCTTTCTCTAGACCAGTACGTGTCCCCCGAGGTGCACTTTCTCTAGCCCTTGCTGATACTGGCCACTCCTACAGGCCTCTGTATTATTATTTATATATATATTTTCAAAAGTAACTCATAATCTTTACTGAAATTTATTTAAAAGAAACATTGAGCATGGTGGCACATGCGTGTAGTCCCAGCTACTCTGGAGGCTGAGGCAGAAGGATCCCTTGAGCCCAGGAGTCTGAGGTTGCTGTGAGCTAGGCTGACACCACGGCACTCTAGCCCCGGCAACAGAGTAAGACTCTGTCTCAAAAAAAGAAAAGAAACATTGCTACATGAAAACCCATATTATTTGGTGTGGTAAGAACATAGTCACAAAAATCAATACTGTGAGGCCCAGCGATCTTAGGAAAGCCCTGCTGGAGCGTGTGGTCGGCCCAGGCTGCTGCTGTGAGAAGGGGGCTCGGGTGAGAGTTTGCACTCGCGAGGGCACAGGACTGGGCTTTCTGCACCGTCAGAAGGCTAGACGGAGAACTGAGAACAGAAACCCCTCACTGGTGACTTGGTGTTCCCTGATGCCAGTCCACGGAGGCCTAAAATCTTGGTTGCCGTCTGCTTGGCCCCATCTGTGCCCTGGGCCTGTGGTCGGGGTTATCGGCCTCCTTGCTGCTCCTCCCAGCCAGACCTGGCTGTGTGGCCCTCGGTGCCCACCGCGGGGCGCTCGAGCAGGTGCACACAGGGAGGACTGGGGATGTGGCTGTTGAGGGGTAGGGGACGCCAAGGCCTGGCCAGGCCTTTGCTCTGGCCTTGGCAGCAATGTCCCCTCCCTCCACGAAGGTGGCTGAGGCACTGAGAGAGGCACCCTTTGCTCAGGGCCACACCGCTGACTCAGCCTCTCCCGCCCTGGCCCCTGGCCCTCTCTGGGAGTCTCAGCCTGTCCTCCCGTCCCCCAGGACTACGGGCTGCTGCAGCTGGAGGAGGGCGCGTCAGGGCACAGCTTCCGCGCCGTGCTCTGTGTCATGCTGCTGCTGTGCTACCACACTTTCCTCACCTTTGTGCTCGGTAGGCTTCCCTGTGGGGCGAGCCCTGGGGCCAAGAGGGAGAGGGGCTGCAGACCGTGCTCAGGCCCCCAGGACTAGGGGTGGGCGTCCTGAAACCAGAAACAGCAGAGCCTCATCAACTGGCCTTGGGCCTGGCCTGCTCACTTCCTCTCAGTGTGACTGGGTTCCAGCCTCAGTGTTCTCATCTGTGAAATGGGCATGGTTGTGCCCACCTTGTAGAGGGTATGATGACGCTGTGGGCAGCCCCTTGTGGTTCTGGGCACAGCCTTGGCACACATATGCTCCTGGTTATTGAGCCCTGTGATGTGCCAGGGATGCTATCTGCACTACCTTATTTAATCTTCACATCAGCCCGGGGATAGGAAGAATTATTATCCCCATTTCACAGAGGGGGAGATAGAGACCCCAGGAATCCCTTGGGAGGTTGCTGGATCACAGGAGCCAATGGAGGTGACTTGTTATGTCTCCCCCCACCCCACTTCAAGGTACTGGGAATGTCAACATTGAGGAGGCAGAGAAGCTCCTGAAGCCCTACTTGAATCGATACCCTAAGGTGAGCCCCACCCTCTGCCTGGCACCCCCAGCCCATGAGCACCCTGCAGACCCACAGGGACCCACATGCGTGTCATTGCAGGGCGCCATCTTCCTATTCTTTGCGGGGCGGATTGAAGTCATTAAAGGCAATGTTGACGCAGTGAGTGATGGGCTGGATCACCACGCACTGGAGGCGGCCGGGGCCACTGTGCAGTTGGGAGGGCGTGGAGGGTCTGGAGGGTGGGGTGGGGCCGGGTGGGCACCCACCAGGCTGACCAGCAGCTGCCTGCAGGCCATCCGGCGGTTCGAGGAATGCTGTGAGGCCCAGCAGCACTGGAAGCAGTTCCACCACATGTGCTACTGGGAGCTGATGTGGTGCTTCACCTACAAGGGCCAGTGGAAGATGGCCTACTTCTACGCCGACCTGCTCAGCAAGGAGAACTCCTGGTCCAAGGTGGGCACTGGGAGACCAGGGCTGGCCAGGCTGGCCTTGAGCCCCTGGACCGAGGGCCAGCTGAACACAGATGTGTCAGCTAGAATCTAAACAGAACCACAAATTCTAATAGGACTGGAAGGAACTAAAGACCACAGGAGCAGAGAAACTTTAGAACTACAATCATATCAGTCGAGACTTTTAGTCACAAGGGATGGAAACGTGGCTCAGACGCACTGTCTGATAGAACTGTCTGCTGTGGTGGAAATGTTCTATTTCTGGACCACATTCACTTGGAATGTGCCTGGTACAACTGGGAACCTGAATGTTTTAAATTTTATTTAATTTTGATGAATTAAACTTTAGCCACGTGGGGCTAGTGGCTAGCACTTGGACTGTGCAGATCTAAAAGACAAGAGGCTCGCTGGCTCACAGAGCTGAAAATTCTGAGCACATCTGACTTTAGGAAGGGCTGGGTCCAGGAATTCAAATTCCACCTTGTGCAGGCAGATTTGCTCCATATGACAGGCAGGGTGGCTGTGGGCCACCTCTAACTCACTTTTTCCTCTCAGTTTCAGAGTCCCACAGTTGAGCCTCATTGGTGTGGCTTAAGGCACATGTTAATGCCTGAGAGAGGGGACTCCTCATGGACTTAGAGTAGGGAGGGGTGGTCCCTCAAAGGAAAAATGAGGTGACGTACCCAGAAGTAGTGTGTATGGGGGGCAATAAAGAGATGCCATGTCGGCAAAACAAACAAAACAGATGCCTGCCCACCACAGATAACATTATCATGGTCAGTGTTGAAATAAGTATTAACCTTTATCATCATAGTAATGATAGCACAGAAATCTGAACCAAAAGTCTTAGACACACCCAGCTCAGAGAGCATCTAATCTGGTATTTGCAAACAGCATCACTTGCCCACAGCAGACATCGCTAATCGATCCTGGCACTCTGCTGTGAGCCTGCTGTGACTTAGAGGCCTTCTCTGTAGAGCGCTCCGGGCAGCCGTTAGCACTGGCCTACACTGGCACATGTCAGTAGACCTGCTTGTCACCTGCGTCTAGTCTCACTGAAGAAGGAAATCCTTCTTCAGTGCTCCTCCCTGGGGCCAGGTGGCTGGGAATTCTCTGGGTCTGGGCGGGGGGAGGGCTTGGGGAGGGGCAGGCTTCCACTGGGCCCTCACCTCGAGTCTCCACACCACACCCAGTGAGGTGGGAAGAAGCTACGTCTCCCTTGGGCACATGAGGGCCATTGAAGCTAAGAGAGAGTATGTGACTTTCCTGGCCCACATAGCTGTTGGTGACAGACACTGGATTCGAGGACAGTTCTGTGTGACTCAGAGAGGCCTCTGCTTTCCCCTTGCTCCTCTGGTCCTCCCGCGCGGAGGCCAGGTTTGCCCTGAGCCCACCCTGCTGTTGAATGTGCTTCCTCAGGCCTGGCCCCCTCCATTCCTCACCTCCTCCCGCTCCCAACAAGAACAAAGCCCCAGGGAGCCTTTTTGAACTCAAGTGACTCTGGAAGCCTTCCTGTGGAGTGAGGCAGGCAGCTGGGTCTGCCCACACAGGGAAGGGGAGGCCTGGGGTGGCCACACAGCTGCTGTGAGGAGCAGAGGGAGGGCCAGGCCCCCCAGGTGTCAGGAAGTCTGGCTGAGCCCCAGCTCAGTCCCCAGATCACTGACTTTGGGTGGTTGGTCCCCCTCTCTCTGCAACACTCTCTTCAAAAGGACTTGCTGGCCGGGCGCGGTGGCTCACGCCTGTAATCCTAGCACTTTGGGAGGCCGAGGCGGGCGGATTGCTCAAGGTCAGGAGTTCAAAACCAGCCTGAGCGAGACCCCGTCTCTACCAAAAATAGAAATAAATTAATTGACCAACTAAAAAAATATATATATATACAAAAAATTAGCCGGGCATGGTGGCGCATGCCTGTAGTCCCAGCTACTCGGGAGGCTGAGGCAGTAGGATCGCTGAGCCCAGGAGTTTGAGGTTGCTGTGAGCCAGGCTGACGCCACAGCACTCACTCTAGCCTGGGCAACAAAGTGAGACTCTGTCTCAAAAAAAAAAAAAAAAAAAAAAAAGGACTTGCTGTGAAAAATGGGGATTGTAACACCCCAAGTTCCAGGGCCTCATCCATTCCTAATCTCCAGCACTTAGCTACCACAGAGTCTACCAACTGCCTGTCCTAAGGACCTGGCCTCTGGCCATGCAATATGCACTAGCCCCCCTGCGCAGCAGCCCACTCTGGTCTGGACCCTTCAAGGTCAACCTGTGGAGGCTTCAAGTTTCCCCCAGTGCTGCAGCCTGGAGGCTAAGATGGCCAGAAGCTAGGTGATGACAGTGTCATGCTCAGGACTATGAGGAGGGAATCCCAGGTTGCTCAGAGGCAGCCCTGGGCAACCTGGCCAAGAGGACAAGGAAGGTTTCTGGAACAAGAGACCTCTGAGCAGAGTCTTAAAGGATGAGGAATTAGGGTGGCAGAGCAGAGGAAGCAAGAGGACACTCTAAGCCTGTACAACAGCAGGAGCAAAGGCTCGGAAGCCAGGGTGCCGCCAGGTGGTTCTGTACAGTGGGTGAAGGGTTTGTGCTGTGGGAGTGCAGGGCGCCTGGATCAGGGGAGACAGCTGCCGTCTGCCATCAGCGTGGCCCCATAACATCCCTGGGGAGCTTGGATGTCCACAGGGCTGAGTCACTGCATCCAGCCTAACTCCTGGTGGCACAATGAGGGTGAGCTTTCTGTGGGGTGTGGGGTGAGGCTCATGGAGGAATGAGCTGGGGAATGTGCCTGGCTGGGAAGTGACAGTCGCATTCCAGGCAAAGGCCTGGGGTAGAGTTGCAGGAATGAGCTGGAGGAAGTGGCAGAAGATGAGCCAGAAGAGGAGTTTAGGGCAGGTTGTGGGGGGCGTGGATGGTTGTTTGGGCTTTATTCTAACAGTAGGGGAGCCTTGAAGGCTTGGGGTTTAGATTTGTGCTTTGGAAATCCCACCTGCAATTTCTGGGCACCCAACATGTCAGGTCCTCTTCTAGGCCAGGAAATATAAGAGTGCACAGAGCAAAGAGCCATCTAAAGGTTCCAGTCCTGGTGGAGAAAGAGACAAGGAACACACATGTTGATGTCCAGTATAATACGATGCCAGGTTCCAGTAAGTGCAGTAGGGACCAAGCAAGGCGAGGGGCAGAGAGTGGGGGGCTCTTTTGTCTGGGGTGGCCAGGCCTGGCAGAAGGCACCCAGGTGGAGTGAAGGAGCAAGCATGTGGGTGGCCATCTGAAGGGGACGTTCAAGCAGAGGGAGCTGTGGGACACAGGGCTAGGCAGGACTGCATTTGATGTATTCTAGGGACAGCTGGAGGTCAGTGAGGCTGTAGTGATGCTATGCTGGCTGGCTGGAGGGAGCGATGTACGTGTGGGGCGGGGACTGTACACAGTCTGGTTTGGATTTTATCCTAAGTGCGATGCGATATCTCCAGTTTTCCAGAAGGCACTGATGTGATCTGACTTAAAAAGATCAGAGTGGTGAAGGTGTGGGAAATGGCTTGCAGTGGATGGGAGCGGGAGCAGGCAGATCCCAGACCTCCCCAGGGCAGTAGGCAGACGTCCCTGGTAGCCTGGAGCAGCTAGACGGTGTGGAGATGATGGTGGGGTGATCATGAAGAGAGTGTCAGGGGCAAGGCTAGTTAGTGGCATTCAGGAGCTAGACAGGAGGTAAAGCCACTAGGACTTGGTGCCTCCATGGCAGGGGCAGATGAGAGGGAGAGGGCAAGAGCGAGGCGACACCGACACCAGGAGGTTCAAGGTGGGATGGGGGGCTGGGCCCCTGAGTATTTGCTCATGGCATTCTCTCTGCCAAGAAACCCTTTCTTGCTTTCTTCAAATATGCCTTCCACTTGCCCTTTAATACTAGACTCAGGTGTCCCCTCCTCTGGAAGGCCTTTCCTGATCACCCCATATGGCTGGGCGTGGTGGCTCACACCTGTAATCCGAGCACTCTGGGAGGCCAAGGCAGGAGGATCGTTTGAGCTCAGGAGTTCGTGAGGAGCCACAGCAAGAGTGAGACCCTGTCTCTACTAAAAAAATAGAAATTAGCTGGACAACTAAAAATATATAGAAAAAATTAGCCAGGCATGGTGGTGCATGCCTGTAGTCCCAGCTGCTCGGGAGGCTGAGGCAGGAGGATTGCTTGAGCCCAGGAGGTTGAGGTTGCTGTGAGCTAGGCTGATGCCACGGCACTCTAGCCTGGGCAACAGAGACTCTGTCTCAAAAACAAAAAAGGGACGGGGAACAGGTTTCAGTGAGGGAGGCACTTCCCACCGTAGCCCACAAAGACCAGCTTCTCCTCGTGTTATAAAGGCCTGCGTGGGTGAGGCTGCCAGGTGGAGACCAGACTCCAGGATGTCCTGGTCCCTCTACTCCGCCACCCTCCCTCTTCTCTCAGCCTGGAGGCAGGAGCTGTGGTTCAGGGCTGGGCCACTGGAGGGCAGCACAGAGCCAGCTCCCCTCCGGGGCCGCCCGCGGAAGGGGCGTGGTGTCGGGGAAGGCGGGGCGGGGCCTGCTGCCGGCCGCACCTCACCCGTCAGGGCGGGTCGTGGGTCCAGTGGGCCAGGTCCTGCGGTCGACTCCCAGCTCTGCCCCTGTAGCTCTGGGGTCCCAGGGAGCGGACGTGGCGCCGTCTTTGGGATCGAGTGTGCCGGATGTGAGGTGCCTGGCACACAGTAAGACAGTTCTCCCCAGGAGGCCTGAGCCGAGCGAGCCCCAGGGCCCTGCTCATTCTTCCGGTCTCACCTCCTCTTTTATGCCGCGGGAGCTTCGTGCCGCTCCTCGGTGTCCCACCTACACAGCCCCTGCCCCTCCCTGGCTTTGCTCAGGCTGTGCCCCTTTCTGGGGCCTCTGTGACTTCCCGTGGGTCGTCAGGAGCCCACTCTGGAGCTCTTGCTTCCCGGGAGCCCGAGTGCTGTCCCTGGCCTGTCTCCATGCCAGCCTCGCGTGTCCTGCCCATCACTGGCCGCTTGAGTCTTTCTCTGCCCTGCTCCAAGGGGAGAGAGTGGCTGCTTTGACATGGCTTGTCCTGGATTTAACTCCCAGCTCGACTCCTCCGGTGGCATCAGCTTCCTCACCTCAGTTTCCCGCGGGGGGCCTGGGGCGGGCGGCGTGGGCTGCCGGCCTGGGCCAGTGAGGTCTGCGTGGGGCGTTGGTGCCGTGCTGGCGGCGGCTGGGGCAGGGCCGCTCACACCTGGCTGTTGCTCTGCCTCACACAGGCCACCTACATCTACATGAAGGCCGCCTACCTCAGCATGTTTGGGAAGGAGGACTACAAGCCTTTCGGGGATGACGAAGTGGAGTTATTTAGGTGGGTCCTACCATCACACTCCCATCACAGGCCTCCGCTGTGGACAGACCAGCCAGGCTCTGCCCACAGCCACCCTGACTCTGGGTGCCAGGGAGGGGGAGGGGGAGTGGTCATCTCCCCTGGCTCTGAGCTGCCTGCCCCTGCCCCAGGATTGCCCCATGTGCTCATCATCCCCTCCCATCACCACCCCATGCTGCTGCAGCTGCTGGTTAGAGCCCTTTGAATCTGTTCAGAGGTTTTCTTTCACAGAAGTGGTTTTGTCAACATCCTCTACCACTGAGTCTCTTTCATCTGTTCAGTGGGACAGATGTGAACTCTGAGGTCCGGAAAGGTCCTTCGTTCTGCTGAGTTAACCAGATTCACTCAGAGAAGCACAGCAGAGAGCCCAAGAGTTAGAATCAAACAGGCAGAATTAAACCAAGCCTCTACCATTTGCTTGCTATGTCACTTGGGAGAATTTCATCAACTGTAAAATAGGAATAACAACCTTCACCTTGCAAGGTTGTTTTGTGAATCAACTAGATAATATATTTAAAGAATCTGTCATAGGACCTGGAACTTAGTAAGCTGCTTGCCAAGTGGTGGCTGTTTTCATTCTTATCTGTACCACTGTGTTTACCTCCTGTAAAAGATTGCTAGAGCACATCAGCCTTGGCAGGCTGAGGATGGAGCCTAGAGCCTTCCTCCTGTCAAGGTGGGGTTGGCCCCAATTTGCAGACCTGGAAGTTGGTGTCATATGAGCTTCATAGGCTCCTGCTGTCACAGTAATAGGGCATTTATCACTTATGGAGTGCCTGCTACTACAGTGAACTCCATGTCCCCATCTCATATAACTCTTTAAGAAAGCCTTGTGAGGGAGGGTGGGTGTCATCTCTACTTTAAAGATGAGGAAATTGAGGACCAGAGAGGTTCCACAGTAAAAAAGCAGTTTGTGGGGACCTCACACCTACATTTAGCTATTTCCTGAGGCTAAATGACTCAGGCCTGAGGTCACAGCCACACCTGGTGACTGTGGCAGAAATCAGAGGAAGGTGGGATGGAGTTGGGTGGGTGAGGTCCCAGATGTGGAGGCTCACCTAGCTGCATTCCATATATTTTGCTTTGCCCTTGGAAACAGCTGAGAAGGCCACAGCTCACGAGGCAAGAGTTAATTAAGGGTTTGAGTTAATAAAGGGTGGATAGGTCCCACCCTTTCTCTGGGTATTGGTCTCCCCTATGAAAATGGGTTTAGACTTCCATAGGGCCCTCCCCAAAAATAGGGCCTGGGGGTGGAAGAGAGAAGTGGAAGTAGGAGGCAGAGCAGGCCTAGGGACATTTAGGTGCACTCTCACCTCTGCCAGCTGGTGTGGAAGAGCCCCTTGTCCAGCCACAGGAAGTGGCCAGGTCTTGAGCAGGGCCTGTGAAATAAGACCATAGACACAGGCTGTTTCAGGCCTATAAGGCTCTTTAGAGTCCAACACTCATCATACGGGTGGGGAAGCAGGCCCAGAGAAGGGCCAAGCAGAGGCTGGGTAGGATGGGGACTCTCAGTCCTCTCTTGCTTTTTCTTATCCTCTCCTTACCCTCCCCATCTCTTTTGCAGAGCTGTGCCAGGCCTGAAGCTCAAGATTGCTGGGAAATCTCTGCCCACAGAGAAGTTTGCCATCCGGAAGTCCAGACGCTACCTCTCCCCCAACCCTATCTCCTTGCCAGTCCCTGCTCTGGTGGGTAGGAAGGTCTGGACTGGGTCCTGCTCTCTGGTTTAGGATTGTGGGGATTAGTTGAGAGCCACTGAAGTGGATGAGGAGAAAGGCCTTCATGCCTTGGTCCTGGAGAGAATTTTACAATTTGCCTGGGCCCTGGGAAGGAGGAACACAGATGAGTCTGACTCAGCCCTTGCCCCTTAGAAAGTGATGGTCCAGGGCCATCATGGCTCACATCTGTAATTCTAGCATTTTAGGAGGCCAAGGTGGGAGGATCTCTTGAAGCCAGAAGTTTGAGACCAGCCTGAGCAACATAGCAAAACCCTGTCTCTAAAAAAAAAATTTAAAAATTAGCCAGAAGTGGTGGCCTATAGTTCCAGCTGCTTAGGAGGCTGAGGCAGGAGGATCGCTTGAGTTCAAGGCTGCAGTGAGCTATGATGGTGCCACTGTACTCTAGCAGCATAGGCCACGGAGTGAGACCCTGTCTCTAAAAAAGACAAAAAAAAGAAAGTGAAAGTGATGGTCCACTGAGTGTGGGGGTGGAGAAGAGACAGGTGAGCAAGTGCAGATACCAGGGGTTAGAAAGAGCAGCTCTCCTGGACAGGCCCATGCCCCTGTGCTCAGAAAGGGGTACCACCTGGCTGGCTGTGTTTCCAGCCATTCTGCTTCAGTGTTTATGAAGCAGATGATTATAACTGTTTCCTTCATGTGACCAACCTTTTCGTGTTATATTTGACTCTGAACTAATAGTAAGTAATAGCCAACATTGTTACTGGACACTTGCTATATTGCCTATTGCCTCATTTGGACCTTTCATCAACTCTCTGAGTAGGGCTAGTGGTATCTCCAGTTTACAGGTGGGGCTACTAAGGCCTCATAGATAAGCAGAAAGATTAAAATAATACAGTTCAGGGCCGGGCGCGGTGGCTCACGCCTGTAATCCTAGCACTCTGGGAGGCCGAGGCGGGCGGATTGCTCGAGGTCGGGAGTTCGAAACCAGCCTGAGCGAGACCCCGTCTCTACTAAAAATAGAAAGAAATTAATTGACCAACTAAAAATATATACACAAAATATTAGCCGGGCATGGTGGTGCATGCCTGTAGTCCCAGCTACTTGGGAGGCTGAGGCAGGAGGATCGCGGGAGGCTGAGGCAGGAGGATCGCTTGAGCCCAAGAGGAGTTTGAGGTTGCTGTGAGCTAGGCTGACGCCACGGCACTCACTCTAGCCAGGGCAACAAAAGTGAGACTCTGTCTCAAAAAATAATAATAATAATAATACAGTTCAGGTCACACAGCTAGTGAGTTGGAGAGTCAGAATTTGAACTCAGCAGTTTGGCTTCAGAACCCATATTCTGAGCCATTATGATGCTAAAATTTCATGCATGATTTGAGCAGGCATCAGATAACATTCCAGTTTGTTAAGAGTCCTTATTATTCAAATAATAAAGCAGCCAGAAAAGTAGAAGCTTTGCTTCGGAGACCTTTTTCTGGTCCTGGCTCTATTTTCTAATTGTGTAGCCTTACATAGATTCCCTTAATGCAAAATGGGTATAATAATATATACTTTTCCCATTTCATGGAACAGTTGTGAGAATCAACTGAGAAAATGTGTTAAATACTTTATAAATTGAAAAGTTCATATTTATATAGAATTTTATTTAGAGCTTATATCCTTAATATTTCTAAACAAATTTTAAAGTATTTTATTGTTTAAAACATACAGTATATTGGCCGGGTACGGTGGCTCATGCCTGTAATCCTAGCACTCTGGGAGGCCAAGGCAGGCAGATCACTCAAGGTCAGGAATTCGAAATCAGCCTGAGCAGGAGCGAGACCCCCGTCTCTACTAAAAATAGCAAGAAATTAATTGACCAACTAAAAATATATATAGAAAAAAATTAGCCAGGCATGGTGGTACATGCCTGTAGTCCCAGCTACTCAGGAAGTTGAGGCAGAAGGATTACCTGAGCCCAGGCGTTTGAGGTTGCTGTGAGCTAGGCTGACGCCATGTCACTCTACCCCGGGAAAAGAGTGAGACTCTGTCTCACAAAAAAATTTTTTTTTCTTTTGTAGAGATGAGAATCTTGCTGTTGTTCAGGTTAGTCTCAAACTCTTGGCCTTAGGCAATCCTCCCACCGCAATCTCCCACAGTGCTGGGATTATAGGTGTGAGCCACCACACCTGACCCTCAGTTTTGATTTCTAATATGATAAATATTGACAGATATAATTTACATAAACAAAAGCTTGTTTGCCTCTAGCCCAGGCAACAGAGTAAGACTCTGTCTCAAAAAACAAACAAACAAAAAATTAAAATATACAGTAAAGCTGTTACTACCAAATGGGAGAAGAGGATATTTTAAGAAGGGGAGGGAAGTAACTATACTAAAAATTTAGGGGAGAATTTCCCAAACTTTAATCTGCAAAATACTGTTTATGCATGAAGTGATTTATGTGATTAGTATATTTGGGAAAGACTGGCCTAAACAAAGTTTATATACTGTAGACTTTCTTGGAGCCTCTATATCCTAATTTGCATGGTGAGTCTCCAGGAAGCTGAAATATGAGGTTTTTTCCTACCTTGTTTGGCCACAGAACCCTTTTTTTAAAAACAAAAGATTTGCTAACTCAGGACCACAGAACAATTTGAGAAATACTGGTTTAAATTTAAATTTCCTTCCTAGAACATAATAACAAGAACCTCAACAATAATGTATTTCTAGAACTTTATACAAAGCACTTTCATATCCAATACGTGGTTTGATAGTTTAGGAAATGGTGATTTAACACATTAACTGCCATGTGAGTTATATTTAACTTATACTAGTTTTGAGCCCAGGGCCTTGTGAAGCAAAACCCTACAGTTGGCCTGTGAAATCTTGATGTTCTTATTGTTACAATTAATATTGGCAATTTAATTCTAAAAGCATGGAGTGCATTGCATATAACTCATGCACAGAAAACAATAAAAAATAATAAATTAGAAAGGATCATTTTGTTTTAATAAAACACGGTGGCCCCAGGGAAATTTTTTTTCTTTTCCATAGTGTGGCAGTCAATGTGTTAAGCTAACAGGGTTACTAAGAATGAAACTTTAGTTGAGTATTCTGAGCTTCCTGGCAGTCCAGACAAAAAAAGGAATCAGGATATGTTTTATGGTTTTCATGATGGTAAGTCTAAAAGAAATGGAATATGAGTTGTCATTTTTGAGCCCATTGTTTTGGGGAAATAGGAGAGAAGAGGACATAGTCTTAAACTGTGTTGTCCTGAAGTGCTTAAGTAAATTATGGTTCCTCCAATATGGTAGGAGGCCCTGCCAGCTGGAGACGGAGAAGAGCTTCCTGGAGAATGTGGGGCATGGCCTGGTCTTCAAAGGATGGAAAAGTTCGCACACAGAGATTAGGAAAAAGGGCATAATAGTACGTAGGGAAGCGAAGAGCAGAAAAGTAGCTGGAAAGTATTGGCAGCTCTGAACAGAACAGTGAGGACATTGATCCATGTGAAATCCTCACTGGGGTAAGGCAAGATCTCAGTAATAAGTGACGAGGCTCCATCTTAATCTCCTTGAGCTCATAGCTTTACACGCTGGGCTGAGACTTGTCATGGACAATTAGAGCCAGAAGGGCCTTTAGTAATCCTCTGATCTGAGCTGCCCATTTTCCAGGTGGGAAAACTGAGGCCCCACTGGGGAAGAAACCTAGGACTGACTTGCCCCCCTGCCCTCAGGAAATGATGTACATCTGGAATGGCTATGCTGTGATTGGGAAGCAGCCGGAACTCACAGATGGGATCCTTGAGATTATCACCAAAGCTGAAGAGATGCTGGAAAAAGGCCCAGGTGACTACATTCAGGCCCCAGAACTTGCCAGGCTAGGTCATGTCTTCACAGTTGAAGATTCCCTTTGCCAAAATATCCTTCCTCCCTTCTCTCCTGGTAACTGTTCTTTGTCTTTCTAGACTGAGCTCCAATGTCAGCTCTTCCAAGCAGCTGGCCCTTGTCCCATAGGTAGGGTCAAAGCCTCCTTTGGGCTCTCACAGCCCCTGGGCTTCCTTCAGTCATTGTCTCAGTGTCTGCCTTTCCTTCTCAGATGTGAGCCCCCTGAGAATAGGGACCAAGTCTGATTTACCTGTGTCCCCTGGGCTCAGCACAGAGTAGTGGCTCCGTGCATATTTGCTGCAGAAATGAGCAAGCCTGTCTTCTTCCCTCACATCCCTATTTTCAGAGAATGAATACTCAGTGGATGACGAGTGCTTGGTGAAACTGTTGAAAGGCCTGTGTCTGAAATACCTGGGCCGTGTCCAAGAGGCCGAGGAGAATTTCAGGATCATATCTGCCAAGTAAGTGCCTCTGTGGCTGCTCCTGCTGCGCCCAGGTCTCCTGGGTGGAATTGTCAGTGCTTCTCCATCCTCACGCCCACTGCAGTGGCTGACCTGTGCCAACCCCGGTCACCACACACGTACCTGTGTACTCTGTGCCAGGACCTGGGCTGGGCACAGCTAACTCAGACCGAGCCGCCCAGGGCCACCAAATTGCCTGACTACAGGAGCCCACCCATGTTGTTTCAAGTAAACAGTCCCCCCAGACTGTGTGCGTCAGCGACTCTGCCCTGCCTTTGGCAGTGCACGTGCCGCAGAAGGCTGGCTATGGGCGGCTCAACCTAGGATGACCAAGGCTGTGCTAGAGGAAGGCCGAGAGGACAGTAGGTGCCTTGAGGAGGGACCTAAACATAATGGGAGGTACCAGGAAAGGCTTTTCAGAGCCAACATTTAAATTGGGAAGTTTATCAAGCAGAGAAAGCAGGGAGTGGAGCAGGTACAGCACGTGCAAATGCCTGGACATAGGAAAGACTCCTGAGGTTGGGGTGATGGCGATTAGGCCCTTCCCTGCCTGTGCTGAAGATGAAATGAGGAGGGCTAGACTGAGAAGGGCCTTGTGTTTTGTTCACAAGGCCAAACTTTATCCCACAGATAGGAGACAACAAGGAAGGAGGAGACCAGGTAGGGCAGACTTGGGGTTTTTTTGTATTTTTTTTGGTACAGGGTCTTGCTCTGTTCCCCAGCCTGAAGTGCAATGGTGTGATCATAGCTCACTGTAACCTCAAATTCCTGAGCTCCAATGATCCTCCTGCCTCAGCTTCCTGAGTAGCTGGGACCACAGGTGTGCACCACCATGCCCAGCTAATTTTTATTTTTTTAATTTTTTTGTGGAGACGGGGTCTTGTTATGTTGCCCAAGATAGTCTTGAACTCCTGGGCTCAAATGGTCTTCCCACCTCTGCCTCCCAAAGTGCTGGGATCACAGGTGTGAGCCACTGTGTCGACCAGACATGGGTTTTAAAAAGATGTCTCCGAGGGAGCATGGAGGGCAGGTCAGAAAGGGGCCAGATCAGAGAAAGATTTTCCAATTTAATAAACCATTCAACATGGAGAAAAGCAGGGTTGGGGCTTAGGCGAGGGTGGGCTAAGGACATGACAGGAACCATATAGGCTGTCAGGGAATTGGGGCCCAGGATACAAGACTGGAAGATTCTTCCATGGATCCCAGCCTTTCTAGTGCTAGGTAGTAGGAACCTTTCAAAATTGAAATTCAGATCAGGAAATCCTCACATGAAGTTTGGGGAAGGCTCAGGAAGAGGAACTGAAGGATGTCTCAAGGGCAAAGCCTGTGACCCATGTCCTCCTCTGTTCTGCAGTGAAAAGAAGATTAAATATGACCACTACTTGATCCCAAATGCCCTGCTGGAGCTGGCCCTGCTGTTTATGGAGCAAGGCAGAAATGAAGAGGCCATCAAACTCCTGGAATCTGCCAAGTAAGGCTTGGGGAGCCTCAATCTGTCCTTTGCTCCTCTGAGCTCAGCTCAGGACAGAAGCCCAAGCAGCAGTGAGTGGCAAGGGCAGTATGGCTGTGCAGAGAGTGGACCTGCATCCTTGGGAACTTGGTTATCACCTGGCATAGGAAGTCTTCCTCTTCATTTACAAATGAGCAATTAGAATCCCAGAGGCAGGAAGTGATTTGCCCAGGGTCACGTCACAAAGGAGCTGCACTGCTGGTTTTAGGACCCAGGTCTCCTGCCTCCTAGTCCAGAAATCTATCTCCCAAAACTACCCCTTCAAACGTAGGTACTCAACAGGACCAAGAGTGGTATCAGTGGGCATCATACCAGGGGTGAGGGGCTATAAACCCTTTCCCTTAAGGTTAATCTTCCCATTGGGTGGGGCTTAACTTTTTTTTTTTGAGACGGTATTACTCTGTTGCCCAGGCTAGAGTGCATTGGTGTCACTGTAGCTCACAGAAACCCCAAACTCCTGGGCTCAAGCAATTCTCCTGCATCAGCCTCCTGAGTAGCTGGGACTACAGCCATATACCACCACTCCCAGCTAATTTTGAAAATTTAAAAAAAAATAAATCAGGTCTTGCTATATTACCTAGGCTGGTCTTGAGTTCTTGGCCTCAAGCAATCCTCCCAAAGTGCTGTGATTACAGGCGTGAGTCACCATGCCAGGCCACTCAACTCTTTTTGGATATGGCAGAGGGTGGGGCTCACACTGCTCAAACTGAAGAAAAGGACTTGTGGGAGCAAGCAGCCTCACATCTCTGATTCTCTGCTCACTTCCAGGCAAAACTACAAGAATTATTCCATGGAGTCAAGGACACATTTTCGAATCCAGGCAGCCACACTCCAAGCCAAATCTTCCCTGGAGAATGGCAATAGATCCGTGGTCTCATCAGTGTCCTTGTAGCTTTGTGCGGCATCCCAGGCTGGAAGACAAACTGAGACAGCTGGACAGAGCTACTGGAAACATTTCAAAAGATCCTCTCCCCCTGTCCTGCCCTGCCTTTGGGGTCCACCGGTGCTCCCGTGGGATGGCACAACATGGATACCCATGCAGAAGCCAAGCCGGCATTTTCACCAGTGTGGCCAAGGGCCTTTGCCAAGGGCAGAGCAGGTGGAGCCCTCTGCCTGCCCTATCACACATACGGGTACTTGTTTTTCACTGTGATGTTTAAGAGAATGTATGAACAGTTTACATTTTCCTTAGAAATACATTGATGGGATCATAGTTGGCTTAAAAAAAAAAAAAAAAAAAACCACACAAACCAACCACCTGTAAATCTTTGTTTTCACCCTTCACAATCTGGAGATAAATCTCTTCATAGGAAGCCAAAGGGCAAATTGCTTTTCAAACTTCAGCAAATTCCCAGCTTCTGGGACTGGAAAGACCTTCCTTTCAGAGGACCTGGGCAATGCTCAGGAGAGTCTGAGCCTCAGGCTTTGATGCTTCTAGGGGTTGGGCACCAAGCATGCACACAGACACCCACCACCATACTTCTCACACTTCATTTCACACCCTTTATAACTTCCCAATTTAAAATCAAGCATGTGTGAGATAAAACTTGAGCCTATCTGTAGAAAAATCAGTCTCCACCAGTAGGGACTGAAGATGCCAAGGCCTGATGGAGGAGCCATGTGGCCCTTTCTGTGCCAAAGCCTGGCACTGGGGGGAGGGGGCAAAGGGGAGGTTCTCAGAAACCAGTCTGCGTCCTTGTTGTACGCCAAACTGAAACCAATGGGAATAATTTATGGAACATAAAAATCCTCTGTACTTTGCTCTAAGGTACATTCATTTACTGACAGCATTTTTCTTAGAAATAGAATGGTTATTCTTGGCCTGTTGTATATGTGTTAGATTTTTCAGTTAAGAGAAAGGAGATATTTAAATTATAAAATTTATACACTTAAGAGATCATGCAACATTTATTTCAGTAAAATATGTGTTGCTTGAATTCTTAGGAAAGGCAAAAAGTCTTGATCAGAAGCCACATGGCCCATGTATGTTTCATTTAGACAACAAAATGTTTTAAACATATTTGAGGCTGGTTGCAGTGGCTCACGCCTATAAATAATCCCAGCACGTTGGGAGGCCGAGTGGGAGTGGAGTTCAAGGTTGCATTGAGCTGTGATAGCACCACTGGGTGACAGAGCAAAACCCTGTCTCAAAAATAAACATTTTTGAATCAGTTACCAATATTTACAAAAGGGGAGATTTCACAAATGAATCTGGTCTCTGGCTTCTAATTAAAAACACACAAACAAAAAAACGTGGCCAACATTTAGCCTCATTCCCACAAGACAACAATCAGCTGGAGCTAAGTAGAATCTAAACACTTATATTACCTTAAAAGCACATGAATTTGCAACATCTGAGACTGTTAAAGTGACAATGCAAGTTCTGGGACCAAAATCAAGTTTTACCATTCACATTCTAATTTCAGCACACTTCAACTTAACCATTTGCCTGGAAGCAAAATCAGGTACACAGTAAAAAATATACATCTGTGAAAACGCGGCTCCCCAAATGGATGAATGCAATGTCTAGAAGAGATAAACTACAGTCAACTTTTCCAGTCTTCCAGCATTGCTGTATTCAGCAAACACGAGCATCTGCCAGGGCCCGGGTAAACATATTAAAATATAGTCAACCCTAGGAGTGATACTGAATGAAGTCGTGGGTTTTAGGCAAAACATATTCTCATTAGGAAAAAGAAGCAAAAAACCCTCATCCAAGATCATCTTTTGAACTGAGTACTGTCACAGTAGAAATGCTATGAAATAAATCGCTCTCATTTTGTCAGAGCTAGACAAAAAAAAAAAAGACAAAAACCAAAAAATGCTCTCCATAGAAAATGATTGCTTTACAAGCTCTCTGTTTTCCAAAGCCTGGATTCTGAGTAAGACAAGGTGAGGAGGCGATTAGAAACAGGCTGTGGAAGGAGGGTGGGCTTTTGTGGCTTCCCCACACGTTAGGATGCTGCCTGCTGCTGTATCAAAGCAGCATAGAACACAGGATGTTACTAAACATGTAATTTGAAAATTTTCAGTTTACAAAAGACTTCCTTCATTACAACATTCATTTCAGGTGCTTCTGCTTTCCACCTGCAACTTCTGAGATTATCTATCAAAAACATTTATGTCAAGAAGAGTAAAAAACATTGAGTTTCTAACACCAACATATCCTATGCAGGGAGCTTTGAAAGTGAAAATTCCATCATGGGTGTCTTGAGTTATTTCTGGTCATTGCTTCTTTAATAGTGCAGAACTTCCCAGCACATCTGCCCTGGAGAGGCAGCTGACCAGGTGGACAGTTTTGGCCTGGAAATATGGAGACCTGAATTCTAGTCCTGACTTTGCTACTGATTTTCAGGTTGACCTTGAGCAAGTCACAGATCCTCTAAAAATTAGCAGTTTGGACTGTATTAAGGCTCTTTCCTGTTCTCTACAGTTTCTGTTTCTGGGTTTTCATCTTCAAAATGAGGCAACAGATATACCTCCCTACCTTTCTGTCAAAGCCTTGTGTCCCCAAGCAGTCCAGCCAAAAATAATAGGCTTCCTTAAACAGGGGCTCTACAGTGTCCTGGACACCCAGAGAGCAAGTAATTCTCATTTAGACAAAGTGTAAATCCTGTACCACACAAACTCAGTTGTTAGGGAAGTAGCAAGAGTGTAACATAATCAGAACAGACCCTGGGCAATGGGCAGTCTACCTCAGCCTCTCACTGGTTACAGGCCCTCAGACTGGCAGGGAGCCTTCTAGTAGCATGTGGGTCCCTATCAGCTCTCCCATATGTTGGCAGGTTTCCCTATTACTTATCTCTTGAGTCAGAATGGGAGAGTTTCCAAGGCAGTTATCGTCATTCACAGCAAAAAGCCATGACCTGCTATCAAAGCCAGGACCCTAAAAGGCCAACATCTACCCAAGATTTGGCTGCAGTCCAGCTGGGAGATTCCAGCAACTGAAGAATGGCACTAGGTTTTCAGAAAGCCCAAGCCTGCTCAGTGCTAGAAACATTCAACAAGGTAATCAAATCCAGGCAGTTTTCTCTGAAGTTACTCCCAAGTTCATTTCTTATAAGATGATTGGGAGTTGGTAATAGTCTTTTTCGTGTTTGCTTCCAATTTAAAGCCTAACAGGGTCCTTTTACAACAACTATTTCCTTGTGTTCTTAGTTTCATCACACTAATTCAGTAATAAATGAGTTGTCTGGATTCCAAAATCCAAGCAGCAAATAGGAACTTCTTATGCTCACCCCAGATGTATCTTTCCAAAGTGCCTTTCCACTTGGGTTAGCATAGCTCCTTTGAAAGCTAGAGCAAAGTTTGTTACTGACCAGTAGGGTAAGTCCACAAATGAGAAACCTCATGTAGGGGCTTGAAAAATCCATTTCTAAAGCAATCTATGGCTGCTTCCACTGTATAAAGTCAACTGTTAAGTGACAAAATGTGAATAGAGCCCTGTGGGGAAGCACATAATTAATTACTGAGGGTTTGCTAAAAGTTGACATTTAAGTTTAATCAGAGACATTACAGCTAATACCTCACAAGTGACAATTGGTTTTTTTCTTTGCCTTAACACTTCCGAACATTAGACACCATATTCTCTGGGAAGAATAAAAGCGAATATTAAGTGCTCACTATCAACCAGTTGATAGTCTAAGCACTTTACATTTATGTAATCCTCTCAACTACCCTGTGAAATAGGGACTATTGTTGCCATTGTACAGATGAGAAAACTGAGACAAAGTTTAAATAATTTAGGCAAGTTCAGCCATTTTGCAGTAGAAAGATTTGGAGTCACGCAGCTGAATTCTAAAGCCCATGCTTTGCTACACTGCTGGTCAAATCGTAAAATTCACTTTAAAGTTGGACCTGACTTATACTGGCTCTTGGGCCACTGTTAAGGATGGAAGCAATACTGGCTAATAACCACTGGAAATCCTTGGCTGGGAACACATGGAGCATGTTTGTGTGGCATGGTTCTGACTTGGAAAAAGCCAAAAGAACAAACCCTTCAGCAACAGCACTTGCTCATAAAATCACTGAGGGATGATGGAACAAAGGGCATGATCTAAACCCCTACTTGGATAGGAATAGTTCAGTCAACTACCCTAAGTATAAAACTGAAGGCCTGGACTGAGGTTTGAAGGGTAGCAAACCATATGCTAAAAAAGGCATTG
This sequence comes from Microcebus murinus, assembly GCF_040939455.1. Classification (NCBI taxonomy): domain Eukaryota; kingdom Metazoa; phylum Chordata; class Mammalia; order Primates; family Cheirogaleidae; genus Microcebus; species Microcebus murinus. The sequence goes on along the minus strand of NC_134105.1, from coordinate 38,920,278 downwards.
TATGAGAAAATGAAAAGTGGAAACCTTAGCAAACTGGAAACATATGATGCTACAGGCAAAAATTTTTTTTAGTTTTAAGCACAAGTGCTTGGCTAAACATTATCATATACATGGGTCAAAGTGATCCATGGGCCAAAAATTTGTCCCTCCTGAGCTGGAGTTGATTTTATGGAGTTATCTCAGCAAAACAGGTTGTGAGCAAATTCATAGTATAAGAAAAGCCTGGTTTACTAAAAGTACCCAGGCTTATTTATTTTTTATGGACAAGGTTTTACTCTGTTGCCGAGGCTGGAGTGTAGTGCATAGCTCACCGCATCCTCCAACTCCGGGGCTCAAGCGATCCTCCTGCCTCAGCCTCCTGAGTAACTAGGACTACAGGCATGCGCCACCATGCTTGGCCACAAGTTTTAAGTTCTGTCAATTACATGGGGTAGTGGATAAAAATACTGTATGCAACTTAGTTAAACTAGTTCACCACTTCGAGAATCAGTTTACTCTCATGTAAAATGGGGCCTAATGCCAATTGCTTCACAGGGTTGCTGAGGATAAAAAGAAATCATGTAAATAAATAGCCTAGCAAAGCCCATAATATATAGTACTAAGAAGGTAAATTTATTGGCCCACATATGCCGCGCAAAGGCAGTAGTGTTTGGTGTGAAGGTGACTGAATCAGGGGCACTAGTGGGGCCACTAAGGCTTCATCTCTTGTGTTTATTTCTGTGCTAGATTTATTTCTTGAACTGGCTTCTCTGTGGGGCAGAGGTACACAACAGTTTAGGCCTCATGTCTGTATAGCTTCTGAACAGCAAAGCAAAGGGCTCCTTTCCCTAACTCCAGTATGAAAAACATAAGGTAAAGGACAGTTAGTCTAGCTTGGCTCTAATGTCCATCCTTTAAGCAAGTGGTTCTCAAAGTATGGTACCCAGATCAGTAGCATTAGCATCACCTGGTAACTTTTTAGAAATACAAATTCTCAAACCCCACCCAGACCTAAAAAGGGTGGGGCTGAGGCCCAGGAATCTGAGTTTTAACAATACCTGTAGATGAATCTAATGCACACTCAAGAACCACTGCCTTAGAATGGGAGAGATGTACTATAATTGGCCCATCTTTTGACATATGCTCACTGGGGGTTAACACTAAAAGGGGAGATGGGGTGCTAGGAAAACAAAAACACTGTAAATCCATTATGTCCTTTCTTTCAAAGGTTGATATGTAAGAAGTATTCCTTGCCACATTCCTAGGTAAAGAGAAGGATGAGGATAGGGGGTATAGTTTGCAGTAGTGATTAGAGAAAGGGTTATCAATATTAAGTATTATGTACTACACATAATTGTATGTGCTAGACTTTTATGACAGGCAGCCCACCCAGGGAAAGCTTTGCCTTTGCCCTTGTCACCCTCCAAAGTCATCTTTGTAAGATCCCTACTGGAAAAGTTCCTTAGGGTGGTAGTCCCTTTCCATCAGAAATATTTAAATTCCTTAGGACCTCTTTCCCCCCAATTTTCTCCATCCCTTCACTTGATATATATCTGTTGAGGAGCTACTGGCCTGCTCTCATGGAGCTTATTCAGATAGGGAAGGCAAAGGAGAAAACAGAATTAGAGGCATGAAGTAAATAGTCATGCACCATATAACGACATTTTGGCCAACAATGGACCACATACATGACGGTGGTCTCATAAGATTAAAGTGGAGCTGAAAAATTCCTATCACACAGTGACATCCTAACCGTGGTAAGGTTGTAGTGCAATGCATTACTCAAATGTTTATGGTGATGCTGGTATAAACCCACCTACTGTGCTGCCTGTCATATAAAAGTCTAGCACATACAATTATGTGTAGTACATAATACTTGATATTGATAATAAATAACTATGTTGCTGGTTTACTTACTAAACTATACTTTCTTAGAGTGTACTCCTACTTACATAAAGTTAACTGTAAAACAGCCTCAGACAGGTCCTTCAGGAGGTATTTCAGAAAAACTCAGTGTTATCATAGGAGATGACAACTCCATGTATTATTGCCTCTTAAGACCTTCTAGTGGGACATGATGTGGAAGTGGAAGACAGTGATTTGATGATCTTCACCCTGTGTAAGTCTAATGTATGTTTGTGCATTAAAAAAGTTTAAAAAGTAAAAAAAGGCCGGGCGTGGTGGCTCACGCCTGTAATCCTAGCACATTGGGAGGCCGAGGCGGGCGGATTGCTCAAGGTCAGGAGTTCGAAACCAGCCTGAGTGAGACCCCCGTCTCTATCAAAAATAGAAATAAATTAATTGACCAACTAAAAATATATATACAAAAAATTAGCCGGGCATGGTGGCGCATGCCTGTAGTCCCAGCTACTCAGGAGGCTGAGGCAGTAGGATCGCTGAGCCCTGGAGTTTGAGGTTGCTGTGAGCTAGGCTGACGCCACGGCACTCACTCTAGCCTGGGCAACAAAGTGAGACTCTGTCTCAAAAAAAAAAAAAAAAAAAAAAAACAGAAAAAAGCTTATAAAATAGGGATATAAAGAAAATATTTTTATACTGCTGTACAATGTTTGAGTTTTAAGCAGTTATTACAAGAGTTAAAGAAATCAGTTTATGAGGTTGGCGTGGTGGCTCACGCCTGTAATCCTAGCACTCTGGGAGGCTGAGGCAGGTGGATTGCTTGAGGTCAGGAGTTTGAAACCAGCCTGAGCAAGAGCGAGACGCCGTCTCTACTAAAAATAGAAAGAAATTAATTGGCCAACAAAAAAAAAATATATAGAAAAAATTAGCCGGGCATGGTGGCGCATGCCTGTAGTCCCAGCTACTCGGGAGGCTGAGGCAGGAGGATTGCTTGAGCCCAGGAGTTTGGGGTTGCTGTGAGCTAGTCTGACGCCACGGCACTCACTCTAGCCTGGGCAACAAAGCGAGACTCTGTCCCATAAAAAAAAAGAAAAAGAAATTAGTTTATGAAGTAAAAGTTACATAAATTAAGGTTAAGAAAAATATTTATAAAATAAATGCAGTATAGCTTAAGCGTACAGCATTTATAGTAGCGTGTAGTTATTTCCTGGGCCTTCACATTCATTCACTGACTCACCCAGAGCAGTTTCCTGTCCTACAGTCTCCACTCCATTAAGTACCCTATACAGGTGTACTGTTTTTCTTTTATATCATATTTTTACTCTACCTTTTCTATAATACACAGTATGTTATATTTAGATACACAAATACTTACCAGTGTGTTACAGTTGCCTACAGTATTTAGTATAGTAACATGCTGTACAGCTTTGTAGCCTAGGAGCAATAGGCCACACCATACAGCCTAGGCAAATAGTAGTAGGCTATACCGTCTAGGCTTTTGTAAGTACACTGTGATGTTCCCAATGATGAAATCACCGAAAGACATAGGACTGTAATGAGATGTATTTGGCAAAGACAGAAGATAAGAAACCAGCTATTGAACAATGTGAAGAGAGCTCCAGGGCAGAAAATGAAGTGCAAAAAGACTTGAGACAGGAGTCTGGCATTTTAAAAGACACAAAAAGATGGTCCATGATGTTAAATGATAGAATGAAACGAGAGGCAGAAAGCCAATGCGTCTCTTGAGTTTGGGTTTTATTCTCAACACAACGGGAAGCTTTTAAAGTTTAAGTAGGAAAATGACATCATCTAATTTATTCGCTTAAAATTATTTTAGCTGCTGTGTGAAAAATGGATTATATAGGGTTAAGCATGATAGCCTCCAGCACCAACTGCTTCTGGTTTGTCTGAACTGCTAATAAAAATACTGCATCTCCCCTTCACCAGCTACTAGACTTAGGGAAAAAAGAGAATGCCTTTAATATGCTAAGTGATAATCAAGCCCTAAGACTCAATGTGAGTTGGCATTTCTTGTTCTTTGCTCTTCACAGGAAATCAGAAACCCATTTTATCAAAATCCATACCCATGAACAGGATTTCTTACTTCAAAGATATTTTCAAAACCAGTAACTCGAAGTTTAAGAAATAGTCCCGAGAGCAGAACTTGCAGTAATGGCCCATCTGAAAATGATGTAGCACCTGTCTCACAACCAGAAAGAATGCGTATGAATTATTCTTCCTCAGGTCAAGATAACACTACAGGCTGGGCACGGTGGCTCACGCCTGTAATCCTAGCACTCTGGGAGGCCGAGGCGGTGGATTGCTCAAGGTCAGGAGTTCGAGACCAGCCTGAGCAAGAGTGAGACCCCGTCTCTATTATAAATAGAAAGAAATTAATTGGCTAAAATTAGCTGGGCATGGTGGTGCATGCCTGTAGTCCCAGCTACTCGGGAGGCTGAGGCAAGAGGATCGCTTGAGCCCAGGAGTTTGAGGTTGCTGTGAGCTAAATAGACGCCACGGCACTCTAGCCTGGGAAACAAAGTGAGACCCTGTCTCAAAAAAACAGATAACACTACAGTGACTGAGTTTAAGTATGGACCACACAAGACCCAATGTTATGGGAAAACAACCATCCTTCCCTACACATTGCACACTAAAATCATAGCTGTTAATTTATAATCAGTTCACTCACTTCAGCCCGTTTCAAACCTGAAGGATTGGCTTTAATTCTGGAATTGGCAGCATGTGGCCTATTCCTGCATCTTTTTGTATGAACAGTACTAGAAGCCAATCTCAGTGTCTTTCTGACAACTGAATCTAGGTTTCTCAATTTACACCATACCTAAAACTTGCTTTTGGATCTTAACTGACCACACCGGCTACTACGGTGGCCTCTGAAAGGAAAGTTGAGCCTTTTTTTTTCATAGCCAATCAAATCCTCTTCACAGGCATTCAGAATACACACTACAATGCTCAGACTTTTAGGGCAGACTTTTAGTTAGCTTCTTCAATTTTTTTTTCTTAGTGTCAAGAAATCTGGAAACTACAAGCACTAATGTTATAGAAGGGATTCAAAGCAAATAGGTGCTGCTCCTCTTTTTATCACAATCAGTTTCAGATGTCTAAAACCTGTACTTTATTGCTAATACTTTTTCTAAAAGAAGGGCAAACTTTCTGTGGAAAGCACTAAAAGATAACTGAATCAGGCTGGGCGCAGTGGCACACACATGTAATCCTAGCACTCTGGGAGGCCGAGGGGGGTGGATTGCTCAAGGTCAGGAGTTTGAAACCAGCCTGAGCAAGAGCAAGACCCTGTCTCTACTATAGAAAGAAATTAATTGGCCAACTAATATATATAGAAAAAGTTAGCCAGGCATGTTGGCGCATGCCTGTAGTCCCAGCTACTCGGGAGGCTGAGGCAGTAGGATTGCTTGAGCCCAGGAGTCTGAGGTTGCTGTGAGCTAGGCTGACGCCACAGCACTCACTCACTCTAGCCTGGGCAACAAAGTGAGATCCTGTCTTAAAAAAAAAAAAAAAGAAAAAAGATAACTGAATCTACCAAGTGAATAGCAATCCTTCTCAAGAAACAGAAATGTAAAGAAAGACAATATTTCCCAAAGTTTCTTTAAAAACCTTATGTGGGCTGAGCACCGTAGCTCACACATATAATCCCAGCACTTTGGGAGGCCAAGGTGGAAGGATCACTTGAGGCCAGAAGTTCAAGACCAGCCCAGGCAACATAGCAAGACCTCATCTATACCAAAACAACAAAAAACTCTCATGTGAAAAAATGACTTCAGTTAATATCAGATGCATATAGTTACTGTCCTAAGCCAGTACCAGTTGCTCAGTGTGATAAAGCAAACAATGTATACAATTAAAATGTGCAGATAAATCTCAAATCCCTTTTGTAAAATTTCACCAGTGCCTCTAATGAAAATTTTATGGGTCAGGAAATAGGTTGTAAAGGGTCTCATCTATTTTCTGTATCCATGCTAAAGAGCAAGGTAATAGCCAAAGGACAAATGGAAAAAGCAAAAGTCTGGATAATCTCACCTGGACAAGAGTTCTCTGATTAACCAACAAGTAGCCAATACTGCTATTTTTCATCTGATACTTAGGCAATTTTTTCAGGAAATAAAAAAATTGTGTAAGTATCAGATGTCATCTCTTAGTGGTTCCAACCTGCTAGTACATTGGAATCACTTAGAGAGCCTGTTAAAAATGATAGATTTCTCTTTCTACTTTCCCACTCTGATGCGATAGGGGTCTCCATTACTAATAAAGATCCAGAGCCCTAGACAATTGTGCTCTAGTTTTCCTGGTCTTTGAGAGCCACTCATTTACCAATTCCCTCACTGGTGGGGAAAATGTGGCTTAGAGAAACAAAAGGACTTGCCTGGAGTCACCATACAATTGACCTGGGATTAGAAAAAACTCAAGCTCTGGCTCCTAGTTCAGTACTGATTCCTCTTTCTCCTATTTCAGACTTTTGACATATACAGAAGTGAGAACAAAATTCTTTCACAGACTATTTTTGATACCACTCAGGAAAGCCACATCCTAAAGTAGGCCAAACAGTAATTATATTCAATGCAATGATGGAAATTTTTTGAGTTGGATAGTTTTACTATTATTAAGCGCTTAGGTTTTATGTACATCTTCAAGAGATAAATGGGTGGTTCCAATCTTTTAACTCATTCCTGAAAAGAAGAAGGAGATTCAAACTGCCTCTCATGACCAGGAAAGGCCTGAAAGTAGTGGAAACAAAATACCTCAAAAGCTAAATACGAAGACTGTGGCCAAAAGGTCAAATATTAAAAGGAATTCAGCTAAGCCTCACAAATGATTACTATAATGCAGTCAGCTGAAGACTGTGACTTAGTAAGGACTGATGGCTGTCATGCCCAGGCCACCTATGATGGGGGCATCCTGGATATAAGACTATTTTTTTTTTTTTAAGACAAGTGCAGTAGTGAGAAGGGAGGAAAGTAGTAGAACAAAAAGTTCAATCTGTAACTGACTGAACAATCAAGTGAGATAACTCACTACCTTTGGACCAGTCAAGACTGTTTATTTTTCAGATGAAACTTTTTTCAGCTTATTAATGAGTCATGTTCAGATGTTCCTCACAGAAACTGAAGTAGAAAACAGTCCCGGGGACAGTATAAAATGGACAGGTGTTAAGGAACAAAAATATTACTAACTTTAAAGGTTAAAAATACTTTAAACATAAAATTGGCACCTATGAGGCTTGCGAAGGTCTAGTTGAGATTAAGATTGAAGGGGGCTCCATAAAGAAAGTACAGAAGGAGGGGTAATAAACTATCTTGACTCTCTCCACCCAGTAAAAGAGATGACAGTAAATTCAACATTATGTCAGGAGATACTAGCAAACAGCCAAACTTTCTTATGTCCACTAATTTTAAAATGAAAGGCTTAAATTAGTTGAGGTTACTATGGCAGCTAAGATGCATTTACGTGCAAGTGTAATCAACTGACTGAGAAATCATTGTTAACCACTGCTTTTGTAAGCAGGGGTAGCCACCACACTGTCTATATTTCTGACGTATACTGCTTTTGACAGCAATAGTCAAAAGCATGCTTCCCAAGACATCCAGTAGATGTCTGAAATCAGAGGTATTGCTGAACCCTATCCTATGCATGCTATGTTTTCTCCTTTCATACATATAAGTTTAATTTGTAAATTAGGCACAATAAGAGATTAATATAGCAGTAACCAATAATACAATAGAATTGTAACATACAGTAATATGAATGTGGTCTTTCTCAAAATATCTTATTGTACCAATCATGCAGGTAATTTTAACTGTGGAAAGCAAAACTGCATGTAAGGGGGGACCACTGTACTTTATTAAGTGTGACTCCTTTTAAAAGCTGAATGCTGGCTGGGCGCAGTGGCTCACGCCTGTAATCCTAACACTCTGGGAGGCCGAGGCTGGCGGATTGCTCGAGGTCAGAAGTTCGAAACCAGCCTGAGCAAGAGCGAGACCCCGTCTCTACTATAAATAGAAAGAAATTAATTGGCCAACAAAAAAAAAATATATAGAAAAAATTAGCCAGGCATGGTGGCGCATGCCTGTAGTCCCAGCTACTCGGGAGGCTGAGGCAAGAGGATCGCTTGAGCCCAGGAGTTTGAGGTTGCTGTGAGCTAGGCTGATGCCACAGCACTCACTCTAGCTTGGACAACAAAGTGAGACTCTGTCTCAAAAATAAATAAATAAACAAAAATAAATAAAAAATAAAAGCTGAATGCTTTTTTATGAAGGAGCTTTGAATGCAGAGAATCTGTTACCTCAATGCCCACTATTCTATGAAATCATACTGTTTTATAAAGAACACCCAGACTTTAAAAAGTTGTGTGAAAGTACTTTAGTTTGGGTTTTGCATTCAAAAGGATAAGAATCCTTTGTTTTATCCTGATCAGGCTTTTCAGTCATCTCAAACCCCACAGCCAATCTTGAACACATCTTGCCCATATCTAAATAAATAGGTTGCACCTACTACTTAGCTTTCGAAACTTTGAAGATATAGAGTTTCTTAAGTATATGATTAGATGATATTAAACCCCAAGCAATAAAAAAATACTCCCCAAAAGTATACATACTTAGAGACTTAAAATTGATTTCTAAATAACAATTTAAATTGATACATAATTATTTTAAAGGATTAGATATTTGGGGGAATATTCTTATGTAATGAATTCTAACTTTAGCCCTTCATACAGATGTATTATAACTTTATTTAACAACTTAGTAAAAGCCAAAATTGATGGTTCTTAACATGGTATGTGGGAAACAAAGTTAAATACAAAGTGCCTAAAAAAGGTGCATTCTGCTCACTGCTAATTTGTTCAATATTATTGCCAAAGTCTGTGAAAGAAGCCTTGTAATAAAGAAAGACTAGCTGCAACATGGAAGATGATTTAAAAAAAAGTTCATTTAACAATTTTAACAATCTAGGAAAAAAAGAAAGTCTGACTATAATACTTGATGATATAGACATCACGTTTAAGTAGAAAACACAAGAATAAAAAAAGCAATTATCACTGAAAATATTGCACAACTTCAGGTGTTTTCTCCAAATTTGCTTTATGTAATTGGGTGGATATAAATTAATAAACAGAAATTTAAGCAAGATACATGTAACAATTTAATGGACCTGATAATCTAATTTCTTTCAAATTTATCTTGAAGTCTTTCCATCATGGGGCTCAGAAGAAAATTAACCAACATATGGATACTACGGTTGAATGTCAAATCTACAAAGCACTTCTAAATTCTTCTATAATGCAATTATGACGAACCTTCACGATACTTGAATTTTGTATGTAGAAAAGTGTTAGAGTCAAATATCCAACTCAATATAAAATAATGAGAAGAAACTTCTGATTTGTTAGATTGAAACTGCTTCTCCTTTTGCTAATGAATGATTTTTAGCTATAATATCACTGAGCTCAACAAATAAGTCACCTTTGAGTACATAAGGAAAAATCAACACATGCTAAATGGATAAAACATTACTACTACATCTTTACTAAACCAGCTCTACCTCTAACACTTCAGAAGCTTAGAGATTTAAAGTATTCTTACAGTAACTGCAAGAAAAAGATAAAGGAGAAATTCCTTCTTTTTTAAGATCACAACTATGAAGTCATGTGGTTATACAAATTCTGCATTTTTGTGCAAAACATGAAACACATTTATCTTTATTCTCACTGCTTAGTCTTATCAGTAAGCTAGCAGGACTTAATAGATACCTTTCAAAGAAACAGAGACTGAGATGTGTTTTATATAACTTCAATAACCTTAGCACTACAGTAATGAGAGATGCAGTATCCTTTTGCTATGGTTCAAGATAAGAGGGAAGGAGGTCAAAGGAAAGAGAAAAAAATCAAAATTGTTACAACTGAGAAGCTACTTCTCTTTAAGTTTCACCATGGTGCCACCTTCATTTTGTACATAAACATGGTGGCATAATTCAAGCTCAATAAATCAAAATTCTTAATATTTAAAATTTACCTTGACTTTCAATTATCACCATATTAACAACCAAAATAATTAGATAAAACACATAGGAAAGAGTAATGTTAAACCCCACTTTACTAGAGTTGGTTTCTTGACACATTAACTCATTTTTTATAGAAAAGGGATAGTGCATCTCGGTTTGCTTACAAGCTAGGAGATCACTTTGAATTCTGCATTTCCTAACTGCAAACGGAATATAGCACTTATAACAGGTTATAAATAAACTGGTTTTCAAGCATAGAGCCAGCCCCAACGATAATAATACACTATTTAAAAAGACCTAAGGCAATGAATTCCATTTCCAATGGAAAAAAAGAACTGTGCAAACAAGCTTAAAACTACTTTTTTTGTGCCAGTGTTATAAAATGTAGCTTTTAATAAAACCTTGACCCAAATGTCAGCAACTTGAGAAAAGAATTTGGGTGGTAGGGCAAAGAAAAAAGTTATTTCATTTAGGAAAAATAACCACTATCTTTTCCTAATCTTCAACACACACAATTTAAACATATACAGCTGCTGTAACACTTTACACAATTCCTATGTACTGGAGCAATAAGATCTAAATACAATTATATTTTTAAACACTGGGTCAAGGCTTTACATAAAAATACCATCCTACTTTTCCCACTAAGTTTCTAAAATATCACATACTTTCCCCCAACATCTGCAGCCATCCAGGAATTTTTAGGAAACTTTTGTGCATGATCTTAATTCCTAATCCCTGGCTCTTTGGGCTCAATGACAAAAGATCAAAACCACCCCAAAATGATGGTTCACTTGAAGTCAGACGAGAGACCCTGGCTCAATTAGTCTCATAGGATGAAAGCAGTGCTGCATCAACTGGCTCCATGCAGGAGGGGCACGTGAAGGATCTCATCAACCAGTCATCTATACAGTCCAGGTGATAGATGTGCATGCACGGCAGAAATCGAATTGGGTCCCCATAAACAAAGTCCATCATACAGATCACACACCTGTTGGGGAAAAAGGAGAGAAATCAAAAGGCCAATTCAGAAAACTCTTTAAAGGCCAATTACAAAGACAGTGTTAATGTGAATGACACATGAGAATAGTTTGCCTGTCATCTCATTAACAAAACATGAAGATTAATTTTTCCCTGGTAAGTGTTGATCCATCCATACTCTCTTATTTCAACCCCTGAGAATCTGCAGGGTTTAGAAACAATTAACAGAGCAAACAGAAATGGGCCATATAGGGATCAAATCCACTGTGAGAAACCTGAAGGAGAATGTCATACTTTAGGTAGGAAAACAGATCAACTTTGTTTCCATGTACTGAGTTTTTAGTGTAATCCTGGAGTAAGATAATTTTCATTTTATTGACTACCTGTAAAAACAGAACCCACTAATCTCTACTTACTGGACTGCTATAAATTAAAGCTGTCTCCATCAACTTTGGTTTTGGGTTCACTGCACTTTTCTACAAGTTCAAGAAGCAACCTGATTCTGCAGTGTTCCCAAAGTCCATATTCCAGACAGAATATGCTCTTTCAGTACTAGTACTAAATGGTGCTATGCCTTAAGCAGACAAACATCAACACAGAGAACTAGATGATGTCTGTGTTGGTGAGGCCATTCACAAATTTAAAGGGGAATGGCTGTGCACATTAGGGATTCTCACTGACAGTTATAAGCCCAGGGAACAGTAAGTCCCCAAATCTATAATTTTATCTTCAACTTATCAGGCTTAATAAAATCATGTCACAAGTTAATAAACAGATTTCTCTCAATCTCACTAAAAATACTTAGCCAACAATTTTAATGTTTGCATAACCTACTAATGTATTCCTGTATCACAATTTACTTAACTATACGTGTACTGTTGGAGAATTCAACTTGCACTGTTTTTCAGTAGATAAGATTATGGTGAATATTTTGTGCATAAAATTCTAATAGGGGAAGCTGGGCGCGGTGGCTCACGCTTGTAATCCTAGCACTCTGGGAGGCCGAGGCAGGCAGATCATTTGAGCTCAGGAGTTCGAGACCAGCCTGAGCAAGAGGGAGACTCTGTCTCTGCTAAAAAGAAACGAATTAGCCAACTAAAAATATATAGAAAAATTAGCCGGGCATGTGGCGCATACCTGTAGTCCCAGCTACTCAGGAGGCTGAGGCAGAAGGATCGCTTGAGCCTAAGAGTTTGAGGTTGCTGTGAACTAGGCTGATGCCACGGCACTCTAGCCCAGGCAACAAAACAAGACTCTGTCTCAAAAAAAAAAAAAATTCTAATGGGGGAAGCGAGGTACATGCTTTAGGGGTAGTAGATCCTTGGGATTATCATCTCAAATGGTTTAGAGCTTGTCTCAAAGGGTATAGAGGTCCTTGAAATATTACAAAACTGCTTTCTAAAAACCAGTTGACAAGGCCACCAGCAATGCTGGTCCTAGTTCACATTCACATAGGTGAATGATTTTAACTATCAACCACTGTCATCCAAATGGACAAGCACCTTCTGTACAATGGACAGAAGTCATGCCATCACTTCTTAGCTGTTTTCATTATGAAAATTCTTTTTTTTTTTTTTTTTTTTGAGACAGAGTCTCGCTTTCTTGCCTAGGCTAGAGTGAGTGCCGTGGCATCAGCCTAGCTCACAGCAACCTCAAACTCCTGGGCTCGAGTGATCCTTCTGCCTCAGCCTCCCGGGTAGCTGGGACTGCAGGCATGCGCCACCATGCCCGGCTAATTTTTTATATATATATCAGTTGGCCAATTAATTTCTTTCTATTTATAGTAGAGACGGGGTCTCGCTCTTGCTCAGGCTGGTTTCGAACTCCTGACCTTGAGCAATCCGCCCGCCTCGGCCTTCCAAGAGCTAGGATTACAGGCGTGAGCCACAGCGCCCGGCCGAAAATTCTTAATTGCTACATTTAGACATTCTTTTGCATTGACTGAGGTGTTCCTATATATTAAATATCCAACTGCTAAAGTGCAGGAGAAAAAGCAAAATTTTTAAAAGCAAATCTCTGAAAATAGACCTTTGAAGTATATAAATTTATTAAAACTTACTCTCGGATCTTTTTCTCTGATCCATCTCTTCCAGGGTCATAAACTCCTTTAGGCAGGTGCTGAATAAGGCCTATTCTTTGAGCTATCCTAATTTGTTCCTCTTCAGTCAGTTGGGTTGCTAGCCGAGTCTGGCTAGGTGTTGGATGGTAGACCGGAACTGGAACTTGTTCCTAAATATTAAAAAATGGAAAAATGATTACTTTTTAACAACGGGTTTTCTGGGGGTTATGCCTTCTTTCTTTTGGCTGCAGGTAGGAGGGAAGGGTGCCCTGAGGAGATATACAAAAGGCTGTGACAGTCTGCAGCAGTGTGATTATGTTTTATTCTGCCTTAACTGTAGGTATTGCAAAATATACACATCCCCAAAAATTCATGTTTAGGTATTTGATCTACTTCAAAAGGATATAAATGCAGACTTCACTAAAAAACTAGCAAGGAGGCTGGTCCGATGGTAGTGGGTTATCAGAGCTTATTAACATTAGTGTCACTAAAGTTAGTATTCAACCCCCCACTGCTAAATTTGACTGGCTTTTAAAAATAAAAAAAATAATAAACTGGCAAGGAATGCTACATCAAGTATTTCTACATGAAGACCACAGAACCCGGATATATTTATTTCTGATAAGTGAACAGATTAAATAATATAAACAGATCTGCCATGCAATTAACCAGTTGGACTATACTCACTAAGCAAACTTACTATACAACAGGATATAGTGGATTTGTGGCCTCAGGATTTGAACTGCCCATTATAGACTTACTTCATTTTTTCTTTCCATATAGACAATAACCTTAAAATTCATTTATTATTTATTTAATAAGATTGAATATTATTGTGATAAACTTAAAAAATTCCTTTTGTGTTTTGGATATATATTCTGTATGACCAAAAATTGAGTGACTCTTTAGTTATTAATCATAAACATGGCTGTGGGCACCTTCAAGATTTCATACTTTTTTTTTTTTTTTTTTTGAGACAGAGTCTCACTTTTGTTGTCCAGGCTACAGTGAGTGCCGTGGCATCAGCCTAGCTCACAGCAACCTCAAACTCCTGGGCTCAAGCGATTCTCCTGCCTCAGCCTCCCAAGTAGCTGGGACTACAGGCATGCACCACCATGCCCAGCCAATTTTTTGTATATATATTTTTAGTTGGTCAATTAATTTCTTTCTATTTTTAGTAGAGACGGGGTCTCGCTCAGGATGGTTTCGAACTCCCAACCTCGAGCAATCCGCCCGCCTCGGCCTCCCAGAGTGCTAGGATTACAGGCGTGAGCCACCACGCCCGGCCAAGATTTCATACTTAGGCTGCGTATAGTGGCATGCTCCTATAATCCCAGCTACTCAGGAGGCTGAGCCAGAAGGATCAGTTGAGCCCAGAAAGTTTGAAATCCAGCATAGGCAACATAGCAAGACGTCATATCTTTAAAAGACAAAGAAACAAAAAACCCACTACCAACAAAAAAATGATTTTGTAATTAGTAGGCAAACTTTTAATGCAGAAAAAAGTTCCATGGTTTCGAGTCAAAAACTGTCACTGCTTGGTCACTTATTAACCATATGACTTTGACCAAGTCATTTAACCTTTATGAGCCTCAGTTTTGCCACCATGTGTAAAGTACTAGGGCCACTATAAGTATTAAATAGAAGTATTTAAGTGTTGTCTTTGGTATTGTACCAGACACATATAAAAGCCCAGAGTAAACAAATGTTAGCTACTATTATTGCAGTGCTACTATTGTATGACTGTATTATAGTATTCCATAATTTAACAAATGGATTGGACTATAGCAAAAGTAAAAGGGAGTCTGCAAGTCAGCTAATACCAACTCTTAATTTACAGGCCCAACCAACCTTGTCTACAGTCATGTAGTTATTAAAAATACTGGAATTAGGCATCTGCTTTCCTTATAATCCTATGATTTTTTTATGCAACAAAATTCTATTCAAAGCAATTGTATTTATAATCATAACACTTAAAACTAAGCTACTCTGGTGGAATGGAGCTGGGGTAGAATATGAGCTGGGAGCGACGAGGATCCCCATTCCCACTCTCTCACTTTGGTTACCTTTGCAGAATTCTCAAAATAAAATAATTTGGAAAACACTACTATCTAAGAAGATGGGATTTTCAGTCTGAAGAACTAAGTTTTAAGATGAGTCCCTTAATGTCTTTGAATAAAGGCGATAACAGCACTCACTCTGGAGGGATGATGAGACATATCATATCAGATAACTAAGAGCTTTGTAAATGCCAACATTTGTAAATTATTCTAATCCTTTGTTTTCTCCCAATCAGCAAATGATGCTTTGTAGACTTCATGCTACATGTTGCAGTCCTGGGCTTTGATCCTGACTTTCTGGCTTCTCCTTGAATACTAGCAATTCTTTGGCCTCTATTGGAACCTCTGCCAGCTCTGAGTTCTCCAACCCTTGGATTACTATTTCCAGTCTGGAATACCTACCTGAGTCTTAGCACCAGTCCTATTTGACCAATGAGCTGCCATATATACAAAAATGACATATATGGTCACATAGGAATAAAGTAGTATGACACTGTGGGTAAATAAGGGTCTCCAAAATTCCTGAACATATATAAAAATCAAAAATAACTAAGTTGTTTTAGAGCAAAAAAACCTCCAAGCACCTGTTTTTCAGAGGCTAGATTTCTTCAGTCTTCTAGTTCACATATGTGTATAGAGAACACAGGAAGCAGAACAGAAAAGGAAAGCTCCATTTTAACTGTTTACTAACTAGAAAGCTGCTGATATTTTCTAGGCAGTAAAATGGAATCTTATTTCAGTAGTTTGCTTGAAGGCATTGAATGTAAGATTAGATAAGACTATAAATATAGCAATTTTTTTTTTTTTTCTGAGACAGAGTCTCACGGTCTCACCCTGGGTAGAATACAGTGGCATCATCGTAGCACACAGCAACCTCAAACTCCTGGGCTCATGTGATCCTCCTACCTCAGCCTCCTGAGTAGTTGGGACTACAGATGGATACCACCATGCCAATTTTTCTATTTTTACTAGAGATGGGCTCTTGCTCAAGCTGCTCATGAACTTCTGAGCTCAAGCAATCCTCCCTCCTTGGCCTCCCAGGGCATTAGGATTACAGGCGTGAGCCACTGTGCCTGGCCAAAAACCAGTGATTTTTAAAAGATCTAGATTTGGGGCTGGTTCCCACAGTTCCCTAACTGATAGTTCACTGTGCCTAAACTCTGTGTAAACAGTATGATTCATGCCGAACACCTGCTTTTCTCCTGGGAGTATGGATTTTGTTATGTGCCATGTAGTGGGTGCGTGCGTATGTACTCAGTATCTAGGGCTCTGAGTGTCTAATGAGCTTGCCTGGTCACATATATTTTGTCACGTTAGAGGAATTAAGCACGTCCCTTGTGACTCCACCAGGAGAGGAGTCTTGGAAGCTTGTGCTTGGTTTCCTTTGGGCTTAACCTATGCACCTTTTCTGCCTAGGTGATTTTGCTTTGTATTCTTTTGCCATAATAAATCATAGCTGTGCACAGATTATATGCTGAGTCCTGTGAGACCTCCTATTGAATCACCAACTTGGGGATTGTCTTGAGGACTACCGACTCCAGTGCTATGTTTTGCTCCTACTTTATACTTGCTACTATGTCTCATTTCCAGCTCAAAACAAATGGAAAAAAACTAGAAATGTTGCTTAGCCCATATTTCAGGGCCTAAGTATGGAGCTGATGATAAAAGGTATACAATCACATTTTTTACATAATGTTTAGACTAATGGATGGTACTTGCAATGAATCCCGTGTTTTCAAATTTGACAGTATTCATAACTAATGCCCCCTTGTGAAAAAATTACACTTTGAATTTGACAATAGTGGTTATCCAGCACAAAAGACCTCTAATATTTTGAAAATTTATTATTTAGTATACAGAAAAGCACTTAAGATAGAAACAGGCCAGGTGCAGTGGCTCACAGCTGTAATGCCAACACTTTGGAAGACTAAGGCAATAGGACCGCTTGAGGCCAGGAGTTCAAGACCAGCCTTGGCAAAAAGACTCCAGTCTTGACAAAGAAAAAATTAGCCAGACATGGTGGTGTAGGACTGTAGTCCCAGCTACTCAGGAGGCTGAGGCAGGAGAATTGCTTGAGCCCAGGAATTGAGCCTACAGTGAGCTATGATGGTGCTACTGCACTCCAGCCTTGGCAACAGAGCAAGATCTGACAAAAAGAGAAAAAAGAGAGAGTTATGGATTGAACTTTGTGTTTCCACAAAAAAATTCCTCATTGAAGCCCTAACCCTGAGATTAGGACAATATGTGAAGACAGGGTGTCTTTACAGAAGTAAGGTAGAAAGTCCATATGGTTGGGCCCTAATCTAATATGAATGGTGTCCTTGTAAGAGGAGATCAGGACACAGAACAACACAAGAGATGGATGATCCTGTGAAGACACAGAGAGAAGGGAGCCATATGCAAGCCAAGGAGACAAGCCTCAGATATCAAATAGCATGATTTTGAATTTTAGATTCCAGAACTGTGAGAAAATAAATTTCTATTATTTAAGCCACTCAGCCTGTGGATTTTATTGTGTCAGCCCTAGAAAACTAAAGTAGATATAATCTTATTTTACCTCTTGCAACACTTCAATATAGGCAGAGTTCAGAGTCAAGTCCAGGTCTATCCAGCTTAAAAGTTGTGCTTTAGCACTAAGCCTCCCAATTTTCCAGTGTACAAGGACACTTAATATAAAAGTGAATACTATGGGCCGGGCGCTGTGGCTCACGCCTGTAATCCTAGCTCTTGGGAGGCCGAGGCGGGCGGATTGCTCAAGGTCAGGAGTTCGAAACCAGCCTGAGCAAGAGCGAGACCCCGTCTCTACTATAAATAGAAAGAAATTAATTGGCCAACTGATATATATATAAAAAATTAGCCGGGCATGGTGGCGCATGCCTGTAGTCCCAGCTACCCGGGAGGCTGAGGCAGAAGGATCACTCGAGCCCAGGAGTTTGAGGTTGCTGTGAGCTAGGCTGACGCCATGGCACTCACTCTAGCCTGGGCAACAAAGCGAGACTCTGTCTCAAAAAAAAAAAAAAAAAAAAAAAAAAGTGAATACTATGAATCTGTTTATAAAAATCTAAATCACCAATGTACTAAACTGCTAATTAATATAAATAATGGCCATGAAGAGTAGTGTTTGATTAAACCTAGAAGACTAGTGGGGAGATAGGCCAAAAGAACTTGGGGGTGAGCTTCCTCTGCATGAAAACTTCTTTTAGATTTACCAGCAAGAGTAATCTGTGATTAAACTGACTGTCCTCACCTCTATATCAATGAATACAAAGTCTTATTTTTGAGCTTGGGACATATAGGTGGTTATCTCTGTGATACACTTCTTTCCTCACCATTAGACTAAGTTTGATGAGGGAAGGGGCTGTGTCTGTTTTGCTTACCAATGTACATTATCTATATATAGTATGGTATCTGGCACACCTGGGACTCAAACATTTCTGGATAACTGAATGATCTAAAAGCACTAGTGCTCCTGTAAATCTATGTCTTATACATATTAGAATTTTGTAAGCATGCTATGAAAAAAAATTGCTACTGATTTGGCTTAAGCCACAATAAAACCAAAAAGAAAACTTGGTATAAATTGCAATCAACATTCTCCATATGACAATACCTGGCTTGTTGCCCCTTTTAAATTTCTACCTACCCATCCCATAGGGACTTCAATAGGTCCAAAACCAAATTAACTAACTCTTTCTATTATTTCTACATTCTCAAACTCGTAATTTCTATTCCTCTTATGTAGATTAATGGCAGAGAAGTATAGTGGACAGAGCATAGGCATTTCAGCCCTGGCCTTAATTAGGTATGGGACCTTAGGCATATTACCTAATATCTCTGAGCCTTACGGTTCCTCATCAGCAAATAGACATAACACTTATCTTTAAAGAGTGTGTCATAAAGAATAACTAGGTAAGTAAAACACTCACCATATGATGGAGCTCAATAATTGGGCCCTTCTACAAGACACTCAAAGTAGACATCTTATCCTTCTGATTCCCAACTTCCTCTCTTCCCTTTATCCTCATCATCTACGTAACTATCTTATGCTTTTTAAAAAATACCATTTCTTCTTGTTGATTAGGAGACACATATGCTTGCCCTGTGAGTGTAAATTAAGATGGAATTCACAATCAGAGAAGCCAATATATCTTAAATAAATTTAAACCATTTTCTCCTTAATGCTTTCTCCAGTTAGCCACATAAGTCTGCATGCAAAAACAAAAGATAAGAGGATCCAAAGAAATGAATTTTCCTTTAAGAAAGGGAATGATTTAAAATTAAAATGTGCATTATGGAAAAATGTGGCACCACAGAAGAGGGTATAACAGAAAATGAACACAGGATTATAAAATATGCTAAGGCAGGATAAAAGGAAAACACAGGATTTAGACACCAAAAAAGCAACATTCACCTATAAAATGGTGAATGTTGTCAGGAATATATTGGACCCTAATCTTAGGGAGTTTGTAAACCAAGAAAGACAGAAACAGGTGAACGTTTATATCTCTTCCATCTGAACACTGGATTCAATTTAGGGAATATGATACAATTTCAGAAAGTAAAACAATGCAGTGGGGAAGTGCCTAAATAATGTGCTGAGGCTGGAAATAGTACAAGTCTGTGGTGAAGGAAAAATAAAGTCACTACTAAAGAATGCAGCTTGTCACCAAAAGCTGTATCTTTTCCTCCAGTAGGAAATAAGATCCAGCTCTTCCGATCTTTCTCCTTATAGCCTTACAAGCTGCTGCTGGCACCACCCGCTCCCCAGCTGCAGACTCCTACTGGGAATGTTTTCTCTGAATTTTGCCAGACAGACACTTAAGGCCATAAAATGGAGGATTTGGAATAGTTGGTCTCAATGTATATTCTAGTTCTGATGTTCCATGAATCCTGACCAAAACAAAATAACTACTAGCATTTGTGCAATTCCTGTATAATTACACACATAAAGGAATAAAAGCTAGCATCACATCTATGATCCCAAGAAATGATATGATTTTATATTTAATGAGAAAGCATACAGATCAGAATGGCCTGTATGGAAAAAGGACATTGCTTCCAGGGAGGTGGGTTTGTTTTGTTTGCTTGTTTTTTAAAGAAATGAAAAGGATGGTTTCTTTTCATCACATAAATATTCACTTAGCACTTAGTACACAGGGTATATCTCATTGGAGTATTGGTAGGCATTATCATTACAAGCATTCAGCATAAGCATTTTTAGCTTATGCTAAAATTATTAGCTAAGCATATTCATTCTTCTAAAGCTTGGAAACAGCTAAAATCAAAGTCACTTGAGCCTGGGCACCAATTACTGTCTTTATTAAAAACCTAATCACATTCCAGACAATGTTTTGGGCAAAGGGGATAGAGTGCCAACCAAGACAGTAAAAGCAGCTGCCTTTACAAAGCTTCATACAGAGACAGTAAAGAAGAAAACAAAAATAACTACACCTCCTCCACCAGCTCTGACTATCCCTAAATTGTCATGACCTGACAACTGACAGTCATATGTTACAGTGGACCCACAGGCTAACAACCAACACTTAATGATCTGTACATCCTGGCTGATGAAGATGGGTTCAACCAATCACATTATTTCTTCTATTAGGAATTAGAAATAGGAAACTGAATTGACCTGAAAGGCCATGGACCAGCCAATAAAAGACATGTGTAAATTGAAATTATAAGGAAACTGATGGTATTAAAGGCAGATTAGCAATGTAGACATTAGGAGAGCACACAAATAAAAAACCTTGTAGCCCCTGGGTAAGAGAGATTCAAAAGTGACTGCCTTGGTTCCTTAATAGCTTTCTGATTCTAATCCTTGTATACCATTAAAATGAACTGCCCTTTCTCAGAGGTAATTTTATCTAAAGCAAGAGCATCCTAAGCACCATTACCACTTTCTTTCCTAAATTAGGCTACCTTTTCATCCCTACCATGCAAACTGGTTTTAGGAAGGAATATGGCACCTACTTACAAGAAATTGCTTACCACTGGTGCAGCACTCTAGGGTGGTAGTAGGCCAAGAGAAATTTCTCCGATTTAGTACCTGATTGTTGGAATCACTTGTTTACAACAGGCAAATAATCCTGGAATTTCTCTTTTGAGCATACTATCTTTAAATGGAAGGTGCAAATGTAAATCTCATTTGAAAGCTAATAGTTTGAGTAGTAAGCCCAAGATTGCAAAACCAGAATCAGAAAATACATAGCCTTTGAGGTGTTATAAGAGCATTTAAAAAAGGTACCAATTCCAAAAAGAATGTCTACAGCAGCCAAGGACTGGCGTTGGGGTTCAGGAAGCCTGGTATTACATTCACTATACTAAGCTCTTTAACAGATGTCCTATCCCCTTTTTATTGAATTTTTATTTTTAACCTGGAGGCCTAGATTCAAGTTGCCCTGAATATATCCTTTTCCCTTTAAAAGTAATTTCTTTAAGGACTAAGACCAACATCATTAAAAATTTCACCTGATAACTGCTGAGCATTTTAAGAATGTTGCAAAGTAATGCTTTAGGAGTTGTTTCTTGGGATCTAATAGTTTCTAAAGCTAAATGGGAAACCTGCCATTAATATGCATTCTTATTGCAAAAAATATTGAAAACTTTTAAAACGTATATCTCAACATTGAGGAAATACAGCATCACTATAAGGCAAAAGGCCTACCTTTTTACAACCTCTTTGAGATAAAATTCACATATAATTCTTCCCATTAACATACACAATGCAATATGTTTCCAATATGTTCACACTGTTATGCAACCATCACTAGTCAATATTAGAAGATTTCCATTACCCCAAAAAGAAACCCTGTACTTATTAGCATTGCATCGACACCACATTCCTCCCTCCCCCGACTCCCACCTGCCTGCCACCAAACTCTCCAGCCCTAGGGATCTACTAATCTGCTTTTTGTCTCTATAGATTGCTATTTGGACATTTCATACCATGGCATTACTCAGAAATTGTGGGTTTGGTTCCAGACCACCATAAAAGTTAAGCCTTGATTTTTCTTTGTTTTCCAGTGTATACATACAACAGTTGTGTTTATATAACATATACTGTTATGTGTGTGATAGCATTATGTCTAAGAGAATGTATATAACAATTTAAAAACAATTCCTAAAAATGCTAACAATCATCCAAGCCTTCAGTGAGCTGTAATCTTTTTGCTGGTGGAGGGTCTTGCCTCTCCATGTTGATGGCTCCTAATTCTCATTTTTTATGCTATCTGGATTAAGCTTAAGCCTGTTATCCAAAGTGAGGTGACACAAGATCAAGAAAATGGGCTCCACATCTACTCGCCATCAAATTGGTACTGACTGATTAAAATCACGGTGCTCAAATGGTGGCAGTGTTCGCCAGGAATTGGGGGGCGGGGAGACCCACATCTTAGGGTTGTGGTGAGCATCGTGGGGGGGATGGGGAATACCTCTAACCATTCTTAGGGAAAAGCAAAGATATAGAATGTAACCAAAATGTCAAAAAAAACACAAACCTTTTATTGGGTGGTTGGGTGGTGGGCAGGTGGTGGGGGAGGAGGGGAAGGATTTATACTTACATAATGGGTGCCGGGCGCACCACCTGGGGGTTGGACACACTTGATGCTCTGGCACGGGGGGGGGGGTTGTTCAGGGGTGACAGGGGCAATATATGTAACCCTAACAATATTTGTACCCCCATAATATAAAAGGAAAAAAAATTAGAGTCAGACCTCTCAAACCCTGCCACTGTTTTATCAACCGAGTTAATGCTATTTGCTAAATGCTTTATCATTTCATCAATGTTCACGGCATCTTCACCAGCAGATTCCATCCCACAACACCACTTTCTTTGCTTATCCATAAGAAGCAACTCTGGGCCAGGGCTGGTGGCTCACGCCTGTAATCCTGGTACTCTGTGAGGACATCGCAGGATTGCTTGAGGTCAGGAGCTTGAGGTTGCCTGATGCCACTGCACTCTAGCTAGGGAAGCAGAGCAAGATTCTGTCTAAAAAAAAAAAAAAAGCAACTCTGCATCTGTTCAAGTTTTATCATAACATTGTAGCAATTCAGTCACCTCTTCAGGCTCCACTTCTAATTCCAGTTTTCTGCTATTTCCACCATATCTGCAATTCCTTTCTCCATTGATGTCCTGAAGCCTCTGAAACTCATCCATGAGTGTTGGAATCAACTTCTTCTAAACTCCTGCTGATGTTGATATCGTGACCTCCTCCCATAAATCATGAATGTTCCTAAGGGCATCTACAATGGTGAATCCTTTCCAGGTTTTCCATTTATTTTGCCCAGATCCATCAGAGGAATCACTAACTATGGAAGCTCTATAGCCTTACAAAATGTATTCTTAAACAGTAAGACTTGAAAGGTGAAATTACTCCTTGAAAATACAGAATGGATGCCGTGTTAACAGGCATGAAACGATTCATCTACTTGTATGTATGTCTCCATCAGAGCTCCTGGGTGACTAGGTACACTGTCAATGAGCTATAATATTTTGAAAGGAATCATATTTTTCTAAGTACTAGGTCTAACATTGGGCTTTTAAATGTCCAGTAAATCATGCTGTAAACATGTGTTGTCATCCAAGCTTTGTTCTTCCATTTGTAGAGCACAGGCAGAGTAGATTTTGCACAGGCAGTGTAGATTTGGTATAATTCTTAAGGGCCTTAGGATTTTCAGGATGGTCAGTGAGCACTGGTTTCAACTTCAAGTCACTAGCTGCTTTAGCCTCTAACAAGAGTGTCAGACTGTCCTTTAAAGCTTTGAATCCAGCTGCTGAGTTCTCTCTAGTTGTCAAAATCCTAGATGGCATCTGCTTCCAATAGAAGGCTGCTTTGTCTACATTGAAAATTTGTTGCTTAGTGTAACCTCCCTTCATTAACATATTAACTGCCATGTGAGTTGTGTTTAACTCATGCTAGTTTTGAGCCCGGGGTCTCATGAAGCGTATGTAACTCACACATCTCTCTACCTTGGGAGCCATGTGGTTTGGCAGGCAACTCACTCTGCTATGATACAGCATACATATTACTTGATGGGTGGCCCACTAGGCAAAACCCTGCAGCTGGTTCCTGAAAAAATCTTGTTATAATTAATGTTGACAATTAAATTGTGTATAACTCACAGAAAACAAAAAAATAACAAATTTTGGTTTTGAAGTTTTTATTCCATTTTCATAGTAAAACACCATGGCCCCAAGGAACAAAGGGTTTTTTTTTGTTTTTTGAGACAGAGTCTCACTTTGTTGCCCAGGCTAGAGTGAGTGCTGTGGCATCAGCCTAGCTCACAGCAACCTCCAACTTCTGGGCTCAAGCAATACTTCTGCCTCAGCCTCCCAAGTAGCTGGGACTACAGGCATGTGCCACCATGCCCGGCTAATTTTTTCTATATATATATTAGTTGGCCAATTCATTTATTTCTGTTTTATAGTAGAGAAGGGTTCTCGCTCTTGCTCAGGCTGGTTTTTAACTCCTGACCTCGAGCAATCTGCCCGCCTCGGCCTCCCAGAGTGCTAGGATTACAGATGTGAGCCAATGCACCCGGCCAGGAAAAAAGTTTTTTTCCAGTGTGGAAGTCACTGTGTTAATGATCTTAGCTCGATCTTCTGGATAAAACTTGCTACTACAGCTTCTACACCAGCACTTGCTACTTCACCTTGCACTTTCATGTTATAGAGATGGTTATGTTATGGAGATAGCATCTTTCCTTATACCTCCTGAACCAACCTATTAGCTTCAAACTTTTCTTCTGCAGCTTCTTCACATTTAGGCCTTCACAGAATTGAGGAGAGTTGGGGCCTTGCTCTTGTTTAGTCTTTGGCTTAAGGGAATGTTGTGACTGATTTATTCTAATCAGACCACTAAAATGTTCTTCAAAATCAGCAACAAGGCTGTTTTACTTTATTATTCATGTGTTCTCTGGAGTAGCATTTAAGCATTGAAGCACAAGTTTTGATGATATCCATCTTCGTTTTTTTGTTACTTGTACTTTCAGTATATCTAAGGTTTTTCAAACCCAAGGTTATAAGGACTTACCCTTTTATTTCTAAAGTGTTATAGTTTTAGCTGTTACATTTCACTGTGAATTTCTAAGTGAATTTTTGTTTGGCACAGGAGGTCTTGATTTTGCCTAACTCAGCTTTTGACTTGTCTTCCTCACTAAGCTTAATTATTTCTATCTTTTGATTTAAAGTGACAGATGTGTGATTCTTCCTTTCACTTGAACACTTACAGGATTATTGTAGGGTCATTAATTGGCTTGTCAATGTTGTTGTGTCTCAGGGAAATAAGGGGGCCCAAGGAGAGGGAGACAGGAGAACAGCTGATCGATGGAGCTGTCAGAACACACATTTATCAATTATTAAGTTCACTGTCTTTAATTGGTGTGGTTCCTGGGGCTCCACATCAATTACAATAGAAAAAAATCAAACATCACTAATCACAGATCACAATAACAGATGTAATAGTGCAAAGGTTTGAAATACTGCAAGAATTAGCAAAATGAGATATCAAGTGAGCTGCTTGAAAAAGGTTGTGGATAGACTTGCTTGGTTCAAGGCTGACAAACTTTCAATTTGTAAAAATGCATTTATCCGTAAAGCGCAATTAAGTGAAGCACAATAAAACATGGAATGCCTGTAAAATGGAATCATACTAACGTGGTCATTTGTGGCTAGCTTTTCACTTAGCATGTTTTCTAAAGTTCACTCATGCTGCAGCATGCATAAGGACTGCATTCCTTTTTATTGCTGAATATTCCACCATATGGACATACCACATTTTGTTTAGCCATTGATGGACATTGGGGTTTGTTTCCACTGTCTGGCTATTATGAATTAACACTGTTACGAAAATTCAGGTACAAGTTTTTGTACAAAGGTATCTTTTTATATTCTTGGGTATAAACCTTGCAGTGGAACTCTGTTCGACCTTTTCTAGAACTGCCAAACTGTTTTCCAAAGGACCTGAAGCATCTTACATTCCCACCAGAAGTGAATGAGGCTTCCTATTTTTCCACATCATTGCCTAAACTTATTTGTCTTTTTGACTTTAGTCATTCTACCAGGTAAGCAGTAGTATCTCACTGTGGTTTTAATTTGCATTTCTCTTATAGCAAATGATCTTTTCATGTACTTGTAAGCCTTTTTCAGAATTGGGTTTTTTGTAAGAGTGTGTTATACCCTGGACACCAGTCTCGTGCCAGACATGATTTGCAAACATTTTCCGGTATTCTATGGGTTATCCTCTCAATTTCTTTTTTTTTTTTTTTTTTTTTTTTTTTTTTGAGACAGAGTCTCACTTTGTTGTCCAGGCTAGAGTGAGTGCCGTGGCGTCAGCCTAGCTCACAGCAACCTCAAACTCCTGGGCTTGAGTGATCCTTCTGCCTCAGCCTCCCGAGTAGCTGGGACTACAGGCATGCGCCACCATGCCCGGCTAATTTTTTATATATATATCAGTTGGCCAATTAATTTCTTTCTATTTATAGTAGAGACGGGGTCTCGCTCTTGCTCAGGCTGGTTTTGAACTCCTGACCTTGAGCAATCCTCCCGCCTCGGCCTCCCAAGAGCTAGGATTACAGGCGTGAGCCACAGCGCCCGGCCTCCTCTCAATTTCTTGATGATGTCTCTTGTGATATCTATCTTCTTTTTTTGTTTCTTGTACTTTCAGTATATCTAAGGTTTTTTTATACCCAAGGTTATGAGGACGTACCCTTTTATTTCTAAAGTATTATAGTTTTAGCTTTTACATTTCACTGTGAATTTGAGTGAATTTTTGTATATGAAAAGGGGTCTGATTTTACTTAGTATGTGGTTATGCAGGTGTCCCAGCACCATCTGCATAAAACTATTTTGTAAAGCCCTACATTTTAATATGAAATTTGTCCTAGCAGCCCAGTGAAACATTTTGGGTTGAGGTTAAAGGAGGGAGGATCTTAGAGGACTATTTATCTGAAGCAACCTGGGTCTCTTGAGGATACCTAAAATTAGCTCAACTAAATAGGTTTTCTACACCCTCTACTCAGATCAGCTGCTGCCTCTTCCACACTGTGGGCTCCTATTTTCTAATGCACCATTCAATAAGACGATAATACCCTGGATCTCAATGTTGGGACTATACTAAATCACAATAAATGCTCGTATCTAGACCACTCAGATTGCACCACGTTAGCTCCTATAAGTCTAGAGGTTGAAAATTGGGTTTAGCCTTATATTAAGACCTTTTCCCTCAAGCTTAATTGTACTTTAAGTCCTTAGGTAATTAAACCTCAAAAATAAAAATTCTAAGGAACAGAAGGAAAAGAAAAAAGCTTCCTAATCTGATTTCAGTCGCACAAATGTCAAATTACTAGAAACTTAGAACCCAAAAGTAAAGTTGTTCTAAGCAAGGGTAATCTACCACCCAGTTACTTCCAAGTCATTTTCAAACTGAAACTACATGTCCCTTAACACAATTCCTAGATGAGGAACATCCTCCACCTCTTCTACCTCTGCCACCACCAGGAATAATGAATTTTACCTTAAATTATCTAAATGTAGAGGGGAGTAGTATCAATGTAAGAATTAAAATTTAATAATATGGAGCACTATCATATGTATGCTAAAAAAATACCTACATTCAGGAAAAAGTAGTAAAGAAACACCAAGAGTTAAATATAGGTGCATTAGAGTGTTGAATATGGGCTATAATTTTTATTTCTATGTAATTTCATTTAATATGCAATTATTACTTTTATCATAAGAGGAAACTAAGCATTATTTCACTTGTGTCAATAGCTAATTTTTAAAAATTATTAGAAAATCCAATTTATAAACTGAACAGAAAATAAAAAACATGAACAGTGACAAGTCACAATTCTGCTAAGAACATGACTTTTACAGTGGATTCTAATTGTTTTTTTAATGAGGTTGGATTCACATTTAAAAATTTTTAAAGTGAATAATTGAGCATCATTTAGTACATTCAAAATGTCAGGTAACCACTCTTTCTACTTCCAAAACATTTTTTATCACTTCAGAATAAAACCCCGTAAGTAGTTACCTCCATTCCCTCTTCTCCCAGTGCCTGGCAACCACTATTTCAATGGATTTACCTATTCTGGATATTTCATATAAATGGAATGTGACCTTTTATGTCTGGCTTCCTTCCATTTACCATAATGTATTTGAGATCCAGCCACACTGTAGCATTTTTCAACCCCATTTAAAAAATATAGTGAATTAGTATAATATCATTGAGCGTTTCTTGCAAGTCGGTTGCGCCTATCAGCTAATCAATGTCTGGTTTCAACAATGCAACTTGGAATAAAAAGGTTGTAAATCAGTGAAAATCAACATTATTATTTATACTTGAAGTGTACTTTTAAAAAGGACAGAAAATTCACTAACAAATTTCAAAATAGCTTTCAAGTACAAAAACCACTGTTACTTTAGAATTATGAAATGAAGCTAATGATAGAACATGCTGTAGGCCCAGTGTGGTGGTTCACGCCTGTAATTCCAACACTTTGGGAGGCTGAGGCAGGAGGATCGCTTGAGCCCAGGAGTTCCACGCTGCAGTGAGCTATGACCAGGACACTGAGGAATCACCAAAGAGGTGCAACAGACATAAAGTCTATATATAAACAGGCTACCTGGTACTGGTAAACAAGATATATTGGAGAAGGCAAATAAAGAAAGTAGACACAGAAGTTTCAGCTATACCAGAGGTTAATCTGGGGTCTAGGACTTAAAGAAGCATATAAACTCCTTGATATTTCATGCAAAATTCTGTGCATCTTTCTAGGGAAAGGTTTATGGTCTTTAGCTTTAAGAGTTATTACCAGTGAAAAAGGCTGGGCATAGTGGCTCACACCTGTAATCCTAGCACTCTGGAAGGCCGAGGAGGGCGGACTGCTCCAAGTCAGGAGTTCAAAACCAGCCTGAGCAAGAGTGAGACCTCGTCTCTACTATAAATAGAAAGAAATTAATTGGCCAACTAAAAATACATAGAAAAAATTAGCCAGGCAAGGTGGTCCATGCCTGTAGTCCCAGCTACTCGGGAGGCTGAGGCAGGAGGATCACTTGAGCCCAGGAGTTTGAGGTTGCTGTGAGCTAGGCTGACGCCACGGCACTCACTCTAGCCAGGGCAACACAGTGAAACGCAGTCTCCAAAAAAAAGAGTTATTACCAGTGAAAAAGTTAAGAAAAACTGACCTGAACTTAGATGATTTCCAAAACATAAATGTAATTTGAAAAATGTAAAGGGAAAAATCCACAGGATTTGGCACTAATTATCTCAAGGGGTAAGGGAGGTCTTGCTTTTTGATACGCCCACTTTCTCAAGAAACCCTCTTTAACAACTCCAACCAAAGTTTAGTTATCTTACCTCAAAAGCCTCATCTAGCACCAATCTCACCTATTATTTCATACTGGTTAATGTATCTTATACTCTGCACATGGTACCCAATAGTGCAGTGACATTTGAGATCTGCCCAAGCAGAAAAAAACTGTAAACTTGATGGTGCCTTTGCATCACAAATAACTAATTTAGGCTTAATCAATTTTTCTACTTCTGATTATAGTTACAGGTCCTATGGTTGAAAACCAATGGTAGAAATCTGAAATCCTTTGGAAAGTTAAGCAGCAATGTCTTCCCTTTTTTTTGAGACAGGGTCTCCCTGTGTTGCTCAGGCTAGAGTACAGTGGTGTATCATAGCTCACTGCAACCTCAAACTCCTGGGCTCAAAACAATTCTCCTGCCTCAGCCCCCCAAGTACTACAGGTTCATGCCACCACACCTGGCTAATTTTTTCTATTTTTAGTAGAGACAGGGTCTCACTCTTGCTCAGGCTAGTCTCAAACTGCTGACCTCAAGTGATCCGCCTACTTCAGCCTCTCAAAGGTGCTAGGATTACAGGCATGAGCCACTGCCCAGCCCAGATCTAAGATCAATAAAAAAAAAAATCTTTAGATTGAAGAGAACTAAAATTTGGGTCCACAGACCCTTATAGGTTCAGGGATAGAACTGCATTCAATGATTTCCTTAGTAATCTTAATTTATTTTATTCATTCAAAAATCCTATCTGAATAGGGGTCCATAGATTTTATCATATGGCACAAAAGGTTTCTATGTCACAAAAAAGGTTAAGAATCCCTGAAAAACAGCCTCTGAGTTGTAGGTCATGATCTCATATCACTGCTGCTAGAAATCACAAAGCCATAGAATTGGGGGTTTGAGCCAGAGTTCTGGTAGGAGTGTGGAGTTAATTAAATCACGTTCTAAACAATAAAAATTTGAGAAACAAAATCTAGGGTGAGAAAAAATTCCAGATGATGACACAGTGGAGGAGGTGAGGTGTATGTGAACAAGGAAACAGATTAGCTAACCACAATTGAAAGAAGTTCTTTCAACTCTCATAAGTATATGAATTTCCTTCTAAAATGGACTGTATTTATATAAGCTAAACCGTGCCAAGAATTGAAAAAAAAAATCTTTAACTTCAAAGAAAAAAAAAAAAAAAAGACAAGGTGCCCAGGTGTACAAATCCCAAAAATGTTCATTTACAAATGATAATGATACTCTACTCATTGCCACTGCCTGTCGGATCTCTATTGGCAGTTGCTAGGAAACATTATGCCGATCTTGATTATCTGGTTTTCCGATATGCAAAAAATTAGAAATCATTAAGAAGTACTTCAAGGGCAGACACACTAACAGCTGATGAAGAACTATCTGATAGTAAGAAAAAAAATTGATGAAATAGGTGTAAGAGTTCAAAATGCCGAATAGATTTTCATCCATTAATACAAACTGTCCTACATAATTCAAGACTTTGTATGCACCATTCTATTATCTCCAGGGTATAATAAACTTATCTTTCTAACAATAATTTTGAATCAATAAAATCTATTCAGAAGTAATTTCTGGGGAGGGAGTGAAGAATAAAAGGGAGAAGCTGTGAAAGTTTGTAAAAGGACCTAGTTGAGAATCAGTTTCAGAATCAACATATGAAACTGAATTTTAGTGCTTTACTAAAACCCTAAAAACAAAGGATAACCATAAATGCATCAATTTAGAAAAATCCCAAGGCATCTAACCAAACGTCCTGAGTTTATATTAAGGTTGCAAGTTATAAGGACACAATGGGCCAGGCACCATGGCTCACATCTGTAAGCCTAGCACTTTGGGAGGCCATGGTGGGAGGACTGTTTAAGACCAGGAGTTGAAGACCAGCCTGGGCAAGAGCAATTTCCTGGGGATTGTGGCACGTATTTATAAACCTAAAACTCGGGAGCCCAGGAGTTTGAGGTTGCAGTGAGCTATGATGATGCCACTACACTCTAGCCCAGGCAACAGAATGAGACCCTATCTCAAAAACAAAAACATTAAGGCTGAATATTACATCATAAAAAAAAAGAAAAAAATAAAATAAAATAAAAAAACAAAAACAAAACAAAAACAATGCAAACACAAATCCCTTGTACTTCTCAATACTAGCAATGAATAACTGGACACCAAAATAAATTTCTAAAATATCATTTACCATGCCAAAAATTTAACATGCATAAAGGTATACATTTAACTTGTGTAGGATCTCTATGCTGAAAACTATTTCACAAAAAAATTATCACCAATGAGCCTCAGCCAATTAAAAAGAATTTAAACTCTTAATTCGTAGTACCCAACACTACCTTGCATATAGCAGTATACCATAAAAATCTAAATCCACAAATCTTTCATGTATGTAAAGTTTACTGGTTCTTGACACTAGTATCATTTTGCTTTTAGAGGCTTTTTAGACTACAACAATTATCAATGGCCTTAAATTTAAGTACTACATAAAATTTAAGGCATGAAGAGTATAGGATCGGTTTAATGTTTCTGCAATTTTCCTTCTAACATTTCCTACATATGCTATTTGACTATGAACTCTTTTTTGACAACAGAAAATATTCAATTACTGACTGACAAAGTTTGTCCCACATTTCTCACCAATCCTCAATTCACTGAAGTATTTAGAAAAGAGCAAAAGGTATCTCTAACTTAAAAATCATTATGATAATCATTGTTTTTC
The DNA here is from genome assembly GCF_040939455.1 of Microcebus murinus. Lineage (NCBI taxonomy): Eukaryota > Metazoa > Chordata > Mammalia > Primates > Cheirogaleidae > Microcebus > Microcebus murinus. Next base: position 38,888,256 of record NC_134105.1, on the reverse strand, counting down.
ATGACCAAAAATGAAAACATGCTTTTAAGAGGCTGACTAGAAGTGTATTTTAGAGGCTGAAATATAGAAATTTCTATAGCATGTGATTTACAGTGACAAGAAATCAAAGTATTTAACATAGGAATTATCTCTAGAAAATCAAGATGAATGATAAGGGAGCTGCATCACAGAATGTTTTTTAAGTGCTCTCATTCATTCATTCAGCCATGAGTGTTACTGTGTCAAGGCAGTATGCTAATAATTTTCATATAGCAAGTCATTTAATCTTTGCAACTGAATAGGTACTGAGTAACCCCCGTTTTTCAGTTGAAGAAACTTAATTAAGGACCTATTTGAGTTTAGGGAGGAAGAAGAGGTTTGCTTGGTTGAAGGGTTTCTCTCCCTCAGAGCCTCCATGGAAAAAAGAAAAAAAAAAAAAGGTTTCTCAACCTGGGCACGCAGGACGGACATTTAGGCATGATAATTTGTTGTTGAGGGGCTGTCCTGTGCATATGTTTAGCAGCATCCTTCTATCAACTGGCCACACTCCTCCTGGCCACATGTTGTGACAACCAAAAATGTCTCCTGACTTTCCTAAATTTTTCCTGGAGAGCAAATTCATCCTGGTTGAGAATCTTTGGGTTAGGGTCTCAGAGTAGTAAACTAACATGACAAAAAAGACCAAACAATTCCTGGTATTAAAAGCCATACATGCCCTTCAATTTTTTTTTTTTTAACAAGTCTTCCAGTTGTTGCAGGAAAAAGGGGATGATGCAAAGGGTTAAGTACACAAAGGCCTATGGAGTTAATATCACATAAAATACATCTGCACTATACTGAAATGAGCCTTAATTGATAGAAACTAGTGCCACAATATCAATTAATGATCGATATACCACTTAATTTGGGGGAGAGAAGTTAGACTGAGAGCCTTGATTGCCTATTAGTGAGAAAGGGAAAAGCAGAATCACTGAGAATTAGGAAAAGATACCAAAAACACTTTGCTAACTTCAGAATTTTGCTGTGGGACAGGGCCATTTACCTTCAAATGACAAAATAGATGTTACACACATGGGTATTTCTGTCAATTTAGTAGAACACTGTAAGTGCCATGTTGTGCCTACCTTTATATATGATTTATGAAACCGTATTAGAAGATCCATTTCATTATAAAGTAGTCATTATTTCAGGTATCACTTTATAAACTACTTTCTTCCACTATCCCATTCCTTTGCTGGACTCACTCTATGGGAAAAGAACTCCCAGCGGATCCCATGACTGCCTCTGAGCCCAATCTAGTGTGTACACCTTATCTATTAATATTTTCATTCTTCTATTCCTCTGCCACATTGTATAGTTATCCCTACTGTCTAAATGCAATTATCCTAGCTGCACTGCTCTACTGCAAAGCCTGTTTCTTCATCTTCAAGATTAAATGGATCTCTAGTAGTTCCTCCTTATTATATGCTTTTTCAGTCTCTCAAGGCTAACTACAGTCTGAAAATATTAATGGAGCATTTCAGGAATAAACAATTCATAAGTTTTAAGTTGTGTGCCATTCTGACTGGGGCAATAATGAAATCTTATACTGTCCCACTCCTTCCTTCCTAGTTGGGACATGAATCACCCCTTTGTCCAGGGTGTCCATTCTAAGGGTGTTACCTGCCTATTAGCCTCTTAGTAGCCATTTCAGTTATTATAATACATCAAAAGAACATAGTATATCTAGAGTTCAGTACTGTCCCAAGTTTCAGGCATCCACTGAGGGTCATCTAACTCATGCCCTGTGGATAAGGGTTTACTACTGTACTCATTTTCATAGAATTATGAAAAGTAAGAACTGCTGGTTTCTGGTTGGCATGTAAGGAACTCAGAAGCTGTCACTGTTGTAACAAATAACCAGCTGAACAAGTGGATAAATCAACAATTCTTAGAACCAGAAAAGGTCACAGGGTAAACAGTTGCCACCCAAACTGGACAAACAGACAGGCAAACACAGAAAATCACAACTCACTGGACCAGAAACTCCCAAGAACCAGTGCTGGGGTAGGAAATCTGAAATGTCATTGACAAACTGCCGGAAGCTCAGTGTGGACAAATCTGAGAGAATGAAAAACTCACAATGGCCCCCAACACTTGAATTTTACCTCTAACACCTCTACCAGGATTTCACAGTGAAAAATCTTGTGTTTCCAGCAGGAAGGGAAAGAAGAATCACTTTGAAATATGCCACAGTATTCTGTTCTTCAGAAGGCTTGCCCACAGGAGAATATTCTACCAGAGCTCAAACTTCCTGGGGAAAAGGAACGACTCAACTCCAGCCACTTTTAGCCATCCTGTCCCAAATACGAGGGGAAAAACTAAGCAGCACAGAGAATTGCAAATTAAAACTAAAAATACCACTATGCACCTACTAGCATGGTGAAAATTCCAAACACTGACAACACTAAAAGCTGCCAAAGATGAAGGGCAATGGAACTCTAATTCTTTGTCTGTGGGAATGCAAAACAGTAAACGTTTGGAAGACAGTTTGATAGTTTCTTACAATACTTTTTTTTTTTTTTTGAGACAGAGTCTCACTGTGTTGCCTGGGCTAGAGTGTCGTGGCATCAGCCTAGCTCACACCAACCTCAAACTCCTGGGCTCAAGTGATCCTACTGCTTCAGCCTCCCGAGTAGCTGGGACTACAGGCATGCACCACCATGCCCGGCTAATTTTTTCTATATATATATCAGTTGGCCAATTAATTTCTTTCTATTTATAGTAGAGATGTGGTCTCACTTTTGTTCTGGCAGGTTTCGAACTCCTGACCTCGAGCAATCCCCCCCCCCCCCTCGGCCTCCCAGAGTGCTAGGATTACAGGCGTGAGCCACCGCACCCGGCCTACAATACTCTTAACATACCCTTACCATTTGATCTAGCAACTATGCACCAAAGGAGCTGACAAATTACATCCAACCAAAAACCTGCACACAGATGTTTATAGTTTTATTCATAACTGCCAAAATCTGCAGGTAACTAGGCATCATTCATTAGGTGAATGGATAAACTGTGGTACATTCATACAATGGAATATTACTCAGTGCTAAAGTGAAATGAGCTATTAAGCCATGAAAAGACACAAAAAACCTTTAAGTACCTACATGAAAACATTAAATCACTACATGAAAGAGGCTATCTGAAAACTCTATACCGTGTTTCCCCGAAAATAAGACAGGGTCTTATATTTATTTTTCCTCAAGAAGAAGGCCTAGGGCTTATTTTCAGGGGATGTATTGTTGTTTTTTAAGTATGGTAAAACAATCTACACTTATAGAAATATAGTTAAGCCATCTTCTTCTGGAACATCATCATAACTCTCCAAACCCTGAATTCCATCCTGAATTTCTTGCGACTCTTTTCCTTTAGAACCATTGGCCCCAATCCCTCACATCAAGCAATAGAGCTCTCATGGGGCAGATGAGAATGGCTGTTCATCTTTACTGTTCCGCAAAAATACATGACTTGTGCAGATACCCTGCGTAGCCACACCCTTCACTAGGTCTTATTTTCGGGGTAGGCTTATATTGCACAAATGCTTAGAAATTCTGCTAGGGCTTATTTTATGGGTAGGTCTTATTTTCAGGGAAACACGGTATACTACATGGTTCCAAGTATGCAACATTCTGGAAATGGCAAAACTATGGAGGCAGTAGAACCATCAGTGGTTGCCAGGATTTGCGAAAAGTGAGTTTTTAGGGAGTGAAAATAAACAGGTTTTTTTAGGGAGTGAAACAATTCTGTGTGATACCATTGGTGGATACCTGGTGGATAAACAGGTTTTTTAGAGAGTGAAACAATTCTGTATGATACTAATGGTGGATACATTTGCTAAATCCACGTACAACACCAAGAGTGAATCCTAATGTCAACTGCAGTCTTTGGGCAATAATGTTTGGGCAATTATTGGATATTTCAACATAGGTTCATTAGAAAAAAATTAAATGCAGCCCTATCAAAATCCCAGCTGGCTTATTTACAGAAACTGACAACTGATCCCAAAATTCATATGGAAATACTGACCAGGTGTGGTAGCTCATGCCTGTAATCCTAGCACTCTGGGAGGCTGAGGCGGGAGGACAGCTCGAGGTCAGGAGTTCGAAACCCACGTGAGCAAGAGCAGACCCTGTCTCTACTAAAAATAGAAAAGAAATTAATTGGCCGACTAAAAATATATAGAAAAAATTAGCCGGGCATGGTGGTGCATGCCTGTAGTCCCAGCTACTCAGGGGGCTGAAGCAGTAGGATCACTTGAGCCCAGGAGTTTGAGGTTGCTGTGAGCTAGGCTGATGCCACGACACTCTAGCCCAGGCAACACAGTGAGACTCTGTCTCAAAAAAAAAAAAAAGAATAGGCAAAACAATCTTGAAAAATGAGAACAAATGATTCATATTTCCTAATTTCAAAACTCACTTCAGTCAAAAGGCCATGCTAACAACAACAAAAAGCTAAAAAAAATAAAATTAAAGATATAATAAAAATTAAAAAAAAAACAAACTCACAGGCTGGGCACAGTGGCTCATGTCAGTAATCCTAACACACTGGGAAACTGAGGTAGGGGGACTGCATGAGGCTAGGAGTTGGAGCCAGCATGGGCAACATAGCAAGACACTGTCTCTACTTACATACACACATAAATAAATAGAAAAATTAACCAGCATGGTGGGCACCTATAATTCCAGCTGGGAGGCAGAGGCAGGAGGATTGCTTTCGTCCAGGAGTTTGAGGCTGCAGTGAGCGAGCTATGTTCACACAACTACACTATGGCCTGGGTGACAGAGCAAGATAGTCTCAAAAGATTATATGTATTTTAAACTTTTCATTATATAATAGATTTGTGTATATTTTATGGTAGCAAATGATAAAATAGAATAGTATCTGCACATTTTACACATTCACAACATACCCTTTTCTTAATTTTGCTATTTCTGTGCTATGAGGTTCATCTACAAGTTTTTTCAAATTGTTGCCAAAACTTTTCCAATATATTTACTGAAAAAATTTGCATAAGTGGACCCATGCAGTTCAAACCTGTGTTGTTCAAGGGTCAACTATATTTCTTTCCTTCTATACACCTATTAAAATGTATAAAATAAAACAAACAATTCTGGACATCTATTGTATGGCATGGTGACTATAGCTCATGACAATGTATTGTAAATACTTGAAAATTGCTATGAAAGTAGATCTTAAACATTCTTGCCACAAAACAAATGATAGCCTATGTGATGTGATAGATTTGTAAAATAGCTTGATTGAGGTAATTCACAATGTGTGTATACATATATATGAAAAATCACAAATATATACAATTTTAATTTTAAATAAGCCTCAATAAAGCTGGAAATAATTTTTAAAAAAAGACTGACAATGCAAGGTGCTGGTAAGGGTACAGAGCAAATGGAACTGTTGTTTACTGTTGGCAGAAGCTGTAAATCTGTGAATCCACTTTGCAAACCATGTGGGACTTTTTGAAATACATCAAAAAACAGTGTACACTGATAGAAAAGTGGATATACGTTAAAGCAAATATAGGAAAATGTTAGCTGATAAATCTAGATAGTGGGAATATGTGTATTCAAATAATTCTGTCAACTATTTTTTAAAATTTCTGTAATAAGATGTTGAGGAGAATATATATACCTGTCTACATAACCCAATAATTCTGCTCCTGGATATACACCCAAAATAAATAGGTGCTCATGGACGATCTTAACACAGCAGCTTTATTTATATAGCCAAAAACTGACGACCTAAATATACACCATTACTAGAATAGACAAATAAAATGTGGTATACAATTGAATACTGAATAGCAATGAAAAAGAATTGAACTACTGTCATGAATTTCACAAACACTGGAAATGCATTCCCATTCAATTTGAAGTTAAAAACTGAGCAAACCAAATATATGGGTGCTAAGAGGTCATAACAGTGATTATCTTTGGGGAATGGGTACTGTTAGGGGGCAGGGGGTTGAAAATAAGTTACATCATAATAGTTGTTAAAAAATATGAAAGTTCTGGCCGGGCACGGTGGCTCACGCCTGTAATCCTAGCTCTCTGGGAGGCCGAGGCGGGCGGATTGCTCGAGGTCAGGAGTTCAAAACTAGCCTGAGCAAGAGCGAGACCCCGTCTCTACTATAAATAGAAAGAAATTAATTGGCCAACTAATATATATAGAAAAATGAGCCAGGCATGGTGGCGCATGCCTGTAGTCCCAGCTACTTGGGAGGCTGAGGCAGAAGGATCGCTCGAGCCCAGGAGTTTGAGGTTGCTGTGAGCTAGGCTAATGCCACGGCACTCACTCTAGCCTAGGCAACAAAGCGAGACTCTGTCTCAAAAAAAAAAAAAAAAAAATATGAAAGTTCAGTGGGCTATATAATTAAGAAACTCTTAGTAATGCTGTTAAAGAATTTTTTTACATTTTTTACTATAAGTCACATTTTAATTAAAAAAAACTTATTTTCCACACATACACTACATTGTTACTATACAAGATTACACAAGTCCCTGGACTCTCAATTCATGCCCACCACCTACTGATTATAGTCATCCCTCCACATCCAGTATCCGTGGGGGACTTGTTCTAGCCCACCACCACACCCCCAGGGATACCAAAATCTCTGAATGCTTAAGTCAGATATAAAATTGTATATATAGGACAATAACAAACCACATCCATATAATTAAAAAGAAAATAGCATAAAGAAATTAAAATGCTGTATATAACCCAGGCATACCCTCTCGTATACTTTAAATCATCTCTAGATTACTAATAATACCAATACAATAAATGCTATGCAAATAATCGTTATACTATATTTGGTTTTTTATTTGCATTTTTTTTTATAGTTGTGTTATTTTTTATTGTTTCTCCCATTTTTTTTTTTTTTTTTTTTGCAACAAAGTCTCACTCTCTTGCCTGGGCTAGAGATTCTGTTTATAGTAGAGATGGGGTTCTCGCTCTTGCTCAGGCTGGTCTCGAACTCCTGAGCTCAAGCAATCCCCCCACCTCAGCATCCCAGAGTGCTAGGATTACAGGCATGAGCCACTGTGCCGGCTGATAATCACCCTTTTTGACAGTAAGGTCCCTTTCTGTAGGGAATAAGGCCTACCGAAAGAAGAATAAACAGTCAACAAACATGAGTATCAAATGTCCTAGTTTTTATCCTAAAAGCTCTGCTGCATTTATGGTAAATGCTTCTTTTTCTTCCATAAAAACAAGGGTTTAAATTGTTATACAAAATTACGTGTAATTTTTAGCTAGCTGAATTATAAAAGCCTCACTCTTAAGGCCATTCAACTTTGAGTGCTAAGAAAATTTTAAGAACTTTAGAAGCATATTTTGTAGGATGCTTTCTTCATTCCCACACCTTCAGATCCCTTAGTTACCTTACTGTATGGTCTCTGGATTGAGAAACAAGATAATTACTCATCTGGCCTCTGGGAGCACACTCCAGGTTGGTGATTTAATTAAAAGATAGATATATATAGATTTGTATGAAATTTAACTTCAGTATTCTTGGTCAAAATAAGGAACTCTATAAGAGTTCGAAAATAATATTACCATAAAGCCAAACTGAATATAAAATCATTAGGTCAGGCAGATTCAATGAGGATAAAATACATGTCTTTCCCTTACCATTTTACTTTTCAATCTCATGTAGCAATTTCTTCTACCATTAAAAGTATACACTTCACTCAGCTACTTGGGATGCTGAGACAGGATCACTTGAACCCAGGAGTTAGAGGCTGCAATGGGCTATATGTTTTCACTACTATATTCCAGTCTGGGGAATAGAGTGAAATTCCATCCCTAAAAACAAAATCCCTAAGAATAAAAAACCCCCACATACTATAGCTGGGTACAGTGAAGAAACCCTGTAGTCCCAGCTACTAGGAAGGATGAGGTAGGAGGATTGCTTGAATCCAGGAGTTTGAGGTTGCAGAGAGCTATGATGATGCCACTGCACTACAGTCTGGGCCACAGAATGAGACCCTGTCTCAAGAAAACTCAAAAAACAAAATATAAACATTTGTTAATTCAATATTAAATTACTAATAAGAAATCACCTTCCATATATTTTACAGCCTATTTTTGTTCCAATTTCAATTGTTTTAAAATACACATAACAAAATTTACCAGCTTAATCATTCAAGTGTATAATTTGGAGATACTAATACATTCATAACTTGCAACCATCACCATCATCCATCTCTAGAACTTTTCATCTTGTAAAACTCAAACTCTATACCCACTCAACAGTTAAACTCTCCACTTAAAGCCTATTTTTAATAACCTATATGAATACAGGATAGAAATATATCAACCCTAACTCTGTACATGAAGGTAATACGAAGATAAATTTTCAGAAATGGCCTCAGGCAAGATAATAACATTTCTCTAATTCTGATTCTATCTACAATTATCTTGTTGTCACTCCCTTCTTAATTTTCAGAATTTACTTACCTTGCCTGAGACATCGTCAAGGAAACTAAATAAAATTAAGCCTTAAAAAAAAAAAAAACACCATTTTACCTGAAGTATTTATGAATAAAATTTTTAAAGATCTAACTTCTACAACAGTTTTCCAATATTACCTAAAAAATATTAAGAAAAGTCAAGTGCTCAGATCTTATGCACCAAGTAACTCACTGCCCTATCTTCTCAAGTTACCCTATAATTAGCTCTAGAATTATTATAAACTGACAGACTGTCCTACTCTTAAAGGTGCATACATTCTTTATGCCAACAAACCAGCTTTACATAAAGGGCATACAGAGTAGTAGATCAGGCATAAACAAAAAATTGTAACAATGGTCACACAATAGCAAATAACTTTATTTACTTGTAAGTTACCTAAGCAAGTTGAACTTCATAAAACATAAAACCACATTCAAACAAAATAAATACAAAGATATTAACTTCCCCAAAAGTCATGTACTTTCTAAGTTAGAAGTGATATGCCCAACACTAAAGCACAGGATTCTAGGAACATTTTATATTGAAGCTACCATAAAACTGCACTCTTACAGCAAAAAGCAATACCTGATCATAACATTCAATCAAGTATGAGTACCTGCTATGTGAAAAGCATAGTTCTAGCAATGCAAAGATGATCCAGACTTGGATTCTAGCAGATGTGACATTGCCACAAATAATTTAAATAGAAAGGATAAAGTGTCCTAAGACACTCTTTTGGGGTAAACAATGTGCCAAAGGAGTTGAGATTAATAAAAGTTTGTGATGGATTCAGAATTCATGGATTCATGGCATTTAAAGTGGACCTGAACACTAAAATTTAGATAGGAATGGATCAAAGAAAAGCATTCTGGGCAATGGGAATACAATGAGCAAAGGCAAGAAAGCAGAAGGCATAGAATATAGTAAATCGTTCAGTTTGACTGGGGTATATAGGCTGTATAACATACAAGGCTACAAACAGCTAGAAAATTATTCAAAGAACGAGATCATAACTTTGAATGCTATGTCAGATATCTTCAGTGGTTAGTCAATGGAAGAATCATTAAGGATTAAGAGGCAAAGGGATTTGATCTGAGACAGAAGTTACCTAGCAGCCTGAAATAAAATGAACAGGGAGGAGAGGATAAATCAATTAGGTTATTGTTTTGATATTGTTATCTATGATATTGTTATTGAAGAAAGCATCTACTATATGGAATGTGTCATTCCACTCCACTGAGAAATCTTTTTCTCATTGAGGAAACTTTGCTCTGGGAAAAACAATTTTTTTTTTTTTTTTTGAGACAAGAGTCTCGCTTTGTTGCCCTGGCTACAGTGAGTGCCGTGGCGTAAGTCTAGCTCACAGCAACCTCAACTCCTGGGCTCAAGCAATCCTTCTGCCTCAGCCTCCCGAGTAGCTGGGACTACAGCTGTGCACCACCATGCCTGGCTAATTTTTTCTATATATATTAGCTGGCCAATTAATTTCTTTCTATTTATAGTAGAGGCCGGGTCTCGCTCTTGCTCAGGCTGGTCTGGAACGCCTGACCTTGAGCAATCAATCCCCTTGCCTTGGCCTCCCAGAGTGCTATGATTACAGACCGGAGCCATTGCATCGGCCTGGGAAAACAAATTTTTTAAAAAACACCAAGAGCTAACAAACAAGACAATGATTTCCAGGCAAATGTTGCAAACAATAACAAAAACCCCTGTACTTGACAAGTCAGGAAGAAGTGAGAGGAAAAACTAGTCAGGGAAGGCTTTATTAAGAAAGTTGGAGTTTATCTGTACCTCAATGAGATGATAGAACTTCTTAATCATGAAGATGAGGATAAAACTCACACAAGGGGAATTCATTATAAGTGCAATAATTTGCTTAATAAGACCAAGATATGTGAAATAAATCAGGGGGTAATTTGCTCCAAAATGATAAGCAAAATGTTAATATGTATAAAGAAAACTGCTCGAGGTCAGGAGTTTGAAACTAGCCTGAGTGAGACCCCTTATCTACTAAAAATAGAAAAATTAATTGACCAACTAAAAATATATATACAAAAAATTAGCTGGGCATGGTGGTGCATGTCTGTAGTCCCAGCTACTCGGGAGGTTGAGGCAGGAGGATCCCTTGAGCCCAGGAGTTTGAGGTTGCTGTGAGGTAGGCAGATGCCATGGCATTCACTCTAGCCTGGGCAACAAAGTGAGACTCTGTCTCAAAAAAAGAGAAAAAAGAAAAAAAAGAAAAAAGGCCAAAAAACTCCCAAGCCAAGGCATTGACATATTATTGCAGTTCTGAATGTGTACAAATAAGTACTATATTCTAGATTTTTAAAGGAAGGGAGATACTTTTAAAGATTTCTATAGGATACACCAATAGCCTTTTGAAAACATACCATGAAGAAATTTTTTTCAGTTACAACTTAAATTATCCAAAATTTCATTTTCTTATTTCCAAATACAACTCCTCAAAACATAATCTGATAAACTCCTTCCTTTTTCTTATTTGCCATAATGTGAACCCAGGTCCATCTAACTCCAAACCCAGAGCTATACTTGTACTCAATGCTACACTAACATTAATAAATTTACTTCTGATTTTAAAATTTCAAATATATTAATCATAAAGCATAGATTGGGGGAAGAAAACTGGCAAATCTCAAACTATATTACTACTGTAAAACTGAAAGATACCCATATTTATATACATTCAGATAGAAATATTGTAGTTTGTTCAATGAATACCAAGCCCTGGTTTAACAAAGTGCCATCTTCAAATCAGCACATGACAGAGTTCTCGGTGACAAGAATGGGACCTCAAGTTAGTCACACATATCATTCAGAGCTGGGCTGCTTATCTGGCCTCCTCAAGAACTTTCATTCTCCAGCCTTTCATGACATTATCCCACTCACTGTCCTTCCAAGACTGCCTTGGATGGGCAGGATTCCTTCTGTATTATTTTTAATCAATCAGGAGGTATAGAGTTGGGTAAAAAGTGTGCCAAGTGTTTCTACCTTCTAATTCAAGAAATATCCTAATCTTTTCCCCTCCAAGTACTTTCTCACCGAACAAGTATCTTGTGGTAGCTATACAGTTACAAACAAAAAAAAAAAAACGGCTGGGCGTGGTGGCTCACACCTGTAATCCTAGCACTCTGGGAGGCTGAGGCGGGAGGACGGCTCGAGGTTGGGACCTATCTTTACTATAAATAGAAATTAATTGGCCAACTAATATATATAGAAAAAATTAGCCAGGCATGGTGGTGCATGCCTGTAGTCTCAGCTACTCAGGAGGCTGAGGCAGTAGAATTGCTTGAGCCCAGGAGTTTGAGGTTGCTGTGAGCTAGGCTGACACCACGGCACTCACTCTTGCCTGGGCAACAAAGCAAGACTCTGTCTCAAAAATAAATAAATAAATAAAAAACAAAAAAAAACTTAATCATTTTTACCAATAATTAGCTTAAACCAATTCCTATATTTAATATTGTTGGAATTTGACCTTTTAGGATTCCTTAAAACTGATCTACAAAAACCAGGCATGGCCGGGCACGGTGGCTCACGCCTGTAATCCTAGTACTCTGGGAGGCCAAGGCGGGTGGATGGTTTGAGCTCAGGAGTTCGAGACCAGCCTGAGCAAAAGTGAGACTCTGTCTCTACTAAAAAATTGAAAGATTCCACAGACCCATTCAGTCTAAAAAAAAAAAAAAGAAAAAGAAAAAAAAAATTGAAAGAAATTAGCTGGACAACTAAAAAAATATATATACATATATATATAAATATTAGCTGGGCATGGTGGTGCAAGCCTGTAGTCCCAGCTACTTGGGAAGCTGAGGCAGTAAGGATCGCCTTAGCGAGCCCAGGAATTTGAGGTTGCTGTGAGCTAGGCTGACAGCCATGGCACTCTAGCCTGTGCAACAGAGTAAGACTCTGTCTCCAAAAAAAAAAAAAACCAGGCACCACAAGTGCCCGCCTGTATTCCCAGCTACTTTCAAGGCTGAGGCAGGAGAAATGCTTGAGGCCAGGAGTTGGAGACCAGCCTTAGTAACACAGGGAGACCCATCTCTATGAAAAATTAGGTGGGTGCGGTGGCATGTACCCACAGTCCTAGCTACTTGGGAAGCTGAGGCAGGAGAATTATTAATACTTAAGTCCAGGAGTTTGAGGTTACAGTGAGCTATGATAACACCACTGTACTTTTGGGGGGGGGGCAACGGAGGGAGACATTGTCTCAAATAAAAAAGAAATCCAAACAAATTACTGAGTGCATAATATGTGCCAGGCACTGTTCTAAGTACTTAGGAATGATTAATTTAAAAAATCTCCTTTTTTCCTTTCCACCTGATAGGAAGAGACAGATAAACGTAAGATAGTATGTTGGACAGTGATAAATGCTTTGGGGAAAAAATAAAACAGGGTAAGAGGGACTTCTAGGCTGCAATTTTAAATAGCATGGTCAGAGAGGACTTAGGTAGACTTGGAGGTGAGGGAGTCAGCCACCATGAGACCTAGGGAAGAGTACACCAGGCACAGGAATAAGCAGGGCAAAGGTCACAGAGTATCCTAGAACAGTAAGAAGGCCAGTAAGGTTGGAGGGAAGCCAAAAAAAAAAAAAAAGGTGAGAGTAGTAGGACATATCAAGAGAGATATGTGGAGACAGCAGTATAGATTATGTAGGGTTTATAGAACACTGTAAGGAATTTGGTTTTTACTTTGAATGAAACAAGGATCCACAGAGGGTTGAGCAGAATGTCATTCTGTTTCACCATAATCTCTCTGGCTTCTGTGTTGATAACAGGCTACATAGGGAAGGCAAAGGTGAAAGTAGGGAAACCCATAAGGAGGCTACTAAAGAAACTCAGGAGAGAAATATGTACTTACTACAGACTTGCTCATAATGGTGATGGGCATACTTTTAAGCAAAAATAATATCTGTCAGATGCTGCTAGTAGGAAATAACGAATTCTGCTTTATAAGAGCTCTTAGCATATAAGTACATTGTACAACAGAAAAATGACATCTTTTAACTACACTAGAGAAAAAAACATTCCTTTATAATCAGCTATTACACCTTTTAAATTTTGTAGCTTATTTAAATTTTGCAGCTTATTTAAAGAAATAAGCCCTTATTCCTATAGCTCTATTAATTAGATACTATTTCTTGAAAAGTTACTTTTGTCAACTGAAAATATTATAAACCATTTACCTTGAATTGCTTCTCAGATCATCTAAAATAACCATTTATTTCTTTGGCAGGGAAAAATATTTTCTACAAAAGTTTCTTTTTATACTCCCACCTTTTAAAGTAATTATTTTCTTCCAATTTATACTGAATTTGCATTAGTATCTGGGTCATTCATTTCAGGAAAGGGCAACCACAAAAACTCCCACTGTCAAAAATAACATTAAAAAAAAAAAGTTCTTTCATGATACCAAAACTCATTATCTAGTCTTTCTGGAATGGGCAAATACAGTTCTCATAAATTTTAACACCTTTAATACTACAATTATAAAGATAACAGAAAGCAAGCAGTAAGCCAAACACATTCAATTTGCCTGGAAAGGGGCTAGGGGCTAGGAGATTTTGAAATTAAAGCTCATTAAAAAATGTGCACACAAAACTGAAATAAGCACATTTGTTGTGTAGTATATATGGGGGCTTGGACAATGACTTATTAACAGTTTACTCAAAGACATCCAGATTCAGCTTGGATTTTTAATGAGACTATCCCTGTAACTATTCACATACCCTGGGAGAAATGGTTGTGTAAATATACAAAATACTGAATTCACATTCATAAACTCATTCAACATTTAGGTGCTTATGTGCCCCAAACTGCAAAACACTGGGGACAGTCCCTGCTCTCAAGGGCTTATATTCTTCATTTAGCTTACAGTTACTAAGTACCTACTAAGAGCCAGATGCTAGGGATACAACAATGAACTGGAAACAGGGTCCCTACCTTCATGCAGCTTATACTTGAGTACTGGGGAGGGAGGGGAGCACCTCAAGTGAGAAACACAGTGTTGCTTTTGGAAGTGTAGAGGGTTCAGCAGACACACAAACAAGGGATTCAGGATGGCAGGGAGGGGAATAGGACTTCAGATATGACAGCTGACTCCTCAAAGAGGATTAGATGTTCACCTGGCAGACCTTGGGGGAAGGGCTCCAAGCAGAGAGCAACTAGAGCAAAGGCGGGAACAGGTGTGAACAGCCTAGTGTATTTGGTAGGCCTGGAATACAGAACGTGAGAGATAAGTCATGGAGGCTTCTGTATGCCTTAATTAAGACTGTACTATACAAGGCCCCTTTAGGGTTTTATTCAGAAAATCAGTGTATGTGATCAGGTTTTTCTGGTATGATGAGACACTGGTTTACATAGGAATGAGAAAAGAAAACACTAGATAATGATGTCACCACATGAAACAACAAAGGAGAAAAGGAAACTCCTTTCAGGAAAAAATTAAGGACTACTATGGAAGCCCTTCTGGAAAAAAAGTTCTTCATTTCATATTTAAAATTGAAAAAGCAGAGAAAAGATGTTTACATATATATCATGCATTATAGTATCTGCATTTCTACTTTGAGTTTAAGTGGTCTTAATTCTAGTAATTCCATAACACATCTGGGACTGATTGTTGTCAAAAAGCACCGAAACCTACTTCATAGAGTCTCTGATACAAAGGGAAGAACCATGAGTAACAGAAGACATTTCCCAAGTCAGGTTTAAAGGTTTCCAAAGTTCAAGATAATCAAGTTTTATTAAGTCAGCACGTTCAAAAGGTGTGTCATAGGGGGTGGAGCAAAAGGAGGAGGGGTTAAAATATATACATATATAAACAAGTAACTCTTGATGTCGCTAGGACCACAATCACCACTTAGAGATCTGTCTCAAGTACAGGGAGAAATGAACACCCACCAGATACAATTAACTAAGGTGGGGTGGGGTGGGGAGGAAGTGGATGACCACACATGAAAATAAAAATGGGCCGGGGGTGGGGGGTGGGGGTGGACAATCACCTATCCAGAACCCATAATCCAGTTGGCGATGAGACGAGGAAATCTTATGATTCAGACATAAAGAAGGGAAAATAATGTCGCTCCCAAACTCCACACGTGAACCAGCAGATACTGGCTCACGGGATATGGTCACATACTCTGATCCCAGAACTCAAGGACAGAAGAGTATCGTCCCCACACGGTGCCCGGGGGTGGGGGGGTGAAGAATCACCCCTATTCTGGGGCTGGGAAGCAAGCGCCTTAAGATGCACCCTAACGGGGTCAACGCCCCCCAGGCCAGGCCTTACCGAGGCCAGGAGCGGAGACGGCCCCAAGACCCCTCAATCTCTGCCAGAGCTGCCGCTACTCCTCGCACCCCAACACACACCCTCCCCTACCTGATATGGCGGCGGCGGCTCCTGATCCGGCTCCGTTCCCTCGCCAAAGCTAGCCCGGTCGGACTGAGACTCGTGAAGTAAGGAGATGTCATCCGAGGTGGGGGATTTGAGGCAGTTCCCCATCTTCTGGGGTTGGAGCGTATGATCTGGGGTAGGAAGCAAGCAGTGGTGGGGTCGTTCGCAGCTCAGCAGTCAGCCTCGGTAGGCGAGGTGGGGTCGACCGGCAGGCCCGGCTCAGGCGGCGGCGACTCCCCCGCCCCCCGGCGCCGCCGAGGGGCAGCTCATGCCAGCCCCCGGGGGAGGGGGCTCAAGGCTGGGCCGCGGACTTCGCTGGGGTCGCGGCGGTTGCCTCTGGAGAGGCGACGGGGGGGGGGGGGCGGGGAGACGAAACACTTCCCCACCCCGCCCCCCCGCGGGGCGGCGGCGGCCACGGAGCTGCTGGGCCTAATCCAGGTCAGGAGGGGGGGGCGCAGCCGTCGCGGCTGCCTCAGCTGCTGCCTCAGCTGCTGCTGCCCCCGCCGACGCCGGAGCCGCGGCCGCGGGCCTCATCCTACTCCGCCTCAGCGCGGCGGCGGCAGCCAGAACAAGGCCGGCTCGGGCCCTGCGTCATCCCGCCGTGCGTGCGCTGGTCCCGCCCCCGGCGCCAGGAGGCGAGGGCGGCTCCGGCGCTGAGGCGCGGCCCGTCCCTCCAGTCCTCCAGCTGTTCCCGGGGCTGCGTCAATTTCTGCTTCCCTCTCCGACAGTTTGGCTCAGCACCTGGTTCCGAAACCTCCCTCCTGCCTCCTGCGCCTCCCAACATCCACTGCTTCCACCCTGCTTAAGCCTCAGCTCTTACCTGTGCACTGCTGTGACAGTCTTCTCACCACCCTCTCCCAAGTGAGCTATTTATAAACCCATATCTGAATGGATTAGTTCCATGCTTAAAATGTTAAATGGCTTCCCCTTTATCCCTGAAGAGTAAAATCCAAGTTCATTAATGAACCCTCCCTATCTCTCCAATCCCTTCATTATCTCTTGCATCACACCCAGTGAGATTCTTCCTCCACTTGTATATCTCAGATTGTTCCATTTCTTTCCATTCCCCCCACCATAATCCAATTTACTGTCATCTCTCACCCAGACTTTTTTTTAAACATGTCTGACCCAGACTTCTGCAATAGACTCTCAGCTGTTTTCCCCAAATGCATCATTGCCGCCATCCAGTCCACTATTTGCACAGTCCACAGAGTTATCTTTTTAAAATGTAAATCTGATCATGCCCTTCTATTAAAAACCTTCAAGGGCTTCCCAATTGAAGGGAATTAAGACAATCTTTAAATAATTTACAAATCTTTTTCTCCAAAATCTCATTAGAAGATTGTCCCCTGCACAAATTCTAAACTCTAGGCTGTCTCAAGTACTTTTTGTTATCACAAAGAGTGTTCCCTCTGGCTAGGGCCTTTGCCACATTGTTTCTCTAACCAGAAACCCACTTCTCCCCCACTGGACCTTCTACCTCTGGTCAGGCTAATCATTATTCCCACGTTTTCTTCTGGGACTCAGCTTCATTTCCCCTGGAAAGCCTCTCTTGACCACCTTTCAATCTGGGTTAGTTTCCTCCTCAGAGCTCTCAGACCCTGAGCTTTTCTGTGTCACAGTCTGATCAAGCTGAATCATCTGTCCCTTCTCTGTACAAGGCCTGGCACATTGCCTAAGGTAGAGTATGCTCCCTCCTTGGTTGACTGAACAGCTAAAACAACATATACAAAGGAAGGAAACAAGAAAGATGAGTGGTTCTGATAGTCTTTCATTCAACAAGAAGAAAGAAGTGAATCTTGACTCCCTTTCTTTTTATTCACCATTTACTGATTGTGTGTGTGTATGTGCGCCTTAGGCACTTAGGAAACTGATTTATCACACCTGCCTTTTTCCTGATGTAGCCCAGAGTCCAATTGAGAAAACAAGTAAACAGGCAGGACGTGGCGGCTCACGCCTATAATCCTAACACGCTGGGAGGCTGAGGCGGGCAAATCGTTTGAGCTCAGGAGTTCCAGACCAGCCTGAGCAATAGCAAGACCCCTGTCTCTACTAAAAATATATAAAGAAATTAGCTGGACAACTAAAAAAATATATATATATATATATATGTGTGTGTGTGTATATATAATTAGCCGGGCATGTTGGCACAGGCCTGTAGTTCCAGCTACTCGGGAGGATGAGGCAGGAGGATTGCTTGAGCCCAGGAGTTTGAGGTTGCTGTGAGCTAGGCTGACACCACTGCACTCTAGCCCGGGCAACAGAATGAGACTCTTTCTCAAAAAAAAAAACAAAACAAGTAAACAGATGAGTCCTTCTGAGCCCACCACCCCCAAGGATTTTGGAGGATCCAGAAGATAGTGATTAGTTCATTTGGGTGAGGAACAGAGATTCATAGAGGTAGGACGATATTAAACCAATATGGGTCTGAGCATTCTTACTTTGGAGTCCCTGTTTCACAAAATCGCTATCTTATTTAAATGTACTCAAATTCCATATTAGATATAACTTTTTTAAGAGAATTTTTGAACAAACTGGTTTTGAAATTTTCAATTTTCAAATCTTTAATTTTGGTTTTGAAATTGTTGGGCTTCTAGAAAATCATTTAATTTATGATTGGCTAAATTTACCAGAAAATTTCAGAAACTCCAGATAACTGGAATTTTTGCAGTGAGAAAATCTAGCCCACAAGTTATTTTCACAGCTAATGAAATTGTTATAAATAATAGATTTAATATACCATTTACACAGTGCTAGAATTTGTAGAGATAGTAGTTTCTTTAAGTTTTGTTTTTCATACTTTTTTCCCCCACAGGTGGGTAACACTATCATAAGCCCTTAAAAATTCTATAGTGCCTTAGGGAAAGAAATGGTGTTGCTGAGTTTAAAACTAGATTGATCATTTGCCAGAGAATGGAGGAATATTTGAAGCCCAGTGATTGGTTGGACATGGTCCTTGTCCTCAAACAGGTCAAAGTCTGGTGGTAGAGACAAAACAGCTGAATAAACAATAAGCAGGACTACAATTGAGAACTTTTTTTTTTTTTTTTTTTTTTTTTTTTGAGACAGAGTCTCATTCTCTTGCCTGGGCTAGAGTGCTGTGGTATAAGCCTAGCTCACAGCAACCTCAAACTCCTGGGCTCAAATGATCCTCCTGCCTCAGCCTCCCAAGTAGCTGGGACTACAGGCAAGCATCACCATGGCCAGCTAATTTTGTTTTCCTACTTTTAGTTGCCTAGCTAACCTTTTCTATTTTTAGTAGACATGGGGCCTCGCTCTTGCTTATTAGGCTGGTCTCGAACTCCTGAGCTCAAGCAATCCTCCCGCCTCAGCCTCCCAGAGGGCTAGGATTATAGGCATGAGCCACCACACCCAGCCTACAATTGAGACCTTTATCTTTGTTACATTTTTTTTCCACTTTGCTTCCACAAGCATCACCACCTCATAAAGGTATAGCTTTACACCTCCTGTGTCTGGTGAGAGAATGACTGTTGCATATTCCCCTGAGCTCAGTGCTACTGCCTAAGTTAGGGAACAATATTGAAATATCGGTTCCCCTCTCATTTGGTAGAAATTCAAATCAGTTATGAATCACTTTTTAAGTTACCACAGAGAGTATGATTCTGTAACAGGGACATAATAAGGAGTAGCAAATCAGTCACACACGTGAAGAAGAGGTATAAAAATGATATTTTAGGAAAGGTAGATGTTTATTGATCATTATTTCCTTAGAGATAAATAATATACCAGCTACAATTTAAACATAGTTTTAAAAAATTATACAAATGGTCTTGATAACAATGAATAAGATTACTATAATAAAAATTGTATCTGTCATTCAACCCTGACAACTCTATGAGATGGACACTACTAATATCCCCATATTACAGATGATATAAGATATAAGGAGAGATGTAATAGAGTTCATTCATACTGGCTCATAAGAGCCAATTGTTGAAATTTCAGAATTGTGTTATCCAGTTGTTAAACACAGCCATTACTAAAAATTAAATTATGTAAACTTACAGCTAAATAAGTATATTAAAAATGAAGATAATAAATGCACAAAACTCACCACTTCTTAGTTATTTTACTACATTTTACTGTTATCTGTGTTATTGAGGTTATTTACCTCTGTCGTATCTCTGTGGTAGAAATACTTTATAATGATGGGGTGCTGGGCATCGCTTCCTAATTCTGCATTTAGTCATGCCAAATTGGTAGCTTGAAATTGGCCATGGTGGGAATATTTATACCTTTGAAATCAGCAAATGCTCCAAAGCAGGATTTGATTTTTTTGTTGTTTTTGCTTTAAGACTAGTCAAGTGCAATAGTGAGAAGAGGGGAAAGAGAACAAGGAGCAACCTCTGCAACTGACTGTGAACCACAATGGAGATAACTCACCACCTGCAGACCAGCTTGCCAATTTATTGTTTTGTTGATTGTCTATGCTTAAGAAGTGATAGGAAAAGTTATGCAGATTAAACTTAGAAGTATATCATAACTGTAGCTATTATATTGAGAATAACACAAAAAAATGAGAAAATATTCTCCCAGCATTTGAAAACTATTATCTGATTCAGTAGAAAAGTAGCTCATTTCATTGACAAATGAGTGAAGTTTTGACATAATTCTTCATTGTTTTAGTTTTGTCTTAACTGGTTGATATAAATAAAATATCAACTAACATTCATGTCATAATTACTCTTGTTCTTTAATTGCAACCTTAGGCTGGCTACAGTATAAGAGTCTGGCAAAAATCAATGAAAGCATTCTGTGAGAATCAATTGGTTATATGGAATTTATACCAAACAGTATGTATGTTTTGTAATTATTTATACATTGTATGCTATACATTCTTTATATCAGTAAAATTAATACTAAATTATGTACACATATATACATAATTTCCCCAGTTAAACATTACCAGCACACCAGTGGATATATGGGAATGGTAGATATGTTTTGGGGTGCCTGTTGCCTCATGCCCTCTTCCCCAGGACTTGTCTTACTTCCCACTAGTAAATGCCTACCTAAATAGTTTTATCTCTAATGCTATGCTGGTATCAGAATCTTTCACACATCCCCAGAAAGCATTGTTTGATTTTCTTGCCTGGAACAGCAACATTGCTGGATCCTTAGGGATGGAACTTTCTCCAGCCTCAGACAGACAGTGAAATTGGATCCTTTGGGAGGAAAGTTTCAGGTGTTTGCCTTTTTTGCTCTGTTGTCATTTTTCCTTGTCTCCTTTGCACTATTCCGACAGCTTCCTAATGAAGCCCTTGTCTCTGCACTATCAATCCATTCACCATACTATTGCCATGAAAAATGTGATCAGAGAGCATCTGTAGACTTGTGATTCAGAAATGTAGCATGGCCTTGAAGCTTTGCACCATTTGGGCCCATCCTTATTTCCTATGTGATTCCTTTGCCAACCAGGCATCTTATACTCCAGGCACATCACACTGTTTGGCGTAGCCTCAGTTTGCAGTATGCTTTTCCACCTCTGCTCTTTTGCCCATGCTGTTCCCTACCGTTGAAACCAAGCATCTTAAAACTCTCCTTAAATGCCATTTTCTTGGTGAAGCTATCCCTGATTTCATTCAGTTGGAATATATGTAATAACAAAAAATAAGTGGGATCTATTATTGTATTATATTGTGTATATCAACTACTAATCATATATGAATATTTTAACATAATTTTTAGTATCTGTAATCATAGCTGCCATTTATTAGACTGAGCTAGACACATAGATCCCTGAAAGGTATATATTGTCATTCCTGTTTTACGGGAATAGAAATGTGGCTTCAAGGAGATTACGTAACTAGCCTGATGTCACATGGCTATTCAGGGGTATAGGCAATGGAAGAAGGCTTATCTTGAATGCCTTTGGCATAAACATGTATCCACATGTGCACATGTAAGGAAGTAGCTATTCAGTGATCTTTGTCCTAACCTGGTTTTGGAGAGGAGCCCTCGGGGAATGCCCTGTAGACCAAATAGTGCCACCTAATCATAAAACACAGACTAAATTTGAAAATGATACCTAAGACTATTACAAGAGATTGAATGCAGAAGCAGATTATGAAAACCCAGAATCTTCTTTTTTTTTTCTTTTCTTTTTCTGAGACAGGATCTCACTGTGTTGCCTGGGTTGGAATGCAGTGGCATCATCGTAAATCACTGCAACCTCACACTCCTGTGCTCAAGCGATCCTCCTGCATCAGCCTCCTGAGTAGCTAGGATTATAGGTGCATGCTACCATGCCCTGCTAATTTAAAAAAAAATTTGTAGAGGCTGGGCGCAGTGGCTCACACCTGTAATCCTAGCACTCTGGGTAGGCCGAGGCAGGCAGATCAGTCAAGGTCAGGAGTTTGAAACCAGCCTGAGCAAGAGCGAGACCCCATCTCTACTATAAATAGAAATAAATTAATTGGCCAACTAATATATATGGAAAAAATGAGCCAGGCATGGTGGCGCATGCCTGTAGTTCCAGCTACTGGCTGAGACAGAAGGATTGCTTGAGCCCAGGAGTTTGAGGTTGCTGTGAGCTAGGCTGATGCCATGTCACTCTACCCCAGGCAAAGAGTGAGACTCTTGTCTCAAAAAAAATTTTTTTTCTCTTGTAGAGATGAGAGTCTTGCAGTTGTTCAGGCTAGTCTCAAACTCTTGACCTTAGGCAATCCTCCCACCTCAACCTCCCACAGTGCTGGGATTACAGGTGTGAGCCACCACACCTGACCCTCAGTTTTGATTTCTATATGATAAATATTGACAGATAAAGTTTACATAAACAAAAGCTTGTTGGGGTCCTCAATAATGTTTAATCCTATGATTAAAAGGTTGAGAATTTCTAACTGAGGTCTTCTTACTCAAAGTGTGGTCCATTGATCAACACTATTTGAATCACCTGGGAGCTTGTTAGAACTGTATTAATAAAATAGCTGGGAGCTGTGGCTCATGCCTATAATCCTAACACTTCAGGAGGCCAAGGCGGGACAATTGCTTAAGGTGAAGAGTTGAAGACCAGCTTGAGCCAGAGTGAGATCCTATCTCTACAAAAAATAGAAAAATTAGCTGCGAGTGGTGGTATGCTCCTGTGGTCCTAGTTTCTCAGGAAGCTGAGGCACTAGGATCACTTGAGCCAGCAGTTTGAGGTTGCAGTGAACCACTACACTCTAGCCCAGGTGACAGAGTGAGACCCTATCTCAAAAAAAAAAAGCACAGGAGAGAAAAAAGAAAAGAAAGAAATGCAAAAGCTCAGGCCCCATCTGAGACTGACTAAATGAGAATATGAATTTTACCATGACCCTCAGATGTTTTATATGTACATTAAAGTTTGAGAAACATTGGTCTGGGTGCTTAAAATTTTTTCTTGGAAGAAATGACACTTGAGTTTTGTAGGATGACTAGGAACAGCTGGGGAAGACTGCAGACAGAGGACTTAGGAAGAAGAGAAAGCTTAGGTAAAGGCATAGTAGAGAGAAATGTCATCATACACTTCAAATAGAACTGTAAATAGAATATATCTGGATTCTTGGCAACATTGAGTCCTCTAAAAAATTAATTATGGTAATCAAAATAGCTCTACTTACAATGGAATACTACTCAATTAAAAAAAAAATAGCTCTACAGTAAAAATCAGGAGCCAAAACTGCCTGTAGTACTCTTCTTGGGGGCTTTATTCAAAAGGAAAATTTTTAAATAAAAACAAAATAAGGAAAAATTATATATATGGAGAGGTTTGCAGTCTCAAAAACAGCAATTTGAATGTTCAATCATACAGAAATGATTTAGTGTAATAATCGTATATTCACTCCATGAGGTATTTTCTGAAATGGTCACTCTCCACAACATCATTCTTTATTCTCTTACTTGCTTTGTTTTTCTCTATAGCACCTGACATTTTTCTATATATGAATCATTGATTGTATGTCTCCTCAACTGAATTAAGGTCATAGGGCAAGGGCCTTTTCTTATTCACTACCAAATCCTCAGCATCTAAAATAGAGTCTAGCACATCGTAGGAACTGTATGAATATTTGTTGGCTATATGAATGAAATATGAAAATCTCTTGGCATATAATATTCATTAAAATATACAGAAAATGGAATGTATCCTCATTAAAACAATGAAAAAATGACATATACATGTTGATAGAAACTGGAATTTAAGAACTTGGAGACAATAGTCACCAGGGTAATGTAGAGAAATGAAAACAGTTTATTTGATAGGAGCTAGGATTGTTAACAATGTTCCCTCCACTTACCTAATATTATTGTTTCCAAATGGTTTGTGCAATTAAAAGAAAACCCTTTTTTTGTTTTTTGCAGACAGGATCTTGCTCTGTTGCCTAGGCTAGAGTGCCATGGTGTCATGATTGCACACTGTATCCTCAAACTCCTGGGCTCAAATGATCTTCTTGCCTCAGCCTGAGAGTAGCTGGGACTACAGGTGTGAGCCACTATGTCTGGCCAATTTTTCTATTTTTTTGTAGAGACAGAATCTTGCTATATTGCTCAGTCTGGTCTTGAACTCCTGGCCTCAAGTGACCCTCCTGTCTCAGCCTCCCAAAATGCTGGGATTACTGCCATGAGTCACCATGCTTGCCAAAAGCAAAAACTAGATAGTGAACATTTATTTCACAATATAATTTAATAGAACTATATAATAAATGTTGATTTCTAAAATAGGTTAAAAACTAACAATAAAAATAAAACTTGGCCGGGCGCGGTGGCTCACGCCTATAATCCTAGCACTCTGGGAGGCCAAGGCGGGAGTATCGCTCAAGGTCAGGAGTTTGAAACCAGCCTGAGTAAGAGCGAGACCCCATCTCTACTATAAATAGAAGAAATTAATTGGCCAACTAATATATATAGAAAAAAATTAGCCAGGCATGGTGGTGCATGCCTGTAGTCCCAGCTACTCGGGAGGCTGAGGCAGAAGGATTGCTTGAGCCCAGGAGTTTGAGGTTGCTGTGAGCTAGGCTGATGCCATGGCACTCACTCTAGCCTGTGCAACAAAGCGAGACTCTGTCTCAAAAAAGAAAATAAAAAAAAAGACAATTCACTGTTTATTTAATAATTTGCTAGAATATCTCTTAATACAGTCTCAATAATCTGCTCAGTAAATAATATAAAATTAAGATTTGAAAGTATATAGTCTATTACACAAGTAACAAAGAATAAAGTTCTCAAATAGGAGAGTAAAAACAATCACCTTGTAGGTTTGTCACTTTTTTTTTTGGAGACAAGAGTCTTGCTCTGTTGCCCAGGCTAAAGTGCTATGGCATCAGCCTAGCTCACAGCAACCTCAAACTCCTGGGGTCAAGCGATCCTCCTGCCTCAGCCTCCCCAGTAGCTGGGACTACAGGCACGGGCCACCATGCCCGGCTAATTTTTTCTATATATTTTTAGTTGGCCAATTAATTTGTTTCTAGTTTTAGTAGAGACAGGGTCTGGCTCTTGCTTAGGCTGGTTTCAAACTCCTGACCTTGAGTGATCCACCCGCCTCGGCCTCCCAGAGTGCTAGGATTACAGGCATGAGCCACAGCACCCAGCCAGTTTGTCACTTTTATTTTCATATTATAAGAGCCTATTAGCAGTTGGATGGAGGTGGCTCACACCTGTAATCCTAGCACCTTGGGAAGCTGAAGCAGGAGGATTGCTTGAGCTCAGGAGTTGGAGACCAGCCTGAGCAAGAGCGAGACTCTATCTCTACCAAAAATAGAAAAATATCAGCCAGGTATTGTGGTGTGCCTGTAGTCCTAGCTACTTGGGACTTGGGAGGCTGAGGCAGGAGTATTGCTTGTGCCCAGGAGTTTGAGGTTACATTGATCTACAATGACGCTATTGCATTCTACTCAGGGTGACAGTGAGACTTTGTCTCCACAATAACAAACAATAAGAAAATAACCCTCCTCACAACCCTTTCTTTCATGATCTGAAAAAAAAAAGCCTGTTAGCAAGTAGTAGGTTCCAGGGGAGAAGCACACAGAGCAAACATCGCTGGAATGAGGGCGATAACTTTATACCATTCTTCTTTCTCTTATGTCATACAACATGCAGCTAGGATCTTCTTGACCTGTAGCTAGAAGATGGCCAGTAGGATCTATAGCTACAGATGCCACTACACTGCTTGTATTGGGAGGAATGAAAGTTTAAATATAAAAGATCAGTATTCCTAAATTGCAACATAGCTAATTATGTTCATTGAACCATAAATCATATACTAATGATTTAATATAGCCTATGAATACTGTTCAGTTATAGAAAAAGCCAAATTAATAATCAACCAATAAACACTCAAGTTCTTAAAAGAGAGAGAGAGAAGGTATGGATAGAATGTTATGCTTGCCCAGCTTATTCTTGACAAATGGGATTGATATTCCGAGGGGGGAAGGAACAGTCCTTGGAGCTTTCAGAGAAAGAATAAGCACAGAGAAGCAGAATGATTTGTTTAGTGTTTGAACAGAATGTAACAGAACACATTAGACTCAGGCAACGTGGGGAGAAGGAAATGGAAAATAGCCTCTCAGGTCTGTGTCCACAGGCTCCATTCTGAATTTAACGATGGAACCCCAATAACCAGGCAAGGCCAGAGGATAGAGCTGCACACTCTGTACATGTCACAAAGGTGCCCTACCCAGGAAACAAGTGGCAGCTGAAATTCAGACCTTACGCTGCTCTCTAAGCCACTGAAACTTGGCATGGGAGTGTATCTGCCCAGATGGTGTAGCTTTTATTATTATTATTTTTTATTTTTTTTATTTTTTCAGAACCAAATCAGAACGTGACAATCAGAGCTTTTATTATTAATAATTTTCACAAAGACAGTGTATAGGACAGCAGAGACTCTACTGCAGATAGTGGGGTAGGCTACAAACTTAGTGTGTTGCAGTTTGATGCCAAGTCAAATAATCTCTTAGTAGCACCACATCAATCTCTACTCTAGCTATACTAGGGTCTGGCTCAATGTGTAGTCTTCACAGACCTGTATGAAAAGGCATGATTAGTATCTATCACACACAGTCCATTACCTGGGCTTGCACACATGTTGAAAGACAGAAGTTTATATGGTGGATGTAAAGATAGAACACTAATTACCTTATCTTCCTCTAATCCTACTGCCATGATTTAATAAAGAAATGGGGGTGAGTTACAAGTGGGAACATAAAAAGGAAAGCTTTAAGTTGAAATGAAGTCTCCAATTGCTTCCTCCCTTTGGCTCTCTGTGTCAGGAAAAAGCATTAAAATAATTTCTGAGCAGTTTGAACTCCCCACACTCTCTATACCAATCACGTGAACCCCTCAATGCTTCCCAGACATACTATGCTCTCACCCCTCCACTCCTTGACACATGCATGGAAAGTCCTTTATTCTCTTAGCAAATTTCCTTCATCTTTTAACACTCAGCTGTACAGTTGTTTCTCTGGGAAGCTGACCCTGATACTCCCTTGTCCCCACTATAGATATTTTCTCCGTCTTTTGTGTCCCCCCAGCAATTAGTACACCTCTCTGTCAGCGTCTAGCATTATCTGTGAACATATCTATTAATGATATTAGACTGTTGGCTATCCCAGCAACCCCTTCCCCTTGAATCTGAGCAGGCTTTATAATTGCTTTGATGAATAAAATATGGCAGAAATGATGCTGTGGCAGTTTTCAAGCCCAGACCTTAAAAGACTGGAAGCTTCCACTTCCTATCTTTTGGAACACTGCCTTAGATCTCATGTATGATGTCTCACATTCCTTTTGGAGAGACCTCATGGAAAAGCTTTGAGACTATATGCTGGGGAGGAGGGCCTGGCCAAGCCTGGCCTTCACGAGAGGGAGAAGGACCTAGCTGAGTCCCCAGCCTTTTAGTTATCCTTGCCAATGTGTCAGTCATGTGAGTGAAGCTGTCTTGGATCCTCCAGGCTCACCCACCTGCTAGCTGAATCCCATCAACTGACCCCAGTTAACTCCATGTGGAGCATTAGAATTGGTGATCCAAGCCAAACATAGACCCACAAACTCAACAGAAATAATGATTTTTTTTAAAGCAACTAAGTTTTGGGATCTGATAACCAGAGTAGAATTTGATACCTGGAAATGAGGCGCTTCTGTAACAAAAAACCCAAAACATGTGATATTGGCTTTGGGACTGGGCGATGGTGGAGACTTGGAGAGTCTGAGTCTGTTAGTGCAATCTGGAAGGGCCTGGAGGAGATTGCTGGGAAGGACTCGCCACCAAGGCATTATTACTGGAAGCTGGAGGAAAGTTTGGCAGCACTGTCCCTTGAGGCAACATGGAAAATAGAGAGGCACCCAATGAACTTGTGGGTCTGGCTGAGGGGTTTCCAGGCAGAATGTATAAAGTATTAATATCAGTTGGCTTTTCTTATTTGTCTGTGATAAATTAGAAGAATGGATGGGACATGGTGGCTCACATCTGTAATCCCACCACTTTGGGAGGCCAAGCAGGAGGAATCCTTGAGACTAGGAGTTCAAGGCCAGCGGAAAAAAAAAAAAAGGAAAAAGGGCCCAAGATAGTATTTAGGGTCTCAAAGAAAGAAATGGCCTTAGGGTAAAGATCAAATCCAAGGTTTTTCCAGAAAATGAGATCACAGGACAAAGATAACTCAAGGGTGCAACCATAAAACCTTTTAAGATCTCAGAAAGATTTAAGACAGTGTTCCACAAATCCTTTCAAACAAAATCAATTTTTTTTTTTGGGTGGGGGGACAGAGTCTCACTCTGTTGCCCTGGCTAGAGTGCTGTGGCAACAGCCTAGCTCACAGCAACCTCAAACTCCTGGGCTCAAGCAATCTTCCTGCTTCAGCCTCCCAAGGAGCTGGCACTACAGGGATGTGCCACCATGCCTGGCTCATTTTTTCTATATATTTTTTTTAGTTGGCCAATTAATTTCTTTCTATGTATAGTAGAGACGGGGTCTCGCTCTTGCTCAGGCTGGTTTCGAACTCCTGACCTTGAGTGATCCTCCTGCCTTGGCTTCCCAGAGTGCTAGGTTTACGGTGTTAAGCCACCACGCCTGGCCAAAAAAAAATTTTTTTTTTTGAGACAAGGTTTTGCCGTGGTGGAACTACACCAATGTCACCCAGGCAGTGTGTACACTAGTGCAATCACACTTTACTGCAGCCTTGAACTCATGGGCTCAAGCGATCCTCTTGCCTCAGCCTCTTGAGTAGCTGGAATTATAGGTGCATGCCACCATGCCCTGCTAATTTTTTAAATTTTTTGTAGAGAGGGGCTCTTATTATGTTGCCCAGGCTGGTCTTGAACTCCTGACCTGAAGTGATCTTCCTGCCTTGACCTCCAAAGTACTGGGATTACTCGTGTGAACCACCTTGCCTAGGCCCAAAATCAATTCTAAGAATTCTAAGAATCTTAATTTTGTGCCTCACAGACCATCTGTGCTAAACAACAGGGTTTCTAAGCATCTTATTGGTGTGGTTCCACAGCCACTTCATAAGGGGCCCAAGGTAAAGAAAGGCTATTTGAAATAGATTTGTGGGTGTGGTGTTTTGCTAATGGAATGAAGTATAATTTGATACACAGGAAATTCCTGAAATTTAAAAAAGATTACATGAGCTTGGCCTGAAACCTACTGAGACAATACAAATAAAAAGAGGTTTTTGGACCTCCAGACGACTATGGGCAAAAAGCAGGCTAAGAAAACTACTCAGCTATGAAAATGGGCTATTTCTTATAGAAAGGGAAGGATGACTCAGAGGGCAGAAGCAAAAGTCACATAGAATCATTTGTAGGGAAAACTAGGCCTTAAGGAGAGAACTGGCAACATGTGCCTCGCTAGATTTCAGAATTTCTGTGCGCCAGTGACTGCCGTGTGCCTTTGCTCCCCACCACCTCTCTGGCGAACAGGAGTGTGTGTTGCAGTTATCTTGAGGCTTCTCTCATCATTGTAGTTAGGTGTGTGAGGAGCAGATAACTTATCTCTTTCGTTTACAAGTCTTCAGATTGAAAGGAACAATACTCAAGAAGCTACACCCTAGGAACTCCATCTGAGGCGACACATCCACACCTGGAACTTATTCCGAGGATGAGATCATGGACCTTGATCCTGAGTCTGATGTTGTAATGGGCTGAGTTTTGCTGGGTAAAAAGTCTTTTGAAGATGTGAGTGTATTTGGGAGGAATGTGGAAGGAATGTAAATAATTTGTGGCCAGAGGGCAGACTGTGACAGGTTAAATGTGGCTGTAAATTCTTTGATATTGCTACCTCTAACAGGTGGCATCTATGTCTCCTCTTGAGTCTGGGTAGCCTCTGTTACTGCTTTGACTGATAGAATACTACAGAAGTGACACTGTGCTAGTTTCCAAGGGCACATAATTAAGAGACTGGTAACTTCTACCTCCTGTCTCTTGGAACCCCGAGCCACCATGTGCTTGGCTGGAGAAGTCATATTGAAACTACATGGGCGCCAAATGAAGCCAGCTTTCCAGTCGTTCGTGCCAAGGCTCAACGTATGTGAATGCCATTGAGTGACTCCAAATGACTTCAGGTGGAACAGAAGAAGTGACTAGCCTGGCCCTGGCTGAATTCCTGACTCACAAAGCTGTGTTTAGTTTTTATTTATTTATTTTTTTAAAGCAGCCTGTATCTGTAAAAGTTGTGAGAAATAATAAAATGATTGTTGATTTAAGCCACTAAGCTTCAGGGTAGTTTGTTACCCAGTAGCGGATGACTGAGATGCTCTACGACCTTGGATCAGTCTCTTCTCTCTCCAGAACTATTTCCCTAGCTTGGATAGTGTTAGGCTAGGTTAGGTGAATTCTATGGACTTTTATAGTAATAACTCTGATTTTTAGTTATAATGCAAACTGTACTTGAAGGATATTGGACTACTTCAGATGGCATCTAGGCATTTGTGGGATGACCAGAAGAACATAGAATATATATAATTAGGTACTCAATAAATATTTTAATGAGAATTAATAAGCTGAGTAAGTAGAAGTGAAGGGAAGGACACTTCAGGCAGAATGAACAGTACATGCAGACTTAAAAGCCTAGTACGTTTAGGAAATTGTAATCATTTCAGAATTGTTGAAGTAGCAAGCACAAGAAAGAATGAGGGATAAAATAAATAAAAATAACTAAAAGAGTGGAATTGGAATGTTCCTAACACAAAAGAAACATTAAATGTAGCACAGTCATAGCATTGTTATAAAGAATAGAAGAATAAAAAAAAATTTTAAAGAAAAAAAATGAATAAAAAAAAGGAAACATTAAATGCCCGAGGTGATGGATACCCCAATTACTCTGATAAGATTAATTCACATTGTATGCCTGTATCAAAACATCACATATACCCTATAAAGATATACAACTATTATGTACCCATAATTATTAAAAATAAAAATAAGTTTTAAAAAAGAGAGAATGGGAGAGATGAAGCTGGAAAGGTAGACAGGGGCTAGGTTGTAGAGAGACTTGAGTGCCTGGCTAAGTGTTTTATTTATTTTATTTATCTTTTTTTTTTTTTTTTGAGACAGAGTCTCGCTTTGTTGCCCAGGCTAGAGTGAGTGCTGTGGTGTCAGCCTAGCTCACAGCAACCTCAATCTCCTGGGCTCAAGCAATCCTCCTGCCTCAGCCTCCTAAGTAGCTGGGACTACAGGCATGTGCCACCATACCCGGCTAAGTTTTTCTATATATATTCGTTGGCCAATTAATTTCTTTCTATTTTTAGTAGAGACGGGGTCTTGCTCTTCTCAGGTTGGTTTCGAACTCCTGACCTCAAACAATTTGCCCGCCTTGGCCTCCCAGAGTGCTAGGATTACAGGCATGAGTCACCGCCCCCAGCCTGTGTTTTAGACTTTATCTGAAGACCATGACAGATGTTGAGCACAAAATTAGCACTAAATTATCAATCAGATAAATGATATTATCTCTACTTATAAATATGGAAAATGAGGCTCCAGATAGGTTTTTGTCACCTGTCCAAGATCACATAACTTGTAGTAGTAGGTAGCTGATACAGGATTTGAATCTATGTCTAATAGCTCTGAAACTATATTTCAGGAGGCTTCAAGAGTGAATATGGGCTGGGCGTGGTGGCTCAGACTATAATCCTAGCTCTCTGGGAGGCCGAGGTGGGAGGATCACTCAAGGTCAGGAGTTCGAAACCAGCCTAAGCAAGAGTGAGACCCTGTCTCTACTAAAAATAGAAACAAATTAATTGGCCAACTACAAATATATAGAAAAAATTAGCCAGGCGTGGTGGCACATGCCTGTAGTCCTAGCTACTCGGGAGGCTGAGGCAGGAGGATCACTTGAGCCCAGGAGTTTGAGGTTGCTATGAGCTAGGATGATGCCATGGCACTCTAGCCAGGGCAACAGTGACACTCTCTCAAAAAAAAAAAAAAAAAAAAGAGTGAATATGACTTCATTTTTTCTTTTCTTTTTTTTCTTTTTTTTTTTTTTTTGTTTGAGACAGAGTCTCACTCTGTTGCCCCGGCTAGAGTGCCACAGCATCAGCCTAGCTCACAGTAACTTCAAACTCTTGGGCTCAAGTGATCTTCCTGCCTCAGCCTCCTGAGTAGCTGGGACTACAGCCATGCGCCACTATGCCCAGCTAATTTTTTTTATATATTCTTAGTTGCCCAGTCAAATTTCTTTCTATTTTTTAGTAGAGACGGAGTCTCACTCTTGCTCAGGCTGTTCTTGAACTCCTTAGCTCAAGTTACCCACCTGCCTTGGCCTCCTGGAGTGCTAGGATTACAGGCTTGAGCCACCATGACCGGCCTGACTTCATTTTTAAAAAACAATTTTTTTTTTTTTTTGAGACAGAGTCTCGCTTTGTTGTCCAGGCTAGAGTGAGTGCCGTGGCGTCAGCCTAGCTCACAGTAACCTCAAACTCCTGGGCTCGAGCGATCCTTTTGCCTCAGCCTCCCGAGTAGCTGGGACTAGAGGCATGCGCCACCATGCCCGGCTAATTTTTTATATATATATATCAGTTGGCCAATTAATTTTTTTCTATTTATAGTAGAGACGGGGTCTCGCTCTTGCTCAGGCTGGTTTTGAACTCCTGACCTTGAGCAATCCGCCCACCTCGGCCTCCCAGAGAGCTAGGATTACAGGTGTGAGCCACCACGCCCAGCCTAAAAAACAATTTTTGAGTTGGGTATGGTGGCTCACGCCTGTAATCCCAGAACTTTGGGGGTCTGAGGCAGGAAGATCTCTTGAGGGCAGAAGTTTGAGACCATCCTGGGCAACTTATGGAGACCCAGTTTCTACAAAAAAAGAAAATTAGCCAGGCTTGGTGGCATGTGCCTGTAATCCTAGCTACTTGTGGGGCTGAGGCAGGAAGATGCTTGTGCCCAAGAGGTCAAGGTTACATGAGCTGTAATTGTGACACTGCACTTCAGCCTGGGTGACAGTGTGATCCTGTCTCCAAACAAAAACAAAAACAAACAAACAAAATTGTTGAACACATTATATCCTTCAGAAACTGTGTCAAATGAAGAGATGTGAAAGTAAATGTCATAAGGAATATAACACTATGAATGGCTGTTGGTAGAAATTATTGATTTTCCTTGGGGAAATGAGAAAAGCTTCTCAGAAAATACAACATTTTATCTATTTATTTATTCATTATTAATTTATTATTATTTTAAACCAGAGCTAACATCCACTGAGCTCTAATTAGATGCCTGAGATTATTCTAAGTGTTTTACATGTATTATTTTATGACAACCCTATGAAGTAGGTTCTATTATTTTCCACATTTTATAAATGAGGAAATTAAAGCAAAGAGAGTTTAAGTAACCTGGTCAAGGTCACACATTTAATAAGCCTACATTGAACCCAGGTGGACCAGACATCATACTTTTAACCACCAGTTTCTGAAGGATAGAAACTGGTTCTTGAAGGGAGACTTGTGGGCCAAAGGGCATTTAAGAGAGAAAAACAATGTTTGATGACATGGAAGTTCACTGTGTTCTAAGAATATCATTCAGGGAAGGGAATCTGAGATTTAGAGAAAGAACATTGTGTGTGTGTGTGTGTTTTGGGAACTGAAGAGAGAAGCTGAGAAAGGAATGACAGGAGGAGGGTGCTAGAAATGTAGTAATGTAGTTTGGGGCTAGTTAATGGAGGACCTTGAATGCTAGACAAAGGAGTTTGGACTTGCTCCAGTAGACTGTGGGGAGCCACTGAAGTTTTTTTCTTTTTACTTTTTTCTTTTTTTTTCTTTTTTGAGACAGTCTCTGTTGCCCAGGCTGAATGCAATGGCACCGTCATAGCTCACTGCAGCCTGGAACTCCTGGGCTCAAGTGATCCTCCTGCCATGCCTGGCTAATTTTTAAATTTTTTGTAGAGATGGGTTTTTGCTATGTTGCCTGGGCTTATCTCAAATTCTTGGTCTCAAGAAATCTTTCTGCTTCAGCCTCCAAAGTGCTGGGATTATAGGCATGAGCCACTGGACCCAGCCTTTTTTTGTTTTATTTTGTTTCAGTCAAGGGAATGACATGATTAGGTCTGTGTTTTAGAAAGAACAATCTGGTAACTAGGGGGCACAGAAGGTAGTTAGGTAGACCAGTTGCAATGGTCTGATATTGAGGCCTGAACTAGGATGGTGGCAGGGGCAATGGAGGAAAGGGAACCAAGGAATAAATGGACTAGTACTTATTTACCTTAAGTGATGGGGTCTTTCTCTGTTGCCCAGGCCGGAGTGCAGTGGCATGATCATAGCTGACTGCAGCCTCTAGCTCCTGGGCTCAAGCAATCCTCCTGCCGCAGACTCTAGAGTAGCTGGGACTACAGGCTGGAGCCACTGTGCCTTGGCTAGGACATAATATTTTTAAAGATGATTTAATGTTGCTTATTGTTTGCTTGGAGAGGCTTGGATACAAAGCTTGTTTTCATAATTTGGAAAGCAAGGGACTTTTCCTATAACTCAGTTGCCCTCCTCACAGGGTGAATCAGATACTCTGAGGTCATTGAGAATTTGAATACTTTAGAGTTTTCCTGCTTTTCCTCTTTGTGACACACTGCACCATGTGCAGTTATTTCCATTATTTCTACCTCAAAGCCAGGACCCCAGCTGCATTTTGAGAACAGACACATCTCTGTGATTTTAAAATTTCCACAGAAGGCCACAAAACTTGGCTAGACCCTAATAAAACTAAACAAAGGATGAGATAAATCCCACATCATACACATCCTGCCTCCTGGCTTTACCAGACTTGATAAGGGAAACTCACTGACATCTTCAAGCCTTTTCACATCGAGTCCATTTGCCTAGAAAACTCTCCCTAAGAAGAGCTTATCTTCTTCAAGTTGTAGCTCAGAGCCACCTCACCCAAGGCAAAGCCAGACATGTTCTCCTTCCTACTCCCATAGTGCCCTCCGTATTTCTCTTTTATAGCACTTGTCATGTGTTTAATAATTCCTTGGTTACTTATTTTCTCTCCCATCTGTACTGTGAATTATTTAAGGTAAAGATTTACTTTTGCTCATTTATTTATCGCCAGTGCTGGACAAGACACCTAATAGGTTCATAAGTGTTTGTTAAGTAATATACAGTCAGTATAGAAGAAACACATGATCTAAATCTTCAGTTAAGGAAATTCAAATGAAAATTATATATCATTTAAAAATTATTTTAGGCCAGGCGCGGTGGCTCACACCTATAATCCTAGCACTCTGGGAGGCGGAGGCGGGTGGATCGCTCAAGGTCAGGAGTTCAAAACCAGCCTGAGTAAGAGTGAGACCTTGTCTCTACTATAAGTAGAAATAAATTAATTGGCCAACTAAAAATATATAGAAAAAATGAGCCAGGCATGGTGGCGCATGCCTGTAATTCCAGCTACTGGGGAAGCTGAGGCAGAAGGATTACTTGAGCCCAGGAGGTTGAAGTTGCTGTGAACTAGGCTGATGCCATGGCACTCTAGCCCAGGCAACAGTGTGAGACTCTGTCTAAAAAAAAAAAAAAATCAAAGCAATATACTCACATTATTTAAAAAGTCAGATACTAGGCCAGACACGGTGGCTCACACCTCTAATCCTAGCACTATGGGAGGTCAAGGTGGGAGAATCGCTTGAGCTCAGGAGTTTGAGACCAGCCTGAGCCAGAATGAGACTCCCATCTCTACTAAAAATAGAAAAATTAGCCGGGCGTGGTGGTGCGTGCCTGCAGTCCCAGCTACTTGGGAGGCTGAGGCAGGAGGATTGCTTGAGGCCAAAAGTTCAAGGTTGCTGTGAGCTAGGCTGACACCAGGGCACTCTAG
Organism: Microcebus murinus; assembly: GCF_040939455.1. Lineage (NCBI taxonomy): Eukaryota > Metazoa > Chordata > Mammalia > Primates > Cheirogaleidae > Microcebus > Microcebus murinus. The sequence continues at coordinate 38,852,115 of NC_134105.1, read as the reverse complement.
CCAGGGGAATAAAGGGGAGACTCTGTCTCAAAAAAAAAAAAAAAAAGTTAGATAATACTATAAGGCTTATGATAAAAACCTGTGATTCCCTAGCCCCACTCATTCTTAACCTCAAACCCACTTCCCAAACTCTTTTAGCTATTTCTTCCACTATTTACTTCCATTAAAAAGATAATGTGCTTGGCTGGGAGGTGGAGGTGGGAGGATTCCTTGAGCGCAGGAGTTTGAGATTAGCCTGAACAGGAGTGAGACCCTGTCTCTACTAAAAATAGAAAAAAATTAGCCAGGTGTGGTGGAGCTCATTTGTAGTCCCAGCTATTTGGGAGGCTGAGGAAGGAGGATCGGTTGAGCCGAGGAGTTTGAGAATGCTGTGAGCAGCCCAGGCCACAGAGCAAGACTCTGGCTAAAAAAAAAAAAATGTGCATACACCTGTTATTTTTGATTTATCAATTTCAGACACTACCTTTTGAATTTCTTTTATGAAAGATGAGGATTTAGCCCTCTTCCATCATGCTAGGCCCCTGTTTCTCTTCTCTAATGTAGTTAAAATATAATTTTTGGCATAATCAAAATTTACGGAGTTCTTATAATTCTTGTTTACTGCTAAGCTAAGCACTGTACTATAATTACATTTCCTTTTTTGTACACATTTTTCTTTTCTTTCTTCCTTCCTTTCTTTCTTTCTTTCTTTCTTTCTTTCTTTCTTTCTTTCTTTCTTTCTTTCTTTCTTTCTTTCTTTCTTTCTTTCTTTTCTTTCTTTCTTTCCTTTCTTTCCTTTCTTTCCTTTCTTTCCTTTCTTTTCTTTCTTTCCCAGGCTAGAGTGAGTGCCATGGCATCAGACTAGCTCACAGCAACCTCAAACTCCTGGGCTCAAGCAAACCTGCTGCCTCAGCCTTCCGAGTAGCTGGGACTACAGGCATGCGCCACCATGTCCAGCTCAGTTTTTCTATATGTATTAGTTGACCAATTAATTTCTTTCTATTTATAGTAGAGACGGGTCTCGCTCTTGCTCAGGCTGGTTTCGAACTCCTGACCTCGAGCAATCTGCCCGCCTCAGCCTCCCTGAGTGCTAGGATTACAGGTGTGAGCCACTGTGCCAGGCCTGTACACATTTTTCTTGCTGGAGACATTAAAACATTTTTTCATCTGCTTAGTTCTCTATGTTACTTTTTACTATTTCCTACAGTATCAAATGTATCAGGTAATATATCTGTTCTATTTATTTCTCTGAACATTTAACTTCTGAAGCCCTCTACTCTCCTTTTCCAGTCTTTTTTTTTTTTTTTTTTTTGAGACAGAGTCTCACTCTGTTACCCTGGGCTAGAGCTCAGTGGGGTCATCAAAGCTCACAGCCACCTCAAAGTCCTGGGCTCAAGTGATCCTCCTGACCAGCCTCCTGAGTAGATGGGACTACAGGTGCATGCCACCATGCCCAGCCAACTTTTTCTATTTTTGGTAGAGGTAGGGTCTTGCTCTTGCTGAGGCTGGTCTCAAACTCCTGAGCTCAAGCAAACCTCTTGTCTCGGCCTCCCAGAGTGCTAGGATTACAGGCATGAGCTACTGCACCTGGCCTCCTTTTTCAGTCTTAATGCACATTGAACAGTTGTCTTTCTAGGATTCTCTTTTACCATCATCCTAGGGCTTCTCTGCCTCTCTCGTGTTATATTTCCTCTTTTACAAATCTCACTTTGGTGGTACACATCTTGTAGTAGCTTTCTGAAAAAGAATTTTTTGGAGATTTTCCAAATCTTGATGCATCTTAATTTTCTTTTCACACTTGATTGGTGGTTCTACGGATGTAGAATTCTTAGCTGAAAAAAATTTTTACACAAAACTTTTAAGACATTGGTATTTTATATTCCAATTTCCAGTGTTTTCTGTTGAGGCATTTAATATCATTCTAATTCTCTCTCTACCCCTTGTATGATAACCATTATTTTCCCCAGAAGCTTCAGTATACTTTCTTTACCTCCTAGTGTTCTTAATGATACACCTTGACATAGATTTTGTAAAAGTTCATTTTGCTGGGCCCTTGATAAGACTTTCTAAACTGGAAACATGTATCCTTAAGTGATGGAAATTTTTTCTTGTATTCTTTCTTTAATAATTTCCTTTTCTTTGTCTCTTTGCTTTTGATTTTTAGAACTCATACTGTTTGGATGTTGGATTTTATGAATTGATCTTCCAGCTTCTTATTTCTTTTGTTGCATCTTTTTTTCCTACTTTTTGGGAAATTTCTTCAATTTTAATTTCCAGCCCTTTTAGTGATTTAAACAAACTTTTCTGCTGTCATGTTTTTAATTTCCATGAGGTCTTATTCTCTTATTGTTTCCCGTTTTTGAAACAAAACATCCTAGTCTTGTTTGATCAGTACAATATCTATTCTTACCTAAGTACACTGATGATCATTTAAAAATTTCTACTGTTCTCTGATTTGTGCTTTCTTTGAGTTCATTTTTCTGTTTGTGCCTTTTTGTTTCTCTTATTCTGGAGTCTTTTCAAATATCTGGTAAATTTTTGCAGCCCTTCATATTTAGTAATGCAGTACTAAGAAGCAGATTGGAAGCTATATGTGAACAGGTGGGACTTGTTCATTGGCAGCTTCCACAGTAAGGTAATAAGGAGGTTACCTGACCATTTTGCTGAAGATCCCAACATATCAGTATTGTGATCCTTCTTTCTGAGACTGGTCAGTTTCTCTAGTGTCTTCCCTTGGATAGCAGAGACTGGTATCGCTGCCTGGCTGTCCAAGTACTCTAAGCTGAGTAGGACAGGGGCCAGAGGCTTTAACCATTCAGTAAGTGGACATTCACTTAATTCCCGTTTTGAGTTGGCACTTCTCTCCCCTCTACTATATTGTCTAATTCCTCTGGGCTGTCGCCCCTCTGGTGCATTTTCCTCTAGATCAAATCTCTGGTCTCCTTCCAAGGTAGGGAGATATAGCAGCGTGACTAGGTAAATTGGGGGAAGAGACCTGTAAATCTAATTTCTCCATATATAGACTTTCAATCAGTCTCCACACCTTATCCCAGCTTTTCACAACACTCTATGCCTCAAATTCGTGAGCCTTTCTCAAGAGGCAATGCAATATAGTGGTTAAGGGAATGGACTCTGAACTCAGCTTGGGTTTGAAATCTGACTATGTGACCTTGGACAAGTTATTTGACCTCATGCTTCAATCCTATCATTTGTAAAATGAAGAAAATATTAGTACTTACCTAAAAGGATGTTGTGAGGATTTTTTTTTTAACTTTTTTTTTTTTTTTGAGACAGAGTCTCACTTTGTTGCCCAGGCTAGAGTGAGTGCCGTGGCATCAGCCTGGCTCACAGCAACCTCAATCTCCGGGGCTCAGTGATCCTACTGCCTCAGCCTCCCGAGTAGCTGGGACTACAGGCATGCGCCACCATGCCCGGCTAATTTTTTTTTTTTTGTATATATATTTTTAGTTGGTCAATTAATTTATTTCTATTTTTGGTAGAGACGGGGTCTCGCTCAGGCTGGTTTCGAACTCCTGACCTTGAGCAATCCGCCCGCCTCGGCCTCCCAAAGTGCTAGGATTACAGGCGTGAGCCACCACGCCCGGCCTTAACTTTTTTTTTGAGACAGAGTCTCACTGTGTTGCCTGGGCTAGAGTGCCATGACGTCAGCCTAGCTCACAGCAACTTCAAACTCCTGGGCTCAAGCGATCCTTTGCCTCAGCCTCCCGAGTAGCTGGGACTACAGGCATGCGCCACCGTGCCTAGCTAATTTTTTTCTATATATTTTTAGTTGTCTAATTAATTTCTTTCTATTTTTAGTAGAGACAGGGTCTCACTCTTGCTCAGGTTGGTTTCGAACTCCTGACCTTGAGCAATCCATCTGCCTCGGCCTCCCAGAGTGCTCAGATTATAGGCGGGAGCCACCGCTCCTAGCCATGTTGTGAGGATTAAATGAGTTCATATATGTAAAATGCTTAGAGCAATGCCTGACATCTAATAAGTACCATATATATCTTATTATTATTATTACTGGGTTCTATATTTTCCCACTAGAATTTCTCCTCAGCATATACTTCAGCTTTCTCAACTCTGCTAACTGCTCCTTCTTCTAAAAATGTGTCCACTGACAACTTCTTTTACATTCTCTTTGACCATGACTTTATACTTTTAAAATAATCATTTGTTCTCACTTTATTAATGTTTTGGGAGAGGAGAAGGGATGAGTATATAGGTATATATATTATGTTAGTGATGGCCCAACTGGCCAGAAATGAAAACATTGAAATTATAACATCAATGTTAATAAGATCGTGGTGAAATCTTATGTGGGAAATCTATTATGAGAACTCATACATTGTTGACGTGTAAACTAGTATAATTCCTTTGCAATATAGAAATCCACTGCCATTGTTTGAATGTGTCCCCCAAAAAGCATGTTTTGGAAACTTAATCCCCAGTGCAATGCTTTTGGGAGGTGTCTAGGTAATGAGGTCTCCACACTCATAAATGGGTTAATGCTGATTATAAAATGGTTTGAAGTTGCAAGTCTGCTCTCTTGCTCTTTCTCTTATCCTCTCTTGCCCTTCCAACTTCCACCTTCCACCTTCGTCATGGATGATGTAGCATGAAGGCCTTCACCAGATGCTGGCCCCTCAATCTTGGACTTCCCTGTTTCCAGAATTGTAAGAAAGAAATCTCTGTTCTTTATAAATTACCTGATCTCAGGTATTCTGCTATAGCAGAATGCTATAGTCTACAAAGTAGACTAACACATCTATATTTAATTATAAAAATTCTTTGACCTTTAACTGGATATTCTATGAAATTATTTAGAGGAAAAAATTCATAAACAAAAAGGTTATTTTTCTTAATTAAAAATTAAAGGCACAAAAGTTTCTAATAATCCCAGAATGTTAAAATTCAGTAGATTCTAGCATATCCAGTGGATATTATTATATAGTAATTATTTTAAAATATGAATTACATTAAAATTAAAATATAACAAGTAGAACGAGAAGGCACAAACATGGGTTCGCTGTGTGGGTAAGCAATGTAAACTTCACGTCTATTAAGGGAATATGCAAAAATAAAACTGGTTGTTTTAGAGAGGTAGAATTAGGGAGGCTTTGTTATTCTTCTTTAAAATTTCTTTCATGTTGTCATAAAACATTTTTATAATTAAAGAAAACACCTTAAGCCGAAAGCTGACAAAAATCATAGTGATTTTGTCTACCAGGCCCCTTAGATGGAGATGAAAACTAAACCATTTAGCCAAACATCTGAGAGTCTCAGAACAGCCAGGTCTTTGATGTTGGGTAGACTAAACAACCAGATGTTTGACTGAAGTTTTCCATTTTCATCTGAAAGGCTGACATCATGCAACTATAGCCTGAGTGCATAACTGATGTCCATTACCATAAGGTGCAATGAGTTGTTAACATGGCCTCAGGCAGCTCTCCTGGCCTTCCTCATTTGGTACTGGAAAATGTCATCTTTAACTTGCTCTTAGCTTTAGGTGTTATACAACTCTTTGATTACTCTTCCTTGTCTAAAGAATAAAGGCCAAACTCCTTAACCCTTCATAATGTAGCTCCAACTGAATTCACCAGCCCCATCTCTAATCATTTCCCTCCCTCACGAGGTCTGTGTTCTCTACATGCTACAGATACAGTCCCTGATCCTCAAGATACTCATAGTTGTGTTGTTGTTGTTATTATTGGCTAAGGAATATAAATGTTATCATCCATTGAGCTATTATGTACCAGAGTGCTAGGGTTTTGTATATACTTTGCGTTTTATCTTCACCATAACCTTCTATGACATTATTATTTTCATTTTATCAATGAAGAAAGAGAGGCTCATAGAGGTAAATATCTTGCCCAAAGTCGTAACCAGTAAGTAACAGAGCCAGGATGCAGAATATTGGATTCCAAAGCTTATGCTCAGAATCACAACACTATGTAGACATGTATACTAATAAACTTACTAAGGTATTATGGTGGCTACAGTGGAGTATGGAGAGAATAAGAAGAACTATAAAATAACAGGAAATAGGTGGAAATAGGCAAAGGTTTAGTCCAAGAACCATTTGCAGAGTGCCTAATATGTGCTGGGCCCGATGCCAAGTACTAGGGGCACAGAAAAGTGGAATATTATTTCTGCTCTAAAGGTGAAATCAGTCTGATAAGGGTGTCAGGCACCTACAATTAGGTGGAAGCAGACGTTTCCCAGAAATGGCCCCTGCAGGAGTGATAGTGACATACATCACTGGGGTATAGAGTATCAGCCCAAAAGTTCCAGGAAAAGGGGAGAGGGATTCAGAGAAAATCCAGGCAAGTGACATAGAGAGAGTACCCTAGGAAGGTCTCTGTCTCTCCATAGGAATCTTTGAGGGCTGAGGAAAGAGTAGAAATTATTATCCCATGAGAATCAAGAAAGCGCTGAAGCTCAAAATAGGCACAACTTTTTTCTTTCTTTTAAGTTTCTACCCTTGTGAACAAAAGGCACAACTCTTTAAAATAACTATGAAGATTCTTTTATTCTACTGGTTCCTATCCTGTGCCAGCCCTCTACTAAGCACCAGGGGTTCAGATAAGAGTCTGACACAGTACCTCCCTGTACTGGTCATTGTGGTTTGTCCATTCTTTCAACAAGTAAGTATGGAGGCCCTAGTATGTGTGAGGCATTGTTCTAGACTTTGAGGATGCATCAGTGAACAAAACAGACATTGCTGTCATGGAGCTGACATTTTATTAGAAAGAGGCAGACAATAAATAAATAAATGTGTATGATATATACTACATTAGATAGTGAGAAGAGCCAGGAAGAAAAATAAAGCAAGAAAGAGGCATAGGAATTATTTGTGAGACAGAGGAGCCCTTGTAAAAAGTTGCTATTTGAGCAAAGACCTTGTATTTTCACAAAAGGAAAGCATCCCAGGTAAAGGAATGAATGCGAAGACCCTCATGCTGGAGTGTGCTTGGTGTGATCTGGCAACAGCAAGGCTAGATTAACTGGAGCAGAGTAAATATTATAAGAATTCTGACTTTTATTCTGAAATAGGTGGGTAGCTATGGGAGGGTTTTGAACTAAGATGTGATATGATCTACTTTGTAATATCACATGTTTGTTCTGCTTGTTGTACTGATAATAGAGTGAGGGAGGAGAAGGGTGGAAGTAGGGAGATCAGTTAGGAGGCTCTTGCAATAAACCACAGAGAGATGGTGGTGGCTGGGATCAGGATGATACCAGTAAAGCTAGTAAGTGTTTTTATTCCTGATATAGGCATACTTCATTTCAGTATGCTTCTCTTCACTGCACTTTGTAGATACTGAATTTTTTGCAAATTGATGGTTTATGGCAATTCTGCATCTAGCAAATCTTTCAGTGCCATTTTTTTTTAACAACATGTGCTCACTTTGTGTCTCTCTGTCACATTTTGGCAATTTTTGCAATATTTAAAACTTTTTTATTATTATATCTGTTATGGTGATCCGTGATCAGTGCTCTTTGCTGTTTCTGTTATGATTGTTTTGTGGTGCCACCAACCATGTCCATTAGAGACAGTGAACTTAATCGATGCTGATAAATGTCGTGTGTGTTCTGACAGGGGGAATAGCTGTCTCCCTGTCTCTCTCCCTCTTCTCCAGCCTCCCTATTCCTTGAGGCACAACAATATTGAAATTAGGCCAATTAATAACCCTACAATGGCCTCTAAGCTTTCAAATGAAAGTAAGGGCTACTGGTAATTTCTACCTTTAAATCAAAAGTTAGAAATGATTAAGCTTAGTGGAAAAGGCATGTCAAAGCCAAGATAGGCTGAAAGCTAGGCCTCTTATGCCAAACAGTTAACATTTTTTTTTTTCTTTAACAGTCAAAGTCTCTCTCTGTCACCCAAGCCAGGGTGCAGCTCACCACAGCCTCAAATTCCTGGGCTCAAGCAATCCTCCTGCCTCAGCTCATTTGCTTTTATTTTTTTGTAGAGATGGGGTCTCACTGTGTTGTCCATGCTAGTCTTGAATTCAATCCTTGGGCTCCCAAAGTGCTGGTATTACAGGCGTGAGCCACCATACCTGGGCAGTTAGCAAAGTTGTGAATGCAAAGGAAAAGATCTTGAAGGAAATTAAAAGTGCTACTTCAGTGAGCATATCAATAATAAGAAAGCAAAACAACATTATTGCTGATATGGAGAAAGTTATAATGGTTTGGATAGAAGAACAAACTGGCTATAACATCCCTTAAGCCAAAGACTACTCCAGAGCAAAGCCCTAATTCTCTTCATTTCTATGAAGGCTGAGAGAGGTGAAGAGGTGAAGCTGCAGAAGAAAAGTTTGAAGCTAGCAGAGGTTGGTGCAGGAGGCTTAAGGAAAGACACCATCTCTTTAACATAAAAGTGCAAGGTGAAGCAGCAAGTGCTGATGTAGAAGCTGCAGCAAGTTTCATCCAGAAGATCTAGCTAAGATCATTAATGAAGGTGGCTACACCAAACAACAGATTTTCAGGGTAGACAAAACAGTCTTCTATTGGAAGCAGATGCCATCTAGGACTTTGACAGCTAGAGACAAGAAATCTGTGCCTAGCTTCAAAGCTTTAAAGGACAGGCTGACTGTCTTGCTAGTGGCTAAAGTAGCTAGTGACTTGAAGTTGAAGCCAACACTCATTGACCATTCAGAAAATCCTAAGTCCCTTAAGAATTATACCAAATCTACTCTGCCTGTACTAAATCTACTCTGCCTATGCTCTACAAATGAAAGAACAAAGCCTGAACAATAGCACATTTGTTTACAGCATTTGAAGCCCAATGTGGAGACCTATTGCTCAGAAAAATAAGATTACTTTTCAAAATATTACTGTTCATTGACAGTGCACCTAGTCACCCAGGAGCTCTGATGGAAATGTACAAGATGAATGTTGTTTTCATCCTTGCTAATACAACATCCATTCTGCAGCCCATGTATCAAGGAGTAATTTCAACTTTCAAGACTTATTATTTTAAAATACATTTTTTAAGGCTATAGAGCTTCCGTAAATAGTGATTTCTCTGATGGATCTGGGCAAAATAAACGGAAAACCTCCTGGAAAGGATTCACCATTCTAGATGCCATTGGGAACATTCATGATTCATAGGAGGAGGTCACAATAGCAACATTAGCAGGAGTTAGGAAGAAGTTGATTCCAACCCTCATGGATGAGTTTGAGGGGCTCAAGACTTCAATGGAGGAAGCAGCTGCAGATGTGGTGGAAATAGCAAGAAAACTGGAATTAGAAGTGGAGCCCGACGAGGTGACTGAATTGCTACAATCTCATGATGAAACTTGAACCATACAGAGTTGCTTGTTATGAATGAGCAAAGAAAGTGGTTTCTTGGGATAGAATCTACTGGTGAAGATGACATGAGCATTGATGAAACGACAACAAAGGATTTAGAATATGACATAAACTTAGTTGATAAAGCAGTGGCAGAGTTTGAGAAGAGTGATTTCAATTTTGAAATTAATTCTGTGGGTAAAATATTATCAAACAGCATCACATACTACAGAGAAATCGTCCATGAAAGAAAGAATCAATCAAGCAAGTATCATATTGTCTTATTTTACAAAATTGCCACAGCAGCCCTGACCCTCAGCAACCACCACCCTGGTAAGTCAGCAGCCATCAACACGGAGGCAAGGCCAGGCGCCGTGGCTCACATCTGTAATCTTAGGAATCTGGGAGGCCAAGGCGGGCAGATTATTTGAGCTCAGGAGTTCAAGACCAGCCTGAGTAACAGCGAGACTCTGTCTCTACCAAAAATAGAAAAAATTAGCCAGGCATGGTGGCACATACCTGTAGTCCCAGCTGTTCAGGAGGCTGAGGCAGAAGGATTGCTTGAGCCCAGGAGTTGGAGGTTGCTTTGAGCTAGGCTGACGCCACAGTACTCTAGCAAGGGCAACAGAGTGAGACTCTGCCCTTGTCAAAAAAAAAAAAAAAAAAGCAATGTTAAAAAAAACGTAGAGGCAAGATCCTCCACCAGCAAAAAGATTATGATTCACTGAAGGCTCAGATGATCATTAGCATTTTTAGAAATAAAGTGTTTTTAAATTAAGGTATGCACTTTTTTTTAGACACAATGCTATTGCATACTCAATGGAGTATAATATGGTGTAAATATAACTTTTAAATGAATTGGGAAACCAAAAATTCACATGCCTTTCTTTATTGTGATATTCACTTTATTGAATGGTTTAGAACCAAACATGTAATATCTCCAAAGTATGCTCATATGTCATATTCTAAAGATAAAGCTTGGTAATATTTTGCTGATGGGTCAAACTGGGGTATGAAATAGTAGAGTTAAGGATTATGCTGAGGTTTTACCCTAAGGAAATGGCAAAATGCAATTGTTTACTTTGGTGAATATGAGCAAGGACAAAGCAGGTTTATTTATTTTTTTAAAAATTCAATTATTTTCCTTTGTAAAAAGCAGGCTTTAAGGGAAAGATCTGAAGCTCAGTTTGGACATGCCAAGATTTATATGCATTTTTTTTTTTTTTTTTGAGATAGGATTACACTCTGTTGACCAGGCTAGAGTGCAGGCGTCATGATAGCTCACGGCAGCCTCTACCTCCCAGGCTAAAGCTATCCTTCTGCCTCAGCCTCTCACGTATCTGGGGCTACAGGCATGGACCACTGCACCTGGCTAGTTTTTAAGATTTTTTTGTAGAGATGGGGTCTTTTTTTGTTGCTCAGGCCGGTCTCAAGTTTCTGGCTTCACGTGATCCTCCCATCTGGACCTCCCAAAGTGCTGGGATTACAGGCATGAACCACCAGGCCTGGACTTTATATGCATATTAAATATTTAAGTGGGGATGTTGAGTAGGCAATTTGGTAGACAGATCTGTAATTCAGGGGAGAGGTCCAGACTAGACATAGAAATTTGGGATTTATTACTATACAGATGAAATTTGAAGCCACAGACTGGATGATGTCACCAGAGAGTGAGTATATATAAGAGAAAAAAATCTAGTACTGAGCTCTGGGAATCCAACACTACAGGTCAATATATGAGAAACCAGAAAAGAAGACTGACTGATGGGGAACTATTAAAATTAGATTAAGTGAAATAGGCCAGGTATAGAAAGACAAGTATGACATATATTCTTATTCACATGTGGGAGCTAATAAAGTTGATGTCATGGAGGTAGAGAGTAGAATAGTCACCAGAGGCTGGGAAGGGTATATGGGATGCAGAGAGATTGGTTAATGGGTACAAACATATAGTTAGATAGAAGGAATAATTTCTAGTGTTCAACAGCACAGTAGGGTGACTACAGTTAACAATAATGTATATTTCAAAATAGCTAGAAGATTTGAAATATTCTCAATGTTTGAGGTAATGGCTATCCTAAATAGCCTGATTTGTTCATTACACATCATATGCATGTATCAAAATATCACATGTTCCCTATAAATATAAATATGTACAATTATTATGTATCCATTTAAAAAGTAAAAAAAAAGGATTTAGCACAAACCTAAAAATAAAAAACTAGAAAGAAAACCAGAAGAGGGTCGATTCCAGGAGTCAAATGAAGGAAACATTTCTAGGAAAAGAAAGTAAATCGACTCAATTACGTGCTACTGAGACTTGACCATGGGACTCAACAACATAGAGGCCACTGGTGACCTTGATAAGAGCAATTCCAATGGATATTGGGACACAGCCAGATTGAAAAAGTTTAAGTGAGATTTAAAGGAAAGGAAGTAGACACACAGTGAGATTACATAAGACTTTGGAGGACTTTTCAATAAAGGGGAAATAGGGTTGAAGTTGGAGGGATATGTGAAATCAGGGAAGGACGTTTTTGTTTGTTTGTTTGTTTGTTTGTTTGTTTGTTTTGAGACAGAGTCTTGCTTTGTTGCCCAGGCTAGAGTGAGTGTCGTGGCATCAGCCTAGCTCACAGCAACCTCAGACTCCTGGGCTCAAGCAATCCTCCTGCCTCAGCCTCCCAAGTGGCTGGGACTACAGGCATGTGCCACCATGCCCGGCTAATTTTTTATATATATATCAGTTGGCCAATTGATTTCTTTCTATTTATAGTAGAGACGGGGTCTCACTCTTGCTCAGGCTGGTTTTGAACTCCTGACCTTGAGCAATCCGCCCGCCTCGGCCTCCCAAGAGCTAGGATTACAGGCGTGAGCCACAGCGCCCGGCCAGGGAAGGATGTTTTTAAAGAGAAGAAATAACAACATTTACATGTGCTTATAGGAATGAATTAGTACAGGGTTTCACAACATTAGCACTATTGACATTTTGGGCAGGATAATTCTTTTTTGTGAAGGGCCATCCTCTGTATTGTAGGATGTTTAGAAACATTCCTAGCATTCTATCCCGCAGATACCAGTAGCACTTCCATTCTCTTTCCTTGAGGTATATGGAGGGAAGAATCACTCCTGGTTGAGAACCACTGATCTAGTAAAAAAGAAAAATATTGGTGATGCAGAAGATAGCATGGGAGGATTGCTGGGGGCAATATGCTTGAGCTGATGAGAAGGGATGGAATCTTCGGCACAAGAAGAAGGATGAGTCTGCTAGGATCACAGACTGTGCATCCACACTCACAGAGAAAGCAGAAGTAAGAGCACAGATGTAGCTAGGTGGCTAGATGTGGTGGTGGGAATATATGGAAGTCCTCTGCTAGTTGCCTTTGTTTCCTCAGTAAAATAAGAAGCAAAGTAAGCAGCTGAAAACAAGGACTCGAAAGGAGGGATTGGAGGTTTTAGATGGGAGATATGATAGGAGAGTGTCTAGGGGAATGAGAGACAAAATGGACTAGAGAAATGTATTGTAATTACAGAGCAGTAAGGACTCATTAAGAGTAGAGTAAGACTAATTAATGTTATGTATTTTCCCCAGTCGTACTCAGGGGCTTTGGTGCAGGCACAGAATAAGCAGAGAGTTGGACATAAGCAGGGTTGCAGTCTTACTAAGAGAGTACCATGAAGTTAGGGGGAACAAGGGAGTTGAGGGTATATGCAAATGAGATATTATAATGATTGTGATATTTAAGATGGGTAGGGAGGGAATTAAGAACATGAAGGGAACGAAGGACAGTAAAAAAAGTAGGTGGTAGAATCATCAGTAGAATAGAGATCCCTATGGGATTGAAAGATTATTGGAGTTGTTATTAAAGAAGCTGAAATGGAAATATAGGTGGTCCAAGAGTGAGATGCCTGAAATTGAAATTATGGAGGGGTGCATTTATTGGTAAGGGTAAGGTCAAGGGTATGACCAGGGTAGTGAGTTTCGTGTGGGGTCACAAAAGCAGATGCACAGAGACATAAGGAGGAGTGACAGACATCAAGACCTTATTGCACTAACCAACATAAGCAGTCACCAACTTGCACTCTGTCTTGGATGATTGGCCTAAACTATCTGTGGTAATATGATTCCCCTTGCTAGTGACTGATTTAGGAATGGCCAAGTAGATGAGGAAAGTATGCTAGGGAGCTTCTGGAAAATGTTTCCTTATTTCAGAGAAAGAGGGAGTTTCTTTTCTTCCTCTGGATTATGTGATGCCTGAAACCTCTATCCTGTTATTAGCCTAGTTGGAATTCCTAGAAGGAATTCTAGATGATCTCAACAAAAATACTAGTAATTAATAGTTGATATATATTTGCCAATCAAAAAGGTAATATCAGCTGGGTGTGGTGCCTCATGACTGTAACCATAGCACTTTATTTTTTTTTTAATTTATTTTTGTTTTTATTTTTTTTATTTTTGGGAGACACACATTCTCTCTCTCTCTCTCTCTCTCTCTCTCTCTAATCCTAGCACTCTGGGAGGTTGAGGTAGGAGGATAGCTTGAGGTCAGGAGTTTGAGATCAGCATGAACAACATAGCCAGATCCCATCTCTACTAAAAATAGAAAAAATAGCCAGGCGTCGTGGCCTACGTCTGTAGTCCTAGCTACTTAGGAGGCTCAAGCTTGAGGATCACATGAGCCCAGGAGTTTGAGGTTTCAGTGAGCTATGATGATGCCACTACACTCTAGCAGGGGGCGACAGAGTGAGACCTTGTACCAAAAACAAAAAAACAAAAAAAACGTAATGTAGCTCTGGCACTGTGGCTCATGCCTGTAATCCCAGCACTTTGGAAGGCTGAGGTGGGAGGATTGCTTGAAGCCAGGAATTTGACACCAGCCTGGGCAACATAGTGAGACCCCATCCCTAAAAAAAAATTTTTTTTAAAAATTAACCAGGCATGTTGGTGCACGGCTGTAGTCCCAGCTACTTGGGAGGCTGAGGTAGAAAGATGGCTTGAGCTCAGGACTTCTAGGTTTCAGTGAGCTTTGACAGTGCCGCTGTACTACAGCCTGGGCAAAAGAGTCAGACCTAGTCTCAAAAATTAAAAAGGTAATATATGTTATAGGTTCATTAGTTGCCTATCTAGCATTTACCTTCTCTTTCCTTCTTCCTAACTATTAATATTTTCTTTTGGAAGTTACTCCTCCTTCTGTGTGTGACTCACTCCAACCCCAGCTCTAGAGGTCAACTCTGGCTGACAGAAGTCAAATATAGTACGCAGGGCATGGTGGCTTACACTTGTAATCCCAGCACTTTGGGAGGCTGAAATGGGAGGATTGCTTGAGGCCAGGAGTTTGAGATCAGCCTGGACAACATAGTGAGATCCTATCTCAACAAAAAGTAAGGCAAACTGGCTGGGCTTGGTGGCAAGTGCCTGTAGTCCCAGCTACTCAGGAGGTTGAGTCAAGAGGATTGCTTGAACCCTGAGGTTTGAGGTTATAATGAGGTATGATGATACCACTGCACTTTAGCACAGGCAACAGAGCAAGACCTTGTCTCAAAAAATAAAATAAAATAATTAGCCAAGTGTGGTGGTGTGTACCTATAGTCCCAGCTACTGGGGAGGCTGAAGCAAGAGGATTGCTTGAGGCCAGGATTTGGAGGCTACAGTGAGCTATGATCTTCCACTGCACTCCAGCCTGGGTGACAGAGCAAGACCCTATCTCAAACAAAAAAAAAAAAAAAAAAAAAAGAAAAAAGAAAGAAAAGAAAAGAAAAATAAAAGAAGACGATGACTAGTAGAGTAATCTTATCCCTCTTGACACAATGATTTGCTCTGGTAAATGAGGTATAAATCAGTCAAATTTGGCAGAGCTCTGGCATAGAAAACAGTTCAGGGGTAATTTAGTTAAGTTTGGGACTTATAGTCACTGGTTTTGAGAAATAATGCTCTCTCCCCCTGCATGTAAACAAAAAAGCACATTAATCTCCTTTCTGTTACCAGCTAATTTGTGCCCATGGGCGAAGCCAGTCCAAAGATACAGCCAACATATGCAGGAGGTCGCAGACAAGCAAAGAGCAATTGAGGAGAAACTCTGATTGAACTGTCCTGAAGTCTGCATTATTCCTTGACTTTCAGCTACATTTACCAATAAATCCATTCATCATTAATATTACTTGCACCTGAATGGATCTCTGCTTAAAACACATATGCATATGATCAGTATGCTTTTTAATAATCTACATATTTTATATTAGCTGGTATATGAAAAATTAACACCATAATATTTTATATTTTTCAGACAGATGAAATATAGAATGTCCAGTTCCACACGAGACATCTGGCTTGTGTATGGGATACATGAATATGACTCCGGAGAACTGGGCAGTGACAACATTTTATCCTAAAGAAAATAGTGAACCAAGGGAAAGGTTTAGGCAGGTTAAACAAACAAAAGGGTTGTTTTGGTTTTGAGGATAATTATTTTCAGAAGGGAAAGTCTTTTTCCCTGCCTTTTTCTGTAGGTAAAATTCTTATTGATTTAAAAAATCTGCTCATTCATTCAATAATTATTAATTAAGCACTTATTATGTGCCTGTCATAGTTTTAGCAACTTAGGATACAATAGTGAACAGAACAGACACAAAAATTCCTGCCATTATGGAACTTTTGTCTCATTCAAGTGAAATAGTACCTTCCCCAAGATGTCAGCCTGAATTCTCTCAATGATATTTACTATTAACTTCTGCTTTTATGACATGTTATACCACTGTAATTACACTCCCCACAGTCTGCTTCAAGTTGGAGGTATTGCTTCAGATGTTAAATATCTCACTCACAATACCAAAGGGTTCTTGGGTTTAGGGTCTATATTTTAATCTGTCTCCCAAGCGCAGAGCTAGTTTGGAGTGCGTGCCAGTGGATCTTTGTTGAATGAGCAAATGATTCTGTGTAAAGCCCTAAGGGGGAAGTCCTAAATGGTGGAGCTTTCACTGTAGCCTCTGCCAGGCATTTATTTGGAGTAATTGGGAGCCATCCTGTCATGGGCATATAGGCAATCTGGGAGCTGTATAGAAATGACATTCCCAATGAGTGATTATTATTGGTAAGTTATAACAAAGTTCATTTGTATGACTATGGGCGTAATAGGAAATGAAGGTCTGTATAATTCTATTATGAAATTCAAATAGCTGTCCAGTTTAATGAATGTAAATGGCCCCTGATGAAGAAATGGAATGGTGCCAATAAAAATGGTGACTGCAAGTAGGAAAATATTTCTTTGGTTTAAACTTAAAAGACATAATAATTGGGTCTTATATTAATTTGAATACTGTGTAAATTACTATATAAATAGGGACAAATCTCTGGTTGTTTTTTTTAAAAACAAAAACAAAAAAGTAAAGATCCAAAGCTATTGTTTCTGCATGTCGAATGGTTGCTGTTTTGTTGCTACACAGCCAACAGAGGGAGCTCTTGTTACAAAACCTAACGACAACTTCCTTACAGGGTTTTGTACATTGGTAGAAAGCCAGTGGAAGAATAGAAGAAAGAGAAAAAAAAACAAAAAAAAAAAAAAACAGAGGAAATAAAAAGAATAGAAGAGTTGGTTTTAAACTGTATTGTGAATCTGGAATCCCTTTTATGATAGTAGGCTTGGGAGATGATGTTAAGTTACAAGTATTTCACAATAGGGTGTATGTATTAGATTTTTAAAAAGCCTTTTACATGCTGCCATAGTGATCCTTCACCTTTAAAGCACACAATTATATTACTTTTCTGCCTAAAACCCTCCAATTGCATCTTCATCACTCGTATGACAAATCCAACCTTATGAGGTTGTGAAGATGAAAGGAGATAATATATAACATAATGCCTGGTACACAGTTAAATTCTCAGTAAATTCTTAGCTATTATTTTTCACTACTCTGTCTTTTATTGTACTAATCCTTCAAACTGGATGCTTTCCAAATGGCCCCATTTGTACTCTGGCTTTCATCTGCTTAACTCCCTTCTTGTCCTATAGGTTTCAGGATCCCAAAAGTCTTGCCTCATTCACACTGTGGATGCTTTTCTCATATTCACCATATTGTAACAATTTATTAAGAAAGTTGTCTTTCCTTCTTGAGAGCAGAAGTTATATCTCATAAGTTGTTTTGTCTCCAGTGCCTAGCAATAGGGCAACCAACTGTTTAGTTTTTCCTGGGACTGTTCCAATTTTAGCACCCCAAATCTCTTATTTCTGGAACCCCTCAGTTCTAGGCAAACTGGGACAGTTGGTCACTCTACCTCAGGTCCTGATACACAATAATAGTTCAATCAATAAATTTGTTTGCCTAAGCAAATTATCTTTGATGAGTCACTTTTGTTTCCTGGGCTTTAATTTCTCCAACTTGATATTTTATTTTATTTTTTTTATTTTTATTTTTTTTAAGGTTTCAGATAGTGGGCATAACTTGATATTTTAGAATTGGATGTCACATTTATGGTCTGCCTATACTCATCATTTTATTTTATATATACTCAGGAATTTCTTTTCTTTTTCTTTTTTTTTTTTTTTTTTTTTTTGAGATAGAGTCTCACTCTGTTGCCTGGGCTAGAGTGCTTGGCATCAGCCTAGCTCACAGCAACCTCAAACTCCTGGGCTCAAGCAATCATACAGCCTCAGCCTCCCAAGTAGCTGGGACTACAGGCATGCGCCACCATGCCCGGCTGATTTTTTCTATATATATTAGTTGGCCAATTAATTTCTTTCTATTTATAGTAGAGACGGGGTCTCACTCTTGCTCAGGCTGGTTTCAAACTCCTGACCTCGAGCAATCCACTCGCCTTGGCCTCCCAGAGTGCTAGGATTACAGGCGTGAGTCACCATGCCTGGCCAATACTCAGGAAATCTTTTTTTTTTTTTTTTTTTTACAGAGTCTCACTTTGTTGTCCAGGCTAGAGTGAGTGCCGTGGCGTCAGCCTAGCTCATAGCAACCTCAAACTCCTGGGCTCGAGCGATCCTTCTGCCTTAGCCTCCCGAGTAGCTGGGACTACAGGCATGTGCCACCATGCCCGGCTAATTTTATATCAGTTGGCCAATTAATTTCTTTCTATTTATAGTAGAGACGGGGTCTCGCTCTTGCTCAGGCTGGTTTTGAACTCCTGACCTTGAGCAATCCGCCCGCCTCGGCCTCCCAAGAGCTAGGATTACAGGCGTGAGCCACCGCGCCCGGCCTACTCAGGAAATCTTAAACAGTCACCATTTTAATTTTTCAGAAAAGCACTGAGGAAATTGATCATGATAAAGTAAGTAAAAAGAATAAACTATAAATCTTATATCTATGGTATGATCCTAATTTTGTAAAATATATATTACAAAAATATGTTTTGTTTTATAGAAGAAAAGGAAATAGAATTATGAATATATATATATTTTTTATTATGGATACTTTTTCCTACTTTCTGAATTTTCAAAATCTCTAGAATGGTTGTATGATTTTATAGTCAGCCAACAAGACCTATGAAACATCAGTGTTTGTGCTGATGCGGCAGTGGGTACACTTTAAATAATTATTTTTCAGAAAATTATTACCTTTGCATGATGTTGTTAACAAAAGTTAGGTAACCAATGATATGTTTCCTTTAGTACAGTGGTACTCAAGCTTTTCAGGCCTGCGTTGGGCCTAAAATTCTGCATTTCTAACAAACTTCCAGATGATGCCAATGCTTCTGGTCTGGTCTAATCCACATTTGACTATTAATTAAAAAAATTTTAACTATCCTGTGCCTTTGGCAATGCTTCCCAAACTGACATGGTGGGATAAATATAGACAACTGCTCATATTCAACTTTCTGAGAGCTGAGGGGGTTACATACCTTGGGAAATTTTGTGAAATCTTTGAGGTATAGTGGTTGGGAATTCCTGCCTTACAGTTAGCTGTCTTTTGTACACAGGAGGACACATGCATCGTATTATATCAGATGAACCAAAATACCAGAGCACTATGTTGATAGATGCTGTATTACTCAAAATAGATTAACTGCCCCCTCCTTTCTGCCTCTCACAGAACTCCCACTACAGTTGTGTTCCATAAGTAATGTGTGAATGAAGCAATGAGTTTAATTATATAATAGTAGCTAACATTTGAGGGCTCTCCCTAGTTTTAGATCATTGGTTCTCAAGTCTCCTCCATTTCCCAAACCCCTGACAAACTTTTCTCTTCTTCATTTCTCTAATATGCAGCAGCACAGATAGTCCTGGAAGCTCTCATCTGAGGCAATGGAGAATGCCAAAATGAACGGGGCGTATCCTTCAGTCTTGTGTCTGAGGACAGTGAGAGACTTTCTGGGTCAGTAGCTGATTCATTCCTCTCTGTGTCAGACTTTCACTGTTATCCCTCCTTCCCCAGGTCATTTGCTTCAGGCTCTGAAAACTTGGCATTGTTTATTACATAATTCAAACTTTCCATCTAAGTCACTATTTCAAACCTTTGAAAAATGAAAAATCACAAAATTTCTCTCTAAAAGTTGTTGAATAAAGAAAAATTATTATTGGCCTTCTTAAATAATATTCAAAGTAGACAATGAATATGTGTTCTTTAACACATGTTCCTTTATTAATGTGGGCACATACCTATCATGAGGAGCAGCAACGAAAGTTTCAACTGTGCCAAGAAACATAAGATTAAATAAATCAAAAGGTTGTAAAAGCATATGGAATTTAAAAATGCTTAAATCCTTTTCAGATAAATCAAAGAGTGCTTTCATCTAACTCCTTTGTTTTCTCCCTACCCCCGAGGAAGATTGAACATGTTTTGATTAAAAGAACATTTTGAAGTGCTTTTTAAGAGTATCTTTAAGATTTTGTTTTCTGTTATTTGCAATATTCTTTTTTTAAATTAAATTAAATTATTATTATTTTTTTTTTCAGACAGGGTCTCACTGTCACCCAGGCTGAAGTGCAATGGCCAGATCATAGCTCAAGGTAACCTTGAACTCCTGGCCTCAAGTGATCCTCTTGCCTCAGGTTCCCAAGTAGCTAGAACTATAGGTGCATGTCACCAGCCTGGCTAATTTTTTGTTTTTTGTTGAGACCAAGTCTAGCTATATAGCTGTTGCCCAGGCTGGTCTTAAACTCCTAGCCTCAAACAATCCTCCCACCTCGGCCTTCCAAAGTGCTGGGTTTACAGGCATGAGCTACCACACCCAGCCTACTATTGCAATAGTGTTAAAAGTTTGAAAATACTGTTCTTTTTTAACATGGCAAAAAGGTTGGTTTTTAACTTGCCTTCTTATAAATAGAATATTAATAATGTTTCTTTCTTTTTTTTTTTTTTTTTGAGACAGAGTCTGATTCTGTCACCCTGGGTAGAGTGCAGTGGTGTTGGCCTAGCTCACAACAACCTCCTGGGCTCAAGCAATCCTCCTGCCTCAGCCTTCCAAGTAGCTGGGACTATGGGCACGTGCCACCACGCCCAGCTAATTTTTTCTATTTTTAGTAGAGATGGCATCTTGTTCTTACTCAGACTGGTCTAGAGCTCCTGATCTCAAGAGATCCTCCCCCCTTAGCCTCCAAGAGTGCTAAGATTACAGGTGTGAGCCACTGCGTCCGGCCAATAATGTTTATTTCTAATTAAACTCTTAAATTTTACTACTAAAATAAAAACAATCATTTAATCCTACCTCAGCAGTTATTTTCCTTTTCTTCCCATTTTCTTCCAGTCATTTTTTTTTTTTTTTGGCTGAAACAACTGAAATTTATTTTTTCCCAATTGTGGAGGCTTAAATCCAAGATAAAGGCGTCAGCAGGGTTGATTTCTTCTGAGACTCTCTCTTTGATTTGTAGATGACCATCTCCTCCCTCTTTCTTCACATGGTCTTCCCTCTGTGTGTTCTTCCTTCCTGTCTTTATAAATTATGTTTTTTTTTTTTTTTTTTTTTTAGTTAGCCAGTTAATTTCTTTTTCTTTTTTTTTTTTTTTTAGTAGAGACGGGGTCTCGCTCTTGCTCAGGCTGGTTTTGAACTCCTGACCTTGAGCAATCCGCCCGCCTCGGCCTCCCAGAGTGCTAGGATTACAGGCGTGAGCCACCGCGCCCGGCATAAATTATGTTTTTGTATAATGATAATCCTGGGGAATATATAACGTTATGTTGTACTTTTCTCCCTTGATGACAACAATAGCAAAGTAGTGTTTTCCTTCTCACAAGTTTATTGGCTTGTGCACCATCATTATGAATATTATTTCCAAGTCTCTTAGGTATTGTTCTCATGTCTCATACTCTTTTATCTGGTATGTATTATTTGATATGTATTATTTAAAATGAGTTATTTTAACATTACTTTGTTTGCAGTTATTCATATTTTGTTTTACCTGAGCAAAGATTATCATCTACATCCCAACAAAGGCATGCCAAAAGTCAAGCCAGTGAGCATCTGAATAGTAACATATATTTCCAGTTCCAAATTGTAGGCACTTTAAACAGTATTATTGTTACTTTAATAAACAAACACTGGCATTTCTCTCTAGAAAATTAATGCCTCAGAAAATAAATGTTCCACCAAAAAATCAAAAAATTACATGAAAACTCCTTTAGGGAAGAAGGGGTAAAGATAAGGTGGAATTCTATCTTAACAGTTGATGGAGAGAGAGAATAATTGTATTTAAAGTTAGGCCTAAGCCACAAAATGAATTTAATAGACATTTATTTGGTTTACTCTTATAATCCCAGCACTTTGAGAGGCTGAGGTGGGAGGATCACTTGGGATCAGTAGTTTGAGATCAGCCTGGGCAACATAGGTGAGACTTGGGTGAGACTTCATTTCTACCAAAAAAAAAAAAAAAAAAAAAAAATCTGAAAGAAAAAAAAACTAAAAAAAGAAGAAAAAGGAAAGAAATGGCCTTTTAAAATGATAAAATATTGTATATGTTTTTGTTTTGTATACAATCTTGTAGAGTATCAATGTATAAAATATACAGTAAGTATGACGAATAGAATTTCAAGAGTACCCAAATTAAATCATTTAACCATTTCACTGCTTCAAATACTGCAAATTGTGAAGATTCCAATTTGTTGCTCTTCCTATAACTGATTTTGTCAATTCCTCAATCTTCTTTATCATCACCTAAAAAATATATCATTTTATTATTATAACATCCATAGGGTAAGCACACCAACATTGTGTGCATCAGTTGTGTTCATTCCCACTACTTAAAACTCTTTATTATTTTTAATTGTGTTAAAAGACCCATAACATAAAATTTATCATCTTAACCATTTTTAAATGTACAGGTCAGTAGTGTAAACATATTCACAATGTTGTGCACCAAATCTCCAGAACATTTTCATCTTGCAAAACTGAAACTCTATACACGTTAAATCACTCCCATTTCCTCCTCATCACAGCCCTTTGTAATCACCATTCTACTTGTGTTTCTGTGAATGTGACTACTTTAGATATTTCATATTCTGGAATCATATAGCATTTCTCTTTTTGTGACTGGCTTATTTCACTTAGTATAATGTCCTCCAATTTTTATCCATGTTTCCATGTTGTAGCCTGTGACAGGATTTCCTTCCTTCTTTCCTTCCTTCCTTCCTTCCTTCCTTCCTTCCTTCCTTCCTTCCTTCCTTCCTTCCTTCCTTCCTTCCTTCCTTCCTTTTTTTTTTTTTGACAGTCTTGCTTTGTTGCCCAGGCTAGAGTGCCGTGGCATCAGCCTAGCTCACAGCAACTTCAAACTCCTGGGCTCAAGCAATCCTCCTGCCTCAGCCTCCCGAGTAGCTGGGACTACAGGCATGCACCACCATGCCCGGCTGATTTTTTCTATATATATTAGTTGGCCAATTAATTTCTTTCTATTTATAGTAGAGACAGGGTCTCACTCCTGCTCAGGCTGGTTTCAAACTCCTAACCTTGAGCAATGCGCCTGCCTCGGCCTCCCAGAGTGCTAGGATTACAGGCGTGAGCCACCGCACCCAGCCGGGATTTCTTTTCTTTTTAAGGCTGAATAATATTCTATTGTATCTATACACCACATTCTGTTTATTCACTCATCTGTCAATGGACATTTGGGTTTCTTCCACTTCTTAGCTATTGTGAATGCTGCTGGTGTAAACATAGGTGTGAGAGTATCTGTTTCAGCTGTTGCTTTCAATTCTTTTGGTCATATACTCAGAAGTAAAATTGCTAGATCATATGGTAATTCTATTTTTAACTTTTTGGGGAACCTCCATATTGTTTTCCATAGTGGTTGCACTGTTTTACATTCCCACCAACAGGACACAAGGGTTCCAGTATCTCCACATCCTCACCAACACTTGTTATTTTCCATTTTTTGAGAGTAGCCATCTCAATGGATATGAGGTTTTGATATGCACTTCTGTAATGATGTTGAGCATCTTTTCATATACCTGTTGGCCATTTGTATATAATTTTTGGATAAATGCCTTTGTCCATTTTTAATTAAGCATTTGAGTGT
Source organism: Microcebus murinus (assembly GCF_040939455.1). Taxonomy (NCBI): domain Eukaryota; kingdom Metazoa; phylum Chordata; class Mammalia; order Primates; family Cheirogaleidae; genus Microcebus; species Microcebus murinus. The sequence continues at coordinate 38,828,392 of NC_134105.1, read as the reverse complement.
TTTTTTTTTTTTTTACTGTTGAGTTGTAGGATTCCTTTATATATTTTGGATATTAACTCCTTATCAAATATATGATTTGCAAATATTTTCTCCCATTCCATAGGTTGCCTTTTAATTCTGTTAATTGTGTCCTTTGATGCACAGAAGTCTTCAAGTTTGATGTAATTCCATTTATCAATTTTTGCTTTTGCTGACTGTGCTTTTGGTGTCATCTGCAAGAAATCATTGCCAAATCCAATGTTATAGAGCTTTTCTCCTATATTTTTCTCTAGGAGTTTTATAGTTTCAGGACTTACATTTAGTTCTTTGACCCACTTTGAGGTAATTTCTGTATATGGTATAAAGTAAGGGTTCCACTTCATTCTTTTGCATGTGGTGTTGTCCCCAGCATCATTTGTTAAAGAAACTATCTTTTACCTACTGAGTGGTCTTAGGACCCTTGTTGAAGATCATTTGTATGACATAATCTTCAATGAATACATTATAAAACAGAGGTTGAAAATTAAGGAACTAGACAATAAATTTTAAATATTAGAAAAAGGGAAGAGTAACACTAAAGAAAGTAGAAAGAAGAAAATAAGAAAGCGTATATTAATGAAATGGGAAACAAACTTTTAAAATTATATATAATATTTGTATGTATTTATGGGGTACATGTGATATTGTACAACATGCAAAGAGTGTGTAATAATCAAATCAGAGTATTTAGTATATTGAACTCCTGGCCTCAAGTGATCCTCCCACCTCAGCCTTCCAAAGTGCTAGGATTACACAGTGAGCCACACAGTGGCTCGCACAGTGAGCCACTTCCTAGCCTCACTGTGGTTTTGATTTGCATTTTCCTGATGTTGAGCATATTTTCATATACCTGTTGGCCATTTGTATGTCTTCTTTTGAGAAATGCCTATTCAGGTCCTTTGCCCACTTTTTAGTGGGATTATTTGTTTGTTTGTTTTCTGCTGAATTGTTTGAGTTTCTTGTATATTCTGAATATTAGTCCCTTGCCAGATAAATAGTTGGCAAATATTTTCTCCAATTTAAAAGTTTGTCTCTTCACTCTGTTGAATGTTTCCTTTGCTGTGCTGAAGCTTTTTAGTTTAATATAGTCTCATTTGTCTATTTTTGCTTTTTTTCCCCCTATGCTTTTGAGGTCTTAGCCATAAAATCTTTGCCTAGAGCAATGTCCTGGAGTAGGAAACAAACATTTGAGAGCATCCACAAATGGAACGCTGGTTCTGTGAAAAAAAAAAGTAGTGAAATAAACCCTAGTAGGATTGTTTCATGAAAAAAAGTAAAGACACAAATAAATAATATTAAGAATGAAAAGGGGGGAAAAACTACATGTATAGCAGAGATGAAAAATCTTAAGTGAGCAATTATGAATGACTTCATGCCAGTAAATTTGAAAGCTTAGATGAAAATGGGTAATTAATTAGAAAAATGTAAATCACCAGAATTAACTCAAGATAGGAAACCTGAATAAAAACCACAGCCATTGAAAAATTAGACCAGTAGTTTAAAAAGTGTACTCAGAATAACACACCAAGTGAGTTTTATCAAACTTTCTGTAGGAACAGATAATTCTGCTGTTCCTGAGACTAGAAATAGAGAGGATTTGTTAACCAAGTTTATGAGGCTGGTATAGCGTGTTGATTTATTTCCCAGAATGTTAAAGTAGTTGAAAATACTGAAAATCTGAAATGTAGGCATTTCAAAACTCGCATTATTTCATTTTAAATATTTTACTAACAACCAAACTGGAATTTAATATAACTTTACTTCTCTGATTTTAATAGAAACAAACTCATTAATATTTTCAAAATCTAATTATGAAAAAAAAGACCACTAAACATACATGAAACTATGTATATAAGGGTGCATATTTTTGTTTATTTTTGTCTCAGGCTTCAATATGGTTTGGCATGGCATTGCTAAAGCCTAACACTGGAGCTTAAAGAACTGGACTGTAGTTTTGGCTAGGATGACTACTTTTCACATATTCAGCATGTTTTCCATCTGTTCTCTTCAGATTATTCTACATTATTTAATTTGAGGATATAAGTAATACAGTTTCTACTTACTTTGTAACTATCTTCTATGAATACCAAAAATAATGGCATAGGGTCAGTAACTTCTCAGAATAAACTACACAGGTAACTTGGTTTGCTATCTTTTTTTTTTTTTTTGATTATTACAAAAGTTTATTTAACAAAAAATTTAATATGAAAATGTACATGACCTGATTTTGACATCATAGTAAAACAGGCCCTTTGCGGAGGGGACATGGATTTCTCTGCTCAACAGCCATTATTTATACTCGTTCCAAAGCTTCTAACATGATGATACTATTTCCTCGTATTACCACCGTTCCGATATTGTTCTGTTGCCCACTAGTTGCCATCTCCACACATTCATCTATCACAAGATTCATAAAGGGATCAGATCCCCGTAATATTCCTTGGATATGTCTGCCACCATTTAATTTCGATGACAACTTCTTGTCCATAAATTTTTTCAACTCGGGAGGGTGAGCTTTGCTCATGGTATCTGCTCCGCGGAATCAGAGACGACTAGAAACGGATTTTGCAGCCTCCCTCACGCTCCCACGGTAGGCCCGGCGTCTCGCGTCCGATGTCACTCATCCCCTCAGCCAGTTGCTTGTCCCTGGTTTGTTATCTTTTGTTAGTATCAATTTATCAATAAGTTACATTAAACCTTAGTCTTAACCCAAATGGTCATCATCTGATGCATGGACAAAGAAAATGTGGTATATTTGTACAATGGAATACTCATTCAGCAATAAAAGGGAATGGAGTCCTGATACATGCTGTAACATGGATAAACCTTGCAAACATTAACCTAAGTGGAAAAAGCCATTCCCAGAAGACCACATACTGTATGATTCCGTATATATGAAATACCCAAAATAGGCAAATCTAGAAAGAGAGAAAGTAGATCAGTGGTTGTCCAGGCCTGGTGGTGGTAGGGGATTGGGGGAGAAATGGGAATAACTGCTAAAGGGTATGAGATTTCTTTTGGGGTGACAAAAATGTTCTAAAATTGTGGTGATAGTTGCACAATTGAAATATACACTCTAAATGAGTGAATAGTATGGCATATGAATTATATTTCAAGAAAACTGTTATATATAAAACAAAAACAGTCCCTCCCTCATTAGCCCGATTTTGCTAAAAGCACATACACACACACATGTATCACCCACCTGGCTAATCCTGCTTGTTCAGCTAAGAATTCACTGCCTCCTGGGAACCCTCCCTAATCCCTCCTTTACAATCCCACATCCCTCTCTTTCCTGTACCATGGTATACCTCACATACTGTATTTGTACTGTCAAATCTGAATTCGTCCCTCTGTACCCCGGGGACAGAGGAGTCAGACAGTGCCTGTCTTGGAAGAGCGCAAGTGTAAATAGAGCATATAAGGGGAAGAACAAAGATACAGGGTGTTAGAGAAAAAAGCAGTCAACTCTAACTTTGGCAGGGTGGGGTGAGGTTGAAATGTAATAAGAAAAGCATCGTAGGCTGGGCTTGGTAGCTCATACTTCTAATCCTAGCACTTTGGGAGGCTGAGGCAGGAGGATCCTTTAAGGCCAGGAGTTTGAGACCAGCCTGAGCAAGAGTGAGACCTTGCATCTACAAACAATAGAAAAATTAGGTGTGTGGCTGGTGGCTGTAGTCTCAGCTTCTCAGGACTCTGAGGCAAGAGGATCACTGGAGCCCAGGAGTTTTTTTTTCTTTTTTTTCTATTGTCCCAAATGTGCTCACAGGAAAAGCCCAGGAGAGGGTGCAGTGAGCTATGTTCATGCCACTGCATTCTAGCCCAGGTGACAGAGCAAGACTCCATCTCAAAAAAAAAAAAAAAAAAAAAGCAAGCAAGCAAGCAAGAAAGGCATCCTAGAGATGTTTAGGAATCCATTCCATCTTGAAAGATGAATCAGACTTGGACAGGCAGCTATTGGACGAGGTGAGGAGCATCACACTGGGAATGATAGAAGTGACCCAGGACCAGGAGTCAGAATCCTCAGCTCTGCCCCTGGCTTCCTGTGTAACACTGGGCAGGTTACAACCCCTCACTAGGCCTCATTTCCCTGAAGTTAAAGGAACGAGATAGTCTCTGATGGTCTTGCTCCTGCTTACTCCTAGATGCTCATCTGTCCCTAAATTTTTCATGGGGTCAGCAAGTATTTACCAACCACTTATTATGTGGCACTGAAGATACAATGAGGGGAAAAAAGAGCTGCCTACAGCTGAGTTGAGTACTGTCAAGGTCAAGTGCAGGCTGCTCTGACAGTGAGTAACAAGGAGAGCTGCCTGGCTGAGGAGGAGGAACACCGTTTCTCAGACTGTGGCATTTGAGCTGAGATCTGAAGGATGAGGACAGCGTGTCCCATTCCAGGCACAAGGGGACAGCATGTGCAAGGGGCCAGAGGGAGGGGAGCGAGGCTCAGCTGAAGTGCTGAAAGGAGCCCAGTGACTCAACAGTGGAGGGAGGTGGGGTGCGAGTGGTCGCAGGCACCAGATCATCAAGGGTCTTGCAAGCCACAGAAATGACCGTGATCTTTACCTTAAGAGTAATGGGATGGATAAACAAAATGTGGCAACTTCATTAAATGGAATATTACTTGGCCATAAAAAGAAATAAAGTAGTGATACTACAATGTGGATGAACCTTAAAACATTATGAAAACTTGAAAACATTATGCTAAGTGAGAGATCATATGTTGTATAACTGCATTTATATAAAATGTCCGGAATAGGCAAATCCACAGAGACAGAAAGTAGATTACTGGTTGCTGAGGGATGGGAGAGGGGAAATTGGAAGTGACAGCTAACAAGTACAAAGTTGTTTTGTTTCCTCTTTTAATTTTAAATATATTATTTACATTTATTTTAATTTTTTCAATAACTCAAACTCATCCACACTGAGGGTACAAAGTTTTTTTAGGAGGCTGATGAAAATGTTCTAGAATAAGATAGTGATGATGATTGCACAACCTTGTGAATATATTTAAAACCACTAAATTATACACTTTCAAGTGGTTATTAATTTTATAGTCTGTGAATTATAAACTCAATTTTTTAAAAGTAGAAAAGAAAAAAATATGATACTGGCCGCACCATTCTGTGAATATGGTAAAAAAAAAACTAATTATATTTTACACTTTTTTTTTTTTTAAAGAGACAGGCTATGTTGCTCAGGCTGGCCTCAAACTCCTGGGCTCAAGTGATTCTTCTGCTTTAGCCTCCAGAGTAGCTGAGACTACTGCAGGTACATGCCACTCTGCCTGGGTGAATTAAACACTTTAAATGGGTGAATTGTATGGTACAAAAATTATATCTAAATGCAGCTATTTTTACAATTACCATCATATACTTTGGAAATACAGTGGAAATTGAGGGCCAGTTTTCCTCATGCCTGTAGAACTTATGTGTAGAAGGCAACCTGGGATCGGATGAAATACTCTAAGTTTGAAATAGGATGAAAAAAATGTTTCAAAAAAAAATTCTTTAGCATTGGTGTCAGTGAAGGAGAGCTCTGTGGCATGGTGTTTGTGGTTGAAGGGTTTACAGGGCGCTGATGGTGCTTAGCCTTTCTGGTGAGAAAGCATCTGGCTCCCAGCACCCTCCAGCATCAGCCCCATCCCTGTGTGCAGGAGGCTTGTTATAACAGCCTCCTGGGTAGTGGCAGACTCTTAAGGACAAATCTCCTGTCATCATCCAGGAAACAGTAACTGATTTGCAATTCAATTGCAAATACTGCTATTTGATTCGATAGATATGAAAATTTTTGTTATATTATGTTTTTAAATCTTCTCTTTGCTTAATTTGGTAAATTAAAATGCCACTTTCATTTTATTTTTGTTCATCTAGCTTTTGTGTGTGTAAGAATAATACCAGCAAAGAGAGAAACATGTTGGTAAGACCTAATAATAAAAAAAAAAGAATAGTGCTGCCAAGACTGGAACAAAGACTTTGTTGTGTTTTTAAATAGAAGAGCCAAAAAATAAGACCCTAAAACTTAATAATTACTATCCCTCTGAACTTAGAAACCCTGAAAATGAAGCATAATTCTAATAATTTAGGAGTTACAGAAATAATCAACTTTAACACTTAAGAAGACCTTGTTAGCAGATTCAAAAAAAGGCATAAAATGTTTTAATATTTGATATACTTACCTGAGGAGACAAAAATTAGCTGGCAAATTTAGATCCCTCAAGAATATTATTTTCTTGGGCCTTATTTTGTAACTTTTTGTTAAGGCACACTATGTCATTTATGGCTTATCTAATCTAAATTTAGGAAAAGAGATGGCAGAATAGTGTTTGTCCTTTAAAATTAAAACTTTGCATAATCTTGAATTTAAAAAATTTTAATTTTGATTTTGGGTATACAAAATATGTTGGCTCTATTGTTTTCTTTCCAAAACATCTTTCTCTATTTAAAAATGTTTGATGGCCTTATGTCTATAGAATCAAGTCCAAATCCTAGGTTGGCATTCAAAGCCCTCCACAATTTGGTTGCAATCTATTTTTCTAGTCCTATCTTCCATTGTTCTGTCCTTCACCAGACTCCTGCTCCTGCTACAGGAGACAACTATTAATATTTAATCCCAAATAAGCTCCCTGCCTTTCTTGCCTGTATAACGTGATCTCTCTGCCTGTGTTGCTCTTCTACTACTTCTCTGTCAAGTAAAATTCTGATCATTGATCAAGACCTAGCTCAGATTGCTTCTATTATATGATATTACAGCAAGTTCTTATGTGATTTCCCTCATTCCACGTGCATATCATTTCTAATGCAATCTTATTAAAAGAATTGTTTTATCTTATTATTATCAGTTAATGATCAGGGTTTAGAGTTCAAGATGGTGGACTTAACAATTACTGTTATAGATGTGGTAAACAAAGGACCCTAAATACTTCAGCATGTGGCTCTTAAGAATGAGGACATTTTCCTACATAATCACAGTAAAGCTATCACATTCTGCCTGGGCCCAGTGTGCCCTTGGTGGCTTTTGGCCACCTCACCCCCACCCTTATGCCTTGGCTCTCTTGGGCTGGGGTCCCATGCCCACAGTCCAGCTGGCTGCATCTTTGGAAGCTTAGGTGGAGCAGGCATGCCCCCCACCCACCCATCCCCCCACCCCCCGTCTGAGCATTCTGCATGCTCTTGAAGACCAGGCTGATGCCACCACCACAGTTTGCTGTTTGTGCCTTCCCAAGAAGTAGCCACTGCAGCTCACACTAGGGCTGCAGGAACACCCCCCATCCCACCCTATATTGCAGGATCCTAAGGAAAGAAAGCTAACTGATAAGTATAGAAAGAATGACAGAATTTATGTTTCAAAAGATTACTTTGGCTATTGTACAGAGGAAGCATTGTTGAAGATAAAGCAGGGAGATAGTTATGAGACTTGCAGTAATCTAGGCAAGATAAAATAATGACTTAGATTAGGGTGGCAACAGATAAGATAGAAAGAAAAGAACAAATTTGGGATATATTTTGGAGGTAGACATGGTTGGACTAATTCCGAATTCTCCAATAAATTCTGAAAATTCAGATGAATTCTGAACTCATACATCTACTATGTGCTATGCATTGTGCTGGGGATAGAAACATTAAAACAATACAGTCCTTACTTTTAAGGAGTTCATAAAACAGCAGGGGGAATAGATGTACAAATAATTATAATATAGTATGATGAACATATAACAATAGAGTTAAAATAATAACAATAATAGAATTACGTGCAAGGTAAAATGCAAGTCCAAAAGAGGAAGAAATTCATTGTGCCTGAATGCAGGGAGTAGTTACAGAAATCTTCACAAAGGACACAAAGAATTATCTTTGGAAGGATAAAAGAGTAAGGGAGTAAAATAGGCACAGGTACATGAAACAGCCCGGTGAATGCCAGAAGCCCTTAGGATGAATGAAACCTAGACTTTAGGAAAGGGTTTAGTGTCAGGAAGAAGCAATTGAGGGGCTTTAGGGGCTTTAAGAGAGAAATTATAATATTATATTTGCATTTATAAAATATCACTCTGACCTTAAAAGAAGATAGATTTGAAGAATGCAAAACCAGAGGTAGGAGGACTTCCACTTCCAGCCATGATGTAGCAACAGGAACTAGATTTATCTTTCCACTTAATTAGAAAGCCAGACAAAATACATGAAACAATGTTTTTGCACGTTGGGCAACAAGCACTGCAAGACTATGAACCCTGAGAAATGGGAAAAAAATGAATACGTGATTTCCCCAAATTACTGCCTGGAGGAAGTTTCCACACTAAAGAGAAGGGAAGGGGAATTTAAAGGGTCTGATGGTCTTACTGAGTTGAGGAGACAGATATTGGAGTTTGGGGAGGCTAAGCCAGCTAGTACTGGTGGGGCAGAGTGTCAGAGAGGAGAGAACTGCACAAAGACAGAGCTTTACGTAGCCTGGGCAACACAGTGAGAGCCTGTCTCTACAAAAAAAAATTAGAAAATTAGCTGGGTGTGGTGGTGCACACCTGTAGTCCTAGCTACTAGGAAGGCTGAGACAGGAGGATCGCTTGAGCCCCAGGAGTTTGGGGTTACCATGAGCTATGATTGTGGCACAGCACTCCAGCCTAGATGACAGAGCGAAACTGTCTCTATTTAAAAAAAAAAAAAAAGACAAAAAGACAAAGAAAGAGCTTTGGAGACCTGCAGAGGGTTCTCTCTGGATCTTTGGCTGAGTACTGATCTGTGCATGCATATAAGGAAACTGTTTTTCCTTTTATTTCAGAGCCACACTTCTCCCTGGTCCCTTGATGAATGGTTCTGGTAGCAGGATCAAAGCAAAACAGGGCTCAGAGCTGAGTTTACAGGGAGATGAGCCATTTCCAGATCTATAGTCTGGACTGTGGTCAGTGAGTCTGCCAGCTGGGTGCAGTTTTGCCCTTTCAAAAGGCCCTCCTCAGTCTTGGACTGCACCAGTGTTTCACAACCTCCTATGTGGATCGCAAAGTTCCTGTAAAGACACTTTTTTCTGTAGATGGCCAAGAAATTAATGTTGCTGTGGGGGGGGGGCATGAGAGGAAAATCTATTCCACTATCTTGGTGACATCACTTTGCTATTGTTTTTATTTCAAAGTTTTAAATATGGTGGCCAGGTACGTTGGCTCACACCTATAATCGTAGCACTTTGGGAGGCCAAGGTGGGAGGATTGCTTGAGGAAAGGAGTTTGAGACCAGCCTGGACAACACAGTGAGATCCTATCTCTACAAAAAATTAAAAAATTAGCCAGGCATGGTGGCACATGCCTGCTTTCTTCAGTTTTTGCTGAGGTGGGAGGATCACTTGAGCCCAGGAGTTCAGGGTTATAGTGAGCTATGATCATGTCACTGCACTCTAGCCTGGATAATAGAGCAAGACCTCATCTCTTATTAAATGAATAAATAAACAAACAAAGTTAAAGTATAAATAAATGCCAAATTGATGATGGGTAGAATGTGGTTTGTACTGTGTTAATTTGGTTAAGCTAAAATTATGTTTCCCAGAATTCTTTTCTCTGTATGGTTCTGGGTTAAAGTTGACACAAAGAGGAATTTTTGCAATATTTAGAAGACATAATTTAAGTATAAGCCATTACTCTGTGAAGCTCATCCTGCTTAGATGTGGTAACAAACTACAGAGAGGCTGGGGGTTCCAGCTTGTCCTCACTCCTCTGCCTTGTGTCTAGTTCTTCTTTCCAGTGTCCATTTCTTCCTTCCAACTTCTGGTCATGTTGGCAAACAGTGGCCCCCGGCCTACCACCAGATGCTTGGCAGCACACTGTCAAAGGCAGTTGCTACTCAAAGGCACAGCTTTCCACGGACATTCCCACAAGCCTTTCCTCTCCCGTCTCATTTTGGCAGTCGGACAAGGTGGCTTCTCAGATTAACTGACTGGTAACTTCTCTGATTCTCTAATTTCTCTCCTGAACCTTCACTTCCTCAGCTCTTCTTACAATTATGTAAGATGTAATAAGTCCTATAATAAGTTTCTTATCCCATACCTGATAGTGGTTCTTCCCTCATAGAACCTTGACTGCTAGAAAGAGGAAAAATCTTGATGGAATTTGAGCCTGTTTCACCTGTTCCTGAGACCCAGTTACAACCTTGTGCTTCCTATATTTAGTTGTTCAAACATTATTCAGATTCTGTTTATGAAACAGTTTTTTTTCCCTTAAGCTAACTTGACTTCATTTTCAGGTATTTGTAATCAAAAGAACTGTAATTAATACCATATGGCAATATTAATTATGAGTGTCATGCATTTTTGCATGTCTGTGTTTAGAGACACAAACTGCTGTGTTCTAAACTATCTTTTTAAGGATATTTATATAGCAAACAACCTTGGAAGATATAGTAGCTCCCTCTGGTGCAAAGCCCTCAGGAAACAATGAAAAAATGATGACACTCTGCTATTGGTATAAAAAATAAATAATAAAATGGCCTTTGTCTCTAACACAAGGAACATGAAACTATTGTGGGCTAACTTGTCAGCTTGCATAGTGAAATCTCAGATCCTTATTCATGAGAATAAGATTATTTTAGACTGGTATAATTTCACAAGTACTGTTCACTGGACTTTTCAAACAGAACAATGTATATAGCTATGATATGGAGTAACATTTTAATACACAAATAAATAGGTTTTTAAGAAATAAATTCAATTTATTATATCATTGTAATGTAATAATTACTTTATATGCATAAATCTCTTTATTTCTCATTTGTAATATAAACAAGAATTTGGTCAGGATGCTTTGGTTGTAGTAACAGAAACAAAACTCTAATTCATGCAAAAAGGAGAATTTATTATAAAATTACAAGGGTACCTTAACAAAGCCAAGAACAACAGCTAAAGCCAGGCCTCAGGGATGGTGGCCAGTAATAGAAATTAAATCTTGCTAGCTTAAGCAAAAAAGGGAGTTTATAATTAGGATATAAGAATATCTTACCAAGTCAAGGGAAGGGATTATAGCCATGCTTCCTGAAGAGCTAGAGCAAAGGAATGAAACACTATTAGAAAGCCAGGAGTCACACTCTCCAAGGTCTCATGTCCAGTTTTCACTTTGCAAATGCTTCATTGCTCTCTCACTGCACATTTGCTGTTTTTACTTTCTAAGCCACATGATGGGACGTGGCAATCCATACATCCCAGTTTATATTTCTTCTATTCCAGAGACTAGTCAGAGCAAGGCTAGAATCTCTTGTCACTAGCTCCAAATTTCTAGGTAAGTTTTAGGACCTCACCAAAAATAGAGCTAACTTCCTTCTATGGAATAGGCAGTAAGATGGAAGTTTCAGGACACCAAGAGACAAGAGGCAATTAAAATTTTTGTTTTTACTGTTCCTTACAGAGCTTGTACTGAAATAGCTTACTTAGATTTAGAGGTGGATGGAGATAGATGTGTCCAGAACTCATAGCACACTGTGTGGAAATGACCAGTTTCAAAAGAGATAAATATTCTAACTCCTTTTAATATTTCCCTTGGGACAGAAATAATAGACTTGGATAATGCTATTATCTTGAGACAAGTTTCTCTGCATTTGTCGTAATAGGTATGATTTATCTCCTGGGAAAGTATGGAAAGGTCTAATATGAGTAAGTTAAGCACAAAAAGTAATATTATACTTTGTTAATTAATAATTTTTCCCAAGAGAAAGAAAAAAAGGGGTTAATAACATGGAGAATGTTTAAGAAAAAGGAAAAAAGAAAAGACTAATTACACGGTGGGTGTCAGAAATCCCTAACAACCATAAATAGAAATCTGACCAAAGATATCTCAGATTAGAGAGAAACTGATTCTTCTAGCTTGAGTCAAGTACCTATAAACTATCTTCATTATAGTAGGGTGAGAGCTAGGGTACCATTCTGAGAAACTGAGATAGGAAAGGGGAATGAAAATTATTTTCTGTATTCTTTACAGTGTTTTTACAGTGTGTCAGGCTCTCTTGCAGGAGGAAAATTATATTGCTTACCAAAAGCATAACATAATAATATTTGAGTGTTAGGTGATTTATGTATTTTAAATTTAGAAGAGCTGATAGAGGTATTCTACCCAGCCCTGCCCACATTGAAATAAAACTGAAAACATCAAAAGTATAAGGAAATGCTACAGATGTTTTATTCAAAAATATATTATTTTGGGCTGAAGATTTCTTAAATTATTTTTCCTGTATGTTGACATACATTCCTATTATTTATTATGTCTTTTGATGAGATACAAAGAGTTAAGCTTATGTTCATGATATCATTCTAGTTCTTCTTGCAATTTTGTTTCTAGCAATAACCAACAAGGGAAGTAGGACCCTTCTATGGTAAAGAACAATAAAAGCAATATTAGCATGGACATGTTAAGAGACTCAGAAGCTAGTAATTCAGTTTTATCTTTACCTGATTTCAGTGAATACAAAATTTCAAAAGAAAAAAGTCATTCAATATTAGGTTGAAGGTTTTGTATTTTAACCTCTGTGTTTCTTCATGAACATGTTTCCTTAATGCTGCCATCTTTTTGATCATCATTTGGTGTCATATTCCGTACATTTTGAGCAGATTGATCTAATGAAATGGTTGACAGGTATGAAAATACTTTTTCCATTAGTGGTTCCGTGAGAAAAGGTGTTGGAGTGTTCTTTTTCACTAAAGAATCATCAGAAAACCAGTCATCAGCTGCTTCTATACTTTGGCTGCAACAAGAATCAGATGGCAATGTTGATAAGCTTAATGTGGCACTGCTGCAATTTGTTGCTGAGCTAGTCTCTGATGGGTCCTGGTCACGAGTGACCTTTTGTGTTGCAAGGCAGAGTTCATGTTTAGAGGGCTTTTTAATTGCTGTAAAAACAAGCAGATTTACTTGATTTACTATGAATATTACAGATTCATAAGCCAAATCTTAATTATAAGGACAGTGTTATAATGGGCAGGATAACGCTATAAAGAAAAACCTGAGTTGCTATCATTATCCATGCAATGTTACTTGTAATTAGGAATTAGCAATATTTTCATAATACTCAAGAGTAGAAAAGTTTATTCTAAATAAAACCAACCGTTTTAATAAGAAAACATTCTAACTAGGCTAGAAATCTCAGTTCTGAAATGTTGCTTAAAATCAGAAAAGGCATATAGTTTCTTAACTATTTATAGCTAAATATTTCCTTATTTTAAAAATCAGCTAAAAAAACACATGCCTCCTTGAGCAGGCAGATTACAAAATATTTGGTCTGCATTGGGAAAGGCCTATGCATTGGCTCTATACTACTAATAATAACAAACATTCCTATAGAGCCTTACAATTTACAGAGCTATACAATTTACAAAGATATACTTCTATATCTTATTTACACTCTCAACAATTCTTTAAGGTAGCTAGTATTAACACCACTTCACAAAAGAAGAAACAGATTTAGAGAAATTACTCATCACAGATCAGATACAAAATGAATTTCAGCCTACATTGTTATTACTCTAAGTCTCATGTTTTTCCCATTATATTACTTAGTCTTCATATTGGCATTAAAAAATGTCAAGTTTTAGAAAATATCACATTTATATAATATCCTAAAGTATGTTCTATAATATTTTACATATTAACTTTTAATATTTTCCACACTAATTTTTAAAGCTGTTTTGAATACCTTATTATGTTTTATATTCAGGATCTCTAAAATTATGTAGGAGGTAATGTTTTGAGGTACAAAGACATGTCTTTTGACCCTGAGGCATTACTATATGGCATTGACTATGACACTTTGGGGTACACATAAGACATAAAAATTAAAATTTCACATTTTAAGATATGACATTGCAAGTTTTCTTTTTCTAAAAAGCAGATGCCCATTCACATACTAATAAATTAATGTTTCCTTTAAATTTTCGTAGCATTTAAAAATACTTAGATAACATTTAGGATAGCCTCTTGATTCCTTAGGATATGAATTGCTAAAGTTGATTAAGATTTCTTCTAATAAATTGTTGAGAAAAAGTACCTTTTATACGTGATGCTTCCTGTTTTCTTTTCTCCTCCTACATAAAAAAGTTATTTGTATTTAAAAAACTGAATAGCTTTTATATAACATTTGATATACTTAATTTATATACTTATATGAGAGTAATAAATTTGAACATTATAACTTTTGATAGGAAACGTTTATTTCTACAATATGAATTTCTTTCACCAAAATATATTGACAGAAAAAGAAAAATGTTGAGGTATCATCTGAAGCTAATTTGGATTGGCCCAGGAAGGCAGTCTCCAGGAACTATAGTTCAAACAAGATGACTTCTTTCCATCCTCACTAACTTAAGAGTCACTTAGTTAGAACTAGAGAGGGCTAACAAATAATTAGAATTCCTAGACTTAATTAATTAACTAAACAAAAATAACAAAAAAGTGAATTCTGGCTGAAGCCATTTATAAAAGTGGGAATATTCTTTTAAAGCAATTCAAACATTGCTTTAACAATACATTCCAGATGGGTTCTGGGAAGTGTAGTAGGATAGTAGTTCTCAAACTTTAGGGCATTAGAATCACCTAGTGCGCTGGTTAAAATTCTGATTCTTGAGCATAATATCAGACCTTACCAAAACAGATTCCCTGGGAGGGCTTGAAAGTATGCATTGTAACATACCCTGCAAGTGAGTCTAACTCTGGTTTTCCTTAGTCCACTAAAGAAACAATGGGCTAGTGTACAGGGTGTTTGGGATGGAGTAGGATAAGATGAAGCTGGAGAAATAATAACATTATCTCTTGTGTTCTAGGGGAAAAGGTGTTAATGCTCTGTGCTGATCTGCATTGTCCTGTCTCCCAAAAAGGCTTACTTAGAACACATATAATGCATTCTAACACGTAAACACTTTTCTTAAAACCAACTTTGATTCTTTGTCATTTTCACCTTTTATTAAGAAATGCCAGTATGGATGGGCTTCTGAACTTACCTTGCCTGGAATTGGGACCAATTCATTTTGTGACTCTTGTATAAATTACATTATAATATTGCTTCTCAGACTTTACTGCACTGAGAAATTATCCTGGGAGCTTATTAAAATGCAGATTCTGACTCAGTAGGTCTGAGGTGGGGTCTAAAATTCTACATTTCTATAAGACTCACCCAGGTAATGCTGATATTGCTGGTCTGGGAACCAAAGAATAAGTTGCCCAAAATTCTATCCAAACTAAGGGGATGACAAAACAGGCATTCTTACATACTGCTACATGTACGTAGGTAGAATTTTTTGGAGTGAAATTTAATAAACCCACTTCTAGAAATTTATTATGCCAACAAAATCATTTTGTTTTGTGTAAATATTAAGTTACCAGATGTCCATCCAACATTATTTAGCATTTTTAATTTTTTAAATTTTTTATATTTTTATTTCTCTTTTTACAAAACATGGAGGAAGAAATGTTTAGCATTTTTTTAAAACCTGCGATTTAAAATTCCAAGTGTAAGGAAATTGTTAAATGAATTAT
The DNA here is from genome assembly GCF_040939455.1 of Microcebus murinus. Classification (NCBI taxonomy): domain Eukaryota; kingdom Metazoa; phylum Chordata; class Mammalia; order Primates; family Cheirogaleidae; genus Microcebus; species Microcebus murinus. The sequence continues at coordinate 38,812,890 of NC_134105.1, read as the reverse complement.
GATACATAGATAGTAATTTGATGAATATTCTTTTAACTATTACAAATGATTCTATATATAAGTAAGTAAGGAGGAACTCAAAAAATGGTGGGAACATATCAAAAAGATAGAGACACAATCTTGAAGAGGTACCTACTAATTAAATTTGGGAAAATTTGAACATCAAAATAATGATACTAATGGATTATGATCTACTGAATAAAATAGTAATCCATGAGTCCATAGTGACAATAAACAAATAAAATCAGGGAGAAGGGACAGCTACTCCCTTATATTCATAGAAAGCCAAATGACAATCGTGGATAGGAGTGGTAGAGTTGGAAAATCATCATTTTACTACAGTTTAGTAAAGATGGACTCAGAATAATTTCTATAGCTAGAAAGTAAATTTGATAAGGAGAAGGATATTTGCATGGTTTCAAAGTGTCTCCACACAGATTGCTTATTAATTGCAAGTGTAAAAATAGGAATAATATAGTGGGGCAAAAACAGACATTATCTTGATTATGCCATCAAACTAAAATTTCTAATTAAGGACAGACAAAAATTGTATGCCTTCAAATGTGATAAACTAGGTGGGGCATGGTGGCTCACACCTATAATCCTAGTACTTGGGAGGCTGAGGCAGGTGGGAGGGCTGCTTGAGGCCAGGAGTTCAAGATCAGCCTGAGCAACATATTGAGACCCTGTCTCAAAAACAACAAAAAATTAGCCTGGCATGGTGGCTCAGGCCTATAGTCCCAGTTACTTGGGAGACTGAGGCAGGAGGATTGCTTGAGCCCAAGAGTTTGAGGTTGCTGTGAGTTATGATAGTGCCAATGCACTCTAGCCTGGGTGACAGCAAGACCCTGTTTTGAAAAAAAAAAAAAAAGTGGTAAACTGAATCTGATCACACAGAAAACTCAAACTAAGAATAACCTACTATTTATAAAATGACTTATTTGTATTCTTCAAAATTGTCAATCTCATGAAAGACAAAGACAGGCTAAAGAACTGTTCTGATTAAAGAAGACTGAAGAGACGTGACAATTAAATGCAAATGTGATTCTGGACTGGATCTTGTACTAGAGGAAAATTCTATAAAGGACATTATTGGGGAAATAGGCAAAAATGGAACATGGATTGTAGATTATACAAAAATATTGAATCAATATTAAATTTCCTGAATTTGAAAACCATATTCTAGTAATATAAGAGAATATCTCATTTTTAGGATTTACAGTGAAGTGTTAAGGAGTAAGAGAAAATAATGCACAACCTACTCTTAAATGGTTCAGCAAAAATAAGTATAAACACATATACACATATGACATAGTTCATAACTCCCACCTTTTAAACACTTTCTTCACTAGCCTTTTGGGATACCTCTTGGTTCTCTTTCTACCACACTGGCTAATGCTAAACTTTTTTTTTTATCCTTTTTAATTATTAGCAATAAAGACATTCCTCACTTGCAATGTGGTATTTAGAGAGAAAAGCTTGAAAAAAAAGATTGAAATCTTATTTAGGTTATCTTCTTGCCTCAGCCTTCCAAGTACCAAGTAGCTGGGAATAAAGGTGGGCACCACCACACCTGGCTGATGTTACTTTTGTTTTTGTTTTTGTAGTGACAAGGTCTCACTATGTTTCCAGGTTAGTCTTGAACTCCTGGCCTCAAGCAATCCTTCCACTTTGGCCTCTCAAAGTGCTGGCATTACAGGCATGAGCCACCATGCCTAGCCTGAGATCTCATTGTTTAGCTTATCTTTCAAAAACAAAGAATGAAAATAATAAAAATCAGCCAAGTGAATTTTTTAAACTCAAAATATTAGAATTCTAAATATCTGATTCTGTTGCTGCAACACAGAGTTAAAATTCAGCATACATTTTTTACTTTGCATGTGTTTAAAGATTTGTATAATAAAAAAAAATAATAAAATGAACCTCACATACCCTTCTACCGTCAACAATTACCAACACTCTGATATTCTTGTTTTATCTATATTTCTACTCTATCATTATTTTTAAGAGTTTTTTTGGCTGGGCGCGGTGGCTCACGCCTGTAATCCTAGCACTCTGGGAGGCTGAGGCGGGTGGATTGCTCGAGGTTAGGAGTTCGAAACCAGCCTGAGCAAGAGCAAGACCCCATCTCTACAAGAAATAGAAAGAAATTAATTGGCCAACTAATATATATAGAAAAAATTAGCCGGGCATGGTGGTACATGCCTGTAGTCCCAGCTACTTGGGAGGCTGAGGCAGCAGGACTGCTTGAGCCCAGGAGTTTGAGGTTGCTGTGAGCTAGGCTAACGCCACGGCACTCACTCTAGCCTGGGCAACAAAGTGAGACTCTGTCTCAAAAAAAAAAAAAAATCAAAAAAAAAAAAAGAGTGTTTTTTACAAGATGTTGACTTTTATTTTATTTTATTTTTTTCCTTTTTAAAAAATTGTTTTATAAATGTCAAATGCAAATTGGCTACTTCATTTAAGCTGGTAGGTTTCATTCATTTATAATTTTTTTTCCAGCATATTGTGGGGGTACAAATGTTAAGGTTACATATATTGCCCTTCCCACCCCCCCACCCCCAACCCCCTGCTAATGCTAAACTTTTAAAGTTTGGAATACCTCCAGGGCTAATTATAAGTACTTGTTCTTCTTTTCCTAATATCAGTGTACACATCTGTTGAACATAGCAAAACTTCAGTGGCGTTCTTCCCATTTTTCTTAGATGAAAAATTATTTTCTTTACTTATATTTGTTTTTATCACATCCCTTACTTCTCCCTACTGAGATACATTAAGTTACTTTTAGGCAATGGTCAATAATCCCTTTGAATTGGATGGAGCTACCTATCCAAAGTCTGAGATGAGGAAAATAATGCAAATAAAAGCAGAAATCATTTAAAAAGAAAACCACAAGCAACAAAGAAAATCAATAACACAAAAATATGGTTCCTTAAAACTCTAGCCAGAATGATTCGGTAGAAAAAGAGAGAAAACACAAATTAACAGTATCAAGAGTGAGAGAGAAGGCGGGGCGTGGTAGCTCACGCCCTTAGTCCTAGCTCTCTGGTAGGCTGAGGCGGGAGGATTGCTTGAGATCAGGAGTTCTAGACCAGCCTAAGCAAGTGTGAGACCCCATCTCTCCTAAAAATAGAAAAAATTAGCTGGGTGTGGTGGTGCTCACCTGTAGTCCCAGCTACTTGGGAGGCTGAGGAAAGAAGATTGCTTGAACCTAGAAGTTTGAGGTTGCTGTGAGCTAGGTTGATGCCATGGCACTCTAGCCTAGCAACAAGGTGAGACTCCATCTCGCTTTTTTCTTCATGCCAGTTTGAATGGGGTTCCTATCAGTGACTATCAAGAATCCTAAATAACAGCCTTAAAAAGGAAGGACATCCTGTCATTTGTGACAGGATTGATGAACCTGGAGGACATTACGCTAAGTGAAATAAGCCAGGCACAGAAAGACAAATACCATATGATTTCACTCATTGGACTCTACAAGAGCTGAACTAATAGAAGCAGAGAGTAGAATGGTGGTTACCAGGAGCTGGGAGTAGCAGGGTGAGTGGGGAGATGTTGGTCAAAGGATACAAAACTTTAGTTAGGAAGAATACATTCAAGAAATCTATTGTACAACATAGTGACAATTAATAACAATGTATAGTGGTGTTGAATATCACTAAGAGTAGATTTTTTTTTTCAATATTGAAACCTTAAAATCTGTACTAAGAGTAGATTTTAAGTGTTCTCATCACAAAGAAATGATAAGTACATGAGGTAATGCATATGTTAGTTCAATTTAGCAATTCCACAAGGCATACATATTCAAAACATCATATTGTACACGACAAATATATACACTTTTTGTCAATTTTAAAAATAATTGAAAAAAGAATCTTGAATAATATTTCATATTTACTTATACATTGCTTATCTCCCCCACTACACTATAAATTTCATAGAAGTATGGACTGTTATCTCCCTTGTTCACCACCAAATTCCCAATTGCCTAGAACAATGCCTGCCAAATAAGTACTTGCTACATATTTGTTGAATAAATAATACCCTAATTAAACTGCACTCATGACACCTTTATAATTGTCTATTTGTGTATATATATATCATCAAATACGATGGCATTTATTGTTTCATTAGTATCCAGTGAAATGCCTAGCATGTGATGGGTGCTTAATAAATTAAATTAATATTAAATGAATAGAAACAATTTTTTCTCTGCAACCTCTATTACAAACTATCTTAGTGGTTAAGTTTCAGGGGGAACAAAAATAAAAATAAAATAATAAAATAATAAATAAACAATAATAAAAAAAAGAACAAACTATCCTTCATTTGAAAGTCACAGCTAATAACCTTCAGAATTAATTTGATCTTTATATCCACCTGCTTAAAACCTTCCAGTAATAATAATAAGCTTGTATGGTGCTCACTATATGAGCAGACACTATTTTGAATGCTTTTTCACATAATTCATTTAATCTCACACCAACTCTCTGGGGGTGAAATTATCATCATTTTGCAGATGAGGAAACTGAGACACAGAGAAGTTTGGTAACTTGCCTAAGATTACATAGCTAGTTGTGGTAGGGCCAGAATTCAAACCTGTGTGATCCGACTCTATAGATCTTGCTCTTGACCATATTCCTATGATGCCCTGGGATAAAGTCCAAAATCCTTAGGGTGCAAATGAGGCTCATTACAATCTCATCTCCAGGGGCTTTTTCTACCACTCTCTTCAATGAATCATAGGCTTCGAACATTATAACAATTGTACTGAATTTATTGCTTCCTTTTACAGCTATAAGCCTTTGAACATAAGATGCCCTCTGTTCTGTTTACTCCTAACAAATTTCTATTCATCTCTCAAAACCTGGTTCTAGGCCGGGTGCGGTGGCTCACGCCTGTAATCCTAGCACTCCGGGAGACCGAGGCGGGCAGATTGCTCGAGGTCAGGAGTTCGAAACCAGCCTGAGCAAGAGCAAGACCCCGTCTCTACTATAAATAGAAAGAAATTAATTGACCAACTAATATATATAGAAAAAATTAGCCGGGTATGGTGGCGCATGCCTGTAGTCCCAGCTACTCGGGAGGCTGAGGCAGGAGGATTGCTTGAGCCCAGGAGTTTGAGGTTGCTGTGAGCTAGGCTGGCCACGGCACTCACTCTAGCCTGGGCAACAAAGTGAGACCCTGTCTCAAAAAAAAAAACAAAAAAAAAACAAAAAACAAAAAACAAAAAACCTGGTTCTGAATGTCTTCTCTGTGAAGCCCTCCTCCACACAGGCTCCCTCATCTCTACTACTTCAACTTTGTGAGCTCTTATTATATTACGGTGTAATTACTAGATTATATATTTTTCCTTCTCTACTGGCCTTGGGCTCATTTAGAGCTCAGCTCAGATATTATTTGTTTATACAGCCTCAGTGGCAAAACTAGTGCTGCCATATGTAATTAAACAAATAGACGAACGCTGAGTTCAACTTGAGTTCAATACTCAAGATTTATAATGAAACTTTGCCAACCTATCAGTTTGTCACTCACTATTTATCTACTAATGCTGTAAGAGCACTATTTCTTTTGCTTAGCTATTATCTTAGTTTTAAATTTCTATTGGTCTCTGCCTTGTTTTACTTTATTCATAAAATACTGTTTTGACATTTACTACATTATCCAAAGTTTCTGCCTTTCTTACTTGTTCTGTGTAAGCACCTTGGAGGTAAAGGCCATGTCTTACTATCCCCAACAGGGGGGACCCAGAGCTTGGAATATAATAAAGGCTTATTACATTCTTATCAAAGTGAATATAATTTCAATTAGTTGGTATGGTTAGGTTATCTGAGTATCTATCTCCAAATCTTCTTCCTTTGACAGGCCTGGTAATTTTGTTGTCAGTCTTTTTATGCTGTGGCAATGTCCATATGTGGAATGTAGTTTCTTGGGCTAGAGATACAGAGAAGCAACTGTAGAAGGAGATATATTTTCATTTAGTTTTTCAGTTTTCCTACTTTATAAATGCTAAATAGTTTGGACAATTTAAACTTGGCTCCATACTATTGTACCTGAAATTAAAAAGTAACAGATTATCTGTCCTTCAAATGTTAAGACAGCAATGCTAATGCATGGTATCAAAAGAAATTATTTAAAAAGATTGTTATAAAATATTACACTCTACCTGTAGTTGAAATGCTCCAGTATGAAAATTTCGAGAAATAAAAACACATGGAGGATGAGATTTAATCTTCACCTCTGATGGTCTTTCCCTGCATCTCTCATCAGCTACAGCTATAGTAACTTGGGAATTTTGAAACAATTCTCTGAAAAATATATTGTACAGAATATTGTTAAACATGAATTAGATTATTAACCAATTAAAATTATTGTTTCTAGCATTTATACACAAAGGTTTCAAAATTAAAATAAATACATTACAGTATCTCTCTCTCTCTCTCTCTCTCTCTCTCTCTATATATATATATATATATATATATATATATATATATATATATATATTTGGAGACAGGGTCTCACTTGGTCATCTAGGCTGAATGCTGTGACCCAGTCATAACTCACTGCAGCCTTAAATTCCCGGGCTCAACGATTTTCCTGCCTCAGGCTCCCGAGTAGCTGGGACTACAGGCATGTGCCACCATGCCCAGCTAATTTTTAAATTTTTGTAGAGACAGATTCTCGCTATGTTGCCTAGGCTAGTCTCAAATTCCTGGCCTCAGCAATCCTCCTGCCTCAGCCTCCCAAAGTGCTGAAATTACAGGTGTGAGCCACCATAGCCTGCCAGCATATTCATTTTTAAAAGCATAAATCGATCATGTCTAACCTATACTCAAAAAAAAGCATAAATCGACTTATCTACTCCCTTCTCATATGTTAGATTTCATTATGCCTATTTTATTCACAGAATGTAAATTAAGCTGCTTATTTTATTCATAAAATGTAAAATAAGCTACTTGTATAGGGTTAGTATTTTCAGTTTGAATATTAAGCAGGAGTCTCTGATATACTTTTTGCTTGTGAGAAAATTAATCAACTTTAATGTTAATTAGCCTTTTCATAAATTTGTCTTTAATAGTAAAGGAAATTAAATAAAATGCAACTCATTGGTCAATTTTGGTACTTAATAATATCCCTCTGGCTAAAAGTAAGACTTGAAACTAATGACTTAAACTGGAAGAGTACCTGTGATTTTTTCTTGTCCATGCAACCACAAACAAATGAGAGGTTAAAAATAATAAAGCCCCAGTAAAACCTCAGCTGATCTAAGACACACAGTCATGTATAAGGGAATATAGTTTCCAACAGTCATTCTTAACGATTTTAAAAATAATGCCTCCAGATGATAGAATATTATTCAGCATTAAAAAGATATGAGCTATAAAGCCACGAAAAGGACCAGGTGCCGTGGCTCACGCCTGTAATCCTACCACTCTGGGAGGCCGAGGCGGGTGGATCGCTCAAGGTCAGGAGTTCCAAACCAGCCTGAGCAAGCGTGAGACCCCGTCTCTACTAAAATAGAAAGAAATTAATTGGCCAACTAAAAATATATAGAAAAAATTAGCTGGGCATGGTGGCGCATGCCTGTAGTCTCAGCTACTCAGGAGGCTGAGGAAGGAGGATCGCTTGAGCCCAGGAGTTTGAGGTTGCTGTAAGCTAGGCTGATGCCACTGGCACTCTAGCCCAGGCAACACAGTGAGACTCTGTCTCAAAAAAAGAAATAAAATAAAAAATAAAACCATGAAAAGACATGAAGGAAACTTAAGTGTATATTACTAAGTGAAAGAAGCCAATCTTAAAAGGATACATATTGTATGATTACAACTATATGATATTCTGGAAAAGGCAAAACTATGGAGACAGTAAAAAGGTCAATGGTTGCCAGGGGTTAGGCAGGGATGTACAGATGGAACACAGAGGATTTTTAGGGCAGTGAAAATACTCTGTACGATACTATAATGGTAGATATATGTCATTATACATTTGTCCAAACCCATAGAATGTATAACACCAAGAGTGAACCCTAATGTAAACTATAAACTATGACAAATCAATGTAGATTCATCAGTTGTAAATTTCCCTCTAATAATAATAATGTTGATTGCCATTTTTTCTTTCAGAGGTACTAGAAAATTTCCAAATTAATTTGAGAGATCCTATAATGTTACTTGATGAGGTTGTTTTTTGTTTGTGAGTCAGAGTCTCACTCTATTGCCCTGGTTAGAGTGCCATGGCATCAGCCTAGCTCACAGCAACCTCGAACTCCTGGGCTCAAGCGATCCTCCTGCCTCAGCCTCCCAAGTAGCTGGGATTACAGGCATGCACCACCATGCCCGGCTAATTTTTTCTATATATTTTTTAGTCGGGCAATTAATTTCTTTCTATTTTTAGTAGAGATGGGATCTTACTTTTACTCAGGCTGGTTGAGCAATCCACCTTGAGTGATCCACCTGCCTCGGCCTCCCAGAGTGCTAGGATTACAGTCGTGAGCCACTGTGCCTGGCCTTGATGAGGTATTAACAATAAGGATTCCCTCATTCACTGAATTCAATTTTCTTAACAAATATTTATTGAGTGCTGAATATGTGCCAGGCATTATGCTAGGTGTTGTATATACAGGAGAAGGGGGAAAAAAGCACAACCTTTACCCTCATAGAACTGTCATTGCTCCCATGAAGCTTAAACATTGTTAAAGTAGACAGATATTAATAGTCACAAAAATAAAAAATTACAACTGTGGAAAATGCTATTGAGGAACGCTATCTGGTACTATGTGAGTATGTAACAAAGGGAATTAACCTGGTTAGAGAGGTCAGGCAAGGCTTTCTTGAGGAAGGGATGATTTAACTGGGCATCTGAAGAAAAGTAGTAGTTTTTAGGTAGAATGTGGTGGAAAAGAAAGATGTGAAAGTAAGACTACAGCAGGCAGAGAGAATATCAAATACAAAGACCTAACGGTCAGAATAGGACAGTGTAGCAGAAACACAGAAAGCAAGAGGGAGAGCAGTAGATGAAACTGGGGAGTATGCACAAATAGATCATGAAGGCCCTTACAAATTTTGTCTTTATCCTAAAAGCAATAAGATGTCCTTTAAATTATAGTGGGTGTGGGGTAGAAGAATAGGGATCAGATTTGCATTTGGAAAGTGTCTGGTTGAAGTGTGGAGAAAAGATTAAAGGAGGACAACAGTGAAGGTAAGGAGTCATTTATAACTCCGATTGTAGTAGTCTATGTGGGGCATAATGATAACTTGGATAGGGTAGCGGCAGTGGTAATGAGAGAAATGAATAGATTAGAGTGATTTATGAGGTAAAATAAATAGAAATTGGTGATAGTTCAAATTTACTGGGGGTGGAAAGCATGTTTGATAAGCATGTTTTTCATTTTTAGAAAGAAACAAAAAACTTTCTTTGATCCCACATTTTCCTCCATTTACTGCTCCATTTATCAGCACCTCCTCATTAAAAAAAAATCTTGAAAGAGATAACTAGACTTGTCTCAATTTTCTCACTTCTCGTGTTCTATTCAAAGGTGGGCTTCTGAACTCCATCATACCACCAAAACTATTCATCAAGGTCACCAATGACATCTATGTTGCCAAACCCAAACTCTGTCTTCATCTTTTTCAACTTAAGTACCTTCAACACAGCTGCCACCGCCTTCTTCTTGAAATATTTTAAAAATTTTGACCTCCTTGATAGGACACCTTTCTGCTTTTCTTTCTTCTCAGACATTGATTCTTCCCACTCTTCTGCTAGATTTCAAAATATTGGCGACAGGTGTAGGACCTATTCTTTTTCAACACTGACTCCTTGGTTAGTCTCATCCAATTCTTTGACTTGATTCTCTCTGTATATCAGAGCTTCAGCCCTGAATCCTCTTCTGAAGTTTATACATTATGTCCAATGGCCTATTTGACTTTTCCACTTGGATGTCTAACAGGCTTTCAAATTTACATGCAAAACACAACTCCTAGTTTATCACCACTCCCCAAAGTTTCTGCCTGCTTTAATCATCTCTTCATCTCAGTGAATGGCTCAGCTTAACTGAGTTGAGAATGTTAGCTTTTCAGCTGCTTATAGTGAAGATCTAAGTGTCAGCATTAACTCTGCCATTTTCATCCAATCTGTTAACAAGCCCTGCTGACTTTACATGCAAAGCATATCGCAGATCCAACCTCTTCTTTTCATCTCCTCTACTTCCATGTTAGTTCAAGACACTATAGGCTCTCACCTGGACTATGCAATAGCCTTCTAACTTGTCTCTCCTTTCACTCTTACTCCATTAAAATCCAGGCTTCACAGAGAAGTAAGAAATATCTTTCAAAAAAGGTAAATCAGAACTCTCATATATGCCTGGTGGGAATGTACACCCATTTTGGAAAACTGGCAGTTTCTTATAAAGTTAGTCATATGATCTAACAATTCTAAAGTATTTACTTAGAAGTGAAAACATATATACCAAAAGATTCATATAAGAATGTTCATGGCAGCCATTTCCCTAAGAGCTAAAAACTAGAAGTGACCACAATCTCCATTAACAAAATAATGGATAAACAAATCAGGGTATAGTCATACAATGGAATACTACTCATCCATAAAAATAATGCAATATAAATGAATCTCTAAAATGTTATGTTGAGTGAAAAAAAGCAGATATATGAGAGTCCATATGGTTCCATCTATATGAAGTTTGGGAATAGACAAAATGAATCCATGATGATGGAGATCAGAATAATGCTTGCCTTTGAGGTAGGAGGTAGGGAATGATGCCTAGAACATGAGGGAACTTTCTATGGTAATGAAAAAATTCTATATCTTTCTTTTTAAATTTTTCTTTTTTTCCTCCTCCCTCCCCAAGTTCTATATCTTGACTGGGGTGGTGGTTACATAGGTATGTATTTGTTGAACTTCATCATTGTACATTTAAAATCTATGTGGTTTATTGTATGTAAATTATGCCTCAATTTTTAAAAAGCAGTATTAAAATGTAAATCAGTTATGGGAGACAGTATAGAGTCTTTAAAATGGGGATAAAATGGGGATAATATTAATTCTACACCATGGGGCTAAGTCTTAATGAGATAACATATGAGGCACTTAGAATAATGCCTAGCATGTCATAAGCATTCAGTGTTAGCTATTATAATGATAAGGTCATTCTTCTGTTTAAAACCTTCCAGTGGCACAAATAAAATCTAAACTCTCTAAAATTCCTATGTGATCTGGTCCTTACCTGCCGCTTCAATCTCATAATTATTTTCTTCTCTCACTATGGGTAAGAGGCCTTCACATTGGCCTTCTCTCTGTTTGCTGAATAATGCCAAGATCATTCCCGCCTTGGGGGCTTTGTACTTGCTATGCTTTCAGTTCAGAAAGTTCTTGCACAAAGTCTTCATATGTTTGGCTGCTTCTTTTAATTCAGGTTTTAGATTTCATACAACCTATTTGTATAGGCATATCCTGACCACTTTATCTATTTTGTTCATTATCTACCCCCTGCCAGTGACAATGCAAATCTATGAAAAAGAAACCTTGATTTGTTCACAGTTGTATCCTCAATACCTAGAACAATGGCAAGCACCAAATAGATAAATAAATAAATAAACAAATTCATTGGAAGAACAAATAAGTGATAAGTTTCTGACTTGTGCACATGGATGGGTAATATGTATTAATTTCCTGGGTAGGGAACAACTAGAAGACTGTATGAGAAGATTATGTTACAATTTACATTTTTTAAAACATCAGATAATGCAAATGCTGAACTGATTAAACAATTAGAAACACAAAATGTTATGGTCGAAAGGAACTAAAGTGTCAAATAATCTTTTTTTCTGTTTCTGGCAAGAGACTACTTTTAGTCCATTTTAGTCCATACTAGGACATTCTGTCAGCTCTTTTCTTAAATATCTACTAAAGAAAGAGTGTGTTTCCCTCTCAGTTTTTTTTTTTTAAGAGGCAGGTTCTTGCTCTGTTGCCCAGGCTGGATTGCAGTGGTGTTATCATAGCTCACCGTAACCTTGAACTGGTGGGCTCAAGTGATTCTCCTGCCTCAACCTTTGGAGCAGCTGTGAAGTTGAAACTACAGGCACGCACTGCGCCAAGCCAGCTAATTAAAAAAGTTTTTTAGAGATGAGGTCTCACATGTTGCCCAGGCTGGTCTCACTCAAGGCAGTGATCCAACTGCCTTGACCTCCCAAAATGCTGGGATTATAGGCATGAGCTACTGCACCTGGTCCTCTCTCAATAATGTTTTTAACCTATGAATTGGGATTACAATTTTTAAAAATTTTCTAGCCTTACATTATAATCAGACCCATGTCTTTGAGAAATAAAATAGGTCTTATTATTCCTCAAAATCTTATTGCAGGCTGGGCATGGTGGCTCATGCCTATAATCCTAGCACTCTGGGAGGCCAAGGCGGGAGGACAGCTCGAGGTCAGGAGTTCGAAACCCGCCTGAGCAAGAGTGAGATCCCATCTCTACTAAAAGAATAGAAAGAAATTAGCTGGACAACTAAAAAAAAAAAATAAATATATATATATATATATATATATATATATATATATATATATAACAATTAGCCGGGCATGGTGGCATATGCCTGTAGTTCCAGCTACTCAGGAGGGTAAGGCAGAAGGATTGCTTGAGCCCAGGAGTTTGAGGTTGCTGTGAGCTACACTTATGCCACGGCACTCTAGCCTAGGCAACAGAGTGAGACTTTGTCTCAAAAAAAGGAAAAAAAAAATCTTAATGCATGAAGATTGCTTTTACTAGTACTTTTCTTTTCAGGATATTTAAAACACGTAAAGCTTCCCTCACCTCAACCAAAGGGTCTATAACCAAACCCCAAATTACAGAGTCAATACTATTATAGTTATTTAATACCATTTGAAAAAGTGCTTCATTGAATTTTTAAAATTAAAAAAGTTAAACAAGTATTCTAATAAGCCTTACCTTCGTTTGCAAATCAGGAACCACAAAGCAGATGCCAAAGCAAAGAAACCAATTCCCAAAGTGAAAGCACCAGCAGCCAGAAAATAGGTTAAGTGGTTAAAAAAACCTATACAAATAAATTATAAAAGATTATTTCATGCATGTATCTTCATTCTCTAGGTAAAATTAAATGATATAATATTTCAAATGATATAACATAGTATAGTGTTAAGACATTAACCAGGAGATTCAGAGACCTGAATTCTAGTCCCATGCAATTCTAATAAACTTCAAGACCCTGAGTTAGTGAATTATAAAGGGCCTTCTGCTGATTAGAGCCTAGGGCACTGTTTTTAAAAAAATTTTTTTTTGATGAGGCCAGGATTTGAAACCCAGGTTTTGTTTGTTTTTGTATAGTTGCTACCTCCTTCTTATCAGGTTTTCTTCCTTCCCAGTCCAGCTTTTTGTTATTTCTCTAGTATCATTCCCAGCAGTCTTCTAACATAAGACATTTTTCATTTTAAGATTTGTATTATCAATCCCTACATGGACATAGATGAGGATAATAAAGTAAAAAATATGAGGAATTTTAGAAATCTTTAAAAGTTTTGTCTTTATCTCAGGGACTGTAAAAGATCTTGATCAAAAACTAATTGATAGGACAAATTAGGATGAAAAAATTATAAGAAAATTATACAAAATTATAAGAAAAAAAGCTAATTGAAAGCAATATAAAATAATAACATCATAAATTTTATAATTGGACAAGCCTATAGGAATGATAAGGTATTACCCTTTCATTTCACAGATGGTAAAATTGAGGTCCCTGTAAGAGAAGTAACTGAACTAAGGTTATGCCGCAGACTAAAGCCAATCCTCTGTTTTTTCCTATTATCTTATCCCTGCTACCAATCATCTTAATGCTGGTATGTATTAAAAACATTTAGAAGTAAAGAAAGCATGAAGTAATTATAGTCAGGTTGGTCAAGTCTTCATTAAGATTCTGAAATCTGCTACCTAAGCATAAAGAAAACTGTAGAAATCTTTCACAGAGGCTATACAGACCCTGGAGAACCTTAAGACATCTGAGGAATATATTATTTGGAAAAAAAGATTGAGAAATATAAAACTGAAGATCTTTTTGTGTGAACATATTATCAAGTTCTACTAAGGATATTACATGATAAAGACTTTGTTGTTTTTCATAGTTTTATTGTCTCCTAAGTAATTCTCAGCTTCAAGATACTGCCTCTAAAATTTTAATTTTGAGTTCAGAAATGCCTACATTCAAGAATTAATTAATGGTATAAAACAAGTTATATAAAGTGACTTACCAAAGTGATACATTTAAGATAAAAACTCTAAATGCCCCAAATTAGAAAGTCAAATAAGTTAATAATGATGTTGTATATGAAAAATATAGTATTCTTTATTTAGTGCAGGGTTACTTAATCTCAACACTATTGATCTTTTGGACTGGATAATTCTTTGTTGTGGATGATTGTCCTGTGCATTGTACCAAAGATGTCTCCAGACGTTATCAAATGTGCCCTCAAGGGCAAAATTGTACCCAGTTGAGAACCACTGATGCAGGGGTATAAGGAAATAGCAGATAATATGAAATGACAAAAACATGATAAAACCTATAATTTAAAAAATTAAAAAGACATGGTCATACTCAAATATAAGATAAGGATCTCTGTGGACAAAAGAAGAAATGCAACACAGAGAAACAAGTAGGGTTAAAACCACATGCTGGGCTCTGAGATCTAGAAGCATGAATTAACCAAAACAGAGGCTATCACTGAGACAAGACCTAGTCCAAACTATTCTCTGGCACAGTGACTGAATCTATATTACCAAAATCTCTGTGAGAAGGGAGTTCTGAGCCACCAACAATAGGCCAATTTAAAAAAAGGACCATTGAGGCATCTTAGAAACAAAAAATTAAAAAATTAAAAAATGAAATAAACTGTTCTTTGAACACAAAGAATTAATGAAACAAAAGATAATACTGGGCCGGGCGTGGTGGCTCACGCCTGTAATCCTAGCTCTTGGGAGGCCGAGGCAGGCGGATTGCTCAAGGTCAGGAGTTCAAAACCAGCCTGAGCAAGAGCAAGACCCCGTCTCTACTATAAATAGAAAGAAATTAATTGGCCAACTGATATATATATAAAAAATTAGCCGGGCGTGGTGGCGCATGCCTGTAGTCCCAGCTACTCGGGAGGCTGAGGCAGGAGGATCGCTCGAGCCCAGGAGTTTGAGGTTGCTGTGAGCTAGGCTGACGCCACGGCACTCACTCTAGCCTGGACAACAAAGCGAGACTCTGTCTCAAAAAAAAAAAAAAAAAAAAAAAAAGATAATACTGAGAAATTCACCTGATTACAAAAATAAATGAAAAATATGAAAAAGAAATTATGAGACATGGAAAAGGTTGAATATATACCATAAAACTAAAAAGAGTTCCAAAAGAGAGAATATAGAAGTAGCAGAGAAGCAATACTCAATATTAAGAGATATAACCTAAGATTTTTTTACATTAAAAAAATTTTTTTTTCTTAAACCTAAGGCATGAAATACATTAAAAAATTTTAAGTTTATACATAGTAAAATTCATTTTATTGGTGTGCAGTTCTACAAATTTTGACAAATACAAAGAGGGTTCAATCACCACTACAACTAAGTTACAAAACAGTTTTATCACCCCCCCAAAATTTCCTCACACTGCCTCTTTGGGGTCACACATTAACTGCTGCAACCACTGGTTATTTTCCAACTCTCCATCCTTTTCCCTTTTCCAGAATTTCATATAAATGGAATCCACAGCATGTGGCATTTTGAGTCTGATCTTTTTCACTCAGTATACTGTATTTAAGAGTCATCCATGTTGTTGTATGTATCAATATTTTATTTCATTTTATTGTTGAGTAATATTCCATTTTATAGTGATTAGGAATACATTTACTATACACTTGCATATAGGTCTTTGTTTAGACATATGTTTTTATTTCACTAGGGTCATACAGCAAAAATATATCCAAATTTATATGAAAACTGACAAACAGCTTTTTAACGAAAAAAAAATTTTTTTTTTTTTTTTTGAGACAGCGTTTCACTCTGTTAACCTGGGCTAGTAGCTTACTGTAGCCTCAAGCTCCTGGGCTTAAGAAATCCTCTTGCCTCAGCTTCTGCATGCCTCTTTTTCTGGCTACTTTTTTTTTTTTTTTTTTTTTAAGAGACAGGGTCTCACTATGTTGCTCAGTCTGGTCTTGAACTCCTGGCCTCAAGCAATCCTCCCACCTTGGCCTCCCCAAAGTGCTAGGATTACAGACATTAGCCACTGTGCCCAGTCTCAGACTGCTCTATAAAGTGGCTGCACCATCTTGCTTTCCTACCAGCAACATACAACAGTTCCAGTTGCTCCGTATCATCACAACCACTTGATATTGTCAGTTTCATTTTAGCCATTCTAATAGATGTGCACTAGCATCTCACTGTGGTTGTAATTTGCATTTCCTTCATGATTAATAATGTGGAGTATCTTTCCATGTGTTTATTTGCCATCCATATATCTTCTTCAGTGAAGTATCTGTTCAAATTTTTGCTGAGTCTTAAGAAGTGTTCACACATTCTGCATACAAGTCCTTGGTCAGATATGTAATTTGTAAATACTTTCTCCCAGTCTATGGCTTACCTTTTCAATTCTTTTAACTGTCTTTTATAGAGTCTAGGTGATGTCAACTTTATTAATTTTTTTCTTTTATAGATTGTGCTTATGGGTCCTATCTAAGAACTCTTTGTCTAACTTAAGTCACAAAGATTTTGTCTTACATTTTTTAAATAACATTTTTATAGGATTATGTGTTACATTTAATTTATGGTTCATTTTAACTTAATTTTTTATAAGCTGTGAGGTATGAGTAAAGTTATTTTTCTTTTTCTTTTTGCATATGGATATCCAAAGGTTTCAATACCACTTGTTGAAAAGATGATCTTTTTAGATTGTGTTGCCTTTGTAACTTTGTCAAAAATCACCTAACTATATTTTTGTAAGTCTATTCCTGTTCTCTTTATTGTGTTCCCTTGATCTATGTTATCTATCCTTTTAGCAATAACTATAACAAAAATAACATCTAACACTCATACAGTAAATAGTACATATATGCCAGGCACTGTTCAAAATGCTTTTTATATATTAACTTATTTAGTCTCACAACAACTCTATAAGTTAAGTACTATTATTTCCCCACTTTGCAGATGAGAAAACAGATGAAGTAAGTTGAGGCTAAGTAATTGTCTCAAAAGCATATAACTGGTAAGTGGGGGAACAGTAGCAACTTCTTTTTCTTAGAGGCAGGGTCTCCCTGTGTCACCCAGGCTGTAGTGCAGTGGCGCTATCATGGCTCATTGCAATTTCAAATATCTGGGCTCAAGAAATCCTCCTGCCACAGCTTCCTGAGTAGCTGAGACTACAGGCATGAGCCATCACACTCAGCAAATTTAAAGGAAAAACATTTTTAGAGATGAGGTATTGCTCTGTTATGTAGGCTGGTCTCAAACTCCTGACTTCAAGCAGCCTCCCAAAGTGATGGGATTATAGGCATGAGCCACTGTGTCCCACCTAGTAATTTAAATATTGCTAAGGTGAAGAATAATTGGGTGAAGAATAGAGACACTGAATATCTTTAGATTTTGTCAGAAAACCAATTAAGTGTGGGTGTTAAAAATTTAAGGGTAAACTAAAGCATTCTACAGATTCAATGCAATCCCTACCAAAATACCAATAGAAATTCTTCACAGAAATAGGAAAAAACAATCCTGAAATTCATAAGAAACCACAAAAGACCTCAAATAGCCAAAGCAATCCTGAGTAAAAAGAACAAGTTTTGAGGCATCACACTACCTGACTTCAAAATATACTACAATGCCATAGTAACTCAAACAGTATAGTACTGGCATTAAAAACAGACACACAGACCAATGGAGCAGAATAGAGAACCCAGAAACAAAACCGTGTATTTGCAGCCAACTGATTTTATGTATGTATGTGTGTATGTATGTATGTATATATGTATTTATTTATTTGCCCTCTGAGCAGCTGGGACTACAGGCGTGTGCCACCACACCTGGTTAATTTTTCTATTTTTAGTAGAGATGGGGTCTTGCTCTTGCTTAGGCTGGTCTCTAGCTCCTGAGATCAAGCAATCCTCCCTCCTCATCCTCCCAGAGTGCTAGGATTACAGGTGTGAGCCACTGTGCCTGCCTGGCCAGCCAACTGATTTTTGACAAAGGCACCAAAAACATACATGGGGTAAAGAACAACCTCTTCAATAGATGGTGGTAGGAAAACTGGATATCCATATGGAGAGAAATAAAATTAGACACATATCTGTCACCATATAGAAAAATCAACTCACAAAGAATTAAAGACTTAAAATGTAATACCAAAAACTATGAAACTACTAGAAGAAAACAAGGGAAAGGTTCCAAGACATTGATCTGGGCAAAGATTTTATGGATAAGGCCTTAAAAGTACAGGTAACAAAACCAAAAATAGACAAATGGGATTATATCAAACTAAAACATTTTGTATAGCAAAGGAAACAATCAACAAACTGAAATGACAACCTGTACAATGGGAGAAAATATTTGTAAAACTATTCATCTGGCAAGGAATTAATATCTAGAATATATAAGGGACTCAAATAACTCTACAGCAAAAAAAACAAAAAAACAATTGGATTAAAAAATGGAAAAATGATCTGAACAGACATTTCTCAAAAGATATACAAATGGCCAACAAATATATGAAAAAATGCTCAGCATCACTAATCATCAGGGAAATGCAAATCAAAACCATAATGAGATATCACCTCACAATGATGTTCTGTCTCATTCATTAGAATGGCTATTATCAAAAAGAAAGAAAATGATGAATGATGGCAAAGATGCAGAGAAAAGGAAACTCTTATATACTGTTGGTTGGAATGTAAAGTAGAATAGTCATTATGAAAAATAATATGGAAGTTCCTTAAAAAACTACAAATAGAACTACCATATGATCCAGTAATCCCACTCCTGGGCATTTATCCAAAGGAAAGAAAATCAGTATATCAAAGAGACATCTGTACCCTCATGCTTATTGCTGCACTATTCACAATAGCTGAGATTTGGAATCAACCTGAGTGTCCATCAACAGATGAACGAATAAAGAAAACGTGGTACATAATACACAATGGAATAGTATTCAGACCTAAAAAAGAAAATAGTCCTGTAATTTGTGGCAACATGGATAAGCTTGGAGGACAGTGTGTTCAGTGAAATAACCCAGGCACAAAAAGATAAATATCACATGTCCCCACTTATATGTGGAAACTAAAAAATTGGATCTCATACAAATTGAGAGTAAAATAGTAGTCACTAGAGGCTGCAAGGGTTGGGGTTTAACGGATACAAAATTACAGCTAGATAGGAGGAAAACATTCTAGTGTTCTATGGCACTGTAGTGTTAACAGTTATAGTTAACAATAATTTATTGCATGCTTAAATAGTTAGAAAAGAGAATTGTGAATATTCCCAACACAGATAAAATGATAACTGTTTGAGGCAATGTTATGCTAATTACCTTGCTTTGATTGTTACACATTTTACACATGTATCAAAATGTCACACTCTATTCCATAAATATGCACAATTATTGTGTCAATTAAAAAATAGTAAAACAAAAATGAAACCAAAAAATGTAAGAATATCATAAAAGAGAATATCCAAATGGCCAATGAACACAAAAACTTTATTCATCAGTAAAGAAGTGCAAATCAAACCACAATGAGATACTATGACCATTACACATAATGCCTAAAATTAAAAAGAGAAAGAAGTTAGAAAGGAGGCAGAGCAACCTGAACTCTCATTCACAGCTGGTGGGAATGTAATTTGGCATAATACTTTAAAAAACTGTTTGGCACTATTATTGAAGCTGAACATATGCATATCCTCTGACCTAGCAATTCAACACTTAGACAAGTAACCCAAATGAAGAGCATACACAAAAACATATACTGGAATATCTATAGCAGCACTATTTGAGATAGCCCACAAATTGGAAACTGCCTAAATGCCTTTCAATACTTGAATGGATAAATTTAAAAATGAATTAAAGAAAACAAAATATGCTATAGCAATGGGAGAGAATAAACTACAACTACATATAACAAAATGGATAAATTTTACAAACATAATGTTGAACAAATGAAGGCTGATATAAAGTTGAAACACAGACATCAGGAGGAGTTCTAGGATGTCATAATGTTCTGTTTCTTGATCTGGCTCCTGGTTATATAGGTCTGTTCAATGAAATTTTATCAAATTTAACACTTGTGAATAAACTAGATCTAGCTACATATCAGCATGAATAAAACTGAAAAACAATGTTCAGTGAGAAAAGCAAGTTCTATAAATTTATATTCAATGACTCCAATTATGTACTGATCCCATTTATGTACATTGGAAGAAAACACAAAAGAACAATATTTTTAATAATTAAAAGTAATAAAAGTATTAAAATACACCAAATGTATGATATTACTTGTCTCTGGTGGAGGAATTAGAAGGATGGGACTGTGGATAGAACATAAACTTAGACTTTCTCGGTAATGTTTCATTTCTTAAAAAAATTGCAGACCTGAAGCTTATATGATAAAAAAAAAGTTCATTTAGGAGATTACATGGGTGTTTGTTATTCTTTTTCTTTTTCTTTTTTCTTTTCATCTTTCTGCTTTTCTCAAATGTTTTAAAATGTAAAAATAATATAATTTTGTTAAAAAAACAAAAAAGAGAGGAACATATTTGTATAAGGAAAATAATCAACATTGGCTATTCCTGGAGTAAGGGCTTACAGGTAAAATTTTCACTCCAGACTTTTCTATATATTCAAATTTTCTACCATGAATGTCTTTAAAAAATAAAACACTTTGTTGAAGCTTCATATGTAATTCCTGACTCATCTACTTAGATACTACAAGTCTCCTTGTAGCTCCTTCTATATTTTTATCACTGCGTTTACAGCCCATTTAGCTTTTAACTCTTGAGGCTCTCCGCCCTCACATTTATCCTGCTTTTAAAAATTATTCATTAGAGAAGAAAAGTAGGTATGATTAGTACATTATTCCAGCCTCTGGTTTAAATGGACCATTTACACCTCAGGAGAATTTTAATGGGATACAAAGAATCTGAAAGTTTCCAAAACACTTTACCAAGGGAATAACAAATTACAGATTTGCTAATACCTTCAACAAGTCATGCTTTCTCTCTAAATCAATTTGTAAAATGAGAAGCCTTGACTTTCTGATCACTAAGTTCTGCTCCCACTCTGAAGGTTTCGTTAATAAATATTATAAAGCAATATTATATACAAGGTAGTATTTTCACTTTTTTGACTCTGCCTGTAACTGTGCTATCTAAAGTAATGACTCTTCACTTGCAATAGACACTCTATCATATTATCCTATCTCTTTGCCTTTAACAAATATCATTAATAATATTTTTATTTATTGGTTTATTGGCTGTTGTCTGTCTTCCTCCACTAGAACATAAGTCTTTTTCACTATAGTATTCTCAGAGTTTAAAATAATGACTGCTTACTCAAGAAATGTTTGCATATTCAATGAATGACTGATAGAAATGAATAATATAAGGTTCTTCCCCTCAAGAAGTATGTTGCTTAGTAGGAAGGACATACATAGAAAAAAATGCAATAAAAAGTATTATAGATGTTACAATGGACGAAATAAGTAGAAAATAAAGATGTAGGAATATGTATAGAATCACAGGGGAAAGTTAAAAAAAAAAAAAAAAAAGGAGATACTTCATAATTAAACATTGCCTGAGAACTTTTGATTGCCAAATCCTTGTCAAGAATTGGTGATTCAAAGATAAGTAACACATACAATCTGGAAGAGGACAAGACATTTAAACAGATATGTTCCTTAAAAGATCCTAAGTGCTATAATAATGACCTATTTATAGTGCTGTAACAACAGAGGCAGTTTGACCCAGTGCAAGAACAGTTTTCTAGAAATGACACCTGAGCTGAATCTTCCAGAATGTAAGAAATAGCTAGCCCAAAGTATTAAGTCTTAAACCTTGTTATGATTTGTCCACCTGAAAATAAACAAATAAAACTCTCTCTACCCACAACACCCTCCAGCTCACAATTGACCCTCTTTTCACCATTTATAGCCAAACTTCTTAAAATAGAAATTTTCTACTTCCTTGCAACTTCTACTTCCAAGGTGATTAATAACTTCATCAACACTAAATCTAAAGACCACTACTGACTTTTCTCCTTCTCTTCCCTTGATGTCTGCAACCTAAATTCACTTGGTTTTCCTATTTCTCTGTCCATACCTTTACTGCCTTTGTAGCTGTTTCTCCCTTAGCCCATCTATATACATTTATATAGTTATGTGTTATATATTTATATGTTATATATCTATGTATTAAATAAGAATTACTAGGTGTTTGTACCTGCAGTTTAAAATTTTGTTTTCAAAGTTTATGGAACTGTAAGTCCTGATTTATTTTTTGAGTATTCACAAACTACCTGTTTATTTTGCTTTCTTGGAGTTTTGTCAGATTTCAGTATTTGGTTAATGCTATTTATAAGTAGTTTACTCCAATTCAACAAATATCTGTTGAACATCAAATATGTATGAAATACTATATAGGGTATCCTAGGGGGAAAATAAAAAGCTATTAAAAATAAGAATGAATCCTTACTTTGAGGTTTAAAAATCTATAATGAAATATAAACAGGGTTGACATGCAACCAGTATGTAAAGTTGACCAAACTGATTGTGGGTTTTTTGTTGTTGTTGTTGTTGTTTGGAGATGCAGTCTCGCTTTGTTGCTGGGCTAGAGTGCCATGGCATCAACCTAGCTCACAGCAACCTCAAACTCCTAGGTTCAAGCAATCCTCTTGCCTCAGCCTCCTGAGTAGCTGGGACTACAAGTGAGCACTACCACACCTGGCTAATTTTTTTCTATTTTTAATAGAGACAGGGGTCTCATGCTTGTTCAGGATGGTCTCAAACTCCTGACTTCAAGCAATCCTCCTACCTTGGGCTCCCAGAGTGCTAGGATTACAGGCCTCAGCCATCACACCCAGCCAAACTGATTGTTTATAATAGGTATCTGCTTTGATTTGATATAAGTCTAACTGGATCTGTGAAATTTGAAAAGTTATTTATTATATTGATTGGATTTTAATCATGTTCTCACTTGAAAAATTGAAATCATACTATCTACCTACAGAATTGTAGAAAGTAATTAATAAGATAATACTGTAAGAAATTAATAACATAATAGATAGAAAGACATATCAACTGAACATGCATACACCAGGCAATAAAGCAAGAATCAACAAGTCTTATAAAATCACAATTACATATACCACATTCTCTGACAACACAATTTCTAAATGAATAACCTAAAATAATACCCTAAGAAAATCTCGCATGCTTGTGGAAATTTAAAATCACATTGTAGGCCAGGTGTGGTGGCTCATGCCTGTAATCCTAGCACTCTGGGAGGCAGAGGCAGGAGGATCACTCAAGGTCAGGAATTCAAAACCAGCCTGAACAAGAGCGAGACCCTGTCTCTATTAAAAGTAGAAAGAAATTAATTGGCCAACTAAAAATATATAGAAAAAATGAGCCGGGCACAGTGGCACATGCCTGTAGTCCCAGCTACTTGGGAGGCTGAGGCAGAAGAATTGTTTGAGCCCAGGAGTCTGAGGTTGCTGTGAGCTAGCCTGACGCCATGGCACTCTACCCTGGGCAAAGAGTGTAAGTAAAAGTACTATGTATAAATACTTGCAGTAACACAGCTGGAGAGATTTAAGGGAAATACATAGCCCTAAATGTATGTATTAGAAAAGAAGTTTGAAAAATAATGAGCTTAGCATCCCAATTAAACGTTGAAAAAGACCAGCAAAACAAACCCAAAGAAAGTGAGAAAAAAATAATAAAGAAGAGAAATTAATGAAATAAAAATTAAGATTCTTGGTAAAGACTAATAAAATAGGCAACTCTCTAGTATGATTAACCAAATATAAAATAGAAGGCATAAGTAAACAATATTAAAAATGAAGAAAGAACTTAATTGCAGATAAAGCAGAGGAAAAAATACTTGCAATGAATTTATGCTAATATATTTTAAAACTTATATAAAATGATATATACCTAAAAAGTGACTTACAAAAAGTGACTCAAGAAGTAATAGAAAACATAAATGAACATGTATCCATTAATTGAATCAGCAGTTACAAAATTTCCCCCAAATTAAACAGCAGGCCCCAATAACTTTACAATTTCTACTGTATACCCATGATTCAAGCATTTCTTATCTTATACAAGCTCTTCCAGAGAACAGAAAGAGATTGCTGGCTGGCTGTCCAAATACATTTTCCTCTTCTTCTCAGGCAAAAAACTAGACTACATGTCCTAGCTTCCCATACCATTAGGTGAAGCCATGTGACGGAGTTCTAACCAATGGAATTTGAGTGAAAGTGATGTCATAAAAACCTCCCAAGCACTTTTCTCCATGTTCTTTCTCCCTTTAGGCTGACTGGGACAGAGATGATCCCCAGAGAAACCTGGGAAGCCATGCGTTGATATCACTACTATCAGTCATTTCATCTAATTGATATTTATAGAACATTCAACCCAACAGGAGCAAAACACATATTCTTGGGAGGAGGGGATGGGCAAAAACCTACGTAACAGGTACAATGAACACTATCTGGGGGATGGGCACACTTACAACCCTGACTTAAGCATAACAAAATTGATACATGTAACCAAAAACATTTGTACCCCCATAATATTTTGAAATTTAAAAAACCCACATATTCTTATCACGTGCAAATGGTACATTCTCTAATATAGAGAAATTTGAAAATTATTATAACTTCTAAATAACATATTTACTTCTAAGTATATAGAAGGAGTCTCAAAGGAAAATAGAAAATATTTTCAACAAATAAAATGAAAACACAATATATCAGGATGTGTGTAATGCCACTAAAGCAACACTCAGGGGGTATAATGTACCAGTTTTTCAAAAAAAGGTAACCCTTTAGTTTTAGATAAGTCTAACTGGATTTGTGAACTTTGAAAAGTTATTTATTATCTTGGTTGATCTTGCTGTTCTCACTAGAAAAATGGGAATCATACTATTTCTCTTACAGAATTGCAGTATGGAATAAATAATACTGTAAGAAATTAATAACATAATAAATGGAAAGACATATCTACTGAACATGCATATACAAGGCCACAAAGTAAGACTCAAGAGGTTTTATCTTCTTCAGCATTTGTTATTATGGAACCATTATTATATTATGTATTTCATCGAAAAGTTATTCCATTTTTTAT
The DNA here is from genome assembly GCF_040939455.1 of Microcebus murinus. Taxonomy (NCBI): domain Eukaryota; kingdom Metazoa; phylum Chordata; class Mammalia; order Primates; family Cheirogaleidae; genus Microcebus; species Microcebus murinus. Next base: position 38,787,514 of record NC_134105.1, on the reverse strand, counting down.
TCCCAATGAACTATTAATATAAATCTAGAATATGTAATCTAATAGTTTACATGGGTAGTCAGGGAGGCTTTGGAAATAATTGTTTCTTTGGTGACTTCTGCTTTGCTTATTTTTAAAATAAATTAAATCTAATGAATTATGTAGATCTTCAGTCAGCTCTTTCTTTACTGCAGGTGTTCTGAACTTTCATCTTTTTGCTCAAATTTTCAACCCCAGCTACCACTATACCAAATGACCTTCTCTTCCAAATCACCTTCTCTCTCATGTTATACTCTCTCTCTTTTTTTTTTTTGAGTTTCCTCCTATATTTAAAAGTGTTATAAACTTTAGAGTTACATGATTGGTACAAAATTCTAGCCTTATATAAAGTGATATTCCAACCTTGATTCTTGAATTTATTCTTAAATAACTTGAATCATCTTTTGCATATACTGACAAGAAACATTACTATATTTGCTATAATATTTTTATTGGGGATGCCTCTTGCAACATCACCAAATAGGCCCTAAATGAAATTCTAAATGAGAAATTAATTTTTTTCTAACAAAGAGAAAGATGTAGCTGCCATATGTCCTTTCACATTTGAGCTTTTTCTATTTTTATTTTTCATTGATACATAATGTATACATATTTATGAGGTACATGTGATAATTTGATAATTCAAATAATCAAATCAGAGTAATTGGGATATCCATCACATTAAATATTTATCTTTATACTAGAAACATTTGAATTGTTCTCTTCTAGCTATTTTGAAATGTGTAATAGATTAATGTTAACTATAGTCACCCTACTGATCTATCAAATACCAGGTCTTATTTCTTCTATCTAACTGCATATTTGCACCCATTAATCCATACCTCCCCACACCCTTCCCACCCTCTGGTAGTCACCAATCTACTCTCTATCTTCATGAGATCCACTTTTTTTCTTTTTAATTTTTATGGATACATAATAGTTGTATATATTTATGGGGTACATGTGATACTTTGATACAAATATGCAACGAGTAATGATCAAATGAGAGTAATTAGGATATCCAACAACTCATATATTTCTTTCCTTTTGTTGGGAAATATCTCCTTTTTTAGCTCCCACATATGAGTAAGAACATGTGATATTTGTCTTTCTCTCCTTGGCTTATTTCACTTAATATAATGACCTCCAGTTCCATCATGTTGCTATGAATGACAGGATTTCGTTCTTTTTTATGGCTGAATACATATTCCATTGTGTATATATATCACATTTTCCTATTTTTTAAATTGACAAAAAATTGTACATACTCATGGGGTACATGGTAATGTTTTGATACATAGAATGTATAGTGATCAGATCAGGATTATTAACATATCCATCATCTATCCTTTCAAACATTTACCATTTCTTTGTGTTGGAAACTATGTATTATTCTTAACTGTAGTCATCCTACAGTGGTATATAACACTAGACCTTATGCCTACTTTCTAGGTGTACTTTTGGTATCCTTTAACAAATCTCTCCCTTTATCCTACCTTTCCCAGCCTCTAACATCCTCTGTTCTACTTTTTACTTCTGTAAGATGAAAAAATTTTTTGGCTTCCACATATGAGTGAGAACATATGGTGTTTAACTTTCTGTTCCTGGCTATTTCACTTAACATAATGACCTCTAGTTCCATCCATGTTGTTAAAAATGACAGGATTTCATTCTTTTTTGTGGCTGAATAGTAGTCCATTGTGTATATATAATTGTGTATATACACCACATTTTTTTTGAGACAAGGTGTCTCTCTGTTGCCCAGGCTAGAGTGCAGTGATGTCATCATAACTCACTGCAACCTCAAACTCCTAGGCTCAAGCAATGCTACTGCCTCAGCCTCCCAAGTAGCTGTGACTATAGGTGTAAGCCACCATGCTCAGCTAATTTTTCAATTTTTTGTAGAGACAGAGTCTAGCTCTTGCTCAGGCTTGTCTTGAACTCCTGGCCTCAAGCATTCTTCCTGCCTTGGCCTCCCAAAATGCTAGGATAACAGGCATGAGCCATTGCGCCCAGCCATTCTTATCCATTCATCCATCTGTTGTTGGACACCTAGTTGGATTCCATATCTTGGTTATTGTGTATAGTGCTGCAATAAACATGGGGGTACAGATGTCTCTTTGATATACTGATTTATTTTCCATTGGATAAATGCTCAGGAGTGGGATTGCTGGATCATGTGGTTGTTCTAGTACTTTTTTAAGGAACCTCCATACTGTTCTCCATAGTGGCTGTACTAGTTCACATTCCCACCAACAGCATATAAGAGTTCTCTTATCTCCACATTCATAGTGTATAAGAGTTCCCTTATCTCCACATCCTCACCAGCATTTGTTACTTTTTGTCTTTTTGATAATAGCATCCTAACTGGGGTGAGATGATACCTCATTGTGATTTTATTTGCATTTCCCTGATGATTAATGATGTTGAGCATTTTTCATATACTTTTTGGCCATTTGTGTATCTTCTTTTGAGAAATGTCTGTTAAGATCATTTGCCTATTTTTAAGTTAGATATTTCTATTACTGTTGAGATGCTTGAGTTCCTTGTATATTCTGGATATTAATCACCTGTAAGATACATAGTTTGCAAATATTTTCTCCCATTCTGTAGCTTGTTATTTCACTCTTTTGATAGTTTCTTTGCTATGTAGAAGCTTTTTAGTTTGATACAATCTCATTTGTTTATTTTTGATTCTTTTCCCTGTACTTTTGAGGTATTATTAAAAATTTTTTCCCAGACCAATGTCCTGGAGTGTTTCCTCTATTTTCTTCTAGAAATTTTAGTTTCAAGTCTTATAATTAGATCTTTGATCCATTGTTGATCCATTGTGAGTTGATTTTTGTATAGGGTCAGAGGTAGGTATCAAAGAGCCCCTACATTAACACATCCCTGGAGCCCTGCAGACATCACCCCATGTACACCCAGAGGGCTGCATTGTCACAAAGCCAGCTGGACCCACACTTTAGCCCATGCAGTGTCCTACACTGTGGGGAACAGGTGGTCCAGCACACAAAGGAGGCTACCCTTAGGACAAAAAAAGTGAGTTGCATGCTTGCCAGGGCCTGGGAACCACTGGAAAGAGGCTGCTTCCCCCTTCCCCCTCCAGGTGACACTGGCAACCATCCAGGGTCCTGAGGACAGGTCTACCCACCTGATGCTGCCACTGGTATTTACATGCAGCTCCTGGAGGCCAAGACCAACCTACCATTGCTGCCACTGGCATCCATCCCAAAGGCACAGGGATGGGCCTGCCCAACCCAGTGGTGACACTGTTGGTGCCTGCAGCACCACCTAGGGGCTTCAGGGCTAGCCTACCACCACTACTGTGATCACCAGCATCATGAACAATACCAAGGGACCTGAGGACTGGCCTTCCCAGCTTATTGTTGCCAGTGGTGGTACGTATGCATACCAACTGGGGGCTTGAGGACCAGCCCACATGGGCACCCCAACTGCTGCCATGGGCACCCATGTATGCCACCTAGAGGCCTTAGGACTCGCACACCCTGCCCACAACCACCACCACCAGTACCTGCATATGCCATTTAGGGACCTAAAACCCAGCCAACCTGGTGTCTCTTTCCACAGCAAAGTCTTGCCACAACTTCCATTAACAACTACAGCCTAAGCCACTGAGGAATTTGCACACACAGTTGATGTTGATTATGGCCATAGAAACCATACAGAGACTAGAATACTGCACTTATCCACAATTAAAGCCTAAGTACCCTACCCAACCAACATTATAGCTACATCTACAGGAAAAAAATCTTTCCCTACAATAGCTAATCCATAAAATAGGAAGAAGTGAATATTATATAGGATGCACAGATATAAACATAAGGACACAAGAAACATGACAGAGCAAAGAAACATGATACCTCCAAAGGAACACAATAGTTCTCCAATAAGAGATCCCAAAGAAAAGGAAATCTATGAAATCCCTGAAAAGGAATTCAAAATGATCTTAAAACTCAGCAAGATACAAGAAAACAAAGTGTATAAAAAAATGCAAAGAAATCAAAAAACAATTCATGATCTGAATGAGAAATTGAATGGGATACTTATGATAAAAAAGAACCAATAGAAATCCTGTACCTGAAGAATTTAATGAAATAAAAAAATACAATAGCTTCAATAACAGACTAGATCAAGAAGAAAAACAGAGAATTTCTGAACTTGAAAACAGGTCTTTTGAAATAAACCAGTCAGACAAAAAAAAAAATACAAATAAAAAAAGCCTACATAACATAATAACATATGGGACACCAAAAAGAAAAGAAATATTCTATTTGGGGACTTACAGAAGAAGAAGACATGGGAAAAGGCATAGAAAACCTATTTAATGAAATAATAGCTAAAAAAATCCCCAAAAGAGATACATAAATCTCCAAAAGATTTAGTCCAAAAAGGTTTTCTGTGAGGCACATTATACTCACATTGTCAAAAGTCAAAGACAAGGACAGAATTCTAAAAACAGCAAGAGAAAAGTATCGATTCACATATAAGAAAATCCCCATGATACTAATAGTGGATTCCTCAGCAGGAAGCTTATAGGCAAGGAGAGAATGGAAATACTTCCAAATTTATTCTACAAGGCCATCATTACCCAGATACTCAAACCAGACAAGGATAAACCAAAAAAAAAAAACTATAGGCCAATAGCCCTGATGAACATAGATGTAAAAATCCTCAACAAAATGTGAACTGAATCCAATAATACATAAAAAATGTAATACACCACAATCAAGTGGGTTTTATACCAGAGATGCAAGGATGGTTAAATATATGTAAGTCAATAAATGTGATACATCACATAAACAGAATTAAGGACAAAAACCATATATGATTGTATCAATAGATGCAGAAAAAACCTTTGATAGAATTCAAAATCGCTTCATGATAAAATCCCTTAAAGGCCAGGCACGGTGGCTCACGCCTGTAATCCTAGCACTCTGGGAGGCCGAGGCGGGAAGATTGCTCAAGGTCAGGAGTTTGAAACCAGCCTGAGCAAGAGTGAGATCCCATCTCTACTATAAATAGAAAGAAATTAATTGGCCAACTGAAAATATATATAGAAAAAATGAGCCGGGCATGGTAGCGCATGTCTGTAGTCCCAGCTACTCGGGAGGCTGAGGCAGAAGGATTGCTTGAGCCCAGGAGTTTGAGGTTGCTGTGAGCAAGGCTGATGCCATAGCACTCTAGCCTGGGCAACAGAGTGAGGCTCTGACTCAAAAGATAAAATCTCTTAACAAAGTAGGCATAGAAGGAATATACCTCAAAAAAATAAAGGCCATATATGACAAACTCACAGCCAACATCATACTTCATGGGGAAAAGATGAAAGTATTCCCCCTAAGAGCTAGAACAAGATAAGGATGCCCACTTTCATCTGTCTTATTCAACATAATACTGGAAGTCCTAGCTGGAGCAATTAGGCAAGACGAAGAAATAAAGGGCATCCAATTGGATAAGAGGGAGTCAAATTGTCCTTCTTTGCAGGTGACATGACCTTATATACAGAAAATACTAAATATGCCACCAAAAAATTCTTAGAACTGATAATTACATTTGGTTAAGTTCCAGGATACCAAGTCATTATACGAAAATAAGTAGTGCTGGACATGGTGGTTTGTGCCGGTAATCTCAGTTACTCAGGAGGCTGAGGTGTGAGGATCACGTGAGACCAGGAGTTTGAGACCAGCCTGGGCCCATATGGCAAGACCATGACTTAAAAGAAACTGAAGTAAATTAGCCCAGCATGGTCATACACACCAGTAGTCCCAGGTATTCAGGAGGCTGAGGTAGGAGGATCACTTGAGCCTAGGAATTCGAGGCTGCAATGAACTATGATCATGCCACTACACTCCAGTCTGAGTTTCAGAGCAAGATCCCATCTCTAAAAAAATTTTTTTAAATACAAAATTTAAAAAAATCAGTTGTGTTTCTATACACTAATAAAGAATTATCTGAAAAAAATCCAGAAAATAATTCCATTTTCAATAGTTACAAAAAATATCTAGGAATCAATTTAACCAAGGAGGCGAAAGATCTCTATAATGAAAGCTTATAAAACACTGATAAAAGAAATGGAAGATCACATAAAAAAGTGGAAAGACATCTCATGCTCATAGATTGAATGAATTTATATTATTAAAATGACCATTCTACCCAAAGCAATCTTTGGATTCAATATAATCCCTATTAAAATACCAATGACATTCTTTACTGAAAGAAAAAGCAATCATATAATTCATATGGAACCACAAAAGACTTAAAATACCCAAAGCAATCATGAGCAAAAGAACAAGCAAGGCTTGAGGCATCACACTACTTGATTTCAAAATATACTACAATGCTATAGTGACCAAAACAGCATAGTATTGGCAGAAAAACAGGCATATAGAACAATGGAACAGAGTAGGGAACCTAGGGAAAAAATCCACATATTCACAGCCAACTGGTTGTCAACAAAGCACCAAGAACATACATTGGGGATAGGACAACCTCATCATTAAACAGTGATGGGGAAATTGGATATTCATATGTGGGAAAATGAAACCAGACCACTATCTATCACCATGCACAAAAATCAACTCCAAATAAATTACAGACTGAAATGTAAGATCTGAAGCTGTGTAACTATTAGCAGAAAACATAGGGAAGGCCCCCGGGTGCCATGGCTCACGCCTGTAATCCTAGCACTCTAGGAGGCTGGGGCGGGAGGACTGCTCAAGGTCAGGAGTTTGAAACCAGCCTGAGCATGAGTGAGATCCTGCCTCTACTAAAAATACAAAGAAATTAACTGGCCAATTAAAATATATAGAAAAAATTAGCCGAGCATGGTGTGGCACATGCTTGTAGTCCCAGCTACTCAGGAGGCTGAGGCAGAAGGATCGCTTGAGTCCAAGAGTTTGAGATTGCTGTGAGCTAGGCTGACACCACGGCACCCTAGCCAGGGCAACAGAACAAGACTTTGTCTCAAAAAAAAAAAAAAAAGAAAGAAAGAAAAAAGAAAACATAGGGGAAATGCTTCAGGACATTAGTCTAGGCAAAGATTTTATAGCTAAGACTTCAAAAGCAAAGGCAACAAAACCAAAAATAGACAATGAGACTATATATATATATATATATATATATATATATTTATAAACCTTTTGCAAAGCAATGGAAAACATCAACAGAGTGAAGAGGCAACTCATACAATGAGTGACAATATTTGCAAAATATTCATCTGACAAGGGAATAATACCCAGCATATATAAGGAACTGAAACTATTCAACCACAAAAAGTCAAATTATCTGATTAGAAAATGGGCAAAGGATATGAACAGACATTTATCAAAAGATGAAATACAAATGACCAACAGGTATATGAAAGAAAGCTCAACATCACTAATTATCAGTGAAATGCAAAGCAAAACCACGAGATACCATCATACCCTAGTTAGAATAACTATTAAATAATTAAATTAAAAATTGCACAAAGGTTCTTTTTTTTAACAACTCAAGACATGTATATGCAAAGGATATACACATTTCTCAAAAGAAGAAATAAAAACGGCCAAACAAATATCATCTTACCCCAGTTAGAACAGCAATTATCAAAAAGACAAAAAATAACAAACACCAGTGAGGATGTAGAGAAACTGGAACTTTTATACAGTTAGTAGGAATGTAAGTTAGTATAGCCATTATGCAAAACAGTGCAGAGCTTTTTCAAAAAAACTAAAAATAAAACTACCGTAAGATCCAGCAATTCCACTACTGGGTATTTATCCAAAGACAAGGATATCAGTATATCAGAGATACCTGCACCCTCATGTTTATTGCAGTACTCTTCACACTAGCTAAGATATGGAATCAAGCTAAATGTTTATCGACATATGAATGGGTAAAAAAACATGGCATGTATACACAATGGAATACTATTCAGCCATAAAAAAGTGAAATCCTTTTATTCAAGGCAACATGGACGAGTGTGGAGGGCATTATATTAAGTGAAATGTGTAAGACACATAAAGATAAATACTGTGTGTTCTCACTCATATGTGGGAGCTAAAAACATGTTGAGCTCGTTGAAGTGGAAAATAGAATTGTGTGTATTAGATTTTGGGAAAGATGGGGCAAGGGGAGGATGGGAATGAGTTCTGGTGTTCTATAGAAGCTGTGCCCAACCTTTTTGGCACCAGGGACTTGTTTCATGGAAGATGATTTTTCCATGGATGTGGTGTAGGGTGGTTTTGGGATGATTCAAGTGCATTACATTTATCATGCAGTCAAACCTCTCTGCTAATGATAATCTGCATTTGCAGCTGCTCTACAGTGCTAGCAGCACTGCCTCAGCTCCAACTCAGATCATCAGGCATTGCATTCTTATAAGGAGTGTGCAACCTAGATCCCTTGAATGCATAGTTTACAGTGGGATTCACACTTCTGTGCGAATCTAATGCTACTGCTGGTTTGACAGGAGGCAGAGCTTATGCAGTGATTTGAGCAATAGGGAATGGCCATAAATACAGATGAAGCTTTGCTTGCTCACCCGCTTACTTCCTGCTGTGCAGCGCGGTTCCTAATAGGCCACAGACTGGTACTGGCCCATGGCCTGGGGGCTAGGGACCGCAGTTCTACAGCACTGTAGGATAGATATGGTTATCTATTTAACATAATTTATTATATATTTTCAAAAAGCTAGAAGAAAGGATCTTGAACACTCCCAACACTAAGAAATGGTAAATATTTGAGGTGATGGATATGCTAATTACCCTGATCTGTTCATTGCACATTGTAAACACATATCAAAATAACACTCTGTATTCCATAAATATGTACATTTATTACATGTCCACAAAAATAAAAGGAAAATGTAAACAATTTTAGATTAAATATAGTTACTATGTAGAATTTCTATTCTAAGAAATATTTTCCCAATCCTGAATCTTAACTATTTATTACATTTTTAAATTTGTACTGGCTATGAACCCTTGTAAGCTGTGTTACACTCCTGAGATAAAGAAGATTACATGTCTTAAAGCTAATGTCCTACTCTTACCATCACAAACTAGAAAGAACAGTTTAACATCAAGCATACCAAAATCAGTATTTCTACTTATGGAAAATACTTTCCAGTTTTGAAATGGATAATGACAAGTATATGGTTCATTAGGTATGTGTTTCAGTTACATACAGGTAAATTTTATGGCTAACTTATCCTAAAGTGTCTTTCTGGACATAATATTAAAAATCAGATGGGCAGATACTTAAATACAGAAGAAAATGTAGTTGTCACTGCAGATACTCTTGGGATTCGTCTTTTGTTTTAAAGACAGGCTAGCTTAGTTGAAAAAAGGTACCTGACTTCATGGCAGAAGTTCTGAGTTGAATTCTGATTATGTCTCTTGACATCTAGTTCTTGGGGTTGTAGGAAAGATTATAGGAGCTAATAAATAAAAAAATATTAAAAGCTGGAAAGAGTCATCAAAAATGTTATTATTAATCTATTGAAAATAAATGTCAACTTCCCTAATTCTAAAAATAGATCACTCACTTTATTACCTGTATATCTACCATATATAATACATACTAAAATAATGTTAAGTCATTAAATTTATCCTTAATTTAGCCTGCCGCCTGGCACACAGCAGGGATTTAACATGAAGAGTTCATATCATGATCCTTTCATATCACGAAAGGATCACTATATAACGAAAGTGGAACTCATCAATTCCAAAAATATATAGTGAGCACCTTCTATGTTCTACTATAGAAGCTAGTAATACTGTGGTAAACAAGAGTATCAGAGCTCATATTTTAGTAGAAGGGGACAAATAATAAAGCAAATAAGATGCTCTCAGAGATTGATACAGGTCTTGAAGAAATCACCTATTGTAACAACGAAGAGGAAGTTGCAAAGGATGCCTTAAGAGAAGATGTAAGCTCATACTATCATATATAGAAAGCTTTGAATTGTAAATATAAAAGACATACTACCTATAATTATCACCAATTCAATCACTGAATGTACTCTTTTTTACAGTGCCAGGGAATCTCATTTAAGGATGCAAAAGTAGATCTTGAATATTATGATATCACTGGAGAACAACAGAAGTCTGCTGACATTCACTAAGGTAGTCTTCCAATTTTATCTTTCAACTTTCCTCTGAATTTTTCTGGGTTCTCTTCATGTTATAACCTTTCTTTCAAAAGTTGAGTAGGTCATAGGCCAAAATATAAATGTGCATCACTGTCTAAGATAAATACATAAGTATTAGTTTCCCTGACTTGAGTTAAGAAGATGTGAGGTCACGGAGGCCATTGTTTGCTTTTCTTCATGCAGTTGTAGCATCCTCTGGTGGGCATTAATTTATTTTATAGCTTGTTTTTCTTTCTATTTTCTTTTTTTTTGAGACAGTCTCACTCTGTCTCCCAGGCTAGAGAGCCATGGCGTCAGCCTAGCTCACAGCAACCTCAAACTCCTGGGTTCAAGCGATCCTCCTGCCTCAGCCTCCCAGGTAGCTGGGACAACAGACATGCACCACCATGCCTGGCTAATTTTTTCCTATATATTTTTAGTTGGCCAATTAATTTCTTTCTATTTTTAGTACAGATGGGGTCTCGCTTTTGCTCAGGCTGGTCTCAAACACCTGAGCTCAAGTGATTCTCCCACCTCAGCCTCCCAGAGTGCTAGGATTACAGGTGTGAGCCACTATGCCTGGCCTGTTTTTCTTTTCTAGAGAAGGGGTCCTGGATAATTTTTAAATTGTTTTTAGAGATGGGGTCTCACTATTTTGCTGAGGGTAGTCTCAAACTCCTGGCCTCAAGTGAGCTTCCTACCTCAGCCTCCCCAGTCACTGAGATTACAGGCATGAGTCACTGTGCCCGACTATTTCATAGTTTTTCAGAGAAGCAAAGTTTTTGAGAAATAGCTTTTATAAAGCTTTTGGCACAGGAATAAAATATGTAGTGTTTCATTATTTTCATTAAGTTGTCAACTTCACAAAACATCATGATAGTGCTTAGTGTAAGATTTAAGTAAATATCTAGAAGAAATGCAGTTTTATTAGTATAAATAATACTGATACCACTAATAATAAATGGTAATGTGGAATTCTGAAAAACCTTTAATTCATATTTTAAGAGAAAGCCCTCAGCAAGATGGCCAACTAGAAGCCTTTACACTTGTCCCACACACAAAGACAGCCAGAGACCAATGAATAAACAACTATATTTTGATGAAAATAACTGAAGGGGAAAATAGGACTATATTAAGGAGTGGAATAAACCTTATAGAACAGAGAAACCCAGGATGGCTGCATAGATTAGAGAAAGAAATATCTCACCTCTGCCACCCCATCTATCCCCCAGTAAGGACCAGCTCACAATCAGGAGGGGCTTCTCCCTGCAAGGAAAAGGTAGGCAAGAGGAACCCAGCAGCCACTATTACCACTGAGGATACTTATAGTGCTCACCACTGGTAATTCCTGCAGTCCTCACAGGTGCTAAGTCCAGCTGAGGCTGCTGTTTGGTATCCACATAGCTGTGCTGCCATCAGAGGAGTCGATGATTGATGCAACCTGCCCCTTGTGGCCTGTGCTGCTACTGTGCTACATCATCGTAAAACCAGAACCACTGCTGCAGTGTGTACTGTTCTGGGGGTGAGTGGCCATTGCACCCATTCATCCCTGAGGTTTTGTTGACCCTGTACCACCCCTGCTCAGTAGTACACCAACCCTGAACTAAGCTGCTGCTACACCCTACCTAATGGGTCCAGGCTGCTGTGCCCTGCCCCTTCTAGGGGATGCTGCACTCTGCCTCACAACACAGGAGCTGAAGCAGTGGCATCTCACCTTCTGAGGAGGTGATACATTGGCCATGCAGAGTAGCCATGCTTCCCCCACACTACAGCTAATGCAGTGCCTCCTGGGGAACTGGTGCCCAGAGTAGTCACCCACCTGCTGCTAGAGTTGAAGCAGCACCCCACTTCACAAGATAATGAGTGCCTTGATTGAACCAAGCAGCTGCACCTCCCACAGCTAAGCCATGTGGCACCCCAAATCTCAGGGAAACAAACTATTGGCTGAGCTGGAAAGCTCTGCTCTCCAGGCTGAAAAATTGTAGCACCCTACTTCCCTGGAATTGGACTAGTCTCCTAGTCTGAGCTGCTGAGGCACCCCACCTACCTAGGGAATGGAGCCATCACTGTATGGCTCCCTGTCCCCTAGGGCCCAAGCCACAGCTGTGCTCTGCCATTCCTGGGACCTTACTGCTACTGCACTTGGACTCACAGAGCCTAGGATACTGCTGTGTCCTATCATCCCATATAGTCCAGTATTAACACTACACAGTATCTCATCCCTCCAGGGTGTGTGAGTTGTCATTGTGTCCTATAGCCTCTGGTTCCCAAACTTTATCTGTTCCCTGCTCCTCAAAGCCTTAACCACCCCTTCTTCACCAGAATCGGGCAAGTGCTATGCCCAAAGTCAAAGTTACAACCCAGCTCTCTAGGCCAGAGCAGTTAGGACATGCCTCAGAGTCACAGACTCTGGCTTTGTGGGCAATCAGCATCTTTCCATGACTCAGGGAGTGAATCTTTTCCAGATGCCACAGTAGGTTGGTAAGATCCTGAGCTCAGGATCCTAGCTTACAGTTGTTCTGAGCACCCCTGCCCTGGAACCCAGTGCCACTGTGGCTGCTTGTGGTTCATAGTAGACCTGACACTGAGAGGGATCCCCTCAGTTAAGACTCCCAATTGTGGGAAAAATAACAACAAAGAGGATCCCAAAAACCCTTCCTACTGAGGACACTAACAGTACATGCTGCTGCTACCACTGCAACAAACTCCTACACTTAGGCCAATGAGGCACACACAGTCATCACTGACATTGAATGCAGCTGAAGATGCTGCATGGAGGCTATACCACCACATCCACTTGGAACCAAAGCCACCACATCCTTCCCAACTGGCACCCTAAGATCTATCTGCAGGTGAATGTCTTTCTTTCCCTATGAAAAAAAACCTTTGTAAAGTTTGGAAGCACTGATGGTTCCATCAGATGCACAGAAATCAACACAGAGACATAAGAAACATGAAAAATAAAGGATACGTGATGCCACCAAAGGACTATAATAATTCTCCAACACATGACCCCAAGGAAAAACAAATTTACAAATTGCCTGAAAACAAATTCAAAATAATTATCTTAAGGAACTCAGCAAGATACAAAAAAATACAGATAGATAATTCAATAAAACTGATTTTTTACTGAATAAGAAACTCAAAAGAGATGCATATTATTTTGAAAAAATCAAACAGAAATCTTGGAGCTGAAGAATTCAATGAATGAAATAAAAATTACAATTAAGAGCTCTGACAGCAGACTAAATCAAGCAGAACAAAGAATTCTATGAATCTGAAGACAAGTCTTTTGAAATAACTGAGTCAGAAAAGAAGAAAAAAACCTATGGGACTCTATTAAGCAAACAAATATACTATGGGAGTTGCACAGGGAGAAGAGAAGGAATAAGACACAAAAGCATATTTAACAACATAATTGCTAAAAACTTCCCAAGTCCTGGGAGAGATATGAACATCCAAATCCATGACAGTCAAAGGTCCTCAAACAGGTTTACCCAAAGAGGGTTTCACTGAGGAACAGTCTAATAAAAATTTCAAAAGGCATAAGAAGAGACAATTTTAAAAGCAGAAAAAGTGACACCCAAAGGCATCCCCATTAGAATACCAGCAGACATCTCAGTAGAAATCTTGCCAGGAGAGTATGGGAGGATATATTTAAAGTACTGAAAGAAAGAAAAAAAACACCTGGCCGCCAAGAATACTATGCCCAGAAAATCTGCCCTTTAGAAATGAAGGAGAAATCTTCCTAGACAAGCAAAAGCTGAGGGAATTCATCATTGCTAGACTTGCTTTACAAGATGCTTAAAAGAGTTCTTCAACCAGAAATGAAAGGACAATAATTACTATCATGAAAACATATGGGTGGGCATGGGCAATATACATAACCTTAACACTTGTACCCCCATAATACGCTAAAATAAAAAAAAGAAAATATCCCTATTAAAACAAACAAACAAAAAGAAAAAAAAACATATGGAAGTATAAATATACCGGTAGAGGTATATTCATCGTCAAATTCAGAATACTCCATTACTATAATGATGGTGAGTGAATCTCTCAACTCCAGATCAGAGAGGGAAGCCATTAACCCCAAAGCCCAGTGGATGCCAAAGAAAGGCAGCAAGGGAAAACTCGAGCGAAAATGGATGCCATGTGTCTAACTCAGACCTGCGAACAGTCTCCATGGAGGCCGCCAACGTCCCTACGAGCAAAAGGAGCGAAGACTTTTTTCCCCCCCAGCACGTTTGACACTTGCTGGGGCTGCAGAAAGGAGAGAGGACGTGCCCTGGGCGAGTGAGGAGTGGAAGATCAACCAGGCCAACCGACTGGCCTAGAGGTGAGGCGCGAGCTCGGCGATTTCGCGACAGTGCTGTTGTGCCTCCGCCACTGGTCTGAAGCCAGAACCCTGCGCGGAAACCCGCAGCCTCCAGGGCTGGAAGCTCGAGTCCCTAAACAGTGAGCATGGGCCCAGAAGGTGGCTTGAAGCGGGGTCTTCGGGGCGGCAGACAGCCATAGCTGTTTTGAAATGATTGACTCAAGTTGGCACCAGCCCCTCGTTTGATGTATCCTGAGGTAAGGGGCCCAAGCCTCCCGCTGCACTGCCAGCAGGCTCCTTCAAGGCAAGTTTCACAGTCCCGCTTCCGGCTCAGGTTCTTTTGAGGTAACCTGTTTCTGCAGCTCACCAAACCCAGTGGTGTGCCAAACCCTCTGAGTCCCTGTCCTGGGGATCTTCACCTTTGCCACTCCTTTTAGCCTGTGGCTGGAGTGAAGAACCTTAGGCTGGGCCTTTTAAAGGCACACAGTGTATTTTAGTCACTTACTAATAGCATTTAATTCAGCACCATGTAGTAATTCTTTGTTTGTGGGGTTTTTTTGTTTTTGAGAGAGTCTCACTCCGTTACCCGGGCTAGAAGGCCCTGGCGTCAGCCTAGCTCACAGCAACCTCAAACTCCTGGGCTCAAGTGATCCTTCTGCCTCAACCTCCCGAGTAGCTGGGACTACAGGCATGCGCCACCATGCCCGGCTAATTTTTACTATATATTTTTATTAGGCCAATTGATTTCTTTCAATTTTTAGTAGAGACCGGGGTCTCTTGCCCAGGCTGATTTCGAACTCTTGACCTTGAGTGATGCGCCCGCTTCAGCCTTCCAAGCATGTAGTAACTTTATATGTGCATCCAAGTCCTGAAAGAAATTAAAGGTCAAACATTTTGACTTTGGTTTTATCAATTTTTGGCATATTAATTTCAATAAAATTTTCAACCAACAGGCTGCACTGAGCATCTTTGTCCAAATCCTAAGGAATTGAAACATAGTTCTTGCTCTCAGGAAGCACCCAGTTAAGGTAAACATACCCAATTCAATCATATCGATACTTCTTATATGTTAAATTTAATGAGCATTTATTAAACACCTGTTATGTATTAAGCTCTGTGCTAAATACTGAGCATAGGGAAAGTTGAATCGTTTTCTGTCCTAGTGCTTTGAGCTCACAATCTTGGTGAGGACAGAACATAAAATAATTATCTATAAAGGAACAAGACACAAGACTGTTAAATGCTACTACCCAGATTCAGAACAAGTGGGAGTATGGGAGAGAGAGAACTGACTTATATGTTCAGAGGAAATTGGAAAAGCTTTGTAGAGCAGGCAACATGTAAAATAGCCCTGGAAGGAGAGGTTATGTTTAAAAGTGGAGTTGTGGTGTAAGTGTTGTAACAGATCTCACTTAAGGGTTTTGCTCGATTTTTATTTTTTATTTTATCTTGCTTTCCAGCCTACTTTGCCATCTATCTACCCTCCCAGCCCTTGGTCTGTTTTCTTGGAACTAGCCTAGGCCAAGGTATCTCACTTACAAATGACAATTGCCTTTTATTTAAAAACTTATTTCTGTAGGGACAGTACTTGTGAAGAAAGAATTTTCATTTTTTAGAATTTGTTTTAGCTAAGTCAACAAAGCACAGTTCCTGTGGCTCATCTGTTAAAACACAAAAATAGCCTCACTGTGTAGAAACAGATGTTTAAAATGGTATTCATGAAAATGGATTCCACCTGTAACAGAAAACAAAGTGGATGCAAAAAGAATGTTGTAAGTTGGCAGTCATTGCTATCACCTTCCATTCCCTTAGAATGTATATTTGTGAGTAAAATCTTCTAATAGGAATATGCTTCTGGTTTTAGTGCCTAGTGATAGGGGTTATTAGTAATATTGAAACACAATTGCCCTAGATGCTTTAGGAGGGTAGCAGCCATGGGAAAGAATACTTCTAGAGTGAGCGTCTTCTTACCAATGAACAGAGTTATTTTGGGCAGAAAATTCATGGCTACTCAATGTTAGAAATTAACATTTACTGACTACCTTCTATGTTGGGTGCTTTGTTTTACATTTTTACAAGAGCCCTGAAAAGGAGACATTATCCTCATCTTATAGGTGAAGAATTTGAGACTGAATGGTATATTATTAAATAACTTGCTCCAAATCACAACTAGATTGTCATCCAAGACTCTCAGATTCCTAAGCCAATGTGCTGTTTCAACTATTTCACACTGTCTTTACACCAATGGAGGCACAAAGAGGTGGAAAAACCTATACTATCAAGGGAGTATCTGAGATGTAAATCCAGATCTGTGTGATTCCATAGTCCATGTCCATGTCCCTCTTCTATATGTTCTTGGCTTTTGCCTCCAGGTGCATTTAACCCCATTTACAGTGCAGAGGAAAAGCAGACAACATTATAGTGGAATAGACAGCGTTCGAAATTATGATTAGCAAGCCCAGGCTAGCATTAATAACTGTAAACAATTCAGAAAAACATGCAAATTGGTGAAAATACATGAGCCATTTTTGAATGGATATAAAAGATAGATTATTACTTCTTAAATCATATTCTTCCATTCATTAATCCAACAAATGTTTGTTGATTTCTTGTTTTGTACGAATCATAGTATCAATCAGACAGAAGTCCCCATCTTCAAGGAGTTTACATTCTGGTTGGAAATACAGGCAATCAAATAAATATAAATTAGCAAAATATGTCACACATTAGTTGATAAGTGTTGAATAGAAAACTAAAGTAGGGAACGGGGGTAGGAAGTATGTGGTGGGGACTGTTGCAATTTTTGGTAGGATGGGCAGGGAGGACCATACTTGAAGGAGATTGGAGAAAATGCCAAACAGATATTTGTGGGAAATTCATTCCGATAGATGGAAATATCAAGTGCAGAGGCCTTGAGGCCAGAGTGGCAGGAGCAGAATATGGGATGCAAACATAGTAAGAGAAGTGATAATGTGAGGGGGTTCAGATCATGAAGGGCTTTGTGGGTCATAATTAGAACTTTGACTGTTACTCTGATTGAGAGGGAAACTGTGAAAGGATATTATGAGTGACCTGATCTGCTTTATATTTTAAGAGGGTCACTTTGGTCCCTGTGTTGGGAATACAGTGGTGGGAAAAGCATGGGCACTAATTAGGATGGTATTGCAATAAGTAATCCAGTGAAAGATCCCCAAAAGAGATTAGAGGGAGGGTTAGATGGGGGTCAGGGTAATTATTCCCCTGGATATCTCCCTGCAAGGTCACCTGGCTGTGTTCCTTAACTAAAAGCCATTGTTGAGAAGACGGGGATGGGTGGGTCTGGCTACCTGCCTGCCGGCTTCAGGACAGTCTCTCCCTGCACAGATCTCCTGCGCTCTGTGTCCAGGCTCTGGAGCCCGCCGGGGCAGGGCCTAGCCTCGTAGGAGGCTGCCCTTGGTGGTTATAAGGCAGAGAGACTTTATGTCCACCACGCTCTGGTGTCTTATGGCTGAGCCTTTGGCTCCAAAGTCTCTGTCCCCGCCTTGGGGGCGGACCTGAGATAGGAACTTTTCCCATTTCTACCGCTTATCTCCACCTGTATAATTAAAGAGACAGAAGATGGGGATAGGTGGGTCTGACTACCGGCCTGCCGGCTTCAGGACAGTCTCTCCCTGTACAGGTCTCCTGCACTCGGTGTCTAGGCCCTGGAGTTTGCCTGGGCAGGGCCGAGCCCCGTAGGAGGCTGCCTTTGGTGGATATAAGGCAGAGAGATTTTACGACCCACACACTCTGGTGACTTGGGGCTGGGCCTGTGGCTCCAAAGTTTCTAGCCCCGCCTTGGGGGTGGAGCTGAGATAGGAACTGTTCCCATTCCTGCCATCTATCTCCACCTGTGTAATTAAGGAGGCAGAAGACGGGAGGCCGCCAGAGCAGCCCGGAGACAAGTGGGAAGGGTAAGTGAATCGGCCATTTCCCCTCCACTGCATCTTGGACTGCTGGTGGGATCCCCAGTGGGTAGAGAGACCTGCAGACACCAGCCCAGCGACAGCCGCCGCCAGTGAGCAACACCACCTACTGGCTCAGAAACTAAACAAGACGTGTGTTTACCCAAACGAAAACCTAAAGGAAAGAAACAACAACTGAGCGACATGGGAAGAAATCAGCGAAGGAACTCCAGAAATATGAAGAAACAAACAGAAAACACACCCCCAAAGAGCAGCACCAGCACCTTAGAAACAAACAACAACCAAAACCTGGCAACCAAAATGACAGAAGAGGAATTTCGTATCTGGATCATAAGAACACTCACCGACCTGCAACAACTCAATAACCAACACAAAGAAACCACAAAAAGCCTCCAGGACGTAGAACAAAAGTTCACTAAAGAGATCGACACAGTGAAGAAAACTTTAACCGAATTCCTGGAGATGAAGAATCAACTCAGGGAACTACAAAATACAGTGGAAAGTCTCAAGAACAGGGTAGATCAAACAGAAGAAAGAATCTCAGAGATTGAAGATAACACCCTCCAACTAAATAAAAACATCACAGAGATAGAGCAGAGAAACAAGAGAAAAGAGCAAAGCCTACTAGAGATGTGGGATTATGTGAAGAAACCTAACATGAGGGTCATAGGGTTACCAGAAGGGGAAGAAGACATCAGTCAAGGGTTAGACAAGCTTTTTGAAGATATAATAGAGGAAAATTGTCCCAGGCCTTGATCAAAATCTCGATATACAAGTTCAAGAAGCTCAGAGGACCCCTGGGAGATTCAATGCAAACAGGAAGACGTCATGTAATGCAGTAATCAGACTGACCAAAATATCAACTTCAGAGGCCCTTCTAAGAGCTGTAAGACGAAAGAAGCAAGTAAGTTACAAGGGAAAGTCAATTTTAATAACACCAGACTTCTCTAATGAGACTTTACAAGCAAGGAGAGACTGGGGCCCCATTCTCACTCTTCTGAGACAAAACAATGCCCAGCCTAGAATCTTATTCCCTGCAAAACCAAGCTTCGTATATGAAGGAGAAATAAAGACTTTCCCAGACAAGCAAAGCCTCAGAGAATTCACCAAGACAAGACCAGCCCTACAAGAAGTACTCAAAACAGTGCTACGCACGGAACACCATAATAAAAACTCAAGAATATAAAAACAACCAAAACCCAAAGAGTAAAGGCCAGATATTACTATGGCTCAAGAGAGAAATCAAAGCAACAACATCCAACCCAACAGAATGACAGTAATCTACCTTACCTATCAGTTCTCTCAATAAACGTGAATGGCTTAAACTCTCCACTCAAGAGACATAGGCTGGCTGAATGGATAAGAAAATACAGGCCAAGTACATGCTGTCTTCAGGAAACACATCTAACCTGCAAGGATGCATATAGACTAAAAGTAAAAGGGTGGAGATCAGTATTCCAAGCAAGTGGAAACCAAAAGAAGGCTGGCGTGGCAGTTCTAATTTCAGACGATTTAGTTTTTAAACTAACAAAAGTAGTAAAAGACAAAGAGGGTCATTATATAATGGTGAAGGGCACACTTCAACAAGAAGAGATAACAATTTTAAATATATATGCACCCAACTTAGGTGCACCCAGATTCATAAAGCAAACCTTACTGGATCTAATCAAATTGATTAATAGCAATACTATAATCACTGGATATTTCAACACCCCACTGACGGCACAAGACAGATCCTCCAATCAGAAAATTAACAAAGAAATAATGGACTTAAACAAAACTCTAGAACAATTGGGACTGACTGACATTTACAGGACATTCTACCCAAAATCCACTGAATATACCTTCTTTTCATCAGCTCACGGGACATTCTCTAAGATTAACCATATCCTAGGACACAAAGTAAACCTCAAGAAATTTAAAAAAATAGAAATTGTACCATGTATCTTCTCAGATCACAGTGGAATAAAAGTAGAAATCAACCCTAACAGAAACTCACATTTCTACACAAAAACGTGGAAATTAAACAATTTCCTACTAAATGATTACTTCATAAATGAAGAAATCAAGATGGAAATAAAAAAATTCTATGAAGAAAACGACAATGGAGAGACAAGTTATCAAATCCTCTGGGACACAGCTAAAGCAGTTCTGAGAGGAAAGCTATCTCCATAAATGCCTATAACCAAAAGTCAAAAAGATCACCAATAGACAATCTAATGAAATGACTCAAAGAGCTGGAAAAAGAAGAACAGACCAGCCCCAAACCCAGCAGAAGGAGTGAAATCAACAAGATCAAATCAGAACTAAACGAAATTGAAAACAGGGAAGCTATTCAGGAGATTAATAAAACAAAAAGTTGGTTCTTTGAAAAAGTAAACAAAATTGACACACCATTGGCTAAGCTAACAAAAAGCAGAAAAGAGAAATCTCTAATAAGCTCCATCAGGAACAAAAAAGGAGATATCACAACTGATCCCAAAGAGATAGAAGATATAATTTATGAGTACTACAAAAATCTTTATGCACACAAACTGGAAAATGTGGAGGAAATGGACAAATTTCTAGAGACACACAGCCTCCCTAGGCTCAACCAGGAAGAAATAGATTCCCTGAACAGACCAATCTCAAGAGCTGAAATAGAAACAGCAATTAAAAATCTCCCTAAAAAGAAAAGTCCTGGTCCAGATGGCTTCACACCTGAATTTTACCACACTTACAAAGAAGAACTAGTACCTATCTTGCAGAAACTATTCCACAACATCAAGAAGAACGGAAATCTCCCCAACACCTTTTATGAAGCGAATATTACTCTGATACCAAAACCAGGAAAGGATGTAACAAAAAAAGAAAACTACAAACCAATATCCCTAATGAATATAATTGCAAAAATTTTTAACAAAATCTTAGCAAACCGAATCCAGATGCTTATCAAAAATTTAATCCATCACAACCAAGTAGGCTTCATCCCAGGGATGCAGGGATGGTTCAACATACGTAAATCTATAAATGCAATTCACCACATGAACAGAAACAAAAACAAAGACCACATGATTCAATAGATGCTGAAAAAGCTTTTGACAAAATTCAACACCCTTTCATGATACGAACACTTAAGAAAATAGGCATAGAAGGAACATACCTAAAACTGATACAAGCCATATATGACAGACCCATAGCCAACATCATACTGAATGAGGAAAAATTTAGATCATTCCTACTTAGAACTGGAACCAGACAAGGCTGCCCACTATCTCCACTTTTACTCAACATAGTGCTGGAAGTCCTGGCTACAGCAATCAGACAGGAAAGTGGAATTAAAGGTATCCAAATAGGGGCAGAAGAGATCAAACTTTCACTCTTTGCTGATGATATGATATTATATTTAGAAAACCCCAAAGATTCAACCAAGAAACTCCTAGAACTGATAAATGAATTTAGTAAAGTTTAGTAAATTTAGTAAAATTTAGTAAAATCAATACACAGAAATCAGAGACATTCATATACGCCAACAACAAATCGAGAACCAAATCAAAGACTCAATTCCCTTCACAATAGAAACAAATAAATTAAAGTACCTAGGAATATACTTAACCAAGGAGGTAAAAGACCTCTACAGGGAGAACTATGAAACACTAAAGAAGGAAATAGCAGAGGATGTAAACAGATGGAAATCCATTCCATGCTCGTGGATCAGCAGACTCAACATCATTAAAATGTCTATACTACCCAAACTTATCTACAGATTCAATGCAATACCTATTAAAATCCCATCAGCATTCTTCACATATATAGAAAAAATAATTTTACGCTTCGTATGGAACCAAAGAAGATCCTGAATATCAAGAGCAATTCTAGGCAACAAAAACAAAATGGGAGGCATTAATATGCCAGATATCAAACTATACTACAAAGCTGTAGTAATTAAAACAATCTGGTATTGGCATAAAAATAGGAATATTGACCAATGGAACAGAACTGAGAATCCTGATATAAAACCATCCTCATATAGCCATCTAATCTTTGACAAAGCAGACAAAAACATACGCTGGGGAAAAGAATCCCTTTTCAATAAATGGTGCTGGGAAAACTGGATAGCCACTTGTAGAAGGCTAAAGCAGGACCCACACCTTTCACTTCTCACAAAAATCAGCTCACGCTGGATGAAAGACTTAAACCTAAGGTATGAAACTATTAGAATTCTAGAGGAAAATGTTGGAAACACTCTCCTAGACATCGGCCTAGGCAAAGAGTTTATGAAGAAGTCCCCAAAGGCAATCACAGCAGCAACAAAAATAAATAAATGGGACATGATCAAACTAAAAAGCTTCTGCACAGCCAAAGAAACAGTCATGAGAGTAAACAGACAACCTACAGAGTGGGAGAAAATTTTTGCATCCTACGCATCCGATAAGGGGTTGATAACTAGAATATACTTAGAACTCACAAAAATCAGGAAGAAGAAATCAAGTAACCCTATTAAAAAGTAGGCAAAGAACTTGAACAGAATCTTTTCTAAAGAAGACAGAAGAATGGCCAACAAACATATGAAAAAATGCTCAACATCTCTAATCATCAGGGAAATGCAAATCAAAACCACAATGAGATATCACTTAACTCCAGTGAGAATGGCCTTTATCAAAAAGACCCCGAACAACAAATGCTGGCGTGGATGCGGAGAGAGAGGAACACTCCTACACTGCTGGTGGGACTGCAAACTAGTTCAACCTCTGTGGAAAGCAATATGGCGATACCTTAAAGCATTACAAGTGAATCTACCATTTGATCCAGCAATCCCATTGCTGGGCATCTAGCCAAAGATCCAATGACACTCTACAAAAAAGACACCTGCACGGGAATGTTTATAGCAGCACAATTCATAATTGCAAGGCTGTGGAAGCAGCCCAAGTGCCCATCAATCCAAGAATGGATTAATAAAATGTGATATATGTATACCATGGAGTACTATTCAGCTCTAAGAAACAACGGTGATATAGCACATCTTATATTTTCCTGGTTAGAGCTGGAACCCATACTACTAAGTGAAGTATCCCAAGAATGGAAAAACAAGCACCACATATACTCACCAGCAAACTGGTATTAAATGAGCAGCACCTAAGTGGACACATAGGTACTATAGTAATAGGGTATTGGGCTGGGGGCGGGAATGGGTATGTACATATATAATGAGTGAGATGTGCACCGTCTGGGGGATGGTCATGCTGGAGACTCAGACTTGTGGGGGGAGGGAGGAAAGGGCATTCATTGAAACCTTAAAATCTGTACCCCCATCATATGCCGAAATTAAAAAAAAAATAGAAACAACACAGCCTGTGAAGATTAGAGTGAGATTAAATAATAAATCAAACATTTTTGCACCACAATAAATAAATGAATAAATGCCATTGTTCTTCTATAGATAGCTAGTTATACACAATTCTTTCCTTTCAAATTATGATAACCTCCCTTCCCTCTCTGGGTATATGTGTGGTGACAACTTGGCTACTACAGGTATTAAGCTCAAGGTTACTGAACTATCTCTAATGGTCACCCTATACCTACTCCCTTATAAGTATCCCTTTATAAATAAGTCTTCACTGAATTATACTTTTTCAAATGTGCCATATGTTTCCTGATTGACACATGAATTATTCAGTTTGGGATGCAATGTTTTAAGTGTTCCCATTAAATCAAGCTTGTTAATTATGTTCAAATATTCTATATTACTGCATTAAAAAATCTGTATAATCTATCAATTACTGATTGATACATTAAAATTTCCAATTGTTACTACCATCCCCTGTGTCTTTAAGAACCAGGATTCTCAATAAGAAAAGAGGAGACAGAAAAGTAATATAGAAGATAGAAGATGTCATAAAAAACCTGTAGCACTAAATTTAAATTGGAAGTATTAGTATTAGGACTTATAAGATGTTATTTATATGTATATATGTGTATGGATGGATGTATATCTTAGCTCTGTCCACTAAAAGACTAGAAAATGGGGCCGGGCGTGGTGGCTCACGCCTGTAATCCTAGCACCCTGGGAGGCCAAGGCGGGCAGATTGCTCGAGGTCAGGAGTTCAAAACCAGCGTGAGCAAGAGCGAGACCCCGTGTCTACTATAAATAGAAAGAAATTAATTGGCCAACTAATATATATAGAAAAAATTAGCCGGGCATGGTGGTGCATGCCTGTAGTCCCAGCTACTCGGGAGGCTGAAGCAGGAGGATTGTTTGAGCCCAGGAGTTTGAGGTTGCTGTGAGCTAGGTTGACGCCATGACACTCACTCTAGCCTGGGCAACAAAGCGAGACTCTGTCTCAAAGAAAAAAAAAAAAAGAAGGAGTAGAAAATGAATAACCCAGTAAAAATGAGCAAACCTAGCACCCACATACCCAGATGTCTTAAATTAATATTTGCAACTCAAAGAAATCAGGGCTTCTTAGAAAAATGGTTCATTCCAGGAAATGTGCAAGACTGGAACATCTTGTTGTGCTAGTTAGCAAAGAAGCTATCAAAGATTGTTAGGATTAAATCAAAAGGACATAGACCCAAATTTGGAGTGGTTCCCACTGCCAGATATGGGAAAAATTGAGCTTCAGTAAGGATCATAATCATAATAAACTGAAAGCGATCAAATCCGTGAGTTCATAATGATAAAAAATATTGTTCACAATCAGAAAATGATACAAAACAAAATTGTTATGACAGAGAGTATCTTGACAGCAGCAAGAGGGAAAGATACTGACTTAAGTTTGTTATGTTGTGTGTAGGTGTGCCTGTCTTCGAGTTTATACTACAGTTAACCCTTGAACGTGGGGACTAGGGGTTGACCCCACACACAAATATCTGCATATAACTTTTAACTTCCCCAAAATGTAACTACTAGTAGTCTGTTGATTACTGGAAGCCTTACTGATAAACAGTTAATTAACACATGTTTTGTATGTTATATGTATTATATACTGTATTCCTGCAATAAAGAAAGCTAGAGAAAAGAAAATTATAAGGAAGGGAAAATATATTTACTACTCATTAAATGGAAGTGGATCATCACAAAGGTCTTCATCCTCATTGTCTTCATATTGAGTAGGCTTAAGATAAGAAGAGGAGTGGTTGGTCTTGCTATTTTAGGACTGGAGGGAAATCCACATATAAGCAAACCCACACAGTTCAAACCTATGTTGTTCAATGGTCAGCTGTAATTGGAGTCTGTTGAGCTTCTTTTATGTATAGATTTATTTTTTTTAAATAAATCTGGGAAGTTTGGGCCATTATTTCTTCAAGCACATTATCTGTTCCTTCCTCTTTCTTCTCTCTTTCTGTAACTATCATTATGCATATACTGGTATGCTTGATACCATAGATCTCTGAGATTCTATTCATTCCTTTTTCTTTCTCTTTCTCAGACAAGATAATATCAGTTGATTTATCTTCAAGTTCACTGATTTCTTCTTCTGTCAGCTCAAATCTGCTATTGAATCCCTCTAGTGATTTTTTTCATTTCAGTACTTTTTGACTACAGAATTTCTATTCAGTTCTTTTTAAAATAATTTCTATATGTTTATTGATATTCTCTCTTTAGTTAAACATCATTTAAATACCTTCCTTTAGCTCTTTAGAAATAGTTTCCTTTAGTTCTTTGAGCACATTTAATATTGCTGATTTAAAGTCTTTGTTTGGCATCTTAGCTTAATGAAGAAGTTTCTATTGACTGATTTTTTTCCCCCAGTATATGAGCCATACATTTTTTCTTTTGAGTCTCATACTTTTCTGTTGAAAATGGTCATTTAAAATAATATAATAACTATGGAAATCATATTCTCCCCTTCTCCAAAGTTTATTGTTATTGCTAATTGTTTGTTTGTTTTTGTTGTTTATTTGTTCAGTGACAGGATACTCTCTGTATCTTGAAAGCAGCAAGAGGGAAGTAGCTCATCATGTATGAGGTATTCTTGATAATTTAATGGCCAATTTATTTTCAGTAACTTTATAAATATAAACTATTATTATGAACACATACTATTGGACTGAATCCAGCTTCTCATAAAAAGAATTATGCACCATGGTGAAGTAGAATTTATACCAAGAATACAAGCACAACATATACTATAATATACCATATTAGTAGAATAATGGATAAAAACCATACAGTCATTTCATAGATACACAAAGCACTTAACAAAATCCAACACCCTTTCATTATATATATAAAAAGTTCGATAAACCAGGAATAGAAGGGAATTTCCTCAACCTGATAAAGGACATCTATGAAAAACCACAGCTAACATCAAAGACATGTAAGTTTCCTCACTAAGATCAAGAATAGGCAAGGATGTTCACTCTTGCCATTTATATTCTTTGTTGTCCTAGAGGCTGGATGCCCACCAGTCCGCATCCTTGCACCATCCTTCCCCACTGAAGCCAGTTAGTAATGTGCAGAAGAGGGGACTGCTTCATCAAATATGGAGAAAACAGCACAAGGCTACAGGAAACATATATGCACAAGCTAGCCAAGGTGTATACCTCGCAAGCTGCGATCACACCATGGAGTGGCATGAGAGGAGCCTCCGATGCCCTGGGAAGAGACATCTAGAGCCCAAATATCATTTCAAGAAATACCCCAATCAGATTCTGATGGATGGAAATCTTCAAAAGATCTGAGAAGTCAGCTTGGACATTTAGAATCAGAACTTTCATTTCTAAGAATGCCACTGGCATCAATATTAGAAATTATTCAAAGGAGACAAAGGACCTCACAAGCACTGAGATGACAGAAAAGAATATAAAGAAAGTTCTGTTAATACTGCTCCTATTCTCCCACCTTCCCAGGCTAGAAAATTTGGAATCACCCAAGACTTTCCTCTCCTCTATGACCTTCTAGTTAAAACTCATTGATTTGGTAATTGATAGTAGGTCATGGGAAAAATCTACTCACTTTAAAGAATTCTTTAATTTTTTTTTTTAATTAAAAAAATATATGGCACATGAAGTAAAAGAGAGGGAAGGTTTGGGGGAATAGTATGCATTTTGACCGCTTATTTAACTTCTTATGAGTTCAAATGCAATCTGAGGGTTAAAGAATTGTAATTACATAGCATGCATGATAAAAATGGTTTTTCAGCAAAAAAAAAAAAAAAAAAGAAAAAAGAAAGTTCTGCAAAATCATAGATTATCAGAAAATTGCTACATGGTTACATTTCAACTTGAATTTCAGATTCTGGAATTCAGAATAAGGAGAGGTTATCTTCTTTTATTACTGACCTCTACATAATAATGGAGCCCATGGAATGTTCAGAATTAAGTGAATTTGTTTCTAGAACAGAAGAAAGAAGAGATCTGTTCATGCCTACGTTTTTTTGTGGAGTGGTTTGAACATTGTAAGCACAGGTTTAAACATTTCATGGGGCCAGGAGCGGTGGCTCAGGCCTGTAATCCTAGCACTCTGGGAGGCTGAGGTGGGCAGATTGCTCGAGGTCAGGAGTTCGAAACCAGCCTGAGCAAGAGCGAGACCCCATCTCTACTATTAATAGAAAGAAATTAATTGGCCAACTAATATATAGAAAAAAAATTAGCTGGGCATGGTGGCGCATGCCTGTAGTCCAGGCTACTCAGGAGGCTGACACAGCAGGATTGCTTGAGCCCAGGAGTTTGAGGTTCCTGTGAGTTAGGCTGATGCCATTGCATTCACTCTAGCCTGGGCAACAAAGCGAGATTCTGTCTCAAAAAAAAAAACAAACAAAAAAACACAAAAAAACACAAAAAACATTTCATGGAAAAGTACCCAGATACTGTATACCTCTCAAAGGGGGGCTCCTCCCACTACCTGGGGATCCAGAATGCCAGCCTGCTGGGATTTGAATTATTCATTGTTTAGGGGATACAAATAGATGAAGAAGGGAAGATTTCACCAAAGCTAGATCTTCTCACCAAAGTCCCACAGTAAGACCTGGAACTGCACAAGAACAGAGTCATAAAAACTCCTTTCAGCTTCTGAACTCTGCTAGGAGTGTTTAGAATTGAAGATGCTCTAGAAAGCCTGATAAAATTGCTTTGTACATAGGAAAATGATTAGTTCCAAAACAGTGAATGTGTAAGAATAAGATAGTGCACTGAGGAGCATGTAATTTTATTGTGTATACGCATTTGCTCTTTTTCTCCTTAGAAAACACCCTTAAAACATGCTGTCTATGCATTATATGGCACATTATATATAAATTCTCATGATAAAAATAAGTACAGATATCTAGATACAAAATGCCAAATAAATAGCATCTGAATTGTAAAGGAAGAAGTAAAATTATTTCTGTTTACAGATAACATCACCATATATGTACAAAACCCTAAAGACACACAAGAAAACCAAAACCTCTGTTGTAACTAATAAATGAATTCAGCAAAGTTGCAGGATATATATATAATCAACTTACTAAAATCAGTTGCATTTCTATACACAAACAGCAAAACTATCTAAAGAGGAAATTAGGAAAACAATCCCATTTCCAATAGCTACAAAAAAAATAAAATACTTAGAAATAAACTTAACCAAAGCTGAAACACTTGTACACTGAAAAATATGAAATATTGATGAAGGAAATTAAAGAAGAAATATACTACAGTGCCAGTTTTTGAGGAAAAAAGAAAATAAAAAAGAAATAGATAAATGGAAAGATATCATATATATGTATATATATTCATGGTTGGAAAAATTAATATTGTTAAAATGTTCATACTGCCTATAGTGGTCTACAGATTCAGTACAATCTATATCAAAATCCCAATAGCATTCTTTATATAACTAGAAAAAGCACTACTAAAATTCATAGGGAACCACAAAAGACCCGAAGGCAATCTTGAGCAAGAAGAACAAAGCTGGAGGCATCACATTTCTTGACTTCAAAATATATTTCAAAGCTACATTAGTCAAAGCAATGTGTTACTGACTTAAAACAGATACATATAGACCAATGGAATGGAATAGAGAACTGAGAAGTAAATCCATGTATCTTTGGTCTACTGATCTTTGAAATGGGTACCAAGAACACACAATGGGGAAAGGTTAGTCTTTTCCATAAATGGTGTTGGGGAAAATGGGATACAGGCATACCTTGTTTTATTGTGCTTTTCTTTACTGCACTTTGCAGATATTATGTTTTTCACAATTTGAAGGTTTGTGGCAACCCTGGGTTGAGCAAGTCTGTCAGTGCCATTTTTCTAACAGCATGTGCTCACTTCATGTCTCTGTGTCATATTTTAGGAATTCTTGCAGTATTTCAAAACTTTTGTGCTGCTATTTTATCTGTTATAGTGAGCAGTAATCTTTGATATTACTTCTGTAACTGTTTTTGGAGTCCCACAAACTGCACCTATGTAAGACAGTGAAAGTAATTGGTAAATATTGTGTGTGTTCTGACTGTTCCACTGAGCAGCTGTTCCACCATCTTTTCTTCTTGGGCCTTCCTATTCCCTGGGACACAATAATATTGAAATTAATAACCCTATAATGGCCCCTAAGTGTTCCAGTGAAAGGAAGTATCTCACCTCTCTGACTTGAAATCAAAAGCTAGAAATGATTAAGCTTCATAAGAAAGGTAAGTTGAAAGCTGGGCTTCTTGTGCCAAATAGCCAAGTTGTCAATGCAAATAAAAATTTCTTGAAGGAAATTAGAAGTGCTACCCCACAGAACACATGAATGATAAGAAAGAAAAACAGCCTTATTACTGATATGGAGAAAGTTTTTTTTCATTAACTTCTTTTGTTTATTTACCTATTTTTAT
Organism: Microcebus murinus; assembly: GCF_040939455.1. Classification (NCBI taxonomy): domain Eukaryota; kingdom Metazoa; phylum Chordata; class Mammalia; order Primates; family Cheirogaleidae; genus Microcebus; species Microcebus murinus. The sequence continues at coordinate 38,757,322 of NC_134105.1, read as the reverse complement.
TTCAGCATATTATGGGGGTACAAATGTTTAGATTATGTGTGTTGCCTTCCCTCCCCTTGTCCGCTGGATTCAGAGCTTCAAGCGTGTCCATCCTGCAGATGGTGCTCATCGTACTCAATATATATATATATGTATATGTATATGTATATATATATGTATATGTATATGTATATACACACATATATATACCCATCCCCTCCTGGACAGAAGATTAAACCAGCTGCAACATTCCCTTAAGCCAAAGACTAGTCCAGAGCACAGCCCTAACTCTCTTCACTTCTATGAAGGCTGAGAGAAGAGAGGAAGCTGCAGACAAAAAGTTGGAAGCTAGCAGAGTTTGGTTTAGGAGGTTTACAGAAAGATGCTATTTCTTTGCCATAAAAGTGCAAGGTGAAGCAGCAAGTGCTGATGTAGAAGCTTCAGCAAGTTATTCAGAAGATCTAGCTAAAATAATTGATGAAGGTAGCTACACTAAAGAACAGATTTTCAGTGTAGACAAAACAAACTTCTATTAGAAGATGCTATTAGGACTTTCATAGTTAGAGAGGAGAAGTCAATGTCTGACTTCAAAGCTTCAAAGGAAAGACTGACTCTCTTGGTAGGGCCTAATATAGCTGGTAACTTAAGTTGAAGCCAGTGCTCCTTTACAATTCGAAAATCCTAGAGCCTTTAAAATTGTGATTAATCTACTCTGCCTGTGCCCTAGAATTGGAACAAGAAAGCCTGGATGACAGCACATCTATTTTCAGCATGATTTGTTGAATATTTGAAGTCCACTGTTGAGACCTATTACTTAGGAAAAAAGATTCCTTTCAAAATATTACTGCTCATTGACAGTGTGCCTGGTAACCCAAGAGCTCAACCAATATCTAATGGAGATGTACTCACTCTGGGAGGCTGAGGTGGGTGGAGGCTCGAGGTCAGGAGTTCGAAACCAGCCTGAGCAAGAGTGAGACCCCGTCTCTACTATAGATAGAAAGAAATTAATTGGCCAACTGAAAATATATAGAAAAAATTAGCTGGGCATGGTGGCACACGCCTGTAGTCCCAGCTACTCGGGAGGCTGAGGCAGGAGGATCGCTTGAGCCCAGGAGTTTGAGGTTGCTGTGAGTGAGGCTGACGCCATGGCACTCACTCTAGCCTGGGCAACAAAGTGAGACTCTGTCTCAAAAAAAAATATGTAAAATAAAATAAAATAATGGAGATGTACAAGGAGATGGATGTTGTTTTCATGTCTGCTAACACAACATCTATTCTGAATCACATGGATCAAAGAGTAATTTTGATTTTTAAGCCTTATTATTTAAAAAATACATTTCAAAAGGCTATACGTGTTAAAGATAGTGATTCTTCCTCTGGATCTGAGCAAAGTAAATTGGAAACCTTCTGGAAATAATTCACCATTCTGGATACTATTAAGAACATTCATGATTCATGGGAGAAGGTCACAATGTTAACATTAATAGCAGTTTGGAAAAAGTTGATTCCAGCTCGTATGGATGACATTTAAGGGGTTCAAGACTTCATTGAAGGAAGTAACTGTAGATGTGGTAAAAACAGCAAGAGAACTAGAATTGGAGGTGGAGAGAGGGAGTCGATGATGGGAGGTTGTTTGGTAGGTACAATGTGCATTGCTCCATGGATACATGCACTGAAGGCCCTGACTTCACCACAGTGCAATATATCAATGTAGCAAAATTGCACTTGTACCCCATGAATATATACAAATTTTCCAAAAAGAATTAGAAGTAGAGCCTGAAGATATGACTGAATTGCTGTAATCTCATAATAAAACTTGAATGGACTTCTTACAGATGAGCAAAGAAAGTAGGTTTTTGAGATAAACATCTACTCCTGGAGAACATGGTGTGAACATTGTTGAAATGACAACAAAGGATTTGGAATATGATGTAAACTTAGTTCTTAAAGCAGCAACAGGGTTTGAGAGGGTTACTCCAATTTTGAAGGAAGTTCTGCTATGGGTAAAATGCCATCAAATAGCATCACATATTATGGAGAAATCTTTTATGAAAGGAAGAGTCAATTGATGCTGCAAACTTCATTGTTGTCTTAATTTAAGAAATTACCACAGCCACCTCAACCTTAAGTAACTACTATGCTGATTAGTAAGCAGCCATCAACAGTGAGGCAAGACCCTCCCCCTGAAAAAAGATTAAGACTCACTGAAAGGTTAGATGAATGTTATCATTTTTAGCAATAAAGTATTTTTTTAAATTAAGATACATTGTTTTATTAGACATAATGCTATTGCAGACTTAGTAAACTATAGTATAGTATAAACATAACTTTTATGTGCACTGAAAAACAAAAAATTTTGTGTCGCTTGCTTTAATGCAATATTCACTTTACTGTGGTGGTCTGGAACTGAACCCACAATATCTCTGAGGTATACTTGTGCATTTGTAATTTTGATAGATTTTGCCAAACTGCTTTCCATGGAAGTGCATTATATGATAACATCAACAGTGTATGAGAATGACTATATATCTACATCTTCACCAATATGGTAGTGTATTCAACTTTTTTTCCTATGCCAATTTAGGGAAAACATGATATCACAGTGTAATTCTAATTTATTTTTTAATTGAGTTTCAGAACACTTTTTTGGAATGATATTATAGAACAGAAAATACTTCTATCATTTAATTTTATAGTATTTTCAAAAAGTATTTCTAAAAAGAAGAATTTGCAAGGACCAAAGATTCTAGTTATATGTGATAGCTACACTGATCTAGCTGTGTATGTAACAGAGCAAAATTGAACAATTTCTTTCAAGTCTCTAGTTCATTTCTCTTTATACTAGACGAATTTCATAAAATATATATCTTTAAGACTTATGAAGAATTTTAAGATATAGTTCTTAATAAAAGCGAATAATGATTAAAAGAATGTTAACTGTCAACCTAAATAACAAACAGAATGGGAGACTCTAAAATAAAATATTGGCCATCTTTGTCTTTCTTTACTTTTGTTGATTTGAAATCTATGTTATCCGATATGAAGATGGCTACACCAGCTTTCTTTGATTTCCATTTGCATAGAATATTGCTTTCCATCCCTTCACCTTGAGTTTGAATGAATCCTTGTGGATTAGATGTGTTTCCTGGAGACAGTAGATACTTGGATGTATTTTTTTAAACCATTCTGCCAACCTCTGTCTCTTGAGTGGGAAATTCAAGCTGTTCACTTTCATTGAAAGAATTGATAAGTGGGATACATTTCTGTTTTTCCTGTTGTGTAGAATTTTATTACTCTGTTTTACCTGTTGAGCCATTGTGGTATCTGGGCTCTAATCTTTATCATTTCGGTGATTTTCCACTGGTGAGTGTCTATTGTGTTGATCCATGTATAATGCAGTTCTGAGTACTTCATGGAGGGAGGTCTGGTCTTGCCAAAATTCCCTCATCATTTGCTTGTCTGAGAAGGTCTTTATTTCTCCCTTATATAATAAACTTAGTTTTGCAGGACACAAAATTCTAGGCTGGCTGGTATTTTGTTTAAGAAGACTGAAGATGGGGCTCCAATGCCTTCTGGCTTGTAAGGTCTCAGTTGAGAAGTCTGCAGTTAGTCTGATAGGTTTTCCTTTGTAAGTTACCTGATTTTTTTTCACCTTATTGCTCATAAGAGTGCCTCTTTCATGTATACTTTGGCCAGTTTTATGACTATGTGTTGTGGTGATTGCCTCTTTACAATGAATCTCCCAGGAGTCCTTTGAGCATCCTGTATCTGGATATCAAGATTTCTAGCAAAGGCAGGGAAATTTTTCTTGATTATTCCTTCAAATAAATTTTCCAACCCTGTGTGTTTTCTTCTTTTCCCTTAGGGATGTCTATGATTTTATGTTTGGCCTCTTTACATAATCCCACATTCCTTGTAGGCTTTGTGTGTTCCTCTTATTTCTCTGATCTTTCTCTTTGACTGACTTGTTTAGCTCAACGGTGTAATCTTCAAGCTCTGAGATTCTTTCTTCTGCCTTATCTAGCCTATTCTAAAGGCTTTCCACTGTGTTTTGTAGCTTCTTAATGAATTTTTAATTTCCAGAAGTTCTGTTTGGTTTTTCTTTAATAACTTGATTTCTTTATAGAAGTTTTCATTCATTTCCTGCATTGTTTTTGTGACTTTTTTGTATTTGTTTTCCATTTTCTCTTGTATTTCATTGTGCTTCCTTATAATCCATATTAGAAATTCTTCATTTGTCATTTTAATCTTTTCACTTAGAGTTGGTCTCCATTGTAATATTTGACAATTACCAGTGTACTTCATTCTACCTCAGAAGAATTTGATTCAAAATAAGTGGTTCAGGCCAGGCACAGTGGCTCATTTGTGTAATCCTAGCACTTTGGGAGGTCAAACCAGGAGGGTAGCTTGAGGCCAGGAATTCAAGACCAACCTGAGCAAGAGTGAAACCCCATCTCTACAAAAAAAAAAAAAAAAAAAAAAAGAAGAAGAGGAAGAAGAAGAAAAATTAGCCAGGTGTGGTGGTTCACTCCTATAGTCCCAGCTACTCAGGAGGCAGAGACAAGAGGGTTGCTTGAGCTCAGAAATTTGATATTGCAGTGAGCTTTGATGATGCCACTGCACTCCATCCTGGGTGACAGAGAAAGACCCTGTCTCAAGAAAAAAAAAAAAAAGAATATGCAAGGAACTCGACCTAACAGGAAAAAAAAATAACAATAGCATACACATATATATTTTTTATATATGTAAACACACATACACTATACACACTAAAATATATCAAACTAAAATATGCATTTGATGTGTTCAGCAGCAGCTTGAAATTTTATGTAAAAAGTTAATATAGAAAATACTTTAAAAAGAAAATGTACGCATGCTGGAGCTAGTTTAATAGTTTACTTATATAGTTGAAGCCCTTTGAACAGACAGTGAGGAAGATTACTTACTAACATTTTATTTTATTAACTTAAACTAAATTTTAAAACTTTCATTTTTTAATAGATAACTTTCATTTACAGTGTTTCCATGTTTGTATTACTCAGCTATTTGAGAAAATATCCACAAGATGGTGCCATGGTTACCATATTAACATGGGAATTTGAGAATTAAAAGAAAGAAAAGTGTTTGACACACTGTTCTACATGACAAAATTACCATCAAATTTTCATGCATTTATTATAATAATACTATGCATTTCAAATGTTCAAATTACTGGATTTTAGTATGACAATTTTTTATTCTTTGCAAACATGTATTTCTTCATAGGGAATATTAAGTAGTGAAATGATATGCAAGTTGCTAACACAGACATAAATTGTACCTTTTATACTTTACAAGTTAATGGATATGTTTTTAATGATCTCCTGTTCAATCTTTAATGCTAGGATTTAAAATAATATCCAAATGTCATTCCATTAACTATCTTAAGTTAAGCTTAGATATTGGCAGTCTTTGCTATTTGCTGAATTGAGTCCCCCCCCCACTCCCAGATTCATTTCTCGAATCTCAAACCCCCAATGTGATGATATTTGAAGATGGGACTTTTGGGAAGTAATTAGATGGAGTCTTAAGGTTGGGGTTGTCTTGATGGGATTAGTATCTTTATAAGAAGAGACACTAAGTGTTCTCTCCCCCCAGCCCCCGCACTCCATAATTTGAGGATATAACTAGGTGGCCAACTGCAAGCCAGGAAGAGATACCTCACCAGAAACTGACTTTGCTGGCACACTGATGTCAGACTTTTAGTCTTGAGAACTATGAGAAAATAAATGTTGTTTAAATCATCCAGTCTTTGTGGTATTTTGTTGTGGTAGCCTGAGCAAATTAAGATAGTCTTTATCAAGCTACAAAAATCTTGCAAAAAAAAAAGAAAGTAAGATAGTCTTTAACAAAGAGGCCGGGCGAGGTGGTTCACGCCTGTAATCCTAGCACTTTGGGAGGCCGAGGCGGGCGGATCGCTCAAGGTCAGGAGTTCAAAACCAGCCTGAGCGAGACCCCGTCTCTACCAAAAATAGAAAGAAATTAATTGACCAACTAAAAATATATATACAAAAAATTAGCCGGGCATGGTGGCGCATGCCTGTAGTCCCAGCTACTCGGGAGGCTGAGGCAGTAGGATCGCTGAGCCTAGGAGATTGAGGTTGCTGTGAGCCAGGCTGACGCCACGGCACTCACTCTAGCCTGGGCAACAAAGTGAGACTCTGTCTCAAAAAAAAAAAAAAAAAAAAAAAAAAGATAGTCTTTAACAAAGAAAATCACCAAATTTGCAGAAAACAATTTTTTTTGAGAGACAGAGTCCTGTTCTGTCACCAACCTTGGAGTGCAGTGGCACAATCATAGCTCACTGCAGCCTCGAATTCTTGGGCTCAAGTGATCCTCCCACCTCAGCCTCCCAAAGTGCTAGGATTACAGACATGAGCCACTGTGCCTGCCCAATTTTTATTTGCTCTACAATACAATCCTTTAAAAAAAAAAAAAAAAGACCTGACATGGTGGCTCATGCCCATAATACTAGCCCTCTGGGAGTCTAAGGCAGGAGGAGAGCTAGAGGTCAGGAGTTTGAGACCAGTTTGAATAGGAACAAGACCTCATCTCTACAAAAAATAGAAAAATTGGCTGGGCATGATGGTGGATACCTATAGTCCCAGCTACTTGGGAGGCTGATACACGAGAATCCCATGAGCCCAGGAGTTTAAGGTTGCAGTGAGCTATGATGATGCCACTGCACTCCAGCCTGGTGACCAAGTGAGACCCTGTCTCAAAAAAAAAAAATTTTTTTTTTGGCTGATGCAGTGAGCCAGCCTGGGCAACATGGTGAGACCCTGTCTCTATTACCCAAACTCTGAAGAGAGGCACCAACAAGCTGAAGCTAGTGCCTTTGGGGGGAATAAGGAACAATGAAGCTGGATCTGCATCTATTGGAATAATTGCATCCTGGATTTAGTTGCTCTGTTGGGAAGGAACTCTGGAATGATGAAGAATTACTGGGATGCCATTCATGGGAACCATAAGCAGACAGGGACCCCTAGAAAACCAAAGAGGACAAATAGAAAGGAGCAATTTTCTTCTTTCTACTCAATTCTTGTAGTCTCCTTCAATCCCCACCTATTGGCAGAGCCACTTTTAATCACCCTAAAGTTTTCTCACAGTTCTGTTAGTTGCTGAGAATTGTCCTGAAATCTATCAGCTACCCAGCTAGGATTTGCAGAGTCCTGCCAATAGCTTCACAAAACATAGTATAGAATGATGGCTTTGGAGCTCAGGGACAGTAATGTAATAACCAAGACAGCCAGCATCTACTGCTAGTTCACCATCATTTATGAAATAACATATCCAGAGTCTAAATGTAATGGTTAATGCCACAGCTAAGATTCTATTTTTAAAAAATGAGAATATTTCAGTTCCTTTGGCTCCAACTCCTTTCATCAATCTGTCTTATAGACATGGCATTGCAAATATGATTGGAATAAACAAAGGAGTTTGCCACCTACTATTATCCTTGGACTTAGCTTAGGTAGGTATTGCTAATATTTGTGGTTTTGCTCTTCCTTTTCTATGCTCTTGGATGAATATACCTTTTTTCGAATTTTCTTCTTTTAGATTCATTAATACATTTAATAAATAATGTCTAGCTGGTTTAACAGCCTTTGTTTTATAGCATTGGCTTTACCTGCTGAGCAGAAACTTTAGTATCTATTGAAGTATTTCCAGAATATATACATATGAAAGGATCAGAGACAGCAATCTTGGTCACAGCAGGGCTTCTCAAATTCTCTGTGTTGAAAGATTAATTTTACTTCCCATCTATCACATACCAATACTTTTGAAAAAACAGAAAAAGTACACTAGGTAAAAAAAAATGAAATGGTAATAAAAAAGACATATAAAAAGCAAGCCAAATTTTTTGTTAGGTTCAAAAAAGATAACATTTTATTTCAACAAATATAATCAGTACATACATTAGATAAGAATAAGGAAATAAATTTTAAATCTATATGCTTTTAATTTTTTTTCTTGCCATATTACACTGATGTATTACATTTGCCATATTATGCGGTATCAATTGAAATTATGATGCCTTTATTCTGTTAATATGGTATATGATATTAATGAATTTTCAGATGTTGAGCCAATTCTTGGTATAAATCTTACTTGGTCATGTATATAAACCATTTTATATGTTGTTGGATTTTATTTGCTAATGTTTTATTAAAGATTTTGCATCTGTGTTCATAAGGGATATTGGTCTATAGACTTTTTGTTTTTTGAGACAGAGTCTCGCTTTGTTGCCCAGGCTAGAGTGAGTGCCATGGTGTCAGCCTAGCTCACAGCAACCTCAATCTTCTGGGCTCAAACAATCCTACTGCCTCAGCCTCCCAAGTAGCTGGGACTACAGGCATGTGCCCCTATGCCCGGCTTATTTTTTCGATATCTATTAGTTGGCCAATTAATTTCTATTTATAGTAGAGACGGGGTCTCGCTCTTGCTCAGGCTGGTTTCGAATTCCTGACCTCCAGCAATCTGCCGGCCTCGGCCACCCAGAGTGCTAGGATTACAGGTGTGAGCCACCGTACCCGGCCTGGTCTATAGACTTTTTATGATGGCTTTGTCTGGGTTTGGTATCTGAGTAATATTGTCCTCATGAGTTGGGAAGTGTTCTTTCCTCCTCTATTTTCTGAAAGAGATTATAATGAATTAGCATTATTTATTCTTTGAATTTTGATAGAATTTATTTATGACTCAAACCCTGGGCATGTATGTGTATGTAAACTATTTTAAAACTGATTCAATTTATTTCCTTGTTATATGTTTATTCAGACTTTCTTTTACTTCTTGAGCCAGTTTTGGTAATTTGTGCTTGTCCAGGAATTTCTTCTAAATTTTCTAATTTGGCATAAAGTTGTTTACAATAATCCCTTTAACCCTATTTTTTTTTTCCCTGTAGAATATACTTGTATCCAAACATACTTTTAAAAAAAAAAAATTAAGGCAGTACCCTGAGCCAGTAATGCTGCAGAGAGCCCCTTTTTAAAATTAATTAATTAATTAATTGGCACACATACTTTTAATGATTATAGTCCTTTTCTTTGTCTTTTTATTTTTTATTTTTTTATTTTTGTTATTTTTCCCACACTTGAATTTTCAAGTGTATATAGTCCTTTTGAATTTAGGGACCAGTTTCATATGACCATATATATGGTCAGTCTTGAGGAATAGTCTATGTGTGCTTGAAAAGAAGATATATTCTGTTCTTATTGTATGAACTATTCTAAAAATGCCTCCTAAGACATGATGGTTGATAGCGGTATGAAAGTTTTTTCTTTCCTTGCTGGTTTTATGCCTAGCTATTCTATCTGTTATGAGAATGATGTGCCAAAATATCCACCCAAAACTGTTGAATTGTTAATTTCTGTCTTTAGATCTATCTTTTTTTTTGCTTCATGTATTTCGTGTCTCTGTTGTTAGGTGTGTACACATTTTCAATTGTTATGTCTTCCTGATGTAGTAAACTTTTTTTGAAACACGGTCGTGTTCTGTCACCTAGGCTAGAGTGCAATTGCATCATCATAGCTCACTGCAACCTCAAAGTCTTGGACTCAAGTGATCCTCTGGCCTCAGTCTTCCAGGTAGCTGGGACTACAGGTGCATACCACAATGCCTGAATAATTTTTCTACTTCTTTGTAGAGATGGGGTATTGTTCTTGCTCCAGTCTCAAACTCCTGGCCTCAAGCAGTCCTCCTGCCTCAGCCTCCCAAAATACTAAGATTACAGGTGTGAGCCACCATACCTGGCCTATAAACTTTTTATTAAACATTATGAAATATCCCTCTCTATCTTGAAATTTCATCTGATATCAATATAATTACTCTCTGTTATGGTTGCTATTTCCATAATACATATTTTTCTTTCATTTTACTTTTAATCTATTTGTGTCTTTAAGTATGTCTCCTGTATATGGCATATAGTTCTTTGATATTGTCTTTTAGAAAGACTGAAATTCTCTGCCTTTTAGTTGGGGTATTTAGTCCATTTCCATTTCATTAATTATGATGTGGTTAGATGTACATCTGCTAATTTTCTATGTATTTTCTAAATGTCTAATTTCTTTTTATCTGCATTCTTATGTTAAATATATATGTATTTTTTTATTAAGGCAGATCTTGGCTGATGTGTAAATATATTTTAACATATCATTTCAATTCCTCTGTTTATTTTTATATGAATATTTTATAATTTTTTCATATTTTTCTAGATATTACAATATGATTCTTAATCATATTGTACAATATGATTAATATACATCTACAATATGATTTTTTTTTTTTTGAGACAGAGTATTACTCTGTTGCCCTGGCTAGAGTACTGTGGCATCAGCCTAGCTCACAGCAACCTCAAATTCCTTGGCCCAAGTGATCCTCCTGCCTCAGCCTCCTAAGTAGCTGGGACTACAGGTATGTGCCACCATGCCCAGCTAAATTTTTAAAATATATTTTTAGCTGTCCAGCTAATTTCTTTCTATTTTCAATAGAGACAGGATCTTGCTTTTGCTAAGGCTGGTCTCAAACTCCTGACCTTGAGTGATCCTCCCGCCTCAGCCTCCCAGAGTGCTAGGATTACAGGGGTGAGCCACCACGCCTGGCCTACAATATGATTCTGTTATGAATTCAATAACAATGTTATGATTACTTCATATAATATAATCTTGTCTTTTAAAGAAATTAATAAAGGAGAAAAATAAATATTTATATAGACTTTTATCTTTACCCACATTTTAACCATCTCAGATGCTCTTCATTTCTTCCTGTGGATTCAAGTTATTGTCTGGTGTCATTCCCTTTCAGCTTGAACAACGTCCTTGGTATTCAGTATAAGGTAGGTCTGCTAACAATGAATTTTCTCAGTCTTTGTTTAATCTATGGATATCCTTATTTTTCCTTAATTGTTATTATAGAATTCTTTGGTGACATTTCCCCCCTGCCCCCAGCACTTTGAATGTCATTCCACTGCCTTTTGTCCTCCATTGTTTCTGATGAGAAGTCAGCTGTTAATCATATTGTTGTTTCCCTATATTTAAATCTGTTTTCTCTTGCTGCTTTTGATTTTCTCTTTGTACCTGTGGTTTGTTGAGCTTATTGAATATTTAAATTAATGTTTTCTTATTTTAATCAAATTTGGAAAGGTTTCAGCTATTATGCTTCAAATAATGTTTTAATCCCTTTCTCATCATCATCTCCTTCTGAGACTTCTACTACATTTGTGTTGGTATACTTAATGTTCCACAGATTTCTAAGGCTCTCTTAATCTTTATTCAATAATTTTTCTCTTTGTTCTTAGCTTTGGATTATTTCTATTGATCTAGGTTCAACTTCACTGATTTTGGTCACTCAGATATGCTGTTGAGTTCATCTAGTGAGTTTTTCATTTTGCTTATTTGCTTTTCAACTCTAAAATTCCCACTTGCTTCTTTTTAATAATTTATACATGTTCATTGATATTTCCTATTTGTTTATTCATTGTCATCATATTTCCATTTAATCTTTAAACATAGTTTCCTTTTTCCTTGAACTTATTTATAATAGCTGCCTTGAGGTCTTTTTATACTAGATCCAACAATCTTATCCTTGTGTGGTCAGTTTCTGTTGGATTATGAATATGACTCACACTTTCCTGTTTGTGTGTGGATGTAAGCAATCGTGGGCAAGAATCCACATCCTCCCACTATTCAGCAATTTTTCATAAACACTTCTGAATTTGTTGTTTGTCTTTGGTCTATTTACAGAGCTGTGGAAACTGTTTTTAACAATTTTATTTAGTTTTATAGTTTTATGGTGAAAAAACTTGCCAAAATCTTCATTTCATGACAGGGAGAAGTCTTTTTCTTTTAATTCTATATTTTTAATTACATAAAGTAAATATTATTGTTGTTAACAGGTAATGCTTGTTTTTATTTCTTTACATGTTTATATATGTTCATTATTTAAATTATTACAAATTACCCTGCTGGGATCATTTTCTCTATTCCTAAAATTCATCCTTTAGAAGTTTTTCAGTTTAGGCTTCTTGGTAAGAAACTTTCATAAATTTTACTAATCTAAAAGCATGTTTATGTTTTTTTTTTCAAAACCATCATTCTTGAAATATAATTTTGCTATACAATTTAGGTGGACAGTTATTTTTCCTCAGAACTTTGAAGATGTTATTCCATTTCTTCTGGCTTTATTCATTGCTGCTGGGAGATCTCCTCTCTGGCCTTAAGTATTGTATGTTGTTCATGTATAAGGAACCTGTTTGTTTTCTCTGTCCTTTATGAACTTGTCCTTTTTCTCTGGCTACTATTAAGGTCTATCCTTTTTCATCTATTTGTTTTTCAAATTTATTTTATTTTCTTTTTATTCTATTCTATTCTCTTTTCTTCTTTTTGCTTATCCTGACTGCTAATTATATCTGTATATCATGTTTTTCTTCAGTTCTGAAAAATTCTAAGCTGTAATCTCTTTGAGTATTACATTTCCTCCATTCTTTCGTGGAACCTACTTAGACATACGTTAGAGCATCCAACTGCAGTTAAACTGAAAGCATGCTTTTTAATTCTTATTCTTTGTGCCTCACTCTTGGAAATGGCCTTATATATTAGGTTATTAAGTACGGAATGTCTGATTTCCTTAAGAACTAAGTTTGACAGTTGATATCTCTGACAAAGTATCACTTTGACACTTCTTTTGTTTTATATATTGTGAAGATACATTCTCATTCTTTCAAATGCACATTTTGGCTTGTGATTATCTTTCAAATTTTCTTGTAGAGCAATTTTTGTGAAACCATGGGTAAGTCAAAAATTCGTGTTATTTTCGAATATGAGTTATGTCATGGAACCAATGCAGTGCAGACAGCTCAAAACATCAGTGAAGTGTTTGGGAAGGACGTGGCTAATGAATGCATGGTATGTCAATGGTTTGAGAACTTTAATTCTGGTGATTTCAATCTTGAAAATGAGCCATGTGGGCAACGTGAGACCAAGGTTGATAATGATGTGCTGAAAGCTGTAGTGGAAGCGAATCTACCTCAATCTACCAGTGAATTAACAGCAAGGTTTGATGTTACTATTCTAACAATAGTGGGCTATTCAAAACAAATGGGCATGGTCAAGAAGCTGGATAGATAGGATCCTCATGAAATAAAAGAGTGTCAGAAGAGAAATCATCTTGAAGTGCCTTTCTTTGCTGTCATGACATAAAGGCGAACCATTTTTACACCATTTTGTTACATGTGATGAAAAATGGATTCTTTTTGATAATCACAAGTGTTTGGCACAATGGTTGGATAAAGATGAAATGCCAAAACACAGTCCAAAACTGAATATTCATCAAAAAAACTAATGGTGTCTGTTTGATGGTCCAGCACTGGTTTTATCTGCTATAGCTTAATGAAACCCAGTCAATCGATTACGGCAGATGTCTACTGCAACCAATTGGGTGAAATGATGAGGATGCTTATGATTAAGCAGCAAGATTGGTCAATAGAGACAGGCCAGTCCTCTTGCAAGATGACATATTGAAAAAAACAATGCTGTTCAAACTATAGATGCTGGACTTGGAAACTCTCTGTCATCCACTGTATTCACCAGACTTTGCACCAATTGACTCCCACTTCTTCCAGACTTTGGACCACTTCTTATAAGGAAAAATATTCAATTCTCAAGAAGTTGTAGAAAATGCCTTTCATTATTTCATTGCCACTTGCTCTCCAGTCTTCTTTGCTGCTGGCTTAATCAAGCTACCATTAAGATAGCAAAACTGGTTGGGTGCGGTGGCTCATGACTGTAATCCTAGCACTCTGGGAGGCTGAGGTGGGAGGATTGCTTGAGCTCAAGAGTTTGAGACTAGCCTGAGCAAGAGTGAGACTCCATGTCTACCAAAAATAAATAAATAAATAAATAACCAGCTGGGAATTGCCATGCACACCTTAGTCCCAGCTACATGGGAGGCTGAGGCAGAAGGGTCGATTACAGCCTGGGAGTTGGAGGTTGCAGTGAGCTGTGATGACACCACTGCATTCTACCCCAGGCGGCAGATTGAGCTCTGTCTCAACAAAAAGAAACAAGGGAACTGAATACCCTTCTTCACAATCCCTCACACCTTACCAGAAAAAAAAAAAGATGGCAAAACCATATTGATAGTTTAGGCACACACTTTGATTAATTGTACTGCTTCTTTTTTGAGATATAATAAACTAAACTTCTACATCAGACATTTCATATTTAATGGCCTAATATATCTTCCTTTCTACTTCAGATCTATTGTCTACATTTTGCTAATCTGTTGTTTAATTCATCAACTGAATTTTTAAATGCTTTAATTATGTTTTTTATTTCTGGAAGTTCTATTTAATTTCATATTTGCTTGTCATTTTGATTGTCTTACTTATTGATGATTTTTAAATATCATATTAATAATTATTTTGTATTTGAGTGGAAAAGACACAAACTTTATTTTCTCTGCTCTCACATCACAACAATCAACACAGAAGATTTCTGTGACCAAATGTGGATTTCTTCCCATCAAGAAGCAAGCAATCAATTTTGCAGCAGATACCAACCAGATGTCCTCTAATTCAATTCAATTCTGACACTATATACCTAGAGATAGCATCAGATGTCACATGTTAAGGGCTCAGTCCTCAAGACTGCCCCTCACTTTTGATGTTACCATGAGCCCCAGGTTTTTATTTATTTATTTATTTATTTTTACCTGTACTTCTGACTTACCTGCTATAAATCAGGGATCCCATAACCCCCTTCTTGGGATCAATTAATTTACTAGAATGGCTCACAGAACCTAGGGAAACTTTTATGTTTACTAGTTTATTATAAAGGATACAGATGAAGAGATGCATAAAATGAAGTATGGGAAGGGAAGTTTCCCTGCCTTCCCTAGGTGTGTCACCCTCCAGGAATTTCCACCTGTTTAGCTATCCTGAAAACCCTGCCCTTTTGGGTTATTATGGAAGTTTCATAATGTAGGAATGATAGATTAAATCATTGGCCATGAGATCTATTTAACCTTCAGTCCCTCTTTCTTCTCCAGAGTCTGGGGAGTGAGGCTGAAAGTCCCAGCCCTGTAATGATGCCTTGGTCTTTCCAGTGATTTACTCCCATACTAAAGCTACCTGGGGGAGGCCAGCAATCAGACAACTTGTTAGCTTACAAAAAAACATTACTCTGGAGATGCTACAGATTTTAGGAATCATATGCCAGGAAACAGGAAGGGAGATCAAATAATATTTTACAATGTCACAGTATTCTTTACCTAATCTTTGAATATATGAAGTTCCTGGAGGTCTAAACTTGTTGTTTGTCATTTTCCTCATAGTGACTTGTTTCCTTGTGTGTTTGGTATTATAACTTTGTAGAACTTATTAAGTTTAATATATAGAATCATGAGATCTAAATTGGGATTGCTTTCTTCCAAAGAGAACTTGTGCTTACTTCTGATGAGAACCAGGGGTGCTACAAATGTGGGACAACTTTAGCCCCCTTCAGGAACTCCAGCTAATCACTGGAGTCTCAAATTCAGCTCTTTCATCTTGGAGCAGGCTCCACATCCTGCTTCTCAACATTAGAGTTAGGATAGGCATTTAATTCCAATGAAATCTCCTCTTTAGCATTTATTAACCTTTCACAATTGAGGTTTCATATCACTGTGTCTTTATTTTGGCTCTTGGAAATTTTCCTCACTTTATTGAATCACCAGAAAAGTTTTTAAAAATTATGCTGCTTGTATTTTTCCAGGATCTCATTATACTATAGTAGGAAAACCCTTTAGAGTGTCTAGTTTGACATTTTGCTGGAAACCGACTTTCATCTATTAATTTTGTCAGAAGAATTTTTAAATGTTCCAAGAAATAATTTGATTGTGAATGTATTAAATTTATTAATTAATTAAAGGAGAACTAGTATTTTTCTATGCTTATATAATATTTTTTCCTATTTAATCCATTGCTTTTATGCCTCTCAGTTTTATGTGTTTCTTCATATAAATCTTACGTGTTTTATATCAAGTTCATGACTAGACATTCTTTGGGTTGGTTGTTTTTGGTGGTGGGTATCATCATAATGGTTTTAATATCAAATATAGTAAAACTTTTTATTTTGCATATTTTATAACCAATCCCATTAATAAAATTTCTTGTGTTTCTAAAAGTTTTCAGCCAGGCACAGTGGCTTATGCCTATAATCTTAGCACTTTGGGAGGCTAAGGTGGAGTCCAGGAGGTTAAGACCAGCCTTGGCAATATAGTGAAACCTCGTCTCTACAAAAAGTAGAAAAATTAGCTTGGACACTCAGGAGTTTGAGGTTGCAGTGAGCTATGATGACAATGACATCATTGCTTTCTAGCCTGGGTAACAGAGCGAGACCTATCTAAAAAAAAAAAAAATTCTGCAGTTGAGTCTTCTAGTTTCTCTAGATACACTATTATTAACTAATAATAACATTTTTGCCTCTTTGTTTCTCAGTATCTTTTATTGATATTTTGTACTTTTGTCTCTATGCATTGGCTAGGTCTATGACAAACCTACATATTCTTGCACCAAAACCTTCCAAGATGTAAGATATTCATGCAGGATATACTGAAACTGGAAATAAAACAATTGACTAACATTATCTATAAGCAGATGTGTTAGTCCTGTAGAGTCTACTATAGAGACATGTTATACTATAGTAAATTGGCTTTAGATTTATTTTGATTTTAGACACAGCTTCCAAGTGATTGAATTAATGGCATCCTGAATTTGATTTCTAGAGAGACTCTTTTTTTTTCTTTTTTTTCTTTTTTTTTACTTATCTTTGGCTATCCCACGCATTGTATTAAGAGACTCTTGAGTTGGAATCTCAAAAGGGTATCCTAGACCATACCTAAGCACTGCAATAGGTATCTAAATCTTCAAGAGCACCATTAAATAAACATGCATATTTGTTTTCTCCAGAGCAATATATTATTCCTTAACCTTTACTTATAGTTCTTTCTTTTTCATCATTTTTGTTACTATCCTGTAAGCTTTCTCTAAAAGCTCTGTTTTTCTGGGGTTAAAGAACTTATTGTTGGCTCACAATCAGTCTAATAAGTATCTGCCCACTTGAAGAGGGTTAATTACAAATGCTTGCTACATATTGTCCTCTATTTATGCATGCTAAGATTTTGTTTGCATTTTTAACAGGTTTACTGCATTAGACTTGTTTTCAGGTTGTGGTACTTTTTCTCTAAATCTTCTCTAATCATACTTGCACATAGCCTGTGTTCAATAACAAGTCATATAAAATAAACTCCTTTTCTTTGGGTAGTGTCATTAGAAATTCTTTCTTTTTTTTTTTTCGAGACAGAGTCTCATTCTGTTGCCTAGGCTAGAGTGCCGTGGCGTCAGCCTAGCTCACAGCAACCTCAAACTCCTGAGCTCAAGCAATCCTTCTGCCTTAGCCTCCCAAGTAGCTGGGACTACAGGCATGTGCCAACATGCTGGCTAATTTTTTCTATATATTTTTAGTTGGCCAATTAATTTCTTTCTATTTTTAGTAGAGACGGGATCTCGCTCTTGCTCAGGCTGGTTTTTAACTCCTGACCTTGAGCGATTCTCCTGCATCAGCCTCCCAGAGTGCTAGGATTACAGGCATCAGCCACTGCGCCCATCCTAGAAATTCTTAATAGATCTTTATTAGGAGAAGAAAACCATTATATACTTGTCTGGATTTTGGCTAATACTCTCTGGACCTAATCTATTTTGACAACAGGTGGTTGATAACATAGGGTATGTTTACTTGATAAGTAATCAATAAAATGAGTCTTTAATTTGAGTATTTATATTAAAAACAACACTCAAGTAAGAGTCATTGGTATATTTTAAACTGAAGGCATTAAAAGCTGGCAGTAAGCCTTAAAGAAATTAGTAATTCTTTCCACAGATGTAGCCAATCTAAAATTTAAAAAGATTAAAAAAAAAGAGAGAAATTAGTAATTCAATAACTGGAGCAGGAGATACACAAGATGAGCCAGAAAGTAAGAAAGCAGTGCCAGAAAGGGAAGGTGCTTTAAAAAAAAAAACCACAATGATGAGGTTATGCCAGAGGGATACAGTAACCAGATGAAAGAGCTCCCATTGGCCAAAGCTGGAATAATTTTAACAACAAAAGTAATAAAGTAGTAATCAGCTATAACCCAAAGTATGAAATAAATATCCATGAGTCCATACTGATATAAGTAAATTGTTAAATAAATTAATATATAGGGAGAAGAGACAAATATCCCCAACTGAAGAATTCTAAATAATTTATTATATGTGGATACTCTGCCACTGGGGAGATGGAATATAAATGCACACTTTGTAAATGTGGGCTGCACATAGTGACTTTCTTTGAAAGAGTAAAATATGGAAAGAGATTTTGATAGAGAGTAATTTTACAGTAGAGAATGCTGATAATACTATCCAGGTGACAAAGGCCAGGATCAACAGTGAACCCTTGATATGATGTAATGAGAATGGTAATTTACCTCTGTGGTCTTCCTCCCCAAAACCCATATCCTCAATCTATTCAAGAAAAACATCTGGGAAAATCCAGTCAAGATACACCCTACAAAATTCCTGACTAGTACTGTTCAAAACTGTCAAAGTCATCAAAAACAAAGAAAGTCTGAGAAACTGTCACAACCAAGAAGAACCTAAGGACATGTGACTCCTAAACATAGTGTATTAATGGTATCTTGGATGAAATCTTAGAACAGAAAGAGGACATTAAGAAAGAATGGAGGAAATCTGAGTAAACTGTGGACTTTAGTTAATAATTATCAATATTATCTCATTAATTGTGACAAGTATACCATAATAACAATGTAAGATGTTAATAATAGGAGAAACTGGGTATGGGGTGTATCTCTGTACTGCCCTCATAATAATTCTGAACATCTAAAACTGTTGTAAAATAAAAGTTTATTTAATAAATACATTTTTTAAAAAGTTGGCAGTATAGGCTGGGCGTGGTGGCTCACACCTGTAATCCTAGCACTCTGGGAGGTCAAGGCAGGAGGACCACTTGAGATCAGGAGTTCAAGACCAGCCTGCGCAAGAACGAGAACCCATCTCTACTAAAAATAGAACAAATTAGCTGGATGTGGTGGTGCCGGCCTGTAGTCCCAGCTATTCAGGAGTCTGAGGCAGTAGGATCACTTGAGCCCAGGAGTTTGAAGTTGCAGTGAGCTACAATAATACCACTACCGTCTCTAGCTCTCTAGCCTGGGAGACAGAGCAAGATTCTGTATCCAAAAAAAAAAAAATCTATCAGTACAACATTGTTTCTTTCATGTTTGATGTTGAAATGATTATCTTGGATAAACATTGCAAGATTTTAAGTGTCACAATCAAGTTTCATTGAGAAAAACTGGAAGGGATAGCTAATTTGTTAAATTAGATAATCAAGATTTTAAAAGATCTCAACAAACCAGAATGAGGAACTTATCTGCAATAAGATGCAATTTCATAAGGTTAAATAATTTTGAATTTATGTTCAAAAACCAATTGAACAAGTAAATTATGTTTACTATCTGCAGCATATGTGGAAAAATCTTAGAGGGTTTATTTTATAATAAACTTTACATGAGTCTATAAGTTTTTGCTGTCTAAGAAAGTTAATATCTAGACTAATAACAGTTAGAATGGAAGGTAATGGTGCTACTCTACTTTGTTCAAAATAATCCTTGAATATGGAATTCCATTTGGAAACAGTACACTTTAAGAGAGACAAGATAAATTGGAGCATGTCCAGAAAATAAAAAGTAGAAATGTGAGGAAATTCCACTGTATACATGAAGAAATTTTGAAGGAAATAGAATGTTTATCCTGGGATGGGGTGGGGGTTATTAGAATATAATCGATCTCTTCACATATTTGAAGGGCAGCAATGTAAAAGAAAAGTAAGATTAATTTTGTGTGACTTTATTTTTTAATAAAGAAAATAAATTTATTTCTTACAGTTATGGAGGCTGGAAAGTCCAAGATTGGACAACTGCATCTGGTTGGCTTCTGGCAAAGGTCTCATGCTGTATCATAATATGGTAGAAGGCATCAAAGGGTAAGAGGGACATACTGAGAGCCAAACTGTCTTTTATAACAGACCCACTCTTGTGATAACTCATTAATCCATTAATCTATGAATGGATTAATCTATTTATGAGGGAAAAGCCCTCGTGACCCATTCACCTCTTAAAGGCCCTACCTCTTAATACTGTTACTTTGGGGATTAAGTTTCAACATGAGTTTCAGAGGGAAAAAATATTCAAACCATAGCATTCTGCCCCTGGACCCCCAAAACTCATGTCCTTGTGACATACAAAAAATACATTCATTCATTCCATCCCCATAGCCCAAAGTCTTAACTCATTCCAACACCAACTCCAAAGTCCAAAGTCTTATCTGTGAGCCTGTGAAATCAAAATAAGTTATCTACTTCCGAGATACAATGGTGGGACAGGTATAGGATGTACGTTACCATTCCAAAAGGGAGAAATAAGTCAGAAGAAAGGAGTACCAGGCCCCAAGCAAGTCCAAAACCCAGTATGGTAGACATTAAATTGTAAAGATAGAGAATAATCTCTTTTGACTCCATGTCCAGTATCTTATGTACACTGGAACGGGCAGGGGATAGGTCCCCAAGATACCAATCAGTCCTACCCCTAGGCTTTGCTAGGTATAGCCCACATGGCTGGTCTCCTGGGTTGGAGTCCAGTGTCTGTAGCTTTCCTCAGAGGTCTCTGAATGTGGCTGGTGGCTTGACAGTTTTGGGGTCCCAGTGGCAGCCCCATTGCTACAGCTCCATCAGGCATTGCCCTGATAGATACTCTCCATAGTGGCTCTGTCCTTTTGGTAGGTTTCTGCATGAGCCCCCAGCCTTCTCAATACAGCCTCTGAAATCTAGGTGGAAGCCACTATGGTCTCATAGTTCTTATATTCTTCATGGCAATAGAATTAGCATCACATGGACACCTCCAAGGCTTGCTACTTGCACCCTCTAGAGCAGTGGCATGAGCCACTTCTGGGCCCACTTGAGCCACAACTTGGTGCCACTAAGGTTTACCACTTGTACCTTTTGGAACGGTAGATTGAGCCCCATTTGAGGCCACTTTATCCATAGCCGAAGCAGCTGAGTAGTGCTGCACTGAGATCAGGGAATAGAGTCCTGAAGTGGCATTGGGCAGCTAGGCTGTGGAGGGTGTCCTGGGCCATCCCATGAGACCATTCTGTCCTCTTAGGCCTCTGTGCCTGAGATGGGAGAGGCAGTATAAAAAATTTCTGAAATGCCTTTGGAGTCTTTCTGTCATTATCCTGATGAAGAACACCTGGCTCCCTTCTATTTCATACTAATAACTTTAGTAACTGATACCTCAGCTACACCCTTATTTATTTCTCCTAAACATGCTTCTTCATCTTCTTCTTTTTTTTTTTAAATGGCCAGGCTGCAAATTTTCCAAATAATTGTATTCTGCTTCCTTTTTAATTATAAATTCTGTCTTTAAATCCTCCCTTTCATCTTGTATCTCACTGTGAGAAGCCAAAAGTAACCACATAGCATCTTGAATGCTTTGCTGCTTATATATTTCTTCTGCCAGAAATCCTATTTCATCACTCTTAAGTTCCACCTTCCACAAAGCCCTATGGCATGAACATAAGGCAGAGAAATTCTATGCTACTTTATAAGAAGGATAGCCTTTATTCCAGGTTGCAACACTTTATTCCTCATTTCCATCTGAGACTTATCAGAATGGCTTTACTGTCCATATTTCTATCAACATTTTGGTCACAACCACTTAACTAATCTCTAAGAAGTTCCATACTTTTCCTAGCCTTCTTCTGAGCCCTCACCAGAATCATCATCTTTAATGTTCCATTCACAGCATGTATGTTCTTCCAATATTCACTTCAGAACTGTTCCAAGTCTCTACCCATTACCCTGTTCCAAAGTTACCCCAAATTTCAGGTGTTTATTATTATCAATGGCCCTACTTCTCAGTACCAGTTTTCTGTCTTAGTCTGTTTTGCATTGCCGGGCAATTGATGTAAAAAAAAAATTGTTTCTAACAGTTCTGGAGGCTGGGAAGTCCAAGATTGGGTGGCTGCATATAGTTAGCTTCTCATGAAGGTCTTATGCTGTGTTGTAACATGGCAGAAGGCATCACAGGACAAGAGGGACACATTGAGAGCCAACCTGGGTTTTATATCAATTTTGTGTGACTTTAGAAGATTGGACAGAAATAGGGTAAAAATTTAAAGGAGGAAGATTTCAGAAAAAAATTAATTTCTGAAAATAAAATTGTCTACCTTAATGTGAGTTCCCTGTCACTGGAGGTATACAAGTAAAGTCTATGATTTTTTGTTGAAGATTTTCATGAAAAATTCCAGTGTTTATGGGGAGCTTTAGTAGAATATAGTTAACAACCTTAGCCTTTAGATTCTTTGACATTTCATTCAATTAAAATTTTTCTCCAGCAGAATAGAGCATGTGGCTAAAAAAATTTTTTTTCAAGTATTTTCTCGTACTAGTTAATTTTCTTAAGGCTTAATATTAGGCATTGGGAAAACAGTAGAGCATCTAATGGATAAGATCATAGACTTTGGAATGATTGTCTGGGTTCATATCTGGCTCTACCACTCACTAACTTGGTGACCTTGGTCAATTTCTTAACATCCATGTCTTGGAAGCTTTATCCAGCCAAAAGCAATGTGTTTCCTCATTTAATGTGTTTCCTTCATGTAAAATGAAGATAATAGTACCTACCTCGTGAGATTATTATTAAATATAAGGACTTACTGACTTAATATTTATAAAGTGCTTAAAGCATAACTGGTATGTTATAAGCACAAGTGTTATTTTAAAAATAATGAATTTTTTAGTAAAAGTTTTAAGGCATTCTAGGTTTGAGATTGAATTCTGTACTTTATACAATGCCTTTAAATATTAAAATACATAGTTTCTATTCTAATTTAGACCTCTTGGCGCTGTTTTGTTTTAAATAAGAGGCAGTCTTTTCATGCCACAACTTAAAAATAGTAAATCTAATAAGATCAGCGAATTAATGATCCTGTGCTATGTAGATGTAGATGTTTATACATTAAAATCTTGATTATTTTCCCCTACATTTACTCTATGTCAAATTTAAATTCCAAAGAGTTTCTTCCCTAATTTATTTTAAGGCCTGTCTTTCCTCATTTTCTTTTTGCTCATCCCAAATGCAACAATACCCTTGCTTAACCAACTTAACTTATGAATCTGGAATTGCAACATAAAGGTCCCAAAACAGTACTTAAAAATCTATGATTTATACTTAATGTGTTACAGGTGGCTTCTTAGGAGAAATGCTTATTTCTTGTGTCATTAAAATGATAAATTTCTAAATTCTCAAGTTCCATTTCTTTTAAAAAGTTTACTTCAGTTCATTTTCTTCCAAATTTTGTTTTGCATACGCATTCTCAAATAATACTTTTGGCCTTATGTTTACAAGAGCAAAATTACTATTAAAATCCTATTAGAAGTAAATTCAGCAACAGGATTTCCTGTTATTAAAACATCATAAGTTATTTAGACTAAATTATACCAGCTTTTATAACATGTTCTAGAGATCATCTGGTTAAAAAATTTATATCAGATCACTATCAAAACCAATAGCAATGTAATAGATAAGGCAATCTCAAATACAAATCATACCAAAATAAGCAACTACTATAGATTTTAACATGTTATTAATATCTGTTACATTGATTTCTGAGAGAGTAACTAGCAGCCAATTTATGTCTCTTAAGAATTTTACCTTCGGTTTCTCATTTTTTTAAAAAAGGTTTTACAATGAAATAAATGTGATAATGATATCTTAAAAACACATTTGACTATACCTTTGCTATGTTAATGTTTTGATTTAAAAGTTACTTTAAAAAATTAATATAGAGACCAAACACATTTCCAGTAGCTTTGGTGTTATTGAAAACATCTATTGAGTTAAAGGTAAAAGGTGTGTTGTACTACAGTAACACAAGTCTGAATTTTAGGTACACCTGCTATAGATTATCAATCAAATGTCCATTATTTTGGTAAAAGGTAATCTCATTTGACTACATGTGATATTTTAGGAAAATATATTTTTGATAATGATTAAATGAAGATGGTTGTTTGTAGCATTTTAATATGATAAATGAACTTTTAATACTCCTATGAAGAAAGCCATTTCTATATTTTCTAATGTTTAATGCCATTGTGTTCCTGATGAATCACCACATGAACAAGCTGTACTAGCCTAATTTTCCCCTGTCTTTATTGCTCTCATGGCTACTCTTAAGGAAAGAGAGTATATCTACTGATTGTTGGGCCTGCTTTGGGCAGAATTATCTATCTACTATTTAAATCACTTGGCTGTTTTGGAGTTATGAACAATTTTCTACATTTAAATGTCACCCTGTAACTGAAGAAAGTAAATTTAGTACCATATTTGCAGTATTTAAGTCAGGAATTATGGAGTTGTATCTTCTAAGCCTCTGCAGACTATAGAAAAGCCCAGACCTACTACTGAGTATGTAAGAGAAACTCAATATGGAAGTCTACCTAAAAATTAAAAAAAAAAGAAAAGAAAAAGAAACCTTTCTCCTAGAGATTATGATTCATTATAATTGGAAGCAGGGCCTAGAAATCTATATTTTTATTATGATTCATTATAATTGGAGCAGGGCCTAGAAATTTGTATTTTTCTGCCAAGAATCTGATGTTTATAATTAGACAAGTTTGAAAAATGCTAGAGTAAATGACTTCTAAGTTCAGATCTAAAGTTCTAAACTCTAGAACCAAGATTTACTTTTCTCCAGAATTTTTTCTTCAATGTAACCATTTTGTTACTATTTAGAACTATTTATTTATGCATCTTACTCAATGGCAACCGTGACCAGTGCTTGTTTCTTTGACACTGTGTTCATACTTGTATGTAAATAGCCTGTTTGATCCCTCTTATGAACTTTGTACTGTTAGTATATTCATTATTGTTATTACTTGTAGCTGCTGCAACAGATAAACTCCTCAATCTCAGTAGCTTAAGATAATAAAGTTCTATTTCTCACACATGTTAAACAAAAGAAAGAAAGAAAGAAAGAAAGAAAGAAAGAAAGAAAGAAAGAAAGAAAGAAAGAAAGAAAGAAAGAGAGACAGACAGAAAGAAAGTTCTCCATTGTAAAAAGAAGAAGTCTACCAGGATTTTCCCTAATTGTTCCCTAATTGTTCTCTTACTTACAAAAATTCCTATTGTGCATACTTTATGCCAGACTTTATTCTATGTATTAATAATATTTAGAAAACAAACAAAAAATTCCTTTTCTCAAGAACTTTACAATCTAGTGAGAGACAAGTAACAAAAACTTAATATACAGTTTGAAAATGTTATGATAGGGTACTAAAGTACTAAAAGAAAGTAGAAGAGGTACCTAATTGTGCCTGAGATGGCTTGGGAAGGTTTTCTGGATAAGGTAATGATAGAATTAAGACTTGCATAAGGTTCTATCATTAATTCTATCATAATTCTATCATATCTATCTTAATTCTATCATAATGTAATGATAGAATTAAGACTTGTGGAAATTACTAGGAAAATTTGGGGATAGAATAAGAGGATATTAAGCATATTCCAGGCAAAGAACAAAATTTTGCAAAGGCAAAGAGGGTTAAGAATGTGTGGTTATTATTAAAAAACACTAAATGTTGATAAGCAAGATGTTGTGAAAAAGAAAAAGACAGAAAAAAAAGAAAAAATATTTAAAAAAAACACTAAATATTTTCATATAGCAAGTAAACAGGAACCTATTGTTAGAATGGAGAAATATTTTCAGAAAAGCAAGGTCCAGGTCAAGAAGTATCTTCAATGAAATATTATTATTTAAAATGTTTATTCTGAATGTGACACATTGTCAGACAGTTTTGTGATAGCCATACTACTATTTTCCATTGAGATATAACATACATACAGCAAGTGCATTGTCTACAACTCTATGAATTGAAACATGTAAACACCTCTATAACTACCACCGAGATTGAAGCACAGAACACATCCACCACTTCAGGTTCTCTCATGCCTCTTTCCTATCTATAACTATTACTCATCCAGACAACCACTATTATAACTTATATTATCATGGATTAGTTTTGCCTTATCTTGTACTCTTTTTATCTCCTTTCACTCAACATAATATTCGTCAAGTTCATCCACATTAATACAATGTAGCACTAGAAATTTTTTTTATTGTAGTACTAGATTTTTGTTCTTAGTGTCTCATTGTATGATGTCATCACAATCTGTCCATTCTACTGTTAACTGACATTTACATTGCTTACAATTTTTTTTCTGCAATAAAATAAAAGTACTATAAACATTCTTTGCTTATGTTGATTGCATTCTTTGATAGATATATGCATTCAATTATTTTGGGTGGGTTCTCTTGGAGAGAAATTGAATCTTTAGGTTTCATAGATATTGCCTAAAAGTTTTCTAAATTGGTCTTACCAATTTATACTCTCACTGACAGCATAGAAGAGTTTTAGTTGATCCACATCTTCAGTACCTGGTATTCTTAGTCTTTTTCATTACTGGCTACTCTGTTAGATGTGAAGTGATACATTGTTATGGTTTAAAATCACATTATATAACAATGTTTATATAATAAACATTATATATAAAAATTATATAAAATGTTTATATAATTTATATAATAATGCTGATTATAATAATGTTGATACTTATTGGTCATTTGCATATCTTGTGTTAGGAGGACCTGTTCAACTCTTTTGTCAATTTTAAAGTTAAAATTTTTTTCCTTTATCTAATTTATAGGAATCTTTATAAATACAGGATACATACAAAGGTTAGATGTATGTATTGCGAATATCTGCTCTGGACTGTAGCCTTCCTTTTCACTCTCTTGCTAATGTTTTTGATAAATCGAAGTTCTTAATGAAGTTCAGTTTGTTAATTGTTATTTTATAGTTGCTATTTCTTAGTGTCCTGCTTAAATATTTGCCTACCACAAGGTCATGAAGATAGTCTCCTTTGTTTTCTTCTATAAACTTTAGTGTTTTAGTCTTTCCATTTAGATTCAAGATTCATCTCAACTATTCTTATGGAAGATATGAGTTAGGGGTTAAGTTTCATTGTTTCTCATACAGGTATCCAATTTGTCTAGCACCATTTGTTTAAAAATATTCTTTCCCTACTTAATTACAGTTATAACTTCATTGTAAATGAGGTGACTGTATATGTGTGGATCTATTTTTGAACTCTCTATTCTGTATCATTATTGGTCTGTATGTCTATTGTGCCGATACCACACTTATTATATTAATTACTTGTAACTTTACAATAAGTCTTAAAATATTTTTCTTTAAGATTATCTTGGCTATCCTAGATCCTTTGCATTTCCATATAAATTTTAGAATCAGCCTAGCTCACAGCAACCTCAAACTCCTGGGATCAGGCAATCCTGCCTCAGCCTCCCAAGTAGCTGGGACTACAGGCATGCGCCACTGTGCCCAGCTAATTTTTTCTATTTTTAGTTGTTTGGCTAATTTCTTTCTATTTATAGTAGAGATGGGGGTCTCGCTCTTGCTCAGGCTGATCTCGAACTCCTGAACCCAAACAATCCTCCCGCTTCAGCCTCCAGAGTGCTAGGATTACAGGCGTGAGCCACCACGCCCAGACTATACCTTTTTTCTTGATAAAATAACATTTTTATTACATAAACAAATTGAAATTGAAAATAAAACATGATAGTATGCAAAAAACATTATTCTCTGTTAAAAATATAAGTAAAATGTAAGTGATATTTGTCATGATTTTGACATTAGTGTAAAAAACTTCTCTTTTTTAACTGCTTGAGCTTTTATGCAGAGGATTACAAAGTCATTAAATATTATTGTTCTATAGTATTCTTTAAGTTATTTTTAAATTAGGTATTAATTTGTGAGTGCAATGCACACCACATAGAGGATGGACATGCTTGAAGCTCTGACTCGGCGGGGGGGGGGGTGGTGGCAAGGGCAGTATATGTAACCTTGTCTATATTTGTACCCCCATAATATGATGAAATAAAATTTAAAAAAAAATTGAAAAAGTTTACAACCAAGAGACTTTCTCTAAGGGAATATCTTAAAAAAAAAAAAAAGAACAATATGTAAATTGACTCCAGCAGAAATATCTGAGGTGCAATCATGGGAAATTAAGTGATCAAATATGTAAGTGAATAAAAATGCATTTGTGTATATATATTATTTAAAAAATTAGTATTAATTTGGAGAAAGAACATTCTGTTGAATGTCTAGTAATGGAAATAATAAAAAAGAAATGCATTTAAGAAAACCTGTACTCATATTTTAGTGTAAAAGTTAAACTAAAAGTTTTAGTGTAAAAGTTATCACAGCAAATTATAAAATACTTTATCTTTTTACTTTCACGTAATAATAGTGCTTTTACTCAAAACAATAATTGTTTCAGCAAAACACATGCTTTCATTGATTAATAAAAAGAAAAAATGTAAATAAATAATATAAAATTTTAAAAATAGAAAGAAAATGAAAAAACAGTAATTGTGTTGCTTATGCTTCTTTTTTTATTTGTACAAATTTATGGGGTACATATGAAATTTTGTTACATGTATATAATGTATAGTGATCAAGTCAGGATATTTAGGATATCCATCTCCTGAATACATTTTTTTATTATAGTCACCCTACTCTGCTATCAAACATTGAATATTTTCCTTCTGTCTAAAACTGTATGTTTGAACCCTTTAGCCCATTTTTCTTTGTCCTCCCAACCCCACTCACTCTTCCCAGTCTTTGTTCTCTACCTTCCCATTCTCTGCCTCCATATGGTCAGCTTTTTTAGCTCCTGATTACAGTAAGAACATGTGATATTTGTCTTTTTGTGCCTGGCTTATTTCATGTAAGACAATGACCTCCAGTTCTACCCATGTTGCTGCAAATGACATAATTTAATTTTTATTTATTTATTTATTTTGAGACAGAGTCTCACTCTGTCACGCAGGCTAGAGTGCAGTGGCCTCATCATAGCTCACTGCAACCTCAAACTTCTGGCCTCAAGTGATTCTCCTGCCTTAGCCTCTCAAGCAGCTGGGACCACCAGCCCATGCCACCACACCCAGCTAATTGTTTCTGTTTTTTGTAAACAGGGTTTCATTGTTACTCAGGTTGGTCACAGACTCCTGGCCTCAAGTGATCCTCCTACCTGGCCTCTCAAAGTGTTAGGGTTACAGGTATGATTCACTGTACCTGGCCTTATTCCATATCTTTACTATTGTGAATAGTGCTGCAGTAAACAGGCGAGTGCAGGTATTTCTTTGATATATTAATTTCTTTTCCTTTGGATACATATCCAGTAATGTGTTTCCTAGATTGCATGGTAGTTCTATTTTAGGTTATCTGAGAAATCTCCATATCTACAAATCTCCAAATTTCCATATGGCTATACTATTTTCATATGGCTATGTTTATAATCCCACCTACAGTGTATGAGTTCCCTTTTCTCTGCATTCTTGCCAACATCTGTTATTTTTTGTCTTTTTAATAATAGCCATTCTTACTAGGATAAGATGATATCTCATTGTGGTTCTGATTTGCATTTCTCTGATGATTAGTGATGTTGAGGAAGATTTCTTCATATCTTTTGTCCTGTTTTTAATGGGAGTATTTGTTTGTTTCCTGTTGGGTTGAGTTCCTTGTGTGTGTATGTGTATATTATGTATATATATATATTTTTTTCAAGACAGGGTCTAGCTATGTTGTCCAGGCTATAGTGCAGTGGTATAATCATAGCTCACTGCAACCTCAAACTTTTGGGCTCAAGTGATCCTCCTGTCTCGGCCTCCCTAGTAACTGGGACTACAGGTGTTGTACCACCATGCCCAGCTAATTTTTCTATTTTTTTGTAGAGATGGAGTCCTTGTATATTCTTAATATTAGTGTCCCATCAGATTGATAATTTGCAAATATTTCTCTCATTCAATAGGCTGTATCTTCACTCTTTTGATTGTTTCTTTGACTATGCAGAAGCTTTTTAGTTTATTTAAGT
Source organism: Microcebus murinus (assembly GCF_040939455.1). NCBI lineage: Eukaryota > Metazoa > Chordata > Mammalia > Primates > Cheirogaleidae > Microcebus > Microcebus murinus. The sequence continues at coordinate 38,727,196 of NC_134105.1, read as the reverse complement.
TCCATTTGTCCATTATTGGTTTTGTTGCCTGTGCTTAGTAATAATTCTTTGCCTGGAACAATGTCCAGGAGAGTTTCCCCTATGTTTTCTTCTAGTAGTTTTATAGTTTCATGTCTTATAGTTTAGTCTTTAATCCATTTTGAGTTGATTTTCATTAATGGTGAGAGTTAGGGGTCCAGTTTCATTCTCTTGCATGTAGCTATCCAATTTCCCCAGCACCATTTGTTGTTCTTTCCCCAATGTAAGTTCTTGTTGGTTTTGTCAAAGATCAGTTGGCTGTAAATACGTGGCTTTATTGCTGGGTTCTCTATTCTGTTCCATTTGTCTATGTGTCAGTTTATAGCAATACCATGCTGTTTTGGTTACCACAGCTTTGTAATATATTTCAAAGTCAGGAGTGATGCCTCCATTGTTCTTTTGTTTGTTTGTTTGTTAAGGATTGCTTTGACTATTTGGGCTCTTTTTTTGTTCCATATGAACTTTATGATTGTTTTTTCTAATTCTATGAATGATGCTAGTGGTATTTTAAGAGAGATTGCATTGAATCTGTAGATTGTTTTCAGCAATATTATCATTTTAACAATATTGATTATTCTGATTTTTGAGCATGTGATATTTTTCCATTTGTTTGTATCATCTTCAATTTCTTTCAACAGTGTTTTGTAGTGTTCCTTATAGGGATCTTTTACCTCCTTGGTTAAATTTATTCCTAGGTATTTTTTTGTAGCTATTATAAATCAAGATTACCATCTTGATTTTTATCTCGGCTAAATCATTATTGGCATAGAGAAATGATACTGATTTTTACAGATTGATTTTGTAACCTACAACTTTACTGAATTCATTTATCAAATCTAAGACATTTTGGTGGAGTATTTAGGTTTTTCTAGATGTGAGATCATATTGAGCCGGCGCGTGGTGGCTCACACCTATAATCCTAGCACTCTGGGAGGCTGAGGCTGGAGGATCGCTCAAGGTCAGGAGTTCAAAACCAGCCTGAGCAAGAGCAAGACCCCGTCTCTATTATAAACAGAAAGAAATTAATTGGCCAACTAATATATATATATATATATATATATATATATATATATATATATATAGAAAAAATTAGCCGGGCATGGTGGCACATGCCTGCAGTCCCAGCTACTCAGGAGGCTGAGGCAGAAGGATTGCATGAGCCCAGGAGTTTGAGGTTGCTGTGAGCTAGGCTGATGCCATGGCACTCTAGCCCAGGCAACAGAGTGAGACTCTGTCTCAAAAAAAAAAAAATAATAATCATATTGTCAGCAAAGAGGGACAGTTTGACTTCCTCATTTCCAAGATTATACTTTTTTAAAAACCTTTTCTGTTATTGCACTGGCTAGGGTTTCTAGTATAATACTGAATAGATGGTAGTGAACATTGTTTTCATGTTTCCAAATTCAGGGGAAAAGTGTTACCCCTATATCCTAGCTATAGGCTTTGTATAAATGCTTTTGCTGCAGCTATTGAGATGATCATATTGTTATTCTTCTTATTCTGTTAATATGGTAAGTTAAAGTGATTTTTCAAATGTTAAACCAACTTCACTTCCTGGAATAAATCTAACCTGGTCATATATGTTACTCTTTTTACATATGACAGGGTTTTATTGTTAACACCTGGTTTAGGATTTTGGCATCTAGGTTCATGGGAGATGATGGCCTGTAAATTTTCTGTTTTTATATTGTCTTTGTCAAGGGTTAGAATTAGAGTTATGCTGGCTACATAAAATGAAATGGGAAGTGTTCACTCTTTCACTATAGTCTGAAGGAGGTTGTTAATATCGGTGTTATTCTTTAAATGTTTGAAATAATTGTCCAGTGAAGCCATATGAACATGGAATTTTCTTTGTAGAAAGAGTTTTAATTATGAATATGATTTCTTTAACAGATAGAAGACCATTCAGAGTCTTGCTTTCTTTTTTTCTTTCTTTATATATGTTGAAGATATGCTATTAGGTGTATACAAATTTAGGATTATTGTATGTTCCCTTTGAGTTGATATTTTAATCATTATAAAATGTCTCAAAATGTCTCTCTTTATACTCTTTATATCTAGTAATACATCTTCCTTTTTTTTTTTTTTTTTTTTGAGCCATGATCTCACTGTGTCACCCAGGCTGGGATGTAATGGCTTGATCATAGCATACTGCAACCTCAAACTCCTGGGCTCAAGTGATCCTCCTGCCTCAGCCTCCCAAGTTGGTGGGACTACAGGTATGCCCTACCACACCCAGGTAAGTTTTTTCATTTTTTGTAGAGACATGGTCTCACTGTTGCTTAGGCTGGTCTTGAACTCTTGACCTCAAGCAATCCTTCTGTTTCAGCCTCCCAAAGGGCTAGGATTACAGGTTTGAGCCACCATACCTAGCCAGAACTTCTACCACAATAGAAAAATCTTAGGACCGTTTAATTCTATTTATTATTCTTCCTTCCTTTGTAGCATTATTGTCATATATTTTATATCTACATATGTAATAAACTTCATAAGACACTACAGGTACTCTTCAACTTATGATAGAATCTGTCTCAATAAACCCATCATAAGTTGAAAAAATCATAGGTTGCAAATACATTTAATACATCTAACCTACCAAATATCATAGTTTAGCCTAGCCTACAATAAATGTGCATAGAACATTTACATTAGCCTACAGTTGGGCACAATGACCCAACACAAAGCCTATTTTATAATGAAGTATTATATATTAATATCTCATATAATTTATTATACACTGTACTAAAAGTAAAAATCAGAATGGTTGTATGGATGCTCAAAGTGTGATTTCTACTGAATGCATATTGCTTTCCCACTGTCATAGTTGAAAATCTTAAGTCAAACCATCACAAGTTTGGGGACCATCTGTATTATTGTTATTTTGCTTTTTAAAAAATCTAGTTTCTTTTGCACTAAGCCACATGTTTACCCTTGTGGTATTCTTAATTTCTCCTGCAGCTCTGTACTTCATCTGCGACCATTTTCCTTTAGCCTGAAGAATTTCTTTTAGAATTTATTGTTGTGTGGATTTGCTGGCAACAAATTCACTTAGGTTTTTGTTGCTGTTGTTGTTATTTTGGGTTTTATTTGTGTGTGTTTTCTTGGTGAGATGTTGTCTTTATCTCATCTCATTTTGAAGAATAATTTTTCTTGGTATAGAATTCTAGGTTGGGATTTATTATTATTATTATTATTATTTTTAGCAATTGAATGATGTCATTCCATGGTCCTTTTTGCTTCTGAGGAGAAGTTGGTTGGAAAACTTATTGTTCTTCTTTTAAAGGAGAAACTTTTTTAAGATTTTAGTTTTTTGTCTTTTATTTTCAGCAGTTTTACCAAATTATATCTGGACATGAGAATTTTTGGATTTATCTTGAACTTCTGAAATCTGTGAATTGAAATATTTTTTTCAATTTCAGAAAGTTCTTGGCCATTATATTTTCAAATATTGCTTCAACCCCATTTTTTTTCTCTTCACCATTTAAGATTCCAATTATATGTATGTTAGACCATTTGACTGTGTCCTGAATGTCTTTTATTACTATTCTATTTTACTCATTCGTTTTTCTTTCTATGCTTCAGTTTGAATATTTTTGTTGGACCTGTCTTTGTGTTCACTAGTCTTTCTAGTCTACTCTTAAACAGATGAATTATTTTTTCAGCTTTTTTGTATTTTTCGTTTCTGGATTTTTCATTTGATTCTTTTTGATACATTTATTTATTTATCTTTTTATGTTTATTTATTTATTTTTTATTTTTGCATATTATGGGGGTACAGATTTTAAGGTTTCAATAAATGCCCATTTCTCCCCTCCCCCCACAAGTCTGAGTATCCAGCATGACCATACCCCAGATGGTGCACATCTCACTCATTATATATGTATATACCCGCCCCCCTCCACCCTGCCCAATACCCTATTACTGTAGTACCTATTTGACCACTTAGGTGCTGTTCAGGTAATACCAATTTGCTGGTGAGTATATGTGGTGCTGTTTTTCCATTCTTGGGATACTTCACTTAATAGTATGAGTTCCAGCTCTAACAAGGAAAATATATAAGATGTGCTATGTCACTATTGTTTCTTAGAGCTGAATAGTACTCCATGGTATACATATACCACATTTTATTAATCCATTCTTGGATTTATGGGCACTTGGGCTGCTTCCACAGCCTTGCAATTATGAATTGTGCTGCTATAAACATTCCCGTGCAGGTGTCTTTTTTGTAGAGTATCACTGGATCTTTTGGGTAGATGCCCAGCAATGGGATTGCTGGATCAAATGGTAGATTCACTTGTAATGCTTTAAGGTATCTCCAGATTCCTTTCCACAGAGGTTGAACTAGTTTGCAGTCCCACCAGCAGTGTAGGAGTGTTCCTCTCTCTCCGCATCCACGCCAGCATTTGTTGTTCGGGGTCTTTTTGATAAAGGCCATTCTCACTGGAGTTAAGTGATATCTCATTGTGGTTTTGATTTGCATTTCCCTGATGATTAGAGATGTTGAGCATTTTTTCATATGTTTGTTGGCCATTCTTCTGTCTTCTTTAGAAAAGATTCTGTTCAAGTTCTTTGCCTACTTTTTAATAGGGTTACTTGATTTCTTCTTCCTGATTTTTGTGAGTTCTAAGTATATTCTAGTTATCAGTCCCTTATCGGATGCATAGGATGCAAAAATTTTCTCCCATTCTGTAGGTTGTCTGTTTACTTTCATGACTATTTCTTTGGCTGTGCAGAAGCTTTGTAGTTTGATCATGTCCCATTTATTTATTTTTGTTGCTGCTGCGATTCCCTTTGGGGACTTCTTCATAAACTCTTTGCCTAGGCCGATGTCTAGGAGAGTGTTTCCAACATTTTCCTCTAGAGTTCTAATAGTTTCATACCTTAGGTTTAAGTCTGTTATCCAGCGTGAGTTGATTTTTGTGAGAGGTGAAAGGTGTGGGTCCTGTTTTAGGTGGCTATCCAGTTTTCCCAGCACCATTTATTAAAAAGGGATTCTTTTCCCCAGCGTATGTTTTTGTCTACTTTATCAAAGATTAGATGGCTATATGAGGATGGTTTTATATCAGGATTCTTACATCTGTTCCACTGGTCAATATTCCTGTTTTTGTGCCAATACCATATTGATTTAATTACTACAGCTTTGTAGTATAGTTTGATATCTGGCATATTAATGCCTCCCATTTTGTTTTTGTTGCCTAGAATTGCTCTTGATATTCGGGGTCTTCTTTGGTTCCATATGAAGCGTAAAATTATTTTTTCTATATCTGTGAAGAATGCTGATGGGATTTTAATAGGTATTGCATTGAATCTGTAGATAAGTTTGGGTAGTATAGACATTTTGATGATGTTGAGTCTGCCGATCCACGAGCATGGAATGGATTTCCGTCTGTTTACATCCTCTGCTATTTCCTTCCTCAGTGTTTCATAGTTCTCCCTGTAGAGGTCTTTTACCTCCTTGGTTAAGTATATTCCTAGGTACTTTAATTTCTTTGTTGCTATTGTGAAGGGAATTGAGTCTTTGATTTGGTTCTCAATTAGATTGTTGTTGGTGTATATGAATGCCTCTGATTTCTGTGTATTGATTTTGTATCCTGAGACTTTACTAAATTCATTTATCAGTTCCAGCAGTTTCTTGGTTGAATCTTTGGGGTTTTCTAGATATAATATCATATCATCAGCAAACAGTGAAAGTTTGATCTCTTCTGCCCCTATTTGGATGCCTTTAATTCCATTTTTCTGTCTGATTGCTCTAGCCAAGACTTCCAGCACTATATTGAACAGAAGTGGAGATAGTGGGCAGCCTTGTCTGGTTCCAGTTCTAAGTGGGAATGATTTCAATTTTTCCTCATTCAGTATGATGTTGGCTATGGGTCTGTCATATATGGCTTGTATCATTTTTAGGTATGTCCCTTCTATGCCTATTTTCTTAAGTGTTCGTATCATGAAAGGGTGTTGAATTTTGTCAAAAGCTTTTTCTGCATCTATTGAAAGAATCATGTGGTCTTTGTTTTTGTTTCTGTTTATGTGGTGAATTGCATTTATAGATTTACGTATGTTGAACCATCCCTGCATCCCTGGGATGAAGCCCACTTGGTCGTGATGGATTATTTTTTTGATAAGCGTCTGGATTCGGTTAGCTAAGATTTTGTTGAAAATTTTTGCATCTATATTCATTAGGGATATTGGTCTGTAGTTTTCTTTTTTTGTTGCATCCTTTCCTGGTTTTGGTATCAGAGTAATATTCGCTTCATAAAAGGTGTCGGGGAGATTTCCATTCTTCTCGATGTTGTGGAATAGTTTCTGCAAGATAGGTACTAGTTCTTCTTTGTAAGTGTGGTAAAATTCAGGTGTGAAGCCATCTGGACCAGGACTTTTCTTTTTAGGGAGATTTTTAATTGCTGTTTCTATTTCAGCTCTTGAGATTGGTCTGTTCAGGGAATATATTTCTTCCTGGTTGAGCCTAGGGAGGCTGTGTGTCTCTAGAAATTTGTCCATTTCCTCCACATTTTCCAGTTTGTGTGCATAAAGATTTTTGTAGTATTCATAAATTATATCTTGTATCTCTTTGGGATCAGTTGTGATATCTCCTTTTTTGTTCCTGATGGAGCTTATTAGAGATTTCTCTTTTCTGCTTTTTGTTAGCTTAGCCAATGGTGTGTCAATTTTGTTTATTTTTTCAAAGAACCAACTTTTTGTTTTATTAATCTCCTGAATAGCTTCCCTGTTTTCAATTTCATTTAGTTCTGATTTGATCTTATTGATTTCACTCTTTCTGCTGGGTTTGGGGTTGGTCTGTTCTTCTTTTTCCAGCTCTTTGAGTTGTTTCGTTAGATTGTCTATTTGTGATCGTTTTGTCTTTTGGTTATAGGCATTTATGGAGATAAACTTTCCTCTCAGAACTGCTTTAGCTGTGTCCCAGAGGATTTGATAACTTGTCTTTCCATTGTCGTTTTCTTCATAGAATTTTTTTATTTCCATCTTGATTTCTTCATTTATAAAGTAATCATTTAGTAGGAGGTTGTTTAATTTCCACGTTTTTGTGTAGAAATGTGAGTTTCTGTTAGGGTTGATTTCTACTTTTACTCCACTGTGATCTGAGAAGGTACATGGTATGATTTCTATTTTTTTAAATTTCTTGATATTTACTTTGAGTCCTAGGATATAGTCAATCTTAGAGAATGTCCCGTGCGCTGATGAGAAGAACATATATTCAGTGGATTTTGGGTAGAATATCCTGTAGATGTCAGTCAGACCCAATTGTTCCAGGGTTTTGTTTAAGTCCATTATTTCTTTGTTAATTTTCGGTTTGGAGGATCTGTCTTGTGCTGTCAGTGGGGTGTTGAAATCTCCGGTAATTATGGAGTTGCTATTAATCCATTTGCTAAGATCCAGTAAGTATTGCTTTATGAAACTGGGTGCCCCTAAGTTGTATGCATATATATTTAAAATTGTTATCTCTTCTTGTTGAAGTGTGCCCTTCACCATTATATAATGACCCTCTTTGTCTTTTACTACTTTTGTTGGTTTAAAAACTAAATCGTCTGAAATTAGAACTGCCACGCCAGCCTTCTTTTGGCTTTCACTTGCCTGGAATACTGATCTCCACCCTTTTACTTTTAGTCTATATGCATCCTTGCAGGTTAGATGTGGTTCCTGAAGACGGCATATACTTGGCCTGTATTTTCTTATCCATTCAGCCAGCCTATGTCTCTTGAGTGGAGAGTTTAAGCCATTCACATTTATTGACAGAACTGATAGGTAAGGTAGATTACTGTTCATTCTGTTGGGTTGGATGTTGTTGCTTTGATTTCTCTCTTGAATCATTTGTATTATCTTGCCTATAATCTTTGGGTTTTGGCTGTTTTTATATTTGTGAGTTTTTATTATGGTGTTCCATGCGTAACACTGTTTTGAGTACTTCTTGTAGGGCTGGTCTTGTCTTGGTGAATTCTCTGAGCCTTTGCTTGTCTGAGAATGTCTTTATTTCTCCTTCATATATGAAGCTTAGTTTTACAGGGAATAAGATTCTAGGCTTGGCATTGTTTTGTTTCAGAAGAGTGAGAATGGGGCCCCAGTCTCTCCTTGCTTGTAAAGTCTCATTAGAGAAGTCTGGTGTTATTAAAATTGACTTTCCCTTGTAACTTACTTGCTTCTTTCGTCTTACAGCTCTTAGAAGGACCTCTTTAGTTGATATTTTGGTCAGTCTGATGACTGCATATTGTGACCTCTTCCTGTTTGCATTGAATCTCCCAGGGGTCCTCTGAGCTTCTTGAACTTGTATATCGAGATTTTGATCAAGGCCTGGGAAATTTTCCTCTATTATATCTTCAAATAGCTTGTCCAACCCTTGAATGTTGTCTTCTTCCCCTTCTGGTAACCCTATGACCCTCACATTAGGTTTCTTTACATAATCCCACATCTCTTGTAGGCTTTGCTCTTTTCTCTTGTTTCTCTGCTCTATCTCTGTGAAGGTTTTATTTAGTTGGAAGATCTTATCTTCAATCTCTGACATTCTTTCTTCTGTTTGATCTACCCTGTTCTTGAGACTTTCCACTGTATTTTGTAGTTCCCTGAATTCATTCTTCATTTCCAGGAGTTCGGTTAAACTTTTCTTCATTGTGTCTATTTCTTTAGTGAACTTTTGTTCTAGGTCCTAGAGGCTTTTTGTGGTTTCTTTGTGTTGGTTATTGAGTTGTTGTTGCAGGTCGGTGAATGTTCTTATGATCCACATACGAAATTCCTCTTCTGTCATTTTCGTTGCCTGATTTTGGTTGGTGTCCGTTTCTAGGGGGCTAGTGCTCCTCTTTGGGGGGGTGTTTTCCGTTTGGTTCATCATATTTCCTGAGTTCCTTCGCTGATTTCTTCCCATGTCGCTCAGTTGTTGTTTCTTTCCTTTAGGTTTTTGTTTGGGTATTCACACACCTTGTTTAGTTTCTGAGCCGTTAGGTGGTGTCTGTGGGTGAGATTCGACCACTTCCTGTATAATGAGTCAGTGGGTGCCGTGAATAGGCTGTCAGTAGGTGGCGCTTGCTTGGTGGAACAGGCTACGCTGTTGATTTTGTGTCCTGTTATCAGCTCTTGTTCTGGGCGGAGCTGGGTTGGGTAAGCCTGCCCTCAGGCACCACCAATGCCATTAGCAGGCATCAAAGTTCTGTTCTCTGCTTCCAGGAAAAGCTGTCAGGGCGGGGCTGGAATGGCCCAGGTCAGCCAGAAAGTCTGCTTGTGGGGGTGGGGCTGTCTGAGACCCGCAGTCTGGAGCGGGCCTCGCTTCTTTCCACTCTCTCCAATTCTGCAGCTACTCCTCGGCCTCTGCCAGCAGGCCAGACCTCACGCCATCAGGCCTCCCTGGACTGTGATGCCGGCGGGGAGGTTCCCTGCGCAGGAACGCCACCTGGGCTGGGCATACGGCCTCCTTTGGGGAGGAGGGTTGCCCTCTAGGACTCTGATCTGCCCCTGAAGGCACACACACCTCAGTAGGCTGTTCACGTATATCCCCTCTGTGCCCTGGGCAATGCTAGGCCTCGGTGCACGGGATCTGGTCTGCAGGTCCGACCTCTGGGTCCCAGAGTTCAAACCGTATCCCCACCAGGAGAGGAGTTCCGGTCCCAATTCACCCACAAGGAGTCAGGCTGGGTCTATGTCTCTCAGCCTCTGAGTCTGCACCGTTCTCCTGGGAACACCGTGCCAGCAGCACCTGGGAGGGCTGGCGGGTAGGGAGCTCACTGTCTGAGTTCCCCTTAGTCAGCTGTAGGGTCCCAAAAGGGAAGGTCCCGTTCCCTGGAGGTGCCTCCGGCTGGTGGCTATATTGTCTCTCTGGGCAGCCGCGGGTAGGGTCGGCGGAGGGGAGAAGGAGGCAATATGGCGCCTGTCGCAAGGCTGGGGTCTGTGCACACGGAGGTGCCGGGAGGGAGTTGGGAGCCTGGTGCCACGTCCACTATAGTCTCATCGCTAGCTGGCGGCGGCCGTCTCTGGGCTGGTGTCCGCAGGTCTCTCCACCTGCTGGGGAGCCCACCAGCAGTCCCAAATGCAGGGGAGGGGAAACGGCAAATCCACCTACCCTTGCTGCTGGTCTCCAGGCTGCTCCTGTGGTCTCAGCTTCCAGTTCTCCTCCGCAGCCTCCTCCCGTGGAGTCTCCCAGGGTCTCAGGTACCTCCTTCCGGCCCTCGTCTGCTGTATGCTCATCTTCCTCCTTCTTTTTTCTAATTTCTGCTAGAATCTGCCTTTTCTGCAGAGACACTCTGTCTGGCGGTGTTTCTCGTCCGCCATCTTCCTTTTTGATAAATTTTAATTCACTCTTGAAGTTTTCACCGCACTTTTTTCCACCTGTTTTTCTAACTCTTCTTTGATTTTTTAAAACACATTTGTAATAGTGATTTTGAAGTCATTTCCTGCCAATCTGACATATGGATCATATGTGGGTCTGGCTCTATTATTGTTAATGTTGATTATTGGTGTCATTTTTCTTCCTCGTTTATGTATTATGTACAATAGGACCATAGAGAGTACAGGTAATACTGTTTTCTCCCCAGAGATGGTTCAGCCTTTTCTCTGTTAAGTAGATGTACTAAGGTGAAGATCACCTCAGTCCAATCTGGAATCCAGCTAGGTTGGAGCTGAGTTATAGTTTTAGTGAGACTTAGTTCACCTCTGATTTACCCTATTCCTCAGAGGTGGCCCTTCTGAGCTTGTGATTGAAAGCATGGTAGGTTTAAAGTGCTTATCTATTGTGGGAAAAGCCTGAAACACCATTGGAAATTCATCTGTCCGTCAGAGGTTTGAATGCCATGAAATCACAAGAGATTTCACTCCGCCTTTCTGGCCCAGCCCCATTCTCAAGCATGACCATACCAGGGTTTTGATTGGAAGCCTTGTGGATCTTGATTTCCTTAGCCTTGAAATTTCTGTGCTTTGGAGTTTTGAACTTAATTCTTTTGCTTCTTTCTCCATGCAGTTTTAAAATTTAGCAAATTTCTTGGGAGAAATTTGTGTGTGTTTGTTGCAGGTCCATTCACTTTAGCAAAACTCTTTGTCTCCTAAGCACCATGGAATTTCACTCTCCCTTCCTAGCCTAGGCACACCAGCTTCCTGCTCCACTCTGTCAGAAAATGTCTTGTGTGATAAACTGGCTACACATTTTGTAGCACCTTTAAATTCTAATCCTTTAGGCCAGCCCATGTGGCCATCAAATGCTCTTCTTTCCCCAAGGGAGTCCTTCTGACGAGGCCAAACCCAATTCATCAGTCTGTGTTTAGAATCAGGGAGTCTGAGAAAAGAAAAGTTAGCAATTGCCAGCTTATCTAGAAAAGACTCTTCCCTCTGAAAGTTTAATTCATCTAAATGAACACTGATATGTTAAAAATATGATTCTTATAATTTATTTTTTTCTAGTAATATCAGGATATTCGTCTATCCTTCCTATTATATCTTATCCACAAATGGAATTATCATGATTTAAAGTGAATTTTCCATATTCCTAATTAAGTTGGGCTGTTTTCCTGTCTTTATTGGGCATTTGGAGTTCCCTTTTTATGAAATATATATGTTAAGTTTTTGCCTCTTTTGTTTTTTTTTTTAGCATATACCAAATTTTAATTATCCACTCATGAATTGACAGACACTTGGGTTGTTTCCATGATCTTGCAATAGTGAATTGTGCTGCCATAAACATTCATGTGCAGATGTCTTTATGGTGAATGTCTTATGCTCTTTTGGGTAGATGCCCAACAATGCTATTGCTGGGTCGAATGGTATTTCTATATCTAGCTGTTTGAGGTATCTCCAAATTCTTTTCCACAGAATAATGGCCTTTTATTGAAGTCAAAGTCATCACATTTCTTCTACCTAACTTCTTGAATAATAAGAGTTTCTACTTTCTTTAATGTTTTGAGAATTTTCCTTCATGTAATGCCCTCTTCCACGGGATGATGCATCAAAAAAGCCCCCATAATATGTGATCACTACATCATGGATTTCTCAGGCTCCAGAACTCTTTGTATTCAGTCATTTCATTTCAGTCTGTTAGGTAGATAGTCAGGGGTTCTGGGTCTCCTCAGGAAGAAAGTGGGCGCTGTTGCCTTGGTGTAATTGCCCCACCTGGGAAGAAGCTTTGCCTCTCTTTTCCACTGGGTTGTCTCTTTTTATTGACTCGAAGGAGCTTTCTATCTGTTCTTCTAGAATGGGTCCTTTGTAAGTTTTATGTGTTGCAAATATCTTTTCCCCCCTGTGGATTTTTTTGTTACTTTTCTATGGGTATGTAATATATCATAATAAAAAGATTCAAAAATATATTAGAGATGTTGAGATTGAGATACCTGTGGACCATCCAAGTGGTACTATCTGGACCACTGATGTAGATTTGGGAGTGTAGTTGACACTTTTTAATGCATTGCCTTAGATTCTCCACTAGTCTTCCTGGCTATCAACTGCTTTTCAGCCCCAGCTACTGCCCCAGTGACCAGTTTCACAGATTCCAGTGGACCCATGCGGTTTCATAACCAAATCTTGGAGTTTCTGGCTCCTCCACAAATTCCAGACTCAGATGAAGGATTGTACTACAGAGTGTGGGGATTTTGCTTATCCAAAAGTACAGGAGAGGCCACATGACTGGAAGGTACAGGGTAATTAACTCTGTAAGGGGCAAACTTTGACAATGGGAGACAGAAAACAGGAGAGAGCCAACTAATAAATTCCTCGTTCATTCTTCTCCAGTAGACTTTTCTGAGGCTTGGTGTGTCCTTATAACCTGTCTGGAGATGTCCTTTGTGGGTAAGTATCTGGCTTACAGATTAGAGAAGTAACAGCCAGTTTAGTAATGCACCACATTGAATTTGCTACAATTTTTTCCCTGTCTCATTTCCCTTTTTCCTCTCTCTTGCATAAGAAATTCAGCTTTGCCTTGGCCTTCTAGGAACCCCAAACCATCAAAGCCTGTTAGTAGTCTTTCCTTCTCTCCTTTAAATTCTATCCATTCTCCCACTCCCATTACCTCCTCTGAGGTATATACAAAGCTATTTTCATGCCTTTTACATTTTACTTCTTGGATTCTTTTTTTCACTCAACTCTTCCAGAATTTTCCTCTTCTTTTCCTATGATACTTACCATTTCCCTCCTTGTAATATAATTATAATCTTTTCACTGAACAAGCTGGACCCAGTTCAGTGCTAGTGGTAAGTAATTTTAATCGTTCTCATTGATTCCTTCGAGCCTGCTCTCTCAACTTTTCTTCTCTGTTCTGGATGATATCTTAGGCAGTTTCCATAGCTTTGCAAGTCACTTTTAATTATTAAAAAAAATTCTCCAGTCAAATAAATGATATCTCTCTCTCTCTCTTTTTTTTTTTCTGAGACAGAGTCTCACTCTGTTGCCCCAGCTAAAGTGCTGTGGCATCAGCCTAGCTCACAGCAACCTCAAACTCCTGGACTCAAGTGATCCTTCTGCCTCAGCCTCCTGAGTAGCTGGGACTACAGGCATGCGCCACCATGCCTGGCTAACTTTTTCTATATATTTTTAGTTGGCCAATTAATTTCTTTCTATTTTGAGTAGAGACAGGGTCTCACTCTTGCTCAGGCTGGTTTCGAACTCCTGACCTTGAGTGATCCTCCCGCCTTGGCCTCCCAGAGTGCTAGGATTATAGGTGAGCGCCACCGCACCCGGTCGATATCTCTTTTTTGAAACTAAAAAATGTCCAATCCAAACTTTCCTACTTCGAATTCTCATACAATTTAAACTCCTCCTTACACAGTGTGGCCTGCTTCAGACATAAAAAGCTTTTGTTGAGGAGAGTGACATAATTGACTTTTTTTCTACTTTACCACTATATGCTTTGACTCCTACTCCCTCATTCACAAGACTGTATTTGGATTAGAACAAGAGAGAGGGAGGAAAAATAAGGGACAGAAAAAAAAATCTCACTTGACCGATGTAGTTATAATCTGCTTTCAGGGTCTTCTTTCTGGCTTTTGCACAGTCAGTGGTTCTATCTTTAGCAGAGTAATTTTGTGGACTTCTTTGTAGACCTCTCTTTTCAATTCTTGGGTATCTCTCTACAATTCTCAATGTCTCTTCCAGATTATTGATTAGAGTTCCCCTCAACTTTGGTTTCAAGAAAAAGACTTCTCCTTAGTTAAAAAAAAAAAAAAATACAACCTTAATTTCTGGCCCTTCACCTGTCTGTTGAGGTCACCTTACCCTCCAAATAGGCCCGACTCTCTGCCATCCTTCTAGGACAGTGGTAGGAATTGAAGCCAGACTTTAATAAATTGACCACAAGATTTTCTTATAATGATTCCGAATACAGTGCCTTGGCATTCAATAAATGTTAAATTGTGTTATGCCTTAGTGCCTCTACCAGAAGTCAAGGGGTGGCATAAAACTCTCAATTTAGCAAGACTTTCTCTCTATTGCAGTAATCACTACTTTACCACCAAAATCTTCCTTGGGACTTTCAAAATTAATCTTATCATGTCATTTATCTCTATTATACAAATCACTACAAAAAAACCCAAATCTGGCCAGGCAAGGTGGTTCACACCTATAATCCTGGCACTCTGGGAGGCTGAGGAGGGAGGATTGCTTGAATCAGAATTTCAAGCCCAGCCTGAGCAAGTGCAAGACCCTATCTCTACTCAAGAAAAATAGAAAAAATTCGCCAGGTGCAGTGGCACGCACCTATAGTTCCAACTGCTTGGGAAGCTGAAGCAGGAGGATGGGTGGAGTCCAGGAGTTTGAGGTTGCAGTGAGCTATGTTCTGGTGCCGGTGTTCTCTGGCCTGGTGACAGAATGAGACTCTGTCTAAAAAAAAAAAAAGAAAGATAGAAAAAAAGAAAAACCATACACAACAACAACAATAAAACAAAGCCCAAATTCTCACAGGTCATCCTTCTTACCCAGATGTAATCTCCATTAGGCTATATATATTTCATTACCTGACCCCTTTTCCAGCTACCTCTGCCACTCACTACCATAATAACACCCTAGATCTTGTCTTATCTATAACCTTTCCCTAATCTCAATTTCATGCATCCCACCCTCTAACCATCTCTCCTGTGTTTCCACTCACTTCCTCTAAGTTTGTGACTCCAAAGATTCTCCAAATCGCCTAAGACTTATAATTCATTGCTCCTATGACCTATTACTTGTCTTTCATCCCACTTAGGACCTCACATCATTCTTATCTAATTTAAACTCCATGGTCAATGATTATAATTACTCCCCCTTCCTTGCTTTTCTCTCACGTTGTCATATTTCTATGGAAAAACTAGTTAAATTTAACTCTCCACCATTACATTCACATATCTAAATGTGACTGAAGAAGAACACACAACTATACTGCTGCTGTCACTTTAAATTTATGGTAACTAATCTCAAGTGGGCCCTTAATGCTATTTCAAAATTATACTATATTACCCCAGTGTTTTTACTCTACCACCCTCATACCTTCTTTCTCCTCAAATCTTCAACTCTCTCCTTCCCCTTCCTCTTCATCTCACTTTGGGCTGTGCTTGCCAAATGGGCTTAGCATGCTTCCATGATGTCTAAAGAAGGCCCTTGGGCAGAGTGTAGGCTTCTTGGAGGACACTGGGAATACGAGGTCAATTAGAATGGACTAACATAAATGTGGCTGAAATCAAAGATAGGCTGTGAATATGTGATATGGGTGCCAGTGACATCTACTACAGAAGGACACATGCTATTGTTATAATAATTATTATTTTAAATTAAGAATAAAGTTGCCTCACAATATGAACAGCTAAATTAGGAATCAATACATGTCAGTGCTGAGCATTTTTCCTTCTCAAAATCAAATTCACTTTTTGGTCTAGTTAGGGTACAGTGAGAATATTTATTACATTTATATTTATTGAGTTTTCTTTACATGATATGACCTTGTGGATTTTACAGTCTATTTGGGGAGATAAAACAATTTGTAATTTTGTAAGATGTACAACTTGGTGAATGATTCCAAATGAAATATAAAAAATAAGTGCCATAAATTCAGAAATATGGAATGTTCAGGAAATGGGAACATTTTTAATCTCATTCTTAAAATATTAAATTATTATTACAAGTAGTCATGTATATAGTATATTTGACACCAGGATTGGAACATTTTGTTAACACATTTCTCCTCTAGATGACAAAATTATTTTTAATAAAAATCAGAAAATGAAATGAATCATAATGGCCAAAAAATAAATAGAAACAGTAAAAAATCTTCTTTTGTTCAAAACAAAAGAGAAAGATAAATAAATATTAGACTACAAAAAAGTAACAGATTAATACTTTTTAATTAATTAATTTTTTAAACAAGAAAGAAACATACTTACATTTTGGTCTGTTGCAGTAATGAATAACATTTTATTTTTGAGGCTTAACTTCTATGTATTTGTCAATAACTTCATCAAAATTGATCATCTTTACACACTCATATTTAATAAGAATATAGCCAGACTTGTCAATCTGTCTTTACTTACTGTTGATTGAAGAACTTTTTATTAATTTTAATTTTGCAAAGTTTCTTTCAAATGAAGCATCATATGTGCAAATAGAAAGAGTCTTTAAAAAGATAAGTTTGGCAGAGATTCATAAAAATCCCATTTCTCAATAAATTTTAGAAATTGTATATCTTTATTTCTTCAGGACTGATTTTAGTTGCTTTCAAAGGTCTCTGCATTTTAAACTTTAACTTTTAAACACAAGAACTCCATATAGTCATGTAAAATGACAGCATTGAAGTGACTCAAGTTCTGTTTTTTCATCTTTACAATATGTTATCATTGTTATAGCAAATTTATCTATTTAAATGCAGAAATATATAGTACCATAGCAGTTAGAAACAAGAACAGCATCTGCAGTGAGCTCAAGCAGTTCTAAACCATTTTGAACTTACTCAAAACAAAGGAATATAGGCCGGGCGCGGTGGCTCACGCCTGTAATCCTAGCACTCTGGGAGGCCGAGGCGGGCGGATTGCTCAAGGTCAGGAGTTCAAAACCAGCCTGAGCGAGACCCCGTCTCTAACATAAAAATAGAAAGAAATTAATTGGCCAACTAATATATATATATAAAAAATCAGCCGGGCATGGTGGCTTGTGCCTGTAGTCCCAGCTACTCGGGAGGCTGAGGCAGGAGGATCGCTTGAGCCCAGGAGTTTGAGGTTGCTGTGAGCTAGGCTGACGCCACGGCACTCACTCTAGCCTAGACAAGAAAGCGAGACTCTGTCTCAAAAAAAAAAAAAAAAAAAAAAAACAAAGGAATATGTAGCTAGTCTGTGTCAGAGTATGACTCTGAACTAACTTCCATGTAGAATACATTGTTTAAATAATAAAAATGTGCTAATTGAAAATTTACACTCACACACACACACATATATATAAAACTGCACAATTGTCTAGAACTTAGATGAACAAAACATTTTGGGGAGAGGGGTATTTTATCATGGACATGGTTTGCTCATGTTACAGTAAAAAGCAGATCTACCTTTAGACAGTTTTATTATTACTCCACATTCTCTACATTTACTTTACCTCCTTATTGCCCTCATTAAGAGAAGACTTTTCCCACCACTACAGTCTTGGCACACTATGGAGAACCTGCTGCCTTCTGATTTCAAGATTGTTCTTTTTTAAGCACTAAAGGAGGCAAGAAAACCTTCATCTTTCTGTGCTGTTGTGTAAAATCTGGATTTAGTCAAAAAACTATATTTAAGGACCAGGAAGGCCACATGTATTCCTTAAGGCGACAAGTAGGAATTTGCATGAATTGATTTGCATGAAGTTTAGGGAGCAGAGAGAGGTCATAAAATCAGTAAGGTGATGCTAGTGTAGTGGTATGTGCCTGCAGTCCTAGCTAATGGGAGGCTGAGGTGGGAGCACCACTTGAGCTCAGGAGTTTGAGTCCAGCCTGGGTAACATAGTGAGACCTTGTCTCTTTAAAAAAAAAAAAAAAAGGAGCAGGATGAAAAGAACAATTAGGAAGACAACAAGGGATTCTGTCCTAAAGAACTGGCCAAACGAATGGACTTAAGTTTGAGCCCTTTAAGGACAGGGGTAGTCTAACCAGAAGCTTAACAGACTATTTTTAGAAATTACTGTGGAAGAGCTAGCTAGGATCATGGTCAGAATTCCTTGGTTTCCAGGCACATAAAGCGAGGGAGAAGGGCACCCTCACCTTTTCTGCTCCAAATAGTTCCCATTGAAAGCTCTAAGTTTTCACTATTTTGGCACCTAAAAGATTTTGGCATATTGGCACTAGCAGCTTTGGGATCATTAGGATACAGTATCTTTGGACTGGACATGAGAATATTCAAGATGGGCATCAGGACTAGTGGCAGTGCAGAGGCATCATTAAGTAATATCACAGGCAGTTGGGGGTCAGGCGATTTCACTGAAAAGAGTCTAGCAGGATTGTACAACATCACAGATGGTACTTAGCTCTAAATGTTGGTGTGTCCCCCAGGTGAATTTATTCAGCCCCCAAACTGTAAAGCTAAATTTTATCTCCAACCTTGACCTCTTTTCTCTATTCAGGATACTCATATATACCACTTATTTGACTATTCTGCTTGGAAATCTAATAAGTATCTCAAATTTAACACATCCCAAACTGAACTTCTATTATTCCCTGTTCCCTCCCCCAACAAAAAGCCCCTTTCTTTCTTGGTATTCCTTATAGTAGGCACTCAATAAAATTAGTAGAACAAATGAATGTTTACATTGCCTCATGTCATTCTATCAGTAACCTCATGTGGTTATTGTAGGTGTTGTTTTTAGCCCCATGCTAAAAATGAGGAAATTAGAGAGGTAAAGTAAATAAATAATTTGCCTAAGGTCACAAAGCCTGTAAAGATTCAGAGCCAGGATTCTAATCTCAGCATCTTTTCTCTAAGGCTCAAATGCTTCTTCTCTGTGCCACAATGGCTTCTATTGAAACAATGATGATTATTTTAAATAAGATTATATTTGTAGGTTGGGCAAAGTGGCTCATGCTGTCATCCTAGCACTCTAGGAGGCCAAGTAGGAGGATAGTTTGAAGTGAGGAATTCGAGACTAGCTTTGAGCAGGAGGGAGACCTTGTCTCTATAAAAAATAGAAAAAAATTAGCCGAGAGTGGTGGCATGCACTTGTAGTCCCAGCTACTTGGAGGGTGAGACAGGAGGATCAGTCGAGCTCTGGAGTTTGAGTGAGGTTATCGTGAGCTATGATGATGCATTTGCACTCTAGCCTGGGAGGCAGAACGCAACCCCATCTCTAAAAAAAAAAAAAAAAAAAAGACTCTATTTGTGACTATAAACTAGTGCAAATGAGAAAAACATAGGTTATGTTATTAATAATAATTATGATAATGATTTATACAGATCACTTATTGAACACCTTTGACTTACCAGGCATCATGACAGGCATTTAAAAAAATTAATAGACTTTATTATTTAAATATTTTAGATTTATAGAAAAAGTAAGCAGATAGTACAGAGAGTTCCTATATAACCCCCACTTTATCCATATAGTTTCCGCTATTATTAACATCTGATATTGTTAGTATGGTATGTTATAATTAACAAATTAAAAGATACATTATTATTAATTGAAGTCCATAGTTTATTCACGTTGCCTTAGTTTTTTCCTAATGTTCTTTTTCTGTTCCATGATCCTATGCAGGATCCTATGTTACATTTAGTTATATTATCTCCATAAGGCCCTTCTTAGTTGTGACATTTTCTCAGACTTTGTTGTCAATGACCTTGACAGTTTTGAGGAGTCCTGGGTCAGGTATATTGTAGTCAATGACCTTGACAGTTTTGAGGATTCCTGGGTCAGGTATATTGTAGGATGCTCCTTTATTGGAATTTTTCTTATGTTTTTCTCATGATTAGACTGGAGTTATGAGCCTTTTAGAGGAATATTGCATATTAAAGTATCATTTTCATCACATCATATCAAAGTTACATAGTACCAGCATGATTTAGGACTGTTGATGTTGACTTTGATCACCTCACTGAAGTAGTGTTTATAAGGCTTTTTTACTGTAAAGATACTCTTTTATTCTCCCTTTCCATACTATACTCTTTGGAATAAAAGTCACTATGTGCAGCTTACACTTAAGGACTGGAGAGATAGGCTTTCATTCCTTTAAGGTGGAGTATCTACATAATATATTTGGAATTCTTCTGCATGAGAGATTTGTCTGTTCTCCCTAATTTATTCATTTATTTATATTAGTATGTACTTGTTGATATTTATTTTACACTTTGGGTTATAATCCATTGCTCCTTTAGTTCATTGCTCAAATTGTTTCAGCTTTGGTCATTGTGAGTTCTTTCAGTGGGCTTCTGTGTCTGTTTGTCATAGCCTGTCCATGTGTGTGCGTGCACATGTGTGTTTTGAACACTTCCTTATTTTTTGGCACTACAAAATGATCCAGGCTTATCTTATATTTTTCTTGCCCCAGTACTTAAATCAGCCATTTCTCCAAGGAGCCCTGGTTCCTTTTCATAAAGAATGGTATTAGAAACCAAGATGTGGGCATTAAATATGCTCTTTGCTACTGGGTGTCATTTCTTCTAGGCCCTCTCAGCTGACAAAACACAGAAATATATGTGCATATACTAACCTATGTATGTACACATATCTATAAATATTTCTAAGTGTAACCATCTGTATCTATATTAAGTTAAACATAAGTTCTTACTGATGTCTCCAACTCTAGTCCATTGTGCTATGGATTATTCTATCTCGTTCCCCTTGTTTATCTATAATCTTCCATTCGTGACAGGAATTATATAATATGATCTTATTTAATCCTATGATATAGCTATTATTATCGCATTTCATAGTTGAAGAAACTGAGGCTCAGAGACTATAAATTTTTTTCAAAGACACAGCAATTAAGAGGTAGAACTAGGACCTCTTCTGGGAGAAAAAGAACAAAGAAGGTGTGGAATTGAGAAGGTATATGATTTTTGCAGTAGGCTATACTGGTAAATCAACAAAAGAGACTAATGCTAGGTTGATATGACCCCCAGTTAAACACTGATGATTCTGAAATTATGCCAGCCATTTAAATCTTTAAGGAGCAAATTATCATACTGAAAATCTAATTATACAATGCTCCATGAGTCAACTGCAAAACTGTTTAAATGTCTTTTTTATCTTCTAAAAGAAATTTTGACCTACTCCTAAATAAATAAAGACCATTGGGTGTTGTCCATTTTTAATGAATTGATTGAAGGATGATATGGGAGTGAATTAGACATGTAATTTTTACCTCTGGTACAAATTTTTCCTAAACCATTTAAAAAATCTCAAACAATAACCTCACGTTGCCCTAAAGAAGTTATGGCCTACTCCAAAATCTTAATCTTTCCTCACTGAAAAGGAAGTTTTGTGATTTAAAAGCTTGGAAAACTGCATATATATCAGTCCCCTCTTGAAAATTCATATATGCTTATTAAAGTAACTGAGAAAACCTTTAACAAAAAATCAATTCTAAACTATCAAGTAACTATCTCCCAAATATATTTGTCCATAGAATGCTTTTTTTTTTTTTACTGTGGGCTATGAATATCACATAGATCTATATTCAGAATGCAACACTTTATTTATTTCATAAGAGGAGGGACTTGGTCCATTTTTTCTGTTTCATAAACCTAAAACATAGGGTCTGGAACACAGTAGTACTCAATTAATAGTTGTTAAATATGTGGATAGGCAAATATTTATTTTTATTTTTTTGAGACAGAGTCTCATTCTGTTGCCCAGGCTAGCGTACTGTGGCATCAGCCTAGCTCACAGCAACCTCTAGCAGCTCCTGGGCTCAGGCGATCCTCCTGCCTCAGCCTTCCAAATAGCTGGGACTACAGGCATGTGCCACCATGCCTGGCTAATTTTTTCTATATATATTTTGTTGTCTAGCTAATTTCTTTCTATTTTTAGTAGAGATGGGGTCTTAGTCTTGCTCAGGCTGGTCTCAAACTCCTGAGCTCAAATGACCCACCTACCTCAGCCTCCCAGAGTGTTAGGATTACAGGCGTGAGCCACTGTGCCCAGCCAGCAAATATTTATTGAGCATTTTTATATACCAGCCACAAGGAATATAATGGTAAAAAAATAAACATGATCCCTGTCCTCCTATAACAGTCTACTGGGGAAGATTGTAAAAAGGCAAGTAAAAACGTTATATTTTAGATAAGAGTTACGGAACCAGGCCGGGCGCAGTGGCTCACGCCTGTAATCCTAGTACTCTGGGAGACCGAGGCGGGAGGATTGCTCGAGGTCAGGAGTTCGAAACCAGCCTGAGCAAGAGCTAGACCCTGTCTCTACTATAAATAGAAAGAAATTAATTGGCCAACTAATATATATAGAAAAAAACTTAGCCGGGCATGGTGGCACATGCCTGTAGTCCCAGCTACTCGGGAGGCTGAGGCAGCAGGATTGCTTGAGCCCAGGAGTTTGAGGTTGCTGTGAGCTAGGCTGACGCCATGGCACTCACTCTAGCCTGGGCAACAAAGCGAGACTCTGTCTCAAAAAAAAAAAAAGGACTGGAAGAGAGTTTTATTATATAAAGAGACTATTTACAGAGATGTGGACAAGATTAAAGGGGAGAAAAAAGGGAAAAGGATCTCAAGAACCAAAGACAGCCAGAAGCCATTAGGTCCCTTAGACCTGAAAGACAAAGGAGTCAGTAGAAGCAAGGCATTGGGGGTTGGCTGAAAATAAATTATATTTCAGTATCTAGGTCATATGAAGGCAGCACAAACCACTTCTATATAAGTAGGCCAAAATTGTAATTCCATGTAGACTAAAACCAAATCTGTCTTCTTGACTGTATCTTAGCACCTATTACAGTCCTCACTATCCAATAGTGGCACCGTTAGATATAATTTATACATGTGTATTGAATGTATAAATTGCATCCAACAGACATAACTTTCTTCAACAGCAATAATCATATGTGTTTAAATGGAAAGAACTTACCTCTTTCATAGAGTTTTAATTCTTCTGAAATTTTGCATAACATGTAGTTACTACAGTTAAATAGGGTAATTTTTATAAGACTTTAACTGTTTCAAGTTTAGAACTGTGCCCTATTTGGCAATTATATATTCCAAATGAAGAAAACTATTCTTTTGGTGGTCTAAGAAGAAACCAGAGAAATCATCAATAAACTGAACAGAGGTTTGAAAGGATACTTTCACAAAGGTGTAAAGTGGGTCTTCTTTTATGTTTAGGTTTAAGTGTGTGAGCAGTGAATTAAAGAGCACCTTAGAAAAAAGTATTTTTGCCAGATAGAAGAACTTTTCATTAATTTGCATATATAAATTATATTGTTCCATTCTATGTGAAAAAGATTTATTAAGTATTAATATGACTTTGAAAAAATAACTGGCTCTAGATAATTAAAAATATATGTAAAAAAGGATTTGTTTAGGTTGCATAAATTAATTCACATTTGAAAACACACTATGCATGATAATATTTTGTAGAGCATCATAAGCAGTAAGTGCCAAGTTTATTTTTCTTTCCTATTTAATGTTTAAAACAAAGAACATAAGCAATTAAAAAACATGCTGCAGCATTATGGCCAAAATCTGTCTTTTTGCTAGTATTCATCATCCAGGTGCTTTGGGTAGAATTGACTCAGTGCCCCCAGAAATGGGCATGACTCAAGGTTGACCATAGAAAGCCACAGTGATTACTTCAAAGATTGACATACCAGTTAATTAGAGCCAATAAGGCACAAGGATGAAGAAAGTAAGATGTCATTGGGTTCATAATACATATGTGTATAAGTATATATAAAATATAAATATATTTTGGTGATACAGTCAATGGAATTTGCTAATAGTTTAGTATAAGGAAAAGGAAGAGTCAATATTGATTACCCTGAGCATTTGGGTGATGATGAGCCATTTACTGACATAAGAAACACAGGAGAAAAAACAGGTTTTATGGATTAGAAGTTAAGGGTTTAGGATGGGCGTGGTGGGTGGTGACTCACACCTGTAGTCCTAGCACTCTGGGGGGCCGAGGCGGGAGGATTGCTCAAGCTCAGGAGTTCGAAACCAGCCTGAGCAAGAGCGAGACCGCCCCCCCCTACTAAAAATAGAAAGAAATTAATTGGCCAACTAACAACATATATAGATAAAAAATTAGCTGGGCATGGTGGCGTGTGCCTGTAGTCCCAGCTACTCAGGAGGCTGAAGCAAAAGGACTGCTTGAGCCTAGAAGTTTGAGGTTGCTGTGAGTAGGCTGACACCAGGGCACTCTAGCCTGGGCAGCAAAGTGAGACTCTATAAAATTGACCAGTGAAGTCATTTGTACTTGGAGTTTCTTTTATAGGGGTGTTTTAAAGTAAAGAGTTCAATTTCTTTAATAACTATTCAGCTGTTTATATTTTTATTTCTTCTTCATTCAGTTTTGATAATGTGTTTCCTTCAAAAAGAAATTTGTGGGCCGGGGGCAGTGGGTCACTCCTGTAATCCTAGCTCTCTGGGAGGCGGAGGCGGGTGGATTGCTCAAGGTCAGGAGTTGAAACCAGCCTGAGCAGGAGCGAGATCCTGTCTCTACTATAAATAGAAACAAATTAATTGGCCAACTAATATATATAGAAAGAATTATCCGGGCATGGTGGCGCATGCCTGTAGTCCCAGCTACTCGGGAGGCTGAGGCAGCAGGATTGCTTGAACCCAGGAATGTGAGGTTCCTGTGAGCTAGGCTGATGCCATGGCACTCACTCTAGCCTGGGCAACAAAATGAGACTCTGTCTCAAAAAAAAAAAAAAAAAAAGAAAAGAAAAGAAATTTGTCCCTTTCATTCAGGTTGTGGAATTTATTGGCATAAATCTGTTCACAATATTTCCCTTTATCCCTTAAATATCTGTAATGATTAATTTTTGTTTTCTGTATTTCTTGACCAATCTAACTAAAAGTTTATAAATATTATTAACCTTTTCAAAGAACCAGTTCCTAGTTGCTTCTAAGAACAAGGATATTCTCCTACATAATCACAATACCATTATTTCACCCACGAAATTTAACAATGTCAGGGACTGTGGGAAGGGGAAATGAGGAATGACTGCTAATGGCTATAAAGTTCCTTTTAGGGGTGATAAAAATATTCTTTAACTTTGTACCCCAGTATTTTCAAGGTTCATCCATGTTGTAGCATATATCAGTACTTTTCATGACTGTAAATATTCTATTGTTTGGATATATCATATTTTGTTTATCCATTTGTCTCTCCATATCAAGTTATACAGCTCTTCCTAACTTCATTACATAAAAATTTCTCTTCAAAAGACAAGCTAGGTGGGGTGGCATGCACCTGTAATCCCAGCTACTCAGGAGGCTGAGGCAGTAGGAATGCTTGAGTCTAGGAATTGGAGACCATTGTGGGCCTAACCTTTAGTACCTGTGAATGTACCTGCAAATAGTGTCTTTGCAGATGACCAAGTTAAGATGAGATCATTAAGGTGGGCCCTAATCCAATATGACTGGTGTCCTTATAAACAGGGGAAATTGTGCACAGAGGAAAACATACATAGAGGAATGACAGTGTGAAGACATAGGGAGAATACCATCTGCAAGCCACAGAAAGCCTGAAGCTATCAGAAGGTAAGAAAAAGGAATGGAACAGATTCCCCTTACAGCTCTCAGAAGGAACCAATCCTATAGACACCTTGATTTTAGACTTCTAGGCTCCAGAACTGTGAAACAATAAATTTCTGTTGTTTAGGGCACTGAGTTTGTAGTATATTTTTATGGCAGCCTCAGGACAGTAATACACCAAGGATCAGTAGATGCCTCCTAGAACAGCTGGCATCAGACTCACTTTCCTTCATTTGTGGTCTCTGTAGATTTCTTTTACTTCCTTACTCATACTACTCTACATTCCAAAATATGTTTTAAAAAATATTTTATCCAGCAATTTATTTGTCTTCTTTTGGGAATATTTTTAAAGGATATTTAGTCTTCATTTTGCTGGAAATGGAAGTCTGCTTGATTCTTCAAGGATGGCTTTCTGAAAATGGAGTTTGGTTTTTCTCAGGTACTTGTCATTACTTTCCAAGTCAAATTTATTATTTCTTTTGTGCCTTAATTGTGCCTAATATTCTCTTGTAGTCTGTACATGGCATTTTATTTCTCACAAAATTTCTAGCTCTTTGAGGGTTGGGATGGTGTCTTATTCACCTTTCTATACTGAGTATACAGAACAATGCCTCACATATAATAGGCATTTAATAAATGCATTTATTAAATACATTCAGTATTTAAACTGAATGTGTTTGTATACTGATCAGATGCATAGGTATGTTAAAGTTGCTTGGAGTGATAGCTTTAAGTCTTAATTTAAAATTTGTATTTTTAATTTGCAAATGCCTTTGTTACTGAAGGTTATGGTCATCTAGGAGTGATTCTTTTTTCTTTCTGACTAATATGATTAAATGTGATTAAATCTAAGCCTCAGGTAACCTCTTGGTTTTAGCCCTTTCAAGTTTCCTATATTAGAGTTTGAAGTTACTTATTAATAAATATTATTTATAATTATTAAAACCCTATAAATATTGTGACATTCATTTTATGAATGAGGAAAGTAAAGGTAAGAAAGGTTAAGGTGGCTGTTCCAAGGTGAGATGCATAGTAAGTACCAGAGTCAGAAATAAATTTTATTTGGCTCAACAGCTATTCACTGTCCTATACTGACTACTTATTATGGATCCCATTTTGTAATAAAATTCCTTTGTATAAAATTCCTTGATATTTTTCTATTCCTATTTGATTGAGAGTATCATATTCACTTATTCAAAATAATGAATAATATCTTTCAAAATACTTGTTTATGTATGCTTTTTATAATATATTTTCTGTCCATGCAGTCACTTTCCATTGTTCACTTGTTAGATATAAACATCCTCAGAGGTTATATGCTAGTAAAACAAATAGGTAGCTTTTCCTTTTTCTTTTCAGGAAAGTTTTCCAATGTAGGATATTTAAATCCATGCTATTAGTCTTTTAATAAGATTTTTCCCTAATAAGGGTGTTTTTTGATGCAATCAATACCACACACTACCACGCACTTGCTTATACCTTGCTTACTTTCCAGTTGCTGTAGTATGTCATATGTACACTTTATTTACCTAAATAGTTTTTAAGTTCCTGAGGTCAAGAATGCATTTTCTGGTACTTTGTATTCCCATAATAATAGCTGCCATTTATTAAAGACTTACTACCAGGAACTTTGCATACATTTCATGTATTTACAATAACATGGCAAATTAGTTATTATTACCCCCATTCTACAGATGTGGAAAGCCTCAGATATAATTAGTGCCAAGATTGTAAACCTATTAAGTGACCATAATGATGGGTGCTTAATACATGATTGTTGAGTTGACTGATTTGTGGTAATTTTCCTGAAAGATCTTTTCATCTGGCCACAGTGCAGTAGAAAAGACACCCAGTTTGTATCCTTATGCTATAAATTATCAGCCTATGACCATGGACAAGTTATTCAACATCATCAAATCTGAGTTTTCTGATTTGTAAAATGAGATAATAAAGTCCAATCCATGAAGGGGTTATGAATATTAAACTAGGCAATACAGATACAAAATAAATATTGATTTATTAACTTGCTTGACTTTGTGTTTCTTTTCTCTCACTGAAATGTAGGCTTAGTGAATAAGTGAATAAAGAAGTACTAAAAATAAAAGACATTTATCAAAATACCTCCTATTTTCTTCATATACATGTGATTTAATAGCCTACAAATTTTATGAATAGATTCAATATAATATTATTCAGGATTTTACTGAGTGCTTTTTATATGCTAACATATTCATAACTACATTAAAACGTCTTCAGAGAACACTCTCAGATCAATTACTATCACACTTCCTAAACAGAGACCACTTGTTTTTAGGATGTTCATATCCTTTTCCTAAATATTTAGGATTTTATTTCTAACAACATTGGATAAGAGACTAGTCATCTTTTAATCTAATGGAAAGATATTTAAATATTTTTTACCACTCCTTTTCCCCAAATTAATAGATCATTTTTGTGTGAGACAATTTTTGTGTTAGTTGATTTAATATCATTGTTGTTATGTTTTGATCTTATTTCTCTTCAGTATGTTGTGTTGCTGAGTAGAGAAACCTCACAATGGCCTAATACTGTTCTTGTTTAAATTCTATATATTTAAACTCAAAACAATGATATAAAATATTACTGTAGAAATGATAATTAATTTTACATTGATCCTAAACATAATCTCTCTAAAAGACAAAAAAGTGCTACTAAAAATTCCCAGATCTTCATCCTGGTAATTTGAAACAGAGTATTTTCCTTAAAAACCACTTATCAAATTATTTTATGTTGGTAAGTCAGAAATTCTATTTGCTGATCTTAGGTGCAAGATTTTTCAATAAGATCCTATGAACTAGCAAGTATTTGGGGGGCATGTTTTAAAAATTAGAATATAAATAAGTTAATATGTATTGGTGTTTATAGATAATAGTCATGTTTGAAAAACTGTACATTTTAAATCTTTAAAACATGATACATAAGCCCTTTTTAAAGAAATTGAAAGCAATCATTGATCTTTGGCTAATGTTATTATGTACAATTCTCTATTATATTGCCACATTATTAATATTTTCCCTATGACATCTGTAATGTCCTTGTGGACTAAAATATATGTATATATTCCTTCTTTTAATAGTCTTTGTATAGAGTTAATTGCTTTACCAATAGGTACATGGTATATTTAAACAACTGTAGGCAGTTTATACTAGCTCAGAGCCATTTTAACTAGTTTTGGGCAAATTAGCCAGCATTGTCAGTTCAGTGCTCACTGCCTTGTGGCCCTGCTCTAGCTTCACATTGAACAGACCCTCAGTCTAGTCCAGATGTCCAACTGTATCCACTTACTCTTTCAGAATGGTGCTAAGCTTGCTATTTTGGGATAGAATATGTGTCTGTTGTTTGTAAGTAAAACATATTATATATGTAATTTGTACATATGGCTATAAGTAGTTTTTTTCCTAGTTATATATTTATAAAGCTAACTAAGTGAAGATGTTAGAAAATATCACAGGAAACTGAAAAATTAATTAAAGACAATTAATTAAAGAAAATTACTTTATTTGTATTTACCATTGTGATATAATGGAAAAAATTGGTTTTGGTCTTGTTTGCCCTGCTTTTGGATTCTTGGGCAAATATCTTTTACTAGTCTTGTTTTGTCCTTGCTTTTGGATTCTTTAGCAAATCGCCTATTATGTAATTAAGATTAAATTAACCTACAGGCATGGCAATCTAAAACATTTAAAATATCCATTCTTCCTCTTGTCACTATCATAATTCTATTTCTAATATTGGAAATTTCCAAATTGTGGATGTTAAGTGGCTTTTTAATATATATTTGCCTTATGACAAGAATTTGAGATAATAATTAGGTAGAACTAGGACCTGCATCAGTGTTTTCAGTTATACTTTTTAATTTATATCTTTCCCAGGACCATTAATGAAAATGATCTTACCTATATCTAAAAAATTATCAGCATGTTTTTCTTTAGTAGATCATAATTTAATATCTTAAAGTAGTATTATGAAGTGAATTGCTAGTATTTGTTTAAAATATCCATTTCCTTAGTACTAAACATTAGTGAGCAATATCTTAACATATACACATATACATAAAGATAATCACATATGAAAGGACCAAAGAGCATTATTTTGATTACCTGCATAGTACCAGCTATATACTTATGGATAAACATAGAAAGCTTTGGTCCATGTGCCAAATGCAAAATATAATTAAGAAATTACAAAAGCTACAAGTAAAATATATAATTTACCAGTAGGAATAATTTATTTTAAAAAACTTGCTTTGGATTTGATAACATAGTCATTTCCTTATATTTTTCTTTAAATATTAACAATTTAACTTTTTATTAGTTAAAATAATTAGCCTTATTTTAATACGGCAAATTAAAATGCATTAAATTATTTTCTGAAGATCAGAAATTAAATGTAAGATTTTCTAGCTCTTAATTCTATGCTGAAAATCTTAGCATGTGTCAAAATATTATGTTTTTGACATTTCGACTTATTTATATTCTAAACGTAAACACACAAATACTATAACCTAATGTACAACTTTTTCATTTTAAATGAAATGCAGACTGAATGCTTTTTCATTCACAGGCCTATGATACATTTGAATTAATGGGGATAATAACTACTTTTTAGCATCACTACATATGACTTTAAAAGTTGAAGCAATGTTGGTGAATAGGTAAATAGATGGCTGAGGAAGCAGGAATAAAGGAGAATTGGAAACCTCTATCTACATGCTCTTTTTGTTCCTCACCTAAAATGTGGAAGAAAAGAAATAGAAAAAGTTAAAAAAATAAAAAGGATGAGAGATAGACAAAACTATAGGTGATAGTATAATGAAATACTTTTTAAAAACTGTTTTAATTACATTTTGCAAAAGAGTCTCTGGAGTGATCACTTTTATATCTCATGATTATTATATAATATCTTTCACAGTTAAAAACCATACCACACTACACACTATTGCCCATGTGAATATTGACATGGAGAATATTATACTGTTAATCAAATGCTGCTTATTAATTTAATCTGATCTCATTTATTATGCTAATATATGAGTATTTTTATTTCATCTTGAATCATTACCACACTATAATATTACTGGTTTGCAGATTAATTGTTCTAGGCCTTTAAAATGTTAATATTCATTCATATCTGTTTCAAACTTGGACAAAAGAAGAAATAAATGTTCATTTTTAAATGGCCTGTATAGGTTTGGTCTAAAGTGCTTGAATTAGCAGAAAGGGCATCAGAATGCTGCTGTATCATATTGAGGACAATCACTTTTTAATAAAAATATCTAAAGGGGAAAACTATGGAATAAGAATTCCCAAAATGTACAATAGTTCCAAAATATTAGAAAAGGAGATACTATTATATTGTGTACAAAATAGCCAAATTAAGGCCAGTAAGTTATTTTTTATTTTAGGAAATCATATTTCCAAAGTATAAATTTTAAACTCAGAACAGACTTTACCAACAAGTTACACACAGTGTACACTGAGAAGGAACAGGGGAATGGACTGTATTTTAATAAGGTATGATAATTTGGTTGCATTTCTAAATTAAAAATTTGGCATTAAAAGATGTTGGCAGTTTTCCTTTATCTGTGAACTTTCATTATTCATATAGCACATCTGAAAATCTAAAGCATATAAAGAAAATAAATTTGGTCAACATGATACTACTTTATATGGTCAAGATAAAGTATCAGGTTTTTTTCTAAGTAACTACTGATGAAATTTAAAGAGCAGAAATTTCTGTCTCCAAAAATTTCCAGGAAGATTTTTGAGGTTTTCACTCATCAATTCCAGAAATTGTCTCATTAACTTCACGTTAAAAGACAAGATCACTTTAATTATACCAATTAAATGCGTTTGAAGTCCTGGTAAATTATTTCTTTCATAGCATTGGTTGTATGTAGGATTTCTCCTTAGTGCCCAACAGAAATGACGTGTAGTTGGATAAAGATTAGTGGTTTTTTACTTCCTCCCCCAAAGAGTTTATGTTTTTGGCTGGTTGTTATTTTGTGTGTGTGTGTGTGTGTGTGTGTGTGTGTGTGTGTGTGTGTGTGGAGGAGAGAGAGATGTGAGGAAAGAGAAAAAGGCTTAATATAGAATTATTGAATAGGCCTAAACTAAAATTCTTCCTTGACCGATGATGACGGGGGCTGGGAGAAAGAGGTGAGCTGGAACAATTGAAGTGTAATAATATATCTGTGTAGTTTTTAAAAATGTACACACTGTCCTCCTGTCCCCGGTCCCTCTCCCCGTATGTGCTGGTACCTCTGTACGGTTCAGAAGCCATTTTAGTACTCGGGAAGCAAAATATGGGAGTTCCACTTGTGCTTTTGCAGGTGCTGTGGTGGCAAGGATAACCTTTGCTCACTTGCCAGGTATGTTACCATACTGTTATTTAATGTCTTTGAGGATTAAAGACAGCACTGAAAATTCCAAACCCACATCCTAACACCTGAATGCACAGTGTTTCTATCGCAAATGACAAAACATTTCACCGGAACCTTAATTTACCAAGTCTATATCCAGATCTGAGAAGTTTTTATTCTTTTAAGGCATCGCTGATGATCCATACAGTACTCGATTTTTTGAAACTATTCCGGATTGAAAAACAAGACCCCTTCTAGACGTTTTGCGCACCCTAGCCCTGCAATTCCCTGTATTTCAGGCTGAGGGTCTTCAGAATTGAAAGTGCATTTTCAGTCCTGGACGTCTAATACGTTATGGGGGGAAAGGCAAAACCACAGGGCAACTTTCCGAATAGTCTAAGGGGCTAAGAAGCCAGAGAGGCATTTGCCTCTACGCAGTTGGTCGCGAGGCTCAGCGCCCGGCTGTCCTCAGCTGTCATGGGGGGAGGGGAAGGGAGAGCGAGCTTTGACTCGGGGCACTGAGTTGCACCAGCCGCCCCGCTGCGTCCCGCCGCCAGCTCACCTCTGCAGAGCTAGGCACTCACCGGCCCGCCTGCCCCTGCTCCCACGCTGCCCTCAAGCCCCAGTCCTCAGGCACAGGTCGCCGGAGCCATCCAGTGGGATGGCTGCCGCCTCATCGGGGACTGCTGCCTGAGGGCCAGGACCCGGGCGGGGAGGGGGGGCGCTGGACGCCGGGGTAACCCGCAGCTCCCGGGGCGCTGCGGCGGCGGCCGGGAGGCGCCGGAGCCCGCTCCCCTCCCCGCCCCCAGCTCCCGCCTCCTGCCCGCCGCGCCGAGAGCCAGCTCGCCCCAGCCGGCTGGCGCGGCAGCGCACACACTCACTCCGAGGGCGCCTCCAAGGTTACCCGCGGGGTGGGGGCTGGGGCCGGCTCCGGCCACTGTCCTCTTCTGCTTTCCTATTGCCGCAGCCCTTCTGCTGTTCCTGGGCCACCAGGATCCAAGCCTCAAAGCAGAAGACGCTCCAAAGTCCGGAGAGGGAAGTCAAGCTGGGAGGCAGGCAGGCGTCTGGGCTGGGGGCAGCCTTAGTTGGCTCCCGGTGCCGGGACAGCGGGTCAGGCGAGGTCGCGGCCGCAGGGGGCTGTGGCTCTGGCGGGCGCGCTCTGTGTCCCGCTAGCTGGGCCAGGGGCAGTGCGCGGGGGCTGCAGGCAGCACCGAGGCGCCCCAGGCGCCCCTGGCCGGTAGGGGGGCAGAGACAAGCGGGCGGCCAAACCTGCCGAGGAAACTAACTAAATAAAAGGAGACTGTTATTTAAGGCGCGGAAATTTGAAATATTTGGACAGGAAGAGAAAAGAAAAGACACTTTAGAGAGGGAGGGGAAAAAACGCGAGCTAACGGTTTTGAAGCGTCCCCACCCCCACCCCGGGCTGTGCTGCGCGCCCTGAGGGAGCTCTGGGCTCCAGCTTCCTCACTCGGGCTTTGGGGGCTGGAGCTGGAGACTGGTGAAAGAGTTTCAAAGGGACAGAAGGGATGTCTCCGCAGCCCCTCCGTAGAGAGTTTAGGTTTGCCATGTGCAGAGCTTTATCCTGGGTCTCAGGCGTGAAGTTTGTCTCCTGCCTGTCACTAGGTTCCTGCGTGGATCTGTTTTCATGGAACTGCCGCGTAAAAGCAAAACAGTCTCCAGAGACCAAGACAGGGACTCCCCCCGCCCCCCCTCCCGCGCCTTTTGACTAAGGTTACTTAGGGCACATCAGGAAGGCTGCGAGGACGACCCTTTCTTGCTCCAGCACCGTGATCTTCTGGCGCTTCTAGAGTATTCTACCCCCGTAAAAGCCGAAAGCACCTTTTTGGGAACTGAGATTTTGAAACCAGTCCTGACCCACGGATTCCACAACATTCATTTGATCAATAGGACAAGGGAAAATTTTCATATTACCAAGTGACTTGCTTTCCCACGACAGAATACTTTATCTATACATTGGTCACCCAATGTGTGTGTACATGAACTCATCACACCCATTGCGAGATGCATAATATTTATCAGAAAACTATTAATTCACTACCGAAATATGATAAAAAGTACTGTGCATAGTGGTTCAAGGGCCAGAACATGGACTGAGGTCCTGTTAGTGCCTCCCCTCACCCCAGGTGTAAGCTTGGCTTCAGTTTACTGGCCAAAGTCTGAGCCTGTGTTTCCCGAAGTGGATGCGGTCGCAGTGAAGAATTGAATTTGAGAGCACATCCCTGCTTGGTATCCTGCATCCTTATTACAGCGTCTTCCCCTGGGGCTCAGGGCACTCTATTAACTAGCACTTGCACCCCACCCTTTGCATCTGAATAAGTTTAGATTCCTCCCCACCTCAGTTCGCTGCAAATTAGACTCCATTACACTCAGCAGCACCTTTTCTTCCATTCTATACATTTCGGCAAATTCAAGAGTCTTACTGAATATTGTCGAGGTTTTTGAGAGATTGAATAATAGCTTTTCATATTTCCTAGATGGGACCACACAACTCATTTCTAAAATACTTAGATTAGCAAAGCTACTTCCTGCGGAGAGCCAGAGTAATGTGGCAATGTTTTAATGCCTAGCAAATTTTAGGCAGATGAAAAGATAGAGCTTCCTCTCCCCCTGTTGTGCTACGACCACCCGAGAACAAAGCTATTGCAGTTCTTTTCTTTTGCTTATGAAATCTTGAAAGGGAAGTTTTACTTTATGAAATAAAGTCAATGCTGAGACATGCTAGATATTGTAAAGTCCATTAAACTGGATTTTAAATTCAGAAATGTCCATCTTTACAGTTGCAATAAGGGTCGTTTTTATTACTTTCAATAATAGTGTTGTATTTAAAAAATATTCAGCTAAGGTAGTATATTTTGCATATTGACTATTTTTAAAGACAAAATCCTTTTTTCTTTAAAGTCATCTCAATTACTACTTTTTCTTTTTAAAAAAATGTTTTAAGTTTAATTTTATGTTACCATAAAAATTTACTTAGTAACTTGTGGTTAAAGATGACAGAAGTCAAAATCTTGTTGCACTTAGAGATTGTGGATTTTAGTGCAAAATGAAAAGGTTTAAACTTTTCCTCCTATATTCTTTTATACTATCATGAAAAATAAATTATTGAAAACCACTGCCTGCAACCATTCCAATCCTTCTTAGGGCAGGCTTCAGAACCATGTCCTTCAATAAACCTTGAAGTATTTTGTTCTTTTTGGAGCAAGGGCAAAGAGCTTATGAAGGAGGAGGCAACTTTCACATAAAACAACTTTCACATAAAACATAAAAAGTATTTATAAATTTAGATAATCTTTAACTAAAATGATAGTTAGTAGTAGATGCTGGAAAATCCTCTTCGGAAATTTGGTATTTCTATTTCTTTCAAAAAAAGTTTTTTTTTACATTTTTAGCTAAACATGTTCCTAAAAAGATTTTATACTCCTTTACTAAAAAGTTTTGAGGAAATAAGTACCATATGTGGGAGCAGCTTAGTTATTATTGTACAAGTTACTACATTTATTGTTCTGCAGACCCTAAAATAGTTATGGCTTTTATATATAATTTTTAAAATTTTTTTCTTGCAGAGTTTTTCACCACCTAAAAGTTGGTATTGTATTTTATTTAATACTTAAACATTTTATAATTTTACATTTCTGGCATTTGGAGAGAAAAAGTCAATGTTATATGTAGTGTACTTATAATTGTGGCAAGTGTATTATTTAACCAGTTGTTTCATTTTGTAATTAAAAATCAATTAATGGGAAGCACTTTTAAAGTGGCATTTTCTTTTAAAACTGGTTTTTAGAGCTAACAATTTGTTTTCAGATTCCTACTCCTGAAACCTGTCCTTCAACTATTTGACTTGACTTTAAGAAAAAGGGAAGACTGAACATTAGGAAAAGTTCGCACTGAAATAATTTCAGGTTTGATCTTCAAAAAATGTTGTCCTTATTCTGTTTTAAAGCAGAAATACTAGGAACCAAGTAGAATCTGAGATGGGGAATATGGGGACAGGAAGAAAAGAATAAGTGAATCATAAAAAATACATGTCTAGTTTTCCATTTGCTCTACTTTTTCCAATGTCAAGACTTAAAACATCAATGAACTTTTAGTACACTTCTCTTTAGGAAGTGGCAAGTTGTCTGTGGGTTATAGAGTGAAAATCACAGAAAACTGTCGTCCTGTTTTGAAAGTCTTTTAATTAGGCAAAAGAAGCATCAGGGCAAACCATTTTAAAAACAAACTTTCCCAGTATTGAGTATTGAGATTGGCAAAGCGGGAAGCAAGGAAAGATAAAATATTCAGAAGAAAGCCAAAGCTATTTGCAATTACACGTTAGGAATCAGGATTTTGCAGGTGAAAAAGATGTTGCTTAAATATATGTGTAAGATTTTCACTTATGCAATTTCAGAAGATTTAACTAGCTGCTTAAAATATGACAAAACTGTATTTTAACAAATGATATTAAAATAATCATAACAGCCACCCAATTAACTAGCAAAGTAGAGACCATGTGGGAAAGCCCTCCCCACATTCATTGCAGATTAGAGGGTCCCCCTGCCCCGTTTGCCTGCATCAGGTTAATGACCTCGCTCCTCCCGTAGAGCCTGGCCAAATCGCAGGCGGTGTCCCCCTTATGGTTCCGATGCCCAACATTGCTGGCCGTGTGCTTCACCAGGAACTCCACCACCGGGAGGTGGCCTTCTTTGGCAGCCAAGTGCAAGGGCAGGTTCCCTTCATTATCCTCGATGTTAACATCAGCTTTAAACTCCAGCAAAGTCTGTAAAGTGTCCAGGAAACCTGCTCTGGCCGCATCGTGAATGACAGCGAAACCAGTTCGGTCTTTCAAGTCGGGATTAGCACCTCTAAGTAGTAGTCTCCTGGCAATCTCAGGATTTCCAAGTTTCATAACCTAGAAAAGAAGTAAAAGTGGTAGAATCCTTCAAGTGCTCATGCTACAGAAATATTTTAAAATATCTATCTGCCCTTCTATTTATGTTAACTATTTATTTTTGATAGAGTGCTTGGGGAAGACCCATAGGATGGAGTTTGAAGGGCTGAGTTGCAGAAAAGTTCTAGTAGGTAAACGTAGAAGAAAACTTCTTAAAATTGAGCTCCTATGATGGAATATCTTAAATGGGCCCCAAAGTAGGATAAAATGATCAATAGGACAGAATTTGTGCAACTTGTATAAAATTCACTGATAACTCAGTTTTCCATCTGAGTTTAAAATAAAAGAAATGGAATTAAAATAAAAGAAATGGAATTTGGGATTTAAATAAGAATCTCATTTTGTTTGGTTGTTCATACTAAAAATGTGCCTTGGGTATTAATTCTGGAAAATCAAATGTGATTAAACTTTATTTTCTAAATAGGTACTGAAAGCAAATAAGGATGGTAAGTTTCTGTAAACCCCAAAACAAGTGTTTTGACACATCTGAATCTATCACCTAGTGTAAAAATTATCTGTTAAATGATATTTTCTGGTACCTTCTTAAATGATTAATTTTTACAAATTCCTTCCAAATAGATATAGTACCAAATTTCCAAGCCTTTCACTAAAATATTTTTTCTTTGCAAGTTATTTAATATTGGTCACTAGTGTACTTAGTGCTTAGAATCCTTCATTTGAAATTACACAATGTTACTGATTATTAAGGTGTTAAATAAGCAACAGTGTTCTACATTGCTTATGATATCAATTTATGTAAAACCAAGTTCCTGATATGCCTTATAGTAGATAGGAAATGATTGTATGGCAACTGTTCTTGAAAAGAATGAAATAGTCATCCTGCTATATTATCTACTACTTCTCAAAGTTCTCACTAGCCTTCTTATTTTCAAGTGATCAAAAGAAGTAAAAATAGACATTTAGTGAGTGTTTTGGGACATGGACAGCCTTGTCTTGTGGTTTGAGCCCATTTAGTAATCAACTGGTGATCCCATCTTATTTCCTTTTGCAGTTATTATCAAGCATTTAGGAATAGTTATTTGTAAACTGCCAACATTTTAAAAG
The DNA here is from genome assembly GCF_040939455.1 of Microcebus murinus. Classification (NCBI taxonomy): domain Eukaryota; kingdom Metazoa; phylum Chordata; class Mammalia; order Primates; family Cheirogaleidae; genus Microcebus; species Microcebus murinus. The sequence continues at coordinate 38,689,161 of NC_134105.1, read as the reverse complement.
TACGATGTGGTATTAACATTTGCTATCAACAGTCAAATAATTCACATCACAAAATACTTATCTGCTGTTATTTGAATATATTTCACTCTAATAAGGTCATTATTAGTATCTTATAATTATAAAATATCTTGTAGAGCAGCATATAAGTATAAAAAATATATAATTTAGTTTTAAAAAATATTTCGCTCCTTAACATGTGAGAAATTTTCTGTATTTTAACTGGCTTCATTTATTTTTAGGTATATTCATAATAATCTAAATTAATAATAGATAGCTTACATAATAGACACACTCAATGTTTATGAAATTAGATGATAATCTATTGGAGAATACAAAGTTGATGTGTTTAAATTATTTTTTGTAAAAATAATCACAAATTAAGTAACAAAAAATATTTAGAGTGAATAATATTTTGTGAATGAAAACTATAGGTGGCCAAAATATTAAGGATTCCCCATTGAACAAAACCCTATTGACTTTTAGCCCTTCTTTTGGAACAGTGGTTAAAAAAAGATACATAATTTATTTTTCAAGAATTTCAATGAAATACACTTTTGGTCATTAAAAATTAATATAATCTAATTTTTGCCACAATTGTCTCTAAAGATTTAGTCACATTTAAGGACCTAGAATGAGAAAAATAAGAGACACTTTGGATCTTTGTAAGTACGATTAAGGCCTTTGATATTATCCTGATAGAAAAACTCCACGAGGGAGGAGGAAAAAGCTTTTGCAATTGAGTTAAATAAACATAATTTCAGAAGTAAATCTGCCTTCTTTCACAGAACATAATAGCAATATTGGAAATGATTTTGAAGAAAATTCTTTCTGGAGTTATGACATTACTTCAGAGTCATGATTATGCATACTGAAAATAAGCTTTGAAACTCCTGTTTGTGTGTGTGTGTTTCATTTTATGTACTAGGACTAAGCCACAATAAGTGGGTGTTAGTATCTTGATAAGTATGTTTAATATAAACAAGATTCAAGGTTGTATTAAAAATGTTTGTCAAAACTGTTTTTTTTGTAGTGTTAATCTCCCAGTCTTCCTGTTCGTCAAAAGTCCTGTAAGATCTTATTCTGAACGTGGGTTAAGTGGCTCATTCTTTGTGAGGTTTACATAATCTTTTGAGTTTTTAACAGGAAACTTTTCAGTATATTAAATTTGTGGAATTGCTATCATCACCAAACCTGTTCAAAATTCCTAGAGGGAAAAAGGAAAAAAAATCCTTTCCCTACTTAATCTACCTGAAATAACAAGATAAATAATGTAGTATCTATGCATAAGCTTCCTTAATACTGAAATTTTTGAAAGGCCAGTGTATTCTGATTTAAAATGTACAAACTGTATAGATTTCATCTGTTAATAGTATATATCTTGCCACTTAAATTTCAAATTCTCACAACCGAAACAAAGCCCTCTAAAAACCCTCTCCCCAATAAGTTTTCAAAAACAACTTCAAGTGTTGCATTTCCAAATAAGAATAGCTCATAAGAATGTCATTAGAACTCTGATAAAGCAACTATTTGATACTATTTTGCCATTTTTCTGTTTCTAAGCTTTTCAACTAAATTACATATAACACTCAGAGGAGGAAAAAAATTATCAGGTACAATTCTTGGCAGCTGGACACATGTCAATTGTTTCCTGTAAATCTAATTACTGAAAATTAGAGCATACCACGGCATGATCGCAGAGACAAAAACATTGCAGCTAAGCTCTTATTAGAAAATTCAAATTTTTATTCTTTCCCACTCCTGAATGAGTGGATGGTATTACATTAACTGTGAAATGTACATCCTGTCCCGGTGCCCAAGCCACCCATTACAAATGAGGAAAGGTCGTTTGTCAAAACTTGAAGTATTTGAAGGAAAAACACTCTTGCCAGTAGCCAAGAAAATTAACGTTAAAGTCAATTATTGGGAGCAAAGTACGTGAAACCACTAATAGCAGTGTATTTACTTCAAATAATCATAATAATGTGTTTACAGAGCTGTCTTAGAAAACAAAACAAAACAAACCTCGGCGCTACAATGACTACTTTAAGATCCCCACCGTCACAAAAACATTCCAAAAATTAAGATCAAACCTGGAACTCACTTGATATCGAGGATGTTATGGGATTTGACGAATTTGTTCAAAGTACGTCATTTTGGGGAGTTGGATCCACTTAAAGATATAAAATATGGCAACCAACTAGGTTGAAAAACAGTGAAATTTTGTTACCACTGAAAGAGTAAAAGCTGTCATTCTAGAAACCCGGGTCACGTAGGCAACATTACTGACCTGTTTTCCCCACCTCTCTGAATACCAACCTGCAGCGCAGTCCTTCCAAATCCATTTTGTGCATTGACGTTTACGTTATTTTGCAACAAACTAGTAAGTTGCTCTAGGTCCCCCCTGGCAGCTGCGGACGCCAACTCGTTCCCCCAAGGCTCGGCCATTCTTTAGGGTCCTGACGATCGGGAAAAGATGAATTAGTTGCTTTCCTTTTTCCCCTTTCCTTTGCTCCTAACTAGGCTGCATGATGGCATCGGGGACTGACAGAAGGACTGGGATGGTTAATCTGGAGTAGAGCTTGGTAGTAAATACTAGTAAGATCTGCCTGCCAAAAGCCCGCCCCTCGATTCACACGTGATTATTCAGCAAAACTGAGCCATTGGAGAGGGGCTCCTCTTCTCGCTTTTTAGCTTAACCCCTATGAAGAATTCTAGTGATTCAACAGAGAGACACAGACACACATAACATTCCTGGTTAATTATTGTGGACGTAAGATGTAGACAGAGCTGTCACGTACCTATGAAACAGATCTCAGTGAGGAATGTGTGTGGAGACTTAAGGGACCAGATCAGGGCAGAAAACACCGCGGAAGAAAAGGCATTAACCCACCCTTGTTCACGGTGGTGACTTGAGTCGCATGAGCCAGAACTGCAGAGGCAGGTCCTCGAAGGGGCTCGGTTTCCATCCGTCTCGCCGAAGGGGTAGTCCCGAGTCCTTAGCTGCTGGGAGAACGCCGCGGTGGCTGGATGCTGACGTGCTCCGGGGGGTTAAAGATGATCGCCAAAGGCAAACGGGAGTAGCAGTTCCGTGGCCCTCAAGTTACAGGTCTTCACGGCTCCCTAGTGCTCTCGGCTTCTCCAGAAGAGCCTTTAGTCACGTCCGGGCCGAGCCGCGGGCTAACGCCGCCCGGGAAGGCTCCCGATCTGGCCCGGCAGGCTGCCGCAGCCCCGCCGAACCTCAGAGGTCGTGGGAGCCGGGCTCGGCGCGCGTATCCGGAGGCTGCCAGGAGCGTGGCGGGCCCCCAGCAAGCCCGTCATGCCGGCCCCACCAGGTCCCGGGACTCCCGGCAACCTGAGGAAGGAGGAGAGCGATGCGGGAAGCGTCTATCGGGCCCTGGCCGCTGGCGCAGCTCGCCGCAGCATCGCGGCTGCACAGGGCAGCCCTCCCGTAACTTCCCGCCTACGACCGAGCTAGTTCAGGCTTTCTGCTGTAGGCACTCATTGAGCTGCCGCCGCCGCCGTCTTTTCCTTCCTTTCCCGGTTTTCTGGGGGCCTCCGGAGATGGGGAGGTCCTGGGAAGTGCAGGCCAACCTCTGAGTAGGGGGAGTCGCCACAGTTCCAGGGCGCAGCTAGTCCAGCCGCCTTCTCAGCAAGAGCCCGGCAGCTTCAGCGCCTGGTGCCACTTCGCCAACCTCTCGCGGTTCCGGGCCTTCGCCGTGCCCCGAGCCTGTGCCTGGACAGGGCAGCCGCCAGCCAGCTGTGCCCTGGAGCCCAGCCTGGCAGCAAAGCTTCTTTCCAAGCCGCAGTGCTCCCAGTGACAGTTGCTGTTGTAGCTGGTCCCCCAAATCGCCAGCCCCTGCTTCCTTCACCCTTACAGTCACTTGCGCGTCTTCCCCCTTTCTGCTCTTTTCCTTTCCTCCCTCACTTGCTTCTTTTTTCGCTGAAACAATTGCTGCTTCTGTTGCCTCTCAGAGACGGTGCCGGTTTCTCTCCCTTTTTTCCAACCTCATCAGCTTTTTTTGAAAAGAAAAAAATTGAGCGCTTTTTGAGTTGAAAAACCCGCCCCCATTTTAACGGCAGAGTTTTAAGGAGGCTCGGCAGAGTTGCAGCGCCCGGGGAGCGGGAAGGCTGGGCCCGGCCCACGCTCCGCCCTCCGCCCCGCTGGCGCTCTCGCCCGCTGCCTCGCAGGCTCCGCCCCTTCAGCCCCGCTCCCTTCCTCCGGTCTCCTAGCTCCCCGCCTCCTTCCCTCAGTCTCTCGCGCTGGCTCCCGCCCGCCAACCCGGCGGCCAGGCCCCAGCTGGAGCGGGGTTCTGCCCAGGCAAGCCGGGCCTGTCCTCCTTCGGCTAGTGGGCGGGCTGGAGTCTGCGACGCGAAACCCGGGCTGTCCCGAACTCCACTGTTCGGCGCGGGGGTTTGTTAATTAAGACGGCGGTGAAAAGCCGCAGGGCCTCAGAATCTCTGCCGCGCTGGCTGTAGAAAGGCGGAGAGCGAGCTGGCGCAAAGGGAGTCTTCTCCAGTACTAGCAGGGCAGGTCGGCCTGCCTCCCCGCTCTCCTGCCGGCCTCGAAAAGTTCGAGCGGCCAGGCCTGCGGCTGCCGCTGCCTCCTCTAGGGCGCGCGCACTGAGTAAACTTGGCCTCCTTCGCTGAGCGCCGGGCCTCAGCCTCGCACCTGCCAGATCAGCGCCTAGGGCTGCGATGGGCAGAGGTGGCCATGGGGTCGGGGAGAGACTCGGGCTGACTATAAGCACAGTGCTCAGAAAAAAAGTCAGCCTTGTATAGACTGAGCTTTACGAAAACTTAACACGTAGTATAGGTAAGAAATCATAACGAACTCTAAAAGCCTTAATGTTTCAAGGGGTAAGAAACAAATATTCCTATTCTTGGAGGAAAGGGAGAGAAACAATTACTTTTAAAGCAAAAATTAAAATAAGCCTTGGAAAGTGTTTTCTACCAAAGCCACTTCTTTGTTGCCGAAGTTCTCTTCCATTACTTAGAGATGGCTTGGTTTTGAGGGGGATGGGGGCGAGAGGTGGGGAGGGTTTCTAGATGTAAAGGAATGGTCTCTTTCCTAATCGTTTATTTAATCATCTGACACCAAGTTTTGTATTCTTAACTGCCTCTTTGTGCTATGTGAGATCAATTAACTGCTGCTGTCTGTATTTTTATGCTCTTAAAAATATCCAACACGGTTGCATGATGCACCCAGTGGTCAAAATGAAACCAAGCAAAAAATGACAAGTGGCTTAATTAGAACCGGTCTTTGGCAAGCATATCCTCAAGCAACATCTGTACCCTTATCCTTGAAGTATACTGGGAATATTAACAACAAAACACATCAGAAACATCTGGATAATCATCTAGCAACTGATTGGCTGGTAGGTAGAGGGAGAGTGGAAGCTGGGAAGAATCTGGCAATGTTTTCTATAACTGAATTGTTGAGGACAAAAATAACCAGGGCGCTTTTCCTGGGCAACTGAACTTGAATTGTGAATCAAATGGGAACTACAACAGAAGAAATGAACTCCTCTCTTTCTTCTTACATATATTTAGACGTTTCAAATAGAACATTTAATATTTCATTTATACTAGTAAGAAATAAAAATTTACTTTGTTCTGGGAACTATGGAATCTTTTAATACAGCTGGAGGGAGAGAACTCCAATTTATGAGTTGCTTTCTAGCATTTGTTCTGGTTTTGTACTTAGAGAAAATAGTGTCATGAATAATATTAAATTATAAATTATTGAATTATATTGTAAAATTATTATAAATTATTACTTATTATATAAAGTATGGGTATAAATGTGTTATGATTTCCATGAAATAAAATACTTTTGCTGAATAACTGAGTAAATAAAATTTATGATAATTTAAGATGCACACAGAGTCAGATTAACATTTTTGGAGGTCTTAAGCCCTGAAAAGATTTTGATGCCCTAAAAACTCTTCCTCATATGTAAATAAAAATAAAAACATACAAAACCCCAAAATAAGAGAAAAAAAGTCCAGCAAAGTTCTGATTTTTCCCATGATGACGACTTCAGTGCTTTTGTTGACACATTAAATTCTTTGGGAAAGTTTTTTTTTTTAATTTATATTTAATTTAACTTTTTTCTTTTTTTTTTTTTCAGGAGCTCAAATGCTACTTAAGTTTTTTTGTTGTTGTTGTTTTTGTTTTTAATTCTTGTTTTGCTGGTGCTCTAAAGCACATGATTAGTCTGCCTATTGGGTAAACCAGAAATGGTAGCACAGAGGCTACAAGTCTTAGTTTAGAGAGCATAAGTAAGCATTACAAAGTACTTCAAAGGAAAATCTAATATTTATTGAGTGCCAGTTCAATGAAGTAGATTTAAGGGTGAATATCTCTGCCTTCAGTAAGCTAATACTCTTAACATGGTTTACATGAAAGATTTAAGAGTTAAGCTCTCTATTATATTGAAAGTAGTGGTTTCTCTTTTAACATAGTAGTGATATGTCCCTCAAATACCGAAATTCAGCCTTTATAGTTGGATATTAAATACTAAGAGTCATGGAAATTTTTTCTTCAGCAGTTTATAATCCTTTTAAAAGACTTATAGAAATATGATTTAGTCAAATTATTTTGTGCTTTTTCCCTCATTGACTTAAGTGTGCACAGTTTCTGAATGATCAGCTTTTGGAAATATGTATGTTGTATTTACAATTTCTTTAAATGTTCTCAAAGTCTTCCCCTTTGTGGTATTTATAGGTCAACAGAGGTGGAAAACAGACTGGCAACCCCAGGGGGCATTTTTATCACTTTATAATTGTGGCGTTGGCATATTATTTCTGAGATTCAGCAAGCTTTTCCATTTGGGTACTCCTACCACTTATGAAAGTCCTTTTGTGGCTGGTCCAAAAATAGTGAGTTATCTCACTTGATTGTTCATAGTCAGTTACAGATTGAACTCCTTGTTTTTAAAAAAATTATTGAAAAAAAATAAAATAAAATGCTTTTGTAAAGAAAAATTAAGGCCCAGTAAGCAACTCAAAAGATCAATCACAATAGCAACAATTAATATTTGTATAATGTTTCATGGTATATGTATATATTAAAAATACAATTTTTAAATTATTTAATCTTTATAACAACTCAGGAAAGTATGATAATTAAGCCCATTTTTTAGGTGAGGGAATTGAAGTTGATAGAAATTGTGATTTAAACTCAGTTTAGCATCTGTTCTGGTTTGAGTTAAAAAAAGTAAAGTCAGTAAGTAGTGGACATAGAATGTGAGCTCAGATCTTGAGGCCACAAATCTTATGCCTTTTTCATTACTTGAAAGTTAAGGATCAGCCACTACACTCTTAACATTAAATCATTAGATGAAATACATGTTTGATTACTTTTTTTTTTTTTTTTTTTTGAGACAGAGTCTCACTTTGTTGCCCAGGCTACAGTGAGTGCCGTGGCGTCAGTCTAGCTCACAGCAACCTCAAACTCCTGGGCTCAAGTGATCCTCCTGCCTCAGCCTCCCAAATAGCTGGGACTACAGGCACGCACCACCATGCCCGGCTAATTTTTTTGTATATATACTTTTAGTTGGTCAATTAATTTCTTTCTATTTTTAGTAGAGACGGGGTCTCGCTCAGGCTGGTTTCGAACTCCCAACCTCGAGCAATCCGCCCGCCTCAGCCTCCCAGAGTGCTAGGATTACAGGCGTGAGCCACCCCGCCCGGCTTGTTTGATTACTTTAATGTAGATCTAACTGTATAGTAACATTTGTCTTCTCATGAATTAACTTATAAGTGAGAAGTATTTTTAAAAAACTTGATTTTCTTAACCAAACCATCAAGGTTAACACCACCAGTCAAATTGATAACATTTGGCCCTGATGTGATGTGACGAGGACATATTACCTCTGTGGTATTCTTCCCCCAAATCCATAAACTCAAGTATAATTCTGAGAAAACATTAACCAATCCCAAATTAAGGGACATTTTATAAAGTTCCTGACTCTTCAAAAGTGTTAAGAATGAGAAACTGTCACATATTGCAAGAGACTATGGAGACATGACAACTAGATGTAATGTGTGGTATTTCTATTTTGGACCTTGGAAGATAAAAAGAATATTAGCATAAAAATCCAAATATGGTCTTTAGAATTTAATTAATAGTATTGTAGCAATGTTAATTCCTTAGTTTTGGTGGATGTACTATATTTATGTAAGATGGTAACATCAGAGGAAGATGGATAAAAAATGGAACATTGTGTACTATCTGTGGAAATACTCTCTAAAACTAAAATAATTTCAAATAAAAATTTCATAAAATAACTATAAATAAGCTTGATTGTTTATATTTGAAATAAATATGAAATAAAAGTTACTTTTGAACATGGAGATTCTAGAAAAAGATCTGTATTTAACTTAGGCATAGTTCCATGAATTATTATACAGTAGACAAACTATGAGAATAGATAGATTAAAATTATTTTTTCTTTGCTTGTGCTTATGGATAGAGAATTTCTCTACATTTCTATTCTCTTTGTAGGACTTAAATGAAATTGTTTTTCTTAAGGGAGGAATTCTGGAGAAACAAAAAGTGATTTTTTTTTCTCCTAACTCAGTATTTGTTTTTCTCTCCTCCTTTTTTCTGTAGTGGACAACTATTTTTGATTCTGGTTATCAAACTGTGAACAGTTAGGTCAAAGGGAAGACACAGTCTCTTCAGTAACTATATAAACTTAGCAGCATGGAGTGTGAATTGTAGGGAGGCAACAGGATAAGTGGAAAGAACACTAGTTTGATTTAGCCTTGAATCCTAGGACTGACACTTTGTAATATCTCAGAGTAGCTTTTTATTATGTAAAGTGGTTGTTTTGAAGATTAAATTAGATAAGGCATGTAAGGTACCCGTACATAGTAGACACCCAATAAAAATAAATAAATTTAAAAATATTGGCAATTATGTAACCAAGACTTTGCTATGTATGAACTATGGTGAGTATGAAAACACATGGGATAAAATGGTTTATAATTTTAGGGAACTTTCAAATTGGAGAGATAAAACATACATGGATGAGGCTGGGCACAGTGGGAAGCTGAGAGGGGATGATTGCTTGAAGCCAGGAGTTCGAGACCAGTCTGGGTAACATAGGGAGACCTCATCTATACAAAAAATCAGAAAAATTAGCTGGGCATTGTGGCCTGTGCATCTAGTCCTAGCTAATTGGGAGGCTGAAGCAGAAGGATCCCTTGAGCACGTGAGTTTAAGGCTGCAGTGACCTGTGAATAGCTCTACTGCACTACAGCCTGGGTAACAGAGTAAGACCCTGTCTCACAAAAACAAAACAAAACAAAACAAAACAAAACAAACAAACAAAGCACCCCAAAACCATATATGGATGAAACGATTAGAGAAAAAAATTACAGAATTTACTGGAACACTAAATTGTAAAGATTGTAAAAGCAGTGATTAGAAAGGAGAAAAATCCTTATTGGCTTAAGTTTTGTGGAAAAGGTGATCCTGAGAAAATCATTTAGGAATTGATATACATGAATTGGTATACTAATATGTTTGGAGAGTTTTAAGGTTTATGAGTTTTCATAAGTATTATACCATTCTACATTCAAAATCAGTGTTTTCTTAGCCTGATTTCAGAGATAAAGAAACTGAATCACAGAGGTTTTGTGAAGGGCCAGAATTAGAATGCAAATCCAGGAATGCTGACTTTGAAATCTATGTTAGCTTTGTAAAAATGTTTTGCTTTCCATGTATTTTTATAATTGTTTTCTCATTTGTCACCTGACATAATCCTGTCAGAAGCTGAAGTCAGAAAGACTAAGTGACTCATCCAAGTTCCCTCAGATAATTATTTAGGAAAGCAGTGCTAATATGCCTGAATATCTAGGGCATTCTCCCTATCTTTCTACATAACCACACATTGTTTTAATTTCCAGGTAGAGAGAAGTGAGGAAGAAAGGGAGTAATGTGACATTTTAATGGTTCTGAAGTATACACGTGTCATCACAGAGAATAAGCCTCAAGTTTTCAGGGCTGCATTAAGCCTTGGGCATGTAACTAGAAAAAATGATTCACCTGTCTGGTACTGAGGGTGACCTATATGAATGGGGCAACTGAATTGCCACATTTATATTGTCACTGTATTTCACCTTTGTGTCAAATTTTGGAATTAGTTTTCTTAGGGATGACAAGCAGCACACTTCAATTCATGTGACTATGAAGGGTTCTATTACTTAGCTAATTCTGGTGTAAACACATTATCATGCAAGAGATGTAGGCCAGACTATTTTCATTTGGGAAAACACACAGAATAAACCTGAATCTTAAAGCAACATAGTGTACTACTTTGTATTCCGGGAAACTGAACATTTAACTCAGATTTTCTGATTTTTCATGAATATATTCTCAGTTTAAGAAGACTAGGCCTTGATTCTACATCGCAATTTCACTAGTATTTATTTTAGCTCTACAGTATAAAATCAGCAATCTTACTTCACATTTTTAGGCTTTCACATTCTTTCCAAAGTCAGTACATGTCTTATTGAAATCCAGAAGCTGATGTTTTCCCAAGTTAAGATGAACATATTCCACTGTTTCCCTTCCTTTAGCCTGGATGTCAAACTGTCACACAGTCTTTGGCTGTTTCAGGTACAGAGGCTGTCAATTTTTGACTATAGGTTGAAACTTTCAGTAATTGGTAAGTATTTTAATATCGTTTCTTATGAAAGTACTTTAAATTGACTATATTCAAAGCTGGACTCGCCTTTTCCCTATATATATCTCAGTTTTAAATACAGGTGTGACTGCAACAGTAGGTTTTTAAACTACCAATACTGATTTAAAAAAATGCTTATCCTATTCTTGGGGACTAGATTTCCACCTTTCTCAGCTTCCACGTCTCCACCATGTCTTCCATGGCAGTCTGGTTACCTCGGTGTTAACAGTCTGAGGATGCAGACATCGCGGAGTTTGGGATTGGATATGACACTGTGTAAGCGGGTTGTGACAGTGCGGTTGTGTATAAGAGACTATATATGAAGTTGTATTTTGGTGAAACTTTGTTAGAGAAAATGTATATTTTTGAAATGCTGTTTGTTAGACGGGTTGTGAGTGTGTTCAGTTGGGTTGTGAGGCTGGATGTGTACGTATTGACTAACCACGCGAGGCGCAGAATCTGATTACCGCCCCAGCTAGAGGGAGACGATACTCTGAGGCCTTTGCTTAAATCCAAACCAGAATAACCTGTTGCGGGACTTCAAGCTACCGCAGTTGCAGGTCGGCGTCCCCAAGAGACTCCTCGCCTTAGTCGCGCGCTCAGCGCTTGACAGGAGGGAGGTCACGTGGAAGCCGCAAAGCAGCGCTTTGCGACCTCGATGACAGGCAAAATGTGCGACAGCCCTGGCGCTGGCCAACCAGGGGCGGAGGCGGCGGCCAGGGAGGAAGCGGAGGAGGCGGAGGCGGAGGCGGCTGTGGCGTTTGCCCGCCTGCTCGCTCGCTCGGTTTCCCCGCCCCCGCCGGTCTCGCTGCCGCTGAGGGGAGCCGGGTTAGCGCTGTCGCAACCTGCCCTCATCCTGGCTGGCGACCGTAAGACCGGACCCGCATCCAGACGAGCCTCCCTGTCAGGTCGGCTGCGGCGCGGGTCCCGCAGGGCGCAGGCGGGCGGCCGGGGCGCCTGAAGGTTACCGAGTGCATGAGCGCGTAGCGCCTCCCGAGCTGCCCTGCCCGCCGGCCCGCCGGCCCGCCTGCCGGCTAGCCCGCCAGCCCCTCGGCGCCCGGCGGCGGCGGCGGCGGCGGCGACGACGGCCGCAGGAGGCGCCCTCTCCCTCCCAGGTGCGCGCTTCGCTCCCGGAGCCGCGGAACTCGGTAGCCGCCATGGCGTCCAACATGGACAGGGAGATGATCTTGGCGGATTTTCAGGTGAAGTATCTGGCCCTGTTCCTCTCCCACCTCCAGTTTGATGGGTTCCTGGTGCCAGAAGGGTGGCCTCTTTCCAGAATGTGTTTGAGCGCTGCAGTAATGTGTGGTTTAAGCTTTTATACGGTATGTGGTTTGGGGTGTGTGTTGTGAGCCGTGGAGGAGCATATAATTCATATGCTATGTTAGGTGTGTGTAAGAATGTGTGAAATACTGGTTCAATAGGATTTTTAGGAGGAGGGGTTGTTAAGTCTGTTGGGGTTACTGTGTGTGTGGAGTGTGTATGTAGTGTTTCCTGTATTATATGGGGAATGTGTAGAATTTGGGGGTATCAAGTGTGGCCATTAAGTATGGGGCGTTTTGGGTTGTTCCATGAGGAGAGTGTGATGTATGGAGTGTGGGTGTGGAGCGTGTGGCGTTATGGGTGTGGTGTATTGTATTAAGGGAAGAGTAAAAAAGCAGAGTGGAGAGGAGTTGATGAGGGTAAGCTGGGCATTGTGGTCCTTTTCAAAGAAAAATGAACAGTTGAGACTTTGAATACTTTACAGGAATCTACAGAGAATAAGAAGATAATGAGGCAGATAAACTCTATATTCCAAGGTATCTCTGCAGTGAACTCACAAGCTTAACAAATTACCAATTCATATTTGTGAATTGGTAATTACTCTCCCCTACAGACTTGAATTGCTTGGTTGGTGTCCTTTCTTCAGGAATAATTTAAAAGATAAGTAAAGGTTATTCCCTTACTGAACCTAGCTGTAGTGACACTAACATATGAGTATCTTAGGGAGGCTCTTTGAAAGTAGAACTGTATGTATCATGAAAGACTTTGAGTTAGAACTAATACCCTGTGAATGCTACCTTTGCCTTTTGATGTTTGGCGAAGAAAATATTTTAATGACATGTTTTAGACCATTTTGGCATTGACTTAGAAGCTACTGTCAAGTATATGCAGACTTTTCCCTCTGTCTTTAACGCTCATCATTGCACATGGTCCAACACTAACATACTAGGCAGTATTTTTTGTTACTGAGATTTTGTTGGGCTGGGTTTCTCTCTCTCTCTCTGTTCTTTTAAGTTCCTTATTTTTACAACTTGATGTTCCGATGATTGTTTCCAGAGTTTGCTCTTTTGGTTGTCAGTGGTATCTGATATGCAGGTATTAGGAATATGCATGTATCTACATTTTGATTATACTGTAACCTCCAAGTTTAGAAAGGAGGGTTATTAAAATATAAGTTGACTGTAAGATTTTCGTGTTTTGTAGGTTTAGGATTGGCTTGAGGTTTTTTGCCTGCCCAAATTTTCCATAATTATCTTTTTGTTTTTTTTTTGTTCTCCAGTTCAATCTTTTATCTAATGTGGAATGCATTGTGTGAAAAAAGACTATATTTCTAGATGTAGTTTTGTCCTGTTATAAAATTGTGGTATTATGATGGGATAGGCTTTGGGCAACAAAGAGTGTAGTTTACTTCATTAACAGCTTTAAGATAATTATAACTTTGTTTTATTTTACCAAACTTTTTACCTCTAATATTAATAACTTGTAGCTGCTTTCTGTCTTATTATTTGTAACAATTATGTTTATTATTAACCTTATATTGCCTAAAAGACAGGAAATTTAGGCTTCTTGTGCTCAGGTAAAGTAAGATTTTTCTGATAAGTATCAGGGATTTTGGTTTGGAAATCAAAATGATTATTGTGACCACATTAATAAAATCTAATAAGTTTTTCTCTTCAGTCCAATGGCAATGCTGTACATAATTGTTTACAAATAGAAAAGAGCTAATGGCATCTGCAGTGAACAGTAGTTTTCCAAATGCTGAGAGTTCATTTTATATTGTCAAATAGGTAAGAGAATGTTATTGATAGAATAAAACATTTAGAAAACTACACACATGTTAAAACATGCTAGCCCTTTTTGTGTTTAGGAACCTGTAGTCCTCCTACAGATGATGATACCAGATCAGTTTCCTTTGTGGTCTTAGTTTTAAAATGATTATTCTACTTGTTTTTTATATTATGTAATTTTTTAAACAGGATTAACTCTTAAATAAAGGTAAGCATTTATCCAGTTATAAGAAAACAAACAAACAAACAAAAAACAAAAAAACCCCAAAACAAAACAAAAAACAAACAAAAAAAGAAAACCAAGTGATTTATTTTGAAGATTGTAGCTCAAGACTTGACATGTGGATCCTTGGATGATGCTGGTTTTTTCTATAATAGTAAAATTATATCCTATTTATCGTATAATTGTTAGAATCAATAGTTTGAGAGCTTAGTGCTGTCTTTGTAGAAAGGACATAATTTTAACATTTGATTAGATTTTGAAAATAAATGTCTGATTTTGATCATTGCTAGATAGTAGGTTCTAATAAATACAATGTCTAAATATGAAAAAGCTTTTGAGAAGGATTTTTGTATTCCTTTTGACTAATTCAATTCAATAGAGAAAAACTTCTGTTGAAATCAGTGGAGTGGTAATAAGTAACAGGTGGACGATTACAGCTTAGACTTAATGGGGCAGGTTTGGAACATCATAGATGGATAACCTTAATATAATGCAAATATATTCCAAATTGTCTTCTAAAAGACCACCCACTCCCCAAACTCTCCCAATTAAGTAAAATTTAATTGTGATAAAATACTTATAAAATTTGGCATCTTAGCCACTTTAAGTGTACAGTCAGTAGCATTAAGTACATTCATATCGCTGTGCTACCATCACCACCATCCATCTCCAGAACACTTTTCATCTTACAAAACTATAATTCTGTACCCATTAAAACATAACATCTCCTTCCTCCATCCCCTTAGCACCTGGCAGCCACATTGTACTTTCTGTCTGTATGAATTGTACTGTTCTAGGTACCTCATATAAGTAGAATTGTACAGTATTTGTCTTTTTGTGACTGGCTTATTTCATTTAGCATAATGTCCCCAAGGTTCATCTATGTTAGCATATGTCAGGATTTTATCCCTTTTTAAGGCTAAATAATATTATTAGATCTATCTATCTATCTATCTATCTATCTCACATTTTGTTTATTCATTACTTTCACCATGCCTAGCTTCTGATTTCAATTCTTTTGGGTATATACAAAGAAGTAAAATTGCTGGGTCATATGGTGGATTTTGTTTATAATTGAAGAACTGCCATACTGTTTTTCATAGTGGCTGTACCACCAAAATTTTGAATGGAGATAATGCCAGCATCGTGTTTAATCAATAATTTTTAATTATTATGGGTACATAATAGTTGTATATATGTAATTATTTTTAAACTTAGTTTTGGGCAGATGAATTTAGAATTTGGGATATTCTACCCCAAATCAGCTTTAAATGTACACAGTGTTAGCATAGTATGTTACTGGTAAAAGAATGACTAAAGTAGTACACACCTACAGTTCTGGCTGGCTAGAGCCAGGAGGGGGTGTAAAGGAATTTCCTGGGTTTAAAAAAAATAGGCAGGCATTGATGAATCATGAGGTTCTCCCCCTCATGTTTTTATAACAAAGAGATACATTCAGGTGAAAGTTCCAAACCTTGTTCTTTTTGTAATTGTAGAATTCTTTTTTTATGTTGAAGTGTACAAAAATCATTGGCTCAAACAAACTTTCTATTTGGTTTGCTTACGGATGTGAAACAATTATCCAAACAATTGGGTAGTTGTTATCAAATAATTTCAGTAATAGTAGTTAATTTCTACTTTGGGTCTAGATGAATAATGGTTTTCTGCCCCTTTAACCTTTTGATTACTGTTATGCTAATTTCTTCTTCCTCTAAGATAAAATTTTATAACATATAATAAAAAGGGGGATGAATTTATTTAGATTAGTCTCAGGTTGTTCTTAATATATTTTTCACTTGATCTTAGCTAAAAGGCTGAAAAGTGATAATTTTTCTATTTATGTTTCTCTGTTGTTGATTATATATAGAGAGATCATAGCTCTGCTCAAATGAAGAAAAAAAAGAACAATTCTTACTAGAGTAGTGTTTTTTTTTTTTTTTTGGAGACTGACTCTCATTTTGTTGCCCAGGCTAGTGTGAGTGCCGTGGCATTAGCCTAGCTCACAGCAACCTCAAACTCCTGGACTCAAGCGATCCTTCTGCCTCAGCCTCCCGAGTAGCTGGGACTACAGACATACGCCACCATGCCTGGCTAATTTTTTCTATATATATTAGTTGGCCAATTAATTTCTTTCTATTTATAGTAGAGACGGGGTCTAGCTCTTGCTCAAGCTGGTTTCGAACTCCTGACCTTGAGCAATCCACCCATCTTGGCCTCCCATAGTGCTAGGATTACAGGCGTGAGCCACTGCGCCCGGCCAAGAGTTGTGTTTTGTTTCAGATTTTTTTAGAAACAAAATTTTATCTGCCTTGGTAAAAAAGTATTCTTTCTGAGTCTAATTCCAATGGTGTCATAGATTGAATCCTTTTATTTCTTCTCTAATTTGGCTTTTTTTTTTTTTTTTAACTCACCACTGTACAAATGAGGATTGGCATTGATTTTGATGTTACTTTCAGTTATGTTTCCTGTACCACACAATTGTGCCTTTGTTTTTCACTCCTGGTCTTTCCAGCTAGTAATACTTTTGCTGCCTAAATTGCTGTATAAATTTTCTTATATTGGGCTATCGCAATGGGACTTTTAAGTTTCATTTGCATATGAGCTCCTCTTTAAAGCATGGGCTCTTCTATGACACTATTGGTAAGTCACTTGTGTTCAGTGACACACGAGTAGTTTCTGCCCCTTCATAACATTTTCTCCTTCTAAATGAAGTTATGAATCTCTCTTCTTTCTTCTTTAGTTTGACACAAAGAGGTACTTTCTGTAAAAGACGATGACTGTGTGAACAGTAATGGTATCAATCCAAACTGATAGGTATCCTTTTTGATGTCGTGGATTAGGGACCAAACTGAATACCTATGAAACATCATGTTTTATTCCTGGAAGGTTACCTTGGGCAAGAGATTGAGTATAATGGACGTAAGTAGTCTTGTTATCTGTCCTTTCTTTCCTTTCTCCTCTATCCTCTTTATTTATTAGAGGGACAAATTATGTTGTTTTGGTATCAGGATTGTAGATTATTGGGAAAATAAGGTTTTGGCTTGTAGAATAAAGTATAATAATTGGTAGTTTAAGGATATGGACTTTGGGTTCAGACTACTTAGATGTAAATCACAGCTCTACCACTCACTCGTCCTGTGCTCTTTGACCAATCACTTCACATCTCTGCTCCAGTTTTCCCGTATGAAAAATGAGTTAACACATATAAAGCAATTAGAAAAGGTATCTGACACATTTTAGCTGTTATCTTTGACAATTTTAAGGTATGTACTTGTTCTCTATAGGAAACTTCAGAGATAATCTATTTTGAAGCCTGTCATTTTTCCTTTTGTGGAAATTGAGATGTAGAAAAAGAAATGAATTGTCCAAGGTCATATGTTGGTTTGAAACCAAGATTTTATCCAGGTACATGTAAGAGTGTTCATATTCTAGCTTATTCGTCTGATAGATTGGAGTTTTTGAGGAAAACAAGACCTGCCATTTAGAAATTACTCCAAATGAGGAAACTTACATGTAAAGTAACAGTGCTTGGCATGTAGTAGACATACAGAAGGGCAGGAAGGAAGAGAAAACTGGCACTTTGGTCATTACTAGTCTACCACTTGGTGCTGTGCTTCTAAGCTCACAGGTGGTCAAAAGCCATGGAATGAACAGTGTCTCTAGATTACCGAGCATGATTGGGTTGATGCCTATGTTAGCCTGACTGGTTTTATGGACCCTGTAGATCAAAGATTAGCAAATTCTATTTTGCAGGCTGGTTGCCTGTTTTTGTAAATAAAGATTTATTGGAACACGGCCACACCCATTCATTTACCTATTGTCTGTTGCTTTTTTGCTACTGTGACAAAGGTAAGGTATTTGAGATAGAGACTTTGTGGCCCACAAGGCTAAAATAATCATTATATAGGCCTTTAGGAAACCTACTTCTCCTGCCCCCTCCATGATACCAGTATGTTTCTTTCTAGGTTTGAGTAACTTCAGAGTGCTAAAACATTTGAATGCCGGCCTGGTAAGCAGTATGTGATTACACCTCCATGGGGGGCAGTTGTTAGAGCATTGCATTTAGGTAGACTACCTAGAGCTGTAGTGTTTTGTTTTGTTTTGTTTGGCTATGGTCTCTGAGAAAGTCATTTACCATTTATGGGCTTCAGTTATTTAGTCTATAGAGTAGAGATCTGCCTAGAGCCACATCTACCTATAAACAAAAGACTGAACTAGATCATCAAGCCAAATAGTCTAATCACTTGACAGCACTAGGGTTGAGGACATTCAGTTATAATTCAGGTAATTGATCTAGATTAGTGGTCAGCACACTACAGCCTGAAGACCCAAACCACTATCTTTTTGGGTAAATAAAGTCTTACTGGAACACAGTTATGCATGTTTGTTTACATGTTGTCTCTGGCCACTTTTATCCTCAGTAGCAGTTAAGTAGTTGACTGCATGTCCTGTAAAGCCAAAAATATTTACCCTGTTCCTTATAGGAAAGTTTGCTGATTTCTGATCTAGATCAGTGGTTTTCAACTGAGGGTAATTTTTATCCTCCAGGGGATATTAGGCAATATCTGAAAACATTTTTGGCTGTCACAACTTGGGGGAGCTACTGGCATTTAGTGTATAGAGGTGAGGGATATTGCTAAACATTCTATAATGCACAGGACATCTCAAAATGAAGAATTATCTGGCCCAATATGTCAATAGTTTTGAAAAACCCTGATCTAAATCAATAGTTCTCAAATTTTAGCTTATGTAAGAGTACCTTGCAGGGGTTGTTAAACCACAGGTTCCTGGATCCCCATCTTGGGGTTTCTGATTTAGCAGATCTGGAGTAGGGTCTGCAAATTTGCATTTTTACCAGGTTCCTAGGTTATGCTGATGCTGCTAATCCAAGGACTGAAATAGATAACTACTGAGCTAGATGACTTTTGAAGTTCCATCCATTCCTGTTGTTCTTCGATTTTGTGAGCTTAAGTACTGTTCCATTTCTATGACTTAGCAAAGTGGAATATTTTAGTGAATACTTGATGCTCAGGCTGTTTCATGACTCCATGTTTTTGGACCTTTACTTTTTGTGACCCTTGTGAAAATTTCTATTAATATTTGTCTTTTGAAACCCACTGCCTATATTTAGCTTATAACATTCATACTTGTGCCCAGTTAGGGTTAATAATTTCTTGTTATGTATCTTATACATGTTTCTCTTCTTTTGAGTCTTATGTTAGATTGTCAGTGATCATTTGATATGTTTCTTTCCTCTACTGTCAGCTCTTTGGGGCAACACTGCCTGGGTCTTAACCATCTGTTCCTACAGTATCTAGTAAGAGAGGCTCAAGAATATTTACTGAAATAATATTGTTAATAAAGGCTAGTAGGGTACAAATAGAGTAGAATTGTATGTTTTTATGTATTTTTAAGCATCTACCATTTGTTGACATGATTTTGAATAATAAAATCTGTCATTGAGAGAATAAAGATTTGACTATTTTATTAAATTGAGGATTATAAGTGACCCATTTATAGAGAAGTACAAAACACCTCCCCTCTGGTTTAGCTTTTTTGGAGGGGCTCAGTAAGAATGTTGCAAAATATAGGCCTTGAAGCCAAGAACTTTGTAAAATTTGAATGCTGTTACTGATTCATGCTGTATCAGTCACTCTTCCTGATTATATTAATAGTTTTACTCTCAAACTCTTTTTTAAGGAAGAAATTTTAATTTCATATCAAAAGTGTTCATCATGTTAACTCACTAGTCATTGATATCAAGATGAGTTTGACAGATAATTTCAAAAAGCAGTTGGCCAGGATTAACAGAGAATAATTGCGCCTGCCTTTATACTTATTTGTGGTTGTAGAGGAATAATTGAGATAGGAAGAATGGGATGTCAAGTTGTGGTAAAGGAAGAAGGAAGAGTTTTCTGGTTATGTGTACCTTGATGGCTTTTGAGTTAGGTTTGAATCACCAGTCTTTTTCTTTGCAATTCACCTGGTTCCCTGGATTCTTTTATGATTGAGCTATAATAAAAGAGAGTTAGTGAAAGCTTTTTTTCTGTGCTCTCCCTGCTTGCTACTTCTGTTTTTAACCCAAGGGAAAATAGTGGTTGAACTTGTTTTTTAAAGTCAATTTTAGATGTATCCTTTGGCATCTAGTTGAAGTGAGTTGGAGACAACTGAGCATTCTTATTTTAATAGAGAAGGAGTAAGAACATTAACTTCTAGCTTTTAATTGCTCTGTATGTGCTAGATGCTATACAAGACTCTGAAGATCTGACTTTTATAGTGATCCTGTATGGGCATATAGTGATACAGTTCTCCATGGTTTCCATATATCTGGTAAGCAGAAGCATTGATTTTATTTTTTTCTGACTGCCTTTTTAAGGTTGTTTGTATAGTGAACAGCTTTGGAAGGTAGAGATAATGTCTCCCTCTGGGGTGAAGGGAGGTAGGCATACCTTATTTTCCTCTATAAAAGATTTGGTTCTCTAGGCTCTGAGTTCCTCTTCTATAATGCAGTCCACTGCATGTGCAGGTGTCACTTGGCCTACTTTGTGTTGCCCTGTGGGAAATGAGAAAACCAGTATAAGAAAATGCTGATACTTCACTGATATTGCTGTGAATCATAAAGTTCATTATCTGTGACCTAGGAGGCAATGTCTTCTGCTAGCATCTATGAAATTGACATGCCCAGTAGTTAGCTTGCAAGTAGTGTAAATATCAGATCCTTCACAATTCTTAACAGTTTGGGCAACACAGATGGAATATTGGCAGACACATGACTTTCTGGAAGAAGAAAGATGAGGGCCTCATAGGCTGGTTAACAGAATTTGAGGGAAGTCCATGGGGATTGGTAGAAACATGTTGCCTAAATTAGGTGATTCTCTACTTTATTGCCTGTTAATGAGGAGGTATTGGGGAGGTGATTACAGACTGAGCTCCAGGAAGTAGGTTCAAAGACAGCTGCCTGAACATTGCTGTTTGTTGCTAACTCTCCTTTGGGTGGGTGGGTGGGTGGTTGGGGTTTCACCAATCTGGAGAGTGAGCCTCAGGTTCTCCCCAGTGTAAAAACTAGTACTAAGATGCCTCTTGACTGGGTGAAAGGTTCTGTTTTCTTTCAGACAGCAACTGAAGATTTGTGTGCATTTGTCTGTATCTTTTCACTGAGTCTGAAAGGAGGCAGATTTGCAACTGCTTTGGGCAGAAAACAAAGTTGTTAGAACTTTGCTTTGCCTGAGAAATGGGGTGCATAATGTCTTATGGCTCAGCTCCTCCTTTGGAGGAAATTTTATTCCCTACTTCCCTGTCTGAAGCAAGCCACTGGCTCAACGAAGTCTTCAATTCATAGAGGTTTCACCCTAAACCTGGATGTGGTTTGCTGATGGTTTTAGCCAAGCTGAAAGCTGATTGTGTCTGTCTAGTTTTGGGGCCGTTCAGCCTCTCTACAGCTATGGAGCATGATAATGGATGTGATTGCTCTGTTAATTGGGCAGAACACAAGGTCGTTCTTATATCTCTGTTCAATACTCTCCTTGATGAAACTTGTTATATTTCTACTGATCTTTGCCTATTGCCATCAGCCTAACTGCTTGGACTGCCACTTGGAAAACTATAGACTGGCTTATTAAAAATAGAGCTCTTGAAGGATGTGAACTATAAAGACAAATTATAACTGCTGCTCAAACCATCTGTATCACTCATGTAGATACCCACAGTAAGGGCTTGTATTCTGGTGAAGCCCACTGGAATCAAGCTTCTGATTGAGCCTGCGCTGCCCAGAGCCACCATTGTTGCCTGTATTCATCATTGTATCAGATGTGACTGCACATCAGTCATTATAAACTGGGCACAAAATAAAAGACTCTGACACAGAGGGTATATGCCCGACTTTGACTCCTGCCAAAAGTTTACTCATTTGTCACATGATGAGAAAAGCCGTTTGCATGGGGTGTGGCTCCTGCCTGCTCTTGGCAGATTGAATATATTGGACCTGTGACTTTCCTCTCAGAGCTATCAGTGGTGCCTCACCACTGTTGACACTTTTCTGGTTTTGATGTTGCTGTTCCAGTCCAATCAAATGACTCTGGCCACACCATTATGGCCCTAGAAGCTTATGCATGCTAGGCTTTTGGCTTTCTGGACCATTTGCAGTCTGACAGTGGTGCCCCTTTTATCACAAAACCCTCAGCAATGAGTCAGTGTATTTGATGATTTTTTATGCTTCCTGCCATCTATAGGTATCTGATATATGGATAAATGTTGAATGTTGGAACAGCTTCTTCAAAAATTGTCTCAAAGATTTCTGATTCTACATCCTTCATCTGCTCCTGGTCCACACACCTTAATAAGTCAGTTTTGTCACTGAATGTAGGTTGTCCTCAGAAAGAGATTATCTCATCTTGATCAATTCCTGAGTAATGATTAGGATGGAAGGGGTGGGAGGTTATATAGCCCTGTTTTGAAAATTCAGGGTTCTACCCTGACCATTTTTGGGCATGATGTTTCTTTTTTTCCCCCCTAGCAGCAACCCATGGACAGCCTGGTTGGTGTACACCTTCTATTTGGCAGCTAGGCCAAAAGGTGGCTTAGGGAATTCAAACTTAATTCTTGTTCAGTTACCTGGATTCTCTTGTTGGATTGATATGGTTCTAGATAATCAGAATAATGACCATTTGTTTGAGTATACTGCTTGCTTAGTCTTCCTACAGTAGATGATGTGGTCAGGTAGGGGCCATAATGGATTTCTGTAGGTTTTATAAAAATTTCCTTGACTCTCTTGCACTTGACATTTCCAGATGAAAGATGTGGGTGTTGTGAGTAAGAAATGATTGGAAAGAAGGTGAATTTATAGCTGCTGGAATGGGACATTTTGTGGCTGTGGACTAAGAGCAACAATCCCTACACCTGGGGAGGGATACCTTAGAACCTGAAAGTTTGGGGGAGGGAAAGACATTAATGTTCTTTGTCTTTCAGAACCACCCTTGAAGCCTTCCTCACGAAGGGAAATGCCCTGATGCAGCTTTTCCAAACTGTTGCAAGCATATTAAATTTAGCTGACTGCTGGGTCTGCCATTCCCCATTAGATGGCTCTGATCTTGATTTGTCACTCTCCTTAACCTTACTGGGAAGTCTTTTGGAAACAGTGAGGGTTGGCTTTCAGCTCCTGTACCTTCCGTGTAAAACACTTGTCAACACCTCCTGATATCTTCCTCATTCCCATCCCATAGCCTTCACTCAGAGAGTCTGTGGAGGCAGATGCTGGCCACCTGGCTTTTGGCCTGAAGAAATGGGACAGGTTGTACTGATTGACCTCGTTTAGTCCGTTCAAAAACAAGGATTAGACTCAATTATTTGAACTGAACTGGGAACCCTATGTTGGCACACAGGTTGAAAGGCACCTCCTAGGCTGATGTAGTTCCCACTTGGAAAGACCCAATGTTTCTAAACAACTTTTTCTTTCCAGGTGTACCGTCTGTTTCCTTGGGATGTTACTTCTTTTGTGTAGGCCAGGCAATAACTTACCTCCATCCTAAAAACATGGACTCTTGAATCTTTGAATGGTTAAGGAAATACTAATAAATCTTGTAGAATTTAGATGTCTTTGGCAGTCTCTCTTAACATGAGGCTATTCTTCGTTACTTGGGAAAGCTTCCTGGAGTGATAACTGATTTGTTATTTATGCACACCCTGTGAACAGTTATCTCTGAGGGAAGTCACTCACTTAGACTAGGAGGTTCAAAATTTGTTCCTGACTTTTTAGCTGAAGTACTCAATGATACCACTTTGGCCTTGGAAGGCATTAAGTTCAACTTCAGTTCACTGACCAGAGTTGTTATGGTTGATAAAATTGCCCTGGACTTTTTTGTGTTTGTGTAGGCCACAGTGGAGTCTATACAATTGCTGATATATCCTATTATTCCTGGATTAGTGCCTTAGCCCAAGTGGAAAGGTCAATACACGGACTTAAGGAGAAAGCCCCCTGGCTTTCTGAGGTAGCCCTTGATGGCTTATGGGATTTCTTTATCTCATTTGGATGAGCAACCTTGAGAAACATGGTTGAAATTCTTTCTGAAGATTGACCTCATCCTGTTGCTTGGAGTCTCATTGATAGTAGCTTTAATTAAATGATGTATGAGACAAACTGATTGGATTTAGTCCAAGCTTCGGTCAGTTGGATTAATCAGAGTGGCTGATGGGGTGGCATACTAATGAGAAAATGCATCAGCAGCCAAGATAGAAATGAGAAGTGGATGTTGTTGGGAAACAATTCTCTGTGTGTCTTACATTTCTGCACATCTTATGAACAGATGCACTGATTGTTCTAGACTATCTTTTGAAGGATGTTGTATTATAACCAGCCTAGATAGTGTCTTCTTCCAGACCAAAGGGTAGGTTGCTTACCCTCTAAAGATAAAGATACTTTTTCCCTCCAAAGTAAAGGGCAGGGATGCTTATCATCCACTATAAAAGATTCATACGCCTTAAGCTCAGGATTCCTCTCCTGTAATGCAATCCACTGTGTGTGCAGATGTCACCTGGCCCACTCTGTGTCACTCTGTGAGAAATGGGAACTGGTATTAAAAATGCCATTACTCTGGTTACTGCTGTTGCTGTGAGTAATAAAGTATTTTGTCCTTCACCAAGGAGTCTTGTGTCTTCTTCCAACATCCATGAAATTGTAACAGGCTAAATTGTTAGCTTGTAAGTAAGTAGGGTGAAATCTTAGCTTCTTTTCAGTTCTTACCACACTGCAAGGTAGGTAATCCCTCATTTTACAGATTGATTTTGGAGATGGTAATCATAACTACTACTGTCATTTACTGAAATTCTTTCTGCTGGGTTCTGTGATAAGTGTTTTATCTGCATTAGCCTAATTGGTATATCCCATCTAAATCTGTGATAACTATTGCTATTTCCATTTAAAGATGAGAATATAGAGGGATATAAAGAGGTTAAGTAATAATTTAATGACAGGTAGTGAGTCACGAGGCTGAGATTATAACTCAGGTTTGTTCAACTACAAAGTAAAGTCTATGATCTATCCACATTTCTCAAATGGGTATGCTAGGCAATACTCAGATCTGCAGAAAAATGTACATGTCTTCCTGTAGCACTAGTTTACTAGACTAATAATATAAAAAGAAATATGAGTTTATTTTTTAACATGTGGTTTATTAAAAACAATTATGAAATATATATAACATTTATATGAATTTTATGTAGAAGATAAGATTTCAAAGACATTATAAGGATGTGCTTCTGTTTGGGTCATTTCTACCCTCTTCCAGTGGGGGAACATGCTTCCTTCCTATTATTAGGACTATAGTAGTGGCAAAATTTGATAAGTACTGCACTTTACCATGTTGCCTTTTAAAATCAAATCAAAACTGCACCCAGGTATTATTTGATTCCTTCCTCTTATTGTAGCTTTGTGAAACACAAAAAGAAAGGACAGTATGGTTTTTCTGATGGCTAGGGGGATTACTTAGAATTTAAGCAAGAGATTATTTTGTCACTGGTATTTTTTTTTTTTTATTTCATCATATTATGGAGGTACAAATATTGTTAGGGTTACAAATATTACCCCTGCCCCCCCCATCACACATGTTATGGAAGCATACACCCCTTTCCTCCTCCCCCCTACTGCCTGCCCACCACCCAATAAAAAGTTTTGTTTTGATTTTTTTTTTCTTTTGACATTTTGGTTACATTGTATATCTTTGCCTTTCCCTAAGAAGGGTTAGAGTTATGCCCTTCCCCTCCAAAATACTCGCTACCTCCCTAAGATTGGGTCCCCCCACCAATTCCTGGTGAGCATTGCCACCATTTGAAAACCATAGTTTTAATCAGTCAGTACCAATTTGATGGCGAGTAGATGTAAAGCCCATTTTCCACATCTTGTGTCACCTCACTTTGGATAATGGGCTTAAGCTTAATCCAGGATAGCATAAACGGTGCTAGCTCACCATCATTTCTTAGGATTGAGTAATATTCCATTTGTCACTGGTATTTTTTACTTTATATTTATCAGTGTCTGTAAATTATTGTTAGTATAAATCTATATTAATGCTAATTAATTTGCCTTATTTTTCTGGGAGTATTATCAGTTTTGGGTATATTCCCAATGTCCTGATAGTGGAACTTGAAGCAAAAGTAATAGTGTTTTGGCAAAAGTAATGAAAGTAATAGAATTGATTTTGGCTAAAGCAAGCTGGCCTCAAGTTGATACCCATGAACTTTGTTTTAAACTACATTGTATTTTAGAAGAGGAAAAATAATGCTTACTGATTACTTTGGAATAATGTAGTAAGAAATATTCCACCAGGTGGGCACTGTGGCTCATGCCTGTAATCCCAGCACTTTGGGAGGCCAAGGGGGAAGATTGCTTGAGACCAGGAGTTTGAGACCAGCCTTGGCAGTATAGTGAGACCCCATCTCTACAAAAAAATTAAAAAAAGGCCAGGCATGGTAGTGCATGCCTGTAGATACAGGAGGATTGCTTAAGCCCAGGAGTTGTGGTTGCAGTGAGCAATGATGACTCCACTCTACTCTAGCCAGGGTGACAGAGTAAGACTCTGTCTCCAAAAAAAAAAAAAAAAAACAACAAATAAACAGAAGAAATATTCTGCCAGCGCAGCACTGACTGGATGGATAGATATTTGATGATATTAAATAATTATAATTTTTTTTACAGTGTGATAATGTATATATTGGGTTATGTTTTTTTAAAAAAGAGTCCTTTTAGAGATAAATACTGAAATATTTATGGATGAAATGATATGGTATCTGGAATTAACATCACAGTGATCTGTGAGGGGCTTGCGGATATGGTTGGCAGAGAGTGAAACAAGATTGGCTATGACTTGGTAAATGTTGAAGGAAGATATTCTGTTCATTGCTGTTCATTTTATTATCTTTACTCTTGTATATGCTTAAAATTTTCCATTATAAGGGGTAAAAAAGATGTTCTGCCAAAATAAAAATTACTTTGGGGAGATTGTAAGCATTAGTATACTATCTTCATGTTCTAATAGATAATTGGATTACAGGAGTAGTAATGACACTATTACAAGGAAGTAATGGCATAGCAGTCATAGTATTATTACTTTGATTACCATTGCTTTGTAATCATAGCATTTTACCAGAGTAGTTAGTAAATTTTTGTCTATATTTTCTGTTGCTGGAAAATTTAAAGTAGTTTGCTAGTTAAATTTTATTTGTAAAAAGCCTTAATTGTAGTCTAGGAATAAAATTTTCCTAAAATTAATCAATTTTTCTAAACAAGATAAAGGTTGGAAAGTTGTAAGAAATTACCTTCATGTACTAAATATGAATAACTGAAGACAAGTACCGTGTTTCCCTGAAAATAAGACAGGGTCATATATTTATTTTTCCTCAAGAAGACACCCCAGGGCTTATTTTCGGGGGATGTGTTATTTTCCCCTCAAAGCCTCAGCGTGTGGCACACACAGGATGGCCAGGACCTGACAGAGGGAGCCAACCTTGTTGGTGGGGCTGCCTGCACCTTCTGGTCACCTCTGTGATAGTAGCTGTCACGATGGGGCAGATGAGAAGGGCTGCTTGTCTTCTTTACCACTCCGAGACGAAATGCATGGGTTGTGCAGAGACGCTGCGTAGCATTGCCCATCACTAGGTCTTATTTTTGGGGTAGGGTTTATATTGTGCAAATGCTTAGAAATCTTACTAGGGCTTATTTTATGGGTAGGTCTTATTTTTGGGGAAACAGTATTTTGGCAAAGAGGTGCTAACAGCATTTTTCTTTTTATAACTAATATTTTGACAAAATCAGAAGCCTAAAACTGTACAAAAGATATATTAAGCAAAAAGAGAAGGCTGATTAGATGTTGTATCGTTTTCTGTGTGTATTGATACAATATGCTTTTTTTTTTTTTTTTTTTTTGAGACAGAGTCTCACTTTGTTGCCCAGGCTAGCCTGAGTGCCATGGCGTCAGCCTAGCTCACAGCAACCTCAAACTCCTGGGCTCAAGCAATCCTTCTGCCTCAGCCTCCCGAGTAGTTGGGGCTACAGGCATGCACCACCATGCCCGGCTAATTTTTTCTATATATATTAGTTGGCCAATTAATTTCTTTCTATTTATAGTAGAGACAAGGTCTTGCTCTTGCTCAGGTTGGTTTCGAACTCCTGACCTCTAGGAATCTGCCTGCCTTGACCTCCCAGAGAGCTAGGATTACAGGCATGATTACCGTGCCCAGCCGATACAATATGTTTTTTGCAATGACTTTTTATTTTTTATTCCTTTATTGTCCTAATAGAATAGCATGTGATAATAATGTTTAAATATAGCTCATTTGTCTTAAGAATGGAGAAAGACTGCATAAGTTATTAGTCTACCCACTTACACATGTGTGAAGAGTATATAAAGTTAAAATGTGGATTATGCCAAAATGAAGTATTTTTAAAATTAAGATTAAAGATTTTATTAGATAATAAATCTTACCCACAATCCAATAGTAATTTAATCTGCCAAGATAAAAATATTAATATGCCAAGAAACAAGCACTTCCTTTCTGACATGTCTATTAAAAGGATTTTTATTTCTTTTTAAATCTGTGCAGATTGTGTGTGTTCATATGTGTTCATTGCAGAGCCTTGACATTTCCAGGGATTGGATTCCGAAGGCACCCTGAGTTAATAGGGATACAGTCATCCTTTGATGAAAGGGCACTGGTGACATATATAGCTGGCACTAGGACTCAGTTCCATATGTGTTCCTACTGAGTATTTCAGAGACCTTCATGAAGATAGCTGAAAGAGCTTCCTGCTTGCCAGGGGATGTATGTCTTACAGTTGCTATTTGTTACCCTTAGAGAAAGTATGAAACTGTAGAGCCATGGCTCTTAGTTGCTTTCCACCATTGATATAGTAATCCCACATAGGATGTTCTGCGCTTGCCCAACAAGGCATTTACTCAGAAATACTCATGCTTAGCATTGTGGTCAGATAAGAGAGATGGGTACATTGTGGAGTTTTTGTGGTATAAGCGATAGTGCTTAATAAAAGAATGGTGCATTTATTTCTTACTGCTTTAAATCATTACATATAGAGGTTATACCAGATATTCATTTGTTCAACTGATATTTGAATGGCCTCACATGTGTTGTAATGTGGGAAATGAGAAATGCAGAGAAATATATATTACCTGACACTGTCTTCATTTGTATTTTCACTCACTGGACAAAAATTTATTGAGTGTCTGCTCTGTGACAAGCATTATACTAGGTCTTGATGACTAGGATCAGGAAGGGGAAGAAGAGATATGAAAATTAAGATTGAGTCTTAAATGTTCTTAAAATCTTCATAATATATAATTATAGGATAACATTAGAGGAATATAGAATTTGGTCCAGTGGTTAAGATAGATAAACTCATATATCACTTTAAACCAATACTATTATAAATGTCTATAGGGCAGATACAATTAACTGTCAGATGACTGTAAAACCATACAAATCTTGTGATACAAAGTTTTAGGGCTAAAATCCTTTCTGTATCTTTCCTCACATCCAGCTTTTGTTTGAAAATTTTTGGTAATTGGGAGATCACTACTTTGTAAGGCAGCTAATAAAGGTATGCCTCTTTGTAACTTAGTGATTTAATCTTGACCTACATCAAGTCCCTTTTCCCCAAGAAAGCGTCTGTGTTGCCATGAACTCATTATCTGAGCCCACATTTTCCAGTTCTTTCCACCACTTTTATCGCTTAGTTGCTTTCCTCTGGATGTGCGTATTTGTTAATGGTGCACTTCAAAGGAGGTGCTCAGGAGAGAGTACAATATTCCAAAAGAAATTTGGAATAGAGTAGAATGGCCTCTCCCCTAGTTTTCACATTTTCTGTATGTTATCTTTCAGAATAAATCAGAAATTTTGTCCATTGCTTTGCTGAAATCAGACTTAGAAAATGTTATATTCCTGACATGCTAATCATCTGTCAAAAATATTTTAGCATGAATTATTTATAATGAATTCATGATGACTTCTAATGATCATACTTCCCTTTCTAGAAAGGATTTATTGTCCATCAGCTCTAAATTTGTTCTAAAATTTTAGCCTGAATTGATGGCAAAGTGCAAGGTCTCTAATTGTCTTAATTTTCCAATTTTTTTTTTTTTTTTTTTTTTGAGACAGAGTCTCACTCTGTTGCCTGGGCTAGAGTGCCATGGTGTCAGCCTAGCTCACAGCAACCTCAAACTCCTGGGCTCAGGCAATCCTCCTACCTCAGCCTCCCAAGTAGCTGGGACTACAGGCATGTGCCACCCGACTAATTTTTTCTATATATTTTTAGTTGGCCAACTAATTTCTATTTTTAATAGAGATGGGGTCTCGCTCTTGCCCAGGCTGGTTTTGAAATCCTGAGCTTGAGTGATCCTCTCAGAGTGCTAGGATTATAGGCATGAGCTACCACGCCCGGCCCTGTTTTTTAATCTTTTGAAAGTCTCTGAGCATCTCTACTATTAAAAAATTCCTCAGTGATTTCTTGTGGGTTATGTGAATCTTATTGGCAAGATGTTTTTAGTACCTTTGCACTTAGTTGGTATAAGACACAAATTTATAGATTATAGAAGCTCAGTGGACGCTAAGTAGGTTTATTTTTTTTATTTTTTATTTTCTTGAGACAGAGTCTCACTTTGTTGCTCAGGCTAGAGTGAGTGCCGTGGCATCAGCCTAGCTCACAGCAACCTCCTGGGCTCAAGCAATCCTACTGCCTCAGCCTCCCGAGTAGCTGGGACTACAGGCATGCGCCACCATGCCCGGCTAATTTTTTGTATATATATTTTTAGTTGATCAATTAATTTCTTTCTATTTTTAGTGGAGATGGGGGTCTCGCTCAGGCTGGTTTTGAACTCTTGACCTTGAGTGATCCTCCCACCTCAGCCTCCCAGAGTGCTAGGATTACAGGCATGAGCCACCACGCCCGGCCAGCTAAGTAGGTTTAATATAAAGAAAATAACATGAAGGTACATCATAGTCAAAATGCTGAAAACCAAAGTAAAGAAGGTCTTAAAAACATCCAGGGAGGGGGCGAAAAGTTCCATTAAGGAAACAATGTCAAGAATGATAGCTAACTTCTCATCAGAAATAGTGGAATACAAAGGACAGTGGGATGATACCTTTCAAATGTTAAAGGAAAAAAATTTATTAAACTAGAGTTTTATATCCAGCAAAATTACTCTTTAAAAGTGAAAGTGAAGAAATTTTTAGAAAATAAAATTGGAGACGATTTGTTGCTAAGAGATCTACATATTATAAGAAATTCTAAAGGGAGTTCTTAAGGTTGTAGAGGAAAGATACCAGATGGAAATATGGATCTATGGAAGAAATGAAGACCACTGAAAATGGTAAATATGTGGGTAAGTATAAAAAAATTATGAGTAAACATATAACAGTAGCAGAAAGGAAAGAAGTAAATGGACTCTTATGTAAGGTTCTTATGTTACATGGGATGTGGTAATATAAACTCAAGGTATACTGATAAGTTCTGGATACGTGTTGTAATTCCTAGAATAAACACTAATAAATAGAAGAGGTATAGTTAGAAAGCCAATAGAGGAGATAAAATGGAATGCTAAAAATATGATCAACCCTAGAGAATGCAGATAGGGAAGGAAAACTGAAGAAAAACAATTAGGATAGATTGAAAACAAAACAAAGAAACCAAGATATGGTAAGCTTAAAAACTCAGCCATATCAATACTTACATTAAATGTAAATAGGTTAAACAGTAATCAAAATGGAGAGACTGTCAGTTGAATGAAAATGAAAGGTTGAGCTATACTGTTTAAAAGAGAAGCATCTGAAATAAAAATACCTGTTTAGTTTGGAAATAAAAGAATGGAAAAATATATATCATGTAGACAATAATCATAACAAAGCTGGTATGATTAATATCAGACCAAGTAGATTTTGAGATAAGGAGTATTACCAGAAATAAGGAAGTTCTGACCAACTATTTTTCTGCTTTCTCACCCTGGGTAAGTTATATGGTCTTCTTTAGTTTTCTTATCTGTAAAATGCAGTTAATTTTTGAGTATTATGGTGGGCATTTTACCTGCATTATTATTAACCCCTGTAACACCATTGCAAAATGATTGTTACTGGAAGAGTGAGAAATGTTGAGACTCAGAGGGGTTAATAACTTCCCTAAAATCACAGGGCTAGTTAAGTGGCAAAGCTTAGATTTTAAGCCAGTTGTGCTTTGATTCAGACTTGATTTATTTTCGCTACACATTGTTTCCTGTGAATATACCTTCCGGAATAGTACTGTACCCCAAGCTTTGCTTCCATATAAGCACACCTAATTGGAAGGGCTCTCCTGAGGTCACCTACCTAGTTCATCAAGCTCTTTTGGAATCCATTCTTCTTTAAATCATAAAAATAGCTGCATTAAAATATTATTAATAGTTTGTGATTGAGAATTTTCAGTGTTGCCATTGTGATTTTATTACTTATTAGTACATTTCAAAGACATTTCTCTTTCCAAGCAAGATAGCCCCAAATTCCCCTAGGTAAATGCTAATTTGTTAACATTTTGGTTTAAACTAATTAAAAAAGCCTAGTGGTGTAGATCATTTGAGTCCACTTAGAAAAGAGAAAATATTCACGTCTTAGAGCTTAGTGTGAATTCTTTGTATAGTAAATTGCTTAATATATATTATTTGCTTTTTGGAGTTATAAACTGTAAATTGCTGATAATTTGTTTAGTCATTACATCATATTTCTAGTTTCTGGTGAGATTCAATACTTAGAAATTATAGTTTATAATAGTATGAAAAAGCTAAATATGGTTGGTTTGTGTTCATGTAAAGAATCTTTGAATCCCTAGATGTACTTTTTTTGCCTGAAATATTGTAAAACCTAAGGGCAGGAGCTATAACTTTTACCCCCTGTATTTCCAAACCTTAGCATTATGTCTCGCACATGGTAGACATTCAATAAATTTTATTTTTTTCCAGTTATTGTCTCCTGAAAGTCTCGTGTGAAAACTAATGTGTAATGAAATTCCCTAAATGTGTTAAGTGTTTGCTCCCTCTTGTGGATAGAAAGGAGAATGCAAACTCTTATAATGAATCTGTTCTCTAGTTTTTATCAAAAGATGTATTATAAACGATGTAAGATTTACCAAAATTTATTTCTTTTTGAAGTGGTGTTAATACAATTTTATAAATTTTACTCACTTTTTTTACAGTTTTATTTTATTTTCTTTTTATTTCCACTCCGAGTTACCAACTGAATTTACTCACTTATTTGAGCCTACTCCTGCGTTCCTATATGTAAATTGTATGAATCATGAGAGTACTATCTTAATTCTAAAACTCTAGTAGATATTATTAGATATCCTTTGAGAGTATTATTGAATGTATTTCCTAATAACAATGTTGAGCATTTCTCGTTTTGATTTTGAAAGAAGACTTCATCATTTTGTTAGCCTTCACATTTCATGAATTGAGAACACCTGACCAGTTTTTTCTTTAAAAGCATAATAGTTTTATTATAAAGAATTAATGTCACTGAGGCTATAAGCAACTGGGCTTTGGGAATGTTTTGACATGTAGAATAAATCTTTTAAACAAAGGTATAAATTCTTTTTTTTTTTTTTTTTTTTTGAGACAGGGTCTTGCTCTGCTGCCTAGGCTGGAGTGTGGTGGCATCATCATAATCCATTGCAACCTCAAACTTCTGGGCTTAAGCAATGCTTCTGCCTCAGCCACCTGAGTACCTGGTATAGGCATGTGCCACCACATCCAACTAACTTTTTAAATTTTAAAATTTTTTGTAGAGACACAGCCTTGAAGTCCTGGACTCAAGCAATCCTGCCACCTTGGCTCCCCAAAGTGCTAGGATTAAAGGCAGGAGCCACCATGCATGGCTTTGAAGATGTAATATTCAAATAGTAAATAACACAAATCCTAAGAGTATAGTTTGATGTATTTGTATAAAATGTACACTCAGGTTAAGAAAGCAATATACAAAAGAGTAGGAAAAAAAAAAGAGATTAGGGCACATAGAGACACTGAGGGAAGATCACATGATGACACACGGAGAAGACAGTCATCTACAACCAAGGAGAGAGGCCTCAGAAGAAACCCAACTTGCTGACACCTTGATCTTGGATTTCTAGCCTCCAGAATTATGAGAAAATAAATTTCTGTTGTTTAAACCAAAAACCAAAACCAAAAAAAACAACAAAAAAGAAAGCATATGTAGAACTCCAGATGCTTCTTCCTTGTCACTTATCCCTCACACTCCAGGGTGAAGGCAAACCCAGTACTTTGACTTCTAACATTTTTATTTATATGTATATATTATACATATATTAAAATAATAATATAAGTAGTTTTGCTGGTTTAAAAAATTTTTTGCATGAAGCCATACATTAGGCCATTTTTATTGCGGTAAAATATACATAACATAAAGTTTACCCTTTTAGCCATTTTAAATGTACAGGTCAGTGGTATTAAGTATGCTGACATTGTTGTGTACCATCACTACCATCCATCTCCACAATTTTTTCATCACCCCAAACTGAAGTTCCATATTGATTAAACATTAGCTCTCTATTCCTCTTTCTGCTTCTATGAGTTTGACTACTTCAGGTACCTTATAGAAGTTCAGTTATACAATATTTGTCCTTTGTGTCTGGATTATTTTACTTCACATAGTATTTTTAAGGAGCATCCATGTTATAGCATGTCAGAATTTTCTACCTGTGTAAGGCTCAGTAATATTCTGTGTACATACTACATTTTGTTCATTTGTGGATTGATATTTGGGTTGTTTCTACCTTTTAGTGATTGGCAACAGTGCTGCTGTGAACATGGCTGTATAAATATGTTTGAGTCCCTGCTTTAAATTCTTTTGTGTATATACCAGAAGTGAAATTGCTGGATCATATGGTAATTCTTTTTTCTCCTTGTATTTTTATTTTA
The DNA here is from genome assembly GCF_040939455.1 of Microcebus murinus. NCBI lineage: Eukaryota > Metazoa > Chordata > Mammalia > Primates > Cheirogaleidae > Microcebus > Microcebus murinus. The sequence continues at coordinate 38,654,235 of NC_134105.1, read as the reverse complement.
CACGTAATGACATATTTATGGGATACAGAGTGGTGTTTTTGACATGTATATTATAATGTATAATGATTAAATCAGGGCAATTAGCATATCATCACCACAAACACTTATCATTTCTTTGTGTAGTAAGCATTCAAAATCCTCTCTTCTAGCTTTTTGAAAATACACAATAAATTATAGTTAATCATATTTACCCTATAGTACTACAGAAGACCAGAACTCATTCTTCCTATCTAGCTACATTTTAAATCTATTAACCAACTTCTCCCCTCCTCTCCCCTGCCCTTCCAGCCTCTAAGACCCACAATTCTGTTCTCTGATTCCATGAGCTAAGTTTTTTTTTTTTTTTTAACTCCACATGAATACTGAGTGAGAACATTCAGTATTCATCTTTCTATGCCTTTCTTATTTTACTTAATGTCTTTCAGGCTCATCCACGTTGCCGTGAATGACAGGATCTTATTTTTTAGGGCTGAATAATATTCCATTGTGTATGTATACCATATTTTTTTTAATCCATTCATCTGTTGACAAACACTTAGGTTAGCTCCATATCTTGGCCTTTGTGAATAGTGCTGCAATAAACATGGGGGTGCAAATATCTCTTGAATATACTGATTTCCTTCCTTTAGATATATACCCAGTGGTGGGATTGCTGGATCATATAGTAGTTCTGTTTTTAGTTTTTTGAGGAATCTCCATACTGTTTTCCATAATGGCTGTACTAGTTTACATTCCCACTAACAGTGTATGAGAGTTCCCTTTTCTCTACATCTTCACCAGCATTTGTTGTTTTTTTATCTTTTTGATAATAGACATTCTAACTGGGGTGAGATGATATTAACTGTTGGCCATTTCTATTTCTTCTTTGAGAAATGTCTATTCAGACCCTTTGCCCATTTTTTGTTTTTTTTAAAGACACTGTCTCTGTTACCCAGATAGAATGCAGTGGCATTATCATAGCTCACTGTAGCGTCAGACTCTTGGGCTCAAGCTATCCCCCTGCTTCAGCCTCTCCAGTAGCTGGAACTACAGGATTGTGCCACCACACCTGGCTAATTTTTCTATTTTTTTGTAGAGATGGGGATCTCACTCTTGCTCAGATTGCTCTTAAACTCCTGGCCACAGGCAGTCCTCCTGCTTGGCTTCCCAGAGTGCTACACAGGCATGAGCTACCACTCTCGGCCCATTTTTTAATTAAACTGATAGCCATTCTAACTGGGATAAGATGATATGTCATTGTGGTTTTGATTAGCATTTCCGTGAGGATTAGTGATATTGAGCATTTTTTCATATACCTGTTGGCTAGTTGTATGTCATCTTTTGAGAAAGGTCTATTTAGATCCTTTGTTCCCTTTCCAATCAGATTACCTGATTTTTTTGCTGTTGAGTTGTTTATCACTATGGATTAGTTTTGCCTGTTATTGCACTTTATATAAATGAAGTCATACAGCATGTAATCTTTTGCATCTCACTTCCCCCCCCACCACATAATGCTTTTGAGTTTCATCCATATATGTATGTATATGTAGGTTTTCTTCTTTTTTTTGAGGCAGAGTCTCACTTTGTTGCCCAGGCTAGAGTGAGTGCCATGGCATTAGCCTAGCTCACAGCAACCTCAGTCTCCTCTGCCGAAGCGATCCTACTGCCTCAGCCTCCCAAGTAGCTGGGACTATAAGGCATGTACCACCATGCCCGGCTAATTTTTTGTATATGTATTTTTAGTTGGTCAATTAATTTTTTTCTATTTTTAGTAGAGACGGGGTCTCGCTCAGGCTGGTTTCCAACTACTGAGCTCAAGCAATCCTCCTGCCTTGGCCTCCCAGAGTTCTAGGATTACAGGCATGAGCCACCACGCTCGGCCTGTATATGTAGTATTTATTTTTTTTTTATTTTGACATATTATGGGGGTACAGATTTTAAGGTTTCAATAAATGCCTATCTCCCCCCCCCCCAATGGCTTACCTTTTTATTTCACCTTAGATCCTGGTTTGTTGTCAAAGGTCTTAACTTTGGTATTTATGTGTAATTTTCATTTTGTAAGACTGAAAAACTCTGTGTTCCTTTTTTTAGGGGCTTTTTACTGAGGTTTTTGGTTTTCTCACCTGTGGATACCTTGAGTTTAGTATGTTACTTGGCAGAAAACTGACATTATGTTTGAGGCTCCCAAATTGCCAAGAAAATTTTCTTATTTGTTGGTTCCATGGATGCAAAGCCTGTATTTTCTGCTTCTTGTTCAGAATTGACAATTATCCTGGCAGAAGTCAGCTTACCTCTTTGGGGTTCCCCCAATTTCAGAGTCTTAAGCCATCCTGTTCTTCTTGACTGCTGTGAAGAATATTTGCTTGGCCTTCAAATAGATTATCACAGTATTTCTTCCAGATTTTCTGTTTGTTTTCAGTGAGGAAGCTACTCTTCTACAAGCTACTCTATCCTACTTAGAAGCAGAATATTTTGAATACATTCATGGGAATACTTTTTAAAAAAGTGGTTTGGACTTTAAGTTTTTTTTTTTTTTTTTTTTTTTTTTTTTTTTTTTTTTGAGACAGAGTCTCACTTTGTTGTCCAGGCTAGAGTGAGTGCCGTGGCGTCAGCCTAGCTCACAGCAACCTCAAACTCCTGGGCTCGAGTGATCCTTCTGCCTCAGCCTCCCGGGTAGCTGGGACTACAGGCATGCGCCACCATGCCCGGCTAATTTTTTATATATATATCAGTTGGCCAATTAATTTCTTTCTATTTATAGTAGAGACGGGGTCTCGCTCTTGCTCAGGCTGGTTTTGAACTCCTGACCTTGAGCAATCCGCCCGCCTCGGCCTCCCAAGAGCTAGGATTACAGGCGTGAGCCACAGCGCCCGGCCTTGGACTTTAAGTTTTGCTCTTTACCCAAGCATAATCGATCATCTTCCACTGTTTTTTCTTCTTCCTTCCCTTGTCTTTTTCTGTTAATTATGGTAATAGCTAATGCTTTTATCATTATAAATTTATGATATTGCAGTTATCCACCTGATACATTTGGCAGAAACTTTCTTTCATTGACAGTTATCTGGGACTTGTCTGATTAAAAATTAAAACTGGGGTTTGGTTCATTTCTATTCACCTTTTAATTTTCTTTCATTTATCTGGTTTTATTTCTCTCTGTCTTTTGCTTCTAGATATAAACCATGGATGGATAGGGTAGATAGTGGCTTCCTAGATTGAGTTGGAGAGGATTTCTGCCTTCTCAGTGTTATGAAATAATTTCTACAGTATGGCTACCTTTTTTGATAAAATTCGGCTGTGAAACCCTATGGTCTGGGACTTTTTTTTTATTGGAAGATTTTTTTATTGCTCCTTCAATTTTGTTGCTCATAATTGGTCCGTTTAGGAGTTCTGTTTCTTCCCGATTGAAGAGGTTGTATGTTTCTAGGAATTTGTCCATTTCCGCAACATTTTTGAGTTTATTTGCATGGAGACTTTTATAGTATTCACAGATGATATTTTGTATTTCTGTGGTATCAGTTCTCAGTTCTAATATCTCCTTATCCATTTCTGATTGAGCTTATTGGATCCTTTTCTATTTCTGGTTAATCTAGCAAGAGGTCTAATTTGTTTATCTTTTCAAAGAACCAACTTTTTGTTCATCAGTTTTCTGTATTTTTTTGTTTGTTCGTTTGTCTTAGATTTAATTTAGTTCTGCTCTGAGCTTATTTCTTTTCTGCTTGGTTTGGGTTTGGTTTGCTCTTTTCTAGTTCCTTGAGACAATTTATTAGATTGATTTGTGATCTTTCTGTCTTTTTGATATAGGCATTTAAGGCTATGAATTTTCCCTTTGGCACTGCTTTTGCTGAATCCCACAGATTTTGATAACTTCTGTCCCCTTTGTCATTTAGTTCAAGAAATCTTTTGATTTCCACCTTAATTTCCTCCTTGACCCAGTAATTGTTCAGCAGTAGGTTGTTTAATTTCCATGACTATGTTTAGAATTAAGTATTTCTGTTGGAGTTGATTTCAAATTTTATTCCACTATGGTCTGAGAAGATACATGGTATACATTTTGTGTTTTTGAATTTGTTGACGCATATTTTATGGCATAAGGTGTGATCAGTGTTAAAGAATATTCCATGTGCTGATAAGAATGTATATTCAGTAGTTTTGGGGTAAAGTGTTATGTAAATGTCTGTTAAGACCATTTGCTCTAAAGTTTCAGGTAAATGCAGTGTTTCTTTGTTTATTTTCTGCTTGGAGAATCTGTCCAGTTCTGTCAGTGGAGTGTTGAAGTCCCCAGCAATTACATTGTTGCTATTTAGCAGTTTGTCTAGTTCTAGCAGGGTTTGCTTTATGAATTTGGATGCACCTGTGTTAGGTGTATAAATATTTAGGATTGTTATATCTTCTTGATAAATTGCTCCCTTTGACATTATATAATGACCATCTTTGTTTTTCTTTACTCCTGTTGCTTTGAAGTCTGTTATCTGATATGAGAATGGCTATATCTACTTTTTTTTTTTTTTTTTTTTGAGACAGAGTCTCGCTTCGTTGCCTAGGCTAGGTGAGTGCGTGGCATTAGCCTAGCTCACAGCAACCTCAAACTCCTGGGCTCAAGCAATCCTTCTGCCTTAGCCTCCCAAGTAGCTGGGACTACAGGCATACGCCACCATGCCTGGCTAATTTTTTCTATATATATTAGTTGGCTAGTTAATTTCTTTCTATTTATAGTAGAGACAGGGTCTCGCTCTTGCTCAGGCTGGTTTCGAACTCCTGACCTCGAGCAATCCGCCCGCCTTGGCCTCCCAGAGAGCTAGGATTACAGGCGTGAGCCACCGCGCCCGGCCTATATCTACTTTCTTAATGATTTCCATCTGCATTCAATCCCCCCCCCATCCTTTCACCTTGGGTCTGAGTGAGTCCTTGTGGGTTAGATGTGTTTCCTGGAGACAGCAGATACTTGCATTTTTTATCCATTCAGCCAGCCTATGTCTCTTGAGTGAGGAATTCAAGCCATTCACATTTATTGAAATAATTGATAAATGGGATGCATTTCTGTTCATTTTGTTGGGTAGGGCCTTATTGCTTTGTTTTACCTCTTGAGCTATTATTTTATATGGGCTCTGAGGTTTAGCTTTTGGATGATTTTACACTGGTGGGCATCTATTGTACTTATTGATGTATAATGCAGATCTGAGTACTTCCTGCAGGGCAGGTCTGGTCTTCACAAATTCTCTATGTTTGCTTGTGTGAAAAAGTCTTTATTTCTCCCTCATATAGGAAACTTAGTTTTGCAGGATACAAAATTCTAGGCCGGCTATTATTCTGTTTAAGAAGACTGAAGATGGGGCCCCAGTGCCTTCTGGCTTATACGGTCTCAGTTGAGAAGTCTGCAATTAACCTGATGGGTTTTGCCTTATGGCTCTTAGGAGTTCCTCTTTTGTGTTGACTTTGGCCAGTCTGATGACTGTGTGGTAGTTATTGCCTCTTTGTGATGAACCTACCAGGTATTTGTTGAGCTTCTTGTGCCTGGATATCTTGATTTCTAGCAATACCTGGGACATTTTCCTCAATTATTCCCTGAAATAGGTTTTCCAATCCTTGTGTGTTTTCTTCTTCACCCTCAATGATGCCTATAATTCTCATGTTTGGCCTCTTTACAAAGTCCAATATTTCTGGTAGGCTTTGTTCCTCTTAATTCTGTGTTCTTTATCTTTGACTGACTTGTTCAATTCAAAAAGTGTTGTCCTCAAGCTGTGAAATTCATTCTTCTGCCTGGTGTAGTCTCTTCTTAAGATTTTCCACTGTGTTTTGTATTTCCTTGAATGAATTTTTCATTTCCAGAAGTTCTATTTGATTTTTTTAATAATTTGATTTTAGTGAATTTTTCATTCATTTCCTAAATTTTTTTGTGGTTTCTTTGTGTCAGTTTTCCCTATTCTCTTGTATTTCATTGAGCTTCTTTATAATCCATTTTTGAAAATCTTTATCTGTCATTTCAGTATTTTTGTTTTGGTTGATATCCATTCCTAGAGAGCTAGTGTTCCCTTTTGTGGTGACCTTTTGCTCTGATTCTTCACACTTCTAGAGTTATTTCACTGATTTGTTCTCATCTGGAGCAGCTGTTGCTTCTTATTTTTGGATTTTCTTTGATTTGGATAGAGCTTTTCCCCCTCACCTCACTGTCGTACGGGCGTGTTTGTAGCATATGTTGCATAAGAGTCTTTGGCTTTGCTTTTGGGTGCTTTGAAGGCGATCTAGATTCTGGATTTATGCCTTGGTTATAGATACCCTGGGTGTGGTGGTTTTCTCAGTTGCTAGTTTTTTGTAGGCTGTATGAATGGCGAGCTATGTGAGTGGGCAGATTCCCTGTCTCTCTTTGATGAAGGAGGTGGAGGTCTTTGAAATCCATTCTCTTTCCCCAGTCCTGTGGTTTCTTAAAAGTGTGAATTATAATGACATACACAGTTTAATTTCTGAGAAAGTAGGTGGTGCTTATGCATGAGAATCAACCATGGCCTGTATGATTGAGTCTGTAAGTGCCATAAAGGGCATGCAAATTGACATGCTTGTCAGTAAGGTGGTGCTTGCCAGAGGGAAAAAGCTGCAGTGTTGCTTTGGGTCCTGCAACTGGCTCTAGTCCCTCAGGAGAATTACTGGAATGCCCCAGGTGGTGGGTGGGGCCTTAGGACTTAAGGAGTGTCCTTATTCTCTGCTACAGCAAAGGCAGGTGGGAGAGTACAGCTAAGCAGGGCTAGGCTGGGTGAGATTGCCCTCAGGCTCCACAAAAGCTGGCCTTGTATCTGTTATAGCAGGGCTTATTGCTGAGTATCTCGAGATACTATCATAGAAATTGGGGGTGCTATTCTGTTTTCTGTCTATGAATTTAACTACTCTAGTACCTCATATAGATGGAATCAGATAATATTTGTCCTTTTATGTCTGGCATATTTCACTTATTTGCCGTAAAACCTATTTTTCCAGACATTTCTCAGATGATTAAAATTCTTTGAGGAATGCTGGAGCTATTCACAAAAAAGGAAGAAAAATAAAAAAGTAAATAGAAAATGTTTATGAAGTGAAATATCTGCAGAACTCACTCAAAGCACAGATGATTTCTTGTTCCCACCAGCCAAATGAAAATCCTTCATAATAAATGGAGTATCCTAAATAAATAAATGGGGCATCCTAGAGTACTCAGAAGGATATTGCCTTAGTCGTAGGGGGAAAACAGCCCTGGTATTAAAGGCTTCTCTGATAATGCCTAACAAAATTTAGAAAGAAGCCTGAGAAAGATCAGTTACTTCCAAGCATCTCAGAACAAAGCTAAAGAATATTGAAAGGGATACAGAAATGTTTAACACATAAGGAAAAAAGTCACACTATTTGGACCTAGTAAAAAATTACCCAACATGCAAGAAGCAGGAAAATATGATCCGTAATCATGAGAAAAATCATTCATAGAAAGAGACATACAAATGAAATAGATGATATAATTAGAGAAGGTCATTAAAACTTATAACTATATCTCATGTGTTTAAGACAGTAGAAGAAAGCATGAGTATGTTGAAGATGTGGAGTATGTGAAATAGTCCTAAATCAAACATCTTCAGATGAATAGCAATAATGTCTTAGATCAGTAGTCTCTAACCTTTTTGGCATCAAAGACTAGTTTCATGGAAGATAGTTTTTCCATGCATGGGGGTGGGGGGTGGAGTGATGGTTTCAGGGTGATTCAGGCATATTACATTTATCGTATAGTCAAACCTCTCTGCTAATGATAATGTGTATTTGCAGCCACTCCCCAGCTCTATCATCATCTCCTCAGCTCTACCTCAGATTCTCAGGCATTAGATTCTCCTAAGGAGTGCACAACATAGATAGATCCCTCCCATACGCAGTTTATGGTAGGGTTCGTGTTCCTATGAGAATCTAATGCTGCCACTGATCGGACAAGAGGTAGAGTTCTGGTGATGATGTAAGCGATGGGGAGCAGCTGTAAATACAAATGAGGCTTCCCTCACTGGTCTGCCCACCTCCCGCTCTGTGGTCTGGTTCCTAACAGGCTGGTATAGGGTGGTAGTGGGGGTGGAGGGCAGTTGGAGACCACAGTCTTAGATGAACAATACAATGAGTGAGATTAATAGCAGATTAGATATTGCAGAGGAAAAGATTAGTGAACTTGAAAACAGGAATTATGTAAAACAAAACAAACTAGAAAAAAAATCAAAAGAAGAACATTGATGTGTGGGACTACTTTATGCTGCCTAGAAAACATATAATTGGAATCACCAAAAGGCAGGGATGGGTGGGGGGAGAAGACAAAAGTATTTTGTAGAAATAATGGCTTAAATTTTTTAAATTTGAGGAAAACTATAAACCAACATATCAAAGAAGTCCTTTTGAACCTCAAACACAGGGCATGAAGAAAACTACAAAGCATGTAATTAAATTGCATTAAATAATGAAAAGAGAAATATTTAAGAGCTGCCAGAGGAAAAAAAAATATATATAAACTAACAAAGACTGACAGAAGACTTCTAATCATAAACAGTGCAAGCCATAAAACAGTAAAGCAACATCTTTAAATTTGTTTTTAAAGTATACAGTATAGTTCGATATGGTCTATCCTAGAGAATGTCATATTCCCTTCCTTCTATAGAAAACAAAAAAATTATCTTTTATTTTCGTTTAGTTAAAAATAGAAGTAAATGTGTATTTTCATATTTTTATGAACCTAAAATGGTAGCAGATTATGCAAACTTCTATACCATTTTTTTCATTCAAGGATATATTCGGGAAGTCTCATCATTGTTGCATATACATAGAATGAGCTCATACATATATGCATAGATGTCTCATATTTATATATCTCTATTTGTAGATATTAGCTCATTTCTTTTATGACTGCATAGTACTCCTAGAGTTTTTTTTTTTTTTTTTTTTCTTCAAGAGACGGGTTCTTGCTATGTTGTCTAAAGATGGAGTGCAGTGGCTATTCACAGGTATGATCATAATGCAGTACGACCTTGAACTTCTGGGCTCAAGTGATCCTCTCCTCAAACAGATCTAGTTGGACTTGGCTCCTGAGCACTTTGGGCTCAGCTATGTTCCATGTGTATTTATTCTGAGATCCTCTGGTGGGATCACAGATAAATCAAAGGAAAGATCTTATGATGATACAAAATTAAGACTGCAATCAGACACTCATGATAACCTCTAGAGGCCTAGGTTCAAAATTGTCATAACACCACTTCTGATCATATTCCATGTTGACAAGATAAAGTCATGTCTAAGCCCAGTGTCACTGGAAAATATACTTTAATGGGAAAAACTGTGGAGTTGTATGGCATAGATGCGTGGAAGGTTGAAGATTTGAATTCAATACCACAGTCCATTTTGTCCTTGCTCCATAAAATTAGAAATTTTTTAAAAGTTGGCTCTATAGTCAACTTTACAGTGTCAGTCATTTTTCTCATAAAGTATTTGATAGTATATTTATAGGGTATAATATAGGAAATCGCAATGGAAGCCCCCTAGCCTAATTTCCTCTGAAAGTAGGCATATATTTTATAATACCTCTGACTGATGATCAGCCGGACACTTTAAAAAAAATCCTCATTAATTCATTCATTCATCCATGGGTTTATTCATTCATTTATTTAATATAGGAAAAGGAATATAATATGGTCTGTGTTTTCCTGGGCTGTTCAGGTTGTGAGAAGAGAAACACATACATGCACACACATGTTTGTGTATTGGGTAAGTGGTGTAGTAAATGGTTAAAGTTAACACTGCCTCATAAAGTGGTAGTGATCTGAGGGGAATTATAAAGAATTGACATCTTACTATTTTGTCTTCTTGTCTGTGAACATGGACTATATCTCTCCATTTATTCATATCTTCTTTGATTTCTTTCAGTAGAGTTTTGTAGTTTTCCTCATATAGATTTGCACATATTTTATTAGATTTATTCCCAGTTATTTCATTTTTATTGGTGCTAATGTAGATGGTATTGTGTTTTTATTTTGAAATTCCACTTGTTTATTGCTGGTGTATAGAAAATAATTGATTTTTCTTAATTTTTAAAAATTGTGAGAAGATACACGTATGCCAATTTTAAGTATATACATGCAGTGATAACAAATGTACAGATATAGTGATATTGTTGTGCAATCATCACCATCATCCATCTCAATAACTCTTTTTTATCTTGTAAAACTGAAATTATACATTTAACACAAATTCTGCATTCCCTTTCACCCATCACCTGACAACCACCATTCTACTTCTGTCTGAGTTTTAGTACTCTTGGTACCTCATATTGGTGGAATCATACAGTATTTGTCTTTCTGTAACTGGCTATTTCACTTAGGATAATGTCCCTAAGGTTCATCCATGTTATAGCACATGTCAAAATTTGCTTCCTTTTTAAAAATGAGTAATATTCCATTGAATGTATATACCACATTTTGCTTATTTGTTCATCCATTGATCAATATTGGGTGGCACTTATGGGTTAGCTATCGTGAATATGCTTTTATGAGCATGGACATACAAATAACTCTTTAAGACCCTACTTTTAATTCTTTTGGGTATATACTCAGAAGTGGAGTTGCTGCATCATATGGTAATTATATTTTTAATTTTCTGAAGGAACTGCAATACGTTTTCCACAGTGGCTGTACCATTTTATATTCGTACCAGCAGTGCATAAGGGTTCCCATTTCTCCACATCTTCACCAATACTTGTTATTTATTTATTTATTTATTTATTTATTTATTTATTTATTTATTTATTTATTTATTTATTTATTTATTTATAATAGTAGCTGTCCTAATAGGTATGTGGTGGCATCTGATTGTGATTTTAATTTGTTTTCCCCTAATTGTTACTGATGTTTAGCATTATTTCATATGCTTATTGGCTATTTATTTTTATACCTTTGCTGGAGAAATGTTTTCTTAACTTCTTTCTTGAAACGCTCATTGTTAGTAGAAATGCAGCTGATTTTTGTATGTTGATTTAGTATCTTGGAACTTGGCTAGATTTGTTTATTTGCTTTAATAGTTTTTTTGTATGTGGACTATTTAGGGTTTTCTACATGTGAGATCAAATCATCTGTGTACAGAGATAATTTTATTTTCTTTGCAATTTGAATGCTTTTTATTTTTATGTCTTCTTGCCTAATTCCTCTGGCTAGAACTTCCAGTATTATGTTGAATAAAAGTGATGAAAATGGGCATCTTTGCCTTGCTTCTGATCACAGAGGAAACGCATTCAATCTTTGGCCATTTAATATGATGTTTTTTATGGATTTTTCACATTTGGTATTATGTTGAGGTATTTTCCTTTTATTTCTAGTTTGTTGAATGTTTTTTTTTTATCAAGAATGTGTGTTGAATTTGGTCAAATGCTTTTTATCATTTGAATAAAATGACTCCCCCCCCCATATTGTTAGTATGAGGTATTACATTGATTAATTTTATATATCGAACCATGCTTGCATCCCAGGAATAAATTTCACTTGGTTATAGTATATAATCCTTTAAATATGCTGCTGAATTCATGGTTTGTTTTGCCAGTATTTTGTTTCCTGATTTTGGTTTGCTAGTATTTGATTGCTAGTATTTGATGGTTTGATTTATTTGATGGCTAGGAATTTCGATCAGTGTGCATAAGGAGTATTGATCTACTTTTCTTGTATGGTTTTTGTTGAGCATTACCATGCTGGCTGCATAGAATGAGTTAGTAAGTGTTCTTTCTTCTTAAATTTTTGAAAAAGTTTGTGAAGGATTGGTGTTAGTTCTTCTTTAAATGTATGGTGCATTCTGAATGTAGAATTCATCAATGAAACCACCAGATCCAGGGCTTTTTTGTTGTTGAGAAATTTTTTATTACTGATTAAATCTCCTTACCAGTTATAGGTCTATTTGCATTTTCTATTTCTTTGTCATTCAATATTGTGGGTTTTTTATTTCTAGGAATTTGTCCATTTCATCTGGATTATCCAGTTGGTTGGGATATAATTGTTTCCAACTCTTTCATAATCTTTTTTATTTCTGTAGAATTAGTAGTAATATCCTCCCTTTCATTTCTGATATTTGTAATTTGATTTTTCTCTTATTTAAAATAATTTTTAAAAACATTTTAAGATTATACTTTTTTTTTTTTTTTTTGAGACAGAGTCTCGCTAGGCTAGAGTGAGTGCCGTGGCATCAGCCTGGCTCACAGCAACCTCAATCTCCGGAGCTCAGCGATCCTACTGCCTCAGCCTCCCGAGTAGCTGGGACTACAGGCATGCGCCACCATGCCCGGCTAATTTTTTGTATATATATTTTTAGTTGGTCAATTAATTTATTTCTATTTTTGGTAGAGATGGGGTCTCGCTCAGGCTGGTTTCGAACTCCTGACCTTGAGCAATCCGCCCGCCTCGGCCTCCCAAAGTGCTAGGATTACAGGTGTGAGCCACCACGCCCGGCCCTAAGATTATACTTTTTAAATTAGCAAATCATAATTATATATTTTTACGGGGTATAATGTGATATTTATGTAAACAATGTGATATGTAACATGTAAACAATGTTAAATGATTAAATCAAGCCAGTTAACATATTCATCACCTTGCTTACTTTTTCTATTGGGAAATTTGAAAGTTACTCTCTTACTTATTTTGAAATATATATTACTATTACTATAGTCACCCTTACATGCAAAAGATGTCAGAACTTATTCCTCCTATCTGAAACTTTGTACCTTTTAACCAAAAACTATTCATTTCCTCCTCCATCCCCATCCCTAACCTGGTAACCATCATACTGCTCTCTATTTTTTATTTCTCTACTTCTTTGTGAGTTCAACTTTTTTACATCCCACATATAAGTGAGATCATATGATATTTGCCTTTCTGTGCTTGGTTTATTTCATTTAGCATAATGTCCTCCAGGTTTACCAATGTTTTTGCTGATGACAGAATGTTCTTTTCTAAGGCTGAATAGTATTCCTTTGTGTGTGTATGTATATATCATATTTTCTTTATTCATCCATTGATAGACACGTAGGTGCTTTTATATCTTAGCTATTGTGAATAATTCTGTAGTAAACTTGGGAGTGCAGACATCCCTTAGATATCTTCTCTCATTTTTCTTAGTCTAGTTAAAGGTTTGCAACTTTGTTGATCTTTCCTGAGAATCAACTTTTGGTTTTGTTGCTTGTTATCTTTTTTTTTTTCCTAGTTCATTTATCTCTGTTCTAATCTTTATTATTGTCTTCCTTCTGCTAGCTTTAGGTTTAGTTTGTTCTTTTTGTTGTTCCTTTACTAATAAAGTTAGGTTGTTGATTTGAGATCTGTCTTCTTTTTTAATGTAAGGTTCTTTATTAATAAACTTAAATTGTTGATTTGAGATCTGCATTATTATTATTATTATTATTTTTTGAGACAGAGTCTCGCTTTATTGCCCAGGCTAGAGTGAGTGCTGTGGTGTCAGCCTAGCTCACAGTAACCTCAAACTCCTGGGCTCGAGCAATCCTGCTGCCTGAGCCTCCTGAGTACTTGGGACTACAGGCATGCACCACCATGCCCAGCTAATATTTTCTATATATATTAGTTGGCCAATTAATTTCTTTCTATTTATAGTAGAGACGGGGTCTCGCTCTTGCTCAGGCTGGTTTCGAACTCCTGACCTCGAGCAATCCGCCCGCCTTGGCCTCCCAGAGTGCTAAGATTACAGGCATGAGCCACCACACTCGGCCTGCATTATTTTTTAATATAAGTGTTTATAGGTATAAATTTTCTCCTTAGCACTGCTTTCACTGCACCCCATAAATTTTATGTTCTGTCTTCATTTTTATTCTTATTTTTTTCTTTGTGATTTCATCTTGATCCACTATTTGTATAAGAGTGTGGTATTTCAACAAATTAGTGAATGTTCCAGTTTTCCATATATTATTGATTTCTAATGTCTTGCTGTTAAAAGATCTTTTTAACGATCTGCTGGAGAAGATACTTTGTATGATCTCTGTCTTTTAAAATCTATTAAGACATAATTTATAGCAAAGAAGTGGATTATCCTGGATAATGTTTCATATGTACTTGAGGAGAATATATATTGTGTTGTTTTTTGGTAGAGTGTTCTGTATGTCTGTTAGATCTATTTGGTTTGCTGTGTTGTTCAAGTCCTTTATTTCCTTCCTTATGTCCTACCAGGTTGTTGTATCTACTATCAAGATTTTAGGGTAGTTAAGTCTCTATTATTATGAAACTGCTTCTCCTTTCAATTCTGTCAGTTATTGCTTCATGTATTTTGATGGCTTGTCATTAGGTAGGTAAATGTTTATAATTGTTTTATCTTGTTGCTGTATTGAACCTTTTATTAATACATAATTTCATCTTTTGTCTAGTGTAACTTTTTTGATTTAAAATCTGTTTTTTCTGATAATTACTATTGTCAGCCCTGCTCTCTTTTAGCTACTTTCTGTGTGGATAATTTTTTTTCATCTTTTCACATTCAACATATTTATATCTTTGGATTTAAAGTAAGTCTTTTGACTGGAGAGTTTTCATTTGTGTTTAAAATAATTGCTAATAAGAGGAACATACTTCTCATTTTGCTATTTGTTTTTATATGCCTTGTAGCTTTTTTGTCCCTCATTTCTTGTATTACTGTCTTCTTTTATGTTGTGTAATTTTTTTTGGTAATGAAACATTTTAATTTCCTTCTTTTTTGTATATTCTATAGCTATCTTCTTTGTGGTTGCCATGGGATTACATTTAAAATTCTATAATTTGAATTGATATCAGCATAAATTGAATAAAATATAGAAACTCTGCTCCTATACAACCTCATGTTCACCCCCTTTCATTAACCACATTCACAAAATTACATTTTTTTTTTTTTTTTTTTGAGACAGAGTCTCACTTTGTTGCCCAGGCTAGAGTGAGTGCCGTGGCATCAGCCTAGCTCACAGCAACCTCAAACTTCTGGGCTCGAGTGATCCTTCTGCCTCAGCCTCCCGGGTAGCTGGGACTACAGGCATGCGCCACCATGCCCGGCTAATTTTTTATATATATATCAGTTGGCCAATTAATTTCTTTCTATTTATAGTAGAGACGGGGTCTCGCTCTTGCTCAGGTTGGTTTTGAACTCCTGACCTTGAGCAATCCGCCCGCCTCGGCCTCCCAAGAGCTAGGATTACAGGCGTGAGCCACAGCGCCCGGTCCACAAAATTACATTTTTATTCATTATGCATCCAAAGGCATGACTCATAATTGTTTTTTCATTCATTATTATTATTATTATTTTTTTGAGACAGAGTCTCGCTTTGTTGCCCAGGCTAGAGTGAGTGCCATGGCGTCAGCCTAGCTCACAGCAACCTCAAACTCCTGGGCTCAAGCAATCCTCCTGCCTCAGCCTCCCGAGTAGCTGGGACTACAGGCATGCACCACCATGCCCGGCTAATTTTTTCTACATATATTAGTTGGCCAATTAATTTGTTTCTATTTATAGTAGAGACAGGGTCTCGCTCTTGCTCAGGCTGGTTTCGAACTCCTGACCTTGAGCAATCCACCCACCTCGGCCTCCCAGAGTGCTAGGATTACAGGCGTGAGCCACCGCGCCCAGCCTTTCATTCATTATTTTAAAAAATTATGTAAAAAACAAAATTTGGAGTTACAAACTGAAGTTAAAGTAATACTAGCTTTTAGACTAATAAAATTTTAAAGTGTTAGTCTCTTAAGTCATGTAGAAAAAAATGGAGTTAAAAACAGAGGTTACAATAATACTTCCTTTTATAATTGCTCAGGTATTTACATTGACTGAGATCTTTATCAGAAAGCTTCAGGTTGTTGTCAGGTATCCTTTCATTTCAATCTATAGGACCTCCTTTAGTATTTCTTTCTGGACAGATCTAGTGGTATCTAACTACCTCAGCTTTTTTATCTGAAAATGTCTTAATTCCTAACTCACTTTTGAAGGACAGTCCTGTCAGATATAGTTTTCTGGGTTGACAGGCTTTTTTTTTTTCTTTTTCTTTTAGCACTTTGAATATATCAGTTCACTGCCTCTTGCTTCCAGAATTTCTCATAAGAAGTCTGCTGATTATTTTATTGAGGATTCTTGTCATTGAAAAGTTGCTTCTCTTTTGTTGCTTTCTGTCTTTTGGTAGTTTGATTATACTGTGTCTTATATGTCTGAGTTCATCTACTTGGAGTTTGCTGAGTTTCCTTGATGTTCATATTCATGTGTTTCTGCAAATTTCAGAAGTTTTTGATCATTATTTCTTCAAATAATCTCTCTGCCCCTTTCTCTCTTTTTCCTCTCCGAGAATCCCACAATACATATGCTGGTCTACATAATGGCTTCCCAAAGGTTGCGTAGATTCTGTTCACTTTTCTTCAGTCTTTCTTCTTTCTGTTCCTTGATGATTTCAATTGTGCTATATCTTAAACATTCTGACTCTTCTGCCAGAAGTGTTTATTAATCCTTCTAGTGAATTTTTCTTATCAGTTATTGTACTTTTCAGTTCTAGAATTTTTTCTTTTTTTTTTTCTTTTTTAAGGTTTTCTGTCTCTTTATTGATATTTCCATTTTGTTCATATAATATTCTCTTGACTTCTCCATACCTTTCTTTATTTCTCTGATCATTGTTAAGAATTGTTTCAAAGTCTTTGTCTGCCATATCTCCCATCTGGTCTTTATCCAGTATGATTTTTGTAGTTTTATTTTTTTCTTTGAATGGACCATACTTTCTTGTTTCTTTGTATGCCTTGTGATTTTTTTTGTTGTTGAAAACTGGACATTTGAATCTGATAATGTGGTGATTCTGGAAATCAGATTCTCTTTCTTCCTCCATGTTTGCTATTTTTAAAATTTTCTGTTTGTATTCTTTTACTTTTTATTGTTATAGGCTTCCTCTGTGCCAGGATCATCCTTAGGTATAAATTTAAAGTACTCTCAGGTATTTTCTGAATCTGTGCTTTTCCCTAGGCATACTTTATGACTTTCTAAATTATTCTGTATATTCAGTTGCTTTAGAATGTCCTAATCTTTAAATATCTAGCTCCCACAAGGGGCAAAGGAAAAAACTTAAGGCTAAGAAAAAAGAAAAAAAGCACTGAGTGCTTTAAATTCCCTGGAAGTTGCTTCAGCTGGAGGGGCAGGGGCTTGCAGAAAAGGCTGTCCACTTCTGTGCCTGCATTTCTGAGATCAAAAGCTACAGTCAGGAATGACGTCAGCAAAGTAACAAAATAGGAAGTTCCAGCCTTTTTATCCTCATAGAAATAGTGATTCAACAATTATCTGCACACAAAAATACCTTCATGAAAGCTCTGGAATCCAGAGGAGAGATTACAGCATCTGGGTGGAGCACACAGGACAGATGCATTAATGAGGATAGGAAGGACAATTTCATACTACACAAGTCACCTCTTTCCCCAAGCCCATAAAACTCAGGGCTAAGAGATATCACCTCTGCCCAAGATCTCTCTTGTCAGGAAAGGAGTGTGAAGCAAGCATCTACTATTACTGTGTACTCACGCTCCAGGCCTGTACCAGTGGTTCTGGTGCCAGACCAACTGGTGTAGAACTAGGCTCTAGGCTTGCCAAAATATGACACCACCAAAGAAAGAAGATGAAGCAACAGTAACTGACTCTAAAGAAATGGAGATATATGAACTGCTTAAAAAAGAATTCAAAATAATTATGCTTAGTAAGCTATAGAGAACAGAGATTGAGAACTAAGCTATTTCAGAAAAATAATATATAAAGAAAATAAGATATCCATAAACATGATAGAAATAATAAAAAACAACCAGAGAAATTCTGGAGCTGAAGAACACAGTGAATAAACTGAAAAATTTAATACAGATCTTCAACACCAGACTTGGCTAAGTAAAAGAATGAATCAGCATTGCAGTGACAGTTCATTTGAAATTATCTAGTCAGAGGAACAAATAGTTGAAAAGGGTGGAGAAAGCTTAGAGGACATGATCAGTCAAACCAATATATACAATATACAACCAATATTGAAAACAATGAACAAAATGATAATAGTTAATTTTTATTCATTACAGTTACTTTACATGGATTCAATTCTACAGTCAGAAGATATGGGGTGGCTGAACAGATAAAAGCAAGATATAACTATGTGCTGCCTACAAGAAACTTGCTTAAAGACATAGAGGCTGAACAGGAAGGAATGAAAAAAGTTTTCTGTAGAAATGGTAACCAAAAGAGCAAAGTTGTCTGAAACCAGGAAAACATAGATTTAAGTCCGAAACTGCCACAGAAGGCGATGAAGGAAATTATATAATGATAAAGCAGTTAGTTCATCAAGAGCATGTAAGAATTGTAAATATATATGCATCCAACATCGGAGCACCTAAATATATAAATCAAGTAGAATTCACACTCCTCTCACATCACCCAGGATATATGATACAACACAAAACAAGTCTTATCAAATTTACAAAAATTGAAATCATATCAAGTATCTTTTTCTACAGTAGTATGAAGTGATAAATCAATAACATGAGGAATATTGGAAAATTCACAGATATATGGAAATTGAGCACCATACTCCTGAATAACCAAGGGTTCAATGTAGAAAGGGAAATAAAAAATACCTTCAGACAAATGAAAATGGAAACACAACACTGTAAAACTTACAGATAGGATGCAACAAAAGCAATTTTAAAGAGGGAAGTTTGTAGTATTAAACACACTAAGAATACAGAAAAATTTGAAAGAAATAATCTAACTTTAGGGAACTTGAAAATGAACAAACGAAGCACGAAGTTACTAGAATGAAGGAAGTAGTTAAGATTAGACATAAATGAAATAGAGACTAAAAAAACAATAGATCAGTGAAACTATGAATTAGTCTTTTGAAAAGAAACAAAATTGGCAAACTCTTAGACTAAAATAAATAAGAGAATACTCATAAAATTATAAATGAATGGGAACAATATAACTGACACCACAGATTTATGAAGGAGTATAAGAGTCTTGTGGACAATTATATGCCAAATAAATTGGAAACATAGAAAAAACGGTACAATTCAAGAAATATGTAACAGCTCAAAATCATGAAGAAGTAGAAAATCCATAGATCAATAATAACAAGTAAACAGATAGACTCAGTAATCAAAAACTCGAGATGGGAGAAACTTTGGGAAGTCTGTACTTTGATGGTAATGTTACTTTCATGGGATCATACTTATCCCCCAAGTCATTGAGTTGTATTCATTTAGTATACAACTTTTTATGTGTCAAACAAACCTCAGTAAAATGGTTAATAAAAAAAGCCAGAGCAACAGCAATCAGCGATCTGATAAGATTCCTTATATGCGGGAGGACAGGGTCCTTATAGCCTACCCTGGCTTGTACAAGGTACATGCATGTTGATTGTGTAAGACATGCCCCACTGCCTGACTCAGGATAGGACTGGAGGTATCATAGCTTGTACTGTACTAACTTTTTTTTGACCCAAATTAACTGCAATTTGCTGTCTGACCCATCCCCTAGAAATTGCCAGCCTTTTAATAGACTCCAGAGCTCCAGAATAGTTATATCAGATTCTGCCAGTAAAATTGTTTAGATGTGGATACACGTTCCTGGAGATTCTTACTCTGCCATCTTCTCCAAATCGTCTCTCTCCACAAGCATCTGACTTTTGTATATTAATGTTGTATCCTCTAATCTTGCTATAATTGTTTAGTAGTTTTGGGAGTTTGTTATTGTTGATTTTGGGGATTTTCTGTGTAAACAATTATGTCATCTGCAAAACAGTGACATGTTTTATGTTTTCCTTTCCCATCTGTGTATCTTTTCTTGTCTTGTCTGATTTGCATTAGCTAGGATTTCCACTATGATGTTGAATAGGAGTGGTGAGAAGGATATACTTTGGCTTCTTCCTGATGTTAGGAGAAAAACATCTAGTTTTTACCATTTAGTGTTAAGTTAGCTGTAGGTTTTTTTTTGGGGGGGCGTAGATGTTTATTAAGTTGAGGATATTTTCTTTTATTCCTAATTTGCTGTGAGTTTTTATGATGAGTAGATATTGCATTATTTCCGACTCAGTTTTGTTTCTTTTATATTAACTTGTTGATGAGTCCAGGATAGTCTTGTAGAATGCTGTGCATTCTGCATTTGTCCAATTGTTTCTTCATGGTGTCATTTGACTTGTTCCTGTACCTCCTTTAGGTTTGGAGAGTGATTAGACTTACACTGAATATTTTGGGTACATGTGTGTCATGGGTGATATTGTGAACTTCATTTTTCACACCAGAAAGCTTATAGGTTGATATTTCTTACTATTTGTGATGCTTAGTGTGGTCATTTGGTTTATGGGTTGACTATTCAGCAAATTATCGAGTAATCTGGGAGTGGTATTTCAGCATTTTACAAATAAAAACTGTTTTTTAAAAGAATCAACTTAGATTTTTATTTATTCAGTGCATTACAATCCAGTATAGATATTTTTATTTATTTTCTTAAATTTAAATTTAATGTTCTCTTGGAGACAGTCTCGCTCTGTCGCCCCAGCTAGAGTGCAGGTGGCATCATCATAGCTCACTGCAACCTTAAACTCTTGGGCTCAAGCTATCCTCCTGCTTCAGCCAGCCTCTCAAGTAGTTGGGACTATAGGTGCACACCACTAGGTCTGGCTAATTTTTCTATTTTTTATAGAGATGGGGTCTTGCCCTTCCTTGCCTAGGCTGATCTTGAACTCCTGAGCTCAAGTGATCCTCCTGCCTTGGCCTCCCAGAGTTTTAGGATTATGGTGTGAGCCACTGTGCCTGGCCTGTATTTTTACTTTTGATGTTTAGATTGCCCCATACATTTGTTAGTTGGCTCAATGACACTGAGAGTCACTTGATTTGCATACTTGGAGAGTAAATAGGAGTTTCCAAGTGGAGCTAACAGTGACTTCCCACTTATCAAATCTGGTGGGCATTTATGAGTCCTGACTCTAGACCTCTTAGCTGCGTTTCAAAATGAATTCATTGGCCAGGTGTGGAGGCTCATGCCTATAATCCCTAGTACTTTGGGAGGCTGAGGTGGGAGGATTTCTTGAGGTCAGGAGTTCATCACTAGCCTGGGCAATAGTGAGACATTGTCTCTACAAATTAAAAAAAAAAAAATCAGCTGGGCATGGTGGTATGCTCCTGTAGTCCCAGCTACTTGGGAGACTGAGGCAAGAGGATTGCTTGAGCTAAGGAGTTTGAGGTTTCAGTGAGCTATGAACTATGGTGATGGCACTGTATTCTAGCCCAGACAACAGAGTGAACAGAGTGAGATCCTGTCTCAAACAAACAAACAAACAAACAAACAAAATACATAAACCTAGTATTTGTGTATGTGTACACTTATATATGTATATTTAATGCAACTACATTATTTTCTATTTCAGATCATTTTTGGTAATATAGAAAGATATGTGCTTCTTTATTAATGTATTAAATAATAAGATCTAATGGAAGGCCTGATAATATCTTACTTTTAAGTAATGATGAGCATAAGTGGTATATATATTTTTTACCTTATTAATACATAATATTTTACATATTAATAGGGTATATGTCAGTATTTGTTATATGTATGAAGTGGGTAATGATGATGTTGGGATATTTGGGGTATCCATCATTTTGAGTATATTATTTCTATGCATTGGGAGCATTTCAAGTCCTCTCGTTACTTTGAAATAGACTCAATATATTGTTGCTAACTATAGTTACCCTACTTTGCTATTGAACATTATTAGGACTTATTCCTTCTATTTAAGTGTATATTTGTACCCATTACCAACCTTTCTTTATCCACCATCCCAGCCAAACACATCCTTCCCAGCCTCAGGTATCTGTCATTCTGTTCTATACCTCGATGATATTTTTCATATACCTGTTAGCCATTTGTATATCTTCTTTCAAGAAACATCTATTAATGTCCTTTGCCCACTTTTTAATTGGCTAATTTTTTGACTGTTGAATCGACATCCTTGTATATTCTGGATATAAGTCTCTTGTAGGATGAATGGTTTGCATATATTTTTACCAATCAAAGGGTTGTCTCTTCACTCTAATGGTTTCCTTTGCTGTGCTTAGCTTTTTAGTTTAATATAGTCTCATTTGTCTATTTTTGGTTTTGTTGTCTGTGTTTTTGAGATTTTAGCCACAAAATCTTTGCCTAGACCTATGTCCTGAAGTGTTTTCCCTATTTTTCTTCTAGTAGTTTTATAGTTTTGAGTCTTACATTTAATTCTTTATCTTGAGTTGATTTTTGTATATAGTGAGAAATAGGGGTCTAGTTTCATTCTTCTGCATATAAATAATCAATTTTCCCAACACTATTTGTTGAAGTACAGATACATTGGGGAAAGGACCTTTGCTAAAAATGAGTTGGCTGTACATATGTCTATTTATTTATGGATTCTCTATTGTTGCATTGGTTTATGTGTCTGACTTTATATCAATACTATGCTGTTGTGGTTCCTATAGTCTTGTATTATATTTTATTTTTATTTTTTTTTATTTTATTTTATTTTTTTTTAATATGTCTATAATACCAGTACTGTATTATATTTTAAAGTCAGATAGTATGATCCCCTCCAAATTTGTTCTTTTTGCTCAGGATTATTTTGGCTATTCAGGCTTTTTGTTGTTGCTCCATATGAATTTTAGGATTTTTTTTTCTAATTCTTTGTAAAATAATATTGGTATTTTGATAGGGATTGCACTGAATCTGTAAATTGCTTTGGCAGCATGGTCATTTTATTGATATTAATTCTTTCATTCCATAATTATGGTATGCCTTTCCATTTTTTTGTGTGTCTTCTTCAATTTCTTTCAGTAGTGCTTTGTAGTTTTCCATGTGGAGATCTTTAATATTTCTTGCCTTTTGTTGATTTGGGGTTTAGTTTATTCTTACTTTTCTAGTTCCTTTGAGGTACATCCTTCAAAATTATTTGAAACCTGTAAGGTTTTTCAGTGGCGGCAAAAAGAAAAGACAGACAGAGAGAAAGTGGGGGCCAAACCACGTGGCTTTATTATACACTCCTGGATGAGGTTCTGGGGCCCCAAGAGAGGGGGGCCCCAGAAGTCACCTCCGTTTGAAGGGGCTGAGGCCTTTAATACTGTTTGGGTGGGACTATGGACTTTTGGCTGGAAGAGCTGGGAATTGTCCACTGTGATCTTGGATGGTCCTTGAGAAATAGGAGGGGCTGGTGGTATTTGCAGAACCCTGGAGCTGAAATGTTCTTATCTGGGTGGACATCTGGGTGTGGTTCCTCTCAGTGGAGCCTGGCAGTTTTGTCCTTGGCAGGTCTGGTCTCGTGAGCCCTTTCTTTTTTGATCTAGGGAAGGGAGGGGGCCCGCCACCAGCCTTATAAAACCTTTATACTTTTTTTTTTTTTTAAGAGACAGTGTCTTGCAATGTTGCCCAGGGTGTATTCATACTCTTGGGCGCAATCAGTCCTCCTGGTCCATCCTCCCATGCAGCTGGGACTGCAGTTGTGCACCACTGTGCTTGACTTTTCTAATTGTTTTATGTATGAATGTACTGCTATAACCTTCTCTCTCATCACTTCTTTTCTTCTGTCCTGTAGGATTTTTGTATGGTGTGTTTTCATTTTTGTTTCAGGAAATTTTGTGATTTCCTCCTTTCTTTCTTGGCTCTAAGGTCATTCAGGAGACTTATTTAATTTGCATGTGTTCTTACAGTTTCTAATGTTCCCCTTGTTCTTGATTTCTAGGTTTATTTTATTGTGGTCTTTTAAGACACTTGATATGATTTTGATTTTTAAAAATTTGTTAAGACTTGTTTTGAGGCCTAACATACTGTCTATGTAGTTGTGTGTTCTGTAGCTATTGGATGAAATGTTTTATAAATGTCTGTTAGGTGAATTTAGTCTAATATGCAGCTTAAATACAATGTTTCTTTATTAATTTTCTGTCTAGATGATCTGTCTTATGCTGAGAGTGGGGCGTTGAATTCCTCATTATTGTATTGAAGTCTGTCTCTCCCTTTAAATCTAATAATATTTGCCTTATATTTCTTTGTGCTCCAGTGTTGTGTGCATATATGTTTAGAATTGGGGTGTCCTCTTGCTGAATTGATCCCTTTCATTATATAACGTTCTTCTTTGTCTCCTTTTACTGTTTTTGACTTACAGTCTGTTTTACCTAATATGAGTATGGCTATTCCAGCTCAGTTTTGGTTTCCATTTGCATGGAATATCTTTTTCTACCCCTTTACTTTCCGTCTATATGTGTCTTTACAAATGAAATGAGTTTCTTGTAAGGAACATTTAGTGGAGTAATTTTTTAAAATCCATTCAGCCGTCTTTTCAGTGGAAACTTTAATCCATGTACATTAAAGGTTATGGCTGATATGTGAGACTTTATTCTAGTCATTTATTAAATGTTTTCTGATTGTTTTGAATATCGTTTCTTCATTTCTTATTATTTGTCATTGTGGTTTTGTGGTTTTCTGTATTGGTAACATTTGAGTCTTTTCCTTGTTTGTATGCTTGCTTTACTAGTGATTAATTTATATATTTTCATGTGTTTTCATGATGTTAGATAACATTCTTTGATTTCCAGGTATTGGTCTTCATTAAGCATTTGTTGCTGGGCTTGTCTAGTGGTGATGCATTTCCTCACCTTTTCTTTGGAAAAGATTTTATTTCTCCTTCATTTATGATGGATAAATTTGCTGGGTATAGTATTCTTGGCTTAGCAGGGTTTTTTGTTTTTGTTTTTTCCTTCCAGTACTTTGAATATATCATCCAGTTCTTTTTTGGCCTTTAAGGTTTCTACTGAGAAGTCTGCTGTTAGTCTTATGAGGTTCCTTTATGAATGACTAGCCACTATTCTTTTGTTGCTTTTATGATAGAATTCTGTCTTTGTCTTTGACTTTTGACAATTCATTTGATTATAATGTGTTGTGGAGAAGGCCTTTTAGCATTGTATCTGCTTGGGGATCTCTCAGCCTTCTCTATATGGATATCTAAGTGTCTTGCTAGGCTTGGGATGTTTTCATCTATTATTTCATTAAATGGGTTTTCTAACCCTTTTGTTTTCTCTTTGTATTCTGTGACCCTGAAAATATGAGTATTTGGTTGCTTTATGGTGTCCCATATGTCATGTAGGTTTTGTTCATTCTTTTTTATTTTTATCTGAGTTATTTCAAAAGACCTGTCTTCAATTTCTGAGATTCTTTCTTCTGCTTGGTCTTGTCTATTAAGGGTTTTGGATGTATTTTGTATTTCATTCAATGAATTCTTCAATTCTATAATTTCTGTTTGGTTCTTTTTAATGATATATATCTCTTTGCTAAATTTCTCATACATATCCTGAAATGTTTGTAGAGTGTTTCCCGGTATTCTCTTGTATCTCTCTGAGACCCTTCTTTAAAATCTATATTTTGAATTCTTTGGGATTTTATAAATTCTTTTTGATTGGGATCTGTTGGTGGAGAATTAGTGTGTAATAGTTCCTTGTTTTCATGTTTCCTATCTGCTTACATTGATATCTGCATATTTGATATAATAGTTGCTGCTTTCAGTTTTTAAAATTTTTATTTATAGGGTAGGATTTTTTCTTGAATATGTTTCTATGACATTGGTTGGGTTGGGCACTTTGGCTTTGATTCTGAGTACATGCAGTAGTGTAGTCTACATATGATTTCAGTATCAGTGGTATCTGTGATTTACTCAGTGGCTTAGGGTGTAATTATTAATGGAGTTTGTGGTGACATTTTGCTGGGGACTAGGGTGCAAGGTGGTGTGCCTGTGTTCAGACCCCAGTAGTGGGCAGTGGTGGGTGAGCATGCCTGTTCTTGGATCCTAGGGTAGCATACACTGTCACTGGTGTCAGCAGGTCCAGGTGGGCTGATTCTTGGGCCTCCAGGTGGCTTGCTCAGATGCTGGTAGTAGCAGTGGCAGGCTAGGCAAGTGGGCAGAATTTTTGACCCCTGCGCAGCCTGGGTAGTGTGGATGATGGCTGTAGCAATGCTGGGGTGACTCTCTGGGTGTTGAGGGATGCTGTGCTGGTGTTGGTGGTAGCTGCAATGGGATGGGCGAGCCAGTCTCCAGGCCCATAGGTGGAAGGGAGGGGTCCAGTTGGGGGAAGGGAGGGGTCCAATAATCATTGCTCAGAGTGTTGATGTTATATGCTTATTGTATTTTAAGCATTATTATCTTTAATGGCTACTAAGACAGTGCCTTTTGTGGGAAGTCACCATTAAAACATCTAAAATCATAGATAGTTTCCAAATATATCAACTGAATAGTAGAAATCTTACCAACTTCAATGGTTCCAACTTAAAAATTTATATTCTACCTGTGTATATTTTCATTTTACATATTAATGTTGCTTCCTCATAAATGCACTTTTCTTATGGCTATTAAGTAACTCCTTAGTTCAGGATTAAAATCACATATAGGTTTTGAATATTATTTGCCGTAGTAGATGAAATAGGATTCAACTGTTTTAGAAACCACTTGTGTGATAAAGTAACAGTGATAAGCTTATTTTCTGCCTTATGGGGAGCAACTCCAACTCTGCATGAGTACCTGAAGCTGTGGCTAAGAATTTTCCAGAGGGTTGTTTTCAGTTTATAGATACATGTTAGGAAGTATTTACTCAAATCCCCAGTGTCCTGTACCATAATATTTGGAAGACTTAATCTTGGTCTGGATATTCCTTTTTTTGTTGGTGAGAGGGAGTGTGAGGATGAGTAAATAGGCAGATTTTTGGAATAATTAACTGAGTCATAGAAATAATTACTATCCAACTCAAATTGGCACACTCTTAAGTTTTCAGGCTTTCAAGATGAGTTCACCAGGAGGACAAGCTTGGAAGCAACCTTCCAGAGGAAACAGCAGGTGCACAAGAACAAAACCAAAAATATCTTTGTGCTACAACAGTTCAGTAGATTGTATGAGGGGACCACCTACATCAGAACCACTTGGAGAATTTTCTAAAATGCTGATTCTCACACCTCACCATAAACTACCTGTAAAAGAGTCTTTGGGAGTAGAGCCTATGAATTTTTAGTTTTCTCTCACTTTTAAATTATAGCAAAATAATACTTGTTTGTTGTGTAGAATAATGATTCTGACACTGGCTATAACTCATTAGAATAACCTAGAGAACTTTTTAAATAGTGTTAATGTTCGAACCCCACTCAGGCTAATTGAAATCAGAATCTGTGAGTTTGTAGGCTATTGACATTGATATTTAAAAAAATATATCCACGTAGCAAGGATTGAGAACCACTGGTTCATAAGGTGGTTCTAAAACTGAAAACCAATAAATAGCATTTCACTTGTTGAAACTGCAGAGCCAAGTGGTATGCTAGAGTTTCATTTTTTCCTCCCTTCTAAGATGGTAACTATAGGACTGGACTATTCATGAAATTTATTATAGTTTACAAGTCAATTTTATTATTTTTTCATTCTGTGCTATAATAATTGCGCATAAGTTATACCACATTTTGCTTGGGCTGCCATACCATACCCTGGGTGGCTTAAACATCAGAAACTTATTTTTTCACAGTTCTGGGGGCTAGAAGTCCAAGATCAAGGTTTTACCTGATTTGATTTCTGGAGAGGCTCTCCTTCCTGGCTTGCAGCTGGTTGCCTTCATACTGTGTCCTCATATGACCTTTCTTTGGTGTGAACACATGGAGAAAGTATAAGAGCTCTCTAATGTCTCTTTCTATAATGACAGTAACCCTGTTGGATCAATGCCCCATCCTTATGACCTCATTTAATCTTAATTATTTCCTTCTTCCAAATACAGCCACATTGGGGGTTAGGGCTCCAACAAACTTTGGAGGGCCACAAACATTCAGTCCATTATACATTGCATTTTGGGGCATGATATTCTTACACATTCCTCCTCCCACATTCTCCTCCCACTCTACTGCCACCTTTTCCCTGATAGCCTTCCTTTTTTTTTTTTTTTTAATATTGACAGAAAAGAAATCTGATTTCTTAACCATAACATGAATATCAGCCAGCTCCTTGGTTGGTCTGTTTGTTGCTTGACATCCATTTAATTCTTCATAAAAGTGTTCTCCTTAGACACTACTGGGTAGAAACCAGCAACATTCCTTAATGTTAGCAGCCTAGAAAGGAGTGAGTGGATCAGAAGTTGTCTCCTGGCCAAAATTGGAAGTTTTAACCCAGACTATCTTGTGTTTACTTTAACATGAATGATTGATAAGACAAAATGATGCACGTTTTTCTCTACTTTGTGAGTCTATACTTTCTTCTTCTTCTTGTTGGCTCAGTGTTTTTAGAAATTTGAATTTGAGTTCTCTTAGGCAGGTTCCCGTAGTCCCTTCCACATCTTATTATCTTATTATTATTACTCCTGGCTTTCTTAAACAATTAAGGAAGTTGTTCTCAAACTCTAGTATGCATTGGAATCATGTGGTAGAATTGTTGAAACACAGATTACTGGTCGCCAACATTAGCGTTTGTGATAGAGGAGTATGGGGTGAAGCCTTATAATTTACATTTCAAATAAGTTCTCAGGGGATGCTGATGCTGCTAGTCTGGGAACAACACTTGAGAACTACAAATTTAAGTTACCTAACTAGTCTCAAAAGACATTTAAGTTTATAAACCTGTTGTAAATACACTGTAGTACCTAGAATGACCTGTTTCACCTTTTTTAGTTGAAATCCTAGTCATCTTTCATAGTTCAGCTTAAATGTTTCCTGTTCCATGAAGCCTTCCTATCTACCTAATTGGATTTAATTTTTCTTTTTCCGTATATCATATGTAGTTTTTAACCTCTGTTATAACAGTCATTTCATTCTGGTTTATGGAACTAATTGTTGGCATATGTAATAGATTGTGAATACCTGAGTATAGGGAATCTATCATAGTCATCTTTGTATTCACCCCTCTCCCCCAGTCACGAGCAGTCAGTCACCAAATTCCATTTGGTTTCTAATGAATTGAGGTAACTAATCATAAATGAATTCCATTAATCTCTCTGATTCATTTATGCTTTCATTCAACAAACAGAGAGGCAGTACTGTGGGATGGAAAGTATTCTGGCTTTGGAATTCTAATATTATTTACTACCACTATGATCCAAGGCTCATTGCTTAACCTCCTTAAAACTTTAATTTTCATTGTTAAAATCATCATAACAGTATCTACTTCATAGGGTTGGTGAGATATTAAATGAGATACTGTAAGTTGCTTAGCTCATAATAATTTATTGTAAGCTTTTTACGTGTAAGGATATTAATGGGCATAATATTTAATAATTGTCCTGTAGAAGTTGGGAGCTATAAAAACCTGGTGTCTACGTCTCAAATAATGTGTAGGAAAATTTTACCCTTAGATACAGGGAAGCTGTAAAGAAGGTGACCATTCACTCGGAGTCATGGTGGGTGGGGGAAGGCATAATCCTCAAAAAGTTAGAACTACAGGTATACCTCAGAGATATTGTGGGTTTGGTTCTAGACCACTACAATAAAGTGGATATTACAATAAAGTGTCACACACATTTTTTGGTTTACCAGTGCATATAAAGGTAGTGTTTACACTATAGTCTTTTAAGTGTGCAATAGTATTATGTCTAAAAAATGTATGTATCTTAATTTAAAGATCCTTTATTGCTGAAAAAAACAATTATCTGGGCCTTCAGTGTCATAATCTTTTGGCTAGTGTCATGTCTTGCCTCTATGTTGATGGCTGCTGACTGGTGGGAGTGGTGGTTG
This sequence comes from Microcebus murinus, assembly GCF_040939455.1. Classification (NCBI taxonomy): domain Eukaryota; kingdom Metazoa; phylum Chordata; class Mammalia; order Primates; family Cheirogaleidae; genus Microcebus; species Microcebus murinus. The sequence goes on along the minus strand of NC_134105.1, from coordinate 38,624,529 downwards.
CTGATGGTTGGGGTGTCTGTGTCAATTTCTTGAAATAAGACAACAATGAAGTGTGCTGCATCAATTGACTCTTCCTTTCAGGAAAAACTATTTTGTGAAGCTGTTAATGATAGCATTTTACCCACAAAACTAATTTCAAAATTGGAATCAATCCTATAAAACCCTGCTACTACTTTATCAACTAGGTTTATGTCATATTCTGAATCCTTTGTTGTCATTTCAACAATGTTCACATTATCTTCACCAGGAACAGATTCCATCTCAAGAAACTGCTTTCTTTGCTTATCCATAAGAAGCTCTTAAAGGGGATAATTATGTGGGAGAGATAATATGCAAGTAAATAAAATAGAGAATGTCTCAGATTTATAAAAACACAAAACAATCAAACACCATAGCATATACTCAGACTGCATAATAGCAAAATAAAAAATAAGTACTAAAAGCTACCAGAAAATGGAGTAAATAGAAAACAACCATGTTAATTAATACAGTAAGAATACATGGTTTAAATACTTTATTTAAAAAACAGATATCATCCAACTGAATAAAAGCAAGACATACCTATAAGCTACCTAAAAGAAAGGCACTATATAAATAAAGCCACAGTTTATCGAAAAAGACATACCATCAAACTATCATTGAAAAGCTACATGGATCACTATAGTAATATCAAAGTCGACTTCAGTACAGGGAATATTACCAAAGAGAAAAGGAACTTATAACAATAAGAGAATCAATTCTTCAAGAGATAACACTTCAAATTTTAACACACTCAATGTATTATCAAACAGGCTGGGCATGGTGTCTTCATGCCTGTAATCCTAGCACTCTGGGAGGCTGAGGCAGGAGGATTGTTTGAGCTCAGGAGTTTGAGACCAGCCTGAGCAAGAGCGAGACCCCATCTTTACTAAAAAAGTAGAAGTTAGCTGGATAACTAATATGTATGTGTGTGTGTGTGTGTGTGTGTGTGTATTAGCTGGGCATGGTGGTGCATGCTTGTAGTCTCAGCTACTTGGGAGGCTGAGGCAGGAGGATCACTTGAGCTCAGGGGTTTAAGGTTGCTGTCAGCTAGGCTGACACCACGGGCAACAGAGTGAAACTCTGTCTCCAAAAAAAAAAAAAAGTATTATCAAACAAAAATAGCAGAAATGAAGACAGATATAGACCAGTCCACAATTATAAGTGGAGATTATCACAGTCCTCTTTCAGTAATTAATAGAATAGTAAAGATATAGGAGATTTCAACAGTGCTATTAATAGCTAGACTTAATTGACAATGTCAATTCTATATAGTAACAGATAGAACACATATTTGTGTGGATCTGAAACAACACACAATAACAGATATTAATAGAATACATGTTTACATGTATACAAAACATTTAGCAATATAGATTATTGGTTGGGCTATTACAGAAGTCTTGGACAAATTTCTAAGGACTGAAATCATACAGATAATATTCTCTGATCACAGTAGAATTAACTTAGAAATCAGTAGCAAAAAGATGTTTGGAAAACCCCTAAATATTTGGAAATTAAGTAACATTTTTCCAAATATAACACATGGGCCAAAGAAGAAATCATGATGAAAACTAGAAAATATTTTGAATTGAGTGATAATGAAAACACATATATAAAAATATGTGAGATGTAGCTAAAGCAGTGCCCAGTGGAAAATTTATGGCTATACATGCTTATATGTGAAGGGAAGAAAGGTTTAAAAGGTTTAAAATCATTGATCTAAAGGTGCTGGAAGAGCAACTTAAATAAGTGGAGGGAAGAAAATAAGAAACACAAATGAGTGAAATGAAAGACATAATTAAAAATAATGAGAGCAGGGACTGCGAACTCATTCAACCTCTGTGGAAAGCAATATGGAGAAACCTTAAAGTGATACAAATAGATCTACCATTTGATCCAGCAATTCCACTACTGGGCATCTACCCAAAAGATCAAATGACACTCTACAAAAAAGACAGCTGCACTCGAATGTTTATAGCAGCACAATTCACAATTGCAAAGTTGTGGAAACAACCCAAGTGCCCATCAAAACACGAGTGAATTAATAAAATGTGGTATATGTATACCATGGAGTACTATTCAGCTTTAAGAAACAATGGTGATATAGCACCTCTTATATTTTCCTGGATAGAGCTGGAATCCATTCTACTAAGTGAAGTATCTCAAGAATGGAAAAACCAGCACCACATGTACTCACCAGCAAATTGATATTAACGGATCAACACCTAAGTGTACATATAGGAATAACATTTATTGGGTGTTGGGTAGGTGGGAGGGGTGAGGAGGGGATGGGTATATACAAACATAATAAGTGAGATGTGTATGTTTGGGGGATGGTCATGCTTGAAGCTCTGACTCAAGAGGGGGTGGAGGGGCATGGGCAATATACGTAACCTTAACATTTGTTCCCCCATAATATGCTGAAATAAAAAAAATGAGAGCAAATACTAGTACTTTTTAAAAAAAAATTCATAGAACTCTAAGCTGATCAAGAAAAGAATAACCCACAAATTATCCTATGATAATTCATCTTTATATGATAATTCTTTTATTCTTCATCAAGAATGAAAGGGAGGGGATTACTATAGATGTTCCAGAGTTAAAAGTACCATAAGGAGACTATTATGAACAACTTTTGCTAATATAGTCAACAGCTTGAAAGATATACAAATATTAAGAAATAAATCTGAATATCCTTATACAATTTTTAAAAAGTAAATGGATAATTAAAAACTTCCCTTGAAAAAACTCTGTGCCCAGATCACTTCACTGGTGAATTGTATCAAACATCTTAAGAGAGAGTTCTATACATACCCTTTTAGAAAATAGATGAGGAGGGAAGACTTACATATTCATTCTTTGAGGGCAGCATTAACTCAGTACCCAATAAGACAAAGGCATTTTTTTTTTTTGAAATGGAGTCTTGCTCTGTTGCCCAGGCTACAGTGCTGTGGCATCAGCCTAGCTCAAGCAACCTCAAACTCCTAGGTTCGAGCGGTCCTCTTGCCTCAGCCTCCCAAGTAGCTGGGATGACAGGTTTGCGCCACCACACTCGGCCAATTTTTACTATTTTTAGTAGAGATGGAGGCTCACCCTTGCTCAGGATGGCCTTGAACTCCTAACTTCAAGCGATCCTCCCACCTTGGCCTCCCAGAGTGCTAGGATTATAGGCTGCACCTGGCCATGACAAAGACATTTAAAGAACAGAAAATTATAGACTAAAATTCTAGAACATAGATGTGAAAATCCATAAAATATTAACAAATTGAATCCAGGAATGTATAAAGAAGATAATATATCATGACCAAGTAGAGTTTATCTGAGAAATTTAAGGTTGATTCATCATTTTAGAGGCAGTCAATGTAATTTACATATTAAAAGTTTAAAGGCAAAAATTCATATGATCATCTCAATAAATATAGAAAGATAGTTGGCAAAACATAACACCATCTCATGGTAAAAACTTTCAGCAAACAAGGAATTGGAGGGAACTTCAACCTGATAAAAGGTATCTGAAAAACCTGTAGCTAATGTCATAGTTAGGGTATGATTGAACTCTTTCCTAAGATAGGGATAAAGACAAGTATATCTGTTCACCATTTCTATTCAACATAGTATTGGAAGTTCTATTCAATATAATTAGGCAAGGAGAGAAGTGAAGACTTCAGTTTGTAAATTGAAAAAGAAGAAAAACTGTCTATTTGCATATGTGATGATTCTCTGCAATTAAAATCATAGGGAATCTACAGAAAAGCTGCTTGAACTAACAAATCAATATACAAAGTCAACATGCAAAAATGAGTTGTATTTCATATACCAGCAATTTTAAGAACAAAAAATACCATTTGTAATACCATTAAAAAACATGAAATACTTAAGGATAAATAAAACATGCAAAATATTTCTGAGATAATAAAGAAAATAAACTAAATGGAGAGATGTTTACATATTGGACATCTCAATGGTGTTGAGATACCAATTCTCCCCAGATGAGTATAGACTCACTACAGTCCCAGTTAAAACCCCTGTCTTTTTGGCAGAAATTGACAAACTGATCCTAAATTTACGTGGAGAAGAAAAGACCTAAAATAGTCAAAACAACATAAAGCATAAGTTTGAAGGACTTACAGCATCTCGTTTCAAGATTTAATATAAAGCTACAGTAGTCTTTCTTTTTTAAATTTTATAAAAATATTAAACATTTTTCTTTTTATTTATTTTTTTATACCCTCACAGAAAGAAGTACTAGAGTGAAGGACTATAGTATTCTTATTGGCATAAGATTAGACATGTACATTAATGGAATGGCATAGAGTACATAAATAGATTGATACACACAGTCAATTGACTTTTGACAACAGGGCGAAGATAATACAATGGGGAAAGGACCTTTTTTCCTTTTTAAAATTGTGTTAAAGTGTATATGACATAAAATTTACCATTTTAACCAATTTTAAGTTTGCATTTCATTGGTATTTACTATATCACAATGACTGCCATCATCAAAAGTTCATTTCCAGAGCTTTTTCATCATCAAAATAGAAACTGTCTACCCATTAAACAATAACTCACATTCTCCTCTTAGTCCAGCCTCTTGGTAACTGCACATGGTAAAATAATTGCTAGTGAAAACAATTTTAAAGTATCAAACCACCAATGAAACTAGCACAAATTGGTAAATGTAATAAAAGCCCAGTATTGTCAAAGCAGGGAAACTGGTGAATAAATTTATGGAAGACTGCTGTCTCTGTGTATGATGGTGGGCCTGAAGATGTTTGTAAGTCAGTAGGGTAGGCAGCTGGGAAGGAAAGCTGAAATTCAAGAGGACAAACTGGAGCCATGTCTATGTCTGACACCACATGGTATAGGTGATGTATACACCACATGGTGTAGGTGATGCAGCTTGTACCCTTTGTCATGTCCATGGGTGGATAGTCAGAAAGGCTGAAGGATGAGAGCTGGTGGGAGCTGGAATAGATACAGGCCTCTTTGTTGGATTATTTCTAATTTTTTCTATTTTAAGTAATGCTGCAATAAATAACTCCATAAATAACTCCATATCATTTTCCAAGTGTACAAATGGGTGTTTCCAGGATTGGGACTGCTGGGTCAAAGGATATTTGCATTTATAACTTTGATAGATATTGTGCAACAGATATGCTTAGGGGTTGTATCAATTTACATTTCTTTAGGCATGTAGAAGACTGCCTACTGATCCTAATCCTAGTAGATTGTCTGTTAGACCTACAGGCTTTTGGCAACCTATTGCTTTTTTTCAAGTCTTTATACTTTATCCCTTTAAATTTCATTTTGTTTTTCCAGATCCCTTATAATATGTTTTGCATGGTTTATTATCCTGTTTGCTCTGTCCAATTTAGTATTTTTTCTGTTTGTTTTTTCCTCCTCAACTTCGCTGAATTTCACTATCTTGTGCTTTATTTTTGTTTTTAAATTGTCACTTCCCTGAGTTTTGATGTCCTTCATAGTGTGTATTGCCTTACTAAATTTGTTAAAGTTATGGCAGAATGTTTGATTACAATTTTTATCTTGCTGCTATAGCTTTGCTGCCCTTTTCTGCCTGCTCCTTTTATTATTTTTACTCTATTATACCTTGTATTGATGCTGTGTTTCTTCCTTTTTCATTATTCATCATTGCTTATGTTGGGTTTTTCTGGATCCGTTTTGTTTTTTCTGGAGATTCCTATTGTGAGAAAGGCCCAGAATATTTCTCTAGGCACTACCAACTAAAGTAAGTTTCTTTCTCTGCCACAAAGAAACTGATTCTTGAAATATATTTCCTTTGTGTGATTCTTTTTATAGATTTAGGTTGCACAAATGAGTACATTTCTTCCCCCATTCAATATTGGCCATTAACCTTTAGGAAAAACATTTATTTATTTATTTTTTTGACTGGCATTTTCTGATGTCAGCCCTTGCTGGGGCCCCGTCATTTCCCAAGTTTCTTTCTTATACCTTTTCTTGCATATTCTTTCTCATCCTATCCTAGCCTTCCCAGATTGAGTACTGCATTTTGAAAACAAGGGATACTACTTTGCATGTTGGGTAAACCCCCTTACCTTGAGAAAATATATTTTTTAAAAATTAAGGTGAAACTCACATAACATAAAATTAACCATTTAAAAACATACAGTGAGTACATAAATCACTGGCATTGAGGACATTCACAGTATTGTGTAACATCACCTTTATCCAAAACGTTTTCATTACTGTGAAAGAAAACCCATTACTTATTACGCAGTTACTCCCCATTCTATTCTCCCTTCAGCCTCTGCCAACCACCAGTCTACTTTTTTTGTGGATTTACCTCTTCTGGATGTTTCATGTAAAAGGAATCATACAATATTTGATGCTTTGGGTCTGGCTTTCTTCACTTAGTATAATATGTTTGAGATCATCCATGTTGTAGCATGTATTAGTACTTCATTACTTTTATGGCTGAATAATACTCTGTTGTATATATGTGCCACAATTTGTTTATCCATTCATCTGTGATGGACATTTGGGTTGTTTCCATATTTTGGCTATTATGAATAATGCTTTTATGGAAATTCATTCACATGCTTTTATGTGGATAGATGTTTTCAATTCTTTTGGGTATCTAGGAGTAGAATATCTATGAATAGAATTACTGGGTCATATAGGGAATCACCAAATTGTTTTCCACAGTGGCTGAATCATTTTACCTTGCCACCAGCAGTGTACAAAGGCTCTAGTTTCTCCATATCCTCATCAACATTTGTAATTTTGTTTTTTCAAAAAATTATAGCTATCGTAATAGATACAAGATGATATGTCATTGTGATTAAGGTTTATATTTCCCTAATGATTAATGATATTGAGCATCTTTTCATGTGCTCATTGGCTATTTGTATGTTGTTTTTGGAGAAATGTCTTTTCAAGTCCTTTGCCCTGTTAAAATTGAGTTATTTGTCTTTTTGTTGTTGACTTGTGAGAGTTTTTTATTCTGGATACTAGACCCTTACCAGATATGTCTCTCATTATGCAAATATTTCTTTCATTATGTAGACTGCCTTTTCATTTTCTTGATGATGTCTTTTGATGCACAAATATTTTTAATTTTGATGTCCAATATATGTATATTTTTTCTTGTGTGGCTTATGCTTTTAGTGTCATATCTGAGAATCCATTACCAAATACAAAGCCATAAAGATTTACTGTTATGTTTTCTTCTATGAATTTTTGATTTTTGCTCTTATATTTAGGTTGTTGATCCAAGTTAGATTGTCGAGTTAATTATTGTATATGATGTGAGGTAGAGGTCCAACTTTTTTTTTGCATGTGGATTTCTAGTTATCTCAGCACCATTTGTGGAAATAGATTATTCTTTTCCTATTGAATGATCTTAGCACTCTTTTCAAAAGTCAATTGACCATAGATAGATGGTTTTATTTCTGTACCCCCAATTCTGTCACATTGGTCTGTATGTCTATTCGTATGTCAGTATTATACTGTTTGGATTGCTATAGCTTTGTCGTAAGTTTTGAAAAAGGGAAGTGTGAGTCTTCCAACTGTAATCTTCTTTTTCAAGATTGTTTTCACTATTCTGGGTCCTTGCCATTTCATATTAATTTGAAGATCGGCGTTTACATTTGAACAAAAAATGGATATTGGTATATCGAATCAGTAGATCACTTTTAGTTAGTATTGGTCTCTTAATAATATCAAATCTTCTAATCCATGAATACAAGATGTCTTCCCTTATTTAGATCTTTAAAGATTTATTATAGCAGTGTTTTGTAGTTTTCAGTCTTCTACTTCCTTGGTCAAATTTATTCTTAGGTCTTTATTCTTCTGGACCATGACATAAATGGAATTTAAAAAAAATTTTCTTTTGGATTGTTCATTGCTGGTGTGTAGAAATACAACTGGATTTTATGTGCTGATCTTTTATCCTGTTAGTTTGCTGCCTTTATTAGCTTTAATAGTTTTTTTGGTGAATCCTCAAGTAATTTTCCATATATAAAATCATGCCATCTTTGAATTGGGTTGGTTTTATTTTATTTCTTCTTTTCCAGTTTCAGCATGTTTTTTTTTTATTACCTAATTGCTCTGGCTAGAATTTCCACCATAATATTGCATAGAAGGGATGAAAGTGGACACCCTTATTCCTGATCTTAGAGCAAAGGTTTTTCATCTTTTATCATTGAGTATAATATGAGTTCTGTATTTTTCTTAAATGTCTTTTGTCATGTTAAGGAAGTTTCCTTGTATTCATAATTTAAGTGTTTTTTTTATCATGAAAGATTGTTAAGTTTTCTTCTGATACTTTTTCTGTATCCTTTTAGCTGATCATGTTTGTTTCTTTCATTCTATTAGTATGGCATAATGATTCCTATACATTGAACCACCCTCACAATTCTGGAATAAATTCTATTTGATCATAGTACATAATATGTTTAGTATGCAGCTGAGTCCAGTCTGGTAGTATTTTGAAGAGTTTTGCATTTATATACTTAATATTGGTCTGTAATTTTCTTGTGCTTTTTCTGGCTTTGTTACCACGTGATGCTAGCCCCATGAAATGACTTAGGAATTGTTCCCTCTTCAATGTTTTTTTGGATTAGTTTTAGAAGAACTGGTGGTAATTCTTCTTTCAGTGGTTGGTAGAATTCAACAGTGAAAAGCCTAGGCTTTTCTTTGTTGGGATTCTTTTGATTACAAAGGCAATTTCTATTTCTTGTAGGTCAGTTCAGATTTCCTCTTTCTTCTTGAGTCAGTTTTGGTAGTTTGTGTGTTTCTAGGAATTTGCCCATTTTATCTAGGTTATCTAATTTATTGGCATATAATTATTCATATTAATAGTATTCTCTTTTATGATTCTTTTTATTTCTGGAAGGTCAATACTAATGTTCCTACTTTCATTCCAATTTTAGTAATTTGAGTCTTCTCTCTCTCTTTTTTTAAGGCAATGTAGGTAATTTTAAATTAAATTCTATCAGTGTTAAACTTTTAGAATAACCAACTTTTGGTTTAGTTGATTTTTTTCTTTTTTCTGTTTCATTTATGTGTGATCTTTATGATTTTCTTCCTTTGCTGGCTTTGGGTTTAATTTTTTCCTTTTCTTTAAGGTTTAAATGTAAATTATTGATTTGAGATCTTTCTTCTGTGTTTGTTTGTATGTATATATGTAGAGAGGGATCTTGCTATATTGCCCAGACTGGTATAGAACTCTTGGCCTTAAGCGATCCTTCTGCCTTGGCCTTCCAGAGTGCTGGGATAACAGGTGGAAGCCACTATGCTCAGCCTTCTTCTTTTTAAATAAAGATGTTTACAGTTATGGATTCCTTTGTGGTTGGTGAAGATACTTTGTTTATTAGTCTTTTAAAATTTATTGAGACTAGTTTTGTGACCTAAATATGTTTTATCCTGGAGAATGTACCATGTACACTTATGAAAAATATGTGTTTCTGTTGTTTTGGGTCAAATGGTCTGTGTTTGTTAGTGTGTAGTTGGTTTATAGTGCTTTTCAAATACTTTATTTCCTTATTGATCTCTGTTTAGTTGTTTCGTCCAGTATTGAGAATGGAGCATGGAAGTCTCCAGCTATTATTTTAGAGCTATCTGTTTCTTTCTGTAATTCTGTCAGTTGTTTCTTTCATAGATTCTGGACTGTCCCTTTTTGATGGATTATTCCTTTGTCAATGTATAATGTGCTGCTTTTTCTTTTATGACAATTTTGACCTTAAGTCTATTTTTTGGGGAGAGGGGTATTGATATATAGCCACCAGCCTCTCTTTTGGTAAGTAATTATGTTGAATATCTTTTTCCATTCTTTCACTTTCAATTTGCTTGTGTCTTTGGATCTGAAGTGAGGCCCTTATAGACAGCATACATAATAGTTGGATCATGTCTTTTTATCCATTCTGCTAATCTTTACCTTTTATTTGGAGAGAGTTTAATCCATTTACACTTAAAAGTAATTACTGATAAGAAAGCATTTAATTCTGCCAGTTGCTGTTTTTTTCTATGTGCCATATCTTTTCCCCCCTTCAGTTTCTTCATTATTGCCTTCCTTTATATTTAATTGATTTTTTTCTATTTCACTTATATGCTTTTTTATATTTATTTATGAGACAGGGTCTTGACTGTTGCTCAGGGTAGAGTACAGTGGCATCATCATGGCTCACTACAACCTCAGACTCCTGGGCTCAAGTAATCAGCCTCCTGAGTGGCTAGGACTACAGGCATGTGCCACCATGCCCAGCTAATTTTTCTATATTTTGTAGAGATGGTGTCTTGTTGTGTTGCTCAAGCTGGTCTTGAACTCCTGGCCTCAAGCAATCTGTCTTTGCCTCTCCAAAGTACTAGGGTTACAGGTGTGAGTCACTGTGCCTGGCCCCTTTTTTGTATGTTTTTAGGGTTATTTTATTAGTGGTTACTTTAGGGATTACTAATAACTTTTTCAATTTGCAGCCATCTATTTTGAATTAATACTAATTTTGGTGTAATAGTATCTGGAAACTGCTTCTGGCCGGGCTTGGTGGCTCATGCCTGTAATCCTAGCACTTTTGGATGCTGATGCAGGAGGATTGCTTGAAGCCATGAGTTCGAGACCATCCTGAGCAAGAGTGAGACACCGTCTCTACAAAAAATAGAAAAATTAGCCAGACATGGTGGCATGCACCTGTAGTCCCAGATACTTGGGAGGCAGAGGCAAGAGAATCACTTGAGTCCAGGAGTTCGAAGTTGCAGTGAGCTATGGTGATGCCCCTGCACTCTAGCCTGGGCAACAGAGTGAGACCCTGTCTCAAAAAATAAAAATAAAAAATAAAGAAACTCTGTTTCTGTGCAGTTCATCACCTCCCCATTATGATGTTGTTATAACTTACATCTTTATACATTATGGACCCATTAACATAGATTTTAAATAATTGTTTTATGCATTTTCTGCTAAATAATATAAAAAGAAAAAATAAGAATTATAAACCAATTGTACAATAATGCTGACTTTTTTATTTACCTATGTAAAGACGTTTATATGTATTCTTTATTTCTTATGTAACTTTAAGTTACTGTCTCATGTCCTTTCATTTCTCCATGATAGACGCCCTTTATTATTTCTTGTAGAGAAAGTCTAATATTCACAGCTTCCATCAGCTTTTGTTTATCTGGGAATGTCAGTTCCTTGAGGTTTGAAGACAGTTTTTTTGTTCACTTTTTTTTTCTTTCAGCAATTTAAATATGTCGTCCCATTGCCTTCTGGACTCTCTAGTTTCTGATGAGAGAATGACTACTAATCTTATTAAGGCTCTGTTGTACATGAATCACCTCTTTCTTGCTGCTTTCAAGGTTCCCTTTGGCTCTTGATGGTTTAATTGTGTGTTTTGGTATTGATGTCTGTATTTGATGTTTTTTCTTTTTTTTTGTTTTGAGTCAGAGTCTCACTCTGTTGCCTGGGCTAGAGTGCTGTGGCATCAACCTAGCTCACAGCAACCTCAAACTCCTGGGCTCAAGCGATCCTACTGCCTCAGCCTCATGAGTAGCTGGGACTACAGGTATGCGCCACCATGCCTGGCTAATTCTTTCTATATTTTTAGTTGGCCAATTAATTTCTTTCTATTTTTAGTAGAGACGGGGTCTCGCTCTTGCTCAGGCTGGTTTTGAACTCCTGACCTTGAGCCATCCACCCGCCTCGGCCTTCCAGATTGCGAGGGTTACAGGCATGAGCCACCGTGCCTGGCCTGTATTTGATGTTTATATTAATACTTCTTGGAACCTGTTGGACTTCTAGAATTGGTATATTCTTATCTTTTATCAAATGTGGGAAGTTTACGGCCATTATTTCTTTAAGTGTTTTTTCTGCCCCTTTCTCTCTTTCCTTTCCTTCTAGTAATCTTATTATGTGTATGTTGGTGTGCTTGATGGTGTCCCAGAGTTCACTTAGCCTTTGCTCATATTTCTTCTTTCATTTTTCTTTGTGTTTCTCATAGTTGATAATTTTAGCTGCACAGTCTTGAAGTTCTGTTTTTGTTTTCCTGCTGCATACCCAAAGTTGCTATTGAAACCCTCTAGTTAATTTTCCATGTCAGTAATTATAATTTTCAGCTCCAGAATTTCTGTTTGGTTTTTTTAAAAAATAACTTCTCTTTATCAACATTCTCTTTTTTTGACATATCATTCCCTGGTTTCTTTTAGCCATTTGTCCATGGTTTCTTTTATCTCTGTGAGCATATTTAAGGTAATGATTGAAAAATTTTGTTTATTGAGTCCTGATGTCTATTTTTTTCAGTGACAGTTTCTGTTAATTCTCCCGTTGAAGGGGCCATACTTTCTTATTTCTCTGCGTACTTTACAAATTTTATTTTTGAAAAAATGGGCATTTAAAATATATAATATAAGAACTCTGGAAATCATATTCTTCCCCTCCTTGTGGTTTGTTTTTGTTGCTTTCTGAGTGTTGTAGTTGTTTGTTTGTTTAATGACTTTTCTAAACTATTTTTGGAACATTTGTTTTCTTTGTCATGTGTGGTCCCTGTTTTAGTCTGCTTGCCTGTCATAACAAAATATGATAAACTGGTTAGCTTTAACAGTAGATGGCTTATTTTCTCACAGTTCTGGATGCTAGAGGTCTGACATCAGGGTGCCAGCATGTTCAGTTTCTGGCGAGGGCTTGCTTCCTGACTTGTAGATGGCTTCCTCCTTGCTGCATTCTCACATGGTAGACGTAGAGAGAGAGAGAAGAAGTTTTTTAATATTTCTTCTTAAAGAGCACTATTCCCATCATGAGTGTTCTGCTCTCATGACCTCATCTATCCCTAATTATTTCTTAAAGGCCTCATCTCAAAATACCATAATAGTGGGGCTTAGGACTTCAACATAAGAATTTTGGTGGGGGGGATTACAGTCTGTAACAGTCATTCAGTCCATAATAGTCTCTGAAGTCTCTTATTTTTTAGCTGTGGTCTGCTAGTATTTTTGAAAGAGATTTCCTTGAATACCTGGAGTAGAAACAAAAGAAGAAAGGAAAAAAGACGAAAGGAAAACCTCTCTCAGTCTTTGCATATTGTCTCTGTTGGAATTATTCTCAAATAATTATTTGAGAATAAAATCTGTTCTGCTCCCTCTGGAACCAGGCACCAGTCTCCAACAATGGTAATGTGGCCTGCTGTTTTTAAGACTGCTGCTGAGCTGAGGGTGAGATAAGGGAAATAAAAATGCTGCAGAAATTTACACACTGTTTTTAAATTGACTTTTTCTTGGTCCAGTGTTTGCCCACTTGATGGAATTGAAGATCAGTTGATCTTTTGACTATTTTCTGAGTTATGACAGGTTAAGTCTGATGGGTTTTGCTCGATTTTTTGGTGTTTCCGTGGAGGGACAGATTACTTATTCCACCTTGTATTACTCTATCTTAGAACTGCCTACTCCCCTCTTTTTGTTGACATCACTGTGGAAATGTATTTTTTCTTGTGCTTTCTTATATTTGTAGCTATTGGGCTTCCACTGCACACCTGTAGTTTTTCTCTCCTATGTAACTGCTGCCCTATCTTAACTGTTCTTGGTAGCTTTCATAGATATTTGGGAGTCTTTGGATTATCCTTCTCTTCTTGTTTTGCTGGAACTGAAGATTGTATTTTTTAATGTTGTTTTACTTGTTTGCCTTTGTTGCTTCTATATGATATCCAGAATCAAACGTGTCCCATCACCTCCCACCCCCAAGTTCCCCTTTGCTGCCCCTCTGTCATCAACCCTTATATTCTCATCTTACTTCCTGGTAATCATTGATATGTTTTCTGTTCTTACAACTTTGCCTTTTCCAAAATGTCATAGAAATGGAATCATATAGTATGTAGCCTGTTGAATGTAGTATTTTTGAATCTGACTTCTTTCATGTAGCATAATTTGAGATTTATTCATGTTATTTTCTGTTATCAGTAGTTTGTTCATTTTTGTGGCTGAGTAGTTTTCTATTGTATGTATGTATTGAAGAACATTTGAGATATTTTTTTTCAGTGATTATGAATTAGGTTGCTATGAAAATTCAGTATAGGTTTTCATGTGAACTAAAATTTTCATTTCTTTTGGAGAAATACCTAAGAGTGGGATTATTGGGTCATAACTTTCTAACAAACTGCAAAGCTGTCTTCACAAGTAGCTATATATGTTTTTGTGTCCTGACCTGCAATGTAGGAGAGTCCTACTTCTGCATCCTCACCATCTGTTGGTATTGTTAATATTTTGAATTTTAGCATTATAATGTGTGGAAGTAGTATCTCTCTGTGTTTGTTTTGGATTTCCCTAATGGCTAATAATGTGAAGCATTTTTTCATGTGTTTATTCATCATCTATATATCTTCTTTGATGACATTTCCGTTAAAATCTTTTGTTATTTTTAATTTTTAAAAAGTGAGTTTTGTGAATTCTTATATTCTGGTTACAGGTCCTCTGTTAGTAATATTTTGCAGTTATTTTCTCTCAGTTTCTGACTTGCTATTTTATTCTCTTAACAATGTCTTTCAAAGAACAGGAGGCATTAATTTTAATAAAGTCCATTTTATTAGCTTTTTTGGATTGTGCTTTTGTTGTCATATCTAAGTAATATTTGCCTAATCTGATCATAAATATATCTTCCTATGTGTTTTTCTACTAACAGTCCTGGAAATATAATGTAAATCATATATGTAGTTAAAAGTTTTTTAGTATCTATGTTAAAAAGGTAAAAAGAAATGGGTGTAATTAATCTTAATATTCTGTTTTATTTAAGCCAGTATATCATAAATTTCCATTTCAACTTATATTCAAAAGAAAAATTATTAGTGAGATAGTTTACACTTTAATTTTTGTATTAAGTCTTACCTGGTGTGTATTTAATATTTCATATTTACAGCACATCTAAACTCAGTTGAGCCACATTTGAAGGATTCATTAGCCACATGTGTCTAGTGGCTACCAAATCAAACAGCACAGGTCTAGAAGTTTTATAGTTTTAGGTTTATCTTTAGGTCTCTTATTTTGAGTTAGTTTTTATATAAGGTACAAAGTTTGGGTTGAAATTCATTTATTCACATATGTTGTTCATCAGAAACTTTTTTTTTTTTTTTTTTTTTTTTTTTTTTTTGAGACAGAGTCTCACTTTGTTGCCCAGGCTAGAGTGAGTGCCATGGCGTCAGCCTGGCTCACAGCAACCTCAAACTCCTAGGCTCAAGCGATCCTCCTGCCTCAGCCTCCCGAGTAGCTGGGACTACAGGCATGTGCCACCATGCCCGGCTAATTTTTTGTATATATATTTTTAGTTGGCCAATTAATTTCTTTCCATTTATAGTAGAGACGGGGTCTTGCCTTGCTCAGGCTGGTTTTGAACTCCTGACCTCGAGCAATCCGCCCACCTCGGCCTCCCAGAGAGCTAGGATTACAGGCGTGAGCCACCACGCCCGGCCTCATCAGAAACTTTTGAATATGAGTTGTTCTTGACAATTAGAGATTATCCTGGACTCCAAAGCTCAATATCTAAACATACTTCTTTTATAGATTTATTTTATTATCTTTTATTTCAGAGCAATATAAATTTACTTTGTAATTAACAATTTTCACACCATATGTATAAAATGCTCAGCAGTGTTAGGCATTTATATGCCTATATATATATATATTATATTTGAACATAAATTATATATTATTTACATCTTTAAGTCTAATTAACCTACCTGTTTTTAAAGTTATATCTAAAATGCTTATTTACTTCATTTCCAGGCATGCACTGGCATTGAAAACATTGATGAAGCTATTACATTGCTCGAACAAAATAATTGGGACTTAGTGGTAAGTATTTTTGCTTTTCTCTGACCAGTAATCAAATTTTATGAATTCTTGAATGTCTTTAACATTCCTTATAGATGGTTCAGCAACCCAAAGCTCATCTGTAACTATAATCTGAATGAGTAAAATCTAAATGTAATATCTTTAATATGAAGTTCATATTCAGTTCGGTATTAAATTACTAAATAGCCATGAGTACTTAGATAATCTAAAGATTTTTAACATTGTTCTCTTATCTTACTGTGTATTATGGTTCATTTTCCCATTTCGTATTTGGGTGGGAATGCTTGGAAGGAGAGAAAAGTCAGACTTGTGTGAATGTCTGAATAACTCTATTTGATTTTTCTGTCTTACTTCCTGGGGCCCTCACTGATAATTACTCCTTAACGCTGTTAAAGAAGTGGCATTCTTCTGGGGTTTTCCTTATGAACTTCAGGCAGTATATTATAAAGGTGGCTTAGTTTTTTCCTTTTTTTTTCTTTTTTGGCAGTAACTCAAAAGGCAAGGCACAACATAGCACTAAATATTCACCTGCTCAAAGCAACTTAAAAATGGATTGTATAATGGTATTGGAGTATTGGTTGTGTTAGGATGACCCTCAATACCTTTGAAATGCTAAAGAAAGTTTAAATTATAATTTTGAAGAAGTGCTAATTTTCAAAAGTCAAAACTTAAGATATGTACTTATAGTAGTGAGATTAGTTATGTAGGTATATATACATATATGTTACATGGATTTACATAATTAACTCTTGGTTATCTGTGTGCTTCATATAGATTTACTACTAAGTTTTTTTTTACTCAAAATGTAAAAAGCTTTTCAGATTATCAGAGTATCAATGTGCATTTTAATGAAATGAGAAGATGAAAAATTTACAAAGAAAACTAATCACCTTTAGTCTCGTCACTTAGATAATAATTGTTTCACATTTTTAGGGAAATTATTCCACATTGTCTTCTATGATTATGTGATTAAACCTTTTTTAAAAAAAATAAAACAGATTATTTTATACCTTCTGTTTTGAAATCTGTATTTTTCACTTAACATCATATTATGAACATTTTTCTAACTAAATTGTGTTAGAATTTAGATGTGCTGTTCATCAATGTTTGCATAGTATTTCAAGGTGTGATTGTAGTGTAATAATTTTTACTAGTTTTATGCTGTTGGACATCTAAGAGTTTTGCAATATTTGCTATTATGAACATTACTATGGAGAACATTTTTGTACTTACCGGTTGAATATTTCACCTATTATTTCACAAGAAGAAATTGAATAAATTCATTTTATAACTTCTGGGTCATATTTTTAGGGTTTTGGGTATTTATAGCCAAATGGACTTCCAAGAAGGTTTTACTAATTTAAATTTCTACGAAATATGTACATTTTTGAGTTTGTCTATTTCATTAAACTACTGGTTTCTTACCTTTTCCATGTTTTGGCACTTCAAATTTGTATGACCTGACTCCAAATCCATGCTTTTAACCACTGTGCTGTACTCAAACAAAGCGTAGTACATGTGACAGCTCTATGATTTCTATGTAGACGAGGGGAAAGGGGACAGCAAGTTATTTGAAATGGGGTCCTAAAGTTTCTTGTCTTGAAGCTTCTTTTGCAATAGCAGTTGCATTGCTTTATTTAGTTTGTATATTTTGGGGATATCTTTTGGAGAGACTGATAGAAGTTATCGGGGAGGTTAAAAGCTCCACCAAGGTATTCTTGCTTGGTACTGATAAGAGGAATATGGGTTGGGGGAAAAGGGAGATTGGAAGTTTAGAGTAATGAACTCTACAAGTCTTTGATGTGGGAATTACCAGTTGTGGAGATGGATGTAAGGTCTTCCCTTATCATCTTCCTATTGGCTTATGTTCATTAGTTTTGCAGATTAATATACTTATTGATTGTATTTTCTCAATCCAGTTTATCTCTAGAGTATTGCAAAAGAAGAATTTTCCCAGATAATGTTGAATAATTGAATGGTAAGGTGCTCTCCAACTTTCTGAGTTATTTGATTTTGGGAAAATATTGTAATAGAACTTGGGCAAAAAGCATTGGCATGATATTTGTGCAGAAATGCAGTCTCACACTGTATTGGGCCCAAGTAAAAGCTTTCACAACCTTAAACTTTGGCTTTCTTTTGGAATATATCTTCTAGCTGGCTTTTCTCAAAAAATGATCCACTTTTATTCACAGTAAAGATTTGCTGTGCTTTGTAACTATCTTGCCCTATAAATAAATGTTATCATTACTTCTGTATTCATACAACACTCACTTTATGCTGTAGTTTTTAAAAATAAAACTTAAATATTTTGAGTAACTCATTACTAATTCAAACTTTTCAGTAGCATCATGGAACTTTTTATATGGGGTCCTCTATATTTTGCCTATGCATTTACATTTGTGTTTCTAAGTTATGACCATCACTGCTTTTCAAATGGGCCTTATGGAACAATTTGCATTATTTAAGTCGCAGTAAATTAGACTCTTTTACCAAAGGACTGTTTTTTTTACTTGGAAGTATACTACATAATCATTATAAATTGTAATCTGGGCCCCAGAATTGACTCACTTTTACTTTCTTTTTCAGTATAAAAGATTTTGGGCCAAGGGAGAATATAAATCTATATGGTTTGTGAAATTTGGGTGATCAAAAGGTTAGGCAGCTATCTGTAGTGGTAAGAACCTGCATTAATATTGAATTGGCTTTTCAGACCTCTTGTCATTAATTCATTGAATATGGCCTTGGCCAAGTTACTTCTCTCTGAACTTCTGAACTTCCTCATATAAAATAAAGGATTTGTAGTAGATTATACTCAAGTTCCCATGATACATGAAGTTTTTATGAAGAATCTGTCCTAATTTCTGTTAAGATTCTGTGAAAAGTAGTCGGTTACAAATAGTAGTATAAGCAAATGTTTTAATAGAACTTTATAAGTTTGAAAAACTCATACACATACCAGTTTTAAAAATTCTTTTAACCACTTCATAACATAGATAATGGCAGAAGATGCTCTGCTAATTCTTTTATACAAGGTCTCTATATATGAAACTCCTTCAATAAATTAAAATTTCCAATAAGTTCTAACAGAACCAGGAAAAGGTATTTTACATATACTTGATAACTCAAGTGAAATAAAATGAAAGTAAACATTAACCTAGCCATACTACATTTTAAGTACTCAATGTTCTTAGGAAATGATTTTTGAACTTTGTACTCTATTTCTGCTCTAGTTTGCTGCCTGTGCTGACATTGCTGTTTTTTTGAAGAAAGAGTCTGTTGAGAGTGCTTGAATTTATCTTTAACTACATGTTCCAACCTAAGACAAAAATAATACAAATCAGCATATATATTTCTGTGTTGTCACTGAATTTCTAGTTCTCAAAGATAATTTTGTACTAATAGAAGCTTACAGTAAAGTCATATACACTGAAGAATCAAAACCAAGGAAAATTATCATGCACATAACATGTCTCATTTTAAGATTCATCGAGGTGCTCTGAGACTTACTATTCTACCAGTTTTCATTTTTGAAGGGACATATCTTAATGATTATCCCAAAGTTTTGTAGAGCAGTTTCTTCTACTACCCTGCTTAGGATGTGTCTGTAGAGGTCCTCGAATATGTTTTTCTACTTTATACAGTGTTATGAACACCTGCAGTTTTGTCAATGAATAGTCTAACCAGTGACATAATGAGTCTGTGTCCTCATGAGAAAGCAGCCAAGCATTGAGCATTGCTCTTCATCAGTGGCCATCAGACACTGGTTTATATTTATGCAGAGGCTTGCTATAACAAAAGAGAAGTTACTGTGAAGAAAGATCCCATCATATCAATTTCTCCTCCTTTGTTACTGCCGATTTTGATTCTTTTGCCCTCAGGGAACCATAAGCCCATTATTTACGGAATTTTTCAATTTCTCAGTTTGTAACCTGACAACCATACCAACTTGTACTGTCTCTCCTTTTATTGAGGACCTACTTTGTGCTAAGTGTCGTGTCAAGTGATTTAGCTAAATTATTTCATTTAATCCTCATAGCAGTCCCATAAGGTAGACTGGTAGTTATTAGTTTTATCTTATAGATGAGAAACTGAAGCCTAACAAAGTTAAATAAATTATCCAAGCTCACATGGCTGTTAAAGGGTAAAACTGATTGTGAACCCAGGCCCGTCAATACACATAAGGAATTTTCATAACTTTAAAACCATAGTTTAAGGTTATTTATCAAATTTTCCCTACCCAGTATGCTATTCTTCTCTGTACTATTTTTTTCTTCCTACCACTCACAAGTAATTTTACATTGTCAAGGGAGAGAGCTTTTGCTGTAGTCATATAATGGTGCCTTACTTTAAATATGTTTATGTTTTCAAATAGATTTTAAGATTCTAGAGGAAAGGAATTGTGTTTCTTGTTAATTTTGTCTTTGGCACATTTTACTTAATGAATGCTTGACTGATTTTATTATTAGCAAGCTTATTTTTAGATCTATTTCTCTCTATCATTTGAATATTTGGAAATCTTTGCTGTTAAGACTTCTGACTCTTACCAATATTACTTTTTCTTATCTGACAAACATAAGGCTAGAGGAAGGAGAGGAGGATAACCAGAAACTCAAGGACTAGGTTAGGGCTGGTTTTAGCACAGGTAACTAGTAAAATTTAGATGGTCTCTACTTATTGTAGCCTTTTTGAGAAATACTTTTCATGAATCTTTTCTTTGTAGTTTTCTTCGAATCTCATGAAAATCTTTTTTTCTATGCTATTTGTTTTTCCTTGTGCCATTCTTTCTTAAGGAAAGCTTATTATATGATCCAACCCTTTTGAAAGATTTTATCAGTTCTGCTTTGCAGGAGAAAAATTATAGCAGTGAAAGAGGACTGCTATTTAAAGTGTAATTAAATGGGTATGAAAGAATTGTTTTCTACTTTTCAAAGGAAAATCTTAGTTTGCACAGAGATGAAATTATCAGTTTACTAAACTCAAATTGGTTTACATTATCAAATTGAAACCATTTGAAGTTCACAATTTTTCCTGACCTGCAACTTGATTTTCTGCTCCTTTTTTTTTAAATTTTTCTTTTTTTATTTCGGCATATTACGGGGGTACAGATTTTAAGGTTTCAATAAATGCCCATTTCCCCCTCCCCCCACAAGTCTGAGTCTCCAGCATGACCATACCCCAGATGGTGCACATCTCACTCATTATATATGTATATACCCGCCCCCTCTCCCTCCCTCCTCCCCCTCCCCCCTGCCCGCTACCGTATTACTGTAGTACCTATGTGAGCACTTAGGTGCTGTTCAGTTAATACCAATTTGCTGGTGAGTATATGTGGTGCTTGTTTTTCCATTCTTGGGAAACTTCACTTAATAGTATGGGTTCCAGCTGTAACCAGGAAAATATAAGATGTGCTATATCACCGTTGTTTCTTAGAGCTGAATAGTACTCCATGGTATACATATACCACATTTGATTAATCTATTTTTGGATTGATGGGCACTTGGGCTGTTTCCACAGCCTTGCAATTATGAATTGTGCTGCTATAAACATTCGAGTGCAGGTGTCTTTTTTTTGTAGAGTGTCATTGGATCTTTTGGGTAGATGCCCAGCAATGGGATTGCTGGATCAAATGGTAAATTCACTTGTATCACTTTAAGGTATCTCCATATTGCTTTCCACAGAGGTTGAACTAATTTGCAGTACCACCAGGAGTGTAGGAGTGTTCCTCTCTCTCCGCATCCACGCCAGCATTCATTATTTGGAGACTTTTTGCTAAAGGCCATTCTCACTGGAGTTAAGTGATATCTCATTGTGGTTTTGATTTGCATTTCCCTGATGATTAGAGATGTTGAGCATTTTTTCATATGTTTGTTGGTCATTCTTCTGTCTTCTTTAGAAAAGTTTCTGTTCAAGTCCTTTGCCCACTTTTTAATAGGGTTATTTGATTTCTTCTTCCTGATTTTTGTGAGTTCTAAGTATATTCTAGTTATCAGTCCCTTATCGGATGCATAGGATGCAAAATTTTTCTCCCATTCTGTAGGTTGTCTGTTTACTTTCATGACTATTTCTTTGGCTGTGCAGAAGCTTTGTAGTTTGATCATGTCCCATTTATTTATTTTTGTTGCTGCTGCGATTGCCTTTGGGGATTTCTTCCTAAACTCTTTGCCCAGGCCGATGTTTAGGAGAGTGTTTCCAACTTTTTCCTCTAGAGTTCTAATAGTTTCATACCTTAGGTTTAAGTCTGTTATCCAGCGTGAGTTGATTTTTGTGAGAGGTGAAAGGTGTGGGTCCTGTTTTAGATGGCTATGCAGTTTTCCCAGCACCATTTATTGAAAAGTGATTCTTTTCCCCAGCGTATGTTTTTGTCTACTTTGTCAAAGATTAGATGGCTATATGAGGATGGTTTTATATCAGGATTCTTACATCTGTTCCACTGGTCAATATTCCTGTTTTTGTGCCAATACCATATTGATTTAATTACTACAGCTTTGTAGTATAGTTTGATATCTGGCATATTAATGCCTCCCATTTTGTTTTTGTTGCCTAGAATTGCTTTTGATATTTGGGGTCTTCTTTAGTTCCATACGAAGCATAAAATTATTTTTTCTATATCTGTGAAGAATGCTGATGGGATTTTAATAGGTATTGCATTGAATCTGTAGACGAGTTTGGGTAGTATAGACATTTTGATGATGTTGAGTCTGCCGATCCACGAGCATGGTATGGATTTCCATCTGTTTACATCCTCTGCTATTTCCTTCCTCAGTGTTTCATAGTTCTCCCTGTAGAGGTCTTTTACCTCCTTGGTTAAGTATATTTCTAGGTATTTTAATTTCTTTGTTGGTATTGTGAAGGGAATTGAGTCTTTGATTTGGTTCTCAATTAGATTGTTGTTGGCGTATATGAATGCCTCTGATTTCTGTGTATTGATTTTGTATCCTGAGACTTGACTGAATTCATTTATCGGTGACTTCTTGGGCCCCTCCCCCTCTTGGGACCCCAGAACCTCACCCGGAAGTGCTAAATAAAGCCACGTTGTTTGGCCCCACAAAATAAATAAATAAATAAATAAATAAATAAATTCATTTATCAGTTCCAGGAGTTTCTTGGTGAATCTTTGGGGTTTTCTAGATACAATATCATATCATCAGCAAACAGTGAAAGTTTGATCTCTTCTGCCCCTATTTGGATGCCTTTAATTCCATTTTCCTGTCTGATTGCTGTAGCCAAGACTTCCAGCACTATGTTGAACAGAAGTGGAGATAGCGGGCAGCCTTGTCTGGTTCCAGTTCTAAGTAGGAATGATTTCAATTTTTCCCCATTCAGTATGATGTTGGCTATGGGTCTGTCATATATGGCTTGTAACATTTTTAGGTATGTCCCTTCTATGCCTATTTTATTAAGTGTTCGCATCATGAAAGGGTGTTGAATTTTGTCAAAAGCTTTTTCTGCATCTATTGAAAGAATCATGTGGTCTTTGTTTTTGCTTCTGTTTATGTGGTGAATTGCATTTATAGATTTACGTATGTTGAACCATCCCTGCATCCCTGGGATGAAGCCCGCTTGGTCGTGATGGATTATTTTTTTGATAAGCGTCTGGATTCGGTTAGCTAAGATTTTGTTGAAAATTTTTGCATCTATATTCATTAGGGATATTGGTCTGTAGTTTTCTTTTTTTGTTGCATCCTTTCCTGGTTTTGGTATCAGAGTAATATTCACTTCATAAAAGGTGTCGGGGAGGTTTCCGTTTTTCCCGATGTTGTGGAATAGTTTCTGCAAGATAGGTACTAGTTCTTCTTTGTAAGTGTGGTAAAATTCAGGTGTGAAGCCATCTGGACCAGGACTTTTCTTTTTAGGGAGATTATTAATTGCTGTTTCTATTTCAGCTGTTGAGATTGGTCTGTTCAGGGAATATATTTCTTCCTGGTTGAGCCTAGGGAGGCTGTGTGTTTCTAGAAATTTGTCCATTTCCTCCACATTTTCCAGTTTGTGTGCATAAAGATTTTTATAGTATTCATAAATTATATCTTGTATCTCTTTGGGATGAGTTGTGATATCTTCTTTTTTGTTCCTGATGGAGATTAGAGATTTCTCTTTTCTGCTTTTTGTTAGCTTAGCCAATGGCGTGCCAATTTTGTTTATTTTTTCAAAGAACCAACTTTTTGTTTTATTAATCTCCTGAATAGCTTCCCTGTTTTCAATTTCGTTTAGTTCTGATTTGATTTTGTTGATTTCACTCCTTCTGCTGGGTTTGGGGCTGGTCTGTTCTTCTTTTTCCAGCTCTTTGAGTCGTTTCATTAGATTGTCTATTTGTGATCTTTTTGACTTTTGGTTATAGGCATTTATGGAGATAAACTTTCCTCTCAGAACTGCTTTAGCTGTGTCCCAGAGGATTTGATAACTTGTCTCTCCATTGTCATTTTCTTCATAGAATTTTTTTATTTCCATCTTGATTTCTTCATTTATGAAGTAATCATTTAGTAGGAGGTTGTTTAATTTCCACGTTTTTGTGTAGAAATGTGAGTTTCTCTTAGGGTTGATTTCTACTTTTACTCCACTGTGATCTGAGAAGGTACATGGTATGATTTCTATTTTTTTTAATTTCTTTATATTTACTTTGTGTCCGAATATATGGTCAATCTTAGAGAATGTCCCATGTGCTGATGAGAAGAATGTATATTGAGTGGATTTTTGGTAGAATGTCCTGTAGATGTCAATCAGACCCAGTTGTTCCAGGGTTTTGTTTAAGTCCATTATTTCTTTATTAATTTTCTGTTTGGAGGATCTGTCTCGTGCCGTCAGTGGGGTGTTGAAATCTCCAGTGATTATGGAGTTCCTATTAATCCATTTGCTTAGGTCCAGTAAGGTTTGCTTTATGAAACTGGGTGCACCTAAGTTGGGTGCATATATATTTAAAATTGTTATCTCTTCTTGTTGGACTGTGCCCTTCACCATTATATAATGACCCTCTTTGTCTTTCATTACTTTTGTTAGTTTAAAAACTAAATCGTCTGAAATTAGAACTGCCACGCCAGCCTTCTTTTGGCTTCCACTTGCCTGGAATACTCATCTTCACTCCTTTACTTTTAGTCTATATGCATCCTTGCAGGTTAGATGTGTTTCCTGAAGACAGCATATATTTGGCCTGTATTTTCTTTTTTTTTTTTTGAGACAGAGTCTCACTTTTGTTGCCCAGGCTAGAGTGAGTGCCGTGGCGTCAGTCTAGCTCACAGCAACCTCAAACTCCTGGGCTCAAGCGATCCTCCTGCCTCAGCCTCCCAAGTAGCTGGGACTACAGGCATGTGCCACCATGCCCGGCTAGTTTTTTGTATATATATTTTTAGTTGGTCAATTAATTTCTTTCTATTTTTAGTAGAGACGGGGTCTCGCTCAGGATGGTTTCGAACTCCCAACCTCGAGCAATCCGCCCGCCTCAGCCTCCCAGAGTGCTAGGATTACAGGCGTGAGCCACCGTGCCCGGCAAGGCCTGTATTTTCTTATCCATTCAGCCAGCCTATGTCTCTTGAGTGGAGAGTTTAAGCCATTTACATTTATTGAGAGAACTGATAGGTAAGGTAGATTAATGTTCATTCTGTTGGGTTGGATGTTGTTGCTTTGATTTCTCTCTTGAGCCATTGTATTATCTGGCCTTTAATATTTGGGCTTTGGCTGTTTTTATATTTGTGAGTTTTTATTATGGTGTTCCATGAGTAACACTGTTTTGAGTACTTCTTGTAGGGCTGGTCTTGTCTTGGTGAATTCTCTGAGCCTTTGCTTGTCTGAGAATGTCTTTATTTCTCCTTCATATATGAAGCTTAGTTTTGCAGGGAATAAGATTCTAGGCTGGGCATCGTTTTGTTTCAGAAGAGTGAGAATGGGGCCCCAGTCTCTCCTTGCTTGTAAAGTCTCATTAGAGAAGTCTGGTGTTATTAAAATTGGCTTTCCCTTGTATGTCACTTGCTTCTTTCATCTTACAGCTCTTAGAAGGACCTCTTTAGTTGATATTTTGGTCAGTCTGATGACTGCATGTCGTGACGTTTTCCTGTTTGCATTGAGTCTCCCAGGGGTCCTCTGAGCTTCTTGAACTTATATATCGAGATTTTGATCAAGGCCTGGGAAATTTTCCTCTATTATATCTTCAAATAGCTTGTGCAACCCTTGAGTGTTGTCTTCTTCCCCTTCTGGTAACCCTATGACCCTCACATTAGGTTTCTTCACATAATCGCACATCTCTTGTAGGCTTTGCTCTTTTCTCTTTTTTCTCTGCTCTTTCTCTGTGATGGTTTTATTTAGTTGGAGGGTGTTATCTTCAAGCTCTGAGATTCTTTCTTCTGTTTGATCTACCCTGTTCTTGAGACTTTCCACTGTGTTTTTTAGTTCCCTGAATTCATTCTTCATTTCCAGGAGTTCGGTTAAACTTTTCTTCATTGTGTCTATTTCTTTAGTGAACTTTTGTTTTAGGTCCTGGAGGCTTTTTGTGGTTTCTTTGTGTTGGTTATGGAGTTGTTGTTGCAGGTTGGTAAGTGTTCTTATGATCCACATACGAAATTCTTCTTCTGTCCTTTTGGTTGCCTGATTTTGGTTGGTGTCTGTTTCTAGGGGGCTGGTGCTCCTCTTTCGGGGGTTGTTTTCCGTTTATTTCTTAATATTTCCTGAGTTCCTTTGCTGATTTCTTCCCATGTTGATCAGTTGTTGTTTCTTTCCTTTAGGTTTTTGTTTGGGTATTCACATACCTTGTTTAGTTTCTAGCCGGTAGGTGGTGTCTGTGGGTGAGATTCAACCACTTCCTGTATAATGAGTCATTAAAGGTGGCGTGAAAATGCTCTGCAGGATGCCCTCCCTGTCAGTAGGTGGCACTTGCTTGGAGGAGCAGGCTACACTGTTGTTTTTGTGTCCTGTTATCAGCTCTTGTTCCTGTAGGGAAGCACTCTGGTGCCTCAGGTGGTCGGTGGGGCCCTGGGACTTCCACTTGTGTCCTTTTCTCTCCCTCAGTGAGGACTAGTCTAGAAGAGAGTCTGGGTGGAGCTGGGTTGGGTAAGCCTGCCCTCAGGCACCACCAGTGCTGTTAGCAGGGGTCAAAGTTCTGTTCTCTGCTTCAGGAAAGGCTGTCAGGGAGGGGCTGGAATGGCCCTGCTCAGCCAGAAAGTTTGCTTGTGGGGTGGGGCTGTCTGAGACCCACAGTCTGGAGCAGGCCTCACTTCTTTCCACTCTCTCCAATTCTGCAGCTACTCCTTGGCCTCTGCCAGCAGGCCAGACGTCACGCCACCAGGCCTCCCCGGACTGTGATGCCGGCCGGGAGGTTCCCTGCGCAGGAACGCCACCTGGGCTGGGCATACGGCCTCCTTTGGGGAGGAGGGTTGCCCTCTAGGACTCTGATCTGCCCCTGAAGGCACACACACCTCAGTAGGTTGTTCATGTATATCCCTTCTGTGCCCTGGGCAATGCTAGGCCTCGGTGTACGGGATCTGGTCTGCAGGTCCGACCTCTGGGTCTCAGAGTTCAAACTGTATCCCCACCAGAGGATTGGGACCGGAGAGGAGTTCCGGTCCCCATTCACCCACAGGGAGCCCAAGCTGTGTCTATGTCTTTCAGCCTCAGGGTCTGCACCGTTCTCCTGGGATCACCGTGCCAGCAGCACCTGGGAGTGCTGGCGGGTAGGGAGCTCACAGTCTGAGTTCCCCTTAGTCAGCTGTAGGGTCCCAAAAGGGTCTGGCTGGTGGCTATATTGTCTCTTTGGGTAGCTGCAGGTAGGGTCAGGGGAGGGAAGGAGGAGGCAATATGGTGCCTGCCACTCTGCTGGTGTCTGTGCACACAGAGGTGCCCAAGGGATTTGGGAGCCTGGTGCCGCATCCGCTACAGCCTCACCGCTAGCTGGCAGCGGCGGTCTCTGGGCTGGTGTCCGCAGGTCTCTCCACCCGCTGAGGAGCCCACCAACAGTCCTAGATGTAGGGCAGGGGAAACGGCATATCCACCTACCCTTCCCGCTGGTCTCTGGGCTGCTCCCGTGGTCTCAGCTTCGAGTTCTTCTCCGCAGCCTCCTCCCATGGAGTCTCCCGGGGTCTCAGGTACCCCTCCTTCTGGCCTTCGTCCGCTGTATGCTCGTCTTCTTGCTTCTTTTTTCTAATTTCGGCTAGAATCTGTCTTTTCTGCAGAGACACTTTGTCTGGCGGTGTTTCTCGTCCGCCATCTTGATCCTCCCCGGCTCTGTTTCTTTTTACATTGGATTTTCCTCTACACGTTGTATCACTTTCCCTTTAAATATAATCTAGTTCTAGAATTACTTTATTTCTTATCCTGTTTTATACAACCGATAGTAGAAAACAGTTCAGAGGCTTTCCTAGGCCCGACAAAAATGTTGTCTGTTATTACATAGCAGGAAGCTATGGTGCCCACTGTTGGGTACAATTTGGAAACATGTGGCTAATGTTTACTGTTTTTTGATTTCTAGTACACTTATCTAAATTTAAATTGTTTTTAAAATTGTTCATGTCAATCAGATGCACTGTGTACTTGATTTTTGTTTAAGCTTTCTAACTAAGTTATTTATTTATTTATTTTTGAGACAGAGTCTTGCTCTGTTGCCTGGGCTAGAGTGCTATACCATGATCATATCTGACTGCAACCTCAAACTCTTGGCCTTAAGTGATCCTCCCACGTTGGCCTCTCAAAGTAGATTACAGGAGTGACCCAGTGTGCATGGCAAGTTAAATTTTAAAAATAGGCTTATTTTTGACAAGTTTCCTTCCTATGATATTTAATTTATTTCTACTATTGGAAGTAGTTTAAACAAAATATCATTGCAGGAAAGTCATTGGTTTAGCACACCTGTAAATGTGATGACTTGGCAGTTCCTCCTGCTAGTTTCAAGGATCAGCTGACATAAATCAGTGTGTGCTTGGAAAAGAAAAATAATATGGGAGTTAAAATTCCTGTTTATAATTCTTTATACTGCGAGTTTTTTAAAAAATTGCTACTTAATGGTAATATGATTTCTTAAAAGTTTATACTTCTATATTTTTGAGTAAAATGTGTAAATATTCATATGCAAAATTTATATTTCCTACTTATATCTGCCCAGGTTCTCAGTTTTTTCATCTTTTAATAATCTATTTTTGGATTTTATTTGGTTTGCATTTCATTTAATTTGATGTTTTAGTTATTTTTTATATTTCTGATGTGCTCATTTAAATTCTACTTTATCTCTTGTGCATGTATTCAATTTTTCTCAAACATATACTTGTTCTGTATCTTATAAAAAAAAAAAAGAAAAGCTAAGCATAAAATCTCTCTACTTGGTAAACAATGGCAACCATATAGTTCCACGGTTCTTCAGATTCCAGGATAGTCTAAGATTAACTGTTCTTTAAATGCCTGTTAGTGAGTTTGGGTTTTCCTCCTTAGCTTTATGTTGAAAGCTCTCTATCATTTGACCCTGTTTCTTCATCATGAATGATTTTCCATAGCTCCTGGAGTATGTCTAACTTCATAATCCAGCTAAAATAGCCGTGATCTCAAATATGCTATATGTATTCCTGCCTCTCAGCTTTTGCTATTATAGCTCTCTCATGGGTGTTTCCCCTTATTTCTTATTGACCATCCAAATGTTATCTATCCTTTAAGGCCCACCTAAAGTTTATCCCTTTTGTTCCCTAATATCCTCTTTGCTTAGTAGGGACACCTGACTCTAAAACTTTATTTCCTCCTTGTGGTTACTAGTCTTTTACTACTTAGCCTTTGCTACCTTGTTGCCTCTTCTCACCTTGGAGCATGCGTGTGCACACGTGCACACACACGATTCTATTTAAAGAGAATGTGTAATAATTATTGAAAGGATTTTAATGATTTATAGATAGAGTCTGTAAGGAAAGACTTTATTGAAAAGCATACACTTTGATTCATAGGTTTAGGTGGGGAAATGCATTATATGATACCTTTAATCGTCTGCTAGCAACTGTGTAGATGATGTCTTAAAGATACTTGAGTAGCTCTAATGTAGTATCACATTGTTACCAACATGTTGGCATTTTGATTTTTTTCTAAGGAGGTTTATTATATTTTTCTTTTTTTATTTTATTTCAGAATATAAGGGGGTACAAACATTTTGGTTACGTAAATTACTTTTGTACCATTTGAGTCAAAGTTATAAGTGTGCCTATCACTCATATAGTGTGCATTTTACCAAGGTGTGAATTTACCCATCCTGTCTTCCCCTTCCACCTACTTGATTTCCCATGAATGTTATTTCCATATGTGCACATAAGTGTTGGTCAGTTACTTCTAATTTAATGGTGAGTACATGTGATATTTGTTTTTCCATTCTTGTGATACTTCACTTGGGCTCCAGTTCCACCCAGGTTAATGCAAGAGGTATTTGATCACCTTTTTTTATGGCTGAAGAGTACTCCATGGTATACACATACCACATTTTATTAATCCACTCATATTGATGGGCAGTTGGGTTGTTTCCATATCTTTGTGAATTATGCTGCCATCAACATTCGAGTACAGGTGTCTTTTTTTATAAAATGTCTTTTTTTTCCCTTTGGATAAATACCGAGTAGTGGAATTGCTGGATCAAATGGTAAATATACTTTTGTTCTTTAAGATGTTTCCATACTACTTTCCATAGAGTTTGTACTAGTTTGCAGTCTCACCAAGAGTGTATGAGTATTCCTATCTTTACACATCCACACCAGCATTTGTTGTTTTGGGACTTTTTGATAAAAGCCATTCTCACTGAAGTTAAGTGATATCCATTTTGATACTATATTTTTCTTAATGCCAAAATTGAGGTATATATAGTTCTAGAAGGCCAGTAGTCTCTGTAATCAGAGATCTATATTATAAACATGGCAAATCCAATACCACTCTTACATTCTAGGTTTGAATTTTGGGGTCTTATTTTTTTCTTAGTAATTGATTTATTACAGAGGATGACTATTTTAAAAATGTAAATTACTGGCAGCAGTGTGGTTAGAACATTAGAATACTTAGAAATGTTAAGTATCTACAAAAGATTTGCAAAATAGTGCCGAGTTCTCAATACCCTTCATCAAACTTTCTCTAATGTTAACATCTTAACATAACCACAGTACAATGGTATGTAATAATTAGTATAGTGCTACTGGTAATTTTGGTACAATACTATTATAAGATGATAGTACTTTTGTAATGTAGGTATAATACTATTAAGTAAACTACATACCTTATTTGATTATCACTAGATTTTCTACTAATGTACTTTTTCTAAGATTTACAATGCTTTTAGTTTTCATGTCTCCATAGTGTCTTCCATTCTCTGATAATTCTTCAGCCATTCCTAGTTCCATAACCTTGACAATTTGAGAGATTGCTGATCAGGTATTTTGTAGTATGTTCCTCATTTCGGGTTTATCTGATGTTTTCTCCTGAGAGACTTGAGTTTATTTATTGTAGGAAAGACTGTCACTGATTTGATTTTGTGCCTTTGTCAGTGTAACAGGAGGTACATGATGTCAATATGTCTTATTACTGGTAATAACTTTGATACATGCTTAAGGTGGTGTCTCTCAGTTTTGTCCACAGGAAAATTACTGTGTTTCTTTTTGAAATTAGTAAATATATTGTGAGGAAATATTTTGAGGGCTATGCAGATAATCCTGTTCCTCATTAAATTTTTGCCAACTAAATTTATCTCCTCCATTGACTTGACACTATACCCCTTATAAAACTGTGTTTTAGTAATTGTCCTAGAATTTACAATATAATCTTTAATTAGCTAAAATCTACATTTAAATAACAATATACTGCTGCATGTCGTGGCCCTACAGCATTGTACTTCTAATTCTTCCCACCCATTTTTTTGTATTATTGTTGTCATATATTTTACTTTGGCATATGTTATAAACACAATATGTTGCCATTGTTTTTGTTCAAATAGTTATCTTTTTAAGCAACTAAATGTAGGGAGCAAGTTAATTTTATTTTACTTTCATTTCTTTTATTCCCAGTGTTTTTTCATTTTTTGATGTAAAGTTAAGTTCTTGCCTGGTATAATATTCCTTCTGCCTGGACTACTTCCTTTAGCATTTCTTGTTGAGTATGTTTGTTGGCAATAAATTATCACAGTTTTTTGTTTGAGGAAGTTTCAAATTCTTCTTCATTTTTGAAAGATCCTTTCTTTCACTGGGCATGGAATTCTGGGTTGAGATTTTTTCCTTCCAGCACTTTAAAGATGTCACTCTGTTATCTTCTAGCTTGCATGATTTCTGGAGAGAAGTCTGTTGTTATTCTTATATTTTTCTCTATGGAATGTATCTTTTACCCTCTCTGACTGCCTTCAAGATTTCTTTTTGTGTTTGTTTTTCACAATTTGCAGGTGCGTGTATCTGTGTAAGTGTTGGTCTCTGAAGCTTTCTAGCCTTGCTTGGTGCTCTTGGATTTGTGGTTTTGAATTTTTTTCCTTTTTTATTGAGGTGAAATGTATATAATGTAGAGTTAACCATTTTAGGAGAGAGAGAGCACCGAATCCTAACCACTAGACCACCAGGGAACTTAGAGTTAACCATTTTAAAATGTGTAAGTCAGTGGTATTTAGTGTATTCATAATGTTGTGCAACCATCAGCTCTCTGTAGTTGGTTTTGAAAATTCTTGGTTTATTTTCTTTCTTCTCCTAAGAGGCTGGCTCTGCATTTATTAAATAATTTAATTTTATCCTACAACATCGTGTGTTCTGTTTCTTCCCCCATCTTTTCGTCTCTATGTGTTTCAGTTTGAGTAATTTCTATACATCTATTTTCAAATTTACTGATTACTATTTTCAAGTTGACTGTGTCAGTTCTACTGATGAGTCTGTTGAAGACATTCTTTATTCCTATTACTATGTTTTTTTCATTTTAAGCTTACTTTCTCTTTCTCTGCTGTAATTACCCATATGGTCTTATATGTTGTTCATTTTTTTATTCAAGCCTTTAACATATTAATCATACTCATTTAAAATTCCCAACATCTGTATCCTGCCTCTGTTTTTGATGATAACTTGTCACTTGCAAATATACTTTTCCGGGCCTTTTGATATGCCTTGTAATTTTTTCTTGAAAGCTAGAGATCTTATGTAGCATAGTACAGACTACAGTAAATAGATTTTATGCCTGGAAATGGGCATGCCTCTCTTCATGCAAGTTTGAGTTGATCTAATTTTGTATTGGGTTGGGTTTGAGGTTTATTTTTCTCATGGATTTGATCAATACACCAAAGCCTTCAAATTCTTCTAGTGATACCTTGTATTTAGATATATATTTTTTCTAATCCTTGCTCCCCTTCAGCTTTTGGTTTTCCTTCAAAGAGAGTCCAAGTTACTTACTTATTACTTAGTATATCTAGCCTGTCCATAGGGACTGGAGGACATTCTCTGTTGTTCTGGTAACAATACCTCAGTATTCTGCAGGCATTGAATCTGTAGGTCTTGGGTTTGTGGCCTTCTCAAAGTCCCTCTCTTTTCAGTTATAATTCCGAGAGAGCATAAAGTTTTCCTGCCTGTCTTCCTTGGGTAGAGGATTTTTCTCCCCTTTTCTCTTCTTCTAGCAGCTATGGATACTCTCTAGTACCCCAAATGTGACAATGTTTGTTGCCCTCCTTCTCTGCCTCAGGTTAAGGCTTTTATTTTGTAAGGGAGGTAGAAGGGTCCTGGCAGCTTTTTTGTCCCTCCTACAATGTCTGGTGCTCCTATCCCTGTGTTGTGCACACAAATGGAAATTTTCTAAGAATTCTTCCAATTTCTCCTAAGAGCGCTTGGTGGTGTTCATGGAGAAAAAGCCTGCAAAACTTGAGGAATCTCACATATTTGCCTTTGTCTTCTCTCACTAATGCACCATTAGGTTCGCCTCTAGTAAGCCACATCTTATCTCTACAGGCACCTATCTCTTCTTAGATTTTAGGTAATTTGTTTGCCCTGTGACCTTAGCACTCTAGTGGGTTCCCATTGTTGACTAACTCCACCTCCCCCCACCCCCCCATTCATCACTGTCTTCCCTACTCTTTCCTCTTTCTATTGTAAGATTTCTAGTTCCCAAATGACCCATCATCATTATTTTAAAAACTTCTGAAATTTCACTTTGTATTTCTTCTTTACCCAAATAAATGTTTAGTTTAAAAATTTCCAGATGCAAGATTCTTTTTTATTTTCTTTCTTTCTTTTTTTGTTTTTAACTTCTATAGTAGTTCCATTGTGTTTCATTCAGAGAATATTGTTTGTAACATTTCTACTTTGTGGAAACTGTATTTCTTTGCGCCTTAACATATAATTGATTTTTCTGAATTTGTTATTGGCTTTTGAGAGTATACTCTATTGTTAGTGAAGCGTTTGATATATATCTAGTAAGATATACCTGTCGATACTTCATGAGATCTTCTACATTTTTTCTTACGTTTTATCCACTTGATCTATCTTGTACTGAGAGTGGTGTATTTACTTTCCTGTGATTAATTAGTGCATTTTTGTCCTATCCGTGTCTCTTTAAATTTCCTACCGTTTTTCCTTCTCAAAGTTGGTTGCTCTGTTATTTTGTGCATATACATTCATAAGAATATTAATCTTCATTGTTTATAGTGGTTTTTGCATTACAAAGTGACCTTTGGTGTGTTTAAAGCCTTGGGCCTACGTGCCACTTTCTTTATTATCAGATAGCTATCTATGCCTGCCCTCTCTGTGTTTTAGTTAGCCTGACATCCTTTGTTTGTGGCTTTATTGGTAGGCATTTTGAATTACTTTGTTTTAAGTATATGTCTTATATATATGGCATATAGTGGAGTCTTGCTTTATGAGCTGAATTGAAAATTTTTGTTTTAATAGTTAAGTCCATTCATATTCATTAATATGATTGGCTTTTTTGGTCTCTATGGCATAATATTTTATAATTATGTGTGTTATATTTGCTACACTTTCTGTGAGATATTTTCTTTGCTTTTGTTAAGAGTAATTTTTTTTCTTGGTATCTAAGATGGCTTATACTTTTGTTCTTGTGGTTACTTTTGTACTTAAAACTTTAAAAAATGGTCTTAATCTCTCGTTTTCTTAATAACCCTTTACTATGTGGTTTTATCAGTTTTTACGTATTCTTTAAGCCTACCTTTTGCCTATATAGCAATTAATGTGCTTATTCCATTTTCCTCTCCTGTCATTAAAAAATTGCATTATTTATACTTTGTCAGAACATTTAAATTTATTTATGAGACTTTTATTCTGTGTTTCACCTTTGCTTCAGTGGTATTTATTTGTATGTTTTTAAAAATACTCACTGGTGGTCCTTTTACTAAATTTTTTTAGTCATCAGCTGGTTGGATGAAGGTCTTCCTCTAGTAGATTTTGAAAGAAGGGCTGATTGGTGCAGATTTCTCTTAAGTTTTTGTATGTTGGAAACTATTTTTCTGTCACCCTGATAGTTGAAGAACAATTTGTATATAAAATCTTTGGTTCATACTTAACTTTAATTGAGTTTTTTAAAAACTGGTGCTCCTTGCATTATATGTTGGTTTTGAAATTTAATTGAGTATGTCATATTAATAGAAAATGATCAGAGTTGATTATTCTGGGTTAATTTTCCCCAGGCATCCAATATAGATTCATGTTTTTGTATATTTCTGGAAATTTTTCTAGGATTATGCTTTTAAATTTTAGTTCAGTTCCATTGCTTTTTTTTTTTTTTTCTTCTTTAGGGACTTGACACTATGACTATTATTACTTCTTTGTCTCGCTTCCATTTTCCCACTACTTTTCCTCTGATCCTTTTTACTTTTTTCATTATGTTATTTTGATTAACAAAGTTGTTTTCCTGCCATTTTTCAATGCCTCTCATTAAATTTTTGTTGACATCTGTTTTTCCCTTAAGCATTTTACGGTTTATTCTTAATTTCTGAGAGAATTTTGTCTTCTTTTTCCTAAGAACCATCAACTTTACTTCATTTGTCTCTATCTTTTTGTTATGGTTGTTGCTTGCTGTTGCTGTTAGTTTTTGAATTTCTGATTCAGTGTGTTTTTTCATATACTTAAATGTTAATTTAAGTATATTTAAGTTTGGAATATTGATTTATAGTTTTTTTGGCTTCATGCTTGTTTTGGGGAGGGAATTTTTCTTAGTAGATATGTGTGTAATTTTTGTTTCCTGATTTTTTTTTTTTTTTTTTGCAGTAGCTCTTATAGATTAGTTGATATGGTGTCTGTGTTAGCATGTTCATTTTTATGGTAATAGTGTGATTTATAAGATTTTTTTTTTTTTTTTTTTTGAGACAGAGTCTCGCTTTGTTGCCCAGGCTAGAGTGAGTGCCCTGGCATCAGCCTAGCTCACAGCAACCTCACACTCCTGAGCTCAAGCAATCCTGCTGCCTCAGCCTCCCAAATAGCTGGGACTACAGGGATGCACCACCATGTCCGGCTAATTTTTTCTATATATATTAGTTGGCCAATTAATTTCTTTCTATTTATAATAGAGACGGGGGTCTCACTCTTGCTCAGGCTGGTTTCGAACTCCTGACCTTGAGCAATCCTCCCGCCTCGGCCTCCCAGAGTGCTAGGATTACAGGTGTGAGCCACTGCGCCCCCGGCCAATTTATAAGATTTTTATTTAACTGCACCCACTGCTCTCAGTTTAGCAAAGTTCAGATACTTTACCAGTTGTTTGGTTTTTTTCTTTTGTTTTGTTTTGGCATATGGGCATGAAGTGTAATGAGTACTCGTTTTATGGTTCTCTTTTGTCTTACAAGAACTTAGCTTTAACCATTTTACTTGTTTTCCACTTTACCACTCAATTGCCAAAGGGTCCTTTTTACTTTCTTTTTAATTTTTTTTTTCTTTCTGCAGAAGCTGTGTTTCCTAGTCTATGTGTTCCTTTAAATCATGCCTGCCTCTTTGAATTGTGCTTTTTTTTTTTTTTTTATTTCGGCATATTATGGGGGTACAGATTTTAAGGTTTCAGTAAATGCCCATTTCCCCCCTCCCCCCTAAATTGTGCTTTTTTGAAGTCCCTTTCCTATAATCTTGGCTCTGATCTGCCCATATAGTTTTTTTAATGTCTTCAGATAGTTTGTACTTAAGCTCTCATATAGTAATTTCATAGTAACCTCAATCTCCTTCTCTAGCTTCCGTTTTCTGTCTTCCCCTCAGTTTTTCTAGATCTGTCTTTGTGGATTTGAGGGTGGGGCCAGGACCACAAGAAATCTTAAGAAATCAAATTTGGTAAGTTTTTACTTTTTACTCATAGTTATTTTGAAGGTTCAGCATTCTCTTTCTTTGAGTCACAGCGAGGAAAGGTTTTTTGTTTAGTTTTATTTTCCCCTTGTTGTTTGGTATTGCTTTGGATGGTTTAACATTCTGGCTCCAATCAGGGGGTAGAAAACCATACTGTTATCCTAAGGAATTATTAACTATTATAAAGGAATGAATATATGATATAAGGAAATTCTATATAGCACCATAGGACTAAGGGAGAATACAAATGAAGGGCAAACTTAGGATTTGGACCTTGTTGGAGAAGGTGTAGTTCAGTTTACTGAATAGAAAAGATGTTCATTGGTTTGGCCAGGCCAGGGCTGCTTTGTAGTCCCTGGGCAAACAATTGGTACCCTCTGCTGTGCAGGCGAGGAAGCAAATCAGTAAGCGGTAGCATGAATGTGCAGTGGTGGGCTTGTGTAGAGTGTGGGAGCCTCTGGGCACAGACAGGCAGCTGCATGTATGGCATGGGCAACTTGCAGAAGGAGTAACAGCATGGTATGAACCCTCTGATCTTAGACAGGATATGTACAGGGTCTTGGAGAGGGAATCAGAGTGCTGGTAGGTGGGCAGGAGGCCTTTGGACAGTGGTTTCCATGTTGAGAAGGCCATGTAAAGAGTATCTTGTAGTTCAAGACTGCAAGGTTGCAGAAGTACCATTTTCTGGGCCTATGGACACTAGATGTCCTCATACTCATACTGCCAGCTTCCAAGTTGTAGACAGAAACTGCAGGAGAACTTCTTTCTACAGTGTCCATCCTCACTTTAAAGGAGGGAGATATGTAAGAGATTTCTTTTTTTCCCATTAAATCACAGAACATAATTGAAGGGTATTTTTGGACCTGATAGTCAATAAATTAATAACTGAGACAAATGGAGATATTGGATACCAAATAGTAAGTAAGCTAAATGAAGTGTTAACTTCATTTAGCTGGAAGTCCTACCAAATTTTACATATCTGTACCCTTTCTCTTAATAAAACCTTCATTTGGAATGCTGCTCCTTGGTACTTCATATATTTTCCTCTTTCCAGCCTGTCAAACATATATCTTGCCTCAGGCACCCTGTTATAATCTTTACTATAAATTTGTCATTATCAACACTATTATCTCCTTTGTAATATTTTCAGGCACCCCTTTTTCCTGCCACCATCTCAAAGCCTTTATTAACCTGACTTGGAAAATCTTTCAAGCACTCTAGGATCTGTAATTTATTGATCCTGCTACCTTTACATTGTCTTTCAGATCCTTTCTATCCACTTTTCCTAACTAGATTTCTTGGTTGCATCATTACATTGACACTGCTGTGGTATCAAAACTTGAAGCCCAGGTCTTCTGACTCTAGATTCAGATTCCTCTGTACTAGAGATGACAAACAATTTTAACACTTAAGCCAATTCTGTTCAATTATATTTTGCTGTGTGCAAAGGCAATTGAGAGTGTCTGCCTCAAGCAGTATATTAGGGTTTATGGAATTATGTTTGAGTTTAGCAGGAAAAAGTGACAAAATTGCTTCTAAAAATCTGCTATAGGCATATATTTCTCACAATACCCATGTTCGTTTCAAAGTGTCTTAAAAATCAGTTGTGGTCGACAGCCTGTAGAATAAGAGATACAATATTTGTGTGATACAATACATATGATACAATATTTGCAAACTATCCAACAAAGGGTTATTAACTAGAATATGTAAGGAGTTCAAACAACTCAATAGCAAAAAACCAAATAATCCAATTTCAAAATGGGCAAATGATCTGAATGGACATTTCTTGGAAGAATACATACAAATGGTCAACAGGTATATGAAAAAAATGTTCAATATCACTAATCAGGGAAAGCAAACCAAAACCACAATGAGATATCATCTCACCCCAGTTAAAATGGCTGTTATCAAAAAGACAAAAAAATATCAAATGGTGACAAGGATGTGGAGAAAGGGGAACACTTAAAGATTGTTGGTGGGAATGTATATTATTAATAAAGCAATTATGGAAAACAGTATGGAGGTTCCTCAAAAAACTATAAGTAGAGGTACCATATGATCCAGCAATCCCATATATATCCAAAAGATGGGAAATCAGTATATAGAAGAGATATCTGCACTCCCGTATATATTGCATCACTATTAACGATCGCCAAGATATGGAATCAACCTAAGTGTCCATCAGTGGGTGATGGATAAAGAAAATGTGATACACACACACAGTGGAATATTATTTAGCCATAAAAAGACTTAAATACTGTCATTTGCAGCAACATGAATGGAACTGGAAGTCCTTAAGTGAAAATAAGCCAAGTACAGAAAGACAAATATCACATGTTCTTACTCATATGTGGGAGCTAAAAAATTGATCTTATGGAGTTAGTGAATAGAATGGTGGTTATCAGATGCTGGGAAGGGTGGAAGGGAGCAGGGGAATGAGGAGAGGTTGGTTAATAGGTACAAAAATACATTTATATAGAAGGAATAAGTTTTAGTGTCCACTAGAAGGAATAAATTTTTATAGTCCACTAGTGACTATAGTTAACAATAATTTATTGTATATATCAAAATACCTAGAAGAGAAGATTTAGAATGTTCCTATATCAAAATGTCACATGTACTCCATAAATATGTATAACTATTATGTACCCACAAAAATAAAAACAAGAATTAGATGGGAAACCATAGGCAAATCTTCCTATCACATATGTGACATATAGCCCTCAATATTAAAGCAAAAATCAGTTATAATTACTAGTAGTATGTTAAATAGCAAATTTAGGTTTTGGTTTTAGACAAAGATTATTGACATTGATAACATCTCTATTGTTATCACTTGCCATGATGTTTTATAAAACTAGTAAATAATTCCAAAATGAATTTATCTCATTGACTTACTGATTAATTAATTCAAATATTATATTGAGTCCTTACTGTGTGCTAGCACTTTTCTAGGCACAGGGGATGTAACAGTGAACAAGACAAAGTGCACGATCTTATTGGAATTTACATTCTTGGCTTGATGGGATCCAGATAATCTGCAAGTAAATTTATACATGTACAGTATAATTTTTGAAAATGATAAATACATGAAGAAGACCAAACAGGATAATGGGATAGAGTTACTGAAGGTGTAGAGAGGGTTGTTTTGCATTGTGGAGTTAGGTGAGGTTATTTTATGAGGTTTATTTTAGTTGAGACCTGAGAATGAGGAGCCAGCCATGTGAAGATCTGAGGAAAAAATATTGTGAAGACAGAAGGAAGAGCAAATGCAAAGGCCCTGAGGTGAGAGAAAATGTGTTTGAGAAGAGCTAGAAATCTTTTGTGGCTAGAGTATAGTGAGCTTAGGTGTATGCTTAAAGGAGAAGACAGAGAAAGGGATCTGATTTTGTAGGACTTTGTAGACAAGAATTTTGTGTTTGGCAATAATGTTTTAGTTTGATGACATTATACAAAAATGAATTTTTCATTAATGCATGAAACATTAAAATACATGCTTAAGAATGATCTAAAATTATATTGGTTTGGAATGCAAAGTGTTACTGTCTTACAGTCAACCGTAAATGGTAAGCTATTATAATACATGTCAGTGAAGAAACAGTGGAAGAACTCATTATTGTTCCATAGAGTTTATTACCCAGACCCTCAGCTCTTTTCCTTTATACCTACCTGCCTTTCACCATTTGGGCTGCATTGATCTAGGAACTGAAAATCTAGAGTTTTACATCAGAATGAAAGTATTGGTTCTAGTCAGTTAATGTGAAAGAGTTGGTACTTCTAGTTAGTGAATATAATGTGGCTTAGTGTGGTTAGTCAGTGTATCTGGATCCAGCACTCCTACTTAAGGTAATGAAACTTAATATACTTAGACAAAGTATAACAAGTCTTAAATTTTTGGTTGGTAAAGTGAAATGAAGTCCAGAATTTCAAGTAAGTTAGCAAGTATAATGAGGCCCTGCATTCCTGTTCAGTCAAGAAGTGTAACTGAGTCTAAAACTTATACTTAGTCTGGAAATGTAATGATCCAGCATTCCTACTTAGTCAGGAAGTATAATAGTCCAGCACTAAGCCAGATACTGCTTAGCAACTGGTCTGCAGGTTGATGGAAAGGAAACAGAAACTAATAGTCAAGGTGAAGTTTTGGTATCATTAATTTATTTAGGCCATACTTTTGATTAATCTTAAAAATGTTATGCCCCTTATCTGGGTTTTTCTTTTCACCTTAACAACTTTTAGAAAATCCTTTACTATCTGGCTTTTCATTCTCTCCAGTTATTTCCATTTCTTATTGTGTTAATTGATTGTCTAATTCAGAATGTTGCTTTTCAAATAACTTCATATCTTTTTTGTCTTTGCTAGTCAAATGCCTAGCTCTTACACTTGCTTCCTTTTTACCAAAACCCTAAAGGCAAAGAAACAAATGGAAAAAGACTTGGTTTATATGGTAGTTGTTCTGAGTTTACTATTATTAATTATATTTTAAGATATATTTTTGTTTTAGTACATGAACATACATGAATATTATTGAAAAATTAAGAACTACATAAAAGCACAAAGGTGAAAGTAACTTATAATCTTATACTACAACTTTTTGGCATTTTGGTATGTTTTCTTCTAGTCTTCCTTTTTTTTTCTTTCTTCTGTGTTTATATATAAGCATGCATACATATATACCAGTTTTTCTTAAGCTTAATTTGGGGTCACTAATATCTTTAAAAATTCTGAAAGCTGTAGATGTGAGAAAATACATAAATGTTGAAGACAAAATTTTATATGTATTTTCAGGGGGATTTACGAATTAGTCTGTTAACACAGGTCTTTTTCATTCACTATCATGTACTATTGCTGAAACTTGTTTCTTTAGATCTTGTTCTTACTGCTGTAATAGAGCCATTGCAGGCCCAGATCTTTGCTCAGGGGTAGTGCTATAGTTG
Organism: Microcebus murinus; assembly: GCF_040939455.1. Taxonomy (NCBI): domain Eukaryota; kingdom Metazoa; phylum Chordata; class Mammalia; order Primates; family Cheirogaleidae; genus Microcebus; species Microcebus murinus. Next base: position 38,582,552 of record NC_134105.1, on the reverse strand, counting down.
GGATGTTAGGTTATAGTTACCATTCCTGTAGTTCTTGTTCCTGTTAGCTATTTTTGTCAAAGCCTGACACTCATACGTCAAGGAGTTGGGTTCTGAGGGACTTCTAGTCTCAGTAATGTGTGGTATTACTACCAGTCTTACTTCAGTAACCCATGTTGTCCTTTCTTTCTTGGCTGAGTAGTATTTCATTGTAGGATATACCATAATTTATTGAATTAATCATCTAATATAATTTAAACTCTTTATATTTTTTCTCTATTATAAACAAAACTATGGTTTAGTAAATATCCTTATATTTACTTGTGCTAAAATTTCTGTGGGATACATTCCTGGAAGTGAAATTGCTCAAATTTGATATTAATTGCCTGATTACATTTGAGAAATATACCAATTTATATATAACAAATTATGTCTTTCCTAACCCTGGACATTATGGAATACTTTTTATTAGAGTTTTTATAAAGTGAAATATTTAGATCTTAATTATATAGTTAGATGAATTTTGACAGTCCTATACTTTTATGTACTGAATGCCTGTATCAGTATATAGAATATTTCCATTATCATAGATTCCTTATGAATCTTCCTCATATGTTCTTGTTAACCTCTGTTTATTTTCTTAGGTGAATTATCTATTAAAATATTTTGTGCATTATATTTGGATTTTTGTGTTGTTACTGAATGATAGAAGTTCTTTATATATTGTGGATACTAGTCCTTTGTCAGATATATGTAGTATAAATATTTCCTTCTAGTATGTGGCTTGCCATTTCTTAATGGGGTCATTTGGAAGTCAAAGATTTTTTAATTTTGATGAAGTTGAATTTATGAATTATTTTCTTTTATTTATTTATTTTTTTTTTGCCCTATATAGGAAATCCTTGTTTTACCCAAGGTCACAAAGATTTTTTCCTATGTTTTTCCTAGAAGTTTTATAGCTCTAGCTTTTAAGGTATGTGATCTACTTTGAGGTAATTTTTATATACAGTGTGAATTTAGGGTTGAAGTTTATTTTATTTTTTGTGGCAAATGGATACCCAGTTGTTCTAGCACCATTTTTGAAAATATTATTTGTTCATTAAATAACTTTGTCACCCTTATTGAAAATCAATTATACAATGGCTTCAAGAAATGAGTTTATTTGTAGTATTAAAGTATAGGGAGTCAGGATCTAGGCTTTGTGTCTTTGGAAGTTGATGAATTTTGATAGGCCTTAGCTTTTAAGAATTCTCTTTAAAAAAATCTCTTGGGGGGGGGCTGTAGTAGAATGTGATTTGTGATATGTTTGTTTTCAGCAGGGCATGTCCCGATTTTTTGTCTCTTTTTCAATTATTAGTTTTTGCCAAACTCTCTTCTGGTATTGAGGTTTAGACAGATTCATAGCCATGTGGAAATAGTTGTTAGAAGGACCTGATAGGTTGTAAGTATCCTTATATAGAACGTCTTACTTTCCCTTTCTTTGAAAGCATAAAACGTTGAAGTTAGCAAAATCTGATCAGCAATAGTTTTTAGGCCATTTCTCCATCTTTTTTCTGTTATCAGGCCAGCAGCTATCATTGCTTTACAAAATTCTGATTGAATAAAACACCTGGAGAGGCTGGGCGTGGTGGCTTATCCCTGTAATCCTAGCACTTTGGGAGGCGGAGGCGGAGGCGGAGGCGGAGGCGGAGGCGGAGGCGGAGGCGGAGGCGGAGGCGGAGGCGGGAGGATTGCTTGAGGTCTGGAGTTTGAGAGCAGCCTGAGCAAAAGCGAGATCCTGTCCCTACTAAAAACAGAAAGAACTTATCTGGACAACTAAAAATATATATAGAAAAAATTAGCTGGGCATAGTGGTGCATACCTGTAGTCCCAGCTACTTGTGAGGCCAAGGCAGAAGAATTGCATAAGCCTAGGAGTTTGAGGTTGCTGTGAGCTAGGCTGATGCCACAGCACTTTAGCCTGGGCAACAGAATGAGACTCTGTCTCATAATAATAATAATAATAATAATAATAATAATAATAATAATAAAATAAAAACATGTAAACATTTTATGTAGATTTTAATGGCTTTTAGAGTGAGGGCTGGTTGCCAGAAAGATCAAGCCTTAGTTAGAAACTTGGAACTTTCAGCCCTACCTCCCTTGACCTCCAGGGAGGGAAGAGGGGCTGGAGATTGAGTTAATCACTAGTGACTACTGATAATCTATCTTGCCTATATAATGAAACCTCCATAAAACCTCTAAACAACAGGATTTGGAGAGCTTTCAAGTTGGTGAACACAGTGAGGTGCTGGGAAGGTGGCACACCTTGAGAGGCTGCATGACGCCCCTGCCGCCCTATCCTTACACTATGCATCTTTTCTATTTGGCTGTTCCTCTTGAGTTCTATGAGTTGTTCCAGCAAAATATCAAACCTGAGGAGGGAATTGTGGGAACCTAGAATTTGTAGCCTAGGTGGACCAAAGTGTGGGTAACCAGGGGACCTAGTACTTAAAACTGGCATCTGAAGTGAGGGCAGTCTTGTGGCATTGAGCCTTTAAACCTGGGGAGTCTGTTACTAACTGTGGGTAGTGTTAGAATAGAATTGAGTTGTTGGACACCCAGCTGGTGTTCAGAGCATTGGATAATTGTAGAATTGGTGTCAGAATTGGTTGGTGTGAGATGAACAAAACCACAACAGCATAGTAGAGTGAATTGTCTTCTCCCCAGACTCCCTCCCCCATGCAAAAAAGGACTGCAGAGATTTAAAGGCTGTGTTGACTTCTATAGAGAACTGTTTTCTATTTGAGAGAAATGAAACTAGAGAAGTAATTAGCTTAAATTTCTCTCTAATTTCTGGCTTAGCTTCAAAAGAGAATGGGAAGAAATGGAACTTTTTAAGAGAATTTCTGCCTATTAAAGATATGGACTTAAACTATCATGATGTGCATCTGTTTTTTTCCCTATTTTGTCATTTGTCTTTTAAATCTATTGGGTTTGATATCACACATCTTTATTTTTATGTAGTTTTGTCATTTTCTTTCTAATTTTTTTCTTTGTTAGAATGCTTAGATAGGGTTTCTTTACTATAAGATCAGATGAAACACACATATAGTTCTCCTAGCACTGCTGTGTTTTCATGTTTTTTCACATTTAACTCTTTAATCCACATGGAATCTATTATTATGTAAATAGTGATTCAACTTACTTTTTCTCAGCTAGTTAGTTGTTAATCAGAAACATTTTTTTATAACACCTATTTTCTCTATGGATTTGAAATGTCACCTTTAGCATATGTTGAATTTTTCTATACACTATGGTTTGTCATTACATTCTTTCACAACAATATTTTGATTGCTTTCAACTGTTTTTCTTCCAGATGGGTTTTAGAAGTAAGTTACAAAAAAGATTCCATTGATATTACTATAGGATTTTCTTTATTCTTATGAGTTAATTTGGGAGGAATTGGCATCATTCCCATAGTTTTTCCATTCAGGAAAAGCTTCCCATTTTTTCAAGTTTCCTTTTTATGTTCTTCTGTAAAGTTTAAATTTGTTAATTTTTTATTTTAAAGTGGGACGAGAAGCCATTGGAGTTGGTAAACAAGACTTTGAGCTCTGGAGGAAGCCACAATATATAATAGCTAATTTATTCAACAAACTAATAACAAATTCTATTCAGATTATACAATGTGGGTTGGTAAAACTTGGAAATGTTTAATAAAAGATGTATGTATTAGTTGCTGAAGTGGTCAGTCTGAATTAACCGAATGGTTAATTCAAATTGATCAAATGACCATCACAGAAAATTTGTAAGAACAACTTTTTTGTTTCTGTGTCTTCAATGACACCCTGGGGATCATGAGAAATGAGTTAGATTGTGTTTAATCTAGATCTCTGTGATGTGCCTGCACATCACAGCAACCCACTTGAATCTAAAAGGGACACACCAAGACACCAAGGTTTGGGTGGTACTTGAGTGCCAGATTCTAATTACTAAACCACTATCACTTTTGTAACTTTACTTTCAAACAATTGATAATGCCACTTTATTGAGAACAATGTTTTCCTTATTACACTCACTTGCAAAAGCAGTTTGGCTCAAGAGGTTTAAACAACTGAAAGGCTGGCTTTTACTTTGTCAAAAATTGGCAACTCAGTAACAGGTTGCATTATCAGTTGCCCAGATTTAAAAGAAACAAGTGGAATAGAGAAAAAGAGAAAGATGTGTGGGCAGTTTCTTAGTTTCTTTATGTTTCCACTGAGTAGTACAGAATGCTCCGAAGAGAAATGGACGTTTGAGAAGGGGTGTTACTTTTGACTGCCTTTAATCCTGAGCAGCAGTCTCAGTTTCCTACTTACTCTGGCACACATGCCTGTTTTCCTTTTGTGGAATGTGTTGAGGAAGGCAACAGATGGGTGTTGGCACTGTTGAGTTTAGGTCTAATGAAAGGCTGTTTAGTTGGGGGTGAATCAATTTATGGTTTATAGCACATTATTATATTAGTAATTCACAGTAGGCAACACTATGAAATCAAAACTGTGACATCTCATTAAACAGGTGGTTCAGGTTAATGCCTTTTTTTGCATATTTTATCCCACTAAACAACAGACCCTTTTGCTTGGCCTTGGTTTCATTTCCCACCTTGACTTTAGAATATGGCTCCTCACATTAAGGCCCCTCCACTACCCACCCCCTTCAAACTGTGGTTATAACACACTATCTCTTTCAGAAAAGTGGTTATCAGTGCAACCGATGTCCTACTCTCCCATTGGCAGAGTTTGAGAGTTCCAGCTGCCCTACATTCTTGCCAGTACTTGTCAACCTTTTTGTTTTGATTCATTCTTTTGAGCATAGGCATTTTATTGTGGTTGTATTTTTGATTTATAATTAAAAATTTTTTTTAATGTTTTGAGACTGGGTCTTGCTCTGTTTTGTGGGCTAGAGTACAGTGGCGTCATCAGAGCTCACTGCAACATTAAACTCTTGGGCTTCAGCAGTCCTCCTACTTCAGCCTCCAGAGCAGCTAGGATTATACAGGTGTGTGCCACCATCCCTGGCTAAGTTTTTAAAAAATTTTTTTTGTAGAGACCTGGTCTCACTATGTTGCTCAGGCTGGTCATAAACTCCTGGCCTCTAGCAGTCCTCCTACCTCAGCCTCCCAAAGTGCAAGGATTACAGGCTTGAGCTACCATGCATGCCTAGCCTGTGGTTTTAATTTATACATCCCTGATTACTAATGACCATTTGGGGATGCTCACTTCTGAGTGCCCATTTAGATCTTTTTCTTATTTTTCTATTGGATTGTGTGTCTTTTTCCTTTTGAATCACAAGAGTTCTTTATATTTTCTGGATAGAAGCTCTTTGTTGTGTGTTACAGAAATCATCTGCTATTCTGTGACTTGCCTTTTTGTTTTTAATGGAGTCTTTAATGAGCAGGAATGACTAATTTTCATGTAGTTCAGCTTATTAATCTTTTCCTTTATTTATTTTAGTTTTTGGGTCCTGTCTTTAATGAAATCTCTGTTCACCTTAAGTTCATGAAGATGTTCTTCTGTATTTTCTTTTGGAAGCTTTATTGGTTTTACTTTTTACATTTCAAAGTTGTAAATTATCAGGAGTTGATTTTTGTCTGTGGTATGAGGGGCTCAAGTTTGTTTTTTTTCCTCATGTATCTATTTGACCTATTATCATTTATTGAAAAGTCTGTTCTTTCCCTATTCTCTACAGTGCCATCCTTGTCATGAATCAAGTATCCTTACATATGTGGATGTGTTTCTGAACTCTATATTCTCTTCCCTTGGTTTATTTGTCAATCATGACTTTAATACTACCCTGTTTTATTTACTGTATATTTATAAAAAGTCTTACTAATCTGATAGTGTAGGTCCTTGAACCAACATGGTCTTGGCTATTCTTAGATCTTTACATTTTCATTTATATTTATAATCAGGTTATCAATTTCCACAAAAAAAATCTGCCAGAACTACAATCGAGATTATTGAATTTGAAGATGAGTCTCAAGAGAATTAACATCTTTACAATATAAAGTCTTCAAATCCATGAACATAAAATATGTTCTATTTACTGAACTTGTCTTTAATATCTCTTGATTTTTTTTTATGATTGTCTTTGTTGTAGTCTTGCACATTTTTAAAAAGATATCTCATAGGTATTTAAACTTTTGTGATACTGTTATGAGTGGTATGTGTACATTTTTTCATTTATTTATTTTTTCTTCAGTACTTTCTTTTTCTTGCCTATTGTACTGACTCAGACCTCTTGTACAGTGTTAAAGGAGTAATACTAGTGAATATCCTTGTGTCATTCCCAATAGTATAAGGAAAGATTTCAATGTTTAAATTAAGAGTGATGTTAGTTGTAGGTTTCTGTATTTCCCCTTAATCAGGTTAAGGAAATTTCTTTTTTCTCCTTTTTTAAAAAAATTATCTTTTAGCAATTATAATTGATATCGACTTTTATAAGATGCTTTTCCTGCATAGATTGAAATTGCCATAGCAATTTCATGTTGTGAATGGTGGTGATTGATGTTTGAATGTTATATGTTATTTTTCATTTACTTCTGGATGTCTTTGCTAGTATTGTGTTTATGAATTTTGCATCTGTGCTCATAAGAGAGGTCCATATATGATTTTCTTTTCTTGTAATGTTCGTAACATGTTTTGGTATCGGGGTTATTTAGCCTCGTAATCATAAGTAGGGTTGCCAGATTTAGCAAATAAGAATCCCATACATACTTACAGTAAACAATATTTATTGTTTATTTAATATTCAAATTTAATTTATTAATTTAAAATATTCAAATTCAATTTTAGCAGTCTTATTTGGCATCTTATATTTTATCTGGCAACCCTACTCAAAAGACAAATTCAGAAATGTTGGCCTTCTCTATTTATTTCTGAAAGAGTTTGTGTAAGATTGGTGTTTCCTTCCTTAAATGTTGGTAGAGTTCATCAGTGAAGCTATCTGTACATGGAATTTCCTTGTGAGAAGGTTTTTAATTGAAGTTTTGATATCTTTAATAGATTTAAACTAAGCTGATTTTTGTATTTTTTCTTGTGTTTTCATAAGTTGTGTTTTGCTAAGAATTTGTCTACTTAATCTAAATTTTCATAGTTATTGGTATAAAGTTATTCATAATATTCTTTTATGATTTTTTAAATATTTGTAGGATTTGTTAAGATTTTTTCATTTCTAATATTGGACATTTATTTAACATGTTTTGGTATCAGGGTTATTTGGCCTCATAATCATATGTAGGGTTATCAGATTTAGCAAATAAAAATCCCATACATACTTACAGTAAACAATATTTACTGTAAACATCTTTTTCTTAACCATGTTGCCAAGAGTGTATCAATTTTAGCAGTCTTATTAAAGATCCAACTTTTGTTGGATTCCTTTTATGGATCTTTGAGAATCTTAGTGGATTTCTTGGCACAAAAAAGAGTATTTGTTTACTCTTATTATTTTTCACATTAATCTTTATGTTTTAATTCTTTTTTTGGTTTTCACTTGTTTTTATTTTTGTTATTTATTAACAGGCGTTCTTAGATAACTTTTTCAAAGCCTATCTTTGTTTTTAACAAAGCCTTTTCTTTTTTTTGTATTGTTAAGGCTATGCATTTCCCCTTAAGCATGGTTTTAGTTGCATATAATATTTTGCTACCATGTATTTTTATTGTTATTTAAATATTCTCCAATTTTTTTCTTCTCTTTTGGCCCTCAGTTGTTTGGAAGTACACTGCTTGATTTTCAAACATAGGAGAATATTCCGTTTAACTTTTTTTTTTTTTTTTTTTTTGAGACAGAGTCTTGCTTTGTTGCCCAGGCTAGAGTGAGTGCCCTGGCATCAGCCTAGCTCACAGCAACCTTAAACTCCTGGGCTCAAGCAATCCTCCTGCCTCAGCCTTCCTAGTAGCTGGGACTATAGGCATGCGCCACCATGCCCGGCTAATTTTTTCTATATATATTAGTTGTCCAATTAATTTCTTTCTATTTATAGTAGAGACGGGGTCTCGCTCTTGTTCAGCCTAGTTTCGAACTCCTGACCTTGAGCAATCCGCCTGCCTTGGCTTCCTAGGATCCGAGAGAGATCCTAGAGAGTTAGGATTACAGGCGTGAGCCACCGCGCCCGGCCCCGTTTAACTTTTTAGTATTGTTTTTCAGCTGAACTCCACTTTGGTCAGAAAATATATTTTATGATTTCAGTACTTTAAAATTCACTGAGATTTGCTTTGTTACTCAGCTTATGTTCAAATTTTGATAAATGTTTGCTATGCACTTGAAAAGAATGTATAGTCTGCATTTGTTAGATCCAGTGTTCTTTATGTTATTATGTCAAGTTATTTCAGATCTTTCATATTCTTAATTAATTTCAGTCACTGGTAGAGATATGTTAAAATCTCCCTGTATTATATGGATTTTTCTATTATTTTAACTGTAATTTTTGACCCTTTGTTCTTAGGTATCTGCAGATTTTAAAATGATATTTATTCTTGGTAGATTGAACTTTTTATCATTATGAAAAAGCTCCTCCCCATCCCTTTGCCTTCAAGTCTTCTTTGTCTAGTATTGCTACATCTATACTAGCTCTAGTGTTTTCATGGTATTTAGTACATAGAGAACATCCATACTACCTCTAGTGGTTTTCTAGTTTTAAAAACCACTTTCACCATTTCTACATTTTATATTTAAGGTGTGTCTCTTAGAAATATTTTTGGGTTTTTCCCCCAAGTTTTAAAAATTTATACATAATAACTACATTTTATGGGATAAAGGGTGATATTTTGACACATGCATATAGCATGTAATGAATGAATCAGGGTAATTAAGATATCACTTCAAACATTTATCATTTCTTTGTGTTGGGAACATTCCATTTCTTCTCTTTTATCTATTTTGAAACAATCGGTTATCATTAACTACAGTGACTCTGTTGTGCTATGGTACACTAGAGTTTATTACCTTTTTTTTTTTGGAGACAGTCTTACTCTGTCGCCCCAGCTAGAGTGCAGTGGTGTCATCATAGCTCACTGCAACCTCAAACTTTTTGGTTCAAGCAATCTTCCTGCCTCAGCCTCCTGAGTAGCTGGGACTACAGATATGCACCACCATACTCAACTAAGTTTTCTACTTTTTGTAGATCCAGGGCCTCACTTTTGCTCAGGCTGGTCTTGAACTCCTGAACTCAAGCTATACTCCTACCTCAGCCCTGCAGAGTGTTAGGTGGGGGCCACCATGCCTGGCCTCCTTTTCTATAAATGTATTTTTGTACCCATTAGCCAACCTCTCTTCTTCACCCACTTTCTTCGACCCTTTCCAGCCTCTGGTAACCATCATCTATTCACTATATCCATGAGATCAATTTTTTAGCACCCATATGAGTGAGAACACACGATATTTGTTGTCTTCTGCCTGGTATATTTTACTTAAGATAAGGACCTCCAGTTCTAATCATATTGCTGCTAATAACAGGATTCCATTCGTTTTTATCGCTGAATAATATTTCATTGTGTATATACATCACATTTTCTTTATCCATTCATCCACTGGTAGACCCTCAGGCCGATTACATCATTTTGGCTATTGTGAATAGCTCTGCAATAAGCTTGGGAGTGCAAATTATCTCTTTAATATACTGATTTCCCATCTTTTGTATATATACTCAGCAGTGGGATTGTGGGATCATGTAGATCTTTTTGGTTTTTTTTTTTTTTTTTTTGAGAAACCTTCATTCTGTTTTCCATAGTGGCTGTATTAACTTACCTTCCCATCAATAGTGTAAAAGTGTTTCCCTTTCTCCATATCCTTACTAGCATTTGTTATTTTCTGTCTTTTTATTAATAGCCATTTTAACTGGGGTGAGATCATATCTCATTGTGGTATTGATTTGCATTTCCCTGGTGGTTAGTGATGTTGGACATTTTTTCATATACCTGTTGACCATTTATTTGTATGTCCTCTTTTGAGAAATGTCTATTCAGATCCTTTGCCCATTTTTAATTGGATTATTTGATTTGTTCCTGTCAAGTTGTTGGAGCTCCTTGTATATTCTAGTTATTAATCCCTTGTCAGATGGGTGGTTTGCAAATATTAATATTTTCTCTCATCTGTGGGGTTGTTGCTTTCCTTTGTTGTTTGTTTCCTTTGCTGTACAGAAGCTTTTTAGCTTGATGTGATCCCATTTCTCCAGTTCTGCTTTGGTTGCCTTTGCTTTGGGGGTGTTACTGGTCCTTGTCCAGACCAGTGTCCTGAAGCAGTTCCTGAATGTTTTCTTTTAGTAGTTTTATAGGTTCAGGTCTTACATTTAAGTCTTGAATCCATTTTAAATTGATTTTTGGATATAGTGAGAGACAGGAGTCTAGTATTTCATTCTCTTGCATGTGGATATCTAGTTTTTCCATTTACTGAAGAGAATGTCTTTTCCCCAGTGTATGGTCTTGGTGCCTTTGTTGGAGGTACGTTGGCTATAAATGTGTGGTTTATTTCTGGGTTCTCTATTCTGTTCCATTGGTCTATGTGTCTGTTTTTATGCCAGTACTATGTTGTTTTGATTATTATAGCTTTCTAGTGTATTTTGGAGTCAGATAGTATGATTCCTCCAGCTTTGTTCTTTTTGCTCAGGATGGCTTTGGCTATTCTGGGTCTTTAGTGATTCCATATCAATTTTAGGATTATTTTTTTCTATTTCTGTGAGGAATGTCATTGGTATTTTAACAGGGATTGCATCAAATATATCAATTACTTTGGGTAGTATGGACATTTTAACGATGTTCTTCCAATCCATGAGCATCAAATATCTTTTCATTTTTTTGGTGTCCTCTTCAGTTTCTTTCATCAGTGTTTTGTAGTTTTCATTGTAGAGATCTTTCACTTTGGTTAATTTTTTTTCTAGTTTTTTTTTTCTTTAGCTATTGTAAATGGGATTGATTTCTTTTTCAGATTGTTCACTAGGATCGTATATAGAAATGCTAATAATTTTTGTATGTTGATTGTATATCCTACAAATTTACTCAATTTGTTCATCAGTACTAATCGTTTTTGAGTGGACTTTTTAGGTTTCTCTAGATAAAAGATCATATCATCCATAAGCAAGAATAGTTTGACTTCTTCTTTTCCAGTTTCTCTTGCTTAATTGCTCTGAATAGGACTTATAGTACAGTGTTGAATAAAAGTGGTGAAAGTACTTATTGTCTTATTCCAGGTCATAGAGGAAAGGTTTGCAGTTTTTCCTTACTTAGTATGATGTTACCTGTGGGTTTGCCATATATGGCCTTTATCATCTTGGGGTATGTTTGTTCTATACGCAGTTTTTTTGAGAGTTTTTATCATGAAGGGATGTTGAATTTTATTGAATTCTTTTTCAGAGTCTATTGAAATGATCATATGGTTTTTGTTCTTCATTCTGTTGATATGAAGTATCACATTGATTGATTTGGATGTGTTTGAATCATCCTTGTATCCCTGGAATGGATCCCACTTAATAATGGTGAATAATCTTTTAAATGTGTTGTTGAATTTTGTTTGCTAGAATTTTTGCATCTCTGTTCATCAGAGATAGTGGTGTATAAGTTTCTTTTTTAATTGTGTTTTTGTCTGGTTTTGATACTAAGGGTCATACAGGCCTTGTAGAGTGAGTTTGGAAGTATCCCCTCCTCCTTGATTTTTTGGAATGGTTTAAGTAGGATTGACATTAGTTTTTCTTTGAGTGCTTGATAGAATTCAGCAGTAAAGCCATCAGGTCCTGGGCTTTTCTTTGATGGGACACTTTTTATTACTGCTTCTATCTCATTACTTGTTATTGGTTTATTCAGGTTTTGGATTTCTTCCTGATTCAGTCTTGGTAGGTCGGATGTGTCTAGAAATTTATTCATTTCTTCTAGGTTTTCTAATTTATTGGCATGTAGTTGCTCATAGTAGTCTCTAATGATCTTTTGAATTTCTGCAGTATCAGTTGTAATGTCTCGTTTTTCATCTCTAATTTTATTTATTTTAGTCTTCTCTCTTTTATTCTTAGTTTGGCTAAAGGTGTGTCTGTTTTATCTGTCTTTTCAGAAAATAACTTTTTGTTTTATTGATCTTTTGTATTATTTTTTATTTATTTCTTCTCTAATCTTTATTATTTCTTCTGATTTGGAGTCTGTTTGCTCTTGTTTTTCTAGTTCTTTGAGATGCATTGTTAGATTGTTTATTGGAAATTTTTCTATTTTTTTGATGTAGGGACTTAACTGCCGTAAACTTTCCTCTTATAACAGCTTTTATTATATCCCATAGCTTTTGATATGTACTTTCATTTTCATTTATTTTGAGAAATTTTTAAATTTCCTTCTTAATCTCTTCATTGACCCCACTGGTCATGCAGGAGCATACTGTTGAACTCCCACGTGTTAGTGTATTTTCCAGTGTTCCTTTTGTTATTGATTTCTAGTTTTATTCCATTGTGATCAGAGAAAATACTTGGTACAATTCCAGTCTTTTAAAATTTTATGAGAGTTGTTTTGTGGCCTAACATATGGTCTATGCTTGAGAATAATCCATTAACTGAGGAGAATAATGTGTATTCTGTAGCTGTTGGATAAAACGTTCTATGAACATCTATTAGGCCCATTTGGTCTATAGTGCAGATTAAGTCCAATGTTTCCCACTTGATTTTTTGTCTGGATGATCTGTCCAATGCTGAAAATGGAATGTGTTGAATTCTCTAACGATTATTGTATTGGGGTCTATCTCTCTTTATCTATGATAATATTTGCTTTATATATCTGAGTGCTTCAATGTTGGGTGCATGTATATTTAGAACTCTAATATCCTCTTGCTGAATTGACCCCTTTATCATTATATAATGACCTTCTTTGTCTCTTTTTACAGTTTGTGTCTTGAATCATTTTAGCTGCTAGAAGTATAGCCACTCCTGTTATTTTTTGGTTTCTATTTTCATAGAATGTATTTTTCCATCCCTTTATTTTCAGTCTGTATGTTACTTTATAGGTGAAGTGTATTTCTTGCATATGACATATAGTTGGGTTTTGGTTTTTAAATCTATTCATCCACTTTGTCTTTTCATTGGAGAATTTAGTCTATTCACATTCAGTGTTATTGTTGATAGGGAAGGACTTACTACTGCTAAGTTGTTATTTCATTTCTTGTTGTTTTGTGGTCTTCCCTTCCTTCCTTCTTCCCTTGTTAAAAGTGATTTTCTCTGGTAGTATGTTTTAATTTCTTGCTTTTTAGTTTTTCAGTATCTATTGTAGGTTGTTTTGATTTGAGGTTACCATGAGGCTTGCAAAAAACATCTTATAATCAATTATTTTAAACATATGATAAACAAACAATAAACAAGCAAAGAGAAATCTAACAGAAATTCTACCCTTTAACGCCATCCCTTTCTTGCCATTTAACTTTTTGTTTCCATCCATATCTTTTTATACTGTCAGTCTCTCGAGAAGTTGTTATTTTTGAGATGTTTGTCTTTTAATCTTCCTACTCAAGATATAAGTAGTTTATACACTACAATTATAGCAATAGAGTATTCTATATTTGTGTCCTTGCTGTTACCAGTGAGTTGTATACCTTCAAATGATTTCTTCTTGTTCCTTAACATTCTTTTCCTTCAGATTGAATAACTCCTTTTAGCATTTCTTATAGGATAGGTCTGATGTTGATGAAATCTGTTAGCTTTTGTTTGCGAAAGTCTTTATTCTCCTTTGTGTTTGAAGGGTATTTTTGCAGGATATAATTTCTAGGGTTAAGGTCCCCCCCTCCCCCCTTCGGCACGTTGAGTATGTCATGCCACTCTCTTCTGGCCTATAAGGTTTCTCCACTGAGAAGTGTGCTGCTGCCAGACGTATTGGACAGCCTATTTTTTTTTTTCCTTGCTTTTCTTAGGACTTTATCTGTAACCTTTTAGAGCTTCATTATTAAATGCCTTGAGGTAGCCTTGTTTGGGTTAAATCTGCTTATTGTTCTATGACCTCCTTGTACCTGAATATTGATATCTTTCTCTAGTTTTGGAAAGTTCTCTGTTACTATTTCTTTGAATAAATGTTCTACCTCAGTCTTTCTCTCTACCTCCTTTTTAAGGCCAACTCTTAGAGTTGCTCTTTAGAGGCTATTTTCTAGGTCTTGTAGATGTGTTTCATTTTTACCTTTTCCTCTTTTTTCTCTTCTGTGTTTTTTCAAGTAGCCTGCCTTTAACCTCATTAATTCTTTCTTCTGCTTGTCAACTTTGCTGTTGAGAAACTGATATATTTCTTAGTTTGTCACTTGAGTTTTTAAGCACTAGAACTTCTGCTTCTTTTTTTTATTGTTTTAATCTCTTTGTTAAATTTCTGTGATAGGCTTCTAAATTCCTTCTCTGTGTTGTGTTGAAGTTCATTGAGGTTCTGTTTTTTTTTTTTTTTTTGAGACAGAGCCTCACTCTCTTGCCTGGGCTAGAGTGCCGTGGCATCAGCCTAGCTCACAGCAACCTCAAACTCCTGGGCTCAAGCAGTCCTTCTGCCTCAGCCTCCCAAGTAGCTGGGACTACAGGCGTGCACCACCATGCCCAGCTAATTTTTTCTATATATTTTTAGTTGGCCAACTAATTTATTTCTATTTTTAGTAGAGATCAGGTCTCACTGTTGCTCAGGCTGGTCTTGAACTCCTGACTTTGAGCAGTCCTCTCACCTTGGCCTCCCAGAGTGCTAGGATTACAGGTGTGAGCCTTTGTGCCCAGCGTCATTGAGCTTCTTGAGGACAGCTATTTTGAATTCTTTGTCTGAAAGATCATCTATATCTGTCACTTCAAGATTGGTCATTTGTACCTTATTTATTAATAGTTCATTTGGTAAGATCATGTCTTCCTGGATATTTTTGATGCTTATGGATGTTCGTCATTGTTGGGGCATTGAAGAGTTAGGTATTTGTTTTACTCTTCATAGTCTAGGCTTGTTTGAATGCATCCTTCTTGAGAAGGCTTTCCAGATACTCAAAGGGAATTGAGTGTTATGGTCTAAATCTCTAGTCACTGCAGCCATGGCAGAATAGAGGGTGCCCCAAGCCCAGTAATGCTATGATTCTTGCAGAGTCCTTGTGGTACTGCCTTGGTGAGCTTGGGTAAGATACAAGAGAATTCCCTGAAATACCAGGCATAGTCTCTCATTCTCTTCCCTCACTCTCTGTGCTGGGCTGCTGGAGTTGGCAGAGTAGTAAGGTGGGTACTCCCTCATGCTCACCACCACCAGGTCACGCCTGAAGCCAGCCCATTATCACCCAAAGTCTGTGGTGACTATTGCATAGCTACCTCTGGTGTTTATTCAAAGCTCAAGGGTTCTTTAGTCAGCAAGTGGTGAATTCTGCCAGGACTGAGTCCTTGCCTTCAGGGTAGTGTGCTTTCTTCTGGCCCAGGGTGGGTCTAGAAATCCTGTCTAGGAAGTAAGGCCTTGAATCAGAGCCTTCAGTAGTCTGCTTGGCACTTTATTTCACTGTGGCTGAGCTGGTACTCAAGTTGTGAAACAAAATTCTCTGAGCTCTTCCCTTTCCTATCCTCCAGTAGGAAGAAGACTCCCTAAGGTGTGCTGCCTGTAGTTGAGGGAGGGGCGACATAGGCACTGGCTTGGTCACAGCCACTGGTGTTTCACTGGATCATATGCACCCCAACTCCACTGGCTGTGAGCCAGCATAGCCAGAGAAATTGCCCAAGGACTGCATTGTGTCACTCAGCCTGCAGTTGCCATAAGTTCAAATTCCTAGTATTTGAGGTTCTGCTTCTCTTGTTTACATGTCCATGTTGTTACCCGTGTTTGTCTGTTTTGCTTTGCTATAAAGGAATACCTGAGGCTGGGTAATTTATAAAGAAAAGAGGTTTATTTGGCTCATGGTTCTCCAGACTCTGAAAAGCATGGCACCAGCACCTGCTTCTGGTAAGGGCTTCAGGGAGCTTCCAATCAAAGTGGAAGGCAAAGGGGGAGTAGGAGTGTCACATGGCCAGAGGGGATAAGTGAGGGAGGGTGAGGCAAGGAGGCTGTTTTAAACAACCAGCCCTAGTGTGAACCAATAGAGAAAACTCACTCATTACTGCCAGGAGGGCACCTAGCCATTCATGAGGGATCCTCTCCCTTGACCCAAATACCTCCCACTAGGCCCAACCTCCAACACTGGGGATCAAATTTCAGCATGACATTTGGAGGGACCAAACCATATCAGTACTCTAGCCCTCCTTCCTCTTTTAGCCTCACACTTATCAAAATAGATCCCTCTTGATACCTATTACAGCTCCCCATGAAAAATGGCTTTAAGGAAAGACTTGATAAAATACAGTATGGCTTTTTTAGAGGTGAAAGTGAGAACATGATGACACTATATTAGACAAGGGACCTTAATTACCTGATTTAGAACTTCATTTCCAGTATTTACTAGCTGTAAGTTACCATTTACTTGGAAAGTTTTAACTGCTTTGATTCTGTTATAATCATAATTACTTCACAAAGTGGTGAGGATTAAACAAAATTACACATGGAAAGTGCCTAGCAGTGTGCTTGTCAAATTGCATTTGATCTGATTTTTGAGTTCCAGTTGTTGTTGCTGTTGTGTAATAAATTAGCCCAAATCTCAGTGGCATGAAACAAACACATTATTATGCTCACAGATCCTGTGGGTCTGGAATTTAGAAAGGGTATGGTGAGAATGGTTTGTCTGTTCCATGATTTTGGGGGCTTCAGGTGGGACAATTTGAATGGCTGAGAAGACTCATATAACTGGCAGCTCAAAAATATAGAGCTGAAGGATCCACTTCCAAAGTGGTTTCATCACTCACATAGAGCCTGTGCTGAGACGATTGCATGGTTAAGCTCAGCTGGGACAGTGAAACTGAAGCATTTCTATGTGATCTATCCCTGTGGCTTGAGTCTCTCACAGAATGAGTCTGAGTTCTGAGAGGGAGTTTTCCAAGAGTAAACATTTAAGAAAACTATGGGGAAATGCTATAGGCTTTATTACCTAGCTTCAGAAGTCACATAGTATACTCCTATCATACTTTATTGTTTGAAGTAGTCACATGCCTACCTGGATTCAAGAGTCCATTTCTTAATGGGAGGATTGTCAAAGAATTTGTGGCCAGTTTATAAATCCTACAAAGTCCTTGTAAATTTTGCATCTAGTCCAGCTTGTATGCTCTCCAGCAGTTTTAACTTTATGGGTGGATCTGTGTGTGTTTGTGTGTGTTTAAAATTTATTAGTTTTCTTGAAGAATTCCATAAAGATACATGAGTAGACTCTGTGAAGTAAGTACCTTCACAGATGAAAAGGTTGGAGGTTATGGGATCTTATAGCTGCAAAAGACCCTAGAGATCTGTGATGGTTAATTTTATGTGTCAACTTAGCTGGGCCATGGTGCCCAGATATTTGGTCAAACATTCTGAATGTTTCTGTAAAAGTGTTTTTGGATGAGATTTATATTTACATTTATAGGCTTTGAACAAAGCTGATTGCCTTCCATAATGTGGGTGGGATTCATCCAGTCTGCTGAAGACCTGAATAGAACAAAAGACTAACCTCTCCTGAGTAAGAGGGTATTCTACAGGCTGATAGCCTTTGGACTTATGCTGTACCATCAGCTCTTCTCTGGTCTCTACCCTCCTGGCCTACCCTGCAGATTTTGGACTTCTCAGCCTCCATAGTTACATGAGCTAATTCCTTAAAATCTCTTTTTGTAAATATATACATCTTATTGGCTCTGTTTCTCTGGGAAACCCTGACTAATACAAGATCATTTAGCTCAGTCCCCTTACTTTTATAGATTTGGTAACATAAAGGCTCAGAGAGATAAGGATATTACCCAAGGTCAAAGAATAAGTTGTTGAGAAAGCCAGGGCATGAAACCCAGTCTCCTGACTTCTCATTTGCCACTCTTATTACTAGAAATTGCATTGCAACAATATCCAATTGAAAAGCTCACTTCCTCATACCTCAAATAAAAAATAAGCATATTGAGTGCTTGCTATGTGTTAGACACTATTCTAAGCAGTTTGTATCCAGTTTTCTCATAAATTTTCACAAAATTCCTAAGAAATAAGTTCTATTGTCACCTCCTACTTTGCATATTGGGAAGTCAAATAGTTTGCCCAAGACCTGTTTGAACTTGGATCTCTGACTCCAAAACTGGAACTCTTTATTATTATTATTATTATTATTATATTATTTCGGCATATTATGGGGGTACAGATTTTAAGGTTTCAATTAATGCCCATTTCTCACCCTCCCCCCACAAGTCTGAGTCTCCATCATGACCATCCCCCAGATGGTGCACATCTCACTCACTATGTATGTATATACCCTCCCCCCTCCCACCTGCCGAATACCCTATTACTATAGTACCTATGTGACCACTTAGGTGCTGTTCAGTTAATACCAATTTGCTGGTGAGTATATGTGGTGCTTGTTTTTCCATTCTTGGGAGACTTCACTTAATAGTATGGGTTCCAGCTGTAACCAGGAAAATATAAGATGTGCTATATCACCATTGTTTCTTAGAGCTGAATAGTACTCCATGGTATACATATACCACATTTTATTAATCCATTCTTGGATTGATGGACACTTGGGCTGTTTCCACAGCCTTGCAATTATGAATTGTGCTGCTATAAACATTCCTGTGCAGGTGTCTTTTTTGTAGAGTGTCCTTGGATCTTTTGGGTAGATGCCCAGCAATGGGATTGCTGGATCAAATGGTAGAATCACTTGTAATGCTTTAAGATATCTCTATATTGCTTTCCCAGAGGTTGAACTAGTTTGCAGTCCCACCAGCAGTGTAGGAGTGTTCCTCTCTCTCCGCAACCACGCCAGCATTTATTGTTTGGAGATTTTTTGATAAAGGCCATTCTCACTGGAGTTAAGTGATATCTCATTGTGGTTTTGATTTGCATTTCCCTGATGATTAGAGATGTTGAGCATTTTTTTCATATGTTTGTTGGTCATTCTTCTGTCTTCTTTAGAAAAGTTTCTGTTCAAGTCCTTTGCCCACTTTTTAATGGGGTTATTTGATTTCTTCTTCCTGATTTTCGTGAGTTCTAAGTATATTCTAGTTATCAGTCCCTTATCGGATGCATAGGATGCAAAAATTTTCTCCCATTCTGTAGGTTGTCTGTTTACTTTCATGACTATTTCTTTGGCTGTGCAGAAGCTTTGTAGTTTGATCATGTCCCATTTATTTATTTTTGTTGCTGCTGTGATTGCCTTTGGGGACTTCTTCATAAACTCTTTGCCCAGGCCGATGTTTAGGAGAGTGTTTCCAACTTTTTCCTCTAGAGTTCTAATAGTTTCATACCTTAGGTTTAAGTCTGTTATCCAGCGTGAGTTGGTTTTTGTGAGAGGTGAAAGGTGTGGGTCCTGTTTTAGCCTTCTACAGGTGGCTATGCAGTTTTCCCAGCACCATTTATTGAAAAGGGATTCTTTTCCCCAGCGTATATTTTTGTCTGCTTTGTCAAAGATGAGATGGCTATATGAGAATGGTTTTATATCAGGATTCTCACATCTGTTCCACTGGTCAATATTCCTGTTTTTGTGCCAATACCATATTGATTTAATTACTACAGCTTTGTAGTATAGTTTGATATCTGGCATATTAATGCCTCCCATTTTGCAAAACTGGAACTCTTAATTGCTATGGTGGTGCATTCTCTCCTTACATTTTTTTTAAAATCTCTGTTCCTGGTGATATTAAGTAGGGAAGAAATGATTTGGGTTTATGGCACTTTTGATTCTTATCAGCCTGGAGCTGTTTCATTTATTTCATTTCATTTCATTTCATTTCATTTCATTTCATTTCATTTCATTTCATTTCATTTCATTTCATTTCATTTCATTTCAGATTTGGCAGGTTGGTACATGATGCGTACTGCTTACTTTTAGGTCTTAATTATTTGTGATCCCATATCTTGTGCTAATACTGATTTTTTTCTGCGTAGAAATGTTTGGGCTGTTTCTGACTGGTGGTACCCAAGACGTTTTCAAAGTGGACACTGATTATCATAAATTATGTGCCTGGACACATACATTCTGTGCTGCCACTATTACTGTCCCTGCCTCTCTTTCCTGCCTTCCATCCCTTCCTGGGGATTGAGGGCTGGTGAGGGTTGGTGGGGTGGGGTAGGCAGAAGCTATTAGAATCTTTGATCTAGGTAGAAGTACCATGTTTCCCCAAAAATAAGACCTACCCATAAAATAAGCCCTAGCAGGATTTCTAAGCATTTGCGTAATATAAGCCCTACCCTGAAAATAAGACTGAGTGATGGGCGTGGCTACACAGCGTATCTGCACAACCCATGCATTTCGTTGTGGAGCAGTAAAGAAGACGAGCAGCCCTTCTCATCTGCCCCATGAGAGCTCTATCGCATGACATGAGAGACTGGGGCCAATGGTTCTAAAGGAAATAGAGTCACAAGAAATTCAGGATGGAATTCGGGGTTTGAAGAGTTATGATGATGTTCCAGAAGACGACGACTTAACTATATTTGAATAAATGTGGATTGTTGTACCGTACTTAAAAAAAAATAACACATCCCCTGAAAATAAGCCCTAGGCTGTCTTCTTGAGGAAAAATAAATATAAGACCCTGTCTTATTTTCGGGGAAACACGGTAAGCAGAGAATATTTCTCAAAATAAATTGCCGATTTCAGCTGTATAAAGCTTGCTTGTTTGTTGGCTTATGGGCCTAAACAAGAGGAAAATATAATCAACCTAATACTTTGTGACTTTTTAGCAGTTTTACTTCTGAGTGCTAATATTTAAACAATGTGCAAATCTGTTAGTAATCTGTCAGTAGAGAATAAACTATTGGAAGTTGGAAAAACTCTGAATTTTGGCAGTGTTGACCTTGTGCAAATTGCTCAAATCTACTGGACCTGAGATAATTGTCCTGTAGATTGTTTTGTATAATAGATTGAAAACGATTTTGTTTTGTCATTTACATATTTTAATATAGTTGCAGAACCAGAACTGCAGTTTTCCTTCTGTCTTCTAGAAAATTGGTCAACTCTAGGTGGTATGATATATACAAAGAAGTAATACAGAGGAGAAAAAAGATTAACATTATAAGGCAAAATATAATATGTGATAAATAAATGTGATAAGAGAAACCTATTGTCTTTAAATAGGTTTGGACAATAAAAGTTGAGAGAGTATGAGAATGACTGAGAATGCTCAGGAAATGGAGGAGAGACTTGAATTGAGCTTAGTACCTACTGGAATGGGTGAACCTAGCTGCTTTTAAAATAAATATTAATATAAGGACTTATTTTATATGTCTGAATATGAGGTGATTCTTATTTTCCCAATGAATGATAGTAAAAATGTTCTGATCAACTTGAATATATAAACTTTTAAGCTTGTAGAAGAAATAGTCATTATATTCAGCTTAAGTTAATTATATTAATATATATAAAGTAACAGATTACTTTAGAAATATTGTTTTTTTATACTTGTTTCATGAAATAAAATTATTCAAACTCTTTATATGCATTTTAAACATTAGTGTCTTCCTCATTACTAGAGTTAGTCTCTCAAATTTCCAGAGGATGTGATCTTAATTTTTACTTACATAGTTTCAAATAATGCATTAAAAAAAAATCTAGTATAATACTTGCCCTGAGAGTTTTTATCTCCAGCCACAAGTATTCATTTACTACTCATGAGCTTTACAATGAATCCCTTTCAAGTAATCATTAATGGGCTTACTTATAATGGCATCTAAAAGTTTTAATTGTGAATTCATATTCTCTAAATAATTATGAAATCTGTGTTGAATTTCTTTGCTATCCTTTTTAACTGATTCCACTGGATAATCTATTTTCAGTGTCCCAAATTGGTCCTGTCTGAAGTTGTTTCGGGTTATAGATCTTTTTCAAATAGTTTTTTGGTTTTCAAAAATAATTGTAAAGACTTATTTGTAAGGTAATTTTCTCTTTTCTTTGGGAAAAGGACTTTACCTTATATTTAATGTCATCATCAAAAATGGACCAAAGTATTAGAAGAGAGCTAGTGAGAAAAGTGAAGGAGATGGTTGAAATGGAATGGAGAGTCTGGAACAGTGGTGCCTAGTACAGAAGCCACTAATCCCATGTAAGTATTTGAATTTAAATTAAAAATTTGGATCCTTGGTCACATTAGCCATGTTTTAAGTAACCAATAGATACATGGGCTAGTGGCTACAGTATTAGACAGCACAGATAAAGAATCGTTCCATCATTGCAAAAAGTTCTTTTGGGCAGCACTGGTCTAGAAGATATTCTATATTCAGAATTCAATATAGCTTAGAGATTTCTAGGAATGATCACTGGTGTTACTAGTCACACCTGCCTCCTCATACTCCTTCTTCCCCCAGCCCACACACTCCCTTCCCACACACAGACACAGATCAGAGATGGATTGATTTCTCAGTTTTTAAAATAGTCTTAGTGGCCCATGGAACTATAGCAAATAATAATATTGCTAGTGTACCATAGAGGTTGTATAGTGTATATATTGAGTTTCAGATTTGATCTGAAACTGGAAGTGTATCTTCTTTTCTCTGTTGTCAAGAAATAAATCCCCCAGTTTGCTTTGTGGGGAAAAAGGCAGGACTTTTTGAAGTCATAGGAACCTGAGTTTAAATGTTAGCTCTGATACCATATATGATCTTGGATGAATCACTTACTCTTTCAGAATGTGATTAGATTCTGGATGTGTTTTAACATTTCAGCAATTGTAATTTGCTAGTCAATAGAGAAAGGAGGGGTAATGAGAGGAAGAGGGAGTCAAGGATAACTCTGAGATTTTTGACCTGACCAAATAGATGAATGGAGCTGCCAGTTTCTGAGATACGGACACTTTCCGTATTCTGCTTGATATTGTACATATTTGTGTGCTTATCTTATTTCTCCTCCTAGTTTCCCAAGGTTTGGGGCTGCCTCTTACATGTGTTATTCACAATACCTAGCATAATTCCTTGTACAGAGTAATTGCATCTACTTTTCTGAATTAAACTGATTTTAAATATACATCAGCCTCAAAATGGAGGCAGCTATATTCAGGGCTGCTAATATAATGTTTACCTCTATTGCTTCTTGTAATATGAAGCAGATATGGCTTGTTGGCTTTGCTCATCAACCTGTCATTCTAAAAGTCTTCCCTTGAATACTGCAGGATGTCTGCCTCCAAAATCCTTAAAACAACTAATCTTCAGACATTTTTGATGCTTTTGGGTTTTAGCTTACAAATTCAATCTAGAAAAGACAGATTAGTTGACATTCTCCTTCCACATTCATTGAATTGAGAAGGCAATTATACAGTGGGTGTAAGAGAGAGAAGTTAATGGGCCTTTATGTGATGCTGACCAAAGTCTAACTATCACTGTGTTACCTAAGGAGGGGCAAAGAACCTGGAGGAAGGGAAAGTAGGTGACTGTCACACAAAACATCTTTCTTGCATTTTGGTTTTAGTAAATGAGATCTTGGTTGTCAGTTCCTTTTGCTTCCAGCTCTGTGGTTTTCATAGTCTACTCTTTGGTTTTTCACTGGTAGATATTATTTGATAAGGGTGAGTCTTTCAGGTACCATTAGTCTTAGGGTCTGCCTCATATTCTCTTGTGTTTAATTTGATCTGGATCAATCTTGATTCTGCTTATTGGGCTATTTTGATAGTGATATCTATTAATACTTGGAAGGTTCAGTGAACATTCTTTGCATTTGACTGAAAACAGATTGTGGAGTGGTTACATTTCTTAAATTGTTCTGCTTTCTGGTTTTTTTCCCCCTCCCTGGAAAAAAATCTCCAGTTAGAACTTATTAAAACCAAACATTTGGCTGTTAGGAGCTGTTTTAGGATTGCCAGTTGGAATTCTTTTCTACTGCAAAAATAAACAGCAGGATTAATATAAAGAAATTTTGGTTTAGAGTTGTAGGGCTGTTAAACTACTCAGTTTTCTTTTACTTTGGTATCATCACCTTATCTGTAACTAATAGAACATTTTGATGGTGGTAGACTATTTAAAAAGTGAAAAGAGGAAACGATTCCAGAAATAAATTACCTACAGTTGATTTCTTTATAGTGTTTATTCTTTGCCTTCAAAAATTTTTATTAAAAACCTTTTGTGATTTTGAAAAAGGATAAATCTCAGTACAGCAATAATTACAATAAAAGCAGCTCACCTTTATTGAGTACTTTACTGAATAAAGTATCAAGCACCATTTAAGCACTTTTTATGTGTTAACAAATTTTGAACAGGCTGGGTGTGGTGTCTCATGCCTGTAATCTCAGCACTATGAGAGGCCAAGGCAGGAGGATCACCTGAGCCCAGGAGTTTCAGACCAACCTGGGCAATATAGTGAGACCCCATCTCACTATATAAATAAGTAAATATAAACATATATATATTAAAAAGTAGCTGGGTAGCTATACAGGTGGTGGTATACACCTGTATTCCCAGCTACTCGGGAGGCTGAGGTGGGAGAATGGCTTGAGCTCAGGAGTTTGAGGCTACAGGAAGCTGTGGTTGTTCCACTGCATTCCAGCCTGGGTGACAGAGTGAGATCCTGTATGAACAAAGTAGTGTTATCCACTCCTGTTTTACTAAGGAGGGAACTGAGACAGGGAAAAATTAAACAATTTTCTCAAAATTGCTAGTTAGTGATGGATCTGGAATACAGTGGCTTTTTGGCTTCTGAGCACTCAGTTTGAGCATAATAACATGAGTTTATGAAGGATCTATGCCCTTAGCCATTAAATTCTGAAACAATGCAGGGCCTATGGGAAATAATTCTATACGGTATGACATAGTAAAAGATTTTTTATGGGCTCCAATATGTATGCCAAAAACTATAATTTTTTCAAATCTAGCTGTGCATCAGAATCACTTGAGGAACTTATAAAGTACATATGATTTCTGGGCTCCATTCCAGGCTACCTTCCTGGGTGCAGGACTTTGATATGTCTACATTTCTAGCCTGATGTGAGACAGACTGCTGGTATATAACACATAACAAAATAGATTTTTTTAAAAAGAAAACTACATATTAGGGAAGGATAATTATGGTTCTAGGGCTGACATTTACGAAGTACTTTATATTATGTTGTTTAATCCTTTTAACAGCCTTGTAAAGTAGGGTGGCATTATTACCTTCATTTTATAGATAAGGAAACTAAATCTTAGAGTAGTCAAGTTAACATGACCAAGCCCCATGTTCATTGCTGCATTATTCACATTACTCAAGGTATGGAAAAAACCTAAGTGTTTGTTGGCGAATAAAAGGATAAAGAAAATGTGATACATATAAAATATATGTACATGTACACTATGGAATGTTATTTAGCCATAAAAAAGAATTTGCAACAACATGGAGTAAGCTGGCGGTCATTGTACTAAGGGAAATAAACCAGACACAGAAAGACAAATATCTGTATGTTCTTACTTATATGTATAATAGAATCTAAAAGTGTTGAACTCATAGAAGCAGAAAGGTTAGATGGTGGTACCAACGGCTGGGACATGAGGGAAATTGGGAGATGTTGATCAAATGGTACAGACTTTCAGGTATAAGATGAGTATGTTCTAGGGATCTAATATACAGCATGATGACTATAGCTAATATTAATAATACTGTATTGTTTACTTTTTGAAATTTGCTAAGAAAGTAGATCTTATGTGTTCTCAGGGTGTGCATGTGCACTGTAATATACAAAGCGTAACTAAGGTTGGTGATGGATGTGTTGCTTAATTTGATTTTGGTAATTATTATGCATTGTATACATATATAAAATCATCACATTGTACACCTTGAATATATACAATTTTTATTTTTCAGTTATATCCCAGTAAAACTGGGGGGTGGAAATGACTAACAGCATACAAGTAGTAAATATGTCATAGAGCCAGGATTTGAAAACAGGTTTGTAAGAATATGAATGCTTTACATTAAGTATATTCATGTTGTTGTGAAACAGATCTCCAGAACTTTTTCATCTTTGCAAAACTGAAACTCTATACCCATTAAGCAACAATTCTTCCTTTCATACTCCCCCTTGCTCTTGATAACCACCATTGTGCTTTCTGGATCAGTGAATTCAACTACTTTACATACATGCCTCATGTAAGTGGAACCATACAGTATTTATCTTTTTGTGATTGGCTTGTTTCATTTAGCTAAATGTCTTTAAGGTCCATACATGTTATAGCATGTGACAGAATTACCTTCCTTTTTAAGGGTGAATAATATTCCATTGTGTGTACATAGCACATTTTGTTTATCCATTCATTCATCAATGGACATTTGAGTTAATTTCCACTTCTTGGCTATTGTGAATAGTGCTAATGTGAACATAAGTATGGAAATATCTCTTTGTGACCCTACTTTCAGTTCTTTTGGCTATATACCTAGAAGTGAGATTGCTAGATCATATGGTAGTTCTATTTTCCCTCAAATACTTTAAAATGGATAACTCACGATTCCAAACTCAGTATCTCAAAATTATATGTTTTATATTCTTAGCAATCTATGGGATATCTCTATGTGAATGTCTCGTCAGTATTTCAAAATTGACATGTCTAAAACTGAAAGCCTCATTTATCCCTATCCTCATCCAGCCTGAGCACAAACTTTTGTTCATGTTCTAGGGTTCATGGCATGCATTCATTTATTCATTCATGTATTCAGTGTATATTAACTCACTTCACCAGGTACTGTTTTTGGCATTGAGGACATATCAATGAACAAAATAAAGTCCTTTGATGCTTATGTTCTGGTGAGGGAAGACAGATAATTAAAAAAGGAACAATAAATATATAATTTGTTAGCTAGAGTCTCATGTTTGGAAGAGGCTCTCTTTTAGATAGGATGGTTAGGGAAGGCCTCTCTGAGAGGACCTTGGAGTAGAAACTTTACTGAAGTGAGGGAGTGAGATGTGTGGATATCTAAAGGAAGAGCATTCCACCAGACACTCAATATAAGGAGTTTGATGGGAGAGTATGCTTGGCTGGTTCACTTTTACTATGTGAATGTGGAGTTAGTGGAAAAAGAGGTCAGAGAGGGAGCTGGAGCTAGAATATATAGTCTTGTGAGATCAGAATGAGAACTTTTACTCTGATGATATGGGAAAGTATTAGAGCATTTTGAGTAGGAAAAGGGTTTTATTTGACTTGGCATTTACATGTATCATGCTGGCTGCTGTTTGAATAGACTAAGTGTATGGGCCAAGGGTGGAAGCAGGAGATCAGTTTGGAGACTGACAAACTAGTAATCCAGAGGGAATATGATGCTGGTAAGACCAGTGTAGTAGCAGAGGATGTTGGCCAGATTCTAAATTTGGAATTCCTCATAGATTTTTCGATATGAGGTATGAGAGAAAGAAAAGAATTGGGATGATTATGTGGTTTTTAAATTGGGCAACTGAATCTTTAGAATTGTTTGCCATTTTCCATGATTGGGAGGGCTGGACCAGGAGCAGTCTACCAAGTCACCCATGCCAGAAACCCTGAGCATCATTCTTAGCTCTTCTCTGTTTTTCAATTCATATCTCATACTGCTGATCAAATGATGTTCCTAAAATGCAAATTTGAGCTAGAGCAGTTGCCTTTTCATTATCTACAGGTTAAATAAAACTTTTAATGCCTTTATATTTATTGCCTCTCATAATCTAACTCTTGCATAGCTTTCCAACTTATCTCTCACTGCTTCCTGACCCAGACCTTTGCTGAAGTCATGCAGAACCACTTTCAGCTTCTTGGATATGCTAAGTACATTCATACTTTTTCACTTAAAACAAAAAAATTACTCCATGAATGCCACTCTGGTCTCTTTCCCCTGGAAGAGCCCTTCTTTGACACTTGATTCAAGTATCATCTCTTCTTTCTAGCCTTTCCTCTGCTAGTCAGGTTTCTTCACTTGGTTTGCCTTCATAGTGTTTCTTACATGTTCCTCTATTGATGTCCTTTATAAATGAATCATTACCTTTGGAGTCACATAGGAGAGTACTTAAGGAAAGTTTAGAATACCAAAAATTTTGGAAAATACCTAAAATTTTGGAAAGTAGGAGTATAAAGAAAAATTTAGAAGAATTAATTTAAATATAGTAGATTATTAGCAATAGTCTGTTATAGATAGTTATGAAAAATTAAATATTTGTTTATGAAAAATGATTTTCTTTTCTGCCCAGAAAGAGGAGAAAATGATATTAAGTATCTTTTTGAGACTTCACTGGCTTACAGCTGTAATCTTGTAATCTTTCTTTAGAACTTTCTTCTTTAGTGTGGACTCATAAATCTGTTACTATTATTTCTTTGGCCTACTATATCTGTAGCTGAGGAAGGTTTCATCCCAAATAAACTTCTTTCTCATAGCTCACTTGATTGACATAGTACTAATGAAATCAAAGCTGAAATGCCATAATTCTTAGCTGTAGAATGATGGACTCTTGTAGAACCTCTCATTGATAGAATGAGACCATTTTACTCAGAGCAAAAAACATGAGAGGAGGATGATTCTGTCTTGTTCACAACTGTTTCCTCAGTACCCTGAACAATTCTAGCTTAGCAATTAATTTGTTGGAAAGATTGATAGTAGAGTGACTAAATGAAATATTTTAATGAATAAGATGAATATTATGTAAACTTAACATTATGGGAAAACCATTAAGAAAAAGTTGGTGTGAGTCAGTTAAATTTTTTTGAAGGAAATGATTCAAATCTAGGTCTTGAGCTCCATTAGGCAACCATAGACATTCCTCCTTTAGTGATCCCATACCTCTTTTCACATTGCATTGCAATCATTTCCATAACTATCTGTCCTGGAAAGAAAAGGTCTTGTCATCTTTGTACTCCCTCTAGTGTCTAAAACACTGCCTTGATTGTATCAGGTGCTCAGAATAAAAGAATGAATGAATTTGAATTGATGGAAAACAGAAAAGATATTATGTATCAGTATGAATGGTGGAGAGAAAATCTAACATGTGTTGGAAGAATTTACTTGATGGCAAGATTGGAGTTGTGAATAGTAAACTATTAGTCGAATGCCTCTTATTTAAGTATTTTGAAAATGTTTGAAATCTGACATACCATGTGAGAATAATTTCAAATTGAACAAAAGTACACTGATTTAGAAAGCATTTTTTTATATTCTAACATGTTAACTGTCATGTGAGGTATATTTAACTCAGGCTAGTTTTGAGCCCAGGGCCTTGGGAAGCATATGTAATTCACATGTCTATTCTTGTCCTTGGGAGCTGTGTGAACTATTAATATTTTTCAAGTTGCATATAACTCACATACAGACAACAATAAAAAATAATAAGTTTTTCATTAAATTAGAAAGGATCATTTTGTTTTTGAAGTTTTTATTCTATTTTTGTAATATAACATTGTGGCCCCAAGGGGAAAAAATTTTCTAGTGTGGCAGTCAATGTGGTAAATATTTTCAAGAGATGAAAAAATGATAGTTTGCAAAATAAAGCTAATATTGTAATAATAATTATTATTCTAATTTACAGGCTTTTTAAACATATGGAATATACAAAATTACCTGTACTCTTACTTGTATTTGCTAATAATGTATGCTATTATATATAATGGAATGTGTTATTTTTTTATTTGACTGATTTTCTACTTGTTTGTAATTCTTGTATTTGAAATGTTTTTAGTACTTAGTTTCACTGATTTGCAATCAGTAATTGATGATTGAGCAGCTGAGGAGGCTGCTAATAAGAATAAAGCTAATGATAATGCTATGATATAAGCCTTGAAGCCTGGAAAAATGGTGGTCGGCTAGTACTTAGTGTATATTATATTGAGCTTGTCATGTAACCCCTTCTAATCTTAGTTTATCATCGATTGAATATAAAATGGAGGTTGGGTGTGTGAGTTTAAGGAAGCAGGATTTATTGAGAGGATGCTAAAAAATTCACAGATTTGAGAGAAAATTTGACCAACCAGGCTTTAAAGGGGATCAGTAAACAGAGTTGCTTCATCAGAAATTCATTATCAAAAGTGCCTCTTGAAAACTGTTGTTAGAAGGATACAACTTCAACCAGTTCTCATTCATTCAAGACCCACATTCTCATGAGAGTCTGATTGATCAAGCTTCTATTGGTTATAAACCTAGAAGTGGAATTGATGCATCATATGGTAATTCTAACTTTTTGAGGAAAGCCATACTGCTTTCCACAGTGGCTACACCACTTTATATTTATATCACACTAGCTGTGTATAAGGGTTCCAGCTTCCCCACATCCTCGCCAATACTTATTTTCTGTGTGTGTGTGTGTGTGTGTGTGTGTGAGAGAGAGAGAGAGAGAGAGAGAGAGAGAGAGAAAGAGAGAGAGAGAGAGACACCATCCTGATAGGTGTGAGGTGATATTTGATTATAGTTTTGATTTGCATTTCTCTAATGATTACTGATGTTGAGCATCTTTTTATGTATTTATTGGCCATTTGTATGTCTTTGGAAAAATTTCTATTCAAGTCCTTTGCCCATGTTTTGAATTGGGTTGTTTATGGCTTTTTTGTTGTTGCTGAGTTAGTATTTACTCTTATATGTCTAACTTTATTTACTTAGCATAATGTTTTTTTTCTTACTTTCAACTTTTTATTAATATCACCTCCACCGTTTAACTCCTTTGATATCACCATCTCTGTTTATTCATTTTTCAGTCTGAAATACACTAGGATGACCCTTTAAGTTCTTTCAATCATCTGTTTTTCTAATTTCAGACTTGTATAAATTTAAAATGATCTTTAAGATAGCCACACTAAATAATTACAGTAGGTTTTAATATAACAATGTAGAATACAAGTAAATATACTTTTCATTGAATGCCCCAAACAACATTGCCTGTTTGGGGCATCTGATTTGCTTCCAGTTATAGGGTATTATGAACAAAGCACCTATGGATATTAGTGTATAGTAGTACACCCATATTTGTGGTTTAAGTTACCAACAGTATGGTACAATAAGGTACTTTAAGAGAGAGAGAGAGACCACATTCATGTAACATTTATTACAGTATATTTTTATACTTGTTCTATTTTATTAATTATTGCTGTTAATCTCTTACTGTGCCTAATTTATAAATTAAACTTTATCTTAGGCATGTTTGTATGAGAATAAACATAGTATATATAGGGTTTGGTACTATCTGTAGTTTCAGGAATCCATTGGGAACCTTGGAATGTATTCCCTGAAGATGGGGGAGATTATAGTACAAATCTTTGGGACATATGTTTTTATTTTTCTGGGATAAATACTTAAGAGTGGAATTGCTAGATCATATTTTTGCCTTTATACAAAGCTGCTAAACAATTTTGAAAGTTAGTTGTATAATATATGAGACTTCTTTTTGTTTGACATTATTACTAAAACTTGTATTGTCCGATTTGATTTTAACCATGGTATGTGGTGGTATCTTACTGTGGTTTTAATTTGTATTTATATGATGACTAATTTGAACATGTTTTTACATGTTTCTTGGCTATTAATATATCTTCTTTTGAGGAGTGTCTGTTTAAATCTTTCCTCAGTTTTCTTATTGACTTGTCTTACTATTAAGTTATAAGTATTCTTTATGTATAATGAATATAAATCCTCTTTCAGATATATTTATTGCAAATATTTTTTCTAAGTCTTCAGCATGCCTTTTGCTTTTCTTAATGGTGTCTTTCAAAGGACAGATATTTTGAATTTTAAACCAATTTATCACTTTTTTAATTTCATCACTTGCCTACTCAGTATTGTGACAATTTTCTACTTTGTTTTCTTGGTGTCCTCATTTGCAAAATGGGAGTAAAATGAGAGTCAAATGAGTTAATACATATAAAGTACTTTGAAAATGCCTCACATCTAGTAAGAACTGTATAATGTTAGCTCCTGTTATTGTCACTACAATGCCTTTACTCAGAAGTTATCATCGAGTCTTTTAAATGCTGCCTGTACTTCCCTGTCCCATCTCCATTCCTCCTCAAATAATGTCATTACCATTTTTTTAGGAGTCTTTAAAAAACAAAAGACCAAAGCCAAGATATGTGTTGGAGAAAGGATATCCTAACATTCCATTTAGGGGATGATTTGCATTAGATGCTGCTGTTTTTATAATCTACCAATTTACCAGTTTCCAGTTACTGAGTTTCTTTTCATATATGATGTTCTAAGGTTGTGGTCTCTAATCCCCTCTTAGGGACTGGCCACAGAGTCCTCCTCTACCCCTTCATTTGTGGAAAAATTGTCTTCCATGAAACTTAGGAATGTGGGGGGAAGCGCACAGGAGAGGTGAACGGCAGGCAAGAGAGTCAAGCTTCATCTGTATTTATAGTCGCTCCCCATCACTTGCAAGAGATCTGCCTCTCCTCACCCCTAACCCCCTGACTCCCCAGGCCTGTGAAAAATTGTCTTCCTTGAAATTGGTCACTGGTGCCAAAAAGGTTGGGGACCACTGTTCTAAGAAGATTTATGGGAATTTTTGCTGTTTCCCTCCCCCAAAAAGTCTAAAGCCCACCATGAATGTCATCATTTCCCCTTGTTAAGGCTAAAAGATCTGAGTATCTCCTTCTCCTATGACCCTCTCCAACTTTGGCTTACACTGTGCTTTATGCACACCTAACGTTTCTTACAGTGGATTTTGGAAAATGACATTTCTCAGGGTGGCGGTGTTGTCAAGTTTTGCTGAAGAGAACTTAAAGGCTGTATTCTTGTTGTGGTAAATCAACTAGATTAAAAATATCATGGACATAATTAACATGAAAGCAATAATAGTTATACCAAAATGGAGTTTCAAATGATGATAAACTAGGTCAAGGCAAGATAGTTTTCTTAAAATACATTGCAGTATGAAGACACTCCACTGTAGTCATTTGAGTCAGTCTCAGAAATGGAAATATTGTCCTGATTCTATTCTATGTTACTTTGACCAAATATTTAATTAGTCTCTGTCCTGTTTATAGATTAAGACATATAATATCTTTCCAGCAAAAAGAATATTAGCAATGGAATAAATAGTATTTAGCAAATGATTTGTAGTTCTTTTAAGTGTTCAGTATCATTTTTAGTTTGCAATTCAGATTTTATTGATCTCTTTTCTAAAGATGTCCCCTCTGTCTATATACCCAAATTATATCATAGTGCCTGGCAATGAATAGGCATTTGGTAAGAGTGTGTTGAAGCAAACTTTCATTTTACGCATTTCTTGAATCTTCTTTGTTTTCCTTTCCAATGGATTCTATATAAGCTCAAACAATCACTATTTAAAAAAGGGAAGCAAACAAAAATTTGTTGCAGTCATTCTTACAGTTCCTATTGTTATGCTTTTCACACTAAATGTTTCAAAAGAGTCATTTGTAGTTACTTTCCCATTTTTTAGCCTTTTATAATCTAGTTCTTGTTAAACTGTTTTTAAATATGTTGTAACTAACTCATATTTTCCAGTTTTTGTCTAATCTCTCGTTATAGTTCCTTCTTTTTCCCTCTATGACATATTCCTGGTCTTTTTCCTCTATCTGACCCTTACATTTTAATTTTTTTATTGTGTTTTTAATGAATTCTTCAAGATTTTATCTTTCTCTCTTTTCTCTTCACCAAAGAAGATAGCTTATAGAAGGAGGGAATTAAAATATTCCTAGGGCTTGATTTATTTGCTTTTAAACACATGTTGCTAGCTCTGATTTTTTAAATTACCTTTTGGACATCTCCATTTGGGTTTTACCTGAACTTCTCATTATAAAATTAATTGTTGAAGATATTTTGTCTTTACTAGAAGGCAAGCTATGTTTTGTCTGTCAGTATATCTCCATTGCTTAGCACAGTATTTGGTACATAGTTGGCAATTAATCCACATTTGGTATATGAATAAAGGATGTCCTACTGTCACCTCAAAGTTAACATGTCATAAATTGAACTAATCTTGAATTTTCCTTTGCTTTTATATATACCCATTGTTTGAAGTCCAGCTCAAATGCTATCTCTTTTCTGAAGCTTTAATCTTCACAACAAAAAATCTATTTATTCTATATCCCTGTAGCAAATTATACTTCTATTGTACGTTTGTTCTGGATAACATTTCACTTATTTATGTATAAAGTTTATTATGTACATAAAATTGAGGTCAGGGACTAACTTCCTACCCCCAGATAAATACACTATATAAAATGATCTGAGATGTTGGAAGAGGAAAGTGTTGAAAAGTAGAGGTGTGTCATTATTCCTTCTGCATAGAATGCTCCCCATCTCAATCTTGCTACTTTTCGCTCATCTTTCAGTCTTAGTTGAGACTTAATTTTATCCAGAAAACTTTCCCTGAGCCTTCCTCATGTCTTGACTGGGTGACTTTTCTTTGTACTCCTCTGTTATCACACTTTTAACAAATAAGTATTGAGTGCCTTGTGCAAGCACTGTGCTAGGCAATGGAGATAAAGTGGTGAACAAGCTGATATTGTCTCTTCTGTTATGGAACCTGCAGTCTAATGAGAAAGACATTTAAAAATCACCAAATAAGTAATTATAAATTATGATAATTACTATGAAGTAAAGGTTTAATTTTAGGGTAAACCTAATTAGATGGAGGGTTGATCAGGGAATTTTTTGAAAAAGTATATCTAACAGAAACTTTTGATGATTTAGGATTTAGCCAGTCAAAGAATAGGGGAAGGGCATTACAAATGGAGAGAATATCTTCAAAGGCCTTCAGAAATAGAAAAACTCAATGCCATTGAGGAACAGAAAGGCAGGCCAATTGTGGCTGAGAATGTAATGCTAGCTTATTATACAGGTGAGTAAACTGAGGATCAAGGAAGTTCAGTGAATATACTAAGATCACCAAATTAATAAATGAGAGAGCCTGGATTCACACTTATGACTTTCTAAATCCTTGGTGTTCTTTCCATTATACTTTGGCATTCCCTAGTAAAATTTGAACCAAATATTTCCAAGCTCTGCTATTTTGTTTCTTTTCCAGAATCGTAGAGCATTCTCTTAACCATTTACTATTATTTAGCAGAAGAGATATTTGTATATTAAGTGATTGCCATCAACAGAAAAAGAATAATTGACCTGGCACTAGGCAGAGATTCTTCCATTGAATTTGTGGCTTTGAAAACTGCATTTGCTTGACTCAGAATTTATGAGCCTCCAGAGTTGTCAGGGTTCTATGGTCTCCACTGTCTGTATGAATCTGTGGATTTCTTTGATTTTTTTTTTTCTTGCCAGTGGAACATTACAACTCTCAAAATTCATAGCAAGCATCCTACACTGTGCTTGAAAATATTTAAGGTAATGTTGCACAAAATATACAGACTCCTTTTGGCAGTTGATTTCCAGGCAGCTGATAAAACGTTGAAGTGTTAGGTATTTTTTGTTTTTGTGTTACTTTTTCATTTTTGATGTGGATTGGGAAAGGTAGAGGAGAAGTTGTTATGGTGCAAAGGCAAAGTTGGAAAGGTTGGAGTTTTTTGTTTATTTGTTTGTTTGTTTCCAGAGAATATTTTGTATTACCCTGCTGTGAGCTGCCTACAGTCCAGCATGTTGCTTAGTACCCTTCAAAAACGCTCATGTCGTGTCATACTTGTGCTGTGTTCTGACTAATCAGTAACTTCTTAGCTTAGAGATCAATTTCAGAAATGTTTTATAAGCCGAGGGCGGTGGCTCATGCCTGTAATCCTAGCACTCTGGGAGGCCTAGGCAGGCGGATTGCTCGAGGTCAGGAATTCGAAACCAGCCTGAGCAAGAACGAGACCCGACTCTACTATAAATAGAAAGAAATTAATTAGCCAACTAATATATATAGAAAAAATTAGCCAGGCATGGGGGCGCATGCCTGTAGTCCCAGCTACTCGGGAGGCTGAGGCAGTAGGATTGCTTGAGCCCCCAGGAGTTTGAACTTGCTGTGAGCTAGGCTGACACCACGACACTTATCTAGCATGGGCAACAAAGCGAGACTCTGTCTCAAAAAACAAACAAACAAACGAACCGAAGGAACAGACAAACCCAAACAGAAATGTTTTATATAAGGAAACTTCTCTGATATTGTATCCTTTTGTCACCTGATATTGTCATAGTGTTAGATTTATCCAAGAACTTTTGCCTCCACATTGTTTCTTTCTTGATATTCTTTTCATTAAGAGTAATGATTATAACAGGAAAGAGTGAATTTGATTCTTGAGCTAATTTTTGTATTCTTATAGAACTTTTCATTTGTGATTTTATAGTTTGCTCCTTTCAATCCGAGGAAGGAAATAATGTTCCTAAGAGACACTGGTTTTTTTTTTTTTTGGTTCTGATATCCTTAAACATTGGTTTTCTGGGTGTTTTGCTTCAATGAGGACTGTGGAATTAAGTTTCTGATGACTCAAATTTTGGGGATATTACATACCAAATGCATGTTTTTTAATTTTCTAAAATATGATTTTATTGAGAAGTAGAGAAACATTTAATAGAGAATATTTTGCATTATTAAGAAAACATTTAGTATTTTGTTTAAGTAAGTATTTCAAAGTATACTTATTTCCCTTTACAGTGTTTCCCACTCCCCTTGGGCATTGACCTGTTTCTTTAAATGTCGTTCTTTGTTTCTTGTTTGCAGGCAGCTATCAATGGTGTAATACCCCAAGAAAATGGCATTCTACAAAGGTATGTTTTAAAGTGCTTAACTGGTAAGATGCCAATTTAGCTGAGCAAAAAAGAGAAACCTGTTAATATTTTTGTTTCCCTTTTTAATAGAGCATTTGATTTTTTGGTACGTACGTTCATTAATGTAGTCATTGTTCTTTCAGACATTTTATTGATTACATTAATTCCCCTAAACGCTCCAACTTTTAACTGTATATTATTACAGCCTGGGTAATACTGTCTTTTAAGGTGGTTTTATTCTTACTTTTAAGAAAGCTTTTCAAGGACATCTTCTGATTCATAAGATGGAAGGAACTGAATTCTTTAAACCATTGGCACCAAGAAAACGAGACATGCTCAGTAGTATGGTTATCTTCTAACTATATAGGCTTTATCTCCAAGCTTATTAAAATCTTTTTTCCTTGCTCCTTTGGTTTCTAAATCAAGTATACGATAACTTGCAACAATTTGGTTATCTTTAATAATGAAACTTGCCACAGCTCTGAACTACTTTACATGAAGAATCCAGTGTTAACAAGAGGAATGGTTTTAGTGGTTTGTGTCATTGCCAGAAAGTAAAATTGCGAGACGAGGCCAAGAGAACTATAATAGTTACAACATAATTAATTAAGTTAAAAATAAATTCATAACTTTTCTGTCCTTAAAATTGGAGACTCTGGTCCTGGATTAAAAGAACACATTATAAAGTCATTGGAGGTAAAACCATTCTCCCTTCCAAGTGTAGTTTAATTACTTGATTCCCCCCCACCCTCCTTTCCTCTCAATTCAAACTTTGGCTTGAATTTTGGTGGCTGGGATTTCTAAGTCACTGAAGCATGATCTGCTAAATGCAGATGAAGCAAACAGAAATAGCAGACTAGGAATGAGGTTGTTTTGGAGAGGAAGAAAAGTACTCTTGCAAAAACATCAAAAAATTCACCATGAACTGCAAAATGTGCTGTACTTCATAAGAAACTGTGTCTACTTAGGATAGAAGCAAAATTCTGCTTGGGACCTTTACCACCTTAAATGATTAGTGGTTTTTTGGTGAAAGCAATGATAAATAGTCTTATTCACTGCCCCTTGTTTAAACTGTCAGAGTTTCATCCAGAATAAATGTGACTGATTTCTAGAGTATCTACCAACTTATTTTGTTTTTTAATTATTTTGTTGTTGTTGTTGTTGTTCAAAACATTTAATTAGATTGAAACCCTTTTCTAGAAAGCAAACCAGATGATTATAGGAACTTCCTTCATGATCACTTTTTCCCCCTGGTTTAGAAAGTTTTATACTGTTAAATATCATTCCAGTTTTATTTTTGAGTAAATGTTATTACCACTTTTTATGCCAGATTTTTTCAGTGCTAAACCTTTGTGAGTTTAGCTACTAGATTCTGAGTACATATTGGATACATCTTCCAGTTAATAACATTTGCTATGGGTAAACTGTAGAAATTCCTGCTCCTCTGGAAACATTCCATCTTTCCTCTCACAGATGATTCTTTTTGCTTAATACATTTTATGACTATAAATTTAGTACTAACTTTCTCATAAAGTTACTATAATATTTGAGGTTAAATTTTGATTTTAGTGGGGTTTTATGGGTTTTGTTTGCTTATTTTAAAGGAATGAGTCATGTGTATATATGAAAATCACTTGTGTCTAGTAATAGTCTTCAACTATTTCCTTCTTAAATTTGTTCTTTAGCTTTGAAATCATTGTGAATTTGACATAACTGAGAATTCCTCTTGTGTGTCTGCTAACCAGAGGAATATACAAGAGGCCACTTTGTACTTTCTCATAGGCTTAACACTGAAAGCAAAAGACACAATGCTAGGAATGGTATATACAGGGAGCTAAAAGGATCTTTGGTTTTTATAATAAAATTGAAAATAGTCTGTGTTTATAACTGACTCTTAATCTGTCAGTTCATACCTTCACAAAGAAAAGAGTTATCAAATACCAGTTTAAAGAACTTACTGTATACTGCAATATTATCATGAGATATTGAACTTTTGGTAGGAAATAATTACCTACAGCACTGGTAGATGTGTTGATACTTAATTTGTTTGACCAGAGGTTATAAAAAATTGTACTAATTATACACAATCTAAACTAGATTTTTCTTTAATATGAATTATTTTTGGAGGAAGAAGAGCCAGTGTCCTTATGCTTTATAGCTTTTCTTGAAATCAGATTTTCATGTGAATCCAGAAGAGGGAATGTGCTTTTTAATGTAACTATAGAGACCTAAGGAAAGAAACTAACATTTTTTGAATGCTTAAGACACTGTGTTAAGCAATTGACTATTTTCTCCTCATTTAAAACTCATTACAGGTTGTAAGAGGTAAATGTTAATATTTCACATATGAGGAAACTCAAGCTTAGAGAGTTTACATAGACTTGCCCAAGGTCACAAGTGGTGTAGTAGGTCGTGAAGTCTAGATTGTTTCATTTTCAAAGCCATGCTCTTAACACTGCTCTGTCTTCTTCAAGATCAGTAAAGCAAGCATATCATAACTTTTGTTTTCAGATTTTTCCTTTGAGTAAAAAAGTTGAAATTTAGTCCATGTATATAATGTCTTTCTCCCATGACTTTCTTTTTTACAGTTATTATTTTAGTTGTAAGCTAGTGAAGGCAGATATTATTATCCTTTATTTTATAGGTAGATAGAATAAGTCATAAAGTGACTTGGTTCAGATGATATAGCATGATGTTGATGGAGTCAGGAATATAAGCAGGTCTTCTGGCTCTTTCTCCAAGGCTTATTTGCTAGACAGTGTATTGTTAACACAACATTTATAATGGTGTAACTTACGTGATCATAAATGTATTCATTCAGTCATAAACATTGAGTATGTGTATTTACCACATCATGGTCTAATATTTTTTCAGTTTATTGTCCAGAGCATCTTTAAAAATTACTTTTGGAGATACTGTTAGAAAAAAGTGTTAGTGAATTACTTGTACTAGTTGATGGCTGATGCTATGTTTTATAAAAAAAAATTTTATAAATTAATAATGTAATTTTAGTCATTCGCTAAGTGGGTGATATTTGTTAACTCATTTATTTTTTGAGACCCATACAGGTGTACAGTATGCACATTTGTCCATTGTTCAGTTCATTGCAAACAGCTAGAGAAGAAAAAAAATTTGTTTTCAAACCTTGACCATTATGGTTTCAGAATATATAAATGCCCAAGTTTTATGACTTATAAGATACTCCTTTAAGCTGAATACTTTCTGTGTCTTATAATTCCCATTTAAAACATCTGCTTTGATTCACAAGTTTATCTCTAAAATGAATGCTTTTTTTCTTTTTTAAGAGGAGTACCCAAAGATTTTGCCATGAGATGACTTTTAAAAATTGAAATGATAAGAGTTCCTGTTTACTTTTATTCATTGTCTTCCAAGAGCCTGAGTGGTTTGTAGAGGGAAGTTGAGTAAGGATAAAAATACTCCTTCAGTTGAGGTTTTAGATCTAAAAGAGATCTCTCCATAGATTCCCTTACCATTCAGTGTCTTTTATTTTTAAAGAAATGAGGAATCACTGTGTTGCCCAGGCTAGACCGGAACTCTTGAGCTCAAGCAATCCTCTTGCCTTATCTTCCTGAGTAACTAGGACTACAAGCATGTGCTACCTCGCCTGGCTTCTAATCAGTATTTTTTTTTAATTGATTAAATAGAAAAGAATAGTGATGTTAAATTATAAGATGGTAGTTTCCATAGGTGGAAGATTTTAAAAATACATTTATTCTTTTTCAAGTCAACAATTTTGGATGCTTTGATACCATTGAACATTAGTGAAAACTGATGGGATCATTCATTAACTAGTAGGATTTCTTCCTTTCTCTCATTTATTGGATTGCTAGTGAAAAACTCTTCATCCAAAATTTAAATGTAATATTTTTGATTGATCTCAGAATAATTATAACTACTGAGAAAATTTGCAAGGGTAACTTTTTAAAAAAATCTTCTGTGTGGCTAACAAGCATACCAAATGGTCCACTCTAATTAAAAATATTATACTATCAATTAGATTTAGGGTTTGATAAAGGAAAAAAAATCTAAAGGAATTTCAACAGAGGGAATTTCATATAGGGAATTGGTTCCTCAGATGTGGAGAATGTTGAAAGGTCAAAAAGGGGGAGGGGGCTACTGAGACAACCCAGAAATAATGACTATAGGAAGTAGCTCGACCCCGAGGCCCAGATGGGGGTGGCTCCTTCTGGCTGATGAGGAAAGGAGCCCAGGGTGAGAGCAGACTCACAGCTGCAGTTTCCCCCAGAGGAGGGGGCAGAGCTAGGGCCTGTGTGTCTACTTGGGGTTGTCTAGATGCTTACTGCATGTCAAGAAGCTGTGGCTAGAGCAGTCCTACCAGGGAGAGCTCCCTGCTGACCACCAGAGGGCACAAAGGAAAGTGCTGGAGGAACAAGGAAGGAAGTTGAGAGAGATTGAGGTTAACAGAACTTTGAAGCTCAGAGGAAGGTCTCTAGGAACTTGGCCTCAGACATATGAGAAGGAAGTCCTGCTCAGCTGATATTGGTGTCTCTGACAAGATGCAAAGAGTTGTGTGCAAAAGGTGCTGAAAAAACTAGAAGCTAACATCAGTGGTTGATGCTTAAATAAAGTGGGTGCCATTATTAGGGTGATATATCACTGCTAAGGTGATGTTGGTAGGATCAATGTGAAAACTGTAAGAAGAAAGTTGAAGGGGTTGTGTGTGTGTATATGTATGTTTGCATGTGCTATTGAAGTCCTTGTTTCTGTAACTAGTCATAAGGCCATAGTTGATATTTTTAGTTTGTTCTCCCACTATTTACTCTATATTCCTTGTCTTCAACCAGCAACTCAGGTAGTCAGGATTCTTTACCCGGTGAGGCATCTCATACCTTCATTCTTGAAGAGTCAGAATCCTCAGTGTAACTTTTTTATTAGTTGTAATTTTTCATTAACTCTTATTAGACATGCTCCAGAAAATCCCCAGGGCTCCAGATATAGTCCACTGTGTAACCATACACCCCTCTGCGCCCCCCCCCTTCTTTTTAAAGTAATCAGGACCATTCACTCCAGCCTATCCCCTTCCTTTTCTGGTTGATTCAGTGCCACAAGGAGTACAAAATGGCCAAGTGACATTCTCAAGTTCTATTTCCATGGAAGTTTGTGGGAACATTGCATCCATGGCTGCTATGATCTCTGAATCATCAAAGCTCAAAGTTGCAGGAAATTATTAGGCATAATAAGAGGAACCACTACCACCACTTAATTCCCAAACATATTATCTGATAGCATGACAAAGAATGTGGTGTTTTGGTCACTGGTATGAAGCATATACCACATCCTTTAAGGTAGAGCCCCAAATTTGGAAGTTATCTCTGAATCTGTGTCATAAATGAGTATTCAGTAAGCTATTTCATTGTTCTCTCAAGCTAGCTGTTCCTAGATAATGGTGTACATTACTGAGCACAGTGCTGCGCTTTTGCTGTGAAAGGAATTCCTTAGTTAGAACCAGTTTTCTGTGGGAAGCCATAGATGAATATGGTATTCCCCAAATACATGAATGGTGGTGCTGACAGAGAAGTCAATTTCATATCTAGAAAAGTGGCTTTTTCAGTGAAGATAGATCACTGCCCCTTCCATGATGGAAACAATTTATTACTAGGTTACTAGGGAATGGTACGATATTGGTGTCTCAATATTAATCCCTATTGTTTGCAGTTTAGGCACTCTATTGTTCCCCTAGTCAAATTCAGCCTTGATGAAGGGAAGTCCATGTTGTCATGCCCATGCCTAACCTCCGTCTCTGTTGGCATAGCTATATTATACATTAATGCATTCAGCATCCCCAGTAGCAAGGGAAAAAAGCTGGCTGAACAGCATTATCTTAGCCACGTTACCGAGAGCCTTTTTTTTAGTGGCTAGCCCATAGAGAACACACACTTGGGAAACAAATATATTTGCATTCTATGCCCATTCTAAAAGATCCATTTCCATATTTCTTTCCCAGACTTGTCACTCAATTCTTCAATTTTATTCATTCCAAGTTCTGTTCAGCTGGTCAACCATTATCTGTTGCTTGTGATTTGATGTAGATTTATACCTCAGGCTCTTTCTACTTCCAAATGAAGTGGTTAATCTATGGTGAAACCCTAAGTTCTCCCCACTGGGAGGCTTTTCTTTCACTGCTGTCTTTCAGGGATATCTTTGATTGAGGCCATGTGCTGCAGCAGTCTAGTTTTGGTTAGTACCAGCATACTATAAATAATCACTTTTTCTCTTCCCAGTCCAAATTTTTTCTTTTTCAGTTAACTTAGTCATTTCTTATTTATCGATGGGAAGTACAAGGTACAGCTTTTGATCACTGAACCCCAGAAACTTTACCAAAGTGGCAGGCCCCTGCATTTTTGTGGTACTTCTTTGCTAATCTCTAGCATGCATATGTCTTACTAAAGCATTCCAGTACAGAGTATATCTTTATCTGAATTCTTGGGATCAGAAGTGTTTCAGATTTCAGTGTTCTTTTTTTTTTTAAAGAGACAAGGTCTCACTCTGTCACTCAGGTTGGAATGCAGTGGCATGGTCATAGCTCACTGTAACCTCAAATTCCCAGGTTCAAGTGATCTTCCCCCCTCAGCCTCCCAAGTAGGTGGGACTATAGGTGTGTGCCACCACACCCAGCTCATTTAAAAAAATTTTTTTTTCTTTTATAGAGATAGGGTCTTGCTGTGTTGCCTAGGATGTCCTCCAATTCCTGGCCTCAAGCTATCCTCCTGCCTCAGTCTCCCAAAATGCTGAGATTACAGGTGTGACTCACTATGCTTGGCCACAGATTTCAGAATTTTTTTGTATTTTGTGATACTTGCATTGTACTTAATGCATAAGCATCCCTAATTGAAAAATCTGAAATCCAAAATATTCCAGTGAACTCTTTGAGTATTATGCCAGCACCCAAAAAGTTTCAGGTTTTGGAGCTTTGTGTATTGGGGATATTCAACCTGTACTTACTACTTCTGTTCTTCAAGACCAGTCTGCATTGTCATCAATTTAATGTTCTGTGGAATGTCTGGTGATCAAGATCTCTCTAGACTTGATTATTGACAAAGAGTGGGAGAGTTGACAATCTTTAGGAAAAGATTGTGAAGGTATATTGTATAGCTTGTTAGGTGAAAGCAAAATGCTTGTTATGGTGCTTGCAAATTAGTATAGAGAATAAAAAGTATATGCAACAGCATCAGCTTCCTGTTGTCCCTTCCTGTGTTATGTCCCTTCCTATGTTATGTCCCTAACTCCTTGGATCAGGGAACCAATATGGGATGGCTACTCATTACTGAGTGTGTCTATTATACATTCAGGGCCTAGGGAAATCACTGCAGGCTAGGTTGACAGATTCACTGAATTTACTGTGAGTTGATTTGGGCCAAACTTCATTTCCAACCTTGATCTTCCACTTTTGTAAAATCCCCAGGAATTGGCA
Organism: Microcebus murinus; assembly: GCF_040939455.1. Taxonomy (NCBI): domain Eukaryota; kingdom Metazoa; phylum Chordata; class Mammalia; order Primates; family Cheirogaleidae; genus Microcebus; species Microcebus murinus. Next base: position 38,538,512 of record NC_134105.1, on the reverse strand, counting down.
TCATTTCAAAGTTAGCATCTAGTACTCCCATAAAAATCTGGATATTTTGCTTTTATTGGCACACAAATACCTCAGTAAATGGCTGTAGGTCTCTTAGTGGAAGTCTTAGGGGAAAATTTATAATATACACTTGTGGCTCTGTTGAGTTATCTTTTGGGGAACCAGGCCTTCCAAGTAATAAGGGGGCTTTATGTCTGTGATCCAACTTTTGTTTAGAAACTAGGAGTGACTGTGACTCTCTGTGGTGGTTACTGAAGTCAGGATTTAGGCTGCCTATTTCAGTAGATATTTAATTTTATTCCTTAGAAATACCATACTCAGTTAAACACTACCAAAGGTCTCTGCAGGTCAAAACCTTATGACTGACACTTTTTGTCCATGCTGTCCATTAACATAATTGCTCTTACCTTTCCTTATTATTACAGTTTGCCATTGGAGATCTGCCACTCTGATATCTCATCAGCCCATTAGAAAGTCTTTTTCAGTGTCAACTCCCCATGTCATTCCCAGCCACCACAGAGTTTTTCAATAATACAGATTCCCTTACTAATGTATTTTTCAATGCTTTAATGTAATATCCTCCAGGATCTCATGGATGATGTAGAGGATTCGTGTATATTCAGGCTATATGTGGTAAATCCAGGCCAGCATTCCTGTTTCTTTAAGCATCTGGATTTTTGTCTACATTATGCTAGGAGTTTTGGGCATCTATCCTCATAAATGTAGACTCTTTTGAGACTTTGTGTTCAGCCAGCAACTAACTATTAGAGGTACTTACAGCTGCTTAAGCCAACATATTATATTTGGCTCTATCCAAACTCTTTTGGTCAAACACACTTCAAATTCATTTCCATATCTATTTCCCAGGTTTTTGCTGATAGAATTTATCAAAATGCTAGAATTAGTTTTGGATATAAATTATCTCTTCTCAGTGAAGACATTGTACTTGTTCTCTTAGCATATGCCTAGGTCTGATTTTAGAGGCAATAAGGAATAGTGGGGGATAGGTTTTAAGAGTAGGCATTTCCTTGCAAGGTAACTGTCTCAGGTGAGAGTATTAAAGAGTATTCAAGAAAGTAGAGGCTAGCCCTCTCAGTCATAGGAGACAGAGGAGCTGTTTCTGCTTATAAAAGAGGCTCAGAGAGACTCCAGGGGGGTTTAAGGTTATCCTTCATCTGAGTCCACCCACATATCCATTCCACATCCTAGGGTCTCACTCCTTCCTAAACAGTATCTTAACTTTTTAAAAAGAGACTTAGAAAGCATTTTTTATTTAACTTTCATCATAGTTCTACAACCTGGCAAATTAAATTTTGGAACTAATTCTTGGCAGGGTCATGCTTGTGATTATAAGAAAGAAGAAACTTTTAAAATAGCCATTTTCAAAATTTTGTAGCTATCTTATCATGACTTGCTGAAAGTTAAAAACTCTGAGTGTATCATTTTCTTCAAGTCTCCAAGTCAGAAGTAGCCATCCTTGAGTCTTTGTTGCCATTATTACTACCATAATAGTTGAGTCAAACGGTCATTTGGTCCCCTTAGGCTCTTGTTTCAATAGGCATGGCATCATAATTAGTTATAAGTGATGATTTTTTTTTAAGAGTCACCCCGGCTAGAATACAGTGGTGTGATCATATAGTTCACTGTAACCTTAAACTTGTGGTATCAAGCTACCCTCCCACCTCAACCTCCTGAGTAACTAGGACTACAGGTATGTACCACCATGCCTGGCTAATATTTTAATGTTTTTGTAGAGATGGGGGTTTCCCTGTGTTGCCCTGGCTAGTCTTGAACTGATGGCCTCAAGCCTACCACCTTAGGCTCCCAAAGTTCTAGGATTACAGGTGTGAGCCAGTGTACCCAGCAACTGGTAATAATTTAATAATCATTATGCCATGGTATGGATACTAGTGAGTATTCCATTTTTCATTGGCAAGGAGCTAACAGTGAATTGAAGGTCAAGGACACAATCAAGCCAATTCCTGAATCCTATTTTTGAAAGTATGTTTCCTGTGACTCCTTTACAATATCAGCATCCAGTCAAGAATATGAAACCATCTTAGGTATTTCAACAAAGGGAATTGACTGTAGGATTGGTTACACAGATGTGGAAGACTAAAAGAGCAAAAAGAAGTGGTAACCTGTATATAATAACTGCTGGAGGAAGCTACTACTGTTAGGTTTAGGGAACAAAGGAGTTAATAGAACTGTGAAGCTCAGAGGGGTCCCATGAAGCTGGGGATCAGATTTCTTTGAATGCACACTGTCTAGCTGCTGCTGGTATCTGAGGGAATGTCAAGAAGCTGGTTGTAAGAATGCTGGAAAAAAAACCCAAAAAACAAAAACAGAGGACTGCCTATAGGAAGATACAGATAGAAATGCATGCAAGCAGGAAGAAGAGAGTCTCTTTTCCCCTCCTCCTATTACACTCTATATAATGTTTTCTATCGGCAGAATCTAACAGGAAACCATTTAGCAAAGGCAAGTACAGTTTTGAAGAATCCCAGCCCTAGAATCACAGAATAGACTATACAGAAGGGTGGATTTGGAGTCAAGAAACAGTTTCAGTGACCAGTTTACTAATATTAGCTGTTTTTCTTAGGTTCTGAGAACTTGTGACAAACTTCAGAAATGTGAAGTGTGTTGCCCAAATTCTGTTCATAGATATTTAGGAACATTTTGGATTTCAGTAATGGCATTCTTTCTGTTCTGAACATTTTCCTTGTTTCCCATGTTTACCTTACAAGATTACTTTCTTTGAATTTAAAAATTAGGAGAAGAATAGGTTTTTTCTTTGGATCAGTAATTACTGGAATATCTCCACTCTGGTGAGATCTAAACTAGTTGAACATTAGAACACTGGTTGAAACTAGATCAAACATTTTTGTCTATGACTTATAAAAATGAAAAAATACTTAGACCCAAAGCACCTATAAACAAATATGTAACTGAATTAAAAGCTTTAGGAAATAATACTTGGTCCTAACTATTAAGTGACACAATACTGAAAATTTCTATTTCTTTGTGTTCTAATCTTTAAAAGACTGATCACAACTCACTAAATCAGCTATATAATCTGGTTTGATAAACACTGTTCAGAGAAATGGTATGAAGAAGGAAAATAAATACAAATATTTTTCCTGCTTAATTGTATGAATAGTGCTTAACTTGGCATGTTTTTGATTATTTTGTTCCTATGCACATTCCCAGTCCATTGTTTTTCTATAAATTCAAGGTGAGAAGAAAGATATTTTAGAGCTGGTCTTGAGTTCTGGTGGTGGTGGAATATATGTACAATAATGATGTTGCAACTGAAACACTCCTTATGTTCCCTCCCTCTCCACCTTCTTCCCAGGCAGGGGGTTGACAATACATACAATAAAATCAGAGAACAGCCAAATTTTAAAATAATTATTCCTCTACTCATTAGTTTGGCAAATATTTGAGTGCCTTTTGTGTATAAAATTTTTAGCTCAGGGTAGAAGATAAAGCCGTTAAAGACACAAATTTGAGCGTTATCCTGTAGAATTTGTATTCTATTGGGGACATAGATATAAATTCATTTTATAACTAATTTTATAATTATAGATAGTAATAGGGACTTAAACCTAGTCTGAAGTAGCAAAATGTGCTCTGAGTTGAAAAACATTCAATCTGAGATAAAAAGTATGAGTATAATTAGCTAAAAGAGGCCTGGCATGGTGGCCCATGCCTGTAATCCCAGCACTCTGGGAGGCTGAGGTGGGAGGATGACTTGAACCCAGAAGTTCGAGGCTGCAGTGAGCTATGATCGTGCTACTGCACTCCAGCCTGGGCAACAGAACAAGACCTTGTTTCAACCACCCAACCAACCAACCAATGAAACAAACAAACAAAAACCCCACAAAAAATTAGTTAAAAGAAAGATGGAATTGGGGATGGGTTGAGGAGGAAGGAATATTCTTAGAGGAAATTGCCTGTGTTTCCCCATGAAATAGGAAGGATTAAGGTGAAAGAAGAAATGAAAGGCTATGTGTCTATTAGCATAGAGAGATGGAGAATCCAGTAGAGAAGGGGATATCAAAGATACTGGAAAGGAAAATGATAATCCCTAGGTAAGGAGGGAATGAGAGAAAGAGAGAGAGAGGAGACAAGAGCAAGAGTGCATTTGCAGGTTAGCTTTTCATTCGATGTTAAGAAGAAAAGGGAAATTTCTCTTGGTAGCTTTTGTTTTCTCAGCAAAGTAGGACAACTGTGAAGTGTAAAGAGTGAGATAGGGAGAATTGAGGTTCAAGGACAGTGAAATTTCAAAATAGTCTTTGTGGAAATTAGGGTTAATGAGTGAAATAATTCAGTAAGTAAGAGTGAGTGAAGGAGAAGACATTGTTCTTAATTTACAGAGTTTAAATTGATGTTTTACTAACATCATAACAATACAAGGCAAAAACCTAATTAAATGCTAAATGATGTGATACTGCCAATAAACATAGAAAGGCAAAGATGAGGGGGAGAATAATGTGACCTTCAGTCCCTGGGAAAGATTTTGTGGAGGGAGTAGAACTTGAGTTTCGCCTTGACATATGGGTAGCTAAACTTGATTAGAACAACAACATAAGCTAAGTATGGAAAAGGGTCCCTAGTGGTATTCTGTAATGATTTGGTTGATGATAATCCTTCTTTTATGTCAACATTTTAGTGAATATGGAGGTGAGACCATACCAGGACCTGCATTTAATCCAACAAATCATCCAGCTCCAGCTCCTACTTCCTCTTCTTCGGCGTTTCGACCTGTAATGACATCCAGGCAGATTGTAGAAAGGCAACCTCGGATGCTGGACTTCAGGGTTGAGTACAGAGACAGAAATGTTGATGTGGTACTTGAAGACAGCTGTACTGTTGGTAAGGTTTTTCCTACAATAAAGCCTTCACAAATAAATAATTTATTAGGCAAACATTTAGTTTATATTCTTTCTTTTGAGTTGACTGCCAGCAATAAGGGGGAAAAAGCAAATTGAAACTGATAACTTTCTCTTACAGATTATGGTACTCTATTTTTACTATGTTAAAATTGAGGTAAGTTTGAGAATACTTTTTCTGTTCTACATATGTGGAATGGTATACAATGCTGTTTTTAGGGCTGATGCAAACCAAATATCTAGGAGCTTAAAAAAAAAAAAAAAGCCCTAATTAAGTACATTGCCTATCAGACTTTACAACTAAAGCTCACTCATTTTTCATACTGTGTGTCTTTGTTTTGTGCTGCTATATCAGAATACCTGAGACTAGGTAATTTATAAAGAACAGAAATTTATTTTCTCACATTTCTGGGTGCTGGAAAGTCCAAGATTAAGGTGTCAGCAGGTTCAGTGTCTAGAGAAGGTTGCTCTCTGCTTCTTAGATGGCACCTTGATGCTGCATCTTCCTGAGGGAAGAAACACTGTGTCTTCACATGGCAGAAGTCCAGAGAGCAAAGGAGACAAAACTCCCTTTGTCAAGACCTTTTATAACAGCACCTAATTTCATTCACAAGGGCAGAGCCCTCATGGCCTGATAACCCCTTAAAGGCCCTGTATCTTAATACTGTCACATAGGCAATACCTGAATTTTGAATGAAATGTATTAAAACCACAATACTGTGTTTAATGAGAAGTCAGACATGAGATACATTTCCATCACTTTCTCTCTCTGCCAGTTGCACAAATGCTATCTTATCAAAGGAAACTCAAAGTATATGTGTTTCATTCCTGGACAGACTTTACCAAATTAGTATAGTTTAACTATGTTGAACTCATATTTGATTCAGTTTATTTGATCTACTTTCATCATAGAACTGCAAATTGTATTAATTTCTGTATTAATGTAGTTTTTGCCTTAATTCTAAATTCCAGATATTTCTGAAATTTTCCCTTTGTTCCTTTTTGGGGAGATCTTTTCCTAATTTTATTTAATTGTATTAATTGAGACTTGAAAAGCAAGGCTGTTAAATCATTCCTAAACACTAATCAGATTATGTTATTCCCTTTCTTAAAACCATTTAAGAACTTTTCATTGATTTTTAGGGTGTAATTCATGGCTTATAAGTCCCTGCTTGATCAAGCTACTCCTGCCTACATATCTAGTTTCATCTATTGCCACTTTCCTTCTTGCTTACTATTCTTATGTCACATTGGACTTCTTTCAGTTCACTGAGTAAGTTATTAGCCCACTGTACTTGTGGGCTTATTTCTTCTTCTGCCTAGGTTCCTCACCTAAATCACTCACTTCTCCCTGTACTCATTTCAATGCTCCCAAATATTCTCCTGTTCATTCTTGTTTTTCATATTTAAAACAATTGTGGTAAAAAAAATACATAAGATTTACACTCATTTTAAGTGTGCAGTAGAGGATTGTTAATTATATGTACGTTTTATCTTGCATAACTGCAACTCTATACTCATTGGATAGCAACTTCCCATATTCTCGTCTCTCAAGCTCTTGGCAACCACTATTCTACCTCCTGCTTCTTAAAACCTGGTAGCAGAGAAATGCTTTCTTCTCTCTAAAACAGTTTGTAATGATGTTTAAACCCATGTTGTTTTGTTTTATCTTTGGTGAAAAGAGTTTAGCCTTTGTATAGCTTTCCTCTTATACTCAAAGACATTATACTTATTTTTTTACTTTCTCACACTGAGTAAACTAGTTCTATTAATTGTTCCTTAAAAGCTTATTTTTTGTTTCTTTATTCATTGTTGTAATTTTATCTGTACCCTCTGTGCCTCTTTGGGTGTGTGTGATAAATAAGCCAGGTGGTCATTTTATGCTGTATTTTTAGGTATGCACCCACTGGAAGTGTTTTACCTTAAAATGTTAAGTACATATTACCCTCATGGTATTTTTGTTAATTCTTTAGGGCTTCTTTTTTCCTTCTCCTATTCATATGTAAAGGTGTGTACTTGGGACATTTTTCAGTTTGAGTTCATGCTTGATCTTTCTACTCTTGCATATTAATCGATAATATTTATGGAGTGCATACAGACATACCTCATTTTATCATACTTTATGTTATTGTGCTTTGCAGATATTGTTTCTTGTTTTAAGGAAAAAAAGCAAATAGGAGGTTTATGACAACACTGTGTACAGCAAGTATGTTGGTACCATTTTTCCAACATCATATGCTCACTTTCTATCTCTATGTCATATTTTTGTAATTCTCACAATATTTCAAACTTTTTCATTTTTATTATGTCTGTTGTGGTAATCTGTGATCAGTGAACTTTGATGTTACCGTTGTACTTGTTTTGGGGTGCCACAAACTATGCCCACATATGACAGCAAACTTAATTGATAAATGTTGTGTGTGTTCTGAATGTTGCACCAATTAGCCATTTCCCCCATCTCTCTTCTGCTCCTTGGGCCTCCCTATTACAACAATGTTAAATTAGGCAAGTCAATAACTCTACAAGAGCCTCTAAGTATTTAAGTGAAAGGAAGAATGACATATCTCTTACTTTAACCAAAAGGTAGAATTGATTACTCTTAGTGAAGAAGACATGCCAAAAGCCAAGATGGACCATAAGCTGGTTGCTTGTGCCACCCTATTACTGATAGGGAGAAAGTTTTAGTGGTCTGAATCAAAGATCAAATCAATTACAACATTCCCTTAATCTAAATCCTTATCTAGAAAGGCTGTCTTTTGAATTCTATGCAGGCTGAGAGAGGCAAGGAAGCTGCAGAAGAAAGGTTGGAAGCTAGCAGAGGCTGGTTCAGGAGGTTTAACAGGTTAACTGCCCGGTGAGTTGTATTGAACTCACCCTCATTTTGAGCCTAGTGCCTCGTGAAGCATATGTAATTCATTTCTCTTCACCTTGGGAGCTGCATGAACTATTTTCAAGTTGCATATAACTCACGCACAGAAAAAATAAAAAAATAACAAAATTTTCATTAAATTAGGATCGTTTTGTTTTTGAAGTTTTTTTTCCTTAAGATTGCTTTGGCTATACGAGGTTTTTTCTGGTTCCATACAAAGTGAAGACTTATTTTTTCTAGATCTGTAAAGAATGATGGTGGTACTTTGATGGGGATTGCATTAATTCTGTAGATCACTTTAGGTAATATTGACATTTTAACAATATTAATTCTACCAATCCATGAACAAGGTAGATTTTTCCATCTGTTTACATCATCTGCAATTTCTTTTTTTAGTGTTTTGTAGTTCTCCTTGTATAAATCTTTCATACTTTCGTTAAATATACTCCTAGATATTTAATTTTCTTTGGGGCTATCATAAAGGGTATTATGTTTTTGATTTGAGTTTCTGCTTGATGGTTCTTGGCATATATGAATGCTTCTGATTTGTGTATATTGATTTTGTAACCTGGAACTTTACCAAATTCATTTATCAAATCTAGGAGTCTCTTGGATGAATCCATGGGGTTTTCTAGGTATAATATCATATCATCGGCAAAGAGTGAGAGTTTGATCTCATCTGTCCCTACTTGGATGCCCTTGATACCCCTCTCTTGTCTGATTGCTATAGCTAGGACTTTGAGCACTTTGTTGAATAGAAGAGGAGATGGTGGGCATCCTTGTCTAGTTCTGGTTCGAAGAGGGAATGATTTCAATTTTTCCCCATTCAGAATGATATTAGCAGTGGGTTTGTCATAAATGGATTTGATAAATTTAAGGTATGAGCTGTCTATGCCTATTTTATTAAGAGTTTTTATCATAAAGGTGTGTTGGACTTTGTCAAATGCTTTTTCTGCTGTTTTTGAAGTTTTTATTCTATTTTTGTAATAAAACAACATGGCTCCAAGGAATAAAGTTGTTTTCTAGTGTGGCAGTCAATGTGTTAAGGAAAGAAGTCATCTCCCTAACATAAAAGTGCAAGCAGCAAGTGCTAATGTATAAGCTACAGCAAGTTATCCAGAAGTTCTAGCCAAAATAATTGATGAATGTAGCCACTACACTAAATAACAGATTTTCAATGTAGACAAAACCGCCTTCTTTTAGAAGAAGATGCCATCTAGGACTTTTATAGCTAGAGAGGAAAAATCAATGCCTAACTTCAAAGCTTCACAGCACAAGCTGATTCTTTTGTTAGGGCTAATACAGCTGGTGACTTGAAGTTGGAGCCAGTGTACATTGACCATTCTGAAAATCCTAGGGCACTTAATAATTATACGAAATCCACTCTGCCTGTGCTCTATATATGGAATAACAAAGCCTGGATGACAGCACATCTGTTCACAGCATGGCTTACTAAACATTTTAAGCCACTGCTGAGAACTGCTGTGAAAAGAAAGATTCCTTTCAAACTATTACTGCTCACTGTCAATGCACTTAGTCACCCAAGAGCTCTGATGGAGATGTACAAAGAGATTAATGTTGTTTTCATGCCTGCTAACCCAACATCCATTGTGCAGCCTGTGGATCGAGGAGTAATTTCAACTTTCAAGTCTTATTTTTTAAGAAATACATTTCATAAGGCTGCCATAGATTGTGATTTCTTTGATATTGTTAGATCCGGGCAAAGTAAATTGAAGACCTTCTGGAAAGAATTCACCATTCTGGATGCCATTGAGAACATTCATGATTTGTTGGAGGAGGTCAAAATAGCAACATTAATAGGAGTTTGGAACAAGGTGATTTCAACCCTTGAGGATGAGTTTGAGGATTCAAGACTTTCAAGGAGGAAGTAATTGCAGATGGCTGGAAATAGCAAGAGAATTAGATTTAGAAGTGGAGCCTGAAGATGTGACTGAATTGGTACAATCTCATGATAAAACTTCAACAGATTCAGAGTTGCTTCTTATGGATGAGCAAAGCAAGTAGTTTCTTTTTTTTTTTTTTTTTTTTTTTTGAGACAGAGTCTCGCTTTGTCAGCCAGGCTAGAGTGAGTGCCATGGCGTCAGCCTAGCTCACAGCAACCTCAAACTCCTGGGCTCAAGCAATCCTGCTGCCCCAGCCTCCCGAGTAGCTGGGACCACAGGCATGCGCCACCATGCCCGACTAATTTTTTCTATATATTAGTTGGCCAATTAATTTCTTTCTATTTTTTTTAGTAGAGACTGTCTCGCTCTTGCTCAGGCTGGTTTCGAACTCTTGACCTTGAGCGATCCGCCTGCCTCGGCCTCCCAGAGTGCTAGGATTACAGGTGTGAGCCATCATGCCCGGCCTGCAAGTAGTTTCTTGAGATGGAATCTACTCCTGGTAAAGATGCTGTGAACATTGTCGAAATGACAACAAATAATTTAGAATATGACATAAACTTAGTTGATAAAGTAGTAGCAGGGTTTCAAAGGACTGATTCCAATTTTGAAATTAATTCTACTATGGGTAAAATGCTGTCATTAACAGCTTCACATGCTACAAAGTATAGGAAACTTCATTGTTGTCTTATTTAAGAAATCGCCACAGCCACCTCAACCTTTGGCAAACACTACCCTGATCAGTCAGTAGTCATCTACATTACGAGAAGACCCTTCACCAGAAAAAGATTATAACTCGCTGAAGGCTCAGATGATCATTAGCATTATTTAGCAATAAAATATTTTAAATTAAAATATGTATATTTTTTAGACATAATACTATTGTGCACTTAATAGAACATAGTATAGTGTAAACATAACTTTTATATTTACCGGGAAACCTCTAAATTTATTATAAAGTGCTAATTGCTTTATTGTGACATTTACTTTTTTTGTGGTCATCTGAAACCAAATCTACAGTATCTCCAAGGTATGCCTATACTATCTACCAGCCTTTGTATTACATCCTTTATATAATATAATGGATTGTTTGAGTTATTCAGTCCTTGTCTTATTCTCACAGAAAAGACACTTATTAGTATTACAAACAATACTGTTAGACATGGATAAGTCATAAAAATGACAAGAAATGAAAATAAAACAATAAAAAGTCTGTGCATTCTTTGACATGCAATGGCCTAGTTAGAGTTGAACCACTCATTTGCCTTCAAATTGTCAAATAGCTATTCTGGAAGTGAAATTGGCTTCTTTATTATATTTTAATATTATTCTTAAAATATGGCAAACCAGTTACTCAGAAATGTAGCAAGTATATCTGACCATCGATATTAAAGAAATTTCTTCCATGTGTACTCAGAGAAAACATCCTTGTAAGATTATTTCTTTGTGATTAGCCCCACTTTATGTATCTTTCTTAAGGTCACAGATCTTACATGTAGTCATTCTTGGACTTAAACTCTGAATTACTTGTCTCTAAAGTTCACAGTCTTTTCTTTGCACAATTTACCATGATCTTTTAATAGTAATTTTTAAAAATTAAGGTATAATTTACATACAGTAAAGTATAGTTAGCCCTGGAAAAACATAGGTCTGAACTGCACAGATCCACCTACATGTGGAATTTCTTCTGCCTCTGCCACCCCTGAGACTGCAAGACTACCCTGTCCTCTTCCTCCTCAGCCTACTCAACATGAAGATGATAAGGTTGAAGACATTTATGATGGTGTACTTCCACTTAATGAATAGTAAATATATTTTCTCTTATGAATTTCCTTATAACATTTTCTTTTCTTTAGCTTACTTTGTTGTAAGAATACAGTATATAATACATATAACATACAAAATATATGTTAATCAACTTCATGTTGAGTTGTATATGTTAAATGTGTGTTAATCAACTTCATGTTGATCTTGGGCTCATTTCCATTTCTTGTCTTATCCATTTTATGACTTATCCATGTCTAACAATATTGTTTGTAATACTAATAAGTGCCTTTTTTGTGAGAACAAGACAAGGACTGAATAACTCAAACAATCCATTATATAAAGGATGTAATACAAAGGCTGGTAAATAGTACAGGCATACCTTGGAGATACTGTAGATTTGGTTTCAGATGACCACAAAAAAGTGAATGTCACAATAAAGCAATTAGCACTTTATAATAAATTTAGTGGTTTCCTGGTAAATATAAAAGTTATGCTTACACTATACACTATATCGGTAAGGCTTCTGGTCAACATTAGGCTATTATTAAAGTTTTGGGTGAGTCAGAAGTTATGCATAGATGTTTTTACTGGGGGGGTTGGTGCCCCTAACACCTCCCCCCCATTATTCAAGGGTCAACTATATGTAAATCTTAAGTGTACAGTTCAATTAATTTGTATAAATATAAACACCCTTGTAACCATTACCACTCAGATCCAGATAGAGAATATTTTCTTTGCCCTGGAAGTCTCCCTTATTGCCCTGTGTAGCCATTTACTTTCTCTGACCCTTATTACCTTTCATTGCATTTGCCTATTTTGACCTTCATATAATTGAAATCATATAGTATATATTCTTTTAACTTCTTTTACTCAACATTACATTTTTTTTTTTTTTTTTTTTTGAGACAGAGTCTCACTTTGTTGCCCAGGCTAGAGTGAGTGCCGTGGCATCAGCCTGGCTCACAGCAACCTCAATCTCCTGGGCTCAGCGATCCTACTGTCTCAGCCTCCTGAGTAGCTGGGACTACAGGCATGTGCCACCATGCCCGGCTAATTTTTTGTATATATATTTTTAGTTGGTCAATTAATTTCTTTCTATTTTTGGTAGAGACGGGGTCTCGCTCAGGCTGGTTTCGAACTCCTGACCTTGAGCAATCCGCCCGCCTCGGCCTCCCAAAGTGCTAGGATTACAGGCGTGAGCCACCGTGCCCGGCCAACATTACATTTTTGATGTTCGGTAATTTATTTACTCTAACTGCTGTGTAGTAGTATTCTATTATATGATAATACCATAATTTACCCAATGTACTGATGGTAGATTTGGGGGCTCTTTCTGGTTTTTCTTTTTTGTTGTTGTTGTTATAAAAATCTGCTATAAACATTATTGTACATATCGTTGACATACATAAGTATTCTTCTTTTGACCTTAATGTAGAGCTGCTGCATCATAGGTTATATGCTTGTTTAGACTTAGCAGGTGGAGCAGAACATCTTTATAAAATGGTTGCATTCCTACCAATGGAACAGAGTTCCAGTTGCTCCTTATCCTTGCCAATGATTAATCTTGGTAATCTTTTCAATTTTAGCTAGATTCCTGATACTTTCTTTTCTTTTCTTTCTTTTTTTTTTTTTTTTTTTTTTTTTTTTTGAGACAAAGTCTCACTCTGTCATCTTGAGTAGAGTGCCATGGTGTCAGCCTAGCTCATAGCAACCTCAAATTCCTAGGCTCAAGCGATCTTCCTGCTCTCGTTCAGGCTGGTCTTGGACTTCTGAGCTCAAATGTCAAATGATCCTCCACCTTGGCCTCCCAGAGTGCTAGGATTATAGGCATGAGCCATCATGTCCAGCCCCTGATCCTTTCTGAATTTCTTTATTTCCTTCCTTACTATCAATTCAGATTCCAAAGTTCATTTTGAATTCAGACCTTGTAACAGGCTGTCAATCTCTTTTTTCTAACTTGGTAACTAACTGTACTCTTATTTCAAGTTGATTGTCCAAACTCATCAAACAAACTCTCTTAGATATGTTGAGGATACCTCTAGTAAAATTTACAATCTGTGTTTTTTTTTCTTTATTTATTTATTTTTAGTTTAAGGTCTTCCATTGAATAATAAAATTATTTTTTATTTTTTATTTTTTTTGAGACAAAGTCTTGTCATGTTACCTAGGCTGGAGTGAAGTGGCATGACCATAGCTCAGTGCAACCTCAAACTCCTGGACTCAGGCGATCCTCCCTACTCAGCCTCTGCAGTAGCTAGGACTATAGGTGTGTGCCACCATGCCTGGCTATTTAAAAAAAAATTTTGTAGAGATGGGATCTGACTATGTTGCCAAGGCTGGTCTCAAACTCCTCGCCTCAAGTGATCTTTCTGCCTTGGCCTCCCAAAGTGCTGAGATTACAGGTGTGAGCCACTTTGTCCAGCCTTAAAAAAATATTTTTATAGCTTTGATTTGGAAGATACATAATAATGAAATGCAGTTATGAATTCAATATGAGATTTAAATGAATTTGTGTCTTTTAAATCATCAAACCCCATTTATTGATATTTGAAAAATAGTATTATCTTTACAATATTAATTCGTCAGAATTGACCAGGCTTGGTGCTTACATGGATTTTCAATAATATTGCTAAGGCATCCTTAGTTTATTAGTTGGGATCACTTAAAAAAGGTATGACTTAGCCTTTACCTTCTTTTAGTGGCAGATATTTTTATTATTAGAGGGGGCAAATTCAGTGCCATATCAAACTCCTTTTAAATCTTAAAATTAGCTCAGATTTTTGTCTGCTTTAAGAAAACTGGAATGTAATTATATATTAAATAAATTTTTAACTGCCATTATGTTGCAAGTGTGAATTCATTTGAATGAACACTATCTTATTTCAAAAAGACCTGGTTCTTTTTGTTTATAGACTATTTGATGTATGGTGGAAGTTCATGGATACTTAGATCACTCAAACCACTTTCTCAACTTGAGTGAAATTCCCCTGTTCTTTTTAAGGATGGTGATCAGAAATGCTGGCTTGTCTGGATTATTATGATTATTAATGTTACATTTTAATTCCATCTTAATATGGAGAATATGACTATGGAAATATTTTAAAGCTTTATCATAAATGCGTATGAAAGAATTTCCATGGATCACCGTTTGTAAACCTTTGCCTTTATTATAAAATCTGACTTGTATTCAAGTATGGTAGAGTAGGAGCAGTCAAATTGTTCTGTTTGAAAACAAATACAGTTAAGATATTTACAGACATATTGTAAACAAAATTTGACTCATGATAAATTGTAAACCAGATATTGTTATTATACGACATGTACCTGCTCCTGCTTTTCCTAGATGTTCCAGTTGTATTTGTTCTGAATTATAGTTACTACCTTGTTATGAATTATATGCCAGTCATAAGTTACATGTCATGTACCTTCTCTGTGTTCACTCTTGGCATGAAAGGCATACTTAAAGTGTAGTATTTGGGACACGATAGAATTTTTTCTTCCTTTTGCTGCATTTGATGGATTAAGTTCTGTGAGTTCTATCACAGTATCACTTGAATCTCTCTTTGATACAGTTCAGGACTTAATTTCTTTCATTAGTTATTAAGATAATTTTCCTGTCTAATTTCCATACATTCTGTTTATTTCTTCCTCTAGTTCATATGTTCCATAGCTGCCCTACAGTGACCTGTTTAAGACATAAATCTTATGTCTTTCATTGGCTCCCTATTTATTAATATATCTCCTTTGATTTACCCTTTCTTATTTTAGTTTTCTGGAAAACTCCTACTCAGTTTTCAAGATCCCACATAATAATTCCTCTGCTGCAAAGCCTTTCCTAACCTCTGTGAACATGGTTAGATTGAATCATCCCCTATGATCCCATAAATTTTTGTATATATTTTAAACATGGATTTTTAAAACATCTTACCCTTTCTTTGTGTTTCAGTTTTCCCTTCTGAATGTTAACTTCTCAAACTTAAAGACCAGGTCTTATTCTTCTCTAAATTCTTTATCCCAGTGTACTGAGTAGTGCCTATTGAAGAAATTAATGGCTCAATAAATGAGTGCAAGTATATATATTAATTCATCTATCACAAGAAATTTAAAAAAAATATACTTCATTAAAGTTTACATATAAACTGCAATGTAATTGTTATAAATATAAATCATTTTAATATTATTGGAATTGGAGAAACAGTAACTTCCATGTAGCAATATGCATATAAATATTAAAATGCAAAGAGATGCTCAGTAAGATAATGCATTTTCCACATTATTACCCGAAAGATGTAGCAAGATATGAAAGCAAGCTTAAAGGCAGCCAAGAGCTTTATATCAGAGTGACACCTAGTGGTAATTTCTTTGGCCTGTTAATGTTTTTAGTGTCCTGTTTATTACTGCAGTTTTATTTTATTACCAAAATCCTTCTGAGTTTTGTTTTCTTTTCTTGAGCAAATTTTAAGAATTATTTTAAAGCATTGGTTCTCCTATAAAATGCTATCTAGTGTGAACTATTGTGATCTCTTTTAGGGTAGGGATTATTGTTTATTATTTTGTCTCTAAGATCTAGCAATGGATTTAACTTAACATACAGGTATTTGTTTAATATAAAGTTTTTTGAATCAGCATTGTCAACAAACCTGCTTTTATTAGACCTATTCAGCATAGCCTTAATTTCTGGAATATAGCAGAAAAATCGGTCTCTTTTCATTTGAATAATTTGTCTTATTTTCTCTTTTTAATCTACGTTCTTAAAGCCACTTTTATTATATTAGATACTTATTTTAGTTTAAAAGAATCAAGTTGAATATGGAAAGATTCAAAACATTTAGCAAGGCCGGGCGCGGTGGCTCACGTCTGTAATCCTAGCACTTTGGGAGGCCGAGGCGGGCGGATTGCTCAAGGTCAGGAGTTCGAAACCAGCCTGAGTGAGACCCCTTCTCTACCAAAAATAGAAATAAATTAATTGACCAACTAAAAATATATATACAAAAAATTAGCCGGGCATGGTGGCGCATGCCTGTAGTCTCAGCTACTTGGGAGGCTGAGGCAGGAGGATCGCTTGAGCCCAGGAGATTGAGGTTGCTGTGAGCGAGGCTGACGCCATGGCACTCACTCTAGCCTGGGCAACAAAGTGAGACTCTGTCTCAAAAAAAAAAACCCAACATTTAGCAAGTGCATTTTCAATCTGAAAAAGTAATTCAAGTTATTTCAAACCATTTTTTTTCCCAAATCTCTACATTTAGTTTCTAGTCTTGACTTTGTTACACAGATGCAGTATATATAATGTTTGGCAAATGCCTTAACCTCCTCTGTCTTTTGGCCATGTTTTATGAACAATATATGCCACTTAAGTATTTTTTTGTTATTAGTACATGTGAAAAGAAGGAAAGAGTGACAATTTAATTTCCTTACAAAGATATCTTGAGCATGAAATGACAAGAGGATTGATTATAGCTTGTACTTTTGGGGAGGAAAGACAGCAAATTTTCTGTGTTAGTAGCATTGCTTGATCCATCTGCAAACTGATCTCTGTTGCCTCCATGCCATCGATTCCCCAAATAATTGTGGAATCATTTTAAAACCTGAGTAAGTAACATCTCAAACTGTGGTCTTAATGTGCATAGTTTATTTTTATTTATACATTAGAAATAGTTCTAGCTTCACACTTTAAAATTGACATTTGATAATTATTTGTATTTATGGGGTACAATGTGATGTTTTGATACATGTATACATTGCAGAATGAGCATATCAAACTAATTAACATATCTATCACTTTACACAGTTTTCATTTCTTTGTGGGTGAGAACATTTAAAATCTACTCTTTTAGCAATTTTGAAATATACATTATTATTAATTATATTTACTTTACTGGAAATATAGTTAGATCACCAATAGATCCTCAGAAATTATTCCTCCTGTTTTGCTAAAACTTTGTACCCTTTGACCAACATTTGCCCTTTCCCCACTGAGTTCCTCCCCAACCCCCAGCCTCTGGTAACCACCATTATACCCAGTACTTCCATGAGGCTGAATTTTTAGATTCCATATATAAGTGAGATTATGCAGTATTTGTCTTTCTGTGCCTGGATTATTTCATTTAGCATAATGTCTTCTGGATTCATTCATATTGTTGCAAATGACAGAACTTTGTTCTTTTTTAGGGCAGAATAGTATTCCATTCTATATATACACCACATTTTAAAAATCTATTCATCTGTTGATGGGCACTTAGATGTTTTCATATGCTGACTATTGTGAATAATGCTGCAATGAATATAGAAGTTCAGACATCTATTCAACATATTTCAATTCCTTTGGATATATACTCAGAAGTAGGATTACTGAATCTAGTTTCACATTTTTAAATGTTGTACCTATAGTAAAAAGTTTTTTAAATAGTGAAGTATATAAGAAAAAGTTAGTATTTTTTCTTTTCCTCATTCTTACTTCTTGCTATTATCAATCAGTTTGGTATATAGTTTGAGGTTGCTATTTTATGAAAAGCCTTTAATTTTACTTATTTAAAATTACTGTTCTGTGAAATACTTTTATCCCTGTTACTTTTGTTATCTTCAAAGCAAGGCAGTAAAGAATCAGAATACACTTGTTTTTTTCTAATATATTTATTTTCTGCCCTTCCTCTTTACATCTTTTTCGCCGATATTTCCCTATCATCTTTCAAGATAACTTTTTTCCTTTTTAAAGGAATAAACATACGTAGTAATGGTTATAATACTAAATAACACTTCACTTCCCAAGCTCTCATATTTAGCAATCACTGCTGAAAATTAGGAGGTAAGTTTTAAAAGGCTTTTGTGCAAGCAGAATAGGTCATTTTATTATAGATGTTTGGTGATTACTTTATGCCCAGTAATATGTTATATTCTGGGGCTATATGTAAATAAGGCAGTCCTTATCCCAGAGAACTTCATAGTCTTTGCTGGGTTAGGAGCAGGGAAGAAGACATGGAAATAAAAGCTCTTCCTCCCCTCCCCTCCCCTCCCCTCCCCTCCCCTCCTCCCCTCTCCTCTTTTCTCACACTATCACACATACTACCTACTCAACACAAGTCACTGTGCTCACTATGCTTAGATTTTATACAACCCTTGCAACAACACATTGAGGCAGATACCATTATCCCTGTTTCAAAGGTGAATAAACTGAGGCTTAGAGACTTCCTGAACCAGGAGTTCAGTCTTAGACTGAATGTAGAACACATGATTTTTCCAATGAAGTAATTTCCATTATCAAAGTACATACAGTGTGTCATGAGGTTATTGAAAAGGAAGCAATTAATTTAATTTTAGTTGTGTGCTGTGAGTGTGGAAAGGGAATACATAGGGTTGTGGGAATGTTCAGGAAAGATTTCAGAGAGGACCATGCTATGAAATATGGGTCAAATATATCATGTGGGTGAAGTGAGGAATAATTTATTCTAGGCAGGGGAAAAACAGAGGCAGGAATGATAATAATATATCTGAAGGAATAATGAAGAATATAACCATCTTGAGCATAAAGTTGAGGGTGGGATCTTCAAAATTATATACTCTGC
This sequence comes from Microcebus murinus, assembly GCF_040939455.1. NCBI lineage: Eukaryota > Metazoa > Chordata > Mammalia > Primates > Cheirogaleidae > Microcebus > Microcebus murinus. The sequence continues at coordinate 38,519,521 of NC_134105.1, read as the reverse complement.
TCTTTGCAAGACATTCTTAAGAAAATGAAAAGATAAATTGAAGACTTGCAAAGCACATACCTTATTAAGCACTTGTATCTAGAATACATAAAGAACTTTCAAAATTCAATCTTAGAGGACAAACAATGCAATGAAAATATAGACAAAAGATTCACACAGACACTTTGTCAGAGAAGACATAGGTAGAACATAATCATGTCAAAAGATGTTCAACACCATTAGTCATTAGGGAAATGCAAACAAAAATCACAAGGAGATATAACTATACACCCATTAGAATCACTAACATTTCCATGTGGTATCAAACCTCAAAAAAAAGAAAAAAAAATAAAATAAAATAAAAATAAGAATCACTAACATTTAAAAGACTGAATAGTGAGGAATGGCAAGAATGCAGAGCAATTGGAAATCTCATACGTTTCTTGTAGGAATGCAAAATACTACACTTTTGAGGAAGTTTAGTAGTCTGTTATAAATTAAAACATGTACTTACCCTATGGTCCAACTATTCTATTCCCATGTATTTACCCAAGAGAAATAAAAACATATATATGCAAAAACTTGCAGGTAAATGTTCATAGCAGCTTTATTCATAATGGCCGAAGTAGAAACACCTCAACTGTCTATCAACTAATAGTGGATAAGTAACTTGTGATACAACTACACAATGGAATACTATTTAGTAATAAAAAGGAACAAACTGTGGATACAGGCAACAGTGTGAATGAATTGCACAACATTATGCTAAGTAAAAGGAGCTAGACACCAAAAGCAGTTTGTATAATTCTATTTATGTGGATTCTGGAAAGGCAAAACTATAAAAGAAATCAGATTAATGGTTGCCAGAAGTTGGGAATAGGGGAGAAAATTGCCTGCAAAGGGGAACACAATGGAATGTTTTGTGGTGATGGAAATGTTCTTTATCTTGATGGTGGCAGTGGTTGCACAGGAGTATACATTTGTCAGATCACATCTCATCCAACAGTGCCCTTTTAGGGTAAGTTCAAGCTCATTAGCTTTAGCATGCGCACATGTGTGTGTGTGTGTGTGTGTGTGTGTGTGTGTATATGTATGCATGCATGCATGCACATGTGTGCATGCTCCTTCCCTATCTGGTCTTATCCTACCTTTCTAGCCTCGCTGTTTTCCTTTCCTAATAAGTCTCAAGTTCTCATTTCATTGTGTTCTGCTATATGCCAAGTGTACTTCTAGTCCCTGAAAGACAGGCCTAGTATTAATATTAAATTGATTTATTAAACTCATACTGTAAGCAGCTTTAGAGGTTAGAAATACAGTCTAAAAAAGGTAAATTAAGCAATTGATTAGTGTGATAAAAAGCAACCTGCAGGCAGAAGCGATTGTTAAGTTAAACTAACATGAAACAGAGTTTCTGTAGTAAAGTCACTGATGATGGAAAACCCATAGCAACAGGAGATAGTACACTTGATATCTGAGCCATTTCGTCTACTCCTCCATCTTTCTTGTCCTCAGGTTCTATTAGTATTCCCATGGGACTGTTTCTATTTTTGTGTGCATAAAAATTACATAGAGGTGGGGGATGGGGTGCTGATTAAATGTGTACTATCTAGGGTGAATCCCATAGTTTTAGATTTTAATTCTGTAATGAAATAGACCCCACAAATCTCCAGTTTTTTCAAAAAACAACATAAGTGATTCTGATGAAATTGATTCAAGAACTACACCTTGAGAAACATTCCTATTAATTCTTCTTCACAAATTACTATCTCATGCATCACCTTTTCTATTTTCAACATAGGCAGTTTATGCTTTCACTCACTTTATGTTTTTGCTATTTTAATAGCCTCTGCTAATAAGGTTTCACCTTTTTTGTTTCCCATTCAATTCTTTGCTCTACTGCTAGATTGTTTCCTTGCTTAAAATCTATAACAAGTCCCTTATGGTACTTAATATACACGGTTAAAATCTAGTGCTTAGAAGAAAGCCTTTCAGTAGATATTAGTTGGATTGTTCACCCTTTCTTCCTTAAGTTCTGGGATAGAAATTGCTTCTCTCTGTTTTTAAATACTTCATTTGTAACCCCATTCCTACTCAGATGTTCATTGTAGAGAATTTTTTAAATGAACAAAAGAGAATGTGGAGAAAAGGTAGCTCTCATGTACTATTGGTGGGAATGTAAATTAAATTAGCATAGCCACTATGGTAAACACTGGAGATTGCTCACCAAACTAAAAATAAAACTACCATATAATCCAGCTGTTCCGCTAATTGGTATTTATCCATTTAGATTTAGATCTGAGCTTTTTTTTTTTTTTTTTTTTTTTGAGATAGAGTCTCGCTTTGTTGCCCAGGCTAGAGTGAGTGCCATGGCGTCAGCCTAGCTCACAGCAACCTCAAACTCCTGGGCTCAAGCAATCCTCCTGCCTCAGCCTCCCAAGTAGCTGGGACTACAGGCATGCGCCGTCATGCCCGGCTAATTTTTTCTATATATATTAGTTGGCCAGTTAATTTATTTCTATTTATAGTAGAGACAGGGTCTCGCTCTTGCTCAGGCTGGTTTCGAACTCCTGACCTCGAGCAATCCGCCTGCCTCGGCCTCCCAGAGTGCTGGGATTACAGGCGTGAGCCACCGCGCCCGGCCTGAGCTTTTTTTTAATGTTGCAAACTGTTAACTAAGGCATAAAATAGTATACTGTTGGTAGCAAAATAATAGACTTTGCTGAAGAGTAATTTGGTGAAATATACCTAGAACCTTAAAAATGTACACCCAGTATCACACTTCTAGGCATCTGTATTAAGGAAAATAACCACTGAGGTTCAAGAAGATTCACTGTAATATATTACAGTAAAATATCGAGAATAGGGGCAAATTCAAAATAATCAGCAACATATGAATGGTCCAACATATCATAGCAGAGGTTTTAAAAACCTGCCTTAGTTAACAGTTTGCGACATTAAAAAAAAATTCTCAGATCTAAATCTAAAAGGAGGAGCTAAAAAAATAAAACTCTTAGAAGAAAAATAAGAGAAAAGCTTCATGGCTTTGAGTTTGGCAGTGATTTCTTACATATGTAAAAGTACAAGAACAAAAGGAAAGTAGATGAATCAGACTTTATCAAAATTAAAAAATTGGGACATCAAAGGACACTATTAACAGCAAAAAGGGAACCTATGGAAAGGTAGAAAATATTTGCAAATAATATATCTGTTAAGGGGTTCATATCCAGAATATATAAAGAACTGCTACAACTCAACAACAAAACCTAACCCAATTCAAAAATGGGCAAAGGAACATTCTTTAAAGAAAATATAGCAATGGCCAATAAGCACAGGAAAAGATGTTCAATATCATGAATCATTAGGGAAATGCAAATCAAAACTATCATAAGATACTGCTTTATATCCATTAGGATGACTATTATTAACAAAAAGACAGGAAAAGTGTTGTGTAAAGTTGTGAAGACATTGGAGCCCTTGTGCTTTGCTGCTAGGGATGTAAAATGGTGCCAGCACTATGGAAGATAGTATGGCAGTTCCTCAAAAAAATTAAACATAGAATTATCACATGATTGAGCTATTCTACTTTTGGATATATACCCCAAAAAATCAAAAGCGAAGACTCAAATAGGTGTTTGTACATCCATGTTCATAACAGCATTATTCATAGCAGCCAAAAAAGGTGGAAACAATCCAAATGTCGATCAGCTGGTGAATGGTTAAGCAAAATGTGATAAATATACACAATGGAATATTATTTAGCCTTAAAAAATGGCATGAGATTCTGATACATACTACAATACAGATGAACTTTGGAGACATGAAGCTAAGAGAAATGAGCCAGACATAAAAGAACAAATATTGTATTATTCTATTTAGAAGAGGTACTTATAATATCCAAATTCCAGGAAGTAGAATGGTGGTTACCAGGACTGGGAGAAATTATTATTTAATGGATATAGAGTTGTAGTTTGGTGATGAAAAAGTTCTGGAGGTAGATAATGGCGATGATTGCACATGTGAACATACGTAATGTTATTGAACTGTAGACTCAAAAAGAGTTAAAATGGTACATTTTGTGGTATGTATATTGTACACAAAAAAAAGAAGAAAAACTTTGCCTATTTTATTGGAAGTAAGTTTATCTTATTTTCTTTCACTACTAATGAGGTAACACTTCTTCACTAATTGTAAATTTATAGGTTTCTGTTGTGACTCTTATTAATTTATAAGAACTTTTTATATATTAGTAAGATGATTATTTCATCTGTTACCTGTTTTGCAATATAGCCCCCAATTGGTTATTTCCATTTTTATTGTGCTTTTTGAGACAAGGAAGTTTTAAATTTTTATACTATTGGGCTGTTTCTTCATAGTTTTCTGCTTTATGTTTGTGATAAGGAAGCCCTTCCCGTCCTGACATAAAGCTTTTGTATTCTTCAAAGTTCTTAAATTAGTGCCCTACTCATAGTAGATATTAACATAAATGTGAGATTTTAGGACTGGAAAGGCCTTTATCAGCCATTCAGTCTAAGCTGCTTTATTTTACAGGTTTGAATATTTAAACCTCAGGAAGGCTGACCTGCCCATTGTCCCACAAATAGTAGCAGAGCTCAGAATAGCCAGTCACTGTCTTCTGACTGTCAGTTCAGTATGCTTTCCACTAAACTTAAAACAATTTTGTTGTATGAGTTAAAGAATGATTTTCTAGTGAGCACAGAATGAGTGTCTTTATTTGGTTAAAGCCTCTCCAATACAAGAAACAAAGAGGTAAATAGAAAATACAGTTGCTCATGAAAATTAAGTGATAATCTTTATTCACCATTATCTTTCATAAATGACTGGAACTTTTGCTCCCTGAAAAAATATTTTAGAGCCTTCACTTTCCTACTAATTATAATCTTTAAGTTTCTTTCAGTGTTAAAGGAAACATTAATTTGGGGGAAGAAAGACTTTTCTGTCTTTTAATCTCACAGACACAAACATCCTCCTCCTGCGCAATCTGATAATCTTTAGTAAAAGAGAAATGTTTGTGTGCTCTCACTCTCTCTAAATAATCTCAAATCCCATAGGACCCACTAACACTGTAAATAATGTTGTATAAAATGAGCTGAAGCTGGGTGCAGTGGCACAAACCTGTAGTCCCAACTACTTGGGTAGCTGAAGAGGATCATCCTAGCCCAGAAGTTTGAGACCAGTCTGGGCAACACAGTGAGATCCTATCTCTAAAAATAAAAATAAATAAATAAAATGAGCTGAACTTTCTGAAATCCTTTTGTCTCAGAACCCTCAAATAGTCACATGTTTATGAATCTTTTAATTATAGGTGTTATGTTAATGAATTTTTAATATAAACTTATGTGTATAAGCAACAGGATATGCAAGGGTTGCATCTTTGAATTTGTGAGATGGGAATGGTGCAGAGGGAAAAGCAATGCAGGATTGCTCTCTAGTCTTTGTCATCAAATCACTTTTTTCTTGAGTAAGTCATATCCCAGAGTGGTTTTAAACATCTTCTGGGATGGGTCCGTTCTAGCCCTAAAAGTCCAAAATGCCTCTTCTGGTAGAATCTCAACCTGTTTTTTCTCAAAGGGATAGTTTTTATATTTTAAACAAAAAGTATTATGAGGGCTAGTGACTTATAATGTTTAAAATAAGGAAATGAATAGAGGCAGTAAAAGATTTCTAAAATTGCAAAAAATGTTAATGGACAAACAGAGAAGAAATTTGCTCTTGAGAATTGTACTTGGGAAAAAGCTAAATGATATGTTATTGCACATTTTGTTTCTTCTGGGTAACAGGTTTGATTTCCTTATTGTATCTACCCTGAGATGGGCTAGGTCTCATTTTTCTTTTGAGTTTTTGGCGCCACCTTGTGTTGATATTCTTAATTTTAAAAAATGGTAACAGGCAGTATTAATGTGAAATGTATTATAACTTTTTTTATTTATTCTCCAGTAATGTGGAATTTGAGGCCCAGAAAGTGCCTGTAATTTGACTCAGTGTAGTCACTTAGTGATATAATAGGGATATTGCTCTATGTGTTAGTGATCACAACATTGCAATGCTGTGCTATGTTGTGTTTGTAAATGGTTAATGTAGTCAAAGTATCCAACTTTCACCACACAGTTTCCTCTCTGAAAGGAAATAGTTGGAATGTACATTCCATCCCACCATGTTTAGTTGCCTTCCAGAAATTATAAAGGTTTAAAACTATAAATTTAAATAATAAATTCCTTCCAAATGACCTTGAAAACAGGTACTAAATTCTATAGACAATGTATTTGTTAAAACTTGGGACTGTGAAGAAAAATAAAAACAGCTATTTGAAATGATTTGTTTTTCAGGCAGCTGGCTGTGATCGTATGGTGGTTAGTACTCTTGCATTGTGGTAAATGGCAGATTAAATGATTATATATCTGTTTTCAGTTTATTGGAGTGTAACAGACTAAACAGAATGAACTTTTGCTAAATATTTCTCTCCTGGATGGGCCAAAATCCATTTAGAGTAATTGACTTAGATTTGAGGTAGGCCATTTTTTCTTTTCTTTTTCTTTCTTTCTTTTCTTTTCTTTCTTTCTCATTAAACACTGGAAAATTTTAGAGAAAGAGTGCTATTAAAAATAAAAAGCAAAGACAATTATACTTAGAACAACATTTTAAATATCCATGTTAATCTGTAAGATAAATTATTAGGTGAAATAATTTATGGTAATAACTTGATTTATGTTAACATAGAACCCAAGTGAATGTAAACCAACCTAATTTCCAATGTAAAGGTAGGCATTTTAATGTCAAATAGAATTAATGTGTCTAACAGATTGGGGAATAAGCTTTTATAAGTTACATCTCTGAGCAAGTTAGCTTTTCTGAAACTCATTAAATCTGGGAAAATATTTTAATTTTTCTTGGCAGTAGCTTTGTATGATCTATAGAAAATTATAAGAATTTTTACTTCTGTCTTTAAAGGAGTAACTGGTATAGTACCTGCTCTCCTACTGTAAGCACCTGGAAAATTGGACAAAATATATGAAATAACTGTTTGTAGACACTGGGCAACAGGGACTATAGGCCTATGATTTCTTAGAAGTGGGAAGCAAACAAGGTGAGCTGTATAGTTTTCCCTGATTTCTGTCAAGAGGAAATTTCTGTATAAGGGTTCAGAAAAAGGAGACTTAAACAGAGGCCAACAGCTTTGTAGAGTTAAAGAGAAGAGCTAGGAGATCCTTGGGTCTGAGAGGACTGGATTGTATAGGGCAGAGAAGAGCTACATGGAGAAAACTTCAGAAATCTGGATGGTGGTGCTTCCTGAGATCGTTGGCTGCATAGTAATCTGTATATGATTGGCTAAGCTGAACAATTCCTTGAACTCATAGGTAGGACTAGGAAACTATTAAGTTGTTTCCCACCAGAGAAAAGAGACTTTTTTTGGAACATGGGACAATTAGTAGAGACCCCAGAAGGAATATATTCCATTATTAGTAATTAAAACTGATAAATTTAAAAAATACTTATTTCTTAATTAATAAATAATAGCAAACCCATTGTATGTTAATATAAGACTCTTGATGAAAATAATTTTTCAAAGCATAAAACATAGTGAGAAAGTGGTATTGTTCTACATTTTTTGAAAATTCTTCAATATCTGTCTATATAGAAGAGAGCTGGAGTCTTGTATCTGCTTCTCCATTCTTTTGCAATGTGTTACTTCTGTTGAAGTATATAAATAAAAGGCCACCTAAAAACAGGTACATTGTTGAATGGAGGAATATTTTAATAGCCAGATAATTGTGAATATTCTTATTTGATGTTGCATCAAAACTTGACAAGTGATTGTTTCTTAAAGGTTAGTTGTGATGTAAAGTCTGAAACCACTTCAGTGAAATTTTGGTGTTATATTAAAATACATTGAGGTGTTTTGTACTTTCAGTGCATGATTTTGTAATATGAATTGGTCATTTGGAAAATATTGGTTTGCTTTATTAGGCATATTAACTAAGTGTTGGCATGTTATATCAATAAATATGTTTGTTAATATCATTATCATTCTCACAGAAAAATATGTTCGTATTGGGAAGCTATCAGGCCTTTAGGGGGAGGTAGGAAGTTTTTAAATATTTGGATATCAGTTTGAAGGCTTAAATTTTATCATTGGCAGCAAAAAAATGTTGTCAGTTGTTTTCCTTGAATTTACAGGCTCATTCAGTTCATTTTTGAGAAAATACCAAGTCTGAATACCTATCTTAAGATTAAGATAGGTATTCTGCCTCTATCACAGAATAACACAGACTGGCTAATTTATTAAAAAAAGAGATTTATTTTCACAGTTCTGGAAGTTGGGAGTTCCAATAGTATGATACTGGCATCTGGTGAGGGGCATCCCATGGTGGAAAGCATCACACGTCAAGGCAATGTGTAGGACAGAGAAGAAGTCAGGCTGAACTCATCCTTTTAATCAGGAATCTATTACCCCAGTAACTGACCCACTATAGTCATAATAGTCATAATAGCATTAATCTCTTTGTGAGAGTGGGGCCCTCATGGCCTATTCACCTTTTAAAGACTCAACCTCTTTCAACATGAGTTTTGGCAGGGATATTCAAACCATAGCAATACCATAGTTTTTAGTCATTCGTTTGAGCAAAAACAGTGCTTTGTGACAAAACAAATACAGTAATATGCCACATAATGACATTTCAGTCAATGACAGAGCACATAATACATTGGTGGTTCTGTACGATTATGATTCTGTATCTTTACCTTTTCTATGTTTAAATATGTTTATATAGACAAATACCCCCATTGTGTTATAGTTACCTACAGTATTCAGTACAGTAACATCTTGTACAGGTTTGTAGCCTTGGAGCAATTGCTATGCCATGTAGCCTAGAATATAGTAGGCTATTCCTTCTAGATTTGTGTAAGTACACTCTATGATGTCCACACAACAGAAGAGTCCAATGACTCATTTCTTAGAAGGTATCCCTGTCGTCAAGCAACGCATGACTGTACTTTTCCTCAAGACAACCATTTTGCTTTAGTATGTAGCAGAAGTGCTTTCAGGTACTTCCCATTTCATCATGCACAATATTAAAAGTATCAAGCATCAAGATGTAACAGTAATAATTTTTTTTACTTCATGAAACACATGCTTAAATGAAGGGTTTTTTGTTTTTGTTTTTTTTTTTAAATGCAAGTGTTTGGTGATAAAGAATTCAGTATAATGACCACTAGTTCATCTTAGCATCAATACTTTGATTTGTGGTAAGGCATCACAGTTTTACCCAGCATTGCTTTTGTATTATCAGTTTCAAGGAACCCCAGGAATCTGTTGTTATACTTTTGAGAATCACTGCTCTAGATCCACCTGACAAAAATCTTATGAAGACTCAAAAGGATCAACCTGATATGCCTAAAAGTTAAGTGCCTGCCACAGTAAACTTCTATACTCTTTAAAGGCAAACCATTAAGTCTAGACACTCATTAATGTAATTTTTGTAATGTTTGGCATTCAGTAAAAAACTAGTAGACCTGAGAATTAGCAACATGTGACTCATAACACAAAGAAAAATTAGAAGATAAAAATACATCTACAAATCGTAAAGATAATGGAATTATCAGGTGAGGATTTAAAAACAACTCTTATAAATATGTTTAAGAATTTAAAGGAAATCAAGAATTAGGAAATTAATTTAAAAAGTTAAAAAAATAACCAAATGAAAAATTTGAAGCTAAAAATAGAAGCTATATGTATAGTTGAAAATTTACTCTGGTTGATTTAACAGATTAACTATTGAAGAAAAGATCAATGAGTGTGAAGACACAGTGATAAAAACAATGCAAACTGAAGCACACACAGCAAAAATACTGGGGGTCAGGGAGTGGGGAGGGAAGAATAGAGCCTGAGTGACTTGCAAGTAAACATAAAATGGTGTAACGTGTTAAGAGGCCCCCAAATAGAGGGGAGACTGGAAAGAGGAAATTTTTAAACAAAGAATAGCAGAATACTACCAAATTTCATGAAAACTTATAAACTCACAGATCTAAGAAGCTTAGTTATACCAAGCAGCAGTAACTCAAAGGAAACCACATCATAATCAAATTAAACAAAATCAATAGTAGAAAAATCTTAAAAGCAGCCAGATATGGGGAAACAAGGACATATTTCATATAGTGAAAGAGAGGTTTAAAAATATAACTACAGACTTTTCATCAGAAGGAATGCAAGGCAGGAGACAATACAGTGATATTTCTGTGTGCTGAAGGAATAAAATGTTAACCTGGAATGCTATATCCACCAAAAATAATTTTTAGAAATGTAGACTAAAGATATTTTTCAGATAAAAGCTACAAGAAATATTCAAGGTTGAAATAGAGTGACACCAAATGGAAGGTTAGATTAACACAAAGAAATGAGCAACACTAGAAATGGGTAAATACTAGATACACATTGTAAAAAACACCCTTTTCTTATTTTTTAATTTCTTTAAGTGATAATTGACATTTTAAAGTAGAAATAATAGGTAGAAATAATGAGGGATAAATGGGGACATTTCATGATGATGAAAATACTAATTCATCAAGAAGATACAAGTATCCTAAATGTGTACATATCTAATAATAGGGTTTGAAAGATGTGAAAGTAAAAACTGATAGAACTGAAATGAAAAATGGACAAGTCCACAATTTTAACTGGAAATTACCACATACTTCTCTCCTAGTAATGTTCAGAACATGGAAAAAATCTGAACAACATAGAAACCAATTTGACTTATTTGAAATGTATATAATGCTACTAATAATAACAGCAAAAGACACATTCTTTTCATGTGCTGTTGATAGATTCATTAAGGTAGAAAATATGCTAAGCCATAAAACAAGTCACGAAAAAATTTAAAAATCACCTGAAGCATGTTTTCTGACAATAATGGAATTAAGTTAGAAATCAAAAGACTCTGGAAAATCCCAAAATATTTAGAAATTAAACAACATATTTCTAAATAAACCATGAACAAAGAAGAAATCAAAAGGGAATTAGGCCGGGCGCTGTGGCTCACGCCTGTAATCCTAGCTCTTGGGAGGCCGAGGCGGGCGGATTGCTCAAGGTCAGGAGTTCAAAACCAGCCTGAGCAAGAGTGAGACCCCGTCTCTACTATAAATAGAAAGAAATTAATTGGCCAACTGATATATATATAAAAAATCAGCCGGGCATGGTGGCTCGTGCCTGTAGTCCCAGCTACTAGGGAGGCTGAGGCAGGAGGATCGCTTGAGCCCAGGAGTTTGAGGTTGCTGTGAGCTAGGCTGACGCCACGGCACTCACTCTAGCCTGGACAACAAAGTGAGACTCTGTCTCAAAAAAAAAAAAAAAAAAAAAAAAAAAAGGGAATTAGAAAATATTTTGAACTGAATTATGATGAAAACATGGCATATCAACATTTAATATCAATAAATTAGTATTGAGAAGGAAACTGAAGGTTTAAATACTTAATTAAAGCTTCACCTGAGAAGAAGGAAAAGTCCTCACTTCTACTATCAACCAAGATAGAATAACAGGAAACAGATTTACCTTCATTCTTGTAAGAACTAAAAATATCACCTTAAAGGCTTAGGGAGAACAAGACTGTTCTTACCAATTAGATTGGAAAACCGTAGAATTCATGGGGCTTTGTTGTTTCTTAAGTAGTGGAGAATAATTAGCCCTACCTTAAGTATTACTCAGGTACTAACTAGCAGATTTTAAAAACAAAACCCAAAAGGACTGAACTATGTCCAGGTAACTTAACTGTGTCCCAGAACAAAGCTCAGGAATATTTATAGAAATACAAAAATATCCAGCACCCAACAGGATGAAATTCACAGTGTCAGGCATCCAGTAAAAAATTACCAGGTACACAAAAATGTAGGAAAACTTGGCCCATAATGAGGAGAGAAATCAATCAAAACCAACCCAGAACTACCACAGATGTTAGAATGAGCAGATAATGACTTTAGAACAGTTCCTATCTTAAAAAAGAGAAAAGATTTAACATGATAAATCATTTGAAATGTGAAAATGACTCAAATTGAACATCCAGAGATGAAGACTGATGTCTGAGATGAAAAGCATACCAGATGAGATAACAGCAGATCAGACATTGATGAAAAGAAGATTGGTGAACTTGAAGACATCACAATAGAAACCGCTTTGGGAAGCACTGGGAATTTGTTACAAACTTAAAAATACACTGGCCATTCCTCTCCTAGTATTTATTCTAGAGAAATGAAAGCACATGTCCATCAAAGACATGTATATTATTCATAACAACTTTGTTTGGAACAGCCCAAATAGGAAACAACCTCAATGTACATAAACCAGTGGATGTATAAGTAAATTGGTATATATCCATACAATGGAATACTTAGTAATAAAAGGAATGGACTATTGTTGCATGCAACAGTGTTGAGAAATCTTAGTTTATTTTGAATGAAAGAAGCCATGTACAAAGAATACATTCTGAAATTCCATTTATATAAAAGTCTGGAAAACCCAAACTAATCCATAGTTATAGAAATTAAATTAGTGATTTTCTAGGGAAGAAGCTGGGAGTAGTGTGGAGGAATTACCAGGAGATACAAGGAAACCTTTGGAGGTGATGGATAAATTCATAACCTTGATTATAGTAGTGGCTTCATTGTTGGGTACAATTGTCACAACTTATAAAATTATAGATTTTAAGTATGTACAGTTTATTTTATGTCAACCATATCTCAATAAAGCTGTTAAGAAGTTTTGAAAAAGAAGAGCAATCAAATGCAAAGCAAGTACAGAAGGAAAATAGGATGTATAAGAGCAGAAATCAATGGAGTAGAAAATGGCAGTAGAAAAGAAGTAGACAAAACGAATAAAACCTGGTTGGGCGCGGGGGTGCATGCCTGTAATTCTAGTACTCTGGGAGGCCGAGGTGGGAGGATGTCTTGAACCAAATAATTTGAGGTTGCTGTGAGCTAGGCTGACACCACACCAAGGTACTCTAGCCCAGGTGACAGAGTGAGAATCCGTCTCAAAAAAAAAAAAAGGAAAAACACAAGTTATTCATGCTGGGAATGAAAGAGGTACCTATAAGGCATTACATGGACTATAAGGCCATATTAAGAACAAACATGCCAGGAAATTTAAAAGTTAAATAAAACTCTAAAAGATTAGAAACTTTTTTTTGAGACAGAGTGTCTCACTGTGTTGTGTGGGCTAGAGTGCTATGGCATCAGCCTAGCTCACAGCAACCTCAAACTCCTGGGCTCAAGTGATCCTTCTGCCTCAGCCTCCCGAGTAGTCGGGGCTACAGGCATGCACCACCATGCCCGGCTAATTTTTTCTATATATTTTTAGTTGGCCAATTCATTTCTTTCTATTTTTAGTAGAGATGGGGTGTCGCTCAGGCTGGTTTCAAACTGCAGACCATGAGCAATCCGCCCGCTTCGGCCTCCCAGAGTGCTAGGATTATAGGTGTGAGCCACCACGCCCGGCCTTAGAAACATTTTTTTAAAAAGGCACAAGTTACCATATTCAGAGAAGAAAAAAAAAATCTGAATAGCTTTACATCAAACATATAAATTGAGCTGACAGTGAAAACCTTCCCACAAAGAAAACTCCAAGGCCATATGGCCTCATTGGTGAATTCTATTTAATATTTAAGGAAGAAGTATTACTAATCCTTCACAAAATAGAGATGAAACATTTCCTAATTCATTTTATGAGGCCAGCATTATCCTATTACTAAAACCAGACAAAGATATTATAGGAAAAGATTTCATAAAACCATAAAGGTAGAACGTCTTTAAAAAATTTGCAAATTGAATCTAGTTAAATATAATAAATTATGTACTTATGTATATAATATACATCGTGGCCAAGTGGGCTTTATCCCAGAAATGCAAGGCTTGTTTAACAGCCTAGTTAATTCATCACTGTAATTTACCATTTTAGTTATAATAAATGAGAAAATTCATTTGATCATTTCAATAGATGGAGGAAAAAGCATTTAACAATATTCAACATCTATTTTATGTTTAAAAAAATGAAACATTCAGCAAATAGGAATAGAAGGGAATGTTGTCCTTTGTGGATCAAAAAAACATTGCTAAAGAACCTACAACTAGCATAATAATTTATAATGAAAGACTACTTCCTTCTTAAGATCAAAACCAAGGCTAGGGCCACTTATAACACTGCTCAGCACTTGATAGAAGAAGATAAGCAAATAGCTAACAAGCACATGAAAAGATGCTCAGTGGCATTAGTTATCATTAATCATCAGAGAATTAAAATGGAAAACACAATGAGAAACCATCCATCAGAATTTATACCCATTGAAATGGCTAAAATTATTTAAGACTGAAAATTCCAATTGTCAGTGACATGGAACAACTGGAACATTGGTGGAATGCAAGATGGTACAATCATTTTGGAAAACAGTTTGGCAGTTTTTATAAAGTTAAACACTTACAATCTAGCAATTCCATTCTTAGGTATTTACTAGGAGAAATCAACATATATGTTCACTAAAGGGTTCACACAATTAATGTTCATTGCAGCTTTATTTATAGTATGGAAAAACAGAACCCAAATGTTAATCAACTGGTAAATCTATTTATATGTATTAGTTATTTGTTGTATAATTACCCAAAATTTAATGGTATAAAAATTTGTTATCTCACAGCTTATGTGTGTGTGTGTGTGTGTGAGGAATCTGAGCATAAATGGTATTTGATGAATTGAAATCAATATATCATCTTGAGCCTCAACTAAGGAAGGATCTACTTCCAAGATCACTTGTGAGTTGCCAGCAGGATTCATTTCCTGAGGGCAGTCAACTGGGGACCTTTTGTAACCTAGCTCAGAAGTGACATCCCATCATGTTTTTACTGTATTTATTTTATTCTTTCTTTCCTTTTTTTTTTTTTTTTTTTTAAGGGAGAGGGTCTTGCTCTATGGCTAAGGTGGAGTGCAGTGGTACCATCATAGCTTACTCCAAAGTTGAACTCCTGGGTTCAAGTGATCTTCTTTCTTCAGCCTCCTCAGTAGCCACCATTCACCTCTTGTGAACCACGACGCCTAGCCTGTATTTTATTGTTCAGAGGCAAATATCTAGATACAGCCCATAATCAAGGGAGGAGATTACAAAGGGCATTAATACCGGGGAGCAGGGATCATTGCAAGTCATTTCAGAAATTGCCTACCACACTGTATAGTGGAATAGTACCTAGCAATGAAAAACAGCTATTTATTGATACATGAAACAATGTGGGTGGATTTCAAAAACATGCCAAGCAAAAGATGCCAGACACAAAAGAGAGAAAACTAATGTTTAGGGTGAGAAAGAAGATCAATGGTTGGAGCAGGGTCAGGCTTTTATTTCTAAGGGATATGAGCTAACTTTTTGTATGGGAAATGTTCTTTATCTTGATTATGTGGTGGTTACAACAGGTATATATTTGTCAAAACTCACAAGTGAATTCTATTATATGCAAATCATAATCCAAATAAGTTAATTTTTAAAAAGTGTGCTGTTAAATTCAATAGTCTGTTCTTGATGACATCTGCATATCTTCATAATTTTCCAAATAACATGTGGAAGGTACTGTAGTGGCAGTACCGTCTTGTGGTAAGGTCTTTGGAGTTAAGCAGACCCAGACATAAGTTCTGGTTCTGAAACTTGTTGCATTCTAACACTTTACTTCTCCAAATTATTTTGTATATCCTAGAAACAGTAACTACCTTTTATTGAGAATCTATGCTGGCCAGGTACTATGCTGGACACTTATGTGTATATTGCCTCATTAATTGTAATAACAGTACAACTCAAAATAATGAACATTTTTTTAGTTTGTTAGGCACTTCAAAAAATATTTTTCACGACTGTAATTTATACAGAACCCATTGAAGTGTTGGTGGTATAGTTACCATTTCCACTTTACAGAAGAAATGGAGGCCAGTAGAAATTAATTTTAAAAATATGACGAACTCAGATTGCTGTCATGATTCTGGCTTTGTTTTCTAGTCCTCTCTGCTTGTGGAACAAAAAACTATTTTTTCCCCTTGTGCGTTACCCAGGTTTTCTGCAAAGAGTTACTGGGACTTTAAGTTAAAATCTCATTTTACTTTTTCCATCAAGAGTGTAAGAGGGAGGTGTCAGGTGGAGATAGGTTTCTAGGAGGAAAGAGCTGGGAAGACTTGCAAATGTATAAGCTGAGTTCCAGACAAGTACAGCTTTAGAAATAGCACAAGCAAAAAGGCAGTGTTTATATGTATTTAGTACAAAAAGTATAGCTTACCTTCTCATTATTTCTATAAGCAGAATGATGCTTTATCAATAGTGATATTTTTGCAGGTCGAGGTTGATTAAAGTTTGTGCTTCTACAGATATAATGTTGAACCAGAATTATTTTTTTGATGGCTAATCACTATCCAAAGTACTCAGATAGGAATTTTCTTTTGGAAAGTAAAATATGTCACTGAGGCCATGAATGATTGTATTGTAGCATTGCTTACCTAGACAGCTGTGTTTTCATAGAACTTGTGTAGCATAAGCTTTTCCACCCTTCCTTTCCTTTATCAGCATGGAATTACTTTTCCTCTTTTAATATATAATATAATCAGTTTTTTTGGTATTCATGTACTAACTTATTATAAATAGAATTGAATTATGTGTTAATCTCAAATTAGAGACTAGCAGCAACCTAACAGAAAGCAGATATACAAAAGATATTCATTCTGATTCAATGTCTGTTTAAAATAGTGCAGTATCAAAAATCAGCTGATTAATTTATAAGTAGGCTTGATTCTTGAAAAAGAATTTCTGGAGCACTGCAAAAATTGTGATTGCTCACTATTTCTCTTGAGCATTGTGTCCATTTTTCCTTTTCTACCTTTCTGTCTTCACTAAATAGAATGTCTTTGCCTGTTTTAGTTTGGCTGTCCTTCATAGCTTCATCTTTCTCACAAAACCTTCTCTGGCTATTTGATGCAGCACAATTTCTTTTTGCTTTTCTGAAATTCTGTTGCATTTCTCTTTAATGCAACCTAAATTGTCTTCTAGATAATACATATTAGCTTTATTTTTTCAGTTACTTTAATGTGTATCTCCCACTCATCCTTATATCCAAGGACAAGATAAGATAGGGAATATTATTCCCCATTTTATAGATGTAGAAATAAGAATAGGCAAGTTATTTGATTTCCCCAAAATAAAACTTCAACCCAAATGTTCATCATTCCCTATACTGTAATGCCTCAGATTTTATATTTTATCTGCAGCTCCTATCACATATTGTGCCTGTAATAGGTATTGTCAGTTTATTGGTTTCAAAGAGATTGTCTCATTCAAATCCCCAATCACTAATACCTATTTCTTTTAAAAAGCCATGCTTTAGAAAAATTAACTACATAATTAATTGTGGAGTGTTTTATAATAATTAATGTTGAATCCTGAGTTCTTGAAAGGGGCAACATGTTTACTCAAGGAGAGTTGAAGTTTGGACTACTGAAATTTTTCTTATTCATTCATTGGATAAATGTCATTGACTGTGCACTGTATTCCAAATATTAGTGCTAGCCTTGGATATGGACAAATGTTGAATGTGTTATTTTGTTAGTAATATTTGGTCTCTTCTTATTTATACAGGAGAAATTAAACAGATTCTAGAAAATGAACTTCAGATACCTATGTCTAAAATGCTGTTAAAAGGCTGGAAGACTGGAGATGTGGAAGACAGTGTAAGTTTCTTAATTGCCTAGAAATAAAAGAAAATTAAGTTATGCAATTGACTAAATGATACATAAAAATTGGTTTTAATTAATGTTATATATTACAGAGTAGATTCAGCAATGGTAATTTATTTTAAGGAATCACCAAACAATGTTTTTTAAGCTAAAGCATTTTCATGCTAAACCAATGACAATTTTAAATGAGTTAAGCATGTAAACAAATGCACAATATCACATGTTTTTCCTATTTCTAAATTTTTTAGGAGTTTGACACTCATTTTTGAGAGTCTTTACTTTTTTCTCAAACCTCTTAGGGTATCAGTGAGTGCCTTGGAATAATAAGTTAATGAACAATTACATATTGGCCTGAAAGAAGTCACACAGATATATTTATGCCAAGTATTAATTATGAAACAAAGATAATAATAGGAAATTTTTAAAACCTGGAGAATTTAAATGGTAAGAATTCTTCTTTGTTTACTCAGATGGTGGCAGATAGAGGCAGGAATTAATTATACTTTAAAATTTGTAGAGTGTTTCAGTTTTAAGGAAACAGTGGCTATTTTCAAGGACCCAGTAACAGCCCCTGTTATAAAATCTTTCATACACTTTCTTTTTTTTTTTTTTTTTTTTTACAGAGAGTGTGGGGAAGGAGGGGAAAAAAATTAGTTAGCTCTAAAGTTTTAGATGTTTGAGGTAGAAATATCAATTTTTTTTTTTTACACTAGTTACTGAGTCATTATTTTAATGACCAAGCATAAACTTAGAATCTTCAACTTCCTTTCTTAATTGTCAGTGGCTTCTGGCAGACATTGTGCTGATAAGTACTTGTATCTGAGTTCATTTGAAATATGGAGATGCTCTGAGTATTTCAATATTTATAGGAATTTCAGGTTGGCAAGAGATTTGTAAGTTTAGATACAAGTTAGTGATGTGCCATGTTAGGAGTCAGCAAGCTTTTTCTGTGCAGAGCCAGGTAGTAGATATTTTAGGCTTTGTGAACCATATAGTCTCTGTTACCGCTTCTCAATTCTGCTTTGGAGTGTCAAAGTAGCCATAGACAAAAATGTATAAAAGCAAGCATAACTATGTTTCAATTTAACTTTGTTTATGGACACAGTAATTTGAATTTTAAGTAATTTCATGTGTCATGAAATGTTCTTTTGCTTTATTTTTCCACCCATTTAAAAATGTAAAAACCATTCTTAACTCACAGGCCATACAAAAACAGACTGTGGGACAAATTCAGTAGCAGGCTAAATTTTGTCCCAGGGGCCAGGGTTTGCTGTCCCCTGGTGCTGCACGACTGTTCTAATTGATACATGGATTAAAAATTTTTTAAAGTGCTGAGTAAATCAACAGCCTTGACAGAAATAAAATACCAAAATGAATTTGTTTGTGTAGCTGTATTATTTATGCATTCATTCATTGTGAAACCTGTGGGTATGAATCAAACTTGCATGGTATTTTCAGAAGTTTGTGAAGAAAAAGGCAATCATTTTGAAAATGTTCTTCAAGCTATATATTCTAATATTTAAACATAGTCTTTGTTACAAATAATACTTTTAGTTACTAACTTCTTTATACTCTTTTCTGATATATTCCCATGCCATTAATTTTCTGATTGCCCTGAAATGTATATTTCCAACCCATACTTCTACTTCACATATCCAAATTGATAATTGATTTTTGTACTTGCATATCTTATTAGCATCTCAAACTTAACATGTTTAAGATGTAACTCTTAATTTTCCCTTCTATGTTACTTCTCTACTAATTTTTCCCAATAAATGGGAGCACTCTGTAGACACTACTAAATCCAAAAGTGTTTTGTCAGTCTTTTCTCATTTTTTGTAATGCTTAACCCTTTGGTAAGTCCTATTGAGTCTGTCTCCAAAATATATCTTAACCATGGCCACTTTTCAGTATTTCTATTGCAACTGCCTAATCCAGGCCATTATCATGTCTTGACTGTTCAGTATGAAATGTCATTATTTTTGTGTTACCTTCCTTTCATGGGTTCTTCTAATGCATTCTCCACATGGCATCCAGAGTGATCTTTCAAAAACATAAATTATATTGCTCTCCTGTTAAAACATAGCTTTTTATTGCACTTCAAATCAAATTCAGACTACTTACCATAGTTTAAAAGGCATTACATTCTTTAGCCTCTCCTCACCTCTATAACCTTATCTTGAGCTTTTCTTACCCTCACTTTCCATGCTGCAGTCATAGAAATCTCCTTTTAAATCTTTTAATAGGCTCATGCTTTTTACATCTTTATCTGACAAATGCTATTCAACTGTCTGGAATGCTTTACCCTGAATTCCTCACATGGATGGCTCTTTTTCATCCTTCAAGTCTCAGCTTAATGTTACCTTCTCCAACAAGGCCTCTGTGTCTAATCTGGCTTTCATCCCAGCATTCTCCATCATAGCAGCATGAGTAGAGGGACCATATCTATTTCTTTCACCATTGTATATCCAGTGCCTGGTATAAGAGGCATCAATAAATGTTCATGGAATGAATTCATGAGTAAATGACTTAAGGAAAGTGTCCATTTTATTTATTCATGCCATATGTGCTTTTGCAGGGCAGATTTAATAGAAAATCTTTTAGGATAGTGGCATGGCAAAAAGATAGTAATGATTTGATGAAGTGGTAAGACTAAGCATTTATCAGTAATTCACAAAGTAAAATACTAAAAGATAAAGAGACAGAAATGATTTTCCTATGTGTGCATGTTTTGTTTGTTTGCATGTTAACTCTACAGAGATAACACATCAATTTCAAAAGGGCATCACATATTTGATAAAAAGTTTCAGGACTTCAGTGTATCCTGGTAGATTATGAAGTTATAGGTAATTGCTTAATATGCTATTTTTTTCAAACCATGGACCACAAACCATTAGTGGGTTATGAAGTTAATTGAACGGGTTATAGACAGCATTTAAAAAAATAAAAGTAAAACCCAGAATACAATAGAAAATGTCAGAGTGTTTTTCAAATAATAAAGGAAAGTATATATTTCTTTTTATTTAACACATAACTAATATGAGTTAAGAGTTAGACTCAATACCCTTGGTGTAAGACTGTGCACTTAGTAAGAAGGGCCCTCTAATGGAGGGGTCAAGAATAATTTCCTGATGTTCTATGTTTGGGTGAGACTGCTCCTCCAGGCATGCTTGCCTCCATCTGCAAGGTTAAGAAAGATTTTTAGACCTCCACACCTCCTTGCTTTCTAATACTTTCAGCCTTGCCATTATTATTTGCATTGATTCAACCAGGACTAATTTCATTATGCTTTTTCCCTGTTTGTGCCTGTCACTGAATGGAGTCCAAAAATTCCTGGGTTACCCTTCACTCAAATCTCCACAGTCTCTGCACATTCCATACCTGTCTCTATCCTTTTTTCTCTGCAATATCTGAAACCTTTTTGCTATGCCCTGTGGAACAAATTCATTATTAGCAAAATTTCTACTGTTGTCAACCTTTTTCATGTACATTTCCTTTCACTATCTTTCTTTGACTAAAATCCATCTTCCTGAGGACAATTGTTTCTCTTCTCAGTGTTAGTTATTTTTCTCTGTCAACCCTCATACCACTGGAATAAGTGGCAAAATATATCTCCTCATTGTTCCTCATTTTTAGTTTCAGAGTATTATCTGTCATTCCTCTTTAAATTTCCTTCATCTTTAAATTTCATGTCAAAAGACTATATCACTGACTTATAACTTATGACTTGAAGTCAGCTCCCCTCATTTCCTGATTATTTTTAATTCCTATTTATAATTGATTTCTGTATTAATTCTTAGTATTAATAGTTTTAATATCTTTGTAAATGATTCTTCCAATATGTTGGTCTCTTAGTTCCTTGAATTTCTCCCTTACAAAGATCTTTTTCTCCACCCTCCCTCAGCTGTGTATATCTTCTCAATGTTTTATCAAGTATTAATAATGACAACAACACTCAAATCTTTTTTTTTTATTTTGGCATATTATGGGGGTACCGATTTTAAGGTTTCAATAAATGCCCTTTCCTCCCCACCCCCCACAAGTCTGAGTTTCCAGCATGACCATCCCCCAGATGGTGCACATCTCACTCATTATGTATGTATATACCCACCCCCCCTCCCCACTCCCACCTGCCCAATACCCTATTACTGTAGTACCTATGTGTCCACTTAGGTGCTGCTCAGTTAATACCAGTTTGCTGGTGAGTATATGTGGTGCTTGTTTTTCCATTCTTGGGATACTTAGTAGTATGGGTTCCAGCTCTAACCAGGAAAATATAAGATGTGCTATATCACCGTTGTTTCTTAGAGCTGAATAGTACACCATGGTATACATATACCACATTTCATTAATCCATTTTTGGATTGATGGGCACTTGGGCTGTTTCCACAGCCTTGCAATTATGAATTGTGCTGCTATAAACATTTGAGTGCAGGTGTCTTTTAACACTCAAATCTTAATTTCAAGCTTCCCATCTCCTGCTCATCATCTCTTACCTTTCTAGCTTGCTTCTTTTAGTATTCTAACTCCAACAATCCTTCAGCTCTACTTACACTCTAATCTATTGTTTCTATCTTCTTTTCATCATTATTACCTCTTTTGTGTCCTCCATTTCTTATACTATGTTAAATTCCAGTCAGTCATTATAATTACTTTTCTTGTGTATACTCTCCACTCTTGGTTCAAGGTCCTTGCTTGACCAGAATTCTTACTTGGTTAAATCCAACTCTCTGTCTAAATGTGACAAGAGACAAACAAAATCATACTATTAATATATCTTTAAATTCATGACCATGATCTTCAGAGAGTCCCTTAATGCTTCCACTTCAGAGAGTCCTTTAAAGCTCCCAATTCAGTCTCTGTTTACTTATCTGCGTCTTACCCACATACTCTCCTTTCTCTCCTTTTGCTCTAGTGCCCTGCCCAAGCTGCTATCTAAGACCAAACCTCCATTTTTGCTCTGGATTACATTCTCCATCTCTATTCAGAGACTTCTTCCCTGTCTCTCCTGGACCATCAGTGTTTTCCTGTAGTAGATTGTTACCATTAACATTCAAACATGATGTTATTTCTTCCATCTGGAAAGGAAAACAAAACAAAACAAAAAAAACACCTTGATCCCAACCCCTCTTCCATCAATGGCTCCATTTCTGTAGTCCCTTTAATAACAAAACTTCCTCTAAAGACTTGTTTTTATTTGACTTCCCCAGTTCCTCTCCTCTATTTTATTGAGCCTAGTCTCTAAGCAGGGATCTGCTAGTGTTCTTGTCAAAATCACCAACCACTCCATTACTAAATTCAATGGTGATCTTATCCAGTTTCATGGCTTTTAAATGCATTTATATGCACTCTCCATTTTATATCTCTATCCCAGAAATGTTCCCTGATTCCTGATTGGTATATCCAGCTGCTAACTTCTCTTCTCCATTTGAATGTCTAATAGACATTTCAAACTTACCTTGTCCAAAATGGAAGTCTTCATTTGCAGTTTTCCCCATATCAGTTGATATGGCAACTTCACCCAGTGCTTTTGCACCACTTCTACTGCTATCACAGTGGCTTAAGCCACCATCAGTCTTAGTTTATTTTGTTACCCCACTATGTTCTTCTGCCCTCCTCTGTCAACCTCTTTCCCATCCATTCTCAACGCAGCTGCCACTGTCCTGTCTTCACCATCACTGTTACCTCTCTTGACCTATCTCCTACCAGTGCTTACTTGGCTCCAAGTTCACTGGACACCTTCTTATTCCTTAAACACTTTGCACTGGCTGTTTCCTTTGCCCACAATATTATTTCTCTATATATTCTCGTGGTTTGTTTCTTCCACCTTTAGGTTTTTGCTCAAATATTTCATTCTCCAAGTGAGACCCAGCCTGTTTACTGTGTTTAAAACTACAAAGCACCACACCCACACATTGTTTATCTGCCTTCCCTGCTTTATGTTTAGTCAAAAAAATTATCTCTAATATTCGACTATACAGGGTTACTTATTTTACTTATTCCTACTAAAATGTAAGCTCCATAATATCAGGGATTTTATTTTAGGCTATTCAATTCACTGCTGTATCCTCAATGGCTAGAGTAGCCCTGGTACCGAGTAGTAGGTGGCTCAATAAATATCTGTTGAATAAATGTATGTCCTAGCTTACAATGTAGAAATGTAAAATGTATTTGTTAATGTTTATTGCTGTCAAAAAAGTTTGAAGTACTTCAGTAAGTTTTTACCATCAGATTGGGAGTTTGAACTGTATATGAGTTTTATGGTAAAGAAATTTAATGAAATTTTTATGGTTATCAAGATAGTAGGTCATATGTAGCCAAAGAGTAGTTAAGTCGCTCCCAATAGAGACCTTTAACAAAAAAGATACCTGGAGTTAAGAGTAAAGTGACCCAAGTAACACTTTTAAAGTCCATATCCAAATTACTTAACCTCTGAGGCTGTATCTCCTCATCTTTAAAAGCATTGGCTTGAAGTACTTTCTATGACTTTTTTTCAAAGTCCAATGATCTCTGAAAACCTATATTGCTAATTTTCTTCCGTAATGACTCTGAAATGAAGTGCATATTAGTTGCAAGGATACACTTCTTCAGTGAAGAAATTATTGAGTCCCAACTTTGTTCTTATCTATTTGTATCTCTTCATGAGCTCAAGAATTTATATATTATTTTAACATTCAGGTTTATGCTACCTTGTGATACGTAGAGGAACTAAGGTTATTTGGAT
Organism: Microcebus murinus; assembly: GCF_040939455.1. NCBI lineage: Eukaryota > Metazoa > Chordata > Mammalia > Primates > Cheirogaleidae > Microcebus > Microcebus murinus. The sequence continues at coordinate 38,495,063 of NC_134105.1, read as the reverse complement.
TTAGCAGTTCTTTTGCATTACCCTATTTGGGAAATTATTAAAAGATGAAAAATCAAACTATAAAATTACCAATTTTTAAGAATGACAGTAAAAATTAGTAATGCACAATCAACATTCATTTTTTGTTTTTCTTTTTCAGACGGTCCTAAAATCACTGCATTTGCCAAAAAACAACAGTCTTTATGTCCTTACACCAGACTTGCCACCACCTTCATCATCTAGTCATGCTGGGTAAGGTGTTTACTTTTCCTGGGAATCTGAAATGAAAGTTTGATTGTTAAATTGCTTTAAGTTATATAGAAACATCAAAATTAAATGAAAGTCTTGTTGAAGTTTTAACTTAGCGACTACATTAAGTATATCAGTTTTCAAACTATTTGGTCTAGAATTTTATTTGTTTTAGTGGTGGAATCTTCTAATCCAAAGAAAATCTTTAGCAAAACTCTGATATATAAAAAATAGTCAAATGGTACTTCTGTGATCAAAGGAGAAGGATTAGAGTTGGAGGGAAGACAAAGTGTAAATGGAACCCCAGTCTCTGTCATTGCTAAGAAGACATTACCTTTGAGTAAAATTCATTGGGCTCTATAGAATAAAGTTTGAAAAGCACTGATATAAAATTTTTATTAAGGTTTTTCTTCTATTTGGAATAGAGGACCTCATTTTTTCAGTTTTCACAGTGGAACTCAATACAGTTATAGAATGATCATATTATTTTAGTATATTTATTGCTAGATAAACCAATCTATAGTAAATGATTATACTAGTGATAGAAAATAATTTTTGTGAATAATCTTTTCATACATTATTATTCCAGAATTATGTTTGTTATTTTTAGATTTTCACAGTTTTCAAACAAATTTTTTCTTTTAAATATAACTTGGTCATTTTTCGTAGCCACTAAACTTTGAATATTGTCAATGTTTTACCACCACCATTTACCAAATATCTTTATTTTTAGGAAGCTAGAAACAAAAAGAAAATTAAATTCGGCTTCACTAAAGTAGAAATCACTGAACTGAAAAGTTAAATCTAATGTAATTGTATTTAATCATTTATTAATAGTTTATTCATGTTAAGAATTTAAAGATTTCTTGGATTGCTCTTTATCTTCTACTGTGTTTAGATTATATATTAGTAGGAAGTGGAATTTGTATACTATTACAAAATTATAAACTACAGACTTATACTGCATGTGTTTATAGTAATGTTGATATAAAACTTCAGATGAGATTAAGTTAAACAGAGAGTTATAGTTCTGTATCTAATCAGGTAGAACATTATTTTGTAGGTTAGTTAACAAAGTGTAATCACTGTCATATAATATGTAATCCACATAATTAAAAGCAGACAGGAGACATCATTGTTTATAATCTATTGCTTTCCAGTAGCATGATTAAATGGATTTATCAAAATGTCTTTCCAGGCTAATGGAAATGTTCTTCATTGCCATGTGGCTGACCTTAGTTTGATTGCCAGTCACTCAATCCCTAGACAAGCAGGGACCTACAATGCTGCTGATATGCAGTGTTTATTGGAAAATGAATACTTCACATAGCATTAAAGTAGTTTTCCTAGTTGGCTTTGTGGATTTTCAGTACGTTATAATGATGCTATTTCTTGTGTTGGAACAATAAGAGAGAAAAATTCAAAGTCAAACAAAAGATGTAGCGGGAGGAGAGGCAAATGGACACTCCTGCTGATATAAAAGTCCTGTTAGTGCACATTTTATTAAAACCTAACTAAAAAGCCAGGGTTCACTTCTTGTAGTGCATATCCAACATATCCAACATATCTTTTGATAAAGCTAGAGTTTTTAAATATCCAACATATCTTTTGATAAATCTAGAGTTTTTAAGTAACATATCTTAAATGCTGATTTCATGGGAGATAATTTAAAAAAACAAAATAAAATCCATGTAGAACCTTAAAGACTAATAGTAATAATTATTTTTAACTTGTGATTTTTCATTTTGTGTTTTACTAGATAAAAATAATTTTTGACATTTTAACTGTATAGTGGAGGCCCAAAACTAATTTCTTAGTGAGTTATACAGCATATCATATTAAAAATGGCAGACAGATAAGTTTGCTTTGTACTAGATTCCATAAATGAATCAAATTGATTTCTTTTTGCAGAATTTTGTTATAGTTGGTGGATTCATAGAAATCTTATTTGTAATTCATAACCTAATTTGTAATCTAAAAAGGAGAAAATAAAAGGTAATTATGATTCTTAGGACTGTCTTTGGGAATTGGCAAATTAACAGATCTACTCTGAAATTGGTAGAGGAAAATGGGCAGGTTTATGTACATATTATCCCCATTCCTTTCTTCATCTCAGATAGGAGATTTATTAAAAAGTGGTATATTTGATTTAGGCAGTTGTTTGATACTTAATTGGTTTAATTCTCATTTTGTTATGTTTTTCTCTGATGTGAGTTCAGTAGATGTTGGAAGATGGAGGGGAACTGGAGGATAAACTGCCTGTTAATTGTGTAGAACTATGATATGGGCCTGCTCCTGGATTCTACCATTCCAATTCCAGCACAGTGGCAAACATTAGCCTCTTTCTTTATAAAGTATTTTTAGTCTTCTCTCAAGGGCCTAGACAACATTAGTATTATAGTGTCACTCCTAAACAAAATTTATTGTAACCAAATCAGAAAAGTAATATGGTTATAATTCATCTCTTGTGACAAAAAATATCAAAGTATAATGAGAAAAACTTGGATTCCCGTTCCAAGTTGGCTTAGGGCCTTAGATTTTTCGTGTACATAATGAGAAGCATTGTTTGCATTTGTCAGGGTGGTTGTAAAAATTCAGTAAGCAACGGTGCTACATTATATGTGAAAGTGCAAATTATAAAGAACAATAATTGAAATGATTTATGTATGCTAATAAAGACCAATAGTAATTCTTTTCTTTCAAATTTCACTTGACTTTTATAACAATTCTGTAAGGATGCAGGTCTATTTTAGTGCATCTTTTTTATAGATGAAGAAATCTATAAAATTTCCTGGATAATAGGATAAAATTTCCTGAGGAAATTATAACCTAATTTGTAATCTAAAAAGGAGAAAATAAAAGGTAATTATGATTTCCTGAGGAAATTTCCTGAGGAAATTTTATCCTGAGAAATTTTATCCTCTTATTGTCTTATCCTGAAAATGAATAAGAAAGTTGAGGTGTTTAGAAGAGTAGATTGTTTTCATTGTTTTCATTGAACAGTAAATATTCTGACTCTGAAGATTGTGGTATTCTGGAAATCTATATAGCTTTCAGACTCTTGACAGAAATACCAAGAGCTTTATTTCAAAGGCAGCTTCTTTTTTTTTTTTTTTTTTTTGCAATCACACAAGAGGAGGTTTATTTTCTGGCTAGCCAGGGTCCAAGCCCCAGAGCACCAACGCAGTGGCCACTCTCGCAGGCAAGGACCCCGACCGGAACAACAGCATGCCTTTTATCCCCACTGTGCACAAGCTGACTACGCATGGATCATGCGTTGACCTTTAAAATGATTGGTTGCCCACTATTGCCTTTTGAAATAATTGGCGGGTTGGTTGCCCTCTATTGCCTGATGGGCCAGTCGCCCGTGTTTCAATGACCTCATCCCATAATTCCCCATACAGCGGCGTAGCAAGCAAGCAATGACCGGAAGCAAAAGTTTGCGGTTAGCTCATTGTCCCACCCAAGTAAATTCCCGACAATTGGAAAAACTCCTCTGCCCTTCCTCTGTCCTACATTCCTCCCTTTCTCTAGGTAGCAGACCAGCACTCCTGCTCGTCCTCAAGGTCTCTTAGGTGCTCTAGTTCTATAGCACTTGACTGTAGCTGCTGATATTGTTGCAATACTAGTAGCTGGACAGTGTTTATCCGTTCTTTCACAAAAGCTACTAGTCTATTAATTACACATGGCGTGAAAGTAAGGACTAAGATTAGCATAATGAGTGGGCCTAGTAGGGTGGATAGTAGCGTTGTTAACCAGGGGGAACTGTTAAACCAAGACTCAAACCAACCTGCTTGCTGTTCATATTCCCGTTTGCAGCGGGCAAGCCCTTCCCTGACCTTAGCTATAGATTCTGTAACAACTCCCATATGGTCTGCATAGAAATGACATTCTTCTTTGAGGGCAGCACACAGTCCTCCTTGCTGGAGGAATACTAGATCTAACCCCCACCAGTTCTGGAGCACTACCTCGGATAGGGAGGTTAGTGACTTTTCTAGGTTTGAGATTGAATCTTCTATCCTTGCAATATCTTCATCAACAGCTGCCCTCAGAGTATTAAACCCTCTTTGCTGCATTGCCAGAGAAGAGATACTAGTTCCTGCTCCTATTGTCCCTAAGCCAAAAATAGTAGCCAGGGTTATGGCTGCGAAGGGCTCTCTTTTTCTTTTAAAAATTAGATTGGTGACTCTTCGCCCTACTATGCCCTCATACATTGTCTCCTCAGTGTGGTATATTATTTTTGGGAAAACTAACACCATTATACAGTAATCTTTAGACCCATGTAAGGTTATGGGGTTGGCGGGGGTTCGGGGCGGTAAGTACAGCTGTAGGTCTCTACCCCAAAAACATTAGACCAAAAATACAACATCCCCAAAACACAACAACCAACCCCCACCGTGACCCATCCATGTTGTCACCCAGTTCAATCTTTAGATGCCACAACCCCAGTCCAAGTCTGTGTCAGCAGTCCTGGGCTGTCGCCGCCTCTCGGGTCAGTCTGGTCTTCAGAGGATTCTTCGGGTCTGCAGTTGCTTTCTGTACTGGTCCTGGCACCGCTCCTGGTCTTTTTATTAGCAGGTCTCACGTGGGAGTGCTGTATCCAGGTCGCTACTATTCTATCGACCTTAAGAGCAGTGGGGGTAACAAGAATAATTTGATAGGGGCCCTTCCACCTCGGCTCAAGGGTTCTGCTGTTATGCCGTTTCACCCACACGCAGTCCTCCGGCTGGTGTGGGTGAAACGGTGTCCGGCACCCTCCTCCTCAGGCCGGTAGATAGCACGGAGGGCTGGCCATACTTGACTGTGGACATGTTGCAGAGCCTGCACCGCTTGTAACACTTCTTTGGGATGTCCCGGAAGAGCCTCAGGGCTCATCCTAGGAACTACAGGAGGGGGTGTGCCGTACATGATTTCCAAAAGGGGTTAAACCCAAGTGATAAGGGGTGTTCCGGGCTCAGAACAGGGTGAAGGGAAGGAGGGTCACCCAGTCTCCGCCAGTCTCCAGGGCCAATTTAGTCAGGGTCTCTTTTATTGTTCTATTCATTCTCTCTACCTGCCCAGAGCTCTGGGGATTATATGCACAATGTAATTTCCAATCTATCCCCATAGCCTGGGCCAGCCCTTGACTACTAACCTGACAGACAAACGCAGGTCCATTATCTTATCCTATCCCTTCCGGCAGTCCATACCTGGGGACTATTTCTTCTAATATTTTCTTAGCTACTGTCAAAGCTGTTTCTCCTTTCGTAGGGAAGGCTTCTACCCATCTGGAAAACATATCTACCATGACTAGTAAATAACGATACCCATACTTCCCAGGCTTGACCTCTGTGAAATCCACTTCCCAAAATAATCCTGGCTGCCTCCCCCTTTCCCTCATACCTACGTGGGTCCCTCTGATCCTCCCCAGCTGCATAACCTGACAGGCTCGGCAGCTTCTGACGATGTCATCTGCAACCGTCCTTGTGACCTGAACCTTAGTTGAGCAGTGTCCAGCAGTTGCAGCATCTTTCTCTTCCCTAGATGTGTGGTCTGATGCAGGTGTTCTAACAGGTGGCGTCCTAAGAGTTCTGGCACTATTAGGCGATGCCCTTCGTCCCGCAGCCAGCCATCTTCACTTTTGCTTACACGTAGCTGCTCTGATGCCCAGACCTCATCTACACTGGAATAGTCCGGCAGAGGAGGCAACCATCCCATGCCTGGGGGTGGCAGGCTAAGGTGCAGGATGTTTGGCTGCCGAGTGTCTTCTGCAGCCTTCTTAGCTTCAGCGTCCGCTCTCCAATTGCCCCATGCTTTCACGGAATCCCCGCTCTGGTGTCCCGGGGTAGACTACCGCCACTGCCTTTGGCAGCAAAACAGCCTCTAGTAGGTGAAGTATTTCAGGCTTGTGCTTAATTTCCTTTCCCTCTGCCATGATGAAGCCCCTTTCCCTGTAGAGGGCCTCATGTATGTGCACAGTCCCAAAGGCATAGCGGCTGTCAGTGTACACTGTCAGCCCTTTTCCTTGGGCCCGGCTAAGAGCCTCCGTCAGCGCTATTAGTTCTGCCTTCTGAGCAGATGTCCCTTGCGGAAGGCATGCCGCCCAGACAAGTTTACCTTGGTCATCTACTATGGCCGCCCCTGCGTACCTGTGTCCGTCCCGGATGAAACTGCTTCCATCCGTGAACCAGGTCAGGTCGCTACCTGGAAGGGGGCGATCCTTCAAGTCTCTACGGGTTGTCTGGGTCTCGGCTAGAATCTCAAGGCAGTCATGTTAAGGTGCGGCTGCATCGGGGGTTGGCAGAAGCGTAGCCGGATTCAAGGCGGCAGGGGTCCGGAACTCGATGCGGGGTACGTCCAGCAAAAGCCCTTGGTAATGAGTCAGCCTCGCATTTGTGATCCACCGTCCCGGTGGCTGCTTCAGAACCCCCTCAATGGCGTGCGTGGTGGTGATCTGCAGCCGATGCCCTAGGGTGAGCTTATCAGCGTCTTTGACCAATAGGGCCCTGGCCGCGATGATTCGCAAACACGCTAGCCACCCCACCGCCACTGGATCAATTTTTTTTGACAAGTACGCCACCAGTCTCTTCCAGGGTCCCAGGGCCTGCGTGAGTACCCCCTTGGCTATTCCCCTCTTCTCGTCTATGAACAGGTGAAACTCTTTTGTAGGATCAGGGAGTGCTAGGGCCGGGACTTCCAGCATGGCTGCCCTCAGGGCCTGAAAAGCGGCTTCTATTTGCACAGTCCACTCCCATGCTCGCCCCGCCTTACACCCTTCATACAGAAGTGGAGCCTTTTCGCAAACCCAAGGTCATCATGGAGGGCCTCATTGAACAGGGTAGGTGAGTTTTTAAACCCCTGGGGCAGTCTCGTCTACGTCAGCTGCCCATGAATTCTTCTCTGTCGTCCTGCCACTGTAAGGCAAAAATCTCCTGGCTGCATGTCGCCACCTCCAGGCTAAAGAAGGCATCCTTTAGGTCTAGGATGGTATACCAAGACAGCGTGGGAGAGAGAGAGCTCAACAGAGTATAGGTGTTAGGGACTGTAGGGTGGATATCCAGGGCCCTTGCATTGACTTCCCTGAGGTCTTGCACAGACCTATAGTCCTTACCCCTCTGGTTTCTTCACCGGCAACAGGGGGGTGTTCCAGGCCAACTGGCATTTCTGGAGAATCCCACTGTCCAGGAGTCTCTGAATGTGGGGCATAATTCCCACTCTGGCTTCCTGGGACATGGGGTACTGTCTGACCCGGGCTGGCTCGGCTCCGGGTTTTAACTCAACGTAAAGAGGCGGCCGGTGTTTTGCCCATCCTGTGCCCCCTGTCTCGGCCCACGCTATGGGAAATTCACAGAGCCATTGCTCCATGCCTTCCTCTCTGCTTTTTGTGGGCTAGTACAGTCTATATTCATCTGCCTGTGTCAGGGTCAGGATCTGAGTGACCCCTGTTATTATTACTCCCTCTTCTTCAAAATGAATTTGAGCCTTAAGCTTGGTAAGGTTGTCTCTTCCCAGTAGCAGCGTGGAGCACTCAGGGATGATCATAAAGGCGTGACTCACTTGTCCTGAACCCAAATCCAATCTCCGCCGTGTGGTCTACCAATATAGTTTGGCTCCTGTTGCCCCCTGCACCCAACTGGTCTTACTGGACAATTTTCCTGTGTCTTCCATTAGTACCGAATGTTCTGCTCCTGTATCTATGAGGAAGCTGACTGGGTTCCCCTCCACTTGCAAAGTTACCCTAGGTTTGGGAAGGGGGACCGAACCCCGTCTTTCCTATTCGTCTGTCACCTGTCCTGCAACCATGACTTTTTCAGGACCTCCAAGTCTTCGCCCCCCTTTCTTTTTGGGGCACTCTCGGGCCCAATGCCCATGCTCCTTGCAATTGGCACATTGATCTTTCCTAGGCTCTCCTGCCGGGGCCTTTCCCTATCCTCTGACCCTATATGCCCCCCTCTTGTGGTGGCTAGCAGGATTTTAGCCATCTCTCTGTTTGCTTTCCGTGCTTCCCCAGCTTAGAATTTCCTATCTTCTATCCTGATCCTCTCTAACCTCTCTTCTGGCGTCTCTCTATTGTTATAGACCTTCTCCGCCACTTCTAACAGGTCCTGCAGTCTTCTCGCCCAATCTATCTATTCTCTGCACCTTGCGCCTAATGTCAGGGGCCGCCTGATTGACAAATGCCATCATAACAGCGGCTTATTCTCCTCCATTGTGGGATCTATGGGGGTGTACTGCGGGAAGGGCTCTATGATCCTAAGTATGCTGCCAGGCTCTCAGGCCCCTGACGAACATCTCCTACCTTGGCCAAATTGGTTGGCTTTCGCGCCGCCATACGGAGACCGGCCATCAGAGTCTGGCGGTAGACCCGGAGACGCTCCCTACCTTCAGCCTCATTGTAGTCCCAAAGCGGCTGTTCAAGGGGAAAAATTCGGTTGATGGTTCTCGGGTTTGTAGTAGGTCTGTCATTCTCCCCCGGAAGCAGCTTCTGTGCCTCCCCCTGAATTCTTTCTTTTTCCTCCGTTGTGAAGAGCCACCTTAAGCAACTGCTGGCAATCATCTCAGGTGGGCTGATGAGTAAAAAGAACAGAGTCTAAAAGATTAATTAGGTCTCTCAGATTCTCGGAGATTGGAGTCTGGCAACACTGGCGTCCCAACGGACTGCGGACTGCGTGCCCTCTCCTTTCTGACCTCTTTAACTGCCAGAACTTCCGCCTTTCCCCTTGGGGCAGGTAGTAGGGCCTTCAGCCAGGGTGGCGGGTCTAGAACCAATTCTTGCCAGACCACAATATAGGGGATCTGATCAGTATGGCCGTGGCGGCCAAATACCACCCCTTTTACCTTTTCGATCAAGGAGGCATCAAACGAGCCCTCCCTGGGCCACCCCACTCCAAACGTGGGTCACTCGGCCTCACAAAGGGTAACAAACTTTCCCTTCTTGACCTCCAGGGACAGGTTGTGTGCCCTTGCCCTGACATCCTTAAAATGGCTCACCAGGATGGACAACAGCGTTGTTGGAGCCTGTGCCATGGCTAGTTGATAATAGGCAGATGTGCAAACTGATATTCTGCAGTTGGGGCCCTGGGGACAAGGATCTGAATCCCTAGCCTTTCACACTCCCTACGGAGGTAACGGCCGTGTCCCTCCCGCACTAGCCACTCCTGGCACGGGCGGCAGGAAATACACTGTGTGCTGCCAGCCCATGCAGGGGAATACTCACCTGGAGGTTCTAGTCGCCCCTGCGGATCTTTTCGTGGGTCCCCTGATTCCACGGCCCCAGCCCAAAAACCCATGCAACCCTGATGGGTTCTTGGGCTGAAACCATAGAACCCAGAGACTTCAACAAACCAATGAGAGATGACACACACACACACACACACACACACACACACACACACACACACACGGCAACAAACAAAGCAGACAACAGACAAGTGGACAGTGAGGTAAACAGACAACCTAACCTGGTCCGGACCTACTCCCTGGTCTCCTCCTGACCGAGCCCTTGCCTACAAGGTCAGCTCCGGAGTCCAAACGGGGCCAGAGGACGTCTCCGCCTGGCTCCTACCGGCGACCCACCAGTGCGTCCGCCTAGGTCCTGTGCCGGTGTCCTGATTCAGGGTCCTGCAAGGGGATTCTGTGTCCCTTGCCCAACACCACACCTGGCTAGTCCGGGGGTGGATTTTCACACTCCTCCCTCAGCCCTGAATTCTATCCGGTAGTCTGTGGGGAAGGCAAATCCCGGACGAGCCCCCAAATGTTAGGGACCGACCTTCCACAGCCCCACTGGACAGAAAAGCAGAGACATCGAGGATGCAATCACACAAGAGGAGGTTTATTTTCTGGCTAGCCAGGGTCCAAGCCCCAGAGCACCAACGCAGTGGCCACTCTCACAGGCAAGGACCCAAAGGCAGCTTCTTTTTTGGAAGGCTGTTCTCTAGATTTGTTTTACTTATTTATTTGTTTGTTTGTTTGAGATGGGATCTCATTCTGTTGCCCAGGTTAGAAAGCAGTGGTGTTATCATAGCTCACCATAGCCTCAAACTCATGGACTCAAGTGATCTTCCTGCCTCAGACTCCTGGGACCGCACATGTGTGCCACCACACCTGGCTAGTTTTTTTTTTCTTATAGAGACCAGCCTCTGCCCAGGCTGATCTGAACTCCTGGTCTCAAGCAATCCTCCTGCCTCAGCCTCCCAAAGTGCTAGGATTACAGGCATGAACCACCATGCCCAGCCCTGAAGGAGATTTCTTTTAAAAATCTTGTAGCTTATTATTATATACTCTTTGAAAGACATTTGCTTTTGTTATTTCACTTATTATAATTCTTTTCAGGAATTTTAATGAAATTTCATTATGTGAATTCACTCTTAATTACAGTATTTTATTAATCATTTAATAAAATGTAGATATAAAATAACATGTTCTTACCAACAAATCATTTTATTATTAAGTTTTGGTGACAACTATAGATACAGAAAACTATATCTCATGCCACATTCTATTTAAACACACACACACACACACACACAAAACCTTATTGGTTTGATTTTACTGCCACTAGGGGGTGCTTGGTAATTGCATCTTTGTATTTATATATACAATTTCTTTCTGAGGAAAAAAACGATACAGGCTGAGAGCTGCAAAGTTACCATATGAGCACCTATAATTGAGTTTAGAATGATTTTAAAGTAAGTTATGTTTTTTAGAAAACAGAATTTCAAGCTTCCTGAGAATTTAAGAGCAAACTCTTTAATCATAATCTTCATAACAGTTGAAAAGCATTTTAAACCTTTTAAAAAAATACATTAAATTTCACTAATTAATTGAAAGAATGAAGCAGTACCCCTGTGGCACAACTGTAAATTATATTACAAATTATAGTAAAATTAGAAAGGGGGAAAACCGTTAATTATACGGTTCATATTATTATAGAAAAGATTCATTCCATTAATGATTTACTGATTATTTGCTAGATTAAAAACCAGCTCTTCCCTCACAGAGCTTGTAACCTGTTTTATTAAGGATGTTAGGCCTTTTCTTAATTCATCACTTTACAGAAAATTTCCTTAGATTCTAACTCATTCCTGGTGTTCTTTCTGATATTCTAACTCATTCCTGGTGTTTTCTGATATTCAAATTACATAATCTAGTCTCCTTTCTAAGGTCTTCTTTTTTTATTGACTTTTTTAAATTGACATTTATTTTTCTATACATCAATAACATATACATACATTTTAATAAAGATAAGTGATGGTGACATAAAAACTATCATTTATGAGCCCAGGCTTTTCTGCCAAGTCCTTTATATATATTATTTTATTAAATCCTCACAATAAATCATAAGTACATATTATTACCCATGTTTTGCAGACAGAGAAACTGAATTAGGAGTAGAGGTGAGGTGATGACAGAGAGATAGTGGTTATTGGGAGCTTGTTTAGGTTCTTGTTTGAAGAATGCTAGAGATATTGGTTACCTTTAGTTCATATTAAAAAAAAACAGGTATAAATGTTAATAACTAGAGGGGATAAACACTAATGAAAAATAATCTGCATACTTCTAGAAGAAAATAGAAAGTTAGAAATCTAGTCAATATATTAGCAAATAGGAATATGAAACAGAAGTACAAGAAAACAATGTGAGAGGAAAATAAAAAATGATGGCAAATATATATATATATATCAGAAATCTCCATAAACAAGAAAGTATTAACTCTCTTATTAAAAACAGAAGCTCTCAAATAAGATTTTTAAAAACAGTTATATGTTGTTTACCAAAGAGATATCCTTTAATGAAATGACAGAGAAAAGAGAAAGGAAAAGAAAATGATACTTTGAGTATCAGGTGGAAGGTGCAAATTCAATACACCACTATAATAGAAACAAGTGTAAAGATTTTTTTACTTTCAGATCCTGGGCAGTAGGGCACATTGAGTCAGGAGGGTAGTTCTCCATCCACAGGAGGCAGGAATGAAGAGTCAGGCAGAGAGAGAACAGTGTGTGGCAACTAGCAGTATGTATGAGGGAATAAGGTGGGTCACTTTAACTTCATGGGCAAATGCCTGAATAATCTGGTTAAAGCTACAGAAAAGGGGGAGCCCAGTTTGCTAGAGGAGAGAGATGCTTCTAAGATCTTATCTTTGGCTGCCAGCTTGAGACATTTGGGTATGCTGTAGGACTGAAAACTGTGTCAGGGATGACAGAGCCCTGCTTTTGGTATGGGAGAGTTAAGGTAGTATTCAAAATGACTGCTGAGGCCACATAAGATTAAAGAACAATTCACTACAATAAGAAATAAAACAGCCAGGTGTGGAGGCATGCCTGTAGCCCCAGCTACTTGGAAGGCTGAGGCAGGAGGATTGCTTGCGCCCCCAGGAGTTTGAAGTTGCGATGTGAGCTGATGACACTGTTGTACCTTAGCCAGGGTGACAGATTGGGACTCTGTCTCGAAAGAAAGAAAGAGAGAGAGAGAGAGAGAAGAAGAAGAAGAAGGGGGAGGGGAGGAGAGGGAGGAGGAGAAGAGGGAGGAGGAGGAGGAAAGAGAGGGAGGAAAGGAAAGGAAAGGGAAGGAGAAAGGAAAGGAGAAAGGAAAGGAAACCATTGAATTGTGTGTTCAACTTAAGAAAACAGAAATAACAGCAAAGTAATTTGGAAGAAAACAGAGGGAAAGAAAGATTAAAGAACAGAAATCAATGATAGAGGCAGTCAACAAAAAGTAGTAATTATTTGTTTGAAAAGTCAAGCCAAGAAAAAAATGAGAGTAAGCATAAATAAAAACACTAGGTATAAAAAAGGAGGACTTTGTGCTGGGCGCAGTGGCTTGCACCTGTAATCCTAGGATTTTGGGAGGCTGTGGTATGAAGATCACTTGAGGCCAGAAATTCAAGACCAACCTGGGCAACACAGTGAGACTCCATCTCTATAAATTTTTTTAAAAAAACAATTAGCTGGTGTAGTGGTGTGTGCTCGTAATCCCAGTGTTTTAGGAGGCTGAGGTGGGAGGATCGCTTGAGCCCAGGAATTCAAGGGCAGCCTGCACAACATAGTGAGACCCCATCTCTACAAAACAATAAAGACAAAAAGGGGACCTTATACTACAGATTAAGAGGAGATTTTTAATCTAATAAGATAATTATTAAATAATACTAAAATCATTAATAAAATATATTATTTTAAAATAAAAATAATAAATATGCATATCTTATACCAATAAAATTGGAAATTTAGATTAACTAGAAAATTTTATATAAAATATAAAGTATAAGAAATAGATAACTTGAAAAAATTATATAATTATTGAAGAAACTGAATTCCACGTCAAAAATTCCACATGCTGCTTTTCTCCTCTTCACTCACATTCCCCAGAGGATTTCCATAAAGAAATTTTACCAAATCTTCATGGGACAGATATCCCAGTCTAATATAAGCTACTCCCAGAAGGGTTACTAACTATCTTATTTTAAGATGGTCATATAATCTTGATACCAAAACCAGAAAAGGAAAATAATTTTTAAAAATATATGGCTAAAGCTCACAACCATAGGTAATAAAAATGGGAAGATAAACTTTTCTTTGGCTTCTCTAAGCCTTACCATTTAATGACCTCTTCTTTCCCAGTACCTATTCCACTACCTTCAAACAGCATCTTCTCCCAAGTTCAACAGGTCTCACTAAGATATAAATGAACCAGTTCTCTCTAAAAAACATGATTATGTCTCTACCCTGCTCAAGCCCCTCTACTAGCTTTCCATCATACTTAGAATAAAATCCAGGTTTCTTACCATGGCCTACAAAGTACTTACATAGTCTTGTCTCTGACTTTCTTTCTAACCTTATCTTTTATCACTATGCCTCTCGCTTACCAGCCACACTAGCTTCTTTGCTCTTCTTTAAACATTCTCTTGTGCATCTACTTTAGCACATTTACACTTTGCTGTTTCCCTGCCAGGAATGATCTCCTATTTGGTAACAACTTGACTCATTTCTTCACTTTATTCAGGCTTCTACTCAAATGTCACATACTTGGAGACTTTTTTTTTTGATGCCCTTATCTAAAAACAGCACCTTTGTCGTACTCTTTCTCTTTGCCTTGCTTTGTCACTACCATGCATTATATTGGTAATATATTCATATTCATATTTGTTATCTTTTTCTTTCACTAAAATGTAAAGATATAAAAAATCAGGGCCTTTTTTGTTGTTGTTGTTCACTGTTGTATCCTTAGTAGCTAAAAGAGTGCCTGAAACATAGTAGGTACTTAGAAATATCTGTGGAATGAATACTGTAAAGTGACACATTTTCAAGGGTATTTGTCTCTTAAAAGAGATCAAAGATAAGGAGTTACGTTCTAATAGTGGAAAATTTAGTATTATGCAGAGCACACACTAGATACTTGGGGAACAAAAGACCTTATAAGTGTCCCATAAATGTAATGACAGTTTCTACTCTTTGGCATGAGGTTAGCCTTAATCTTAGTTAGTCCAGTGTTCCCTCTGGTTTTTTCCATCATGGTATGGAGTAATGGAAGGAGCTCTGACTTTATAGTTGAACAGGCTGTTCAGTCTTATATCTGTTCTACACGAAGTTTTGTGGTCTCACACAATACTTTCTTCTGTGAATTTTAGCTTCCCCAGTATTATTTTTTGTCTGGCTACCCTCTCTTTCCAACCAGATCTTGAGCTATGAAGAACAAGAACATTCTTACTGAGCGTTTCTCTCAGCTCATAAAAGTGTTACATATGTAAGAGGCCCTTAATAAATATTTATAATAAATATGAAAACTTTCATGACTAATTGAGGAATGTGATTTTTGGTCTATGTATTTATATTCTCTCCATTGACTGTTTGTGTTTTTTTTTTTTTTTTTTTTTTTTTGAGACAGAGTCTCGCTTTGTTGCCCAGGCTAGAGTGAGTGCCGTGGCGTCAGCCTAGCTCACAGCAACCTCAAACTCCTGGGCTCGAGTGATCCTGCTGCCTCAGCCTCCCGGGTAGCTGGGACTACAGGCATGCGCCACCATGCCCGGCTAATTTTTTTTTTTTTTATATACATATCAGTTGGCCAATTAATTTCTTTCTATTTATAGTAGAGACGGGGTCTCGCTCAGGCTGGTTTTGAACTCCTGACCTTGAGCGATCCGCCCGCCTCGGCCTCCCAAGAGCTAGGATTACAGGCGTGAGCCACAGCGCCCGGCCTCCATTGACTGTTTTGCTGTTGTCAGACTCAAAGTGTTTTCAGATAAATGGAGATTTCGTCTATCATGTTACACATGCAGGGTGTCAATTATTCACTCATTGACAAGATGTATATTGAGTATCATCCTGGATTGTGTTAAGTGTTTGTTCTAGGTGCTAGATATATAATGAGAAACAAGACAAACAAGGTCCCTGCTTTCATGGAGTTTATAATGTAATATGTGTAGAGGTGAGAGGGGAGTGAAGACAACAGACTATAAACAAGATAAATAAGAAAAAATATCAAGTGATAAAAAGTGCTTTCTGGAAACTAAAATAGGGTGACATGGTATGACCAATTGGATGACTAGAGTAGGTCGTAAGGTCAAGAAAGGTCTCTCTAAAGTTGTACTATTTAAGCTGAGACGTGAACAATGGAGGAGCCATTTAAGTGAAGGGCTTAGTGAAGAGTATTCTAGTCAGGAGATATAGCTAGTGCCAAAGCCCTAAGACCATGTATGAATACAGTTGGAGAATGTTTGACATTTCTGGGCCTGATAGTTGCTGATGATCACCTTGCTAGAAAGGACTAAATGGATGTCTTGGCAATAAAAGACAGTCATTGCAACTTGCTTTAGTCATAGTCTAAAAAGTGATGAAAGTGTCCAGCTCCATTTTAATTATACAGATTTCTTCATTTTTATGGCAAGGTAACAGAAAACATGGTATCTGTTTTCTGTTGTCCTTTTTACAAGTAGTAATTGAGTCTTGCTGTTGACCTTGAGCTTTTTGTACTGGGCTTATGGTTCCAGTTAATATTTTAATGACATCACATGAGGGTATTGTTGAGCTCTGGTCATGCAGTCAGGCATATGACTCTCTTGTGTGGCTTCTGGGTTATGAAGTTGTTTTTACTATGGCTTTGAATTAGATGCTATTTGTTTAAGCAGAAGTAAATTCAGGTTGCTAATTGGGACTCCTGTGATAGTTGAGTAAACCAGTAGCATTAAAACATACACCTTGTGTGTGTGTGTGTGTGTGTGTGTGTGTGTGTGTCTCTTTGGTAAACTATTGATGGGAAAGCAGGTGGCAGTAGTCATGAATTAAGTGAGAGTAGAGTTGTTACATTTTCCAGTGGTTGCTGCATAAGGAATTGAGGAATAGTGAGTCAGGATAGCTGAATTTTTATTCCTCTTCTATGGAATCGCTATGACTTTGGGAAAGTCAGTGCTCTGCTGTGGGCCTCACATATTACCTGAAAATAAAGAAGCTCTCCCCCCACAAGTCTGAGTCTCCAGCATGACCAGCCCCCAGATGGTGCACATGTCACTCATTATGTATTTATATACCCACCCCCTCCCCCCTCCCACCTGCCCAATACCCTATTACTATAGCGTCCACTTAGGTGCTGCTCAGTTAATACCAGTTTGCTGGTGAGTATATGTGGTGCTTGTTTTTCCATTCTTGGGATACTTCACTTAGTAGTATGGGTTCCAGCTCTAACCAGGAAACTCTAAGATGTGCTATATCACCGTTGTTTCTTAGAGCTGAATAGTACTCCATGGTATACATATACCACATTTTATTAATCCATTTTTGGATTGATGGGCACTTGGGCTGCTTCCACAGCCTTGCAATTATGAATTGTGCTGCTATAAACATTCGAGTGCAGGTGTCTTTTTTGTAGAGTGTCCTTGGATCTTTTGGGTAGATGCCCAGTAATGGGATTGCTGGATCAAATGGTAGATCCACTTGTATCGCTTTAAGGTATCTCCATATTGCTTTCCACAGAGGTTGAACTAGTTTGCAGTCCCACCAGCAGTGTAGGAGTGTTCCTCTCTCTCCGCAACCACGCCAGCATTTATTGTTTGGAGATTTTTTGATAAAGGCCATTCTCACTGGAGTTAAGTAATATCTCATTGTGGTTTTGATTTGCATTTCCCTGATGATTAGAGATGTTGAGCATTTTTTCATATGTTTGTTGGCCATTCTTCTGTCTTCTTTAGAAAAGTTTCTGTTTAAGTCCTTTGCCCACTTTTTAATAGGGTTATTTGATTTTTTTCTTGCTGATTTTTGTGAGTTCTAAGTATATTCTAGTTATCAGCCCCTTATCAGTTGGGTAGAATGCAAAAATTTTCTCCCATTCTGTAGGCTGTCTGTTTATTTTCATGACTGTTTCTTTGGCTGTGCAGGAGCTTTTTAGTTTGATCATGTCTCATTTATTTATTTTTGTTGCTGCTGTGATTTCCTTGGGGGACTTCTTCATAAACTCTTTGCCTAGGCCGATGTCTAGGAGAGTGTTTCCAACTTTTTCCTCTAGAATTCTAATAGTTTCATACCTTAGGTTTAAGTCTGTTATCCAGCATGAGCTGATTTTTGTGAGAGGTGAAAGGTGTGAGTTCTGCTTTAGCCTTCTACAAGTGGCTATCCAGTTTTCCCAGCACCATTTATTGAAAAGTGATTCTTTTCCCCAGCGTATGTTTTTGTCTGCTTTGTCAAAGATTAGATGGCTATATGAGGATGGTTTTATATCAGGATTCTCAGATCTGTTCCACTGGTCAATATTCCTCTTTTTGTGCCAATACTAGATTGTTTTAATTACTACAGCTTTGTAG
This sequence comes from Microcebus murinus, assembly GCF_040939455.1. NCBI lineage: Eukaryota > Metazoa > Chordata > Mammalia > Primates > Cheirogaleidae > Microcebus > Microcebus murinus. Next base: position 38,477,071 of record NC_134105.1, on the reverse strand, counting down.
TATAGTTTGATATCTGGCATATTAATGCCTCCCATTTTGTTTTTGTTGCCTAGAATTGCTCTTGATATTCGGGGTCTTCTTTGGTTCCATACGAAGCGTAAAATTATTTTTTCTATATCTGTGAAGAATGCTGATGGGATTTTAAAAGGTATTGCATTGAATCTGTAGATGAATTTGGGTAGTATAGACATTTTAATGATGTTGAGTCTGCCGATCCACGAGCATGGTATGGATTTCCATCTGTTTACATCCTCTGCTATTTCCTTCCTAAGTGTTTCATAGCTCTCCCTGTAGAGGTCTTTTACCTCCTTGGTTAAGTATATTCCTAGGTACTTTAGTTTCTTTGTTGCTATTGTGAAGGGAATTGAGTCTTTGATTTGGTTCTCAATTAGATTGTTGTTGGTGTATATGAATGCCTCTGATTTCTGTGTATTGATTTTGTATCCTGAGACTTTACTAAATTCATTTATCAGTTCCAGGAGTTTCTTGGTTGAATCTTTGGGGTTTTCTAAATATAATATCATATCATCAGCAAACAGTGAAAGTTTGATCTCTTCTGCTCCTATTTGGATACCTTTAATTCCACTTTCCTGTCTGATTTCTGTAACCATGACTTCCAGCACTATGTTGAATAGAAGTGGAGATAGTGGGCAGCCTTGTCTGGTTCTAGTTCTAAGTGGGAATGCTTTCAATTTTTCCCCATTCAGTATGATTTTGGCTATGGGTCTGTCATATATGACTTTTATCATTTTTAGGTATGTTGTGAGTAATTCTAACTGGCTCTTTTTTTGCTCTGGGAGAAATAAGTCTGGAATATGGGGGATTCAGGGGCAGGGTCACAAATTTTCTCATTTAAACTCTTCTCTAGTGGGAAGTATCAGCAGGGGCAGAAGTTTTATCTTCCCTATGAGGAGAGGCAAAAGCTTGAGGAAAAGCAAATGAAACATTGTCATACTTGAGGTCTCTTCCACCTCTCTCTGTTTGAGTTGCACTCTACTACATCCATTAAGTTTGAATGTATAAGAGAAAAATTCTGAAGTATTACTTCTCTGTCTCTGCTCCTAATAACCATCCAGCAGCAGTGGTAATAGATATCCATTTGTGGTCCCAGCCCTGGCCCTAGCAAAGAAGTGACACCCTCTCGGTGGTATGTGTATTGATATTCATACAAACATAGTATACCTTTTTTTTTCTCATTCCCACCTCTCTCCCCCTGTACTGAGGCCATTATAGCCCCTCATCTCTCTTCTGTCCCCATTATCCCAACTAAGAAAGATAACTGAGAAGTGTTGTAGAACTGTTCTGGGGTTCAGTTATTCGAAGGGCATTCTGCGGATGCTTTCAAAAAGTTCTCATCCTACTTTTGTGTCTCCAACACCTCACAATCTCTGCACAAATATTAATGCTTATAATATTTTTCACTCTTTTGTCTAGTTTCTACTATTTTAGTTTGTGATATAGTCTCCTAATGCAAGAGAAGTCACATTCATGAGAACTCTGACTTAGAATGCGAGGAAAGCTCTAGACAGGCATCCTCAAACTAGGGCCCATGGGCCACATGCAGCCCGCTGAGGACATTTATCCAGCCCGCCGGGTGTTTTTGCCGCTGCTGCCTGTCCTGCTTAGCAGCCAACTCGTCCGCGGCCCACAGTGCACATGTGTGGAATGTGCGCCACACTCTCCAATGGCCCTCCAATGGCCTGAGGGACAGTGAACTGGTCCCCTGTTTCAAAAGTTTGAGGAACCCTGCTCTAGGATATCATCTTTGGAAGGAGCTAAAACAATCAATTCAGTCCTATTTTATGGCTAGGAAAACTGAGGTACAGAAAGAAGTCGTCAAATGGTCTATTCAGGCCTTAGCTTCTTCACTCAGAATGATCAGCATGATTTTGGCCTCCTAGGATTTTGGGGAGGGATGGATGTGATTAAATTAAGATAGCACAGGTGGGCTTCAGGTCTGGTACAATGCATGTGTTCAGGAGTTTCCCTTTCCCAGGTCATAGAGCTGGTTAACAGATGAGCCAGGACTTGGATTTCATAGGGCCATGAACTCCAAATCACGCATCATAGTGCCTTTGAACATCCTAGAGGTGAGTTTTTAACTATAACTCAAGGGTTGCTCAATAAGTCAGAATTAATATGATCCTGAATATAAAGTCTCATTTCAGTCTAGTTCATGTGTGAAGTAAACTAGGAGCAGTGCTTGCTGGCCCATAGTAGATACTCAGTAAATCCTTTGAGTGAATAGGCAAAGTGATGCAGTTATTTCAGGAATAGGTAAACAACTGCCAATGAGGAGCTCTTTTTTCTAAGTATTTTTATTTTCAAACTAGGAAAAAAATAGGTTTAATATCTCCTAATAATTTGCTATAATTTCATTTGAAATGGTTTTCTGTTAGTGTGTCTTCTTCATGATGGCTTTTTAGTGATTTTTAAAGTTTTAGCCATATGGCAGAAAAGGAGAACTTTAAGTGACCTTTAAGTTTACAATTTTCGGAAAACTGTATGTATGCAAGTAAATGTTCTGAATGGATCAGTTGTAATTTTTTTTTTTTTTCATGGAGGATATTGTAGGAGAGTGAAAAATGGCTTCCCTTCACCCTTCCTTGGCTGGGCTACAAATCAAATTTACATAAGACAGATTAACAGGAGAAAAACCATGTTTAATTACATGCATACACATGAGAGCCCCACAAAATATGAGAGTTGAAGAATGGCCAGATGATTGAAGCTTTTATAGCATCTTGGGCTATAGAGAGGAATAGGGCCTTGGGGCTTCTGGTTGGGGGGTGGTGACACAAGTTATGTGAGGGTGAGAGAAGAAATTCGTGGTGAATAAAGGTTGTCTTGTTATGGAGATAACAGGTCTCCCCAGTAATAAAAATTATTTTACGGCAGCCCTCAGAAGAAGAGGTGATAGTTTGTCTGGACATGGTGTCAACTTCCAGTCTCTTCTACTGGGATCCAAGTTATTAATCTTCCCTGGGTGATAAGGTTTCTAGGGAGGAGATTCATGACAATTGAGTTCCTTTTGGAGGATCTGTCTTAAGGCAGATAAGCGGAGCTTAGAACAAAACCTCTGTCTGTGTCAGCTGTTTCCCAAGTGTCTTCAGTTCAAAGTAACCAACATCCCAAAACATCTTAGTTTGGGGTGACATTTCCTGAGCTCTTTCAATATTTATCTGTAAAAATATTTTAAGTTACCAGTGTTATAATCAGAACAATGTATGATTTGATATATCTTTCTTAAAGTAACATTTCTCAAGAAGAAATTGATAAAAATCAGCATTTCAAGCACATTATTGTGATTATTATTCAACTTAAATATAATTCCAGTGAGCATTATTATTAGATTTTTGTAAAAATAAAATTTGGAAGTGTTGAGTTGGTAAATTTTTGTTAATAAGAGACCACTTAAAACTGGCTAATTTTAGAGACAGGGTCTTGCTCTTTTTCCCAGGCTAGAGTGCAGTGGCATTATCATAACTCACTGCAACCTCAAACTCCTGAGCTCAAGCCTCCCAAATAGCTGGGACTACAGGTGCATGCCATGATGGCTGGCTAATTTTATTTTTTATATAGATGGGGTTGCTCTTTCCATGTTGCTCAGGCTGTTCTTGAACTCCTGGCCTCAAACAATCACTGCCTCCGTCTCCCAAAATGGTAGGATTACAGGTTTGAGCCATTGTCTGTCTGTAAATAAGCTTCGGCTTATTTTAAGAAGACATTTTCTCAAAGTTTTATATTCTGGATGAAAGAAGAAACTTGTCCCAATTAAAGCATTGATGGAGATCACAACACATCTAATTGGAGTGATGTACCAAACCCATTTATATAGTTTACTATCTATTGGTAGGTCAGTGACCACTGAGATTAGCTTGTTAGCATCACACTTTGAACAAGAACTGCAGGTATTCTCTATGGTTGATTTAATGGATAGTCAGAAACTTGATCACTAATTCATGAAACAAAAACCAGTATATCTGTAAATATATTTTTTTTGCTTTTTTCATACTTTGTCTAGATGGGTAGAATTATATTTTGACAGTTTTGCTATGTACTACCTGATGGATCACAATATATCACTATCACTACTAATTACCACATTTTGATTAATCTTACATACTTTGGTTAATACATTTTGTTGAATCCAATATTACTATATTGATTAAACAGTAATTATAGACATAAGGCCGCCTGAACTTTGAAATCATCATGAAAAATGTTATTAGGAATTATGTGAAACCAAATGTTTATTTATCTAGACATATTTAATTGCCAGCAAAGAAAGCAATTAATAGTAACTGCAGAGTAAGAGGCCAACCTTCGTTAAACATGGTTTTAAGATTGTTACAGAACTTGTGGTGATGATAACATGGTGTCTTGGAGGATGTTAACAACTGTAGCAGAGTGTTAATTAAGAATGATGTAATCTCCAATTCAGAATTATTAGTATATGTTAGTTTAGCTGGACAGGAGCAAAATCTAGTTTCAGCTATGATGAGAGCTCAAGCCATATTTATAGTGGAAAAATTAACATTTTATTTTTATGCTTTCCCTGAGACAATTTAAAAATCCTGAATGAAATACAGTCAAATGTAAACATTAAGGCCCTAGCTCATTTACATATGTGCCAGATTTTCAAACTGATTGCTGTTTGAACCTAATCTGTCATTGCTGGCTGTATTAGCTACAACAAACATTACATTTACATATTGATTTCTTATTTTGTTTTAGTGTAAATAATCCATAATTATAGTAAATTTGGTCTTTTGTTGACAAGAGCTCATATGACTCTGTAAGTTTAGAATGGAAATTTAAATTGCCATGTGTCATGCTTTTTAATTTAAAATCTTGATGTATCTAAAAGGATAAGAGTATTTTAGATTACAAAATATTCCCAAAGAGACAAAAGAGAGAAAAAATTTTAGGGCCTTTGGAAGATATAAATTATAAAGTATTAATAAAAATTCGGTATGACACTTAAAAATTATTACATTTTCATAATAAAAAATTACAGTAATTTGAAATAAATTGCTATTCTTTAGTATCAGGCCATATTTAAAAAATCAAATCTATGGAAATGAACTTTATAAGCCTATTTTATATTGAGATTTGTGTTTAAAATACCGAGTGCAAGAAAAGAAATAGCATATACACATAGCAAGAGTGAAACAAGACTTTCAATCACTATATTGATGTTAATACTTTACTTGTCTTAACTACACATATACCATCAATTTGAGAAGTATAATTTCACTGTTGATGACTCAAATGTGTCAGTGGACATATAGTGTTATTAAGTAACAATGGCAACAAATCCATGGTTCCCATTTACACTGGTTAAAAGGGTGATGTATTTTTAACGTTAAGAATATGGAGACCATTTAATTGCAAAAATGGTCACTATCAGTTTAATGAAAGCATTTTTTATGGTTAACTTTTTTATGGAGATACAATTTGTATATAAATACAGTTCTTAAGTGTCTCTGAGTTTTATGAGTTTTAACAAATGAATATTGTTTTCTACTTGGATTTTAATGAGTGAAATTTTGAAAATCTATGGATTTTAAGGAGTGACTGCTTATTAGACACCTGTATGCACACATACAGTTTAGAAGCCTGTGCTGAACTGACGGCAGCCATTTACTTGAGTGCTATGAATACAGAGGCCCTAAAAGCCTTTATATTAGTCAACTTGCACTGCTCTAATAAAATACCATGGAATGGGTGGCTTAAACAACAGACATTTATTTCTCACAGTTCTGGATGCTGGAAGTCCAAGATTAAGGTTCTGGCAGATTTAGTTTCGGCAAGGACCCTCATCTGGCTTGGCCCACCTTCTTGCTGTGTCCTCACGTGGCAGAAAGAGTGCAAAAGCTCTTGTCTCTCTTTCTCTTTTTATAAGGACACTAATCCCATCATGGGGGCCCCATCCTCATTACCTCATCTAAACTTAAACCTCCCAAAGTCCCTGTTTCCAGATATTATCACACTGGGGGTTAGTGCTTCAATATATGAATTTTGGGGAGGGCACAAACGTAACAATCTATAACAGCCCTGAAGCCCAAGTATGAATTTATCTTTTCTAATCTTGTAGTTTAATTTTGATGCTTTTATACTTTATAAATAGTGAGTATTTGCCCTAGTACTATTAATGTTTTAATAGGTGTGTTATGGGTTAGCCTGGCCAAATCTCTTCACTAAAGACTTTAAGAGATAATTCTGGATTCAAGGAATTGCTAGATTGGAGATCTTTAAATGACTATTATTATTCTTGGTTCAAAACACCTTGCCTACTACTGTGGTACCCTCTGAAATGGGCCTGGTGCTAGTTGGCAGGAGGGAGGTCATTCCTATTCTTCTTCAGGAATTCATAAATGATTGTTTATTAAATACTTCCATAATTCAGCCTTAAGTTAACCTTGAAAAATTACTATATCATATATATTAAAAGAGCCCTGTGCTTTCTTATATGTGAGTTCCTAAAGTATTCTTTGTGAAATAAACTCATTCAAAACAATAAAACCTGTTAAATTCATTCTTGGTGGTATTGCTGATTTTATCAATACTTGACATGTGGAAGCTAATAATAAATAGCTTTGTATGTTTGCATGTAAAAAAAATGCCTGTACTAGAGCTTCAAATTTATTTATTAGGGTCTATTTGTTAAAATTTGCCATACATGACTTTCCTCTTTAAAAAAAAAGTGGAAGGGAATGCAAAGTATATAAATTAAGCTGGTAGATTAAAATTACATTAGTACTCATTAGAAGGCAGGTATTTTACAGACAACTTCTCTGTTCATGATAAATATTTGTAGTTAAATTGGAATGAATCTCCCCAGGCATAGATGGACGGACATTTTGCTAATGAAAGAGTTTCGGAAGCTCAAGACTTACAGAAAAAGAGAGGAGAGAAAAGGAGTTTTACTTAACTATTTCTAGAACTGTGTTAGTGGCTTAGATATTAATGCTTAGTTATAGTACTGAGGACTTTAGCGAAATGATTATCTGCATACATTTTTATGGTTCCCTCTGTTTCAATCCCCCATCCAAATTTTAATGTCAGTAAACTGGTTAGGGGAGTTAGGAGGCTATGCATGTGAAAACATCTAGCACTTTGCCTGATAGGTGCTTAATAATGCATTTTTATTTTATTTTATTGCAAATAGCCACTAGCTCAGAGTCTAGAGACAATGTATATTATTCTGATAATATTTTAAACATTAATTTCAGTCTGTATCTGAGGGTAGAGCAAGGGCTGGTAGTTTTAATGTCCCTTTTCTGTTTGTAGAAAACCAAACCATGTCCTTCTTGACAAATGCAAATATTTCAATTGAGAGAAAACTCATAATGGAGAAAAAAATAAAAACCAGTGAGAGAATATATATTCTATCAAATCTACTTCTTGCTTTGAGTTAAAATTCAAACTGCTTTTAAAAAGTTTCTACATTTGCTTACACCTTTTCTTCTCCCTCTAATTGAAGAGAAAACATGTCATTAAAACAGTTTCATTATTTCTCACCCATTTTGATTGACAATCATCCTTAGACTCTCAATATCAAAAGTTAAAGTCACAATGACTTTGCATCTTGAATGTAAAAGAGAGACTGCTCACAGATGGCTTAACCATGTCTAACTATCCTAACCAACCATGAGACAGCACTGTTAGGGAGAAAATTGCTCCTGGATGCAGCAAATGAGGACTTTTAACTCATTGTTAGCTTCAGTAGCTAGAGTCAGTTTGCCTATATAACATTTTAGCAATAAAGTCTTTGCAAATTATGCAGATCAAATTCCTTACAGACTTCCCCATTACCCTGTCCTCCCTAAATTATCACAAAACAAACGAAACTCACTCAGTTTACATGCCAGTTTCTGTGGAAAGTATCCTTGGTCTAATTTAAGTATTCTGTGTTTCCATAGCATCTTAGGTAAAATCGGTATTAGAGGTCTTAGCACATGGTACCACATGTGAATTTTAAGTTTGCTTATTTGCCCTCCTTCAGTAAACCCAAGGAAGGTAGAAATGTGATCTTACTCGGTTCACTTCCTTGGTACCTGGAGGGCAAATCATAAGAGTATAATCTCTAAAGTTAGACCTAGATCACTGCTACTTAATTTTTATGTGACATTAAGCCAGTAACTTAATACCAGTTTCCTTATCTGTAAAATGGAAATGATGATGATAAAATAACATCATAAAGTTGGCATGAATCTCTTAATGTCTGATACATAGTAGCATTTGTTAAAGGCTAGCCGTTATTATTAATGGCTAAGTGAATGAGTCATGCTAGAATCTGATGTCAAAGATAATACTCTCAGCCAACTCCTCTAAACAAACTATTCTTGTGAGGAGCATGAATATGGTAGATCAGCCCCAAACAAGACTTGTGTTTAAAAAATCAAAACAAATAGGCCAGGTGCAATGGCTCACGCCTGTAATTCTAGTACTTTAGAAGGGCGAGGCGGGAGGATCACCTGAGGTCTGGAGTTTGAAACCAGCCTGAGCAAGGATAAGACCCTGTCTCTACTAAAAATATTAATAGAAAAAATTAGCCGGGCAACTAAAAATAGGAAAAAAAAATTAGCTGGGTGTGGTGGCACATGCCTCTAGTCCCAGCCTCTTGGGAGGCTGAGACAGGAGGATCACTTGAGCCCAGGAGTTTGAGGTTGCTGTGACTAACTATTGCTAAGGCACTCTAGCCTGGGCAACAGGGCAAGACTCTGTTTCAAAAAACAAAGAAACAAACAAAAAATACTATATAGGGACCAATGCCCTTGGCCCCCTAAAGGTTTGCTGAAAATCACTGACTTGAGGCAGACTGATTGATAGGAGAAATGGTATACAATTTTATTTAACATATATACATTGGAGCCTTCATAATAAAGATCCAAAGATACAGTGAAAATTGTCCATTTTTATACTCAGGATCAACAAAGTATAGATAGCCATGTAGAAATAAGATTGGACACAGAAGGTATGATCTAATGCTAATAGACTGAGTGGGGAAACCCAGCAAACCTTATCTGTCTATATCTTTTTTGGCCTCTCTGAGCACATATTCCTTCCTTCTGGGTGTGAGGCAGGGCCTTCTCTCTGGAATAGGGGATGGGTCTTATGACCTATAGTCAAGTAAGGTAGGTCAGATAATTTCTTTATGGCCAGTTTTTACACAGAATAATTTTAGGTTTTATGGCTGGCCTTCGGGAAAGAAGGTTCTTGTTTTTATGACCCACCTTGGGGAAGAGGGAGTCTAGTTTCTATGGCTAGTCTCAGGGGAAAATGGGACTGAGAGACAGGAAAGGAGAAGGTCAGAGAAAAATTTTGCTTCAGTTTTGGAAGGCTGCTTCTGAAGCTTTCATTTTGGGGTACTGTTTTCTGAGCCCCAATGACTATTAGTCTGGATAACATTAGGCACAATATGCAGTTATGTTCAGTGGTCAAAAATGTTTTTATTCTCTGTGAACTCCTGGAGGGAAACAATTCTTTATTTTTATTTTATTTTATTTTATTTTATTTTATTTTATTTTGTTTTGTTTTGTTTTGTTTTGTTTTGTTTATTTTGAGACAGGGTCTCACTCTGTCACCCTGGCTAGAGCGTCGTGGTGTCAGCCTAGCTCACAGCAACCTCAGACTTCTGGGCTCAAGCGATCCTCTTGCCTCAGCCTCCTGAGTAGCTGTGATTATAGGCATGTGCCACCATGCCTGGCTAATTTTTTTCTATATATTTTTAGTTGGCCAATTAATTTCTTTCTATTTTTAGTAGAGACAGGGTCTCGCTCTTACTCAGGCTGGTTTCGAACTCCTGACCTTGAGCGGTCCTCCTGCCTCGGCCTCCCAGAGAGCTAGGATTACAGGCATGAGGCACTGTGCCCGGCCAGGAAACAGAATTAAAACATGAAAAATAACTGTTACAAAAGTGCCTTAGATCCTTTTGTTGAAGTTTCACTGTCATTGTAAGATTTTAAAGTATAGATTACCCCTCAAAAGTGTTCTATTTTCAGTAAGTTGTAATAGGTCACCTTACAACTTATGTTCAATAAAAATTCCCACTTATAGTGAGATTTCCACACACACAAAAAATCCCACTTGGATTTTTAAAATGTAAAAAGTAGTTCTATGAAGAAAGGGTTATTCTTTTCCTCAGAATGTGCAGTGTAGACAATTGCCTAAAATAGGGCCATGTATATAGTTGACACTCAGTAAATACTATTGAAAGAATGAATGGTTGACTTGTCAAGGTCAAACTATAAAGTAGTGGAACACGGATTCAAATATGGCTTTATGATTTCCAAGCAGTTTAAAGCCATAAATATTTTTCTTGCCAACTTACCTTCTTCCACAGCTATCCAGGAATTGTATTAACAGAACTAGAGTAAATTGGTGTGCTTCTAAAGTAGCCTGGCAGTTAGTACTGGTCCTGGCAAACCTGTCTGCAAAGTTATTGCATAAGTCTGCCAGTCTAGATCAAGCAACATCTAAGGAATTGCATAAAGGCAAGCACTAAATATATTAAACATATGTGTAGATTCATATGTAAAGATAAAGAAGGATCTTTATAATAATCAAGACTTCTAAAACTCTGAGCTCTTTAGACTAGTATTTAAAGCCCTCCGTAATGTAGGTCTGTAATATTTTTCAGGTTTTCTCTATTATAAACCCTTCTTCACATCCGCTTTTACTGCTTCCTCTTTGCTTTCTATATCTTTCCTTATATTCTCCAGTCTCCATCGCTGTTCAACTTATTCTATGTGAGCAATCATCCTCCATATACGTTTATCAAATCATTATCCAGTCTTCCTCATAGTACTTCCACATATTCTCCCTTCTTCACAATCTTTACATCTAATTGTTTGAACCTCTCTGAATAGTCTTGAGGTAGTGATTATGTCTTTTATTCCTATATTATTACAAATAATAGGAATCAATTAAGAATGAATGATGGTGAAATTCTAGCAGGCAGGAGTCTTATTCATCTTTGTATTTCCCAAGTAGCATGTCCTCTTAGGAGATAGGATGCTAAGGTGTAAAGAACATGGAATCAAATATAGATTAGAAGGTAGGTTCCATTCCTTTATAGCTTTATGACCTTGGGCAGTTGACCTTTCTGAACCACAATTTTATAAATAAAATGATATTTCACAGGTAGGCTCAAAAAATTAGAATCAGTAGTTTTTTATGCAGTTCAGAATATGTAGAACTATATAGTCTTACAGGATTGAATTGAATCACCTTCTAGTGTGCTAGTTGCCAAGGGATATACTGATGAATAATCAGACATGCTATAATTAAGTATTGAAATATGTGATATAAGAATACAGAGGAGGAAAGGAGCTTAGTAGTACATACAAGTGGTAGGCCTTAAAAGGTGGTCTGAAAGCTGTATAGTATTTGGAAGGGGGCAAAGGAATGGAGGATAATAACAACCTGAACAGAGATTGAAGTGAGCATGGTACAATGTTTTTGACATGAGGGAATGTCAGCCAAGCTCTAGAGCAAAAGCCAAATTTGGAGAATAGTTATAAAAATAGGTCTACCTATGAAGGGCCTTGATACTTAAAGTAGGCTTTTCATTACTTGTCACTTCTGACCCCAAATTAATTTACTATACAGATATTGAACATTGACCCATCCTATTGGTTGAGTATCATTTCCCAATACACTTCTCTCACACACCCTTCACTGTAGTCACACTGAGCTTTTCTCACTTTACTGCCTTTAATGTTTCAGCAGCATTTGTCAAAATTGATCCCGCCCTTCTGATTGAAGCAGTTATTTCTTTTGGCTTCTGTATAGTAGACTTTCTTGGTTTTTCTTTTTTCTCACTGGTCATTTATCAATCTCCTTTAAACTAACTCCTCTTCTGCTTGATTTCAAATGATTGGAATGCTCCGGGGCTCCATCTTGGCCTCTCTCCTTTTTGGGGGCACCTGTTTTCCTAGGTGATTTCTTTTGGCCACAAAGTCTAAATACTGACTATATACTATCAACTCTCCTGCTCTAAGCTTTCGTACGTGACCTTTGGCTCTTCAACTGTACATGACTTTTTTTATTTTTAATTTTTTTTTAATTAAAAAAAAGGGTTTTTTTGTTTGTTTATTTTTTGTTTTTTGAGACAAGGTCTCACTCTGTTGCCCAGGGTAGAGTGCAGTGTTGTCATCATAGCTCACTGCAACCTCAAACTTCTGGGTACAAGCAATCCTCCTGCCTCAGCCTCTCAAGTAGCTGGGACTATAGGCATACATCACCATGCCCAGCTGTTTCTTTCTTTCTTCTTTTTTTTTTTTTAATCTTTTGTAGAGATAAGATCTCACTATGTTGCTCAGGCTGATCTCAAACTTCTGGCCTCAAGTGATCCTCCCTCCTCAGCCTCCCAAAGTGCTGGGATTACAGGTGTGCCTGGCCAACATTTCTATTTGGATGTCTAATAGGCATTTCAAACTTTAACATATCCAAAACTTCACTTTCAATTTCCCCACTCACCCCACTCCTATTCTACTTTTCCTTGTTAAATGTAATTCCATCCTTCTATTTACTCAGTTCATAAACCTTGGGATTACGTTATTCTCTCATACTCCATCAGTAAATTGTCTGAGTTCCACCTTTAAAATATACTCTGAACTTGGCAACTCCTCACCATTTTGCCTCTACCACTATAGTCCAAACTATCATCACTTCTAGCCTGGGCTAGTCTATCTGCTTTCCCTACCTCCAGTCTTTCCAGAGTAGCCATAGTAATCTTGTATAAATGAAAATATAAGACAGATCTTACCATTTCCCATTATAAAATCCTCCAGTGGCTTTCCTTTGCAATTACTACAAGGACCTACATAATCAGACCTCTGTTATCTCTTTGTTGTCATACTAGCCTCAATTTATATATGTTACTTCCTCTAAGATATCTTCTACAACTATCATTGAAAGTAATTCCCTTCACCATGCCCCTCTGTTACCTTTTATTTTATAATCTTATTTTATCTTCTTCACAGCACTTAATAGTTTATAAAATTATTTATTCATTTTCCTGATCATTGTTCATCCCCTTTACTAGAATATAAGTCTCATGAAAGCAGGGACCATGTTTTTCTTGTTCACCGCTGTATCCCTAGCAACTAGAACAGTGTTATGAACATAAGTAGTTGCTCAATAAGTGTGTGGGCATGCGATGTTCTTCCACTTGTTATTTTCTTGTCTAAAAAATGCCAACCATTTCCCTTCCTCAACTAAAACAAAACAAAAAATTTATTTCTCCCAAGTGATAAAAACTCTAAGGTACTTTTTAACCCTCATATTTCAACTTACATATTTTTTCCTCTAAAGCTTTCCTCTGATTCTCATCCCCTCTCACTGTGGCAGAGTTAAGCACTTTATTCTCAGTGTCTATTGTACTTTTGTTCTTTCAATTTCTCATTTGTACTTATTATATTACACTATAATTATTTATATATTTGTCTATCCCTGTTAGACTATGAGTTTTTCATGTACAGGAATTGTGTATTATTTGGGTTGGTTTCCTTAGCACCTGGAATAATGCAAGACATTGAGTTAAGGTTGATAAGTAAATGAATCAAAATCTTAACTCTCATGGTGGTTTTTCAGAATGTAACATTGCTGTGTGAGATACAAAGATGAATAAAACTCTTGACTTCTGGAAATTCACAGTTTATTCATTATTCAATAAATATTTATTTGCAGCATACCAGACATTATGCTTAAGTGCTAAGGATGCAATGACAAAGATCCTTGCTTCAAGAAACTCTAATTTAGTTGGGTGTAATTTACTTTGATTTTGATCAGTAATATTTCATGATATACATTGGTACTTCCCAGGTATTTTTAGTCTGTAATTAACCTGTGAACTCTATAGGAGACAACAGGACAGACAGATTAGCTGCCTAATTCTAATCTTTATGTTGTATTTATATTTATCACATAGTTATAGATTGGTAAAGGAAGAGTGGTGAAGGCCAGAACTGTGTAGCACACCCAAAGTTTTTCCTGATGCCATTTCCTATGGCATCAGACATGGCATGGCAAAATTATAGGCAGACAGTACAGATTATTCAGACTAGTAGTGATAAGATTTTTATTTTCAATACTGATGAAAATAGTGTTTCTTATTATTAACATAAAAATAGAACCATGACTTAATGTTTCTTAATTTGTGTGGCTAATTTCATTTACTCTTCATGGTTCTGACACATTTCCAACATTTTGGAACTTTGTGATAGGGTTAAAAAATGTTACTCTGAATTCTCTAATTTCCAAATTCTGTGTATTGCTGAGTCCTAAGTGAAATCACAATTATTTTGAAGGAATTTTGGTATAGCAACTAATATTGTATAGATTTCAATAGAATTTTGAATTCAATAGAATTTCTGAATTTTGTTGGAACCATATTTCTGTTCTTGAGCCACATTCATGAGCATAAACAATAGTTTCATACTTCTGTTATTACAGAACAGCTATTTCACTTGGTATTGAACCAGAGTCTTTGAGTATATATTTTAGTAGCATGGTTGGAATTTGATATAATTGATGATTGGTTATCTTGTAGGAAATTCATATGCAGATAATAGCATGTGACTTGTCGAAAATTCTTATGTATGCAAAGTATTTAAAATTGAAGTTTAAAAACACCTTGGTAGAGAAGGAGTTAACAGGTTAGCTCCCCTTGGTTGTCTCAGCATGCTCTCTTGCCTTTAGGAGCTGAAAATATGATAACATTGGGCCTGGACATGCCTGTGTGGAGGTTAGGGTACTCCTGGGGTTTTGCAGCTAGCTGTAAAGCAAGCTAGAACTTGTTCATCTCTGAGTTCCCTGTTTTTCTTTCAACCCTTTCAGTGCCCTGCAGGAGTCATTAAATCAAAACTTCATGCTGATCATCACCCACCGAGAAGTCCAGCGGGAGTACAACCTGAACTTCTCAGGAAGCAGTACTATTCAAGAGGTGAGTTATGTCTCACAGCTAAGGAATAAAGGTAGCTCATTATAGCTAATGTTGACCCTGTTAAAGAGGGCTTATCTGTTCTGAGTGGAAACTCTCTTTATGTTTCATTATTGGGTTCTTAATTTTAATTAGCTGGAGCATCAGTGATTATTGTAGATACACTAAATGACTTGACCTAGAAAGATAAGATGTTGTAAATGGGAGCTCTTGATAATTCTTAAACTAGTCAACTTAAAACCCTGCTTAAAAATAACTCATTATTATGTAATATATTTCATGGTTTTATAGTAATTATTCAAAATATTAATTTGGAAATTGTTGACAATATTAATTTTGGATGCTTATAATTTATTTGAAAGGTCACTCTCAAATATATTATTTATATTGTGTAGTCTGCCTGTTTCTAAAGGGAATTTGAGGAGACTTTTCTTAAGCAGCTCAATCCCAGCCTTGGGCAGTATGCTTAAAATGCTGTTGGAAATTGTCAGTTAGCTTAGATTATCTGAGAAGAGTGGATAGTGTCAATAGTTTTTTCAAAAGGGCTAACCAGGGCCACTGTTTCAAAAAAGAACCTCCCTCAAGAAAGAAGAGGTATCTTCTTGGTATGCTTTGGGCCCCACCCACCTAAAAGCTAGTAATTTATCTCCATGGGAAAAAACAGTGTTTAAGGATATGATAGGACTTGTGTTTAGAAATAGTGAAATGGTGACTATGTGATATTACCCTTCATATTGTGAAGGCAATAATCATTTGTCTACTAATCTTTTCAGAGAAAATTAGTCATGCTTAATTTTGGATTATTTCAATTTTTTTCTTAGACTACATTGCTTAAAATAATTACTAATGTCATCTTGAAAGAACAAGCCATCTTTACCTTAATCATTTTTTTCCCCAGAAGTATGTGACTTGTTTCAGTAATGGCTAGGCTGTTAATGGTTTCCTTTTTTTCATATTTTGTCAAGGAATTTCAATGTCTGAATTTGGCATAAATAACTCATTGTTTTAAGTTTATTTTCTTCATTGATCACTTAGTTTGTTGACTAGTAACTAAAGTCTTTAAAATTTTTTCTGATCTGACTTCTAAATTGAATCATAGGTTTGGGTTATTTGATTTTTTTCTGGATTTTTTTCAGGATTTTAAATATGTATAAGCTGATGTTTGTTTTTAATATGCTTAATGGATATATTATTCCTGAAATTTAACCTTTTAATTCCTTGAAGAGTAGTTTTTGTTTTTACAGTAGAAATAGTGTTTTGCTATGGTTCTATCTTGGTGCTATTACAAGATCTTCATGGTAGTAAAAGCTAAATTATATATGTGAGTATAATTAAATAAGACAATTTAATTTGAAATAACTCCAATTTAATCCATAAAGCAAAGATAATAGGTAAATTCATTTTATTGTTTATTAAATTTTTGAATTGAAGAATAGTATAATGCATGATGGATAAATATAGACGGCTTTCTTTTTCTTTCTGATTGATATTTATAGCCAAAATTTTGCTTTTTTCCCCTTACATTTCCAGGTTCTATAATTGGGGTGTGTTTCAACTTTCTCCCACAAGAGGGCAGAAAGGACTATTAAGCAAGTAGCCTAAAAATGCCATTCAGTGTTTTCAAATTAGCTTCTCTTATATTAACAAAAAGGAGCATAATGGCCAAGTTATTGTTTGATTTACAGATAATTGGCATATTGCAGGGAGGAGACTTAATTTCACCCTTTAAAATTAAACAGGGAGATTTAAAAAGACATAAAATATTCATTAATGTGCGGTGATTATAAAGTAGTGGCATATATTTATTTTGCCTTTATTACTGTTTCGATGGGAAAATACTGCAAATATTTCCGAAATCGAGTTGGCCATACTGACAAGTTGAAATGTTTAAGCAGTGTTAATGCAATCTGCTCACACCTGATATCCTATGCAGAATGATTCAAAATGACTACATCAATTATTAAAAGAAATATTTAAAATTCTGTAAATGTGCCATTGTGTGCCACAGTTGGCTGAAACTGTTCTCCATGGCCTGCTATTTTGATTATCAAATATATCTTAAGCTTCAAGGACTTGAAAACAGTAAATCTTTTTCATACCATTTTTTAAATATTGTTTGAAAAATGTTCCAGAAATTTTTTGCAAAGATATTCTAACAAGAATTTGATTTCTTCTTCCTTTTCTTTTTTCCTTTTTAAAGCTAATTTAAAGTAATATTTTGAAATGCTAGTTTGCCAGGAAAAAATAAATGGCAGTTGTTAATAATGTCAGTTGCTTTTATGTGAGTAGAGAGGTACACATAGACATTCTCTAGGCCTAGTCTTATGACTTTTCTGCTTCAAATTGTGGAATACCTGTGGTGGTGGGGGTGGTTTCAGGAGAAGGACAAGGTGCTCCTATCTACAGCCATGCAATCCACAGTGACACTTAAGTATGTTCAGTTTTTCTTGTTGCATGAATGAAGTGAGTTTGCACCAAGATAAAAATAAAATTGTGAAACAATTTTGCAGTTTTATTGTATAAATGCTAGTGTTTCAAAATTAATGTGTAAGCTTAATGCTGCTAAATATCCTAAATTGTAAATTAATTTCTCTCAACAGTTTCAGGAATCTCTTTTCAGTATTAATAGGTCCAAGAATGAATTCTGAATAGTATAATTGAGGGAAAGGAAGAAATTTTATAAAAATAAAACAAAAATCCTTGGTCTTTTTTCCAATATTATAAATATTTATTTAATTTTTGAAACCTTTGTACTTTTAAAAGAAAGCTTTTGCAATATTTTTCCCCTAGAGGCAAATTTCTAGTAAATGAAATAGGATTGAAAAAGGCACCTCTATGATTTCAACTTTTAATTATACAAAATCCATTTTTTTAAAAATACTGAATTAGAAACAAGAACTAAGATGCAGTTTGAATTTCAGATAAACTCTTCAGTGACCATATGGTCATGCAAGTCATTGGTGATAAATCAATAGTTGTACAAGTGTTTGTTCATTCTGGCTCTGTGGTCTGCTGCCTCACAATGCATGACTGTGTCCTTTGGGTGCTCTAGATTTTAATTTAAGCTAGTTAGTTAGTGAGGGGTTTTGTTTTTGATTTTGTTTTTGTTTTAAGCTCTTTATAAATCCTTCCATTTACATTATCCTACTTGAGGAGAAGGCACTGATGGTATAAAAGATGAGAATAGTGAGAGTTGTGAGTAATCATAAGAAAAATCCTTTCTCTTTTCTATTATGAAAAAACAACTTGTAAAAATTATCAAATAATATGACAATAATTTTGTGATAGTCTGTTTTTTCCACCTTTTTTGGGTTAAGTTAGTTACTTGTCACACTTTAAAATAGTGAATTTCTTTGAATATTTAAATAGGCTTACCTTATTTTAATTAATTTTTGACACTGAGAATTCAGATTTTTAAAGTTAATTGTACAGGTTCTAGTAATTCTATCTAATACTATTAAAGATCTGTGGTTACAAATGCACTTGGGATGGGTTAAATTCAGGGGAATAAAAGATTGATTTGCTTTCAGCAAATCCTAAACCCAGGTGTGGAAAAGGATATAAAGTCCCTGAAATCAAGCCAACTTTTCTTGGAAACTGATTCTTTGTTATCCGTCTTACTATTGCAAAAGCTTCTGCTAGGCAAAATATCTACTTTTCTTTGTAGATGTCATCCAAATTTAAGGAATATACACACGACCCAGGATAATGATGATAAGAAACCTAAGTATTTTTAGTGTGGAATCATGGAGCATTACTTATCCATTACAGCAAGAAGCAAGATGAATAGCTATTGGAATTATTCAAATCCTCTCCCAAGTTTCACTTTACCCCAGAATTCTCAATGTTCTTATTAATGTTGATTTAGCTCTTAATGGGAATGAAAGGGGAAAATTGACAACCTATAAAGATACATCTTGCAGGGAGTAGTAAAACATTTCACTACTAGTACCATGTTGTGCAAACTAGTGATTAAGTAGGACACCAGTAGACTTTGATTAGTATCAAGAATTGAACTAAATACATAAGTCCTTAAAAATAATCTTAGCTAAATAATTGTGAAATCATGAGGCTAGTTCTGATTCTAAAAATTTGAACCTCATATCAGGTTTTGTGTGTTGGATCTATTTTTCTACTTGTTACTTTCTCAACTTGCTTGAGTAATGTATATTTTGTACTATTCTCCTTTAATGCTGGTGGTTAGTAACAGTAATTAAAATATGTAGTCTTTTATAGATGGTGCTAATGAGTGATTTTCTAGTAGTGGATTGACTATACTTTTTAACTAATACACCCTTTCTGTAAATGTTTTAAGTATTGGATTTTTTTTGTTTGGTTTGTTTTCCAGTTTGGGGAAAGTGGGGGGATGCTGGCCTAGAACTGAAGAAAGAGTAGGGTAGCTGAGAATGTGCATATGCAAGAAGGTAAATTAAGTTGTGTGCTTATTTAATTAAAAGTTTAAGTGGTTTGTTTTTACTGCAAGATTAATGACATATATTATATCAATTAGAATGAACCAATTTTAATTAGCATATATCATAGTTTGATTTTTTTTATTTGAAACCATAAATGACATCTTAGCAAGAATGAGATACATAATTTTTTAAGCAACTGGGCAATGAATTCAAGCCTTTATTCAGCTTTCAGAAAAGGAAATTATGAGTTTTCTTTTAAATATACATATATATTATTCAAGTTGCATTTTTAAAACTGATATCTGTTGAAATCATTCCACTTCAAATGAACAAATAAGTAATGATGATTTTGTAAATATTGAGGTTTTCTGTGTCTTTTAATAAATTATCCCCTTCAGAAATAAATTTAAGTAATATTTACAATGCAGTCATTTATAATGAACAAATCTTTTTCCTCCTTTAAAAGTATTTTAGAATAATTTGGATTGGAAATCTTTCTTAGCCCATATATTTGTTCACCTGCATTTCAAGATGATAGAAACAATGAAATTTTGTTAAGAATAAAAGACTGTGTTTTAGACCTTTTGTCACTTAAGATATATGCATCCTAACATCTTAGCCGGCCATGTTTCATGATATGTGATTTGTGTGCTTATAGTTTTGAAATGACTGAGTTAAGGGAAATTATGTTCAGTTATCAGAAACTAATAAACACAAGACATTTTTTTATATGCAAGAAAAGGCAGAGAGTAAATAATTGCACTGGTGACCAATACTGTAATAATCCTGTTTTACAATATGCACTTGACAGGTTGTAATAGTGCTAATTGAAGAGACTAATTCACACTTGCTTCATTCTATTCAAAGGCAAAATCAGCAGCTTGTTTTGCTTTTGACCAGATGGTCCTCATGAACACCTACTGTGCACTTTAAGTGCTTTACTAGAATTACAAAGGCTGGGGGCTGCGTTCGACTCCAAATGATTTGAGAAGAGAGGGAGAGAGTGGGGGGAAAAACCCTCTGTGCTCAATGGATTTGGTGCAAGTAAATTAATTCTAGTGGACCCATTACACACTGAGCCCCCTTTTCAAAGCTCTGAGCCTCCTCGCTTGCTCTGTAGCAATGAGAAAGAGAAAGAGAAAGGCAGATTACTGCAAACAGAAATAAAAAAAAGGGGTATGAAAGGGAGAAAAGAGGCCTTGAAGCCTTTCATATCATTTGAGTTTTTCAAGTGCGTTATTTTTGGGGAGGGTGGATATATGAAAAGCCAATTGGAGTTTTTTTTGTTTTAAAGTGCGCTATTTAAGCACTGTGAATATAGGCGCAAGAGCAACAGTTGACTGAGTTTACTGTGGTGAAGCTTTGTGTCCGAGGATGAATCAAATTCATTATATTCAACTCTTTGTGTTTTAACATGAATGTAGGGTTAGTTTCACAAGACTGTGTCTGTTTAGGATAATTATAATTTAATATTTTCCTTTCATAAAGTTATCACTGTAGATGTCTAAAATTTTAATCAAAGCAGATTTTGTACATTGACTTTGAAGCACCCTGACAGTTTAAAATTCAAAGGAAAGCTTTTTTAGTTTTCAAAAGGAAAGAAAGGCTCATTCTAATGGCATTGAAGCAGAGATTATTATAACTAATTAGAAGTCACACATCTGTTAGCTTTTGGTTTGTGACTTATTTATGTATTTTTTGAGTAAAATATATACTTTAAAAATATATTGCTGGATTAAGTGAACCTGAAGGGATAAAATGCACTTAAAAGAGAACCATTTATTTTAGCCAGTCATTTTTGCAAATCTACGTAGTCCTATAAAAATATGTAATGTAATAAAGTACACTAAATGTGAATTGGATTGTATAATTAATAACCTTGAATGGAATACATTTCCAAACAAAATATTTTCACACAGTTCTATTAGCATCCCTGGTTATTAACCAAAATTATTATGAGATAACAAGAAAATATAAACCAGTCCAGTTTATATAAATTTATAGTTATTCCTTATCCTTAAAGTTGTTCATGTACAGTACTGTGATTTGGGATACTGACACTATAAAATAATTAGTTCTTATTGAAAGCTTGTGGGTTAGGATACAAGGGATCAAATTTAGGAATATACGTCAC
The DNA here is from genome assembly GCF_040939455.1 of Microcebus murinus. Taxonomy (NCBI): domain Eukaryota; kingdom Metazoa; phylum Chordata; class Mammalia; order Primates; family Cheirogaleidae; genus Microcebus; species Microcebus murinus. The sequence continues at coordinate 38,455,569 of NC_134105.1, read as the reverse complement.
TTATTTGTTTTTATAGTTCTAAGTTTAATACTTGTGATATATTTTAATGACATGCTTTACTTTTGTTCGATGCCATATATTATTGACAGGGTTATTCAAGTTAATTTTAATTATAGCTATTAGCAAAGAATACAACAAAATAATACCAATAGTACATAATGATAATAACGAATGTTTCATAGTCTTTTCTAAGTTTAGTTTATCTCTTCAAATGAATGTCTAGAATTTACATTTAAAATGGCATAATGCCCCAATATGCTTTTTATGTCAATGTTTTAATTATATTATTAGAAAATAAAATACAGAAATACAAAAGCAACCACAAAATACTTTTATTTCCCAAAGACTTTAAATTGAAGAGGGTAACATGCTTTCTTTGATATTTAAAATAAAATTTGATTCATATTAATGAAGTCATAATTTTGGGACTTGTTCATTGAAGTATAAGTTGTAGGGTGGGATACAAGGGGAATTCCCAAACCTTCAACCAACAAAATATCCAATGAAATTTATAAGCAGTGAGGTGTTAATGAATTGATATCCTTGGAGAGAAAAATATTTCAAGAAAAAATTTGAATGATTAAGAAAAAAACTAGCTGAAAAAAATTTTTTTGCAGTATACTATTTATAATAAAATAAAAGTTACTAGATTCTTTCTTGTAGGTACAATAAAAAGCTATTTTTAAAGCCAGAACCTCAATTAGCAGAAGTGGATTGATCATGACGATGCATTCACTTAGGTGAAGTTGGTTCTTGGGTTTCATAGACAGTGGTTGGAGCCTTGCTCCTCATGAGGTAGTTTTTTCAGTATTAAAATATTAACTCCTAGATTCTTGAGTGCCAGAGATGAGGTTCTCTCCTGTAGGGTATGGGTTGGAAATGGCTGCAATTTCCTCATAGTCCTTTAAGTACATTGCTTAAGTTGAGAAGTATTTTAACATTTAAGTATCCTCCAGCTATAAAATAAACAAAAACACAAGGAATTAAATAAAAGGATGAGTAAATCAATATAAAGTGCTCATAAACATAAGCAGCACCAAGACTAGGTGTATTAAGATAAGACCTGAATATTGAAAATTATTTACAGGTTTGTCTTTACATGCCAAAGTATATTTGGTTACAACATCTTAAAACATTAGGTTGTGGTAATTTTTCTTTTTTCTAATGTGTCTTGTGTATGACTCAGTGTTGTACAGTCAAAAAGTTATTCTTTTTAAAATATATTTAGTGTGGTAAATATACTTTTAAAAAGTTGTACTGCTCAGTATAGTGCTATGTTACAGTGCTCTATTACCCTGAATATACTCCTATTACTATTTTTTTTAACTTTTTTTTTTAAAGAAAAAAGACTTTAAAAGCTTATAGCAAACATTTTGTATAAATGACAAAATGTATTCCTTGCTTTGTGGTCATTGCGTGACCAGACAGTAGAGTACTGGATTGTTCTAAGGTTTTACAGCTGCAAGGCAAAAGCATCTGCTCATTGCAAAGCCGGCATTGTTTAATTTTGACACTGACTTTTCCATGCATCTTGTACCAAGCACTGGATTAGATGCCACTAAGATGAAATTTGTTTTAAGTTGCTCCAAAGTGCAGCTGTCCCTGTATACAGCCTTGTAGCTTAACCAAAACAGACAGTCTAAGGATCAATCAGAATCTTTGTACAGGGTCACCTCACTAGGCTAGGGAGGCTCAGAGAAAGAATGTTAATGATATTATTTATCATGAATAACTGCAAAATTAGTTTCTAGGCTTATTTAATGTGTATAGAAGCCCCTTCCTCTCCCCTTTTGGGTCAGTAGAACCATTACTAAATATTTAGCTTTTTAAACTGGATTATAATGGTTAAGTATTAGAGTGTCCCTGTGTGCATTAGGCACTATTCTTCCACAATCAATTGCAAGAAAAATGATTAGTTTATTGGTCACTAAAGTAGTAATTGACTGGCAATAAAACCCATTCTAAAACAGCTCTGCTAAAATCTTGAAAAGTGGACATTTTTATAGAATGATAATTTTTCTTTAATGTTTCAAGTGAATGAAAAATGAAAGAGCACCTCACTTCCCAGGTTTCCTGGGATTGTGTGAATTTCTACCCAGCTGGTCCAAATTGATTGATACAGGGCCAAATATTTGTCTGCCTACATTTCAAAGTCTATAATTTGCTAATGAATTGTGGTAATAATCTTTCATCATACATGAAAGATTTAGCCAAACAATTTGCTAAGTATATATTTTGATCATAAAATTTTTGGACTTACACCAAGCTTTACATCTATTTTACAGCTAATGTGTGGAGGTGGAGGGAGGGCAGTGGGAGAATTAATACTGAACATGGACACTTGGTGGAAAGTGATGAAGGAAGCAAGAAGAAAGAAGGTACTTTGGAAAAGAATAATGCTGGGAAATCCTATGAGTGACCAAGGAAAACAAACTGTATTTGTACTTAGAGTGCAAAATAGAATTTTTTAAAATACCAGCAGAGTTTTAGCCTGCAGTATCCAGAGATACGGTATCCATTTAGATGAAGGCAAGGAAGGAATCTTTTCCTATTTTGGAGACAATAATTATGGAATTATTCCAGATTATAGAATAATTTTCTGGAATCTTGGTGCTGCAAAAGTCAAACGCTCACAAATTTTAAGTAATTGAAGGCATAGAAATCAAAGCCAAATATTTGTTGGAGTTGAATTTTTAAAAAATCTAATGAAGAAAAAAATGTGATTTGACCAATTCCAGAAGAAGCTGAGAAAGGAATCTTCTAGTTAAGCGTTTAAAATGACTGTAGGCATGCAAGAGAACATTTTCTCCCTCCAAAACAAAGACAGACTGTACAAAGGAAAATTAGGTTTATATTTCAGGGACGATATACATATATATATATAGCATTCAGTAACCTCTGCTTGAAGAAGTGCAAACCGTAACTATGTGTTTTAGGAGAGGAGCATACGATACACTCCAGAGGAAGTCCGGGATTACCCTTTGAAGTGAGAGGGCAAGAAAATGTTCAAAATAAGACTTGACTTACATGTGTATTTTCTCTTCCATTGTTAGAAATCAAGGTGCTATGATTTCTTGTTTGACTTATATAATTTGAATTATTTTCAGGTTGTCTATGAGGAGAATATTAAGAAATACTGATAGAATTTCCTTTGCCTAACAATTTAATAGCAAGTAGTTTTTTTAAAAAAGAAATTTGTCCTATAGAAGAAACCATATGTTATAAAAGAGATGGACCTTCGATTTTAAAGATAAGCAACTCTAGAATTTTTATATACCTGCTGGACCTCTTGAATATGTGATTAAATGTCACATTTCCAGAGCATTAGTTTGTATTTATTTATACAATTCTCTTTTTGTTCTTTGCTAGAAATAAGCCTGCTTTAAATGTTTACAGTGAATATCTATCCAAAGTGGCACTATTGGACAATCTTAAAGTGTTTAGGAAAGTGACAAATCTATATATCTAACTCCAGTTTTATTTGAAATGAATTGAAAATTTTGTTTTATGCATTAACTTCCTCAGCCTCTTTGCTTCCATTCTGCTGGCAGTTAAAATCTTCATCAATTTAATACTTGTCATACTTTTTGTAGGCAAATTGTTATCAAAATTTGGTAGTTACTATAGTAAATACTTAATAAAATTTTGCTTTGGGATTTTTAAAAACAAATTTTTTCTGGCTGTACTATTATAGAGGAGATCCATAATCACTATGAAGGAAAAATATAATGAAAGTCATATTTAACTAAAATTAATTATAAGTAAATAATTGAGATTTCTGATTTTTTTTTAAAAAGCCTCAATTTCAAAAGCCAATATTAGAGTTATAGATTATGTATATAAAATTCAAAATATGCCAGTGGCATTTGTTTCTAGGTCTTTTGGTGTTCTGTTTTCAAAAGCACTTTACATTTACATGCCTGCCTTTGGCTAATGTAACATGAAATATTTCCTTTTAAGAGGTATATTTATAATGTGCTATGATAGTCATAAGAAAAGAATATCAGTTAAATATCACTTCATTTCTGTTGAATTGAAGCTGCTTCCCTTATTCTTCATATTATAAACAAAGGAATTTTAATAAGACATTTTAAAAAGCTACAATTTTCTTACTTGTGAAAATTTTTATTGATGATAGCATATATTCACATGGATCACTTTGCTTGAAATTTGAAATATCAGAAATATAGTGAATATCTTAAGAGTCCTAATTTCCATTGGTAATTTTCACTTCAAATATTGTAACCAATTTTTGTGTATAATGAATGGAGCAATATGTGAAACATGACTAATGGAAATGTGATTGGTATATTAACATGCATATGTGTCTTAAATCTAAAGGAATGTTGACTCCTTCAGTCATCTTTGTTGGTGATACAAATATCCTTTATTGCTCAAAAGTTATTCTAGGTTTCCTGGAACTGGCTTTAGAGCCTATGATACATTATTATTATTTTTTATACATAAATGGCCTTTCTTATGGCCAGTCTTTGTCCTGTGAAGGAGGAAAAGTGATTTGTTAAAACTACCAAAAGTAATTTGAAGCCACGTGTTGTATGCCAGGCGATTATTCAATCTGGGTAGTCAAATTCAGGTTAGGTGTCTTTTTTCTAGTTCTTTCTTTCCCTGTGAACATGTCTCGCATAGTATTTATCACATTCATTTTCAGTTATATATTTACTTGCTTATTTTCCTGGTTAAACTATGCATACCTTAAAATAGGAAAAGTATTGAATTCATCTCTTTATTTTAGGGCCTACCATTGGATTTGTCAGAGAGTAGCCGTGCTTAATGAATGACTGAATTAGAAAAGAAGGATCTGTAAAGCAATGACATTATTTGTAGCCTAACACAATTGCAAAAGAGAAGTTATCTAAGTGTTTCTGAGTATTTCAAGTATTAATGTTGAAATAAACATGTGCTTTCTAAAGAGGGTTATTATGAGAGGATCTCTCTGATTTGGTAATGTAAATTCTCACTTATTTGTTAAAAAGGAGGCTCAGAATAGACAGCTTGCAAAAGAAGCACAAAACAAAACTACTTTACATAGATTGATGTTGTGCTTAATTTGTAATATTTGACAAATAATTTCTTAATGGTTTCCTTCTAAACGATGTTATAGCTGAATTTTTAAAAGTGTATTCTTATGACTCACTTTTGTAGTCCTAGAACCTTGGGAGGCCAAAGATCACTTGAGGCCAGGAGTTTGAGACCAACCTGGACAATAGTGAGACACCCTACATCCTCCACCCTTGTCTTTAAAAAAAAATTAGCTGGGAATGATAGTGTGTGCCTGTAGTCCCAGCTACTCAGGAGGCTGGAGCAGGATGATGGATCACTTGAGCCCAGGAGTTTGAAGTTGCAGTGAGCTATGATGATGCCACTACACTTTTGCCTGAGCAACAGAGTGAGTTCCTATCTCATAAATAAATGAATGAATGAATGAATGAATGAGTGAGTTCCTATCTCATAAATGAATGAATGAATGAATAAATAAATAAATATTATTAATTTAGGAATGCACTGTTACAGATTTTAATTAAACAAACAGTTATTTCTCAACTAGCAATTAGCTAGTGATAGAAAGATCATTCATTGTGCTATCATATAAGGGAGCTTGAGTTTTAACCCTTCTGCCATTAATAAGCTACATGTTCATCTAGCCCTGAGTGGCCTGGTTTTTATTTTTCATTTGTTTGGATTTTTTTATAATGTAGAAAAGCAGCAACTCAAAGTTTTTGCTAGTAAAAATATATAGTGAAATGCCTTGGAACCTTAAAACATGTGTGAAATCCCTCTGTCCCATTGAACCTGGTATATACTTCTGTTGCAGTACCCCTGTCTTTTTGTTTTTTTGTGTGTGTTCATTTTTCTTCTCATCATAGCTTCCTTGAGGACAAGATCTCAGCCATGGAATCTATTTGGGGAGGGTACATGAGATAATTTAATACATTCATATAATTTCTAAAGATCTAATCAGTGTACATGGAATATTCATCATCTTAAATATTTGTCTTTATGGTAGAAGCATCCAAATTATTCTCTTCTAGCTATTTTCAAATGTATAATAGTTTATTATAAACTATAGTTACCCTACTGAGGTATTGAACACTAGGTTTTATTCTATCAAACCATATATTCGTAACAGTCATTTAATCTTTATGTTTCTAGCCCTAAGTATAATGCCTAGCTCCTTTTAAATGATTGTCAAATGAACAAATGTTTACATGAATCAGCAACCAGTAGGTGAAAAGATATTTGGAAATCTGGATTCTAATACTTGCTTTTTTGCTTCCTAACTATGTGATTTTGGACAATTCTTTTAACCACTATGGGTCTGGGTCCTTTATGAGAAATGGGAAATGATTGTGAAGGACTTTTCTGGTTCTAAAATTTGGTGATCACATGTGAATTTAGAAAATCTAATATATGCTTCAAGTGAACTATTTGTGTGTATGAGAGAGAATGTGTGCAAGTGTGCACAATGGTCAGTGGACCATTGTGTATGTGTATGTAAATGTGTAAATATGTTACTGTGAAATGTAAGTATTTCTTTAATCCTTAAAGTGTTATTTAAGGGGTTCAGGTTTGATATACAGTTCTCTGTTACCATGGTGTAGGAATCTCTATAAATCATGGATTTTTTTTCTTCCTGAATAATAAAAAAATTTATTATCTTAAAGTAGACTTTTACCTTATATACATATGACGCAAGAAGACTTTAATAATGAATTACATATAAATAACAAGTCTTTCTAATACATAGCATTTGTGTTGTTGAGAGGCAAGAATATAAATGGTATTAATTTGATGTCATTAGCTTCATTTGTAGTAAGTGAATTAAAATTCTATGAGTATTAAGACTGTGGCACCAGCATAAGGACAGACATACAGATTAGTGGACCAGAATTGAGAGTCCAGAAGTGAACCTTTACATTTATAGTTAATTAATTTTCAACAAAGTTACCAAGATAATTCAACATGGAATGAATAATCTTTTCAACATATGGTTCTGAGATAACTGGATATCTACATGCAAAAGAATGAAATTGGACTGTTTCTTCACACCATATAGAGAAATTAACTCAAGTTGTATCAAAGACCTAAATGTAAGACATAAAACTATAAAACTCTTAGAAGAAAATGTAGGAAAAAGTTTTCATGGCTTTGGGTTCGGCTGTGGTTTCTTAGATATAACACCCAAACCATAAACAATAAAAGGAAAAATAGGGTAATTTTTTTTCATCAAAATTTAAACCTTTAGTGCCCTAAAGAACACCATCAATAAAGTTAAATGACAATTCAAAGGAGAAAATATTTCTAAATCATAAATTGATAAGTAACTTATATCTAGGATATATATAGAACTCTTAATAATAAAAAGACAAATAATCTAATTGAAAATTGCAAAGGATCTGAATAGACATTTCACAAGAGAAGATACACAAATAGCCAATAAGCACATGAAAAATTGCCCAACATCTTTAGTCATTAGGGAAATGCAAACCAAAAATCCAAAGAAATTGAAATTAGTATGTTGAGGAGATATCTGTACTCTCATGTTCATTGAAGCATTGTTCACAATAGCCAAGATATGGAAACAACCTGTGTTCATCAGTGGATAAATGGATAAAGAAAATGTAGCATATATATATAATGACATACTATTTAGCCTTAAAAAATAAGGTAATTATGTCATTTGCAACATGGATGAACCTAGAAGACATAATGCTAAGTGAATAAGCATTATCTCACTTACATGTGGAATCTAAAAAGTTGAACTCATAGTAGAGTGTAGAACAGTGGTTACAAAAGGCTGAGGGAGGGGTAGTGATGAGGAAAGAGGAGATGTCCGTCAAACAGTACAAAGTTTCCATTTGACAGGAGGAATAAGTTTTAGTGATCTTTTGCACAGCATTATTAACTATAGTCATAGTTAATAATAATATATGTTTCAAAATTGCTGTAAGAGTAGGTTTTAAATGTTTTTAGCACAAAAACACAATATGTGAAGTGATGGATGTATTAATTAGCTTGATTTAATCCTTCTGCAATGTATACATACATCAAAAGATCACATTGTACCCCATAAATAGATACAACTATTATATGTCAGTTAAACAAAAAACCACAATGAGATACCACTTCACACCACTAGGATGGGTGGAATAGAAAAGATGATGATAACAGGTGTTGTGTTGGCAAGGATGTTGAGAAATTGGAATGCTTACACATTGCTAGTAGAAATGGAACATGATTCAGTAGCTATGGAAAATGGTTTGGCAATTCCTAAAAAAGTTAAATAGAAAGTACCATCTGATGCAGCAATTCTAGTCCTTAATATTTACCAAGAGAATTGAAAACATATCTCCACCAAATAATGTGTACATGAATGTTCATAGCAGCATTAGTCATAACAACCAAAAGGTAGAACTAATCCAAGTGTCCATTAATGGATGAATGGATAAACAATGTGGTATATCCATACAACAGAATATTATCTAGTCATAAAGGAACAAAAATGCAGATACATACATTTTATATGCCATATATATGTTTTTTTGTTTTTTTCTATTTGTAGGAAAATATATATAACCATTTTTGAGTGTATATGCCCAGAAGTGAAATTGCTGGGTCATATGATAATTGTATGTTTAAGTTTTGAGGAACCGTTTTTTTCACATTCCCTCTAGCAATGCATAAGGGTTTCAGTTTCTCTACATACTCACCAGTTCTTGTTATTTTCTGTTTTGTTTTTTGACAATAGTCATCCTATTATATGTGAATTGGTATCTCATTGTGGTTTTGGTTTGCATTTTCCTAATGGCTAGTGGTGTTGAACATCATTTCATGTGCTTATTGGCCATTTGTATATCTCTGGAGAAATGTCTATACACGTCCTTTGCCCATTTTTTTCAGGGTTATTGTTTTTTGAATGATGAATATGTTTTGGAGTTAACGATGGTGGTTGTACAACTTGGTGAATATACTGAAAACCACTGAATTGTACACTTAAAAATGGAAAGGAAACAAAATTTTAAAAATGACTATGGAAAACTGAGGGCTTATACGAGAGCTACCCCTAACAAAGTGAAAAGCTGTACCAAAAAGGTACAGAGAATTGGAGATAGTGTCACCTGGATAAAGTATAGGAACAAGAAGTTACAGTTTAGCAATGTTTACCAAGAGTTTAAAGAACTCTTTGAGATAGTGACTAGGTGTTTTTCCTTTCTGTTGAAGTTAAATCAAGAGAAAATGGACTTTGTAATGTTAGACACAATTTTTCTTGAGTTTTATATTAAGCATTGAAGAGTTTTATGGAACTACATTTTATAAACATTTTTGTTAAATTGTTAAAAGGGGACACGTTCCTGCTCTGTTTCTGACAATTTGATGACAGGTCTATTGCTCGAATAGAGTAACATTTCAAGTGCTTTAATACCAAGTTTTCTACATGGTAACATAGACAGACATACTATTAACAGGTACTGTTTTAAATCATCATATGGAATTTCTGTGAGGAATTTTGCATAGTGCTTTGATCAGTATATTTGAGCATGGAATGAATACTTTGTATGTAGAATAAAGGTATCAATTAGCCTGCTAGAAAAACATATTCTCTATGGGGAAATTATTATATATCATCTGTATTTCTAGTAGACATCCATTAAAAAGGAGAATGGTTTTTACTGTAAGGTAACTTGAATGTATTTCTGTAGAGACTCTTCTAGTCAGTGTTATTCTAGCTGTTGACCTTGAAAGTTCATATCAACTTCATTGAGGGGAAGGAGGAAGCTTCACAATGGGTGAATGTTTTATACTTTTCAACTCCTTTCCCTCACCTTAGTTCATTTGATTCTTATGGCATCTACTGCTGTTAGGTATGCTACATCTGGCTGTGTAAATTGAAAATGGCACCTGCTGAAGCTATGCAACACAATGGTCTTGTGAAAGTGAGAGTATAGGGCTTGATGGCCAACTCTCCCTGCTATACAAACAGAGGTACTGATGCAGAATATATTACAGTTCACAAGGAAGTCATTGCTTTTTTCCCATTGTATGATTTGTACTGCTTTCCGAGATTCCATTTCCTAAATCTTCCATCCATTAATACGGTCAGCAATAGCCTACCTCACCTTTCTTGTGTCTCACTAAATAGACTCTTTCCTCATCTGTAAAATTAGCATAACGGTAATATTACTTGTCTGACAGATACTATTTATGAGAATGAAAATGAGCCAGTGTAGGTGAATATAAATTTATTAACTGTAAAATACTTTTTATGAAAATTAGTTATTCTTCTTTCCATTTACCTCAGATTTTACCAAATGATATTTACTTACTCGTCTCTGAACATGCCTCGCTATTTTTAAAAAGGGTATGAATCCTTGCTCATATAGTTCCTTCACCTCTTCTCCCTCAGCTTGACCCCTTCTCACACTATTTAAAGACCCATATATGTTTCAGGAAGACTACACTCAGCTGATATACCCATCAGTTAATCTTCTATAATCCTCTATCCTATATGAATGTAATCTCTCTTTGCTTCTTGAGTTTGCCCTTGTATACTGCACAGTGATATTGTGCCTCATGTTACACTTTTTGTATAATTGTCTTAGTCCATCTTATAGCCTATAAACCTTTGAAAAGGGGCACTATATTTTATTATGTTTATATTCTCTATAGAACTGAACAGAATGCTTTAAGAATAATAGAGGAACAAAATCTATTTGTCAAAATTAATTGCATTTTATTAAAGCAATCTAACCACAGCACTTTCATGTACACATATTATAGCACTTACTGTTGTTAACTTGCAAACATTCAATTGAAATTATTAGTTGTTGGCTAGAGCTAACTCCTGTCAGTGTAAGACAGCTGATTGTTAAATATTCAGGAATTTTGTGAATCTAATAAATCATTGGTAGTTTGAAATCAATTACAGTGAGATTATTTACCTCACGGAAATTGGCAAACTGTTCAAATCATGACTTTTTGTTTTGGGAGAGCCAGTTTACCCGTACACCAATAGTTGTGTGTTTCTAACCCTTACTTAATTACGAGCTCTTTCAAGTTCATCTCTGCCTGAATGCCTGAGTGTGATAGAAACATTCTTTGCTGAATTATTGAATAAATAAGTGATTGAATATATCAGCTGCTTTATTCCTCTACTGCCTGACCCCTGCTGGCAGGGCCTAAATTTTGGAATCCAGTATATTTTGGGGAATCGAGCTTTGAAATGGCCCATTGTCATAGACTGTAATTTTTTCTGCTCCAGAGTTTGAACCAAAAAAAAAAAAAAATCTATTGGTAATCAAGGCTGTTAAATACACGTTTCAATAGCACAGTAAGGATGGCATTTCTGTCTATTATCACCTTGTTAAGCTACTCCTGCTATGACTTTGCTGCCTACTAAGTTTTTGGCATCTATTGCTTAACTGACTAACTCACTTTTCAGTTTCCAAGTTGGAAGCCAATAGTGTGAACCATCTCAAATTAGCTGAAAGATTTCCTTTCCTATTATAAGAAATAACTAACTGATTGATTTTCCTTAGTCATAAATGGTATAAATACCAACAAATGAAAATATGTCTTGGAGCCTTAAAATATTTTTTTATCTGAAAAGGCTATTTTATTTTTGGTTTTTGTCAAGAATTTACTTTTGTTTTTTTCCCAGCACCATTTATTGAATAGTATGTCCTTTATGCATATGTTTGTCCGTTATGTTTTTGTCTGCTTTGTTGCATATCAGTTGGTTGTAGGTTTATAGTTTTAGTTATGGGTCCTTTATTCTGTTCCATTGATCTGTGTGTCTTTTATGTTAGAACTATGCTGTTTTGGTTACTATAAACTTTTGTTATAATTTGAAGTCAGGTAATGTGATGCCTCCAGGTTTTTGTTTTGTTTTTGCTTAGGATTGTGTTGGCTGTTGGGGCTCTTTTTTGGTTCCATGTGCATTTTAGAATTGTTTGTTCTAATTCTGTGAAAAATGAAGTTGATAGTTTGATGATAAGAATTACATTGGATTTGTAAATGCTTTGAACAGTATGGTCTTTTTAACAATATCGATTCTTCCACTCAATGAGTATAGGATGTTCTTCTGTTTGTGTTGTCTACAATTTCTTTCATCAGTGATTTATTTGTAGTTCTCTTTGTAGAGATCTTTTACCTCCTTGGTTAAATTTATTCTTAGGTATTTTATTTTATTTTTTGCAGCTATTATAAATGGCATTGAGTTCTTGATTTGGTCTTAAGGTTGGTCATTGCTGGTGTATAGAAATGCTATTGATTTTATAACCTGAGATTTTGTTGAATTCATTTATCAAGTCTGGGAATCTTTTAGAGGAATCCTCAGGGTTTTCTAAGAATAAGATCATATCATCAGCCAACAGAGAAAATTTGTGTTCCTTTTTTTCAATTTTGATACTCTTTATTTCTTTTTCTTGCCTGATTGCTCTTGGCTAGGACTTCCAGTATTATGTTGAACAGAAGTGGTAAAAGTGGGCATCCTTGTCTTGTTCCAGTTCTTAGAGGGAATACTTTCAACTTTTCCCCATTTAGTGTGATGTTGACTGTGAGTCTGTCATCTATTGCTTTTATTAATATTATTTTGAGGTATGTTCCTCCTTCTTTGCCAAGTTTTTTGAGGGTTTTTATCAGGAAGGGGTGCTGGATTTTATTGAATGCTTTTTCTGTTTTCATTGAGGTGATATGATCATATGGTTTTTGTTTTTAATTCTGTATATATAGTGAATCACATTTGACTTGTTTGTGTTGAACCATCTTTGCATTCCTGGGATGAAACCCACTTCATCGCTGTGAATTATCCTTTTGATGTGCCGTTCGATTTGACTTTCTAGTACTTTTTTGAGAATTTTTACATCTATGTTCATTAGAGATATTGGTCTGCAGTTTTCTTTTATTGTTACATACTTTCCTGGCTTTGGAATCAAGGTGATACTGGCTTTGTAGAATGAATTAGGGAGGATTCCCTCCTTCTCAATCTTTTGGAACATTTTCGATAGTATTGATACCAATTCTTCTTTGTACATGTAGTAGAATTTGGCTGTGAATGCATCTGGTCCTATGCTTTTTTGTGTGTGTGTGGGGATTTTTGTTTATTACTGATTCTATCTCACTAATCATTATTGACCTATTCAGGCATTCTGTTTCTTCCTTGTTTAAGCTTAGGGAGTTGTATATTTCCAGAAATTTGTCCATTTCCTCTGTATTTTCTAGTTTGTGTGCCTAGAGCTGTTCATAGTAGGCTGAGATGATTTTTTGTATTTCTGTGATTTCAGTTATGATGTCTCCTTTTTCATTTCTGACTGAGCGAGCTTATTATTAGCAGGGCAGTGGGACTTGTCCTAGGTGTATGTGTAAGAGAGCTTGGGCTCCATTGTCCCTCCTCAGCTGGGTGGGGCAGCAGTTGAGTCAGCCCAGAGTCAACCTTAAGTCAGCCCAATGGTGGGGCACTGCCCAGTTTTAAACTCCCAAAATGTCACCTTGGGCCTGTGCCCAGAGAGGGTGGGGCCTTTTTAGGCAGGCAGCTGTGGCAGGAAACTGTGGGAAGTGCAGTTCGCTTGAGACTTGATACCACAGCAGCTGGCTACAGGATTGTGGGCACTGTCCTAGACATGTGCTAGAATGCCTGGTTTCCCTGCCCCTCCCCAACTAGGTGGGGACTGAAGCCCAGTGTCAAACTCTCAAAATGATACCTTCGACCTGCAACCATAGAAAGGATGGGATCCCATTCAGGCAAGCAGTTTGGGCAAGAAACTGTAGAAAATGCTATGGGATTTTGCATGGGTTACCTTTATGGAGCAACATCTCTGTGCCATCTCTAAGCAGCTCTGTATTTTAGGCCAGACACCTGTGTGGGTTTTGGCAGGGCAGAGTTCTGAGACCAGCATGGATAGGAGTTGTCTCTCATAGCCAAGATTGTAAAAGCTTATGTTGGACAGTGGAGCCCTGGGGGCTTCTCTCTTGCTGTTTCTCCATGTCCAAGAGCTTCTCCTGACTTTTAGCCAGTCATCAGCTGGGCAAGTTGCCCTGAACCCACTCCTTACCCACTTTTAGTGCTTTCTGTTGCTTCCCTGGTGAATCCCTGCATTCTCTTCTAGATAATCTGTTCAAAATGTGAGAATCTGCCAACTATTCTCATTCCTGTCTGTGGAGGAAGCACATACTACTTCTGTCTAGTCAGCCATCTTGGTCCTGTCTTTGGAGCCTTAAAATATCACTTTAAAAATGACTGTATTAAAACAACTTGTATTCATTATTAAGGTTCCTATCAATTTTATCAAAAGTAATATGTAAAATGAAATTTAAAGATAATATTGAGTTATTTGGATTTTTAATTTTTCCTAAAACATCCTCCATAATCATGATATATATGAGGTTTCTTAAAAAAATGATGTTTTCTGACCATCTTATATGATATCTGTTGTCATTTAAACTTGAATCTATTTTTAATTTCTTTTAATTTTGGAGAATATAAACCCTATATTCAGATCTTAACACTAAATATTAAAAGAATAGAAATAGCAACTTCTGGCTCAGCACAGTGGCTTACTCCTGCAATTCTAGCATTTTGGGAGGCTGAAGTGGGAGAATCACTTGTGGCCAAGGAGCTCCAGACCAGCCTGGGCAACATAGGGAGACCCTGTATCTACGATAAGTAAAAAAAAAAAAAATTAGCCAGGTGTGGTGGCTTTGAATGCAGCCACTTTATATGTCAACTTGAACACAATTTTCGTTCTCCCCTGAAGTGACAGATTGAGTTTATTGAGTAGGTTGAATATGTCACGCGAGGAAGCAAGTTTTGTGACCCATTCTCTGTCACTGAAATGCTTCCAGTGGTAACTTTTTCTAAAAGAAATCTCTTGAGCACCTCTTGTAACTCAAAAACTGTGGCCAGTGATCTACCTTTAGAAAATCATCTTACTTCTCTGTATAAGAGAAAACATCTGTGCTCCATGTCCATCTCCTTACAGAGCTGCGTGAACAGATGTGAGTTGGGGCCATGTATTGTAGTGTGGTTGATAATTTTAATCGCATCCTGCAAAATGTTATATAGTTCAGGTGACATTTTTCAGCTAGCCAGCATTTCTCTATGGATGACACAGTGCATAGACTCACATTCTGAAGCGACCTCCTTGACCTGAGTAGTGAAACCAGAAAGCTGTTCAGTCATGGCAGCCATTCTGTCTGACATATACCAACACTAAATGACCAATTCAGTTTTCCTGATATGTAATCATTCAAAGACTTGAATAGTTCTGCAGCTTTGGTGTTAGTTGGTAACAAAAGTACACATAACATATCCTTTTGCACATCCTCTTGAAAAACAAGCATTGTTGCCTTGTTGTCAACATCAGTAGACTCGTCAAACTGGATTGCATACCATGGTGACTCATTAATCCTCTCTAACTATTGTGCCTCAATATCCTCTGTTATTTCATCAATTCATCTACTTATGGTACTAGCTGAAAGAGGAACACATGCCACCTTTTGAACTGCAGCCCTTCCTAATAGTTTATGGCCAGTGTTCATAGCAGCAGGCAGGATCACCTCTTCACCAGTAGTAAAGGGCTTCTTAGCTTTAGCAGTGTGGTTAGCCACTAAAAATGGTGCTCTCATTGCAGACATATTTGATGAAGTGGTGGCCTTCAATAATTGCTTCTGTTCTTTGTGTTCATCTTTTTTTCTTTTGAAAAACTACAAAGGCTTATCTTTTAATGCAGTGTGCTTGGTCTCCATGTGGTGAAGCAGTTTTGAAGCTTTCATGGCTTTGTTGGATAGCCAGTCACCGCATATTCTACAAAGCAGGTTTGGAGAACGTGAATCACCTGTTGCAATGAATCCATAATTTAAGTAGGACTCTAGGTATTTTCTTATAAGTACAGCTTTCATTTTTTTGGCAGTCTTAGAGTCTTCTGCTGTCCCGTCGTTGGATCTTTCCCCCTTTTCAAAGAAGCTCTCCAGTGATGTTTGTCTTTTACTCATTTTTGCTAGGGTTAGCTTGTGGGCTTACCACAATTGTGACTGAGATAAGTGCACAGTGCAAGAAACAGGCGCAGATGGAAGTGGTAAATAAAATAATGGGTTTGCCATGCACAGACAAAAATAATTGTCAGATTCTGATTTAAAGTCAGCTACCAGATGCAGCTGTACAATTGAAGCACACCAACTCATTTACCACTATAAAGCCTGCCACCAGATGCAGCTTTACAATTGTAGCAAGATGGTCACTTGCCACTATAAAGCCTGCCACCAGATGCAGCTTAATTATTACTTGCTGCTCATTGATAGGATTTTGATAAGAGTCTGGAAGCAATTGATTTATATTGGTCTCTGTGCAGTCAAACCTTTCTGCTAATGATAATCTGTATGTGCAGCCACTACCCAGTGCTCACATCACTGCCTCAGCTCCACTTCAGATCATCAGGCATTAGATTCTCAGAAGCAGCATGCAACCTAGATCTGTCAGTTTATAGTAGGGTTCACACTTCTATGAAAATCTAATGCTGCCACGGATCTGATAGGCTGTGGAACTCAGGCGGTGATGTGAGTGATGGGGAGCAGCTGTAAATACAGATGAAGCTTTGCTTGCTGACCTGCTGCTCACCTCCTGCTGTGCAGCCCAGTTCCTAATAGGCCATTGACCAGTACTGGTCCACAGCCTAGCAGTTTGGCTGGCAGCTTTAGACAATGGCTTTAATATTTTGCTGGTAAAATCAAGACAGACACAAAAGGACATTAAATAAATTCATATTTGTTGGTTTTATGGAAAGCTCAGAAACTGTCAAAACAGTTCTAATTAGGTGCAAGTACATCCTATCTCTAGAGGTACATCTTTTGGCATCAGCTACTCAGTTACATATTGAAATACTGTATTATATGGAATTAATATAACACAGATATTGAAGATATTTGATTTAAGAGTAATAGTGGCTCCACTGTGTATTCTGGATGAAAAAAAGAAGAATGGAGTGATGACATTTTAACAAAATCCTGCCTATTCTTTTTTTTTTCTTTTATCTTTTTAGGTTTTTTTTAATTTCTTTTTTTTTTTTTTATTTCAGCATATTATGGGTTAAGGTTACATATATTGCCCATGCCCCCACCTCAAGTCAGAGCTTCAAGTGTGACCATCCCCCAAATGTTGCACATCTCATTCATTATGTTTGTATATACCCCTCCCCCCCTCCCCTCCCATCTGCCCCGAAAACCCAATAAATGTTATTCCTATATATCCACTTAGGTGTTGATCCCTTAATACCAATTTGCTGGTGAGTACATGTGGTGCTTGTTTTTCCATTCTTGAGATACTTCACTTAGTAGAATGGGTTCCAGCTCTATCTAGGAAAATATAAGAGGTGCTATATCACCATTAAAACCTTGCCTATTCTGTGGAACAGTTAAGTGATAAAAGCTAATCACAAAAATGAGGTATTCGTGCTTGTCTTAAAAATGTATAGCGTGCTAGTATTTTTTTATCAAGTGTGTGCATATGAGAATATTATTGAATCCCTTACAAAGACTAATGAGCATTTGAAATTTTTAATCAAAATAGGAAATTAACTACTTTTTGTTTTTCTGATAAAGTCAAGATCATTACAAAATTGGGTAGAAAAGAAGCATGCAACTAAGAAAATTTTCTTTTTCAGACATTTTATAAAAATAATTAGAATTCTGGATGTAGTGTTTATGTTCTATCATATATGGTCACTTTGTAGAAGCAACTATTTGGGTTACCATGTAGAATAGCTTTCTGTTGACTCTACCTATAGTTATTTGTTTGCTTAAATTCTGTGCATAATTGTTTTAACTATAGGAATAAGAAAATCAGAGGTGTTTTAAGTTGATCTGAGCATGTTAGAAACAGATATAAGCACCTGAAACTCTGATTACTTGTCAGAGTTTTTGTTATTGGGACTACTGCATTGAGTAGTTGTTTTGACCAGATGATACCTTAGGTCACATTTGGCTCTAAAGTTCTTAGAATCTGTGATGGATTTTCTAAGTGTTTCCTTAATAATATGATAGAGCATTATAACTTCTATTTGAAGGCATCCTTTCTTTAAAATGCACCTTATTTAAATAATGTATAGCAGGGAACAAACTAAAAAAAAGTTGTAATTTATATTTAGTGATAAAGCTAATTGTCAGTAACACTTGAGCATTAGTTTCACAAAACATTCATTAGATATTTGTTATCAATCTATTACAAACTATCAGAGCTTAATGTTTCATCAGTTTGGAAAACATTAATTTTAAATGCTTCAGAATTAAAATTAATACAGTATGAAACAAAAGTAATTTATTAAGCATTTACTTTGTGTACTAGGTATGTCACAGTGAAAGTGATTTTCTTGTTTTAGTTAGATTTTAACTAAAGGCAAACTATTACTCATTTTGAAGCAAAGTGTTCCAGGCTCTGGAATTTATTCCTGTTTAGGTCATTACTGTTAAGTCCAGAAATGGAATATATTGTTGGTCTATGTAATGTTGTTATTGAATGTATTAATTGCCAGGATGTATGGTTCAGACTCTACTAAAGTAAATGCATGTACAGAAACTATTTAATTTTTAGTATTTGCATTTAGAATGTCTGCGACACGCAATACCTGTGGAACTATATAGCAATTACTAATATTTTCATTTTATATTTATTACTATGTGCTTTACATTTTAATTACATAATGTTATACTTTTAATCCTTAGCAAAAATGCGTTTTCAGTAATATTAAACTGAAATACAACTTATAGGAATGGAATAGAATTTACTGAGGAATTATTTTCTTCAACTGTATATGCCATGTTAGTAACAAATCCTTAAAGATGTAGACTAGGTTTAGAATATAGGAGTTGTGACATGAATTTGTGAATCCATTTTAGCCATTTGTACTCTTGGAGAGAATTCTTTGCCACTTCTTACCACTGTTTTGAAGAACAAATTATTTATGGCTAGGTACTTAGAAACTATTATACCCAATTCTGTCTCTAAATCTCAACTCAGAAAGATCTCTAGAGGTCTCTTTAATTTGACCCCTCTATTTTATAGGTGAGAAAACTAAGGCATGCTCTGTTTTGAAGAAAATGTTTAAATTCTTTGGCCCTTTAGAGGCACAGAGAAATTAATTACACAGTTTGCAAATAGCATAGCCAGATTATACATCAGACAATCTGACTTTAGAGTCCACACTCTTAACTGTGTTGTTATACTACCTTGTTGAAAAAATGAGACCTTGAACAAGTCTTTTACTTGACTCATTAAACCTATTTCCTTTGCTGTAAAATGGGGATTTTAAGGGTTAGAAGATTTGATAAAGTCTTTATTCATTTAAAAAGCCTTACTTGCCCAACCAAGTGAATGTTAGAAACCTGGGCATCATCTTTGATTCCTTTCTTTTTTATTTGCCACATCTACTTCTGTCACCATCACCATCATTTCTTACCTGGACTACTGTAGTAGTCCATTATTGAATTTTCTTGCTTGGATTCTTACACCCCTAATCTCCATCTAGCCTTCATATAGCATCCAGTAACATTTTAAAAACATGTTTACCTCATTGCTTCAAACCCTCTGTAATATCCCATAACAGAATAAAACACAGATTCCTTACCATTGACTACAATGATCCTATATGATCTTATACAATCTGATTTACCTCTCTAGCCTCATTTTTTCCCACTTTTCTCCTGCAGCCACCATGCAATTAGCACATTAATTCCTTTACTTAAATGCACAAGTCTTTCCCCTTATCACCTTTGCTTTGGCTGTTCTATCTGGAACATCCTTTGCCTGCTTGGCTCTTCATTCTTCAGGCCTCAGCTTAAATGTTGTCTTAAGAAGACAACATGTTGTCTTTGAAGATCTTTGTCATCATCCCCTCAGTCTAACTAGGTCTCCACTCCTTTGTTAGTTTCCATCATTAAATCCAGTTCCTTTCCTTCATAGGACTTATCACAAGTTGTAATTATACATTTGCTACCTGTTTTTTCCATTAGACTATAGGCTTCATGGAAGCAATACCATGTCTGTCTCCTTCCCTGGCATAACCCCAGCGACTAGTTCTATAGCTGTGACAAAATTTTACTGTATCTAAGAAACTTTTCCAGTCAGACTCACTCTCTTTCTGTCCTGTGCTGACAGAGCGCTTCGTACAAAATTCACCACTTTACCAACTCTCTGACCTTGGGAAATTATTTAGTTTCTCCATGTCTCAATTTCCCCAACTCTGAGATGGTGACTTATCTCAGGATTTGTTATGAAGATTAACTGTATTAATTAAGGCTCTTAACACAAAGCCTAAAATATAAAGAACTTGATACATGTTTTTAATATCATCATTATTATTTGTAAATGTTGCTTGGATTGTATTAGATTTATTTATAGATCTGAATCTAGGGTGGCCTAAATTTAAAAAAAAAATTATTTATTGATGTGTCCATTGCTTCCTTTTGTAAGCTTCAGAAGGAGAATCGGTGTGCTTTACTCGTACCTTACTATATCTAGTATGGTATTCTCTAGCAAGTTAAGATCTACTTCAGCATTACTTGATGCTTCTACAGAAGCAGATATCTACAGAATAATAATATCTACAGAATAATAATACTTGCTCTCTTTATATCTGAGTGTTGTTATGACTTAAAAGCAAACAACTTCATCTGTTATGTCCCCTTGTTTACCAGAAGCTCCAACCATTCAGGGATGCTCTACATTCTTCAGGCACAAGTCCCTGAAACTTCTTATACATTTGCTTTGTTCATTCTCTCTTCTGCTATGATTCTTTTACTTTCCATGTCCATATTTAGAAAATTATTAAGGTACATGCTCAAAGTTTGCCACCTCCATAAAACTTCTCCCATCCTCATAGGGACAGAATTACTTTCTTCTTTCTCTTGGCTCTTGGTTTATGATTTTTTTTTGTACTTAATAAGTAACATCTTAAAATTTGGGCATTTGCATAAAGATCCATCTGTACAAAAGAAATATAGACCCCCTACACTCAATAAATATTTATGGTACTTCTACCATGTGCTAGGTACAATGCTAGCAGCTTATACATGGATGATTTATATGTGGACTTTATGAGGACATAAACCTATTAAAGATGATTTAAAAAGTTCTGTAAAAGAATTCTGTTGGAAAATTATAGAGGCTGGGATTAGCTTTACCTACAGAGTTTAGGAAGGCCTTCTCTCAGGAGGCAGTATTTGAACTAGACCTTAAAAAATGATTAAGACTTTTCTGGGTAGACAAGAGGTGAGACCATGGAAACTTGAAGGTATATTTTAAGGAAACATCATTTTTCTCATATACCTTTAAAAAAAGGTTTCTTTTATCTTCAAAATCATATTAGGCTCTGCCTAGCATTGTGCTTGACATATAGAAAGTTTTTAATGTTTGAATAATAAGTAAATATAAGTGATATAAGTCTAGCACAAACCAGCATAAACTCTTCTCTATATCTCTTTTCTTCTGAACTGTCTTTATTCTCAGTTAGTATATTCCCAAGTGGTGATGTAGTTGTTACTATATAAAGCTATGTGTTTATATTCTGCCAGTTAGTAACTTCAGTGAAATTTGCCTTTCCCATTGTTACAGCAAAAATCTTGCCACTGATTTAACTGACTCAGCTTGAGTCACACATTCATCTTTAAACAAATAACTGGTGGGTGAGAGGATAATGATGTTATTAATTTTACGAAGTGGGGGGGCAGATCATTCTAAGTACAATGAAACGCTTTTAGAAGTTTTAAGTAGAGAAATTATACGATCCTAGTGTATATTTTCTAAAATATTGTTTTTGCTGCTGTGTGGGGACTGGATTACGTAAGGCAAAAGTGAAAGCACAGAAACTAGTGAGGTGGTATTGTAATAGTTCAGCTGAGAGATGATGGTAGTCTTGTTTTGATTATGGATTGAAAGAGGTGGATGGTGAGATTAAGGGGAAATGAAAAACGATGCCTAACTTTTTTACTTAGTAACTGAGTGAATGGTAGTGCCAATTATTGAAATAGGGAGAACTAGTTATGAGAATAGTTTAGTTTTAGCTGCATTACCTTTTCATTGTTAAATATCTGAGTGGAGAAACAGGTTCATCAGTTGAGCAAATCCTTAGATGTCATTTTTCTCATCTGTAATGTGGAAATAATGCCATTTAGTTAATAGAGTTACTGAGGGATATGTTAATGTATAAAGCACGTGGCATTTAATGGTTAAATGAATGAAGCAATGAATGAGTGGAGTTGATATTTAAAGCCTAAACAACACCCTTTAAAAAATTGGAACTGGCTTCCTTTCCACTAGTAATGTTGTTACCACATATAGTAGTCATAAATGTACTGTATGTTGTCATATTTGGTAGTTTATCCTTTATGGATCTGACATAGGAAAATGTATTTTTTTAAAAGCAACTAGTTTTATTTTATCTAATTGTCCAATTCTTGCCTTCTTCCTTGTGTTTTACTCATAAAAAATGATGAGTTTTGTGAAATGTGTAGGCTAGAGGAAAAAGGGATTTCCTATAGTATCCTAGCCAATGAACTTACCCTTCAATATATGCTTGACATTGACCCTAAGGAACTTGCTCCTCAGTATATGCCTGACATTGCCTTACCTATGAATTTTTTAATAACAAAAATGACATTGTGGTTTTAATAGAGTACGGTTGTCTGATTACTCATTGCCTATACACTTGCTTATGAGGATAATGCTATCTGGACTTAGGAAAGACTGGAGAAATTCCTGATGCAGTTTTTAGATTTTGCATTATGGGATAGTTTAAGGAGGGTGGGGGTGGGAATGTATGATTAGAGCTGGCTGGAGCATGCAAAGGGCCCGAAGTCAAGTGTTAGTTTTGAAGGGATAGTAGCTATATCAAATAGTCTTAAATTATCCAAAAAATACAAATTAGTACTTTCTCTTTGTAATTTATCTGTTTGGCCTGATTTGCTTCACAATGCATAATTTTTCTAAATTTAGTAATATGAATTAAAATAAAAAGATCCCATGCAATTCAGATTGACATCCAAAAGTTTAACAGTAATTTTTCCATCATAGTGTTATTTACTCTTTCTAATTACTCAAGAAGCACATGTATAACATTTTCATTGTAAATGACTCAGGAACTCAGAAATCTAAAAAAATAAAATGAGAGCTCTTCTTTATGACTTATATGAGTTTCTCTAGGATAAGTATTTAGAAATGAAATGGCTGGGTTGAAGGCTACATTAATTTTATTTTGATATTGCCAAATTGCCCCTCAGAAAAGCTTGACCTACTTTTTTACCCACGAGCAGTATGGGGGCAGGTATGGTAGAATATATGTGAGTATATTCTTACCAATAATAGATTATGTTAATATTTTTAGGTTTTGCCCAATTGATGAGAATGGTATCCTGTTTTAATTTGCATTTCCTTAATTACTAGTGAAATTAAACATTTTTCTTTGTTTATTTGTTTGTCTTAATGATATTATAGTTTCTGAACTGAGTTACTGTAGTATTTATTCAATTAGAAAGTGATTAGTGTGTATGTAGTCATGAGCTATAACAATACCAAGGCACCTGATTCACATTATTAATTTTATTACAGATCAAGTATATGTTGCTATGTGTATTTTATTGCCATTTTTCATGTGTATAACAATTGGAATAGAATGTAGCATAGTTGTTAAAAGTATCTGCTCCTGTATCTCCAGTGTTAATCTCTAAAAATCACATCTTGAATATATGTTTTATAATATCTTCCCAGGTGATTATTAAATTGAAAGGAATATCTAAATTTTTTCTTTCTTTCTGAAATTATTTGGGTGAAAAAGGAATTAGTTTCATTTTAAAATTTTCATGCAATTGATATTCAGAAACTAAGACTTTTGTTTTGAGCAGTTGGTGACAGTTGTGATATGGTAGAAAAGTACACAGATTTTTGAAAGAAATAATGGGGTTCAAATCCAGCTCTATCACATAATAAAGCAATTTCTGTACTGACAGGATTGATGTGAGCATGAAATATAATAACATATGCAAACTACCTAGATTAGTGCTCTAGTACTCAATAACTGGTAGCTGCAGCTATTACAATTGCCTCTTCTCTGTGCCTTTCCTAATACTTTATTGATATCTTTATCATTACAACTATCATATTGTATCATAAATATTAGTTTCTAGGTGTGACCCTTAGAGGGCTGTGAGTTCCCTTAAGGCAATAATATTGTGTCTTTATCTTTGTATTTCTCCCACAAAGGTTGTAAACTGGCAACTGTAAAACTGGTTTGCTACCAGTTTGGGTCCCTGAGTGTTTTAATTTTGAACTGGTTGCCAGTGTTTAAAAACTAGAAAGTTTCACATTTCAAGCAAAACAAAGCAGGATTCCTGAATTCTGGGTTCTCTCGAAGAATCAAAAAATTCTGAGGATGCTGAACCTTAGATTTTCCGTAGCAGCAAGCAGCTGATCTGGAGTAGCATCTGCCTCCTTGGATATGGCATTCTCTCCAATTTGCCAGATTCCCTAACACCCCAGTATTGTTTTCTTAAAACTAAAGCTGAATGCCATTTTCCCATCGAATTTCACTCATTTATGTTACTTACCTGGCTGCTCTAGACATTTGCATGTCTAGACTGCTCCTGTAGTGACTGTCAGAGAGTCTGGAACATAAGGAAGTGCTCAATGTTTGTTGACTGGATGAATGAAAGAACCATAAATATATACAAGTATAGAAAGTTTAGGGCTGGACATAGTTTCTTATGCCTGTAGTCCTACCTACTTGGGAGGCTAAGGCAGGAGGATCACTTAAGCCCAGAAGTGTCAACTATGATTATACCACTGCTGGCAGATGGAGACCCTGTCTCTGGAAAAAAAAAAGGGGGGGGGGAAGAAAGTCTACCAGATCTACTTTAAAATGTACAAGGTGATAAGGGTCTAGCTCTGCTTTAGCAACAACTATTCCCATCATCTTTCTTTTTCAATATACAGCATGAAGAATGAGTGGTAATGTTGGGGGTCAGAGAATGATGCTTTGAAATAACAGGCTTTTCTTATTTATTTATTACTGGCATAATGCAGTGAAACATGACAAAAAATAAGATATGATCAAATGCACTTGCCATTTATTTTGGAATGCATGACAATATCTATTCACTTGGGCAAAAACATAAACAACACCCAACTGTTTGAAGACAAGGTATCTTTGATCAGAATCTCTGAAATATTCCTTTGAGTTAGCTATCATTATAGTAAACTTTATTAATTTGTACCTGACAGTAATTTGGGATTTATGATTATTTAGTTGAACTAAAGCATGTCCCAAATCTATGAAGGAAGAGTTAGCCAAGTATGTGAACAGTGTGAGTAACATTTCTTTGGCAGGGAGAATGTGTGTGTGTGTATGTGTGGGTGATCTATAGGAAAAGAACAAATTTTCCTAGTTTTAGTTTTTAGGTAAGTATCATGGTACAGTAAAAAAGAGAAAATGCCTCAGATGCTCATAGATTTCCTTTTGAATCCTTCTGTTGCGACTTACTTTGGAGAGTTTGAACCCTTAATTTATTCTGTAAAGAAAGAATAAAAGCTGCATTAACTTGATAAGTGCTAGAGAATATATACGTGTATGTAAAGCACCTGACAGAACCTTTGCATTTCATGTTTTATTTACCTAGAATATTCTTTATGGAACTTGCACCTTCTCATTCAGGTTTCAACCCATCTGAAGTAGAGAATGGCTGACAGCTTCATAGCATTTACCTAATGCTAAAATTGCCTTGTCTGTATATTCACTTATTTATTTTTGTTTTCCTTTCCCCCGGCTCTTCCTTACCACTGTATACATATAGAATGAATATAAGCTCCATGAAGACAGAGACTTTGTCTCTTTTAGTCGCTACTGCAAAATAATACCTTCCTCGTATTAGGTACTTGGTAAATATTTGTTGACTGGCTAGACAACTGAATGCTCATAAATTATTAGCATTCAATGAATGTACTTGTTAAACTTAGAACAGGTTTCTCAGTTGCCTGTAAGTCTGTTGAAAAATTCTTCTAGCACTTTGTTAGCAGTACATTTGTATTTCCTTTTAAAAAAGTTTTTAAATGTTATCCTAATTTACATGGGTCTTAATTTTTAATTAATAAAGAGATCATCTGCTTTTTTGTAAGGAGGCAGAAAGTTGGTTTTGTTTATTTTTTAAAGACAGTGTTTTGTTCTGTCATCCAGGCTAGAGTGCAGTGGTGTGATCATAGCTCACTGCATCCTCAAACACTTGGGCTCAAGCAATCCTCCTGCCTCAGCCTCCTAAGTATCTGGGACGACAGGCACTCCACCACATCCAGCTAATTTCCCTTATGTTTTGTAGGGCTAGGGTCTTACTATGTTGCCCACACTGGTCTTGAACTCCTGGGGTTAAGCAATCCTCCTGCCTTGGCCTTCCAAAGTGTTGGGATTACAGGCATGATACCCAGCAGAAATTTTTATATTTAATTCTCAGGTCTCTTCTCTGGTCCTATCTACATTTTTTCCATCTGCATTTAAGAGAGTGTAGAGGTCTGCTGTCAAAGCATCCTGTTAACTCAGCAATTTCTTTGCTGTATTGTAGTCACTTAAGTGATAAATGTTCAGTAGGTACTTGTTGAATTGATAAAGGATTTGAATCTGAAACTAGTAGTGATCAATTGTATCCATTTCATCTGCTCGTAGCCTAATACATAAATGCTTTAAGGATTTTGACCCAAAAAAAGGAATTAATTCTGAATCATCACTTTCTTCAATAAAAAATTACCAGATACACAGTTAACATAAACTATTATAGTAACATTTAAATCACTGTACTCATTCTCAGATAATCATTTTGTTAATGAATTAATAAAAAACTAGACCCTAGGTTACATAATTAGCAGCTATGTAAGTCAAGCTTAACATTTTTAACTAAAGAATATTTAACTATTAACTATTATTATATAGTCCATTATTGCCCTGTATTTTCCCAAGTAAGGTATTATTTACATGTATGCTATCACTCTTTGATTTTGGGATACTCTACCATATAGTTTCTATTGATAGTTCTCAGGTTACTTTAAAATAACATTATTAAAAATAATAAAAATAAAGGCATGACAAATTATTTTAGCTACACTATTTTTACCTTTATGTTTCAAGGACTATAATGAAATAAGAATGAAGTAAAGTATATAAGATTATACTTTTATGAATGGTATGTTTTTATGTGGCTCTATATTCTTTATTAAGTAATCTTAATATATTGTTCAGTAGGGTAGCTGCTAGCCACGAGTGGCAATTTAAATTAATTAAAATTTTTAAAAAGTTTAAAATTCTGTTTCTTAGACTACCTACATTTCAAGTATTCAGTAGCCATATGTACCTAGTGGCCACCCTATTGGACAGAACAGATAAAAAATATTTCTGTCATCACAGAAAGTTATGTTAGCTCTTATAGACCATTAAATACACAATTCCTTACTATTTATTTTGCCACATTGACATTAGACTTTTTTGTGTGTAATTTTAAAAGAGTTTAATATTTTCTAGAAATACTAACTTTTGCTGACTTCTTAAAATCTTATTTCCCCCAAATGGTCACTTTATCAACTATATATTTAAATCATCATGTTCTTTTTTCCTTTGTTATTCGATCCATTAGGATAGTCAACACCTGAAAATTTTACCATTATTTAAAACTGTTAAGTTCTATGATGAATACAGTTGAAGTAATGTCTCTAGGTGTTATTCACTTTTAAGAGAACACAGCATATGACAGTGTCTCCATGTGTCTCTTTTACCATATACAGTGAAAAAATACTTATTAAATGGTGATTTTTCCCCCTTTATCTTATTAAGTAAATTATATGGTCCTTTTTTATGGAAGCCTCCATAGTTAGGGATGTAAAACAGCAATTTCTTGGTTCTATAGCATGACATAGTTCAGAGCTGAGATTAAAGAAACCCCGTAGAGTTGTTAATACTTGAGGGCATCCCCAACTAGAAAAGTATGTGAATTTAGGCATGGGAGGAAGGAAGGATCTGCTTTAAATTTAGTGTGGGGTCACTGAATCTTAATGATAGATTAAACAAGGGAGGTAGAATAATGAATAGGGGTATGCTGTGTGTAGCACTAATACCAGAAGTCCATGGTTTGTGGCGGTTTTTTAATGTCCTTTCCCATATGGTTTTGAATAGAGCAGGTTATGGCAGGGATGAGCTAAGGAATAGCTTTGTTAATGAATAAATAGGAGTAATTTTTTTTAACAGGAGACTTGAGGCAGTTTATTTAGATTGTCTGCTTATTTAATTAATCATGTGTTTAAATTTTTTTTATCTTAATAGTACATAAAGTGGGAATGCTAAGGCATTTCTGGTATTTTATTTCTAAACTAACTATCTGCATTTCAGAAGGAGCCCTAACAGTGAATCGTTGGGTTTGATTTTACTTTCTTAATTAAAAGCCAGTTGTATGAAGCTTTTGAGCATTGGTAGGATCAATTCTTAGTTAGGGTTTGGTGTGCAGTATTAGACTTTCATTCAAGGTTGTCAATTCACTTGACAAGATTTAATAAGTTGTTTGGAGCCAGTTTCCAACTCTGTCTAATTTACCTAAACTTAACTAGTACAATTTTGGTGCCTATCCTTTTATCATAACTTTTCTCTTGGCCAAGGCAACTACTTTTCTTAAAATACCCCGTCTGCCTTCCCACCCACGTATCTTAATGAGAGAGAATGCTGAAAGCTGATCTTGGGATGTAGCAAGTTAGAATCAGAAAACCTGACCAGACGTACTTTTAAATATCTCTCAGGTGGTTCTTTGGAGGAGCTTAGCATTTCCTAAAGGAGAGGTTAAGTAGGTTGTCTCTGGTGCCTTAGTTAATCAGAGTATAGGGAAATGTAACTCTCCTGACTCCAGGGCCCCAAATGCAAACACTGGCCTAGTTGTTCCCAAACTTTCTTCTTGATGTGGGTGACTTGAATGGTTTATTTTCACTTGATGAGCCACACCCCCAGGCCACTTTAGTATTCATGGCAGACCCCAACACTAAGTCCCTTTGTTGTCTTTGTTTTTTGCATTTTTTTGTTAACAAGAAAAGATAAAATTATGAGAGACCTGATTATAGAGTGAGGTTCTGTTGCTGATGGTTCCCACCACTTTTTTCACGTCTCAAATAAAGGCAAAGGCCTAGATAGGCAACAGAAAGCAGCAAAGCAAATATAAACATCATGTCTGAGCATCCATGTGGTGCTACCAGAGTGGGAAAAGACATGATCTTTATCAAAATATAAAGATAGTTCTTTGCTAAAAACATTGATTATCAGCATTTACAAATTTTGAAGTTTGCTATAGAAGCAATGGTCTGTTCTTTAAGAAAAAAACATTTTCTAGAAGAAAAAATAAATGGATTCAGAATTTTTAAAAATCTGCATTATCATCTTGACTTAGTCATTAACTAAATGAATGACATTTAGGCAAGTAGCTTAATTTGTCTGTGTTTATGCATGTGTGCACTTGTGTGTTTTACTCATGTGAAATCAAAATAAAAGGAAATGCAATTCTATAAAAAACAAATTGGCAGAGTAGATTACTGGCATTGCCCCACATCTTCTTTCTTATAGATGCAGTTTTATTTTAGAACTTATATAGGTTGCAAATAAAACACAGCTAACTGTTTCTGATAAGAATTTCCCTTGTCCAGATCAAAAGCATAGGAGAGGTGTTGGCAAGAGTGCCCAATTGTTGAGAGATGGAAAACTGGAATAACAAGATAGGACATAATTGATTTACTGTACATTGGCCAAGTAGAAGTAGCAGACTATTATAGTGTGAATGTCTTCGTATTTTATTCTAGCCAAAACCTTCATATTCGAAAGAGGTGAGGGAGACTCAGAAGGCATTGACCAAAAGTTTGGAAGAGGAAGAACCTTTGCTAATCCTCATATGATAAAGTTTATTTACTATTTTAATATGGTATTCTCCATTTATTTACCTTGGTTTATCTTCCTTAGAAATTTTTTATCTTGCCATTTCTTTTCCAGCTCTCTGTGACATCAAGAATTGCCCTCTTACTATGAAGGCAGCATTCAATTGTTGAAACAATAACAAGTTGCTATTTACTCTGGCAGTTGTTCTTCCTCTACAGCACTTAAAAGTACAAAGTTGACAGCCTGTAACTGCTCTTCATTGCCTGTTGCAGCGCAACAGCTGTGAAAAGGCTCACTTGCTCTCATGACAGAGGCTTAGCCCATAGTTGGTCACTCTCACTTGTTACCACATAATGACCACCATTCAGAGTTAAGTGTAAATGGTCTCATGGCAAATGGTTATTTTCTATGAGAAATTTTACAATTATAGAAGTGTCAGGTGGAAAATCATTTTAAAGATAATTTATTGCAACTCTATTTTACAGAAGAGAAAAATTCAGGCTAAGAGAAGATAGGTCATAGTCATGAAAGGATCTAGATTTTGGAGTTTCATAGAACCAAATTGAATCCTATGTCATCGTTTAGTAACTGAAGTAACCTTGAGCAAATTATGTTTTCTAAGCCTTCATTTTCTCATTTGAAAAATGAAGATAATAATACATGTAAAAGGTTATTGTGAGGATGATGATGTATTAACATAGTACCTGGTTTACAGATAATGCTCAATACGTCTTCAATTGCCTTTCTCTTTCCTCCTCTTTCCGTAGCTCTGCGTCACTCAGATAATTAGTGGCACGGCTGAAATGAAAACCCATGACTCCAAAGTGCATTTCTTTACTTTGAATAAATTTTGTTTTATTATAGAAGTAATGGAAACTTAGAAAAGAAATACACAGAAATTAAAAATGAGTCATAATACCATGATATAGAGGTAATAAATTTTAACAATTGTTTTCTATCTCTCTGGTCTTTCTTTTATACATACATATATACATATACATACATGTTTATGTATAACTTAAACAGAACTGTACATGATTTTCTAACCTGGTTTTTCTTAACTAGATAGTAACAACTTTTAATGTTGCTAAATATTCTTCTACATCAGAGGTCAGTAAGTTTTTTCTGGAAAGGGCCAGATAATAAATATTTTGGGCTTTTCAGTCCATGTAGTCTCTGTTGCATGTACTCAACAATGCTATCCTAGTAGTGCAAAAGCAGTCAGAGATAAATGTAAACAAGTGAATGTGGCTGTGTTCCAATGCAACTTTATTTACGAAAAAAGATGGTAGACTGGATTTGGCCTCTGGGCTGTTCTTTGCTGAACCTGGTTTTACATCATCATTTTAATGGCTGCATGGTATTTCGTTCATTCATTTAACTATTCTATTATTGGATATTAGATTGTGCTGGTTTTTTGTTGATGATTTTGTATGATAAATAAGGCTGTAATGAATATCCTTATATCTAAATATTTGGTTGCATATATGTTTATGTCTAAGATTAATTAGTACATTGCTTCTGACATTATATTAGATTGTTTGTCTATAAAAATTCAGACTTAAAAATCAAAACATTTCTGGTCCGCAGTATTTCTTGATTATGTGACCAATCTTTAAAGTAGTACATAAAATTGAATTTCACAAAATGGTTTTAGGTTAAAGTAAAACTCCTAAAAATGTTCTTGTAATTTTTCCAGTTATTTTTATAATTGACCTTTTGCTTAAATTTGTGGAAGGAATTATAAATTGATTAATTTACTAATGAGGATATTTTAAGAGCTTTTATTGAGTGACTGCTGTTTTATTCACTACAGGCAATAAGAAACATTTGCTTCTATAGTATTTATTAGGCCATTAAATAACTGGAAAAATTTTATTCCCTCATTGTTTCCAAAAAGTACAGAGAGGAGATATTGCCTTCAACAATAAGGTCTTGATTTACTGATAGGCTATTAACCTTTTTCTTTTGGGTCTTGTTTCAGCTAACCCACAAGAGGAAAAAATAGTTAGTCATTTATGTGTCTCAAACATAGTTCTCTAGTGTTTAGGGTATTTCTTTAATTCAGCTGACATATATAGGTATCTTCCAAGTTTATTTAGTGTGACCAATAGATCATTTATTGTGGATTTGCAGGTTTACTGCAATTTCCAAATATAAATTATAGCCAGAAAGCAATCACATTTAAGCTTGAGGCAGAAAACCTGAAGATTAACATAGATTTTCTGTTAGCAGAAATTTAGATTAAGAATGCTGTAAAGTCTATAGTAAAGAAGTAGTGTCTTCGCTTATTAATTTCTTAGACTAAACTACTTATCTAAACAAAATTACAGTATTTCTAAAATTTCTGTAACAAATCATTACTAATCATATTCATTCTCAGAAGGGACTGTCCATCTTATGCAGAGCTCAAAAAATTTTAGAATCAGTAAACTCAAGATGCATGACCATCCTGAAAGAGCCTGTATACAATTTGTACATCCTAAAGTAGTGCTTCTTAAACTTTGGTAAGAATTACCTAGAGGAATCATTAACACACAGATTAATGCCTCCAGAGTGTCCAACACATGAGGTATTTGGTGGAGCCCAGGAATTTGCATTTCTTACAGTTTCCAGGTGGTACTAATACTGTTCACACTGTGAACCACTGTTGTAGAAAAATAATTGACCGATTTTTTTTAGTTATAATTTTAATTTCTGCAACTTCACAATTTCTCTATACCTCTATTTTAGAAAGCTCCTAAAATTTAGCCTCTTTTCAATTTATGAAATATACTGAGCTTTGCTCATCTATAAACATTTTCTTAGCACTTTATGAATTGTCTTTTATCTTAAAATCCAGGTTTAACCTTTAATTAAGGATATAAATTCATTTCAATAAATTCATGATTATTAGTTCAATTACTTTAAATATGATCTAACTTTGCAATTTTAATGTCATTTTCACCCACACCAGACTTTTAGTGTAAGCAATTATCAATATAACCCAATGAAAGTGCTAAGCCTTATCCTTGGTAGTTTTTTTAAGATGGCCAAAATCCATTTCCAATATATGCATTTAAACTAGTTTCCATATTTGATTAGCTTTATCATCATCATCCTAGTAATCTCTTAAAATGCCAATTGTCAAATTTCTTTATAGGGAAGAGATGAAATAAGTTTTTAAATATAGTACAAAGCAAAACTAAGTTACAGTGGTTAGAATGAAGAATTAATTCACTTAGAGCCAAAAGATGTTTTAAAACTGCAGAATATAGTCATTTCAAAGCCTGATTGAAAGCAACTCAATTTTATACTTTTCTTGAAACAATATCCTCATTGTTTTTGGAAAGATAGTATTTGAGAAAAAGAAATGTCTCCATTTACTGTTTTTATGACGAGAGAATAGTTAGGTCTTTTAAATGGTTAATGAGAAGAAGTAATAGTTAAACACTTGGAGCATTGATTTCTGATTTGAATTCTCCAACACAGGCCAGCCCTGGGGGAAGGAAAAAAAAAGCTTGCTAATTAACATTTGATTACTGATGCCACCTTCTCATTCCCCTTGCACCATCCGGTTTCAAGCGCTTTTTGTTCAGGAAGGATTTTTAGGAGGGTTGTAACTTGCATCTTAGTAAAACAAATCTGTACAATATGTTTAAAAAGAAGAAAAAGAAAAGACCTTAGATATGAAGTATGTGTTCAAAACCCACTTTGAATCAGAAGTGATTGGTTTCTTAACTATAAGCCTTTCAGAGCACCAAAGATTGCTAGGAAACTGGAACTAAGCCTAGCCAGTATGCCTTATTTTGATTTAAACACATACAAATACTTAACTTGTTCAGTGCTGTTATTATTTAGCAAACTCTTAACCAGAACATCATTTGATAGAGTGAAGTACTTGGAGTTCAAATTTTGGTATATTTAAAATTTGGATAAGCTCAGGTTCTAATATGACCAGAGGCCTTTTCTTCTAAGAATGATAAAAGAATGAGATGCCTGTAGTTTCAGGGTACTTTTTGTAAGGGCTATAATGCGACATAGTATCTTAATTCAGAAAATCTAGAAACTAAAGTGCTAATAGCTATTATTCTAAGCCCATGGCAATTAAATATTTTGAGTTTTTCTTTTTTTTCTTTACTAAAATGTTTGCTACATGAAGAATCATGGGCCAGATTTCACAAATTTTTAAATGTTCAAATAAATTAATAAAACTGAAACTATATCACTTAGTAGTGTTATGGCAAAACCATAGCCACTCTAATAACATTTGGTTGATGGAATAGTTATTTGGGAAACCAATGTGACAGGCTTCATTTTTAAATGACATCTCATAAGGGGAAAATATTAATTAGCTTTTTAAAAAAAGTGTAATGAAAGTAAAGACTAAGACTTTTCTTCATCCAAGAAAAATTTCACCCAAACACTTATATCTTTATTTCGCACCTGAAATTATTTGCCATTTTCTTTTTTGATGTCACTGCTATATTTATTAACTTTACTATTGTTCTTCCATTTTCTAGCTTTACTAGTTTTAAACTTTCCCCTCATTACTTCCTTGTCTTATATATATTTAGCACTTCTTTTCTTGTACCTAGGATTAACCACAATATTTTTATGAAATCATAGGACTTTAGAGCTTTGAAAATCAGAAATTACCATGTTGTATTCTCTTCTAAGGTTAAGTAAACTAAATCTCAGAAAGGCTTCATCAGTTTGCCCACAGTAACAACGATCAGAATTAGGATTAGAAATCTAGCTCTATACCTCTCATTATGCCACAACACCTCAAACTTTGTGACTTTTCTATTATTAGAATCTGCTTTTACTTGGTTAATACTTCAATGACATTTAAAATTCCCTGAAATGTTTTTCAGTAGTTTGACCAACATTTTGCTCACAAGAAATCATTTTATTATAGCTGACATTATTATCTACTGTTTTATATTTTTTAATTTGTATAGTTTACAAAAACTCATTTGAGGCTGATCTGAGCTTCAAAATTTAGCCTTTAGCAGAGTAACTTTTCCTAAGAATTATTTTTCTAAGATTTTTCTGATGAAACTTAATTAAAAAATAATATGGAAAATTTAAGTTAATTGTAATCAAATTTTATGGGAGATGAATATCTTGTAAACTAAAATACGGTATTTTTATAATTTTATATTGAGCAGATTGTAATAAAATGATCTTTTTCCTAGTGCTGTGTTTAGCATGGAAATTTCCACAGACACTGAGGAAGTACGAAGTAGAGTCTATTGCTTAGCATTTTACATTAAATATAGTATATGAACAGATGTTTGTTAATGAAAAGTAATAAGGAAACAAATCAATACCATATTAATTCTTTACTATTAAGAGTTAATATTATTTATATATTTTCTCAGTTATAAACAATTCTTATCTAAAACCTTGGGGAAGAAATTAAACTATCCCTTTAGAAAATCTAGAAAGCAAACTGGAAAACCTATTGTCAATCTGGAACTCTTGATCCAAGTACATTATAGTTTGTAACATAATTTTAATGTTCAGCTGGTAATTAAAGCATTTATTAAATTCCTTCAGAACTAATTGAAACATTTGCATAGTTTAGCAGCTTGAAATCTCATAGATTTAGAGCTTAATGCAAAACAAGAATTGAAAAGATTATGAAGGTTCAGCATGATCTTGAGCCAATGCTGATCAAAGAAAATGTGTAAAACAAAAAGGCCCTTAGGAAATGTTACCCTGTGAAGTGCCACTTGTCCTTAACTAGAATTTAACACACACTCTAAAGATGAAACTCCATCAGAAGCTGCACAATAATGACAGCTGGGCATGCCAGCCACAGCAACGCAGCCTGCGTGTGTGTTCTTTCTACCTCTCACAAGTGCTCTCACATCTCTTGAATTGATCAATTACTCTACTCCCCCTTCCCCTTCTCTATCTTGTTGTCCCTTCTTTCTTTTTTTCTCATCTCCCTCTTTCTGTCTCTTTACCTTCCATCCCCATCTCCTTCCCTTTTCTTTTCCCCTTCTTTCCTCCTCTCCACCTCCTTCCCTCTCTTCCCCTCCCTCTCTCCTTCTCTCTCCATCCTCCCTCCTTCTCTGAGAGAACTCTCTGTCCTTCATCTGATTCATGATGACTTTAAATTAATCTGCATCATTTTATACACAGCTGTATTTTATCATTCAGGTTTTCTGGAATACTAATTTTTTTAAAGAATCATTTTAACTTTTGCTTTGTTTACATTTTGGATTTTTTGCCTTCCCTGAAGGATTGTGGTTTAAATTTTTAATTAAATATAACCATCAATAAAGTTAATGGAATTCTAATATCTCTGTTAGTAAAATCATCACTCATTTGGTGCATTTGTAATTTTATCACTTGTGCTTTACCCATATACTGGTAAAATCTACCTGTGGTTACAGTATTGATAAACATGGAATTATTTTTGAAAAACCAATTTGTTTTCACTTAAATTGTTGTTTGGTGATTGTGGTTCAACACAAAATTCTTTTGGCTTAATCTCAGCATACTCCGGGAATTTAGCCTTTGCATTGGAACAATTAAACATTAGCCTAATATGCTTTACATGGTACCCTCTCAGCCAAGTTCTGTCTGCATTAACCAGTTTATTCTATGACAAGTTGCTTAACAGATGTCATTCTGGGGAGAACAATGAAGCCAAATACTTGTGCAGTGGCTAACATTACTCTAACTTTGATCACTTTTGTTCAGCACATCAGTCTGGCGTTGTGCTTTATACCAACATAACACTATAGCCAGAACATGCTTTTCAGGCTTAGAATAGCAAAGGAATGTTATTCAATTCAGTGCAGTTACAGATGAGTTAATGAAAGAAGAAAATACTGTTTATTTCATAATACCTTATTGTTGTATTTTGGAATTAAGGTGGAATTTAAAGAATCCCACTCCAAAGTTATTTCTTTAAATACTCATACTGTTTGTGTATACTTCCAAATGCTGGGGTAGCCTGGCCACTTTTCCAACATACATAAATATTTGTCCTGCTTTTATTCAAAAATAGGTGATAAAATTCGGTATATCTAGGCAACATGATCCAAAAACAATTTTAAAAAAGGAATTTTTTTTGCCTTGAAGCCTAAAGACTCCTCATACTCCTTCTATCCATTCTCTCTCTTTTATTAATACAATGCTTTGGGTTTCTGGATCACCTTTCTCCTTAAGAGCACTAATTTTTAAGCATTACTAGATAGTCTCAGTTGGTGAAAATGATCAGATGTTAAACCAGTTGCATTTGGATAAATTGTTGGATAATAATAACTGATGAAAATTTCTAAACTTGATGTGACTGACTATAAACAAAATATTGCATGGTAGACTGGCCATCGCTAAAAACCTCTAAAGAAAAGCTGTTTGTTTGAATTGAGTAGGGATCAAGCCATACCCCAAGCTCCTCAGATCTCATTTACTAACTCTTTTTTTCCACAGGTGTACAATAGAGATAAAAATAGATTGAGTTCTGTTTTGTTTTGTTTTTCCTTTCCCTAGTGAACATATATCTCTATTTCACTGGAAGAATAGCTTAGATGTGTTTATGTATAAGAAAGAGTAATGTGATAACAAAATGCTGTAATTGGACAACATGATACTTTAGACTTCTGCATTTTTAAAACATGAATGAATGCTTGTTGAAATATAAAGAACCATATTGAAGTCTTATTATAGAATATAGTATGGGCAACGTTTCAACACTAGCTTCATTTGCTACAATAGGGTAATAATGCCATAACTAACCTGAAGAGACATGGTCTTTCCACTATTATGATTTGTTAATTTATTTTGTTTGTGAATAAAGAATAAAATGGAATTTCTATAAGCTATTTAGAAAAAAAGCTGAAGGAAAGACATGATACTTCTTAATTACTGGATAACATAGAGTTTAACCTTCCAATACCGTATTCTAGTAAGTTCCCTTCTCTCCTTCTAAATTGAAAGGTATAATATTGCGTGTTGGGAAAAATAGTTCTTCATCTTTAACAGCATTTGTTGTATTTTATTTTCACGAAGGGCCTAAACAATATAATAATGGATGGCTCTGATGTTAATAAATATTCCATTGAAATGATTTTTAATTTGGGATGATTTCAAAGAAATAACCTCTATTAATAAGCTTTTATATCTTTGAAACTTACATGGAAAAATAAAGACAACTTGAAGTTTTTCCTCCCATGCTCCTCCCCCAAAAACCACTACCCTTCTCTCTCCCACATAGAAACTTGCAATATATATTTGAATCATTGCACATTTAAAAAATTAAATAAATTACAAAAATTTATAATTGTGGCCCTAAGTGAACTGTGTGCGTGAAGTTTGTTGACTGAAAAGAAACTTGAAGTCAACCAGGAGTTGAAAAACAATTAAGGGAAAAGGGATGTTTCTTCAACTATTATTTCATCTAGTCTTCATTTAAAATCTTTTAAATTTGATATTGTTCTTCTTTACAAAATATTTCTGACTTGTGTTTTCCTTGTTTTAAATTCTTGTTTTGAATCTAGAAGAAAACAGGAAATTCAGTGTATGCCACATAAATTGATTGGAAGCTATCATAAGTCATGTAGAAATCCTATTTTAATTGTGCTACTTCTTTCTTTTTAATAGGTAAAGAGAAATGTTTATGACCTTACAAGTATCCCTGTTCGCCATCAATTATGGGAAGGCTGGCCAACTTCTGCCACAGATGACTCAGTAAGTAACTGTCAAATTCTCAGTTTTATATCCTCTTCTTTCTTTTGCTACTTTAATTCTAATTGGCTTTGATCATAAGCAGAATCAAATGCTTTGAATCTTCCATTGAAAGAACTTTACAAATCAATGTGAAAACAAGAGGAGTTGTAATAATTTGAGTTCACTTGAAGAATAGATATTACAAGCCAAATACATCAACATTGTATTGGCAATGTTATAGTATCAATGTCAAAAGCTTGATGGTTCTTGATTTGACCTAAATTCTTTTCCTTGATGAGAAGAATATATTCAGATATTACGAATGTTCAAATCAAAATTTTTTTTTCCTAAGTTACAGTATTTCAAAATCAACTAATCATTATATTTCATTCTAAAACTAAATTTCTCATAGTAGACTGGTGCTTTAAAAACAATTTTTATGCTATGTTGCCCAGGCTGTAAAAGAGAAAAGAAAATATAAATAAATAAACAAACAAACAAACCTAGTTTTACAGTTAGTATTAAAAAAGCACTTTAATCTTAAATATACCCATAAATTTCACTATCATAAAAAACTGGAAGAAAAGATTTAGTCTGTCATTTTTGCCTATTATTATATTTATTTATATTATATTGATATTATATTTATAATGATTCCTATTGTAAATTTTCAGACATTTTTTTCTATCTCTGCCTTGTTTCCAGTCATTGCTCTTTTCCATGAGAGTAAATTTTATTATCTAAGGAGGCAACTGAAATTGTTTGGTCACTTTTTCCCATAAACTTGCTTGTTCTAACCAGATACTCATTTTTTTAAAAAAAGTAAAAATAGGAAAAAAAAAAAAAAAAAGTAAAAATAAAAGAATCTTTCAGGAATTCTGAAGTTAAATCTAATTTTCAAAATAAATATGGCTAAAAAGAAATTGGGACTTTGTAAACATCTTTTAATGATTATGGCTTAGAATTGAATTACCTTTCCATATTTTCTAGTAAATGTTATGTTTCTGCCTGGATAATAACTACTCCTCTTCTGGCACCAACACCATGTATTTTAATGTGAAGGAATTCTCTGTGGAAGACAGAAACATTTTAAGACAATTTGTTTATGTAGATGATACTTGCGTCTAATTACTCTACAGTGTTAAATGCTGTGCCTTTGGAACATGCTTTTGTGGGTTATGAAACTTTAAAAATAATCAGAAAATAGCACAGCTTATTTTAATGAACCTTCCAGCAAAAAAATTATTTAGGTATAGGCCCCTACATTTATTTCTGAACAACTGATTTTATCATTGAGATTATAGTATATCATTAGTATTATTGACTGGTTGTCCATTGCTAAGGATAGTAGTTGTTGGGGTTTCTTTGTTTTGTTGGGTTCTTTTGTTTGTTTGTTTCCTTTGAGGTTAGAAATTTGATAGAATGAGCTACATTTATTTTTACAAAATTAAAAGAGTGATGTTCATAAATGATAGCCTACTGTTTACCTGACGAGACATGAATAAACCAGAAATGTTCTTAGTATTGTCTAAGAACCCATTACAAGAAATAACAGAAGAAAATAAAATTAAGATCTAAGCATGTCATTTAAATTTCCTGAGTTTTAATTATCTCACTTATTTGGAGGATTGTTATAAAGATGCATGATAATATATATATATATATATATATATAGTATCTGACTCAGAGTAGATAATAAGAGTCAATATTGTGATTAACGTTAAGATAACTCAAGAAAAAGATCGCAGGTGTGAAATGGCTGGTTTAAATAAATGAAATGGTGCCTGAAATTTGTTTCAAAATAAACTGTGGGTGGCGGAGAGTGAGAATAGAGGTAATCCAGATTAGGCATCTATTGATCATTGTTGAATCTGGGTGGAGCGTATATTGGGTTTATTATACTGTTCTCTCAACTTCTGTATAATTTGAAATTTTTCATAATAAAAAGTTTAAAGCAAAAATAATTTGGTTTAGGAGCACAAGCATAAGGTAATAGAGAATATCTAGAAATATGGGGCTTCACAGGGTAGGAAGAACCAACTGCTCATGGAACCCACACTTGTAGAGACTAGACTGAAATAGGCTTATCAAGTGCCAGTTCCAAGAATAATACGCAAATTCAATAAAATACAATCAGTTCTTCTGTCTGTAACATAGTGCCTTTTACATTTTAGATGCTAATTCATTGAATTCACACTGGCTTGTATCTTTTCTTTTTCTGTTCTTCTTTTAAAAGACAGAGTCCGGCTCAATCGTCCAGGCTGGAGTGCCCTGGCATGATCTTAGTTCCTTGTAATCTTGGGCTCAAACTATCCTCCCACCTTAGCCTGCCCAGTAGCTGGGGCTACAGATGTGCCACTACCATACCCAGCTAATTTATAAATTTTTTATAGAGATGAGGGTCTCACTATGTTGTCCAGGATTGTCACAAACTGATTGTCTTTTGAGACCCATGTTTAATGATTTTTATAACATTTAATTTCTTACCAAAGAGTTGTAATGCAGTTTCACTACTATAGGAAAATATGGAAAGCAGCTAAAACTGACTGTATCCAAGACTATAATGCTACTTAGTGCTGTATCTAACACAGCAAACACAAGAGGGAATTCCCACCAGGAGGCTTGATTCTTTTTGCCTCATTATTCATATTTTCACCTTGTCCTGGAATCTGTGAAGTGGTGCCTGCCCACACCTCCCCAGAGCAAATGTCACATTGGCAGGATGTTGCCTTAAGCTGCATGATTTGATAAAACAAAGATGTTTAGGGCCAGACTGCTTTTAACTGGTGCTACAGCAGATCCACCAGCTCCAGTGCTTGAGTTTAGATAAAAATGGCTTATAACTGTAGTCTTCTAAGGAGATCCTAGCCAAATAAGTGTCATAAAATCTTTCTTTCATTAGGACTATAAAAACTCATAAAGCTGGTGCTTGTAATCTATATTGTTGCAGGCAGTGGTGTTTTTATATTTACTGAAATCACTCAAGTGGAGGCATCTGCTACAAAACAAGATAGTCCTCACAGCTTAGGGCATGAATTGGGTACAGCTGAGAAATGTCAGCTGTGTAAACAGCCTGAAATGTGTTACCAACAAAAATATAATTAATTTCTTTCCAAGACAGTGTGCCATAACTTATTACTTAGAATGGTTTAACTTTCAGAGAAAGCACCTGAACATTTGCTTCCAGTGCCAGAGTAGAGGATTGGTTATAAAGGTCATTAAAAATGAGGTTAGTTTGTATTTTTCCTGCTAAGTTGCAGAAATTTTTATGGCCTTGAATATACAGTAGCTTTAAATACAAATGGCTTCCATGAATTCGTGGAAATACCATAGATTAAGAATTTATTGGATTTGGAGTGATGAAAATATTCTAAATATTAGATTGTGGTAAAGATTGCACATCTCTCAGTTTACTAAAAATTATTTAATTGAACATTTAAAATGATTACATTTTACAGCATGTAAATTATGCCTCAATGAAGCTATTCTTTTAAAAAAAGAAGTGGATGGGGAAGAACTAGATTAAAATACTTATTCATTTGTGTTTTTATACTGCATGAGAAATACTTTGCAATAACACAGGAGATGTTTTCTTCAGTATAATTTTCATTAACCTTTGATCTATTAAACAGGATGAAGAAACAGGCTTCTTATAATCAGATTCTTATACAATCTCGATTCTCTTACTAACCTGGTAGAATTTTCAGTCTTTTGACACTTTCAAACTACTCAGTGAAGTCAACAATCAAGAATATTGTTGCCCATCTCCCTTCAGGGTTAAAATATTTTCTTCCTTGTGGTTGTACCCTAATGGAGCATGGGATATTGTATGAATTGTCAATAACTCTTTCAGTTCCTTTTGCACTCTTTCATCAGGGAAATAGGTATCTAAAGCTTCACCAGTAGGGGAATGTTTTCATGCTGTGACAGTTCAGCTGTGAGAACAAGGAGTTGCAAGCAGGCAAAATCTCATTTTACACTTTAACAAGGACACTCTTGGTTTCTAGAGAGTAGAAATAATTTTAACACTGTGAATTACATTTAGACACTGTATTATAATGTAGACAATTTGAGTATATGTAGTTTTTTTAATTCCAGAATTTGATAATGCTATGTAATAGAGGAAAAGTCCTTTAATTTGAATACTTTCTTGTTGTGTGTCTTTATTTTTCTTTTGAGATTACTAATGGTCTTTCCATTGGCTAAGAAATACTCAGATTTTGAAAAATTAGAAATTTTAGAATCAGGGGTCTTTGGCATGTGTTAGGAGACAGAAAGCTACTCATTAAATATTTTTACATTGAGAATGTAAGGTCACTTATAAGCAAAACCATTACATGGTGGCCTTTCTATAAAATAAAAACAAAAACCAGACATGTTCTTCAATAGAAACAAATCTTTGAATGAAAGAATGTCATTTGCTTTTTTCCTTCTAATGGGGACCATTTTCTTCTGTGACTTCTCCCTGGTGTCTTATGTTTAGCAGGTGTCTATTTGTGTACATTATCCTGACACAGGACTACCACCTCCACTTTATAGGAGTAGGGGTGGTGGCTGTGACTTCTCCCTGGTGTCTTGTGTTTAGCAAGTGTCTACTTGTGGACATTATCCTGACACAGGACTACCATTCCCATTTTATAGGAATTCAAATGCAGAGTCTCGCAGTCTCCAGTTACCACATATTTACCACACTGTAGTTACCAACTAAGTAAATTCATAAGCCTCCACTATAGTCATTCTGTTCATTGTTGCAAAGTTAATATTTCTGAAGTACAACATGAATCACATTCAGCCTTGCTTATTTACTTTAGGTGACAGCCCAATACCTGCTGATTTATGTACAAGTTTTTATGCTGGCATTCAAACCTTTCGTTCTTTGGTCTGAAACTTTCCTTCCAGGCTTATTTTCCCATACAGGTCCTGAGTAAATACTTGATAAGTATTTATTGAATGAATGATCGTGTATTATACCTTATATGCCTCAGCTTTAGCTAAATATTCATCTTCTTCAATATACTTATTGCTCTCTCCCACTCTGTGTCATTTAATATTATTCCTTCCACCCAGAATACTGACAATTATCTCCTTCCTTCAAGACGTTTCTTTAAGAAACCCTGCCTGTGTCCCTCTTCCCATGCCCTTTCTGTAACCCTCTTAAAAATTATTTTGTAGTTCTGCTCTTCTATTTAAA
Organism: Microcebus murinus; assembly: GCF_040939455.1. Taxonomy (NCBI): domain Eukaryota; kingdom Metazoa; phylum Chordata; class Mammalia; order Primates; family Cheirogaleidae; genus Microcebus; species Microcebus murinus. The sequence continues at coordinate 38,411,775 of NC_134105.1, read as the reverse complement.
TTCTTTTCACTTCTTTGTCATTGTCTTCTTTTTCTTCTCTTTCTCTTTCTCCTTCTTTCTTCCTTTTTTTAGACAGGGTCTTGCTCTGTCACTGAGGCTGGGTATAGTGGCATAACTGTAGCTTACTAAAATCTTACTGAAACCTCGAAATCTTGGCATCGAAATCAATCAAGCCTCCTGCCTTAGCCTTCCAAGTAGCTAGCACTACAGGCATGCCCCACCAAGCCTGGCTAATTTTTAAATTTTTTGTAGAGAGAGGGTCTCGCTATGGTGTTTAGGCTGGTCTCAAACTCCTGGCCTCAAGTGATCCTCTAACCTCAGCCTGTCAAAATGCTGGGATTATAGGCATAAGCCACCATGCCTGGCTTCTTTTGTTCTTTCTTTCCTTCATTCTTCCCTTCCTTTCTCATATCTGACTCTTATCGCTTTACTATTTGAGTCATCACAAACAACTTAACTTCTCTGGGTCTCAGCCTCCATAACTGTCAAACAAGCATAATTACTTATAGAGTTATTTGGAAGACTAAAGGCATCAGTAGTTACAAGGACAGTTACTCCTAGGTTTATTTTTGAAGATTGAAGTAGTTAGTACTATTAGGTTATTAAGTATAAATTGTAGGGTTTGAGAAGGTTTGAGAAGTTCTAATCTGGTGATTTTAATCATGAAAATGAGCCATGTGGGTGACCTGAGACCAAGATAGATAATGATGAGTTGAAAGCTGTAGTGGAAGTGAATCCATCTCAATCTACATGTGAATTAGCAGCAAGGTTCAACATTACTATTCCAACAATATTGGACCATTTGAAACACATCGGCAAGTTAAAGAAGCTGCATAGATGGGTTCCACATGACTTAAATGAGTGTCAAAAGAGAAATCATCTCAAAGCTTGCCTTTCATTGTTGTCATGACATAAATGGGAACCATTTCTACACCATTTTGTTACATATGATGAAAAATGGATTCTTTTTGACAATCGCATGTGTTTGGCACAATGGTTGCATAAAGATGAAGTGCCAAAACACAGTCCAAAACCAAATATTCATCAAAAAAAGCTAATGGTGTCCGTCTGGTGGTCTAGTGCTGGTATTATCCACTACAGCTTCATGAAACCTGGTCAATCAATTACAGGGGATGGACTGCAACCAATTAGATGACATGATAAGGATGATTGTGATTAAGCAGCTGAGATTAGTCAATAGAGACAGGCCAATCATCTTGCAAGGCAATGCTCGATCACATTTCACACACACAAAACTGCTCAAACTATAGCAGCTGGACTTGGAAACTCTCTGTCACCCGCTGTATTCACCAGACCTTGTACCAACTGACTACCACTTCTTCCAGGTTTTGGATCACTTGTAAGGAAAAATATTCAGTTCTCAACAAGCTATGGAAAATGCCTTTCACAATTTCATCTCCACTTGTTCCCCAGGTTTCTTTGCTGCTAGCATAAACAGGCTACCCTTAAGATGGCAAAATGGTGTTAATAGTTTAGGTGCATACTTAGATTAATTGTACTGCTTCTTGTTTGAGGTACAATAATATACTTTTGATTTGAAATTGTATATTTCCTATTTAATAACCTATCGAAAGAATGTCTAACATGATTAACCTTTGGCTATTATTATTTTATTTTTATTCATCTATCTATTCATTCACTTGACATTTATGGAACAACTCTTATAAACCAGTAACCTTCCTGGCCCTTAAAGTTGCGAGGATAAGGTCTTGCTTCTCAGGGATTGAAGAGTATGTTGAAAGACATATATAAACAAACAGTGACAATTGAAATTTATATAAATGCAATGGGATCATATAAGAGGGAACAACCAATTTTGCTAACACATGGTGATGGTGAAAAAGGCTTTCCAGAGAAAAAGAACATTTGATTACATTATAATTTGTGTATTTGTATTCTACCCTTTTGTTAATTCTGAACATTGGAAGTAGGAACTATCTTTCTCATGATTTTATGCTCTGCAGGATCAAATGTATTGTTTATGCATTCATTTATTTAAATTGTTCAGAGCTCCACTAAGTTGACATCTATGACAATTAAACAACTAAAGGGTCAATTTGTATGATTATAATAACTTGATAAATTTTTAGAGAATCAGATTATTTTCTTTCTAATAAAAATTATCAACACTAAACTTTTTTTTTTATTTTTTTTTATTTTTTATTTTTTTAATTCTTCCCTGATCTCTGTAACACACTAAACTTTTTTAAGTGGCAAATAGAATAGCAGATTTAAGAGAAGGAGAAGCTACATTGTGAGTTGGTTTGTATCAATGTATGTGTGTGTGTATGTATATTGGGGAAAGAAAAAGAGAGAGGGAGGAGGAGGTTGAGAGAAAAGGGAGAAAGAAAGAGAGAAAACAAGTGAGCAGACCAATACAAATTCACTGAATCCTAGCATTGCTGTTATTTGCATACATTACTTACTATATGATTTTCAGTTTCTTCATCTGCAAATTAATTGGAGATAATGTTAACACCCTTGAAAATTTATTGTGAAGATTAAATGGGTTAACATATTAGGTTGAACTATATGAAATTGCCATTTTTTAAGGACAAAAAAGATTACATATTACCTATTTCATATGATTTTAGCTGATGTAAAAGCACATAATGTAATGCTGGGGTTGGCAATTATGACTGTGGACCTAAATCTCACCTACCATCTGTTTTTGTCAATAGTGTTTTGTTGGAACACATTCACACCCATTTGTTTATGTATTGTACCTAGCTGCCTTCACACTATAACGGCATGGATGTCTAGTTGCAACAAAGACCATATGGCCCACAAACCCTGAAATATCTACTATCTGGCCCTTTTCAGAAAAATTTTGCCAACCCCTGGTGTGATGTCTGGCATTTAGTAGGCATTCAACAAACATTAACTCCCTTTCCCTTGAGTAAGCACCTTCTTTATATTGCATACACATGCAGAATCAGAACCATTCTTTGAGTAGCTTCAGGGTCATCTTATGCTATTTAAATTACTTTGTTAGCCTATCCTAGGGCAGATAGATTCAAGCAATCTTTGCACATTTTCACTGGCTTTTTCTTTATTTGGCAAGGTCATGGATAATGTTGCTTCTGATAGTGGTGAGACTCAGTAGCTTCAGAGGGTTCATTGCCCTTGTCAACATATAGAGTCTTTTACAAATAACACAGGCAAAGACTAAACAGACGGAAAGAACAGCTTTGAAAGCAATGGAAGAAAGTTTGGTTTTAAAAGGAAAGAAAAGTTGTGAAATCAACTCTATCCTGAACAGAGAGAATGAGAAGTTTGGGAGTGTGGATGAAGCACTCAAGGGACATGTAATTACTCAGTAAATATGAGGGAAAACACATGAAAGTGAGACAGCCCCATAGGAAACTTATAAGCACTGAGATCTGATGCTGTGGATCTTGATTTCAGTTTATTGAAATCCCAAATCTGTAGACTGCTGCTTCTGCCCATGAAGGGATAACTGCTCTGGGATTTTCCCTCCCCATTTAAGTAGCTAGAAGACAGGATAAAATACATGAAACAACTGTTTTCAGTTACTAGACACAAGTAGTGCAGAACTCTGAAGGAAAAAAATTAATGAGTCCTGTGATAGTCTTATGTTCTACCTGGAGGCAATTTCTGGATCCTGTTGGATGGACGTGAAACCAAAACAGAAGCTGGTGATTTCACTGAGTTGAAGGGACGGAGTTTGGAGTTTGGGGAGGATAAGACAGCTACCAGGCATCTCTGCAAGGCAGACTACCAGCAGAGAAAAATATCCAGAAGTCTGCGTTGGGTTCCCCAAGTCTTTGGCTGAATACCGATCTGTGTGTATATAGGGTGAAATTCTAAGAGGCTAGACAAACAAAATCTGCCAGAAAAAATAATCAAGTGGGAGCTGTAAGGTAAACAATTCTCAGAGTTCACACAAAGCTAAAAATATTTGAGTTCCTACCAACCATAGTAGGGGCCCCTCAGTGAATACACAGGGCATTCAGTAGATGCCTTCAGAAGAGTTACATCTTTGTGGAGTAGCTAAACTAGTGAAGGACTTCCTTTTTGAAAGCTTAAAAATAAGCCTCAAAAGGAGCAAGTTGATTTAACAGGTAACTGCCTCTACAAACAAAGTCCATCCAATCAAAAGTATGTGTATTACTGCACATATAAACAAGCAGGAAAATCTGACCCATAACCAGGAATGAAATCAGTTGAAAGAAACAGAGAAGTGACTTAGATAATGAAATTAGTAGATGTAGACTTTAAAGTAGCTATTATAATATTAGGAATATGCTCAAGGATTTAAATGAAAACATGAACTTAATGAGGAGAGAGTAGAATATACAAAATAAAAAAAATTACTACTAGAAATAAACAATACAGTATCTAAAGTGAAAATTTCACTGGATGAGATGAACAGCAGTTGAGACACTGCCAAAGAAAAGAATAGTGAACCGGTGATACAGCAATAGAAACTATCCAAACTGAAGCACAGGGAGCAAAAGACAAGAATAAATAAAGTATCAGTGACCTGTGGGACAAAATTAAGCAGTCTAACATACATGGAGCCAGAGTTATAAAAGGAGAGGAAAGATGGAGGGAACAAGGTCAAGGGGAAAAAAAAATTGAAGAAATAATAGCTGATTTTTTTCTGTATTTAATGAAAACTATAAACCCATCAATTAAAAAAGTTCAATGGACCCCAAGAAGGATAAGCAAAGAATTCCACACTAAAAGCACGTCCTAAAAAATTGCCGAAATAGAGTGAAAAAGAAAAAACTTTCAAAGCAGAGTAAAAAAACTATACACACAGGGAACAAATATAGAATGTTCAGATTTCTCATTAGAAACAGTGCAAGTCAGGTGACAATAGAATGACATTTTTAAAGGGCTGAAAGATATTTTTAAAATGACCAATTAGAATATGATATCTATTGAAAATAATCCTTCAAAACTAAAGGTGAAATAAAGACTTTATCAGATAAGCAAAAATTGAATTTGGTGCCAGCAAACCTACACTACAAGAAACATTATAGGAAGTTCTTTAGGCAAAAGGCAAATGATACCGGATAGAGATTTGAATCTACAGAGAAGAATGGGAGTGCCAGTAATGATAAATATGTGGTTAAATATAAAAGACATTTTTCCTCATGTTTTTAATATCTTTAAAAGATAATTTTAAATGGAAAAACAGTAACAAGTAATATGGAATTTTTTTAACATATATAGAAGTAAAATATACAATAGCACCAAAAACAGAAAGGAAGTATACTGTTGTAGGGTTCCTACATTATATGTGAAGTGGTATAACAATAATTAAAGGTAGTCTATTAAGTTAAAGATGTATATTGTAAACCTTAGAGCAGCCACTAAAGAAATAATACAAGGAAGTATAGCTAATAAGCCATTAAGGGAGAAAAAATGGAATACTTAAAAAAACAAACAAACACAAAAGAAGGCAGGAAAAAAGGAACAAAGAAAAGATGGGATTAATACAAAGCAAATAGCAAGATGGTTTAAATCCAGCCATATTGATAATTACAGGAAATATATTGTTTACACATTAAAAGGCAGAAATTATCAAAATGAATTTTAAAATGCAAGATTCAATTATATGCTGCCTATAAAAACATACTTTAAGTGACAATGATAGGTTAATCTACTGTGAACATCTTTCCACCAAATAAATGGAAAAATATTTACCATGCAAGCACTAAACTAAATATTTACCATGCAAGAAAGTAATGATTATGTGACATCAGAAAAGATACAAAACAAAGAATATTATTAGATTAAGGAGAGGGATTTCATGCTAATTAAAAGGTCAACTCATCAAGAAGGCACAGTGATCCTAAATGTGTATATACCTAATAACAGTTTCAAAAGATATGAAGCAAAAACCACCTAGACTAAAACAACAGATAAATCTACAATTATAGTTACATATTTCACATTTCTTTCTTAGTAGTTTACAGAAAAGTAATAAGTAGGGATATAGAAGATTTGAGCAACATTGTTAATCAACTTGACCTAATTGGACTTTATAGATACATCACCCAACAGTAGCAGAATATATATTCTTTTCAAGTGTGCATGGTACATTTGCCAGGATTTGGGCCGTAAGTAAAGTTTCAATAAATTTTGGAGCATAGTAATGAGTAGTATTGACCAAAATAAAATTGAATTACGTATCAACAACATAATGGTATCTGAAGGTCCCCAAATATTTGAAATAAACAGCATACTTTTTAAAAAACAAAATCCATGAGTTGAAGAAATCACATAGATTGGAAGTATTTTAATGAAAATGAAAATACAACATATCAAAATTTGTGGGATGCAAATAAAACAGTGTTTAGAGGAGGATTTATAGCTTTAAATACTTATATTAGAAAAGGAGACCCACAATAAGTGACATCATCTTCCACCTTAAGAAGATAGAAAAAGAAGAGCAAATTCAATCCAAGTAAATGAAATGATATAATAAAGATAAGAACAGAAATTAATGAAATAAAAAACAAACATAGGAAAAATCATTGACTCTTTGAAAAGATCAGTTAAATTGATAAACTCTAGCTAGGCTGATCAAGATAAAAAGAGAAAAGACAAAAATGACCAGTGCCAGTAATTGAAGAAGGGCTATCACTACAGATCATACAGACAGTTAAAGGATAAAAAGGAAATATTATGAATGACTTTATGCCAATAAATTCTACAACTAAGATGAAATGGACAAGTTGTCTGAAAGACTCAAATTACTGAAATGATCCAAGAAGAAATAAAAAAATGAGAATAGCTCAACTATAATTTTAGAAAGCAAATTTGTAATTAAAAATTTCCCCACAACATAAACGTCCCAGATGACTTCACTGGCAAACGCTATCAAACATTTAAGGAAAATTAATACCAATCCTGTACAGATTATCATTTTATGAAGCTACTGTTTTATGGACACCAAAATTGGTCAGAGACATTATAGCAAAAGAAAATTACAGACCAATAACCTTTATGAAATACATGTAAAGTTTTAAACGAATGTTACATTTTAAAAGGGTGAATTTTATGATATGTGGTATGGTATTATATCTTAATAAAGCTGTTATTTTAAAAAGAAAGAAAGATGAAGACGAAGGACCAGGAGGTGAAAAAAAAAGGATCATGCATCATGATCCATTGGGATTTATCCCAGTAATATATGAATGTTGCAACACTGGAATATCAACTAATATAATTTTATTAACAAAATTAATGAGAATATATGCATGATCAGCTGAATAGATCCAAAAAAGCATTCAATAAAATTTAGCATATATTCATGATAAAAATCAGTCAGCAAGGTAGTAAGGCAAAATGGTACAGCTGCTTTGGAAAACAACAACAGCTTCTTAGAAAATTAAATATTCACTTAACATACAATCTCAACTCCTAGATATTTACCCAAGGGGAATGAAAACATATATTGTCACAGAGATTCATACTTGAATTTTTTATGGGAGCTTTATTCATAATAGCAAAAAACTAGAAGCAACCAAAATGTCCATCAACTAGTGACTAATGAACAAATTGTGATATATCCATGTAATGGAATGTTGCGTTCAATGAAGAGTAGTGACATATATATGTCACTTATGGTAAGGGAATGATAACAGACACAAAAGAGTATAGCACTAAGTATTCCACTTATATGAAATTTGAAAAGATATAACTATAGCTACAGAAATCATATCAGTGGATTGCCAAGGGGTTCTGGGGGAGATTGACTCCAATAGGGACACAGAAAAACTTTTTAGGGTGGTAGAAATTTATGTATTATAAATGTGTTTGTGTTTATACAACTGGAATATTGGTGAATTTCATATATATAAATGAGTCTCCAATATACCTTAAGGTTTTTTTTTTTTTTTTTTTTTTTTTTTTTTTTTTTTTTTGAGACAGAGTCTCGGTTTGTTGTCCAGGCTAGAGTGAGTGCCGTGGCGTCAGCCTAGCTCACAGCAACCTCAATCTCCTGGGCTCGAGCGATCCCTCTGCCTCAGCCTCCCGAGTAGCTGGGACTACAGGCATGCGCCACCATGCCCGGCTAATTTTTTATATATATATCAGTTGGCCAATTAATTTCTTTCTATTTATAGTAGAGACGGGGTCTCGCTCTTGCTCAGACTGGTTTTGAACTCCTGACCTTGAGCAATCCGCCCGCCTCGGCCTCCCAAGAGCTAGGATTACAGGCGTGAGCCACCACGCCCGGCCTATACCTTAAGTTTTTACAAAAGAAAAAACAAATGAACTCTGCAAACTAGGGATTACAAAAGAATTTCTCCAACCTGATAGAAGGAATCTATGAAAAGGCTGCAGTTGTCATATTTAATGAGGGAATACTTTCACTCTAAGTTTGGAAATGAGGCAAGGAGGTCCACTTTAACAATTTCAGTGTTATGCTTACCAGTACAATAAGATAAGGAAGAAAGAATATATGCAGATTAGAAAGGAGGAAATAAAATTGTCTTTATTTTTATACAAAATATTTAGTAGTTTGTTTCTGTAAGATCCAACATAATCAGCAAAAACGCTATAAGAAATGACAAATGATAGCAAGATCACAGGCTGAGATCAACATACAAAAATCAATTGTATTACTATATAGTAGTCAAGAACATTTTGAAAATTGAGTTTTAAAAATTTATACCATTTACAGTTCTTTCCAAAAACTTGAAATATTTAAGGATAAATTTAGCAAAATATGTGCAAGGGCTATACATTGAAAATTATAAATTATTGGATAGAAATTAACAGAGTTCTTAGAAATGAAGAGGGCTATCGTGGTCATATGTTGGAACACTCAATATTTTTAAGGTGGTAGTTCTCTCCCAAACCAAGCTATGGTACTGCAATGCCAATCAAAATCTTAATAGCTTTTTTTTGTAGACATTATAAATTAATTCCAAAGTTTATATGAAAATTGAAGGATCTAGAATTCCCAAAACAATTTTGAAAAAGAACAAAGTTAGAAGACTTAAGATGCCTTATTTCAAAAAATATTAATATGGTATTCAAGACAATGTGTTTATGTAAGGACAGTCATATAAGTTAATGGATAAAATAGAGTGTTCAGAAATAGATTCATATATATGTGTTTTTGATTGATTCTGTACAAAGATACCAAAGTAGTGCAGTGGAGAAAATATGGTCTTTATTTAACAAATAGTGACAGGGCAATAGGATATCAATAACTTCAACTTTTACCTTATGCTATACATGAATTTATCTCAAAGTAGATCATAGACATAAATGCAAAAGGTACAACTGCAAAACCTGTAGGAGAAAACATAGGAGAAAATCTTGTAAGACCTGGGAATAGGAAAAAATTTCTTAGGATACTAAAAGCTCTCACCATAAAAGAAAAAAAAAAAAAAAACCCCAGTAAATTGGGCTTAATCACAATTTAAAAGTTTTGCTCTTCAAAAGACACCATTAAAAAAAAGCGGGGGCGGAACAGGCTACAGACTAAGAATAAATTTGTGAAACATATATGTGGTAAAGGGCCTGGATCTAGGTAATATTAATATAAAGAAGTCTCACAACTAAATAATAAAATGACGAACACCAATTTAGTGGCATTTGCCTGGGGTCAGAAATGAGGGTTGACTAGAAGAACATAAGGGGTTTCAGGGAGGTGATGGAAATTTTCTGTATTTTGATTGTGGTGGTGGTAGTTACAAGAGTATATAAAAACTCCTCGAACTATACTGAAAATGAGTGCATTTTATTGTAGGTAACTAGACATCAATAAGTTTTATTTTTAACTAGTAGATTAGGGTGATTATATTGGTCTGAAACCTTACCCAGTAAATAATAAGATAAAATGCAGAACCAGTATTCAGCTCTAAACCTGCTCCCCCATGCAGGTGTTCTTTGTCTTGTATCATGTTATTTCTTATGTTTCCATGTTTCTCAGAATAGTTCCAGTTTAAAATATCCAGTCCAATTTTTCCCATGATTGCAACTGCACTGGTCAAACCATTTGCCTTTATTGGAGTTTGGGAACTATTATATAATAGCAAGAGGCATGGATGGACTTTCCAAAGTACTTTAAGTCTATTCCCCCAATATCTGACTTAAATCTCTAATTACAGTACAGGTTAGGCAATTATCCTGACCTCTGCAGTGGCCTAGGAACCCAATAGCTAAGGATAGACCGTACTCAGGGAGTCAGTAAGGCCACATGAGTGAGCTAAATGGCATTAATGCAATCGAATTGACAGTCAGCCATTTCAGGACGATTTCAGTGACTGATCTAATGTAATTCCAGTATTTTTATGAAGATTTTAAATTAAAATATACTTATGTTTTCATATTAAACCTACCTCTGTTTAAAAAATCAAATTGTTTAAAAAAACTACATAACTCTGGATTAGGAAACTGTGTTGAACATGATTTAGATTCTTTATATTTCATGGTATAGAGGGAAAGTAGAGAGATTTAGCTGAATTTTTCTGTCTTAATATGATTAAACTGAGTTTGAAAGTTTACAATTATTCAATAAAAGGCTGAACAGAGACATAGACCAATGGAACAGAACTGAGAAACCAGATATAAAACCATCGTCACATAGCCATCTAATCTTTGACAAAGCTGACAAAAACATACACTGGGAAAAGAATCCTTATTCAATAAATGGTGCTGGGAAAACTGGATAGCCACACGTAGAAGACTGAAACAGGATCTACACCTTTTGCCTCTTACAAAAATCAACTTATAGTAGATCACAGACTTAAACCTAAGGCATGAAACTATAAAATTCTAGAAGAAAATGTTGGAAAAACTCTTGTAGACATTGACCTAGGCAAAGAATTTATGAAGAAGACCCCAAAAGCAGTCACACCACCAACAAAAATAAATAAATGAGACCTGATCAAATTAAAAAGCTACTGCACAGCCAAGGAAACTATCACAAGAACGAACAGACAACCAACAGAATATGAGAAAATATTTGCATGTTACACATCCAATAAAGGGCTGATAACTAGAATCTATTTAGAACTCAGGAAAATCAGCATGAAAAAAATCAAACAACCCTATCAAAAAGTGGGCAAAGGACATGAACAGAAACTTTTCAAAAGAAGATAGACAAATAGCAAACAAACATGGAAAAATGCTCAACATCTCTAATCATCAGGGAAATGCAAATGAAAACTACAGTGAGATATCATTTATCTCTAGTGAGAATGTCCTTTATCAAAAAGTCCCCAAACAATAAATGTTGGTGTGGATATAGAGAGATAGGAACACTCCTACACTGCTGGTGGGCCTGCAAACTAGTACAACCTCTGTGGAAAGTATATGGAGATACCTCAAAGAGCTACAAGTAGAACTACCATTTGATCTAGCACAATCCTATTACTGGGCATCTATCTACCCAAAAGACATTCTATAAAAAAGACATCTGCACTCGAATGTTTTTAGCAGCACACTTCACAATTGCAAAGATGTGGAAACAACCCAAGTGCCCATCAACACATGAGTGGATTAACGAAATGTGATATATGTATGCCATGGAGTTCTACTCAGCCACAAAAAAACAATGGTGATATAGCACCTCTTGTATTATCCTGGATAGAGCTGGAACCCATTCTTCTAAGTGAAATATCACAAGAATGGAAAAACAAGCACCTCATGTACTCACCATCAAATTGGTTTTAACTGATCAACACTTAAATGCACATATAGTAATAATATTCATCGGGTGTTGGGCAGATGGAAGGTGGGAGTAAGGGATGGATATATACACATCTGATGTGTGCAATGCGCACTGTTTGGGGGATGGACACACTTGCAGCTCTGACTCAGGTGGGGCAAAGACAATATACGTAACCTAAACATTTGTACCCCCCATAATATGCTGAAATTTAAAAAAAAATTTTTAAAAAGGCTGAAACAGAGAAGCAAAACTTTTCCATTATTAGGTTAGCACTTGTGTCTTTGAATTGTGTCAAATTTTCACCGTGACACTTTGGTTTGTATGTGTTCTTGAATAGCATATTATTAATATGGCAAAGAATGAGCAGTAACACTATTTTGGTATTCAAAATTACTTAACATAGTGGTAGGTGAGTATGAAGAGACATTTATGTAGTGATTTGCAGTTTACAAAACATATGTCATGTACACGATGTCATTTGAGCCAAGTAGTAGGTTATAAGTATTTTTTGAGAGAAATAGTATACAGAGCAATATAGTTACTGTTATCTTCAATTTTCCTAAAGGTTACTTCAAACCACCTTTTTCCTTCTAGCTAGTTTATAAGAAGAGTATTTGTAATAACTTTCCTTTTATGAAACTGTGAACTTCCTTGAGGGCAGAAAGCAGATCTTTTTAAGTGCCCAGCATAGCCTCTGGCACAAAATAAGTAGTAGATGTTTCTTTCCTTAATATTAATTATGCCACTGAAAAGTAAGTGATTGTCTGAATTACAATAAATATTTGGTAGTCCATCACTCTAATACATGTTACTGCTTTCTCCAGAGACACCCTTGCTTTTCCTCAAGAAACCAGGCTCATTTCCTCTGTTACTGAGAAAGGTCTTTGTTGGAACCCTTATACTTGACCCTGTTCTATAACTGAGAAATGGAAGGTTGTTTATAATACATATGTGCATTACTTAATCTCTGGCATTTGTGTTTGCAAGTTAACATGCTGTCTATTTCATCTGAGCAGCTGTAACATATGTGATAAGATTTCTTAATAAGTTATTTTCTTGAGCAGTAGAAATATGAACCCAAAGAGTAAAGTCCCAGCTTATTAAGTTGTGCTTTTAGACCCTTGAGTTTTATATGTAATCAATTGCCTGTAATTCTGTATTTGAGAAAGAACATGAAGATAACATTATAGCCTGTTTGGAGCTAACAGATTCCATGGCATTTTTTGATGTGCACAAAAAGTAGGTTGTTCACAACTGTATCTAATTGGCTATGAATTCTTATAAATTTTCTAACCCCAAAAGAAGGATTTAAATGAACATTCATGTATGGTAAGCAACCTTTTAAGTTCAAGGTGACTTAATCGATAGTCAAATCAGTTGTTGCTCCACATCATGACATTCTACATGTAGAATATATATAGTTTTAAAAAATAAATATCCACAAAAGATTGTTGGTACTGATTGTTCCCAGAGCCAATGAAAGTCTTTTTGTTCTTTTATTGTATGTTTGTTGACAGTTGTGATCAACATGGAATGAACTGCTTTACAGTTTATTACTTTCAAAGTACAAATTTGAATGCTGTGGATTCAGATGTATAAAAGAGATAAAATTACAGACAGCTTTGAGTGGCAGTTACATATCAAACCTCACTGGGGTTTGACAGGCAACGAATATCGTTATTAGACGCTTTTTCCATAATTGCTGACATTTATCCAGTGTTTCACAGTATTTGCTAATGTATTAATGCAGTCAATCTCTGAGAGGCTGCACATGCCTTTTTAGCCCTGGCTTTTATGGGATTCTGAAATTCATAGACCCACAGATACTTATTCCCTGCTGGTTGCCTTAGTGACAGAGCTCAGAGATAAGCCAAGACAGAGCCCTTTTGTGATTGCTTTTCAGGTGACATTCAGCGGCAGCTTGAGTAGAGTGTCCTTTTATAGTTCCTGTAATTCAGAAAATGATAACAGCTTTTTGCTGCTTAGAAGAGAAGTCTGTGAACTGCTCCCAGTGGGATTTTGGTTTGCTGTGCCACTTCATACCAACACCAGCCTGATAAAGTTCTTATTATTGTGGAGATTTCAAAGTGCAAGGGGACTGAATTAATTACGACAGGTTAGAAGATACATGACTGATACTACAAATAAAATTTTAAAGAACCAATACATGTTCTCCAACCATATGTAACAAGTTAATTTGGACATTCTATGCTATTAGTGGCAATATAGTTCACTACTTGTTTAATAAGTAAATGCACTTGACTTCTAAATTGCTTGTGAATGCTGCTAGCTGTTCCATCTCAAATTTTAAAAGTTATCTTTCATTTCTCTGTGTCAGTTTCTCATTTAAAACTATTGCTTTAACATTTTGTTGTTTAAAGGCAGATAGTTTTATTTGGACACTTTTCTTGATAAGGGTATTTATAATTTCTTTTCATTATTCTCAGCAGTGGAGTAATTAAAAATGGATACTTTATAAATAGCAGTTTATATGAAGTACTTCAAATTTAGAAGAGAATACCTATGATGATGGGGAAAAACAGGAGAAGATTCAAGAAATAACTGGAGAAAATTGAATCTTAGCTGAAAATGTCATAGAAGTCATAAGAAGACATTATTTTTTCCCTAGGCTCTTGGAGCTAGGAAAGTTAATAATCTTAATTCTGGAAGGAGAATCCTACTAACAATGGATAAGTATGGGACTCCTTGAGAACTGGAAAGTACTGTCTGTGTAGTTGATGCTGTTGACAGAGGCAAAACAAACAAACAAAAAACCAACCACCAAGAAAAATCAGGGACACTAACCCAAATTGAACCATGCAAATCTGATGGGAGATGTGAAGCACTTAAATATCTTACCCTAAAATTTAAATGTAATTCACTGTTAAACAAGAAGCAAGTAGAATGAATTAAATAGAGAAGTAACTTAAGAATCTGAAGAGATGAAAAAGAACACATGCAAATTGCTGCTAAACTATGCTTAATGAACAAGCATATGTATAGCACAGGAATGAGGGTTCAGAAAAACGATGTGGCCTAACACAAGCTAATCAGTTATCTTGAATTAGGTGTGCAGTTGAAAAGCCTGGAGATCTGATTTGTGTTACTTGTTTGTAACCTTTCAGTCTCATTTAGAACAGATGTAAACTCAACTCTCAAATATTTGTAATTCAGATAAAAAAGGGCAATCTTTAGACGAGTGACAAACAAATATGACATTTTCAAATGATAGACCTTTATTAACACCGTGTTACCCCATGGTGTTCATTGCATCCCTTACTTCTTATGGTTTACTTAATCATCAGTCCTGTATTTTGATGTGCAGTGGTCCCCCCTTATCCTCAGGTGATATGTTTCAAGACCCCTGGTGGATTCCTGAAACCACCAACCGCTATGTATACTATGTTTTTCCTATATATACACACCCATGATAAAGTTTAATTTATAAATTAGGCACAATAAGAGATTTATTACAATAATGATAAAACAGAACAATCATTTTATTTTTATTTATCTATTTATTTTTAGAAACAGGGTTCTTGCTCTCTTGCCCAGGCTAGAGTGCAGTGGCACAGTTATCTCACTGCAGCCTCAGATGCCTGGTCTGAAGCGATCCTCCTACCTCAGCCTTCTGACTAGCCAGGACTACAGGTATGCATGCTACTATGCCTGGCTATTTTTTTTTTTTCCTTAAGAGACAGGGTCTTGCTATGTTAAGGCTGGTCTAAAACTCTTGGCCTCAAGTGATCCTCCCACTTAAGCCTCATGAATTTTTTTTTAATTTTAGACAGAGTCTTGAGCTGGCACCCAGACTAGAGTGTAGTGGCATCATAGCTCACTGCAACCTCAAACTCCTGGACTCAAGGTAGCTGGGACTGAATGCCACCACACCCAGCTAATTTTTTTTATTTTTTGTAGACACAGCATCTCACTCTTGCTCAGGCTCGTCTTGAACTCCTGGCTGCAAGCAATTGTTCTGTCTTGGCCTCCCAAAGTGTTAGGATTATAGGTGTGAGCCACCGTATCCGGCCTCTGGAGATTTTTAATAATAAAATAAAACATTTGTTTCAGGAGATCTCAGTGCTTTCTGGCGCAACGCATTCCCCTCAATTGGAACATGTTTTCTGTTCGTGTCTTCCACCCACAAATTTAATGCCATGTCCATCTTAACTAAGCACTTATCACACACCATAGGTGTAACTTTTATATTAATAGTTTGAGATCTGACAGCAAAACCAGCACAAATTTTCTTTTTCCTTCTTCACATACAATTTCATAAATAGAAGATAAGTTCTTATTGTCAATCTTAGCAACCTCACCAAACGATTTTTTTTTCTTTCCTTAAGTTGAGAAATTTCTCCTTTTCACTTAAAGGAAGCACTTTATGGCTTCACTTTAGTGTATCTGAATTGCCAGCATCACTACTCTTGAGCTTTAGGGCCATTATTAAGTAAAATAAGGGTGGCTTGAACACAAGCACTGTGTGATAACTCCACAGTCAATCTGTTAATGGCTACTTGAGTGACTAACAGGCAGTATACACTGGACAAAGCGATGATTCATGTCCTAAGGATGGATCAAGGTGATGCAAGATTTCATCACACCACTCAGAACAGCACACTATTTAAAGCTTATGAATTAATATTCAATGGAAAATTCCAGAAATAAACATTTTTGGACCACAATTGACTGCAGGTAACTGAAACCATGTATAAGGGGGGATCCACTTCATCTTAAAGAGGACAAAACAGACTTAGCAGTAGTGCGGAACAGCTAAAAGAATTGTATTTAGACAGTAGGGATAATTGTGTGAACACAATAGAAGAGTGAAAATAGATACATACTATTAACATATAGGTAGATATGAAACTGTAGAAAGTGAAACCAGATAATGGGAGACTACTGTATAAAATAAAAGAGAGGGAAATACAGAAGAGAGATCTGTAAGAATTGAATTATTATATGATGTGTTCTTCAGTGCTATGGTTATCCATGTAGGAATCTCTCTCTGAATTTTGCCCCTGAGGTGGTCTTTAAGACCGTATCATTACCACGGTATTTTAGAATAGATAAATAACAGTTTATAATTGCTACCTAAAACAAAACAAGAAAGCAAACCAAAACAAAATGCAACCTATATTGTAGGGGAAAAGGGCATGTAGTCTCAAAAATGTAAAGGAAGTCCATGTCAAAAAAATGTTTATTATATTGAGAGAATTGGTTCTTTTTACTGACATGGCAATTTATCTCTTGAATTCAGAAGCTCAAAAATTTATCATAGTTATTATCTAAGATATTTATCTATTTTCAGATGATTATAAAGTCAAATGTAGTATAATGAAAATTGGCCTTTTATAGTATAACATCACAAGTTTTAAAGTGAGCACTAAAATAACTTTCAAAAATTGAATTTTTGTTATTTTAATGCAGAACATATCTTACAACAAAATGTGGAATACTTTTGTGACTTGACCCCTAGGAACAACAAAAAAAAAAAAAAAGAAGAAGAAATCTAGATGAAACTTAACCCTTTCTCCTGGCCTCTATAATTATTATTTTTGTTGTTATTAATAATAAAAATAATAACAGAAACAATGTTTATCCTACTTTGTTTTTGGCACTTTGCTGTGCCTTTATATGTTCTATCTCTAATCTTCTCATTAATCAGTCCTGAAAGGTAAATGTTACTATCCCCGTATTTATACATGAAGGAACTTAGGGTAGTTTAATAACTTATCCACAGTAACACAGAGATTAAGGAGTGTTCAAAAGGGAATCCTGAGCCAGGTTTGACTCTAAAGGCTACCTCTTTTCACTATACCAAAAAAAGATTTCTTTATGAACCTTAAATCCCAAGTTCTTATTTTTCATTCCCCAGCATAGTTCCCCAGCTTCACCTATTATGTACAGAGATTTTCCTTGAAGAATCTGTCTGATCCCATAAGATTGGTCCTTTTGCCTGAAGTTCATCTCAGACCTCTCCCTCTGAGAATAACAATAATAGATAACACTTAAAAAAATACTTACTATATACAAAGAGGCATTAGTCGTAGTAATATCCATATAACTTAATCTTCCTAACAACCTTACCAGGTGAAGGCTATTGCTTGCCCCATTTTACAGATGAGCAAACTGAGCCATATTCATACCACTACATAATTGATAAGTAGTAGTGTGATTTGAACCCAGACAGAACCCAGCCTTACCACACTGTATGTCTCTCATAGTAGCAGGGAAGATCAACAACAGGATGTTTCTGAAAACCTGTCATCTCTGTTCTTTACCATGCCATAATACTCATTGTGGTAAGACTCTGATGAAGATGCCACGTTCATTGTGACCATAGCCCACTTTTATGGATGCAAACAGTAACTAGATCTATAATTTCTATAATTTACTGTGAAGTGTGACCACCATGTGTACCATGTCTTCCAATTGTCTTTTCTTTAGTTGCATTGGTCTAGAGATAGTTTACAAGTTTTATTATTGAGCTTTTGACATCCAAAAAGTAGAAAGTATTGTCATTCTAGCCCTTTTCATCTCTGAATCTATTAGTTGAGAGTGTACTAATTGATCCATAAAACTCCAGAAATGATATTAAACGTTATCCCCATTTTAAACATGGAAGATACTATGGCTAGCTATTTAAAAACTCACCCAAGGTACAGAGACAGGATTAAAACTTGGAAACTCCATTTACACTGAACATTAAAATATTGCCATTAGCCCAAATCCCACATTTTAGAATCAGATAACTGTGTAGAAAAAGACCACTGGAATTGGGGGTCAGAAAACCTTGTTTCTAGCCAAGGTGAGTAAAATCAGTTCCTTCACCTGTGCTCTGTATCTCCTATCTTCTCATATGTGGTCTGTATCTCCTTCTATCTTCTCAACCGTATGCTATCAATAATCTCTTCATTAATATATTTTATATTTAACTAATCTCATTGTGCTAGATGTTATGTCCACATTTAAACATGAAGAGTCTGTCATCTTAAAAGAAACACACTGAGAAATATACACATACCATGAAAGCAAAACCAAAATATCCTCCCTAACTTTAGTTATTACTTTCTCTCTTTGCAGCCAAAATTCAAAGAGTTTATCCATTGTTACTGTTTCCATTTTTTCTCTTCTACTTATTCCTGAATTCACACCACTCTGGCTTTCAATCCATTGTTCCAGCAGAATAGTTTTTCTTCAAGTGCCAATGACTGCTGTGTTGCTAAATCAAGTAGATCTTTTAAATCTTCATTATTTTTGACTTCTTAGCAGCATTTTAAAAAACTTTTAATTCAAATTCATTCAGAAAAATTTACTAATCATGAATGTACAACTTGATGAATTTTTATAAAATAAATATTCCCATGCAACCAGCATCCAGAGTAGGACAGAGAATATTTCCAGCATCCCAGAAGCCCCCTTCATATCCCTATTACCAAAAAGATAAAACTATAGATTGGTTTTGAACATTATATAAATGGAATCATATAGTATGTACTATATGTCTAATTCCTTCTTCTTAGTTTGTGAGATGGATCCATATTGTTATATGTAGTTATAGCTCATTCATTTTCATTGCTCTGTGACATTCCATTGTGTGTGTATATTCCATATTATTTATCTGTTGATGAGGCAAGCATTTATGTAGTTTCTACTTCTGGACCAATTTATTTATTTATTTATTGAAAATGGGGAATTTTATTGTAGGTGCTACTTTTTTTTATTTCAGCATATTATGGGGGTACAAATGTTAAGGTTATGCATATTGCCCATGCCCCACCACCCCCTCAAGTCAGAGCTTCAATCGTGACTATCCCCCAAACGTTTCACATCTCACTCATTATGTTTGTATATACCCATCCCCTTCTTCCCCCCACACCTGCCCGACACCCAATAAATGTTATTACTATATGTCCACTTCGATGTTGATCTGTTAATACCAATTTGCTGGTGAGTACATGAGGTGCTTGCTTTTCCATTTTTCAGATAGTTCACTTAGTAGAATGGGTTCCAGCTCTATCCAGGAAAATACAAGAGGTGCTATATCACCATTGTTTCTTAAAGCTGAATAGTACTCCATGGTAAACATATACCACATTTTATTAATCCACTCATGTGTTGACGGGCACTTGGGTTGTTTCCACAACTTTGCAATTGTGAATTGTGCTGCTATAAACATTCGAGTGCAGGTGTCTTTTGCATAAAGTGACTTTTGATCTTTTGGGTAGATGCCCAGTAGTGGAATTGCTGGATCAAATGGTAGATCTTTGGAGCTCTTTGAGGTATCTCCATATTGCTTTCCACAGAGGTTGTACTAGTTTGCAGTCCCACCAGCAGTGTAGCAGTGTTCCTATCTCTCCATATCCTCGCCAACATTTATTGTTTGGGGACTTTTTGATAAAGGCCATTCTTACTGGAGATAAGCGATATCTCATTGCTGTTTTGATTTGCATTTCCCTGATGATTAGAGATGTTGAGCATTTTTTCATATGTTTGTTGGCCATTATTCTGTCTTCTTTTGAAAAATTTCTGTTCATGTCCTTTGCCCATTTTTTGATAGGGTTGTTTGATTTTTCCTTGCTGATTTTCCTTAGTTCTAAATAAATTCTAGTTATCAGCCCTTTATCCGATATGTAGCTTGCAAACATTTTCTCCCATTCTGTGGGTTGTCTGTTTGCTCTCTTGACAGTTTCTTTGGCTGTGCAGAAGCTTTTTAATTTGATCAGGTCTCATATATTTATGTTTGTTGCTGCTGTGATTGCCTTTGGGGTCCTCTTCATAAATTCTTTGCCTCGGCCAATGCCTAAAAGACTATTTCCAACTTTTTCTTCTAGAATTCTAATAATTTCACACCTAAGATTCGAGTCTGTTACCCAGTGTGAGTTGATTTTTGTGAGAAGTGAAAGGTGTGGGTCCTGTTTCAGTCTTCTACATGTGGCTATCCAGTTTTCCCAGCACCATTTATTGAATAAGGATTCTTTTACCAGTGTATGTTTTTGTCTGCTTTGTCGAAGATTAGTTGGCTGTATGAGGATGGTTTTATATCTGGGTTCTCAGTTCTGTTACACTGGTCAATGTCCCTGTTCTTGTGCCAGTACCAAGGTGTTTTAATTACTATAGCCTTGTAGTATGTTTTGAAGTCTGATAAATTGATATCTCCCATTTTGTTTTTATTGCCTTACTTCTGGGCCAATTTAAATGCTTCACAGCTAACAACCCAAGTGTCTGTCAATTCACGAGTGGATAACTAAAATTTGGTATATGCTCACAATGGAATATTATTCAATTCTAAGAAATGACAGTGAGTTAGCACCATTTATGCTATCCTGCATTAAGCTTAAACCCGTTATCCAAAATGAGGTGACACAAGATCAAGAAAACGGGCTCCACATCTACTCACCATCAAATTGGTACTGACTGATTAAAACTATGATGCTCAAATGGGGATAGTGCCCACTAGGGTTTGGGGGAGGGGGAAATACACATCTTAGGGTTGTGATGAGCATAGTAGAGGGGGGAGGGAATACATCTAACCCTTCCAAGGAAAAGGCTAAGATATACAGTGTTAACCCAAAGGTCAAAAAAAAAAAGTGAAAAACAAACAAACAAACTTTTATCAGGTGGTGGGCAAATGGGAGGGTGGAGGAGGGGAAGAATTTACACTTACAAAATAGGTGTGATGGGTACCACCTGAGGGTAGGAGATGCTTGATGTTTTGGTAAAGGGGGGGGTGCGGGGGGAGGAATGGCAGGGGCAATATATGTAACCCTAACAATATTTGTACCCCCATAATATGAAAAAATAAAAAATAAAATAAATAAATTATTCACAGCAGTATTTGATCCTGTTGAAAACTCCCTCCTGAAACACTCTTCCCTAGCTTCCCAGGACACCTTACTCACCCGGTTTCTCCCTTGCCTCTCTGGTGCTCCTTCCTTTTCTGTCTCCTTTGCAAGCTCATCCTCCTTTACCCAGTCATTAAACATCGGACTTCTTTAAGAATCAGTTCCATGTACTCATTTTGTCTCACTTAGTATGTTCTCCCTAGGTATTCTTTATCACATCTATAGTTTAAATTATCACCCATGGGATGATGACTAACAGATTTCTATTTCTAGCCTGGTCTTCCCATGAAGAACCTTCTTATTGTCCCAAAGGACTTTAAATTCAACACATACAAAATTGATTTGAGTTCTTCCCTGGCCATTCCTGCTTCTTCTGATGTTTTCTAATTCCATAAATGGCATCATCCATCTAGTTCCACAAGCCAGACAGGAGTTATTCTTGATATCTGTCTCTCTTGCTGACTTTATCCAAATAACCATCAATTCCTATCAGTTCCTATATATCTCCCATTCATTCACTTCTGTCCATTTCCAATGCCACTACCCTAATATAAGCTAACAACTTCTTGAATCTGGATAATTTATTGCCAAAGACTCCAAACTGGGCTTCCATATCCACTCTCTCTTCCCTTCTATCACCTTTCCATACTGCATCAGAATAATCCTTTTTCCAAAATATATAAATCTACTCAAGTAGTCTTCCTGCTTAAATCATCCCAAATAAAGTCCAAACTCCTTAACATGACAAACCTGGCACTGAATGGTTTCATTCTTACTTCTTTAGTGTTATATTTTACTGCCTCTTGTTTTCTGTTCTCAAGCTGTGCTGGTCTCCTGAGTGTTCTTAAAATATACCATCACTGGGCCTTTCCTCTTCCCTGATGGTCTTCTGTATAATTCTTACTCATTCTTCCAACTTAAACTCATTCTTCCCACTTAACCATTTCTTCATGAAGCTGTTCTTTCATTATATTTACCAGAGTTGTGATTTTATATTTTATTCAAGTGATTATTTCCTACTTTTTATAAGTTCCACAA
Source organism: Microcebus murinus (assembly GCF_040939455.1). Classification (NCBI taxonomy): domain Eukaryota; kingdom Metazoa; phylum Chordata; class Mammalia; order Primates; family Cheirogaleidae; genus Microcebus; species Microcebus murinus. Next base: position 38,389,200 of record NC_134105.1, on the reverse strand, counting down.
GGGAAGATATTTATTTGTGTTTATCATTGCATACCTAAAACCTTCAGAAAGTTGGAGCTCAATATTGCTTAAATGAATAAAGCTCTCTAACCCTCAGTTTACCATTCTTACAACTATGGAACATTATTTTAAGTTCAAATAAGATGATATATGTCCAAATACCTCAAAATATAACACACTAAGGAAATGGTATCATTGTAGCCAGGCAGATAGATTCTAGCTACTGAAGATTATAATTCTTTAATTTCACTATGATCTTAGACTTATGCAAACAAATGGCAAAACTTATTGTGGTTTCAGTTCCCATTGTTTTGGTCCATTGATCCATCTCCATTGTAGTTCTACCATTCTTGCCATAGTTCCGCCTCTCCTCATTTTCTCCTGATTTCCCTGTTTCAGGCCTGCCTCTTTTGCTTCCCCCACTCCATTCTCCAGAACTTCTGGAGTGTGAGTTATGTTTGTTATATGCATTTCCATCATATTACTTACTTCAAATCTCTCAGTGGCTTCTTCTTGCCTACAGAATAATGTCTAATCTCCTTAATGGGGCATATTTTACACCTCTCGATATGATGTATGCCTTGCCTTCTACCTGTGTTCCTCACTGTTTTGTGCTTTACCTGTCCTCCAACCACTCTGAACTACTTGTTTCATAGATGTGTTATCTTCATTCTTGCCATTGCTTATATCATTTCTTTCTCTTCAAAGGTGCATACACTCCTTCTGGCCTACTTCTTAATCAAATCATTGTTTTAAGACTCAGCTGGCAATCCTTTGTGACATTTCCCTTGACGTCTTCAGGCAAAAATTAAACATTTCCTCATCTTTGCTCCCAAACATCTATTATGGGACTTACCACATTGGTAAAATTAGTTATTTACACTTGTTGTGTATATGTTCATTCACTATTTGTTTTTGAACCTCTCAAAGGCAGGGATACAATTCTTTTTATCTCTCTATCCTTAGGTACATAGCAGAAATTTAATATTTATTGACAGGATGATTAGAGGAGAAGAGTGACCAGAAGAAATGAGGAATGGCCAGATTTTAAGCTGGCCAAAAAGCTATGTGGGGTCAAATTCATGCTGTAAATGTGGATTCCTTGTATTATTGTTGTTAAGACTAAGGCCAGCTGTAGGATTCTGGTGCTGTATAAAGAGGGAAGTTAAATCACATTTCACTTTGGATGAAGTTGACGTATTTTTATTGCACATCTATTTACTGTATGTCACTTGGATTTTACTTTGGGGTCACACTAAATATAAGTCACACAAAGTGAATACATATGAGAAGTTAAAGATATATAATGTTATTTATTGTGTAGGATAAGCCTAGTAAATGTGGGAGAAATAAAACCAATCAGTTTTTCTATTTTGGTTTTGTTTTTCATATGTTGAAGCCCTAACCCTCTGTTTTTTAGCTTTAAAGTCCTTTTACATAAACTAACTCATTTTTTTTTTCATAATCTGTTTAATTAGAAGAGTTATTGATTTTGGGGGTTTTTTTGTTTTTCTTTTTTCTTTTTATTTTTTTACAAATAAGGAAACTGAGGTTCAGAGATGCAAATGACTTTAACAAGAACACTACAAAGTTTGAAAGTTGTGTCTGCTTTTTTTCGTCTGGAGCTGCCATCTTCTAGTAGTTCTGGAAGAATGACAAACACAAAGGGAAAGAGGAGAGGCATTTGATACATGTTCTCTAGGCCTTTTACAAAACATGGAGTAGTTCCTTTGGCCACACACATGCGAATCTATAAGAAAGATGGTATTGTAGACATCAAGGGGATGGATACTGTTCAAAAAGGCATGTCATACAAGTGTTACTATGGCAAAACTGGGAGAGTCTACAGTGTTACCTAGCATGCTGTTAGAATTGTTATAAACAGACAAGTTAAGGGCAAGATTCTTGCTAAGGGGATTAATGTGCGTATGGAGCATATTAAGCACTCTAAGAGCCGAGATAGCTTCCTGAAACGTATGAAGGAAAATGATCAGAAAAAGAAGGAAGCCAAAGAGAAAAGTACCTGGGTTCAACTGAAGTGCCAGCCTACTCCACCCAGAGAAGCACACTTTGTGAGAACCAATGGAAAGGAGCCCAAGCTGCTGGAACCTGTTCCCTATGAATTCATGGCATGGTAGGCATAGCACAGTTTGTGAGAAGCAAGGGAAAGGACCTTGAGCTGTTGGAACCTATTCCCTATGAATTCATGGCATAGGAGATGAAACTAATAAAAGACCGCTGGCCTCTAAAAATGTTTCTCTTCATTGTGTAGAAGTGTATTTCTTCCCCAAAGAAATATTTAAGGCAAAAAAAAAAAAATGTATCTGAACTAGAACCAGGCATTTCTCACTTGTCTACCGGACTGCCTCCCACAGAACTACATGGTCTTTCTGATTGGCTACACCAGCACACAGTACCATTTGTGCTTTGATCTATGAGGAATTTTTTAACATGAACCACAATTTCTGGAAATTCCCAAACTACAGTCAAAATGGAATATTGTCTCCCAAATTCCATAGTTTCAATGAATGAATATAATCTAGCCAAGTCTTGGAGTGTTCTTTACTTGATATGAGCTAGTTCAAGCATGGTACATTTATTGAGCTAGTTGATATTTGAGGCTCTGAGGAGCTAAGGCTTAATACAGGTAAGGTTCAGTAAAGTTAGGAGCTAATGAGAACAGAGTCAAATCTCTCAGTGGTTTCCCATTGCTTACAAGATAATATCTAAGTTCCTTCATGGGGTGTATTTGACCCTTCATGATCTGACCTATACCTCTACCTATGTTCCTCACCATTTTGCACTTTACCTGCCCTCGAGCCACTCACTCTTTTAGAGAAGAAGAGTAAGCAGAAGAAATGAAGAATGGCCAGATTTTAAGGTGTGAAGAGTTGTGTTGGGTCAAATTCATGCTGTAATAGTGGATTCTTTGTATTGTTGTTGTTAAGACAGGTAAGCTCAAGGTAAAAGAACTTTGCAATTGAAGAATTGGTCTTGATTCTCTGTGAATATGTTGTGATCATAGAAGAAGTTATTATGATATTAATATTAATGAGCCCTAGTGGGCAGAGACTAGGGTATGAGAGTACCAAGTCCAAGAGAATGAGGGAGGAACCAGATCCTAGAGAAGGATTTGGGGGATGAGGGTAGAATCTAAAAGAAACCCCAGGCTGCCTCCCATTTGTGCTCAATTGTGCCCACTGCTGCCCCCAGATATGCACAGCCATACTATCAAGGGCTCCTCCAGAAAGCCAGATTTCCCTCCTTCTCACAATATCCCCAGGAACATCCCACTCTAGTAGACAACAGATCATAATAAATATTCTAATAAATATTGGAATCCTCTCTGTTCCTCTTCACAATCCTCCACACTCCCAATTCCAAGGTTTCCTTTAACTCTAAATTCTCTGATTCTACACAAATCTAATGCATAATTCTTTAGCAAATGAAATTAATCAATTAAAATAAGTAAATTTCAAATAATGTAAGACCCCTGAATAACTATACTAAGAGCTTTTAAAAAATAAATCTTAGATTAATTTTCAAGTCATCTCTTTCTCTCATTTTGCTGAGAGATTGCATTTTATTTTATTTTTGAAGGAAGGTTTCTGATATTACTATGTGTTGATCAAAATAAATATAAAATGATTTATCCCAGTCTCTGGAAAATGTTTTTTAGTTTTTAGTTTTTGTTATACTCACATTAAACATTCTTTTTTTCCCTTTTAATTCCAGTAGTTTATTCAGTTATAGGTTTGACTAGTTTTTTGAAAAAATAGGCTTATAATTAGTGCACAAAAATGATTTCTCCCTGTTTTGAAGAGTTAACACTTAACAGCTTTCATTTTATACTAAATTTTTGGTATTGGCATAAAGAAATGCTGCAGGTATGAGTCTGCCCACAGAAGACATGCTTGAGTTGGGAATAGATGATTATTTTACCATGTGTCAAAATTACTTTTTAAAAGATTATTGGATATGAGGATTTTCTGATTTTGCTTTTTGTTTTAATTTTTAATATAAAAGATTATTCTGGTTGGTATGTGTGTCTATGTACAAGAACCAGTGAACCAGTCAGTAAACATATACACATGTATATAGAGTGATTACTTATTGGTTTTTGTATTTACTTGAGTGGGAGTCCTAAAAAGTATAATTAATAGTATAATAATGTCAAATGCATTATTCTTATGTGAGACATTTAAAGTGTGTTGGCATATAGTTTTATGTTTAATATACATTGTTAGATGGTTTCTATGCCAATCTGAAAATGTTTTTATTAGCTACATTATGCTTCCTCATAAATTTAGGAGCCATCATATCTTACAAAATAGAGTTGAAATGACATTTAGATTATTCTAATTCCCATGAAGTCCACAGAGATAAAATATTTTAGCATGCAAAGATAATTATACCAAAACATTAAATATGAAATAAAACTAGTATACCTTTATCAAAAAATGAAAATGCACAAATTCAAATTATATTGATGTGGAATTTGAGTGGTCTGTAATTTTCTTATTTTGATTAGTGCTTCAAATCATCAGTGACTATTAAATGTAACATGCAATCTCATGTCAGAATACTTTTGAACCCTGTACTTTTTACTTAGGCTCAGAAGTCAATCAGATAGTTATTTAAACTCTAATGATAGTTTTTAGTATTTAGCTCACTTTGGAGTGGTTTCCAGGTTTGGAGTTATAGGACTAGGTAGGTATATTAATAATTTTGCTAGAAAATTACAAGTCTTTTGTATTTTATCTTGATAAGGAAAATAGGGACAGTACTCATTTAAACTAAAGCAGTAGACATTTATTGTATGACTAGCCTATGCAAAGCAATCTGCTAAACCCTGTGGCAGCTAAAAATGAGAATGTAAGGTCCAGACTGTGTCCTCAAGGACCTTAGAGTCGCCTAAACACAAACACAGCCAAAGTTGTGGTTCTTTTAAATCACAAACTAAAAATTTCAAAGGTTTTACAATATGGGTTATAGTAGTTGAGCAGAAGGAAAAAAAAATCACTTGGCTGGGATGGGCCAGCAAGGTGAAATTATTTTTTCTTTTTTCTAGGCAGTCCTCATTTATGCTGGTGTGCCTAACTTGGTATAGTTAATTTGGGTTCCATTTTTCCTAGGAGGAAAAGCCAGGACAAGGTGCCCAGCAGTACTATGTCCATGTGCTGAGACCAAAGTTGTTAGCATAACTGCCTGAGTTTTGCCAAGGAATTAGATGCTGCTGGAAAAATATCCAGAGCTCCTATATTTGCTATCCAAAGAGTTCCACAATCTTGTGGGGTAAATGGCATCTCGCTATTGACTAGACATGTGCCAAATGGCTGGTTGGTACTCTTCATGCATACAAAACAGGTTTGAGATATGTATCCTTGCATATTTGGAGGTTCTATGGTTATGATAAACTGAAATCACCACTGGTTAATACAGTAGCTCTCTAAAATAATAAGATTTTTCTCCTAACAGAACTTCTTTATGAAACTTAAAATGAGGAAGCAGCTTGAGGTAAAAGCACCTTTGTAACTGAAGATTTGGTTTTGATTCTTTGTGATTATGTTGTGATTGTAGAATAAGGCAAAGGGCTTGTTTTGATAAGATCCTGGACTCTTATAATCAATATTTCTTATGGTGACTTGATATGCTTTTGTTAATAAATGATTTTCTAAGCGTTAAAAAAATAAAGAAAATTTCTTGAGAAAAAGTCTACATCTCCAATGTATCCTTTGTGAGTATAATGGTTTTAAAATTTGTCAAACTGTTAAGATACTGAAATTATGTTGCCATACCAAGATTAACATCAAACTATTTTCATCCACCAATGGGTGTGATTTTCTGCAAACACGCAATTAATTTCTTCTGTTGAATTTCCTGCTTGGTGTCATTATTTTGTCCTTTGCTTTTCATGAGTGTTTAATACTTTAAGATTCTGTTTCAAAGCCAGTCTCCATGAGCTCTGGCTTATGTCCTCCAGCGTGTGTGTGTGTGTGTGTGTGTGTGTGTGGAGAGAGAGAGAGAGAGAGAGAGAGAGAGAGAGAGAGAGAGAGAGAGAGAGAGAGAGAGAGAGAGAGAGAGAGAGAGAGAGAGAGAGAGAGAGAGAGAGAGAGAGAGAGAGAGAGAGAGAGAGAGAGAGAGAGAGAGAGAGAGAGAGAGAGAGAGAGAGAGAGAGAGAGAGAGAGAGAGAGAGAGAGAGAGAGAGAGAGAGAGAGAGAGAGAGAGAGAGAGAGAGAGAGAGAGAGAGAGAGAGAGAGAAGGGAGAGAGAGAGAGAGAAAGAGAAATAGCACTGAATTCCTGTTAACTCTGATCAGGTAATGAACACTCAGCATTCGTGAATCAAATTGTGCACATTGTGGCAGATACAGATCCATTCACTATTGTTTTGCTAAGGGACCTTAGCATTGATTATGATGTGGATATACTGCCCAGCTTTGGGTCCTCATCTAAAGAATAGCCGCAAATAATTAAGTATCCAGAGCTTAGCCATCGTCATTCCATATTTGCTGAGTTTAAATTGAAGTAAAAATGGAGTAAAAGACCATTTTATTTATTTTTTAAATCCCCTATCAGCAGAAAGTAATTAACTCAAGATCCACAATTAGCCTCACAGCAGTCCATATTAACCACCTTCAACCATCCTAGGACTTTCAGAGGTGGCATGATTTTGAGATTATTTTGCACTTGAAACAGAGAAGCTCATAATAACTAGCTTGAAACACATTTAAGAATATGAGGTTTTCCTTTTTCTTTTTCTGGTAATATTTACCCTCTCTAATGATAATTTTCTGGCTTACAAGTAGAAAAAAAGCAAATACTAGAAGAGAATGTTTCTGTCCTACCTAGTATAAAATAGTATCTTTTCTCTGGTAAGTCTAGAAGTAGCTGCTTTGCTTTAACTGGAAATTTCATTATTTAGTTACTTGACACAAAGGAATTAACAAAATGAACCAAATATTCAAGCACACTGAAGAAAACTTAAAGAGGCCTGCTCATCACCATTGCTGGCCGGTAAGGTAATTGTTGGCTCAGCCTTGTTTACCTTTTTGGTTTTGTTTTGTTTTAAAAGAAATGTTCACTTGTATAGCATTCCTGCATAATTCAGATAATGCACAAAGCTCAACCCTGGGAACCAATTTTGTGGCTCTCTGAATGTTTTTTATGCAACCTGCTTTTACAGGTTTAAATTACATTTTGCGACACTGTTTTGTGGTTGAATTAGAAACTTTTTTTTTTTTTAAGTTAAACCTGTGATAAGTAATTGTCACAGTTAGCGCCCTGGTACAATACTAATTTGAAGTGACATGTCCATACTGGCCCTTAGTAACATGAAGAAGCCTAACAGGTGTGAGGGGTGTGGCTTCCCATGGGCTCTGTTGAACTTCTAACCAGAGAAAAATAGCAGAAAAAGTGAAATGAACCTTGAATAAAGCTGTCAGCAGTAATTATCTCAGCAACACTTTGTGGGGAGATAAAATAAGCACTGATGCTTTTATAACCTGAACACACTGCATCCAAGATAGATTTTTCACCCATTTAACATAAACTTCTAAATATTTTGAAGTGATATTTTCATAGAACAGTAACAAGAACAATTAACATTAAATAGAAATTTTTTGAAAACATACTTTTATTTTTATTTTAGCACATAGCTTTTTTTGGTATTTGTTTTAAGTAGTTTTGGTAACAGAAAACTTTTTTTCCATGCTTCTTGTTTTGCTAAGCCATTATGCTGTGAAATATCAAATAATGTATAAAAAGTTATATTCTCTTCTTGGAAAAGATACTTTCCCAATTAGAAAAATATTTGAAAGTTTGATTTTCAATTACTTTGAGAGATGTTCAGTGTATTGAACTGACTCATACGAAACAGGATAACACATATATGTGAATAAGCTGAATGACCTGCAAGCCTTCATATAATACAAATGCCATAATTAAATGGAGTAGAAACTAGGGAAGATTTGAGAAATCTTTTTCAATCTGTTCTTTAAGCACAATCCATTGTTACCTTCTTTGACAGCTGTATTTTTTTAAGTATACTTTAATTTATTTAACAAAATAATTCAAATGACATGACGATTAGGTTTGTTTGACCTGACAAGTGTAGAGAAGTTAAAGTGAGATTTCTCTTTACTAATTTCCTGTCTATGAAAGCTAACTGTGCAAAAAACAGATGAGATTTTGCAACATAAGTTGTTCTTTTTATTTTTTCATCATTTTTATATTGCCTTAAAATATAGTTATATATTTTGGGTAATCTAATGACTTAACCTTTTTTCCTCATAATTCAGCTTTATCATGTTCCTGCACCGCCAAAATTAGAGGCTTAACAAGCTAGCCAGGTTGGTTCACCTTCCAAGTGGAGATGATGTCATTTTTAAAAGTTAGGAGTCAACTTAAGTTAGTTCTAACTCTGTTCTGCTATTTATTAGCTGTGTGATCTTGGGTAAAAATATGAATCTCATTTTTCTTGTCTGTGGAATGCTAATGTGGCAAACTATGGCAGATTCATTCTCACTAAGGGTATAATAAGGATAAGGCATAGCAATATAAAATGGAACTAGCATGGCCTATACTTTATTCACAAATCTACATAGCTTAGAAAACCATTAGCTTTATTAAAGCAGAAATTGTTCACTTTTGGTTGTATGCCTAACACTCAGCTGAGTTCTTGGCACATTATGGTTGTCAGTAACTATTAGTTAAGTGCATGAATAATAGTATTGTATAGTCTACTTAAAACAAGTTGTATATTATCTGTCCCCTCAGAATTAGACAGCAAAATTTATATCACCAAGCATACATAGGTAGCTAGATAGACAGATATAGATACATTAGAAAACTTTACAGAGGAGGAAATTGAGGCACTAAGAAGATAGAAGAGTTGTCCAAAGTCAAACAGCTATTAATTGGCAAAATCAGGATTTCAAACCTTAATGGTGTGGCTTTGAAGTCCAAGTTCATAATCGCTCTACTTTTATACCTATCCAAGGAAGTATAGTGATGTCTTCTTACCAAAGAAATTGCCTTACAGTGACACGTGTTTTTTCAGACACTTTCCTATCACAGGTACAAATGATTTGGGAAGCATGAGGATACATTTTGGGGTAAGATTCCTCCTCCTTCAGTAGGACACTACCTTTTCCTCTCCCCTCCTAGAACAGCAGATCCCCTGATCCACTGCACTCACTGAATCCTAAGTGCAGTGTTACTCTTAGGATTACTTGTTCCCCAGTGAGCAGAAATATCATACAGGGCCATGGCCTGGGCAGAATTCCACAAATGTAGGAGACAGAGTTTTGATGTCTAGGAATTTGTCTTTCCCCTCTCTTGGGTCCAGCTTCTGGACCTCTGCCTATGACATTCCTACTGCCTCTGGCTACTCAGCTCCTACCTGGGATTCTGGTCCTTCCCTTAGAAGCTAGCTGAACAAAAGTGCTTATTTTCTGGAAGATTTGTCTAAATGTCATGGGTATGATTGACTACCAAAAGACACCAAGTGTTTCAGGGACAAAAATTTTTGAGTTTGGGGAGGTTATTAAAAGGCTTTCAGGAAGAGATTGAGATGAGTTTTTAAGAAGTGTTCACTTACATTTTCTCATGATCCTCATATACCTTTGAAGTGGACAGGTGGAAAAAAACGATGAGGGAAATCTAAGCAAGAATAATAGAATGAGCAGAAGCCTAGGAGTAGGCAAGTGCAAAACACATTTTTGGATCAGTGAGCAAACAGAAATATAGTACAGTACAGTATACAGTATACAGAAATAGTGGGAGGTAATAGCTGAAAAGATGGGCTGGGTATGGCTTTAAGCTTGAACTGAAAAAATTGTTCCAGGTGAGAGAAAAGAACTTGGAAATCATTTAACTCAATTTTTTCATTTTACAGGGGATAAAACTGAGAGAAGAGAGTTGATCAAGGTCACACAATGAATAAGAGGCAGCTTTAGGATTTTAATCCAGGTCAATTGATCTATATACAGTATTCTTTTCATGTATTAACCCACCAATGTTTTTACACAGATGGAATCATATCATAGGTAGCATTGATGGGAAAAAGGAGCATAAAAGGGCACCATGCAGCCTAAAGACATAAAAGAGCAATACTTGCTTTGCTTTAATGGTGGTGACAGAAGAAAAAAAAACATGGCTTACAGCCTGGTTAAACATATTTAAGCTGAATAACTGAATGTTCTCAGTAAGCATAATTGGTCTCCCAAAGCCGCTAAAGCAGTCAGGGAGGGACACCCCTTTCCTTTGCCCCCTATAACTGCCTCTCAATTTTGGTTAAATTCATCTCACAGGAATTTCATGAGAAACCTGTAGCAAGTTCCATTTTTGAACATCAGTTTGTAACATATGCTTTTGAAAATCCCAGTCATAAGCAGATAGTGACTGATGTTAGAGATGGGCCCTTAGAAGCTCTCAGAGCTACAGTGTTTCTAACCAAACATATTCTCCACAGGGTTACACTGACAAGAATATTATGTAAGAAGAGACAAACCTTTAAATAATTTAAGCTTACTTTGTTCAATTAAGAAGACAATTTTATTAAATATTGGTCAACATCTTTTGGATGTCTTTGGTATAGAAAAGATTGAGTAAAATATTAATATTTGGTTGCTCTGTGTATGTTTCAAAACACTAATAAAGTTAAATGTACTTGACAGATGGTATAGAACACTTAAATGATACTAATACTGTCACATAGATTTAGACTTTTAAAGTTAGAAATAATTGGGCACTGAAACTGAAAAAACACCTATATGATAATCCTGCTTTCTGGCAAGGAGCCAAAGATAAAGTGTTTCATGGTTTTTATTTGAAATTAGAAAATTAAGTCCACCCTGCTAGGTACTTACCATCCTTTTATTACTGTCAACGTAGATATTATTCACATTTTTCAGATGAGGAAACAGAGGTCTTATGAGTTAAGCAACTTCTCTGGGAAATGACATTAAATGTCAAAGCCAGGATCCAAGGCCAGGTTATCTGGATCCAAGGGCCTGACATACGATAAGCACTCAATAAATTTTTATTGAATAATTAATTTATAGATTCTGAGTAACTATATGGTTAGTATAACTTATTCAGCAACTAGCTGGAAATTATCAAATAATTTGGAGAAGAAGGGCAGAGTTAAAGCGAAATCTGCATGTGTTCCAGATCTTTTCCTCCTCACCTGTCTTATTGATTAGAGGCAATACATTTAATATGTTCTTTTCCTTCTTCTGCCCTCCAATAGAGGGTGCTCATAAGCAATTAAATGACGTAAAGCAGTAGTGACAGGAACTGAGAAATAAGGACCCTTTTAATGCACAGCATGGCTAATTGGCCTCTGTGCAAAAGAGTTGACTTTATTTAAACAGAACTCTTGATTCAACTGAAATAGCTTTGGTTTATAGTTGCCTTACAGGAAACATCTTGCCACCTGCCTGAGGGTAGTATTTTTATTAATATGTAGGTAAACCTGACCATTCTCTTTAAATAGGTGTGAAAGAGACTATGCCACTAGACAGTGTTACACTGATCTAAAATGGCTATATTTCTTATTGTATAACTTAATGCTATTCAGAAGGATTCTAATGTTCTGAAGTACTTGAGAACCTCTTCTAGTGTATTCACTAAAATCTAAAAATAATAAAATCCAAGAATATTATATCTATATATTTAGTTAATAAAAGTATTGAAACCTTAAAATGTGTACCCCCATAATATGCTGAAATAAAAAAGCTCATAGGCTGAACACCTTTTTGAGGTTTCTGTGCAAAGGAGAATGTTTTTATTTTGAAATATAATTATTATTAGCTACCAAAAAAAAGTATATCTGCTTAGAAATTTTGCTAATTCTGTTGCAGTGAGCAGTGCTTTATCTCCTTATGTAATTGTCTGGTTTTAGGGGCTGAGATGGCAGTAGAAAAAAAATCGTGTTGAACAACCTCTTTTTAATAGAAAAAACTCAAAATAATGTTTGACCAGTTTGGGGAAGTATAAGGGTGTGCAATCATAATGTGGAAAAGTAGCATGAGGTGATTCTCCTTGATTTTTTGAATCCCACCAGATTAAAAGGTAGAAATAAACCAAAAAAGCAAGCCAGGAGCATTGTGAATTATTTTCATATATATTTCAAAAAAAAAAATTCTTTAAGGAAAAGTTGAGGTAATTAAATCAAGATACTTACTGGTATTTTGCAACTACCTTTAACATAACATCTTTATAAAAACATAGTTAAGGTTATTTAGTAGAAAAACCAAGATTAGGAGTCAAGAGAAGATGATTGTGCTATCATTAAACAGACGTGAAATTTGGGGCAAACAACTTTAGCTCCCCACACCTAAGTGTCTTTCCCTGCTAAGTGGGAAAATTAGACTAGATCTTGTGAGAAGAAACTATCTTTCATTTGGAATCTCTTGGGGATTGTGGTACTGCTGATAGGAGAAGGTTAAGAGTAGGATGCTGGTATCTTCTCTCTCTGAATTCTCACTACTAGTTTGGAATGGGGCAGGGGATGATTGGCAGGGGAGGGAATGGCAGCACCACTTGACTCAGCTAAGGCTTCAGGATTTGTGCTCTCCTGGTTGGGATACTAGCAATTGATGAATTCTGAGGAGCCTTCCGACTCTAGCATCTGAAGTCTAAAATGAAACCATCTAAGCAGCTATCCCCGTATCTTCCAACTCTGCTTGCTTACATGGTAGCATTTGTCTTTATGTATATAGCAAAAAGCCTCCAAATATGTTACTGTTTGTATTTATTTCATTAAACCTTACCAACTTGCCAAATTAATTGAGGACTATAGCACAGCAAGGCCAGGCGGAAGAGACAATTTTTTGAGCTTTTTACACAGGAGTTTTGTAGATAATTGATCTTGACCTGCACATCTCTTTTAATATTTCACTTGTTCCAGAATATTATTAGTCACTTCCTTTTTAACAGTGTGCTTTTTTGTGAAGTGACTAAACTGCTATTTAACCCTGCTACAAGAATGTGGCAGTGGGCTAGTCCAGACAAGTGGATGTATACTTGGTAACTAGCATTCTTAATAAGCTTGCTTCAACCTGCCACAAATTAAGCTCTGTGTGACTTTTCCAGCACATAAGTGACTTAAACAAAAAAAAAAAAAAAAAAAAAAAAAAGAGGAAAGTAGGAAAAAGGGGGGAAAAAGCTTGGCTTGTGAATAAAAGTAGATTTTTGATTTGCCCTTTGGTTGGCAGTAAATGAAATTTTAGCCTCATGACTCAGTTTGGTTTAAAACTACCTTGGTAATCTGTTTAGCTGAACAGTGAGCGTCTGAAAATATAAAAGGGGTATTCTAGCAGTTACCTTCAAGGCTCCTTATTACTCCTCAAAGCCTGCGTTGGAAATAAGATGTAATAGAAAACTCCATGGCCTTTGGAGTTAAACTTGGTTTGCCACTTAGTACCTAATTTGACTTGGACAAGTTACTCTACCTCCCTAAGCCTGTTTTGTGGTCTATACAATCATGATAATCTTTAATTTGCAGGTTTGTCATTCATGATAAACATATGTTAAGGACTTACTATATATTGCCTGACAAATTGATGGCTTCCAGGAGTAGCTATTTTAATTAAGCCAAAGAAAGTAATTATTGTTTATCAGACCATAAGACAAGATGTATTAGAGCCTTAATAGTTATTTGATTAGATTCTTTTTAAATGGTTGTAAGATAAAAGTACCTGAGTTTTAATTTTGGCTCACCACTCAGTACCTATGTGACCTTGGGCAAGCCTCTAATCTATGTGAGGTTTAGTAACCTCATCTTTAAAATGGAGATTATAATACTTACCTGGCAGGGTTATTGTGAGAATTAGATGGGGTAATGTATATAAAGCACTTTGTGTAATAACAATGCATATTAAGCTCTTAATAATAATTATTAAATATTTTTTAAAATACCAAGTGGTTTCATGGGTATATATATATATACATATGTCAGAACGTATCAAATTGTATACAAATATGTGTAGTCTGTTATAAGCCTACTATACTTCAATAACATACATTAATATCTTCATATTACATATTGCAATGATTTTATTCAATGCTAGTACCCAGTAGCATTCTCAAACCTGGATGCAGTTAATTATGCTGGTACCTTGTCAGGATGATGACAAGCTTGAGATAAGGTTTTTAAAAACTTTTCTTATATTAATGTTCTTTTTAAAACACAGGGAATCATGTTTTACAAGTTAATTGAAAAAAAGAGATACAAATAGTGAAGCTATGGTTTCAGACTTGTTCAGTTGTATTACTCTGTGTCACATGCAGGACTGGGAGCCTGCCATTGACTTAACCTTATCACCTTGATGACATGTTAAGATCATAGCCCATTAGAGCTAGAAGGAATCTGAGAGATCATTTGGTAGGTTACCTTCATATTTTGCAGGAGACATTAAGGCTCCTGGTGACTGACTTAAGATCCCATAACTCAGATCTTCTAAATTCTAGTCTAGTACTCTTAAAAGGTCTTAGTCTCTGCCATTAATAATTAGGAAGGAAGACAGACTGAAAACATGTATTTGGGAGAGAGTTAAAATTTGGCAACAAAATAAAAAATACTTTGAAGGACTAATTTATATTTTTAATGAAAGCAGTAATTAAGAAGGGCCTTGTACTGAAGACAGAAATTACAAAAGAATTCAACCCTTCCAATATTTGTCATACTATCTTTCTAGATCAAATTCAAGCTCCATTTTGTTGTGGTGGTACTAAACTAGGAAGTTCTTAATTTTCATTGACCTTTATAGCAATTATTGTATTGAATGGGCGTGTAGGTCATTTATTTGGTAATTAATTCTATTTGACCTTGTCCTGGTACTTTTGCTTTTTTCTAACTCCACTTTTCTATATGTAAAATCCTTGGAATAGGCAATATGACTACATCTCTTTTCATGCTCTTCAGTAGTTAGGAGGGTCATACACACATAGTATAGTTCATAAGTACACATTAAATATATGAATAAATATAATCAAGTTACAGCACCCAAGTCTATCAAACTAATCAGTTATTAATTTATTTCTAAAGTCCAAATAAATTATTTATAAAAGTACACATTTCATATCTGTGAAGAATGCTGATGGGATTTTAATAGGTATTGCATTGAATCTGTAGATCAGTTTGGGTAGTATAGACATTTTGATGATATTGAGTCTGCCGATCCACGAGCATGGTATGGATTTCCATCTGTTTACATCCTCTGCTATTTCCTTCCTCAGTGTTTCATAGTTCTCCCTGTAGAGGTCTTTTACCTCTTTGGTTAAATATATTCCTAGGTACTTTAATTTCTTTGTTGCTATTGTGAAGGGAATTGAGTCTTTGATTTGGTTCTCAATTAGATTGTTGTTGGCGTATATGAATGCCTCTGATTTCTGTGTATTGATTTTGTATCCTGAGACTTTACTAAATTCATTGATCAGTTCCAGGAGTTTCTTGGTTGAATCCTTGGGGTTTTCTAGATACAATATCATATCATCAGCAAACAGTGAAAGTTTGATCTCTTCTGCCCCTATTTGGATACCTTTGATTCCATTTTCCTGTCTGATTGCTGTAGCCAAGACTTCCAGCACTATGTTGAACAGAAGTGGAGATAGTGGGCAGCCTTGTCTGGTTCCAGTTCTAAGTGGGAATGATTTCAATCTTTCCCCATTCAGTATGATGTTGGCTATGGGTCTGTCATATATGGCTTGTATATACCTATTAAAATCCCATCAGCATTCTTCACAGATATAGAAAAAATAATTTTACGCTTCGTATGGAACCAAAGAAGACCCCGAATATCAAGAGCAATTCTAGGCAACAAAAACAAAATGGGAGGCATTAATATGCCAGATATCAAACTATACTACAAAGCTGTAGTAATTAAAACAATATGTTATTGGCACAAAAACAGGAACATTGACCAGTGGAACAGATCTGAGAATCCTGATATAAAACCATCCTCATATAGCCATCTCATCTTTGACAAAGCAGACAAAAACATACGCTGGGGAAAAGAATCCCTTTTCAATAAATGGTGCTGGGAAAACTGGATAGCCACCTGTAGAAGGCTAAAACAGGACCCACACCTTTCACCTCTCACAAAAACCAACTCACACTGGATAACAGACTTAAACCTAAGATATGAAACTATTAGAACTCTAGAGGAAAAAGTTGGAAACACTCTCCTAGACATCGGCCTGGGCAAAGAGTTTAGGAAGAAGTCCCCAAAGGCAATCAAAGCAGCAACAAAAATAAATAAATGGGACATGATCAAACTACAAAGCTTCTGCACAGCCAAAGAAATAGTCATGAAAGTAAACAGACAACCTACAGAATGGGAGAAAATTTTTGCATCCTATGCATCCGATAAGGGACTGATAACTAGAATATACTTAGAACTCACGAAAATTAGGAAGAAAAAATCAAATAACCCCATTAAAAAGTGGGCAAAGGACTTGAACAGAAATTTTTCTAAAGAAGACAGAAGAATGGCCAACAAACATATGAAGAAATGCTCAACATCTCTAATCATCAGGGAAATGCAAATCAAAACCACAATGAGATATCACTTAACCCCAGTGAGAATGGCCTTTATCAAAAAATCTCCAAACAATAAATGCTGGCGTGGTTGCGGAGAGAGAGGAGCACTCCTACACTGCTGGTGGGACTGCAAACTAGTTCAACCTCTGTGGAAAGCAATATGGAGATACCTTAAAGCGATACAAGTGAATCTACCATTTGATCCAGCAATCCCATTGCTGGGCATCTACCCAAATGATCCAGTGACACTCTACAAAAAAGACACCTGCACTCGAATGTTTATAGCAGCACAATTCATAATTGCAAGGCTGTGGAAACAGCCCAAGTGCCCATCAATCCAAGAATGGATTAATAAAATGTGGTATATGTATACCATGGAGTACTATTCAGCTCTAAGAAACAATGGTGATATAGCACATCTTATATTTTCCTGGTTAGAGCTGGAACCCATACTACTAAGTGAAGTATCCCAAGAATGGAAAAACAAGCACCAGATATATTCTCCAGCAAACTGGTATTAACTGAGTAGCACCTAAGTGGACACATAGGTGCTACAGTAATAGGGTATTGGGGAGGGGGGCGGGTATATACATACATAATGAGTGAGATGTGCACCATCTGGGGGATGGTCATGATGGAGACTCAGACTTTTGGGGGGAGGGGGGGGAAATGGGCATTTATTGAAACCTTAAAATCTGTACCCCCATAATATGCCAAAATAAAAAAAAAATAAAAAAATAAAAAAAAAGTACACATTTCAAAGGAACTTAGCAATATAGATATTAAATGACAGTGAGAGCGCACGTGAAAGAGAGGGAGAGAGGGAGGAAGAAAGTTAATAAATTGACGCATCCAATTAGCTAAGAATTTAAAATCATGTTATCACATTAGACCTGAGAGAAACAGAAAAGTGCAGATGAAACCATTAAAATCTACTTGGAACTATATTTGCTGGTAGTAAAAATGCAAAGTTGAACCTGCAATTCTTTATGATGTTTCTGGATCATTACTCTGTTTCATTTTCTCAGCTATCTGTATTATTTTCCTAAAGTCTACATTTTATACCAATTTGTGGTGGTTCATTAATAGGAAATATGCTACTTTAATTTTATCCCTGTCCTCTTCTCTTCTCTAGGAGTCACTTGATAAGCTGTCCTCCTCCGAAGGGGAATAAAATGTGCCCTGGTCAAACATGTTACATAAAAATTGCTGTATTTTTAAATTACGTAGCTAATTTGAAGAAATAATCAATTTTCTTCAAATACATTTTTTCATAAACTATAAATTTAAATCAAATTGCATAGTGCCCAATAATTATTTGCATAATGATTTGACTTTCTAGGAATACAATAAATAAATGAATTTAGTTCACATTTTTAAAATAGATTATTTTTGGTATAGTTTACATATTAAAATGTACCCCTTTTAAGTATCCAGTTCCATGAGTATTGGCAAATACATATGCTCATGTAACCACCACCACGATCAAGATGTAAAACATTTACATTACCATCAGAGATCTGTCATACTATTTTGTATTCACTCCACCTCTGCCCCAACCAGACAACCACTGCCTCTGCTCTTGATGACAAACATTTTGACAATAAAAATTGATTAGTGATATAAAAAAAAAGAAGGGCCTTATAAACACCAAGGGCCAAGCTTAAAATAATAATACTAACAACTTGGCAGAGATAGCAAGTGATCAGTCATGATGATTTAGTTTTCTTTTGCATATTATCTTAATATTTTATTTTAATATGTTTATAAAGAAAACATTGTGTGCTTTGTTAATTATATGAGGAAATATCATTGAAAAGATTCTAAAATTTCACAGAAGAAAGTGCTTTCTTGGCTTCTCTGTTCTTTCAAATATTACTATTATTATTTATGGAAATTAGTTGCATCCGTACACATTGTGTGTTTTAGCAGGTTACAGCTTTTTGGTCTCAGGATCCCTTTGTACCTATGAAGAAATCATCAAAGACCTGAAAGAATATAGTTACTGAAATTCACCATTTTAAAAATTAATATTGAGAAAAAATAAATACGATAAATATTTAATTAAGATAATAAAACCATACATGTTAATATAAACAGCATTTTTATGAGAAATATTTATATTTGCCAAAAATTTAGTTAATAATAGAGTAACATTGTTTTTATACTTTTTCAAATCTCTTTAATGTTTGGCTTAATGGAAGACAACTGGACTCTCATATCTTTCTTCTTCTGCATTCAGCCTGTTGTTATATATTGTTTTGGATGAAGTATGTAAAGAAATCTGGAGCTGGGCGCGGTGGCTCACGCCTGTAGTCCTAGCTCTCTGGGAGGCCGAGGCGGGCGGATTGCTCGAGTTCAGGAGTTCGAAACCAGCCTGAGCAAGAGCAAGACCCCGCCTCTACTATAAATAGAAAGAAATTAATTGGCCAACTAAAAATATATACAAAAAATCAGCCGGACATGGTGGCACATGTCTGTAGTCCCAGCTACTTGGGAGGCTGAGGCAGGAGGATCGCTTGAGCCCAGGAGTTTGAGGTTGCTGTGAGCTAGGCTGACGCCACGGCACTCACCTCTAGCCTGGGCAACAAATCGAGACTCTGTCTCAAAAAAAAAAAAAAAAAGAAAAGAAAAGAAAAAGAAATCTGGCCTCACACAGATTTGTAATTGGAAAAAGGAAGAGTCTTTCTTCTTTAATACTAAAGTAGAACTTGACAAGTAGTAGTTTCCTACAAGTTAGTTTCAATGCAGAATCTGAAGCCATATTACATTTTGTACTTTGTTATAGTAAGATCCATTGGTTTGCCTCACACTTTGAATAGAACTTTTACTCATGCATAATTTTATAACATCATGCATTCACTGCTCATTGGAAGAATATTGGTCCTGTAAGTTATACAGATTTTCTAGATGTTGACACATTTCATTATATCAAAAAATTGCATTTGTTAATATCACCACCAATCTCATCAGAAAAATCTTTAAGCATTGAGAAGCTGTCAAGCTCATGATGGCTGACACTTTTTACATTTTTAATTTTTACTTGAAAACTCAAATTTTATCATTAGCAATTAATACTGTCAGACCTGTTCCTTGAAGTAGTAGGTTCACTCCATTCATTTTGGAGAAAAAGCCTGCCAGAGACAGGTTGGGTATACCTAATCTGAAAATTCAAAATCCGAAACTTTTTGAGCACCAATGTGATTTCAGATTTTAGGATTTGGGATGCTAACTGTTAAGTATATATGATGCAGATATTCAAAATCTGAAAAAATTCAAAATCCAAAACACTTCTGGTCCTAAGAACTTTGGATAAGGGATACTCAGTTGTACCCAAATCCAAATAACCAGTTTGTCTGCCAGTCATTTAAGTAGTAGGGGTGTTCCATGAGAAGAGTGGCTGGTTCAGCACACAACTGAAACACAATTGCTTTTCCCTCAACATATCATACTTTGATATGAAGCATGAATGTTTTATATATACTTCTCATTTGTCATATAGAATATTAAAAGACCTGTACTCAAGAGACAAAATATAGTTAAAATTAATAATTTTTACTAATTCAACAGGGGCATTTTTAAGTGAAACTGTTAGTTTTATAGTGAATAAATGGCACTGGAGATTTTAGCACAGTTTGATGCCACTACCCTGATTCATGCTAAGGTACCAACAGATTTGACCACCATTGCTTTTTTTTTTAAGGATTCTTTGGTTTATTTTTCAGTGTTTGTGTATCTATAACATGATTTCAAAATTGGTTAACAGCCATTCTGGTTGGACTCAGGCTACATATTGCACTGAATAACCATCCATAATACTTATATACTGTAGTTCTCCTTATATTCATTGACTGACACAACCACCATTGCTTTTTTAAATCAGTATAAAAATACAGTGAAAAGACATAGAGTAAGCTCAAGAGTTCTGCACTTCTAAGAGATATCATGTCTACTTTCAAGTCGGCAAAGCCAAAGAATTAGCACCACACAAACTTGAGTCTGGAACAACTCAGTATTGAAAGAAGAGTTCAAAAAGACCATGCACCCAAAATGGGTTACTATAGAGGAATTGGCTTCAAGGCTCCACCTTGATAAATCAGTAATAAAGGCTTGGTTTAAGAACCAGCATGTTAAATGAAAGAAGCAGCAGCAGCAACAACAAATTCAGCCACGTTTGTCACCAGGAACATCAAGCCATACTATTTCAGCGAAGAAGGAAGAATCCCCTTTACTCACAAGTGAGGCAAACATTCATCCAGTGAGTCCTGGAATTTTGGATGCATCTTACCATGATCCACTTGAAGTTTCAAGAAACCTGGAGGGACTAGTGCTTTTGTGTGGAATTCATCATGGGATTCTCAGCTTTTGATATTCAACAGATATGTCTAAGGGATTCTGATTCTCCTTGGGCCTCCATTCCCTATGAAATAGATGAATTTGTACAGTTAAATATGGTGAAAAAAGTCAAATACCATCTAAGTATTAATATTATTATGAAATAATTTTGACCTTGTAGAACTCCTGAAAGTGTCTCAAGAACCCTTTGTCTATAGATCACACTTTGAGAATCATTGGCATAGTTAATATGTTCCTAATAGTAAATACCTTCTGTCAGAAGAAAAGAGAAAACTTTAAATACTGTTAAAGCCCATTTAACAGTAAATTTACAGTATTTAGTCACTAAAAGGATATCTACTGTGTGGCAAGAGTATTCTCTTTCAAGCTATCCTCACAGAAAGCTTGTTAGGAAAGGTAATATCAATTTTTATAGAAGAAGAAACTTAGGTTTGAGATGTAAAATATTGATTGAAAATGAATAGAAGTGAATTTGAACTCAGGACACTGACTTTGAAAGTCCATGCTACACTCAGCTGTCTCCTGTTATTAAATAGAAAGAGTTCCTTTAGCAATCAACAAGAATTTATCAAGCACCTGCCTTTTCCTTGGATTACTTTTTAACATATCAAATTTATGATTTTGGTCATGTTTCTTCATGTCTAATTTAAAAATGATTTGCCATCCTTACATTTCAATCATTGACAGTTGACAAGAACAATCAGATTGAATTCTTGCCTACTGTAGCTATTTATGCTTAAAAATGTGGCCTTATCTTGCAAATAAAAATACTATAAGACAATCCCTATTTAAAAAAAAAAAAAGGTATTCTTTGGGCAGTTTATAAACTTTGTGATATATAGTATAATAATTGCTTATCAAGTTAATTCATTTAATTGGACATACTTAATGTTAACTTATATAAAACAATGTTAATTTACAAATACTGCTTTTGTCTACCCTCACATTTCATGAAATAATTTTATTCAAATTCTATATACATTTTATATATATATAAGCATAATTATCATCACTAGAGTCACATTTTTTAGAGTCTATCCTCTTTAAGTTATTTGAGATTCAGCACCATATTGAATCAGCATGTCATGCTCTCACTAGACATTTTATACAAAACCATAAGTACTCATTCACAGAAAAATAGAAAGTTAATGTTTGTTAAGACTGTGTGCTAGACATTTTCTCTTTGCTTTACCCATGTTAGCTCAACCTTATTATCCCTATCCTATGGGGAAGCTACTAATCTAATACTGTTCCTATTTAGGTATCATTAGGACAGTGGTGGGTTTTTTTTCCCATTTGTCCTGTAGATGTATATTTATTGTCTTCCTAAGACATTATTCAAAGTATCTTTTAAAAGCTTGTTTATATGGGCTTTCAACACTTATATATAAGTGTGAGATCATATCTCTAGAAATAATCATGAAATTGATGTAAATATCCTTGTCTTCTTTATTAACCAATTCTGACAGGTGAACTCCATAAGCAACTGAAGCATCATTGACTGTGGTTATTTCAAGCTAATTTGTCTTTCCCAGTGTATTGAAAATAAAGTATTCGAGGAAATACCCTGTAATAGGAGAACTTTTGCAAATGCTCAAATATAAGGCAGTTTCCTCTTTTCTCAGAGATTATTTTAGGTAAAACCTAAATTTATATTTTGTTATCTTTTTGGTATATAAATGTCTTCAGGAATTTTTTGATTCTGTGTCTCACCTGCAACTTTGGTTTTACTAGCCTTATTGTGTAGGGAGTTACGAAATGAGGTGGTATTTTACTAATCAGACACATACTAGGGGGAAAAGTGTGTATGATTTGCCTTATTTTTTGATTATTACCATTTCCTGGAGCCACAGTCTATTACCAAGTCTAATAAGAATTAGCCTTAACTACTATAACATCTCATGTGTGGAAAATTTTCAGATCTTTCAAAGACTTCCTGGTAATGTAATACCTAGACTACTAGAGTGAGCTTTCTAATCTAGCTTCAGAAATAATAGAAAATGTTCAAAAAATAAAATTTTTTTGTGAAACATGGCTACATTTTATTTACAAGTAATGGATTCTACTTTTTGCAGATGTGTCTTGCTGAATCAGGGCTCTCTTATCCTTGCCATCGACTTACAGTGGGAAGAAGATCTTCACCTGCACAGACTCAGGAGCAGTCAGAAGAAGTAAGCCTTGTTGCTAGCTTTTTATTGAACAGAAGGCCTATCCTCCACTCACCTGCCCACTTCCCATTCTTTTTTATCTTCCACAGCAATGAATAGATAAAATTAATGTAGTATGAACAAAGTCTCAGTAAATTCTTGAAGGCAGAAACTTTCCATTGCTAGGTTATTACTAATGTGCTCCTTCTTGTTCTGTTAGTTTCATGCTTCAGCCAACAGAATTCAGGCAGATTGGTTGAGATGATTTTTACTTAGAACTGTCAGGTTAACAAAGGGATTTTCTTTGCTGCTATGTGGTTATATGACTAAGTATTTGACTATATTTATTAGGATTGATCCCGGAGGTTCTTTAACTCATTGGGTTGAGAGCACCTTCTATGACCCAGACACTGCTTGATATTAGATAATAAAGGTGAATAACACTATACCTATACCAAAGTGCTTAGAGTAAAGGGTGATAGATAATAAACTAACAATGACAGCATAATGTAAAAAAATGAATAGATAGCAGTGCACACAAGGATACTGTAGAAACAAAGAGGAGGAGAAGTAAAGATTGAACATGCCTGTGTATGTGTTCTGCCTATTTGTATCTATGTGAACCTGAAGAATGTTAAAGGCAATATTTTAATTCTCTCCCATGGCTACAAATAGCACTTCCACGCTCAACTCTGACCATAGTCATAAGGAAATAAGAAAGAGAATTTGGATGTTACAATTTATTCATTTAGGAAATAATTATTGAGCTCTTGCTATGTGCTAGGAAAAGTCATCACCATGATTCAAAAAGTATTATGCAACAAAGGTCATAACTAAATAGCACAGAAAAATTTTATTTAAAGTAGTATTTTTTTAGGATAGAGCATGATTCAGGTATTTAAAAGCTTGGGCTAGGCCGGATGCGGTGGCTCACCCCTGTAATCCTAGCACTCTGGGAGGCCGAGGCGGGCGGATTGCTCGAGGTCGGGAGTTCGAAACCAGCCTGAGCGAGACCCCGTCTCTACTAAAAATAGAAAGAAATTAATTGACCAACTAAAAGTATATATACAAAAAATTAGCTGGGCATGGTGGTGCATGCCTGTAGTCCCAGCTACTCGGGAGGCTGAGGCAGGAGGATTGCTTGAGCCCAGGAGTTTGAGGTTGCTGTGAGCTAGGCTGACGCCACGGCACTCACTCTAGCCTGGGCAACAAAAGTGAGACTCTGTCTCAAAAAAAAAAAAAAAGCTTGGGCTAGTCTAATAAAACCTTTTCCCACTTACATTCTATACAAAATGTGGTTGCTCATTTTTTATTTAAACTGACTATATAATTTTGGACATCCACTCTGGAGGCTGCCACAGGACTTCTCCAGCCATCTTCTGAATATATATATATATCACTTAAATATGTGAAAGAGAAGTAAAGATGCATAAACAGAGTTCTAGTCTTTGACCTCCCATGAAAATGATAATTTGCCACTGTGTTTTTTAACATTTTTTAGAAAACCACGAGAAGGAAACTTTTTCTCCTAGTACAGATATTACTGTACTATATTGTACTATACTGTACTTGGGCCTCCAAAACTGTTAATTTCTTTAAAGAGGCCACACCATTTTTTCCAGTACTTTATCTTACTAGTCCTTATGAAAGAAAAATGAGAATAAGTTTCACTCTTTGGCAGAAATTACCAGAAATAGTTTAGTGAAATATTTCTTTATAGTGCTTGAGTCTATTTTTAAAAGCTATAGTACAGGGTCCTCAAACTTTTTAAACAGGGGGCCAGTTCACTGTCCCTCAGACCATTGGCGAGTGCACACTGTGGGCCCAGGACGAGTTAGCTGCTAAGCATGACAGGCAGTGGCAGCAAAAACACCCGGAGGGCCGGATAAATGTCCTAGGCAGGTGGCATGTGGCCCACGGGCCATAGTTTGAGGACGTCTGCTATAGTAGGTCATGCTTCAAACTCTTCAATGGATAACTAATATTAAAGTTGCCCAACTAGCTCCAACCAAAACTTTTAATTATGCTATGCCCTGAGAGATTATAGGTAACTTCCTGACTTATTTATTCTCTTCTGTAACTCTCACCATTATATATGTTATTTGGATGGTATTATCGGCAGAGAGAAGTCAATTCCATACAGAGAGAAGCAGTGTTTGTGAAGCTTGCATCCTCTTGTGTTAATTAGAGAAAAGGGTAGAGTGGGGTTAGGAGTCCTAGCCAAACTATAACAATCACAACCTTAGTAATTCTTTAAAAGTAATTCCTTAAAAATCTCACTATCCGGAATGAGCTCATATTTTTCCTTCCTTCGATAATTTCTAAATACCACCTCCTCTAGGAGGATGGTGAGAAATGGGAAAGAAGCTTTGTAACTTAGTTTTTATGTTATTATAGAAATATAAAGCTAGAAGGGATTTTTGAGATCATTTGGCCCCCTACACTTTCATCTACCCCTCTTTTATCCATTTCAATCTCGTTCTTTTAAACTTTTATTTAATGTATTCTAGGTGCCTAACCTTAGGGCCATATTCCCTATGCTGAAAGAGCTCACTGTCTTATGTAAGAATGTCCCCAAAATATCTCCAGTGACAGGATTTGGCCCTCATATGACAACCAGTTGCATTGTGCAGCTCTTTCTGTTGATATCTTCCTTATGTTACATTAAAATATATGTACTTATAACTTCTACCCAGTGGTTCCACTGCTTTCTTCTGGTTCTACACTTCTTCATGCCTTCATGTACTTCAAAACAATCACCATTTTGCTATTAACTTTTATTTATTTATTTTTAAAAATTTAAAATTTTTTTATATTTACTTTCTTAAAGCTTGAGTTAGGAAGGACCAGTAGTTAAATTCAAGTTTTAGATTTTGTGGATTGTAGTTATATGTCCTTTAGCTGGGTAAATTTTGATTCTTACATTATTCACCTGATCCTACAAACACATTTTCTTTATAATAATTTAATATATTCTCTTTTCTTCCCATCTACCTCTTACTCCTGAGCCCCCTGTTAGTGATTTTTCCATACCTCTGTGTACCTAGCTAGGTACCAATCTCTCCTCAGCTGCGTGGGTTACACAGTGTGGGGGCTCTGCGGATCCTAGCTCCTTGGAAATTGTTTAATTCTCAATTGATACTGGAGAAGGAGAAAGGTTAACCGAAAACTAACAAAAAAATTTTTTTCAAATGTAGTTAATGTTAAAAGCATTGGTTTATAACTGTGATTAAGGAAACGTTTATTGAATGCTCACTATGTGCTGGTCAGATGAGGTTAAACTGATAATTTCCTCTTGTATGATTAATGAGAAAATTGAGGCAAGCATGAGATGCTAAGGAAGCACAGATATAGGGGGGCAGTGTAACTGTAAAGAGTGTTTGCAGGCAAGAGCCTTGTTTGCCTTATCCACCTTTGTACCCTAATACCTACTGTAGTGTCTGGCATGTAGCAGACACAGAGTTTATATTTGTGAAAGAATATTTTTTAAAGAAAAAGAAAAGACTAGAAGAGTTGACATCGAAATTGACTTACAGAGAATGAGTCACAGTCAGCTGAATAAAGAATCATCGGAATTATGTTCCATTCAAGGGAAACAGCATGATCTGATGTAGTATGGGGAGGGGGAGAGACAAGTGCAGTTTGATATCAGCACAGAATAAAGTGGGAGAAAAAGGAAGCTAATAGATGAGGCAAAAGTAAATAAGTTTTGTATGTCACATGGAGAACTTGAACTCTGGGGAACAATAAAAGATTTTTAAGTGGGATGATTTTTTTCCCCCAAAATATACATTTTAGAGAAGAGCACTCTAACTACTGTGCAGAGGATAGATTTAAGGGAAACAATATTGGAGACTGGGAAATCAGGTATGAGTCTATAGTACTAGCTCAAGCAAGAGTTAATGAGATCCTTAATGTATGTAATACACATTATAAACAAAGTGAAGGAAAAAAAACACTTGATCATCTAAATTGATGCAGAAAAGCATTTGACAAAATTCAACACCTATTTGTGATGAAAGCACTCAACAAACCAGGTATAGAAGGAAACTACCTCAGTATAATAAAGGCCATGTATAAAAAGTCCACAGCAAACCCCATACTCGATGGTGAAAGATTAAAGCTTTTTCACTATGATCAGGAACAAAGCAAGGATGTCCCCTTTCACTATTTCTATTCAACATAGTACTAGAAGCTCTAGCCAGAAAAATTAGGCAAGAAGAAGAAATAAAAGGCATCCAAATGAGAAAGGAAGAAGTAAAATTATCTCTGTTAACAGATAATGTAATTTTATATGTAGAAAATGCTAAAGATTCCACTTAACAAAACTATTAGAACTAAAAAATGAATTCATTGAAGTGGCAGGATATAATAAAGTCAACATACAAAGCTCAATAGCATTTCTATATAGTAAAAACAATCTGAATAGAAAATTATGAAAACAGTTCCATTTACAATAATATCAAAAAGAATAAAGTGCTTAAGAATTAACTTAACCAAAGAAATGAAAGACCTATACTATGAAAACTACATTGCTGACGGAAATTAAAGCAGATATAAATACAAGGAAACACATTTCATGTACATGAGTTAAAAGATTTGATATTGTCACAATGTCCATACCACCCAAAGCAATCCACAGATTCATTGCTATCCCTATCAAAATCCCAGTTATGTTTTTTGAAGACATCAAAAAATTCATACTAAATTCATATGGAATCTCAAAGGACCTTGAATAGCCAAAACAATCCTGATAAAGAAGAACAAAGCTGGTGGACTCATTTCCTGATTTCAAAACTTACTGCAGAGCTATAGTAATCAAAACAGTGCAATACTAGCATAAAGACAGACATGGACCAATGGAATAGTATAGATAATACAGAAATAAACCCTAGCATATATGTTCAAAAGACTTTTGAATAGGGTACCAAGACCTTTCAATAGAGGAAAGGAAAGCCTTTTAGCAATGGTGCTGGGAAAACTGGATTGTCCATGTGCAAAAGAATGAAATTGGACCTTTACCTAACAACATATACAAAAATGAACTCAAAGACCAAACTCTAAGACCTAAAACAATACAACAGTTAGAAAAAGAAAACATCGACAAAAGTTTTACAATAGTAGATTTGACAATGATTTCTTAGGTGTGATACTAATGGCACAAGCCACAAAAGAAAAAATAAGGAAGCTGGACTTCATGAATATGAAAAATTTTTGTGCATCAAAACCCACTATCAATAGAGTAAAAAGGCAATCCACAGAATTGGAGAAAATATTTGATATATAATATGTAGAGAACTCCTAAAACTGAATAACATAAAACCAAACAACCCAATTCAAAAATGAGTAAATACTCAGAGCTGCAAGACTGCTACTGCAATGGTCATTTTTGCCTGGGAATCCAGCCCAGTACCCTTAGTAGTCTTTGGGTACTTAACCCACCAGTCTTCTCCTTCCTCCCTCAAAGTCACCTGAGCTGCTGACCCCTGAGTCCAAAGTGCTGCCTCAGCAGACTTTGCATTCTCCAAGTGCCTAAGCCATCACCTATTCTTCCCAGTGGCACCCCAGTTGCTGACTCTGTATGCTTTGGTCCAAGGACACAGCACAGTGACCACACATGTGTCTGCAAACACCCCTTAAGCCCCCCACCTCAGGCTCCAACTTCACCACCACATGTATCTGAGGCTAACCCTTGTAGCTAGGCTACTGCATGCTGCTAGCCCTGGGTCCCACGGTTGTATATGCATAAGCAGCTGGACTTACCCTTCAGCTCCTGCCCTCACCACAGTGCTTGCAGCCACGTATAGCCCCATAGCTGCCTACATACACACAGACAACCTATTTCCTGTCACCTAATCCCAAGAGCCCCTGCAGTTATGCACATGCAAGCAGCCAGTCCCTACTGCCATGTGTGCTCCCTCAGTCAGCCTCATTCCTTGCTTCTGTCCCCAGCCTTCTCCCCAGTGCATGAGCCTGTAGTTGGCATCTGCTGACACAGATGTGTTTGTAGCCAGCCTCCACATTAGAGGATGTACACACATTGCTACCAGCCCTCTCGTCCATTCCCATTGGACAGAGAGACATAGCAGAGGACCCCAGTACCTCCACAGTCTTTGCAGACCTCTCACTGCTCTTGCTACCAAGGGCTACACAGGTGCTGATGTCACAGGCTCCAGCTGCCTGAATTGACGACATCCAGTCTCCCCCACCCTCAGACCTCAAGTAACCACATACCACCATGTTTGGTTCCTTGTGACACTAGACCCAGTACCACAGCATGACCCAGAGTTCCTCCCTTCCTCTCCATCCCCACAGGTGAAGATATTTCTTTACCAAAGCCAGTTCATAAAGTCTGAAAGAGGTGACTCCTTCTTCAGATGCACAGACACCTTCACAAGAATACAAGGATTATACTAGCCTGAGCAAGATCAAGACTGTATCTCAAAAACAAAAACAGGCCGGGCGCTGTGGCTCACGCCTGTAATCCTAGCTCTTGGGAGGCCGAGGCGGGCGGATTGCTCAAGGTCAGGAGTTCAAAACCAGCCTGAGCAAGAGCGAGACCCCGTCTCTACTATAAATAGAAAGAAATTAATTGGCCAACTGATATATATATAAAAAAATTAGCCGGGCATGGTGGCACATGCCTGTAGTCCCAGCTACTCGGGAGGCTGAGGCAGAAGGATCACTCAAGCCCAGGAGTTTGAGGTTGCTGTGAGCTAGGCTGACGCCACGGCACTCACTCTAGCCTGGACAACAAAGTGACACTCTGTCTCAAAAAAAAAAAAAAAAAAAAAAAAAACAAAACAAAAACAAAAACAAAACAAAACAAAAAAAGAATAAGAATACAAAGATTATGAAGAATCAGGGAAACATGATACCACCAAAGGAACACAATAAATTTCAGTAACTGACCCCAAATAATTGGAGATATACAAATTGCCTGACAAAGAATTCCAAAAAGTATTCTAAAAAGTCTCAGCAATTACAAGAGAACACAGAAAAACAATTTAATAAAATCAGGAAAACAATACAAGAACAAAATGAGAAGCTAAGCAAAGAGATTGAAAACATAAACAAAAATTTTGGAGCTTAAGAATATAATGACTGAATTTAAAAATGCAATAGAGAGCTTCAACTGCAGAATAGATCAAACACAAGAAAGAGTAAGTGAACTTGAAGACATATAATTTGAAGTCATCCAGTCAGAGGGGAAAAAAAATGAAAAGGAATGAAGAAAGCCTGTGGGATCTCTGGATCACCATTAATCCAACATTTGCAGAATAAGAGGTCCATATAAGGAGATGAGAAAGAGGAAGGGGCAGCAAACTTATTTTTTTTTTTTAAGTTTTGTATATGAAGGAGAAAGCAAACTTATTTAAATTAAAAAATCATCGAGCAGTTCAGACCAATTGACCTAACAGATGTATACAGAACACTCCATGCAACAGCAACAGAATACACATTCTTCTTAAGTGCAGACAAAATATTCTCCAGGATAGATGATATGTTAGGCCACAAAACAAATCCTAATAAATTTTAAAAAGTTGAAATCGTATTGAATATCTTTTTAGACCACAGTAATATGAAACTAGAAATCAATAATAGGAGGAGAAAAGAAAAGTCACATACATATGGAAATTAAACAATATGCTATTGAACAACCAGTGAATCAAGAGAAAAAATTAAAGAGGAAATTAAAAAATATCTTGAGACAAATGAAAATGGGCACAGTACATAACAAAACATAAGGGATGCATCAAAAGCAGTTCAAAAAGGAAGTTTATAGCAATAAAAGCCTAAATCAAAAAAGAAGGAAGATCTCAAATAAAGAAACTTAACATTATACCTCAAAGAACTAGAAAAAGAAGAACAAATGAAGCCCAA
Organism: Microcebus murinus; assembly: GCF_040939455.1. Taxonomy (NCBI): domain Eukaryota; kingdom Metazoa; phylum Chordata; class Mammalia; order Primates; family Cheirogaleidae; genus Microcebus; species Microcebus murinus. The sequence goes on along the minus strand of NC_134105.1, from coordinate 38,358,266 downwards.
AGTTAGCAGAAGGAAAGATATAATAAAGATCAGAGCAGAAATAAATTGAAATATAGTCTATAAAAACAATAGAAAAGATAACAAAACAAATAGTTTTTAAAAAAAATACAATTAATAAACCTTTAGCTAGACTAAGAAATAAAAAGTGAAGTTTCTAAGAGGTAACATTACAATACAACTGTTATCACAGAAATACAAAGGATTATAAGAAACTACTATGAACAATTATATGCCAACAAATTGGATAGCCTAGAAGAAATGTATAAATTTCTAGAAACATACAACCTACCAAGACTAAGCCATGAAGAAATAGAAAATCTGAGCCAAGTGCAGTGGCATATGCCTCTAATCCCAGCTACCTGGGAGGTTGATGTGGGAAAATTGCTTGGGTGAACATTCAAGGAGTTTAAATCCAGCCTGGGCAACATAGCAAACCCTGTCTCTTGAAAAAAATATTTTGTTATCTTGGCCAGGTGTAATGGCTCACACCTGTTATCCTAGCACATTGGAAGGCCAAGGCAGGAGGATCACTTGAGCCCAGGAGTTTGATACCATCCTGGGCAATCTAGCAAGATTGCATCTCTAAAAGAAAAAAATTAGCTGGGTACAGTAGCTAGCATCTGTAATCCTAGCTACTCAGGAACCTGAGGCAGGAGGATTGCTTCAGCCCAAGAATTCCAGCCAGGGTGGCAGAGTGAGACTCTGTCTCTATTAAAATAAAAAAGAAGAAGAAAAGACCAATAATAAGGAGATTAAATCAATAATAAAAAAGTCTCCCATCAAAAAAAGCCCAGGTCCCAATGGCTTTACTTCTGAATTCTACCAGATATATAAAGTGGTCAATGAAGAGATTAAGAAGGAAATTTAAAAATTTCTCAAACATATCAACACATATAGGATACAGCAATAACAGTAATAAGAGGAGAGTTTATAGCAATAAGTGCCTACATCAAAAAAGTATAAAAGCCAATGATGCATCTCAAAGAACTAGAAAAACAAGAGCAAACCAAATCCAAAATCAGCAGAAGAAAAGAAATAAGATCAGGGAATAAATAGAGAAAATTGAAAAAAAATACAAAAGATCAACAAAACAAAAAATTGTTTTTTGAAAAGATACATAAAACACATACACCTTTAGCTAGACTAAGAATAAAAGAGGGGAGACCAAAATAAAATCAGAGATGAAAAAGGCATTATAGCTGATACTGCAGAAATCCCAAGTATCATTGGAGACTACTGTGAGCAACTATATGCCACTAAATTAGAAAACCTAGAAGAAATGAATAAATTCCTAGACACATATGACCTACAAAAAACTATTAGAACTGATAAACAAATTCAGTAAAGTTGCAGGATACAAAATCAACATACAAAAATCAGTAGCATTTCTACATGCCGCCAGTAAACAGTCTGAAAAAGAAACCAAGAAAGTAACCCCAGTTATAATAGCTACAATAAAATAAAATACCTAGGAATAAACTTAACCAAAAAAGTGAACAGTCTCTACAATGAAAACTATAAAACATTGATGAAAGAACTTAAATAGAACACAGAAAAATGGAGAAATATTCCATGTTCATGGATTAAAAGAATCAATATTGTTAAAATTTCTGTACTACCCAAAGCAATCTACAGATTCAGTGCAATCCTCATCAGAATACCAATGACATTCTTCACAGAAAATATAAAAAGTAATGGAACTGCAAAAGACCCAGAATAGCCTAAGCCATCCTGAACAAAAAATAAAAAGTAAATACCTGAAGGAATCACCTTACCTGACTTCAGATTATACAACAAATCTGTAGTAACCCAAACAATATGGTACCGGCATCAAAACAGACAAATAAACCAATGGAGCAGACTGGAGAACCCAGAAATATTAATAAATCCACACATCTGTAGTGAACTTAACTTTGGCCAAGAGCATACAGTGGGGAAAGGACAGTCTGTTGAACAGATGGTGCTGGGAAAACTTCCATAGGCAGAAGAATGAAACTAGACCCTTATCTCTCACTGTATACAAAAATTAAATCAAATTGGATTAAACACTTAAATCTGAGACCTGAAAATATAAAACTGCTGAAAGTAAACATTGGATAAATGCTTCAGGACATTGTTCTGGGCAATACTTTTTTGAACTTGACTCCAAAAGCACAGAAAACAAAAGCAAAAATGGCTAAGTGAGATTGCATCAAATTACAAAGCACACCTAAGGAAACAGTCAACAGAGTGAAAAGGCAGCCTAGAAAATGGGAAAATGTATTTGCAAAACATATATCTGATAAAGAGTTAATATCAAAAATGTAAAAGGAACTCAATAGCAAGAAAGCAAAAAGCCCAATTTAAAAATAGGCAAAGGACCTGAACAAACATTTCTCAAAGCTAGAGATCCAAATAGCCAAAAAGTATATGAAAAAATGCTCAACCTTAGTAATCATCAGGGAAATGAAAAATTAAAACCACAGTGAGATATCACCTCATACCTGTTAGTGTGGTTATTATCAAAAAGAAGAAAATCTTGAAAGCAGAAAGCTGCAGATTCCCTATCCCATAGTATGTGACATTGCACCACAGGCAGACAAGCTAAATAGTAATCTAGTTGCTTCCTAAACAAATCTCTTTGAATGCCCACTTCAAATTCACTTTGTATAAAACTGAACTTACCATGTTCTCCCAAAAACCTATCTCCTCATTCATGTTAGTGCTTATATTGGACCCAAGCCAGAAACTGTTTACTCTGGTCACTGGTCAAATGGTTTTTTGAAACTGTCCCAATTGATCTGATACCTTGAGATTTTTATGAACCTTTCATTTTTACTGTTCAAAGAGGATATTTTTATGGTGGCAGCAAATTTTTGCCTTATTCTCTTAGTTGAGAAATTTCTTTGCTATTAGAGGTTATGTTCTGCCCATTATCTAGCTTGTCCCACAACACTGACTCAATAGGTATGGGGTCTCTCTTGCATTTTATCCTCTCCTTGTCTATTGCTTCCTTCTCTTCATCCTGAAAACATGTTCAAATCTTCTAAAAAATATATTCCTTCAAACCTCGCGCTCCCTCATGCTTTAGCTCCCTCTTTCTTTTTTCTTTCCACATCTAAGTTTCTCAGAGTAATCTATATTGAATGATTCTATTTCTTCATCTTCTATTCACATAACTCCCTACAATTGGCTACTTTGCACTGTGTGACTAAAATTGAATTTATCTATTAAAGTCAGCTAAAATAGTAAGTTTTGTAAGTTACTGTATGGGCTATGCCATCTCCTTTCATTTTCACAGTATTTTTGAGGTCAGTATTAGTCACATTCTAGAGTTGGAGTGTGAAGATACTTGCCTAAAATCATACAGAAAATGATAAGAGTATTCAACCCTATGACCTTTGATTAAAAATTTGGGGTTTTTTGGTTGTGGTGGTTGATTGTTGATTTCCTTATAATACCATAGCTATTTCTTTCTTAATCCTCATTCTACTAAATCTACTTACAGTTTTTGTCATCCACTCCTATTCTAGAAATTTTCTTATACCTTCCTTCTATAACACTTTCTCAATTTATTTTGTAATCTTTGACAGCTGTTTATTCATTTCTTACTGGGTTCTCCTCCTTCACCAATTGGAAAATATATAGATACATATATAGAGCTATTGTGAGTTGTAATCATTATCACTCTTCTTCCTCTATTTTTATAGGAGTGATAATCGTCACTCTTGTAACCTTAACTATTAATTATATGCTGATTGCTTCCAAATCTAAATCTTATCTGGACCTTGTTCCTGAACTCCTGAGAAAGTGTTTTTGTTTTAGTTTTAGTTTTTAGTTTTCTTTTTAGTCACCTATGAGATATGTTTACCTGGATGTGGTACAGCCACTTCAGATTTATTCTGAGGACTGGCCTCAAGATTCTCCCTCACCAGTATTGGCTTTCTCTCCCCGCTCAATGACACAGACTAGAAATCTTGATGTTATTTTTGCCTTTTCCATTTTCTTCATCTCCAAGTCTAATTGGTCAACAATTCCTATCAGTTCTGTTGAAGTATATTTTAAGTCTGTCACCTTTAGTCAGTTTCCACTGCTACTGCTCAAGTGTAGATGCCCTGTTCCTCTCCTGAAACTTTGAAATAGGTCTTCCCTCTCATATCTTCCTGTCTTATCTGCCATATGCCACCACACCATCCCACACACACAGGCGCGTGCGCACACACACACACTGCCATTAGATTTGTTTTCTTTAATACTCTTCTGCCTAAAAACCTCTAGTGATTTCCCTTTTCCCATCAGAGTAAAGTTAAAATATTTTAGCATGCCAGTTTAAGGACTAACACAATCTAGTTCCATCAAATCTTTTTGTCCTTACTGCCAGTCCACACTTATATCTCACACATAGAGCTGATGATTCAGTTTACTTTTCTGAATTCTTTATTGATTTTTTTTTAAGACCCAATTCCTTGCATGAGTTTTTACTCTGCCTAGTATACAACTCCCTCCTCACCAGTCTTCCTATACACATACTCCACCACACTGATGATATCTTTCCTTCAAGGTGTGGGTTAAATATTAATACTTGTGTGAAGCCTTGGATAGCCTTCCTCACTGATCCTACGAATCACTTTCTCCCTCTATTCTCCAAAAACATATTACAGGTTTTTTTGTATTACTTAACACACTAAAAAAGAAATATTCGTCACTAAATGTATCTTCCTTTTAGAAAGGAAATTTCTTAAAGGCTGATGTCATGTTTTATCTCTGTATACCTAGCTTTTAACCTGGTGCCTCAACATAGTAGGTAATTAGTGAAAATTTGCTGAAAGGAACAACTGCTTCAGTTATGATCTTGCTTTAATGCCAGTTACGAGTTCTAAATTTTTGCCTTAAACAGTTTAGTTATCATATCTTCCAGAAAGTTTTCCCTGATCTTCCCCCCCCCTAGTGAGTTGGATATTCTTCTCTGAATTTTATGTCAAAATACTTATCACTCAGTATTATAATTATCTGTATATATTATATAGAGCTCCTTGAGAGAGCATAGACTATATCTTTCGGACAGTTTCAGGCATTGTGGCATTTAGTAGGGATTTATAAATGTTTTTTGAATGATAAAGATAATAAATGAATGCAATAAATAGCCAAAATGGAATCACTGCTTTTTTTTTTTTTTTAGCTGTTTTTACAATTCTTAATAAATAGCTTTTCTGGAGTCAAAGAATTTTAGGATAGCCATGACTGATTCCAAGAGATTATCTATTCTCATCAGCAAACATTAATGAAAAAAAGATTGTTTATCTCATTTTTTAGAAAAAGCTTTTCCTAACCTGTTAGATGGCTGATAAGAAAATATGAAGAGATTGGGAGTCCCTTATACATAATTAAGTAGCTCATTCTTGCAGATACTTCAATAATTCATATTTGGAATATACTTTTTCCAACAAAATCGGCTTTTTAGATACCTCCTATTGAAGATGTCATGGTTCTAGGATTTTGTTTTCTGGGATTGTCAGGGCAAATTCTGTACTTTGTGAAGGCAAAATGAATAATGGAGACACAATGAGAAAATTAAAATCAGTATCTTAGTATGAGCTAAAGTCCTATTGTTATTGAAGGGGGCTATTATTTAATTGAAAACTGGATTTGGAGAAAGACGATAGATCTGGGACAGTAAGGTAAAAGGGGTAAGAAAAGAAAGAAGCATCTGCAGAGAACATTCCCTTTTTTTCTCTCCTTTCCCCCACCTCTTGATCTTTACCTGATACATCTCAAAGAGAGGGATGAGTACTAGGCAAGACTTAAGCAAAGGCTGAGATAGTAGCTTAAGCTGATTGCAGAGGTCCCCAACCTTTTTGGCACCAGTGACTGGTTTTATTGAAGACAATTTTTCCACAGACCAGGGGTGCGGCTATAAATACAGATGAAGCTTCACTCACCTGCTGCTCACCTCTTGCTATACAGCTTACCTCTTGCTGTGCAAACTTGTTTGCAGGGTGGGGGGAGGTTGTGGAGTACAGTGATAGAGGATGTGAAAAGGTCTGTCATACTGACCTTTATTTCTTTCCATTTGATTATCTGTGAACCTGGTCAGGCACTGTAAAGGAATGTATTAATGTGCCTTGTAGATCTTGAGCCTTTACTTGTTTAAGACTAAGCCTCAAAGTTAAAGGGAACTTCACGCTTCAGATATTTGACTGCCTGAAACATAGAGGGAATTCAAGCACAGTTGTCCTAGTAAATGTTTGTTTTGTCGAGGAGTCTCCCTTACTGCTTTGAAATGAGAGGGGGTGTTGAATTTTAAAGCTGTTGAATAGCTTATCTTGACTATACAGGACAAACAAGGGAGGATTAGGATTGCCTGTAGAACCAAGGTGTCTGTAAGAAATAGTGGTAGAATCAGAATAGTGGGTAAACTGGCTAAGGAAAGGAGCATTTATTTTATTCCTCCAATGTATTAGACAACAAGTGTATCTTCATTGCCTTGTCTATCTAAACTATTGGAAAGGCTGTCCTAAAGATACAAGGGAAAAATATTATGATTATGATTCTGGGCATTAATGCTTGGGTATGCTCAAGGAGGAAATGCTGAGCATACTGAGTCAAATGGAGTAAATATCTTAGTTTAATCATTTGGAACTGTTAGACCTACTAGATCAGCAGTTCCAAAAAGTATTCCAGGGATTCTGAAAGGATTCCAAAGGATTCTGAAATCCTTTGGAGGTACCCCAGCTGTCAAACAGATATGAGGAAGAAAAGGCCAACTCTAAGAATATCAGGGTCCCCCATTGCGCTCCCTCTGCCTCAGTGAGAGTAGCCCTACTTTTATCTATTGTGTGCATTGCCATTTTACTTAATATTTTGTTTGGGCCTAGGGGAGGAAGGTAACTCCATGAAAAGAAGTTAGAAAACCACTAATGAGATATTTCTAAGATCCCTTCCACCTTTAAAAGTCTATGATTCAATAACTGGCTGACCTCTAACATTCACTCTAGCTACATTTTATGAGTCTTAGATTCTGTTTCTCTTAATGCTTTTCTGTCAAATATTTATCTCTGTGTTAGGTTTTTCTGCATAGACTGAAGGATCAAATAGTTTCCCCATTTTCATAACTTAAGTACATAATACCATATTTTTAAAAGATAGACATTTCATTTATTAAATAGTCTTCGTAGTCATAGTAGACAGGCATGTCTCCAGATACCTTACTTGAACCCTCTTCTCACCTAAGGCTTGAATATTTGTCAGTACTCACTACCCAGTTCTAATGCTTTAAATCTCAGTATTTTGGAATTTCACTCTAACCCCAGAGAGAATAGTAGCCTGGTTCATATTTTGAAGCTGATGTTGTTAATACCTTAAACATCGACTCATGTTGCCAAAAGCAAAATAAGCAGAGAATGTTTATCAGTGCCCAGCATGCAGTAAATTCTCAATAATGTTCATAAATTAAACATCATTATTACAGCTCATATTTAATAGCTTCAGTTTACAAAGAACTCTCATATATAGTGTATTTCATGTTATCTTCTGATAACGTCATGAAGATAGCATACCATATTTTACTAATGAAAAATTTGGAAACCACTGCAGTAAGGAAATGACAAGTTTGAAAATGCTACCATTGTTTCTACCTGCCAAATATAGATTAGTGTGAGCTTTTTGAGAGACTGGTAGCTTACTTCTTTATCTCTGACTTCTCCAGTTGTACCCATTTCCTAGTTTATTGAGCACTTAATTGTGTAGTATAAGCTGGAAATAAAACAGACAAAAATCCCTATCTTCATTGAGTATGTAAGCATTCTTTTGTTTTCCCTCAGTCTCCAACCTTTGGGCTACAAGTATCACGGCAAGTTTATAAATGTAGGTAAGACTTAAAATGAAAAATAGTAAGCTTTAGTCTAGCTAATGACTTCTTATTTGAAAAGTATTGGTTAAAACTCTTTTAAGACTAAATCCTATTGTGATTACATAACTTATATGTTAGAATTTGATATGTTAAAGTCAATATGGAACTAATCAGGGCTTTCCTTAAATAGCAAAGCACCGATGTTCATATGGTTAGTGATAGTGATGGAGATGACTTTGAAGATGCTACAGAATTTGGAGTGGATGATGGAGAAGTATTCGGCATGGCATCATCTGCCCTGAGAAAATCTTCAATGAGTGAGTATTAATAATAGCTCTTTGGGTCTAGCATTTTAATTCTCCCTTCTAGTGCACAAACTTATGAAGGACAGCGAACTTAAAAATCTCTTGCTGACCTCAGGTTTGGAGAGGGAAAATATAGTGAGTGGGTATTCTTCATTAGAACCAGAGCCTTTTGAATTTTAATTATCTTAAACTCAAAAATTCCCGGCACATTAGGAAAATTCATAAAAAATGCAAAGGAAAGTAACTTTTGTTTTACATATATAATTAGTTATAACTCTCTTTATTTAGTCCTAAAGGTTAACAAACAGCTGTACTTTCTGTAACTGGTACGTGTTTCCTCACATCTTACCAGTTTTAAAAATAGTAATATTACTTTTCTGTTCACTGGTACCCATCTTTGGAAGGGAAAAAAGTAAACTAAATGTGCCATCTCTCTCACTTCTACTTAATGAGATGCATACTGTAGAATAACTAGCAATGCTATATGGCAAATGAACACTAAAATAAATTCTTAACTGACTCATTTATTCTGTGAAATAGAGAATTCCTCTGGGCAGAAGTTTATGTGATATTTACATAGAATTGACTATTTTCCCAATTAATGAGATCTTTAAAATAATGTCAGACTCTTTTTATATAATTTAATCACAAGATGTCTATTTCAAGAAAACATGGAAATCCTAAATGACTACTGCCACATAGTATAAATGCTTAGCAGGATTGTGTCAGTTGGTTTTCCAAAATTTATAAACTTGGAATTTTTTTAAGGTTTTTAATTCTGGTTTGATAAAATCTAATATATGTTGAGTTAAAATGTCCCCTCAGATATATCACAGAAGCTAAAATTTAATTTTATTTCCTCTTTATTGATTAAATATATTTCTTATATGTGGGATTAGATGTTATGTGGTTTGTTTTTTGTGTCTATTTGTTTTGTTTTTTTTGTTTTTGTTTTTTCTTTTGTTTGTTTTTTAGTGCCAGAAAACGCAGAAAATGAAGGAGATGCCTTATTACAATTTACAGCAGAGTTTTCTTCAAGGTAGGGTTAGGACATTAAATATATAAAATTGATGTTCTTTCATGCTACTGTGATTTTTCTGGGGCAATTTTAATTATAGATTGTTTAAAATTTCTCCCTAAAGTATTCAAAGGCTACATTTATCAATTTATACAGCCCTAAGAGTTGAAACAATATGGTTCAATGTGAGATAACTAGCAAATCATTTATGCCACTTCATGGATTTATTCAACTTATTTCTATATCTTTATCGAAGTTGACTAAGTGGATTCTAATTTAATATTTTTATTATATTCCCAAAAGGACTAGGGTATAGGATGCTAATTTTTAGTATCTCCTAGGACAAACAAATAATTCTTTAAAAATAAAATTAAATAAAAAAAGTAATTTAAAAACTTTAAGTGTAGTGAATTTTTTTCTTTTAACTTTTTTTGGAATTGTTTAGCACTTCTTCTTTTAAGAGTCTAATATAGATATAAAATGTTTTATATGCATTTGACAGTCTGGTGAGGTATTTAAATATAAAAAAGATTAATATTTAACTCAATTTTGGTATAAATTGTATTTCTCTTTAGTGCTATTTTCTGATGTATTATACTATAACATAGAAACTGCAGGAAACTATTTTTTTTCCTCTGTATTGGAATTATGTAATAAATGAACTAAAGTGAGAAGTTAAGGCTAATGTAACCAGGAATATCTTATGAAAGTGAGTAATCAAGAATTGCTTCTTATAAATGGCATGGTTTCACAGCACTTACTAAATCCATTTGCTAGGTATACTTAAAATTCCTATGTTGTAATATATCAGTATAAGCCAAGAAGAATTCTAAAACCTAATTGCTCATTTCCAAGCTTTTGAAGAAATGTTTTAATGTTTAGTTTGCACTAGACATTAGCCCCAATGTTTACTTTAAAAGTCATTGGTTAGACTTGTGATACTTTGAGGTGAGTTTGAAATGTATTTTAATTAATAGACTTAATTTTTCCTGTAGATATGGTGACTGCCATCCTGTATTTTTTATTGGCTCATTAGAAGCTGCTTTTCAAGAGGCCTTCTATGTGAAAGCCCGAGATGTAAGTAGTCTTACCTTTTCTGATTAAAAAGTGCATGCCACAGATGTACCATTAGACCTACTGAGACAATGAGTAACATTTTTGTTTTTGTTTTGAGATTGAAAACTTGTTTTGTTTCTGCTTCTTTTGCCAACCTAATCTTCACCAAGATGCCCATTTCAGAGGAGACATTAGTGTGATAGGGTACTGCTGGCTCTTGCAGAAGGCCTTGTCAAGCTCTGAAACAGTTTTTTTTAAAGAGAGGAAAGGAAATGTGGACATGTTTAGAAGGGACCAAGCTCCATGTTTATATTCTTTTCATTTATGTGAATCACAAGTTCTTGGTGGAGGATTTGTTCTTCAGTCATTTCCCAAAAATGACTATTCCATGTAATAGTATATATCTAACAACTGTAATTTTTTTTTCCCAAAAGTCACTTTGGGCAAAAAAAAAGACTCTTTCTTAAATATAGAAATGGGCTTTGTGATCTTGAAACCCAGCAGATTAAAGTCTGTAATAAGAATTCAGAAGGTACATTTTGAGCAAGAAGATGCTAACCACTCTATTTGTTATGTTGACACAGTAGTCAAGACCTCAGTGATCTGGTTCCTGCATATCCATATAGCTTCAGCTCTTCCCATTCCCTACCTTACACTTAATAAATCTGGCAATACAATAATTGTATTTCCTCATAATCTTACTCTTCTTTCATGCTTCCCCACTGCTAGGAATGCCTTTGATCCTAATCTTTACCTGGAGAACTCCTCTTTGTCTGAGACTTAGCCTTCCTGGCTCTTCCACTTCTCTCACATTGACTGCACATATCCCCCTTTAGTACTATCCAGTGAAACCCTCTGATCATCTCTTATTGGTACACTTAACACATTTTTTTATAATTGTCCATTCTGTATATGTCATCACAGGAGATTTGGTTTTCTTTTGGCAGGGACTATGTCCCTTATGTACCTGAACATAGTAGATATTCAATAATAAAAGTTTAATGAATGAAAGATAAAAGAAAGGGAAGTAGGAAGGCATAGTGTGTACATGGAGTATACGGGAAAGCTGGTGGAATTAAAGAGAGCAAGGAGTTTTGGAAACAAGTACAAGGATGTCTCAGATTCCTGGTTTCTAGTTTATGTTAAATTCTGATATAAAGGAAATTTTATTTTAAAACAAATTTTTAAAAATTGAATTCTATGATGATAAACATAGAGCTATCATTGACAGTTTAATGAATTTAGATTAAGAAACAAACTATTCTTTACCCTAAGAATAGCAGAATAGCCCTTTTAAAGGACTGTTTTGTGCATTTATTTAAGTATTAAATACATGTAAAATGGCTGTTATTTTTGTTTATGATAATACATTTATGGTTTACAAAAAATACTGAAGAGCAAAGAGAAATTATTCTAACACAGATTATTAACTTTATGATATATGTTCTTTCTATATATTTTTTTAATTCAACAAATATTTATTGAGTGCCTACTATGTGCTAGATATTGTTCCAGGTACTTACGACACATCAGAGAACAAAACGAATAGCCCTGCCCTCATGGGGCTTACAGTCTAGTGTTTATTGCCACTTCACCTGCATACCATCTGGGATAGGGGCAAGTCACCACACTTCTTTTCTCAGCTGTCCTATAGGGAGATGGCAGGCACAGCTTAGACATGGATAATGTGTCTGGTGTACCACAGATGCCAAACTGGACAGCTTCCCACAACTCACCACCCAGACAGTGGATAGGGCTAGAAGTTGATTTTTAATAATAGAGTACAATGGGAAGAAGACAGAGGGAGTTGAGCTGAGTTGTCTGGTGTGCTATGGTGGTGGTAGGCTGGCTATACACATTGCCGCTGCTGCTGCTACTGCTTCTTGGTGGCTGCCTTGTTGGCTAGGTCCTTCGCTTTCTCTGTAGCTGCCAGTGCATCTCTTTTGTCCTCTCCTTGGCTTCCTTGGCTGTTTCAACAAGTGTTTTGTAAGGGGCCTCACCCTGCAGCTTGGCCAAGATGTATTCAAAACCTTTCATTGGCTTGTCACATTGCTTTTGAAACGAGGCAAGACCAAATTCCAGGACAGCTCTGGAGATGCCAAATAAGCTAGAAGAGATCCAGGCTTCCCATTGCATTTTGGTACAGCCAGTATTGTCAGAGTTCAGATAGTAAACACATGGTTCCTCCACCCCCCCATCAGCTGGGTGTGGTTGATGTTCCAGGTGAAGGTGGTCATGGTTTGATTCTATGGATCCACAGTGGAGTACACTGAATGAGCACATTGACAGAAAACAGTTGCTTGGCCCAGCGGGACATCCTATTGGTCTTGGTCAGGAGTCACCATGACAAGAACTTCTGGTTAGGGGATCACCACCCAGTGTATTATGTCTTCTGTCAAGACATATTTGCTATAGGGATTTGGGTACCGCTACCAGAAGACAGTGAACACTTGGTCCCAGGAACTCCAGAGCATGCTCTGGCCCAGGAAATACTTCACCATCATCCTGGCTGGGGCGAGCCCAGCACCTGCACAGCATTAGCCTGCCAGGCTAGCAACTCAGTCACCACTGTACCACACCCAAGCTGCTGCAGCCACCATGAGTTGTCTGGACCCCCTTTCTATGTTTTTTATTGTATGTTTAAAGATATTTAATATAAAATTGAATCATGTTATAATCCTATTATAACAGCTTTTTTCATCTTTTAATATTATAGAATCATTTCCTTATAACTTCTTTTATAATATTTCAACTTTTTATAAGCAAAATATTTTTTTTCAAAAATTTTAATACAGAAAAAGTAGAAAGAATAATTCAATGAACATCCAAATGTTCTATAACTAGATTCAGTAATTTTGAAAATGTTGCCATATTTGCTTCTTCCATGTATAGGTATCCCAAAGTCTTAATGGAGTGCTAAGCGTTAGTGGCCAAAAGTTTAACTGCTATAAACTGGCAAAAGAGCAGCCTTTGAAATTTAATTATTTATAACTTTATACTTATTTGGATTTTTTGTGATTTTGATGCATAAAGTTTTATGACAAATTTTTGTTTCAGTTCCTCTCTACTTGAAAATGCCAAATGCTGACTAGAACAGAAAATAAATTAAAAATCTATTATTCAAACTTCAGAAAATCCAATAAATATAAATAAAGTTTCAAATGATTTTTTTAAAGTTTATAGCAGTTAAGGTTTTGAAGTTATTAATATTGAAGAAAAACATTTAGGATACCCTGTATATTCATTATTTTTTGCTGAACTATTTCAAAATAAATTGTAGGCATCATACTTTACCCCTAACAACTTCAGTATGTGTTTTCTAAAAATGATGATATTCTCATACATAATCATAATACCATTTTCACATATAACAAAATTAACAGGCCAGGTGCAGTGGCTGATGCCTATTATCCTAGCACGCTGTGAGGCCGAGGTGGGAGGATTGTTTGAGACCAGGAGTTCGAGACCAGCCTAAGCAAGAGTGAGATTTCATCTCTACAAAAAATAGAAAAATTAGCCATGTATGGTGGCTTTCACTTGTAGTCCCAGATACTCAGGAGGCTGAGGCAGGAGGATTGCTTGAGCCCAGGAGTTTGGGATTACAGTGAGCTATGATGATGCCCCTGCACTCTAACCCCAGGCAACAGAGCAAGACCCTATCTCAGAAAAAGAAAAAGAAAAAAATAACAATAATTCACTAATATTATCTAATATTCAGTGCATATTCAAACTTTACTTTATCCCCAGAATTTCTTTTTAGCTGTTTTTTTGGAACCACAATCCACTCAAGAATCACAAATTAGGCCAGGCGCGGTGGCTCACACCTGTAATCCTAGCACTCTGGATTGCCGAGGAGGGCGGATTGCTCCAGGTCAGGAGTTCAAAACCAGGCTGAGCAAGAGCGAGACCCTGTCTCTACTATAAATAGAAAGAAATTAATTGGCCAACAAATATATAGAGAAAAAATCAGCCGAGCATGGTGGTGGCGCATGCCTGTAGTTCCAGCTACTCGGGAGGCTGAGGAAAGAGGATCGCTTGAGCCCAGGAGTTTGAGTTTGCTGTGAGCTAGGCTGACGCCATGGTACTCACTCTAGCCTGGGCAACAATGGGAGACTCTGTCAAAAAAAAAAAAAAAAAGAATCACAAATTATATTTGAGTGTTAGATTTCTTAAATCCCTTTTAAGCAAGTAGCATATTTTCCCTTTTCTTCCTGGCATTTGCTTTGTGAAATCAGGCCAAATGACTTGTAGTTTGTTCCAAATTCTAGATTTGTTTGATTGTTTCCTTGTGATATTATTTAATTTGTTCCTGTATCTCTGATTTCCTGAAAAATGGATTAGGTCAAAAAATTTTGTTAGATTAAAGTGAAATGCTTTTTCTAAGAATGCTTTGTAAGTAATTCTCAATACTTTGTCATAACAGGATTTTTAATGGTTATGGAATCTTTCACTGTGTGGCAATGTTATTATATTTAAACAATCACTTATTATTGGACATAAATATGTTTGAAAGAGTATCTTATTATAGTTTTAAAATCACCTAATTTTCAACTCATTCCTTGAAAGATTGTATTTGGGATATATCTGTCTCTGCTTTCCAGCAAGATGGCTAAGCATTTGAAGTAACCAGAAAATGTCAAGGCCTTTTGTAACAAACTGTAGCTCCCAAAATAGGCATAAATATTTTTAAAATCCCATTTCAAAAGCCTCTATAAGATATACGATGTATACCTCACACATAATACCTTTAAATGTATATACTTATACTTAAATATACAGTGTATTATAGACAAAAGAACTTTTACCTTGTATACTAAATTGACATTTGAATTTATTCAGACTGATAATCCCCAGAGGAGTATAAGATCTTGTTTACTAACTCCTCGATATTTCTAATGAAACAATTGATTGTTTGCTTTTGATTAGTATTTAGGTGTTTTAGCAGATGATATCATTGGTTCATGTAATTAAATGTTTGCTTCATACCAAAATCTACTGATTTCTCTGGACTGATAAAATGTCTTTATTTTCTCCCCTCGTCCAGGACTTTTTTCTTCCCTCTTTTCTCTTTTCCAAGTTACAGATCAGTAGTTTATGTATAGTTTATTACATTTCTGTAAACTTAAGTGAAGTTTAACTCCATGACAGATAAATTATGCAGAATTAAATCTAAGCAGTTACATTTATTATAGTCATCAAGCAGACTGTATACATCTCCTTTTAATTGTGTATTGTGTAAGTATGGTAATAGTAATGCTACATTAGATTTATATGATGTTCTGTGGTTTGTAAAACATTTTCCTATGCATATCTCATTTGAACCCCACAACAAACAGTGAGATAGGGACATACAATATTCATAGTCCCATTTTAGAGATGAGAAAGCTCAGAAAAGCTACATGTCTTGCCCAAGACATAGCAATAGTAAGTAGTAGGGACCAAATAACAGCTCATGTGTTCTAACACAGATAAACATGGCTTACACTTTACCATCACATTTTAGTTTTCAGTGCTAACTGCTGTACCGCAGGATTTAATTATTAAACTTCATGTCTCCTTTTCAAATTTCACATTTGAGAGTTAAAACAGATCTTGCTCAGTTCTATTTTCTAAAACTTCTGAATGAATCATTTTTGAGAAAACAATTTGCTGATGTTCAAACATTTTAAGGCCAGTGTGAATGATACTGTGGCACTCTTACTAAATTTCTTTCATCTTAAATATCACATGTTTAATTTAAACTGTGGGAGGCACATTAATTTTACCAGGGCAACAGATGAGCCTCAAGCACCAGCATTCTGCACTTGAAGTGAGAAATTGAGTTCCAAGAGTAAATAAAAACAAGATTGAAGGTTTAAATCCTCTGCTAGGCTTTTTGAACTTATATACTCATTAAATGTTTATTGGAGTGGTGGGATTACAAAGGATTTGGGGAGCTTCATCAACTGGTATATAGTTAATCACTAAGTAAAACACTACATTTGATAAAGTGTTTCTCACGATGCCACATTCAATCCATCTTAATGAAAACTGCTTCAAACTGATTTCATTTGAGAGCACTTGGTAGTGAGAGTGCTCATAATTCTTTCTGCCTTTTTTCTTGAGGAATTTACAATATTGTACAAAGCAGAACTCCAACTTCAGTAAAGCAGATATGCTAAGTTCTTATGTTTCTTTTAAGTATATTGTAACAAAGAATAGGCTTCTGATAATGTGTTGATCACTTTTATGACCTCCTTTCTTGACTTTATGAAGGATGTCAGGCTATAAATATTTATCACATGTGCACTAAGAATCTGGGAAATAGAGGTTTCCTGCCCTTGATAAACTCACAGTCTAGCAGGGAAGATAAGACAATATAAAGATCCATATAGTATAATATGCTGTAGAAGCATACAGGAGAGGTTCCTCATCTACCTTAGATGTTCAGGGGAAAGATTTCTAAAGGAGGTACATCTAATTTGGATCCTAAAATATGAGAAATACTTAGGCAAATAACAGTATTCTAAACAGAAGGAAGATCTCAAGTAAATTCAGTGAAAGATCAAGATGAGGGGACTACACAACCAGTTTGGCGTTACTGGGAAAAAAAATGTAGGACAGAGAGTTGCACTGCAAGGCATGAAACTGGAAAGATCAGTGGGACCAACGCATGGAGGGGCCTGTGATTCTCTGGCATTAGCTGGCATTTAAAAGATATTTTTTGAATAAAGCTTATATTTTATCTTTAGATAAATGAGAGTCCCTGGTGAGCCTCATTAATTAAGGTTGCAGAAGAGTTACTGGCTATACCATGATTCCCTGGGAGTTTCTTGAAGAAGATTCTTTTTCTCCTTATAGCCCCCATACCTCTCATGCCTGCTACCCCTGAATTCTCTTCTTCCACACAACAAAAAGTACCCTAGAGAATCATTGGACATTTGTAGTAACTACAAATCAACAGCAATAAAAATCTCAATGCTATAGCATATCTCTCATATGAAAGATTGTTCTTTTCCCAAACATCCCTTTGGGAGACTGGGCTTTGATATTAGTAATCCTGTTATAGCTCCATAGATTTAACTCTGCTGTTTGCAGATATTATACATATATTAAGGAAACCAGTGCTCAACTCCCAATTTCCCACTTAGTAGCTCTGTGGCCCCAAACACCTAAGCAGCCTGTTTCTAATATGGAAAAAAAATGAAGATGATGATAATATCCACTTTATATGTGTTGTTTTGAGGATTAAATGGGGTACTGCCCATAAGTGCACCCAGCACTGTGCCTAAGATAGGCATTGCCATTAAGAAGTTTTGTACAAATTTGAGAAATGTTTGTAAAATAACAAAACTGATTTTCTCGTTCATTTATGAACTAGATCTAAGAACAGTTCCAAAAAGGAATTTTGAAAACCCCAATGAGCATTTCCATCACTAAAGTGAGTGCTTCACTTTAATAGTGCTTGTTAGTTATCAATTTTTAAATTTTTTTTAAATCGGCCCACTTTAAAGTAGTGCTATTTCTACCGCCTTATGTTGAAAAAAATTTAAATGCCATCATTGATCAATGTCTTTAAGAAAAGTAAGTTCTACACAAATCTGAGGCCATAGCTCTAATTGCTGAGCTTCTAGCACCCCATCATCCAGAAAACTAGGCAAACAAACTTCTTTGTACTTTGGAAAATATGCCCAGTCTGCTCATCTTGTCTGTGTTATCTTTTCAATTTAAATTCCTTAAAGTCAGGCCAGTATCTTTTGGTGTAATTTTGTGTGACAGCTAGGACAGCATCCTGCACATGTGTGAGATATGAATTATGATGCATTTTCATTATACAAATAATGTATTGTAAAAAAAAAAAAATACAGGTACATTTTAAGTAAAAAATGAAAGTTACCACATAATTCCAAACCTGAAAATAACCACTGGTAAATGTTTTTACTTTTTAAATAAAATCTATAAACATGATTATCAGTCAAAAAGCTATATATTTTACGTAAATACAACGATACCAAATCTGCTATTCTGTAATTAGATGTTTTCACTAAACAGTGTATTATTAGCACCTTTTAGAATTTGCCTTTAATTCTCCAATCTAGTTATCAGATCTGCCTAATTAAAATTGTAAAAATCTTTAATATCCATATTAAAATTATTTCTTAAATCAATTTAAAATTTATTAAATTAGTTTTAAAATATGCTGCCGTGTGAAACTTTCTGCACAATGTACTGCTATTCACCATCTTTTAAAGCTGTTTTTGAAAAATAGTGCTAGTAAAATGTATTAAGATATCAAAAGTAAAACTAATTTCTATTCCTGGGCTTTATCCATATTTGTATCATTTTCCCCAAAGGGCCCTCCCAGATCCTAGGAAGTACTTTTTATTCATATTACCTATTTTAAAAAGATAAATACTTCACACATAATGAAACTTGTTCCATATCTATCTCCTAAACATTTTCATTTAAAAACAAGAGATATGGCAGAAAGAGTACTAATCAGAATTCTCAGGTTTGAATTCTGGCTCCTGTTTTACTAGCTATTACTAGTAACTATCTTTTTAACCAGATTACTCAACTTCTCTGAACATCAATTTCTACATTTAAAACTTTAGATTATAATTCATACCTCACAAGGTTTAACAAAAAAAAAGTAATATATGTAAGATATCTTTGAAATGTATATGAAATATCTTTGAGATTGTTTGTTTATAGTAGATGGATGTTGAATAAATCTAGCAGATTTGGATTTGAAAGTAGGTCCTGATACTGACAAGCTATATAATAAGCCTCCATTTTGTTTTTTCTGAAATGGGGATAAGTATATCTTGGTGATGAACCTACCTTGGAATAATGAATCCTTAGCTTAATAATAGTCAAGTTATTCAGATATACATATTAGAGAAGATGAATAGGCCTATTTAATAGGTATATAGAGTACTTATAAGGCCCTAGGACAGTAGGACAGTAGGGCTAGAAGAGAAAAGTCTGGGGGCAAGAGTCATCATGGAAATCCCTGAACGCCAGCTAATATTTTTTGTTGTTAGGCAATGGTTAGGTTTTGAAAGGATTTGGATGGGAGGGTGACATTGTCAGAGCTGTAATACAGGAATAAATAATATGATACCAGTTTACAAGATGGATTAGAGGGGAGAAATTTGTGACAGTGAGACTGATCTGTGTCCATTTGTATATGTGTAGCTATTGGAGTATCAGGAAATGATTAGAAAACCATAGTACAGTAATAATAATAGCACAAAATAGTTTATAGACTTTTTGGCTCTATATTTCCCAACCTGTTTGCTTTTGTGTACCTTTTTATACACATGTATCTTCTGGTATCCTGTCTCTCAGCATCTTTGGAAGTGTCTAAGAAAAATAGAAAAGAATAATACTGCTTTCGTCATAGATCTACTCTAATATGTTCTGGCCTTTCTTTCTTCTGGAACATTTTGATAGAATTTGTTGATTTTATATTTGCCTTATCATTTGTACCCTTTTATAAATATATTGAGAAAAAGCAAAGTATTTCTTATGTCAAACAGTACATAAAATCATTATTAAAGATATTGGAAAGTTATATCACAAAGTGTACATTTCTCTAAATGTACTCTTATGAAGAACTCCAAAAATCATTAAGAAAAAGATAACAACCATAGTATGGGCAAGCAATAAACAGGTATTTCACAGGCAAGGAAATAAAAATGGCTCATAAAATATAAAAAGATGCTTCATATCTTTGATGATACAAGAAATACAGATTAATCCTACACTAATATACAATAGTTTTCACCTATCATGATAGCAGAAATCTCTTTAAAATAGATACTAATACAAATGAAAAATAATAAATACAAGATTACTTATTACAGTACTATTTATAATAGCAAAAACTGCAAATATCTTAAATACCCATCAATAATGGACTGATTAAATAAGTAATGATACAGTCACACAGTGGAATAATCTGCAACCATTTAAAAGAATGAAGCCACTTTATATATATTGATGTGGAATGATGTTCAAGATATATTGTTAAG
The DNA here is from genome assembly GCF_040939455.1 of Microcebus murinus. NCBI lineage: Eukaryota > Metazoa > Chordata > Mammalia > Primates > Cheirogaleidae > Microcebus > Microcebus murinus. Next base: position 38,338,040 of record NC_134105.1, on the reverse strand, counting down.
TGAAAAAAGTAAGGTGCATAATAGTATGTGTAGCATATCTGCTTTTGTGTTATAAAAATTACATGTGTGTATAGGTAGGTAGGTAGATGATAAAAAGTAAAAAATACCTACTATGACTTCCACCACCCTATTGAGTCTCAAATATATATAATCTGGGGCATATGGCATTTCAAGTAATGCCCACTTCTCTATTACACTATTCCAAATCCCAGTAGGCTATCTTCTCTGGATTAAATGGGCTAGACTACATGTTAGCAGTGAAGGCCCTATCTGCCCCATTGCATGAAAACTAAACTAGATTCACCCCAAGCAGCAACTTCCATGTCTTCTTTTGCTTTTATCCAATCACGGTTCCTACTTGGCCTTCTGAGAATAGGATTTCTCTCTTCATACTAACCAGAGAGATGCACAAGATGGAAAGATGGAGCTTTCTAAATGACAGGTTAATTAGGTCATTTGCCTCAAGCCATGGTAATTATAATTCCTTAAAATATGATTTGTGTTCCATTGGTAGGCTGTCAGAATCTTTTTGCTGGGCCAAGAGCTAACCCATAAATACATTTATTTTCTTCAGATCTTATGGGTTAATGATACTATAGACTAAGTTTTACATCTTTTTTATATATGACTAAGGATTTATTATAGTTGGCCTATTAAGAGTTAGGATTGGGTTTAATTGCTTATAACAGAAGAATAAAAATTAATAATGGCTTAAACAAAATAGAATTTAATTTGTTGCCTTCAAGAAGTCCGGAGGTAGTCTTTCCAGGCCTGGTATGCCAATTCACAGAGTCAGACACTTGGATTCCTTCTATCATGTTACTTCACTGTATGGCAGGATTCAAAATGACTACTGGAACTCCAACTAGCGCTTCTGCTTAAATTGACCAGAACTGAGTTGTGGGGTCATACTTGATTAAAAGGGAGACTGAGAAATGTAGTTTTTATTTCAGTCAGCCATTAATCTAACTAAAAAAAATAAATAAATAAGAGGTATTCTCACCAAGGGAAAATGGAAAATATTTAAGGATTACTAGCAGTCTCTGCCACTCCTATTAAGCGTTACTCCAGTTCCATATGCTTAAATTCAGCTTGTTTTTATAATTTACAATATTCTACTTTCAGGTCTGTCTGCCAAACAATACTTGATGCTATTAAAAAGCTACTGAATATGTGTACTCATAAATAATTGTAATTTTTATGATTTTTAGCAAGAATGCATTATTAACAATATATTTTAAATGAAAAATTACTGAAAAAGTTTAATTCTTTACGGCTGTGGTTCTCCCACCCCCTTGGAATGTGGAAATAGATGAGATAGGTAAACCAAGGGTTCTTTTTCTCTTCCTCAATGGCCTCAAGGTGCAGGAGGGGAGTGTTGGTTTACTACTACCTTTCAAAGTGTGTACCTCACATTCACACTCATGTGGTTCTGCCTGTTTAATAGGCCTGTGGTTGGCTACAGATAGTGCTATCCCTCTCAGAAGAGAATAGTAGAGGATCAGAAAAATCCTTCCTGTACTTTTAAGAGGCTGCTTTTCCAAAGTCCTTGGTTAGTGCATCTAAGTGTTTACCTGGAAAACCAATGAGATAAGATCTTTTGGTCTGGCCTGAAACTGCCTACTTCCTTGCTTCCACATTCCCTCTCCCAGCTTCCCCAGAGAGCATACCTACCTCTCTATAGTTTACTGTAAGAGCTAGTTACTTGAGCTTCTAATTACCTTATTCATAAAAACTTTAGTGACATGTTGGCCTTCCTCAAATATATTTCATTACTGGAGTATTACAGTCTTAAAAATGAAAACTGATAAAGATCTATACCTGCTGAACATTTGTCAGCTTATTTTATGAAGAGAGTTTGATTTTACTTTAGGCTTTTTTTTTTAAACCCTCTGACTTTCATATGATGGTTCTCCCTATGTGAGATTCAAAGACAGCTGTATCTTTAAGATTTCAGAATGCTGTCCCAACATCTGCTTCAGAAAGTGAGAGAAAAAAGACATCATCCTGGTATCCCCTCATTTCAGCAGCTGGCTGTTTCCTTTTGGAACCTCTCCAGTTTGGTTGCTGCCTGTTGGTCTCAGAAGTCATCTTTGGGAGCCAAACAAGGCAAAGTGTCATGATTCTTTTCACAGTACAACTTGAACTCTGGTTCTTTACTCTTTAAAAATAGCTGGCTTGATATTCTTTGAACACATTTGGCCATTGGCACTGCTGGGCCTTTCCCAAACTTTCTGTTTGCTTTTTTTGTTTTCACTCTTCTTTTCCTATCATGTAAATTTAAAATCTAGCTTCAGGCACAGAGAACTCAGTTACCCTATCCTACTTTTAAAATGCAGTTGAGGTGTTACCTTCACAAAGAAGCAGTGAGTCTGATGTTTATGCCCAGATCACAGAACCAGGTCTATTATAGTCTCGTTACTACTGATTTGCCAGCCTTACCTTCTTACTACTCCCATCTAGACAGAGTGTTGGACTTCCAACCTTCAGAACTATATGGCACCCATGTGGAATATAAGAATGTGAAGTAAGGCCAGGCACAGTGGCTCATGCCTGTAATCCTAGCATTCTGGGAGGCTGAGGCAGGCGGATTGCTCGAGGTCAGGAGTTCGAAACCAGCCTGAGCAAAAGTGAGACCCAGTCTCTACTATAAATAGAAAAAAATTAATTGGCCAACTAATATATATAGAAAAAATTATCCGGGCATGGTAGCACATGCCTGTAGTGCCAACCACTCGGGAAGCTGAGGCAGTAGAATTGCTTGAGTCCAGGAGTTTGAGGTTGCTGTGAGCTAGGCTGATCCCATGGCACTCACTCTAGCCTGGGCAACAAAGTGAGACTCTGTCTCAAAAAAAAAAAATGTGAAGCAAGAAACAAGTGGAAAGGGTCAAGTAGGAAATGAGCAGGGCAGGGCCAGGAAGAAGGGTGAATTAGGAAGTGAGAAGGGCCAGGTATGATATATAAGGGAAAGAAGTAAAATATTGACTTTAAATATTCATCAGTTAGTGAAAGAAAAAACAAATTATTATATATCTGAACAATGGAATGCTATTTAGCAATAAAAATAAAAAGCTAGTGATACATTTAATAAAAGCATTTTTATTCTAAAATTCCGTTAATATGACATTTAGCCTAGGCAAAACTATCGGCACAGAAATTGGATTATTGATTAGCAGAGCTGGAGATACAGAAAGAAAAGTGTCAATAAAGATTCTCACAATGAATTTTGGGGTGGTGGAAATATTCTATATCTTGACTGATACATGCCTGTATACATTTTTCTAAAGTCATACAACTATATTACCTATATCGGTGACTCTTACTGTATGTAAATAAAATCTCAGTTGAATCTGATACAAAAATGAATTAACTTCTGTTCAACAAGGGGGGAAAAAAAAGAACTATGTGGCACCCGAGCACAGTAAAGTGAAGTAACTTCCCCAAGGTCATACAGCTGGGAGGTGTCAGAACAGGAATTTGAACCCAGATAGTGTGGCTTCATACTGCCCTGCCTCTGTTCTCACCATACACTTATCTTGAGTCATAGTTATATGCTGAGCTGGACTCATGAACATCTATGTATAAGAACAGGATTGTGGAAGTGGGCAGAGGACTGGAGTAATCCAAATCAGATACTGGATGTAAGACAATAAACAGAGCAGGATATCTTGGGGTATTTAAATATGAACTCTATATTAGATGACATATGAACTCTATATTAGATGATATTGTAACAATATTAAATGTCTTGTGTGTAATAAAGATGATGGTTGTGTAAGGGGATATGTTTTCAGGAGACATACTAGAAGTGTTTAGGATAAAAGTATCAAGATGTCTCAACTTTCAAATGTTTCAAGAAAAGAAGTATAAAAAGAATGATAAAGCAGATATAGCAAAATGTTAATAATTGGTAAATCTATGTAAAGGATAAATGGGTGTTTATTGTGTCAGCATATCCATTGTATCAAAAAGCCATCACCAAACTTAAAAACACAAGAATGGTAGTGATAATGAGTCTCATTATTATGGTGATGATAATGATGATGGAAAAGGATAACACATGGGAAGGAAAGAAAAGAAGTCACGTCCCAGTTTACACAAAGAAAATTATTTTATGCTATAATTCTTATACTGAAAAAAGCTATGAACCACATTGTATTATTTCTATTAATAGAAATTATTTGTCATATCAACTTTAAAATCATTGAATACAGATTATGGATATTCTTGTATTCAAAAAGAAATGCTTCTTTTCAGTCCATCAGCAGATATTTCCTGAGTGTCTGTTCTGTGCCTGTCTTATTTTGAGACATAGCTCATTTCTTCTAGCTCTAATGTTCTGTGGTTCTGTGATACTAAATGTCTAAATACAATAGCTACTGTAGCTCAAGACCAAGTCACATCAGTTGCTGTCGCTGGGCATTTCCTAACTATCAAGTTAGTACCTTAGCTTCTGAATTTGAATGTGAAGATTAGTGAGGCACTAAAGGCAGGGACACAATAAGCATTTCAGTCTCTATTACCAGTAGGAAAAACAAAGGAGCTGCTTAATCTTTCATACATTTTCATGGCTATTATTTTTCTTGAAAATGTTTTCAACCCCCTTTATTTTGCATGGATAGTTCAGGAATCTCTATCCTAACAGCTACCTTTCAGTCTGTACCTAGTATGGGCCAGGCATTGTAAATAGGCACTTACCAAGGCTTATAACAACCCATCTTGCCAGTGCTCACACAGCTGTAAGTGGCAGAATGGACTTTAGAACAGAGCTTTATATTACTTTAAATCTTGGAGATTTCCTTTACACTGTGTTACCAAAACCTAGATCACAAAAAGGGAGTCTGAGAATAGTGTAACTGGGTTGCTTTCCTTTGTGGTCTACCAGACTTAAACCCTCTCTGCCAAATTAGAAAGGACAAATAAAATATATTCTTAATGCCTCAGTATTATCACTTTTTACATGGTACTACAATTAAATGTTTGCCTCTTCACATCTCTCCCCCCAACTCTTTGAGGGCAAGGAACTTTATTTTTTTCATCTTCCTATTCTCAGTGCCAACACTCAGGTACTCTTTAAGTGTTATTGAACTAAATTATTGATGGACCAAAGGAAAAAATGGTTATAGTAATGGAAAACAAAACATTTTCTTATGCTTTTCCTATAGTACTAGATGCCCATTCTTCACAAAAGCAGTTTTCTGATTGCTTTGCCATTTTAACTTTCCCAAATTGTTTGATATGCTGAACCCAGTTCTTACTGTTTTGGCCTGTGCTTGAGTTCATGGAAGTAATCAGAGGTCTGAGTCTGGAGCTCACTTATCTGTGCCTATAATTTAATCAGATACGTATATAGCCCAAAATTAGTAGCATGTGCATATTATTGAGAATCTATATTTTGCTTATGTACTGTCATAATAGCAGAAGAAAAATTTTTGTTGAAAGCTTATTATGTCAGAGAAAAGATTATTTAAAGATTATTCAGATTTCATTTTGAAAGGTACTGTGGGAGTACCCCTAGCCTGACTATCCTCTTCTGATACTCTTTTATCATCTCCTTTTCACATTCAGTTTAGAGCTTAAAGTGGGGATTTTTTTAAGCGTGTTTTCCTGGCATCTCATGTTTAACAGTGTCAGGGGTTTGTGTCCCTGGAACGAAAACTGTTTCTCCAGAGCCTTTTTTCTCTCAGCTTCCAGTGAAAAGAGGGGCGAGGCGAGCCAGTCGCTTACCACAAAGCAGTGCCACCACAAAGGAAAGATTAAGGGTTTAGAGAAAGGTCAATGTGGGTTTTTCTCTAACTAAACACTTTCCTAAAGTTTCCTTGTGGAAAAATAATGAAGTCATCTCAGAGTTTTTAAAGAATTTTTATTTCTTTTTCACCGTCTGCATTCGCTTGTCTTCTCAGCATGGATGTTTAATCTTCCTAGGCTTTGTGAATTGGCCCAAATGAATAAGTGGTGAGCTGTCTCTCTAGGAGCTGGAGGCTTATTCTAAGGGCCTAATCACTGAGTAAACACATCTTTGCCCTCCCTCTCACAACCACGATATAATAGTCGAGATTCTAGCACAGTAACCTGGATATTGCAGGGACTAGTGCTTTGAAATGCAGAATGGTTGATCCTCCAAAACAGTGCCTGATCTTCGCCTGCCTCTTTCTTCTTTTTTAAATTAAATATTGCCAAAGAGATGCTGTTTTATTGCTTGATATTGTGCATTAGTGCCCTGGATTTCCAAGTTTAGTTTCAGTCAACACTGTGGGCTGCACTTATAGGGAACTCTGCATGTTGGGTTTCTTAGTAGCCTCTTTAGCACATATGTGTTTGGTTTGGAAGAACATTTAAATTAAATCAGTGAGATAGCAATGTAAATCACTAATCTCTTTCCCAAAGTCTAAATGTTCCATTGCAGTGTTCTTGAAAGAAATATGCATTTTAAAGATTTAGCCATTGCCATTGTTTGGTTAGAAATGTGCTGATTTAAAAGTGGACAGCTCTCTTGTTCCCAGTGTCTCATTAAATGTAGTTGCTGAGATACGATCAAGCCGAATTAGAGGTTGACATCCCTCTGTCTATTCAGCTAGAGAGCTCCTAAGAAGAGGAGCTGTGAATTTGTTAGTGATGCCAGGTTCATGTTCCTTTTCCTAAAGCAGCAGAATTCTTGATTCATTTACTAAAATGTATTTAGCATTGCTGCTCCCATTGGGTGTCTTTTTTGCCAGAGGGCTGTGGTTGGTATCAGCTTCCAAGTTTTTTTTTCTTAATCAAACAGACTGAGTCCTGTGCAAGTTTAATGATATAAAGAAGACTGGAAGAGACCACATCCTTACCCTTGAGAGACTTAATCTAGAGGGGAAAGTGGTAAACAATTATGGGAAGAGATAGAGGCTCAGGAATGGAAGCTCTTAACTTTGCCTGAGGGAATCAGTGAAGGTTTCATAGAGGCATTTGCTTTGAGCCTTAAAGCTACAATCCCCAACCCTTGGGCCTCAGACCAGTAAGGGTCCATGGTCTGTTAGGAACCAGGCTGCCCAGCGGGAGGTGAGCAGCAGGCAAGCAAGTGAAGCTTCATCTGTATTTATAGCAACTCCCCATCTGTATTTACAGCTGCTCTCGATTGCTTTCATCACCACATAAGCCCCACCTCCTGTCAGATCGGCTGTGACATTAGATTCTCATAGAAGCACAAACCCTACTGTAAACTACGCACCGAGGGATCCAGGTTACACATTCCTTATGAGAATCTAATGCCTGATGGTCTGCAATAGAGCTGTGGTGGTGATGCTAGCACTGGGGAGTGGCTGCAAATACATATGATCATTAGCAGAGAGGTTTGACTGCACAATAAATGTAATACATTTGAATAATCCCAAAACCATCCCTTCCCCACCCCGGTCTGTGGAAAAATTGTCTTCCACGAAACTGGTCCCTGGTTCCAAAAAGGTTGCCTTAAAGGGTTAGTAGGAATTTACTAGATAAGTATCTTCAAACAATGTATCTGGTATCTGTTTACAAACTTCCTAGAAGCCTGCTACTGTTCTCTGCTGACATCAACATGGATGAAGAAACCCTGAGTCTTTCTTGTTCACCATTTTATGGCCAATGCTTCCTGCTGAGCCTGACACAAAGAGTACTTCAACAAATGCTTGTGAAATGAATGAATAAATGAATTAACACATAGAAGCAGGATAGGATCAACTGAGCTACTTATACCCAGGAGTCCTGTCCTTATTCCCATTACATGCTGTGTCTAAGTCTTGGGAGTAATGATGTTATAAACAGTCTGGCATCTTCATATAAGAGTGCTCCCACAAGCCTTGACTATAGTGTGGTTGATTTCCTTCTATCATTGTATTGTCAGAGAAAGAACACTTGGGTTTGGAGTCAGACAATCTGGTATCCAATCTCAGCTGTATTACTTACTAACTAGCTGTGAAATTTGGGACAAGTCAGCTTTCTAAACCTCAGTTTCCCCATATGCTAATGAGGTTAAGAATGTCTATTTTACAGGTTTATTCCTAAGATTAAAGTAGATAATGGTCATAAAACTGTGTCTCCTATTCAGAGTTGAAGCTTTTAGAATCTTAATTTACCCATCTAACTCTGTCTACCCTGATTTAGTACAAAATTTATGTCAGAAGACAATATTTTAATAATTGCTTTATTATTACCATTAATATTATTATTTGGATTCTTTATCAAGATAATTCCAAGCATCAGACTTCATTAGCCTTTCATCAGAATGAACCTTATATTGTTCTATAAGTATCCTTCTTTTATTTAGAATCCCACACAGCAAATTTTCATTTACTATCATCACATCCTTATTCAATAAGAAGGGAAAGATCCTAAGATTCCTTGAAATTTCCCTGTGGTAGAATTTCATAGATTGGTTTGTATGTTGTCTTTACCATAAAATTTTATCTTTCCTTTTTCTGGTAATTGTGACTATTCTTAAACTCAGCTGTTCTATAAGGTACCACCAAAGAAGTTAGTCAACAATTTAGGCTTTTTCATCCTTGTAAACGTTGTTGTTGAAGCTAACATATTGCAAATTATAAGCAGAGCTACTTAACACCCATTGTTCTTGTTATACCTATTTCCTTGTTCAATTTCAATTTTTAGTTTCAATTATTTTATTGAATATCCTACTATGATAGATGACACTTTTTAAGAGAGCAAGTGTCATTTCTTGAAGGCAAGTTTTACTATGGCAAAAAGGAAAGAATAATATTCCATCTGAGAAACCACACTGGACATTTTCTGAAATATAAACTAGAAAGAATTCACATGAACTGAATTTTTATCATCTTTTCAAGTGGCAATTAGATGTTACATTCTCTTAAATAAGGACTTTAATACAGGAACATGTTACCTGTGGAACTAAAACAAAACTTCATTTCAGACCTTTTCTTTCAAGTAGAAGAGACTATTCAGTGTTCAGATTAAACCATAAAAATTGTGTAAGAGGGATTTTTGCCTTCCAATCTTAATGAGTATCTTTTCCTCTATATAGTTTGAATAGTTCAAAGTTAATATTTCCCTGTACATACAAAGTACATATTAAATGAAAAGAATGGTAATTCCATTTTATTTAAGGAAAATGCAATTCTGTTGGAATTTCTGCTTGAGATAGGTTTGCACATGTTAACGGATATCTACAATAGCAGTCTATAAAACTAGCTATAATCATCCTAGCCTTTTGAAAGTAGAAGTAAGCAAAATTTATTCATATAAAGTAGATGCTTTAGGAACTCCAAATGTAAGGTACACTTTTAGAGAATAGCATTTAATTTTTGTCTTTGTTATTCATATAGACTGATAATGCCTCTCCAAAATTCAAGATGTCTTATTACATCAGTGGATGTTTTAATTGATCAGTCTTTTCTCCTCTTTTCAGAGAAAGCTTCTTGCTATCTACCTCCACCATGATGAAAGTGTATTAACCAACGTGTTCTGCTCACAAATGCTTTGTGCTGAATCCATTGTTTCTTATCTGAGTCAAAATTTTATAACCTGGGCTTGGGATCTGACAAAGGATGCCAACAGAGCAAGGTAATACTGTTGTTCACAAGTTATAGATTGGGCTTCTATTTAACAACAACAACAAAAAATCGTGTTTCGTTTCCATCATCATAAACATTTTTTATCCTCAGCACTAAATTCTCTACCATTGCATTTCATTAAAGGGAAGCTATTTGTTGTGGCTAACACATACAGTTATTTATAATTGTGAAAATAATACCTTAACTTATAAAAGACTCTTCTTAAATTCAAGAGTAACCAGTAAAGAAAAATTAATTTCTCTCATCTTTTTTGTAATATGATACAGTATAATTCTAATATGTTATTGAACCTTAAGAAAATCAGTGTTTTTAATAATATTCAGAAAAGGCAAAGCAAGTCTAATATATAATCCTAGTATTTTATTTTTAATAACTTCAGTAAAGAAGGCAGGACATTCTGGACCAGTCTATGGAGTTGGTAATAGCTTAACTCTAGCATATGCTAATTGATGTAATCGCTTTATTGCACACATTCTTTTGCACACAGCCAGCAATACATCCATATTCTCAATAGGAAAAAAAATCTCTCCTAGCTGTCAGGATAAGTTTACTGAGTTTGTTAATCATAATATCTGTAAGTAATGAATAATTCTTCATATTTTGCTTATTTGAGTTTCCCATCTGAAATATATTTCATCATGTTTAATTACACATGTGACCATAACAGCCCATGATGCTACTTTGGGCGAGTGAACACAATCATAATCACAGGCTGCTGGCTTATGAACAGGGAGATTAGATTAATTCATTTCAAGGCAGGCCTATTATAGTTAACCTTATTTAAGCAATTATAGAACAATTAGGAATCATCTGATTTATCTTTTTGTTATTGTATGGCTCACTGAATTTTTGGTTATCATTCAGATTTTGTTTTATTTAATCTAAATCAGTAAAGAAAGACGATTCTTCCCCTTAAATGTGAGGCAAAAGAATGTTGAAGCAATTTCTTCACCTAATACTTCATTTCTTTAAGCAAATGGTTAGGAAATTTCATAGGATGACTTTGTTCTGCCTTGGAAGTGTTCCCTGTTATACATAAATAAAGAACCTTTAGCACCTGTATTTGTTTAAATTAAATCAGGTTATTATTCACACTCAGTTAAAGGTGATGAAAAGCAGTGCCAAAAACAGATAAAAATGCCACATCGAAGGTCTTTCATGAGGCAAAATACATAGACTGGAGACTTGGCTAAATCTTTTGCCATTCACTGGCAGTAAGGAATCTCCTCCTTTCCTTTTATCCACAACTTGATGGAGAAGGAAACACTATTTCTAAACCATCTGTAGTGGCTAAGTTCAGTGGGCTACCTGCTGTTATTTTGTTCTATCCTCCATTTAATTCCTTAGTTCCTTTTATTTTACAATGACAAAAAATTGCAGTGTAGTTTCTTTTGAAAAACAGTGTTTGAGGGGTTTTTTTTATGACTGGCAATCAACAGCCATGTAATTGCTTTGTTATGTTTTACTAAAGAAGTCTGTTAAGTAGCACAACTTTGATACACTAGTAATAAGAGTTTGCAGGTTACAGAGACACCTGTGGTGACCAAAGCGACAGAAGCTGCTTATTAGAAAGAGCCAGTACAGCTGTGTCCTATTAACTCCTTATGACACTTTTTTAAAAACACTAAATAAAGGCCTTGTTTAATGCTTTAGAGCTATTTCTCTATGGATTGCAGGACCAACTATGAAGTATGATAGGATATTTCAACCTATATTTTTAAAAACGTGGTATCCCATTATTAAGTAATTGTCATAAAAATAAAAGAAGTGATTTTAAAGACTAAAAATAGAAACATCTAGGAATTCAGTTTATTAAACATTTATAAGAGCCACACACAGGGAAATGGAATGATTTCTGAAATTTAAGATACTTGGCATCCCTAATGAAAATCTAATTCTGTCTATATTACAAATTAAAAACCATTTGAAGTTAAGGTATTAAATTTCTCTATATTAAAGTAACAAATAAAATTGCATAGTTACTTTTGAGGTCCAGTTCCATCATTATTATTAAGAAAAATGGAAAATTATACATTTTACAAACACAAGATGAAAATTCATTAGAATGGCATATTCCCAAAAAAGAGTAAAAGTAGATTTCCTTTGATATATAAAACCATAGATAATTAGGCTGATTTATTGCCCCCCAAAAATAGTTTAGCTTAGACACAATTTTCTTACCACCTATCATAGATTCATCTAAATAAAATTGTGTAATTGGGTTTCCCCCTGTATGATCTTTATTGGATTTTTATATCACATTTATCCAAAGGTGTTTATCATGAAAATTTACTGCATTTAATGCAATCCATTAGATGTTTATATTTATAACTTTGAGTTACAAAACCTTAGACTTTCACTCAGTTCAATAGAAGACTACTTGCACTAATATTTATTAATCTGTGGGATATGTATCAGAAGGGTTATGTGACATTTGCATATTACTAATGAGAGCTGAGATGGGCCATATTAATATATGGAAATACAGAAGAGATTTCAAGGCATCACAAATAAAGTTGTTGTGGGTTTCCTTTTAACTGTGATTTCTTTACAACAGATACAAGTTTCAAAATAAATTCCTGGTGGATAGTTTATCTGATCCCATATCTGATTGTCCAAGTTCAAACTAGTCATATAAATTTAGAGAATCCTGGGCCTGTCAACAATTTGGTCTGGGTGGTCCCTTAGTGGTTTTTTAGGACTACCACCTGATGTTATAGCTGGGAACATTAATGTCCAAGATGGCAAAGGACTTGCCAAGCAAATTTAATACTCTTGCTTAAGGAATACTCTGATTAAACCAATAAAAACATTAGTCCTCCAATCACAATTTACTGTGACTCTCTCTCGTGTAGAAGTGAAGGATATTAAACTAAGTGAATGCTTTAGTAAAGTTACCAGAATATGAATATCACTTGCTATTATAAATTAAATTTCCTGATTTCTCTAACAAACTGGAATAAAAAAAGAAACAGATTTCTATAAAATGTCATAACCCCTGTGATGGTTGGTGATTTAGATTTTGCACCTCTAAAATGACTCTAGTAACTTTCTTACTGAATTGAATACTTAAATTGACCAACCCATATCTGTATAAAAACATTGGGATAGTTTCTAGGTTGATCTTGGAATATTCCAAAAGTGACCTGAGTCACCAAACTTTAGCAGTAATGATTAATGCCTGTTTTTCCTGCTACTAAATTGTGATCTCTTAGAAGGGTTTATTCATTTTATTTGTCTCATTAAACAAAGCACTTTAAAAAATTCTAAGAAAAAGAAACCCAATAAGCATTTAGCAAATAAATATATGCATCCAATTCCATCTAAGAATTTTGCTTATAATGTCAGTATTGCATACTAAGTGGGTTTTTTTTTTCTTGGGAAATTCTGTACAGTCTTGGCTGCCATGTCTTATTGGATTTCAGGGCCATTCTTTCTTAAAGCAGTAGACAGAAAGCCCTTTGGTAGTCTTGAGGTTCTAGAGGGTATGATTTTTTTTAACTAAAAAAAAAAATTTTTTTTTAGAGATGAGGCCTTTCCATATTGCCCAAGCTGGAGTACAGTGGCTATCAGAGGCTCAGTATGGCACACGGCTGCCTTGAACTCCTGGCCTCAAGCAGTCCTCCCATCTCTGCTTCCGTGGTAGCTGGTGCCCACTACTGTGCCAGGCTGTAATTTCTTAAATACCCATTTGACAGTGATCCTGGTAGAAATAGTAGGATATACCAGTAAATGGAAGAGCTAAAAACAGAGAGGTAATAGTAAAAAAAGAGATCCTGCAAATCTCTTGGTATCCCTGGAGAATTGGTTCCAAGACCTCCCATGGATACCAAAATCTGTGGATGCTCAAGTCCCTGATAGAAAATGGCAAAATATTTGCATGTAACCTAGGCATATCCTCCCATATACTTTAAAACATCTCTAGATTACTTATAATACCTAATACAATGTAAATGCTGTGTAAATAGTTGTTTTGCTGTATTGTTTAGGTAATAATGACAAGAAAAAAGTCTGAACATATTCAGTACAGATGCAATTTTTAAAAAAATTTTTTGAATCTCTTTTAGTTGAATCAACAGGTACAGAACCCACAGATATGAAAGACCAACTGTATTCCTTCATGTTTATTCATTGAATAAACACTTAGTGAATATTTAATATGGACCAGGAATGGTACTATGCTCTGAAGATGAAAAGTTGAACAAGACACAATGCTAACCCTCAGAACACTCATAGTCTAGTAGGCAAGGCAGGCATAAGTGCTTATATACGATATGAGGTATGTGCTTTAGCAGTACAGATGAACTTCATAGTGAGTAGCTATACCTGAGGGGGTTCGGAGAAGGACTTAAAAGAGATGACAAACAGATGAAATTAGAATTTCACTCTTTCTATTCAGAGATTTTTTGTATTACTGTGATAAAATTCCTAGTCTATTGGGTTGCAGATTTTTTACTAAACAGTATTCATATCTAAAACCTCATAATTAGGTATCTGGAATGAAGAGTCAGTGGTTGAGCTAATTGTGGAAGGCAGAAAGAATAGAGGGAGCTGGCCAGTTAATATAATCCTGTATGGTCGGAACCAGATTGAGAATTAAGGTCAACCAACCAGGATGGACAAGTCCAAAGAAGTTGTTTTATTAACGATTCATCCCAGTATTGGCATATGCTTACAGGCAGACAGTGAAATAGAGATCATATATTCTTTTGGGTATGAAACGTGTGGAAAACCATCATGGATTTAACTAATATAATAAAAATATTTTTGAGTACAATATGTTCTTAGTGAATGAGTGCTTAGCTATGAAAGAATAATTTTTTAAAATTCAAATATCACCTCTAGAAGGCCTTGCCTATACCCATCCTTCCCTTCCCACAGTCTGGGTTAAAATGCACATGCTGTATGCTCCCATAATGTCCCTATACTAACCTGTATTAATAGCATTCGTTGTATTGTATGGTTATTGTCTGTCTCTCTGCTAGGTTATCAGCTCTGTGAGGGAGCTATAATCTCATTGCTTTATACAAGTGCTTTTTAAAAAGTAAGTGCTATATTGATAATAAACAAATAATCTCTAATAGGCTTATTGAAAAATAATGAATAAGAGAGAAAAAGTTTAGGTAATGGCAAGAGCATTGGAAATACCACTCTATACCTCTAATTGTGTGATCTTCTCCTGTAGCCACTAATGGGACTAATAAAACCTGAAGCCTTTATTCGCCTTGCAAAATGAACTAAAATGTCCAGACTAGGTACTTTGTCTTCTGCTGGCCCTGTAGAGCCCCAGAATATCATGGCGTACACTCATGTGCCCCAGGGGCCCCAGGCCATCTAGAAAGGAGCTTGGATTCCAACTCAGATACCTTCATCCAGTGGTTCCATAGTTTCTTCCCCAGATTTCACCAAGTCTCTATGATATCCCAAAAGAAGTTGGCCTCCCAAATTGGTCCATTCTGGGATGGTACTGAACTTTCTGCAATAGTGGTGGCATTGATTGAAGTAAACATATCCATGGGACTAGAATGCTAGACTGATTGCATGGTGAGAGATGCCAAGCAGTCAGGTATGTTCCATTTGGACGCCATTAGAATTAACTATAAATAATTACCAAATGAAGCATCAATACAGTTAAATGTTAATTTGTTTCCCTCTATTATAACTATTTGGACATGTACTTGATGCATAGGAACATTGGCACAAGTACCCTCTATGCTGAGCTGTGGGTTCTTGGCCGAAGTGGCTTCATAAAGAAAAGCCACATCACATATATGGCACAGTAAACCACTAGTATTAACCAGTGATAAGTAGGTTAGTGGGCATCTCTTGCTCTGACCAGGAGGGTCCATGAGGCAAATACAGGTGCTGGTTTAGATGATCTAATTCTAGAAAATTTAGAATCAAACGTTGAATTTGACTAAGATAATGCCAACTGGGTAATCAGCCAGCTATGAGTGCTGAGGAATGAGTTGCTTATATGTAAGTTGCTGACGTGAAAATGTTTTGCTTATCAGTGTACATGCTGCTAAGTGTTAAACCAGGCATTGCACATTATTTCTAAGCAGTGTTCAGAGTAGCTGTAAATAGTGCCCTAGGAATTGATGATGCCTGGGTTACACAGTTGCATGTAACATGTACATAGCATTGTATTAAATTTTGTACACACAGTACCAGTGTTCACAGACAGAATTCTATTTCCTGTCAATATTAGCTTTTGAACTTAATGCCCTTGGGTGCAGTATTTCAGGTCACTGCAAACTTCCGCTGCTGTGCTGACAGGTACTTGTTAGCCTTAATAGTCAAGTGATAGTTTTCCACATTACTTAATCTTTGGCAAGAGTTAATTGACTTAAAGCACTTGTTATCAGTAGGCTGTCTTCACCTGTACTTTCCATCTCAGTAATTAGCCATATTCACAGTGGCTTACCCTTAATTCCAAAGTACTCAGTGGTTCATGCCTGGCTGAAGCCTAACTGACTGTGCTACTCTAACCCTACACTTCCGTTTGATCCACCAAGCATAGCCCAGGTGTGGGGTCTGCATCACAGACACAAGGAGTGTTAATTTCTAGCTGCTACCTAAAAACAAATACGGATTCTGCAGAGGTAGCTGATAAAACAGATGAACATGTTGTTGTTGGGGTACTAAGACTTCCAGAGAGCCTTCATGCCAGATTTCCATATAATTTTCCCCAAACTTCTTTATTCCTTTTCTGTAACATTTTCCTTCCAGTACTTTTAAAGGAAGTGTATTGCCATCCTAAACATCCCAGGTCAAGGGCTTAATTAATGCTTTAAAATGAAGGTTCCAAAAACACCAGGAGAGTTTGTTATTTTCTCCCTGGTTTGTTTTGTGAAGAGGGAGGAGAGAAGGTGAGGAGGAACCCCTCCTGTTCCATGATTACATCCTACCCACTCATTTTCTCCTTTTCTCCTCTGCTTTTGATTTTTAGTGGCGGTCTTAACAGAATGTCAAGATCAATTTGCAGCATGGTTTAACTCAAGGTTTGTGTTCTGCCAGCAGCAATTGTCCCTGCAAACAATGCCATGTGTTCTTGTAACTTCAGAAGCTTTTAGAGGGATCATGGCAAGGGCAGCATCTAATGACTTTATTAGTGTAGGGTTTCAAAATGGGCTCAGTAATTGTTCATATCTCTTTGTCAGCAAGTCATAATTACTGCTCAGCATTGTCCAAGGGTGCACTTGTGAATAGTTTCCTAATAGTACTGAAAGGAAGGGAAAGAGGGAACGGATGAAAGGTGATGGCCTCTTACGATTGAGAACAAGCCAGTCTCTATGTAGATGATGGCCAAACTGTTCATAATACATTTTTCACTCTTTTAAAAATAGATTATCCTTTTAAAATTGTCCTTTGAGATAATTTAAAATTACCAGTTTACAAGCCTTTTTTACTCTGATTTGACTACTTCCCACACTTCTATCTAGCACTACAATTACAACTGCCTGGTAGCGTATGCATTGTATCTGAATCAAAGCATTTGTGTTAGGGAAAAAAAGCCTATTTTTTTCTTCTATATTAATCTAATTAATGCTATTCAGGAAATATAAATTTAACTCAGATACAGTGTCAGTAAATAGTCTATATGAAAACTGTTGTTAGAAAAGAACAAAAGTGATAGTATTGACAAGCCAGTCCAAAACAACATTGTAAGTTTTTATGAAATCCTATTCTTCTCATGCACTAGATCTTTCTTGTTAGTCTACTGTTAGTTTATGGGTGTTTTTCTTGGTTCTTTCTCCTAATCACTCTATGCTTTGAATAATCCAGGTATCTTGATTATGAGTCAAGATTCATCACTCAAGATATATGAAGTTTGTTCTTAATTCCAAGCCTTTTTGATCTGTTCCTGAATCCTTTCTCATTCTGTGAACCCTCTGTGGTGTACTCATGTATAATTATGTGCAAATATTCACTCCCATCAGCTGATTATCCTTGTATTTTAGGGCTGCCATCCCCAAACCCCCAGGCCACAGACCACTACCGGTCCATTGCCTGTTAGGGACCAGGCTGCAGAGTTCCATCACCTCCCTTCCTCCACCTGTCTGTGGAAAAATCGTCTTCCATGAAACTTGGTGTGGGGTGGGGATGGGGAAGACGCACACAGCAGGAGGTGAGCAAGAGAAACTTCATCTGCATTTACAGCCACTCCCCATCACTCACATCACAGCCTGAGCTCTGCCCCTTCCCTTCCCCCTGGCTCCAGGGAAAAGTCTTCCATCAAACCAGTCCCTGGAGCCAAAAAACATTGGGGACCGCTGTTTTAAGGCATACAAGTTGAAATAAATATGGCTGCCAGAGGTGTTTGATCTAGTTTTTATATATATTATAAAACATGAGTTATCCAATGAAACAAATTCTAAAAATAAGACATTTATAAAGTGAAATATCTTAAAATATATATATATATATATACCCATCATGTCTTTTGCTTTTCTTCTTACCTAAAATTGTAAAGGTCACAAAAGATTGTTTTTTTTAAGTGCTTTCTCATTGTTAATGACTTTTATAGTTGTGGTTGTTTCTGAAAAATTTTTACTTATATATACCATTTAAATTGATAGCACATTTCTCCTCCTCCATAAATATTGGTAGTAAAACAGAGAAACTGTAAAAAAGAAAGCTCAGTCATATAAAACCACATGTGTAAACTGGTTCCTCTAACATATCATACAGTTTTTGCCTATCAGTCAGCATAAACACTCAAAGAGATTTTAGTACTCAACAATATTAATGGTCTAACCTGCCAAATATATCACACAAAAAAATTGAAATTTCCTATTAATCTGCAATTGTGGAATAAGGTGGAATTCTGTTTCTTAAGTGTTTGGGTAATTCATTAGTGAATAGATTTGGTGTCCTTTCCTTAAGCATATGCTTTTATCTCTTCACTTGATAGCATTAGAGTAATAGAGAAGAGTGATGGATAGTTTTGTATTACTCACAAATCCTTTATTTAACTATAGGAATTTTTAGAAAGCTATCTGTCAGTTTATCTACTATTGGCTAACTCAGTCTGTAGCTACAGCCAACAATTTAAAAAATTCTAAATTGGCTCCTTTCATGTACCTTCCTTTTCCTCAATACATGATCAGTACCAAGAAAGTTTTCTTTAATACGTACTTTTCTACACACCTCAGCTAAGGAAGGAATGAGGCAAGGTTACATGAAAAATAAATAAACTTTGATCACCATACCTCTATCTGAAAAATTATGTTGCCAAGTCCCAGTAGTAAATGGGGTATTGGAGTCTCTGAGCAGCTCTCAAATAAATTACTCAACCTCAGCAACAAAAGTTTATTATGTGGCTATTATGAAAACTGTGTATTAACTTATTAGTTCTTAAAGCCAGCCTATACATGTTTGAATATGTCAGTTGCTGTTTTTTAAAAAACGGATTTTTAAATACTAATGCAACTATTTTTTCATTGTTTATGCCATCAGACATCAATCATAAAATGTAGAGCAATTAAGAAGTGAGACTCAGTCAGGCTGGAAATATGAAAAATAAGGCAGTATTAAGCAAGTAGTGTAACGTCTCTATATCTTTCTTTTACATCTCTGAAAATAGGAACCTCACCTATTTGACCTGAGACCTTTGACTTTGTCTCTAATATTCTGACTTGGACACAGTTATTTTCCATAGAGAAATATGAGGTAACCAGGATTACATTTTTAAAATAAATGTTGGTGAAGTTTGTAAGTATATTAGATTATAGCATGAACATGCTGCCCTTACCAGTTTGTGATAATCTAGTCTGAGTGATTGTAGTAGGTTGTAATGAAGGAAGCCAGTCTTTTGCTTCCTCTTACCCTTAAAGGCAGCTTCCTTTCACTTCAAACTGTCTTCCAAGCTAATATTATTTGTGACAAGGAACATCTATCAAGTATCAGTAACTAAGCAATACTGTCACAACCGATTTTTAAAAAATGAAAATATATCATAACAATTACAGCCATTAATTAAGTACCTACTTACATTATAGTGCCAGACACTATATACATGAGCTTTTTAATCTTCACTTTATGTACATTACTTCATTTAATCTTTGCCATAGTTCTCTGAGGTAAACAGCAAAGGTCCTATTCACATATGAGGAAACTATTTTTGTCTCAGAGAGGTTCTGTGACTTACCAAAAGTTGTGCCAAATGGCTGTACCAGATGTAAATCCCAACCCTACCTGTGCTTTTCTGCTACATGATGCTTCTTGTTCCATAATCTTGCCATGTTGAATGTTTCAAGAACAAAATGTACTGTATAATTATTGTGTGCAAAGTTCCATGGCATCTTATCAAAAAAGTATAAGATGTGGACCACTTGCTCAAGGAACAAATAAACATGAAATTCACCAAACCTTAGAGTTGAGGATTAGACAAATCCTTAGTCAGCAGTACAGCTTGCGGGCATGCAGGCCTTTTTTTCCTATAATATGCTTAACTGGCGTTCCAACCTCTTCCTGAATACTGCTAGGACAGGGAAACGAAAGCTTCAAAAAAGCATTTAAGGATCTTTGCTACAGTGCTTCTTCTATAAAGAGCTTTCCCACCCTTCTCCTTTTTGGTTCTAATTTTGCAATTACCTGAAATAAGCATAACTTCTCTTCTGCATTACAGCCTCTTACCAATTTAGCCATAGCCCTCATTTACCTTATTTTCCCTGCTGTTTTTTACCAACTATAATTAGTCCTTATATGATAGTGTATCTAGATTCAGCCCCTTCCAAAGGTCCCATAGTGCTCCAGAGGAGGTTTGTCTGGTGTTATGCACAATTCTATTCTGAAATTTTATTATTGGCTTCTGTTGTCAGAGCCAGGGATTCAACTGAAACCCCCCTACTTGTTTTCCCACAAGTTGATATTTCTACTGTTTTCTACTAACACAATTTCATTGACAAAATCTTTGGGGGTTCACATTCTATCTGTTAACTTCCAAATCTTACCACTTAAAAATAAGACCTTAATTCCTTGTCATCTCTATTCCTATCATTGTTTTTGGTAATTCTCTCAGTTCCTAGATGTGTCCAACTCCAGAAAATTTTTCTTCTTCCCCTTACCACATTTAGATATGGTCATCAGTAGAAACTATCATGTCATATATTTTGATTTAAAACATCTGGCTCTGACTACCACTTCCTACTATTCCCACCCATTTCTGCAAGCATCATTAGTGCTAAAGATTTTTTCCTCATGCCTTCCAGTCTATTGACCTTTCTCTCACTCCATCTACCCTTTCCTGTGTCCAATTCTCATTTCCCTCGTTGTCTTATTTAGATTTTGATGTTCATTGTTAATAATTTTCTTGTTATATTTTAAACTCCCTCTGTTACACTCACTTTGTTTGATCCATCTATTCACCTTCTATATGCCTGTACCCTTGCATTTGAACACTGCTGGAAAAAATCACACTGACTTTTTTTTAAATAAATACAAACTTTAAATGAGCACATAATAATGCTGGGCAAGCCTACTGGGATTCCCTAGTTAGTTCTCTTTGCCTGGGTGAGATGTCTATTTCATACTACTCCTCGTATACCAAGTATGTCATATCCCTCACTATTCCCCTTCCCAGCTGCCCTCATTAGTTGCTTGAGAAAACAGAAGTCATCAGAAAGACTGAAATGAACCCATTTTTCTGCCCTTCAAGTCTCAGTTTAAATGTCCCTTCTTCAGTAAAGTCTTATGAATCTTTCTAGAGAAGGCTCCTCCACCATCATTCTCTTTAGTAGCACCCTCCTAGAACTTTCCATAATAAGCCATTACTTTTGCTTGTTGTAAGCTTTATTATTCTGTGCTGTTGGTCCACTAGAGTAAAAACTTCATAAGAAGTTTTTACTTCATCAACATTTTTCACTTTTGTTTCTTACTA
Organism: Microcebus murinus; assembly: GCF_040939455.1. Lineage (NCBI taxonomy): Eukaryota > Metazoa > Chordata > Mammalia > Primates > Cheirogaleidae > Microcebus > Microcebus murinus. The sequence goes on along the minus strand of NC_134105.1, from coordinate 38,316,596 downwards.
CGATGCTCAATAATTATTTTTTGGATGTTATAAGAATGCAAAACATCATAATGGTCAAGAATATGAATGAGCTTTGGATTTGGTCAGACCAAGATTGGAATTCTAGTTTTGCCACAAGCTATGCCACTGGGCCACTATGATGACTGTGGGTGAGTTGCTTAAATCCTCCCAGTTACAGTTTCCATATTATAAAATGCTGAAGGATCCCTTGAAACACCTTATCATATGCCTTACTGAAGTCCGGATAGTTAAAGCATATGGAATGCTGATGTGTTCTCAGTCTTATAAGCTCATGGTTAGTTTTGGACATGATGTGTTCTTAATGACCTATGCTGCCTCCCATTCATCACTACTGTGTTCTAAATATTCATTAACCATTTGTCATAAGCAACTTTTCTAGATTTTGCAGGGACTGAGGACAAGTTTACTGGTCTGTACTTTGTAAAATCATGGTATTTAATTTAGGGATGCAGATTCCTCAGGTTATAGTCATTCATCATCATTGATTTTAGCTTTTTATAGTCCTGTTCACTCTACCATGTGTCCATTTCTTTATCCAAAAAAGTATTTATTAAGCACTATGTACCATATACTGTGCTTGAATTAGGAAAACATTCTTGCTCCCCTTATTTTCTCTCCTATGTCTATTTTTTCCCTTTAGCATTTACAACTTTTCTACTTTTAAAAGTCGATATAATTACTATCTAAGAGTAAATACAATATTAAAGAGGAAAATAAAATCAGAATTAAACCAATTAATAATTGCAAATAGATGAATATTTATAAGCACCTGAGTTGAAGTTCAGCTCTATAATTCCTGCAGCTAAAGGAGAAAAAGGAAATATCATAGGCATATATTCATTCATCTGTCCATTTCATATATATTTATTGTGTTTCTCTTATGTTCCAGATAATATTCCTGAGAGTTTACAGTTTATGGTTCTCATTGTCTGATATATGGAAGCCTAATAGTTCTTCTCAAGATTTTCTGACACTGCCTTCAAGGGAGAATTTTATTGTATAATTTTCTATTTAAAAGTCATTAGGAAAACTAAATAGAACAATAATCTGCCACTGTTGTTTTGCAGAAGACAGATTATTTTAAATAGATGTTTAAAATATTAATCCCCTGTAAAACCAGAGGACTTTGTATTGAATCTTCTTTCCAGTAATGATAATACTTGAGGGAGCTTAGGTGATATGGTCCTCAAAAACTCCTTTTTGATGATCCAACTCAAAATAGGTTTAAAGCTTAGAGGAAACCCTAGACAGTCAACATGTCCATTCAGCTCTCTCTGTCATATATCAGAGTGAGCCATATATCTCAAGTGAACCTTTATCAAATGCTGAGTTGAAATCAATTCTTGCTAGAAAGTTTTGATGAGTGACTGAAGTGCTAATATTTTGTTCTGTTGGTCATTTATCTTTTAAAGACTTTCCTTCTGTGTATGAGATTTCTACCATACATTTTTATCCACTAGGGTTATAGTTGTTTTCAAATACATTAGGAAATTGTGTATAAATGTCAGTGTTCCAAGAGAAACCAACCAACCTTGAAATAAATGCCTGAAAATTTTTTAATATAATAAAATCACAAAGTCTCTAAATTTGGCAGGTGGAAAAGATCAGAGAACATGACGACATTAAATCAGTCAATCTATATATGTATACATACATACATCAATATGTATCTTACACACATCAATATGTATCTTTAAATCTCTGCTCTATAGTAGGGCATCATGAAGATACTGATGCATACTCTAGAAGTTATATAGCAATAAATCCAGTGCCAAATGCAGTGTTAAGGATAACTCCTTGTTCAGTGATACAAGTCTGAGATTGCTGCTATAACTTATTTTAGGAAACATTTCACCATACCTTTAATTTTTGAGGGAGGCACCAATTTTGACCTGAAGCACATAAAGGGAAGGAAAAGAAGTAGTATTTATTAGCCACAGGCCAATTCCAAAAGTAGGTATCATCATCTTCATTTTATAGATGAAAAAGCTAAGGCTTACTTAGACTAAGTAAGCCAAAGGTAAAAATTATTTATAGTAAGTGTCAAAATCAGGTTTGTTGGACTCTAAAGTCTTTGTTCTTCCCACAATACTATTCTGCTTGCAGTAATTCCCACTTACTCTAGTTTGTTAATATTGGTATGTTTTAAATCTTTTCTAAGTCACATTTTCAGTCATTGGGTGGTGACAGGATGAAATTATATATTAATAAAAACTGCAGTTTGCTAAAAGTCAGAAGGGAAGCTTAGTATTATGGTCAGTGGTCTTTTAATTAAACTGATTTCATAAGTAGTTGGAAGAGGAAAAGGAGAGTTGTATGATCAATACTGTCATGGTGGAGATAAATGTTACAAGTGAATTGGCCCATGCATACAATAAATATACATTAGGTAATAATAGGTGCTAGGAATGCAGAGATAAGTAAGAGATGTTCATCTCCTAACAGCCTTCTAGGAGCACCATCTTGCAACATAAAGTTCTCCCTGACTTCTAGGCCCCCATTCCCTTCCAATTCCTCCAGCACTTAATGTGAACCATTAAATCTAGGCCCTGGTAACATACCAGATTACATTTACTGTTTGGAGGCCTTGATTTATAAAAGCCAAAATATTATTAGTATCCTAAGGACCACAACCATGTGTTATCTTGTCATATATTTAGTAGACTCTCATAAATTTCTATTTATTGGTAAAAGGCAGAATACAGAAGAAATGTTACATGATATTTAACATAAAATTGCTCTTATACAGTCCCTGGAAAATGAATTTCTGGATGGATAAATAAGAAACTTACAACATTGCCTCTGCAGAGGGTGACACAGAGACATATATTATTTTGTATATAAACAAGCTAATATATATATTTTTTCCCAGTTTTACACAAATGGCAAATACTATTTAATGCCTGACTTTTCCCACCAACTTTATATCATAAAGATATTCCACATCAGTTCACAAAAAGCCCTTTCTATTTTATGGCTACAAAGTTTTCCTTTAAATTTCATAATATGCTATAATTTTATTTAACCAGACTTTATTGATAGACATTTGGGTAATGTTCAATATTCTGCTATTACAAACATGCAGTAATTAACTGTGTACATAGGTGACTTCCACATAAAAATATATCTATAGACTAAATGCCAAATGTAGAATTTCTGGGTTAAGAACACTTAAATCTTAATAGATATTGGCAAATTGCCCACAAAGAAATTGTACCAATTTCACTGCTACTAACAGTGTGTAGTAGTGATTGTTTTTCTATAACTTTGCCAATGCCAAATACTTTAATCTTTAATATGACAGGTGAAAAATGGTATTTTAGGATAGTTTTAATTAGGGGTTAGCTAATTATGAGTTAGAGTATCTTTTCACACACTTTTGAGCATTACTGTTTCCCTTTCTGGAAGCTGTCTTTATATTAAATATATTGTTTGTTGATCTTGTATTTATTGGTTTATAAGAATTATATATGTAATTTTATATATATATATACTATATGTTTAGGATATCAGCCCTTTCTCTGTGGCTTGACATTCAGAAAATTTCCCCCTGTTCATCATTTATCTTCTGGCCTTGTTACAGTTTTTGTTTTTTTCTTGTCTTTTTCCCCCCATGTGGAAATAGTCACAATCATCAATTTTGTCTTTTTATGCTTCATTCTGCTGAAACTATACTAACCTCCTTGTTACTTTTCAAATACATTAAATACTCTACAACTTCAAGACTTTTGTATTTGCTGTTCTTTCCACCCTGGAATTCTCCTTCCTCAGATATGTGTTTCACTTCTTCCTTTTTACCCCTTATAAGTCTTTGATGAAATGTCAACTTTTCAGTGAGACTTTTCCTGATCACTCTATTTTATATTGCAACCTCCCTTTCCCTGCTTTGTTTTTCCATCATCACCTGGAACTCATAGACTTTTAAACCATTTATTTATTTGTCCCACATCAGTTTGGAGCTCACCCATACAAATAAAGTAAGTGGGAACTAACATTTGCAAAGTGATAATTTCAGGAGACTAGACACAGTCCAGTGAAGTTGCCATTGCCCAAAACATTTTTTGGATGACTTCTTTAAAAACCATCTTCAGAGGCAGCTTAAAGCCTTATAGGAAAGCATTCCTATGTTGTGAAAACAGTGTTTCTCAAAGTTGGCCATTAACCATTTGCATCACCTGGGATGGGGTTATGGGTCTATTAAAAGGTAGTTTCCTGTATCTCACCTCACATCTATTGAATCAGAATCTCTGGGGGAATAGGGCTGAAGAACTTGCCTTTTTACTTTTAAGACAGGATCTCGCTCTATCACCCAGGCTGGCACACAGTAGCACAATCATAGCTCACTATAGCCTCAAACTCCTGGGTTCAAATGATCCGCCCACTGTAACCACCTGCATAACTGGGACTACCAGTGTGCGCCACCACACCCATCTAATTTTGTTTTAACTTTTTGTAGAGAAGAGGTCTCACTATGTTGCCTATGCTGGTCTCGAACTCCTAGCCTCAGGTGATACTTCTGCCTCAGCCTCTCAAAGTGTTGTGTATTACAGGTGCGAGCCACCAGCCTGGCCTCTGAACATGCCTTTTAAATAAATTCCCTAGGTGATTCGTAGACCAGTAAAGGTTGAGGATCACTGCCTTTATAGTCAGCCTCCCCCAGCTTAGTCACGTACCCTGTTTTCCTAACTCAATTTGTACCAAAGACTTAGGACTATGTTATGGCTTGTGTGTCCCCACCAAAACTCATATCAGTGGGGCAGTGTTAGAAGGTAGAAACTTTAAGAGGTGAAAACTAATGGGAGGCATTTGGGTCATGGGGGCTCTGCCTTTGTTCTCATGATAGTGAGTTATCTCTCTTCTTCTCAGGAGACTGGATTAGTGGTCAAGAAAATGGATTAGCTCCTGGGAGACTGGGTTGTTATAAACCAAGGATGCCCCTCATGTTTCACCCCTTCACATGTGTCTGCTTCCCCTTTGACCTTTTGCCACATTATGATTAAATATAAACGTATTTAAAATAAAATAGTGATTTTAGTTTTGTATCCACTTTTAAATGTTTAAAATTTTGTAATATTGCACAGCTGCTGCATATATAATTCTGTTTTCTTATTTTCTACATATCAATACCTGCCCATTCATTTTCTGAATGAAAACAGTGACAATTTTTGTTTAGTCAACAACTCTTTGATACTATATCTTACTGTGCAAAAAAAATCTCTCAGTGTTGGCCTTGACCTGTAGGTATGAACTATCATTTTAATCCTGAAAGAAAAAATGATAAAAATGTTTAATATCATTATACATTTAATAATACTAAAATAGCTACCAGTTTTAAGGGCCTACTATATCTTAGGTATAAGTTCAAGTCCAAGTGTTTTCTATATCTTACCTCATTTTATCTGTACTAGAAGACAAGTGTTTTAAAGATAAATGCTATTCCCACTTTATGGCTGAGACTCCTTTAAATTTATGGGAATCACATTGAAATGTAATAATCAGGAATCCTTAAATAGAGTAGTTGGCAGTTTTGTGACCTCCACTTTTTCTTTTTTATCAAATGTGCCTTCTTTTACAGTACCTGGTATGCAGTAGACAGATAATATGTGTTTGTGTGGAATTTCATCTCCCTCCCCCTAAATTGCTAGGTTCATTTAATACATATTTTATGTTGGAGTACAGCTTAGTAAAAGTTAGTGACTTATGTAATTATGACTTACATTGAAAGAAACTAAACTATATTCTGTTTTGAATGAAAAGAAGATTACTTTTTTCCATATCTGATTTATTGGTAATCCTGGTTTCCATTAGCAAGATAGAAAAGATCTGTGCTTCAGAGACTAAAAATTTTACTGATTAATGTATGCTAGCCATCAGATATTATTTATTTTTCTCTCTAAACTTTAGGTTAAAACCATTTAATCTTATCTTCCTAGTTTTCTAATAGCAAGAACTGGTGAATATAAAAATATACCTGATTTGTGATTAACCATTTTCTTTCATTCATTTTTCTCAACCCTTTTTCCTTCCTTCTCTCCCTCCCTCTCTCATTTTATCCCCTTAGTGAGGGCTTCTATTCTTTGTCTTCTCAAGTTTGTCATTTTAGCATTGGTCTTGGGGGTTCATTTGGCAACTTCTTATTCCCCTCCTCAAATAGATCTGCAATCTATAGGTTGTTTGATTTATGCAAATCTTTTATAATTAAAAAAAACGGAACAATTTCCCCTTGTTACAGAATAGTTTGTCATTGTTTCCCCCTTTGGGCTTGAGATTGCAGGAATCCAATAGCTGTGGAAACTATCCCTTCATTTCTCATGAATGCCATGTGCAATTGGGTTGACAGCTTTGTCCCTGCCACTAGATACACTGTCAAACATTTATCTGTTCAAAAGCAAGAAAATACCACAATTATGAGAACCATACTTTTTCTCTTAAAATGACTTGTTTTTCCCATGTCTTGTTTTTCTTCTAATGTTTTGAACTGAATTTTTTTTGCTGCTGATAGTGTGCTATGAATGGTAATGTTGCGCTATGAATGATCTTGGGAAAAGGAAGGAGAGCCTCCTAGCCATGAGAAAGATTTGATATTTGTGTTGTGAAGTGTTTCCACAAGTTCTTGTTACTTATAATGGAAGGAGCTAACAAGTAGCAATTTTGCAATTTGGTGCTGTCCATTGGCCTGACAGGCTGTCAATGATTGCAATTTGAAAATCTCAAACATGATTCAGATTTTAGGAAGACTAATCAGATTAGTTAAAATTTTAACAGTCTCTTTGGTTAGAAACAAATAGTTAAAGCTTATAAACTGTCAGCTGGCTGTGTAATCCCTGCATAATTCCCAACTACTTCCCAAAAAATGAAAGTGATTTGCAAATAACTAGTAAAGAAATTGATCACTTTGCTTTTTTTTTGTAGTTAATTGAATGGCTATGTGCCTTTAGAGACTGTGCCTCTCTTGAATATGGTTTGTGTGGTTTTGAAATTTGTGTTTTATAGTATTTTATACCAAACAAGATACCTACATTTTCATAATTATTTTCCCGTCTTGCTCATTTTCACAGAAAGAATTTGGGAGTACACAGTTTCCAGGCAAAACCGTCTTGAAATGAAATTCTTAAAACCATTTAGCCTGAGCCTGCCTGCTTCCCCACCACCACCATTTTTCTTTCTTTTTTTTTTTGTTCTGAGACAGGGTCTTGCTTTGTCACCCAGGCTAGAGGGCTAGAGTACAGTGGTATCATCATAGCTCACAGCAACCTCAAAATCCTGGGCTCAAGCAGTCTTACTGCTTCAGCTTCCCAAGTAGCTGAGACTACAGGCGTGCACTACCACACTTGGCTAATTTTTTAAAAAAACTTATTTTGTAGAAACAGGGTGTCACTATTTTGTTCAGATTACTCTCAAAGTCTTGAACTCCCAGCCTCAAGCAATCCTCCCACTTTGGTCTCCTAAAGTGCTGGAATTACAGACATGAGCCACAGCTCCCGGCTAGCTGGCTTGCTTGTTTTCTCTCCCCTTCTCTCTCTTTCTTCTTACCTTTTTTTTTTTTTTTTTCTAATACTTCTATTCTATGGTATTTTGTTATTTCTTACCTTTTTTGAAGAGTATCTTGTTTTTAATATCACTTGTAAAGCTGGTGCTGCAGTGGGCATCTACTGTGTGGTATCCACTTAATCCATTGGTATGAAAGCAACAAAGACTTATTCCCTTTTGCAGAAAATGTCATTCCAACTGTCTTTTGACATCTTAATTTTAGAGGTTGTCAATGATTATGTCAAGGTCAAGACTGACTTCAAATATTTAAAAAAGAAGCACAAAGAAAAATAAGATCCTAACTTTTTAGTCTCCTGTACTACACTTTTCCATCAATGAGTTGAAGTTATGTGGATGTGAAATTTAGTATGGAAACTTAGGCTGCTTGACCACCTTTTATCCCATAATAGGTGTGGAATGTGAAGATTTGAATTTTTTTCATGATGGCACTATGTCGTGGGCAACAGTGGATGTCTTAAGACCTTGTCATATCATGGCCATGAAGTCTGGTTATTGCTGCTCTAAATGAGTATGTGAACCTGCCTCCCAGTGAGTTTACTGCAGTGGTGCTAACTTGGTCTTCATACTCTTGCCAGTAATTCCAGTAGTCCTTCACAAGACCTACTTTCTATAGTCACAGCACACAGGTTTTATGGAGGATTCAGCCTAAATTTCTGAGATGAATTTCTACAGAAAATATATTGGCTTTAAAAATTAAGAGATTTGATTCTGTTTTGAATTTGGATATCAACTGAATCTGAGCACATGACATTTTAATGTCGTTTATCTTTTCAAATAGATTTACCTTCTAATGCATGTGACAACAGGACTTTGCTCATCAGCCAGAACATGCATTTCAGAGGAGTTGTTACCTAAAATATTATCATAAGGCATAAGAAAACACACGATTTAAGTTGCCTTTCATGAACATAATTAAGAATTAATAAGCTAGTACCAGTGGCTAGTCCCCAGAATTTCCACTGTTTTGCCTTTTGTGACCTGTGTTATTAAAAGTCCATTATTTTTACAGACTTTATTAAATTGGATCTTATTAAAGCATTCTATATTTGCATTTGGTCTTTCATAATTCATTATTATTATGACATTTACTTTTTACCATCAGATCTGAAAACATATCATAAGCTACCCTTTTCTCTTGAAAGAAATGCTAATTTCAAACAGTCCTCTAATAGAAGAGAAAAGCTTTATCAGTTTTTTCATTTATTCCAGATCGTGTTAAGAATACTAATGCTAGACTTCAGTATGCTAATATCTCTGAGCTTTTTTTTGGTCAAAAGCTTAGAATTATTATTTTTATCTCATACTAAGTATGAAACTAGAAGACCTACTACTACTGAAGAAAACACTATTCTAAAGTACAGTTCTGGATTCTAAAAACTTGTAAAAATGTTACTAAATTCTGTTTTTTAGTCAATTTATCTTTGTACCACGCTATATTATTTGTTCTATTTAAGAAATTCTCTCCTACTGAAATTCTTCAGTTTGTTTTCTTCATAATTTAAGGGTAACACAGCTTGCAGTGTTTAAGATTATGAATTCTATGCTGTCAGCCCAGACAGCATTGGGGACATGCTTCCTGCTTTCCATATGATAATCATTTCTGTACCATTTAAGATTTAGCTGAAAATGCAATATAGCAAGATCTTGCATATTGCTTTAAGGCAGGTTCTCATTTTAACATAACTAATAAAGTAATAAGTTTTTGTTGGAGTACTAGTAAATTTATTAAACTCTGAAATAAAATTTACTTTGGATTTTGTCTCATTTTAGATTTCTGACAATGTGCAATAGACATTTTGGCAGTGTTGTTGCACAAACCATTCGGACTCAAAAAACAGATCAGTTTCCACTTTTCCTGATTATTATGGGAAAGCGATCATCTAATGAAGTGTTAAATGTGATACAAGGTAACGTACATGTCAAAAAGAGGGTAAAATCTTCTGTGTATTTAATAACTTTATAGTTTTTACCATCAAAGTTAACCATATATCTTTCTATTGGCGAATGTCTTTGCATTTTAAAATATAAAATATCTTGAAGAACATCTTCAAAAAGTATAAGTGCTATAAAAAATAAAACATGCTACATGTTTGTAACAGAAATATCTTAATAAAATTGCACATCCCTGGGACATAGGATATTCAAGTTAAATGTTCAGAATTGCCAAATTCTCTAAACAAGCAATTAGGTTATAGTTGTCAAATATGACATTTCTCATTTATATTGATTTGTTGCTATTATGTTGATTAGTTGAAAGAAATGCTTATCTCTAGTTATCTGGAAAATCCAGTCAATGTATATTGTAGATTGAATTGTTCACAGTGACGTTTGTTTCTCCTTATTTGTGTGATTCCATGTCTAGGATGCCTGCGATGCACACGGTGCACACTTTACCAAAAAAATAAGTGAATGGTATTTTAATTTTTTATAGTTACTAATGCACTCCAAGAATTAGTATAAATTGAAAGCAGTCTGTCTTCTCTGTGCTATCGGGAAAAAGGTTTTTCAAGTACTCCAAGCTAAAGCTGTGTCTGGGATACTTAATTTCTGTCCCCATTTAGGTCTGATGGAGGAGAGGGAATGTATAAATTCTAATATCTTTAAAACCCAAACAAAGTAAACCTCTGGCATTTTGTGTTTTGTTTATAACTAGAGCATTCAGTTTCATAAACATGTTTAAAAAGACCTATGGGGGAACTGATTTGTATAGGGTAAATGAATAATGAATATAGTATTTCATTCCTGCCTTCCCTGTCAGAGGCAATATTGCATTAGCTAGCAGTTCTCAAAATGTGGTCCATAAACTCCAGAGGTACCCTAGACCCTTTCAGGGGATCTGTAAGGTCAATATTATTTTCGTAATTGTCAGAAGACCTTTTTATTGCCTTTTTTACTTTATTGACATTTGCACTAGTGGGTCAAAAGCAATAGTTTGTAAAACTGTTGGTACCTTAGTACTGTGGTCCTTAACCCCCAGGCCACAGAATGGTACTGGTCTGTGGCCTGTTAGGAACCAAGCCACATGGGAGGAGATGAGCACCAGGCCAGCAAGCAAAGCTTTATCTGTATTTACAGCCTCTCCACATCACTCGCATCACCACATAAGCTCCACCTCCTGTCAGATCAGTGGCAGCGTTAGATTCTCATAGGATCGCAAAACCTACTGTAAACTGCATATGTGAGGGATCTAGGTTGCACACTCCTTATGAAAATGTAATGCCTGATGATCTGAGATGGAGCTGAGGTAGTGATGCTAGCACTGGGGAGCAGCTGCCAATACAGATTATCACTAGCAGAGAGGTTTGACTGCGCAATAAATGTAATGCACTTGAATCATCCCAAAGCTATCCTCAGCCACCCCCGCTGTCTGTGGAAAAATTGTCTTCCATGAAGCCAGTCCCTGATGCCAAAAAGGTTGGAGACCACTGCCTTAGCACATATCAAGGCCATCACATAAAACTATACTAGTTGTCATATTCTTCACTGCCATATGCTTGGAGTTGAAAAAGAAAATGCCATTTAAAAATGTCCCTGATGAAGCAGTAAAAATTATTGCTTTTATTAAATTTTAACCCTTTTAATAGTTTTTGTGATGCAGTAGGAGGGATGAATAAAGCACTTTGCTGTGTACTGACATATACTGGTTGTCTCAAAAGCACTTGGTGGGTTGCTTGAGCTAAACTAGTTCTTTATTTTTTTCTTTTTACAGAAATCATTTTTACTTGAAAATAGGACTGACAAACTATGCTTGTGTTACCTCGATATTTAGCAGTCATTTTCTCCAAAATGAGCAAAGTGAATCTGTCATTTTCAAGTAAAAAAAAGTGATACTTTGTTGTCATTGATAAAATTTGAGTTTTCAAGCAAAATTTATATTCTGCACTTTAAGATTGACAGCTTAAATACTTTTTTGATGACATCAGTGGTGATATTAACAAATGTGATTTTTTATATCATATATTGAAGTGTGTCAACATTCAGAAGAAATATATAACTCTTCTGAGTGAACCAGTGTTTTCCAAATGACTAATGCATGATGTTATAAAATCACAAACAGTTAAAAGGTCCATTTAAAGGGCAATGGATTTTAATTAACAAAGGACAAAAAGTTAATTGATATGGTTTCAAATTCCACATGTATCTAATTTGAACAAACTTCCACTTGTCAGCTTGAGTGTGGTATCAAAGAAGAATGTCCACAATCATCTATCAAAATACTTCTTCCTTTTCCAACTACCTATCTTTTTAAGACCAGATTTTCTTCATAAATTTCAACCACTACAACATATTGTAACTAGTTTAGTGTAGAAGTAGATATGAGAATACAGTTGTTTGCTATTAAGACATTACGGAGATTTGCAGAAATGTTATAAAAATGCCACTCTTCTCACTAAACTTTTTTCTTTTGGAAAGTAGTCATTTTTTGTAAAAATGTAATATTTATATTAACGTAATGGGTTTATTGTTGCTATTAAATGTATTGATAAATTTGTTTTAAATATTTCAATTTTAATTTCTAATACAATAAATGTTGATATCTATAACCTACATAAACAAAAGTTCTTTGACCATCTCAGTTGTTTTTAAGAGTATAGAGCAGTCTTGTCATTAAAACATTTGAGAACTGCAATTGGCTGTGAAGAGTAAGTTTGCCCTGAACTGCATTAACATTAACTGGTACCTCTTCTCTGTCTTAGATCATTAAGGATTTAAGTATAAAGTACCTACAAGTCCAGTTTGGCAGTGGGTCCTTGCAGTTAGGACTGAAGTGTAGCTGATGAGCAGTGGCTTAAGCCTGAAAATTAATGGCCAAGGTTTTGTCACTATACAAGTATAGTATTTTCCCACTGATGATTTCAGTATACTCCATAAAGTATTTCTTATGCTCTGAGTCTTAATTACTACAGTTTGCAAATGAGATATGGAAACCCAGGATTTGTCTAATAATAAAATCTACCTTGAAGGTACTCTTAAACTTCTTTTGCCATCTATCATATCTATTAATAATAATGACCAGTAATTGTATGTGTACTATGTACCAGGTACTTTACATTTAATTTCTACTCCTTCCAAGAACATTACAGAACTAGTATTATCTCCATTTTTAAAATAAGAAAACTGATCTTTAGAAAGCTACAGTCTACTCATTCACTTATTTATTTCTTTATTGAACAAATGTTTATTAAAGCCTTTGTCATATGCTAGACAATTTATAGGTACTAGGTCATATTGCTTATAAGTAATGGAACTAGAGTTGTTACTCTGGCTACAAAACCAGTTCTGTTTCCTTAGTGACAAGATAACATTTGTTCTATAGCTCGTTTATTGAGAGCATAGTGCTGATGTGAACAAATTGGATCATTTCTTTTTCTAAGAACTGCAGATGTTCCTGAACCCCATGCTGCCAATGGTCATAAGAAAAACTAGGAAAAGGGCCATTGAAAGATCATGCTAGTAAAGCCCGCTGGAAAAACACCAGCAAAGATGCTTGCTCTTTATTGTCCCTTTGGTGGCCATTTCATTAATGAGATAGGAAGACTCCTTCTCAAGTCCTGGAGAAAAACTAACTCTGCCTGTAGGTTTAAGAGAAGAATTGTCATATATTTATGTATCCTTATGAATTTCTCTCTTATAGTACATCCAAAGCAAGTCACAAGGACATAGTGCTTTTAGGAAATGGCATATATATGCTATATGTTTGTTATGGACTTGAACAAGGAATAAAATTATATTAAGGAAAATCAAACATTTTAAATACCCTCTTTGTAAAGATTATAGTATAGTCATTTGAAAGCAGCTGAAAGGAAAACATATCAATTGGCCAAAAAAAGGGAATCAGATATTTTCATAATTTGAATTACTGTTTGTTTCACCAGAAACAAATAGTAGTGATAGGAGATAATTCTGAGTAAAAGCAGTGTACTGAGGAGGCAAAGAGGATAGGCTTCAAGTGAGCCTGCTCTGATTTCAAATTGTGGCCCCACCATTTAATCAGCTTGACTTTGGTTGGGTAAGTTGATTGAGCTATCTAAGGCTCATTTTGTTTCTCTTTAAAATCAAAATTATAGTGACCCCTTCATAGAATTGTTGTACAGGTTAAATTAGATAATACAAGTAAAGTGCTAACCACTGACATATAAACAGTTGTTGTACGTGTTACTAAGTGGAGATGTTCTCATAGTTAAAAAGAATTTTTTTCAAGCTTATGACTTAGACATTCTTCTTTATAGTGCTAAAAATCCTTCTTAGGAGACTGTTCCTCAGATATAACTATTCTGAAATTTTACCTGCCAATATATACTAGTTATTCTTTCTTATTGAACATATGGAACATTTCAATGAAAACATGAAAATATTTTTAACTAATTTCTTAGACTATAGTTATTCCTTTCTGATTAATTCTAGAGCAACTTTCCATTTTTTAATGACTTTAATACTTTGAAGTTATGTATAAAAAGTTTATATAAAGTAAAATTTGTCAATCTCCATGTGTTGTTAGGTAACACAACAGTAGATGAGTTAATGATGAGACTCATGGCTGCAATGGAGATCTTCACAGCCCAACAACAAGAAGATATAAAGGATGAGGTAAGGTGAAAGGTTAAGCATATTTTAATGAGGTGATTTATCAAATGATGATGCCTGACTATGTCATGATTGATAAATAAGTATGACGAAGGTACATTTCTAAATTTACCAAGGTCTTTTAAACCATAGAGTTTACCTTTCAGTCCATTCTTTCCATGACTCTAAGACCCAATACTTTGTTTAAATTTATGGACTTTTGATACTTCGCTAGTTTTGGGATGGTGATGGGAGGTCAATTGCAAGAAATGAGTTTGGAAACATATTTACAGAAGAAATTACAGACCAGAAAATCCTGTCTACTATATGGATTTTATCACTTTACTTTTAAGATCCTCTTATTCTTTTTAAATATTGAAATTGATTAATAATAAACATGTTTTGCATTTGAATATATTTTTTAAGTACTGTGAGAATTAGTAAAAGATCTCCAGAATTCTGAATTTCTCAATCTCTGAAACATATTCAGATGTTATAGGTAGCATAAGCATAGAACCTCAAATAAAATAATAACATCAGTATTGATAATGACAATAGTAGTCTATACTTAGTATAAATAGTAAGTATTTAAAGCATAAATACTAAGTATTTATAATGTACTAAGCACTGTGCTGAGCACTTTGCATATATCATCATCTCATGTGATCCTCAAAATAATCCATGAGGTTGTATATCAATCAGAGTTCTGACAAGAAATAGATGACACTTTCAAACAGAGTTATTTGAGAAGAGTTTAAAAAGGGGACCATTTATAAAGACATAGGCAGGGTTTACGAATATCAGGGGATGATACTGACCCCAAGGCTAAAGGGAGCCATTACTATTTCTAGACCAGAATGCCTAGGAGAAGATACTGTATGGAGAAGACTGCTTTTGATAGAGAAATATAGCCAACCTTGGGGACCTAGTAGGGAGGAAACCAGGGAATAGTTTCACTTTCCTTCCATACTCTAATCTCCTACAAGTATCTCCTACTGACCTAACTCAGTCAGAAACTATTAATAGAAGGCAAGAAAACCTCCCTGGGCAAAAAGCTAAGTAGAGCATGGATCCTGAGGGGAAAATGGAAGATAATCTAAGCACAAATTGGAAAAAAAAAAAGTTAAGCAAATTTGTCCAAGATCATATAGCTGGTAGGAGATATAAGTAATAATCTGAAGTAATCATTGGTACTTGACCAATCTAGAAATTTCTGGATTTGGAAAATACCCTTAAGATAAAATATGAAATAAATATTAGTATTTGTTTTTGAGATGCTAAGTTCACAGATATTTATAAAATTATTTTTAATTTTTAAAAAAAGATTTCCATAGAATAAGGGAGAGTTTGATATTGAGCAATGATGAAGAGCTTCTGAATATAGTGAGTGTTTTCAATAGTGTGTTTTTTAATTATTGCAAATGCGAAACATGTAGACAATTTTAATATAACTCTGTACTATTGTATTTCACTTTATTATCTCTGTCTTCCATTAGGCTGTGAGTTTGTTAAAAGCAAGAGTCATATCATATTTGTGTTTGTAACTCTATCCCCTTAACAGTGTGCCTAGGACAAAGTCAGCACTCAGTAAATGTTTATTAAATGATTCAATAAGTGAATATTTAGAAGAATTTACATGAAATAAGGTAACTTGAAAAAAACAGTATTTGATTACAATGGTATAAAATCTAATGTATCCATATTAACAAATATGAAATTTGGAGTGGTATAACTAGTTTAGAGTTTTAATGCTCATTGGTTTTCTTTTATTGCTGTAAAAATGTTGACTTTATAATTTTTCTTAATAGTTATAATTTTTCTTAATTTTCCTTTTCTGAAGGAAAGTTATTCTGAAGGAAAGGCAATTGATATGGTGGAAAGATGTTTATATGTTACTCTATAAATTGACAGTGACATTTTGAAATAATGTCCTTACTTAAGAATTTGTAATAATAGGTGTGTTGCCATTCAAGATTACATTTATCCTGGAACAGAGGCATTGATTGACAATAATTCACTAAACACATTCTTCAGCCCTTTAAATCTTGAGTCTCATTAGTACCAGACTTACAGATTATGCTGTATAATAATATGAATGTATAATATTTGCATGCATATTCCCAGTTCATTCTTTCATCTTATTTTGTATTCCCTATAATCCATTGGTAAAGAAGTTGACTTTAATTCCTTTAATACTGAGCACAAAATTTAGTATGAGGGTTATAGCAAAAATCCAAGGCTCCATATAATTGAAATTTTTATTATAATTTAACTGTAAGAGATAGGATTTCTCTTTATTTTTAGAGTATCTTCATGAAAGTTATCACTCAAGTCATAAATAGAGTTCCTAAGAAAAGCTTTTCTAAGTTTAAAAACTTCTTTTGGACTATGCATAGATCATAATGATTTGGTGTCTACTGAATATGTGACAAGAAACACTGTCTTTTATAATTGTGAATTTGCCTTTATTTTTAAAAAATTACAAACAAGACTTCGTCTTAAGCTTGCAATTTAAATTAGTGAACAGGTTTGGAGGATGGCTTCCTAGGCCTGAATTTATTTAAACTTAACTTTGATTAAGTTATATCCATCACTTCAATGATTCCATTATATTAGTGCAAGCAGAGACACCTACATATAAAGCTTTTATTTAACAAACCTGAGCCTGAATCATTCTTCAATGGTCCAGAATGAACTAACCTTTATATCACTGATTGTTTTATCTCTAGTGAGGACATATATATTACATGAGCCTCTGTTTTTGACAGAACTGCCTATCACTTCCTTCTTAGACATTTTCATTAATATCATTGGTTAGGTTTTATAAATGTTTATTGAGTTTCTACCAAGTACATATCACTGGGCTAGGTGCTTCAGACAAAGAGGTGCTTTTCTCTAATGAGGGGTTATTACCAAAAAGGGGATGAGAAAGAAAACAAGAATCACTACATGACAGTGGCCACATTTTAGAATCTATTTTTGCTTAAAACCTGGTTCCAAATAATAGATGCTTTGTAATAAGTAAATGGATGAATTTGTTTATATGCACTATTTTTTTTTCCTATGGGTAATCTAGAAACCTCTGATAATTAAGACTTTGTGGTACTTAGTTCCTGATCTATTTATTGTTTCATTCATGCATTTGTTTATTCATTCAACATGAATTTATTTATAATTCTCTATTCTGGATGTAGGAATTATTCTCTTCCAGGCTAACCTCTCTGATTGACTTGTATATGAGCAATAGCTCAGTAATTGTCACAATCCAGATGTTGGAGATCAGGGCAGATTTCAAGGGCAGTTTACATCATTCTCATTTCTTTGGTAATTCTAAGAATACATGGGCAAAATATGCCAGAGGAACATTCTAGGCTTATTTTAGAGGGTTCTGATTTGGGACTTAAAGACAGCATTGCCACAGCACAGGGAGGGTATGCTAATTAGTTTATGGCAACTTTTTTGTTGGGAAAGGAAATTAATTGTTAGCTTTGTGCTGTTACATAGAATGTATAACTTTTTTTCCCTAAGCTTTGTCTTAGTCTTAACTGTTTTCAGCAGTTCACTCCTTTTCCTTTCCTCTGTTTAAAAATCTCACCATCGTCATACCTATTCTTTTTTATAAAGCTAATAATGACAAATAGGATACAGGTTCAGGCTTCTGTTTCTTTAAAGCAGGAATAAGTTATCACAAGACACATAAAGAACAAAAACAATCTTTTCGTACAAAAACTAAAGCAAAACTTACTAAACAGACAACCTTTAAAAGGAAGTTTTACTATCTATCTTTTAAAATATATGTATATAGGCCAGGCGCGGTGGCTCACACCTGTAATCCTAGTATTCTGGAAGGCCGAGGTGGGCGGATCACTCAAGGTCAGGAGTTCGAGACCAGCGTCAGCAAGAGCGAGACCCCTGTCTCTACTAAAAATAGAAAGAAATTAATTGGCCAACTTAAAATATATAGAAAAAAAAATTAGCTGGACATGGTGGCACATGCCTGTAGTCCCAGCTACTTAGGAGGCTGAGGCAAGAGGATTGCTTTAGCCCAGGAGTTTTTGAGGTTGCTGTGACCAAGGCTGACACCACGGCACTGTAGCCCAGGAAACAGAGAGAGAGACTGTCTCAAAAAAAAAAAAAAAATATATATATATATATATATATGTATATGTATATAGAACACTTCCTAAAGCTAGAAAGACTACTCATTAGGCAGTAGTTCTATTAGGAGAGTTTTCCCTAATGTAGCTGCATGTAAGTTTTTGTGTAAGATACAGTAAAACCAAAAATGCAGTATTTTTAAATATCAGAAGTCCACTGAAAATGTAAAAGTCATAGAAGATCTAATATTCAGAAGTAGCTTTGAGGAGAAAGAAGTGTTAACTGTTAATGATTAGGGTACTAAATGGAAAGCTGGGTACACCATAGATGCCTTTCTATAGATAGTTACTTTTTGCTCAGAAAAAGCATTCTTTATCCAGTGATTTTTCTCCATAGTTGGCACAGGTCACAGAAAATGATAATTTCTCTCATCTTGATTTGTATATTCATTTCATAAATATTTATTGAGTTACTATATACCAGACACTATATGGGGTACTGAGAACATAGCTGTGAGCAAAGTAGACAAGGTCCTTGGGCTTACAACCCAGAAATTCCAACAAAGTCTATCAAATGATTAGGTAGATGAAGCCCAGGGAGCACCTAGCTAGCCAGGGCAGGCCAGACATGCTATGCAGGCAACTTGTCATGGTGGTGCAGGAGCACACAGAGGGGCTCTTGCCTTTTCCCAGTACAAGCTACAAGATAAGTAGGACAGGTAAGAATGTAGACAATAGCAGCCAGTTTTCAGGTTCCTGCTTAGGCCAGTAATTGTTCTGATCTCTAAAGCAATGTTTCTCAGTGTGATTCCTGAACTACTGGAGTACCCAACTATCTACCATGGTTCCCAGACAGGTATGAACAAGCAATGGGTCAATTTTATTTGTGTTTATTTTACATTTTGAAATATACGATAACTTAGGGTATTCTTCCAAATGCTATTTCAGTCATCACATCTGTTACAATTTATTAGCCTGCTTATGGATAGCAAAGATTGCATTGGTTGTTTGGTCTTGGCAAACATTCATTTAACAGGGGCATTTTGACTTTAATGTCTGAACTTTCATGTCATTCATATGTTATTGTTAAATTTACATTTGTTTTTCCCTGTTTAAGTTAATTATATTCTTAGTTACCCAAAATTTATCATAGCTCAAAGATGGTTCATTGAATCATAAAATTAATGATGAATATAGTATAATAAGTACTGCAAACTAAGTATAATAGTTTGAAGTACAGATGACCCTGAATGACATGGGGGATGGGGATTGGAAAATCCATGTGTAACTTTTGACTCCCACAAAACTTAACTACTAAATGCCAACTGTTGACAGAAGCCTTACCAATAGCAAAAACAGTTGATTAACACATATTTTGTATGTTATGTGTATTATATATATCTTACAATACAACATAATATAGAAAAGAAAATATCATTAAGAAAATCATAAGGAAGAGAAAATACATAAAGATCTTCATCCTTGTCATCCTTACGCAGAGTAGGCTGAGGAGGAGGAAGAGGAGGGGTTGGTCTTACTGTCTTAGGGCTGGTAGAGGGAAAAGAGGTGGAGGAGGTAGAAGAGGAGACACAAGAAAGACAGGCACACTCATAACTTTTATTGAAAAAACTTTGCTTATAAGTGGACCCACACAGTTCAAACCTGTGTTCAAGAGTCAGCTGTAGTTCAACATTAGTATAGACTTAAGTATCTAGAATATGTAAAGAATTCTAACAACTCAATAACAAAAAGTTAAATTACTCCCGTAAAAACTGAGCAAAGGATTTGAATAGACATTTCTCCAGGAAAGATATACAAATAGCAATAGCACATGAAAAAAAGCTCAACATTATTACTCATAAGGCAAATGCAAATCAAAACTACAAGATATACTACTTCACACTCACTACAATGTGTAGAATCAAAAGTTGAGATAACAGCAAGTGTTGGCAAGAATGTGAAGAATCTGAACCCTAGTAGATTGCTAGCAGGAATGGTGCAACAGCTTTGGAAAACAGGCTATAGCAGCTCTTCAGTTGATTAAATATAGAGATACCATATGATCTATCAATTCTACCAGCTATATACCCAACAGAAATGAAAGCATATGTCCATGCAAAAATTTGTATATGAATGTTCATAGAAACATTATTTATAGTAGCACAAAGGCAAAACAATTAATATGCCCATCAATGGAAAAATGGATAAGCAAAATGTGGCACGTGCATACAATGGAATAATATTTGTCCATAAGAAGGAATGAAGTTCTAATATGTGCTACATCATCGATGAATCTTGAAAACATTATGCTAAGTGAAATAAGCCAATCACAAAAGACTACATATTATATGATTCC
The DNA here is from genome assembly GCF_040939455.1 of Microcebus murinus. Lineage (NCBI taxonomy): Eukaryota > Metazoa > Chordata > Mammalia > Primates > Cheirogaleidae > Microcebus > Microcebus murinus. The sequence goes on along the minus strand of NC_134105.1, from coordinate 38,296,007 downwards.
ACTCATATGAAAGATCAAAATAGGGAAATCTATATTAGTGGTTGCTTAGGGCTTCAGGGAGTGGTGGTAGGTGGGTTGAGGGTACAGACAGATGGTAGATAAAAGCATTTGTGGTTTCTTTTTCAGATGATGAATGTGTTTTAAAATTGACTATGGTAAGTTGCTAATGGTAGCAAATATCTGTGACTAAGTAAAAAAATTGCATTTTACACTTTAAATAGGTGAATTGTATAATATATGAATTACCTCTTAATAAAGCTGTTAATAAAAATGCTAAATAGCCGGGCGTGGTGGCTCACGCCTGTAATCCTAGCACTTTGGGAGGCTGAGGCGGGCGGATTGCTCAAGGTCAGGAGTTCGAAACCAGCCTGAGTGAGACCCCGTCTCTACCAAAAATAGAAATAAATTAATTGACCAACTAAAAATATATATACAAAAAATTAGCCGGGCATGGTGGCGCATGCCTGTAGTCCCAGCTACTCGGGAGGCTGAGGCAGTAGGATCGCTGAGCCCCGGAGATTGAGGTTGCTGTGAGCTAGGCTGACGCCATGGCACTCACTCTAGCCTGGGCAACAAAGTGAGACTCTGTCTCAAAAAAAAAAAAAAAAATGCTAAATAAGTTCAGCAAGGTTGCTGAAGGAAGATCATGGTTATTCAGATGAAAAAGATTGCACTTGAATGTCAGTCAACACACTGCTTTACTAAAATGAATACCTAGTAATTAATATATCCCTCAAACCTTAATAAGATATTGAAGAAAATAATGAAAATTACTAATATCTTAGGCAACTTTAAATAGACATCTTTCTAGTAGACTATTTAAAATAATTGTAAGGGAGTCTAAGATGTTCCTTCTCCTAAAATAAGTATACTGGTTATCAAAGGCAGTTGTCTCAAAGTGTCACCTGGGAACCTATTAGAAGTGCAGTTTCTCAGACCCCACCCCCTAGACTTGCTGAATCAGAATCATGAGGGTGGAACCAAGCAATCTGTGTCTTAGTAAGCCCTCCAGGTGATTCTGATGCACACTAATGTTTGAGATCCTCAGATCTAAGAGACAGGTGTGAGCATAAGCATTTGTAATCAGGCATGAGAGAAAACCTTTTCATAACACAGATAATAATGTTAAAAATGCACAGGACTTTTTCAAATCTTATATCTCAGCAGTATATTCTTGAATATGTGAAACCTATTATTTTAGGGCTAAAAATAACAGTTTTAAATGTTGAGAATAAAATATAAAGATTTCTTAAGAAAAAAGGAACTGTGGTACACATAGATTTCATCAAGACTTTGATCCTTTCCCAAACCTTGATAATTTTCTTCATTCTTCAGTGAAATAAATCAATGATATGTAATAGAGGATATCTTAAATTCCTAAATAAAGCTGCAACAGAACATTAAGAAATACTTTCTAGAGTAAGAGCAACCAAAGAATGACTTGGAAATCTACTCACCACTATCTTCCAAGATAGTCAGTGTTTCACCTTTTGAGTGTGATATGCTCATTGCCAAAGTTTACAGTGGCAATTTATTAGAAATCCCTCCATTTGATTTCTTGTTTGATCCAAATATTCAGATGTAACTGGAAGAGCCAACAAGCATTTGCTTCCATTCTCAGTAACCTCTTAGTGGAACTTTCTAACTTATTAGAAATAAAAAAAGAAATAGGATATGAAAGATAACCTACATGTCAAGGTAGGAATTATCAAACTGGATATAAATAACCTTTCTGAAATATTACAAGCTATCAATTGCCTTCAAACTGATAATAAGCTATTATTAAATATTGTTTAATTTTTATTATCTAAAAATTAAGACCTTAAAAATTTTCCTAAAATTACTAGTTTCTCCATGGGCCAGTGTCATGTGCTTGGTATTAAAAGAATTAAAGTCAATTTCTTTACCAATGAATTATGAGGACTGCAAATTAAGATAAAAGAACAGACTAGAAATGTGCATGCAGATATTTTACATTCAAATTATTATATAACATAATCTATAAATCTGATACTAAAAAGACTCAATTGATACAGAAAAAAATTGACAAAATTCAATGCCCTTTCATGAACAATGAACTATGAATAGAAGGGAACTTCTTTGACATGATAAAGGCCATACATGAAAAACTCACAGTTGACATCATACTCAATGGTGAACCACTGACAGCTTTTCCCCTAAGATCAGGAAAAAGACAAGGATGTGCGCTTCTACCACTGCTATTCAATGTAGTACTGTAACTTCTAGCCAGGGCAATTAGGCAAGAAAAAGAAATAAAAGGCATCCAAATTGGAAAGGAAGAAATAAAACTATTTCTATTTGCTGACATGATCTTGTGTAGAAAACCCAAAGATTCCACACCAAAAATCTTTTAGTGATAACAAATTTAGCAAAGTTGCAGGATATGAAATCAACACATAAAAATCAGTTGTATTTCTGGGCCAGGCATAGGAGCTCAAGCCTGTAATCCTAGCCCTTTGGGAGGCCGAGGCAGGAGGATCATTTGAGGCTAGGATTTTGGGACCCCAAGCAACATAACAAGACACACTTTGTCTCTACAAAAAACTTAAAAAGTTAGCCGAGTGTAGTAGCACACCCTGAGTAGTCCCTACTCAGGAGTCTGAGGTAGGAGGGTTGCTTTAGCCCAGGAGTTTGAGATTGCAGTGAGCTATGATGATGCTACTGTACTCTGGCCTGGGTAATAGATAGAGTCCCTATCTCCAAAAATAGAAAAAAAAGAAAAAATCAATTGTGTTTCTGTACACTATCAGTAAAGAATCTGAAAAGGAAATTAGGAAATCAATTCTATTTACAGTACCGTTAAAAAGAATAAAATACTTAGGAATAAATTTAACCAAGGAGGCCCAAGGTTATACACTGAAAACTACAAAACATTGCTGAAATAAATTAAGAAGACCTAAGTAGGTGGAAAAACATTCCCTGGAAAACTTAATGATATTTACATTGCTGCCCAAAGTGATGTACAGATTCAGTGCAATCCCTGTCAAAATCCCAAAGCCATTTTTTTGCAGAAATAGAAAAACTCATTCCTAAAATTTATATGGAATTTCAAGGGACCCTAAATAGCCAAAATAATCATGAAAGAGATGAATAAATTTGGAAGATTCATACTTCCTGATTTCAAAACTTATCACAAGCCAAGAGTATCAACGCAATGTGAGACTGGCATAAGGGCAGACATATAGACCAATGGAATAGAATAGAGAGCCCAGAAATAAACTCACATATTGTGGTCAATTGAATTTTCAACAAGGGTGCCAAGACCATTCAATGGAGAAAGGAGCAGCCTCTTCCACAAATGGCACTGAGAAACCTGTATTTCCAGACTCAAAAGAGTGAAATTGATCCCTTACCTTATACCATATACAAAGATGAACTAAAAATGGATCAAAGACCTAATTTTTTTTTTAATTTTCTTTTTTTTTATTTCGGCATATTATGGGGGTACAGATTTTAAGGTTTCAATAAATGCCCTTTCCCCCCCTCCCCCCACAAGTCTGAGTTTCCATCATGACCATCCCCCAGATGGTACACATCTCACTCATTATGTATGTATATACCCGCCCCCCTCCCCCCTGCCCAATACCCTATTACTGTAGTACCTATATGTCCACTTAGGTGCTGCTCAGTTATACCAGTTTGCTGGTTACTATATGTGGTGCTTGTTTTTCCATTCTTGGGATACTTCACTTAGTAGTATGGGTTCCACCTCTAACCAGGAAAATATAAGATGTGCTATATCACCGTTGTTTCTTAGAGCTGAATAGTACTCCATGGTATACATACCATGGTTGAACTAGTTTGCAGTCCCACCAGCAGTGTAGGAGTGTTCCTCTCTCTCCGCATCCACGCCAGCATTTCTTATTTGGAGATTTTTTGATAAAGGCCATTCTCACTGGAGTTAAGTGATATCTCATTGTAGTTTTGATTTGCATTTCCCTGATGATTAGAGATGATGAGCATTTTTTCATATGTTTGTTGGCCATTCTTCTGTCTTCTTTGGAAAAGTTTCTGTTCAAGTCCTTTGCCCACTTTTTAATAGGGTTATTTGATTTTTTTCTTGCTGATTTTCGTGAGTTCTAAGTATATTCTAGTTATCAGCCCTTTATCAGATACGTAGGATGCAAAAATTTTCTCCCATTCTGTAGGTTGTCTGTTTACTTTCATGACTGTGTGCAGAAGCTTTTTAGTTTCATCATGTCCCATTTATTTATTTTTGTTGCTGCTTTGATTGCCTTTGGGGACTTCTTCATAAACCCTTTGCTTAGACCGATGTCTAGGAGAGTGTTTCCAACATTTTCCTCTAGAATTCTAATAGTTTCATATCTTAGGTTTAAGTCTGTTATCCAGCGTGAGTTGATTTTTGTGAGAGGTGAAAGGTGTGGGTCCTACTTTAGCCTTCTACAAGTGGCTATCCAGTTTTCCCAGCACCATTTATTGAAAAGGGATTCTTTTCCCCAGCGTATGTTTTTGTCTGCTTTGTCTAAGATTAGATGGCTATATGAGAATGGTTTTATATCAGGATTCTCAGATCTGTTCCACTGGTCAATATTCCTATTTTTGTGCCAATACCAGATTGTTTTAATTACTACAGCTTTGTAGTATAGTTTGATATCTGGCATATTAATACCTCCCATTTTGTTGTTGTTGCCTAGAATTGCTCTTGATATTCGGGGTCTTCTTTGGTTCCATACGAAGCGTAAAATTATTTTTTCTATATCTGTGAAGAATGCTGATGGGATTTTAATAGGTATTGCATTGAATCTGTAGATCAGTTTGGGTAGTATAGACATTTTAATGATGTTGAGTCTGCCGATCCATGAGCATGGAATGGATTTCCATCTGTTTACATCCTCTGCTATTTCCTTCCTCTGTGTTTCATAGTTCTCCCTGTAGAGGTCTTTTACCTCCTTGGTTAAGTATACTCCTAGGTACTTTAATTTCTTTGTTGCTATTTTGAAGGGCATTGTGTCTTTAATTTGGTTCTCAATTTGATTGTTGATGGGATTTTAATAGGTATTGCATTGAATCTGTAGATCAGTTTGGGTAGTATAGACATTTTAATGATGTTGAGTCTGCCGATCCACGAGCATGGAATGGATTTCCATCTGTTTACATCCTCTGCTATTTCCTTCCTAAGTGTTTCATAGTTTTCCCTGTAGAGGTCTTTTACCTTCTTGGTTAAGTATACTCCTAGGTACTTTAATTTCTTTGTTGCTATTGTGAAGGGTATTGTGCCTTTAATTTGGTTCTCAATTTGATTGTTGTTGGCGTATACGAATGCCTCTGATTTCTGTGTATTGACTTTGTATCCCGAGACTACTAAATTCATTAATCAGTTCCAGGAGTTTCTTGGTTGAATCTTTGGGGTTTTCTAAATATAATATCATATCATCAGCAAACAGTGAAAGTTTGATCTCTTCTGCCCCTATTTGGATACCTTTAATTCCACTTTCCTGTCTGATTGCTGTAGCCAGGACTTCCAGCACTATGTTGAATAGAAGTGGAGATAGTGGGCAGCCTTGTCTGGTTCCAGTTCTAAGTGGGAATGCTTTCAGTTTTTCCCCATTCAGTATTATGTTGGCTATGGGTCTGTCATATATGGCTTGTATCATTTTTAGGTATGTCCCTTCTATGCCTATTTTCTTAAGTGTTCGTATCATGAAAGGGTGTTGAATTTTGTCAAAAGCTTTTTCTGCATCTATTGAAAGAATCATGTGGTCTTTGTTTATGCTTCTGTTTATGTGGTGAATTGCATTTATAGATTTACGTATGTTGAACCATCCCTGCATCCCTGGGATGAAGCCCACTTGGTCATGATGGATTATTTTTTTGATAAGCGTCTGCATTCGGTTAGCTAAGATTTTGTTGAAAATTTTTGCATCTATATTCATTAGGGATATTGGTCTGTAGTTTTCTTTTTTTATTGCATCCTTTCCTGGTTTTGGTATCAGAGTAATATTCGCTTAATAAAAGGTGTCGGGGAGGTTTCCGTTCTTCTCGATGTTGTGGAATAGTTTCTGCAAGATAGGTACTGGTTTCTTTGTAAGTGTGGTAAAATTCGGGTGTGAAACCATCTGGACTGGGACTTTTCTTTTTAGGGAGATTTTTAATTGCTGTTTCTATTTCAGCTCTTGAGATTGGTCTGTTCAGGGAATCTATTTCTTCCTGATTGAGCCTAGGGAGGCTGTGTGTTTCTCAAAGTTTGTCCATTTCCTCCACATTTTCCAATTTATGTGAATAAAGATTTTTGTAGTACTCATAAATTATATCTTATATCTCTTTGGGATCAGTTGTGATATCTCCTTTTCTGTTCCTGATGGAGCTTATTAGAGATTTCTCTTTTCTGCTTTTCGTTAGCTTAGCCAGTGGTGTGTCAATTTTGTTTATTTTTTCAAAGAACCAACTTTTTGTTTTATTAATCTCCTGAATAGCTTCCCTGTTTTCAATTTCATTTAGTTCTGATTTGATCTTGTTGATTTCAGTCCTTCTGCTGGGTTTGGGGCTGGTCTGATCTTCTTTTTCCAGCTCTTTGAGTCGTTTCATTAGACTGTCTATTTTTGATCTTTTTGACTTTTGGTTATAGGCATTTATGGAGATAAACTTTCCTCTCAGAACTGCTTTAGCTGTGTCCCAGAGGATTTGATAACTTGTCTCTCCATTGTCATTTTCTTCATAGAATTTTTTTATTTCCATCTTGATTTTTTCATTTATGAAGTAATCATTTAGTAGGAGGTTGTTTAATTTGTTTTTGTTTAGAAATGTGAGTTTCTGTTAGGGTTGATTTCTACTTTTATTCCACTGTGATCTGAGAAGATACATGGTACGATTTCTATTTTTTTTAATTTCTTGAGGTTTACTTTGTGTCCTAGGATATGGTCAATCTTAGAGAATGTCCCATGTGCTGATGAGAAGTGGATTTTGGGTAGAATGTCCTGTAAATGTCAGTCAGACCCAATTGTTCTAGAGTTTTGTTTAAGTATATTATTTCTTTATTAATTTTCTGTTTGGAGGATTTGTCTTGTGCCGTCAGTGGGGTGTTGAAATCTCCAGTGATTATGGAGTTGCTATTAATCCATTTGCTTAGCTCCAGTAAGGTTTGCTTTATGAATCTGGGTGCACCTAAGTTGGGTGCATATATATTTTAAATTGTTATCTCTTCTTGTTGAACTGTGCCCTTCACCATTATATAATGACCCTCTTTGTCTTTCACTACTTTTGTTGCTTTAAAAACTAAATCGTCTGAAATTAGAACTGCCACGCCAGCCTTCTTTTGGCTTCCATTTGCTTGGAATACTGATCTCTACCCTTTTATTTTTAGTCTATATGCATCCTTGCAGGTTAGATGTGTTTCCTGAAGACAGCATATACTTGGCCTGTATTTTCTTATCCATTCAGCCAGCCTATGTCTCTTGAGTGGAGCGTTTAAGCCATTCACATTTATTGAGAGAACTGATAGGTAAGGTAAATTACTGTTCCTTCTGTTGGGTTGGATGTTGCTATGATTTCTGTCTTGAGCCATTGTAATATCTGGCCTTTAATCTTTGGGTTTTGGTTGTTTTTATATTCGTGGATTATTATTATGATGTTCTGTGCGTAACGCTGTTTTGAGTACTTTCTGTAGGGCTGGTCTTGTCTTGGTGAATTCTCTGAGCCTTTGCTTGTCTGAGTATGTCTTTATTTCTCCTTCATATACGAAGCTTAGTTTTGCAGGAATAAGATTCTAGGCTAGGCATTGTTTTGCTTCAAAAGAGTGAGAATGGGGCCCCAGTCTCTCCTTGCTTGTAAAGTCTCATTAGAGAAGTCTGGTGATATTCAAATTGGCTTTCCCTTGTATGTTACTTGCTTCTTTCATCTTACAGCTCTTAGAAGGGCCTCTTTAGTTCATATTTTGGTCAGTCTGATGACTGCATGTCGTGACGTCTTCCTGTTTGCATTGAATCTCCCAGGGGTCCTCTGAGCTTCTTGAACTTGTATATCGAGATTTTTAGCAAGCCCTGGGACTTTTTCCTCTATTATATCTTCAAAAAGCTTGTCCAACCCGTGAGTGATGTCTTCTTCCCCTTCTGGTAACCCTATGACCCTCACGTTAGGTTTCTTCACGTAATCCTACATCTCTTATAGGCTTTGCTCTTTTCTCTTGTTTCTCTGCTCTATTTCTGTGACTGATTTATTTAATTGGAGGGTGTTATCTTCAAGCTCTGAGATTCTTTCTTCTGTTTGATCTACCCTGTTCTTGAGACTTTCCACTGAATTTTGTAGTTCCCTGAATTGATTCTTCATTTCCAGGAGTTCGGTTAAACTTTTCTTCATTGTGTTTATTTCTTTAGTGAACTTTTTTTCCAGATCCTGGAGGCTTTTTGTGGTTTCTTTGTGTTGGTTATTGAGTTGTTCTTGCAGGTTGGTGAGTGTTCTTATGATCCACATATGAAATTCCTCTTGTGTCATTTTGGTTGCCTGATTTGGGTTGGTGCCCGTTTCTAGGGGGCTGGGGCTCCTTTTTGGGGGTGTGTTTTCCATTTGGTTTTTCATATTTCCTGAGTTCCTTCGCTGATTTCTTCCCATGTCGACCAGTTGTTGTTTCTTTTCTTTAGGTTTTTGTTTGAGTATTCACACACCTTGTTTAGTTTCTGAGCCGGTAAGTGGTGTCTGTGGGTGAGATTCGACCACTCCCTGTATAATGAGTAAGTAGGTGTCGTGAGAAGGGTGTGCAGGATGCTCTCCCTGTCAGTAGATGGTGCTTGCTTGGAGGAACAGGCTATGCTGTTGTTTTTAGGTCCTGTTATCAGCTCATGTTACTGTAGAGAGAACTCTAGTGCCTCAGGTGGTGGGTGGGGCCCTGGGACTTCCAAGTGTGTCCTTTTCTCCCCTTAGGTGAGGGCAAGTCTAGGAGAGAGTCTGGGTGGAGCTGGGTTGGGTAAGCCTGCCCTCAGGCACCACCAATGTCCTTAGCAGTGGTCAAAGTTTTCTTCTCTGCTTCCAGGCAAAGCTGACAGGGAGGGGGTGGAATGGCCCGGCTCAGTCAGAGAGTCTGTGTGTGGGGGTGGGGCTGTCTGAGACTCATAGTCTGGAGCGGGCCTGGCTTCTTTCCACCATCCCCAACTCCACGGCTACTCCTGGGCCTCTGCCAGCTGGCCAGACCACACGCCACCAGGCCTCTCCTGGCTGTGCTGCCGGCGGGGAGGTTCCCTGCGCAGGAACGCCACCTGGGCTGGGCGCACGGCCTCCCTTTGGGGCCAGGGTTGCCCTCTAGGATGCTGATCTGCCCCTGAAGGCACACACACCTCAGTTGGCTGTTCACAAATATCTCTTCTGTGCCCCAGGCAATGCGAGGCCTCGGTTCATGGGATGTGGTCTGCAGGTCTGACCTCTGGGTCCCAGAGTTCAAACTGTATCCCCACCAGGGAGAGCAGTGCCAGTCCCAATTCACCCACAGGGAGCCCATGCTGGGTCTATGTCTCTCAACCTCAGGGTCTGCCCCGTTCTCCTGGGATCACCGTTCCAGCAGCACCTGGGAGGGCTGGCAGGTAGGGAACTCACAGTCTGAGTTCCCCTTAGTCAGCTGTAGGGCCCCAAAAGGGAAGGTCCCGTTCCCTGTAGGTGCCTCTGGCTGGTGGCTATATTGTCTCTCTTTCTCTCTGGGCAGCCTCGGGTAGGGTCGACGGAGGGGAGGAGAAAGCAATATGGCGTCTGCCGTGTGGCTCGGGTCTGTGCACACGGAGGTGCCCTGAGGGAGTTGGGTGCCTGGTGCCGCATCTGCTACTGGCTTACCGCTCACTGGCAGCGGCCATAGCTGGGTTTGTGTCTGCAGGTCTCTCCAGTCGCTGGGAAGCCCACCAGCAGTCCGGGATGCAGGGGAGGGGAAACGGCCGATCCACCTACACTTCCCGCTGGTCTCCGGGCTGCTCTGGGGGTCCCAGCTTCCAGGTCTCCTTCGTGACCTCCTCCTGTGGAGTCTCCCGTGGTCTCAGGTACTCCTCCTTCCGACCCTTATCCAGTGTAGCCTCGTCTTCTTGCTCCTTTCTTCTAATTATTGCTAGAATCTGTCTTTTCTGCAGAGACACTCTGTCTGGTGGTGTTTCTCATCCGCCATCTTCTGGGCGCCCCCCAAAGACCTAAATTTAAGAGGTAAAACTATAAAACTCTTAGAAGAAAACATAAGGACATAGTTTCCTAACCTTGAATTTGATAATAGTTTCTTAAATATGACAACAAAAGAAAAAATAGATAAATTGAACTTCATCAAAATTAAAAACTTGTGTGCATCAAAAGGCACTATCAACAGAGTGAAAAGATAGCCCAAAGTATGGACGAAAATATTTACAAATCATATATATATATGATAAAAGTTTGATATCCAGCATATATAAATCCTACAACTTGACAACTAAAAACCAAAAAACCCAATTCAAATATTGACAAAGAACTTGAATAGACATTTCTCCAGAGAAGATATATAAATGGCCAATAAGCACATGGGAAGGTACTCAACATCAGTGGTCGTTAGGCAAATGTAAATCAAAACTACAAATGAGATACCACTTCACACCCACTAGGATGGATATAATCCAAAAAATTGAAAGTAACAAGTGTTGGCAAGCATGTAGACAAATTTGTAACCCTTATACATTGCTTATTAATATGTTAAATGTCAGCCCCTGTGGAAAACAGTTGTTCATTCTCAAAAAGTTAAACATAAGGTAACCATATGACCCAGCAATTCCATTTCTGGGTACATACCCCAAAGAATTGAAAACAGGGACTCAAATACATATTTGTACATGAATCTTCATTGTATTAATATCATTATTCACAATTGCCAAAAGGTAGAAATGACCCAAATGTCTATTAATAGATGGGTGGATAAACAATATGTGGTATAACCATACAATGAGGTATTACTTAGCCACAATAAAGGATTGTTGCATGCTACAACATGGACGAACCTTGAAAACATTATACTGAGTGAAAGAAGCCAGACAGAAAAGGACAAACATGATTACATATATTTCCTAACAGATTGAGTTGGTGTAGTGTATTTTTGGTTATCAAAATACTCATATAGGCCGGGCGCGGTGGCTCACACCTGTGATCCTAGCACTCTGAAAGGCCAATGTGGGCAGATTGCTTGAGGTCAGGAGTTTGAAACCAGCCTGAGCAAGAGCAAGACCCCATCTATACTATAAATAGAAAGAAATTAATTGGCCAACTAATATATATAGAAAAAAATTAGCTGGGCATGGTGGCACATGCCTGTAGTCCCAGCTACTCTGGAGGCTGAGGCAGCAGGACTGCTTGAGCCCAAGAGTTTGAGGTTGCTGTGAGCTAGGCTGACGCCTCGGTACTCACTGTAGCCTGGGCAACAAAGCGAGACTCTGTCTCAAAAAAAAAAAAAAAAAAATACTCATACAGCTTTGGGATTTTGGATTGTTAGTAAATATTCATGATCTGTGAAAAAGCATGATACATACCGTACGATCTCAATCCCATAAAATGGATGTTGTATATGTGTCAAGATCTAGAAGGACACATCAGATTGTAAACTGCTTGTGATTGTGGATGACTTTGTTCTTTGCTTCTTGTGTTTTTCAGTTTCCTATACTGCATATATTAATTTAAAAAAAAATAAAGGTTATTTTTAAAACTTAAAAGGACAAACACTATATTATTCTTAAATAGGCATATTTTGGGGAGAAAATATTTTGAATAGGCAAATTCATAGGGACAGAAATTAGAGTTATCAAGAACTGAAGGTGTCGGGTCGGTTGGGGAGTTATTGCTTAATGAGTTCTGAGTTTCTTTTTGGGTCATAAAAAAAGTTATGGAAATAGATGGTGGTGACAGTTGTACAATATTATTAGTGTACTTAATGCCACTTAATTGTATACTTAAAATAGCGTATTGTATGTTATGTGTATTTTACCATAATAAAAAAGAACACAAGAATACACATAGGATTTAGTCCTTTTCGGTGCAGAGAAGCAAGAGATTACTGTGGGCTGACAATTTGAGAAGTTGTTGATTCCTGGGCTGTGTTTACTGGGCACTACTGGAACTGACATAGAGGGGAAAGATCCAAGCTCTGCCTTCATGAGCTTTAATCCAGAGCAGTTTATTACTCTGTATTAAATTTCAAACTTTCACCATGTAGGGAAGTAAAGTCAAGTGAAGTACCTTAGAAGGGATTAAGGGTGTGTTTAGTGTCTGCTGGGCCACACACTATGTTAAATTAAATAATCTTTTCTAGATTTTATGATAATCTTAACAGCTAGTTATTTCCCCCATTTTATTGAGGAGGAAACTGAGGTTTATAGAGGTTAAGTAATTTGCCTAAGGTAACACAACTTTGTAAAAGCCAGAATACACACATACATGCTTTTTGATACATCATGATCCCTTGTAAAGCTGAGGTGCATTTATATTAAAGATTTGTAGGATAAAGTGAATCAGCACTCTTATTAAGATTAGGTAGAATCAGAGTGGGCTAACCTGAAGAGTAGATTAGACATTCCTAGATTCCCAAATACCATATTCACTTGAACAGAATAACTATTTTTGTGCATGGAAAATGCTCACTGTTAAAAAGATATATCTACTCCCTCTTTATTTATATTTGTTGTTCTTAAAGTGCCTGCTGAGAGATCACTTTATCCATGCCTGACACCTCTGAGTATTTAATAATTGTCATACATGAAACTAATGTGAAGAGATTTGTGATTCAACAGTGGCATTACGATTCAACACACCTGTTGAGAGCCAGCCTTCCACATTTTTCTCCTCTTGCCTGAGGTGGAGACTTCTTCATGGATTACAGTAACACTTTTTGACAAGCTTAAACTAGGTGGAGCTGCTGTGTAATGACAGAGCATAATTGATAATATCTCAGTAATGCATTCTTTTTTGATTTGGGCTGTCGCCATTTATTGCTGTAAAAGCATTCATTGTTAAATAGCTGGCCCAACCTGTCCATTTTTTGTTTCTAGTAACTGTAAGGCCTAACAAAGTATGTTTAATTTTCTAGTTAGCTGGCTTTGGGATGGTAATATATCCAGTTACTGTATTGTCTTTTATGTATCATTATTTTAAAAGTAGCTACCTTAGTGTTCTCCAAATACAAATTAAACCTTCTATTTCTTCTGATGTCTTCTCAAGTGGCTATTGAGTCCTTCCCAATGTCATAAGAGCGGACAAGCATCTAAATAAAATGTTAACCGGAACATTTTCTCTTTTTATAGATATCCTTTAAAAAGAATCAGAAAAAACTATTTATGTCTTAAATATTACATTGACCTAAATCCCTATCTCTGGAGGCAGTCATATCCCTCATGAATTTTTCTTTCCCCACAGGATCTTATATGGCTGTGTTTGTAAGAGGGAACTTAGGGGCTGAAAGTGCCTTTTCATGTGCATTCAACTTTTACCTTGTTTGCTACCAAACAATTTTCTTACTATCAAATTGAGGAACTACCACCAGTTATTTCTAAGGAGGTTAAAAAAATAGTGTGAGTTCTCACCACAAAAAAATAATAAGTATGTAAGGTTATGTGTATGCTATTTAGCTTACACATGGCTTAGCTTAGCCATTCTACAATGTCATACGTATTTCAGAATATGTTGTACATGATAAATATATGCAGCTTTGTCAGTTAAAAATAATTTTTTAAAACAGTGTGAGGGATAGTCCTACTCTTTAAGGAACTTGCCATCTAAAGTTGGCAAACCAAAACTGGTTGTGGTGGCTCACATCTGTAATCCTAGGGTCCAGGTGGGATCACTTAAGGCCAGAAGTTTGAGACCAGTCTGAGCCACATAGCAGCAAGATCCCATCTCTTAAAAAAATGGAAAAATTACGGGGCATGGCAGCGCATGCTTGTACTCCCAGTCTACTGGGAGGCTGAGGCAGGAGGATCGTTGAGCCCTGGAGTTTGAGCTTGCAGTGAGCTGTGATGTGCCACTGCACTCTAGCTCAGGCAACAGAGCAAAACTGTATTAAAAAAAAAAAAAAAAAAATGAAGTTGGCGAGCCAAAGCATATCCTTACAAAAATATCCCTAGCAACATTTTTGTCAGATGACCTAGAAGAATTCAGAAGGAACAATCTTTATGGTCAGGAAGAACTTCTCTAAAGAGGTAAAATTTGATCTGGGTCTAGAAAAGACAGTGCAATTTGCATGTGCAGAGGTAAGAGGAGAGAGTTTTGCAATATAGAGAAAACATGAGCAAAGGAATGGTATAAAGAAGTTGAAATCATGTTGGCTGTAAAAAGCACAGAATTTGTATAGAAAAATAGCAGAAGGAAAGATTGAATTGCCTTCCATTAGTATTTTTAACAAGTCACCCTTACCTCTCCAAATTACTTTCCTCTGATTTTAATGCCTCTGCAGAGTTGGGGGAGGATCCTGAGAAGGTTCTGGCACTTTTCTTTCACTTAAAAATTTACCTTGACTTCAATTACCTATCATCCCAGTAAACAACTACTTGCAATATAGGGTGAAAACAGAACAGTGACAGTAAATATAAGGTACAAGAGTGGCACAAAGAAAACTTCTTGAGGAGAAAATATTTGAGTCTTCAAGGATGATATGTAGAGGTTCACCAGATAAACCACCATTAATTTGTTTTGCCTACTAAACCTACACATTTCTTTAGGGAACTGCTATATGCCCACATTTTGCTCAACACCAGTAGATGTAGGGATGATACAGTCCTCTAGACATTCAGTACATGTAAACAAAAAATTCCAGTGTAATGACACAAATTCCATGATGGAGATAGATGTAGGGTGTTAGATCTGCCTAGCAGAGTTAGACCTGCCTCACCAAGGAAAATTCTTTTAAGCTGGAACTCAAAAGCAATATTGTGGCAGGTAGACTTGCAGAGAAGTGTCTTCTAGGACAGTGGTCCCCAACCTTTTTGGCACCAGGGACATGGAAGACAATTTTTCCATGGACTGGGGTGGTAGAGGGGGAGGAGTAGCTTTGAGATGATTCAAGCCATTACATGTATTGTGCAGTCAAACCTCGCTGCTAATGATAATCTGTATTTGCAGCCCCTTTCCAGCACTAACATCACCACCTCAGCTCCACTTCAGATCATCAGGCATTATATGATTCTCATAAGTTGCACACAGCCTAGATCCCTCACTGGTTCAGTTTACAATAGGGTTCATGCTCCTGTGAGAATCTAATGCCACTGCTGGTGTGACGGAGGAGGCAGACTATTTTAGCAGACTAGAGACAACTATTTTAACAGTGGATTTGCTTTTGGAATTCTCAGCTACCCACTGTTGTTTTGCTGAAGCAATTCACTGCTTGTATGCTAAAATACACATCACAGCTTTGCGCAACTTTGGGAACTTAAATCAGTAGGCAGAGCTTATGCTGTGATGCTGGCCCACTGCTCACCTCCTGCTGTGTGGCCTGGTTCCTAACAGGCCAGAACCTGTAGCACTCTGTGGCCTTAGGGGTTGAGGACCACAGTTCTAGAAGAAATAGTACTTTTCCAATAGATGGCTAGATTGGATGAATTCACCATCACTCAAAAGGGACACATTGTAATTAACACATTAACTGCCACGTGAGTTGTTTTAACTCAGGCTAGTTTTGAGCCTCCGGCCTTGTGAAGCATATGTAACTACCATGTCTCTTTATCTTGAGCCATGTGAACTATTTTACAAGTTGCGTATAACTCACACACAGAAAACAATAAAAAATAACAAATTTTTCATTAAATTAGAAAGGATCATTTTGTTTTTGAAGTTTTTATTCTATTTTCGTAATAAAACACTGTGGCCCCAAGGGAAAAAAAATTTTTTTCTACTGTGGCAGTCAATGTGTTAAATGAGGGCTACTTGATTAGTTAGGCCAAAAGATTCTAATTTCAGATTAGATACTTCACTTTAACAATAGCAATATATACACTTCTCATTTCCTATTATGCTCATCTTTGCAAGCTATTTTTAGCATAAGCAACACCAAAGGTAGTCAAGGCAAAAAAGAAATGATACTTCATACTTCTAAATTTTTGTTATTAGAGGTTTTTATTTTTATGACTAGGTATATATAGGAAAACATTCTTACAGAAAATTTTAGCAGACTAGAGACAACTATTTTAATAGAGGATTTGCTTTTGGAATTCTCAGCTACCCACTGTTGTTTTGCTGAAGCAATTCACTGCTTGTATGCTAAAATACGTATGACAGCTTTGCACAGCTTTGGGAACTTAAATCAGAGATGCTTATTCCCCTTGAGTTAAAAGAAAGAACACTAAAGTCTTGATGGAGAACAACTAGAACTCTTACTCATTGCTGATAGGAATATAAAATGGTTCAGCCACTCTGAAAAACAGTTTAACAGTTTCTCAGAAAGGTAAACATACATTTAGCATATGACCCAGCAACCCCTGCTAGGTATTACTCTAGAAAAATGAAAACTGAGGTTCACACAAAACCTTGTGCATGAATGTTCATAGAAGCTCTGTTCATATTTGCCAAAACTAGAAACTACCCAACTGTTTTTAATGTCCTTCAATTTACCTTCAGTGGGTGAATGGGTAAATAAACTGTGTTTTGTCCATGCAGTGGAATACTGCTAAGCAATAAAAAGAAACAAACTGTTGATACATACAACAGCTTGAATTTATCACAAAGGCATTATGCTTACTAAAAAATGTCTGTCTCTAAAAGTTAACATACTGTATAGTTCCATTATAGGATATTTTTGAAAAGACAAAACTGTCGGGACAGAACTGATCAGTGATTGCTAGAGGATTCAGGAGAAAGTGTAACTACAAAGAGATACTACAGGGAATTTTTTTTGTATGATCAAACTTTTGTATTCTGATTCTGACATACATAAATCTATGCATATGTTAGAATTTATAGAACTATACACTAAAAATAATCCGTTTTACTATTACTATTCATTTGAAAATAAAATTAAAAACAAGGAAAAGAAATAGTCCATGGAATGGACTTTAAAATGGGTTTTAGCAAAATTTTATTCTTTCATTTGTTTTATTAATAATAACTTTTTGGATGCCTATGATAATAGCTGTCATTATAGGCATAGGGCTGGGCTATTTACAAATTCTGCAAGACAAATTTTATTATACCTATTTTACAGGTGAGTAAACTGTAGCACAGAACTTTCAGTCACTTTCCCAAGTCATATACTAATCGGAAAAAAACTCTTATTTGATGGGCAACAGTTGGGATTACACAATCTTTAACAATATAAACTACAGCCACTGGTGTGGCAGTTCTCAAAGTGTAGTACAGTGACTACTAGCGTCACAGTCACCTGGGGAGCTTGTTTAAAATTCATTTCTGGGCCTCTGATCTAGTGAGTCAGTTTCCAATTTTCTCTTCTATAAAATGGGGATGATAATGCATCTACCTGCTATTCATGTCTTGAAAATTAAATAATGTATGCAAAGCATGCCCTAGTGCCTAGTATTTAGTAAGCACTATTATTGCTCTTATTTTTACTCTTGGCTGAGCTGAAAGGAATGTTAGAATTCATTTAATCTTACTTCATTACTCTATAATTGAGGAAACTGAGTTCAGTATAAGTTATTTGCCCACGGTCACTTACAGAGTCAGGCCTTTTGTTGTTTTCGTTAATTTTTTTTCTCCTTTTAGTATTATTTGCTCTTAATTTAAATTAAAGTATTTCTCTTGTAATGAGACATCTAGTAGATATGGGGAGGTTGGGAAGATTTTCAAATGATTTTGAACTCTGGCTTTTGTTTTTAAATAACATTTTCCTTTTAAAATAGTTATCCTACATACTTTTGCTTAAAATTGCTTCCTTAAATTCTCTTTTTTTATAAGGCTTTTATATGCACATGTATATATTTGTTTATGCTACTTTAGCAGTTGTAAAAGATTTACCCTGAGGAAAAGATAGGCTAGAATAACTGCATGTAAAGTATAAAGATTACAACTTATGGAATCTTTTCACTGCAAATATTCCAGGTGTAACTGAGACAAAGAACATACACTTTGTAATCCTGAACTAGTTTATTCATGCAAAGCAATAGAAAGATTCAGATTTACAACCAAAGTGTTTATGAAAATCTCTTATCTGGGAAGAGACTGAAACCTTCTATACAGCTTTTTAATCCAAAGATCAGTTTGAATGTATAGCAGTAGGTATCTAATTACTATTTACTAAGAGATTGAACTGTAGGGTTTCACTTTGAAAGTCAGTACCAGTCAAGCATGGAAAACAAACCTTCATATGCTTGAGAGCCCTTTCAGATTTGCTTCTCAAACTAACAGCCTTCTGTTAAGAAAGGAACTATCTAACATATAGCTGCACTCTCCCTCACTCTCCACTTTGGAGGGACTACCCATTACCCATTCATGTGCTCTCTCTCTAACCACTGAACATAGTTAAGTTGATAAAATGCTTACTCTGTATTTCAGTCCAAGAAAAATTATTTCATTGTCTGCCATGTGACAAGCTCAGGCCACACTACATAGGATGACACAATTTCTGCCCTCGGGGAGCTTGCCACTTACTTTAGTACCTTTAGTACCTGAAACAATTACATAATAGTTGGGTTTAAAATGGGGAGATATAGTCCACATACAAGTAGAATGTAAGAAAGTTTAGAAGAAGAAGATATGAGGGTAGGCTAGAGGAATCTAAAGAGAGATGGGGTTTGAATTAGGCCCTGGGTAAGTGGAAGAGAGTCTTTGCCTGAGAATACTCACTGTCTCATGAGAGATAGCTGTAAATTAGTGATTAAGAGATTATGGTGCTTAGTCAAAGTTCATGTAGGCTAATATTTGTTTAAATCAAAAAGGTTTAATATTTTTTATTTAAATTTTATATAAATTTTAAAAGAAACTAAAAAATTTTGGAAAAAAAAGAGAGAGATTTTGGTGTTGTACTGCCCAAATTCAAACCCTAGCTCTGCCACCTAGCAGCTATATAACTTTGAAAAAAATCTCTTGATCTTCTTGTGTCTTAGTTACTTCATTTAGTAGCTATTTGATAAGATTGTTGGGAAGATTAAAGTTGATCTATGTAAAGTGCTTAGACTGGTACTTGACATCTAGAAAGTACTCAGGAAATACTTTCTATAGTAATAATATTATAAACTGCATTTGGAAGAATGAGTAGAAAGAATCATTTAGACTGAAGATGAAGTACATAGCAAAAATTGGAAAACATGATACAGCTTGTAGGTGTCAAGTGGCTTGGGGCATATGGAAAAGGAGAAGTAAAGCAATAAGGCAAGAAGAAGCTGTTGGTAGAGATGAGAGAAGTGAGGAGACTGAAAAATATTCATTAGGGCACATTTTTCTTGAAGGTATGTCTATGTTCTGCCATAAAGTTTGAACCTTAAACTGTAGGTAGTGAGTATTCATCACTTCTTTTAAGCAGGAAATTGACATAATTAGATTTGCAATTTAGGAAACTAATTCTGATGGCTATAGGTTTGCTCACCTACTTTGTTCATATCTTTATGATAATACCATTTTACTATAATTTCTGTTATTTTGTTTATTTTTTGGACTACTGTGCTTTTCCAAGTGTGTTCTATTGATCATTCATTTGTTAAAAATACAAATTTCTGGGCTTCCAAGCTAAACATGCTGAATCAGAATCTCTGAAGGGGGACAGAGAGTGTGTTTTCACAAGTTTCCTATATAACCAGTGATTCCTATGTATCTTAAAATTTAAGAACCAATGGCTTAGCAGAAGGAACTAGGCTTTAGAAACAGACAGACCTACATATAAAACCTGATTCAGTCCCTCATGAGGTATATACCACAGATGAGTTACATAGCCAATTCAAGTCACAATTTTCCCTATCAAGTGGAAATAATAATGCTTACCCTATTATAATATTGTGTGAAGGAAGAAAAAACATCATATGTAAAATGACTAACCCATAATAGGCCGTCATATTTATTGCCTTCCTTTCCAAGCTTATATATCTTTCTTCTACAACTAGTGAAAGAAAGGAACTATCTTACTCATATTATTGTCTCCAGTTTCTAACACAGGGCCTCAATCTAGTAGATGTGCGGTAAATGTTTTATAAATGTCTAAGTGAACGAATGAATGATTGAATTTTATGGAAAAGGACTGGAACTTGGGAGACCTGTTAAGAGGCTAATATCATAGTCAAAGCAAGAGATGACAGGGTCTAAACTAAGGCATCGTTCTTGAAAAATGTGCAGGTTCCATCGTGGGTTACCAGGCAGATACGTAGATTGTCTCTGCATTGGTTTAGCCTTAACATAAACTCTCACAAGTTAGCCAGTTTCCTCTAAAGCAGACAGGGAGACAGCAATCCATCCCTTGAAATCCTGCCACTAAAGAAATTAACAAACCAGTCCTAAATCCAGCTTTTCAACTCACTCCCACATACCACTTCTATCCAGATGAAAAAGAATCTTTTCTAAACATCTCCACCGGAAATTCCAGAGATTTACATTCTAGCTGAGCAAGACGATCTCAGTTAGGACTTGGAGGTTTCTTGCTTACTTGTGTTTTCATAGTCTTCCATGGACTATTTTGAAATTTCTGTGTTTAAAACTGTTGATAACTGGAATTTTAATAATAACCAGTTAGTCTGACATTTAAGATCTATCTTTGATGTGATAAATAGTAACCTGAAAGAATATTGAGTGTCAGGTTTACCATAATCCTTAATTCACTGCTTTTGAACACTATCGATTCACTAATGATTTTATAGACAAATCAGTGTAACAGAAATAAACATGATACAGATATTATTCCATAACTATCCCCTATATTGATTAAAGGACTATTTGGAAGGAAGAAAATTTACAGGTAGAGAAACACAAAAAGCATGTAGGTTCAAGAGAAGTAAAATAGCAGAAAGAGCTCTAGATTAGGTAACAGCACACCTGCATTCTAACAAGCTGTGTGACCCTGGGAAAATAACCTATGCTCTCTGAGTCTCAGTTTCCTCATCTCTAAATAGAGATAAAAGTCCCTTCCTGGCCAATCTAATTGTTATGAGTATCATATGTGAAAGTGCTTTGTAAACGTTGAAATATAAAGCTTTAAAGGATTTAAAGTCTGAGATAAAAATTTAGGCAGGAGGATATTCATTAATACTTTGTACATTTTCCCTTTGCAAATACTTCGTTAATAGTAGATTAGATGACATAAACAAGGAAATGAGAGATTTTTACAGAATGTTAGCCATAGTGATAAATTAGGCCTAGAGCCAGGGAACTCATTCTTATCACAGAGATGAAGCCTTCTAAGTTATTCCTGATTCCATTAACAAAATGATTTTTCCTTTTAGTCTGGAAACCTTTAGTACATTTCAGAGCACAATCCCACTATATGTTTCTCCATTTGATCCTCACAGCCTGGGCCACCTTAAGTAGATCAAACCTAGGGGCTTGCCCTGGGTCTTCATACAGAAGTGCCTCCTTCCTCTATCTGCCCCACCTCCTGCACTTAGAGTGTGATTACTCAAAGGCACACTAAGCACTTATGGAAGCAGAAGAGTAGATTCACAAATACAGTAAAAATTTAAAAAGATACCTTTTTGAAATTTTATATTTCAGAAAAATCAAAATAATCATTGTGAGCCGGGCGCAGTGGCTCACGCCTGTAATCCTAGCTCTCTGGGAGGCTGAGGCGGGTGGATTGCTCGAGGTCGGGAGTTCGAAACCAGCCTGAGCAAGAGCGAGACCCCGTCTCTACTATAAATAGAAAGAAACTAATTGGCCAACTAGTTTCTAAGAAACTAATTGGCCAATATATATAGAAAAAATTAGCCGGGCATGGTGGCTCATGCCTGTAGTCCCAGCTACTTGGGAGGCTGAGACAGAAGGATCGCTTGAGCCCAGGAGTTTGAGGTTGCTGTGAGCTAGGCTGATGCCATGGCACTCACTCTAGCCTAGGCAACAAAGCGAGAATCTGTCTCAAAAAAAAAAAATAATAATAATAATAATAATCATTGTGAGAAAAATGAGAATTTTGCGAGACTTCTGAAACTTATTTGCAGTTTAAGTATTACTTTTCTTCTCAATTGCATATGCTGTAAAATGTGTGCTTAGTACCTCTAATTTCTTATTTTCAGAGCCCTGGCATATAGAGACCAACTTGGGTGGGGTACAACAATCAGGCAGGGAACAATGAGAAGATACCACAGAGACCTTAGGCTCACGTTCATGTAATTATTTCTGAACCTTCCCCTACTTCCCCTCCTGTACCATTGCCATTTTACCTACAGAAAAATGATGCTATTAATGAGGGCTGATTTGCTCCAGGTCTTTCCCAGGCAGTCCTTATGAGAAATTCAACTGTTTGTCTTGAAGCCACACATCTAGTTATTAGAAGGAAGATGATAAATATTATTGGGATTATTATTATAAGGGTAACATTCATCAAAAACATGCTACAGTCTCAGATATGCTAGGTGATATATATTCATTACTTCAATTCATCCTTCCATCAATCTAGCTGGAAGGTTTTTTTCCCATTTTAGAGATAAAATTCAGTGCAGAAAGATTAAAATGTCCTCTCCCTCTTTCTTCTGCAGACAGCTTTGTTGTTGCTTGTTCTTGGCTCTGTAGCCATGAAGACAACCAGCTGATGTGACCTCCCTCTATAATTTTGATACTTGGGTTTTTGGGTTTTTGGTAAAATTCATGTAAGAGAAAATTAGTCATTTTTAAGTATACAAGCCAGTGGCATTTTGAACATTCACAATGTTGTGCAACTGTTACCTCTGTCTAGTTCCAAAACATTTTCATCACCCATATGCCCATTAAACAGTCATTTCCCATTGCCCCCCATACACTCACAACATTGATTTGCTTTTCTGTTTCTATTGATTTGCATTTTCTAGATATTTCATATAAATGTAGTCATACAATATATGACTTTTGTGTCAGGCATCTTTTACTTAACATAATGGCTTCAAGGTTCATCCATGTTGTAGCATGTATCAATACTTCATTCTTTTTTATGGCTGGATAATATTCCATTGTATGGATAATATATTATGTTTATCCATTTATCTGTAAATGGACATTTGCATGGTTTCTACCTTTTTGGCTGTTATGAATAATGATACATGAACATTCATGTATAACTATCTGAGCACCTGTTTTCATTTCTTTTGAGTATATTCTTAGAATTGTTGGGTCATATGGTAATTCTATGTTTAAGCTTTTGAGGAACCACCAAACTGTTTTTCCAGAGTGGCTATACCATTTTACATTCTAACCAGCAATGTACAGGTGTTCTGATTTCTCCATATCTTCACCAATACTTATTTTTTCTTTTTTAAAAAAATAATAGCCATCCTAATGAGTATGAGGTGGTATCATGTTGTGGTTTTGATTTGTATTTCTCTAATGACTAATGATGTTGACATATTTTTATGTGCTTCTTGGCCATTGACATATCTTTCTTTTTTAATTCTGATTCTTTGAAAATATAAGAAATTATTTAAATATTTAAATATTATTTAAATAATATTAAATATTATTATTTCAATACCTTGTTTTGTAAGCAAGATTATCAGAATGGCTTATGGCCTGAGAAATTTCCAAAAATAAGATCTGAAATACCTGAACTTAAGTTCTATTCCAATTTGTCCATAACTTTTTTTTTTTTAAATAAGCTTTTCACCTCCAAACACTAAAGAAGAAATTGAGACATATTTTTATATCTTTCTAGTGCCTAATTAATTAATCTCTTTAAGAATAGTTTACCGAAATCTCTGCTTCCTCTGTTCTCATACCAACCAGGTACTTACGTAGAAAATGTAATTACCAATTTGGTTTTAGGGGCAGGTTTTGAAAACTTGCCTTTAAATTATCAAATATTTAAGTTATTTTACTTTTTTTATTTTTAATATCACTGAATCTACAAACTTGGCAGGGGCTTGCTTGTCTGTTTTAGTGATTCAGGAATTCAGTTCATTGTCCTCCTACTTTAATTCGGTCCACATTTGTTCAGTGGCTACTGTGTGTCAGCACTGTGCCTAGTCATGAGCATGAAGATTCCCCCTGAAAAGAAACATGTCACCCATGTAGATTATGTTACAAAAGGTAGTCCTAGAATAACCTGGCACGCTATATAAGAGAATAATTTTCCTCAGTAGAGCTATTTTCTCATTCCCATTCTTGCCTATTACTTCCAGCCATCTTGTAAATCTCAGAATTTATCTAGGGATAATGGCAGTAATGGCAACAAGAAGAAAGCAAAGCAAGAATGTTCCCCTTGTAAAGGCTATTGATACTTTTGAGATTGATGATAGAGCCGGTACCTTAGCTCCTTTTTCCTTTCTTTCTTATTATATATGGTCACCTCTTTTCTTCCCTCTATCTCTCAATGTGAGGATTGAATAAGACAATAATATGAAATGATTAGAAGAGTACCTATAGTAAGCATTCACTAAATGTTAACTGCTATTATCTACCAAGTACTAACCATGTTAACTTATGCTGAAAATTCAGAGATTAATAAAACAATACCCCTGCCATCTAAGTGCTCAGTCTAGTGAGAGAAACAAATAAATCATTATAATCATGCAATGTGAATTGAGCACAGAAGTGAAGCCACTCAGTCCAAGGTTAGGGGAGGAGGGAGAACCTAGGAATGCCCAGAGCTGCACTTAAGTTGCATCTGAAAGATGAATGTGATTTTGCCTGAAGGAGAAGGGATGGAGATTATTCCAAGCCAAAAATAAAGGGTATACAGAGTCAGAAAGGTACAAAAAAGCCTAATCTGGTCAAGAGTCGTGAGAGAGCTTGTGTAAGTCAAGCTTAGGGTATGTGGTAGGGGAAAGTAGACGATGAAGCTGATAAAGTATCTGAGGCTGCTGTGCTAGCTAACATGTTTAGACTCTTTCCTGAAAGTATGGGAGAATCATTGAAAGTCAGAAAAGAGGTTACAATATGATTTTTATTTTAGAAAAGTAATTATTTTACCCATACTGATTGTGCTCTCAACAATAGAAATCTGATAATAGCAGTATATAACAACAAAATTTCTATGAAAATAAGAATAAAAAGCTTTGTCTGTTATTTTAGATAAAATCTAGATACTTTTTAAAGTAGGAACTAGTTTTTTGTTTGTTTGTTTGTTTTGAGACAGAGTCTTGCTTTGTTGCCCAGGCTAGAGTGAGTGCCGTGGCGTCAGCCTAGCTCACAGCAACCTCAAACTCCTGGGCTCAAGCGATCCTTCTGTCTCAGCCTCCTGAGTAGCTGGGACTACAGGCATGCGCCACCATGCCCGGCTAATTTTTATATATATATATATCAGTTGGCCAATTAGTTTCTTTCTATTTATAGTAGAGACAGGGTCTCGCTCTTGCTCAGGCTGGTTTTGAACTCCTGACCTTGAGCAA
Organism: Microcebus murinus; assembly: GCF_040939455.1. Classification (NCBI taxonomy): domain Eukaryota; kingdom Metazoa; phylum Chordata; class Mammalia; order Primates; family Cheirogaleidae; genus Microcebus; species Microcebus murinus. The sequence continues at coordinate 38,270,619 of NC_134105.1, read as the reverse complement.
TCCGCCCGCCTTGGCCTCCCAGAGAGCTAGGATTACAGGCGTGAGCCACCGCGCCCAGCCAGGAACTAGTTTTAACACCTTTCTTTTTCCCACAGTACCTGGTCCAGTGCATTGCTAATATTAGGTGTTCAATGGAGTCGTTACCTGAAACTAAGCCAAGATACCAAGTGTTCAGAACAAAAAGTTCTATAGCTAAGCCTCCAAGACAGGTTGCATTTTAAAATATGTCTAAAGTTAGAAATTATTCCCCTACTTTTCCTAGATTCCTAGAAACCTGTCTGTTCTTTCAAGACTTTCTCTTATTAGCCCATGTAAAATTTGAAACATACTGCTATAAGACATTTGACTTTAAATCTTTCACCCTAATATCAGAGCTAAGTTATAGCTTCTGATTTTGTTGTAATGAACAAATTAGTTACTCTTTCTATTTCACCTTTCCTTTTCTTGAAGCTCCCTCTAGACTTCTATAAACTTTAAATCCCATTAGAATTTTATTCCCTGCTTACTAAAAGTTGAAAGTTTAAAAGGCTGAAACTAACATTTATAGTGATGTTAGAAAGTCAGTAAACTTTTTCTATGAAAGACCAGACAGTAAATATTTCTGGCTTTGGAGCCATATACTGTCACAGCTATTCAATTCTGCCATCGTAGCACAAAAGTAGCCATAGACAATACATAAATGAATGAGCATGGCTATGTTCCAATAAAATTTTATTTACAGAGACAGGCCAGCTTTGGCCCAAAGACCATAATTTACTGATGGGTGATTGAAAGTAAGCTTCATTCCTCTTGTCTTATCTGTCTACTTTCAGGAAGTAATCTTAACTAGAGAAGTGTCCACAAAATGCAACATTCAGATTTTTATCAGTGACCATTATATCATCTCTTTGTTACATACACATGCACATACATGCACCACACAATTCTTCAGAGCATTTATTTAGTTGGATTTACTATGTAACAGGGCTACTATATTAGAGAGGAAATATGTGTTTGACTACGTTTTTTGTTACCTTTCTCTGAATATATGCTTTCAGTGGACATATTCCTGTATGAGGAATTTGCATGTCTGTTTGGGAACTTATTGTAGAGTCTCTATTTAAAAGCACAGGTCTTATATCCCAAACTCCTGTCTGGCTGTTAAGGATTAGGTTCCAGTCCTAATATTTAGCCAGTCTTCTGTACCAATGTGGATTAACTTTTCCATTGATGCCTTTCTTTTTTTTCTTTTCTTGTTTGTTTGTTTTGAGGCAGGGTCTCACTCTGTTGCCTTGGCTAGAGTGCAGTGGCATCATCATAGCTCACTGCAACCTTAAACTCCTGGGCTCAAGCAGTCCTCCTACCTCAGCTCCCAAGTAGCTAGGGCTACAGGCATGTATGTGCCACCTTGCCCAGCTAACTTTTTTTTTTTTTAATTTTAATGTAGAGCTGGAGGTCTCACTGTGTTGCTCAAGATGGTCACAAACTCCTGGCCTCAAGTGATCCTCCTGCCTCAGCCTCCCAAAGTGTTAGTATTACAGGCACAAGCCAGCATGCCTGGCTTATATCTTTCTTGAACACAAAAATAATATTCCAACCACTTTTTACTTAAGCAGTATTAAGCATATTATTTTTAATGAAAGATGTACCTAGTTTCTTTATAATCAGTAAGACTCCCTGCTCAGAAGACTACTATGGTCTTCTTAAGCAGAGGTTTTCAAAATTTAGTGTACATAGACTAGGAATCACCTGGAGATCTTATTAAAGTTCATATTCTGACTTAATCTGAAGTGTGGGGCCCAAGATTCTGCTTTGACAGGCTCCAAATTTATTTCAGTGCTGCTTGGACCACAGTTTGATTAGCAAGGTTCTATCTAAGTACTGCTTCTGTTACTACAATCCAGTCGTCCAGGGGTTTATCTTTGGATCAACAGAATCAAGAATCAGAGCTAGTATTCTATAGGAGAGGTGGCATCAAAACTCTAATCTTTGACTATGGTGAGGCCCACCAATTTATTAGTTTATTCGGTTTAGTAGTTTCTGTAAAACTAGGAGTAACTATTTGAAATGGCTGTTTATTCTTATCTTTCATATATACTGGAAAATTCAAAAGCATTATCTCTTTGAGTATTGCTCGATCCTGTTATTTCCTCCTAGAATTCTTAGCAGATTCATATTAGACACTGTGATTGTATTCTCTTAAATTCTGTATCATATTTTATTTCTCTGTATCTCTCTGTGTTGCAATTTAGGTAATTTCTTCTGATTACTTCCATTTCATTGATTTCCCTTCGCCTGTGTCCAAGCTGCTGTTTAATCCATTAACTTTTCGTAGTATTAATCATTTATTTTCTAAAACTATATGGCAGTATAATTGATATATAATAAACTATACCTATATAGAGTATACAATTTGACAAATTTTGACATGTGTGAAACCTTTAACACAATCAAACCTGTGAAACCTTTAACACAATCAAAATAGTGAACTACTTTCACTCTCAAAAGCTTCCTAATTCATCATCCCTCTCTTCTGCCTCTGTCTGCCAACCCAAGTCCCATGTATCCACTAACCTGTCTGTCAGTATAGATTTGTTTGCATTTTCTAGAATTTCATAAAAATTTAAATCATACCATATATATACTTGTTAGTCTGCCTTCTTTCACTCAGCATGAGCATTTTGAGATTTATCCACTGTCACTTGATCAATATTCATTCCTTTTAATTGCTAAGTAGTATTCCACTATCTGGATATACCACAATTTTATAATTTTTTGTTTTGATTTTAGCATTTTTTTAAAAAATGGAAATGGAATTCATATATAGTTAGCCATTGTAATGTATACAATTCAATGGCATTTAGTGTATTTACAATGTTGTGCAACAACAGTCTAACAATATTACCAATGTTGCCTTTGAGGATAATTTAACATTACATTTTAAATTTTTACATAAATGCCTTTTTAAAAAATAAGGTAGACCGGACATGGTGGCTCACGCCAGTAATCCTAGCACTTTGGGAGGCTGAGGCGGGCGGATCATTTGAGCTCAGGAGTTCGAGACCAGCCTAGGCAAAAATGAGACCCCGTCTCCACTGAAAATATAAAGAAATTAGCCGGGCATGGTGGTGCATGCCTGTAGTCCCAGCTACTAGGGAGGCTGAAGCAGAAGGATTGCTTGAGCCCAGGAGTTTGAGGTTGCTATGAGCTAGGCTGACACCACGGCACTCTAGCCTGGGCAACAGAGTGAGACTCTGTCTCAAAAATAAATAAATAAATAAATAAACAAACAAACAAAATAAAAAATAAGGTAAAAAACACAGCAAAGTAGCTCAAAATTACAATATATTATTTTTTCTTCCTGATTAGCTTCTCAGGTACACATACACACAGGAAAGCCCAAATAGTCAGCTATACTAAAATACAATGTTTCAACAGACCCCCAAAACTTCATTGTTAGCTAACCTGGATCTTAAAACAGGCTACCAACCTATAGGATAAGTCCAGCCTCCAACAGCAACTAAGCAATATGATATGATGACTATAACATTTATACATGTAAGGCAACTGCCTGAGCTTAGTTCCTGTCAAACAGGCACTGAAACAAACACTGCTGTTTTACTTAATTCACTCTAAATACTGATGTGCCCTTAATCTCCATTAGAAAGATTGTCAGTCTGTACTTTAATACAACTCTGTATATGGCCAACATCATCATTTTCATTTAATAAAATTAAGTGGACAAAGCTAAGAATGAGTAGTTTCAGTTCCCACTGAATTATTTCTTCGCTCTGTCTCCTCTGTTTTTTCTGTTTTGGGATTGTGGCTGAGCAATCTCATCTAACCTTACATATCAGTGCTGTCTTCCTGGGTCTTGAGAGGGTCTGCTTTGTGTTGCTTCCCCCGCTATCTGACTATCACTCAGTTCGGAGCATACCTCTTCCTTTGAATCTCTAAGCAAGATTTGGTCTCCCGTTAGAGAGTTCAATTCTCCAAACCCTGTCATGATTGGCTTGCCATGCCTATTCTCTGAAATCTTATGAAGAGAAATTGTTATATTACCACAGAGGTTCCAATATCTGTCTGCTCTGAAGAAGAAATGATTTGGCAAAAAAACTCTAAGTAAGGTTTTTCGGCAGTGGTGAAAAGAAAAGACAGAGAGAAAGAATGGGGACCAAACCACGTGGCTTTATTATACACTCATGGACAAGGTTCTGGGGCCCCAAGAGAGGGGGGGGGCCCAGAAGTCACCTCTGTTTGAAGGAGTTGAGGCCTTTTATACCCTTTGGGTGGGGCTAGGGACTTTGGGCTAGAAAGAGCTGGGGATTTTAGGAGGGACTGGAGGTATTTGTGGAATCCAAGAGCCTAAACGTTCTTATCCAGGTAGACATCTGGGTGTGGTTCCTCTCAACAGGGCCTGGCAGTTTTGTCCTTGGTGGGTCTGGTCTCATGAGCCTTTTCTTTTTTGATCTAGGGAAGGGAGGGGGCCCGCCACCAGCCTTACACTCTACTGCTCCTTTCAATAGTGTTTATATTTTTAACATCCACCTGTTGATGGACATTTGGATTATTTCCTAGTTTTTAGCTGTTAGAAATAAAGCTGCTATGAACATTTATGTATACTTTTTGTATTGGCATAGGGCAATATGATAATTTGTCTTGGGGTCATTGTGCTTAGAACTATTAATAGAATGACTGGATCATATTATAGATATACACTTACCTTTTTAAGAAACTGCCAAAATGTTTTTACCATTTTACTTTCCCACAGGCAGTGTATAAGGAGTTCCAGTGCCTCCATATCCTTGTCAACACTTGATGTAATTAGCCTTTTTGTTTTTGTTTTTTTTTGAGAATAGTCTCACTTGGTCGCCCTGGCTAGAGTTCAGTGGCATCATCATAGCACAAGTCACTCATGCAACCTTAAACTCCTAGGCTCAAGCAGTCTTTCTGATTTGCAAAGATTTTTCTCTCAGTCCGTGGCTTGTCTTTTATTCTATCATTTTCTTTCTTTCTTTTTGTAACAAATTAATTTATTTCCAACATATTCTACAGTACACATTTTGTATTGAGTGGTAGAATTATAGGTTATTGAGAAAACAGATCTATTTTATTGTTGCTTATAATTCAAAAGTAATATTTGTTGGTATCTCATGATAATTCACAATAATAAATATTAGATAGCATTTTCCTGCTCAGGAAATGTTTTATAACTATTTTGTTTTACTTTTTGGGAAATTCTCTCTTTTTTCAATTTCAAAATATTACAGGGGTACAAATATTTTTGGTTACATGTATTGATGTTGTTATGCTTGAGTCAGGGTTAGAAGTGTGCCTATCACCCAGATAGTGTTCATTGTATCCATTAGGTAGATTTTCACCCATCCCCTCTCCCCCCTGCTTGATTTCCACTGAGTTTTAATTAATACTTTCCTCTGTGCACATGTGTGCTCATCAGTTAGTTCCAATTTAATAGCAAGTACATGTGGTATTTGTTTTTCTTTCTCTAGAAATTTCACTTAGGATAATGGTCTCCAGTTCTATCAAATTGTTGCGAAAGGCCTTAATTCATCCTTCTTAGTGGCTGAGTAGTATTCCATGATATACATATACCACATTTTGTTAATCCACTCGTAAATTGCTGGGCACTTGGGTTGATTCCACATCTTTGCGATTACGTATTGTGCTACAATAAACATTTGAGTGCAGGAGTCTTTTTGATAAAATGACTGACTTTTCCTTTGGGAAAAGGACTGACTTTCCCCAGTAGTAGGATTGCTAGATCAAATGGTAGGTTTACTTTTAGTTTTTTGAGGAATCTCCATACGATTTTCCATGAAGGTTTTACTAATTTGTAGTCCCACCAACAGTGTATAAGCATTACTTTCTCTCCACATCCACACCAGCGTCTGTTGTTTTTGGACTTTTTAATATGAGCCATTCTAACTGGAGTAAGGTGATATCTTATTGTGAGTTTTTTTGTTTGTTTGTTTGGTTTTTTTTAGACAGTCTCACTTTGTTGCCTAGGCTAGAGTGAGTGCCGTGGCGTCAGCCTAGCTCACAGCAACCTCAAACTCCTGGGCTCAAGCAATCCTTCTGTCTCAGCCTCCCAAGTAGCTGGGACTACAGGCATGTACCACCATGCCCGGCTAATTTTTTCTATATATATTAGTTGGCCAATTAATTTATTTCTATTTATAGTAGAGATGGGGTCTCACTCTTGCTCAGACTGGTTTCGAACTCCTGACCTCGAGCAATCCCCCCCCCCTCCCGCCTCGGCCTCCCAGAGACCTAGGATTATAGGCGTGAGCCACCGTGCCCGGCCTTATTGTGGTTTTAATTTGCATTTCCCTGATAATTAGTGACATTGAGCATTTTTTCATATGTTTATTGGCCATTTGTCTGTATTCTTTTGAAAAGTTTCTGTTCATGTCTTTTACCCACTTTTTTTAGTGGGGTTATTTGTTTTTTCCTTGCTAATTTGCTTGAGTTCTTTGTAGATTCTGGTTATTAGCCCTTTATCAGATGTATAGCTTGTGAATATTTACTCCCATTCTGTAGGTTGTCTATTTGCTCTGTTGATTATTTCCCTGGCTGTGCAGAGGCCTTTTAATTTAATCAAGTCCCATTTATTTATTCTTGATGTTACTATGATTGTCATTGGGGTCTTCTTCATAAATTCTTTGCCTAAGCCAATATCTAGAAGAGGTTTTTTCAACATTTTCTTCTAGAATTCTTATGGTTTCATGCCTTGCATTTAAGTCTTTTATCCATCTTGAATCAATTTTTTTTTTAATGGTGAGAGATATGGATCTTCATTCTTCCACATGTGGCTATCCCATTTTCCCAGCAGCATTTATCGAATAGGGCTTATTTTCCCCAGTGTATATTGTTGTCTGCTTTGTCAAAGATCAGTTGGCTGTATGTGGATAATTTTATTTCTGGGTTGTCCTGTTCCATTGGTCTGTGTCTCTATTTTTCTACCAGTTGGGTTGTCTTTTCTGTTCCATTGGTCTATGTCTCTATTTTTGTACCTGACCATGCTGTTTTGGTTACTATAGCATTGTAGTATAGTTTGAAGTCTGGTAACATGATGCTGCCAGACCTGTTCTTTTTGCTTCAGATTGCTTTGGCTATTTGGACTCTTTGCTGTTTCCAAATGAAATGTAAATTTATTTTTTCTAGTTCTATGACATATGACATTGGTATTTTGATAGGGTTTGCATTGAATCTATAAATCAGCTTGGGTAGTATGGACATTTAAACAATGTTGATTCTACCAAAGCATGAACATGATATGTTTTTTCATTTGTTTAAGTCATCTATGATTTCTTTCCTCAGTGTTTCATAGTTCTCTTTGTAAAGATCTTTTACTTCCTTGGTTAAGTATATTACTAGGTGTTTTATTTTCTTTGTAGCTATTGTGAATGGTATTGAGTCTTTCATTTGACTCTCAGCTTGACTATTACTGGTGTATAGGAATGCTACTGATTTGTGTACATTGATTTTGCAACCTGAGACTTTGCTGGATTTATTTATTTATTTAGAGACAGAGTCTCACTCTGTTGCCCAGGCTAGAGTGCCGTGGCATTAGCCTAGCTCGCAGCAACCTCAAACTCAAGCGATCCTTCTGCCTCAGCCTCCCAAGTAGCTGGGACTACAGGCATGCACCACCATACCCGGCTAATTTGTTTTTTCTATATATATTTAGTTGGCCAGTTAATTTCTTTCTATTTTCAGTTGAGAGGGGGTCTCACTCAGGCTGGTCTCGAACTCCTGACCTTGAGCGATCTTCCCACCTCAGCCTCCTAGAGTGCTATGATTACAGGCATGAGCCACCACACCCAGCCCGCTGAATTTATTTATCAGTTCCAGGAGTCTTTTGGTGGAGCCTGTGGGGTTTTCTAGATAGATATAAGATCATATTGTCAGCATGTTTTATAACTCTTAATTCCACTGTTAGATGAATAGCTTACAATTGTATAGTTATAATACTTCTGTGTACCTCAGGTTTAATTTTAAACTATGATTTTTAAATAGTTTTTTATTTTTTATTTTTATGGATACGTAATAGTTATATACTCTGATTTCTCTTCAGATCATACATAATAATTGTACATATTTATGGGGTACATACAATATTTTAATATAAGCATACCCACTATCATTTTCAATTATCTTTATGAGAGTAGAAGTTTTTAATTTTGATGAAGTCTAATTTAAATATTTTTTCTTTTATGTATCATACATTTAGGTCATATGTAAGAAATATTGCCTAACCCAAAGTCACTATTTTCTCCTATGTTTCTTCTTATAGCTTATGATATAAGCTATAAATGTTATAGCTTATATGATCTATAAGTATTATACCTTATATGATCTATGGTTTATGATCCATTTGAGTTAAATTTTATAAATAGTATACATATGAATTGAAGTTCTTTTTTTAGAGGGGAGTGGAGGACTGATGGATATCTAGTAGTTCCACCACTGTTTGTTGAAATGGCTATCCTTTTTCCACTGAATGGCTTTTGCATCTTTGTCAAAAATCACTTGATCATATATGCATAGATCTATATCTGGACCTTATTCTGTTCCATTGTTCTTTTGTCTATATTTACACCAATATCATACACAATTACTTTAGCTTTATAATAAAATCTTTTATAATAAAAGCTTTTATTATAAAAGCTTTATAATAAAATCTTGAATAAAATCATGTAGTATAAGTCCTCTAACTTAGTTCTTCTTTTCATAGTTTTTTTTGGCTATTCTAGGTCCTGCGCATTTCCATGTGAATTTTACAATCAGCTTGTCAATTTCTACAAAAAATCCTTGCTAGTATTTTGATTGAAGTTGTTTTGAATCTGTAGATCATTCAGAAAGAATAACATATATAAAAATATTGACTCTTCTAATCCATAAAAATGCTGTATCTCTCCATTTATTTCAGTCTTCCTTAGTTTCTCTCAGCAATGTTTTATAATTTTCAGTGTACACATCGTTTGCATCTTTTATCAAATTTATCCCTAAGTATTTAATATATTTTAGGCTATTATAAATGATATTTTTAAAATTTAAGTTCTGATCATTCTTTGCTAGTGTATGGAAATATAGGCTGGTCCAAGTGTAGTGGTGTTTACAACTAATTAATCACAACCAGTTACAGATTTGTTTGTTCCTTCTCTACTCTCATTACTTTACTTGAGTAGCCTAAAAAATAAATAAATAAAATAAAGAAATACAGTTGCTTGTTATCGATCTATTTTATATCCTGTAGCCTTACCTAACAACTTTATTACTTATAATAGCTTTTGGTAGAATCTTAGACTTTTCCACATTTCTAATCATTTTATCTATGAATAAAGAAAGTTCTATTTCTTTCTGTCTATCCTACATGCTTTCTATTTCATTTTCCTACCTCATCAGATTTAAAAAATCAGCCAGTGAAGTTCACCATATAATTATCTCAACAGATAAAAAGCGTCAGACAAAAGCTAATCTATTCTTTTAAAAAATCTTTTAGTAAAACAGGAATAAAGTATAACTTAGCCTGAGAAAGGGCATCTATGAAAAACCTACAGCTAACATCTTTCTTACTGGTAAAAGATTGAATGTTTTCCTGCTAAGATCAGGAAAAAGGCAGGGATATCTGTTCATATCTTTCTATTCACCATTAAACTGGCAGTTCTAGCCAATCTAATAAGCAATTACTCTCCATTTCCCCTTGCCTCAGCCTCTGGCACCTCTAATCTACTTACTATTTTTTTCTTTTTTCAAGCAATCCTAAACTAGAGACAGATAATTTACTTTCTATCTCTATGAGTTTGCCTATCCTAGGTATCTCATGTAAGTAGAAACATAATAATATTTGTCCTATTGTGTTTGGCTTCTTTCATTTTGCCTAACTAATGTCCTCAAGGTCCATCCGTGTTGTCATATGTATTGGAACTAAATTCCTTTTTATAGCTGAATAATATTTCACTATAGGTACCATGTTTCCCCAAAAATAAGACCTACCCATAAAATAAGCCTTAACAGGATTTCTAAGCATTTGCGCAATATAAGCCCTACCTTAAAAATAAGACCTAGTGATGGGCTTGGCTACGCAGCGTATCTGCACAACCCATGCATTTTGTGGTAGAGCGATAAAGAAGATGAGCAGCCCTTCTCATCTGCCCCATCGTGACAGCTACTATCCCAGAGGTGACCGGAAAGGTGCAGGCAGCCCCACCAACAAGGTCGGCTCCCCCGTCAGGTCCCGGCCATCTTGTGCGTGCTGCTAGCTGAGGCTTTGAGGGAAAAATAACACATGCCCTGAAAATAAGCCCTAGGGTGTCTTCTTGAGGAAAAGCAAATATAAGACCTTGTCTTATTTTCAGGGAAACACAGTATATACCATATTTTGTATATCAATTCATTTATTGATGGACACTGGGGTTATTTGCACCTTTTGGCATTATGAATAATGCATTATGAATAATGCTGTGAACATGTGCATGGTGAGCATTTATATATCTTTTTTAAAAAAATGTCTATTCACATCTTTTGCTTATTTTTGAATTGGCTTGTTTAGTTTCTGTGTTGTAAGTGTTCATTATATCAATCCTTTATCAGATATGTGATTTGTAAATATTTTCTTTTATTCTGTGGATTATTTTTCACTCATGGTATCCTTTGATACAAAAGTCTTTAATTTTGATAAAATGTGAATTATCTATTTTTTTCTTTTTAATGCCTATGCTTTTGGTGCCATTCTGAGAAATCATTGCCTAATCTAAGGTCATGAAGACTTTCACCTGTGTTTTCATCTAAGCGTTTTATAGTTTTAACTCTTTCTTTTTTTTAGACAGAATATCACTTTGTTGCCCAGGCTAGAATGAGTGCCGGTGGTGTCAGCCTAGCCCATAGCAACCTCAAACTCTCAGGCTCAGGAGATCCTCCTGCCTTAGCCTCTGAAGTGGCTGGGACTACAGGCATGCACCACCATGCCCGGCTAATTTTTTCTGTAGATATTAGTTGACCAATTCATTCTTTGTATTTATAGTAGAGACGGGGTCTTGTTCTTGCTCAGAGATGGTTTCGAACTCCTGACCTTGAGCAATCCGCCCGCCTCGGCCTCCCAGAGTGCTAGGATTACATGCGTGAGCCACTACACATGGCCAGTTTTAACTCTTAAATTTAGGTTTTTGATCCATTTCAAGTTTTTTTTTTTAATATGGCATAAAATAAAGGACCAACTTCATTCTTTTGCATGTGGATATCCAGCTTTTCCAACACCAATAGTTAACTGTCCTTACATCATTGAATGGTCTTGACACCCTTGTTCAAATCAATTCACTTTATATGTGAACGTTTTTCTGGACTCTATTCTATTCCATTGTTTTATATATCTCTCCTTATGCCAGTACATCACTATTTTAATTACTGTAGTTTTATGTTAAGTTTTGACATCAGAAAATGTGAGTCTTTCGACTTTGTTCTTTTTCAAGATTGTTTTGACTATTAATGCTCCCTTGAGAGTCTATATGAATTTAGGGATGGGTTTTTCTATTTATGTAAAAAATGCCATGAAGAACACAGTCAATTGTTTCTTAAAGAGATTTTTAAATAAGAAAAATATTTATTAATTTACTTATGAAGCCTCCACTTATAGTTTTCTTTATGACTTTGTCTTAACACAAAAACATTCCCCTGTAGTATAATTTTTCTTTTACCTGAAAGACTTCCTTTTACTTTCATTCTAATACACATGCTAGTGATCAATTCTTTTAGATTTTGTATGTTTGAAAATCCTTTATTTCACCTTCAGTTTTGAAAGATATTTTCAGTGCATATAGAATTATAGGTAGATAGGCTTTTTTTCTTTCAGTGCATTAGAGATGTTGCTCCACTGTCTTCTCAGTTGCAGTGTTTCTGATGAGAAGTCTCAGTCTTTTTTTCCCTATGCATATTTCATCTTTTCTCTGACTGCTTTTAAGTTTTCTTTTTATTATTAATTTAAGCAATTTGATTGTGATGTGTCTTGATGTAGTTTCTTCATGTTTCTTTTGCTTGACGTTTGTTTAGATTCTTGAATATGTGGCTTTATAGTTTTCATCAAATTTGAAAAAATTTTGGCCATTATTTCTTAAAGTAGTCTTTCTTCCCCTTACTTCCTCACTCCATCCCCAGACTCCAATTTAACTTTACATTCAGGTGCAAAAAGTTATCCCAGAGATAACTTTTATAACTCCCTACCTTGATTGAGTCCAAAATAAGGTCTCCGTTCACAACTGGGCCTCTAGGTTACCAAGATAGATGATAACCTACCTTGTCAGGTTCTTTATTACCTTATTATTTACATCTCTGATTTTCAATTTGCTCTTTATTTCTAGTACCCAGAAACTTCTCTTTGTTTCTTTGTTTCTTTCTGACATGCTCAGTAGTACTTTTTAAACATACCTGTTATATTTTACCTACTATCTCTAAGTATTCATACTGAGAGAATTTCAGGTTATCTTGATTCATATCTCTTGAGGGATAGAGAGCAGGGCCATTTCCCTGTTTAAAAGGACATATTTATTAAAAAGCAGGGTATGCATTCTAACCTGGGCATTGAGAAAAACAAATAAATGTCATATGTATGTATGCATTTGGTAAGTATTTGAAAAAATCCTAACCTCTATAGCCTGTAAAATTACAGTTTGGTAATTCACAGTTTTGTATTAGTCTTTTGAGAATTAATTAATGATTACTAATCTTCACTGTTTAAGGGTAATAAATTACATCTAAATTCCACTTTTGGTTAATTCTTCCTGTAGGAACCATTTGACAGCTCATAAAATGTTTTCATTATTTTTAACGGATTATAGTGAGTTATAGTGAAATCTGATTCAATGGCTATTATCTCAGAGATATAGGACTATACTGAACCCATCTAGTGTGCTACAGAGGGGGAAAACATAGGCTTCAGGGTGAGAATGACTAGGTTTGAATTCTAATTTCAGCACTTCTTAACAACTCATAATACTCAGGATAGGAAATATATTTATATAAAAATTACTAGTCTGAAGAACACCTTGAGCCTCTATGACTTCTCTTATATAACTTTTGGGTACTCATAATTCCGTTCATTCATACAACAAGGATGTATTGGATGCTTGTCATATAGTACCCTGGATACTATCAGAGATATTTTATATATGGACATATGGAGTCTTTTCTCTCTGGGAGCATACAGCTCAGGTGGGGAGCAGTGAGACAAATACACAAATGAGTGTAGCACCAAGCAGTATGAGAGCAGTGATAAATACGCTACAAATGAAAGGCTACAGTTGAGGCTATCACTTACTTCTGAGCAAACCAGCTTCTTAATTTGGTGTGACAAGGAGCGGATACTTTTGTTTTGTGTTTTTGAGACATGGTCTTGTTCTGTCACCCCAACTAGAGTTCAGTAGTGTCATCATGGCTCACTGCAACTTCAAACTCCTGAGATCAAGAAATCCTCCTGTCTCAGCCCCTCCAAGTAGCTGGTACTACAGTGCATACTACTATGCCCAGCTAATTTTTCCATTTTTTCTAGAGATAGAGTCTTGCTCTTACTCAGGTTGGTCTCTAGTTCCTGGCCTCAAGTGATCCTCCCACCTCAACTTCCCAAAGTGCTAGGATTACAGGTGTGAGCCACCTTGCACAACCACAAGGAGTGTTTTAATGTCAAAATAGCCTAAGCCATAGCCTGAGCAGCACTTAAGACCTATTTCTGAATCTGATCATTTAACTGTTCCACCTCCATTCAATCAATGTATAGAAATTTCTAGTTACTTTGATGTGTCCTTTCAGATTTAGAAAGGGGCACCTCCACAAGGACAGCTTTTGTAGGGCATAGGAGAAATTCCAGGTGGTCAGAGAGTGTACGACAAGTGCGACATTCTGATTCTATGGCAGAGATCCTTATATTTAGTGGCCTTTCGTATCTGCTACAGTCTATTTTAAAACAGAGCTGTTTACTTAGAATGCTTTTATTATAAACTGTATTTGTGCTTAAAGGGCTTCCAGCTGTGATAGCTTTTAGAATGTCCCTTTCTTATGTGTATATAGTGTCATAACAGTTCATTCCTGCCCAACCAGTCAATTTCATTGACACTGATGGAGCTGCTTTATGCATGAGCTGTATCTTTTTCCCTTTTAATTCTTGATGTAGGCAATAAGTATTTTATGCCTGGAAAGATGATTCATTTATTCAATATATGCTTATGAAATACCTCTCAAAGTCTAGACAGTGTATGGAATACAGAAGTATATAACATGGACAAGTTCTCTGTCTTTGTGGAACTTACAGTGTCATGAGGGAATCCTATATTAAATAAATAATTATACAATAATTAATTGCAATTGTGATAATGCTTTAAAGGGAAAGTACAGAATGTTATGAGAGAAACCTAAATGAATTTGAAGGGGAAAGTTCATAAAAGTAAGGTCAAATTAAATTTTTAATTAGCCGGGTGTGGTGGTGCATGCCAATAGTCCTAGCTACTCAGGAGGCTGAGGCAGGAGGATCACTTGAGTCCAGGAGTTTGAGGTTGCAGTGAGCTATATGATGACACCACTGCACTCTAGCCTGGCTGACAGAACAAAACTCTCTCTCCAAAAATAAAAAAAGCAAAGTTGAAATTTTAATTATCTTAATATTTCCCCAATTCAAATATAGAAAGGTAAGATTACTCCCATAGTTTGTTGATTACATTCAAGAGATATCTAAATTTGGAAAGATAGACTTATCCACAGAGGCATAGGATCATCAGAAGTTCAATCCTTTAATAGATAATTGAAACAGGAAATGTTATTTACTCAAGAACACATTGCTTGCTACTGGTGGGGCTAGGACTTGAACACAGGTCTGCTAATCTTCTCATTACCTCTCCTCAGTTACTTGAAAAATAAAGAAATTATATATCAAATATAGATCAGCTATGGCCAAATGAACTATTAAGTGGTCACTTTGTACAAACTTGTGTTTTGGGTGAAAGAAAGAGTTACAGAGTAGTGAATTAGGCAAATACAAATATAAACAGAAATACACAAATGTGCCTTATCAGGCTAGTTGTATCTAGTCATAGTAAAACCTTAATAAACAGGCCAAAGTAAGAGAGCCATTTGGAATTAGTGAAAATGTATTTAAAGGAAAATGCTTTTCTTTCTTTGAAATATAAATACTAACTGCTAAGTACAAGTCTCTAATTAGAAGTTTTTAAAACCCAGTTTTATTCATGTGTAGTATTGTATGATATATAAATTATTCTGAATACTTTGCAGCCTAAGTGGTCTCTCAGGCTAAACATGGTTCCTGATATTTTGTAGTATAACAGTTAGCTTCAGACCAGCAACATTTAATTCTTTATTTGAAAAATTGGGAATCAGTGAAATGTTACTCTTCATACCTGAGCTTCTGGAATTAGTTGAATTATTGAAACTAGAAGTATTAGGCTTCACACAGAAGGCTGATCTTGGTTAGGTATCAGAGAGAGCACGTAAGAGAATGCTGAAGAGATATTCGGCCTTTAATTAGGGAGACAAAAAGTAAGAAAACATTAAGTTAAACCATATGAAAATTCCAGTTTTATAGGTCAAAAATAGTTAAATATTGCTGACTTTCTATGATTCAGGCTTAATAAACAAGTGATTTAAAAGGAACTCTATAATATAGACAAGTGTGGATATTTATTAAGTACATATATATTGGCTATACTTCTGAACTTAACAAATAAGAAATTCTGTTAGTGATTTAATTTTATAGGGGATCATGATTTAAATATAGGCAGATGGTATAATCACTTCAGAAGCTAAAAGTAGTCTAAAAGATTTTCAACTTAGTTATCCACACTTCCTGAGTATGAACATAGTAGGGAAATACTTATTCGATAACCAAAGCTTTAGAGATGTGGTATGGAATGAGGTTAACCAGGGTATTTTGCCTTCAGCCTCTTTCTATGCTAACCAGGGGATTATTTCCTAGTCTTTTACAACTCCGTTCCAGTCCTTAGTTTCAATACAGACAGTTTCCAAGTTTCAGGAGAATCAGGATAAAGGGGAAGAGAACTAATACTTAGGAAAACGAACTAAGTACCAGATCCTTTGCTAGACAGTTTATATATCATTGCATTTAATTCTCACAATAACCATATAAGGCAAATATTGTTTCTGTTTACAGTTGAGGAAACTAAAACCTAGAGAAGTTAAATTGCTTACACAAGGTCAAATAGTTTGTAAGTGGTAGAACTAGGATTCAAGCATTCTTATTTTCACTATGTACCGTATTATTCATCATCTTGTTTCCTTATTTATATCCTATACACATAAAAATTTTCTTATTATAATAAATTCCTACAGGAGTAAGACAAAGACATTATCATTGGTTTTATCTTTTCTTAAACAAAATAATATGGTAAAATATATTTGAATCTTTATCTTTCTTTTAAGGATGAACGTGAAGCCAGAGAAAATGTAAAAAGAGAGCAAGACGAGGCTTATCGCCTTTCACTTGAGGCGGACAGAGCAAAGGTAGGTTTGGTCAGATGACTTCTTGGATAAACCACTCAAACCTAAATAGTCTTTCATTATTAAAATGCCAGCCTTTTTATCACTTTGATCCCTAAAAAGATCCTTAAAAGCCATGTGAACTACTTTTCAAGTTCCATACAACTCACAGAAAACAATAAAAAATAACAAATTTTTCATTAAATTAGAAAAGATCATTTTATTTTTGCAGTTTGTATTCTATTTTCATGATAAAACACTGTGGCCCCTCCAAATTGTTTTTTTTTTTTTTTTTTTTTAGTGTGGCAGTCAATGTGTTAAGGCATGCTTCATAATTGATGATAAAGTTTGTCTCAAATCATGAAAAATGAAAACAAGAATGAGCCTTGTATCTATTTTATTTGTTTTTTTAATTGGTCTTTAATAGAAGCCAGCAATATTTTAAAGGGTCTTTAGGTGATTCTAATGTGCAGTCAGGATTGAGAACCACTGATTTGTTTAATACTTCTTGAGCACCTGCTTCTGTATTGGGCATGAAGAAGGGGAGGAAAATGAATAAGCTACAGGTTCTGCCCTGAAAGGAGTGCTCACAAATGTGGTATAGTAGATTAAGTCAAGAACACAGATAGCTATAACATAAGGCAAGGATACTAAGGGCACAAGGGAGGTACTGACTTCTGTGAGAGTTCAGTGAACAGGAGTTTCAGTGGAAATTTTCTTCTAAATTTTGGAAAGCCAGGAAGTAGGAATATACTGGGGAATGTTTTAAAGAAGAAATGATATATAAGAACTGGACAGAGAAAATGGAGTAGGAGGGAAGAGAAAGTAATATAAGCTATCATCAAGGGTCTAAAGCATGGAGGATGGATAGAAACTAATGTGAATAGAGCTTGAATACAGAAGAGACACAGAAAATGCCAGAAAGGAAAACCAGTGAAAGGTCCTGAAGGATCTTAAATGCCACATTACTCAGAGCTATCGAAGGTGTTTGGTTAGGAACCCAACATTTTTAGAGAATTGTGCTCTGTTGTTGCTTTCATTTCCATTCTTGTTTGGGAGAAAAACGTATCCATTACCACAATATACCCCCAAGTCATGCTAGGAGTGAGCCCTTTGAATACAACATGCTCCTTCTTCATTCATTCATTCATTCATTCATTCATTTATTTTTAAGCAGTGTGTATTAAGTATTGAGTGCTTGCTCCCTTTCTATTTTATAAACAGAGGGAAGCTCATGAGAGAGAGATGGCAGAACAGTTTCGTTTGGAGCAGATTCGCAAAGAACAAGAAGAGGAACGTGAGGTATGGCATAATTTTAACAAAAGTTATTCAGAAGCTGAGTTATATTTCCACTGTATTTGATGCTGAGGCTATTGATATTTCTTATAACTTATTTTTTTCTACTTTTCCTAGACTCATTTCAGTATGGAAGACCTAACTTTTCCTTAGTCATTCCTGATCGGTTGTATGGAACGCTTAGAGAACTTAATCTTGTACTAAATTCACAGCTTTCTATTATCTTCAATTCCTTTCCTGTTTTTCTGCTTGACAAATACTTTCTTCCCATCCTTCCTAGATATTGTCTCACTCCAAGAATAGAAAGTGTCTTTCCTGTCCCTTCCTCAGGCTTCACTTTACCCACCAAAACATACTATAGATTACTTCTGCAACATCTGACATTGGTTGGGCTCCTGAATCCACTTAGCTTAGCTAATATTTTTCCCCTCTGAGTTCATGTTATGTCCATACCAATACTGAGAATTTTTCATTCACTTATTTTGCAAACACTTTTTGGATATTTACTACATACCCAGAATCTGTTAGGGCATAGTGATATAGATATGGATCCTGCCCTCCAGGAGTTAATAGTCTTATAAAAATAGGGGTGTAATACTATATGTAAAAGTTATTGTAGAGGTATGCCTAAGGTGCAGTGGGAACAAAAAAAAAGGGGAGTTAAATGACTTCCTAGGTTGGCTTCACAGTAGAGGACTTTTATTAATAAAACTTTTTTCTAGATGTGAGATATAGTGGCAAGATTCACTTATAAAAAGAGGAAGCCCTCTAACAAGTGACAGAAAGGCCTAGAGGGCCCTAAGTGGGGCTGAGGAAAATTCAGTCATCATTTTCTCTCAAAGGATGCCATCCACATCTTTCATTTATTTAACACATGCTTTTCAAACAAGAACTGTGCTGAGCACTGAAGGGAAACAAATGAAGAAGAGATTATATCTTGGAGGGAAGCTATAACATGTCTACAAGTAACAGCAAATCAAGGAAAAATGTGCTAAATGACATAGAAAAAGTTAAGAACAAAATACTTAGGGAGTTCAGGACCAACGGAAAAAATCTTTTACAGGTTCGATAATCAGACAACATGTGGAAGAAGTAATATTTGAGCTAGGTCTTGAAAGATGTGTGAAATTTCACTGTTTGGAAATCATTGTTTATCTATGTTAAAACAATTATTGAGTAACTATCACATATGTATAAGATACTATGCATGACAAACCCTAGTTTCTGTACTCTGAGGATTCTCAGTAATGGAAGGTAGAAAATACTTTGTTGAGCATCTTCTGTGTATCAAATACTCTGCTAACTGCTTTACATTGCTTACTCACTAACTGTTTAAACAGACTACAAGGTTAGAGATTTCTCTTTACAAGTGAGAAAACTGAAGCTCATTGAAGAGTCACACATACAGAAATGGCAACAGCTGAGATTTTCACTTAAGTCTTTATGACTACAAAGCTCATGTTCTTGGCCAGGCGCGGTGGCTCACACCTGTAATCACAGCACTCTGGGAAGCCGAGGTGGGCAGATCGTTTGAGCTCAGGAGTTTGAGACTAGCCTGAGCAAGAGCAAGAACCCAACTCTACTAAAAAATAGAAAAAATTAGCCGGGCATGGTGGCACATGCCTGTAGTCCCAGCTACTTGGGAGGCTGAGGCAAGAGGATCGCCTGAGCCCAGGAGTATGAGGTTGCTGTGAGCCACGCTGATGCCATGGCACTCTAACTCGGACAACAGAGTGAGACTCTGTCTCAAAAAATAAATAAATAAATAAAAAAGCTCATGTTCTTTCTTATACTTTATTCCAGTTCAAGGACATATATCATTGTATGTGTCTATAATAGTCATATATGCAGAGTTTCACAAAAGTTTAAATAAGAAAAAGATTAATCACTTATGCTTTTAAGCTATTTCAAGAAATATACTTGTAAAACTTAGGATTCTTGCTCCATTATGCTCTATTTCATACATGCTCTCTCTCTCTCTTTCTCTTAATATATCTTCAACCACCCTGGTTTGCTAAAATGTCAAGAGTACGCAATTAAATGCATGTTCTGGATCTAGAGCTTGACAGCATATGTACTTTCTTCTGACGATTTGCCTAATTTAACCTGGACCAAAATTTTCTCTTTTCTAAATGTAAATCATGTCCTTTCATAGAAGACCCTATAAATATCTTTTAGCATAACTCAGTATATATGTTCCAGCTGTTAACATGTGAGAGGATAAGGCATGGGGGGAGAGAGGGGAGTAAGATTTTGCACCTAGTCATTACTTGCACTTGTCCATTGATGTGCTCCCATAAAATGCAAGTTCGGATAATACTGTGCACTCTACCCTCCTTCACCTGAGAGTCACAATTAAAGGCTCTTATAAATCCCACCATAAAGAAACTGTTTATCTTGTAATTAACATATGTTAGCACACTAGTGTGTCACAAACCCCTGTTTGGAAAAAAACTGGTATTGTGCAACCTCTGAAGAAACTGAGACCCAGAAAGATTATATGGTTTGCCTATGGTCACCAAACTGGTTGCACATATAATCTGAATCAGATTATGGTCACCTGACTTTTCATAGTATCACTACCTTCCTTCTAACTAGAAATCCTAACCCGTATAATTACGTCAATAAGAGTGGTTTTATTATTTATATTATCTCCAGTATTTGAAGATCCTTTAGAAAAACAAAGTATTTAATAGTTAAATCACCTTGGTTTTAGAGAAATTCCTTACTGGTGGACCTCATTTTGCTGTGTGGTAACTGTTGGAGAGAAATCAGTAAAATCTAGAAAAGTATATTGATCTGGTCCTTAGCCCTGGTAAGGAAAAAGGGTATAAGACTATTCTGAAAGAAAAACAAAGAAATAACAGCAAAGATCTCACCCTATTTTACTAATTTATATATTTATTTATTCTCTACAAAATCGGTTTCAAGAAACTTAGATAAATACATGCAATTGAAAGGGATTAAAAAAAGAAAGAATAGGTAAAGAAATCAAGGGAAAGGACAAATAAAGAAAGGTAAAGCCAAAGGTAAGATTAACATGTTGACAACAGATAATCCAGTACAGGCACCAAATCTATGTGACAGGGTTCTATACATTTGTTCAACATGAGCCATAAAATTTGTTCTATACTTCTCATGGGCCAAGGCAAAAAATAAATAAATAAAAAATTATAGTGTACAAATTTTACTTTGTGTGTAACATCAGATAAAGGCCAGTCTCCCAGAAGATGCCCACATTTTTCTAGCACTGAGACTTTGAAGCACTGTTTCCTGTGGTTTCTATTCAAAAGGAAGCTGTGCAATGTGGTGAATACTAGCCCCAACTATATCCAATAACTATACTGTCAATAGCAAGTCATGTATGCCAGCTTCTTATAACTTTTTAAATGTAATTCTGAGTTCATAAGACGAAAGCACAATTTAGTAAAATCATCTCTGCAAAGATCCAATTAATACATTTTTCTGGTAGCCTGGTTTAAGGAATGGATTTTACAATAACTAGAGGAATATGCAAACTACATATCTTCCAAGAAAGCCTTCCCGAATATTGTTTTTTGCCACTGAGTTTTTGGTAAGCAGACTAGGTTTTAGCTAAAATCTTTGACTCCCAGGTCAAACAGTACATGGACAAATTTAGGACATGGTCTAATAATTAGAGCTATGGGCAAAAGGGCTAAATTTTGGAGAATCATGGGTAGAAAAAATGGACACAAATCTATTCCCTTTTGCTGATGGTTCCCTTAGACAGAAAAAAAAGTTAATTTTTGCCTTTCCACTCAAAGTTGTTTCCTTTTATGCCTTGGTGCCTCCTTAAGTAGAAAATGTCATGTCATATGGCCATTAACTGAAGGAACAGAAGAACATGGAATTAGAAGCCTTGGCGCTTTCCCTTCAGTTTTCTGATTTGATCTTCACAACCACTCTATAAAATTGGTAAGGCAGATATCATTACTGTTTTACAGTTAAAAAAAAGTAAGATCACAGCTGGATTTAAAAGTCTATTTTTAGCCTGGCACAATGGTACATGCCTGTAGATTCAACTACTCTGGAAGTGGGAGGCTGAGGCAGGAGGAACACTTGAGCCCAGGAGTTCAAGGCTAGTGTGAACAATATAGCAAGACCCTATCTCTAAAAAAGTACAATAAAAATTTAAAGCCTATTTTTAAATTCTTTTTTTAATTTTAATTTTTTTATTTTGGCATATTTGGGGGGTACAGATGTTTAGTTTACATGTATTACCTTTGCCCAGGTAAGTCAGACCTTCAAGCATATCAATCCCCCAGACAGTGCTCACCACACACATTAGGTGTAAATATACCCATCCCCACCTCCACAACATCCAATGAATGTTACTACTATATGTGCACATAAGTGTTGATCAGTTAATAACAATTTGACAGTGCGTACATACAATGCTTGTTTTTCCATTCTTGTGATACTTCACTTAGTAGAATGGGCTCCAGCTCTATCCAGGGATAATACAAGAAGTGCTAGATCACCATTGTTTCTTGTGGTTGAGTAGAACTCCATACATACATATACCACATTTTATTAATCCACTCATGTATTTATGAGCACTTGGGTTGTTTCCACATTTTGCAATTGTGAATTGTGCTGCTATACACATTCTAGCACAGATGTCTCTTTTATAGAATATCTTTTGTTCCTTTGGATAGATGCCCAGTAATGGGATTGCTGGATCAAATGGTAGTTCTACTTGTAACTCTTTGAGGTATCTCCATATTAGTTTCCACAGAGGTTGTACTAGTTTGCAGGCCCACCAGCAGTATATGCGTGTTCCTATCTCTCCATATGAATGAATTGTGATTCATTTTTATGAGAGGTGAAAGGTGCAGATCCTGTTTCAGTCTTCTGCATGTGGCTATCCAATTTTCCTAGCACCATTTATTGAATAAGGATGCTTTTCCCCAGTGTATGTTTTTGTCTGCTTTGTCAAAGATTTGATATGAGGATGGTTTTATGTCTGGGTTCTCAATTCTGTTCCATTGGTCTATGTCTCTGTTCTTGTGCCAGTACCATGCTGTTTTAGTTACTATAGCCTTGTAGTATAGCTTGAAGTCTGGTAAATTGATGTCTCCCAATTTGTTCTTTTTGCTTAAGATTGCTTTTGCTATACAGAGTCTTCTCTGATCTCAGGTTACAAAATCAGTGTACAGAAATCAGTAGCATTCCTATATGCCAACAATAGTCAAACTGAGAACCAAATCAAAGACTCAATACCCTTCACAATAGCAACAAAGAAAATAAAATGCCTAGGAATATATTTCACTTAGGAGGTGAAAGACCTCTATAGGGAGAACTACAAAACACCGAGGAAGGAAATAGCTGGGGACGTAAACAAATGTAAAACCATACCAGGCTCATGGGTTGGCAGAATCAACATTCTTAAAATGTCTGTACTACCCAAAGTGATCTACAGATTCAGTGCAATCCCTATTAAAATGCTAACATCATTTTTCGCAGATCTAGAACAAATAATTCTATGTTTTGTATTTTTAAATTCTTACATTTTCCTGGCAAAAGCAGAACCAGAGGTTCTATCCAGTATTCATTCTACTTATTACCCCACATTGGAAAAATGAAGATAGAACCATGAATTGGTTATGAAAGCAAAACTGCTTGTTATAATTTGTGTTTTTGTCTTATGTAAGTTGCTTTTGTCAGGTAAACTAATTTTAATGACCATAATGATAATCATCTCTGTTATCATCATGATCATCATCACTATGTATTGAGTAATTAATATGTGTTAAACTCAATAGTGATTACTTTATAGACATTAATTATCTTATTGAATTCTTACAACAATCCAAAAATGTAGGTACCAATACTTAAACATCTCATTGTAATTATAGAGACCATAAATCCACAATTCCTTGGACAGTTACAATTTGAAATATTCCACTGTTGTCCTCATGAACCATTAAAACAGACCAGAAATTCTACATTTACAGGGTCCAAATCACAAGCTACATACTTTTCTTTATATCCAGAAGCAGCTTAGAAGTCATCTATCTGAATGTTGATTTAGGAAATATGATCATTTGCTTTGCTGACTTTATCTAGGAGTGAGGTTATATTTGTAGTAATACTCTCTAGATGGATGATTGGTTGCCAGTAGTGGCTACAGAATTGGGTCAGATCAACTATTCCTATATGGGATCCATTCTATTCTGGTGATCTCATACAATATCATGATTTTAAATATCATCTATACATTTGACTCCCAATTTTATATCTCTAGCTCCTCCCTTTCCCTGAACTCTAGACTTGAATATCTAACGGCTGGCCCATCATCTCCACTTAGATATCTAATATACATTATAAACTTAGTATGTCTAAAACTGAACAACTCATCTTGCCTACTTCAGCCAAACCTGCTCTTTCTGCAGTCTTTCCTATCTTAATAAATGGAAAATCTTTCCAGCTGTTTGAGCCAGAAACCTTGAAATCATCCTTGACTTCTCTATTTCACATCCATATTTAATGAACAGATCCTATTGGCTCTACTTTCAAAATATATGCAAAACTGAAATGCTTCTCATTAACTCTACCACTACCACCCTTATCTAAGCCACCATTATCTGCTATCTGGATTACTTTAATAGCCTCCCAACTTGATTATATTTTTCCATTTTTGCCTTTCCTATGGTCTTTTAACAAATCCTTTTAAAACCACTTGTCAAATCATGTCACTTGAAAAATCTGCAATGGCTTCACATCTTAAAATAAAAGCTAAAATCATAAAGTGATTCCAATCAAATCTCTGGAGGATTTTCTGTAGAAATTGGCAAACTGATTATAAAATTTGTATGAAAAAGCAATAGAACTGGCATAGTCAAAACAATTTTTAAAAAAGAAGAAGAAAGCTGGAGGACTCACACTACCAGAGTTCAGGACAGTATGGTATTGGCAAAAAGATGGACCAATAGGTCAGTGGAATGGACTAAAGAGGCTAGAAGTAGGTCCACACATACCCGATCAATTGATTTTTCAACAGAGGTGCAAAGGCAATTCACTGGAGAAAGGATAGTCTTTTCAACATATGATGCTACAATTGGATATTCATATGCAAAAAATATTTATTAAACACTTCAATTCATACCTTGCATCACAAGCAAAAGTTAACTCAAAATGGGTCATAGTTCTAAATGTAAAACCTAAAACTATTGAAATTCTAGAAGAAAACGCAGGAGAAAATCTTCATGACCTTGAGTTAGGCAAAGATGTATTAGATCTAACACCAAAGACACCATCCATAAAATAACAAATATTAAAATCGGAGTTCATCAAAATTAAGAACTTGTATTATTTGAAAGACACTGTTAAGAAATTGGAAAGACAGCCATGTATTGGGAGAAAATCATATATATCTGTTGTCCAGAATGCATAAAAATCTCTCAAAACTCAATAATAAGAAAATAACCCAAATTTAAAAATGGACAAAATATTTAAACAGACATTTCACCAAAAAAGATATATAAAAGGCAAATTAGTACATGAAAATATGCTCAACATTCTTAGTCATTAAGGAAATGCAAATTAAAACAATATATCCACACCTTTTAGAATGGTTTTCTAAAAGAAAAAGGGACAATACTGGCAAAGATGAGGAGCAGCTGGAAGTCATACATTAATGCTGAGAATGCAAAATAACACATCCACCTTGAAAATTAGCTTGGTACTTTCTTGTAAAGTTATAAATACATATACCCTATGACCCAGCAGTCACACTCCTAGGTATTTACTTATACAAGTGAAACGAAAGTAACTGTAAAGTTTATGTTCACACAAAGCAGTTTATGATCACACAAAAATGTTTATAGCAGTGTTATTTGTAGCCACCAAAACCTGGAAACAACTGAAGTGTCCCTAAACTGGAAAAGGGATAATCAAATTGTAGTGTATCTGCATAATGGACTACTACTCAACAATAAATTGGAACAAATTAACTACCGATATATTCAACAACATGGGTAAGTCTCAAATACATTATGCTAAATGAAGGAAGCCATTTATATGACATCATGATTACATTTATTTAACATTCTGGAAAAGACAAAACTAAGGATAGAAAACAGGTTATTAACAGGAAGGGATAAAGAAATTTGTAGGGGTGGGGAGAGGTAATAGAACTGTTCCTTATCTTGATTGGTGATGGTAGTTATGCAAATGTATGCATTTGTCAAAATTTACAGAACTGACAGATTTTAGTGTGTATAAATTATACCTTAATTTTAAAATGGGAAAAAATGATTAACTGGCCTTCTCAAGGCCATGTATGATCTAATTGCCTCTTTCCTTTGGTTCCTCTCTAATTTTAACTCCTATGCTTCTCTCCTTGCTCATTCTGCTCCAGACACATCAGCTGTCTTGCTATTCCTTAGTCAAGCTAGGCATCAGGGCCTTGGTATTTACTATAACTGCTCCTGCCTATAATATACTTCTACTCAATCTAAATATCCATGTGGATTTCTCTCTCCTTTAGGCCTTTGCTTACTGAAGCTTACATTATTTAAAATTTTGCCCCTCCCTCCCTTCTACTAGCATTCCCTACACTCCGTCCATAGTCCTCATCATTATGTGACAAACTATATACAGTCATGAGTCACTTAATGACGGAGATATGTTCTGAGAAATGCATCATTAGCAATTTCATCATTGTATGAACATTATAAAGTTTGCTTACACAAACCTAGATGGTATGGCCTACTAATACACCTAGGGTATATGGTATAGTCTATTGCTCCTAGGCTACAACCTTGGACAGCCTGTTACTGTACTGAATACTGTAGGCAGTTGTAACACACTGGCAAGTATTTGTTTATCTAAACATATCTAAACATAGAAAAGGTGCTGTAAAAATATGGCATAAAAGATAAAAAAAAGATAGTATACATGTATAAGGCACTTAACCATGAGTGGAGCTTTCAGGACTGGAAGTTGCTCTAGGTGAGTCAGTGAGTAAGTAGTGAGTGAATATGAAGGCTTAGGACATTACCGTACACTACTGTACACTTTATAAACACTGTACACTTTGGCTACACTAAATTTACCAAAAAAAATTTCTTTTTTCAGTAACAATTTTAGCTTACTGTAACATTTTTGCTTTATAAACCTTTAACTTATTTTAACTTTTTAATTCTTTTGCCATAACACTTAGCTTAAAACACACATTGTATAGCTATACAATTTTCTTTTTCTTTATATACTTATTCTATAAGCTTTTTTCTATTTTTAAAAGGTTTTTTTTCCACTTTTAAACTTTTTTGTTAAAAAAATACACACTTTAGCCCAGGCCTGTACTGGGTCAATATATCACTGTCTTCCACCTCTACATCTTGTTCCACTGGAAGATCTTCAGGGGCACTAACAGATAGGGAGCTGTCATCTCCTAAAATAGCAATGCTGCCCTCTAGAATACCTCCTGAATAACCTGCCTGAGGCTGTTTTACAGTTTTTGTTTTGTTTTATTTTATTTTTATTTTTGAGACAGGGTCTCAATCTGTTGCCTGGGCTAGAATACAGTCGCTCACTGCAGCCTCAAACTCCTAAGCTTAAGCGGTCCCCTTGCCTAAGCCTCTCGAGTAGGTGAGACTATAGGCATGCAGCACCATGTCCAGCTAGTTTTTGTATGGTTTGTAGAGATGGGAGGTCTCACTGTGTTGCTCAGGCTGGTCTCAAACTCCTGACCTCAAGTGATCCTCCCGCCTCAGCCTCCTAAAGTGCTGGGATTACATGCATAAGCCACCATGCCTGACCTATAGTTAACTTTTTATAAGTAGAAGTATACTCTAAAATAACAATCAAAAGTATAGTATAGTAAATACTAGGAAATGGGAATTTTTCAGCTCCATTATAATCTTACAGGAGCACTGTGGTGTATGCAGTCCAGCATTGATCAAAACATCCTTATGTGGCATATAACTTTATTTTCCTATGTGTGTCTTTGTTGTCTTTATCCCCACCCTACAAGAATATAAGCTCCATTTAGGTAGAACGTTTTATCTACTTTGTTCACTGCTATTGTCCCATCATTTAGAACAATGCCTGACACATACAAGGTACTCAGTAAGAATTCGTGAAATTAATGAATGTTAGCTATAGACTATTTAACACTAGGCTTCAGCCAGCTATAAAATGTTATTTGGTATATACTCATAGAAGCCTACATGATATTGTGTGTGTGCATGTATTTATATATCTGTATGTGTATGTGTAAGTAAATTAAGCTGATCTTTGATTTGTATTGTAAGAGATTGGTATAAGTGTATATTATTTTTTCTTCTTAAAAATGTAATTGTATAAAAACAGTCTTGTGGGGCCGGATGTGGTGGCTCACGCCTATAATCCTAGCACTCTGGGAGGCCAAGGTGGGCGGATCGCTCAAGGTCAGGAGTTCAAGACCAGCCTGAGCAAGAGCGAGACCCTGTCTCTACTAAAAATAGAAACAAATTAATTGGCCAACTAAAAATATAAGTAGAAAAAATTATCTGGGCATAGTGGTACATGCCTGTAGTCCCAGCTACTCGGGAGGCTGAGGCAGGAGGATCTCCTGAGCCCGAGAGTTTGAGGTTGCTGTGAGCGAGGCTAACGCCACAGCACTCTAGCCCAGGCAACAGAATGAGACTCTGTCTCAAAAAAAAAAAAAAAAAAAAAAAACAGTCTTGTGGGTATCTCTTTTCAATGCCTAATTTCACTTCAAAACATGTCCCCAGTTCTCATCCTCAGATGTAAATGCTTTAAATATTCAGATATTTTTAGTAAGAAAAAGTCCAAGATCAGTTCATATTTTTAATTTATACCAGGTTTCCTTGTTTTATTACAAACCTAAAATAATGCAAACAAAAAACTGTATTTGTTGAACAAACCAATTTGAAGTTTAACAATGGTGTTTACTATGACTGCTGTTTGAATGTAGGTGTCTTTTATGTTATTGTTTTACAACTGTTTGCTTACATGAGGCCCTTGCTCCTAGCCAGTATATTTGAAACTGAACTACTGATGTATTTTTGTTCTTTTTGCCAGCAAAACTGCTGGGTGTTCAGATCCCAAGGTTACTGACTTACCTAATATCTCTTTATTGTTTTCCACATTGTTCCACTGGTGTAGGATATCTGAGGTCTGTTTTCCTTCTGGGGGAAAGCCCTGGAGACTGTGTACATTGAGGAGCAGACATTGTCTGTACAATGAATGGAGTAATGAGCTACTGTTGTTTATTCTTCTATAGTATAATTGGTTGAGTTCAGACAATGATGTAGCATCTGTTGTTATACTCTGCAGGGAAATGTCAAAATAGAAAGTAAGCAGACAGGTGGATTAAAGGGAGAGCAGGAGAGGAAACCAGAAAATATCACATTAAGTTCTGATTTAAAGTAGTTGCAAAGGAATAATCATAACAATAATGGTAACACCACCAACTGTCATCTGTTGATCACAGTGTTAACACAACATGAGGATCAGTGCTAGGCATTTGTCATTAATTGAGTGCTGACCATGTATCAACACTAAGTGTTTTAAAAATATTCTGCATGGCCGGGCGCGGTGGCTCACGCCTGTAATCCTAGCTCTTGGGAGGCCGAGGCGGGCGGATTGCTCAAGGTCAGGAGTTCAAAACCAGCCTGAGCAAGAGCAAGACCCTGTCTCTACTATAAATAGAAAGAAATTAATTGGCCAACTGATATATATATAAAAAATTAGCCGGGCATGGTGGCACATGCCTGTAGTCCCAGCTACTCGGGAGGCTGAGGCAGAAGGATCGCTCGAGCCCAGGAGTTTGAGGTTGCTGTGAGCTAGGCTGACGCCATGGCACTCATTCTAGCCTGGACAACAAAGCGAGACTCTGTCTCAAAAAAAAAAAAAAAAAAAAAAAAAATATTCTGCATGTTATATAAGGACCTTATAAGGAAGATGTTATTGGCCCTATTTCTGTTTGTTTTTTTTTTTTAATTTTTGTTGTTCTTGTTGTTTTTTTAATTGAGACAGTTTCTAACCCAGATTGGTACACACCACCACACCGGTCTTTTTGTTGTTGTTGTTGTTAACATGGGGTCTCGCTATGTTGCTCAGACTAGTCCCAAACTCCTGGCCCCAGGCAGTCCTCCCACCTAGGTCTGCCAAAGTGCTGGGATTACAGGCATGAGCCACCTTCCCAGCCCCTATTTCTTATATAAGGAAACTAAAGTTCACAAAGACTGTCATTTGCCTTATTGCCAGGATTTGAACCTATGTCTGTCATATCCCAAAACCTATGTTCCTAATCATAAT
Organism: Microcebus murinus; assembly: GCF_040939455.1. Lineage (NCBI taxonomy): Eukaryota > Metazoa > Chordata > Mammalia > Primates > Cheirogaleidae > Microcebus > Microcebus murinus. The sequence goes on along the minus strand of NC_134105.1, from coordinate 38,240,538 downwards.
ACTGCATTTAATTGAAGTTTTTAAACTGCACTATTAGAAGTCAGAATAATGATTAACTTTCAGAGGAGGTAGTTCCCAGGAAGGGGCATGTTTCTGAGATACTTCTAGTTATACAAGCATACTAACTTTCTGAAAACTATGAAGTTGTAACCTTAAGATTTATGTACTCTTTCATAAGTTATACTTGAGGTGATAAATATGTTCTGGAAATAGTAATGGTACAACATTGTGAATGTACTTAATGCCACTGAATTGGACACTTAAAAATGATTAAAATAGTTTAAAATTTAATGCATATAAACACCCAAATGATGGCAATGGCTACCTCTTGCCATTGCCATCCACCAATTACTTTTAATGTTTTTCTTATTTAATCTATTTTTGCAATGAGTTTATATTACTTTTATAATCAGAAATAATGTTTTTAAATCTCAAAGATATGGTTTTAAAGAACTACCAATGTTATTGAGAAATAAATGATTGATTCCATTAATAATTTGGAAAATATATATAACTCTTATCCACAGAAATTTACACCTATAAGCAAGTCATGGTTTGCTCTTAACAGTGGTCTCCAATCTTTTTGGCACTAGGGACTGGTTTCATGGAAGACAGTTTTTCCACAGGTCTGGGAGAGGCAGGGCTCAGGCAGTGATGCAAGTTATGGGGACTGGCTGTAAATACAGATGAAGCTTCACTCCCTTGCCAGTCACTCACTTACCTCCTGCTGTGGGACACCCCCCCCTTCCCTAAGTTTCATGAAAGTCAATTTTTCCACAGATGGGGGAGGGGAGTTTGGGAGGGATGGCAGAGGTAGTGGAGCTCTGGAACTCTGCCGTGGACTGGGGGTTGAGCACTGCAGCCTTAAAGGACATATATATGGAAAATTAATCTGAACAGTTGATGCTAGAAGGAGTCAGACCTCAGAGGAAGGAGAGTCAAGATGTTTAGTTCTTGGTTACTAGAAGTAGAGATCGTGATATTCAGATTCTTTTAGCATTTATTGGACAGCTACTATGTGTCTATAACCATACTAAACACTTTCACATGCATTATTTCATTTAGCATGCATAATTTTATTTCATTGGCATGTTAGTTTATTCTTTCCCTTACCATACGTATTGAGCACTACTTTGTGCTATGCACAATACTTGGAATAAGAAATAAGATATGCTCCCATGCACTTACAGAGCTTGCAGGCTAATGAGAAAGCCAGACTCTAAACAGATAACTGTGGTACAGTATAGTGAATGTTATAATAGACATATTATTATACAACTACCATTTAATTTTGATATACACAGTTTCATCCATTCATTGGGTTATTAGTAGATGACAGTGTTACAAAAAATTTTTTTTAATTTTAAATTCTCTCAGGCTTTTTCTTCTCCAGATTTCTTTTTATTTATTTATTTTTAATTTCATAAAATATTTTAATATTTGGAAATATTCAGCTGAAAATCATTGCTGACTCAGAAAACCAATATTATTAATAGATAAACTTCCCCTCATACTATCAGAAAGGAAGGCAAAAGTAACTCGTTTCACTTCCTATTCTTCTGATTTTTGAACTATATTTCTTAGGTCACCATTTCTGGGTATTAGTTTCCCCACATAAAAAATGAGAGTTGGCTGGGTGCAGTGGCTCACAACTCGGTAATCCCAGCACTTTGGGAGGCTGATGCGGGAGGATCCGTTGAGTCCAGGAGTTTGAGACCGGCCTGGGCAACATAGTGAAACTCCATCTTCACACAAACACACACACACACACACAATTTTTTTAAGGAGAGTGTAGGACTATTTGGCCAATGCAACCTCTTCCAGGTCTGAAATTCTATGTAGCTCTTTTCTTCTTTCTACAAATAATAAAAGCAATCATTGCTGAAGCCTATTATGTGTCAGACACCACACTGTGAACTTTACTTATGTTATGTGGGTAATTCCCATCTCTGTAATCCCCTGTAAGGTAAGTGGTTATATAGTACCTCCAAAAGGAAAATGACCTCAAAGTCATAGGAGAGACTAGCTTTCCTTACACACTACAGAAATTTCAAATGACTTCTTAAAAATACTTTCATATTAGGACCAACGACATTCTCCTAAATGATACCGAAATTGACTAATTTCTTATCCATATTCATGTCTGAGCAAACTTTGCTTTTCTGTTTGTTATTTTCAACATATAATACATTTACATAAGTCAAAAGTCAAAAATATAATGAGATATATACAGAAAACATTCTCTGTCACCTTTTTCAGCCTGTTTCCTCTACCCTCTGTAGGTTACCATATTTATTCCTTTCTTTTTATTTATCTAAGTTTGTTGATTTCCTCTAAAGAACCAGCTTATTTATTGGTTGAGTAGTTATATTTTTCTTTTTTTCTAACTTATTCCTTTGTGCTTCTAGCTTTAATAATTAATTATTTTATTCTCGGCATTCCTTCCATTTGTTTTATTGTATTTTTCCCTAGCCTTTTGAGTCCAATTCTTAATTCACTTATTTTTATTCTTTCATTTTTATTGATACAAGAATTTTAAGGCTATGAATTTCCTCTGAGCATAAGCACTGCTTTAGATGAATCCCATAGATTCTAAGATGAAGTATTTCTCAAGGTGCTAGAGACAAAAAAGATTTTAGTGGATTTCTGCCATAGGTTCCAGCGGGAGTAGGGACTTCAGAGACCCTCTAACCTCCTTCCAGTGGAATGTCACAAATGTGAAACAATGTAATACTGAAACCTGGATTCAAGCCCATCTCTAGCCATAAGATCTCCCAACAGTTTACCTATTTGAATCTATATTTTTATCTGTAAAATGAAGAGTTTGGTCCATCTGTAGGTACAGAAATCAATCATTCTGAGACTTGGCCAAATCCCATAGCAAGTTAGTGGCAAAGCTGGAACTAGGACTGTGATCTCCAACTTCCAGTAAACCTGATATTTAAATTTCTTTCCATTCCATTTTTTTAACTTTTCTTTTATTGTGGCTATATATATATATACACACACACATATATATACATACACACTATTTTTAAGTGTATAATTCAGTGGCATTAATTATATTCACAATATTGTCCAACCATTACCACTATTTCCAAAATTTTTCATCACCCCCCTAACAGAATCTTTCCATTCCATTTTGACATTAACACATTATCTGGTATTCTACAAACTCTTCAGTTACATCTACTTGAGAAATTTTTCTCAAACATTATAAACGTTTATGTATGTGTGTGTCTTTCATCTAATAGCTTTAATTCATACCCTAGAAAGGAATCAGTTGGGTATTTGATACCTATTTCCTTGGTCACAAGTATCTGAGCCATTCAGTTTAAAAAAGAAAAAAAGCCTTTCTTTTCTACATAGTTACCTATCGATTTAATAATATGTGTCATCAAGGTGGAATTTATTTTAATTAATTACCTATTGGGCTAATATTTAAAAAATGAAAAATACATGACTATTGTTCAAGCGTGAGGCTTGGTTAGTAAATGGGTCAGTGACTTTTCAATGAGTTTCTGGAAAGCAGCAGTCTTTTTCTAATCTTTCTTTCCCCCACCCTACAGTCCCATCCATCTCACATTTTAACACCTAGTTTTTGTTCTTCTTAGGCTATCCGGCTCTCCTTAGAGCAAGCCCTGCCTCCAGAGCCAAAGGAAGAAAATGCTGAGCCTGTGAGCAAACTGAGGATCCGGACCCCCAGTGGCGAGTTCCTGGAGCGGCGTTTCCTGGCCAGCAATAAGCTCCAGATTGTCTTTGATTTTGTAGCTTCCAAAGGATTTCCATGGGATGAGTTCAAGTTACTGAGCACCTTTCCTAGGAGAGACGTAAGTTCCCACGCCTATCTTGGGAAGTATGTCCAGATGGGAGATATCCCATCATTAGAGCTGAACAAAGGAGCCCAAGAAAAGTCACATGGTACAGGGTACTACAAGACACCCAGACGTCCTTCTTTGTTATTTATATCATTCTCTCCTCAGCTTTTGGAGAAGTTATGGCTTCCTAAGCCAGCAGACATGTATGTACCCAGTAGTATAGACTACTGGGGGAAATATCTTACTACTGTAAGAAATTGTTTCTCCTACTGTAGCATTCACACAGGCTTTCCTGAGGTCTCATCTCTGTATACCTCAGAGTATACCTGAGAACTGTGTGCTTAACAGCTTAGCAGTTAGAGATCAAGGTCAACCATTATAGGTTTACTAAGAATGAGTCATGTTAAACAAAGAATATTTTATGATTTGATAGTCTTACTAGCCTGGGAAGTCAGGGAGGGTGACCTATATTCACTGTGTACCTGTATTTCAGAATGGTATTTGATGGAATTCTGGGGCAAAGTAGAGAGATACAGATCTATAGTTAGGTGGATTTATTGCTGATTAAACGGTTGTGTTCAGAAAATGTTGACTGCCGTCTCCATGTAGGGAACCAAGAGACTCTATATTTAATCCTTTATTATTCATCATATTTATTGGCAACCTAAATGCAGACTTTAGCAGATTTATGGATTATGAAAAATAAAATTCAAGAAAACCTTAAAATACTGAAACTGTAGCCAGAAATGAAGCTGCTGAAATCTTACAGAAATATGTAGAAATAGATTCCTTTAGCAAAAGTTATTGTTGAATGAAGCTGAATATACATTAATAATGTGTTGTGGCTGCCAACAAAAAAGTTAACTGCATTTTTAGAGGTGTAATCCCAACAAGAAAATAACTTAATGGTACTACACTAAGATAAGCCTGAAGAAATAAGAGCATGTCTAGAACAGGGTTAGTAGGAAGGTGAGGGAACTAGAAATCATGTCATTTGAGGAACATTATCTCTAGAGAAAGAAAGGCTGTAGAAGACATGGTTATTATCATTAGCTACTAGAAGGCCTGCCATGTAAACAAGGGATCTGACTTTGTGAGGCTCCAGCAGCATCACTGGGACCAATGAGTTGAAAATTAATGGAGGCAAATTTTACCTAACACAAGAAAACATTTTCTCAGAAAGGAATATTTTGTGTTGTGAAGTGTTAATTTTCCTATCACTAGAGATTACCAACCACTGCTCTTTTCAGCAGTAATGGATATATATGGAAAGAGATTCATCCCTGATATTTCTGCTTTACCTGGATTGGGACTTGGATTGGCTTAACTCTAAGATACATAGTAGGTCTTAATACTCCACAATTCCATTTTGATCTAAATCTAGTAACCTAGCATACCAAAACCAACAATTTAGCTAAGGCTCATCTAAGTCCCTCACATTGACTGTCAGATTTACAGGATAAAGACATAAACCAGTGGTATGTTTTTAGCTCTACCACCCAACCACAATTCCCTCTGAGTGGGATGAGGATCCCAACACACATATCTAGGCCCCGGAGACTATAGTTAACCCCAGGCACTGGCCATTGGTCCTTCTCTCCCTGGCCTCACCTATTGCTCCAAGCTCTTTCCCTTTATTCATATATAAGGCACAGACATGCACATATATGCACATCTTCTTACCACACAGCCAGCTAAGAAAACTACCTTAAATTTTCTGTCACTGAAGATCAACTCTAAATGTGTCAACATTTAGAGAACCATTATCAAAGTATTCAAGATCAGCCTGGTTCTCATGCTTTGTTTGTGATGAACATCTCACCTTGGAGAGCTTACAAAACTTAGGAGCTCAATTTGTCCTTCCCAATTTTTAAAATTAAATTTTAGTTTCTTTCAAATTGACTTTTAAACCTGATTAGTGACAAGGGTCAGGGAGAGGATATCTTAAAAGGAGTTAGGCTTTTTGATTAATATTAACGGCCGGGCGCAGTGGCTCACGCCTGTAATCCTAGCACTCTGGGAAGCCGAGGCGGGCGGATTGCTCAAGGTCAGGAGTTCGAAACCAGCCTGAGCAAGAGCAAGACCCCGTCTCTACCCTAAATAGAAAGAAATTAATTGGCCAAGTAATATATATATAGAAAAAATTAGCCGGGCATGGTGGCGCATGCCTGTAGTCCCAGCTAGTCGGGAGGCCGAGGCAGCAGGATTGCTTGAGCCCAGGAGATTGAGGTTGCTGTGAGCTAGGCTAATGCCATGGCACTCACTCTAGCCTGGGCAACAAAGCGAGACTCTGTCTCAAAAAAAATTAACAACCTCTTCCCAGAGGGTATAAATATGGACTGTGAAAAGTTGCTATTGCAAAGAAGCAGGGGAACTGTAATATGAAAAGTTTGGCCCAGTTTCCCAGAGAAGTTTGCTTCTATAGGAGAAATCAAGAGCCTCCCCCATATCCATCAACAAGTCTATTTTATTCAGTTTGGTCCTTGGTCAAACTGAAATTATCTGCCACAGAGTCATTTTTTTCAAAATCTCACTCTGATCATTCCATCTTGCTTAAAAAACTCTTTAGTAGTTCTGTACTGCCCTAGGATAAATATAGACCCCTTAGAATGTTTCCAAAAATTCTTTACAATCTGGTCCATTCCTACCTTTCCCACCTTATATCGTGCCTCTCATTACTTATTTCCATCACCATGAAATAAGAGATTGTTCACTATTCACTAAAGGCACAAGAGACTCTCATGCCTCTGTGCTTTTGTGTAATCTGTCCTTTCTTATCCAACCTCTCCACTTTTCCAGGCCTGTTTGAACTCATCTTTTAATGCCTAGCTCAAATGTCATCTCCTCTGTGAAGCCCTACCTCTTCTCCCAAGCTTCTGACCTATGTACCACTGGCAATTTGTACATTCCTCTCTTATAGCACTTGTCCTATTATTCTATAATGATTTTCAAAGACAGTCCATATCATGTTCATATCTGTCTCCCCTGTACTTCTTAGCATGGTACCTCATATATAAGCATTCAGTAACTGTTGTTGAATGTTAATAACCTCAGGCTCCCCTAAATCTGGTTCCAGAGTGAATGGAGAGGCTCTTCCAAATGAGAGCAGATGCCCTCCAGGGGTGGAGAACCTGCAGCCTTGGGGCCACATGTAGCCTTCTAGATTCTTGAGTGCAGTTTTTTGACTGAATCCAAATTTTACAGAACAAATCCTTTTAATAAAGGGATCTGGAGGGCCACATGTGACCTTGAGACCTCAGGTTTCCCACCCCTGTGTGGCCCACCCAGATTCCAGACCTAAACCCAGAAAGCCCACCCAGGACTCTTTAGGCCTCCTAGAGCCAGGGGTGGTGTGAGAGTTAATGGCTCTTCATCCTTCTCTGAATTCTCTTTCAAGTCAAATGACTAGTGTTTTTGCAAGGCTATTCTGTAACAGCCATCTGTGTCTGCAAGGATTAGGATCTAATTTGTAAAAGTCATCTTAAATTACAGCCAAACTAAAGACTGTTAAAAAGCACATCTTAAGACCTTGCCTCTTTAATAACAAATAATAGAAGACTCTAGTAGTCTTATTGTGTCTATAGCCTTTTTTCCACAAAGGAGAGACTGGTTTCTCACCAAAGGACCTGTTAAACGTTCTGCTGTACCTCCATCTCTCCACAACCAAAACAATACTTTATGTTAAGATTTCTCAGCTGTCTAATGATTTACTAAATGTCTGCTGGGTATATTTCACTGAATTGAGCACTGTGGGACAACCAAAATAGCAGTAAACATAGGACTTCCCCAGAAGAGTTAATTGTTAAGTTGTAAGAGCATTGAATTATTTGGTTTGGTTTTGTTTTCTTTTCCTTTTTTTCTATTTTTATAATAACAGTTACCAAGAGAAGGGGTAGTATTTATTTGATCATTAATTTCATGTCATTAATTTCTACCTCTTGGACATGTTAAAGCCATATGAACATCAGTGGCCCATCTGCCTTACCTGGTTGTTGCCCATGAATGAAGTAGTTGAGTCCTAAAAACTGAGTAATGACACTGAGTCCACTACTACTCCTATATTCTGACTCCTGTCTCTCTTGTCAGAATAAGGGACTGCTGCCCTCTGGGCCTACAGTGGCCCAGACACAAGCCGTTCTCAGAAAACCTGATTGTCACTTAAGCTGTTTGATATAATGTTGTCAGTATCCCCAACCTTCCTTTCCTGTGCTATTTCCTTATCTTCCCTTTTCTCTCCTCCTTCCTCTCCCACCCCTCTCCTTTCTTATCCTATTTTCCCCTTTTTCTGTTTCCCCTTCTTTCCACTCTTCCCTCCTCCATATTTCTTTATTTCACAACTTTTTTTCCTGCCTCCTCTGTTTTCTTTTTTTGCCTACTCATATCCATGTCACTCAGAAGAGCTCTACCTACAAATGGAAAAGGAGGTCTTTCAATTTATAAAATGACTGGAGAGCATTAGAAAAGGAGGATGAGGAATGACAGGTGAGCTCCCCGGACTGATGGTCCATGTGCCTTGTCACTGATATAATCACATAGCCCCTGTTTTTGCCTCAAGAGCATGTCTTCCTTCAGATCTATGGATGTGAACCCCCAAAACAGACAAATATGCATTCAGGAATAAACTGTATTTGGGGCTGGGCATGGTGGCTCACCCCCATAATCTTAGCACTCTAGGAGGCTGAGGTGGGCGGATCGATTGAGCTCAGGAGTTCGAAACCAGCCTGAGCAAGAGCGAGACCCCCGTTTCTACCAAAAATAGAAAAAACTTTGGAAAAGTTTCTGTTCATTTCCTTTGCCCATTTCTTGATGGGGTTGTTTGGTTTTTTTTCTTGTTAATTCTTTTAAGTTCTAGATAGATTGTTGTTATCAGAACTTTATCGGAAGTGTAGAGAGCAAATATTTTCTCCCATTCTGTAGGTTGTCTATTTGCTCTAATGATAGTTTCTTTGGCTGAGCAGAAGCTTTTTGTTTTGTTTTGTTTTGTTTTGTTTTTTTTTTTGAGACAGAATCTCACTTTGTTGTCCAGGCTAGAGTGAGTGCCGTGGCGTCAGCCTAGCTCACAGCAACCTCAAACTCCTGGGCTCGAGTGATCCTTCTGCCTCAGCCTCCCGGGTAGCTGGGACTACAGGCATGCGCCACCATGCCCGGCTAATTTTTTATATATATATCAGTTGGCCAATTAATTTCTTTCTATTTATAGTAGAGACGGGGTCTCGCTCTTGCTCAGGCTGGTTTTGAACTCCTGACCTTGAGCAATCCGCCCGCCTCGGCCTCCCAAGAGCTAGGATTACAGGCGTGAGCCACAGCGCCCGGCCTGAGCAGAAGCTTTTTAATTTGATCAGATCCCATTTGTTTATTTTTGTTGCTGCGGTGATTGCTTTCATTTCTTCCTCTTTGAAAGAAAATGGTACTGTCTGTTTGAGAGAGTTGAGATAAGTAAGAGATAAATGAATGTAAACTACTGTGTCCCTAGGACATAAAACAGTATCTGCTATAATTATCCTAAGTAGAGAGAAGTAGTAGTAGTAGTAGGAAGGTCTTGCAGCTAAAGAAGCATGGCAGCAGTAAATGCTACTCTAGAATGGTGATGGATATTTGCATTACAAATATCCAAATGCTCTAACTCAGAAGAATATATCATTGAAATTGTAATATCTCATATTTGAGAAGGATTTCAGATATATCAAGACTAATGTTATCATTTTACTGATGGGAGAATCAAGGCATGGTAAAATTAAGCACTTAAATCATATGATCAATCATAACAGCTCTGATACTAACACTCAAGTTTTCTTATGACTGTTACTTTTTATGATTGTTGGGTCCTTTTAAAAAATCGTTTAATATATTATAGAGAACCTGTGGCCTCAAGGCTACCTGTGGCCCTCCAGATCCCCAAGTGTGGCCCCTCAACTGAATCCAAACTTCACAGAAAAAAATCCCTTTATTAAAAGGATTTGTTCTGTAAAATTTGGATTCAGTCTTTTGAAAAAGGCCACACTCAAGGATCCAGAAGGCCACATGTGGCCCCAAGACCTCAGGTTCCCCACCCCAAAGTAGCTCCAAGCACCAGTATTTTAAAATATTTTGTACTTCAATAACTTTTGTATTTTAAACCTATAATATTGCAATGGAATTGATTTTTCAATTTACAGTAGACTGAGTCTGATTTAAAAAAAGAACAAAGCCAAAAGGAAAAACTTTAATGCCATTGAACTACTTATATCTTTAAGCTTTGTTCTCAAAATAAACCCAGATGAAGTATCTAATTGGTGAAATACATGTTGAAGTTACTACTGCTGAGTTCCCTCCATTCCTTTCAAGTTTTGGGTTTGTTTTTTTTTTACTTTGTTTTGAGCTTTTTTTTAATCAATAGATTTAGGGGGTATAAGTAGTTTTTGATACATGAATGAATTGTATAGTGGTAAAATCACTCGCGTTTAGAATACCCATCACCTGAATAATCTACATTGTACTCAATAGATAATTTTTGATCCCTCACCCTTCTCGTACTCCCCCTATTCTGAGGCTTCCAAGTCCATCGCACAATTCTGTAACACTATATATACCCATCGTTCAGCTCCCACTTATAAGTGAATACATGTGTTATTTTTCTATTTCTGAGATACTTCGCTTAGGATAATGGCTTCCAGTTCCATCCAAGTTGCTGTGCAATATATTATTTCATTCTTTTTTATGGCTGAGTAATATTCCATGGTGTGTGTGTATCAAATTTTCTTTATCTACTCATCAGTTGATGGGCACTTACTTAAGTTGACTCTATATCTTTGCAATTATGAATTGTGCTGTGGTAAACATACAAGTGCATGTGTCTTTTTGATATAATGACTTCTTTTCCTTTGGGTAGATACCCAGCAGTGGGATTGCTGGATTGAATGGTAGGTCTACTTTTAGTTCTTTGAGGAATCTCCATATTGTTTTCCTAGAGGCTGTACTAATTTACATTCCCACCAACAGTGTGTAAGCATTCCCTTTTCACTACATCTGTGCCAATATGTATTGGGGCTTTTTTGACTTTTTAATAATGGCCATTCTGACAAGTAAAGTGGTATCTCATTGTGGTTTTAATTTGCATTTCCCTGATGATTAGTGATGTTGCTCATTTTTTCATATGTTTGTTGTCCATTTGTGTATCTTCTTTTGAAAAATGTCTGTTTATGACATTTGCCCACTTTTTAATGTGGGGTTATTTGGTTTTTTCATTGCTGTTTTAAGTGCCTTGTAGATGCTGGATATTTCTGCAAAGCAAAATTTCGTTGAATATTTTTTCCACATCTGTTGAGATGATAGGTTTTTTGTTTTTAATTCTGGATATTAATCCTTTCTTGGATGTATAGTTTACAAATATTTTCTCCCATTCTATACGTTGCCTATTTACTCTGTTGATTTCTTTTGCTTTGCAGAAACTTTTTAGTTTAATTTATTTATTTTTGGTTTTGTTGTATTTGCTTTAGGGATCTTAGTCATAAATTTTTTGCCTAGACTAATATCCAGAAGAATTTTTCCTAAGAGTTCTTCTAGAATTTTGATGGTGTCAGATCTTACATTTAAGTCTTTAATCTATCTCGCGTTAATTTTTGTGTATGGTGAGAGATAGGGATCGAGTTTTTTTCTTTTGCATGTGACTCTCCAATTTTCCCAGGACCATTTATTGAATGAGGTGTCCTTTCCCCAGTGTATGTTTTTGTCTGCTTTGTTGATGGTTCATGTTGGGTAATGTGATGCCTCCAGATTTGTTCTTTTTGTTTAGGATTACTCTGGCTATTTGGGCTCTTTTTTGGTGCCATATGAAATTTAGGATTGTTTTTTCTAATTCTGTGAGAAATGACGTCGGTATTTTGATGGGAGTTGTATTGAATCTGTAAATCACTTTGGGCAGTATGGGCATTTTAACAATATTGATTCTTCTAATCCCTGACCATGGGATGCTTGTCCATTTGTTTATGTCATCAACAATTTCTTTCATTAGTATTTTGTAGTTCTTTTTGTAGAGATCTTTCACCGCCTTGGTTAAGTATTCCTAGATATTTTATTTTCTTTGTAGCTATTATAAATGGTATTCTTGATTTGATTCTCAGTTTGGCTGTTATTAGTGTAGAGAATTGCTATTGATTTGTGTACATTAATTTTATAACCTGAGACTTTACTGAATATATCAATTTTAGGAGTCTTTTGAAGGCATCTTTAGGATTTTCTAGATATAAGATCATATCATTAGCAAAAAGGGATAGTTTCATCTCCTCTCTTCAGATTTGGATACCCTTTATTTCTTTCTCTTGCCTGATTGCTCTGGCTAGGACTTCCAGTACTACGTTGCATAGAAGTGGTAAAGGTGGGAAGTGGGCATCTTTGGTTCCAGTTCTTAGGGGGAATGCTTTCAACTTTACCCCATTCAGTATGATGTTGACTATGGATAGCATGTATGGGTTTTATTATTTTGAGGTATGTTCCTTCTGTGCCTAGTTTGTTAAGAGTCTTTATCATGAAGAGGTGCTGGATTTTGTTGTATGTTTTTTCTGCATCTGTTGAGATGATATGTTTTTTGTTTTTAATTCTGTTTATGTAGTGAATCACACATATTGATTTGTGTATGTGGAACCATCCTTGCCTCCCTGGGATGACACCCACTTGACCATGGTGAATTATCCTTTTGATGTGCTATTGGATTTAGTTTGCTAATACTTTGTTGAGAATTTTTATATCTATGTTCCATGAGGCATATTGGTCTGTATTTTTCCTTTTTTGTTATATCCTTTCCTGGATTTGGTATCAGAGTGATAACTGGCTTTGTAGAATGTGTTAGTCAGTATTTTCTCCTTCTCAATGTTATGGAACAGTGTTAGTAGACTAAGTACCAGTTCTTCTTTGTAAGTCTGGTAGAATTTAACTGTGAATCCATCTGGTCGTGGCTTTTTTGTTGTTATTGTTGTTGAGAGATTTTTTTTTTTTTTACTGATTCAATCTCGCTACTTAATATTGGTCTGTTCAGGATTTGTATTTCTTCCTGATTCAAGCTTGGGAGGTCGTGTGTTTCCAAAATTCTATGCATTTCCTCTAGATTTTCTAGTTTATATGCAGAAGTGTTCATAGCAGTTTCAGATGAATTTTTGTATTTCTGTGGTAGTGGTGTCAGTTGTAATATCTCCTTTATCATTTTTGATTGAGCTTATTTGAATCCTCTCTCTTCTTTTCCTAGTTTATCTGGCTAGTGGTCTGCTGGTTTTGTTTATCTTTTCAAAGAACCAACTTTTCATTTCATTGATCCTATGCATTGTTTTTTGGTTTCAGTTTCATTTAGTTCTGCTCTGATCTTTGTTATAGTATTCTTGCCTTCCACTAATTTTGGGTTTGGTTCATTTTTGTTTTTCTAGTTCCCTGAGATGTGATGTTAGGTTGTTAATTTGTGATCTTTCTGTCTTTTTGATGTAGGCATTTAGTGCTATGAACTTTTTCCCTTAGCACTGCTTTTTCTATATCCCAGAGATTTTGGTAGTTTGTATCCCCATTGTCATTCAATTCAAATAAACTTTTTATTTCCATCTTGATTTCATGATTGACCCAAAGATCATTCAGCAACAGGTTGTTTAATTTCCATGTTTGTGTAGTTTAGAGAATTCCTCTTGGAATTGATTTCTAGATTAACCCACTGTGGTCTGAGAAGATACATGGTAAGATTTTGATTTTTTAAAATTTGCTAAAACTTGTTTTGTGATCTAATATATGGTTTATCTTTGAAAGTATTCCATGTGCTGATGAGGAAAATGTAAATTTTGCGGTTTGGGGGTAGAATGTTCTGTAAATGTCTGTTAGGTCCATTTGTTCTTGAGTCTTGTTTAAATCCAGTGTTTCTTTGTTGATTTTTCTGCCTTGATGATCTGTCTAGTTTTGTCAGTCAAGTGTTGAAGCCCCCACTATTATTATGTTGCTGTTTATTTTGTTTTTTAAGTCTAGTAGTATTTGTTTTATCAATCTGGAAGCTCCAGTGTTAGCTGCATATATATTTAAAATTCTTTTATCTTCTTGTTGAATTGATCCCTTTATAATTATTTAATGACCCTCTTTGTCATTTTTTACTATTGTTGATTTAAAGTCTATTTTATCTGCTATGAGAATAATTACTCCTGCTTTCTTTTGCTTTCCATTTCTGTGGAATTTTTTTCTACCACCTTATCCTGAGTCTGTGCAGCTTTTTTTTTCCTTTGGATACAGGGTCTCACTCTGTCATGTGAGAGAGAATACAGTGGTTGGGTTCCTTGCAGACAGCAGATATTTGGGTTGTGTTTTTTATTCATTCTGTCAATCTATTATATATCTCATAAGTGGGGCATTTAGACATTTACTTTCAATTTTAATATTGATAAGTGAGATACTATTCCAGTTATCATGTTAGTTGCTACCTAATTGTTTTGTATTCCCCCTTGTATTATTGTTTTATAAGAGCTGTGAATTTTTACTTTTGAGTGTTTTTATATTGGAGAGTATCAACCATTCATTTCAGTGTTTTGAGCACTTTTGAACATTTCTTATGCAGCTAGTTTAGTGGTGACAAATTCCCTTAGTGTTTTCTTATCTGGGAAAGATTTTATTTTTCCTTCATTTATGAAACTTAGTTTTGTGGGATGTGAAATTCTTGACTGACAGTAATTCTGTTTAAGAAGACTAAAGGCTGGGCGTGGTGGCTCACGCCTGTAATCCTAGCTCTCTGGGAGGCCAAGGCAGGTGGATCGCTCGAGGTCAGGAGTTTGAAACCAGCCAGAGCAAGAGCGAGACCCCGTCTCTACTATAAATAGAAAGAAATTAATTGGCCAACTAACATATATAGAAAAAATTAGCCGGGCATGGTGGCGCATGCCTGTAGTCCCAGCTACTCGGGAGGCTAAGGCAGGAGGATCGCTTGAGCCCAGGAGTTTGAGGTTGCTGTGAGCTAGGCTGACGCCGTGGCACTCACTCTAGCCTGGGCAACAAAGTGAGACTCTGTCTCAAAAAAAAAAAAAAGAAGAAGAAGACTAAAGATGGCACCCCAATCCTTCTGGCTGGTGAAGTTTCTGCTAAGAAGTCTACTGTTACTCTGATGGGTTTTCCTTTGTAAGTTACTTGATGTTTTGTCTCAGAGCTTGTAGGATTTTCTCCTACACTTCGACTTTGGCCAAACTGATGACCATGTGCCTTGGTGATATCCAGTTTGCAATGAATCTTCTAGGAGTTCATTGACCTTCTTGTATGTGAACGTCTATATCTCTACCATGAGCAGGACAGTTTTCCTCCATTATTCCCTTGAATAGGTTTTCCATGCCTTTTGATTTTTCTTCTTCCCCTTAGGAGTACCTATGATTCTTATATTTGGGTATTTTATATAATCACATATTTCTTAGAGTCTTTGTTTATTTCTCTTGATTCTTTTTTCTTTATTTTTGATTGACTGGGTTAATTCAAAACCTTCAAGCTCTGAAATTCTTTCTTCTGCTTGATTTAGTCTGTTGTTAAAACTTTCCACTGTATTTTGGAATTCCCTAAATGGCTCTTTCATTTCCAGAAGTTTTTTGTTGTTGTTGTTAAACTGTCTGTCTATCTCTTTAGTGAATTTTTCTTTCATATCATGAATTATTATTTTTGTTGTTGTTGTTTCTTTGTGTTGGTTTTCAACTTTCTCATCAATTCCACTGAGCTTACTTGTGATCCTTATTTTGAATTTCATATCTGACATTTCAAAAATTTCCTTTTGGTTGAAGTCCATTACTAGAGAGCTAGTGTAATCCTTTGGGGGGGTGTAAGGAGCCTGTTTTTTCATATTGTCATGGTTCTTATGCTGGTTCCCTCTCATCTGGAACCTCTTCTTCAGCTCAAAACAGATAGCTTTGTAGTTCACCTGTTCTTCTCTACTGGTAACTCTGTTGCTCAGTGTAGACAGGAAGAGGTACACTGCCATTTGGCTTGTGTGGGTAGTTACCCACTGTGGTGTTTCTGGCAATTGTATCAGCTGAACCTCAGACCTCTGGAAGGGTGTTGAGATGCTAGCAGTATTAGACTAGGTTAGGTAATCCCCAATTCCCAGACCCCTGGATGGTTTGCTAGAGTCCTGGAAGGACCAGGCTGAGACTAGGCCAGCAAACTTACCCTCAAGCTTCCCTGGGTTCAGGCGCTGGCAGTGTTAATGAGGGATGGGGTGGAAGAATGCTTAGGCAGGAGAAGGGTGGGTGCACTATGAGCCTGTGGCAGGAAGAGGGGACCCTCTTGATGAGATTAGCAGCCACAGGCAGCTCCAGTACGTACAAACCACTCACACCTCCCTCTCTTGGCAGTGATGGTGGTCTCTGTTCTTCAGGGGCACAAAAGCACCCAGATTCTCAACTCCCACCCTAGCCTACCTGCTGCAGAGGTGGTAGAAGCAGCTCAGCTTGCATTATGCAAGGCTACCACACTGGCTATGCCCTGTCACTGAAATGCTCTGGCAGGGGAGGTGTGGTTGTGCCAAAGACTTGCCTCCATGGAGGGTAGACTCTTCCCAGAAGAGATAAGCAGCTGGGGTGAGAAGACTGCTAGCCTCAAGGGAGGTGGTAGCTTTTGTCCTTTAGGCACTCAACAGCACCTGTCCCTAAGATATTTTATATCATTGTATCTAGTCATTTGAAATTTTCCAGTATGCCTAAATGATCAAGATTCAGAGAATATGAACTATGATTTTGGGATGTAACACAGCTAATATCTAGATGATCACAATATTATCTCTGCTTCTTAACTTCTCTCAAATTTGTTCTTTTCTTCTCCTTCCCTCCATATCACTGCCCAAATCTTCATAGCCCAGATTAAACCTGTGGCTTCCTAATTAATCTCCCTGATTACAGTCTTGCTTATCTCACCCTCCATCCATCCTCCCCACTATCTCTTGAGTTATTTTTCTGACACAGATTATCAGAATATCTCTCTCTATCTTCTGGTTATTAAAAACCTCCAGGGGTTCTAATGGCCAACAGGAAAAAGTCCAAACTCCTTATCAAGACATATAAGATCCCTCATAATTTCTCACCATTTCCTTTTCCTGCTCAGTTCTTCTCACTCCTTCCCATTACTTTCCCACCACAGACATCCCACCACTAAACCACAATAAACTTCTGGACTGAAAGAAACTGAGATCTCACTGAGTTGTTAAGTACATTTACAGAGTTATTTTATTCCTCTTCTTGCCAGTGTTTTATTCCTCTTCTTGCCAGTGTTATTTTATTCCTCTTCTTGCCAGTTAAAGAAACTGAGATCTCACTGAGTTGTTAAGTACATTTACAGAGTTATTTTATTCCTCTTCTTGCCAGTGTTTAGAGGCAGCAAGATAGGTAGTATTAGTACCATTCAACAGATGGGAAACATGAGATTTTGAGGTGAAATTACTTGTTTGAGAGCATGTTCGATTAATGAAACCAGGAACTGCAGTCAGGCCTCCCTATTGCTTTATTTTCAAACATTATGTTGTAAGTAAAAATGTTCTGGATTATTTTGACAGGACACTTGAGTTTATAGGTTGAAATCATTTGGTAAACTGTTCACACAATATTTACAATATTGAAAAGAAACAAAATAGCAAAAGGTTTAAAAGAATAATGTAACTGCTTCTTAAATAGGTATATATGTGAAACTATAATCTGGCATAATAGCAATCTAATTAAAGGGAAAAAATACTCTTTCTAGCTAGGGTGGTTTATATTTCATTAGGTTATTCTGTTTTAGAAATGTATTATTTTATAAATTATAAGTTTCTTAAATTATAATTGTCAAATAAATTATATATCCTTAAAGATGACAATATGATGCTTTGACACATGTATATATTGTAGAAAGATTAAATCAAGCTAATTAACATAAGCATCACCTTACCTACTTATCATTTTTTTGTGGTGAGAATATTTAAAATATCCTTTTTTAGCAATTTTGAAATATACAATACATTATCGTTAACTATGGTCACCATGCTGTGCAATATATCTCTAAAACGTATTTATTGTGTCTCACTGGAACTTTGTATTCCTTGACCAACATCTTCCCTTTCCTACCCCTAACAATAATGCCTTACACATTTAATCAACCTGAAAACTGATATTCTGGGCCAGGGGAGGGAGGGCATCTCTGCTTTATCATTAGAATGACTGAAGAGATGGAAAAGAAAAAAAAATGATATAAAAGAGGGAACATTGGACTGAAAATCAGAAGATCATTTACTAGCTATGCAACCTTAAACAAGGTACTCCCCACCCCATAAATCTAAGTTTTTTTCCCCTTTAAATAATAACAATAAATTCTGCTTATCTCCTAAGACCATAGCATTGTTCAAATAAGGCAATATATATGAGTGTTTTGTAAACTGTGAGGTGCTTTCAAATATGAGAAGTGATGATGATTATCCAACAGCGAAATAAATGTTCAGGATAAATTTTGTAATAATAATAATTGTTGAAGGTTTATAGTACTAGGCCTTATTCTACGTGTCCTCTCTGCATTATCTCATTTAATCCTAAAACTACTCTAAAGATAAATACTCATACTATCTCCACTTTGAGATGGAGAAACTGAGGCACAAAAGAGGTTAAGTAACTTGCCCAGTGTCATAGTAAATATCACAACCGGATACAAACCTAGGTGTATGACTTGAGGGCCTGTGCTCTTAATCCCTATGCCATCATGCCTTCTGAGCCAGGTAAGGAATAATTAGTGAGGTAGATTATCATCTAGAAAAATATTTTCTATGTGTAAATGAAAGTCAGTATTATATATTTGGAAAGATTTCATCATCTCTAATGTCTTCATTTCCTTTTTGTAACTCCTTTTCCTGGGTCACAACCAGATGTAGGTAAAATAAACACTTAGTTGTATTTCATACCCTGTTTATTCAACAAATTTATTTTCTAGGCAATCTTCTCAGTGCTAAGGAATAAGGCATAGTCCTTATTACATTTAAGAATATCCTGGCCTCACACATAACTAATCCTGCACTTCACTGCAGTTCATGCAGTGAGTCCAAAGCATAGTTAGCCAAAAGGGGCAATAGAAGTCAAAGTTGGCCAAAATCCCTGTTGGCCTGGGTGACCAAGAAAGGCTTATAAAAGAGTAGCAGTTGAATAAAACTTTGAAATAGATAGGATTTTTGGTGAGTTGTTAAGAGAAGAACATTCTTCAACAGCTAGGAAAGCTTAAGAAAAGAGGCTAGTGTTGGAAAGCATAAGGCATGTCTAGAAAGTAGAACATAGACCAGATTGGTTGAAATATGTGGGATTTATATAATAAAGTCTGGAGAAAAGGCTGAAGGGGGACTGGGAACAGAATATATTAATATAAAACCTGGAATACTAGGCAAAGCAACTTGGCTTTATTCCATGTAAAATGTGCTGAGTAACAGAATGACATAGTCATCATGGTTGTCATCAAAGAGTATTTACTCATACATTACTCCATAACTTACAAATATACCATAATTTAAAAATCCACATTGCCTGGAGTTCAGTAAATGTCAGTCCTCTGATCTCTTTCTACTGTTGTTATCTAGGCAATCTCATCCAGTCTTGTGGTATTAAATATCATAAACAGTCACAACTCCCAAATGTATATATGTCTAGTCCATGTTCTTTCCTCAACTCCAGACGTTCATGTATACAACTGCCTACTCAACATCTCCACTTTATGTCTAACAGGCATCTCAAATTAAACATAGTTAAAACTGAACTCCTCATTCTTTTTTTTTTTTTTTTTCTTTTTAGACAGAGTCTCACTCTGCTTCGGGCTAGAATGCTGTGGCATCGGCCTTGCTCACAGCAGCCTTAAACTCCTGGGCTCAAGCGATCCTCCTGCCTCAGCCTCCCAAGTAGCTGGGACTACAGGCACGTGCCACCATGCCCGGCTAATTTTTTCTATATATTTTTAGTTGTCCAGCTAATTGCTTTCTATTTTTAGTAGAGACGGGGTCTCGCTCTTGCTGAGGCTGGTCTCGAACTCCTGAGCTCAAATGATCCACCCGCCTCGGCCTCCCAGAGTGCTAGAATTACAGGCGTGAGCCACTACACCAGGCCTCTGAACTCCTCATTCTTACCCTCTCCCAACCCTGCTCCTCCTGCAGTCTTCCTTATCTTATTAAATGGCAGCTTCATTCTTTTTCGTTAGGGCAGAAACCTTAGAATCATCCTTAACTCCTCTTTCTCTCATTTCTTCATCCAACTCATAAGCAAAATTTGTTGGTTTTACCTCCAAAATATATTCAGAATTATTTCTCACCGCCTTTACAACTAAACTTCAGCCCAAACCAATATAATCTCTTGTCCAGATTTGTATAATGATGTCCTAGTTGGCCTCTCTGCTTCCACCCACTGCCTCCCACCCCACCCTGCTTCAATGTCTTATTCCAAAAAAACAGTGATTCTTTTTTTTCTTTAATAAGGCAAATCATGTCACTTCTCTTCTCAAACACTGTAAAGGCTCTCCATCCAGTTGAGAGGGAAAGGCTTTCCTTGATCTAACTCCCTGGCATTTCTCTGACCCCTTTCCCTCTCAGTCTTTTCCAGTTCCCTGGCCTCTTGCTACTTGTGCAACACCATGAAACATGTTCCCACTTAAGGGCTTTGCACTTTCTTCTACTGAAATAGGTTTCCTCTTGGTATCTTTATTGCTTATGCCTTCACTTCCTTCAAGTTTCTGCTCAAATATTGTCCTTTCATTGAGGCCTTTTCTAACCAACCCATATAACAGTCTCCCTTCCCTCCCCTGTCTTCCTTACCCTGCCAGACTGACAATCCCTATGCTTTTTCTCCATTGAACTGATCACCATCTGACATAATAGATATTTAATTGTTTATTGTTTCCCTACTACTAGAATGAAAGCTCTTTGAGGGCAGGAACTTTATTTGTTCACTGCTACATTCTTGGCACATAGGACAGTACCTGGAACCTAACTGATGCTCAGTAAATATCTGTTAAATGAATGAATGAATGATGCAAATGGAAAAACAGCCTATAAGGTAGTAATAATGCTCTCCACTATTTATTGTTTCCATTATGTGTCAGGCAACTATGCTAGATATTTTATAGTTGTCATTTCATTGAATTCTTACAACAGCCCTATAAGATTGCTATTGTCCTTGCTTTATAGTTAGGAAATTAAAAGCTCAAAGAAGCAGATTTCAAACCTATATTCAAAATCTATTATACCAAGCAAATATTATTTCTATGTAGCAATACAGAAACTGAAACTATAAGTGAAGTGTTTTAACCAAAATCACATAGCCAGGAAGTACAGAGCTGGAAATTAAATATGAAGGTGCTGATTCTTTCTGTTATATTTCACTGGCAGCCTGGAAAGATGAACTAACATGGAGAAAGATGGAAGCCAGGAAGGAATAGCCAAGGGTGTGGAAGTCTTTAAAAGAAGTTGATAAAAATGCAGCCAGGCAGGGGAAGATTAGAAAGATGATTCGATGTGAAGGCTACCTATGTCTGGACTAAAAATGGCTCCGTAACTTCTCCTGGCTTCTCCATACTTCGAGTCAGACAGATCTTTGTTCTAATGCTGGCACTTCTACCTATTTGCTGAGTTACTCTGAGTACATGATTTCTCTTTTCTGTATTTCACTTACTTCATCTTGCTAGTGAGGATAGTATCATGTGTCCTCACAGATAAATTGTGATTATAAGATCAAAAGTGATAAGGCCGGCGCTGTGGCTCACGCCTGTAATCCTAGCTCTTGGGAGGCCTAGGCGGGCGGATTGCTCAAGGTCAGGAGTTCAAAACCAGCCTGAGCAAGAGCGAGACCCCGTCTCTACTATAAATAGAAAGAAATTAATTGGCCAACTGATATATATATAAAAAATTAGCCGGGCATGGTGGCGCATGCCTGT
This sequence comes from Microcebus murinus, assembly GCF_040939455.1. NCBI lineage: Eukaryota > Metazoa > Chordata > Mammalia > Primates > Cheirogaleidae > Microcebus > Microcebus murinus. The sequence continues at coordinate 38,218,834 of NC_134105.1, read as the reverse complement.
AGTCCCAGCTACTTGGGAGGCTGAGGCAGGAGGATGGCTTGAGCCCAGGAGTTTGAGGTTGCTGTGAGCTAGGCTGACGCCACGGCACTCACTCTAGCCTGGACAACAAAGTGAGACTCTGTCTCAAAAAAAAAAAAAAAAAAAAAGTGATAATGAAAATACTTGGTAAACAGCAGAAGGCCATGCCATTTGAGTTAGTAATGCTGAGTTTCTTTGATCCATCTCCCACAAGTCATTGCTTTTGACCTGTTTCTAGCTTTTTAAAAAATGTAGGTTCATTCCTCATTCTTAGTATAAAAGTGACCTGCCCTTTGTCAATTGCATTTTAACAGACCCTGCCTTGGAAAAAAGTCCACTATTTATTGCAGTCCCTTAAATGCAGGAAAAATATGTTCTGAGCCTTTGCAATCATGACAGGGAGATAACATGATGACAAAATATAAAGAACCAGTTCTTGGAGCTGTCTTAGGCAAGTAACGTAACCTTTCTAAGCTGGTTCTTTCACCTGTAAAAGGCAGATAATAATAGCCACCTATGAGCTGGTTATAAGAATTAAGTGAGGTAACATGAGGGCACATATATGGCACATGCTAGGTACACAGGACATGTGAAACTAATATGTGTAGACCTCTCCTGGGAAGAAACAGCACAGCTTACCAACTGGACCTGCCCCAGAGGGCATTGTGTGTAGGATGAAACCATACCATCTCACTTTCAATCTTAATTTTTTTTAATTAAGCATATTCTTTCCTCTCTCCATATTACTATTTCCACAAACCCAAATCCTCTCAGCTAGGGTTGCATGGAAATGTGACCAAACAACAGAGAGGTTTTCAGTGAAATGTGCTGGTACAATTTTCTGCTTAGTTTCAAGATAAGTTGGTACAGAGCCTTCTTAGAGGTGGTAGATCCCTGATATGGAAGTTTTCTTTGAAATTTTTATGGCTGGTTCGGTGGCCTCTTTGGTTCTTACAGCCTTTTCTAGCACTCAGTAAGATAGAGGAATTTAAAAATTATTAATGTTCTGCTCTGTGCCAGACCTTGAGTAGACACTTCAGAAAGTATTCTATCATGTAGTCTTTATAAAAATCCTAAGGAATAGATAGTAGCCTCATTTTACAGGTATGACAACTGGGGCTAAGGGATGTTAAATAATGTTTACAGGGTCACATTACATAGTACCTGACATAATTGGGATTCCAGCCTCCAAAGCCTATGCCCTTTATCCTAAACAGGAACATTTTCATATAATGTGTTGAGGGTCCCCAAGACTACCTCCAGGTTCAGTGATTTCCTAGGAAGACTGACAGAACTCTGCATATAATCATACTGATGGCTATGAGTTATTACAGAAAAAGAACACAAAGTAAAATCAGCAAAGAGAAAAGGTACATGGGGCAATATCCAGGGGAAACCAGGCACAACCTTCCAAGGGTCCTCTCCCAGCAGAATCAGAGAAAACCTTCTTAATTCTATCAGCAATGATTTGAGACAATACGTGTAGAATGTTGCCAACCAAGAAGCTTATAGGGACTCTGTGCCCAGGATTTTTATTGGAGGCTGACCCCATAGGTACCTTCTGCCAGGCGCATACCAAAATGCCAGACTCTCTTAAGGAAATCAAGTGTTCAATGTAAACTGTATTGTTTGCACACAGTTTAGGTGTAATGAGCCACTCTTATCAGTTCTGGAAATAATGGGAACCCTCTTGAAATCCAAGTTCCCAGATGTCAACCAAGGGCCAACCTTGTAGGCAGGCCTTTAAAAGACTAGCAGTCAGGTCTGCCTATGTTAACCCTTCTCTGCATATATAATTTTATTTTTTAAGATATTTATGTCCCAAATCTACTTCTGGGGTTTACTGCTAGATATATAGGGGTAACCCTATAAACAGGGAAATTTCTAAGCATTTGACTTTGCCTCCCACCTTAGCTTGGAACATAACTTAGTCTTGTAGCAAAGGGTAGAAGTAGTATCAGAAGAATATACTAACAAGCACCAATTAACTCTACCTTTTCAAAGGAGATTTTTAAGAGACTCTGAGTGCAGAGCAGTCTCTGAAGGTGTCCATCATGTAGTTTGTAGGGTGTCAATATATCCAATGCATATTTGCCCCAAACTCTGTAATAGTTTGCTCAGAGCCCCTACAGTTGTCCTTGAGGCTGCAGCCTCTGTTTCCTCACTGCCTAGGGAGAACACTTTCTTCAAACTGGCTACTTAAAAAAAGGGGGGGAGTTTTTTGTATTTATTTTTCTGTGCTTGTTATATAAACAAATATATATCAACACTGTAAAGATAATTTATTTAACACTACCTCTTCTTTTCAACCACATTTCAGAGACATTATAGACTGAAACACACACAGGCTATGGAATCAAATGGATCTTGCCTTGAATTTTGGATCAACTCTTCACTGAGTGATCTTAGATTACTTAATTTCTTGGTAAAATGGGAGTATCACTATCTACTTCAAAGGGTTATTATGAGCATTAAAGAATGAATATAAAATGTTTATATATATATAAATATGGTATTTAATACAGAGTAAGAATCTAATAATGTAGTTAATATGGTGGCATTGGTGATTATTTCTCTCCCCTACCCCATTCACTCCTTCCTATCTCTCTCTCTCTCTCTTTTTTTTTAATGTTTTAGTTTTCAGAAGATAAAGAATCTTTGTCCAATATTAACTGGTTGGAAACTACCAGCTTTCAAGTAAGGATATCAAACAGTATACCTTACATGCCTAATAACAAAAGGTTGAGACTGGTATTTAAGTAGAAATATTTAGGGTTGACTATCTGCCTTCTGTTTAACCAAACCAGCAGATTTCTTTCAGAGTTGTAAACATTTCCTGAATTAGAATACAGTGTTTTTCCTAGTGTGAGAGACAGGCTTATTTCCTCATAGAGACTTTTACCTCATTTATGTCAAGAGCCTCTGGGGACTTGTCTGTATAAGCTTGTTTAGGGCAGTAGCTGTACTGTGTCACATTTGCCTTTGTACCCTCAGTTTCTGGCACAGGACCTACATAGGCCTAGCACAGAGCTCACTGAATTATGGGTAGGTGGGTGGATAGATGGATGAATAGATGGCAAGTATACACTATGGAGGGTGTGAAGTACAGTTGATTATCATTAGTCACAGTGGTTATGTTGTATAAAGTTACCACAAACACTGAATTAGCAAATACTCAACCATTTCTCCTAGGGGAAATACAGAGTTAAGTTCTTGTGAACCTCTGGTCACTTTTCATAAACCAATCAGTACGATACCTTGTTTTATGTATGTTTCTATTTAAAGGCACTTTATATAATATGTAATATTGATTCATATTGAACTCAAAGTTAATGGTCCTAAAACTCATACCTGAATAAAGGTTATCTAACACATATATTTTCCTTATGAGGCACATCACAGCCTTCCTGCACTTAGGAATATGGGACAACACTACAGCCCTATGCTTGGGGCCCATTTTAAATAGCAAAATCACTAACAAAAAGCAAAAAAATGTGAAAAAACATGGCACTAAATATACTTCAAAAATCACATTTATTTACAGTATGAGGGCTGAAACAAGAAGACAGAATGTTGCTTGTTCAGCCTTAGCTGGAAACATGAGCATCAGGCAATTGAAATTTTTTACCAGTCTGTACATGTCCTCAAATGATCATGAAGTACTGCAAGTTTTGATTTGGGTGGTTATAAAAAACTTCAGCAAGTAGACAAATGGCAAAGTATGGATCAGCAAATGATGAGGATTGACTATAATATACAAGCTGGGTAGCCTTTTAGGAAGATTTACGTAGCATTTTACCATTTTTGTGACACTTTTACATACAACTTGTAAGTTACTCTGCATATATTAGTTTAATGAACATTTCATACATGCCTAGTTTTATCAGGTACTTGCTAGGTACCAAAGATACAGAGATATGACCAAAGGCTTTATAGACACATAAAAAAATCAAAATACTCAAATGTCAAAACTGCTGAATAGTCCATGCTGGCTATAGTGGGAACCCAAGGAAGATTGGAGGGTTTAATTCTACCTGAAGGTCAGTAAAGCTTAACAGAAGAAATGGAGTTTATGCCAAGTCTTTAAAAAAAAAAAAATTGTGGAGTACTACTGAGCAATAAAAAGGAATGAATTCTTGATACATGCAACAACTTGGATGGATCTCAAGAGCATTATGCCAAGTGAAAAAAATGCAGTCTTAAAATGTTACATACCATCTGATTCCATTTATATAACATTCTCATGTTTTATTTTTTGTTTTGTTTTAAGAATGGGGCCTTGCTCTGTTGCCCAGGCCACAGTGCAGTGGCACAATCATAACTCACTGTAGCCTCGAACTCCTGGGCTCAAGTGATCCTCCTGGCTCAGCCTTCTGAGTAGCTAGCCAGGATTAACTAATTTTTTAATTTTTTATAGATGTGGGGTCTCAATATGTTGCCTAGGCTGATCCCGAGCTCCTGGCCTCAAGCAAGCTTCCCACCTCAGCCTCCCAAGTAACTGGGTATATAACATTTTTAAATTGACATAATTATAGAAATGGAGGACAAATTAATGTTTGTCAGTGTTTAAGGATAAAGAGTTTTGTGAAGGGTGAGTATGGCCATAAATTTCTTGGATTCATTCTGTATCTTGATTGTGATTAGTGGTACACTAATCTGTACATGAGATTAAATTGCATGTAGCTGTTCACATACACACACACTCAAATGAATATAAATAAAAACACATAAAATATAAGGCCTATAATCTAGGTAATAGTATCATATCAGCATCAATTTCCTGGTTTTGATATTATACTATAGTTATATAAGTTGGTACTAGTAGGGGAGCTTAGTGAAGGGTACATGAGACTTTACTATTTTTGCAACTTCCTGTGAGTTTATAATTACTTTCAAATAAAAAGTTAAAAGGATTGGACATTTGCCAAGCAGAAGTAATATGAACAAAATCATAAGAATATAAACTAGCATAATCATAGCATAAACATAAGAATGTAAACTAGCATAATCATAGCACACACTTTGCTACAATTGGGATTTAGGGTATGAAATCAGATATGGAGGGAAATAAGAGATGAAAAAGTACTGAAGAGTTTTCTATCCATTAATCCAACAAATATTTTTTTGAGCACTTTTTATGCACAAGACATTGGGGATATGGTAATGAATAGTTCTTAATAGATTTCTTCACTACTGTATGTCCACTAATAGAAGACAAGCCTTCATGAAACCAATTCTAGTGCTAGTTTAAACTAGCTAAAGTAGGTGTTAGCCCCTATATTAAATATGAGAAATTTAGGCTTAGAGCTGCCAAGTGATACAAATTGATATAGCTAAGTTGCAGAGCAATAGCTCTACATAGGTCTTTTGAGTCCACATTTTTGCTTTTTTCCACTGTCTCAACCCTGTTGATTATTTTGATTAGGAAGGATTACAGTAGGGAGAGTGTGGGAAAGGGAGACCAGTAGGACAAGACAACAGACTATGGGAGACTATAATAAGATGGCAGGAATTGGGGATGAGCATTGGGCAATAGAAGCAGGAATAAGTAAGAATCAGTGGGATTTGGTGATTGTCTGGCTATATCAAGGTGGAGGGATAATAAGAAGAAGGAGTTATCAGAAATGACTCAGAGCTTCCCAGTCTGAATGACTAAGATGATGGTAGTACAGAAATCAGGATGGTAGAGACAGAAATCAGGAAAACAGATGGGAGAGGCAGGTTCACTTTGGGATTTGTTGAGTCTGAGGGGCCAGGAGAAAGTCCGGGCATTGCTTTCTAGCAGAGGATAGATATTTAAACTGAGGCTGACTCAACACCAGAAAATGTCCCTGGCAGTGACTACAGCAGATTTGAAGATGATCAAGGAAGAAACAGTGTAACTGGAGTCCTAGACTAAATTTCAATGGCCTTTTCCCAGCCATTTGACCTTGGGTAAATTACTTAACCTCTGTGTAATTTAGTGTCCTTATCTTTAGGATAAAGATAATGATAGTACCTACTTCATAGGGATGTTGTGAAAATGAAATGAAGTGATATTTATAAAGCACTAGCACATAGTAAATACTCAGTATATCTAAGCTATTATGATGAAGTTGATGGCAAGAAGAGGAAAGGATCTTGCTAACCCATAGAAGTATTGAGGGAACCAGTAGTAGTACATGAGAAAATTCATCATTATATGCTTCTGACCAGATCAAAGGAATACACAAAGGAATTTTTAAAATGTGTGAGGTAATTACTGCCATATCTGGGAAGCTGAGTGGAATTCAGTCTTAATAAAATCTGCCTTTGCCTCTTTCTAACTTATTTACTTGTTTAAAGGACTTAGAATGGTGGGGAGCGATGGCAATGAATATAGCCATTTCTTTTTGTGCACATTATATGCTGGATACTTCAAATATATTAGTTCTCTGAAAGACAGATATTGTCCCCATTTTACAGATAAGGACACAGAAGCTTAGAGAGGTTAAATTTCTCAGTGTTTCACAGTGTCTGTATCAGTATTTGATTCTCAAAACCCAGATCCTTTTCCCATACTATACTAAATATAAAATGGAGTGACTATTACTGATTATGTGTAGTGTGTTGAGGTATTTAACTCGTTTCAAAATTATTTACTCTGTCCCGGAACTTAATTTTGTAAGGTGTTTATAAGCACTATACCATTCAAAATTGCTATATCAGAAATCAAATAAACTTTTGAAGGCTGTACATACAATCCAATCTGACTCCATCCAGCCATAAATAAAAAAATCATTAGTTCTGTGCTCAGTATTCCAGGTGCTTCAGCAGACATGCTTTGCTCACTTAAAGCCTGTATAATAACCCCATTGTAAACACAAACAACTGCAAACGTGTATATGCGCAGATTAACCTTTTCTAGACACTCCTTGTCATTTTCAAAGCCAGTGCTGGAGTTCCAGAGTATATTAGCACATGCATCAACATGCCAAATTCCCCTGGGCCTCACTGCAGTGCCAACTCCAGACCCAGCCCTAGCCCCAGCCCCAGCCTGCTTCACCCAGACCACACCCTGCTCTTCCCCTAGAACCAGGACCTCAAGGCTTCAGGTTTAATGTCTATGGCTGAATCCCAAACCTGAAGATTCTTTTGCTGTTTCCAAATTTATTTCACTTTTCTTCCTTTAGTTGGCTTTATGTAAAACCTTGTGTAAACAGGCCTTCTTCATGCACACATTCTTTACTGTGAGAACTAGAAAAGACCCTTATTTTACAGATGAAAAAACTAAGATTCAGAGTCTGAAAGTAACTTCCCCAAGGCCTAGGAAAACCAAAAGACACCAAAAGCAGAAATGGCTGGCACAAGTTTATATAGTTAGTCACAAAATGAAAGTAAGATATACATTTTTTAGACAAACATTAAAAAAAGTACACATTAAGTTTGAATTTAAAGTCAGTAAAATGGTTAATTAAATTGTAGTAAACAGTTGTTCATATTAGAATGAGACAAGGAGGAAAGAAAATATGGAACTAATTGACACCCTAGGACCAAGTTAGGCATTTGCCTTCCTTGTGCTCCTTTGATGCCCTTTTCCCTATTGTAGCCCTTTAATGTTCTGAATTGCAGTGGGCCATTTTCTTGTCTACTGTCTGCCCTGAACTCTGTACTCCTTGAGGACAGAGATAGTGTCTTGTTCACTACTATAATCCAATACCTAGCATAGTTTCTTACATGTAATAAACATTCAGGAAACATTTATTTAGCAAATAAATGAGAAGAAATAAAATGTTCCTACCCATTTACACATCCACTGTTTTTTTGTTTGTTTGTTTGTTTTCCATCTCAGTAGGCAAAAATTCATGATATCCTAATGGCTTGACGATAGGCAAGTGAGGGCCCACATTATAGTTGACGTTGACCCTTACTTAGTCCTGGATTCTTTCCCTCCCTCCCTCCCTCCCTGCCCTCATCTGCTCCCTGCATGGCTGTGGAAGTAGAACTCCCAGGTGGAGAGTGGGGAGCATGGAGTCTCTAGAGCTCAAGCACCAGAAGCGACTCATTCAGTTAAAATTTTCAGTTGTCTTGTAATAGCCAGTTGTCATCCTCTCATTTTGACATCATCAGCAGGACATTCTCAGAAGAAAGTGTTGCAAGCCGGCTGTAGTGTCATATGGCCATAGTCCCAGCTACTGAGGAGGCTGAGGTGGGAGGATTACTTGAGGCTAGGAGTTCAAGGTTGCAGGGCACTATGATCATGCCTATGAATGGCCACTGCACTTTAGCCTGGGCAACATAGAGACTCTGTCTCTATTTTTTTTTTTTTTAATCTGAAGAATGTGGTGCAGTGGGAAGGAGACTAAACTGGGAATCAGGCATCCTGGAGCAAAATTTTGATTTTTCCAGCCACTTGTGTGATCTCAAGCAAGCCACATACTTCTCTGAGTCTTATTTTCCTTATCTGAAATATGAAGAGATTAAAATGGTTGTTTTCTTAATAATCTTTCAGCTCTGATACTATGTGATTCTATGATTAAATAACCTAGATGTTGATAATACCTGCCCCATTGACAACTCTCTTCTGAAAACTGGAACAAAGCCATTGGCTTCCTGGTCTACTGGCTTTATTTAAGATCATCTTCTCTCCATTTATATGAGAATGTCTCTGTCCCAGACAGTTTATGAGGATTTAAGCTTTTATTTACTGTAGCTGGAGGCTCCTATAAGCCGAGGCTTTGACAATATTTCACATTTATTTATCTGAGCCAGAGCTTAGGATCAGGTGGCAGCTAAGTCACTTAAGGTTATTCAAATGCATTGAAAATGTTGCTTAATAATTCAGAACCAGTTTTCTCTGTTTAGACTATTAAGATTTTTTAAATCCTTCTAATTAGCCAGTTCCAACAGCGGTTTATATGGGGAAAAATCTGTCCCTTCTGAAAGGGCAACTGATGCAAACTTATTGTCAGCCCCTGTGTGCAGCAAGACTGACTAAGGCTTGGGCCAGAGAGCATCTAGAGCCAAGAGACCTGCTGGGTTGACCTGCTAATGGTATCACTGACAGGGTCTGCCTGCTATAAGAGTGAGGCTAAGGGCAAGAGGTCTGGGGATACAGCTCCTCTAGACTCCATTTCTTTGGATTGATGGAGGCTTTAGGGAGGAGTGGGGAGGCTCCATTCAGTCATTCAGTAGGTCAGTCTTTTAGCAAACATTTATTGAAATCACACAGTTTCCAGCAGGATGCTAGGCCCTGGGGATAGGCAGCCAGCAAAAGCTCACAGTTCCCCTCAGAACAACCTGACTAGAGAGACAAACTCACAAACAAATAATTGCAAAACAGCCTGAGAGGTACACCAATCAGATAACTCAGTGTGAAACTGTAGCTGATCCTTTGAGCTAGGTCCTCTAGGATCCTTTGCCTGGTCAAAGTGTAAGAGTGCTGTTTTAGCAAAGAACAGGATTGGCATTGCCAGTACCCACACTCCAGTTTAAACACTGACCTTGAGTCTGCCAACAGACCTTGGCAGCTGCCTTGACTATAGAGCCTAAGATGAATAAAGGTATTAGTTCAGTAAACATGGATTGACCACATGCAGGGCAATGGAAAAGGCACATGAGGGAGAAATAACAATGAACATATATGGTCACTATGTTCCATGAGCCTAGTGAATGGGAAACCATACCAGTTACAATTAACTCTGTTACAGGAATAAGAAAAAGAGATTAATTGAGGCCGTATGTCAATCAGGCCTGGTTTTGTGGAGAAAGTAGCATTGAGCTGAGCCTTGAAGGGATATATATAAGTTGGAATAAGTGGAACTGGGGAGAAAGGAAGGACAGTCCAGGTAGAAGAGACAACATAGCAAATGTTCAGGGAGAAAGAGTATAAGACACATTTGGGGAATAGCAAACTACTGTAATTGGCTGGAGCATAGGGTCTATGAGAGGATATTATTTAGAGATCAGAATAGTAAGAATGTGGCTTGGGGCCGGGCGCTGTGGCTCACGCCTGTAATCCTAGCTCTTGGGAGGCCGAGGCGGGCGGATTGCTCAAGGTCAGGAGTTCAAAACCAGCCTGAGCGAGACCCCGTCTCTACTATAAATAGAAAGAAATTAATTGGCCAACTGATATATATATATAAAAAAATTAGCCGGGCATGGTGGCGCATGCCTGTAGTCCCAGCTACTTGGGAGGCTGAGGCAGAAGGATCACTCGAGCCCAGGAGTTTGAGGTTGCTGTGAGCTAGGCTGACGCCACGGCACTCACTCTAGCCTGGGCAACAAAGTGAGACTCTGTCTCAAAAAAAAAAAAAAAAAAAAAAAAGAATGTGGCTTGGGGTCAAGCCACCACCACCCTTTAAAAAAGTTTAGGCTTTAGGTCAGGCATGGTGGCTCATGCCTGTAATCCTAGCACTCTGGGAAGCCAAGGTGGGAGGATCGCTTGAGCTCAGGAGTTTGAGATCAGCCTGGGCAAGAGTGAGACGCTGTGTCTACTAAAAATAGAAAAATTAGCTGGATGTCATGGCATGTGCCTATAGTCCTAGCTACTTGGAAAGATAGGGCAGGAGGATCCCTTGAGCCCACGACTTTGAAGTTGCAGTGAGCTATGATGACACTGCTACACTGTACCCAGGGTGACAGAGTAAGATTCTGTCTCCAAAAAAAAAAAAAATAGGCCCAGATTTCACTTATTTTGACATATTTTTCAAGAGAAAATAAACATTTTTGCCACTTCTAAAATGTTGTTAATGTGGGTGTGCTGTATATTTTTTAATGTTCCATCGTGTACATTCTCTGGTTTGATACTTTAATCAACAAGCATTTATTGAGAACATATAATGCTGAAGGTCCTTTGCATAAGTACTGGAGGTACAGAAATAGCAAACATGCAGCTCCTGACTTCAAGTTGCTCAGTCTTAACCAGGAGACATTAATGTAAAGTACAGCAGAAGGTAAGCTGTGTTGATGCTCATAGTAGGTCCACAAGGTGGTGCAACAGACATAAACATCGGCCGGGTGCGGTGGCTCATGCCTGTAATCCTAGCACTCTGGGAGGCCGAGGCGGGCGGATTGCTCAAGGTCAGGAGTTCAAAACCAGCCTGAGCGAGACCCTGTCTCTATCATAAATAGAAAGAAATTAATTGGCAACTGATATATATAAAAGAAAAAAAAATTAGCCAGGCATGGTGGCGCATGCCGGTAGTCCCAGCTACTCGGGAGGCTGAGGCAGAAGGATCGCTTGAGCCCAGGAGTTTGAGGTTGCTGTGAGCTAGGCTGATGCCACAGCACTCACTCTAGCCTGGGCACAAAGTGAGACTCTGTCTCAAAAAAAAAAACAGACGTCAACATCCTTGTTTAATAGACATGGAAACTCAGAGGAGGAAAAGTAACTTGTCCAAGGTCACATGGGTAGTCAGAAGCAGTATGCTAGGGTTAGGAGACAGGGTTGCAGTTTCCCAAAAGATGCTTGTTTCCTCACTCTACTCTGAGCCCTGACGCTCTGTGGACATGGAGACTGAACTGATAGGAAATGAACATGAAGAAAAACCTGGCTGGGTAAAATGCATATCTGTAGCCACCTTCAATTACTACTGCCTTACCATCCTTTCTTCCTAAATACTTTGGTTTCTCATCATGGTACTTTTCCTTAAGCTCAGGAGTTTGGGAATTTTGGGTTTAATTTGGGTTTGGTATAGTACAGACAGCTGCTGGACCAGCCATCAAAGAAAACACCTGCTCTGTTCCTGATTCTTGCCTTCCAGTTTCATAAGCTTTTGAGAGATGAAATGTAATATCAAAATAGCTAAGAGAGAGCCTTGGTAACATTTAAGATATTGAACGTGCTGCATCTGGTAACTAGAAAATTTAATGATCTCCTGCTGTTTTGGTAATTGGATAAGTAAATACATCAGAATAAATCACACCGGCAAGTCTTTTGTATGTCGTTAGGGACTCAACTCTTTTAACTCCTGTTCAAAGCTCCAGCTCTTGAGCGGTGTCTGCATGTATGTAGAGCTATGCACACACCAGCTCTCGTGGTCCTGCTTGGGTATTAAAATGCATTCAAAATGCTCACTTTCTCCCTAGCCACTCTGCCTGAAGAGCATATCTAGTATGCCACTCCAGATCTCTGTGAAGCCAGGGAGAAAAGGTTTTTTCAGAAGTTTAAATAATACCTATTAAGACATTTGAGCTCTTCATGATCTTTTTCCAACCTGTCTTTCCAGCATGTCTTCCACCATATGCCTGCTATGAGCCTTCTCAGAAACACTACCCATTTACATATTGGGAAAATGAAGCCAAAGCAAAAGGGGTCTCTCTTGTTTCAGTAAGGAATCATTTAAGAACTTTAAATAGGAGAGAGACAGGATCAGACATTTTGTTCAACTCTCTCACGAGTGGAAGTGTGAAGGAAAGAGACCCAGAGGGAAATGGCCTATTGAGAGACCACTGGGTATTGGGTGATACTGTCACCAGCTTACAGATGTGAAATTTGACCTCATGACAAGAGGTTAAATGACTTGCTCAAGAGCATACATGCAGTGCCAGGATTTAAAACCCGCCAGTGCTTTTTCTTACTGCCTCCCTAATTAGCACTTAATCCATGCCTAGTGGTGAAATTCTGAGGCAAACAATAATAGGATTTCTCAGAAGGCTTTTAAGCTGAGTTAACAGTTCTAAACCTAACCAGTAAACAGGTATCTCTCCTTTCATTTGTCTCTTAATGTCCTATTCCAAACACAGTGGTTAGTGTTGTGGACCAATCTTTTATTAGAGGCATCCTAGGAACCTTTTATACAAGCACCTGGCTACCTTACATGGTATTAACCTCTGAAAGTGAGGCACGTCCCCTAAATCAGTGCTTCCCAGCCTTTTTCAGATCACCACACACACTGAAAATGATGTTTGTATGCTTTACAGGGGAACAATACTGGGCTGCTCAGGGTCAGAGGCAACCCAGCCCTGAGGAGCTTGGCTGTGCCAAGGGATGAGGAGAACTGGTATCTTGGCATACCTGTTTCGTGGGCACATTGCTGGGCCTGATCTGTACTAGGTTTCTCTTGCCACACTACAGAATCGTCACTCACGCATTTGCTTATACCCTGTTTATGTTTTCAGGGACCATGAGCTTACAAACTGCTCTGTAAAGCAGGACTTCCTTTCATTTACTTGACATTGTGTCTTCTAGATCTCAAGGGGGGCTAATTTGGGTAACTGACTTCCTAGGATGGGGAGAAATTCCTGTTCTCATTATTTTTATGTTCTTTATTATTTTATTCTTTTTATGGTGATTCTGCAGACTTGAGCCTTTTCCTGTTTTTAGACTAAAGAGGCTTTCCCCTCCCCACCCCATCCTTGTTGGAATCCTCTCCATTCCCTCTAGGCCTTTCCCACTAACATTGTCATTTAATAGTGTAGTGACCAAAGCCACCATCAGTGATACCAATGCAAGAAGTTCATATCTCTTGTTTGGTGTCCAAAGTGTCCCTGACAGTGTGCCATGTTTGAAGCCATTTTAACATTAGTAACCCTGTAGAGTTGATATTTAAACAGCCCATTTAAAAATAGACACAAAAGCTGAGAATAAAGAATCCAGATTTGCCATAAATGCTAAGTAACCTTGGATAAGTTCTTTCCACTCACTTGGCTTTTCTGTACCCATATGTTACAGAGATGACCTCTCAAGACCTATCCAGCTCTAATAATCACTAGCTCTGTGATAATTGAAAGGCTAGATGAGTAAAATTTGCCCAAATGCTTTAGGTGATAATATACTCTGTTACTCTGTTATGGAGAATATGTGCTTCAGTTACATGAAGGGTACAGTCCTTCCAAGCAAGGGACTTAGAATAAATAGTCCAATGCATGACTACAATACTAAAATAATCTAGTGTGGTGATTAAGAACACAGACTTTGGATCTAGACCTAGTTTTAAATCCTTGCTCTGCCACTTCCTGCCTGTGCAGTGTTAGGTGGGTTATATATTCTCTCTGAGCCTCTATTCTTCATAGGATTGTTGTAGTGCTTATGAAACACTGGGCACAGTAAGCACCGAGTAAGCTTCCAATAAATGTTAACTGTTGTTATCATTATTATAATGTGATGAAACAAAGAATAGATACGGTAGCCTACAAGACACAATTTATCTCTCTCTTACCTTACTCTTCTCTCCATTTGTTCTTCTTTTAGTTTTACTTTTATTTTCCTTTTTCCCACCTACAAAAAAGTCATCAAGGAGAGAAAATATCCTAGGCATCCTATGTTTTGCAGCCATGGAAGCCCATCCAACCTTACTCTCTAGTACCCCATTTGTTCTGTCACAGTTCAATAATGAAAAGAGGAGCATTTGTCACTGTTTCTTAGACACCCTCATCCCAGTGTCATTTCTTTCCTGTGGTCCAATGAGACAGATTGGCCCAGCAACTGCACAGGAAGCTGAGATGGAGATAAACCATAAATTAGTCCCATTGTGGGACCCTTCCAGATTGGAAATTCCTTTTGGGCTTGTGTTATCACCTGCAGCAAAAGTAGAGAAGTTACTAACAGCTACAACTGGCATTGTTGTGGTGGTTCTTATAGTTATTATTAATTAATAATAATGATAATAGCAACTTTTATGTTTGCAAAAGACTTTACAGTTACAAAGCTTTTTTACACTTTGATCAGCACATAACCAGCAGATCAACTCCAAAGTCCTCCGATACTTTGTAGATGTAACCCCTTCATTAGGGATTCCTAGCTCATCAAAAGGTGTTTAAAGAAAATGGCAATTAGCTGTTAGGACTAAGGTGACAGTAACAAAAGATAGCTTGGGTTCCTGTGGGGAACAACAAGCCCATACCATAATAGGGACATGAACTGTGACACAGCTGCAGAGTACACCTTTCTTTATACCCAAGGAAAAGCCAGTTAGTCACATAAACTGTCCCCTGTTTAGAAGAAGGATCATAGTTGAGAGGCAACAAAGGACAAGCATTGGATACAGACTGGAAGCTCACAAATCTGGGTACATATCTGGCCTATTTTTCCTGCCTATGTAATCTTGGGCAAGTCCCTTAACCATTTTTTACCAGAGAATTCATCTATAAAATGGAAATATTAAATAACAAGAGTACTTATCTCATGTGTGACTATTTAATTAGATAATTGCCGGGCACTTAGAAAACACCAAATAAAAGGTAACTTTTTTATAGTGATGATATTAATAATCAGTTATTAAGCTTCTGATATTTAACATGCATATTTTTCTAATATACTAATTAATAAGTTACTCATAGCATACCAGAAAGATTAGTTGTTCTCCCAAATTCAAAGTAAATGCTAACTTTGATCAACACCAAAAGCAGATACATTCAGCCTCAATATAGTCTGGGAACTTATATATATGCAGCCTGTATGCTGCCTCACAGAGTAGAAGGAGCTCGGGATTTGAAGGGAGAAAACCTGGGTTCAAATGTGAACTCCACCAATTTCCAGTTTTTATGACCATGCATAAGAAATGTGCCTATTTGAGCTTTGGTGTTCTCATCTCTAAAAATGAAGATGAATCTTTTAGGAGAGCTTTGAGGTTTAGGTTTTATATGTAAAGTGCTTTGAGAGCTCTAAAATAATAGTCATTATTATTATGTGTCCATTCTTCAGAAGGAAGTTTACTAGCACATTCATTTTGTATTCAAATCACTTGGGTTTAAAGAAGCATCTCTGTAAGAATAAGCTTTGTTGTAACTTTATGTACAGATGGAAAATGTACTTTAAAATTGATTTATGCCCTGTCTGGTTGGCTTATCTTTTAATCAAGACCAAACAGGCTTTGAGAGAAAAAAATTATGCCCCTGTTAAATCCTAATTGTTAAGCACTTGCTTAGTGCTATGGGGGTATTTGGGATTTTAGGGGTCATTGAATAATACACTTTTACTTGACTAGTTCAAGACTAACTGAAAGATGGACACAGAACTCAGGTGGGGATAAAAACATCACACTTGCTACCCAAAAAGTTGATCAGAGATCATGTTTTCAGATGTGTAGCCAAGGAACTTGGTGATATTCTTTGCCCATAAATTATACAGACTTGTCCACCCAGTCCATGGTACAGCTGGATACTGCAGGCCCTGGCACCTTATAACACTAGAGCAGGTTGATTCTAGAAAAAGGAAATGAAGGGGCTAAGCTCAGACTCTTCTCTCAGACTCATCAAGCAGTTAAGTCTCTTACCCTGTGTGAAAGATAGGGAAAGTATCTAAAAGTCACCCCATATGGAAGTAAGAGTGTGAAATAAATGGACCCCCCAAAAAGGGTTATAAGCTTTATCTTATTGAATCCTTACAAGTCTGGAAGGCAAAAAAATGTCTCAAATTTATAAATAAAGAAATGATGAACCAGAAAACGTTAGTAACTTGCTCAAGGTCATCAGGTAGCTGGAAGGTTATAGAGGTAGGAATCTATCCCAAGTATCCCTCCCTACATCACACTTTGACCATTCCAACCATTAGGAAGCTCTAGCCATACAGATGACATCTAACACATAAAGAAGGCACTGAATCATAATAGCATCCATTGTGATGGCTATTTCAATCCCTACAACAACCCTTTCAGCCAGTGGATAAGGAAACTGGAGTGCTCTAAGCATCCTGTTAACTTGGCTAAGAGCTGAGATTTGAATTCTAGTGTTTCTATTTCCAAAGCTCAACTATAGTCTAATTGACTCCATTTAATCACTAGTCCCACATTTTTTTTAATGCAAAAATTAAAGCCTAGAGAAAAGCGACTTGTCCAAAATCATACTGCTAGAGCCAGGACTGGAACTCATACGTTCTAGTCCTTTTGATCCTGACAACATTAGATAGTGTACAGCCATGGCAGTCAGCACAGGAATTCAGAGGAGGGAGACCTTTCAGAAATAAGTAGGCTATAACTGAAAGGGTGGATTTCCTTAAGCTTGGGGAAGTTTACTGTGCTCTGAGTCTGATGTAGAAGATGGGACCTGGTTTCTTTCACATTGATGGGAAGGGAAATGAGGTATAGATGAGGTTCTGGTGTGTGCTCTCTATGTAGACTAAAAGAGACTTACAAAATTTCTGCCATTGTGGCAAAGGATTGCTCCTGGGGGCCAGGCTATGCAGTGCTCTCTCTGTTCACAGTGCTGCCAGCATATGATCTAGAAAATGGTAGTTGTTGATCACCAGAGGCAAGCAAGCAAATACTAGAGCAAATTTAACAAACAGAGAGCTTTTCTGCCTTGAAGAAGCTGGAACTTTCCAAAATGAAAATTTTACTCTAAAAGTAAGAATACATTTTAAGAAACCTTTGTTAGTTTATTGCTCACACATTGAACTTGAAAACTATAACTCATGGAGTAAGAGAGAACCCTATTAGTCCACTTACAAGTGGGGAGTTACAATGGGAATTATGAGGAAACAAGTCACAGGCTCTGGTTCTGTCTCTACCACTTTGTGTGTGATCATAGGCAAACCTAATCTCTGGGTCTTGTTTCCTAATCTATAGAGTAGGGCTGATTTTCAAATACTGTTACAGTGCATTTCCCCCCATAAGCTATTCAAATACATTGGGAATATTAAGGGGGAAAAAAGAAAAAAATCCAACCTAGCATTTTTTCAAAATGGAAAATATTAGATCCAGACTTTCTTCTATTCAATTTCAAAATCAAAACATTACCTCATAAAATTAAATAAAATTTAAAAGGGCTGATAATACCACCTCTTCTACATGACTATAAGTTAATGTTTCTGTAAATCTCTTATAGACTATAAAGAACTATGCAAATATTACTTCTGCTATTATTTTTAGTATTAGCTCCTGCCCTCGAGTAGCTCTCAGCCTAGTAGTACAGGTTGAGTATCTCTTATTGAAATGCTTGGACCAAAAGTGTTTCAGATTTCAGATTTTTTTCAGAGTTTGGAATATTTACTTATAAGTGAGCATTTTCTTTGAGCATCACATTGGTGCTTAAAAAGTTTCAGATATTGGAGCATTTAAGATTTCAGGTTAAGGGTACTCAACCTGTAACATTATATTTATGCTTGAGGATTTCTTTTTAAAAAGTGAGAGGCATGGCCGGGCGCTGTGGCTCACGCCTGTAATCCTAGCTCTTGGGAGGCTGAGGCGGGCGGATTGCTCAAGGTCAGGAGTTCAAAACCAGCCTGAGCAAGAGCGAGACCCCGTCTCTACTATAAATAGAAAGAAATTAATTGGCCAACTGATGTATATATAAAAAATTAGCCGGGCATGGTGGCGCATGCCTGTAGTCCCAGCTACTCGGGAGGCTGAGGCAGAAGGATCACTCAAGCCCAGGAGTTTGAGGTTGCTGTGAGCTAGGCTGACGCCACGGCACTCACTCTAGCCTGGACAACAAAGCGAGACTCTGTCTCAAAAAAAAAAAAAAAAAAAAGTGAGAGGCAGAATGATGTGACTAGAAATAACCCCAAAACAGAAGTCAGAACCTCTGGGGCAGAGTACTGTGTCTGCCCCTAATCAGCCATGTGACCTGGGCCAAGTCACTTGATGGCTGGTGAGCTTCAGGTCACCTACCTGTGAAATGAAGGGGTTGGACTATTTGGCACTTAAGGAATTTTCCCAGTCTAACATTCTAGGATTCATAGTATGACCTAGGATGAGAATCTGTCACATTGATTCATATATTTCTCAATAGCAATGTTATATTTTTTAGAAAAGCAACTGAAGCCCAGGGAAGCAATAGAAATAAAATGTATATGAAATTTCAAATCACTGAGAAAATTTATTGAAAATTTGAATATTGAAAAGAATAGCTCTATTTGGCAAAGAATGTGTCGCATTTTTGCTAACATAAACATGTTTCACAAAGCCAATTTGCTAAATGATTAACTTAATTAGAAAATATATCCATTCAGGTTTCCTAAGTACAATGAAGAAAATGTCAGGATGGTTGACTTTCCCTTTCTAACTATAGACAAAGTCAAATCATGCCTCTTATTTGAGATCACCCCTCCTCCCTTAGGAGTCCCAAAGGGTGAGTTTCTCTGTTGATTTAGAGAGTCAATAATTCAGTAAAGTCCCAAGTAAATGGCACAACACAAGCTCAGATTGGGTTTTTGTATTCGTATTTTATAAACATTTCAGGATTTTTTTCCCTGACCCATGACCTTTTGCCATTCCTAAAGTGCAAAACATCTTATATTCTGGAAGCTTAGTTAGGAACAACCTCAGAATCGTCTCATCCAACTTCTTTCTCTGTATGTATGGATACTACTCTTAGTAGCACCTCTGGCAGTGTAATCTAATAGTTAAACATGTGGGCTCCAAATTAAGACTACCTTTTTGATTCATATCCTAGCTCTGCCCTTAATAGCTCTGTGACCTTGGACATGTTACTTATCTGCTCTATGACTCAATTTTCTCCTCTGTAAAATGGAGATAATAATTATCAGATAACTTATCTCAGAAGATTATTATGAAAATTAAATTATTTTATAAATGTAAAGTGCTTGGAATATGCCTGGTAAAAAATAAATGCTCAATAAATGTTAGCTATCATCATCTGCAAATAAGCCCCTAATTGAATGCTTCTAGGGAGTTTACTCAAAGCATGGAGTTTACTCACTTCTCTCCCTACTCCTCCATTTCCCCAAGGCAGACTGTTGACATGTTGGCCAGAAGCTTTCTGGTTATCATGAGTTTGGAGTCAGACAGATCTGAGTGTAAAACCTTATTTTACCTGCAGCCTTGGGCAAGATAACCTATGATATCTTCATCTGTAAAATGGAAGTAATAATACCTATTTCACTGAGCCATTGTGAGGATTAGTTAAGGTACTATATATAAAGTATATAAAGTACCAGCATGATTCCAGCTACATAGTAGGTGCTCAATAAATGGCAGTTGCTGCTATGATGATGATGACTGTGAAGAACAAACAGAAAATAAAGAACATGAGGAGCAGAAAGAAAGAGATACAGGAGTAGCAATGCCAGTTGCTGCTCTGTCTGTTAAAAAGTTCTTTCTGACTACCTAGGCTCTGCTTCCTTGAGATT
The DNA here is from genome assembly GCF_040939455.1 of Microcebus murinus. NCBI lineage: Eukaryota > Metazoa > Chordata > Mammalia > Primates > Cheirogaleidae > Microcebus > Microcebus murinus. Next base: position 38,198,826 of record NC_134105.1, on the reverse strand, counting down.
TTACCTCACTAATCCTAGCTCTACCCACTGGAGCTACACAGAACACATCTACTCTTATCTTCTACTTGTCAGACCTTCAGATATTCAAAGAGGCTGGCACAGCCTCCTCCCTGCCCTATGGCAGAGGCAGCGGGACCACTCCTCAACGCCCTCTCTCCAACTAGATATCTCCCATTCTGCAGTTATTTCTCAGAGAACATAGTTTTTAGGCTCCTCCCTAGTAGGATGTCCCTCCTGGCATGCTCCATCTCCATTTTGAATGGGGCCCAGAGCACTGTAGTATGGTTTCACATATGGCCACTATCTTGCTGGGGAAAATCATGGTATCCTACACCATCCTAGGTTCCCCTTAATCTTTGCCCAAGCCAGGAAAATGGGAATGTAAACAGAGATTGTCTGTGTTCACTTTGAAATTCTTATCTAAAATGACCTTCAAATGAAAAAATAAATTGCTTGATCTGGGACCCCAGAAGGAGCACTCCAGCAGAGCCATGTTTGCTTTGAAGCAGTCCATTGGTGGCACAGCAACACTGAAGCTATAGAAGGGGGTCTCCAGAGATCCAGACATTACCCAATCAGGGAAAGGGTAGCATTCCTGCTGGACAGTGGGAGAGAAACAAGAAAGGCAGCCTTCAGATCAGGTTGCAGATCAGAGTTCCAACAGGCTTCAGGGAAAGAGCTCCAGGTTTGAAGTTAGAGATCAGGGCCCCTACCCAAGGCAAGCCCCAACCAGAAATGGCTATTACCCACTGGCTTAGGCACTGTACCAGAGGCTTCACCAACATTATTCCATTTAACCATCATCACAACAACATATAAAGAAGAAACTATGCTTCCCATTTTATAGGTGGGAAAACTGAGTCTTTCAGGTTATACAACTTCTTTTAAGGTCATATTGGTAAGAAGTGACAGAGCTAGGATTTGACTCCAGTTTGCTTCACTGTTGGTAACCATTATACCACGTAGACAGATACTCATTAAGCATATGGCAGCCACTTCTAGCCTCAATTTTCTCTTCTCTACAACTCTGCGTGGTTGTTGTACAGATAAATGAAATAATATATTTAATATAAGGGCCTGACATGTAATAGGAGTTCAAGAAATTTTAGTTTCCTCCTTCCCAAATTCCAGCTCTCCCACTTAAAGTGACTGGAGAAAATTGCTTAACTTGTCTGGGACACAATTTTCTCATGTGAAAACTGGGTACGGTTTATGAGTCTCTAACCTTGCATGTTGTCAGCCCCAGCAGGGTGTGACTCAGGCCTGATACTCAGGCCTCCCAGCCTCTTTTGCTTCCTACTACATCTTTCTGCCTGTACTCACAGCCCTGGCACTATTATAGTTTTGGTTTCTCCCAGCAAACATCATATTTACAAACCACAAATAACAAAGTAGAAGATGCCGGAAGAGCTCTGGCATGTTAATTAAGAACAATAGCAGAAGCAGCTGGACAGAAAATGCCAGAGTCAGAAGCAGAGACAGCATAGCTCTGTTTGTTGACAGAAGCCAGCGCAGTTATTGTACGTTAATTGGGGAAGTGGGTAAACATTTGCCAGCAGCTTGCCCCCCAGTGCATTGGAAGATAGACAGCAGGCTGGGCCTTCCCCACCCCTGTTTGCCCATCTGCCCATAACCCAAGAAATACTAATAGAGCAGAGTTGTCCTGGGTTCCTTATAAGCAGGGAGGATTCTAGGGGTGGATATGTCTCCTTAATGATCCTCCTGGGCATACCAGGTTTCCATCTAGATACAGTCTAAGGTAATGTCCGCCTTCTGGCCCCTTCAGCTTGCCAGCCTGCCTGTGACACCCGGCCTTGGCCCCAGGGACTCCCCTTACCCCTAGCTAGAAGACAGAAGAATCATCTCATTAGGAGTGGCTTGAGTTGAGCAGAAGACAAGATTGCCTGCCTCAGATGCTGCAGTCTTTACCCATAGGCCCAGAGCTCCTGTATTTAGCACAACAGCAGCCTCAGCCCTGACTAGAGATTGCTTGCACTCCTGTCAGACACACTCGGAGCTGCCCATTCATCTCTTTGTCCACCCATCCTTACACTTGCTTTCATACACAGTAGCCATTATTGAACACCTGCTCTGTGCCAGACACTGATAATTATATATTTTTTGTCATTTAATCCTCACATCCATCCTGCAAGGTTGATATTAACTCTAAAGCCACAAAGTTGATATCCAACACAAGCTGTGATTTAAACTACAGTCTTCCTAGTTCCAATATTTCTCAACTTTTGAAAAATTCATGACCCTCCCCCTTTTTTTCCGAGATAGGGTCTTGCTATGTTGCCCAGGCTGATCTCAAATTCCTGGTCTCAAGCAATCCCCCCCCACCTTGGCCCCCAAAGTGCTGAGACTACAGGTGTGAGCCACTACACCCAGCCCCCTTTTTCATAAACCTTCATGTCCCATCCCTGTCTCTGGCCTAGGAGGGCATAAACCTAAATTAGTATGCCCTTATGATTAGCATATCCCATTGAGCCAAGATTTTGTCTAGCTCTACTTTTAATAGTTCATATTATAAAATAATGATTTTTTAAAGTTCTGAAATATGAAATTATGACATTGACTCATTTTTTTCAAACTAAATATACTCCCAACAAGGAGACGGTGACAGGATGAGGTTAAATCTCCAGAACCTATACCCTGAGGTCAAATGCTAGTCCACCACCAAACTAAACTATGAGACTTCATTGCTCTGATCTCTGGTTTCCTCACTTATAAAATGGAAGTGTTATAACAACACCACACAGGGTTATTTTGAAAATCAAATAAGATAATGTGAGAATGCTCATACCAGTGCATAGTAGGCTCAAAGTCAACGTGCACAGATAGAATGCCGTGTGGAGAAAATAGCGCTTGTTCCAGGCTTTTGAATATGTGTTTTCTTTCTCTTTAGATAACTCAGCTGGACCCAAATAAATCATTATTGGAGGTAAAGTTGTTCCCTCAAGAAACCCTTTTCCTTGAAGCGAAAGAGTAAACACGTCCCAGCGGTGGAACCAGCCATTCCTTGACAAGCCAGAAGCCTGCATCAAGAGAAGGGCTCCTCGCCAACCCACCCACACACTCGTCTCACTCAATTCAATGTCACACTTCTGCCTCTTGCAAGATTGCTGGAAAAAAAAGTAATAATAAACATACTACTTAAAATTTCCCAGCCATGAGTATATGTTACCAACCCTCATTACAGAGAATTACAACTTTTCTACCCTCCCTGCCCTTTGCAGTGTACCCTCATTCAATGACTAATACACTGTTCAAGTGTGAGTGATCACTAAGTAAAATAGAATTCTTACCTCTCCACTATCCATCTTCCCCACAGTGTCTAGGACAGTTCTCTATGTTGTGACACCAGGATGCTGTGTATTTGATATGTCTCATTGAGCCAGGGCTTATATACCTCTGCCTTTTTATTTTCATGACTAGATTTCTACTATGTCACCTCATTTTAAGAGGCAGGGGGGAAAAGTCCAATGGGACATTCTTGGCATGGAGATTAAACATTGTTGTAAGAAAAAAAGCCTATCATTTTTGTTAGTACTTCCTTACTTTACTAGATGTAAGGTGTTGTTTGAGGGCTGCATTTGACATATATGCAAGGTACTTATTTACTGCTGCTGCCCTGGGTCTCCAGGTTCCATCTAGGAGGCATTTGCTGTTCCACTGCAGCATGGGAAACTGTTCAGGCACACAGTGTGAATGTCAAGATAATGTGCAGAGAGACCAGTACCAAGGAAGCTGCTGTTAGGTTTGCATCTGGGCAGTTGGAACCTCACAGATACCAGCTCCCAAGTATACCACTCCATCAGTGTGCACTGAACACAACTCTGTTGCTTTTCTCTCCTTCTACTCTGTCATGCTTTTGGACTTGGTCACTTGGTGTTTTAAGCGCCTTGTCAACAAAATCTGATCAGCCCCCCCATGGACTCTAATGTAATAAGGAACTTGCTCTATTATTTCATTTTTTAAATCTTTTAGTATTAGATGTCAAACTCTCACCTCAATTGAAAGGAATCTCATTCTGTGGCTGAAAATTCAGACTTCATATATTGAAGAGAGCAAACTTGGGGTCTCAACTCAGAAGATGTGTTGCCTGAATCTACATATAATAATTTGGGGTTTGATATAGTAAATGTGGATTATTCTTAATCTATGGATTTGGGGTTTAGTTCATGGAAGCACTGTCTATACCCTCATAACCAATGATTTCTTTTCATCTTTGAATGTTTCTCCATGTCTGTTTTTGTGTCACCTGTGGTTTTTATCCTAGGGGTTGAGATCCCAATTTTGACATCTTATACTTATCCAAAAGAGAGACTAAGTGCTGGGTTTGTTCCCCCAGCCCCAGCCAAGGGATTCTTTCAGAAAACTCTAACCAAAGCTGGAAAGATGCCTGGTTATTTTCCCTCTGCCTAGAAGTGAGTGTTGGCCAGGAAAACTCCACCTTGTGTCTTTTCTCTGATGCTTCAACCAGGAACCTCCCCTGAACACTCTCTTAAAAGAGATATGTTCCTAACAGACTAGTGCTACATCTCTAGGTGTGAGCCTTCTCTGGCCCTAGGTGTCTCTCCAGGGAGGCTGAAAGGAAGGGAAACCCACTTCAAACCACTTGAAGGGGGGAGTTCAACCTGACCACTTCCTCTCCAGTTCCATTCCTATCTTCCTAACCTAGAGGCCCTCACAAGATACTCACTTCCAGTGCTACAGACACACTAGGGCACCAGCTCTTCTTTTTTGGGTAGACCTTGTTCCTTAGCTGCTGTGGAGAAGCTACAGCCCTGAACTCAGGCCATACTCAGGAACAGCAGCAGGAGTGTGGGTGGGGGTTTGAGGGAAAGGACTCTGAATTCACTTTCACGTTTAACCTGTTCCATCTGACTTGGGTTCGACTTCATCATATTGTTCTCTCCCACTCTCCTTTACTTCTGTATTCCAAAAATATAGACTTTACTCTGAAGCCAATTTCATAAAAATTATTAAATGCTACTTCAATGTGTGTGAAGTTGACACACTCTTTTTCAACCCTGTCTTGGAAAGTTCTCCTTTCTCAGTCTGGCCTGCTCAGCCCCTTTAACTTCTATCCTATAGGCCCCATAGCTTGGAAAATCCTCAGCTAATTGTTCACTCATGACATGATGGTTGACTGAGCTCCAGCACAGGAGGTCAAAGCAATTTTATACCTTTTCATATGAGCACAACAGTAAAATGACTTGCAGCTGGGCAAGGTGGTTCATGCTTGTAATTCTAGCACTTTGGGAGGCCCAGGCGGGAGGATAGTTTGAGTCCAGGAGTTCAAGACCAGCCTAAGTGAGACCCTGTCTCTCCAAAAAAATAGAGAAATTAGCGAAGTATGGTGGTGCACACCTGTAATTCCAGCTACTGGGGAGGCTGAGGCAGAAGGATCATTTGAGCCCAGGAGTTTGAGATTGCAGTGAGCTATGATGATGCCACTATACTCTAGCCCCAGGTGACAGAGCAAGACTCTCTCTCAAAAAGAAACAAAAAGCAACTTGCCATGGCCGCAGAAATAGCAGTGTCCTTTGCAATTCTTCCTCCTACTATTAGGCTTCCTTGGGATTACATTGCCATGCTCTGGCATTACTAGTTTTATAGGACACACATGTGTTCATCACTAAATTGTAAGCATCCAAAGTCAGAGTTGAATGAGAGCATCTTTTATGGAATCTTCCATTTCTAATGTAAGAGAATAAAATTTAGGCTTTTATAGCTTTGTTGATGACATTAGAAACATGAAATAAGTTTGCAGTTGGATTAAAATTGCTACTCTCAAATACTAGACATGCTGACCTGAGTGTGCTGGTCAGTGGGATGGGTTTTTAAGAGCTTGCAGAGCTCTGGCAAAGTTCTGCCAAGCATAGACTTTTTTCAGTTGGATGTGGAAGAGGATCTTACTTGTCTCCATTAGCAGTATCACTGACATACCGCTGCCCATCCTTCTCAATTCCACAACCATTGAGTCCTGGATCCCCACAGATGGATGGAACATGGAGTCTTAAATTCAGTCCAGGAGTAACTCATATAGGCTTTATAGTCTATGTATCCCTTTCACATGCACTATCTCTTTGATCCTTTTAAAAATTCTTGGAGGGAGGGAGATCTTCACATATACACACACAACCACACACACACAATTCCAGAGACTTCAGTGTGTTCCAATTAGAACCTTGGTTCTTCCACTTAATAGCTGTGTGACCTTAAGGTAAGTAACTTCTGAACCTCAGTGTCCGAACAACATTCAGACAGCACTTTGCAGTTCACCACACCTTCCACACTCATCACAGTCTATTGCTGTGATGGAAGCAAGGCAAAGAGGATCACTCACTTTTGCACATGGAGTTCAGAGGGTAGTGGCTTATTTAAAGTTACACAGTATGTCAGTAGAAGAGTCAGGACTTAAGCCCTCGCCTCTGACTTTCCACTGCTCTTCTATAAAGAATCTAAATTTCATGTTCAAGAATGGATCTTGGAATCCTCTACAGTTGTACACAAAAAGTTAAATGTGTATTTTCCTAGAAAGGGACTCTATTTTCATCAGATTCTCAGTGGGATCTATTGACAAAAAAACATTAAGAACTATTTACATCATGCAAACAACATCAGATTATTTGGAAAGTTGAATCTGTCCATTCTTTTTATCAAGCCATATTTTTAGCTAAAAGAAACCACCCAAGAGGACAAAATGCAACCACTAGGCTTTCTTGCCTTAAATCTCCTTCTGCATTTAGTATTTGTCCCTTGTCTCAAATAATCTGCTTTGGAAAATGACACTTGACCCCATCCAGCCATATAGCTCCTCGCTGCTGCATTTTGAAAGTTTGGTCTGAAAGGAAATATCAATAAAAACGTCTTGATCTCCAGTCTTCAATCTATTAACTCTTACTTTGTACACCTTCTGGTAGGGTGGTTCTTGGTTTTGACAGGTCATATGGTTAAGAACACAGTCTCTAGAGCTGCTCCGCTAACTAGCAGTGTGCCCTTGGGAGATCACTTCACATTCCTGCGCCTCAGCTTTTTAGCCATAACATGGAAATAATAATAGTACCTAGTTGATAAGGTATTATGAAGATTAAATGAGTTAATATAAAGCAGTTAAAATAGCTATTATCTGTTCTACAGACTCATGAGATTACAATAGGAAAGGAGAGTGGGTGATGACAACAGTGAGAAGTGGCAGTTTATGAGGAAGAACACAGAAAATGTGAAAAGTAGACACAGAAGTCCAGAAGCACTGCTCTAGGGCCCTTTGGGGGAGAGTCAAAGAACCTTGCACAGCGTCACTGTGTTACTGGTATCTGTGAGGATAAGCTTGGGGCACTGTGGGAAGGAGAAAGGAGGAGGACTAACTTGCTGAGCATGTAAGATTGTGCCCGGTACTATGCTTGGAGCATTACAGACCTTTCCTCACATAACCTCACAACAGCCCTGTGAGGTGGGTGATTTTGACTCTATTTTGAAGAAGCAACAGGCTCTAAGAGGTGAAGTGACTTGCCTAAGCTCCACAGCTAATAAAGAATAGAGGCCGGGCGCTGTGGCTCACGCCTGTAATCCTAGCTCTTGGGAGGCCGAGGCGGGCGGATTGCTCAAGGTCAGGAGTTCAAAACCAGCCTGAGCAAGAGCGAGACCCCGTCTCTACTATAAATAGAAAGAATTTAATTGGCCAACTGATATATATATAAAAAATTAGCCGGGCATGGTGGCACATGCCTGTAGTCCCAGCTACTCGGGAGGCTGAGGCAGAAGGATCACTCAAGCCCAGGAGTTTGAGGTTGCTGTGAGCTAGGCTGACGCCACGGCACTCACTCTAGCCTGGACAACAAAGTGAGACTCTGTCTCAAAAAAAAAAAAAAAAGAATAGAGAGTTTTGGACCAAGACCTTGACTCCAAAGCCCCTGCTGTGTTTATGACAATGCAGTGCCTTCAATGAAAGTATGGCATAAGACCAAGGCATTTCAAATAATGACAATATTAACATTTTTAAACTGTTGGTGGCGGTTCACAGCTGTAATCCCAGCACTTTGGAAGGCCGAGGTGGGAAGATTGTTCAAGCCCAGGAGTTTAAGACTAGCCTGACCAAGAATGAGACCCCATCTCTACTAAAAATAGAAAAATTAGCCAGGTGTGACAGCACATGCCTGTAGTCCCAGCTACTTGGGAGGCTGAGGCAGGAGGATCACTTGAGCCCAGGAGTTTGAGGTTGCTGTGAGCTAGGATGATGCCACTGCACTGTAGCTCAGGTGACAGAGTAAGACCCTGCCACAAAAAAATAAAGTGTTGGTGGATGCTAAGAGGGGTAAAGCCACATTTTTATAGAAAACCCAACTCACCAAATGACCTATTCTGTAAGAGTTCTTAATATTATTGTTATACAGAAATGTCAGGGGCCAGAATTTAGGCAATGCCTTTTATTAAGTGTGTGCAGTGATTTAAGAAAGATTCTATGGCGTCTACCTCTTTGACATCTTCAAAATACATTCCCTATTACTTCATCCTTTATCCCACTACCATTTCTTCCCTTCAGAACTTCATGGTCTCTCACTTGGGTTATAAAACCACATCCTAATTGATCTCCTTTCTCTAGTCCCTTAATGACCAGTCGCTACCAGGAAGAGTTTTCTAAAACACCTGCCTCACCATGTCACACCTTGCTTTGATTCTCTCAAAATCTTCCCTTGCCTTCCAAATAAAATTCAAACTCTTGGCTTGAATGTAAAACCCTTGTCATCTGGCCCTTCCCACTCTCCCCATCTATCACTCCAGCCATGCCCCTAACACATACTGAGCTACCTGCAGTTCCCTGAAAGTGCCAACTTTCTGTCATCTCTGGCCTTGCACACTATGCCTTCTGCCCACATAGACTCCTACCACCTGCCCATCCTTCACTTTCACCTTCACTTCCACCAAGATGCTTTCTTGACCATTGCCACACCCTCCTCACACCCTTTGGGTTAGAGGCCTGTGCTGCGAATCTTCAGTCCTGGTGCTGCCCTTTTCAAAGCACTGGATTGCTCTGCACTGTAACCCTCAGCTTACATGTCCTTTCTCTGCCTGTCCCAGACTGTGAGCCCCCAAAGGGTCTAGTCACTTCATGTTCTCAAGGCCTAGCAAAATGACTAGAACATGACCACACAATAAATTTGGATTTATTAACTGAATTTAAATAAAGAAATAATGGCATCCAAGTACTAATAAGATGGTCACTTCCATCTCTAGTATCCAACTCGTGTACATTGAGAGGGCAGGGATCAGACCTTCATCATTTGTTTATTTCCAGATCTGGCACATAGCAGTCATGCACCCAGTGGTTACTGAAGCAGTCACTTAATTGGAGCTAGAGCAAAACCAACTGTAGCTGCTGAGGAAAGAAAACAGTAAAGGAATTGGTGTTGAGTATCTAGGTAAGCCTAGCACGATGCTTGCAGCTTTATACACTGTCCTCCCACACCATCCTCAGAGTTACTCTGTGAGGTCAGTACTATTATTATCCTTATTTTACAGTGAAGAAAACTGAGGTTCAGGGAGATTATGTCACTCTCTCAGAAACACACAGCTAGTGGGGAGGGAAACTAGGCTCCTACTCTGGATCTGTATCCAAAGCTCATGCTTGCTATTTTCCCTCCTCAATATAGTCCCCCTTCCCTGAGCTGCCTTAGTAGGTGTGACTTCTAACCCACATATAGTGGAGTATAATAAAAATTCTGACATACTTCCCCTCTCTTTGCTTTCTAGGATGTTGTATTTCCCTAGCTTTCCTCCCACCTCTCTGAAAGATCCTTCTGTCTTTTGTGTAGAGTTTTCCTGTTCTGCCTGCCTATTAAATGCCAGCAGCTTCCGAGTTCCTTCCTCAGCCCTCTGCTCTTCTCTCAAACTCTCCTTAGGTAAGAGGCACTTTGTACATAGCTTAGATTTTGCCTAAGGTGTGAACTCCATGAGAGTAGGGTCAATCTGCTTCGGTCTGCCCCTGCAGAGGAGCTTGATAGATACCTATTGATAATATAGTGAATACCTATAATATGTTTATTGTATGCCAGGCACTATGAGATTTCCTTGTATTAATTCATTTACTCCTCACAACAACCTTATGAAGTAAGAGCAATTATGATTCCCATTTTTTGTGAGCAAACTGAAGCACAAGAGATTAAGTAATTTACCCAAGGTCACACAGCTAGTAAACCAAGGAGCCAGGATTCAAACACAGGCAATTTGGCTCTAGAGTTCAGGCTAGTACCACTGTATGCTACTATTCCTTCAGGAAGCCTCCTGGACCCCCAGGACAAGTTAAATGCCTTTTCTAATCCCTGTGTTTGCCCCTAGCAGAGCAGTTATCACATTATTGTGATTATTTACACAGAAATCTTCCCCTCTGGACAGTGAAGGGTCCATCCCACAGGACCTGGCACAGGGCACACACAGTAAAAATGGTATATGAATGAATGAACTACAAGACTACCCAATGAGATAGAACATACTAGGCCTGTTTCATACATTGATAAACTGAGGCCTAGAGGGTTCAGTCATTTGCCCAGAGTTTCATAGCTACTAGGAGACTTTGTTAGTGCTATTACATACTTACAACCTATGCTTGAGCCTATCTCCAAAGCAAATGATTTTTTTCACCATGTATTTTCAGCAGACGAGCATTTTATGTAAATACTATTTAAGTGTCCTTTGCTTTATGGAGATCAGGTTAGCTATGAATCATCTGTTAATCATTGGGACCTTTAGTTAAACACTAGATTTTCAGTCTTTACCCTTGACTCAGAACTCCCAAGCTGGGCTATGGTGGGGTCACCAATTTCAATGCGGTGCTAGAAGAGTTCCAGGAGATGTGGTAGCCCAAAGGAGGCTCCCTGGATGGCCAGAAAGGCTTCTGGGGACAGGTATACCCCATCTGGGAACTGTGACCAGAGCCAATTCTGTAATAAATGGGCCTTCCAAGCCTGACAGTCTGAGATCTCAGAATTGGAGAAGGGAGGCATCCTGCAGGAGCAAAATGGAGCCTGGCCTTCTGGCTCAGGTCCCCAGGCCCCTGGAAATGTTATTCACCTTACTTGGGCACACACCAGTAACATCTGCATAGGACTTTTCTGAGGAGACAATAAGGAGAGTCTTACTGAAACTTTTCTCTATGTTTTTGGGATCGGGTGGGCAGCTAGGAACTTTTCTATATTCCCAGAGATGGATGCCAAGGCCTCAGCTGAGCATCCTACATGAGAATCATAATCTTCCTAGCTGGGTCTACATAGTCCTTTTCTCATTTCAGATCATTTCCATATACAGCAGATCTACCTTTCCTTATTCTACAGATGGAGAAACCGAGGTCCAGAGCAGTGAAGTGACTTGCCCAAGGCCTCTATTCTGGCATGACTTTAACCACAGCAAGCATCAGTGAGGATCTAGCATCCACATCTATCACTGATGTGTCTCAGTTTCTTCAGATACGATGCATTTTATGAGTTTTTTACATGTTATAGGAGGTCATGGGCACAGAGGGAAGAACTTAATCTCTGCAATAAAAGTGGTACCATGACATGGGGGCACAGAGCCCAGCCCCTGCCTTTGGAGATTCCCACTGGAAACCAGTGTTGCCAAGGTGTGCCCCAAATAGTGGAGGCCTTGAGAAGAGACTGGGGTGTAGGGGGAACAGGTATGCTTCCCAGAGAGACTTGCAGTGGGTCCTGGGCCATGCTGCTCCTTACTTTGTGTGTTATGGCAAACATTCTGGTTAATGGAGCCTCTGGAGAGGCGGGCAGGTTTAGTGGGTGAGGTGAGAACCTAGGGAGGGAGATGGCCCAGAGTCCCTTTGGGATCTTGAGGGACCACCCAGGGCTGGTGAAGGTGTCTGGACCATGCAAGCCAACTAGAGCTCTGGTTCTGAAGGGAGTTTTCAGATTAGAATTCAAAATCAGAGGTCCTGGGAAGACACTTCCTGTTACCAGCCCCCAGTTACCCTGTCTTCCTCCTCATGGAGGCAAAAATGTTCTGAGAAGGCCGGGCGCGGTGGCTCACGCCTGTAATCCTAGCACTTTGGGAGGCCGAGGCGGGCGGATTGCTCAAGGTCAGGAGTTCGAAACCAGCCTGAGCGAGACCCCGTCTCTACCAAAAATAGAAATAAATTAATTGACCAACTAAAAATATATATACAAAAAATTAGCCGGGCATGGTGGCGCATGCCTGTAGTCCCAGCTACTCGGGAGGCTGAGGCAGTAGGATCGCTGAGCCCCGGAGATTGAGGTTGCTGTGAGCCAGGCTGACGCCACGGCACTCACTCTAGCCTGGGCAACAAAGTGAGACTCTGTCTCAAAAAAAAAAAAAAAAAAAAAAAATGTTCTGAGAAGGGAACAGTTTTTGGCTATGGAGTGAAGGCAGAGAGAGGGATTTATTCATTCAGTAACTGCCTGACAAATAATAACACCCAATATTTCTAGAGTGTTTATTATGTGTCAGACACCAAAAAAGACTGTACATGAATTGCAGTATTGAATCCTCACAATGACCTGATGAAAGTGTTTGTTTACCATGTGACAAATGCAGGGCTCCAGCCCAGCTCAGCTTCCACACTGGTAGCCCTGCTCAGCCCAGGCCCTGGCCAGAGGTGCTGAGGATACTTGAAGTGGGTGCCAGACCCTTGACTGGCAGTGAGAACACAGTGTGGTCAGTCCTGGGGGGTGAAGGGAGGATGTGAGTCCACAGAAGGGACTAAAGAAGCCCCCAAAGAAAGAGGCACCAAACAGCAAAGGAAGTGTTCCCTCCCTCCACCCCTGCGCCCCTAGCAGGCCAGTTTGGGGAACTGGGTAGGGAAAGTGGCCTCAACTCCACTTCCTAGTCCCCAGGGGACTTCATCTCTCCTCTGCAGATGCAAAGAACAGTTCTCATCCCTCCGCCTACTAGCTGTACAACCCTGGGAAAGTCACTTCCTCTCTATACCTCTTTCCTCTGATATAAATTGGAGATAAAGATGGGTGGCTGTGTGGCTTTGGAGAGTTTTCAGAGTCATTGTGTACCCATTGTGCCTCTCACTAGGTATGGTGGGACATCCCTAAAACTGGATCATAAAGGACAAGTAGAAGTTTTCCAGGTAACTGACCCACAAGGGACAGGGAACCTAGAGGAAGGAGGCATCTGTTCGTCAGTGCCAGGGCAAGCCTGGTGTCTGAACAACCCATTGGGGTAGACAGTCTACTTATGAGCCAGCTCTTCCACCCAGACCCCACCAGGAAAGAGTTATGTTGGGCTCTGCACCAACTAGTATCAGAAGGATGGGCCAGGCAGGCTCTGAGCCAGTCATGCAGCTAGAACTCTCACGTCCACACATAGCCTAGAAGGGGACTGTACCTCTCAGTAGGAAATGGGGGTAGGAGGGGTGAAGTCAGAATAGGACAACTCTTCATTTGAGAGAAAGCTGCCAAGAGGAGGTGTGTGTGTGTGTGTGTGTGTGTGTGTGTGTGTGTGTGTGTGTGTTAGCCTTCTCCCTTCCAGACCCATCTGTCTGCAGTTTGGTCTGCGACCCAGGGGTTACAGGCTGGGAACAGGCTGGTATGTGGCTGCCCAGGGTCCCTTGTGCACTTCCCAGGAGGGAGTCTGGACTCATGAGCAAGTCAATACAGGACAGGAGCCAGCTCTAATGGCTTCTTCTTCTCCATAATCTCCTTTCCCCCATATGCAGTGTCTTGGCTGGTGTTGTCCTCCAGACAGCCTGACTCCTGAATGGCTGGGAGGCAAGCCCAGAGAGGGCTGGCTACTCAATCACGGTCACTCAGCGAGGCAGAGGCTCTGAGTTTGGCTGCTGCATCGGCCTGGGAGCTGATTCCTGGAATCGCTATTTCCAGAGGCCCTCTTGGGAGATGGAAACCAGAGGATGATCCAAGGAAGACCACCTTGCAAGTACACACTGTCTCTAGAGCCCCAGGAGGACCTGCAAATTACCTGGGCCTTTGCACTGTTTCCTCTGCATCCTCATCCCTCTCTTCCTCTGCCCGGTCAATCCTGAGTCCTTCCAAACTCAGCTCTGAAAACTGTGAGAACTAATTTAAAATTTTTAAATGAGAGAGAGGCCAGAAAGAGGGCAGGTTCCAAGATAAAGTTACTATAATCAGTAACTTTCTTATGCTCCTATCATAACCAGTTTGATGTTGTAATGAGTGAAAAGATTCCATTCACAATAACTACATAAAATACTGAGAACGTATGCTTAAGAGACAGAACTATTGTAAGAAAACAACACTTACCAAGAGACATAAAAGTCATGATAAAGTCACACTCGTGTCCTAGATGGAAATATCCCATATTGCAGATGCATATCTCCTTCAAATTAATTTCTAAAGGTAGCTAAATTTCCAATTTATTTTACTTTATTTTTTGGAACTAGCTTTAAGATTCCTAAAATATTTATTCAGAAGGCTATATTTTGAAAATAGCCATGAGAATTTTGAAAAAGAAAAATCAAGAATCAGAAGGATGACTGCCCTGTCAAATTTACAAAACTACAATACTTAAAATAGTGAGGCTGGTACAAGAACAGTAAACAGCTCCCCAGAAGATAAAGTGCTGAAACCAACCAAAGGCCATCTGAGAATTTAGTATATTGTATATGGTCAGTGGGGGAAAGGGTGGATCATTAAATACTGCTGTGATAACTGGCTAATCATTTGGGGAAAAATTAAGTGCTTCACACCTTCCATCAAAATTAATTCCATATGAACTAAAATATAAATGTTAATAATGAAAAAGAGCTCATATAAAATACAGGTGAATGCTTTTAGAAGGTTAGATTTGGAGAATATAATACTGTAAATAGAATCTAGGAAGAAAAAATAAAAATGGCTACATAAAAAATTTTAAAACTTCAATATAACAATAGTAAAACAGGATAAACAAAAACAAAAACGTGGAGAAATGCAGTATATGTAGATAAAAGGATACTACTGTCTCATGTATAAATAACTATTACAAATTAAGGAAAGGAGAAGCTCTATGGTCAAAAAATAAGCAAAAGATATACATGAATATTTTTTAAAACACACACAAATGACCAACACATATAGGAAAAAGTAAGGAATAACTAAGGAAATGCAAATCACAATGACAATGAGATACTGTTTTTTCTTGCTTGAATGGGCAGAGATTGAGAAGATCAGCAAGATGCACTTGAGTATACTCATTGGCACAACCTTTCCTGAGGGCCATTTGACAGGTAGCTATCAAAAGCCTCAAAAAGGAAAAAAAAAAAAAAGCCTCTAACCAATCAATTTTGTTTCTAGGAATTTATATTAAGGAAATAATTAGGCACATTCACAATGGATGTTCATGGTAGCAATGTTTATTAGAGCAAAAATTGGAAACAAACTAAATAGCTATGAATAGGGAATTGGCTAAGGATACATCCATACAATGGAATATTAAATAATCCTTTAAAAATTATGTAGAAATATTAATATTAAAATATGTATCGTGTTTATAAACGAAAAAGCAAGTAATGAAAAGTATATTTTTGTAACTGTGAGTACACAGAAAAAAGTTTAGAAAAATATACACCAAATATATTTTGCTGAATTCTCTAAAATGTTTTGTAAGACGTTTGACTTCATCAGATCAAGTAATAACAATGTTTCCATTTGGGAAAGCCCTCTCACGCCTGGGGGCCCTTTCTTCAGGAAGCCTGCCCTGGTCCTCCTTCCCCCATTCCCCAGCTGAGGGACTCCCATCCAGCTCTGTTCTCACTGTGCACTAACTGGCGGGTGCCTGCGTCCTCGGCTGGCTAACGAGCTCTGTAAGAGCCCATTATGACAGATTCTCAGGTCCGCAGGTCCTGGCACATATTAAGTGCTCAACAAATGCTGCTACATGAATGAACGAATGACCCTTTCTGTCATGTTTCTGTGAATGATCGGTGAACTAAACGGAATGCCCTAGGTCTGTCCGCTCTCACCCAGCCAGAACGGAAGGTGAGGAGGAAAAAGCCTGAGAGTGGGAGTTCGATCCGAACTTCTGTCCTTGAGGCTCAGCAGCTCTGTGGCCCCAGGCAAGTTATGTCGCCTTGTGGCACTTTGGCCTCGTGTCTGAAACGTGAACGGTCGCGCCTCCCCCAAGGACTGCGTGCCAAGCAAGAAAGCACACATCAAGGATTTAGCAGAGCGAGCGGCGGTACTCAGTAGGTGCTCAAAAATAGAGGCAAATAGCTGGGCAGTGAACACCACTTCCCACGCGTTTGTCCAAGGCTCAGATGCGCCATCGGAAGGTTGTGGACATGGGAAGCCCGGCGACGCTGAGCAGCCTCCTCGCTAGCGCTTGCCCTGGGGACACCAGGGCCTGACCTAGCGCAGAGCGGCGGCCGCCGGGCTCCGCGTTGGGGCTCCCGCTGCATACGCAGCGCCAGTGCCCGCTCTGGCCCACCTGCAGCGAGCTCCTCGCCCGCTCCTTCAAGGGGGGTCCAGGGTCCAGGAAGAAGCTGGCCACCGGCTGGTCTGCGGCTGGCGGGCGCGGAAGGGGGCCTCAGGCCAGGCACTGGAACGGTGCGGACCTGGCGTTGGATGAGGGTACTGCGGGTTTGAATTTTGCTCTATTCAGCACGAATTGTGACACGTAGGGCAAGTCTCTGAGTCTCTTTTCTCACCTGACAAGTGGGATAATCAGACCCGCCTCGCAGAGGCTGGTGCGTCTGCAGTAAGATGCTGCAGAGCAAGCGCAAGGCGCAGGGCCTCTCCCAGCAAGAGCGCCTGAGAAACCGGGCGCCAGGACGGGAGAGGCTCCTTCTGGCTCCGAAATTGTGCCGGGTCCCTGGCCCTGGCCTAGGCCAGATCTGTGGCTTGACCACAGAAAAGGGCCATTTTAGCGGGATCAGGGGATGGGAACAGCAAACCAGGCTGCGCTTCTCCCTGCCCGTCGGGGGTGCGCGCGGCTGTGGGTCTTAATCAGTAGTATAATGTCTTTATGTGTCTCTGTGTGTGTACACGTGTGTGCGCGTGCGTGTGTGCACACGTATGAACGGGAGCGTCTGTAGTTGTGCGGGAAAACGCGTGTTGGGCAGCCGGCGGGGCCTCCTTCTCCCAAAGGCGCCTTCCCTCTTTTCTCCGCGCGCACTTCCCGGGCGCAGTATCAGCCAAACTAACGGAATCCGGCATGGCCAGGGAAGGGTGGGCACGGGAGGGGCCATTCCGTCCTGGAGCCACCGGTTTGGGGATAATTACTTTTAATGTCAGAAAGATTTAGTTTAATATCATCTCTATTAGGCTGCCGGGAGGGTAATTAAACGGAACGCGTCGCAGCCGGCAAACAGATGGCGCCTGCTTGCTCCGAGGCCGCGGGCAAACAGCGCAAAAGTCATCGCCTCCCGAGTCTCCCATCGGCGCCCCAGGCCTTTCTCCTACTTGGTGCCACGGAATCGTCCCCCACGGCCTTCCCTAGGCTGCACCTCCAACCCTCTCCGCGCCCTCGGGCCTCAACCGCAGCCTCCCCGCGTCTCCACTCGGACAGTCCCTCTGGACCCCAATGAAGCGTGGGCGTGGGCGTGGGGGCGGGGGCCGTGTGCAATAGGGGTAACAGCGAATCTTCTTGGCGGGGCGCTCTCACCCTGAGCCCCAGCCCCAGGCACAGCAGAGGCGTCAGCAAGTGATTCTGAGCTAAGAGAGCGTGTGTCTGGGTGTGAATGTGTGAGGACGGGCTCTCCACACACAGCCACCTCATTTGTCCCCAAGACTATGGCTTTCTCTACCAGGCCCCCACCATAGGAGTAGGGCTGGGGCTCCGTGGATGCGCGAGGGCATAGTGTGTGAGGATGTGTTTGTGTCTGGGTGTGTAGTCACCGGGTGGGAGTCTGTGGAAATCTGTGTGAGGTCACACGCCAAGTGGATGTCCTAGGATGGGGGCATGCTTATGGGAGGCTGTGAGGCCAAAGTTTGTGAATGGGTCCTGTGGGTGGGAGGGCAGCATCAGAGGTGAGTGTGCGCCCAGTAGGCTCTCACTGCATGCGAGTGTGAGGGTGTGTCCAAAACTTTTGGAGGGTGAGGTCACCCGTGTAGGGCTGTGTGTCCAGTTTGAAGCTACACTCAAGCTGGGAAGGGAAGAGCCCCTGCGGCCTCAACCTGGCCATGCTTTTCCTAGGGCTGGCGGCTCAGCGGCACCACCGCCCTCCCTCCCTCTCCCGCGCCGACCGCAGCGCAAATCAGGAGGAACTAGCCCCAGAGTGGTCTGCGGAGCTAGGCAGAGTATCCCTGCCCTGTCGAGGTGCGGTGACCTTGGCCTAGAACGAGTTTACTCTGCCTCCCTCCGTAACACATATACTCACATTAGCACCATAACCTCGGGGGCTGGGAGAAAAGTTTGTGGGTTCCACAAACTGTGGGGATGTGAACTCAAGGAAAGGGGAGCGAGAGAAGAGAGAGGCGCCTAAACTAGGGGTGGACAAATTCCCTCTGGTTGGGGTCGATTGGGCTTCAAGATGCTCCTCCTCCCCCTCCTAAGAAAATGAGGTTCCTCAGACATCCGTGGGAGAGTCTTGGGTTCTCAAGTTTCCGTGGCTGGACCCTTGGCTCCGGCGGTTTCACCCGGACTGGATTGGGGGAATCTCGCGGTGGCCTAGCCTCCAGCGCAAAGAAGGATACCTGGGCCACTGCCCCCACCCCCACCCAAAGTAGGCAGATTTTTACAGTTTATTTCGTTTAGGGTTTAAAATAATTTCCAGAAAACTTTGTGCAAATCAGCTCTGGGAGCAGACGCCTGGAGGCCCCCCCCCTGCATAATCCGGCCATGGTCGGTGCTCTCCCCCGCCCATCCCCCCCCAGGGTGCAGTTCTCCGTTCATTTACTTGGCAATATAACCTCCAGGTGTTGGAAGATGAGGTCTGAGTCCTGCGCTCCTGGAGAATATATTATCCCTGACCACTCTCTTACCCTCACTCCATGTGGGAGACCCTCGCGGGAGCTGACCCTTTTCTCTCTCCCAAGCCCATTCTCAGGCTCCAGCGAGTGGAACTTCTTGGGAGCCAGCGACCAGGTTTCTGTCGCTATCACAGACTCTGTCCAAGTCTGAGTACCCGGCGCCCGACCTGGTCAGCTATCTGGAAGCTTTGTGCCGGGTTCTTTCGCACATCACTCCCACCCCCACGCCCCTTCCAACCTCATCTCGGTGTTGGCTTCTTCCAGGGGAGTGTGTCATGGCTCTCCCCGGACGCTAAGTTCTGCGGTCTGCGGTCTGGGCCCTGCGGATCGCGCCTCCCTCGCCCGAGTCCCCAGCCCCAGGGGTCAGACGCGGCTGGACTGACAGGGTGCGGCCCAGTAGTCGCGCCACGCGGGAGGAGATGGGTCCGGAGGCCGCGATGCCCCGGCAGAGCCTGCGCGCCTAGGAAGTCCGCGCGCTGGACCGCGCGGCCCAGAACCCTGCCGCCCTGGAGGTTCAACGGAGGAACGCGGAAACGCGCTGTTTGGAGTGGAGGGAGAACGGCGGGAAAGCCCATTTTTCTCATTATTTAAACGAATTTTCTTTACTCCGAAGGAGAGGGAGAAAAGTAGAGAATAAAAACCAGAGTGCTAGAACATTAGAGGGAAAAGACAGAAAAGGCGCAGAGATAGGATCAGAGCAAGAGAAATTGAGGGCGACCCCGCCCCGACAACCGCAGCGTTAATTCCAGATGTTGCCATTCAAAAGGGAAACAAAATCCGAAACCTGTTACCTCCTTTGCAGAACGAGCTGTTCCTCAGGGCCTTGACGTCAGGACAGGGAGAGTAAGGCGAAAGTTAAAACTATTTCTGGGGTGAAAGTTAAGACAGTTCCGGGGGACCCCCCTCAGCGACCTCGTCTCCCGCCGGGTAGGACGGACAGACGGATGAGCGTCTTGTGTCCAAGAGGATCTGGGGAGACACAGAGGCCACTTTTTACTTTCGTTTAAAAAAGATAAAAACAAACTTCGTTAATTTAAAACGACAACGACAAAGAATTCCACCACTACGGAAAAGAAATCGAGATGCTGGAGAGATAAGGAAAGGAAAGAGCAAAACGGGCATCTGGACGGAAAAGAGGGGCGGGGAGAGGAAAGGCGCAGAGCCAACGACTCGGCAGGCACCGACCAGAAGTGCAATCTCATTTCTCCTCTCTGGGCTCCTCTTTATAAACGAAAATCCTCATACACTACACTTACCCTCCGTGATGCCTATCTTATCAAGACTTTTTAAAATAAAGAAACTTAACTTGAAAGGCGGCAGGGGAATAAACAAAGCAGCCCCTAACTACCCCAAACTCGTCGGACTTGGGAGCACGCCGAAACAGAGCCGAAAGGAGGCAGGAAAACCCGTCTTGGCATTTATGCCAGGATCACCTTCCCTTCCCCACCCCCGCGCCCCCGTTCCGCCCCCACCCGACCGCGGTAATTGAATTGTCACCTGCCCCCATCCCGCCCCAGGGCGCCAGGGCTACTTGGGAAGCTCGGGCTTTGCCAAGCGCCCCCGGCCAGGGAGAGCGGCGCAGCGGAGCCGGCGCCCCAGAAGCCGAGGGGTTACACACGTCTACGTAGAGAGGCGCACCGGACACGGTAATTAGGAGCAATTCACACGCTCTCGGGCGCACGGAAACTACTTGTCACGATGTTTTCAACGCTCCTCCTCACCCACTTTCCTCCACTCCTTCCCTGGCGCGCCCCCTCCCCTTCCCGAGGCACACAGTGGAGCTTTTGGAGTTTCGAATCTTTCGGACTCTGCAGAATGCGGGGCTCCCCGGGCGCGGGCCCGGCCAATCAGAGCGTCGTCTGCCTCCCCTGGCCAATGGCAGGCGCCACATTGTTGTCCAATTCTGTCTAATGGAGCCCTAAGGAGCAACAATAGAGCGGGCGAGCGGCTCATTGAGAGTCTGGCAGCGCCGGGCAAGTGGGCCCCGGCTGCGCGCATCGTCCCGCGCGCACCGCGAGGGGACGCAGCACTGCGAGAGCCGGGTCGCGGTTCCAACCAGCCGGCCCCTAGACTGGCCTCCGGCTCCGAATTTCTGACGGGAGGGTTGGACTGCGCTGCGTTCTGAGGGGGTCCGGAAGTTCGGACATGGTGACTGAAAGAGGGTGACGTGGTCAGATAAGGGGCCGGGGGCAAGGGGAAGAGGCCAAGAGCGCCAGAGTCGCCAGCGGAGCTGGGAGGCGTGTGCGGCGCCAGCCGAGGAGGAGGATTCCGGAGCCCAAGGCAGGTAGCTGAGGGCCGCTGGGAGAGAAGGGAGGAGACCTGGTCTGCGGCCCCTGTTGAGGAGGCCTGGGCCTAGCCGGCCTTGGGAACTGCGCGGCCCTCGGGGTCTGGGGGAAGAGTCCTAGTTCATGGAGAAGAGGTGTGGGGTTCTAGGACAGAGACCCCAGGGTTCTGTCCCGGGCTGTGACGGGGACGGGGTGGGGGTGGGGGAGCAAGGAGACCGGGTGAAAGCGGGGAGCTGGGCCTGATTAGGCCTTCTGGGGCTGTGGCGCGGGTGGGACTCTAGTGTCCGTTCATGGCCAGTTCCGAAGGCGACTCCCCTGTCTTGGTGCGGCCTACCGGGCCATCCAAGTCCCAGGAGCCCAACTCCGGGGCCAGAACGCAGGAAACTGCGCTCCAACGAGGTCCCTTGGGGCCCCAGGATGGGGAGGGCGTGTCTGACGATTCTGTCCCCAAACCCGAAGGGGAGGGGAGGGGAGGACAGTGTGAGGTGGTCACCGAAAAAGACCCCCTCCCGCAATGCCTAACTTTTCGCAGGATACTTCTTCCTCCCAGACTACTTCTCCAGACTACAACGCTAAAAATTGCACCACAGGTTTAACCCTATCCCCACCTGTAGCCTTTGCCTGCAGGTCTGTTTTCGTACACACTCTCCTCTCCCGCGGGTAGACCCTGGGTCCCAGACACTCCAAATCAGCTGTTTTCTTGCTGTTTCCCTGGCCCATCAAGCTAATCTTTGGGCTGGCTTGCCTATCCAAAGAAAGTTTCTTTGGTTGAATATTCTCTTTAATCCTTCCCAGGCCTCCTAAACTCAGCTCCACGACCATTCTCTGGAGGCCCGCACCGTGGAACTTCTAGAGTTCACATTTTTACAGGTCCCAGGACCACTGGGCCTAACTTTGCCCCTGAGTTGGATGGTTGTTTCCTAACCCTCACTCCACTTCCTAAAGCTATTTTTTTTTCTGTTCCGGTTTTTTTCTGTTCTGATTTTTCTCCCGAACTCTCCAGCTCCCACCCGCATTAAAAACAGCCACCAAACAAACACACAAAATCCCGGCACAACCAGCTCAACTCTGTGCCCAACATCTCTCTCCTTCTCTTCGCCCTTCCACCAACCCGAAAGTTTTGTTCCGGGTTTTCTTGTTTTGCCCTTGGCATTAGCCTAACTGTCGGGCCAAAATTTTCTCTCTAATCCGAGTCCAGTCGAGCAAACATTTCTCTTACCCATCTCGCCCCAATTAAGCTAAGCTTTTGGGGTAATATAATATTTTCTATTTCAAATCCTCGTTACATCCACCTGAACCTGTGACTTTCAAACTTTATATATGTCTTTTTTATTTTTTCCAGCGGAACCACTGATTCAAACGAAATCTTACACCTGGCGCATATCAGATATAAGAGCAGCTGTGGTGGGACTGGGGTGGAGGAGCTCGGACTCACGAGGAGGTTCCGATTGCACCTTCTCCCAACAATTTGGCAACCGCTAGCCAAACTTCTGCGGCCAAAATTTCTAAGTGTGGGTTCTTCGAGGCTGCGCTTTAGCCGAGCGCACGGTGTGCCCCTCACCCGGTCTCTCCCCCTTTCCCACCTTCCACGTCAGGTCCTGCCATGGAGCTGCGCTCCGAGCTGCCCAGCGTGCCTGGCGCGGCGACAGCGGCGGCGACAGCGACGGGGCCGCCTGTGGCGTCAGTGGCGTCGGTGGCGGCGGCCGCCGCAGCGGCTGCGTCGCTACCAGTGAGCGTGGCGGGCGGCTTGCTGAGGGCGCCGCCGCTGCTGTTGCGGGCGGCCGAGAAGTACCCGCGGACTCCGAAGTGCGCGCGCTGCCGCAACCATGGCGTTGTGTCGGCGCTCAAGGGCCACAAGCGCTACTGTCGCTGGAAGGACTGCCTGTGCGCCAAGTGCACGCTCATCGCGGAGCGCCAGCGCGTCATGGCGGCGCAGGTGGCGCTGCGCAGGCAGCAGGCGCAGGAGGAGAACGAGGCGCGCGAGCTGCAGCTGCTCTACGGCACTGCCGAGGGCCTGGCGCTGGCGGCCGCGAACGGCATCATCCCACCACGGCCAGCCTACGAGGTCTTTGGCTCTGTGTGCGCCGCTGACGGCGGGGGCCCGGGAGCCGGAGCGCCCGCGGGGACCGGAGGCAGCGCAGCGGGCGCAGGGGGCGCAGGTGAGAGCCGGGTCGAGCCGTGGGGAGGGGAGCTGGGTCAGAGCCCTGGGGTGCGCGGCCCAGGGACTTGTTTCTGTACAGAAGGAGTAGGAGAGTAGAATCTCCTCCAAACGCCCCGATTGCTGAAGTTCGCCTCTCACCCGGCCCCTGATACTGAGCATTGACAAAATTTTTCTCTCCTTTTTGGAGCATTTGCACTTTACTCCTTTCTCTTACTGCGGGACCAAATGTAGATGACTTTAATCGTACTCTCTATCTAAATGCAGGCAGGTCCCTGCTTCCTTGCTCACTTCGTTTCATCTGCTCCCCAGCGTGGAACCCCGTGCGTCCTATCTTTTCCTTCACTCTGCGCTTCTCCACACACCGCCTTTCCCTTCATTCCTTTCCAACTCTCTTCAGAAATTCTGTCCCCCCAGCGCCCAACCCCGTCCGCACTACTTTCCCTAGGTACTGGGGACGCTCTCATTCTTGTTCCCTGGACAGCCGCATGCTGTGCCCTCCCTGTTTCTAGCTTCTTTTACCCGCTCATCCTGGTTTTATCAGAGTACGAACTCTCCTGCTTGCCTAGATCCCCTTTCCTCTTCCCTGTCTACTCCTGGCCTAGCCCCACCTTCTCCTTCTGGACTCCCGTGGCTCTTTCTGGGTAGGGCTCTCAAACCTCTTAGGTCTCAATTTTGGAAAAGGTGAATTAGAAATAGGAGTTCTACTTCTGTAGAGAGGTTTGGGACTTCCTAGATACTCAAGGAGCCTTTCCTTACAAGTTAGGCTGCCCAGGGCAGGGTTGGCTCTTGGAATCACAGGTGTGGAGTGGGCTCTTCTAGTACGCGGTATAGGTAGAAGTTATATCGGCTCCTGCTTGAACCCTGGGCCCGGCCACTTCTCCAGGGCAGGGCAGGACTGGAAGGAGGTTAAGGGTGGAGGTGTCGGGGCACAGATGTGGGAAGAGCAGCACTGGACATTGAGTTTCCAGGGTGGCACGAGTGGTCTGGGTTCTGAGTATAGAACAAGAGGGAGCCCTGGGGTCAGGGGAAGAGAGACTGGGCTGTACGGGCTCAGAGAGGAAGGAATGCTGGAGCAAAAAGAAAGGGGCACTGGAGTCCCTCGGATTGAATGAGGTTGTGGGGCTCAGAGGGAGAGGAAACTAAGATCCAAAGGACTGAGTTGCTGTGGGTGCTGTCTTCTCGTCAACTGCTCCTCACATCCCCTTTTCTCCCATCCCAGAGGCCAAGTTGCAGAAGTTTGACCTGTTCCCCAAGACGCTGCTCCAGGCAGGCCGCACGGGCAGCCCGCAGCCGCCTCCCGTGAAGCCCTTATCACCCGACGGCGCAGATTCGGGTCCCGGGACGTCGTCCCCGGAGGTGCGGCCCGGCTCAGGCTCAGAGAATGGCGACGGCGAGTCCTTTTCGGGGTCACCCCTGGCCCGGGCCTCAAAGGAGGCAGGTGGCAGCTGCCCAGGCAGTGCTGGGCCTGGAGGTGGCGGAGGCGAGGAGGACAGCCCGGGCTCCGCTAGCCCTCTGGGCTCTGAATCCGGTTCGGAGGCTGACAAAGAAGAGGCTGAGGCCGCGCCGGCGCCAGGGCTAGGCGGAGGCCCGGGTCAACGGCAGCGGACGCCGCTGGACATCTTGACGCGCGTCTTCCCAGGCCACCGGCGAGGCGTCCTGGAGCTGGTGTTGCAGGGCTGCGGCGGCGACGTGGTGCAGGCTATAGAGCAGGTGCTGAACCACCACCGCGGAGGCCTGGCGGCCGGCCTGGGCCCTGCCACGACCCCGGATAAGGCTGCCGTGGGTGCAGCAGCAGCTGCCGAGGACGCGTGGCCGGGCCGGGTCGAAGCCGCCGCCGCAGGGGGCCCGGGGCTGCCCGCGCCGCTGCAGGCTGGGCCAGCCGCGCCCCCGCACCACAGACCCTTGCTGGCGGGCGCCATGGCGCCGGGGGCGCTGGGCTCCCTGAGCAGCCGCTCGGCCTTCTCGCCACTGCAGCCCAACGCCAGTCACTTCGGCGCGGATGCAGGCGCCTACCCACTGGGCGCGCCGCTCGGCCTCAGCCCGCTGCGCCTGGCCTACTCCGCGGCGGCGGCGCACAGCCGCGGCCTGGCCTTCATGGCGCCCTACTCCACCGCCGGCCTGGTGCCCACGCTCGGCTTCCGCCCGCCCATGGACTACGCCTTCAGCGATCTCATGCGCGACCGCTCGGCCGCTGCCGCCGCGGCGGTGCACAAGGAGCCGGCCTACGGCGGCGGCCTGTACGGGCCTATGGTCAATGGCGCCCCTGAGAAGCAGTAAGGCGAGGGGCCTGGCAGCCGGGCGGCCCCCAAACAGGAACCCCAGCCTTGTCCCCGCTGGGCCCTCTTCGCTCAGCGCGCTCTCTGCGGCCTGGCTAGGGGTCCTCCTATTTCAAGGTGGCTTTTGTTTTTGTTTTGGAGGGTGTGTGGGGAGGGCTGAGCAAAGGGGGAACAGCTACAGGTGCAGGTGTGTTCGGAGAGGGTGCGTGGCCTGGATCCTCCTGCTCCGTGCCCTACCCCCTCTCCGCAGTCCCCCAGCCCCCTTTTCAAAAGGCTGGGAACTCACGTGAATTCAGAGGCTGCGACCGCAGCGCACGCTCTTGGGGCTCCTTTAGCTACACTCCTCCCGCCCGCCTGCGCTCATGGATGGCAGGGTAATCCGAGAGTCTCTTCTGTGTCTCCCCAGATCCCCTTTTAAAAATTTTAAATATTCGCTCTAACAAATATAAATTTAGGATGTATAAATCTCTTGGCACTGAGTCGAGTCTTTGGGACACACATATATATCGATATCAATTGTAAAAAAAAAGGAAACAAGTTCTAAGGTGCACTTTCCTCGTTGCGGTATTTGTCGCTCTTTGTTGCTTATGCCAATAAGCATGGGTTTCCTTGGTGCAGTGTGAGTTTTTATATATGTATAAATCTATATATAATCTATACATATATATATACAAGCCAGTGTATAATGTTATAAAATGGAATTCTAAGTTATTAATTGTAATCTGTAGGTGACCTCGGTATTAACGTGAAAAACATTCAAAAACAAGACAAAATTGAAAAAAAAATTAGACTATGCGCGCATTGTACTTATCAGGTTTATAGATTAAATATATTGTAAACTCGGGACGAATCCTGCCCACCTGCCCCTCAAGCCTGCGGCCGATCTCTCCCTAAGGAGCCGTCAAGGTGCGCGCTGAAGCAGGAACAGAGCGACTGAGCCAGAACCGCCCGCTTGCGGGCCCATCCTCGCCTCCTGGGACTCGCCAAACGCCCTGGCTGAAGGGCCGGCAGCAGAAGACGCTGCTGCAGAGCAGCACTTTGTGCTTTTCTTTGCATAGATATGAGCTAGAAATAAATGTTATTTTCTAAGAAAACAACACCGAATCCCGTCCCGCCCCTCGAGCTGCCGGGAGGAAAGGTCTGGATTTCCCAGTTGGGATTTGACCGCGGTCCCGCAGGTGGTCAACCCTTGGGGGTACTAGGGAAGGAAACTTCTGTGGAGCCCCAGACACCGGAGCGGCGAGCGGCGAGCGGCTCTGAGCTCTTGGAGGAGCGACGCCCCCTGCATACCCCCAGGTTGGGCGCGCGGGCTGCGGAGGGGTGGCCTTGCAGGTTCTCTCTGTCCCCGGATTTCGGGCTGAGACTTCACAGGGACTGGGCAAAGCTGGCGCCCCAGTTCCCGCTCCCCGGAAGGAAGGAGGTCGCAGATTTGGGCACAGCCGTGGTCCAACCGTGCGAGAGCTTTCCTTCTCAGAGGGGTTTGGAACCGTAAGCAGTGGAGGCGACCGCTGGGGAGGGGTAGCTGCTACAGTTCTCCCGCCGAGACCTGAGGCCTGCGAGTAATTTTGGGGTGGTGGGGGTGGCGGGTGGTGCCTTCGCCCAAAGCAGTGTAATCCGATAGTGGCCGTGAGGATGCGCCTTCCAGCCAGACCTCAGCCCTCACCCTTTTCACCTTCTCTCCTTACTCAGAGCTGAGCAAATTAGCTGGTCCTGGGCCGACCCCCTCCTCCAGCCTCTCGTCCCTCCCGCTCCCCGCACGGTGACTCCCCCTCTCCAGGAAAAACAGTGCCTCCTCCCCTTGGCTAGGCCCGACGATATCCCAAGGTAAACTTCTGGGGCCCGCTCGAGTTCCGCCAGGCGGTGAAACTTAATAGCAGGACAAGAAAACGGTTTAATAAAGAAGGGCTTTAATAGGGAACTAATTTGATTGAGTTGCCTAATTCCACTTTAATTGGAAAGGGGGTTTGGCTGTTTGGTTATAAAGTGCGAGGGTGAAGATGAGATGGAAGTGGGGGGAGAAGGAGCGACAGAAGAAAGATACAAGAGAGACCGGTCGCGAAAGGGAGTGAAGATGGGAAGGAAAGGAGAGAGAGAGAAGAGACAGAAAAGAGAGAACAGTTAGGAAGAAATGAAGGCGGGAGACAGCGCGAGGGAGCTGGTAGAAGTGTGAACTTTCTTGTCCTTCGCTGCTGCTTCCAGCGTGCTCCCCCCACTCCAGGTTTTCGGAGGCCTCGCTCGGCCAGGCGGTTCTGGCCGCCCCATCCCGGGCCTCTGCTCCCACTGCAACCGAGATGAAGCTAAGATTGGTCTGGGTCCCTTGGTTTCGGGATGGACCTACACTGGGTCCCCAGAGGCAACTCTGTCCCTGACTGTGCTCAGACCAGACCCGAGGGGGTGGCCTGTGGGCTTGCTTTGCTAATTCTGAAAAACATCTGGAGCTTCATAGATTTCAAAATTATTATTTTTAGAGTTTGTCACCCAGGCCGGAGTGCAGTGGAGCGATCGTAGCTCACTGAAACCTCAAACCCCTGGGCTCAAGCGATCCTCCCACCTCAGCCTCCGGAGTAACTGGGACTACAGGAGCTGCACCACCACACCCCGCTAATTTTTAAATTTTTCACAGAGACAGAGTCTCTCTATGTAGCTCAGACTGGTCTCAAACTCCTGGCCTCAAGCAATCCTTGGCCTCCCAAAGTGCTGGGATTGTAGGCAAGAGCCACCCCACACAGCCAGATTTCAAGATTATTATTTAGGGTTATCCTCACAGCAAACTGGGGAGAATCCAGAGAGTTATTACTAACCCCACTTTATAGAGGAAGAAACCGAGTTCCAAAGCGGTTCAGGGACTTGTGTAACCATCCAGGCAGCCTGGATCTATCTCCTTGCCTCTGCACCTCCGCCCCCCTTCTCCTCCTCCTCTGATGAGGCTGTCTTTGCTGGCCTAGAAGGGCCTTCGCGAACATATGAGGCCCAGATCCCCGCGCTGTCAGCATCTTCCGCAGAGCTGGGGAGTGGTTCGTGAGCGGTGGGAGTTTGGGGTGGGGTAGTGGGGTTTCCAAGTCCCTTTCTTCCTGGGTCCTGCACCTTTGTGGTCCAGGCCTTGCGATGGAAGCCCAGGGCTGGCGCCTGGCAAAGTCCTTTGCCCAAGGCGCGCCCTGACCCACTGCCCACAGTCAGAAAGAGCGAGGCGCAGAGCCCCGCAGTGACCTGCCCAGGGTCTCACATACTGGGCCCGAGGTGTGGAATCAGAACCCAGCACGCTCCGGCGGGTTGCTAGGTGGCGGTGGGGGTGGGGCGAGGCGCGTGAGTAGGCGTCGCCGGCTCTGGGAGCTTCTGCAGCCGGCGGGAGGGGACTGCGCCCCAGCTCTCGCCTGGGCTCCGCGCTGGGAGGAGTGTGGCGTCCCCGTCGCCGTTGCGCTTGCACCCAGGAGGGAGAGGGCAGCGGCTGCAGGCCGCCGAGAGGGGAACGGGAAACCGGCGTTCTCTTCCTGACCTCCGCTGTCCACGTTTATTCCCGAATTTCCCCCGGAGCCAGCTGGAGCCGGCCCTGGCATGGGCACTGGGAGGACTCGGACACGGACAGGGGCCGCCCCGAGGAGACAGAGTCAAGGAGGAAGCAGTTTTAAAATTATTTTCTTTCTCTTCCTTGACCCTGTCCCTCTCCTTCTCCCTCCTCCCACTGCACAACAGCAGCAGCAGATACCCACTATTGAGCGCCTACTGTGTGCCAGGTCCTGTCCTAAGCATGTTCCCCACCAGAATCCTGCTCACTGGGTGAAAAAGAGCCAAGAGCTGGGTCCAGGCTCTGTCACTGGCTAGCGCTGTGCATTCAGGGATTACTAGTCAGCTAATACTCACTAAGTACTTACAGTATGTCAGGCCTAGTTGTAGGACCTTGGGACACACAAGTGCGTGACAGGCGCCCTCCCTGCCCTCGCAGCGTTTGGGGAGGGAGGGGCAGCAACTGAGCGTGGGAGGCGGTGCGCTCATCCGTGCCGGGCTCGAGGTCTGCCCGCGGGAGAGGTGAGTTAGGCAAGGCACTTAACCTGGGTTTCCTCTTCAATCAAATGGTGCTAATAGTAGTGTCATTCTCTCTGGGTGCCCTGAGGATTAAATGGAATAACGTGTAAAAAGCTCTTAGCTCAGTGCTTGCCCACTAGGTGTTCACTATTACAATTCTCATACCCTTTGGTGTGAGTATTGTCCCATTAAACAAAGGAGTAAACAGCTCAGAGGGACTGAGTGACTGGAGCAAGTTGGGTTTGTAAACCATCTAAAGTGTTACAGATTATGGGAGACACCCTGCCCAGAGCGAGGGGCCACAGAGACAGATGGGAGAGTGTGGCTCTGCAAATGCCTCTGAGAGGAAGTGAGGCTGCAGCTGAGTCCTGAGGGGTTGGTGCAAGTTGGTGGACCAGCAGGCAGAAAGGGAGGAGGTGGGGACAGGCTGTTGGACAGAGGTCAGACCAGGGAGAACCTCGAGTGCCAGAGAAAGAGGCCTGGGTTTTTGGAACAAGAGTACTAGGAGCTGGGGACAGCCTTGCCTGGTGAGATTTGTGTTTGGATTTGGCAGATTATTAGGAGAAAGGACAAAGGCCCCTGAGGAGGAGCCATAAAAAATGGTAGTGTCAAAAAGTGACCAGTGGGAGTATGGAGAGGAGAGAGGTCGCTTCAAGAACCACTGGGAGCCAGTGTGGGCGTAAGTGGGGAGCAAGGCTCCTGGCTAATTCCCCAGGTGTCTGGGCTGGGATGGCAGTTAGAGATATATGGGTCCCTGGAGCAGAGACAAGATTAGAGGGTGTGGAAAAGGTTCAGTGTTCAATATATAGAGACTGAGGGACTTATAGGGCCTCTAAATGTGGACACCAAATGGCAGAAAAAGTCATCATGCAGAAGGCAGCAGGGCCATGGGAGGGATGAGGCGGCCCTCACGCCAAGGTGGAGGCCAGGAGCTGGGAAGGTATTGAGAGCCCAGATGTTGGGGTTCTGCCTCCCCTCTCACCATTTCTGTTGGTGCCAAGAGGACTGGCCTCTTAAATCATTCTCTTAAAATTGTGCACCCTGTTATGGTCATTTTTCTGGGGTAGGCAACCTGTTCATGGTTTATTGTGATATCAATGAACTTTAAATTTCAGGGCTCCCAACCTATTCAAGTATCTTTCAACCTGTCCTCTATCCCCATTTGTCCATCCCCAAGTCCCCTCTTCCTCCTTCTCCTCTTCCTTCTCTTCTCCTCCTCCCTTCCTCTCCCCCAATGTATCTCAGGAATAGCTGGAACCAGGTGCTCAAACACCATTCAATTGAGCTGCTTTTCTCCATCTCTTAGATCAGGTGTACTCCAAGTTGTCTTCAGTCAGGCAGGCTTCTCCAAATGAAGGGCAGATGGCCACCAGTGGCCTCAGACTCATGTTCTACTTTCTCTCCCAGTAGTTAAAACATCGCGGAGCTGAATCATTGACTAGACTTTTGTCACTTTTCCAACCCAGAACCAATCTCATGACTGCATGGTTGGGCCTAATTCATGGCCTCACCCCTGAAGTGGGACAGGAGGCTGCTTAGCCCAAACAAGCCACAAAAACAGTGAAGGGGGTAGATGGTTCCCCCAAAGGAAAACTGGGTGCAGGAAAGGGGGATGGATACAGAGCAGGCTTCACCTGCTCCTATGTCCTCCCTGAAACCAATCCTCAGAGACCCAGGCTTCCACAAGGAAACGGGCCTGCTGGAAAACCAAGCTTTCAAGAGAGCTGAATGTTTGCCCATTTCAGCCCTAAATAGTCTTTGTTTTAGCATTTTCATGTAGATGCTTTATAAAGATGTTACTTGCTTTTCCATTTTCTTTTCCAAGGAATTCTGCAGTGCTCCAGGCATGCTTTGGTTCAGAGTCATCCTCATGAAATGCCATAACAAGGTCGTGGGACCTTATTCAAGTGTTTGAGTGAGTGCTTGGCAGTACTGGCACTAAGAGACTCAATATTTCAGGGCTTTTAAAAAAAATACTTTGAGGGCCGGGCGCTGTGGCTCACGCCTGTAATCCTAGCTCTTGGGAGGCCGAGGCGGGCGGATTGCTCAAGGTCAGGAGTTCGAAACCAGCCTGAGCAAGAGTGAGACCCCGTCTCTACTATAAATAGAAAGAAATTAATTGGCCAACTGATATATATATACAAAATTAGCCGGGCATGGTGGCGCATGCCTGTAGTCCCAGCTACCCGGGAGGCTGAGGCAGAAGGATCACTCGAGCCCAGGAGTTTGAGGTTGCTGTGAGCTAGGCTGACGCCACGGCACTCACTCTAGCCTGGGCAACAAAGCGAGACTCTGTCTCAAAAAAAAAAAAAAAAAAAAAAATACTTTGAGACAGGATCTTGCTTTGTTACCTGGGCTAGAATGCAGTGGTGTCAGTACAGCTCACTGCAACCTCACACTCCTGTGCTCAAATGGCCCTCCTGCCTCAGCCTCCTGAGTAGCTGGGACTATAGGTGCTACCATGCCTGGCTAATTTTTCTATTTTTGGTAGAGATGGGGGTCTTGCTCTTTCTCAGGGTGGTCTCGAACTCCTGACCTCAAAAAATGATCCATCCTCTTCAGCCTCCCAGAGTGCTAGGATTATAGACATGAGCCACCAGTGTACCTGGCTAAAGACTTTTAATTGTGAAAAATTTCAAATGTATAAGAAAGTCGAGAGAACAGTATGATAAATCTTTGTATACTCATCACATAATTTTAATAACTATTTAACATTTTGCCATATTTATTTCACCTAATTTTTTCTTTGAAGTATTTAAAAGAACATTACAGATATTGTGAAATTTCACTGTGAAATACCTCAATATGCATCACTAAAACATGAGGACATTTTCTTACACAACCACAATATCATTAGTACACTCTCAGTATTAAACATAATGCCAGCTGGGCATGGCGGCTGATGGCTATAATTCTAGCACTTTGGGAGACTGAGGCAGGAGGATCACTTGAGGCTAAGAGTTCAAAACCAGCCTGGGGCCGGGCGTGGTGGCTCACGCCTGTAATCCTAGCACTCTGGGAGGCCGAGGAGGGCGGATTGCTCAAGCTCAGGAGTTTGAAACCACACTGAGCAAGAGTGAGACCCCGTCTCTACTATAAATAGAAAGAAATTAATTGGCTAAGTAATATATATATAGAAAAAATTAGCCGGGCGTGGTGGCGCATGCCTGTAGTCCCAGCTACTTGGGAGGCTGAGGCAGGAGGATTGCTTGAACCCAGGAGTTTGAGGTTGCTGTGAGCGAGGCTGACGCCACGGCACTCACTCTAGCCTGGGCAATCAAGCAAGAATCTGTCTCAAAAACAAACAAACAAACAAACAAAAAACCAGCCTGGGCAACATAGTGAGAGCCCGTCTTTATGAAGAATAAAAAAATTAGCCAGGAGTGGTGGCGCACAGCTGGGAGAGGGGCTGAGGTGGGAGGATCACCTGAAATCAGGAATTTGAGGTTACAGTGAGCTCTGATGGGGCCACTGCACTCTAGTCTGGATGACAGAGAAAGACTTTGTCTCAAAAAAAATTCCTTTACATTACTTAATGCCTAACATATATTAAAATTTACCTAATTGTCCCCATCAGGGATATTTTTTGAATTTAACAATTGTTTTTCAAACCAGGATTTGGTTGCCTATAGCAGACACTGTCAGAGCCCTACCCATATCCCTTGGACCTTTTGGTCTACTGATTTCCAGCTTCCAGGATCAATGTCTCTGTGCCTAAGGGTTTTATTCCACAAAAGAGAATGGCAGAGCAGGGTTGGAGTGGTGGCCATCCTTCCCGGAGTAGGCAATAGGAGGGCATATTGTTTGTAGAGAAAACAGTAAGAATACTGACTAAACGTTGTTTTTCTTTTTAAATTGTTACCACATCCCAGCAATTCTTTTGTTCGTGGTCTAAGTTCTAAACAATTCCTGCAGTGATTGTTGAATTTAAATTATATATATATACACACATGCACAAACAATATGTATTTATGTATTACTTTACATATATCATAAATGGTTACTTTATTATTTTTTTATATTTGAATACAGTAAAAAATTGGTACATGTCTAAAAGTTTGAACATATATACATTTAGATTTGTGTGACCACCATCACAATCAGAATTCAGAACAGTTCTGTCACCCCAGAAAACGTTCTTATGTTATTCCTTTTTAATCAAACCCTCTCCACCACCCTGACCCTTGGCAACCACCTATCTGTTCTCCATCTTCATAGTTTCTTCTCCAGAATGTCATATAAGTGGAATCAT
Organism: Microcebus murinus; assembly: GCF_040939455.1. Classification (NCBI taxonomy): domain Eukaryota; kingdom Metazoa; phylum Chordata; class Mammalia; order Primates; family Cheirogaleidae; genus Microcebus; species Microcebus murinus. Next base: position 38,164,927 of record NC_134105.1, on the reverse strand, counting down.
ACAATATGTAGCCTTTTGAGACTGGCTTCTTTCACTTAGTGTGGCACCTTTGAGATTCATCCAAGTCATTGCATGTGTTCCTAGTTCCTTCCTTTTTATTGTTGAGTAGTATTCAATTGTATGGATGCACCACTATTTGTTTCCTCATTCACTGTTTTGTTTTGTTAGAGACAGGGTCTTGCTGTGTTCTAGGGCTAGAGTGAAGTGGTGTCATCACAGCTCACTGCAGCCTCAAACTCCTGGGCTCAAGGGATCTTTCCACCTCAACCTCCAGAGTAGCTGGGACTATGGGTATGTGCCACCATGCCTGACTACATTTTCTATTTTTTGTAGAGACAGGGTCTTGCTATATTGCTCAGGCTGGTGTCAAACTCCTGGCCTCAAGCGATCCTCCCACCTTGGTCTCCCAATGTGCTAGGATTATAGGTGTGAGCCACTGCACCTGGCCCATGCAATCACCATTAAAATACATTTGGGTGATTATAAATGGAGTTACTATAAGCATTTGGGAATAGGCTTTTGAGTGATCACAAGTTTTCATTTCTCTAAGTAAGTACCTGAGAGTATGATTGCTAGGTCATATGGTAAGCATATATTTAGCTTCACAAGATATTGCCAAACTGTTTTTGCATTCCCACCAATAGCGTATGACAGTTCCGGCTGCCTCACCGGTGCACATGATTTGACTTACTCTTTTTTTAAAAAGCCATTTTAGTAGTTGTGTAGTAGTATGTTATTGTGCTTTTAATCTGCATTTCTCTAATGGCTAATGATCTTAAGCACCTTTTCATATACTTATTTCTCATCCATACATCTCCTTGGATAATTGTCTTTTCAAATATTTTGCCCACTTTAAAAAATTGAGTTATCTTATAGTTGAGTTTTTTAAAAATAACAGCTGTATTGAGATATAATTAATATGTCATTCAATTTGCCTATTTAAAGTGCACAATTCAGTGGTTTTTAGTATATTCCCAGAGGTGCAAAACCACCAACATAATCAATTTTGGAACATTTTCACCACCCCCAGAGGAGATCCTGTACCCATTAGCAGCCTGTATCCATTTGCTCCAAATTCTCAAAGCCTAGAGGAGTTTCTCTCTTGAATTTACTATCTAATCTACTTTCTGTCTCTATAAATGTGTCTAGTCTGAACAATTCACATAAATGGAATCATATAACATATGATCTTTAGTCACTGGCTTTTTTCACTTTGCATAAATGTTTTTAATATTTATGTTTTCAATATGTTATAGCATGCATCAGTTCTTTATTCCTTTTCATTGCCAAATAATATTCTAATATACATATGTATATGTAATCTATACATTCATTAGTTGATGGGCATTTGGGTTATTTCCATTTTTTTGGCTTTATGAATATGCTGCTATAAACTTTTGTGTACAAATTTTTTGTGTGGACATATGTTTTTATATCTCTTGGGTATACACGCAGGAGTGGAATTGCTGGATCATATAACTCTATGTTGACCTTTTGAGAAACTGCCAAGTCGTTTTCCACAACAGCTGCCTCATTTTACATTCCCACAAGCAGTGTAATAGGGTGTCAATTTCTCCACATCCCCACCAACACTTGTTTTTATCTATCTTTTTGATTCTAGCCATCCTAGTGGGTGTGAAGTGGTGTCTCATCTGATTTTCACTTCCATTTCCCTTATGGCTAATGATATTGAACATTTTTCATGTGTTTTTTTGCCATTTATATATCTTCGCTGGAGAAATTTCTATTTAAGTCCTTTGACCATTTTGAAATTGTGCTGTCTTTTTACTACTGAGTTGTAAAATTTCTTTATTATCTTCTAGATACAAGCCTCTTACCAGTTAGATGATTTGTAAGTATTTTTCCTCCATTTTATGCTTTGTCTTTTCGCTTTTTTGGTGGTATCTTTTGAAACACAAATGTTTTTAATTTTGATGAAGTCCAACTTACTTATTTTTTTATTTTGTTGTTAGTATTTTTGGTGTCATATTTAAGAAACCACTGCCTAAACCAAGGTCATGAAGGTTTATACCTATATTTTCTTCATAAGAGTTTTTAGCTCTTATATTTAGGTTTTTAATCCTTTTTGAGTTAATTTTTGTATATGCATGAGGTAATGGTTCTAATTCATTCTTTTGCATGTGGATATCTAATTGTTTAGCATCATTTGTTTAAAAGACTATTCTTTCCCCATTGAATTTCTTGGCAATTCCCTTGTCAAAACTTACTTAACCATAAATGTGATTGATCTATGTATTGATCCCTTTGCTAATATTCTGATGTTTTGATTACTGCAGATTTATAGTAAATATTAAAATGGATACCATGAATCCTCCAACTTTATTCTTCTTTTTCAAAATTGTTTTGACTATTCTTGTTTCTTTAGCTTTCCACATAAATTTTAGAATATGCTTATTTATATCTATAAGAACTACTGGGGTTTTGATTGGAATTGTGTTAAACCTATAGATAAATTGAGTGAGAAATGAAATTCTTTTTAAAAAAGATTATCTACTGGACATGCATGAAATTATAACTGTTTTGAGTATTCTAACCCATGAATATTGTATATCTTTCCCTCCATTTAGATGTTCTTTCATTTATTTTATCAGGACTTTGTAGCTTTCAGCATAGAGATTCTGAATATGTTATGTTAGACTTATACCTATCTCATTTTGGGGGAACCATTCTAAGTGCTATTTTAAAATTTTGGTCTCCAATTGTCCATTGCTATTATATGAATATACATTTGATATTTGTATGTTGACATTGTAATACGCAACTTTACTCAATTCACTTATTAGTTTTAGGAGCTTTTCTTATATATTACTCGGAAACTTCGGTGTAGAGAATTATGCCATCTGTAAATAGGGATAGTTTTATTAGAATGTTAAATAGGAGTGATGAGAGTAGAGAGTCTTGTCTTGTCTCAATCTTAGAGGGCAAAGATTTGGTCTTTCACAGTTAAATGTGATATATATATATATATATATATATATATATATATATATTTTTTTTTTTTTTTTTTTTTAGACAGAGTCTCCCTTTGTTGCCCAGGCTAGAGTGAGTGCTATGGTGGTGTCAGCCTAGCTCACAGCAAACTCAAACTCCTGGGCTCAAGCAATCCTGTTGCCTCAGCCTCCTGAGTAGCTGGGACTACAGGCATGTGCTACCATGCCTGGCTAATTTTTTCTATATATGTTAGTTGGCCAATTAATTTCTTTCTATTTATAGTAGAGACAGGGTCTTGCTCTTGCACAGCTGGTTTCAAACTCCTGACCTTGAGCAATCCGCCCGCCTGGGCCTCCCAGAGTGCTAGGATTACAGGCGTGAGCCACTGCGCCCAGCCTAAATGTGATATTAGTACTGAGTATGGTGTTCTGGGTTGCAGGCGGCCTTTCAGTCCAGGCTGAGAGATATTGGAGAAATAAAAAATAAGAAAACTCATCACTGGATTAGTGATTCTTCAAGTTTTTGTTTCCTTTCCCAGTCCTCCTGCCATTATTTACTTTCTAGAGTCTTCAGATAGCTGCTTCACGCATTTGTTCCCAGATTTTTTATTGCATTCAATGTGAGAGACAGGGTGGAGTGTGCTCACTCCCTATTAACTAGAACCAGAACTAAATGGTCACTTTTTAAGTACTTACCTTTTAACACACTGTGTATTCTACATGGAAGTTAGTTCAGAGGAATTCCAGCTATGTAGTCAGCCCCCAACATATGCAGACTCAGCATATGAAACATGCATTTATTTCAAGAATAAGTTTGTAAGGTTTAGAATCATTGGACCTTGCTTAGGATGCAGTTCATTATTCCAGCCTCTGTTTTACTACATATTTCTGTGTTTAATCAGTAGATGTGAAATAAATGATGATAGTATAGTGAGTTAAAGATGAAGAATCAGAACCTGAGTTTCTTTTTTTTTTTTTTTTTTTTTTTTTTTTTTGACTGCCCTATGCAATGGTATAGAACCTGAGTTTCTTAATTCTTTCACTTTACGTGACCTCTTGGAGATTTTGTATAAAATTTAAAACAGTAAGAGTTGGGCATGGTGGCTCACTCCTGTAATCCTAGCACTTTGGAAGGCCAAGATGGGAGGATTGTTTGTGGCCAGGAGTTCAAGACCAGTCTGAGTAAGAGCAAGACTTTGTCTCTACAAAAAATAAAAAAAATTAGCCCGGTGTGGTGGCATGTGCCTGTAGTCCCAGCTACTCAGGAGGCTGAGACAGGAGTATCACTTGAGCCCAGGAATTTGAAGTGGCACTGAACTGTGATAAGGCCATTGCACTCCAGCTTGGGTGACAGAGCAAGATCCTGTCTCAGTTAGAAAAAATTAAAACAGTAAAACAAAGTGTGAATTCAGAGACACAATATTTTTATTTGGTTGGTATAGGGTAGTTGAGGTAAAAAAAAAATCAAAGATATTAATTTCAAATCTTTATTTGCGTCTTGCACAATTTTTCTGTGAATGTTTATGAAGTTCCTACTTTTGAAAGTGTTTTTTTAATGTGTAATATTTTTCAAACTTTGTACAAAAAATCTATTCTTTTCAATTTCACCTTATCTGTAAAAAATGCTGCCAAATGTAGCATCTATAATATATAGCATATAACAGTGATACACATTGTGCCAGGCAAATGAAGCTGTGTGCACAGAAAGACAAATTTTGAAGTTAATGTTAACTTTTGAAATACAGGCATAAATTAGAGATATTATGGGGTCAGTTCCAGATAACTACAATAAAGCAAATATCACAATAAAGCAAATAGCACAATTTTTTTGGTTTCCCAGTGCATATTAAATTATGTTTATGCTATACTGTAGTCTATAAAGTGTGCAATAGCATTATGTCTAAAGAAACTATGTATATACCTTAATTTGAAATACATTATTGCTAAAACATGCTAATGATCCTCTGAGCCTTCAGCGAGTCCTGATGTTTTTGCTCACGGTCTTGCCTTGATGTGGATGGCTGCTGACTGATCAGGGTGGTGGTTGCTAAAGGCTGGGGTGGCTCTGGCAATTCCTTAAAATAAGACAACGATGAAGTTTTTGCCACATCAATGGACTATTCCTTTCACAAAAGATTTCTCTATAGCATGTAATGCTATTTGATGGCATTTTACCTACAGTAGGTAAAATTGGAGATAAAATCGAAGAGAAAATTCATTCAAAATTGGAGTCAATTCTCTCAAACCCTGCTGTTGCCGTATCAACTAAGTTTAAGTGATATAAATCCTTTCTTGTCATTTCAACAATGTTCATAGCATCTTCCCCAAGAGTAGATTCCATTTCAAGAAACTAATATTTTTTTTGCCTTTCCGTGAGGAGCGACTTCTCATCAAGTTTAGTCTTAAGATTCAAGTTTAGTCTTAAGATTGTAGCAATTCGGTCAAATCTTCAGGCTCCACTTACAATTCTAGTCTAGTTCACTTAGAATCCTTTCTTGAAGGTTTACTTTGCCTGGATCCATGAGAGGAATCACTATGTATGGAAGATACAGCCTTACATGCTGTGTTTTTTAAATAATAAGACTTGAAAGTCAAAATTACTCCTTGGTCCATGGGATGCAGAATGGATGTTGTGTTAGCAGGCATGAAAATAACATTCAGAATGGTAAGTGAGCATCGGCTTCAACTTCAAGTCACTAGCTGCTTTTGCCCCTGATAAGAGAGTTAGCCTGTCCTTTGAAGCTTTAAAGCTAAGCATTGACTTCTCTATCTATGAAAATCCTAGATAGCTTGTTTTTCCAATAGAAAGCTGGGTCTACATTGAAAATCTGTTGTTTGATGTAGTCACCTTCATCAGTGAGCATAACTAGATTTTCTGGATAACATGCTACAGCTTCTACATTAGCACTTGCTGCTTCATCTTGAACTTTTATGTTGTGGAGATGGCTTCTTTGCTTAAACATCATCAATCAACCTCTGGTAGCTTCAAACTTTTCTTCTGCTGCTTCCTCACCTCTCTTATGCTTCATCGAATTGAAGAGAGTTAGTGTCCTGCTCTGGATTAGGCTTTGGCTTAAGGGAAAGGCTGATTTGATCTTCTATCTAGACCACTAATATTAATACTTTCTCCATATCAGTAATAAGACTGTTTCATTTTCTTATCATTCATGTGTTCCCTGGAGTAGCACTTTTAATTTCCTCCAAAAACTTTTCCTTTACATTCACAACTTGGCTAACTGGCTCCAGAGGCCTGGCTTTCAGCCTATCATGGCTGTCTACACGCCTTCCTTGTTAAGCTTAATCGTGTCTAGTGTTTGAATTAAAGTGAGAGACATGTGACTCTTCCTTTCATCTGAACACTTAGAGGTCATTGTAGGGTTATTAATTGTCCTAATTTCAATATTGTTGAGTCTCAGGGAATAGGGAGGCTCAAGGAGAGGGAGAGAGAAAGGCAATAGCCTGATTGGCAGAGGAGTCAGAACACACAAAACATTTATCGATTAAATTCACCATCTAATGTGGGTGCAGTTCAAGGTGCTCCAAAACAATTATGATAGTAACATCAAAGATGACTGATCACAGATCACCATAACAGATATAATAATAATAAAAAAGTTGGAAATATTGTGAGAATTACCAAAATATGACACATAGACATTAAGTGAGTACATGATGTTTAAAAAATTGTGTTGATAGACTTGCTCATTGAAGGACTGCCAAAAACCTTCCATTGTAAAAAAAAAAAAAAAAGCAATATCTGTGAAGCACAATAAAGTGCAATAAAACAGGTATATCTTTACTGTGCAATCTAAAATAAATCCTGGACATAAGAGTCTCAGTTCATCAATTGTTCTTTGCTACATATGATTTATTTTCTGAATTATCTTTTATTATTTGGTGTGAAATTTTAGATGAGGTTATTAAGGCACACAAATATTTGCAAAGATCCAAAATCAGCCTTGAACAATGTATAGTGAAGCTGATGCTTGAAGATCAGCAGATAATAATTGTGGAGAAGGCTATTGAGTATGGAACACAAAATGAAAGGAATGGACATTTACAAGGTAAAAAGAATCAAATTTTGAAGAATGCCAGCAGTGTAATCATCACAGCTATAGCCTTAATTTTATCTTACTCTATTCATATCATAGCTATAGCCTTATAAAATGTATTTCTTTTTTTTTTTTTGAGACAGAGTCTCGCTTTGTTGTCCAGGCTAGAGTGAGTGCCGTGGCGTCAGCCTAGCTCACAGCAACCTCAAACTCCTGGGCTCGAGCGATCCTTCTGCCTCAGCCTCCCGAGTAGCTGGGACTACAGGCATGCGCCATCATGCCCGGCTAATTTTTTTTTATATATATATATCAGTTGGCCAATTAATTTCTTTCTATTTATAGTAGAGACGGGGTCTCGCTCTTGCTCAGGCTGGTTTTGAACTCCTGACCTTGAGCAATCCGTCCACCTCGGCCTCCCAGAGAGCTAGGATTACAGGCGTGAGCCACCGCGCCCGGCCTAAAATGTATTTCTTAAGTAACAATGGGGATAATAACGGTCTTACTTCATAGTTGTGAGGATTAAATAGTAATAATAATTATAATAATATACTACATTTATGCACCTAATAACAGACCCTCAAATTATATGAAGCAAAAATGGACAAAATTGAAGAGAGGAAGTAGTTCTATAATAATCATTGGAGACTTCAATGACTTATGTTCAATAATGAATAAAACAACCAGCAGAATATAAGAAAGGCAGCCTTAAAAGGGAATGAAATTCTGATATGTGCAACAACATAGATGAACCTTGGAGATATTATGCCTAATGAGATAAGCCAGACAAAAGGACAAATAATGTAAGATTACACTTACATGAGGTGCTTAGAATAATCAAATTCATAGATAAAGAAAGTATAACAGTTGTTATTGGGGCTTGGGGAAGGGGAGTGGAGAATTAGTGTTTCATGGGTGTAGAGTTTCAGTATGGGATGAAAACAGTTCTGGAGGTGGATGGTGATGAGAGTTGCACAACAGTGTGAAATGTACTTAATGCTACTGAACTTGACACTTAAAATTTATGTTTAAAATGGCAGATTTTAATGTTATGAATGTTATGTTATGAATGTTTTTCATTTTATGTTATGAATGTTTTTCCACAATGAAAATAAATTTAAAAAATATACTAATATAGAGCTTACTATGTTTTGGGCACTGTTCCAAGCACTTTACATTATATAAACATACTTAGTATGTAAGTAATGCACTTAGCATAAAGCCTGGAACATAGAAGATTCTTGATAAATGGTAGCTAATAATAATAATTACTGTTGATGATGACAATCCCCATTTAAAAAATAAAAGGCTGAGGCTTAGGGATTTTAAGTGTCTTGTCCAAGACTGCTGAGCCTGAAGCTATTGATGCAGGGTCTCCATTTGGTTACCAGACTCCAAAACCCTCACTTTCCCACATTCAATGAGTCAATGAATTTTATAGCCAGTGACTAATAGAAGTGAAAAAGATAGAAACAAATCCATCATCCAAACAGTTGTTAGCAACCAAAATTTTCAGTGCAACAGAAAATTATAATTTTAGCGCAAGAGAAAATTATAAAATCAGCAGTTGTACAAGAAAAGATGTTCAGTATCACCCCTCATCAGGGAAATGCACATGAAAACTACAAGGAGATACTAATACCTAACCACGAGAATGACTAAAGTGGAAAGGTGCAGCAGTCTCTGTTTTCTTGACAGTCGGTCTTCCCTGGATTAGAAGCTTCAGGAGGGCAGGAAACATAGTGGACCCTCTCTTCACGATATCCCAGCACCTAACCTGGGCCTGTCCTGAAGTGGAGCTAGATTCGTACAGCTGAATAAATGAGTGGACAACAAGCGCTCTTTAGGATGTGCTCTGCAGGTGAGGGGAGGAAGAAGGCAAACAGACCATGTTTCTGCTCTCAGATTTGGTTTCCTCCAAAAGGCTAGCCTGAGATAAAAGCTCTTGCACAAATACCTTATCTGAGAGGCAATCCCAGGAAGCACTTCCCCAGGAGAGAGGGGAAGTGAGACAGGGCAGGCTGGAGCCAAGAGGGTGTGTTACTGAAGCAAGTTGCCACTGTGAGGAGCTGGAGCTTCCTCCTGCTGGGGGTTCTGGGAACTCCAGTGTACAACACATCCCCAGAATCATTCCTCCCGAGGGTGAGGGAGCTGGGGTGTTTATATGCCAACCCTGTCAGCCAGTGGTCGGGGCTGGCACATGGGGCAAGACTGGGCTTTGGTAGCCAGGGAAGCCCTTAGGTAAAGCAGGTGCTGGCAGCTGGAAGTGGGCAGGCAGGCTCAGGAATGGTAAGGACAAGAGGACATGGGTGGTGTATGGACAGGGTCATCTAGCGAGTGAGAGTCCCATGAACATGTCATTATTGTACAGTTGGGCTCTAGATGAAAGTTGCTGCGGGGGCCAGGCAGACAAGGTAAAAGGGAGAAGTTGCCAGGTTGCCACTAGGGCCAGACGCTGGCCTGGCCCCTCCCTCTGACTCTGGCAGACAGTTACCAGTGGTTTCAAGGAGGACGAGTTTGGGAGTTTCCTGTAGTACCTGCTGCTACTGCAGTTGTCAGACACCTTGAGGAAGGGGCTGTGGTGGGTGGAGTGTTCGCAGGGTCAATGTGACCGAGGAGGCTGCTTCCCAGCAGCCTCCCACCACGTGGGACTCTCAGAAGCAGGACGATCTCAGATGCCAGATCTGACTTTTCAAAAGAGAAGTAATACAGATATTTATGCAAAATCTCCTGATTTTAAATAGACCAAGTCAAATAGTGTCCCTCAGGTTCATGTCCATCTGGAACCTCAGAGTGAGATCTTATTTGGAAATAGGTTCTTTGCATTGGAATCATAGGGATCAGGGCGGGGCAAATCCAAGGATTGTTGTCCTTATAAGAAAACAAACAAACAAACAAACAAACAGGGGCAGCGACACACAGATGATGGCCTTGTGAAGACAGAGTCAGAGACTGGAGTTAGTTATGCTGTCACGGCTGGGGAGTGCCAGGGACTGCGGGCTTGCTCCAGAAGCCGGAAGAAGCAAGGAGGAATTCTTCCCTGGAGCCTTTGGAGGGAGCATGGCCCACAACACCTCGGTCTCAGACTTCTAGCTTCCAGAACTGTGAGAGAATAAACTTTTGTTGTTTTAAGCCAACTGGCTTGTGGTACTTTTTAAGGTGGTCCCAGGAAACATTTGGCAGTGACTCATTTTAAAAAGTGTGCCGGTGCCCATAGTGAGGGGAAACGAGGCACATCTGTAGGCTGACCTGGTCCCAGTCGCCGGGTCACAAGCTGCCGCGCACAGGGTGCAGGAGGAGCTCTAAGGAGGGAAGCCCTAAGGGTGCCGGGGCGGGCGGGACGCGTCCGGGAGCGGTGGGTCGGAGGACTGCTGTCTTAAGAGTTCCCTGGGCCGACTGGAGGAAGGTGGACCCGAGGGAGTTTTGGAAGAGCTGGCCGGACGTGAAGGCTGCGTGGGGGTGAGAGCTAGCGAAGGCTGGGGCACGCGGAGGTTTCAGGCCTGGCTGACTGATGGAGTAGAGATGGCAGTGTGCGAGGTGGGGCGGAGAAAGTCAGCTCAAGGTTTGGCATTTTGAGTTGGAGGTTTCTGTGGGACACACGAGTAGGGAGGGACAGGAGGCACTTGGGAATGTGGGGCTGTGCTCAGAAGAGGCATCCCTGCTGGAGACAGAGACTTTAGGAATTGCCAGCAGTGGGGAAGAGCAGCTTACAGAGGAGTCAAAATAGACGTGGCCAGAGAGGTAGGAGGAAAACCTGGAGTAACCGGCATCAAAAGAGCATGGAGGGTGTGGAAGGAGGGAGAGCTGACGCTGCTCCATGCTGCTAAGGGGTTGACTTGGCAAATAGAGAGAAAGTTTCCTGTTATTGCTTGTTTGGAAAATTCACAAAGCTTCTTCAGAGAGGGTGAGGAACCTTCATGAGGGGACAGGGGCCTTTGTTTCAGAGGACAGGGGTGGAGGTGGAAGCCACTGGAGAGGAGAGGGGAGAGTGGGGTGGGCAGGGAGAAAGCAAGGACTGGGCGATGATCCGCTGTGCTGTGTGCGGGGCACGCCTGGTGGGCAGGTGCAGGACAGAGGGGCTGGTGGAGGAAGAGGTGCACGGGTGGAGGGTGGCTCTGGGCAGAAGGAAGGACCCTGCTTTTCAGAGGGGTGGGAGGACAGGGGCAAGGTGGTGGAGGATGCTGCCACTGTGGGAGGGGAAGGGTGGTGGGGAGACTCATTTATTTTGGGCCACAGTTGACTCTGTGAAGCAGGGTCTGGGGTCACCTGCTGAGAGTGAGGGCCAGGGGACCAGGGGGGTGTATAAGGAGAGAGGATCGCTTGGCCACCAGTAGGGGCTGACCCAGGGCTCCTTGAAGGGGGCCCAAAAGCTCACTCTTCTTTGAAGTGCTCGCCATCCCATGCACACGTTCTTCTTGAGGTACATGGTTGGGGGCTGCAGGGGGCTTTGTCCCCAAATTATTATTGTTGGCTGAAAAGACCAACCTGTATTGAGGTATGTGTGTCCCTGTGGGGCCCCCAAAGCATGGCAGCAGATCTGCTGTGTCTAAGGCCCTGGAATAAACACCAATCATCTGTTTTACTCCATGAAATCGCCCTGTAAGAGTATTTTTATCATCATTCTCCTCTCACAGATAGCAACACAACTCTCTGCTGGGAACGTCCTGTGTGCCAGCCTGGCCCTTCGTGCTCATCACCTCGTTTCATCCTCCCACCCTGCCCTGTTGATGACGAAAGGGTCACTATTGCCCCCATTTTTCAGAAGAAGAGGTCTGGGCAAGGAAGGGTGGTTAAGAGGGGTGCCCACTGCAGCTGGAGGTCAGGCTTTTGGAGACCAGGTGCAGCCCACCTTCCATCCCAACACGCCGCCTCTCCTGCTGCCACCTGTTTGCTGCGCTCAGTATCCAAATATTTGTCCCTGATGGACTAGAAATTGGGGGTGTGGGGCACAGGCAGGACCGGATCTGCCTCCCTTTGTCCCCGACAGGGATGGTGAGCACATCCACAAGACCTCTGGCCTGCTGTCCAGCTGTCCTTTCATTCCTGACCATAAGCTGCTCGAGAGCAAAACACGTGCTCACCCACCACCCAGCCCCCACAGGCATCAGGCTGCACTGGGCAGGTAAGTGTGGAACCCAATTTCAGCAACGGGGAGGAGCAGGCACCTTCTGCTCCCTGCTGAGGCAGAGGGTATGCTGGAAGAAAGGGTCAAATGCCCTGATTTTGAATCTTGCCCCTGGTGTTCCCTGGCTCTAGATCTGTGTGCTAAGTCGTGTGATATTTCTGGGCTCATTTTCCTATCTGTAATATGGGGCCGGGGGATATTTTTCAGCAGCACTCTACAGATCTGGAAACCTAGGGCCTCGCCCATGTTGTGGGGACTCAACAGTAACATCATCATCATCATCATCGGCGTTTATTGAGTGTTTATTATGTGTCAGGTGCTGCTCTAGCGCGTTACATATGCTGTTTCATTCCACCCTCACAATAATCCTGCCAAGTAGAAGGAAAGCAAGGCACAGAGAGGTTATAACCAGCCAGTGAGTGATCTAGTGCCCATTCTGTGACTGGACTTCCGGCCGCGTCGTGTCTCATCCTCAGTTTCTTCAACTCTGGAATGAGCTCATGACTTTACTACTACCTGACAGGCGGAGTGAGTGCCCCGCACCTTGCAGACGGTCACTGTCCACGCGTGAGGGTCGCTGTCACTGTTAGGCTTCCTGCCTTTATCGCTGCTTGTCTGCCTCCCCCAGCGCCCTTCGTTTCTCTGCCATCTCTCTCTCTCTCTTTTTTTTTTTGGTGTGTTTTCTCTCTTTTTCTAGTCTCTTTCCCCCAGTGGGTCTCCTACCTTCTCCCACCCCGTCCCCAAGACCCGCTCGGCTTTCTCCGCTGTCCTCTGCTGCCCCCGTGTGGCCCAAGGTGGAAAGGCCGCTCCTCGCGGGCGCCTCCTTTCCCCGGACTCCGCGCACCTGGGGCTGCGGGGATGTGGGCGCTTGTGGCTCCAGGCGTGGGTCGCGCTCTGCACCCGTCGGGCCGGGCTGTGGCTTCGGAGCCTTTGCCCAGATCCACTCCCCGGGTTTATTCTGACCTTGTTCCTGGTGCGTGGGACAGCGGCCTGGCTGTAGCCTCGGTTCTGCGTTCGTGACCTGTGGGAGCAGCCCGGCTCCTTCCAGAGCCTCAGCCCCAAAGGAGGGCTTTGGCCTGGGTGTGCGGGCTTGCCCTTCGCCTCAAGAATTCGGTGAAATTTGAACTGTAACAGGACTTTCAAAAGCCTTGTGCGGCTCACCCTACAGACACTTCCTCCACAGCCAGTGGTGGCTTCCCTTCCCTTTTTAATAGTGGCTGTTGTACGAAGGGTTAAAATCAGTCTGCAGAGGAATTTATTTACCTCCAGGGCACATTGCTAATGAGAGGCAGCCTTTGAATTTGAACCCCAGGTATATCCAAGTACTTTTCTTACATTACCCAGCCTCTTTACAGAGCTCAATTATCCTCCTGTCAGAAACCTGATGAACATCCTGTTCCTAAATTGTTTTGTATGAGTTTACAATACTTACCTCTTATGTGTTTAAATGTATTTTAAAATTGCACAAGCAATGCCTGTCACCGTAGAAGATTAGAAAACACAGCAAAGGACATCCAATTGACGATGACACGTTGGACATGTGCTTTTTCCTGAAACTCCACTAAAGAGCTTCAGCAAAGAGTGACAGCAAAAAGATTTTATTAAAATATTTAAACCCACAAGGACAAAGAGAACAGCAGAGGAGATGATAGCAGCAGCATTAAAATCTCTTAGTTTTATTGAGGTATAATTCATAAATAAAAACTGTATATATTTAGGGTGTAAAACATGATGTTTTGATATAAGTATGCATTGTGAAATGATTCCACAACCAAGCAAAAAAATAACATATCTGTCACCGGACATAGATTTTTGTTTGTTTGTTTTGAGAAAGAGTCTTGCTCTGTCTCCCTTGGGTAGAGTACCAAAATGGCTCAGGTACTTCTAGAAGTAGGTTAGGCTGGAAACAGAAAGTATAGCTAGACCTCTCGATGTGCCCACTGTCAACAAGCCAGACCCACGTGCACACAGTTCCTGATCAGCTTTTTAATTTTTTCTTTTAAAAAACTGTTTCCCCCTAATTTCAGACTTAGAGAAAAATCATAAGAATTCCTGTCTACTCTTCACCAGATTCCCCCAAAATGTATATTCATTTTTTAATAATGATGCCCTTTTACCCCTTTTCATGATTTTTAGCATTGAAATCAACATCAATTTGGGCTATTATCTCATCTACAGACCTTGTTTAGATTTTGCCAATTGTGCCTATAATGTCCTTTACAGCCGAAAATTCCAGATCATGCACTGCGTTTAGTTGTTCCGTCTCTCTCTTTTTTAGAGAAAGGGTCTTGCTCTGTCATCCAGACTACAGTGCAATGGTGCAATCACAGTTCACTGTAACCTCCAACTCCTGGGCTCAAGTGATACTCCTGGCTCAACCTCCTGAGTAGCTAGGACTTTTTTAAAAAATAGGATCTCACTCCGTCACCTGGGCTAGAATGCAGCGGCATCATCATAGTTCACTGCAACCTCCAACTCCTGGGCTCAAGCAATCCTATTGCCTCAGTCTCAAGCTCCCAAGTAGCTGGGGCTATAGGCATGTGCCACCACACCTGGCTAATTTTTTTATTTTTTATTATTGTGTGGAAATGGGGTCTTGCTATGTTGCTCAGGCTAGTCTTGAACTCCTGGCCTCAAATGATCCTTCTGCCTCAGCCTCCCAAAGTGTATTATAGGCGTGAGTCACCTCCTCTGGAAGTGAAGGAGGGAGTGTGTTGGTGCAGATTATACACCTCCATAATGTCCATTAGCTGTAAACGACTTTCTAACTGCCTCTACAAAATAGCCCCATTCCTTTGGGAAGGAACCACTGCTTGCTAGTGGTCTGTAGCTGCATCATGCAGTGGCTAGAGTTGCCTTGGGGATTCTCTTAAAATTGGAAACTGCGGTGGCTGTAGACAGCACTTGGAGCTGTAGGACTTCCCTACAGCCACCTGAGGGCAGATCCCAAAGTAAGGAGGGTGTGTCTCCCTGCATGGCACCAGCAGCCCTTCCTGGGATCAAGCCACTGAATAGCAGGCCACTACTCTAGGATATGTTGGCCCCCGAGCCGGGAGACTGTTCCAGTGACCTGAGGTCTTGGTAGTAGTGGTCAGGACTGCATTGGCTGCAAGCTGTGAAATCCTGGTGTTGAACTAGACTAAGCTGGCCAGGACGGTGGAGCTGTACCTCCATATCTCTGGAGACAGAGACACGGGATGCCAGGCTTCCGGTTTGGATTCCCCCCTAGTAAAGTCAGAGAGGGTGACAAGGTGCTGGGCTCACTGTGCTGGAGAAGTAGAGCTGGTGTGAAAAGTCAAATCGCCTAACCCCAGCCCCAGATGGGGCAACTTCACCCGAGTCCCCATGAAGCCTTGGAAGACTAAGTGCTGCCAGGCACGGCTCTGTGGCTGCATTCCTTGCTGCTGTCGCCCCTCGTCCTTGACCCCATGAGGCATCAATGGTCTAATCACTGACATGACGTGGCTGAGACTGGTGGGGCGCCTGTGGCCTTAGGGTGGCCTTCTGGATCCTTGACTGCAGCCTTTTGACTGAATCCATCTTACAGAACAAATCTTTTTATTAAAAGGGGTTCAGCAGAGAAAGAGGAAGCTTTTCTTGCCTCCTTTGGTGCTTAAAAAAGAAAAATCTTGAAATCAGAAGGCCCGGGTTCCCCACCCTTGGATGGGAGACAGTGGCATACGAGTCTGGGAGGAGCTGACCCCTCTCCAGGAGTTCCCAATTAGTATCCATCAAACCAGAGCAGCCCAACATAATCAGCAGGACCAAGAAACAGGAATCACAAGTGGAGACTGCTGCTCACAACAGAGGCTACTAAATGCCACCAGCAACTTGTCAGGTAAACGTCCCAAAAGAGAGAGAAAAGAAAAAATACATACACAGATACCTTGGAGATATTCTGTGTTCAGTTCCAGACTACTGCAATAACGTGAATATCCCCAGTGCATATAAAAATTAGTTTGGCTGGGTGTGGTGGCTCATGCCTATAATCCTAGCACTTTGGGAGGCTAGGGTGGGAGGATCGCTTGAGCTCAGGAGTTGGAGGATGCGGTGAACTATGATCACTCCACTGTACTCCAGCCTGGGTGACAGAGTGAGACCCTGTCTCAAAAAAAAAAGTTATATTTACACTATACCTGTAGTCTATTAAGTGTACAATAGCAATATGTTTTTAAAAATGTATATACCTTACTCTACTAAAGAATGTTAACAAGCAATGATCTGAGCCTTCAGTGCATCATAACTTTTTGCTGGCGGAGGGCCTTGCCTCGATGTGGGTGGCTGCTGACTGATGGGGTGGTGCTTGCTGAAGGCTGAGATGGCTGTGGGAATTTGTTAGAATAAGACAACAGGGATGTTTGCCACATTGATGGACTCTCACAAGAGATTCCCCTATAGTATGCAATGCTACTTGAGAGCATTTGACCCACAGTAAACTTCTTTCAGAATTAGAGTCAATCCTCTTAAACCCTGCCACTGCTTTATCAACTCATTTTAAGTAATATTCTAAATCCTTTGTTGTCATTTCAACAATGTTCACAGCATCTTCACCAAGAGTAGAGGTAGTGGTTTCCCAAGAAACCACTTTTTTTTCCCTCGTCCATAAAAAACAACTTCTCATCCGTTCAAGTTTTCTCATAAGATTGCGCAATTCAGTCACACATTTAGGCTCCACTTCTAATTCCAGTTCTCTTGCTGTTTCCACCACACCTGCAGTTACTTCCTCCACTGACGTCTTGAGTCCCTCAAAGTCATCCATGAGGGCTGGAATCAACTTCTTCCAAACTCCTGTTAATGTTGCTATTGTGACCTCCTCCCGTGAATCATGAATGTTCCTAATGGCATCTACAATGGCGAATCCTTTTCAGAAGGATTTCTGTTTATTTTGCCCAGATCCATCAGAGGAATCACTATCTATGGAAGCTCTATAGCCTTACAAAATGTATTTTTAAATAATAAGACTTGAAAGTTGAAATTACTCCTTGATCCACGGGCTGCAGAGCGGACGTAGTGCTAGCAGGCATGAAAACAACATTAATCTCCTTGTACATCTCCACCAGAGCTCTTAGGTGACTAGGTGCACTGTCAATGAGCAGTAATATTTTGAAAGGAATCTTATTTTTCTGAGCAATAGGTCCCAACAGTGGGCTTCAAATACTTAGTAAACCATGCTGTAAACAGATGTTTACATTCAGGGTTTGTCATTGCATTTCTAGAGCACAGGCAGAGTAGATTTAGCAAATTTCTTAAGGGCCATACGGTTTTCAAATCAGTAAGTGAGCATTGGCTACAACTTTAAGTCATCATTTGCATTAGCTCCTAACAAGAGAGTTAGCTTCTTTGAAGCTTTGAAGTCAGGCATTACCTTCTCTTCTCTAGCTATGAAAGTCCTAAATGGCATCTTTTTCCAATGGAAGGCTGGGTCTGCATTGAAAATCATTGTTTAATGTAGCCACCTTCAATGATCTTAGCTAGATTTTCTGGATGACTTGTGGCAGCTTCCACATTAGCACTTGCTGCTTCACTTTGTACTTTTATGCCCTGGCGATATCTTCTTTCCTTAAACCTCATGAATCAACCTCTGCTAACTTCCAACTTTTCTTCTGTAGCTTCCTCTCCTCTCTCAGGTTTCATCAAATTGAAGAGTTGGGGTCTTGCTCTGGATTGGGCTTTGGCTTAAGACCAAGTTGTGGCTAGTTCGATGTTATATCCAGACCACTGAAACTTTCTCCATATCAGTAAAAAGGCTGTTTCACTTTCTTATCACTCATATGTTTTCTGGAGTAGCACTTTTAATTTCCTTCAAAAACTTTTCCTTTGCACTCACAACTTGGCTAACTGGCTCAAGAGGCCTCCCTTTCAGCCTATCCTGGCTGTCTACACGCCTTCCTCGTTAAGCTCAGTGATGTCTAGTCTTTGATTTAAAGTGAGAGACATGTGACTCTTCCTTTCATCTGAACACTTAGAGGCCATTGTAGGGTTATATATTGTCCCTAATATCAATATTGTTGAGTCTCAGGGAACAGGGAGGCACAAGGAGAGGCAGAGAGAGAGAGGCAACAGCCTGGTTGGCAGAGAAGTCAGAACACACAAAACATTTATCGATTAAGTTCACCATTTATGTGGGTGCAGTTCGTGGTGCCCCAAAACAATTACTGCAGTGACAGCAAAGATTACTGATCACAGATCACTATAACAGATGTAATAATCATGAGAATGTTTGAAATATTGAAAGAATTACCAAAATGTGACGTAGAGCTGTGAAGTGAGCACATGCTGTTGGAAAAATGATGCCAATAAACTTGCTGGATGCAGGGTTGCCACAGACCTTCAATTTCTTAAAAATGCATTATCTGCAATCTCTCTCTCTCTCTCTCTCTCTCTCTCTATATATATATATATATATATATATATATATATATATATATATATATATATATTTGCTACCTAGAAACACAAGTCTTTCTAAGGATATTATTTAAAAGAAAAAAAAAAAAAGGAAAAAAGGGACTGATTATCTTGCAGTGGGGAGACTGTCCCAGAGAGAAGCTACTGCCTACAGGGTTTTCTTACTTTTCTCTCTTTTTCTCTAATCAAATAGAGAAAGAAACCATTAATAAGAGCCTCAGCTCATGTGGCTAAAAACCTAAGAAAAAGAAAGAGAGAAAGAAAGAAAAGAAAATTTAAAAAAGAGACTACTGTTTTATACAGCTTCAAGTCTAAGAAAAACTTTAAAAGTACTAAGCAAACTCCAAGTCTAGCAAACATAGTGCTAGTCCTAGATTGCTTATTTATTTATGTATTTATTTTTGCCCTCCTGAAGGATGAGAACCTAGATTACTTATTGATTTATAAACAAACCCCTAGATAGAGAGGGAAAATAAAAGGTAATTAAATAAATTATATATAATATTTTAATGTAAATACAGTTGTCAATTTAAAAATCACAAATTTATAAACTTAGAATGAAGACTTTATTTCTTATAAAGGGTTACAACCCACAAGCTGGCCATTCTGCAGGTTGGGAAGTGTGGCCTCTGGCAGAGACTGTTAGCAAGCACTTTGAGGGAGGGGAAGGTGCTGAATGGGTTGGCCAAGTATATCTATTTCATAGTTTACAGGAGGAGCTATGAATATTCACAAAGAGGGTCCCTAAGGCATGCATATTGTATAAACATATATGTTACACATTACACTTGTTCACACTGGGGTGGAAACTTAACATTTAAATTCATTACAATTAGACCCTATATGTCAAAAGGTGAAGCAGGGACACAAAGGCACTCAAGCGTGCAGCTTCTGTAACCTAGCCAGAACCAGTTCATGGTTGGTGGTTTCTTATTAGGAGACAGTTACTGAAGTCAGTCTCTTGTCCAATCAAAGCTATAGTTATGGCTTGCGGAACAGGGGGTTGGTTAGTTAGTGTCTGGTAGTGGGTGAGCTGCTGTTATTTTAATATTGCTTATCTTGAGGCCTGTGCTTGTATTACTGCTAAAGAAAAAGGAAAAACTTTGTGGCAGTTAGAACATGGTTTATCTTTTAAGTGTAGAGGGCACATGACTTAATTCTTGCCTGGTTTGACCTTAAGTCTTGTTTATAATTTGGTATCTTATTGCCTAAAGAGTCTGTTCTATTAGTCTTATGATCTCTATTTTAACATTAATGCTGGTCAGTTGTATCAAATTGCAAAAGGAAGGGGGTGTAATGAAGTGTGACTGACTTCTCATCCTATCATGGCCAGAAACTCAGTTTTTAAGGTTTCTCTGGGGTCCCCCTTGCCCAAGAAGGGGTCTATTCAGTCAGTTGGGGGATTGGGGAGCTTAGGATTTTATTTTTAATTCTCACAGCTTATAATAAACAAATTGTATATATGATGTATTTTCCATAATTTGATTCAATTCGATATTTAAAATTCATTCATTTTAAATATCAAAAAGAGAAAATGGACACTGATTGGCTTTTGTGCCTATACAACATAGGTTCTAGTTTAACTTTTGATAAAATGCACTAATTAACAAAAATTCATGGACTTGATCAATATTGGGGCTCAAATTATAGTTATACTTGGGGATTCCACTAAATTTAAACATTCTGCCCCTATAATCTTGAGACAGTAACTAATACAAAATAGAAAAAAATAAATATGCCTTACTTTAACTATAGCCTTGCCTATATTTCCCATAGTCATACACCTATGGCTGTAAAACATTTTGTGTTGGACATAGATGTTCTCATATAATAAGTAATAAATCATAATTAAAGTAAATTTTTGGTGTTTAAAAATTGGCTTGATAAAATGGGATTCTGTGAACCTCAAGTTAGTTAATGTGGCCTAATGTAAGTTAAAACAAGGTCTGAAATATTACAATTTATTATACAGAACCTAATTAATAAAGGAGTGGTTATATCCACCACATCTCCATTTAACAGCCCAATATTTCCCTGTCCCCAAAGGGTGTTTTATTACTACAACCTTAATGCTGTGGTCCCATCCATCAGGGGCCCTATACGCAATACATAATATTATTATAGTTGCTAATTTTATTCAATCAACAACTGGTATATAGTTTGCTCTTATAGATTTGGCTAACATGTTCTATTTAGTGCCTATTTCAAGATACTCTCAGCTGCAGTTTGACACCACTTCTGAAGGTACACAATACACCTTTCCAGGTTACCCATGGGGGGCAGCTTTGTCATCACACATAATCTTTGCAGACAAGATCTTAATGACATCCACCTGCTCCAGGAGCACAGGTGCAATGTTATGTTGAGGACAACCTCCTTCAAGGAGGTTCATTTGATACATGTATTGAAGACATTTAAGTCCAATATATCTTCGAGTACTTTTTGGGTTCTGGTGGCAACATATTCCTTATTTATAAATTTTACTTCTAAATTAAAATCAATAGGCACTCCTGTGAGTGACCTCAAATACTAGTCCCTACAGAGACTTTGGCAACGTTTTATAATTCTACCTGGAGTCTGTGGACCACTTATGATGGCCATTAGTTGCCCCAGGGTTTCTCATGTTAAGATATTGTCCCTCTTGGCCTCATGCTATACATTATTAAAACAACAAACGACTGGCTACCTACTAGGATCTCTTGGAAACAGAGGCTCTCATAGACCCTGCGCCTGTCACGCTCCATACCTATATGCCCATTATGCTTTGGGTCATGGAAATGGCACCCACAAGCTTGGCATGGCTACTAAGTCTTCCCTAAGACAGGGCGGAGACAAACTGGGGCCCTCTGGTACCTTCCACATGCAAGAGGGGGTGGATTCTCCTCTCCTCAGTCCCTTGCCAGATGCCAGGGCCTGGAGGAGGCCACCCGTCCCCCAGGCCCCTTGACGACCTGGAAAGCCCTTTGGGCCTCATCTGTGGCGGAGCTCAGTGGAGAGTCATTCCTTCCCAGCCCTTAGCAAGGATGTCCCTGATAAAGGATGGGTCCCAAGAGATAACACACTTGGCCAAACTTCAGGCAGTTATCTTAGCACTAGATACCCTCATCAACAAATGGCCCCATCTTCACATTTATTATAAACTGTTAGGCCATTACCTAAAAGTTGTCCCCATGAAGATCAAAAAACAACAGAACAAAACAAAACCACACAACTCTGAGAATGTCTTGCCTCACAGAAACCCAAAGTGCAAACCAAAATCACACATCTCCACACGCACTGAGGCCATCATGTAAGGCCTTGGTGGGACACTCTGTGCTCCCTCCAGAGTTGTAGACATCACCAACATTACCAACATGGCGCACATTTCACTTCTTTAGAGTACACTAGGCTGGCTCTTAGGAGAGGCACTGAATACAAAGTTCATGTCCCTCAGAGATCCCAAATGGTCATTTTAACTGAAAGACATAATGATGTCCTCAAACAACTCCTTTTCAAATTCTAATACAACAAATAAGCTCCTAAAGTTCTCTAGTTAGCTGTAGGCCTTCACATATTTTTAAATATACTTTTTATCTCACCCCCATTGTGCAAGAGTTGGAGCCCAGACTAAGAGCACACATACTCCTGGGACTCATTAACCACAGATTGTCCCGCAGGCCAGGCAGCTGCTCCTCTTATAGGGGACCCATTCGAACCTAAATGTCCACTCAAACACAGTTTCAGGGGCAGCTGCACACTGTTCTGTTGATTTTTGGTCTTATTACTACTGGTTTGGTTGCTTTCATTGCTTGATAATCCAGAAGCCCAAACACTCCAGTAGATGACTGTTTCTACCAAATATGACAAATGCTGAGGCCCAAGTTGAGTGGGCAACCACTTGAAAAGAGCACCCCAGCCCCACATCCTAGATGACATTGCCCTGGCTCAGAATCTTACCACTGGAGATGATATCGCTTCAGGTGACACCACCCCAACCCAAGACTTTGACACTGGAGATGACTTCTCCCACTATGCCACAGGTGACTTCACCCCTTACACTAAACCTCCATCCAGCAATGCCCACAGGCTGCCTCTCCTAAGATGCAAAGGGTCACAGGACATTCTGCCTTTCTCCCTGAACTCCCTGTCTGCTGATCCCATCATCTTCATATACTTCTTGCTCTTTGCTCAAAGGTATAACCTCACACTTCCACACCTAAAGGGAACTCTGGTACAGGTTACTAAAATTAATGGAGATTATTGCTTTCCCAGGAGGCACCAGCCCCATATCAGTCAGGCCCCTGACACCCTGGGGAGAGGACCACCCACGCCCTGATGTCTTTTCCTACTGCCACCCCTTCAACCTTCCACCACAATCTCTCACGTGCATCTCTGAACACCACCACCACCACCACCACCACCACCACTCTTTCCCTTACAGTCAATAGATCTTCGCTGTGCAAATATTACACAACTGCTTTATACTTAACATATAATGCCAAGGCACCAAAGGATGGATTTTAGTGAATTCTTTATAATTTTATGGTGTCTCTACATCCACTTTGAATACAAGTGTAGCTTTCTCATACCAGAAGCAGGGCACTCAGTCACCCTTGACACAGTTTTGGGCTCTACATCACACCCAAAAGGCTCAAGCTGGGGGTGAGAGACAAGAACTCAGAGGCTTCTCTTCACCTTGCAGACTGGTCTCCCCATTTTCCTTCTGCTTCCTTTAAATGGACCATTCAGGTACTTGCCCGTGAACTTAAAGTGCCCCTCACCCTATTTCCTCATATATACTGCTAAAAATATCATGCACTTTTCTCTCTCTCTGCTGGACTCTTCATTCCTGCCTTGGGTGATCTGGGGACAGAGCGCTGCCCTCCTGACTCATGGCTCCCTCCCTCCCCTATCTCTAAGGAATAAATCATTGAAGTTGCTTCCTATCGCAGTGGCGTATTGAATTTGTGCCTCCATCTGAAGAATCAGGGGCTGCCCCTGGCCAAGTTTCCCCAGGATGCCAGGAGAACCCACCGTTGGGCTCCCAGTGCTTAGCAACGGTCAGGCAGGCATAAGCTGGACATGGGTCAGACAAGAGCCACAAAGGTGTCTGCCAGTATGAACAAGTTTCCCGTGAGAGAGACCTCCTGGTCATGGGTTGGACAACTAGGCACTAGGCACCTGGCAGGTAGAAGAAATATTCTGTGAAAGGCACACTGCAAATAGCCTCGTCTGGCTCCCCTTCATTTCCCCTAAGGCAGAGTCATTAGCCACTTTGATACTGGAACCCCAGTTTAGCTGGAGGCTTTCAAAACACCTCCTCCCCATGTACTTATTTATTAAATTATATCAATGTGGACTCATGGATTTTATTTCAGCCAATAGGTCATAGTCTGTTACTATTGATATATATTTTTACGCTCAATTTGTTCTAGGTTTGTCCATTGGGAGCCCCTTCAAGGTGGCTCTGTGTCCAGTATTCTTCGAGCAATTCCTATCACAAGATGTTCTGGGCTCATCTACTACTTTCTCTGTCCTAGGAATTACCCATTCCTTCAGGAGATTCGGTACTTTTGGTAATGCCTCACATAAAGAGGGCAAAAGCCACAGAGAGCTTCCAGTAGAAAAGATAGAGACAAAACAAAACAAAGCAAACAAAGGGATAAAAGCTACTTGGCAGAAGCAGAGACTAAACAGGGAGATTAAAAACTTTAAAAAATCGAATACATTGTCATTATTATTTCCAAAGAGCCAAGAGAAGCTGTTGTGTCCATTAAAGAAGAACAGGATTCCAGACAAAGGAATGATCAGGGAAGAAAAAACTCTTAAATGTTTGAAAGCATAAATAAAAAACTCAATTAAGGGGTTCTGAGATAAAGCTGAGGAAATATCCAGAAAGGTGAAGCAAAAAGACAGAGATAGAAAATGTACAAGCAAAATAAAACAAATTGGAGGTCCGAATTCTGAAAGGTAGGAGCTGTAGAAAAAGGAATGGAAAGAATGGAGGTGAGGTCCATGGTAGGAGGGGCTGGGTGTTGGGAGACATGGGTAATCTAGGCCTTTTGTGGATTGAGGGGTAGAGCTCCTGAATTTGGGTATTTAAAGAGCTGTTGGGCAGTGGTGTGCTGGCAAAATTTTAATAACCAGCTTTCTAAAAATGTATGCATGAGTATGCATTCATAAATTTATTATAAATTTTACTGATATGAGTAACATCAAATTTATAACATAATCTATATTATAAATTCTATATAGCCAATTGATTCTTGTAAGATACTTTCAGTGTTTTTCTGCCAAACTTATATCTGTAGCTAACTGATAGTTGTGATTCAACCATAATTTGACAGATGGAGTTACATCCCAATCTGCTCTTTTTCCAATAAATTATTGTTATTAAATCTTATATATGATCTACTGTAAAACTATTATATTTCCCAAACCACAAAATATAGTCATGAAATTTAAACTTCTTTCAGCTTCAGTACTATTTATTTGTACTGTTTGTCAATGATGTGAGTGACGGTTTTGCTGTATTAGATAATAGTTTTCAAATGCTTGAAAAATATTTCCTCCAATTTTGTGTGGGTTATGATGCAACAGGTCCAGACCTGACATGTCAATAATATGCATTATTAGCATTTTCTCCATCTCTTTCTAATGTCTAGACCGGAGGTCAGCAAACTCTTTCTGTAAAGGGTGAAAATAGTAAAGATTTTAGACTTTGAGAGCCTCATATGGTTTCTGTTGCATATTCTCCTTTGTTATGTTTTTACAGCATTTAAAAAATGTGAAAATCATTATTAGTTCAACACATAAAAATAGCATCTTGCCTATAGTTTCCTGATTCCTGGTCTAGACAATCCACGGGACAATAACTCAAGCCTAAATTTGTAGTGCGTGCCCATTTCTGTGGTGTAAATCCTCTTATTATGTTCAAGCTGCTAACATGATGTCCCTGAACACAGATGCAGGGAGAGATGTGCAGCAAGTAGTGTACCATTATAGAGTATTTACACCATGCAGAAACGGAAGGCCTAAATCACCTCAAGAGCATAGAAAGTAATGTAATAAAATAATTAGGAAGCAATACATTTTGAATATGTATTTATTACCTCGGGTTTTCTATATAGCTTATTCAGTTGTCAGTTTATATACTTTAATTTTTAATGGTGGCAATATTTACCAACTGTCTTGCAAAATGTTCCCAAATTTAATAATTGGCTCTTGTGGTCTTGTGTGAGTCAGCTCCAGCACCCCACTGCTGTTCGGTGAAGGTCACAGCTTTGCCCTAAGTAACTCCAAACAGAGTCAGGACCGATAGTGGAGATGACTGGGAGGCAGCCATAAACAAGGACTTCTGTGGTAGAGACTACTGGTCCTCAATACCCTACAACTCTGATTTTCTGTTGAACATAGGGTTGACTAAAGACTGCATTCTCCAGTCTCCCTTGGAGCTAAATGTTGCCACATTCAGCTCAATGAGATATAGTGGAAGTGATGCTTGCAACTTATGTGAGGTGTCCTTAAAGAGATTGTGTGTGCCCTTTCCCCTTTATTCCTTTTTACTTTTAGACAGATTGTGGGCATAGAAGTTTCTATGAGCAGCTGCCCTGAACCATGAGGTATCTTTGGAAATGGAGCCAGGCATGGTAGAGGCATAGGACAGAAGAAGCCTGGGTCCCTCCCACGTGGAGGGTTCTACTAGTCATTCACAGATACTCTGGACTTCTTGGACAGGAAGAGAGAACTGAACTCTTATTGCATTTAAGCCACTGTTAACTAATGCACCGAGTTTGTGAGGCCTCATGTGGCAATTCACATCTTAGAAGACTGATTCGTTTGTTGACCTGAAGAATATAGTGGGTTGGACATGCTTGTCTCTAAGCTACTCTCCAGACTTCGGAAGTCTATTGTCCTAACTGGAGTTGGCTAATAATGAATTTGACTTCCTTATGAACTAGTAAGTTCCCTATTACTGGGAGTATAATATGATACTATTAATATATTACTAATGTGATATTATAATGATCTATCAATAGCTCCCCATAATAGTCTGAATTTTGTGAGAAAAGGGGCCTTGTTTGTATCGTTCATAGCTGAAACTTCAGATCCTGGTCCTCAGCTAGTGCCCCAAAATTATTGATAAAAGAATAAATTAACAAATGAACATATAGTATCTGAGAGAAATATCATGGTGATAAAAGCACTGGCGTTGAATTTGCATAGATCCATTTCTTATCCCAGCTGTTCCACTCAGTACCTGTGACACTAGTGCTCTATCTGCTTAGCCCCTCTATTCTTTGGAATTGGGACTTACCCTGACCCATCCTCGTTAGTACTGTCTCTTTCTTCAGAAATCTTAGCTTCTGTTCACAGCTGATTGGCTGAAGACTGCTGCAGTGCTGGATCCTGGACCAATCAGGGTCCTTCCCCAGGAATTGGAAAGTGGGACTCAGAGATTCCAGCAGAACCTCACTGTCCTCGTAGATGGGGATGTAAATTTGGGAACTGTTTGTGTCAGGGATATTTTGTCCTGTGGATGGGAAATAAAGAGAGAAAAATTAGGCAGATGTTCAAAGAAAAGCAGAGAGACCAAGAGAAGGGTGTTCCTGGGCTCCTATAGTGCTCCAGGCCTTGGGTCTAGTCTGATCCTGAGACCAACTGCCCTTGAGATTTTGCGATCTTTTATCTCCTTAAAATCCCTTCTGGTTTTAGCCAACTTCAGGGGGGTTCCATCCCTTTCAAGCAAGAGTCTCAACTGATGTGCGAATAATTAAGATCTCCCCAGGGAAGTAAGGTGAGAGGAAGAGCAGGGGGCCTAGATGGAAGCCGGGGACCCCAGCATGTTACCCCACACAAGCAGGGGAAGAGGAGCCTGCAAAGGAGACTGAGGAGGAACCTCCTGGGAAATGGGAGGAAAACCAGGAGAGGTGGTTGCAAACGCAGCCAGGAAAGGAATGATGGGGGAGAGTCTATTGCAACACGGGCATGCTAGGAGCCTCGGGGAGAACAGTGCTGGGGGCATGCGCATGAAGTCCGGCCGCAGAGAAGGTGCAGGCGAGGAAGTCCATCCGTGAGGACAGACACTCCTGAGGAAGCTTGGCCAGGTAAGGAGGTGAAGAGGAGTCTGGTGCCAGCTCAAGGGGAAGAGGGTTGAAGGAGGCTCTTTTTTTTAGGGTGAGAGTGACTTGAGGGTGTTTATAGGTTGAGGGGAGGATGCTCAGTTGAGAGGGGCTGAAGGAGCTCCTCAAAGGGCCAGGCACTGGGCAGGCTGGACGTGGGCAGAGGAGGGACGCGGATCTTGTAAGATGGAGGGGGAGGCGGTAGGAGTGGTTTATGGTGTGTGAGGGGAATGTGAGGTGCTTCCAGCCTGATGCCTCAATCTTCCGGTAGAAGTGAGAGGTGAGCATAGGAGCGTGTCTGGTGGGGCTGAGTGAGCTGGAGGAACTGGTAGAAGCGTCTGGAAAGGGGAATGGGAGAAAGTGCTGGCAGAGTGAGCGAGGGCTGGGGCAGCGTGGAGGCCCTGCCACGGCCAGGAGGCCCTTCCGCACAGCGGGGGCCCTTCTGCAGCCAGCTCGGCTAGATGAGCAGGCAGACGGTGGTGTGTGTGAGGGTCACTGGGCCACCACGGTGGGAGGACGGGTGCAGGGTGTTGAGAGTGAGTGTTCACATGATGCACCAGGGGTCACTCAGGCAGCAGGGGAAGGCGAGGTGGGACCAGAGGCCCTCAGGAGGCCCAGGGCTGCCGGGATGCTGCTGAAGGTCTCTGGGGAGCAAGCCAGGGGGACGGCAGGCATTTGGTGGGGTCTAAGGGTGGGTTTAGTTTCTAGTCAAAGTCAGAACTCAGTCCACAGACAAGGTCAGGCTCAGGCTGTGACTGCAGGGCTCAGTCTGGGATTAATTTTTAGGTTCAGTATTTAATCTGGGAGAAGCTGAGCATCTCTCCTGGTGAAGCAGACTGACCCCCTGCACAACTGGAACCTCAAACCCAGGCCTGTCCATTCACAAGTCTGGGAACCAGCTCACAGACCCTCGGCTAAGCAGACTGAATGATCTGAGATTTCACCCCCAGTCTTCTGGGTGAGGCCTGTTCCCCTGTCATCTCTGTATCTACCACTAGAGGGCAGCAGAGACTCGCCTAACGAGAGCTGTCAGCCAACAGAGGCTGAAACTTGTGCGGAGCTTGACTCAGGAGATCTGGGGGCTGGGGAAGGATTTCTCACCCTACCTGCATCACCCCTGTCTTGCAGAAGATCAGCTCCGAGGGTCACGGGTCGAGGATCAGGGCTAGACTCTGGAAGCCTGATTGACCTTGACCCCACCCCCTGACACTGACCCCTTAACCCTGCCTCAGCCCTGGCCCTGTCTCTCCAGCCAGATCATCACTCCTGGAGGTTGGAGGTGGGGTTTGATTGTATTTCTACCCAGTGCCTGGCACAGAGCCCAGCACCGAGTGGGTGCGTGGGAAATGCTTACTGAATCTGTACTTGGAGGCTGGGCAGTGCAGTATGCCGGAGAGCACCTGGCTTTGGAATCAGACCTGATTTAAAGTCCAGACCTAGCTGTGTGATTTTAAGCAAGTCGCTTAGCCTCTCTGAACCTCTGGTTCACTGTTTGTAAGAAGAAATACTGGTACAGGTGGTTGTGAGGATTAAATGAAATGACACAAAGATGTACCTAGTACCAGAGACTCGTTGCTTAACAAAGGGAGCAATAATTATGATGCAGTTTTGAGCAATGGTGAGTAACCAGGTAGAGGCATAGGTGGGAGATGGAAGACTCGATTGTCAGAAAAGGAGACTGGAGGAGACGAATGAGCTGAATACCACGTAAAGAACATAGCGTTTTCTGTCTGCAATGGGAAGCCCCTGAGGAGCTCTTGATCTACTTGGTGAGATGGAACCCAAACATAGGAAAGCCTTTCTCTCAGCATTTTGGCAGCCTTACTTATTGGGAATCTAGTACATATACATACACACACACACACAATTTAGACATTATTTCAAATTTACAGAAGAGTTGCAAGTGTAATGGAAAGAATGTCCACATTCTTTTTACCCCAGCATCACCTACTATAATTGTCACATTTGCTTTATCATTTCCTCTCTTTTTCTTTCTCTTTTTCCCTCCCTCTTATTTTTTATTCCTAAAGTGCTTGAGAGTAGGTTGTGAACATCATGACCCTTTGCCTCTAAATACTTCAGTGTATGGTTTTAAAGAATAAGGATATTCTCTGACACAGGCACAAGACACTTACCAACTTCAGTAAATTTAACAGTCATACAATACTTTCATCAATTACTGACTATTGTAGGTGGAATAATGGCCCCTCCCCAAAGACATCCACCTCCTAAATAAATTGTGTTGTTTTGAGGCACTACATTTGTGACAATTTGTTATAGCAGCAATAGAAAACTAATACTTTCATCAATTCTGACTGTATTCCAATTTTGTCACTTGACCCAATAATGTTCTTTTTAGCATTTTCTCACTCCATTACTTGATTCAGTTTAGGATAAAATATTGTATTTAGTTGTCATATCTCTTTAGTCTTCTATAACTTGAAAAAATTTATCAGCATTTCTTTAGTCAGTAACAGTTCCGAAATGACAGCGATATTTCTGAAGATACTGTCTATGTACCCTCCTCCTCACCCATTTTGGGTTTATCTGATGTTTCCTTGTGTCTAGATTCAGGCGATGTGTCGCTGGCTGGAGTACTGCATGTGTTGTGTCCTTCTCAGAGGAGCACGTAGAGGCACTTGATGCCTGTGTGCCTCTCATTGGTGATGTTAATTTCGATGCCCTGGTCATAGTGTTTTAATTTGTTTTAATGTGGGGCTACTGAGAAGTATCCTGCCTGCACCCACTCACCTGCATCCCATATGGTGAGAACTGGTACAATTTTGTCATGATTGTCATCACTGTGCTGGGAACTGGGAGATAATTAGCACCTAATCCCTGCTCATGAGGACTCACTACAGAGCCTCCTGAGAAGCTCCGAGGCTACTGAGAAGACAGATTGCTAGACTCATTCATTTATTCATGCATTCATTCCACAGATATTTACTGAGCACCTGTGTGGGCCAGGCTAGGATACAAAGGTGAACAAGAGAGGGCTGGTACCTGCCTTCATGGTGCTTCTAGTCTGGTGGAGAAGAGGATCAAGGAGTGCTGCATCCCCAGTACCTAGAACCGTGCCGTTACATAATAGCTGCTCAGTAAATAGGGGTTGATTAAATGAGTGAATTACTGCCCAGCACAGCAGCATCAGTCCTTCTCGGGGGCAACGTTTTGCCTCTGCTTCCTTAACAGGTGAAGAAACTGAGGCTCAGGGAGGGAAAACAGCCCTATATCCCTAACCAGGCGGCTTTGGGGGTTGTGAGTCTTGATCCTCCCAAGCGGAACTGGGCCAGCAATTGGCTTCTCGTCTGTGGGCATCTGGGGGTTGGGCTCATTTGGGAAGGAGCCAGCTCCCCCACCTTCCTGCTGGGCTGCTTCCTCTCCCCCTCCTGCTCTGGGGCCTGGGGGCTCCTGATTGGGCCTGTGGTTATTTAGTCAGTGATAATATTGGATTTACTTTCATCTCTGAATTGCATCAAATGTCGCCAGTGACATTTAGCTGACACACAAGGAGGAGGCTGGCATTTTTAGACTGTCAGCGTGTTACAGATGTAGAAGCGGATTGTGTCGGGGCATCTGGTTTATTGTTAATTAGATGGAGCCAGCGAGGCCTCCTCAGTGAGCGGTTGGATAAGCCCTTCCACAGCTTCTGCTTCAAACCGACTTCAAACCCCCTCCCAGAAATTAATGAGGCCCTGCCAATTTTCCCATTGTGATGGGGAATTCATTTCGGAAGTTTGGGGAGCAAACGACAAAGTGAGTTGTTCTCCATCTGTGGGAATCTTTTATATTTCTGTTATGCCCTGACAACTTAACTGTCTTTCTCTTTTGCAACTGAGAGCTAAAGTGAAGGGAAAAGGGGATTTAGATAACAATTCACATTAGTTCAACATATACACATTCAACAAATATTTATTGAATACGCATGAGCTATCTGACCTCAGGTGAATTCCTTGACCTCTCTGCCTCAGTATTCTCACCTGTTAATTGGGAATAATAATAGTCCTACCTCATAGTGTTGTTGTGAGGATTAAATCAATTAAAATATGCAAAGTGCTTAGAAGAGTGCCTGGCACACAGTAGGCACCATGTACCTTTTTACAGCCCCTACTATCACTGCTCTGATGATGATTAGTGTGGTGGGAACTGAGGAGATATGGAGTTGTGTACCTCCCTCAAACAACTTACGATCTGATGGAGGAGATGGACATATACACAATTGGCTCTTCAGAGTCTAGGATTGTATTGTTTTAGGGTTCTATGATTATGGGAATTGAAAGTTCTATGATAACTTTCTGTTATCTAAATCCCCTTTTAGATTCTCTAAATTTGTAGTCCTTATATTATGTGGGTCTGTGCTTCTGTGGTTTTATGATTCTAAGTGCCAAGAGGTGATTTTTTTTTTTTTTTTTGAGACAGAGTCTCACTCTGTTGCCCAGGCTAGAATGAGTGCCGTGGCGTCAGCCTCGCTCACAGCAACCTCAAACTCCTGGGCTCAAGCGATCCTTCTGTCTCAGCCTCCGGAGTAGCTGGGACTACAGGCATGCGCCACCATGCCCGGCTAACTTTTTCTATATATATTAGTTGGCCAACTAATTTCTTTCTATTTATAGTAGAGACGGGGTCTCGCTCTTGCTCAGGCTGGTTTCAAACTCCTGACCTCAAGCAATCCGCCTGCCTTGGCCTCCCAGAGTGCTAGGATTACAGGCGTGAGCCACCACGCCCAGCCCCAAGAGGTGGGTTGAAGTGACAATGCTGGTTTATTGTCCATTAAACACATTTCCCTTTTCTCCCGGGCTGTTTTTGCAGCCTTTATAGTTAGCAGTGTCTGTGGTGCTGAGTTCTGGCCAAGGAAGGTAGGCAGAGTGATGTAGGCCACTGCCAGGCCTGGCCCGCGGAACCTCCTGTGGAATCCCTCACATTTCCTCTTTCTCCACCTTCTGGCTGAACGGAGTGCACACCAGGGACCTACCAAGGGGCAGAGCTACAAGGTGGAAGGAGCCTGGAAGCCTGAATGCCCACATGGAAGGTTGTCTGTAGGGGACTGACATTATACTTTCCTAGTTTAAGAATTAAATTTATTGAGTAATGTATGTGCTCCGCCCAGAGCATTTGAAAATAATGTGTTCTGGACAGGATCCCTGTGATAAACAAGGCTGTTGTCTAGAGGCATAACAAAGGACCTGAACTGCAAGTAAGCAAGAGCTGCCCAGCCCCACGGCAGTGGGGGTCTGGAGGCCACACGATAAACACATTGTTCCTGTGATTGCTGCTTAAGCCCCATAAGATGGCTGGGTAGTCAATGACAGGTAAGACCCCTCAATGGAGGGGCGACCTAAGCCAGGCACAGCCACAGGGGCTCAGCCTAAGATCATAGGGGATCACCCTAAGAGAAACTGGGGATGAGAAATGCCCCCATGGCTGCCTTGCCCATCCTTGCTAATCTCGGTCTGTGATCTATGCCTGGCACGTAGAGCAACCACCTGGAAATTCTGAGTCGGGGGACATCTGTGCCCTTAAGGCTACGTGTTCTGGAATTTATGGCCATTGCTGAAATGCCTGGATGGTTATGTACGGGGAACTAACTTCAATTTTTTAGAGTATAAAATAAAACTGACCGGTGCATTGGACACTCAAGTCAACTGTCTTTGTATGTGTGTCTGCGATTTTGTTTTGTGTTCTGTGTTCATCCTCCATCCTGTAAATGGGCCACGGTAGTTGTCCAGCCAGGAATATGAGCAAGAAATAAACTTCCATTGTGTTAAGCCATTGAGATTTATCTAATTTGGCAGCTGGCAAAATTTTAATACATTCAGGCACTCTTTAGGTGTTAAAAGGAGTCAGAGATCACCGAAGTTTGGGGCAAATGAGCAGGCAGGTAGGAATTTTTCCCAATAGAACTTTCTTCCCATCCTTTCCCCATTCACTTCCAGCTACACCAGCCCCCATTCCTCTCCCATTCCTTCCCTAGCGCTGAAGCCAGGGCAGATGTCCCCCATGTACAGGTCCAGGCCTGCCCCATCCTGAGCCAAACTGAACTTTTAGCAGGTGGCACGTAAGGCTGTGGCCAAGGTTCCTGCTGCTCCTCACCCTACAACAAGTATGGAAACCCTGGCTGGAGTCGATGTTGTCATTGCTCTGACCCTGGGACCAGGACTGGCCCAGGCCTCTCAACCCAACCCCCTTGCCTTTCTCTTCTGGAATGAGCTGGGCCCAGCTTGCTGTGACCCTCTCTCACCTTCTCTCCCCTGTCCCTGACACCTGCCCAACCTCCTCTCCCCAGACTCCTCCTCCCTGAGTGTACCTGCCAGAATACAGTCTGTTTTTTGTCAAAGAAAACTTCATGTAATTTGTGCTTAAACTGCACCGGGAAAGACTGTGCTTTCAACTTGTGCTAGCTTGATAAGTAAGTGGCCACGTGCATAAGAAGTTTGCTTCTGCCAGGGCCTGGCTAGGGTCTGAACTTTAAAAACAACCTCACAAATGCTCCCCTAGGCTACAAGGCAGTGGGGAGAGGGGCACATGGAAGCTCTGTTCTCTCTGCCGGGAAGACCCTCCCCTTCTCTATCCAGCAAACTGGAGTTCCTGAGCCACCTCGGCCAGGATGCCTTCCTTGATTCCCTCTGAGTTAGCTTGTCCTTTCTCTGTGCCTGTTTCCTCATCTGTAAAAGGCAGATGCCTGTTCACAAGGACATGCTAAGGATTAAATGAGATAATACAGGTAATATACTCAGACCAGGGCCTGACCCTAGTAAGCACCCGGTTCCGCCAGCCGTGGCTGTTGGTGTTGGTGTTAGGATGGCTCCCAAGGATTCTGGTTTCATGGAGATGCACTGGCCTTCTGGGAGAAAGACCAGCGAAGAAAAGCCTCAGGACACAAATATTAAGACTTGAATTTAAAAAAGGGGGACCAAAGCCTGTCCCTGGCATCTGGGAAGGGTGTCCAGGAGAGGCAGGAGCTGGACTCAGTCATTTGACTTCAGAGGAGAGAGGCACTTCTGAGTGGGGACCTTGACATGTATTTCAATCCAGGCTTCCAGCAAACACTTTTCCCAGGTTCTTTAAGAGAATGGGATGGATGTTCTGGGGAAGGCAATCAATGAGACCTAGAGCAATCTGTGCCGGATATTTTACATCTAAAGAAGCTGAAGTTCAGAGAGGGTAAGTCATCTCCCCAAGGTCACCCAGCCGTTAGCTGGCAGAGCTAGGATTGGAACCGCAGTCTGAGAGACTCAATTGTTCCAAGGCCACATGGGAGAGGGCAGCAGCTGCAAGTATGGAGAACTCAAGAGGGGCCTCTCGGTTGGCGGTGGTGGTGTGGGCAGCTGGAAAGCTCTGAATGCCACCAAACAGAAATCACCAACCTGCCCAGGGGCCAAGAGAAGGAGGTTGAGGTCCCATGGACTCATCATTGCCTGTCCCAGGGATGGCCTTCCCCTCCAGCTGGCATGGCAGGGAAGCCAGCAATATCACACGTGATGCCTGCTCCCTGCAGAATAGCGCTTGTTTGCGAGGCCCGTGTACACTGCACATTTGCTCTATGTAAATAACAAAATAAAAGGCAGGCACTGGCACTGTGCAACTCTGCAGTCCCTGTGCGATTCTGCTGTCCCTTGGAGCAGGAGGCTTCCAACTGAAAGCTGTTTAGCTACTAATGGATTCTACCTGAGTTGCCATCCAAACAGTAAACACCTTTGCAGCTGCATAAAGTCGTTCCCGTTGTTTCAGGCGGGTGGCGGGGGAAGAGAGAAGGCGAGCTGGGTGGAGTGGGCTTTATGTGCTGTTATTTTTAAGACGTGGGGGAGGGCCTTAGAGATTTGAGCTGGTGTGGGTATTAAAAGGGAGGTCTTTCAGGTGCATATGATCTCTAAAACTGGAAAGAGGCCAAAAAAATGTGGTGATTCTTTAATGGTGCCTGAGATAAAAAGCTAAAATATTTATGTCACCTTTTACCCTGAGTTTTATAGGGATGAAATTTAGCATCTATCTTCCACTATGTGCTGTCAACCTTATGGCTGCACCCCGTTACGGCGCTGTTATAACGTGCAGCCGACAGTTTTATTTCTCTTGTTTACACGAGTCTTCTCTGGCATCTGAGTCCCTGACCAGCACGTCTATGGTAATTTGCTTGAACACCTGTATATTAGAGGTGGCCTCAGTGACATAGAGCTTCAAATATATTGGAGGCCTTTCCCCCGTCCTGTGGTTGCTGCAAAGTCAGAAGATATGTGGACAACCAATCTCTGCTTAACCCTGAACTCATAAATAACTGCAGGACGTGAATGAAACTCAGGAGGCTGCCAAGTCAACCCAAGGGAGGGTGTGTATGGGATGGCCCCCTGTCACATGTTTGGACGCAGCCGCACAAACAGAAAAGGCACGTGTTTCCCAGTGAGACAGAACCGGGCTGCAGTCTCAGACCTGCCACTTTTGACTGGGAGGCTGGCAAAGTCGTTTTACCTCCGGCTTTCTTATCTGTGGAACAGATAACAGTCCCTGCCTGATGGGGAAATAAGGGATGTAAAGTTCCAGCAAAAAAATGGGTGCTCCATAAATGCTGTTTTTTATCCCCTTTGGGGACAGCTGGGTTTAATCTGTCTTAGGTTTGTTGCACTTCTGTGTTTTCTTTCTCTGTGTGTCTGCTGGCTTGGAAGCTGAGCTCAGTAGAACAAAGACTCCAAATGTGAGAATATTGTGAGCCCTGTTTTCTACTAGACACCTGTCATTCTTGAGGTTTGGGATGTTGTGTTACAGACTATTTCTTGACATAAGTAATTCTTTAGCTATAGAGTAAAACTCAGGGGACCTAGTCTTTGGGTCACAGTATGCTTTCACCACCTAGCTGGGGTGTGATGTTGGCTAATGAACTGACAATCAATCCCCACCACCCCAGGCCTTCATATTTGGGCTCCACACAGGAAACATGTTCACTTCCTGCCACGTGGAAGTGGCCGAGCAGATACTGATACACCTCGGACTTGGAGAACCCTTCTGTTTCCTTAAAAAAAGAGGTTCTGCACAATGTGGCCAGGGTACACTAAGGGACGGGGACTAGTGGTCTGGGAAGTCAGGAAGGCTTCACAGAGCAGGTGACATCTGGCTGGGCCGTGAAGATGCACAGTTGCTCTCTGAAAGGGGAAAGAGGACGAGAGTGCTTCAGGTCAGCAGCACGTGCAAAAGCCAGAGGCATGAAAGTTGAGGTTCAGTCGTGTCATCTGAGTGAAATCTGAGCGTTGAGACAGCAGTTCTGCCGCCCCCAGGGGCAGCCTGTGCTTCAGACAGAGTCGTGCCACAGAGTGGCAGCTGGGGATGCTGTTCGTTATGGTGATGATATTAGTTAGCATTTATTGAGCACTTAGTGTGTGCCTGGCACTATAGGTACTTTACACATATCAACCCCTTCACTTCATCCATCAATTTACGAGTTAGCTACTCTCTGTCCCCACTGTAGAGACAAGGAAACTGATGCCCACAGACATGTGCCAAGTCGCATAGCTAAAGGTGACAAGCACCCCAATCTCCCTTTCCTCCGCAAGATGGGGGCGCATTTCAGTACGATCACTCTCCCATGAGAGAAGTGTGCTGCCCACAGATTCATTATGTGATAAAGCCAGAATGAGCCACTAATTTGGAAAGCATTGTTCAGCTGGGAATGGGGAGGGAGGGAAGAAATCGCATGCGATGACAAGATGGAAGATTAGAGGCGCCTAAAACTAAGTGATATTACTCACGAGTCTCAGGCCTACTCCCCCACACACCTGCTTTTCTTCCTGTTTTTTTCTTTTGTTCTTCCCTCTGGTTTTTAGCAGGGCTGGTCACAGGTCTCTGGTGATAAGGAGCTGAAAGAATGGCAGTGTCCAGAGTGGCCTCCCTGCTGGCGCGGATCTGGAAGGAGCCGTTTTCATCCCTGCCTTCCTCCTTTGTTTTTTCCTTCTGAGGCTAGACTTTAAATGAAGTTTCCCCTCACTTGTTGAAGGCTCTGGGGATCCAGAAGTACAGTCAATGAGGGGGGCTGATGGAGAGAAGGGGTGGGGGGAGGGGGAGGCAGGAGGGTTAGGGTTAGGGAATGGGAGTGAGGACAAGAGGAGGGAAGAAGTAGGAGGGAGGGACTGAAGTGGGGGAAAGTGTCATATAGATGGCCCCGTTCCCTCTTGGTGCTCAGAGACCCTCTTCTCCCTGCCTCTCTGGCTCCCTCTGGAGTTCAGAAGATGGTAGTTTTCCTTCTGGTCCACAAACCTCAGTACCCTGGGGAGGGCCTGGTACTGGACCGCAGGAATCCACTCATGTCATTCTGAACAGCGCTGTCGGCGCTCAGTGACTGTGGAAGTAAAAGGAATGGACATGCTCACTGGAGGGGCTGGGTGGCCATCAGCGAGTGTAGGTGAGGCTCAGTCTCTGATTCCAGAAGAGGGATGGCCTGCGGTGGGGTGGGTGGTGCTGGGTTTTAGACTCCAGTAGATCTGTGTTTGATCTCAGCTTCTGCCACTTACCAGCTGTGCAACTTGGGCAAGTTACCAAACCTCTCTGGGCCTCAGCTTCCTTTAGAGTTGGTGTGAGGTTTACATGACATAAATTATACGAGGTACCTAGAACATACAAGTTCCTTCCTTTCCCTTTACTGACTGTTAACTCAGTATTTACTGAGTGTGACTTGGGGTATATCACACCATTTCTTAAAACCTCAGTTTCTTAATCTGTAAAATGGGGGAAATAAAT
Organism: Microcebus murinus; assembly: GCF_040939455.1. Taxonomy (NCBI): domain Eukaryota; kingdom Metazoa; phylum Chordata; class Mammalia; order Primates; family Cheirogaleidae; genus Microcebus; species Microcebus murinus. The sequence continues at coordinate 38,126,577 of NC_134105.1, read as the reverse complement.
ACACTGCCTCTTGTGCCTTCCTCACAAGATCAGCATGAGGATGAAACGACACGAGTACTTAAAAGCGGCTGTATAAAAACTGTAAAGAGTTGAAATGATGGGAGAAGTCACTGAGGTATTGGTTGAGTTGCCTGTCTTTGAAATCATGGCTCAAAGTGCTAGGATCATAGAGCCATAGGGCTGGGCCTACTCTTGCTTGACTGTGTCCCTGAAAACCTCTGGATTTGAATTACTGTATTCTGAATACAGTGGAATTACTCCGTGGTAGGGGGGGTCTTCTAGGGTGCTGTCATGTTATATATTTTGATTTGGGTGCTGGTTACAAGGGCAGTGGGCTTTTTGAAAATTCATCAAGCTGTACACATAATTAGTGTGCTTTCTGTATAAATATATGTATTTATACATCAATGAAAAGTCTACTTAAAAATATTGTGTTGGCTGCTTTTTTTTTTTTTTTTTTTTTTTTTTTTAGAGACTAGAATCTTGCTATGTTGCCCAGGCTGGACTTGAACTCCTGGGCTCAAGGGATCCTCCCACCTTAGCCTCCTGAGTAGCTGGGACTATAGGCACATGCCACCACACCCAATTGACTGCATTCTAATGATAATTAATAAATTGTTAAAATTTTAAGTTGGATTAATGGTATTTGATTAAAACAGAGAAAGAATCCTTACTCTTTAGGATACATGTTGAAATATTTAGGAATAAAACGAATGGAATTTGATTAAAAAAACAACAATACAGGGGTTTGGAAGGAGTGAGTGGGTAGGAATGTAGATGAATAGAGACTGGCCAGGGTTTGATAACTGATGAAGTTGGAAGGTGGGTATATGCAGGTTTACCATTCTCCTTACTTTTGTATATTTTTGAAAATGTCCACAATAAAACCTTTTAAAAAATATCGAGAAGTTTTTGTATGCCACAACCAAGTGGAATTTATCACAAGTATAAAAGGGTGGTTCAACATTTGAAAATCAATTAATGTGATCCATCACATTAACAGGCCAAAGAAGAAAAATCCCATGATCATATCAAGAGATGCAGAAAAAGCATTTGACAAAATCCAATACTCATACATGATAAAAAAAAAAAAATCTCTCAGCAAACCAGGAATAGAGGGAAACCTCCACAACTTGATAAAGAACATCTATAAAAAACTACAGCTAACATAATAATAAATGATGAGAAACTAGAATCTTTCCTGCTAAGATAGGAACAAAGCAAGGATATTCCCTCTCATCATTCTTTCTTCAACATTATATTAGAATTACTTGCTGATATAATAAGACAAGTAAAGGAAATAAAATGTATAAGATTGGGAAGGAAGAAATAAAACTATCTTTGTTTATAGATGACATGATCATCCATGTAGTGCATCTGAAAGAATCGACAAAAAACAAAACAAAACAAAGCAAAATCTCTCAAAACTAATAAGCAATTATAGCAAAGTTGCAGGATAAAAGGTTAATATACAACAGTTAATTATTTTTCCATATATTAGCAATTAACAAATGGAATTTGAAATAAAAAACACATTACTATTTATATTAGCACCACAAAAATGAAACACTTAGGTGTAAATCTAACAAAATATGTAAAAGATATATATGATGAAAACTATAAAACTGATGAAAGAAATAAAAGAAGAACTAAGTAAATGGAGAGATACTTTATGTTCATGGATAGAAAGACTCAATATTATCTGCCAGTTCTTCCTAACTTGATCTATAGATTCAGTGCAATCTCAATTAAAATCCCAGAAAGTTATTTTGTAGATACTGACAAAATGATTCTTAAGTTTATAGGGAAAAGCAAAAAACCAGGCTAGCCAACACATATTGAAAGAGAAGAGCAAAGTTGAAGGACTGACACTACCTGACCTCAAGCCTTACTATAAAGCTATAGTAATCAAGACAGTATGATATTGGCAAGATAGATAAATGATCAATGGAATAGAATAGAGAGCCAAGAAATAGAACCACATAAATACAGTCAACTGATCTTTGACAAAGGAGCAAAGGCGATACAATGAAGAAAAGACAACTTCTTCAACAAAGGTTGCTGGACCAATTGGATATCCACATGCAAAATAATGGATTTAGACACAGACCTTATATCTTTCACAAAATTAATTCAAAATGGATCATAAAGTTAAATATAAAATGCAAAATGATAAAACTCCTAAAAGATAACATAGGAGAAAATCTAGATAATCTTGTGTATGACAATGACTTTTTAGAAGAACACCAAAAGCACAGTCCATGAAAGAAATAATTGACAAGCTGTACTTTATGAAAATTTAAAACTTCTGTTCTTCAAAAGACTTGTCAAGAGAATGAGAAAACAAACCACAAACTGAGAGAAAATATTTGCAAAAGATATATCTGATTAAGGACTATTATATAAAATACACAACCCTTAAAATTCAATGATAAGAAAATGAACAACCTGATTTTTAAAATGGGCAAAAGACCTGAACACACACTTCACTACAAAAAATGCCAGTGTAGAGAGGATGAATAGGTGGAACACAGAGGATTTTTAGGACAGTGAAACTATTTTGTATGACATTATAATGGTGGATACATGTTGTAAATTTGTCTAAAATCATAAACAACACCAAGAGTGAATCCTGATGCAGATGCAATGAAAAGGGAACACTTATACACTGTTGGTGGGAATGTAAATTAGCAACCTCTATAGAAAACAGTATGGAGATTTCTCAAAGAACTAAATGTAGATCTACCATTTGATTCAGCAATCCTACTACTGGCTATCTACCCAAAAGAAATGAAGCCATTATATCAAAAAGACACCTGCAGTCATATGTTTATCACAGCAAAATTCACAATCTCAAAGATATGGAATCAACCTAAGTGCTTATCAACTGATGAGTATAGAAAGAAAATACGGTATAAATACAACATGTGATACTACTCAGCCACAAAAGAATGAAATAATGTCTTTTGCAGCAACTTGGGTGGGACTGGAGGCCATTATCTTAAGTGAAATAACTCAGGAATGGAAAACCAAATGCTACATGTTCTCGCTTATAAGTGGGAACTAAGCTACGGGTACGTAAGGGCATACAGAGTAGTCTGATGGATGTTGGAGACTCAGAAGGCGGGAGGTTGTGAGGGGGGTGAGGGAAGAAAAATTCCTACCGGTACAATGCACACTATTTGGGTGATGGGTACAATAAAAGCCCAGACATCACCATTATACAATTTATCCATGTAACCAAAATCTACTTGTTCCCCTAAATCTATTGAAATAAAAAAAGAGTGAATTCTAATGTAAATTATGGACTTTGGGTGATGATGTGTAGATTCATTGATTGTAAAAAATGCAGCACTCTGGTGGAGGATGTCGGTATTGGGAAAGGCTGTGTGTGTTGGGGTGCAGGGAGTATATGGGGACTCCCCGTACCTTCTGCTCAACTTTGCTGTGAACCTAAAACTTCTCAGAAAATCAAGTCCATTAAAATATATTGATGAATTTGGAGTCAAGTCCACCTTGGTTTGATGCTAAGTTTTGCCGCTGACTTGTAGGTGGCTTTGGGCAAATTTCATATATTTTCTGAGCCTTGGTTTCCCCCAACCATAAAATAGAAGATAATTGTAATCATTTAAAAAGACAATATATGTGAAGCACATAGAGCTGTTTGGGGCTCAAAATGTAAGTTAAACTAGGCATATGGTCTAGTGGTTGAAAGTTTAAGCTCTGTAGCTAGACTTCCTGGGGTCAGTTCTCTCTTTGCCACTTATGACCCATGTAACCTTGGGCAAGATGCGGACCCTCTCTAGATGCCTTGGCTTAACATGAGACAGTATAGGCTGGGGCTGTCAAGTCTTCGAGACCTGTAAGATAGCCCATGTGGACTTCTCTGCTTCACCCCTTGGATCCTTGGAGTCCTGGCTAAAGGAGAAAGGTAAGATAGACAGGCAGGGGAAAGAACAAAGCTAACACTTATTGAGACCTACTGTGTTCCATATTTATTCATTTATTCCACAAGAGTTTACCATACCTATCATGTGCTAGGGGGTGCTCTAGTTGCAAACAAGACAGAGGAGGGTTCTCATGGATCTTGTATTCTTGTGAGGCAAACACACAGCAGGTGAGTGAACAAATAAACAGGGTGATTTCAGTTTGTGATTCACCCTGGAGATGAGTGGGATACTGAGATGGAAGGAACTAGAACACCTCCTCTAGGTTGGGTGGTCAAGGAAGACTGCCCTGAGAGGGTGACATCTGAGATCTGAAGGGTGACAAGGAGAAGCCAGCCATGTGAAGCTCTGGGAGAAGATCATTCCAGGCCCAGTCCTAGGACATGGCTACATCATTTCATGTAATTCTCACAGTAGCCTCAGGTTTAATTATACCTCTTTTACAGACGAGAAAACAGAGGCCAAAAGGTTAAATTACTTGCTTCAGAAAGTGATCCAGATAAATCAAGCCCAGGACATCAGACACAAAGTGCCCTTTCCAATAGTGTTTTCACAAAGAAGACAAAGGTAAAAAGCTCAGCATTTTATCTCGTAGAAATAAAAGAATACATTGGCAGCTCTCATGAATGATGCAATCTTAAAAATAATTCTTCCCTAAGTGGGTCCTCAAGGCAGATTTCCCCCTTCCACGCCTTTGCCTGGGCCACTTCCTGCTTCTCTTTGCCCATCCACATCCTCTCATATCCCAGAGCCCCAACCAATCCAGCTCCCCTTCTCAGGAAACCTTCCAGAAGGGCTCCAGGCACTGGCAATTCCAGGAAATGCCTTCCAGAGAGGGAAAGAGTTTTGTCCAAGGTCACCCTACAGGCAAGGGGTGTCAGAGCCAGGAGGCCAGACTCAAAGCCAGGCTTCCTCCTGACCCCCAGGGAGGACAACCCCCCCCCCAGCTACCTGGCTTCCTCATCCATGCCCAGTTGGCTGCTGTGAGGCGCCTTCTGCAGGTTTGGTTCCCGCCCCCTCCCTCTCCGCACCTCAGATTTCCTTCTGGGAGGAAAGATGGTTTTTTTTTTGCAGAGATGACTCTGTTCTTGTGGCCATAGATTACTCTTGACACCTAATTACTGTATATCATCATGCCATAAAATGATGATTGGAGGTGTCACTGTCCCAAATTTGCGCTCATAAAATACGTGTTCTTTTTGTTTTCCTCCTCTGCATTTGTCTGGGAGAAAAGACAGGCAAATTTATTCCAACTTTTCAGAGGAACTTTAAAGCACAGGAACAGAAGAGTTTTAGAGGTGGGTGGTTTTAAAAATACCCTGCAGAGGGAGGAGGCCTCAGCCCAGCTGATTCTGTGTGGCCTGGGGAGAAAATGAAGACCTTGCCTAAGACAATGGCTCCTTCCAGCCTGCGATTCTCTGCCTTTGCCTGCCTGGCACACCCCTCCTCCTTTTTCTCCCCCACCACCCCCTGCTCCCCATTGTCCCTGCCCCCCACGCCCCCAATCTGGCCTCTCTAAGGAAGCATTGGAACATGGCGGTAAAGGTTCCCATTCTAATGTCACCCAGACTTGGATTCACATCTCGCCTCTGCTGCCCTCTAGCCCAGTGACCCTGGGTAAGTCAAGCCACCTCTGCAGTCTTGGTTCCCTCGCATATAAAACGTGGACTAATAAACACTACTTGAATACACAGCTGCTACAAGGATTAAGAATAAAACAACCATAGAGGTAAAACATCACTAAGGAACCTGCCACAAAAGAAGGGCTCCGCAATGTCTGCTTCTGCTCCTTCCCCTCAAAATCTCTTCTGCCTGTTCTCCCTGAGAGGGCCTGGACTCCTAGAGTCACTGTGAGTAAGGAGTGACTTACTTAACATTCCCTTTCTCCTGTGAGCTCAGGCTGCCATCAGGACCCGGTAGGAAAGCAATGTGGTCAAACACACTGGCACTAGGGGGTAGTGACTCCGAGAGGCCCCAACAAGGACAGTGTGCCGGAGCAATCTCATTTGTCATTGGGAGAAACCAGAGCAGTCACCTTGCTCCACGGCTCTCCCGGCACAGCTGCTCTCCACAAGCCCCTGCAGGTGGCTTCCCAGCTCTTGCCCACCTCTGACAGGGACGAGCTCTCTGCCTCCTGAGGCAGCCCCTGTGGGGCTCACCTCTCTGAGTCCTCATGCTGCCCCTCCCCCCAGCTCTCGTGGGACACATGTTCTCTCTGGACTCTGGGGAGTGGTTCTTTAAACCCAGGTGACCTGTCTTGTGAATCCAAACCAATTTGGCAGTGATTCCTGCCTTACAAGGGGGACTTGAGGACCTCCAGGTGGGGATGGAGTGAATGGCTGCCACTGAAGGCCCTTTAGCCCCTCTCACCTCTGCCCACCACATAGCTGAGCTCTCAAGACTCAACTAGGAAGCCGCCTTCTCTGAGCACCTTCCTTGGTCCCGGCTTGAGGTCTTTGTCTCCAACTCTGGGATCTCTGTACTGAGCTCCTGTCACAGATTGGCTCTCGGTCGAAGGCTGTATATGGGTCTGGGCCACCCTCTGGCCTGGAGGCCCAGCTGTCAGAGCACCCCAAATGTTTGCCAGGCTTGCTCAATGTCTGTCTGCCCCTCCAGGCTGGCAGCTTCACTAGGGCAGTGGCTGGGTCAGCCTGCTCACTGCTGTATCCACCGTGCCGAGCACGATGCTCACGCACAGTAGGTGCTCAGTGAGCAATCAAACACTTACAGCATGCTTACTATGTGCCAGGCACTATTCCAAACACTTCACATATATCAGCTCATAAAACCCTCAGGACAACCTTAAAATGTGGGTACTGTCACCATCCAGTCTCGTGTGGTGGATAAAGGCGGTGATTCTGGAGCAATCTAGCTCCACCACTTATTTCCTGTGTGACCTTGGTTAAGTGCTTAACCTCTCTGTGCCTCACTGTTAGATGGGGATAACCGTGTCTACTTCTTCATAGGGTCGCTATGCAGTTCGCGTACATAAAGTGCCTATGTGTTAGGTATCATCCCCATTTTATGGTGGCAAAAATTGAGGCAGAGCGTTTTGATAACTTGCCCAAAGTCACACAGCTGGTGAGGGACAGAGCCAGGACTCAAACGCAGGCAGTCGGGCTCCAGCGTCCGTGCTCTTACCGACGACACTGCCCTGCTCTTACTGAAGGAGAATTTGAAGACCTGGCTGCAAACGCCCCGAGAAGGGTGTTTATAGGCCTCCGATGCTGGTCTGGGCCCCGTCGGAGCCTGTCTGCTCGACGTGCACGCAGCGCGTGGTACCCGGCCGCTGAGACTCCAGGGCGGGCGGGGAGGGTGTCACAGGCCGAGGAGGTGCGGCCCGTGGCGGTCGCCGCGGGTCCCGGCGCAGCGACTCTGCCTTTCGCCAGCAGGGGTCAGCCGCGGCCGCTGTCGGTGGCTCGCGCGAGCTGCGCCGAGCGCGGAACGCAGCGGGGACCCGGCGCGGGAAGGAGCCTTGGAGGTCATGCGGCCACAGGCTGGACCGAGGCCCCCAGACGGGCGAGGTCCTGCCCAAGGCCACTCCGGGGTCCGTGCTAACGGGGCGGGACCCCGAGTCTCTTCCCTCGTCCCTGGCTCTGCCCCAAAGCTCAAGAGGCCGGTTCGAGGGCCTCTAGAAACCAGGTCTGGGCCCCTGCACGGTTCCACAGGAGGTGTGCGTCCCAGCCCCGGTGGTACCACTGCCGTACTGCGTGACCTTGGGCTGGTTGTCACCCTCTAGCCCCAGCGCCCATCCAAGCAGGGAACCAGGGCAGCCGACACGTCCTGCGATTGTGGAGAGGGTACCTCTTTCAGTACAACGTGCCCGGCCACGGGCGGGCCACAGTCAGCTCAGCCGGCGTCTGAGCGCGAGCGCGTGGGGGCGCGGGGACCCCTTTCTTCCCCGCAGGACCACGCCGGGCGGCTGGGAGCACAGCGCGCGGCGTCCGCCAGGGGGCGCTGCCGCACCGCGCGCGGCTTCCCCGCTTGTCCTCCCAAGGACGGAGTGGACGCGGCGGGCGGCGCAGGGCTGGGCCCGGCTGGGGTCCGGCCGCGCCCACACGAGCGTTGCCCCGCCGAGGTTGGCGACACGGTCTGGGACGTCGAGGGGGGCGGGGCGAGTCGTCCACCCCCCACCCCCCGCCGGCCTTTAGCGGGTTTCTGGCTGCGTGTAGATGGGTTTGAGGAATGGGGTGTCAGAGGTACCCCGAACTGGGTCCGGGTTTCGCTGTGGGACCTTGAGAGGTCACTGCTCCTGTCTGGGCTCGGTTTCCTGTCTCTGCAAAGAGGATGAGATATTGCTTGTGAAAATGCTTTGGGAAGTCCGAGGCCCATGCTGGATGCAAATAGAAAGGTTTTTATTGAAACACAGTCATCCCTGCCTCACCCAGTCCATCCGCCCAGTTCCACACTCTGGTGGCAAACCCTTTAGTCATTTTTACCTGTTTTTTTCTGCCATTTACTTACATATTTCGAAGTAACATGCTCATACTGCGATTTCTTAATTTAACAACGTTAGACATTATCCGTTGTCTTCCCGTAGGAATAAATAAGGATTTGGCTGTCTTCCAGCCCCATCCCCCTGCCCAGTGTATCTGGAGCACTATTTTTAGGTAACTCAGTGATCAGCATTCCTATTAAGAAAATGTAGCTCTTCCTTTCCCCCAAAGCTCCATCAGAACTGCCATCCACCTCTCATCCAATATCTTGCCCAGAAGCTCTGTCGTGTTCCCTATTCTTGTTGACTCCCTTTTCCCAGGGTGCTCCCTCCGGACTGCGCTGGCTGTCTGCAAGGACCCTCTTCCCCAAGGTTTTCTCTCCATGCCTGTTTCTTGGTCCTCTGTCTGTCTCTGTTGGTTCACTCCCTTCTTTTGGAAACTTCAGATGCTTCCTAAGAAATTGGGCAGGAGTAGGGAGATTTTCCTCTCTGTGGACCTACTTGCATTCTGCCCTTGCGCTAGATGGATAATTCAGCTAAGCAGAGAATTCCGGTGCGGAAATCATTCTGCTTTAGACCAGGGTGCTGTGCTCCACTGTCTTCTGCACCTGCAGTTGCCGTTGAGAAGCGTCGTGCCTTCTGAGTCATGTTCTTTCTTATGTGTGACTTTTTTCTCTCTCTCTGGATATTTTTGAGGATCTTTTCTTTATCCTTAGAATTCTGGATTTTCACAATACATGTGACAACGTTGGTGGCTTTTGCCATTTATTGAGCTGGGCTCTGGGTAGTCCTTTTCAATGTGGAGACTTGTGTCCTTCAGTTTTGTGAAACTTTATTTTTTCTGTAATAATCTCCTTCTCTGTGCTTGCTCCCCAAAATTCCTATGAGTTTGATCCTGGAGCTCCAGGACTGATGTTCTGGTCTCTTTTCTCTTTTCTGTATTTCCCTTCTCCTTGTCTTTCTCTTCTTTCTATATTATTTCCTTGTATTTATGTCCCAATCTCTTTACTGAATTTTTAAATTTAGCTATCATAGTTTTAATTTCCAAGAATTCTTGTTTATCCTCTGTTCTTTTCTTCCCCCCACCAGCGTCGATACAGCCTTGTTACTTAATCTCTGAGGATATCTGTTAGTGATTTTTCCTCCTGTTCACTGACTTATCTCTGTCTCCTCTAGTTTTGCTGTCTTGTTTGGTTGATTTATTGTGGTCTTTCTCTGGTTCCGTGTTCCTCCTCATATTGGAGGCTTCTCTCATCTTTAGTAATCCTTGGCTTTTGTCTATAGTTAAGGGTCCAAGAAGTTGACTGGCATTGAATGTGAAGGCAGGTGGGGCCAATTTCCCTTTGGGTGGACCAGACAGTGGGGGACACATAAATGTCAATAAGGAGAGTTCTTTTCTCCGGTTCTGCTTTATTTCTCTAGGAAGGCAGGATGGATGTGGTTAAGAGGATGGATTTTAGAGCCTCAGACTAACCCAGGTCTTAATTCCAGTTCTGCCATTTTCTAGTTGTGTGACCATGGACAAATCACTTGATCTGTCTGTGGCTCAGTTTCCTGTGTCTAAATTAGACATAATAAGAACACTAATGCATGGGTTGTTGGGTTTATATATGCAAAGCTCTTCACCCAGCATATAGTGGGAGATCTGGGGTCATTGCCATGTTCTTTATAGAGTGGCTAGAGGGCTTGAAGTATGGAAGTCTGACTGTTCCCTAGGTGAATTCTCAGTTAATCCTACTGTTTTCAGCTCTTTCTGGCCTCCAAATCTCATGTCCCTCTTCCCACTCTGTGAGACAGTTGCCTTTTTTCTCATTGGTATATCTTTTGTGGGTCTTATTTAACTTAACAGAAACCAGTGCAAGGTTGGCTAATCGAAAAAACTGTTTCATGTGAGAAATTATTAAAAAATGATTATACTTTATTTCAACCTAAATCATACAGATGACTATTCCTTTTTCTTTGAGTATGGGCCGATGAGTTGGGATTCTATAAGGTCTTTCTTATACAAACCCCAATGCATAAAACATTGTCTGCCATTTCCAGGTTCAAATTCTTTATAGAGCAGCTAAAACTTAAAGGTACTTATCGAGCAATCTGAATGCAGATTCCTCTAGGTTTATGTGATTATCCTCCCAATCTGTTACAATTTGCTTGTCTGTAACTCATCCGAACATTTTTTTAAATAGCAATCTTCTTTCGTTGAGTCTTTCATGGCATTTGGCTTCATCTTTGTAAAAATGACTCCCCTTTCACAATCCTATTTTATTGGTTTATTAATAATTGAATCACATAATTACAAAAGCAAGTACAACTGCACAAATAAGTTTGGGAATAAACAGTTGTTTCTGGGAAAGCAGACAGATTAACTGGAGAAGATGTATGTGGGCATTCTAAGGAGCAGCCTACCTGACAAGGTTTTCAGCCCATAGTTTTCAGAGAGAATGGCGAGTGTGACTGTTCTGAGAATGCACATTCAGTGGTGGTGGATCATGAAAGCTCAAGTTGTGCTGTGGCTTCTGCCACTCTGCAAAGTAAGTACCAATCCCTCCTCCGTGTCCTTTCAATCTTATAGATATTTGCTGAAGTCTCTCATCCTTAAATGACTCCTCTTCCTTTTTTCCTGTCCTTATGGGCTTATATCTTCTCTTTTCCTTATGGTCATTTTAAAGGGAGAGGGTGCAGAGAAGGAGAGAAGATAAACATTAAAGTTCAAGCTGCCATTTTTATCCAGACAATTCTCTCTCATTTAAGACTCCCAACATCCAGTAAGCAGCGGAGCCTATTATTATCCCCACAAAGGTCACCCAGCTGCAAGTGACAGAAGCAAGTTGCAAACTCAGATCTGTCGGAGGCTGTAGTGGATACTGTGGTGCTTTGTCTAGATCCCCTCTCCAGGGTCGACACAGCATCCCCCAGCTGCCGCGAATATTGATTGCCGGCGGCTCACTGTGGCGGCTCGCAGGCAATGTCCGTAGCTATAGGAACCGCCTCACCCTAGCACATGCTTCTTCTCAGGGACGGCCATGGCTGCTGACTGGCAGAGGCAGGGATGTAAAAACCCAGCCTGCTTCTCTCAACTTGAGACAATTCTCAGGGGCCGACCAGCTCCAAAGTCCCTCGTGGGATTAGTTGTAATATTGGTTGCAATTCATCCTGGGTCAGCTTGGTCCTCTGCCCAGTTGCAGGTGTAACTCCAAAGAGCACTCTCCAACAAGACTCCTGCACACAACTCTCTGTTTCAGAGTGTGTTTCTAGAAGCCCAATATAAGACGGAGGCCACAGTTCCTGCTGCCTTTTCAGGTAGTGGAGACTCTGCGTTCCCAGGCTGTCCTGGGGCAGGGTTCATCAGCAAGGAGAGGAAAAGTGGGCTGGGTGTGGTGGTTGCACAACTCAGGACCCGCCTGGGGCTGACATCCCTGCAGGAGGGGCAGAAAGGCATGTTCCCTGGTACGGTTGGAGGGCAAGGGCATGTGTGGAGCAGGTGGTGGGCAATGAGGCTGAGCAGACAGGCGATATGCACGTCCAGGTCCTGGAAGGGTTTGTTGTCAGCGGGGGAATCGTCAGAGGGTTTTATACAAGGAATGACATGGTCAGGTCTGTGAGTGCGCTGGATGAACCTGACCTCAAGATAGATTAGATGGGGCCAGGTGGGGTCAGGGAGGGCAGTGAGGAGGTTGTTACAGTGGTTTGTGAGAGAGAGGATGGGGCCTAGGGCAGGGCAGTGAGGACACAGAGATAGTTCTCAGTGACTCACAGCTCACCACCTGGCATCCCAATTCCTGGTACTCTGGTCTTTTTTCTGTACTTCCTAATGTGCCACATAATTAAATTATTATTTTATTGTGGTCTCCCTCCATTACAATTTAAGGTCCCCAAGGGCAGGGATTTTTGTCTGTTTTGTTCACTGATGGGTTACCAACAATAGAAGAGTGCCAGGTACATGGCTGGTGCTCAGTAAATAATGATGGATGGATTCTTATTAGGTTTGGAAGACTGAACTAGGTGGCAGAGTTGATCCCTTGGTTTCTGCCTGGATGTCTGGATGGATGGTTGGGGCTTCCTGAAGTGAGGTTGGGAGGAGGGGCCCCATTTTGCATGAGCTGAGGGGCATGGATGGGACATGGGAGGAGCCCCAAGTGGTGATGTCTCCATAGACTTGAATTGTTTGGTGTTGCTAGGAGTTATGGATTTATGGATTTTCCCATAGGGTGATCAGAGGGCTTCAGTGGATTCCTAGTTTTAAAACGCTATCTGTTGCTTCCCTGGCCCAGTCCCTCTCAGCTGAAAACCCTGAGCTCTGAGCTCTGCTGGAGCCTCCATGTGTATCAGGCAGTGAGAGTATTGATGGCGTCTCACACAGAGCAGGAAAGAAAAGAGAGGAGACTCATGCTTGATGTTGAGTAGGTACTCAGGTAATATCTATTGTTGGTGATAATGTCGTGGAATGACCCTAGGTAGGAGTCGCCAGGATTGAATTTTCTAAATAATAAATAAGAACCTTCCAGGAATAACCCTTGCAATGTGCCCAGCAGTTTACAAACCATGTTTGTCACGTGTTGCTGTATGGCGCATTCATGACTGCTGACCCCACCTTCCGGAGGAGGAAGCAAAGGCTCAGAGAGATGAGGTATTCCTTCCCAGGTTCCTCTGTCTCTCTATTCCCTGCTTTCTCCGGTGGCTCTACCGTGAATGAGCTCTGATGGGCTACTTCAGCCCTTGAAGCCTCAGTTTCTCTCTGGCAGGAGAGGTGAAGTCATCTAAACTGAGAAGCACTCCGGGCCCTCCTACCAGGGTCCCCTCCCTTCTCTGATGGTTTCCAAGGTACCGAATACTGTATCACATTTGAGTCACCATGGGACTGGGGAAGCTGTTTGTCACAAATGCGGACTGGCTTATGGACAGGAAACACAAGGGAGAAATAACCACTTTCCAGTGTAAAAAGCATAAGAGATGAGATCTCCATGGCAGTGTTGGAACTTGTTTAGTTTTGATGTTCTTCTGTAATGACCAAAAGACGATCTTTCTAAGACGTAGTGGTTTCTGCTTGGACGTTTCAATGAGGGAGTGGGGCAGCTCGGAGTCAACACTTGCAAACCCCAGCCCGTCCTGGCTCCTTCCAAACTGCTTCCCCTGCTCTCTCTCCGCCTCCACCTGAACAACTGCAATCCCCTCCTGCCACCTTGTTATCTTTCTTTTGTTGTCATCTGAAAAGATTTTTATTTTGTCTCTGCTCTTTACAAAAACTTTTATTATGGAAAATTCAAACTCATACAAAAGCAGAGAGAATAATATAATGAACCCCACATACCTGTCAGGTAGCTTCAACAATTATCAACCCATAAGCAATCGTGTTTCATCTGCTCCTGCCCATTCTTCCCGTCCCATCCTGCCTCCAGATTATTTTGAAGCAAAACCCAGACAGCATATCATCACATCTATAAATATAAGGATGAATTAAAATATGTAACTATAATGTCATTACTGTATCTAAAAAATAACAAAAAATTCCCTAATATCATAAAAGATATAGTTGCAGTGTTTCAGTTTCCTAGGTTGACTCATAATTATATTTCTTTTACAATTTGTTTGATTCAGGATCCAAATAAATTCCACATGTTGCATCTGTCCCCTGTAGTTCCTGTATATTGGTAATTAAATTTAGAGGCCTCATCAGATTCGGATTTGATTTTTTGGCAAGAATGCTTCAGAGGTGGTGGTGTGAACTTTTATCAGGAAGCACAAAGTGTGTAATTGTCATCTCTCTTTTTTTTTTTTTTGAGACAGAGTCTCACTTTGTTGCCCAGGCTAGAATGAGTGCCATGGCATCAGCCTAGCTCACAGCAACCTCAAACTCCTGGGCTCAAGCAATCCTACTGCCTCAGCCTCCCGAGTAGCTGGGACTACAGGCATGCACCACCATGCCCGGCTAATTTTTTCTATATGTATTAGTTGGCCAATTAATTTATTTTTTTATTTATAGTAGAGACGGGGTCTCGCTCTTGCTCAGGCTGGTTTTGAACTCCTGACCTCGAGCAATCCGCCCGCCTCAGCCTCCCAGAGTGCTAGGATTACAGGCGTGAGCCACCGTGCCCCGCCTGTCATCTCTCTTTTTGTTGTTAGCAGCCATTGATGATCATTGACTAGATCTATTATTTCTTCAAAGTTTGCATAATATTGATATTTTAATTCTATCATTTTTTCTTTGTTCGTTAGAAACTTTTATGAAGAGTAATATCCTCTTATAAACTATTTTGTTACCCTGAGGTACAGTACATTCAGGATAGGCAGGATAAATGCTCAATTCTTTCCATTTATTTTCAGTTTTTGAAATACTGATTTGGTTCTCTAGTATTATCCAAAGGTGACCAATGAGATTACTTTGTATCATTGTGAACTCATGGCTTTGAATAAATGTGATATGTTGCAATCCATTTCAGTTGTTATCTTTATTGACACTCAAATTATCCCATTTTTTTGGCTAATGGAAATCTCTTCAACTTGGCTTCCGAGTCCTTTGGAGTATGATCGCAGTAGTTTCTGCTGGCTTCCCTACTTTCTAGGATGACAAGATGTTCCATTCTGTACATTTCCTTCCCCAGACCTGCAGTCAGCCTCTCCAAGCCTGCATTTCTTTTTAGTGGGAAATGATATTTAGAGGCCAATAGCCTGGTGTATAAGGGGGTTACATTATCTTTTTAAAAAAGATAATGCATCCCTCTGCATTTGATACATACAAAAAAGTACATGCACTATTTATGTAATTATGAGGCATAATAATAAAATGGGTTCCCATCAGCTAGTACCTAATTTAAGAATTGGAACATTATCAACAACAGTTCATCTTTGTGCTCCTCCTTTAATCCTCAGCCTCCACCCAATAGGGTGGATTCTATCTATATTTATCATTCTCTTACTTTAAAAAACCCTATGTAGTCTTAAGGAGACTTGTTTATCTTAGTTTGTTCCTGAGCTTTATAAAAATGATATCATAATGTTTATTGTCTCCTATGACTGCCTTGTTTTTATTCAATGTATTTTTCTAAGATTCATCTTTTTTTAAGCTATACTCATTTATTTTCAGTGCTGTGTAATATACCATTGTGTGACTATACTGTAATTTATTTTATCCGTTCTCCTGTTTGTGGGTGTTTGAGTTGTGTCTAGTTTTTGCTACTGCAAATATTTTGCTAAGTTAGTGCTGTTCACCTCCCAGAAGAATGTGTAGAAGTTTGTCTAGGACTATGGTTGTCAAGTATTTTAGTGTCAGGAACCCAAAGAGCTTTTGTTTATGTGAGTTATATCTAAAGACATTTACTATATTAGAAATTAAAACTGAAACAAAATAAAAATTATATTTATTAATTCATTATAAAATGACAGTAACAAACTCATTATATGTTAGCAAAAATCATACATTTTTAATGAAAGCTATATTTTCTGAGACAAAATAAATTGAGAAGAACAACATTGTTGAAATTTTCCAAATCTCTTTAATTTCTGGCTTATTAGGAGAAAGCTGAATTCTCATATCTGCTTCCCTGTTCAATCTGTTGCAATATCATACATCATGCATCCTCTGAAAAACATTGTACACATGTAACAAGGGTGAAAAAGTCAAATAATACCTTTCAAATATAATATGAAAGTAGTTTTAACCTCATGGTTCCCCTGAAAATGTCTCAGGTCCCTGGACCACAATTGGAGAATTATGGCTCTAAAGAATGCTGGTCTAGGAGTGAAATTGCTGGATAATAGGGTTGCATAGAACATACGCAAATGTTTAGTTAAATAAGATAATGCCAAATTATTTTCCAAAGTGGTTGTAGCAATTTACACTCCCTCCACCAATGTTTGAGAATTCCCATCGATTCATGTCTTTCTCAACACTTGGTATTATTAGACATTCTAATTTTTACCCATCTGGTGAGTATGAAATGGTATTTCCTTGTAATCTGACTGTGCCCCAGTTTCTTCCTGTTTCAATGCATCTTTCTCACATTGCCAGATTAATCTTTCTAAGAAGATATTTTGATCATATTATGCTTGGTCCTCCTTAAGAACTTTCAATGGCTTTTTTTTTTTTTCTCAACAGAAGTGGGAGTAAGTTTATCATCCCTCCATTCAAAGCTCATTTAGGTATGGGCTGGGGGGGTCCAACTCATTCAGGTAGGGAGCCCTATGGTCCAGCCCAGTTCTCAGTACTGAGTTTGGGGCCAAAGCACTGTTAAAAATCAGTGTGACTAAGCCACACATTTTCTGATTATTGTCTTGGTCACTTCCTTCACTCAGGGACTTGAAGGAGAAGGTAAAGACAGGGCAGGTGTGGGCATAATAATATTAGTGACACATGGGTTCACCTAGTTTCTAACAGTGTCCACTGGCCCATATGGATAAATGTACTCATTGCTTATTCAAGTGAACCCAACTCTTACTGAGGCCTTGGGCCCACTCTGCTGAGCAGAGATTTTCAATATCATCATCACCACCATCATCATCAAACAGTTTGCAGTTTCCATTTACTGAGCACACCTGTGTGGACCAAGTCTTGTGTTAGATATTTTATGTGCTATTGTTCATTTGGTCCTTGAAAAACTTTGCAAGGCAGGTATTATTATCCCTGGTGAGGGACAGGTGAGGAAATGGAGGTTCAGACAGGGGAGGTGACTTGTCAAAGTCACACAGCTGCTGACTTGTGGAGTAGAGCCCGGTGCTCCCAGCTCTTGGTGCAGGACTATCAGTGGCCAGAGCAGGGTGTCACCATCCTGTGGCTAATGTGATTTTAGGCTTTTAGAGAGAGATTGAGGCCAAGCTTCAGTTCACAAAATGTTTGTAGACTTAACTGGCCCAGCTACACCCTTGGCCATCGTGAGAACCACCTCCCTTCCCCTCAGGGCACTATTTCCTGCCTGCAGAGGGCCTCTGGGGTCTGCTGTGTGCTGAAGCAGGATGAGAGCTGGTAGCCTCTGTGGGACCTGTGTGATCCAGGGCTTGACACCCAGCCCCCTTGAACCTCAATTTCCTCTTCTGTAAAATAACATAAGGACCATCTCTGCTTCTCTCTCAGGACTATTGTAAGGAAGAAACAGTTCTAAACAATAACAACTCCCATCTACTTAATGCCTATATATTAGGTACTATGCCGGACTCCTTATATTTTTCTCATTTAATCTTTCAAGAACCCTCCAAACTAGGTATTTTTATCCCCATTTTATAGATCGAGAAACTGAGGCATAGAGAAGCTGCCTGCCTTCCCCCCAAAGGGAAATTTTTGAACTAGGGAGTAGTAGAGGTAGGGTTTGAGGTCAGATCTCTATGGGCTGCTAAGAGTTTTGTAAGGGTAATTGTGGCAGCGTGTGATGGTGTGTGTTGATTGCACATGAATGAGGGCTCTGGGCAATGCTTATTTGCAGGGAGTCAGGCTATTTGCAAGAGGCAGATCAGGGTGGTTTGACAAGCTGGAGAAGTTACATTTGCCAGAAGACATGACAGAGAAAGGAAATAGAGGATGAGTTCTCAGGAGGGGTCGTGGGTGGTGGGCGGTGGCAGAGGGAGCACCTAGCACACAGCCACTGGGCTCCTGCGCCATGCCAGGCTCTCTTCTGGTCTCTGGGGCCCCAGCAATGGAGCAGACCTAGTTTCATCTTTGGAGAGGTCAGCTGGGGGGAAACAGACATCCTGACGGATGTTGTATGCTATGTTCTATCAGGATGTGGAGGTTGCATTCCTAAGAAATCTTGTGTTATAAAAAATGGAATTATAGAGACAATTGCTTCAATGGGGAAAAAGAGGTTAGTGGTTTGAGAGTGTCAGACTCGCCATAACAAAGTTATTTTTCCTTCAGGAATGTCAATAATAAAGGTGCTTTTACAGCTATAAGTGTATGGCTGTAAAACCTGAACATCACAGAGCAAATCCAGCATTAGACTTCCTTGTGATTTTGCTCAAGAGGAACAGCCTTTTTTTCCCCTGTCACCCCAACACTGTCACTAGCTCAGACTTCCAATCACCTTGACCATCCACTGCTGGCCTAACAAAGCACCAAGTCCCTCTAAGGAAGTGTCCAAAGACATCAGGACATGCCCTCCCTCCACCCCTACCATCTCCTTTGCTGGTTCACCTGTAGCAGATCCCTCCCCTCCACTGTGTCATAACTAACTGCGATCTGCTCAGTATAAATTGTGCTCTCTAATTAAAGGATCACATTATATTTAATTTGCATTTAAAAATCCCACCATAGGAGAAATCTTTACAGGGTATGACAATATTAATGGGGGTATGTGGAAGCAGCGTCATACCACAAATAAGAGTGGGGCCTCTAGAGCCAGTCTTCCTGAGTTGGAGTCCTAACTTTGCCACTTACTAGCTATGTGACCTTGGGCAAGTGACTTAATCTTCTGTGCCTCAACTCTAAAATGGGGAGAATAGAAGCATCCACTTCATGAGGTTGCTGGGATTAGAAGAGATAATGATTGTGCCATCTTAGTACATAACCTGGCACACAGCCAGCACTTAATAAATGTTAACCACTGTGATAAGTGCAGGAAGGGGAGGGGTCTACTTAGCCTGGAGTGTCAGGTATGGGGAGTAAGGGATGTCTATACAGAAGAGGAGAGACTGGAGCTGGACATAAAGGGTGGGTGGGACTGGACAGGAGGATGAGGCAGAGGGAACAGAGAGACCATAGCAAAGCTCTTTTGAGGACCCTATTGAGTCTAGAATGACCAAGACCTTGGTTTCTACTTAATACCAGCTGCTGTAACAGGTAAAACTCTAAAAGGCTTAGCATAATAGATATAAATTTCTCACTCACATCAAGTTCAATCAGTGGTAGTAGAGGAGGAGGGTTACTCTGTGCCTCACTGTTATTCAGTAACTCAGGCTAACAGAGGATCTACAAGCACCCATGTGGCTCCCAAGGTCACCCTGGGCATTGACGTCCAGCCAGCAGATGGGGAAAGAGAGTGTACAGGCTGATGCAGGAGGTTGTTATGGGCCAAGTTTACAAATGCCACACATCAGTTCCTCCTACACTGCATTGGCTAGAACTGGACACACAGACATCTGCAAGGACGTCTGGAGAATATAGTCTAGATGCATTCCTAGAAGGAAAGTGAAATGGATTTGGTGACTAGCTGGCTGGTCTCTGCCCCAGATTCTGGGGCCAAAAGGTGCACAAGCCCAGAGGAGCAGGGGTCCAGTGGTGAAGACTCAGGTTCTGAGCCAATGAGCTTGACCTTGACTCTGAGGGTGGTGGAGAGCCACTGAAGGGTGTTTGTCAAGAGAGTGATGTGGTCAGAAAGTGCCAGAGGATTAATTGGCTCACTC
This sequence comes from Microcebus murinus, assembly GCF_040939455.1. Lineage (NCBI taxonomy): Eukaryota > Metazoa > Chordata > Mammalia > Primates > Cheirogaleidae > Microcebus > Microcebus murinus. The sequence goes on along the minus strand of NC_134105.1, from coordinate 38,106,870 downwards.
CAGCTACAAGGTGGAGGGATGCGGGAGGGTGAGGAGAGAGGTTGGATGACCAATTAGGGACTGTCGCAGCGATCTAGGCAAGAGTAGATGAAGCCAGCACCCAACCATGGCCTGGGAAGGAGGGTGGCTTTGAGAGTTCACTGGGAAAAAGTAACTTAGAAGACAGCTGTCAGTCTATGATCCTGGTGCTCAGGGCTGTGGAGCATATAAGGAAAAAAAAATCCCAGGCTTCATCTGTTAGGCGCATACACTCTACCTATGGATGTGAAACTGGAAAAGATAACTTTTAAGTATGAAAACGTTAGAGTAAGCTGGCCAGGTCATCCTAGAGTGGCCTTCTATGGCCTTGAACGCTTACCATCTCACCCCATGTCTTTCCCCCATTCCATATTTCATCTTTGCTTGCTTCTGCATAAGGCTTCATTCTCCCGAGTGGACTGCCCCCACCACGCTAAAACCATAGCTGAAGCCAGGCCCAGGCTTACATTAAAGCACCTTAGCAACAGAGAGGTACAAATGTCTGATAATGGCTTAGAGCAGTGGTTCTCACTCTTCATGCATCAGAATCACCCAGAGGACTTGTTAAAACACAAACTGCTAGGCCCAGAATTTCTAATTTAGTAAGTGTATTAGTTTCCCAGGGTTTCCTTAAGGAAGTGCCACAGACTGGGTGGCTTAAACAACAGAAATGTATTTCTTCACAGACTAGAAGTCTGAGATCAAGGTATCAAAAGGGTCCATTTCTTCTGAGGCTTCTCTCCTTGGCTTCCAGATGGCTGCCTCCTTCTGGTGTCTTCACATGGTCTTCCCTCTATGTCCTAATCTCCTTCTTTAAGGACATTGGTCATATTGGATTAGGCCCACCCCAATGACTTCATTTAACCGTACTTCTTTAAAGACCCTTTGTCCAAATACAATCACATTCTGAGGTACTCAGGGGATGAACTTGAACATACGAATGTGGTGGGGGCATAATTCAGCCCATGGCAGTAGGTTTTGGGTGAGGCTTGGGAATGAGTGTGCGTTTCTAAGGTGTTCCCAGGTGTCGCTGATGCTGCTGGTCCAGGGACTGCACTTGGAGAACCATTGCTTAGAGCAGCCGCTCCTCTCCCTGGATAGGAGCAGACTTGGGCCCAGAAATTCTAATATTAATTGGAAGGAATGTCACTCATTTGTAGCTAGCAAATGGGGCAGAGGGTTCTGAGCCGAGGGACTTTCTGGCATTTCCCAAATGGCATGGCGCAGGTATTTTGGCCTTCAGCAGAATGTGGCAGAAAAACGGTCCCAGTTTTCACATGAGAGATATGATGGATCCAATCCTGGCTTTACCCCTTCTGAGCTAAATTTGAGCAAGTCAGAGAACAACTCTGAGTTTTACATTCCTTACCCATAAGTAATACCTATAGGGTAGTTGCAGAAGTTAAATGTAATAGTTTATGTAAAGGGTTGGCACTTAATGGTAGCTATTATGTTGTTATTTATTTATCCATTTGTTCATTAAATATGTAACTGGAAGTCGGAAGACGTGAGGTCTAGTCCCAACTCTGGAACTAGCTGTATGCCTTTGGGCCCCACTTAAGCCCCTTGAGCCTCAGCGTCTTCATCTGTCAAACAAGGGAGAACGTCTCTCTCCCGCTACCCCAGTCATGCTGGCCGAGTGAGGCACAGATTGGCAAGGCCTTTCTTCACTGCCCCTGGCCCGTTCTGCCCGCCTTCTCTTCAGTAGGAACCTGTAGAGTTGACCCCATCCCCTGCTTAACCAGACCAATGGGCGAAATCAGAGAATCGGAACATAGTTCCTTAGAATTAGCAAGCCAGAGAAGAAATAAATCTTAGTTCTTATGGATTTTAGGGAAAATTCTTGCATGGAAGATATGAAGTTGCTCTTATACTATGGGGGGTGATGTTTTCACACTACTTGGGCCTTGGGATGGAGATAGGAATCAAGCAGTATTTCAAAGGGATCCTCTTGCTTTTGGTTACCACTGCAAATTGGAATGAGTTCCAGCATTTCTTTAAAAATACAGATTCATAGGCCCTGTCCAAACCATTTGAGTCAGAATCTTCATGGGCAGGACCTGGGGATCAGTATTTTTAAAAAGCTTCCAAAGTGCGTCTCACACAGCCAGCCCATAGGAACTCCACAGTGAAGGTTCACATGTTCCTTCCTCTCCTCTTCTAAAAATGAAAGAAACTGGACAAGGAGGGGACAAGTGACATGACTCAGAGGGCAAAGAACTAGCAGGGGTCAGCTTCATTATCCGTGTGACTTGGAGCCAATTACTCTCCCTCTCTGAGCCTCGTTTCCTCATCTGATAATTGGGATTCATGATAACTCTGGCCTCATGGGGTTGTTACACAAAATAATTTATTCCCTTCTTCTGTGTTTAGGGCCCCTGCCATGGAGGAGGGTGAAGGCTCCAGGGAGGCCAGGATTCAGGCATTTTCCTTGTATCTTCCAAAGGGTTGAAGACAAGTGGATGCTTGTTGACAGGCTATCACTTCCCCTCCATCTTCACAGTCATAGGTGAGGTGTGATCATCTTCCACCTGGGTATGGCCCCAGCCTCCTTCCAGGTCTGGCCAGCCCCTCCCAGCGGCTCTGCAGGGGGGAAGCTTGGACCTTCCCAAGAGCAACTTCTAACAACTCCATGAGGTTGCCTGGGAACGCTCTGGCTTGGCCCACTTGCACCTGGAGCCTCTACTGCCAGGCTAGTCCCCTGCAGGGACTTCCTCCTGGCTTGGTTTCTTCTAGTTTCTAATCTCAGGACTCCAAAAGAGCTAGTGATGAATGATATAGACTTTGGGCCTTGACATCAACTCCAAAGATTCTTGATGTCTGCTATGTAACAGAGTGAGCCTAGGGGAGGTACTTGGAATCCTACTTGGGTGGCCTGGAGCAAGATGTTTTTCCCTTTTTAGTGGCCTCAGTTTCCTCAGGTGCCAAATGGAGGATGCTAGGATTTGTCTTGTAGGGTTCTGTGAAGTTTAGAAACACCATTGATTCAGTGCCTGAGAAAGAGAAGTTGTTCAATGACTGGTAGCAAATATTATTGCTTGGGTACACACACCCTCCTCACTTAGCTGGGAGCTCTTTGAGGGCAGGGACTGCGCTTTTATACAACATAATAGTTCTAGTTTACCGAGCACTTCCTATGAACAGGGCAGAACTTTCATGGGGTTAATAATTACACTTACCTCATGGGGTTGTGTGTGGATTACATGAGGAAGATTGTCCCCATTTTACAGATGAGGAAATGGAGGTTCGACTAGGTAAACTCTTTGTTTGCAGCTTTGTGTTTCTGTGTACCTGCATAGGGCCTCACGCAGGGCGGGTACTTGAATGGCTGTGAAGTTGCAATACCTAGTGTGGCGGACTTGGCCCTGCTCCCGGGCTTCCCTGCCCCTCCCCTTCCCTTTCCTGGTCCCCCTGGCAGGAAGAGAGGCTGTGAGCCTGTTGCTGGGCTGGTGCTGAGGGACGGTCTCAGAAGTCTGGGAGCCAAGTATAGGGAAGGGGAAGCCATCAGAGGCCCCACTGTGGGTGGGGGGACATTGCCAAGCAGCAATCTGGGATGGCTCGAGTCAATTTACAGTGGATGTTTGGGGGTGGGGAATGGAGGAGGGTATGTGCAAAACCCACGTCTGCTCTCACTAGCAGAGGTCTCTGCTACGGCCTCCTCGGCAGAGAGGCTCAGTGCTCCCTTTGCCTCCTTCTGACTGTGCCTCTCACTGTTTTGTGTTCCTTGGGGCCACTGAGGCCCACAGAGGGAAAGACCTACCCAAGGGCACGCAGCCTGTGTGTGAGGGACAGCCAGGTCTCACAGACTGGGTGCTGCAATTGGGTCGTGTGGACTGTGAATCCTTCCAGTGTTGGCGAGATGCCGTGGGCAAGTTACTTTAGCCTCTGATCCTTAGTTTGCTCATCTTTAAAACAGGGATGTGAAGAATCTCTGCCTCATGGTGTTGGCAAGCACCAAGGAAACGAGGAAATGAGCGCACCTGGCCAGCACAGTGCCTGACACCAGTAGAGGTTCGAAATGGGGGTTCCATGGCCGGACGCGGTGGCTCACGCCTGTAATCCTAGCACTCTGCGAGGCTGAGGCGGGAGGATTGATTGAGCTCAGGAGCTCAAGACCAGCCTAAGTAAGAGCGAGACCCCGTCTCTAATTTAAAACAAAAAGCAAAAGAAAAAATGGGGGTTCCTTTGTTTCTTTGCTCTTTGGCTCCTGCCTTTTTTCCAACCGCCCCAGCTCCCTTTTTGCTCACGTCTTCTTGTTCCATAGGCTCTTTACGCCACCGTGTCAGCATGTGCTTCTGCTACATGGTCCTTTCTCCTTCAGAAGCAAGCGAGTGCAGGGAGAGCCCAGTGGACAGCTGGGAACCGGAGTCATCAAAACACACAGACTCCTTCTCAAAGGAAAGGGCATGTGATGAGAGGGACCTGCATCTGGTTTCTCACATTCACAACATGCAAGGGCTGCAGGAAGAGAACTGAATGGGGAGTTGGGAGACTGGAGTTCAAGTCCCAGCTCTGCCCCAAGTGGCTGTGTGGCTCTGGGCTGGCTCCTTCTCCTCTCTGAGAAGTTTCCCTATGTGAGAATAAGTGGGCAGGCCGGGGGAAATTCTGACACCCTGAATTTTTAATTTTATTCTAATTATATGTTTCAGGGAGGAATAACTGGGCCCCGGATGGGATATGATGAGTGAATATTCTTAATGAGAAGTGGAAATAATTTGTGGTTGAGAGCCATGCCTCAGATCCGAGTGGCAGGATACATGGCTAGGCTGTATTTTCCAGCAGATTAAGTTAAAAGCTGTGGCCCAAGACTCTGAAATATGAAGAAAAAAGGAGAAGATGACAGGATATCTTTTTAAAGAAATATTTTCCAGCCAAATGATGCAGCAGAGGACTTCCAGGAATTTGTGCTTGTTCTCTATCAAAGGTGAAGAGTTCACTGCCTTCAAAGAAACACGAAGCATGGGATGGAGCGAGGGAGCCTGGCCCAGGTGCCCTTGGGCCTGGTGCCAAACCTGTCTGAGTCCCAATTTCCTCATCTCCAATATGGGCTCATCCTCTCCACCTCAGATGGCTGCTGCAGGGATTAAGGGAGGCATTGAGTGGGAAATTGTCCTTCCCATGGCAAATGATCCCTAAATAAGAGCATCCGAGTTCTGGTTCCAGTCTTACTAGGGTGTGGCTGGTTAGGAGGGCCAAAGACACAATTAAAGGACTTGGTAGTTTCATTATAGGGAGCCAAGATTCCATTTTAGACCAAAAGTGTGGCCAAGGTGATATAACCTTACCATTTTGTTTCTTCACATTTATCTATTAAACACATATTTATTGAGCATCTATCATGTACTAGCATTTTGTTGGTGCTGGGTGGACAGCAGCTCCTTCTACAATGTATAAAGTACCTCCACAGCCACAGGCCCCTCCTCTACCCAGGTCCAGACATGCAGCCACTGCCCAAGTAGAGCATGGGAGGCAGTGTCCCTAACTTTCCTGCCCCCATCCAGACAAGCACATCTTTTCTTTTTTTGAGCCAGGGTTTCACTCTGTCACCCAGGCTGGAGTGCAGAGGTGTCATCACAGCCCACTGCAGCCTTGAACTCCAGGGTTCAAGTGTTCCTCTTGCCTCAGCCTCCTGGGTAGCTTGGGACTATAGGCTCACACCATTATGCCCAGCTAATTTTTCTATTTTTTGCAGAGATGGGATCTTGCCGTGTTGCTCAGGCTGGTGTCAAACTCCTGGCCTCAAGCAATCCTCTGGCCTTGGCCTCCCAAAGTACTGGGATTACAGGTGTGAGCCACTTCACCTGGCTGGACAAGCACATCTTGTCCATTCTTTCTCCTAATGTTATTCACACTGTCTCTTCTCCCGCAGCACCCTGGGTTGGGGGCCCTATATCACCTTTCTCCCTGCCTTTCAAATCCAGGTCCCACTAGCAGCCAGAGTGGCCCTTCTAAAGCACAAACCATGTCACTCTCTTGCTCAAAACTCTTCAATGGCTCCCTCTGCCCTCCTCAGAAAGGACATGTTCCCCCATGACCTGTCCTGCCCTTCAGCTTGTATGCACAGCTCCTTTAAGCCAAACCTCACCTGGCTGTGCAGGTTCAGCCGTTTCAAGCCTCCACAGCTTTGCTTTGTGCCCTCCCTCTGCCGGAATTCACCCTTCCTGCAGGCACCTGCTCAGCTGTGAGCATCACCTTCCCTGTGAAGACATTCCTGAGCTCCCCCGGCAGAGCTGATTCCTTTTCTCAGCTATAGGAACAGTCTCGTAACACAGCTCTTTGTCTTACTCTGCTCAGGCTGCCATAAGGGAGTAGACTCAGTGGCTTCAACTGCAGAAATTAATTTTCTTATAGTTCTGGAGGCTGCAAGTCCAAGATCAAGCTGTGCCGTCAAGGCTGGTTTCTGGTGAGGCCTCTCTTCCTGGCTTGTAGATGGCCACCTTCTGGTTGTGTCCTCACGTGGCCTTTTTCTGTGGGTGTACGCTCCTGGTATTTCTTCCTCTTCTTAAAGGACTCCAGTCTTACTGGATAGAGCCCCACGCTCATTTCACCTTAATTACCTTCTTAAAGGTCCTATTTCCAAACACATCAGGGATTAGGGCTTCAACACGTGAATTTAGGGGGAGCACATTTAAGTCCACATACCCTTCTTGCTGGAGATCTGCGGTCAGCACACAGAAAGTGGATCGGGGCAAGAGCAGGTGGCGTGTGTTCTGGGGCGCTAAAGGGGGTGGTGCAGGGAGGGGCTTGGTGGTTAGAGGAGAGGTAGAAGGCTGGGACAGTCAGGGACAAGAAGGGGAGGGTGCTAGTGGCCTCAGGAAAAGGTAAAGAGGGAAGAGCAGGCTGTGTGAGGGTGTGGGGCTGGACTAAGTGTGCCCATGCAGGCTGGGCTGAGGAGGGGGCGGGTAGGGAGGAGGCTGGTGAGCACGGCTTACCTTGATGTTGGTAGCATGCAGAGAGTGTGTCTCCTTGTCTGCAGAGCAGGCGGTCGCTAAAGGCTTCCGTCTACTGTGTGAGTTCAGCACCTCTCATCACATCACCCTTCAATATAGTGATGTGCAACCCCATTTCTGGGGAAGTGGTAAAACCAGCTGCCTAAGTTAATTGTCTGCAAGTAGCAGAACCAGGATTTGGACTCACGGGTCCTGATCCTCGGCCTTGGGCCTTTCCTTACCTCAGGGTAAGGTTGAGGGTAAGGCAAGTGAGGCACCTGCACGATCCTGAGGGTGAGGGCCTCCTTAGATTTTGTGCTGTAGGCACCTCTCTCATCTCACCCTGGTCCTGACCCGGCCTGGCCGCCTCCTCCATGGTGAGCCCTCTCTTCCCACTAACCGTCTTCTGTGTGGCAGAGGCAGCAGGCTGTAAGTAGCTGCAGCCAGGCTTGGCTTTGCTCCTAACCAAGTGGGAGGCATTAAGTTAATGGCCCTGCAGGTGAAATCAATCCAGTTAAAGTTATTGCCCTCGCCTTCCCCTGCCCGCTTGCAGAGCTAGCCGCGCAGCAGTGTCTCTTCTCGCTCACCTTTTTGGTTCGTGTGCCTCCTAGGTCCACTTTCAGCCACTGGGGTGCCTGGCACGGAGCTGGGGTGGGGCTGGTGGAAAGGGGTGGGAGCTCCTCTCTCCTCACTCTGCCCCAGGGCCAAGGGCACCTGTCGTCAGAGGCCAGGAAGAGCTCAGGACTCGTAGCTGGAATCCTGAATTCAAGACCCAGCTCGGCCACCTCCTGATTGTGTGACCTGGGCAAGTCTCTAGGCCTCACTCTGTCTCCTCACCTCCTCTGTGAAAGAGGTAAAATAATTTTTGCCCTTCCACCTTCCAGGCCACCATGAGAGGTTGGTGTGAAATTCTTTGAAAGCTGAGCAGGAGCAAGGCAAAGTTGGAAATAATAATCGCTAGCACTTTTATAGCACTGATTGTATGCACCTATTCTCATATAACTGTCAATATATAATCCTGTGATGTATGTACTGTCACCACCACTGTCACTGTCATCATCCTCGTCATCCCCATTTGGAAGATGGGGAAACGGAGGCTCCAGAGGTTAAGTTGCTTGCCTAAGGTCACACAATAAGTGGCAATCCAGCTATTGATCTGGGCTCTTAACCACAGTGCTGTTTTTTCTTCTGGGTCTTTTTCTACTTAATTTATTTTATTTTTTTATTTCAGCATGTTATGGGGATACAAATGTTTAGGTTATGTATATTGCCCATGCTCTCCTCCCCCCAGTCAGAGCTTCAAGCGTGTCCATCCCCCAGATGGTGCGCATCGCACTCATTATATATGTATATGCCCATCCCCTCCTCCCCCCTCCCACCTGCCCGACGCACGATAAATGTTATTCCTATATGTGCACTTAGGTGTTGATCAGTGAATATCAATTTGATGGTGAGTATATGTGGTGCTTATTTTTCCATTCCTGGGATACTTCACTTAGTTTTTCTACTTATTTTTATTTTTTTATTTTTTTATTTATTTTTTATTTTTTTATTTTTTTTGAGACAGAGTCTCACTTTGTTGTCCAGGCTAGAGTGAGTGCCGTGGCATCAGCCTAGCTCACAGCAACCTCAAACTCCTGGGCTCGAGTGATCCTTCTGCCTCAGCCTCCCGAGTAGCTGGGACTACAGGCATGTGCCACCATGCCCGGCTAATTTTTTATATATATATCAGTTGGCCAATTAATTTCTTTCTATTTATAGTAGAGACGGGGTCTCACTCTTGCTCAGGCTGGTTTTGAACTCCTGGCCTTGAGCAATCCGCCCGCCTCGGCCTCCCAAGAGCTAGGATTACAGGCGTGAGCCACAGCGCCCGGCCTTTCTACTTATTTTTAAGTGTTAATTAGGAATAATCAGTTGCTTACTAAGGGCCAGGTATTTTACATATATATAGTTTTTCATTTGGTTATCTTGAGATGCTGGAAATTATTCACCCTTTTTGCAGATGAAAAAATTGATCCTCAAAGAAAGGCATATAACTAGGAAGTGGAGGGTCAGAATTCCAGCCTAGGTCTAGGTCTGTCTGGTTCTAGCATAATAACAAGAGTAATGTTAATAATGATAATATTCATATTAGTAACAGTTACCAGCCAGTTATTGTCAAGATAACCTGTTTTCTCATCTTGGCCTGGCTTTTGATTTGTGTGACTTTTTGCAAGACCCTTCCTTCTTGGGACCTCACATTGCTGTCTCTCTAGGCCTGGCAGGTGGTGATTCACCAGGGTTGGCAGTGAGGGCAGCTGATTCCCTCAGACAGAGGCATTTGTTATCTGTACATTGGAAATTATTTATGTGTTTCAACCTAATTAATGAACAAGCATCATTTAAAAGAAAAGGCATCCTGGAAAGGGAATTGCTGTTGGAAACAATTGTTTAGACAAAACACCATTTGTTCCCAGCTCTTGCTTCCTGCTGGAATGGTGGGCCACTTGTTTTGGTGACAGATGCCTTTTGACTGGAATTTTGGAGCATGAGAAGTTGTATGGGGTGGGTTTGAGGTGGAGCTGGCCCACTCTCAGTTGACCTCTGAGAGGAAATCCTGAGGTCCCCTGTAGGTAAGGTACTCTCCGCTCTGTGACCAGGGGGACCCCAGGCCTTCTGGCAAGATTAACCCGTCAGTCTTGATGTTGTCCTATAGGCTTTGACTCAGAACTAAGGTCCAGAGAGGCACAGTGACTTGCCCAAGGTCACTCAGCAAGATGATGGCAGAACCAGAACTAGTCTCCATATCACCTCATTTTTCCCATGTGGCATGTGCTTTCTCTAAATCAATGCTGATGTCATCTTACCTGACTTTCATATCTGGAATCCAGTCTATCTGTTCATGCTCAAGCCTTATCAGGAATTACTAACTCCTGTGTCCTGTCATTGACCCTAAGAAATTTGGGTTCCCACCTGGCACTGTCATGCCCTGGCCTAGCAGATCCCAGGGGGCCCACAGGTGGTAATGTGGCTCTGCAGAACCACCGTTCAGGCTCAGACAGAGTAAGAGGGGCTTGATCCAAGTATAATGGTTTTGGTCTTGTTCATGTGACTTCCTTGCTTGTGTGTGATCAGTAGGTACCTATATTCACTTGCATGTTTTGATCTCAGATTCCTCACTTATAAAATGGAGCAGTAATCTTTGTTCTCCATACCCCATTCAGAAGGACACAGTGAGAAAGAATTTACATGAAGGAATAAAAAGTACTTGTGAACTAAAGAGTGATATAAAAATATGATTAATAATAATGGCCAACATTTACCAAGTGCTTTCTATGTGTGTATTAGTTGAAGTAATTAATGCTTGCTGCTGGAGCACACAGCCTTCAAATTTCTGTGGATTAAACAATAAAAGTTTATTTCTCACCCACCATAGTCAGAGGTAGGCCAAGTGGCTCTTAGGAGTTGTTCTTTTCCGACTTTACCTTTCTGGAATCTTTCTTTTTCAGCCTCACCAACAGGGGTGAGAGAAAGCACAGAAGATCCCATGGCAGGTATAGGGGCCAAGTCATGCCTGACTTCTGCCCACATTCCATTGACCACAATTCACACTCACGGCTCCTTGCTGGAACTGGGAAATCGAGCTGAATTGTGTGCCCAGGAGGAAAATAAACCTGTTTGGTGGGTACATGGCGTTTTATCAGCTATGATGTGCCATGCACCTTGGTAATCCTCACAACAGCCCTCTAAATGGTTTTATTATCATTTTTTTTTCCATCAGAGGAATTAAAGACTCAGAGAGGTCAAATGACTTACAGAAGATACCAAATTAATGATAGGGTGGTGATCCGAATTTAGTCTGTCTGTCTGCACAGTCCCTGCTATTTTTTAATTTTCTTTACAGAGAGAACTTCCAGCTCCAGGTGGATCCATTTAATTTATTTTATTTATTGCATGCCTACTATGTGCTGAACACTGTGCTATCTCCTGTACAATGTCATAAACATTCCTTTTTCTCTTCCCCATGCTGAGCCTACATCTTTTTCTTCAGCAATTCTATCTAGTCTTCCAGGTTTAACTTTAGACTATTCCCTTAAGGAAGTTCCTCCTGTTTACCCCAGGAAACCACTCTTTTCTGAACCTCTCTTGTGCTAGCCTCAATTCTAGGAAATAATGTGAAGGACAGAGTGAGGTGTACAGTGGATCCTTTTTATGCCCCCAGGAATTGACACCTAAAGATTACAGCTTATAAAAATGACACAGTATCTCCATATTTTAAGAGAGGGACCAGGCCACTTTCCCACGGGATTGACTAAGAAGCTCCTGGTTTTAAAAACCAGCCCTATTCTGACCTAGGAGAGGAGGATTGAGAGAGGAAAATGCTGTGACTTCCCATGTCATTCCCTTGGGGGTGACAAAGAATTCCCCTCCTTGAGACAAGATAGGGAGCCCCAAGGAAAGGTGGACTGACAGTTTGTTTCTGCATTTAACTGCCTGGCCTGGTTCTGCCATAGCAAGGGGAGAGCATGGGGAGAGAGGGGTGGTAGTTTGGACAGATAGAAGGGGCAAGGACAGCCCCCACCCAGTCAGGTCTTGAATGTGCTCACAGGCCTCTCAGTGGGGGCCACAGAGGTTGGATGAGATCAGAGACCTCATGCAGTGAGGTCGTTCGGGGGATTTGGTTTGTGAGACTACGAGGTGGGCGTCAGCCAAAAATGAGGCAAATGTCAGTGGGGACCACCAGTGTGTGGGGGCTTCTCAGGGAGGGCCCCCATCAGCAGAGCTGTTAGGAGTCTCCCCTGCACCTATAAGGAGCCCATAGACCCAGATCAGGTCAGCAGCCAGGGCGCATTTAGGGAGGACTCCTGCCGTGAGCTGTTACACTAGGAGTCCACTACCTCCTGCCCCTCTCCTCACACCCCAGTACCAGAGCAGTGGAAGAGGGGAGGAGGGGAGTGTGACAAACCCTGGCCCTCTGTCTAGAGCAGATGCTTGAACTGGATTAGGGGTGGTGGGGGTAGGGGGACTGGAATAACGGGGGTTTGGGAGGAAGAGCTTTGAGCCTAAGAATAAAAAATATAAGTAAATAGGATTCAGTCCTAAGGAACCCAGATGAGACTGTTCTAATAACTGAAAGTGACTGAAAAGTTATGGCCTCAGATTGAGTTTGTTAAGGCAGCCTGCGACCCAGCAGGAAAAGGGAGGGTTCAACAGAGCACAGTTGGTAGCAGTTATTGGAAAAATAAAACTATTCTGGGCTTATAACCCAGTGAGCTGGAGCTCCACATTAAATCAGTTTCATACTCATCCATTTAGCTATTTGCTGAGCTTCTAGTCTTTGCCAGACAATGCTCTTGGCACTGGTGAGTAAAAGGAGCTTACCATGGTGAGGAGACAGACAAGTGAAAAAGTGACTGTTCAGTGCGATAAATGCTATGAGCAAGGATGGTAGGGTACAGCGGAGCATGGAGGAGAGACTTAGTCATGGTTGTACGTGTCAGAGGAGGGGTGGGAAAGATTTTCTGGGGTCTTGAAGAATGAGCGGGGGTTGACTAGGCAATTGCATGGGGAAAGGTGTTCATGTATGAAGTCGCAGAAGCATGAGAGAGTGGGGCACATTAGAGAAACTGTGAGTAGTTCGTTTGAGTTGTGCTTAAGGGGTGTTTATTATTACCATTTTGCTTCTGGTTTTCTTTTTATCTCTTTGCCCAATTAGACTGTAAACTCCTTCAAGGAAAGGCAATATCAAATCTCACTTTCATTCCCTTACTTGACTAACATGAGTGTGCAAATGTAATACTGAGCTGTTTTTCACCAGAGGTAATTCAGCAGAAGTTGTATAATTCTGGGTCTTGGAAAATCCTGCAGAGGAAGGGAGGTAGATGGATTTGTATGCGGCTCAGGGCAAGTGAGCCTCCTGCCTAGGCCTTAGTTTTCTCCTCTGTATGTAAGAAACTTGACCAGATGATCTCTAGGATTGGCTTGAAAATAGTTTGAATTTAGAATTTAGGAGACAAAAGCAGTGGATGGAAAGTCAGGAGACTCAGTCCTTACTTCCAGCTCTGCTATTGACTAAGTGTGTGACCTGCTCTTTCCCCTCCATGCCTCAGTTTCCCTATCTGTAAAATGCAGGAGCATCACACTATATCTCCAGAGTCTCTTTTAGCTCCAACCTTCTATGCCTTCCACACTGAATTCAGTTGACCTTGTCCTGGACTGGTGTCCTTGCTGTGGAAGGCCTCACTTTCCTCAATATTCTTTAGACACATTTTCAAACTCTATGGGGTAGAGGAGGAAGATTAGGGCTAGGAGAGGGTATCTGAGTAAAGCAATGAATATTTATAACAGACGCTCCCACCAGAGGACACATTAAGTCTCGCAGCATAACAAAACTGAATTACCATGAAATAAACTTTCTTAATTAAACCAATTAAATTTCTTCCCAGTATGTAATTTAGCAACTCTGATAAACCCTGGTTGAAAAGGTTTGTTTTAGCCTTAAGCTGGCTGAGAAAGCAGGAACATCTGGTTGGTGGTAGAAAGGCCTGTTTAGGCTCCAGGCCATGGGGGCAGCACCATGGAGCTATCCACGGTGCTGAAACAGCTTCTGCCTCACAGCCTCGATAAAGGACACGGGCAGGCCAGGGCCCAGTGGTGCTTAGGAGATGTGCTATTTGAGGACAACATCTTCCACTCTAGGCATGGTGCACTGTTTTCTATTTCCTATGCTTGGCAGCAGCCACTCAGAACTTAACCATGTATTATCTCCCACCCTACCCGTCTACTAGAGTTTGAAAAGATGTCATGAATTTTCTTATGTTTATCGAATCTTAGACTCTTATGGTTGAGAAGGGTGGCCTGGTCCAATCACCTTATTGTAAATGTAAGAAAATTTGGCTTCAGAGATTTAAAATGACTTGAATCAAGATTATATAACTTGTAAGTGACAGCCTAGATTCAATCACAAGTCTTTGACTCTAAATTTCAGTTCTCTTTTTACCAGATGTTCCTGTAGTCAGCAAAACCTTTGAGGGTAGAAGTGTGTTATTCACCTTTATTTTCATCTAGAACCTATATCAGTGCCTGGAAAACGTTTTTGAACAAAGGAATATATGTATAACCTTTCTATTCCTTCACAGTCAAATAAACTCAGTGACAGCCATACTAGAATACCAATTAAACTAACCCAATGCTTTACATTGGTCAGATTAGCACAATTGACAAAACATTTTTTGTCTGTTATCTCATTTGATTTTCACAGTAATCTTGGAAGCAGGTTATTAGTCCCATTTTATACCAAAGGAAACTGAGGTTCAGGAGTCTGGTGGCTTATGCAAGGTCACACAGAGAGTCAGTGAAGAAGCAGGAGTAGAATCCAGCACTACTGATTCCTATCCATGAATCCAATGCTGCAATTAGTACATAGTGAAAAACAGAGGTTAAGCTACAATACAGTTGTGGAGATAAGCCACACAATGTGTGGAAACAAGGTCCAGGTACTCAGGAAACAGGTAATGGAATGAGATGATGTAGGCTGAGGGCTGATAAGTAGCACTGATAGTGACTGCCTTGGAATTTCAGGAAATAAAGTGGCCCCAAAGACCTGCTGGGGCTAAAATTCACCTCCCAACTCCTGAAATCACTGACTACAAGGAATTTCTGCCTAGGAGTGGCTTAAGCTGGAACACTGGAGAGAAGCAGACAGCGAATCTGGAATCTGAAGGACTGTTTCAGTTCTAGTTCTGTCTCTTTCTGGCTGTGTGGTGGTGGGCCTGCTATTCCCACTTCTAGGAGCATCAGTGGTCTCATTGTCAAATGGGGTGGGGTACTTTGCCCTTTTTCAGGATTGCAGGATGATCAGAAGAAACATCTAAGGGAAAGTGCACTGTCAATTATAAAGTAATAAAGCAATATATATATATATAATTCATCCTACATATATAGAGCTTGATGCAGAAGAAAAAGTCCTGCATTATAATTTTGCCTCTGCTTTCTTGCCTGTAGAATAGGAGAATGTCTGTCTCATCTACCTTACAGAAATGGTATCAAGTGAAAAATTGCCCATAATAATAAAATGATAGATATAAATGAGCAAAAAGGGTAGTTATATATCTGAATGGGGATCAGTGATTGAGTAGAAGTCAAATTGGGCATTTTTATTGTAAACTCACATTTGTGTCTTGATTCAATTTACAAAGAGCATTCATAGCCATTATTCTATCCAGTTCCCTCAGCAGCTCCGTGAGGTAGGGATGAGCTTATCACAGATGATCAGCCCCAACTCAAAGATGAGAAAACCATGACTCTGAGGAAGTGATGATCCCAGAAGCTGAATTTGTCACTTCCCCTCCAACCTGGCGTCAACCCCCAGGTTCCTAGTACCCAGAACTCTGTCTTCATGCAAGTTAGTTTGGAAGACAGGCCAAAGTCATGTTCTTTTGGACTCCCACATTTTCTTAGGGGGCAGTACTGGTCTTCTCTCTCATTCAGTACTTAGATAAAATCTCTTCCAGAGGTGGGTTGGAGGTCTCACCTGCATGGAATGCCCCTGAAAACTGATAAATTGAGCAACTAGTACCTTTTTCTTTGTCCAAGGACTCCAGATGGGAGACAGGCACAGCTGGCACACTCCGGAGGCATGCTTTCAGCTGCTCGGGCTGCCTCAGCCAAGACATGCACTCCTTTGTTCCTGCTCTCAGTTGAGGACTGTCCTCCCTGTAATGTAGGCAGGAACCTAGGGGTTATTGTCCACTTCTCTATTCATACCTCTTC
The DNA here is from genome assembly GCF_040939455.1 of Microcebus murinus. NCBI lineage: Eukaryota > Metazoa > Chordata > Mammalia > Primates > Cheirogaleidae > Microcebus > Microcebus murinus. The sequence continues at coordinate 38,091,172 of NC_134105.1, read as the reverse complement.
TTTATTGAAACCCTCTGTAGCTGGATTAAACCAGTCCCTCATGTGTGTTCCTTTCCCCATAAAGATCCTAAAGAAAAGAGGAGAAGAGAATCATTCTATTTTGGGATTTTGGGACATAAGTGAATTGTATTTTGTTGGAAGGTTTACTGCAAAGAATTTCTTCCATGGTGTGGGTATAGAAGTTTGGGAGACTGTTAAGCCGGAGCCTCCAGTGAGGCCTGGATATACAGAATTCAGGAAGTAGGGCCTGGCTGAGTCTTTTCTCAATAGGAGCAGGATCTGGTTGTGAAGTATACAGATCCAATTAGGAGGGGAAGGGATTATCAGGACCAGAGCTGGCCCAGGCACAGGAAACACTAATGCCTGCCTCCTGGGGAGCAATTATTGTCAGCTGATTAGCCTAAAGGGGCAACCCAGGAACCCCCTCTTTCAGAATATCTTCTTGATCTCCAGGTTGGACTCGGGGGTCTTTTCTGGGTTCCCAGAGCCGTGCGCTTCTCTCTGCCTCAGCCTGGATCACATTGTGTTGTTATTGTCTGTGTTAGTGATTATGTTCCCTCATTAGACTGTGAGCTCCCCGGTGCCGATCTGGTTCATCTTTTTATTCAACTGCTAGTACAGTAGGCTTGGCACACGGTAGGTGTAACACCATGGTTAGGAGCATGGGCTCTGGACCCAGACTGGCTGTGTTTGAATCTCAGCTCTACCACTCACTAGCCTAAAGGCTCAGGGCCAGTCACCCCCTCTGGGTCTTAATTTTCTCATCTGTAAAATGAGAGTAATAATAGTAATTGCCTCATAGGTTTGTTACAAGGGCTAAAAATATAAAGCATTTAGGACAGTGCCTACCACAGAGTAAGTGCTATATAAGGGCTGCATGTTATTATTTGATTCCTGATTCTGGAGTATTTTGAATCTTCACTTTACTTAAAGTAGGGCCACCTAGAAGATAAGATTCCCTGTCTCCCTTACCCCCAGCCTAGCTGTGAGGATGAGTTCCAAGGATCTGGCACTGAAGAGCAGTGCAGGCCAAGGAAGAACACATGGGAGAAGGTATAATTGTTTTGCAAAATTTGATCCTTAATGCAATCTCTGTGTTCTGTGACATGAAATGAAATTAGACTGATTCTTTTCTCTACTCCTAATCTGATCATGTGACAACCATCACCTGGGTCCAGCAGATGCTGAGAGACATTAGTGTTCTATATATGGCAACAGGAAGACCCTCAGAAAGCTGATGTGACTCCACCTTAGCTGGTTTGTGTTGAGTGGTCTGGGTGGGAGGGGAAGTTAGAGGGCAGATAGTGGAGATGAGTAAGAAGAAAGTACCAGAATGTTTCCTGCTGGAGAGGATATGGGTAGGATAGTCCTATTGGGTATGTCTAAAGGGCACATTGTCTGGCTAATATAGGTTTTTAAAATAAAATAGTATAAAATAAAATAATATAGGTTTTTAAAATAAAATAATATACACCCCCAATCAATCTGGTGAAGGAGGAGAGCTGGAATGGCCTTCGGAGCCAGGCAGTTCGGGCTCTGCTATTTACTAATTGTATCACCTTTGGGAAATTCATTTGTAATTTTAAGCCCCAGTTTCCCCTTGTGAAAAAATAAGGGATTAGAATCCATGCTCTTAAACTAAAACAGATTTCCAGGCTTTCTCCCAGAGACTTCCATTAATTGGGCCCAAAATGGGGCCCAGGAATCTGTGCTTCTAACAAGCAACTAGGTGATTGTGATGCATGGGCTATACTCGTGTGCACAAATTGCTTCTTCCTGTATTTAGTATGTTATGAGTTTATAATTTCCTCAAGATTAAGTTAGAAATATGACCATATTTACCCCCTGTGTAAACCTTTCAATGACCCCTGTTGTTTTAAGATAAAGTCCTGCCTTCCTAGCCTGGGGTGGGTGCTGGCCCCAATCTCCCTCTCTGGACTCATCTCTCTCATATCATTGTCCTCTCTCACTCCTCACTCTTGCTACGCAAGGACAGCATGCATATGTCCCACCTCCCTGTCTCTGCTCAAGCTGCCTTTCCTTTCTAATGCATTCTCCCATTTTCTTTCTTTTAATATCTTGCTCAGTCCAGCCACAGGGATTCTATTCTCTGAGCTACAGAAGCACACACTTGGTACCAATGATTGACCATGGGCAGGCTGCCTTGTCCGATTATTTATTTGTGTCTCAGTTTTATCTTGTCTCTCTACCATTAGCCTACAAACTCCCGAAGAGCCGAGACTCATCTGCGTCTCCCTACCCCCTGCGTCCAGTCAGCAGAGCATGGTAGGCGTTCAGTACCTATCTGAGGGGCAGTGATACCTTAGAGGGATAACCTCTCTCTCAGGTGCTGAGTTTTCTGGTTGGTTGAGTGGCCCATCTAGGGGTGACCACGTTTATTGTATGTGTTTCCTAACTAGGAAACATTCCTGTAAGAGCCAATCACAGAATAAAATAAAATTTCATGACTAGCAATATTAGTTTTACTTATAAACTCATCATCCTGAAATTATCACCCATTACAGGTTGAGTATCCCTTATGTGAAATGCTTGGGAAAAGAAGTGTTTTAAATTTTGGATTCTTTTTGGATTTTGGAATGTTTGCAGTTATGGTTGAGCATCACGAAACCAAAAATGCAAACTCCAAAATGCTCCAATAAGCATCTCCTTTGAGCATCCGTCATGTTGGTGCTCAAAAAGTTATAGATTTTGAAGTATTTTGTATTTTTGTATTTGGGATGCTCAACCTGTAATAAGAACAACAACAAACTATTTTATAATTTGTTAAAACTGGAAAAGATTCATAGCTATTACTAAAACTTTAAGGGAAAGTGTGCTTATGCACACATGTACTTGTTTAATAAATATAACAAGGTTAAGGAGTATCTGTGGTTATTGAGCACCTCTGGGTTCTGAAAGCCCCACCCAGGAATCTTTTGCCATCTCCTCTGCCTTCCTCAACCTAGACCACATGGCTGTCATTAATTCTTCATGCTAACAGCAGTGTCATCTAAATAAAAAATTATGATTTTCAATTAAGGATCCCAGTACCTCTGGGACCTAAGCTGACCCAGACACTGAAAGGCCCTATGTCCCCTAAGAGGCTGCAGAGGCAGCTGCAGCTCCACCCTTAGCTAACCCTACCATACCCTCTCAGATTAGAGGGGGTTTCTAGGACCGGCAGCTGTGGGACTGAATTTCCTACCACCCCCACTGACAATCACTATGATACAGGGAGAGCAGCTTTGATCTTGGGGTTAGATGACTTAGTACTTCGTCCCATATTCATCTCTTGCCTACTGGAGCAGTGCTTCTCAAATTAGAATGTGCCTATGCAGCACCTGAGATCTTGCTAAAATGCATATTCTGATTCACTAGGTCCAGGGTGGGACCTGGGATTCTGCATTCTAAGGAGCTGCCAGGTGCTGCTGGTGCTGCTGATTCATGGACCACACTTTGAGTAGCAAGGAGCTAAAACATGAGCTTTTCCCCTCTGAGCTCATTTTCCTTATCTTCACTATGAAGGTGTTAGGCTTGGTGATCTCTGAGGACCTGTCCAGGTTTGATTTTCTGTGATTCCATAATAAATAATAACCATAGATTTACTATTAAACATTCATAGCAGTGCTATTCATAATAGCCAAAATATAGAAACAACCCAAATGTCCATCGAGCTGTGGAAAGAATAAACAAGTTGCGGTGTACCCATACAGTGGAAAAGTACTCATCAATAGAAGGGAATGAACTACTGATACATTAACCACATGGCCGAGTCCCACACACATTAATGCTGAGTGAAAGAAGCAAAGCACAAAAGAATCAGAAGATGTTACTTCATTTATGTTAATTGCTACAAAAGGAAAGCTATAAGTAAATAGGATCAACGGTTGCTAGAGGCCATGAGTGGAGAGAATGTATTGATTGGAAAGGGGCACAAGGAAAGTTTTTAGAGTGATGGAATTGTTCTATATCATTATTGTGGTGGTGATTATGTGACTATGTACATTTGTCAAAACTCATTGAATGATGCACTTAAAATTGGTGAAATTTATGGTATATAAATTATCCTCAAGAAAGCTAACCAAAAATCTCAAAACAACAAAATCATAGATACTGTTTATTGAGTACCCACTATGTTTCAGACATTTTACAGAGATTGTTGCCATTCTCTGTAACAACCTTTCGAGGTAGCACTATCCTCAAATGAGAAACTTAAGCTCAAAGGAAAACTGACAGCTTTCAAAGAAGAGGTAGGATTTGAACCAAGAAATGTCTGATGATTCCAGGACTTGGGTTACTACTTCTGGATGGCTACCTTAGCTCCCATACCCTCAGCCTCTTCTTGCAAGTGCAGTGAGTTCTAAAAGGTATCCCAGGGTCATGCCTGTCTCCCGGCCTCTCTACCAGGGACTTCCATTTTAAGAGGTATTGTTGTTATATATTTCTTTGTTGAGCATGGAACTCACCCCAGTTAGAACATGCCTCTAAAGTGGCATCAGCAGCTTACTGGGTTCAGTAGATCATCAATACATACATTGTCTTATGTGATTTTTAATTAAACAAGTAAAGGTTCTTCTGGGAGCACATAGCATCTGGGGGAGTGAGGCTAGTGGGCTCAGTGGGGAGGGTGGAGCTTCCTGGGAAGGAGGCTGGCAACACATGCCCACGGGCCCTTCCCAACGTGCCTGGGAGGCTGGGATTATTATGTTCTCCATTTTTCAGATTGCGAACCCGAGGCATACAGGGTCGAGCACCTTCTCTGAGATCACACAGCTTCTTAGTGGCAGAGGTCTAAACCTACTCTTGTGGCTCCCAATTCTATGACTTTTCCTTTTACTCACAAGCAAGAAGACAGAACCCTGCCCTTGAAAAGTGAACAAGAGTTCAGCAGCTGCTCATAGCCATAAAAGAACACTGAAACCAGGCTACAATCCTGTGGACTTCATGGGGTGGATCAGAATAAAAGGAATTTAGCAGAGCAATGATCCAGGGAGGGCAGAAGCAGTCAGAGAAGGCTTCCTGGATGAGGTTAGGTACAGCTAGGGCAGGCAGAGGTGGGAGAGTATTTGTGTGCCCAGCCCTAGCTCCCCAGGAAGATCTGGGCATGAACTATGCGGAGAAGACTTGGGAGATGCGAGGCTTGGATCTGACCAGGAGGGATGGAAAAACTCTCTGCTGTTGTTCTCCCTCTGGTTCTGTTCAGGGCACCTATTTGGCAAGGGGAGGCCAAGGAAGGGGGCATCAGCTGCAGACAGTGGAAGGGCTGGAGAAGGGTGTGCTCAGGGCCTTCCAAATGGCCTTGCCCTCAGCATTGCTAAGGATGGCCAGCAGGTCTCTCCCCTCAGTCAGGGCCGGCACCAGATCCTTCAGCCCCGTGACTCCAGATGGGGCCTAGGTGCTGCTGGGTTATTCAGTCACCACCTTTTCAACCCTGACATCACCCCCACCCAGCACCAGGCCACCCTCTGGGCACCCAGGAGGCCTGTTGGCTCCCAGCTGGTGCAGGACTAGTAATTGAAACCTCTCCTGAGCTCTGGGTCCATCGGGGACTAGTCCTCCTGCCGCCTGCTATTATCATGCTCTGATCAATTAGTGGGAAAGAAATGAGGTCAGAGAGAGCAGGTGTGGGCTTGGCTTTGTTTCCAGGGAAGGGCTGAGCTGGGTTGGGGCTGGGCTCGGATGATGAGGAGGAGGAGATGGTTCTCAGGGCTCTAGGCTGTGAGCAGTAGAAAGGAGAATGAACCACAACAAATACGGGCTTGTAGCTCGAAGGGCTTGGCTTCACTGTTGCCAGGAGATAAAAACAGCATTTGGAAACCGTTTGTGCTCCAGGCTACACAGGACACTGGGATGGGCCCATTAGCCACTTAATGTCCTGGATAATGACCCTCAGCTTCTGAGAATGTCAGCTGGAAACCCAGACTCTACCAACGGCGTGGAAACCGGCCAGCATCCTTGGCCTCACATTCAAAACCCTCCACATCTACCAACCAACCTCTCCCGCTGCACCTACAGCCTTCCTCTCGTGTGGCTGTATCCTCAGCTCGCTCGTTTCCTTTCCTTTCCTTAAGATGTTGCCCACCCTTGCCGCACTCTCTTCCGTCTCTGTCTGGTGAAATGTTCCTCATCCTTTGTGCACCATGTCATACCCCAGCTTCTTCATGAAGGCTTCTCTTACAGCCACTGCCAGAAGTTGTCCCTTGCCTCTGACCTCCAAGACACCAATGGCAGTTTGCCTTTTATTAAGGGATCTGAGTTTAGTCTCATCTTCTTTCCCTGCCTCGGAGTGCTGGAATCACAGAATGCCACGACTTGTCCAATGTGCTCTCTAGCACACAGTAGCTTCCAGTGACTGTGAAATCAAGCACCCACGTGCACATATGCAATGTATTTCTCGACATTACTCTGAGCGCCTTCTGAGTGTGCAACTTCTTTCACTTATCTATGTCTTTGCACTTGCTGTTCCCTTTGGCTTAACTGCTCTTCCTTGCTTTTCTGTCCGGCGAGATCCAGCTCCAAGTCAGGATAATCTGAGCTCTTTTTGTATCTTTTATGCTTCTTTGATGGCATGATTTACACTGTGCTGTGAATAAGGTAGGCTTTTTGCCCTCAAAGGATCAGGCTGGCAAGCTGACAAATAGCTGTAATACAGTCTTCAAATTCTAGGGCTGTTTCTCAGGCTCCAGGATTTGGTGTTTTAAAAATTCAAATAGTGTAAAAGAATAGGTAATGAAAACTTTCACTCTGCCAAAATCAGAGCTGCTACTGTATCGCACAACTCCAGAGGACACTGTTGCCATTGTGGTCTAGGTGTGTGGCTCCAAGTGGGCTTGCAGGGTGTACAAGCTTTACAACCATACCTAGCAGCCCGGATCCAACACTTCAATTCCAGTTCAATTCCCCAGAGTTAAGCGCTGTTACATTTCTTATGCATCATTTCAGATGTCCTATCAAGCATTCGTGTGTGTGTGTATCCTTGTCTTATTTTATTTTATTTTTTTTGTTTCATTTATTTATTTTGAGACTGAGTCTCACTCTGTTGCCTGGGCTAGAGTGCTGTGGCATCAGCCTAGCTCACAGCAACCTCAATCTCCTGGGTTCAAGTAATCCTTCTGCCTCAGAAATAGTTGAGTACTACTGAGTAGCTGCGACTACAGACATGCACCACCATGCCCGGCTGATTTTTCTGTATATTTTTAGTGGACCAATTAATTTCTTTCTATTTTTAGTAGAGATGGGGTCTCGCTCTTGCTCAGGCTGGTTTCAAACTCCTGACCTTGAGCAATCCACCCACCTAGGCCTCCCAGAGTGCTAGGATTTTAGGCATGAGCCACTGTGCCTGGCCTCCTTGGTTTCTTTAAATAACATAAATGAGATTATGTCATAAATAATCTTTTTCATCTTGCTCTTTTAATAGTCTTGGAAATCATTTCCAGTCAGAACATCTGGGTGTATTCCATTATTTTTTACTACATCATTTTTAATGGCAGCATAATATTCATTATATGTGTGTACTGTAACTTAATTACTCCCTTATTGTTGAAATTTATTTCCAATTTTATTTTAATGCTCTAAACAATACTGCAACAAACATCCTCATAGGTATATCTTTAAACACTTATTTGAATTTGTCTGTAGGACAAATTCCTAGAAGTTAAATTGCTGAGTCAAAATGAAGGTTTATATGTTTCAAATTTTGGTGGAAATTACGAAATTTCTTTTCAAAGACTGTGCTGAGTCTTCTAAGATGAGTGCAAACTAGTGAGGTGAAGGTGTGGCACGAGGAGCAGTATGATCAGAGCTGGGTGGGGGTTTGATGACACACAGCCTGTTTGGAGGAGCTGAGTCACCCTGGTTGGACCGTAGAGCAAACATCGTTGCTTAGTGATTGGTGAGGCTAGCCTCTGTGAAGCAGTGGTCAACTCACTCAGAGAACTGTGGGTTGGTTTAAGTCACAGAGGCTGGCAAACTATGGCTTGTAGACCTGTTTTTGTCAGTTGAATTTTATTGAAACACAGCTACGCCCATTTGTTTACTTATTTTCCATAGCTGCTTTTGCTACAATGGCACAGTTGAGTGGCTGCATTAGGGTGCATTTTTTCCACAAAGCCTAGAATATTTACTTCTTGGCCCTTTATAGAAGAAATTTTCTGGTACAAGAAGTTAGATTAGCCTGAGAACAGTGGCAGGCCTTGGAGGGTTTCATAGAGGAGAGGGACATCGTCAGTGTGGCATTTGGGAAAGATCACTCTGTTGCCGTGCAGAGAGGACTGCAGTCAGGGGAGGGCTGAAAGACCAGGGAGGAGGCTGGTGCAGTGACCCAGCTGAGAGATTAGGGGGCCTGGAATAAGACAGAGGCAGTGGAGAGAAGAGGATGGAATTAGTAGGTACTTGCGAGGATGTGGAGAATGGTTGAGCGTCTCAGTGGGCAAGAGAAATCAAGGATGTTTGGGAAGATGCTGTGTTCTGGTGTTGACATGGCAGCAGGTGATTCAGGCACCCCAGAGCCTCTAGTCTGTTCTGGCTGCTGCTGCCAGTGCTCAGGGTGTGGCCACGCCTGAGTTAGGGTCTCTGGTCTCCTTTGACTTGAAGGACCAACCTGCTCTAACCCTCCAGCTGGCATTAGCAAAAGGAGACCTTGAGATGTCTTATAAGGTTGGGCTCAATTTTCATCTTCACTTCAGCCTTAACCCAGCTTTTATTTTATATATAACTCATCTCCCTGCTTTTCTGCCCATTTTAAAGTTCATTACCAAGAAGACTCAAATCATCTATGCAGTGGTCAGAAACTTGGGCTCAAGGGCCAGATCAGGCTGCTATTTTGATTTTTACCAGCTTCCTGTAGATAATCTCATGGTCACCTACCACAGAGAAGTGGGGAGCTGATGAGGCCATCTCATTCAGAAAGGTAAAGTTAAAAAAGCAGGTGAAGAGCTGGGAACAGTGGTTCACTAGAAGTTAAAAGGGTAGTGACAAGGATTTAAGGGTGCATTGGAATCAGCCTTTCCAGAAGTCAGCGACACAGTCTCAGAATCATCATTTGAGTCATAATTATATCTTAATGACAAACCCAAGATAGACCATGGTTGTTCAGATAAAGGCATAAAATAAAGAACAAGATTAGTTCAAGAGGCTTGTGGCAGTATTTGCTCTGAATTTTGGAACAGAGCAGTCTGGGACATTCTCTGGAAGTTTTAAGACTGGCATGACCTACAGAGAAGCAGAGAAAAGAGAAGAGGGAGAGGGAGGAAGAGCAGAGGACAGAGAGAATGAGGAGAAATGGATTGAGAAAGGAGATGGAGAAAAGGAAATTGAATAAGTTCCTATGCATCTTAGTGACAGATAAGCTATTTGCTATGCCAGGAACTCCATACCTATGGATCATTTGTGTCTTTTAATAATTCTGGAGTGCAGGTGACACCACCATCACGTATGCACGAGGAAACTGAGGCTCAGGGAAGTTGAGTGGCTTGTGCAAAATCCCCCAGGGAATAAGTGGCAGCAGTGGGGCTCAAGCAAGGACGAACAGGCCATAAAAGCTGGGCTCTTTCTTCCACACTTGGTGGGGCTGAGAGTGGATAATGGGGAGGACAAAGAGAAGAGAAGTTTGGGAAGGCAGCAGGGCTGGAGGAGGCTCACAAAATCCACAGCGCTTGCCAAGCCCAGCCACTCATGCCTGAACAGTTGGCTGATTTTTCATAAAATAAAAGAAGTCCCTGGATTGAGAAATATGTGTGTCTCCTAGATTGGATTGTGCAGTGAACAGTAGCCAGAGCGAGCAGTAATCCATCATGGCCTGGCGTTGGCGGGTGCTGCCAGCCGGAGCCTTGGTGGAACTGTTGTGAAGGTGACCTTGCGGGGAAAGCCAGGGTCTGATCTCCAAATGCTCCCTGGGAGTCTGGGTGTAGTGTGGAGGGGACTGGGATGACGCGTTCCCTCCCTCCTGCTGTGAGCTGTTCTCCTCCATTTTCTTTTCAGCATTTTACATGCTGCACCGATGCTGGGTCTCGCTGCAGCTGGCCGGGTCCCAGGAGCTGAGGATGGTTAGGATTTCCTATAATAAACAACACTTACTGAGTGCTGGTAAGATGCCTGAAATATCCCACGCATTTTACACATATTATTTCATTTAATATTCACAACCATTTACGAGATAGGTTCTATAAGGATCCCATTTTACAGATGAGAAAACTGAGACAAAGAGAGGTTAAATAACTTGCCCAAGGTCACCCAGTGGTGGAGCCAGAATTGGAATCTAACTAGTCTGGCTCCAAAATCTGTGCCGTGGACACTGTTATTACTGAGCAGTACTGTGGGTCAGGCTCAGCGCTAAATGCTCCGTCCGAATTAACTACAAACCCACAGGAGGAGATTATTGTCATTGTCCTTACTTTATGAATGAGGCGATTAAAGCTCAGAAGGGTTAAGCAACCTGTCCGATGTCACACAGTTAGTAAGTAACAGGTCTGAATGACACCAAAGCCTAAATTCTTAATCATTAAACTGTAAGAACAATAAGAAGATGGAGCCATAATTGTATTTTCATTTTCCACCAGGAGGTAGAAAGACTTTTTCTTAAAGGATGAAAGGGCAGATGGTTACTGTCTCATTTTAGGTGGTTTGTGTCTATCTCAGACGGGAGGCAAGCACTGAGGGAGTGGAAACCCTTCAGTTTGCTGAATGTGACAAGGAATCCTGAGTCCCTCTGAGTTCCATTCACATTCCCATGCCTGGGAGCCTGCCTGGTCTTGCAGAAAACGTGTGCACGTTAGCGTCCAGCAAATCTACCTTTAAATCTCAACTTTGCCTTTCACCCCCTGTGTGGTCTTTAACAAGACTGAACCTCTCTCAGTTTTATTTTCTTATTTCTAAAATGGTGGCAATAGTGTCTGTTTGCATTGTAGAGGTTTTGTGTGTGTGTGTGTGTGTCTGTGCACACTTACCTGTTTATAAATTGTCCTTCATAGAGTCTGGCACACTGTAGGTGCTTAATAAATGGTTGGTCTTGTTACTGTGCCAGCTGAGGGGTAAGGTAGCTGGTTTGTTACTGCAGAGCAGAAGATGGGCAGGGCAGAGGTGCCATCCTCACGGGAAGGCAGAACACTCCTCCTCTCTAGATGAGGAAACTGAGGCTAAGAGGCAGGAGACTGGCTTTCCCCAGGCCACAGGGCCAAAATTGTGGCAGCAGCAGGATTCCTGGCCCAGAAGTCTTTCCTTGGCTCAATCTCAAACTATGTCCTTCTGACTCCATGCTTTGTAGCTCTTCTTTGACGGGTCGAGTGGCAATCCGGGACTCTGAGAAACGCTGCCCCACAGAGCTGCTTGTTGAAAGGTAGATAGTGACTGAGCCTTCTGCAGTGACTTGGAGCTAGTTCTTCTTTTTCAAGGTCCGGGGGTTACCACGGGTGAGTCAGACAGACAGCACGGCGTGGGAGCTGGGCTGTGGGGACCCAGCCCGCAATCTTCCCCCGTGTGTTGTCCGCAGGCCTGGCCAAGCGTGTGGGATTAAACTCCTCATCTGTCAAGATCCCTTGGTTCTTAGATGCTTTGCGGTCCCCTCAGTCCAGAGCTGAACTATTCCTGGTGGCCGAGGCTGGCCTGATGTGGCTGCCGTTTTCCTGAGGGGGTGACACCCACTCGCACCCCGGCTTTCCCACTCACCATCTCATTGGCCACTCCACGCCCTGGCCCAGCCCCCACCCTCCCTGAGCCTGCAGCGGCTCATCCGCCCTCCAACCCGCTCTCCAATGAGGCCAGAATCACTGTTCTTGCCAAATCCAGCCATGTCACTCACCTCTCTAAAACACACTTTTGGCTTTTCTCTGCTAACTGAATAAAACTCCAAACTCCTTGGCTGGGCACAAGATTCTCACTCTTCACCCTGAGCCCCTGCCTGCCCCCTCTCCAGCATCTCCTCCTTTCCCCACCGGCCTCACACCTTCCCCGTTCCTGGCCTTCACCCTTGGTGTGCTTGCTGCCTGCAGTGCCGCTTCCTCCTCGCCTGTCTGGCCAGGCCTCCAAGGCCCGACCAAAATACTTCCTCCTCAGCTATCCCAGGCCTGCTACTCCTTCACTGGAAGCCTGTTCTTACAGCACTTGTTTTGCTGCCTGGCCCTCAGTTCCCCACCGGGCAGTAAAGCCCTGGAGGACAAGAGCTTGGGTCTCCTTCTTTGGTGTATCCAGGTCTAATAGTTGGGCTGCACCAATAGAACCCTGCTGGTTGTCAAAACACTGAAATATGTTTATACTGGCTGGTGAATAGCTATCGTATCCTCTCCCCTAGTATCCTCAGCCCTCCCGCAGTCCAGCAAGCGTGGAGTTAATGGTGAGCATAGCAGGGGTCTCCTGATTGGTTGGTGCCTTGGTCAAGCTGGTTGTTAAATTTCTAATTTTACCCAGAGAAGCGTTTCACAGGGCATGGGCCCTGCCCCCATCCTTCTCTACCTGGCAAACACCCCAGGTTCCTACTAGGTCTTGATTTCCAGCTCATGAACAGTCTTAGTGGCTTTGGAGGCTTTGCTCTCTGGAAAAAACAGAAAATTTCCCCCTAGGGGGCCCAGGTCTGAGAATATGGTCAAGTGTGGTCCCTCCCCGAGACTCAGTTCTGAGGCAGGCACTGAGGGCTTCAGATTTCAGGCCCCAGGCTCTGGGCTGGGGACGGCTGGCAGCCCTGCTCACTGAGGGACTGCACACTGCAGGTGGCACCAAGCAAGGCACTCGGGCTCCAGAGCTGCACTGGGGTGAACCTGCAGGTTTGGAGCTTGTAGCCTGGGAGGGGGCAGACAATGACAAAACAGGATGATGATGGGGGGGCGTTGTGGTGGGACCTCTTGAGGCCCAGGGTCAGGGAGGGCCCCTTGGAGAATGGAGGGGGTTGGCTGCAGCCAAGTCTCGAAGGACTACACAGAGGATCCCCGCCTGCCCCCAGGGCCACACCTATGGGCCGCTACCTCCTGGAAGGCAATGCTCAGTTGTTGCTCTGTCTCACTGCCGGTCTCAGCCTGCCAGACTGCAGTGTGGATAATCATGACAACAACTGTAATAACGAATGCTTCAATAGTGCTTACCATGGTTTAAGTGCTTTATATATAGTAACCCATTTAGTCCTCACAATGACCCTATGAGGTATGTGCAATCAATAATCCTCTTTTATAGATGGAGAAACTGAGGCATGGAATATTTCTGTAACTCACCCAAGGTCTCAGCAGAAGGATGTGGTACAGCCAGGGTTCAAACCCAGGCTCTAGGGTCTCTGGGCATGTAACAACCCCACCACCCTGCCTCAAACTTGCTCCAAGTATCACTGTTGGGGCCCTGGCCGCCTGTGATTAGCAGCAGGAGGGGACACCTCAGATGTCTGGCAGGTCTGTTCCTATGGAGTGTATCATGGGGTTGGCAGTCCCTACAGTCTCAGGCACCTGGCACCTTCTGACACAAGCTTCTGAGGGCCCAGGTGATACATGTGTCCCTCAAGTCTGTGACTCACAGGGAGGGCCCCAGCCATGGCAATGACAGCCTGTCCCCTTTCCTCTCAGGGGAGGCTGCATGGGGGAGGTGACATCAAGTTGGATCATGAAGGATGAGGAGGAGTTTTTCACACAGAGGAAAGGGCACAGACATTTTAGGCTTAGAGAGCTGCCCAAGCACAGGCATGGGAGTGTGGAATAGCAGGATTTGTGGGGAGAGAGAGGGCCAAGGGCAGCGATGAGGCTGAGAAGGTAGGTAGAGGCTATGGCCGTGGCCTTTAGTCAGTAGGCAATGGGGAGCCACTAAAGAACATGGAGCAGGTGAGTGAGATGGGCATTTTGTTTGTGTTTTAGAAATGCTGTAGAGGGTGGTTTCACAGGGAGGGACTGGGGGCAGGGAAGCCCAGATGGTGGCTGCAGTCATAGTCTCCTTATGATAATGGCCTGAATTGAAGTGGTGCCAGAGAAGGGGGCAGACATGAAATGCTTTGGAGAGCTTGGGACTGAAGTGGAGTGAAGGAGGGGCAGTCAAGGCCGACCCTCACTCAGGTTCCTGGCTTGGGTGACTGCAAGTTGGGTCCCAGGAGGAGGCGTGCATTTCGGTAGAAGGTGGTGAGATTGGTTTTGGACTTTGACTTACTTAGGTGAGGCCTGGGTGGAGATGTCCCCTGGATTGTCACCTATGTGTGTGAGCTCAGGAGCAGGCTCTGGTCTAGAGACAAAGATCTGAGAGTCCTCAGGAGGGAAGAACCTGAAACTATGGGAAAGGGTAAAATCCTCCAGGAGAGTGTGTTGGTGACACCAGGAAGGAGGGGCAGCGACTGGACCCCGAGGGAGAGCAGCAGTCAGGGGACGGCTCAGAGATGCTAGTGTTAGACCGCAAGTTGTGATTCCTTCACTCATAAGACTGAGTGCCTTCCGTGTGCCGGGCTCCGCTCTTCACGCTGTGGATGTAGAATAGAACAAGGCAGAGGAAATCCTGCTCCATGGCAGTACGTTCTAGTGGGAGGAGGTGCCCAATAAACACAACTAAAACAGTAGTGTGGCCAGGCACCTGTAATCCTAGCACTCTGGGAGGCTGAGGCAGAAGGATTGCTTGAGGTCAAGAGTTCGAGACCAGCCTGAGCAAGAGCGAGACCCCGTATCTACTAAAAATAAAAAAATTAGCCGGGCATGGTGGTCTGTGCCTGTAGTCTCAGCTACTGGAGAGGCTGAGGCAGGAGGATCCCTTGAGCCCAGGGATTTGAGGTTGTAGTGAGCTATGATGATGCCACTGCACTCTAGCCAGGATGATCAAGCAAGACTGTCTCAGAAACAAAACAAAACAAAACAAAACAAAACAAAAAACAAACTGTGTAGTGTGGTGATAAGTGCCATGGAGGCTAATTAAGTAAAGGAGGTGGGGAGGGTCAGGTGGGGGCTGCATTGTAAATGAGGGAGATATCACTGAGAAGGTGACATTTGAATAAAGATTTGGAGGAGGTGAGGCGGATGTCTGGGAAGAGCAAACAGCAAGTATAAAGGCCCTGAGGCAGGGGAGTGCCTGGCATGTTGGAGGAATAGCTAGGAAGCCATGTGGCTGTCACCAAAAAATGTAAATATTATTATTGTATAATTATTATGTAGCTTTTGGTTTCTATTACTGCGCTGTATTGCAATGAGTTTTATAGGAGTGACCTTGGGCAAGCCCCTTAACTTCTCTTGTGCCTCAGTTTCTTCAACAATAAAATGGGGGTAATAATAGTACCTACTTGTTGGCAGGATTAAATTAGCACAGTTCCTGGCACAGAGTGTTTACAGCTACTTTTATTATCATCATCATTATTATTTTTATCATCATTTTCTCCTTCCCTCTAGACTGCGAGCCCTTTCAGAACAGTGACTGTGTGTGGTTCTTCCTTGCAGCCCAGGGCAAGGCCCCCAGCATGGGCTTAGTAAGGGGGGGTTGGATGAAAAAATAAATGGCAGGGCATGGAAGGCAGCCAGTTCCCTGCTTGTCCCCAACTCCTCAACTTCCCAGAGCTGGCCAGAGCCTGGGCTGGCTGGGGCTCAGAGCATGCCCACCCTCAAATCAGCGTGTGTGGAGCCTCCAGGCCTGACAATCTATTTGTTATTAGGGTAATAAATAAACAAGTTGCTTGTCAGCACGGGGACTGGCACGAGCGCCTTAGAAGATAAATGCTGCCTCTGAAATAGACAAATATTTACCATCCTCCAGACGAAGTTGTCAGCCCTGCTAAAGGCCTCCAGGGCTTAGAATTAAAGTGAACGTGAAAAATTTTTTTTTGCCCTAATGGAAATATATCAGTGTACTTCTTCATAACAAAGAATGTGAAATTGCCTGTCCTTGAGCACCTACTATGTGCCGGGCTTTACCCACAAGCTTTCCACAACCATTTGGTATAGGGATTGTGGTCATCGTTTTATAGATAAGGAAACTGAGACGTGAATGAGTGCAGGGACCTGCCAAAGGCCCACAGCTGGAGGTGGTAGAGCTGGGAATTGAACCTGATTATCAGCCCACAGTTCTGAGTTGGAGCTTCCCATAGCCAGAGTGTCGAGATCCTTAGCTCAGGGGCAGGGGTGGAAGGTAGGAAGACTAGCTTCTCTCCTGTGAGGACCTGGAGGTTGCTTTTGCTTCATGGAATAGATAAACAAAGCCCATGAGGCCTGTGCCCCCAAGGGAGGTAGTCCCAGGAGGCTGGAGGAAGTTGTTTGATTTATAAGACTGGGAGCAACAGAGTGAGGAGACGCCTCAGACTTCCTCGTACAGATGGAGACTAAGGTCTGGCCCAACCCTAATGCATCAGCTTGTGCTGTGTGTGCAGGAGTCAAATGACAGGGGACCCATTTTACAGATCAGGAAACTAAGACTCGGAAGACTGGTGACTTGTCCAACTACATGGCCATGAAATGGCAGCCCCAGAGTTTCAAGGTGGAGCATCTCCAGATCGTGCAGGTAGAGTGAGTGTGGTAGCTCCATGCCAGACTGCCAGGGTCCAGTCCTGGTCCTGTCAATTGCTAGCTGTGTGACCTGGGCTAGTTGACTTAGCTCTCTGCTTCTGTTGGCTCCTCTGTAAAATGCACATAATAATAACTTACCTTGAAGGGTTATGAGAAAGATGAAAAAGTTAGTAGGTATAACTACTATCCCTGACACATACCGAGCAATAAATATTAAGAATTATTATCACTATTGAGTTTGAGTGTCAATCATTCAATCTGCAAAATTTATGTGTCTGAAGCAGGTGCTGTCAGTGCCTGTTCACGTGAGCCTGACACCACTTCCCCGAGCTCCCTCTCCCCTTGGGTGGGATAACTCCGAGACGGGAGTTCTACACCAGCTCCCAGAGTTAGGTTCTAGTTATTCATGGAGGTAACTTGTTTTAAAAATGCATTTTTCTTGGTGCTTTCCCTTCTCTGTCTCACTTCCCAATGTCCCTTTCAGTGTTAACTGGGATCATTTCCCAAATATACTACCTGTACTTGAATCCATGTTTTAGAATCTGTTTCTGGGGAAACCCAAACCAAGACAGCTCCTACTAAGTATCAGATCCTATATTTGGCACGGCTTAGCCAGATGACGTGGGATGGGGAGATGGGGCAGGAATTTCTGGCAGAGGGAACAGCATCTACAAAGACACAGTGATGTGAGCAAACTGTGCTTGGCAAAGCGTGAGGATGACAGTGTGGCCGAGGCAGAGGCTAACTGCCTTACAACTTGAATTTAAGTTTAGCCACGATGTGGATAGGCTTAGGAAAGATCCCTTTGTCCCTCTGATGGCCACGAGGAAGACTCTGCCCAGTCATCCCAATTTAAATATTTGAGGACTTGGCCAAGGGTGGGGTGTCCATCTGCATTTTTCCTGGAAGTCCCCAAAGATGTCCCTAAGCTTGAGGATGGTTTTAATTAGTTGCACTTTGTTAGAAAACACTGGTAATTGCTGATGAACCCCATTGCAGCACCTAAAAGCTGTGAAGGCAGATGAGCATTCTCTGGAACTGGTACAGGAAGGAGGCTCAGCTCAGTCCTAGAAATGACCTCTGATCCCAAGGGTTGGGGGCAGGACCTGGCCTCTTCCTCTCCCAGAACAAAGCTTTCCTTTCCTCATGTCCCTCCTCCAGGAAGTGCCCCCTCCACCCACACCCATACCCACTCCCCCCAACACCCTCACCCATCCGCCACTCCCCA
This sequence comes from Microcebus murinus, assembly GCF_040939455.1. Classification (NCBI taxonomy): domain Eukaryota; kingdom Metazoa; phylum Chordata; class Mammalia; order Primates; family Cheirogaleidae; genus Microcebus; species Microcebus murinus. Next base: position 38,073,514 of record NC_134105.1, on the reverse strand, counting down.
ACCCCATGCACACCTCACCCACACCCCCCACTCCCCATGCACATACCCACACACAAACCCTCACCCCCACCTCCATGCATACTGCCACACCCCCCACACTCCCACATATACCCTCACCCACACCCACACAACTTCCTCACCCACACCCACCCCCTCCACACGCCCATAAACACCCACCCCCAACATATCCATAACCTCACCAACATACCCCCACACCAACACCCACACCCATACCCCCCATACCCTCACCCAAAACCACACAGACACCCCCACATCCCCACATACTCTCCCCCTACACGGTATCCCCCTACATATACCCCCACCAACACCCCCACACCCCTCCCACACACCCTGATACAACCCATATCCCCACACACATCCATAACCTCACCAACACACCCCCCACACCAACACCCCCCACACATACCCTCACCCACACTCCACACACCCCTGCCTCCCCCCAAACACCCTCCTGATCTCTGCATGCCTCTGCAGTTCTTCTGGATGCCAACTCTTTTTGTCATCCAGTTCGGCAAACAGTCTCTGAGCTTGTGCTCAAGCAGGGCTCTGTGCTTGCCCCTGGGGACATAGAGATGCCTCAGATGTAGTTCTGTGCCCTAGAGAATCTCTCATTCTGTACCCAGAGATAAACACGTACACTGACAATGGCTATATGATTAAGAGTATGTCACAACAGAAATTCAGAGGGAGGGATTAATCAAATCTAGGGAAGAGGTCATGGAAAGCATCTCAATGCCAATGAAGTCCAAGTAGGATTTTGAAGGATTCAGAAGAGTCGGGCACTGCTCTTCCTTGATCAGGGCTGTGCCTTCCTAACAGGACGAGCATCCGGCTCTGCTAAACTCTCACCTTCTTCCCCTAGAAGACAGCCAGGCACACTTAGGCTCCACCCCATCCTTAGCCGCACCGTGAGTCTCACCCAATCCTGGTGTGAAGCAGGAAGTGGTTGAGAGCCTTGGCCTGGGACCAGCACCCCCCTCCTCACCACTTTGCTTTGGAATTCCTGAGCTGGAGCTCCCCTCCTAGTCTTGGGAAACTTGGGGCTTCTTTAGTGTTTCCCCAATAAGACCTCAAAGAGGTAAGAGCTTCCACCTTAGCCCTCCATCCCGGGCAGATACGGCCTTTATTTCTTCTTCTGGTTTGGGACTCTTATGTGAACCTTGGTCCCAAAGTTTCATTTACCATTTTTCTCAAGGTTCTTAGAGCCCCACCATGGAAAGATTCCTACTATTCCAGAATTCCAAGGTGAATATGCAAATTAGATTTCCACAGTGACACCTGCCAGGCTTCAAGGGGAAGGTGGCATAGTGTAGAGACGAGTGTCCAGCCTTTAGGATTAGAGAGGCATTGCTTTGAATCTGTATCTTCCCCTTTCTTTGCCATGTGACCTTAGGCAAGTAACTATCTGAGCCTCAGTCTCCTTGTGTAAAGTGGAGACATAATAACCTATTTCACAACAATAAGAAATACTTATATAAAAGGCTAAGCTTAGTGCCTCTCAGGGAGGCAGGAGGAAAAGGTAGCTTCATGCCTCCCATCATTACCCAAATAGCTATCTATCTCTGGTCTGGAACCCTCCCTGCAGAGCTGGGGCATCCCATTCCATCCATTTTGTGTCTTTCCTATCTTCCTTTCTAAACTATGAGATCCTTGGTGGACTTCAAATCCATCATCTGACTTATTTAATATTCAGAATACGAGATGAGACCAGAGAGGTAGAGTGAAGTTCTCAGGGTTACACAGAGAGGCAGGTTCTGAATGGGTCTTTGGACCTGGGTCTGACTGAGTTTATGCTCATATTTGGTATCCAAAATATTGCTATAGAACATTCTAAAGCTGCTTAGTATTTCAATCAAACAACCTGGTTCCAATCTCAACTTCTGTCCACTAACATTCACAATTTGCAAAAATTCAGAACTTGTGAGCTGATTGGAAATTTATTTTTGCATTTTCCACAAAAGTCTTAGCAAAGGTAACTATTTCTAAAGTAAAAATGCCATTGAGATGTTCAATTGATAGCAAATGTATTAACATGATGTGCACATGGCAAAGATTAATACCCATTCATAGACATGAGTTATTCTAAGCATGGCTTTGATGGGCAATAGAATATGCCACTTTAGAGATGTGGGGCACAACGGATTTCCTTGCTCTCATCCTGTAATTCACTTTTAAATATGTCAAACAAGGTCTCTGAGCCCCTCCCCTATAGCCACACGGATTATTTCTTCTTCAAGTGCTTTTACTCGGGACAGCCCCCTGCCCCTGCCAATCGCCGTGTCATCGCTCTTGGTGAAGGTGAGGGCAGAGTGGTGAGGGGAAATAGTCCTGGAGTCCAGTCCTAGATGTCCACCGATCCTTTGTGTTCTTGGACAAAGTTACTTAGCCCCTCCGAGCATTCGAGTGGCAGTCAAGTCTCTCTTTACTTTGGCCTAGCTCACTTTCACAGCCTCCAATCCCATTTCTATGCCACTCATCCCTAGACCTTCCAGTCAAGCAGGCTCACTTCCCACTCTAGGAACGTGTTCCATGCTCTCCTCCTTTCTTCACCAAGAATACTCTTTCTTTCTTTGCCATTGAAATCCCACGTTTCTTCTAACACTCTGATGAGAAGCTGTTTTCTCCATAAAGCTTTTTTCTCAGTTGGCTGTGAGCCTCCCCCTACCACCTCTTTGGGAGCTTTAATCATATTCTTCTAGGAATTAGAATTCTTGTAGACATACTTTTTGCCCACTATTAGATTATAAGCTCCTTGAAGGCAGAGCCAATGTCTTCTATATCCACATCAATCCACACTGTAGACTCAGGGTGTGCAGCTGTAAATGCAGGAGCTGGAATTCATATGTGGAGATTCTGACTGCAAAGCCCCTGTGTGATGGTTAATTTTATGTGTCAACTTGACTGGGTGAAAGGATACCCAGATAGTTGGCAAAACATTATTTTGGAGTGTATTTGTGAGGGTATTTCCAGAAGAGATTAGCATTTGAATCAGTAGACTGAGTAAAGATCTGCCCTCACCAATGTGGGTGGTAGATTGGATCATCCAATCTATTGAGGGCCTGGATAGAACAAAAAGGTGGAGGAAGGGTGAATTCTTTGTCTTTTCTTGAACTATGACATCGATCCATCTTTTTATGCCTTTGGGTATCAGAGCTCCTGGTTCTCAGGCCATCAGACTTTGAGTGAATTGTACCACCTGCTTTCCTGGTTCTCTAGCTTGCAGACAGCATGTCATGGGACTTCTTGACTTCCATAATTGCATGAGCTAATTCCATAATAAATCCCATTATCTATCTGCCTATCTATCTATTTATCCTAGTGGTTCTATTTCTCTGGAGAATCTTGACTAATACACCCTGCTTTTGTATCCTTATGGGGTGAATAAAAGAACCTCAGTTTTCCTGGCTTTCAAATGCAAATAATATTCTGTGTTTTGTGTTACCTGTGAGGGCAAATCATAAACTCTGAGTTCTCTCATTCTTAGGGGATTATGGGATGACTTTGACTTTCTTGGATGAACAGACTGGAAATTCAGCAGGAATTTAGTAGCAGATCTATTTCAGGGACTTCATCATGGAGCCCACTGCCAGATCTTAGAGATATCCAGACCTGAGGTTGACCATTCCTTGTTCCTAAACTTTGGAGCAGGGTGGTGGATCTCTGAGGCTGACAGGGGTTCTGAGCCGGCTCCCAGTCAGCCTTTTCTACTCCTCAATATCCACTCTCCCAATCTCTTCACCATTCAGTGCCTAGTCTAGAAAAATTAATAGAGTCCTACTATGTATCAGGCATTAACCAGACACTATCCTTCCCCTCCATGGGAAAAAGCAATAACAACCCAAGGAGATACATGTTATGGTAGGGGCCAGCCCAGGGGTCTTGGTGGCCCAGAGCAGAAAGCCCAGGGGATCCAAAAGATCACATTTCCTGCCTTTCACTCTTTCTGGAATATGAATGGCATTAACTTACTGTAAGATCTTAGATCACATTTTTTTCTTTGGCCTTAGTTTTTGTTCTGCCCAGCAAGGCAGCTGGGCTCAATTGTCCCGCAGACCTTACCCCATAATACTCATCTCTTGATTACTTTGTGCTCATGCTGCTGGGCACCGTGCCAATCCTCATTGTACCCTCCATACATCTCAAGAGAGCAGAGGCCTCTGGCAAAAGCTCTGGCATTGAGGGTATGTGTCTCTGAGACTTTTATAGAGGTTCCAGGTCTTCTGTTGGTATCTCAGTCAGTGCTAGACATGGCCAGGCCGGTTCTGGACACATTGCCTACCTTCCTGCCTAGTCATGGGGGAGGCTGCTTCCTGTGAGCATTGTGCTTGGACCTGGGAGTGCAATGGTGAGCAAAAACAGACACGGTTCCTGGCCTCATGGAGTTTGCAGTCTAGTTGGGGAAAAGGTATAAATAAAGCAGTCACATAAATGAATGTATAATTATATCCTGGGATAAGTGCTGGAGAGCAAGAAACATAGTCCTACGAGAGCAATTATAATGAAGACTGAAAAATGGGTTTAGCAGCATGAGGTCCTTATTGAGAGTTGTTTTGTCAGAGTGATGAGTCCAGAAGCCACATGAGAGAGGCCTGAGGTGACAAAGTGGAGACTGTCAGCGCAGATAACCCTTGGTCACTGAGCATTGGAAGGACTGGGAGAAACCTCTGAGGTCTTTCATGGCAGGCACTTTAAAAAAAGATTACAAAGTTATCCACAGACATTATCTTTTGTAATCTTTAGAAAAATCTCGTGACACAGGAGGGTCAGGTTTTGTTCCCACTTGACAGATGAGAACAGATGAGAAGAATAGAAATTCAGAAAGGTTTTGTGTCTTGGGTAGAGCATTCACACCAGAGCCAGGACTGGAACTGAAGCCCCCAGAATCTCAGCCATCCTTCTGCTTTCCAAACAAAGGCTGGCTGTTTTGGGATTATCTGAATGAATGAGGGTTGTTTTCAACACACTAAAGATTTCTTTATTATTTCTTTCTTTTCTCCTCAGGGCTTAAAGATTCAGGACCATGGCCAGTGCCCATAATTCTGTAAGTGCTGTGGCAAGCCTAGAGCCTCAGCTGATGAGATCAGCACTGCCTTTGTAAGTTGGTTTTCTCAACAAACATGGATGGAACATCTACTAAGTGTCAGGTGCTATGAGAGGTACTGGGGACATGGAATTGGAAAACTGCCCATAGCAGCCCATAGTCTAGGATGGAGGAGACATGGACACAGAGTGGGAGATGTACACAGGGGGTGTGAGATTGTAAAGGACAGTGAGGACCAAAGAAGACTTCCTGGCCCAGCCTGAGATGAATGTTTTATTTTATTTTATTTTATTTTTAATTTTAGGAACATGTGTACTGAAATGAATCTTGAAGAAAGTAGATGGTAGTGAGAAGCCACTGAAGGGTTTTAAGCAGGATCGTGAAACGGTCACATGTGTGTTTTAGAAAGATCTTTCTGGCATGATGTGAGAATAGGGGAATGGATGAGAGAAGAGATGGGGAGACTGAATAAGAAGAATTTCCTTAATCACATCCTAAAAGACATAGCCAGGTTTTAATCTTGCTTGCAAGAGCAGATGGAAATATTCTTGATTTTATATGTTTCCTTTTGACACAGGAAGGTTTCACTAACTTGATCAGCTGAAGCTGACACTGAAGGAATTGTATTGCTCGTGGGCAGGAGGAAAATTGTATTGCTGGTGGGCAGGAGGAAAATGAAATGCAGAGGGAAGGAGGAGAATTTGATTTGTTGAATGGTCATTATGCATTAGCACCATGCTAGATGATTTTCACATATTTTCATGTAATTGTCTCAACAACCTGTGAAGGAATGAGGTCCTCATTTTTCATAGAGAGAAACTGAGGATCAGAGGGGTTAATTACCTGTGGTCATGGTCATACACAAAAATAAAAGGAAGAGCCAGGATTTGAACCCAGATCTGTGTGGTTCCAAATGCCTCACATTCCCTTTTCATGCATATGCTGTCTCGGTGGAGAATGAGGTGGGGACCCAGCTGACAGAGGAGCAGAATAATGGCTCCTGGGCACCTACCCCTGCAGCTTCCTTGCTCACACATGAAAGAATAATCACATTAAGCATTCTTTTCTCAGCTCCTAAGTCCAGGAGCGTTGGAAGGCCACAAATGGACTCAGTATCTGTGACATGGTCCCTCCTGGGGTGGGTGGGTTTTACTTGCTCCTTATTACCCCCGTGGTACCTCATCTTGTAGAAAAGGGTGCTTCTGTGTTTAGGGATGAGAAAATGGAGGTTTCATATTGGTGCCAATTACCTGTTTTGACAACCCTGAGGTGCCCTTGGCCCCCAAGTTTTGGAGACTGCACCATTCTCTCTGGGCCTTTTGTGGCGGCAGTGGCAGCGTCTGCCGCAGAGCCTGAGGAAGCTTTATGGAGATGGTCACACTCCAGTGCCCAGCCTACTTGTTGGAACTTTCCAGAAATATTGCACTGCAGACATTTTCCACGCCGTTATGCTAATGGAATCAGGAAAAATCAATTGTCCTTAAGGAACAGGGGAATGAGACGTGCTGTAAATGCCACAGGATGAGTGATTGGTTGATTGCTTGCCGGCGATCGGAGCGCGTCTCATCCCTACATTATTCTGATGAATTTTTATGGCATGCCTCCTTTCTTGCTTGCTCCCTTCCCCCGCACCCCCTCCCCTTAGCTGGGGAAGAAGGTTTATGGCTTGCAGCTTCTCAGTTGATTGAATGCAGCTGGCATTGTTGCAGCAGAGGACAAATAGGTACATTTGCTTTACAGGCTGAGAAAAGTGGGTTTGGAGAAATTGCACCGCCACGTCCCTCTGCAACAAAGGCACCCTTAAAAATGCAGATATTTTTAATGAAATGACTTTACTCTCCTTCTCGGCTGTCCCTAATCTTCCTGTCAGAGGAAAGGGCAAAAAAAAAAAAAAAATTGGAGAAAGAAATATATAGCTTGCGATTCTGCGGAAATCCGATTTTTCATTCTTATCACAAAGGAAGCTAACGAAGGCATTTCATTAGTATTCATTTTAGGCCGATGTGATTTTCTCCTCTTTGCTAACACAAAAATAAATAAATAAACAGTCGAGCTATGTCTGGGAAACTGCCGACAAGGCGGTGTGGAGCAGAGGTCAGCATTTTCCGGAATGAGAGTGTACCTCGTTCAGCAAGGTGGCCAAGAAAATGGATCCAGCCCAGAGAGGGGCCATCTGGGGCAGGGAAGAGGCAAGGTTTGGTGGAGACAGGTTCCTTGGGCTTCAAAGCTGGTGTCCAGCTTGGCCACGGCAGTTTACGGAATGGAGAAGGCAAACAGGCTGTGGCTTGTTTTCCATGGGGAGTTAGCTGCAGTCTGATGCTTTCTGTGCCCGGCTGCTGGTTCTGAGGCTGGGGATGTTTCATCCCTGGTCAGGGCGCCAGGGAGTTTCTTCCTATTGTTTTGTTCTTTTCTGCTTCTTCCTCAAGGGCAGCTAAGCCCTGTGGAGGGTTGGGAAATCCTACTGGGTGAAAATCTGTGAGGGTTTGGCAGGAAAGGGGAGATTTGGGTATACAGTTGTTGTCTTCATCCACCCAAAAGGGGCACTGTGGACAGAGGGGCAGGCTTATGGTACTGGGCTTCAGAGGGCTAAACTGGGATTGGTGGGTGGATGTGACAGAGAAGCAGACAGATCCACCAGATTTGAGATCAAATTTCAGATTGAGCATTTTCTGAGTGTGTCTATAGGCAAGTTACTGATGTCTCTGAGCCTCAGTGTTCACGCTTATAAAAGGAAGTAAACTAGAATAAAACCCAATCTATTATTTCCAAACGATTATAAGGCTGGGAAGTGGGTCCTAGTGGCCCCTTTGTAAAGCAGGGGAGACCCAGACTCAGAGGGGTGGTGAGCAGCACCACCTCTGGGAAACAGGCCCCTGGTCTCTGAGGCCACTGCTCTTCCCTGCCCAGCTGATGGCCTCCTTGTTCAGCTGCTTCTCAGGGCTGCTGTGAGGGGGAGGTGAGATACACAAGCAGAACACTCTTTGTTCTTGGATAAAAATTTTTCCCCAATTTGCCTCAAATACCAAGTCATTTGACATGTTTCCATCTCTTTCCTGGGCTGTACACTCCTGGAGGGCTGCGTCCCTTTGTACTCTCTGTGCTTAATTCAGACGTTTCAGCGATTCCTGACTTGTCTTAATGTGCCATGTCCTTTGATCCTTCTCAGCCCTGCCCCTGCACGGAACATTCTCCCCTACCTTTTGGCCAAGTCTCACCCATCCTTTAACTCAGATGCCAACACCTCTGGGAGAACTTCCCGGAGACCACACAGGTCTGTTGTTCCCTCTGTACTCTTCTTGAGTTACCACGTAGTTGTTTACAGAACTAAAGTGGCGTTAATAACACAAAAAGCAGTGGGAACCATGCTGTCAGGTTGACCCGGGTTCAGATCCTGACACTGATGCAGTCATGAATGAGTTATCTAAACTCTCTGAGCCTCATTTTCCTCATTGGTCAATCATGATAGTAATATTAATAATACCTACCCTAATAGACTATTTGGAGGATTCAATGAGAAATATTTGTAAAGTACTTTCTCAGTGCCTGGCACATAGGTAACCTTACACAATTCAAAGTGAATGACTGAATGAAGTTTCTCTTTGGTCGGCCAGAAATCTTGACAGAGATGACTAAGGACATGCTTTTTTTTGTTTCCCTCACTCCTCCTGTCCATTTCCCCCATCCATATCCCTCTCTGCATCTGCCGTGAATAATAATTCACACCCACCATGTGCCAGGCAGTCAGTGGCAGACCAGGATAGACCTAGGGTCTCTGAGGCGCTAGTCTAGGGCTCTTTCATTGTCCCCCTCCCAATCAGGACTGGGAGCTTTGCAAGGTGGGGGTCTCCCCTTCACCTGTCTCTCCCTCTGTGCCTCCCCTAGGTCAGGCCCCACGGTAGGTGGGGTGTGGAGTGTGTAAGCAGGTGGAGGTCATGGGCTCACTGGCAGGGAGATGTGGAGCCCAGTTCCATCTCTGCCTGCCTGTGTGAGCCCGAGCCCACGAGTTTTCTCATCTGCCACAGGGGGATGAGACCTCCTGCCAGACCTACTGCACGGGGCTATTGCTAATGAGAGAGGAAGAGGAGGGTGCTCTGTCAGCTCTCATGCTCGGTTGAAGAGATTGCTGCTGCTGTTGCTGTTGTCCTTGTTGCTGTTATTGCTTTTCAAAATAAAAAAGCCCCCACAGCCAGGGTCCCGGAGCCGGTCTGTTAGAGGAGATGGCTCTGCCCTTGAAAGCCACTCTCCGGCTCTGGCGTTTCCTGTGGGTAATTTGAAACTGGGGCTCAGGGAACTGAACTCCAGTTAATGGTTTTCAATAAAGAATTAAGTGCTGCTTGTCAGGCTGGCGCTGGGGCCCTGGCTTCCCGGAAAGGGGAGAGTGCTGGGGGGTGGGGTGGGGGGGAGCTGCGTGGTTAGGGATGCGTTTGCATTTTCCGGTCAGTTAGGCAGCATGATGAAAAGGGGATAAGATCAGGATACAGCAGCAGAGGGTGGAGTGGAGGGGGCAGGCAAGAGAGACCCAAGCCCCACAGCACAGAGGCTGCAGGGAGCGAGTAATGGTCACGCCATTAGAGCTAGATCAGCGGTTTCCACAAGAAGCCTGCCAGGCACCTGGCTAGTGGCCTCCTCCTCTCCAGGTGGCCCCTGTAGAAAGGAACGGTGGCCTCCCACATTAGACACCGCCCATATTAACAACCACAGTTCAGTCTGTGCTTTCTCCTTAAAGCCTCATCCACAACCCTAAGGAGTGGCTACTACTTTCATCACTCTTTTTTCTCAGATGAGGAAACTGGGGTACAGAGAAATTAAGTAACCTTCCCAAGGTCAAATACATTCTGAGTAGATCTGTGCTTCAAACGGGGTAGCCTGGCACCAAGATTACACAGTATAACCACTATGCTGTATGGCCTCTCGGAGGGTCTTGAATCACTTTATCTGCAGCTCAGGAGGTCAGCAGAGGGGGATCATTTGCTCCATCTCATAGATGAGGAGACAGGTCAGGGGGGTGTTGTGTCTCTGCCAGGGGAACTGGGGAGAGGGAGACATAAAGCAGGCATCCAGACGTGGGAAGAGGAGGACAGAAGCCCCATGAGAAAGGTATTTGGCAGCTGGTATCAAAAGCCTTGAAAAATATTCTAACCCTCCGCCCTGGTATTTCCATTTCTAGGAGTCTGCCCTAAGGAAATAATCCTGCCAAAAGGAGACAATTCTGAACAAAAGAAAAGATTGATTATTTATAATATCAAATGATTGGAAGCAATTTAGGTACCTAACCATGGGAAATGGTTAAATAAAGTCTAGTGTTTACATGTGCTTTGACAGTCTGCAGCCATGAAAAATAATGGTTCTGAAGGCAACATAGTAATCTGCAAAAATGCTTATGCTGTAATGTTAAGTAAAAGAAGAAAAGTAAGACCAAATCGTATGAATAATAAAATCCTGAGTAGGTACCAAACATGGAGGAGATATGCAAAACAATAGTTGCTGTGTTAGGATGATGAAATTGTAGATACTCTTCCCCTGTTTTTCCATCTTTCTATAATGTGTTGCTTCAATTATATATAAATTGTTGGACTTGCTTCAGAATATTATTGTATGACCTAGGAAAGGTTACATTCTCTCTCTCTGCCTCAGTTTTCTAATCAGTAAAATATGGATAAAACCTCCTTTTTTAAAGGATTGCTATATTTACTGAGATAATTGACATAATGCACCTACCACGTTTCTGTGCATAGTAGGTGACTAAGTGATGTCACCTACTCCCCTGAAGTTCATTCCATTTCTCACATGCTGTCTTCTGATTTATTGAAGTTTCCACAGTGGGGATGGGATAGCCAGGTCCAAACCTGGATTCCAGAGACGGGGGCGCCTCAGAGTCAGGTATACACATGTCATTCCTCCATTACCTGACATTCACCAAAAGAACGAAAGCCAGACCCTCCAAGGAGGGTCAGCAGGACCTCCAGCCCCAGGGCAGCCCTGAGATTGTCTTTCCCCAAGGTCTTCTCTAAGAAACACACCATTTAGCTAGCCTTTGGACAACACCTCAGAACTTCTGGCGGGGCATAGAAACATGCTGCCTGCTGGGGGCTCATAGGTCAACAGTTTCCTCATTCATTTGTTTATTCATTACTCACTTGACTTACTCATCGAGTTCTATAGAGAGTCAGCTATAACAGATCGTTATTGAATGTTTCGAACTCCTGACCTTGAGTGATCCTCCCGCCTCGGCCTCCCAGAGTGCTAGGATTACAGGTGTGAGCCACTGGCTCGGCCCTTATTAAGTGTTGACGCCATGACTACTGGATGTAGGGGTCTGTGGCAGGGGCTTTCACTTACCTTAGCTTAGAATCCTCACATCTCTCCTGCAGAAGAGGTTCACTTAGCAGAGCATTTCAATTTTAAAAAGCAAGACACAAATGAGTGTCTCCTCCCATAGTCAGTCAGTTGGTCCCCTGGCACTGTCAATACTGTCTCTTAGTGCCTCTTAGATCTAATCCTTCTGCTCCAGCCCTCAGTTTCAGTCACTCTGTTGCCAGAGTTATCTTTATAAAACCCAAAGCCGACCTCAGGAGAGCACCCCTGCTCCTCAGCCTGGCAATCAGTTTCTTGAGTTCTGATCCCCGACCATGCACCCCAACATACAGCCACTTCTCCCTGCCCCTCTGTGCCCCTGTATGACTTCATTCTTCACACACGATTCCTGCTTCCTAGAATGCCCTTTCCTATCTGGCAGACCCTAACCATCCTCGGAAACCTAGCTCAAATCCCCGCTCCTCTTTCGAGATTTGCTGCTCCCCTTCTCTGGCCGTTGCCCACCGATGGTAATGATTTCCTGGTCTTTCCCCTTCCCCCCAGCATCACGCATCCTTCAAGGGCGAGACCATGTCTTTTTATTTCTGCACCCCCCGAGCTTAGCTGAGAGCCTGGCACAGGCTGGAGCCCAGTAAGTGTTTGTTGAGTGAATTATGAATGACAGTGTGATCTCAGGGCCTCCACCAGGGAGGAACAACAGGGCCTTTTGACCTCTTGGGAATGGGAAGTGTTCTCTGCTGAATTCTCCTGGCAGACACTTCTCAGCATCACCAGCTGCTCACTCCCCAAAGGCCCTGTGTCTGCTCAGCTCCCCGACTGGTATAAGAACATTTGGTCATAAACCTGGCTAGCCGTGGGACTGCAGCCGCCACCTTGCAAAGAGCTCACCCAGACAAAGCCTTGACCTGGACAGCTGGGCACATAGGAAGGCTGTGCCATGTCTCAGCCCATGCCATGCTTCTCTGCAGCCTCAGGCTCCAGGCTCCAGCCAGACTGAAGTTTCTTAAAGACATCTCGTGATTTTGCCTTTTTTTTTTTTTTTTTTTTTTTTTTAAGAAACAGGGTTGCACTCTGTCTTCCAGGCTGGAGTGCAGTGGTGTGATCATTTCTCACTGTAGCCTCAAATTCCTGAGCTCAAGTGATCCCCCCACCTCAGCTTCCTGAGTTGCTATGATCACAGGCATGTGCCATCACACCTGTCTAATTTTGTTTTTTTGTAGAAATGGGGGTCTCACTATGTTGCCCAGGCTGCTCTCAAACTCCTGGCCTCAAGAGATCCTCCCATCTTGGCCTCCCAAAGTGCTGTGATTACAAGTGTGATCTACTGCATCCAGCGATGATTTTACTTTTCTTTATGATTCCTCTGCCTGGAATGATCTTCACCTGCCCACCCCTCCATCTTTGCCCAGTAAATTCCTACTGGTTCTGCTTGGTTCAGGTGTCACCTCTCCTCTGGGACAGGGGCCTGCCCTGGGTACCTTGAAGTCTCTGTGTCACCTTCATCATTACACTGTTCACACTGTGTTGTCACTATGTGTTTATTCTCCCAGCAAACCTGGGGGCTCCCTGAGGGCAGATACTTGGTCTAATTCACTCTGGTGTCTCTAGTACCTTGCATGGTGGGTGCTCACAAGTAGGTGCTGCACGGATGAATGGCTGGATGGATATGTGGGTAGATTGTGCCCAAACCCTTCCTGTTACTCTACTACTGTTTGACTCAAATAGTAGTGTGGCTGAGGTTTAAGGGTGAGAGTTACAGTTTAGGAAAAGACACACCCAACTCTCAGCCTGTTTCCCAAGTGCAGCAGTGGGTTGGAGAGAGGACTGGGCTTCAGGACCAATTTTGCTGTCAACGGGCTCTGGGTTCTCACCTGTCTAGACTTGTTTTCTGACCTCTTAAATGGGAAGCACAACCCTTGCTCATCCTACCTAATAGAATTATTGAGAAGAACAAGTGAAACAATGTGTCTGAAATCACTTTGTAAACTGTGAAGTGCTGGGCCTGTATTTTTACTCTGGTGGGGGCCGCAGGGGGAAAGTTGAACATTGTTAAGGCGGCAATGCCCACTAGGGGGAGTGGCAGAGCAGGCCAGGCCCTTCTTGTTAGACACATGGACTGCAGGCCCTGCTCCAGGCTAGAATCCGGGCTGGCCCAGAAAGAGGGGACGCAGGGCCCAGGACACATCATGATGAGGTCCCAGGCTCTCCTCACCAAAGTGTTTCTCTCCAGATTCAAATGACATTTTGGGCTATCTTTGAAATGATAGAAAAGAAATCAGTAAAAGCCCAGCCTGATGGCAGAGGGGCAGCCACCCCCCCCACTCTCCCTTATTGGTGAGGGGCTGCTACGGACAGGGTGAAAGTGTAGGATTTCAGTTTCTTTTCTTTAAGCTCGGTTTTCCCTGTCTAATGCAGGAGCTAGATTCCAGGGCTCTGAGGCTATTGTCTGGCTGGTATAAGGCATATTTACTGGCTTATGAGATGCCACCTTAGTGGGACAGGGCCTTGGTCTGTGCGTACCTCCCTCCATGGATGCTTGAAACCTGCAGACTTGGCCTCACAGTTGATTAGCATCCTCTTTGCTGGGGTGGGAGGGACCAGACAAGGAGGCCAGCTGGAGGAGAGCTTTGTAACCCAATTTGCTGTGCAGAGAAGCCAGTCTGTCTGGCAAGAGCTAATTGCAAAGCTGCTTCCTCTAAGCCTGGACCCAGGAGGGCTCTAGGCCTGGCTGGGCGGGGCCCCCTCGGCTAGTCCAACATCACTTAGTGCTTTGTGGGAGCCGCTCCCAGCGGGAGAGCACTTAGCCCTGGTAATTGGCCAGGCAGGCTCATCATTAATTCATACCAAATTGTATTTCTTCTTTTGAGAGAGAGAAAGAGAGGGAGAGAAGAGTGGGGGTGGGTGGGAATAAATGATTTTCTGAAGGGAGGAGTCAGGAGACTGCTTCAGGATTTAGTTGAAGTAGCTTCATTTTGGGATGGAGGAGATTGAGGATTTATTTGCTAACTTGCTGTTGACCTGAGCAAGTCTCCTTCCCTCAAGTGGTTTAGTTTCCTAATCTGTGGTAGGAGACAATAACCTGTGATCTATCTACCTCAGAGCATGGCTTTGAGGATTGAGTCCAGATATGCGGGATAAGTGCTCTTCAGATGTTCATTTCAACAGGCTCAGAGAGACAGGGATCCATTTACGTTGAATGTAATTATTGATGTGGGTAGGTTGCAGTCCATCATCTTTTGGATCAACAGTATTTTTTAATGACTCCATTTTATCTCTCATTGGCTTATCGACTCCTTGTGTGTTATTTTAGTGATCACTTTAGGGTGTATAGTATACATCTTTAACATTACAGTCTGCCCTCAAGTGATAGTGTGACTGTTCACGTATAGTAGAAGAACCTTATAGTACTGGTTTCTTCCCTCCTGGCCTTTATGCTAACTTTGTCATACGTCTCACTTGTAAACTCCACCATACATTACTATTTTTGTTCAAACAGTCAATTATCCTTTAAAGAAATTTGAATAATAATTTTGAAATCATACATTTACCCCTGCAGTTGCCATTTCTGGTATTCTTCATTTCGTTGTGAGGATTTATATCTGGTTTCATTTTCCTCCCGACTGAAGGACTTCCTTCAACATTTCTTACAGTGCTGTGTGGCTAGTGATGAATTCTTCTGGCTTTTGTATATCAGAAAAATATTTTTTTTTCACCTTTGAAAAATATTTTCACTGGATATAGAGTTCTAGGTTGACAGAGCTTGCTTGCCATATACTGTCTTTTGGCTCACATTGTTTCTGTCTAGAACTCTATTTTCACTTTACCTTTGTTTCTCTTTGCACAATATTTTTGTTTTTCTCTGATTGCTTTTAAGGTTTTCTTTTATCACTAGTTTTGAGATGTGCCTTGGGGTAGATTATGATGTGCCTTGGGGTAGTTTTCTTAATTTTTCTGATGTTTGGGGTTCCTTGAACTTCTTGGATCTATGAGTTTATAGGTTTCATCAAACTTGGAAAAAATATCAGCCAGTTTTTTCAAATAATTTTTCTGTCCCTCTCTTCCTTCAGGGACTATAATTATACATATATTAGTTTTCTTGAAGTTGTTCCACAGCTCACTGATGATGTTTTCATTCTAAAATTCCTATTTTTCTGTGTTTCATTTTGAGTAGCTTCTATTTCTGTTTCTTCAACTTCACCAATTTTTTGCAAAGTCTAATCTGTCTTTAACCCAATCCAGTATGTTTGTCATCTCAGATATTGCAGTTTTTGTCTATAGAAGTTTAAAGTCCTTTTTCATTTCTTCCATGACTCTACTTAACTTTTTAAACAGAGAGAATACAGTCATAATAACTGGTTAGTGTCCATGTTTCCTAGATCTAGTATCTGTGTCAGTTCTGATTGGCTGATGTTTCTTCTCAATATAAGTCCTATTTTCTTGCCTATTTGCATGCTTGGTAGTCTTTTATTGGATTCAAGACATTGTGAATTTTGCCTTTTTGGGAGCTGGGTATTTTTATATTTCCTTAAATATTCTTGGGTTTTGTTCTGGGATGTAGTTAAATTACTTAGAAACAATTAGACCCTTTTGGGTCTTTATTTTAAGATTTGTTAGGCAGGACCAGAACAGCTTCTAGTGTAGAGGTAATTATTCCCATAAATGAGGCAAGATCCTTCTGAGTATTTTATCTAATGCCCTGTGAATTAGGAGTGTTTTTTCAAGTTGGCTGGTAGGAGCAGACACTATTCTGATCCTGAGTGAGTACTGGGCACTTATGAGTCTTTCCCTGGCCTTGTGTAGTCTCCTGACATGTATGCACTCAATACTCTAGGAGAGCCCTCTACAGATCTCTAGAATTCTCTCTGTGTGCAATGCTCTCTCTCTTTAGCGTTCTGCCCTGTAAACTCAGTTGCCTTGCTCTCCCTGGACTCTCAGCTCTGACTCTTCAATTCAGATTCTCCCTCCCTGTGCTGAGGCCTGGAAACTTTCAAGACAGTAATCTGGGGGCAATTGTAGGCCCCACTTTGCTTGTTTTCTGTTTCTCAGAGATTGTTATCTTTTGTTGCCTTATGTCCCCTGTTTTGAAAATCATTGCATCAAATATTTTGTCTGGTTTTCTCAGGGGTTTGTTTTCAGTGAGAAGGCACACCCTATCCCTGTTACCATCTTTCCTACAAGTGGAAGTTCCTAGGGAAGCAGGAAATGGGAATCTTCTTAAGAAAGTATGCTTATATCTCTAAGTCTCAATAGTGTGGGATTCCCAGGGCAGGCTGCAGCAAGGTTTGGTAAGCAGAGTGGAGGTCAGGAGTAAAAAAGGCAAAGTTTTAAGTCCTGGAATCTTTCCCCAATTCTCCTGCTTCTCATAATTTTTAGGACAGAGTCCAAAATTCCTACCATATTGTTCAAGATTCTTCCCAATGCAAGCACCTCTAGAAGGGCTCCTCAGAGAAAAGAAAGGAGCCCAGGAAGGAAAATGGTGAATAAAGAGAAAGTAAAAAATTGTGTAGAATTCCATTGAATCTGAGGGGAAGAGGACCTAATTTATTAATCATCTGATCAACTAGGATCAGGTATTGGTATAGGCACTTAGTGTATATTATTTAATTTAAAGGCTCCAGTTAATTTGGAGCCACTCACTGAACCCTGATCCCAGCTACAAACTAGAGCCCTAGTCTCAGACTGAACTGCTTCTGTTCAGATACTGAGCTTTGACTGTGATTCCATATTAAACTCTGATGCCAGGAAGCATTGGTTCACATGAGTAGGAGTGAAGCTCATTCAGTGCATCCTTTCTCACTACAGTAAACTCCTTGAAATGCTTTGTGATTAAAAAGTTGGGGTCCCTTCCTTTCTCTGGGTCGTAGTTCTTCTTCTGAAAAACTTAGAGTCTCAATGGTCTCAACACCGAAGACTGTAACTATGTTCTTTTGAAATTTAGTGTACGTGAACAATGGCACATAACTCACTCAAACCCCTGTACCAGCTCTGATCTATGCTCAGGCTGGCTCTGACACCTCCAGTTCTCTCAGAACTCACAGTGACCTTGGATCTAGAAGGGACAGGAAACACTCATGGGAAGTCCTTTTGCCCAAGTCCTTATATATGAAATGCAGTCATAATGCTCCCTTTATATTAAATTGTTGGTTGCATATAATTTTGTAATTCATTTTATTATTTGACAAATATTTATTGCCCACCTACCATGTGCTGGACACTTTTTAGTTGCTGAGGATACATCAGGGGACAGAAAATAATTCCTGCCTTTGTGGATATTATAAATTCTAGTGATGGAGGAGAGACAATAAATAATAAATGTAATACATAAGTGAATTCTATAGTATGTTGATATGTAATAAGTGGTATTACCTAAGGAAAACATCACCACAGTGATTTAGGTACCCAACGACTCTTTCTGAGAAATCCAAAAATATTTCTTCATGTTGGGAAGCCCGTGGGAGCCAAGTCTTAAAGAATGATGAGAGATTCACCAGATACCTGAGAGGAGAGTATCTGGCACAGGAAAAAACAAGAGCAGAGGTTGGAGATGGGGGATTGGCTTGAGAAATGGCCGAGGTCCTACCCCTGACAAACCCACGCAGTGGCAGTGGGGAGAATGCATCAGGCTTTCAGGGCCGGCAGAAGGAAGTTGTGTCAGTACCACGGAGAGCTCCGGAGGGAGGCCAACCTCAAAGGAGGGCCCTGGCTGCTCACCAGCTGATTTATCTGGCCAACATAACTCAGGCCAGAGTGACTCTGCCCTAACTTCAGACAAGGCTGCTATCTGAGTCTGACTCTCAGAATTGGAAGCTAGTCTACTGCACCTTACATCTCTTGATGTTGGAGTGGTTGGCAGAATGTCATAACAATGAAATCTCTGGAATAATTATCTGAAGACCTGGGTTTGAATCCTAGTTCTACCACTCACTAGCCGTGTGGCTTTGGACAAATGAGTTAGTTTCTCATACGTAAAGTGAGGATAATGATACTTATAGAGGTATTGTGAGGACTAAGTTGTATAGAGCTAGCAAAGCAAATAGTGCAGCGCCTGGAACATAGAAGATACATTGCAACACTTTGTTGAGGGATGAGTGAAATTTTAGCAGTGTTAGAGCCTCTCTGGAGGTGATGGATAGGATTTCAGGGTGGATAAGGGGGCAGAGAGAACAGCAGGAGCGAAGGCAGGGAGGCATGAAAGTGGATGTCTTGGCCAGGAAATGGAGGATAGTTTAATGAGACTGAAGGCATTCAGCTGACACTTTTATTCTGAGGCCTCCTGAACCACTATTTTCAGCACAGAGCACTCTGCTGAACTCCTGACTTCATTTTCCAGCTAGCCCATTGTGTATCTCAGTTGAAAGTTCTACATGCATCTCTAAGCCACCTTTCCAAAACAGAATTCATCCCTTTCCTCCAATGCACTTTTTCAGATAGCATGTCAGAAGGAAGAAACGTGTCTTATGAATGGTCTTAAATTGGGTGAAAGTTTTCTTAAAGAATATGGTGACCTTATTTTTCTTTCCAACTACGAGCAGAAAATGAGAATGGCTTCACCTAAAGCATGAGATAACAAGGTTAGAGCAGGAAGGACTTCCAATATCATACATTGTAAGGAAATCAAAAGGGCTGATCAAAGGAGTCCATGCAATTCTCTTCCCTGAAGAAGAGGAGATATTATCATCTAGCTGGAATATTCTCTTTCATCATCACTATTAGAATAATTGAATTATTAATATTCTTTTAGCAAGAGTTTACATTTATATAGAGCTTTACAGCTTGTCAAAGGTCTAATTTGATCTTAGTAACTACCCCATGAAGTTATCAAGACAAGGATTATTAACTCGTTCCACCTCTGCCCTCATTTTATACATGGAGAAACTGAAACTGCAAGCCACAGAAGTGACGCGCTTGGTAAGAAATCAAGTGGTGCAGCTAGGAGCAAAACCATGTCTCCCAGCTCACACCCAGACCTATACTTTCTTTCCCTATTGGAGCGTTCCGGCTGTCAACTGAAAACAACAGTGGCAGCAGCAGCAAGAGCAACAGCATCTGCTGAATATATGACGAAAGAGCCATAGGGTCCCTCTTTCTGGTGTTGGTTGACACAAGGAGGGGGAGAATAAAGATCTGACCTCAAGGAACACAGGAGTTTTGGTTCAAAGTTCCAGGGCTAAGCTGTGAATATTAGAAGGGAGGGAGGGCTGATGCCGTGTCATCTATAACCAAGAGAATCGGCAGTGATGCATTTTTTACATGGTCTAGAACTTGACAGTTTATAGAGCAGTTTTATATGCCCTACCTATTTGATAGGCTCCCACCACCCTGTGAAGGATGTGCCATTGTTATCGCCCATTTTCCAGGTGAGGAGAGATGACATGAGCATGCGGAGGCTCAGAGAGGTAAATGGATTTGCCTGCGGTCATTGGGCAGTGACTGTGCTGGGATCTGAATCGCCTTCTCTGGTCTCGTGGTCTAAACTCTTCCTCTTGCTCTTTCTGCTGCATCCCAGCTGCCTCTGCGTCTGGCCAGACCCGAAAAACAAATCCTGTAATTGAGTTGGAATGTGGGTGCTGGGGCCCAGGAGACAATGTTTCCTGCTTTTCAATCTGTTCTTAATTTATTAAAGTGATGAAATAAGGAAGAGGCCAGAAGGGGTGGATGTTTTCCATCAGTGAGTCAGGGGAATGTGCAGAGGCAGGAGGTCAGGAAGAAGCTGCTGCTGCTCCGGAGGGTTCCCCCACCCCGGCAAAGCCCGCCTGGACCCGGTAGTGCGGGAGATCTTAGAGATGCCCCTCAGACCGAAATGAGCCAGGGAGGGGCAGGCCCTACAGGACACTCTTCCTCCTCCCCGTAATGTCACCTCTGACCACCTGAGTACCTTCCTTTTTACCTGAGGAATGCCCAGTGTCCTGAGGGACAAACCCAGGGAAGCTGGGGGCAGGGGGCCTAACTCAGTCTGAGGGGGATCAGGAAAGGCTTCCTAGAGGAGGTGATATTGAAGTTTGGGACTTGAAAAGCAAAGAGATGTTATCTAGGAAAGGGGAGGCGAGGAGGAGAAGGTATTTTCCATGTGTAGGAAACAGCAGGGGAGAGGCCTGAAAATGAGTGAGAGAAGGGCTGGAGCCAACGGTATGGAGAGATGGGCTGGACAGGCAGGGGACTGGCAGTCTCGTACCCAGGGGTCTTCCAGGTTGGGTTGTCAGATTTCCTCTGAAGAAGGGTTTGGATTGTTAGCTCACTTTCTTTGGCTATGCATAGAGAATGGATTGCAGGGGTGGGGAGTGGCAGCCCAAGGCAAGGAGTGATGAAAACTCTGAAGAGTTGGTGGGGCCAGAGTGGGGGCACTGTGGATGGGGACAGAGAGGCAGAGAGATGGGGGATGCTATTAGACATCCTATTAGACAACAGGACCCCTGGCGGATGATGATTGGATAGTGGCTGGTGGGAGGGAGGAACGGGGAGGCTTGGCCCAGGTGGCCATTACTGACAGTCGTCTGTGTATAGTGGATTTGAGGGCCACATTTTCCAATTGCTCTTCCTGCCCAGACTGTTTGCTTTTCATCTGTATTGGTAGGGTTGTCCAGAGAAACAGCTAATAGTGTGTGTGTGTGTGTGTGTGTGTGTGTGTGTGTGTGTGTGTGTGTATAAAACAAGGAATTGGCTCATGCTGTTACGGAGATTGAGAAGTCCATGATCTGCCTCTGCAGGTTGGAGACCCAGAAAAGCCAGGGGTGTAATTCTAGTCCAAGACCAAAGGCCTGAGAACCAGGGTAGCCATGACATAAATCCCAGTCCAGAGGCAGAAGGCCAATGGCCTAGCCTAAGCAGGCAGGCAGGAAGGGGATGAATTTTCCTTTCTCTGCTTTTTGTTCTATTTAGGCCCTCAATGGATTGGCTTATGCCCACTGACATTGAGGAGGGCAATCTACTTTGCTGAGTCTACTGATTTAAATGCTAATCTCATCCAGAAACATCCTCACAGACATACCTGGAAATAATATTTAATCTGGGCACCCCTTGACACAGTCAATTTGGCACATAAAATTAATAACCATACCATCTCTTAGGCAAAACCCTTTCCATGCCAGGCTCTGTGCTGGGAGAGGGGATTGGGCATGCAGTGACGATTCAGAACCAGACCTTGTTGTCCAAGTGGGGAGACAAGCACATAAACAGCAATGACAACATGGCGTGATAAGACTGGGGCAGAGGAGTTGCAGGAGCCCAGAGAGGGCACCTAAAGGAGGGTAGGAATCGGGGAAGGCTTCCTGGAAGAGGTGACTCCTAAACCAGTTCTTAGAGTCTGTCTGGTAAGAGTTAGCTTACTAAGTGAGGGTGACTGAGGGGGAATAGAATATTCTGAGAACAGAAAATGGGATGTGAAAGAGCATGGTAGGATCAGTAGGAGGTATATACCTAGAGCCAGGTGTGGGAAGGAAGAGGACAGGTAGGGTTGGGCTTTCTTGGCCTGGCCTTTTATGTACTCTGTTCTTTCAACTTATTTCTCTTTGGCTCACATCACACTACCTTTTAAGGTCCACTTTAAATTCAGACTCTCTCTTGAAGCCTTCCTTGATCCCATCTCCAGTCACAAGTAATTTATTGAACACCTACTAAGAGCTCTTTACATACCACATTCCATTTCTTCATTAAGACATCCCTGTGAGGTCAGCAGTACAGTTCAGCTCAACATCTCTTGGGTCCCCAGTATGTGCCATGCCCTGGAAACATAAAGATAAATCAGATATTGCTCCTGATCCAAGGTAGCTCATGTTTTAGTGGGGAAGACACAACTATTAATAGATACTTTTAATAAAAATGATACTGGGTGCTATTATTTCAATTTTGCAGAGGAGCAATGTGCACATTTATTTATTAACTGACTTTTCCCAGTGTCATGTGAGTAGTAAATGAAACCCAGCTCTGGGTGGAGTTGAAGTTAGTGCTCCAACCTCTGCTCCAGTCAACTCCCATGACATTTATGGTCTGTCTTCTTTGAGGAAAAGATTTATAAATAGGAAGATGCTGGTAGTTTGACTTACCCTGGTACTCGGTTTGTAGCTCAACAAAAGCAGGATCCAGTGTTGTAAAGTGGTCCTGCGAAGAGAGTGTGTGAGAAGGGGCTGGGAACTAGCATTTAGGAAGTACCTGAAGTGTGTCAGCCTGGTGTTCTGATACTGGTCCCACCCCCCATCTGTATGCCCCTTCCACTGCATTTCTTACACTCCCCCCAATCTACCCTGGCTTTTATATCTTTCTCTTGGTCATTGCCTGTTCACTTGTCTGTCTTCCCTACTTGATCAGTTTGGAATCCTCAGAGACCGGCATAGTGTGTGGACTACAGTCATAGTTCAACTTAGATTGACTGAATTCTCTTGTTGATGGCCACGTGCTCTTATACAAAGTCTGCCTGTATCTCTGTGAGTATTTGTGTGTATTGAGTCTGTGGGTTATCTGTGTGGGCTCACCGTAGCTTGCACGGTGTGCGTATAGCTTGCGTGTGGGGCCTTGCATTGACTTCCTGCGTACCTTCCCACCTCCTTCTGAGTCCCATGCCTCCTCAGCTCATTAGCATCTTACCCTGACCAGCCCTAAATGTAACCCTCTCCCAGAAATGTATTTCAGGGTAACTTGGGTCTCCTAGCCATGATTAAAATACTCCTGAACACCCTGGGGTTTGCAGCCTGGTCTCTTGGTGCATATCAAGCGCCTGCATTTGCCAGCTGAGCTCCCTAGCTCTGTAACTGCTGACAGTGGGATCAGGCCCAGCTTGGTTTGGAAGGTGAGTGGGCAGTAAATGGTGAAACTACACCTAGCCCCCTGCCCTGTCCCCAGCCCTGGAAGCACCGCAACTGGTTTGCAACTTCTCTGAGGGGCTGAACATTTGTGGGGAGGGGTGGAGAGGTAGGGGTTTGGAAATTGTTGTCTTCAAACAGTTTGTGTTTCTGGGTGTATAGGAAGGTTTCTCCCTCCCCTACCCTAAGTTGATCATGGTGTTTTAATGACTCAAAATCATGAATATTAAACCAAGGGAAAGTTGACAGTATTTAAATGAGCATCATTAAGAGACACATAAATTAACAGGGTTTTTAGTTCTTGTGGAACTGCCGTTTCAATGTTAATTAAACAACCGGAGTGCTCGGGCGCTTTTGCAGCAAACTGTCCCCAAAGTGTGCTGCAGAATATCATTATGGGTGGCTGCCTTGCTGTTTAATTATTTCCAAGTTGATTTTTTTTTTCCACTGCTGAAGTAGTTTTATGCTTGTCTTGCATTAGGAAAAGGTGATGGAGCTGAACTTCTTAGGAAGCTGCCAGTGTGATCTCTATCTGCCCATGGTGAAGACCTGATCTGCTTCCCCCTTATGCTGGCCCTCTGTGAAGGAAGCCCCAGGTGACCTTTGGGGCTCCTGACAGACTGGTCCATGACTGTTAACTCAGGGCATCTAGGAGGCACCTGGCTGCTTAGTTGCAGGCAATCTTACTTTTAGAAAGTTGGGGTTCCCAATTTGGATGGAGCCCTTAGGTGCAAAAGGAAAGGCAGGAGGTGCCTAAGTAGGGGAAGGGGTAATGAAGGCCTCTGTGGCTATGCTTGAGGCAGGGTGGGGTGGAGGAGCCAGGATCCCTGGGATCTGCTCTTGATTCCATTGGTCTGAGCTAAGTGACCTTGAGGCAGTCCCTTCCCCTCTCTGGCATCAGTCTCTTGTCCTCTGGCTCCTGCACAGCATACCTCTGCCCCTTCTTCATTTCTGCATTGATTGTTGTGTTGCTCCCCTATATCTTCTGCCCTTTACTCCTCCAAGTCTGCTCCAATGTCACTTTCTCCATGAGACCTTTGACCACCCAATTTAAAACTACTCCCCACCCAAGACATTGCTCATCCTATCCTTGATTTTTCTTCTTATGTATTTTGTTTATGTTTACCCCCTCACCAGAGTTTAAGCTCCCTGAGGGCATGGATGCATGTCTGCTTTAGCCACTGTTGCAACTGCAGCATCTAGAAGAGCACCACACATAGGAGACAATATTTACTGAACAAATAAATGAATAAGTGGGCTTCCTTCTTATAGCATTCTATGATGGGTGTTGGAAATATTGGTGAGACCAGCTTGCTACTGGATGGTGCTATAGTTGAGGGAGCCAAGACCAGCTGAATTCTACCATGGTGAAGCCTCTCCTTCCTGCTGTTCTCCTCTCAGTGTTTCCAGGGAGATTCCTGCACAGGGTGGGGACCAGCAGATCATCCAGAAGGCCCCAGGCATGCTTCCCTCTTAACTAGGTTTTCACTCCAAGGCCCCACCACAAGAACCCCAGAGAGCTGCGCTGAGCCACTGTGCACGCTCCTTTCTCCTAGCTCCTTTGGGCTGCGCTTACCCAGATCACAGCAAGTTACCAATGCCCAAATCCAGGTCTCATATCTTACATCCATGATTCAAGGAAATAACTAATCCAATGCCCAGAAAAGTGGAGGGAGAGAATAAGAAAGTGGATGTTTGCCTTTTATATCCAGTGCTGAGCTAATCCAGTTGCCAAGGGAGGATGGGGCTAGAGAGACCCTCCAAGGAAAGAATCTTGGACAAATAACTTCTCTTTTAGGATACTTTAATATTTATTTATTCATTCTATATTCCCCAGGGTGGATTTATTTAACAGCATAGGGCAATGTTCCCAATACAGAGTTAAATGAAAAAAAAAAAAAAAAAGAAAGCAGTGCATCTATCTATAGGTATCTATGTATGTTTGTATGTATGGCTACATGAACAAAATCCAGTCAAATGCTGCTAAGAGCTTTAATTATCCACCAGGTTGCCCATTAAAGCACCTGTGGTAGGGGCCCAACAGGAGATCTAGCAACAGAAAACAGCATGGAGTTGGAGTGTTGCTATCAAGCCTTGGCTGACGGGGTAAGAGCCTCTAACCTCTCTAGAATGGTGTCCACCTGGGGAGGAGACACAATATGAACAGAGCACACACTGGTCTTTTCTAGAGGGGACCAAGGTCTGGGTCTGGCAAGGAATTGGAGTTTCCCTTCTTTTGGTCTTGACCTTCTGGCTGGGCCCAGGTTTGCTCACTGGGATCCCAACTTAAGAGAGCATCCAGCCAGAGGTGCAACTTCTTTATTTAAAAAACCCTTTTAGGCCGGGCGCTGTGGCTCACGCCTGTAATCCTAGCTCTTGGGAGGCCGAGGCGGGCGGATTGCTCAAGGTCAGGAGTTCAAAACCAGCCTGAGCAAGAGCGAGACCCCGTCTCTACTATAAATAGAAAGAAATCAATTGGCCAACTGATATATATATAAAAAATTAGCCGGGCATGGTGGCACATGCCTGTAGTCCCAGCTACCAGGGAGGCTGAGGCAGAAGGATCGCTCGAGCCCAGGAGTTTGAGGTTGCTGTGAGCTAGGCTGACGCCACGGCACTCACTCTAGCCTGGGCAACAAAGCGAGACTCTATCTCAAAAAAAAAAAAAAAAAAAAAAAAAAAAAAACCCTTTTAAACAAATGGATATTTATTTAATCTTGGGGCTAGGGAAGCCTTTAAGCTTCAGAAGTCCAAAGACAAATATCATAAAGGAAAAAATTAATAAAGCTATAAAACTTTTAGATATAATACTTATCAAATTATTGAAATTATTTGTTTAAGGTGTTTTCCATATTTGACTGTAAGCTCCATGGGAACAAATGCTGTGTATACATTTTCCATTGTTATTTGGCTGATCTCTGGTACATAAGAAATACTCAATAAATGATAATCATAACATATAATAATAAATAAACAACAGGGAATTCACATTCTTTGGGTTTGAACAGACACAGGAAACCATGGATCCTACCTCCTAGGACCCCAGTGAGAATTGACTAATTCCATGAAGATGAGCTGAACTTGTTCTGCCTCCTTCATCCATGAGTCATTTGTTGTAATCCTCCCCATCTCCAGAGCCCCATTACATAAGTTCTCTCACTGGGCCTCCCAAATGTCCTGCAATATAGGCATGGCCGCAATATAGGCATGGTACCATTTAGTAGATTAAGACATTAAGGCTCAGAGTGGCTGAGTGACTTACCTGAGGCCACACAGCTCCCCTGGTTTCCTTGATGCTACTCTCTGATTTTGTATATTATTCTGCTTCTCTGTGGGCTCCTGGACCTAAACCTGGGGAAATACCTTTCTGCTACAAGATGAATATGAGCAGTACAAGAGAGTAAATGGATCTCTGCATAGAAATTTAGTGCATCCAATCACAGAGGCAAAGGTATCTAGGAGTTAGTGTCAGGGTGCCTGAATGGTGGTCAGGAAATGCTGGGAAATACTGAGGTTGAAGAAAACTATGTGTTCTCCAGGACCTTGTTGTCCAGAAGAATAGCAAGAGTGTCTCTCAAAACAAATATCGCATCCAGTACAGAGTGTGGTCACAAAGGGAATGAGGCCATATGCTCAAAACAATGATACAAAAAAGGACATTGAAATGAAGCTACTCATGTCATTCTGGACACAGTTTTGGCATCACTTTCTCTAGAACGTGTTCCCTGGCCCAAAGACTGGACAATGTGTCACTTTTCTGTGCTTTTATTATTTCCTGTTTCCCTCTACCCCAACTCCTAAAAGTTGGTAGAGTAATTTCAATTTAATATCTCCGTGACTAGACCATGCAATCCTTGAGCAGAGGCTAAGTCTGAACCATTCACGAATCTTACTGATCACAAACTGAGCCATGGTCTTGACCACATTTTAGTCTGGCCTTGGCCGGAGACTGGTCCTGGACCTGAGGTCTCAAGTGAGCCCTAATATCGACCACAGACTGAACCCTAAATCTGTTCATAGTCTGAATCTTGATCTTGGTCACAACCTGAGCCCTGACCTTGGTCCAGGTTAAGGTCTGATCCTAGTCATAGATGGAATCATAGCCTTGGCCCCAGATTGAGTCCTGACCTGGTCATAGACTAGGTCTGGCACTGTCTAACATGCCCGTCATCTCACAAGGGGCCCAGTCCAGGCAACCCTCTTGCTATTTAAACAACCCATTGCAGACATGTTTACTTCTCCTTGTTTTCCCCTGTTTCAGCCTCACACCTCTATTAGAACCGAGCACTCCCGGGGCATGTCTGCCCCACAGGCTGGCATAGGGGAGGGCCTCTGCAGACTGCTGACCACGCTGCTTTGCTGGGTGGCCATGCCCTAATGAGGATGTGTTCGCCGTGGCTGCACAGGGGTGGGGAGAAACAGGAACCAGTAAGGCCCACTCACAGAACTTCTCAACTGCCTCTACCCATCTCTGTGATCAAAGGACATTTGAGAAAAAATTTGTCTTTTTGCATGCAACGCAACAGAATCCCAGGTAACAGAATCTGCTTATCCTTAACCCATAGTCAGCCAGAAATGGGAGAACAGCCAGGAGCTTGAGGGCAAAGAAAGTGAGAAGGAGAACTTTGGCCTTCCTAGGCAGAAAATTAATTATAAAATCAGATTGTGTTACCAGAATTGTTTATGTCTGTGTTTTAAGGAATTTGCCATCTTCTGAATCTAATAGATGGAGCAGTCGGAGCTTGACTGCTACAACAGTTTTTAATTTGTTTGGAAATTAGTCCAAATAATGAAGAAATGCTTTTCAATACAACACGAAGGCAATACAATTGGCACGTCTCCTTTTAAGCAACGACAACAACACAGTTCTCAATGTTGAATAATTAAAGAAAAGCATCTGTCAGAAACAGGTTGTGAACCTCTGGTTTGGAGGATTGCCACTTCTAAGGGTACACCAATACCTAGTAAAACTTTATACTTCAGCACTTTGTTGTCTGTGCCATTTTTGTCCTTTAAAATAGACCTGGGAGTCGAGTAACTGACCTTACCTTCCATTTCAGAGACAGAAACCCCTGAAGAAGGGCTCAGAAGAATAGAGTCACTTGCCCGGGGACACACAGCTTAGCGCGTGCTCTCTGTACCCCTATGCTGGCTCTCTCTGGGTTTGGTAAAGTTTTTTTCTTATAAGAAATAGGTAAATGGCTTCACCTTGAAACCTGTGAGTTTTTGTTTTTAATGGGCAAATCAGTCTGAAGTGTTAATGATGTTGGATGATATAGACAAAGCCCATACACTGCAGCCTCATAGCCCGTTTTCACATGGATCTGCATAACTGCCCCAGTTTCACCACTACCAACCTGCCGTGTGATCTTGTGCGTGTCACTTTTCCTCTCTGAGCCTAATTTCCTCCTTAGCAAATGGAGGTAATAGTTACCTCACTGATTTGTATGAAAATTAAAGATTTTGCTGGTATGTTAACAAGTAGTCGTAAATTAGTTCATTAGTGGCTGTGTTGGACACTGGTCAAAACCGCGAAGTCCCTGAGCTGTGCCTTCTGAGGGTGCTCCTGTGCCCGTCCTCAGGGTGAGACGTAACCCTCAGGATGCAGGAGCTACAGAATGACCTTCTTCAGAAGGTGACTGAGCTTTGAGAGATCACAGCGAAAAGGTTGGGAAAGATTCTCAAACTCACCACAACAGAAAGGAGGGTCATTTCTTGGTTCCCTGCCCCAAGAATTCTTCCACTGGGAAATTTCAGTGGATTGGAGGATGGTCTGGTGGGGTAGGCTTCTTTAGTGAAGCCGAATTTTAATTCTTTCCTGGGTCCTGAAAGGTGGACCAGATTTCAAAAGCAAAGAGCTAGGGGAAGGGCTTCTAGGGAGAAGCCACAGTCCAAGCAAAAGTGCAGAGGTGCAGGGAAGGAGGAGGGCAAGGCTGGGGAGGTGGGTGAGAGCAATGTTGGGCTAAGGAAATGGACTTGTTCTGACAATTGAATGCCATGGAGGTTTGGGGAGAACAGTGGCATTTACTGGTTTCTGGTTAGGTGCTTTACATATGGCAGCCATTTAACCCTGTGGGGTAGGTATTATCATGCCCATTTTCACAGGTTGAAGAGCTGAAATTAAAAAAGGCAGAAGTAACTTACTGTAGTTACAGAGCTAGGAAGAGTGAGAGCCAGGATTTGAGGCCAGTACTAATGAAATCCAAAGCCCTTGCTCTTTCTAGCACAACTTGCTGCCTCCCAGTGCAAAATTGTGTATATATATGCCCGGGTGGGCACTTGTGAGGTCGAGCTCCTGGGGATGGGGGCGATACGCAGGGCTGAGCAGAAGGGGAGCCAGAGCTGTGGCTCCCAATTTCCTCTGTTCCTCCCAACTGGGGGCTCAGAGGCCTTCAGTACTAGGTGTGCAAGGCAGTATTCTCCCTTCTTTCTTTTCTCCTATCTTCTCACCCCTGCTGCTCTACTGGCTTCCCCCTCCCCTCCCGCCCACTCTCCAGCCTTTTATGGCCCTCAGAGATGTCTAAGGACAGCCCTCCTCAGTGGCTGGCTCTGTCTAGATAAGCAATTTGTATGCACAACACACAGCTGAGTTTTGGTGGAGCTGGGCTGGAATTCAGGAAGTTAGAGCTTTTCGCACTGTACTGTTCTCGTGCCTAGCACGGTGCCTAGTACATAGTAGGTGCTCGATGAATAGTAACTTGTTTCTCTTCCTGCAGGATCCAATGTCCATCCCACTAGAGACTCAGAATTTTAGAGCCTGAAGGCGCATTTGCCCTCTTTCCTTTTGGAGGCAGCTCTTGTCACTGGTTGGATTTCAGCCTTTTCCAGAGGAGTCAGGGGGCTAGGGCTTCCTCATGTCTGCGACTTAGGCTGGGGACGCTGTGTTCCTAGGGTCTGGCCCGATAGAAAGAGGGTGGGCCAGTCTCAGCTCCAGCGGTCTCTCCAAAGACGAAGATGAGGCCCTGGCTGCTTTGCATGCGGGATGAGGGCTCCTCTGGTCAATTTGCTTTCACTAATGTCAGGCCCCCGCGGCGCTGTCGTTGGTTGCGTAGCAACTGGCCTAGCGGTGCTGCAGAGGTGGCCATGCATAAAAGATGACACATGATGGTGGGGCTCAGGGTGACGATTTGCAAATTTAGATACAGTCGCAGCAGGAATATGAACTGGGTACTCGACAGGCATGGGGGTGGGTGGCTCTCTTTGTCTCCTCCCATCTCATTCAGAAAGCCAGGTTCCCACTGTGTTTACAGAGGTCTGGGGAAAGAAAGCAGAAGTGGGGAAAGGTGGCTTGACTTCAGCCCCCAGAAAACAAGGGGCTGGGCTGGTGAGGGCTGCAAGGGGAAAAAGGAAGGAAACAAGTTAGGACAACAATGCCAGCAAGGACAAACAGAGGCCTCAGGGCACCCTGAGGACCCTTCTCAGGCAGCTGATTCCCCCATGATTCCTCCACCCTGTGGAAGGCTGATGAAATTTGCTGGTCTGAACAACCCTCCTCTGCCAGCGAGTCTTCTCTGGGCCACTCCTGACAGCTGCAGGGGGATGAGCTGTGCTGGACTTGGAGTCCCCAGGCCTGGGTTCAGGTCTTGGTTCTGCCATTTCCTGATACTTTGGCAGGTGACTTTAAATCACATTCAGTTCAATCCATCCAGTACCAATTGAGCACCAACTGTGAGGCAGGCATTAGCCTAGGGGCTGGAGGCACAATATTATAAAATTCATTCCATGCCCTTGAGGAGCTCTCAGTATGGTGGGAGAAACAGATGTTCACAAGATGAGATTATACTCTAATGCCCTGAGTGCAAAAAGAGCAGACCAGGGACGGGGCAATTTCTGCTCTCAGTTTTAAAGGTAATATAGGGACTAGCCAGGAAGGCAAGGAATGGAGGGGTAGGTCCCAGGCAAAAGAAACAACATAAGCAGGTATTCTCAGCAGGAAGTGAAGAGAACTGAAAAGTGTTTGATGTGGCCAGAGAGTAAAATTTAGTGCCTTAGTCTCTGTGTGGACATGCCTGGCAATCTCCAAAGGTCCTCATGGATGTGCGGCTTATATTCCTGTCTACCCTCCACACTTGCTATCTAAAGGAGTGACAAACCGTGCAATCATTGAAAGCCATCTGACAGGCCTGGAAATCCATCTGAACCAAACTCCTTATTTTAGAGAGGAGGAAGCAGGCCCAGAGAAGAGGGTGGATTGGCAGAGGCTCCCATTGACCTAGGTGGGGGCAGAGGAAGGAGAGGTGGGGATAGCAGGGAGCAGGCCACTGGGGTACCTGTCCGCCAGGATTCTGAGGTTCTGATACAGTGGGGACATGGTGGTTTCATGAATAGAGAGAAATTTCTTCAGGAAGAGCTGATCTGGGAAATAACTAATGGAAATATCACCTTCAAATGTAAACTCCATGAAGGCGGGGAATGTTTTGGTCCTGTTTGATAGCAATAGTGCCTGGCACAGGTAGGTCCTTGCCAAATAGCTGTTGAAGGAATTAATTCTCATTTGCTCAGGGCTTTGACAACCATTATTTTATTTCTTCTTCCCCAAATATTTTTTTTTAGTTTTAGCATATTATAGGGGTACACATGTTTAGATTACATGTGTTGCCTTTTCTCCCTTCCCCTCCAGAGTCAGAGCTTCAAGCATGTCCACCCCCCAGATGGTGCGCATCGCACTCATTATGTATGTATACACCCATCCCCTGTTCCCCCCTCCCATCTGCCCGACACCCCATAAATGTTATTCCTATATGTCCACTTAGGTGTTGATCAGTTAATACCAATTTGCTCTTGAGTACATGTGGTGCTTGTTTTTCTATTTTTGGGATACTTCACTTAGTAGAACAGGTTCCAGCTCTATCCAGGAAAATACAAGAGGCGCTATATCACCATTGTTTCTCATAGCTGAATAGTACTCCATGGTATACATATACCACAATTTATTAATCCACTTATACATTGATGGGTACTTGGGTTGTTTCCACATCTTTGCAATTGTGAATTGTGCTGCTATAAACATTAGAGTGCAGGTGTCTTTTTTATAAAGTGTCTTTGGTTCTTTTGGGTAGATGCCCAGTAATTTCCCCAAATCTTTGAGGTAGGTATTGTATCCGCATTTTTTTTTTTTTTTTTTTGAGACACAGTCTCACTCTGTTGCCTGGGCTAGAGTGCCATGGCATCAGCCTAGCTCAAAGCAACCTCAAACTCCTGGGCTCAAGCAATCCTTCTGCTTCAGTCTCCCGAGTAGCTGGGACTACAGGCATGTGTCACCATGCCTGGCTAATTTTATATATATATATATATATATAGTTGTCTGGCTATTTTTAGTAGAGATGGGGGTCTCGCTCTTGCTCAGGCTGGTCTTGAACTCCTGACCTCGAGTGATTCTCCTGCCTAGGCCTCCCAGAGTGCTAGTATTACAGGTGTGATCCACCACACCTGGCCAGTATCCCTATTTTTTAGATGAGGAAACAATTCAGAGAGGAGCAGGAACTTGCCCCAAATCACACTCAGCCTCAAATCTTACACTATTTTCTGATTTGTGACGCCATGTCCTTGTGCCTCCATAGCTTAGGCTTTTATTCTGGAACGAATTTGGGGTAATTGTGACAATGGCAACCAAGAAAATTACTGATATTGGGAGTTGGGCCTGAAAGGTTGGATTTGGGGGCAATCACTTCACAATAAAAGTATCTAAAACAAAAGAAGTAATTTGCCTGAAAACTTTGCTTGGGCTTCCCTGAAAGGATGATATATCAAAACGGAACCCCTGACAGGCAAGATGACTTCCCTTATCATTCTTGAGAACCATGCATGAGTTTAAATCCCAGCTCAGACACTTATTTGCTAAATGACCTTGGGCAATTCATTTTGCCTTTATTTCTCAGTTTTCTTCTCTGTGAAATAAGGAGTTGTGAGAACCATATAAACTAATATATGTGAAGTGCTTAGAACAGTGCCTGGCACATGGTTAGTGTTTAACACATTGGCTGCCATGCGAGTTGTGTTTAACTTATGCTAGTTTTGAGCTCGGGGACTCGTGAAGCAAAACCCCGCAGTTGGTTCGTGAAAATCTTACTTGTTGATGTTCTCATTGTTACAATTAATATTGACAATGTAATTCTAAAAACATGGATTGCGTTGCATATAACTCATGCACAGAAAATAATAAACAATAATAAATTAGAAAGGACTGTTTTATTTTAATAAAACATAGTAGCCCCAGGGAAATTTTTTTTTTTCTAGTGTGGCAGCCAGTGTGTTAATAAAGGTTGGATGTTATACTGCAAACATAATAATTATTATTGGGGCACAGAGGACGAACACAATTCAGCTTGAGATAGGAGTTGAAAATGGAGGGTAGGGAAAGGCCTCCTAAAGGATCTGATAACATGAGGTGGAATCTAGAAAGACACAGAAGTTAGCCAGGTCAAGAAGTAGAGAGGAAGGGTGTTCTAGACAGGGGGAACAGCGGTTGCTAAACTTCAGAGGCTCCAGCCTTTTATTTAGCAGATAAAGAAACTGCAGTGCAGAGAGGGCAACTTCCCTGCTAAAGGTCATGCAACAAGCAGCGGCAGAGCCAGGCTGGCTAAGGCTTGTGGGGAGAGGAGAGCTCTGGGTGCCCCAGGGGACAAGGTCTTCAGATGAACATGGCCTCATGCCCTCTCTGCTGGGGCTGTGTCTGGAGGCACAAGGCAGGGACAGGTGGACAGGTAGGGTGGACTTTCTCCAATGTCCAAGGGGTCAGAAGGGAAGCAGGGTTCTGCTCAATCTTTGAGCTTCCGCCTGGGGAAGGGGAGCAGTGACCTCAGGTGGGCTGGTGGGGCTGATGCCTTGAGCCTCTGGCAGCTGAGGGGCTTCCTGAGCTTCTGAGAAAAGGAGTCAAGCCCTAGACCCTGGTGGGGATGTGTGGTCTGCATTATTTATAGATCTGGAACCTGAACGTGGTAGCATATGCCTGGTCTGTTTAAGGGTGCTCAGAAGAGGCAAATACCTCTACAGTCCCCATCCCCCGATGTGGGGCCTGTGCATTTCCAATAACCTTTACATCCTTTGTGTGCCTGGCACCTGTGAGGGACTGGGCGAGAATTATTACACCTTCTTTCCTGGGGACCTCCATGGAGAGTCCTTGGGTGCGACCTTGACTGACATGAACCCAAGAACGTAGGTCCTGAAGTCTGAAGACAGATTCTCTCCAAAGATGTGCTCTGATTTTTCCTGGGAGGTATGAATCGTGATGGCCAAGGGACCTGGAGGCTTCTTGGGGACAATTGTTGCAGTTAGAGAAAGGCACCAAGGGCCTAAGGATTCAAATCCCTGCTCTACCAGCCTCCTGAATGTCTAACCTTGGCCAGGTTTCTTAAACTTCCTTTCGTTCCTCATCCTTAAAATGTGGATAGTAATAGCATCGAGCTCAGGATTATTGAGAAGACTAAATGAGGCTGTGCAGGTAAAACATGTGACAAATGGATGCCCTGACACAAAGGAAGTGCTCAGTGTGAGCGATTGAAGTAGGATCTCAAATTTCACTCACATTCCAACCCAAATCTGCAG
Source organism: Microcebus murinus (assembly GCF_040939455.1). Lineage (NCBI taxonomy): Eukaryota > Metazoa > Chordata > Mammalia > Primates > Cheirogaleidae > Microcebus > Microcebus murinus. The sequence goes on along the minus strand of NC_134105.1, from coordinate 38,038,801 downwards.
AAAGAATTATTTGTTTTTCTATTGATGATCTGGCCTCCTTTTTGAGCCTCTGCTCTTTCTTTTAGTTGTGACCAGGATAAAATTCTGGATTTTTTTTCCCTTAATGTCGGAGGCTATATATTACTTCATCTTTCTCTTGGAATTCCTTCTGAAAGATTCTCAACTTCACACTCATTAGACTGGCAAAGCTCATGTACTTAGAGAAGCAAAAGAGAATAATGCTTTAACATGTCCAAAATATTGCCTCTGCTACTCTTTTGTTATCATGATGATGCTGCAGGGCCCTCATCACTCACTCCAGGGTGTGATTTGGGTAGCAGCCCTTCTTCCACTGACCCAGCAGAAGCCACAGGCCAGCCAGGGTAGCACAGCTCACGGGGGCCCCTCTAGGGCACCTGCCTGCACTTGCAGAGGCAGCTGGTCACAGACACCATCTCTCCACAGAGGGCCTTGCTGTCTACGCCAGCCCCATCTGCACCCACTGCTGCCCTGTGCCAAGGGGACCTGCCACCTCTTGAGATCCCAGCCACCTGACCTCCAGCTGCAGCCCCGTCTGGTCCTCCAAGCACTTTTCAGAGATTTCTGCCAAGAGCACTTAGCAGAGAAAAGCAGCAGCTCCAGGGGCTTGTGTTATATTGTGTTATTAACCCCCCCCCAAAAAAAAACCCACAAAAAACGCCAAAGCAAAAGATAAGAAAACCACTCCCTTCTCTCCTTCTGGAGACAATCCTCTGGATCAGCCTCCAACTGTCTCTTGCCCACCATCCACAGAACCCAGATTTACAGTCAGATGGAGAGTGCCAGGGGGCCACCCACAGATGCCACCACTGGCCAGGACTGGGCCCTGAGGAATCAGTCTGCAGCTACCAGAACTCCCTGTCTGAACACTGCCCTTTGCCATCTGTCTGCAGCTCTGGCCTGGGGTGGCTGGAAGAGCTTGGGCCACTCTGACTCACCAAAGGGTAGAATGACCAGCACATAATTTTAGATGGTTTGAGGTGACCTCTAGCAAATTACTAAACCTCTGTGCCTTCGTCTCCTCTCTTTAAAGTGGGCTAATGCTATACCACGTAGGGTTATTACATGAATTAAATGAGTTATTTTTTTTAAGGTTTTGGAAAAGCTTCTGACACATAGTACATGCTATGTAAATGTTTGTTAAACAAATAAAATGGAAAGGTCATAGCATTACGCAGCACCAACTCACAAGTGAGAAAGTGTTTTCCATTTAACTCTTCTTTCAGTCTGCCTGATTATATCAAGAGGTGCTTACCCCTCGGTTTTGCACTAATACGTCTTGAGCACCTGTCTAACACTTGCTTTTTCCCAAGTAGGGGCACGCTTCAGACTCAGAGCTTTCGTTAGGCAAGGGCTGCTCTAGAATTTAATAATTTTGTTTTGTTTTCAGTGTAATTAATTTTATATTTACTTTCTCTTCCCGGTATATAATATTGGTTTACCATTTATGATAATGATATAAAATTCATTTAAGATGCAAATTGAGTGAATTTAAAGAAAAATATTAAGTATATAAAGCAAATAATAATATTGGTGACCTATGGTCATGGCAAAAGTAAAGATACTGGGAAGTGAATCTTGGAAGGTAGGGAAACAGAGCAATGTAAAATCTCTAAAGAGAAGATGCCCTCCCGAGGGCTTGGGCCATGGATTTTTGGATCTGCTTGGCGGAGTCTCTCCTTGCTTCTGTCCCACATGGGCCCAGCCTGGCAGAGCCACCCTCACGATGACTAGTACACGTGGCCCAAATCTGCTCACATGCACCAGGCTGGTGCCCCTTAAGGCTCTGCCTCTGTAGAGGTCTCTTTCCCCTCATTCTCTCTCTCTCTCTCCCTCTTTTAATTTTCTTGCCTGGCAGAGTGGCTGTAAATTACCACATTAATTTCCAAATCAAGCCAAGATCCATAGTAACGGAACGGCTTCCATCCAGACCTGAAAAGATTCATTAGGAAGTTGATTCGCTAAGTGCCCTCAACTTACTTCTTCAAAAGAACAGCTGCATTTACCCAATTCTGATAGCTCTCCAGAGGCAGGGGCTCCAAGTAGCTGTGATCCTGATGCCTGGGATGCCAGGGTGAGTCCTTGAGCAGGGAGGTAGGAAAGTCCAGGGATTTCAGGAGCAATGGGATATGGGGCTCGGGTGGGCATCGGAAATCCGGGGACTTCAGGATGCTGATCTGACAGCTCCCCTGGAGAACGCCTGGGTGCCTATTCGATTTGTTCTATTTGTGGGCAGACTTGTTAAGCCTGCTGGAAGAGGTGGCTGGGAAATGTCTTACAACCGACTGTCAGGCCCCAGGACACTAGAAGAGTGGGGGACATAGGCCACCTTAACCTCTTTATGTCAAGGGAAAGGACTGAGAAGCCAAGGAACATATTTCATGGTTTAAAAAGTCCAGTAAAATATTTCTTTCTTTCTTTATTTAGGACAGAGCATGGCTAGCATCTCCAGTGCGGTAGTATCATCATAGCTCACAGCAACCTCAAACTCCTGGGCTCAAGCTATCCTCCTGCCTCAGATTCTAGAGTAACTGGGACTACAGGTGTGCACCACTACACACGGCTAATTTTTTCTATGTTTTTGTAGAGATGAGGGTCTCGCTCTTGCTCAGGCTGGTCTTGAACTAGATGAGGAAATTCAGGCTCAGAGAAGTCAAGTCCCTTGCCCAGAGTCACACAGATAGTGAGTGGCAAATCTTGATCAGACTCCACGTCTGTCTTCCTGAGAGCTTTAGCCACTGCAGAGCCTCAACCTTTCCCACTCCTGCTTAGAGGGCAGGGCGTGGGGAAGGAGGAGGGATGGCTTCACTTGTTCCTTTCAGGTTTGATTCAAATGATCCCTCCCGCTTCGGCCTCCCTCAGTGCTAGGATTACAGGTGTGAGCCACCACGCCTGGCCCCAGTGAAATGTTTATTTTTAAGGTTCAAGTAATTTTCTATGTAAAGTGTCCCCAGCAGGATATTCTTTGGAAGCCTCCATATTCTCATGTACAAACCGGGACAATAATACCTTCTCACAGGGCTGCTACGAGGCCTGAGCAGGATAAAGTCTGTAGAGTACTTAGTAAAGTGCCTGACGTGAAGCTAGTTCTCTATATCTGCAATAACGATGATGATGAAGGTGATGACCCACAGTCTACATTGCTGTCGACTGTCACTGTCTACCCACTTATCCACACCTCTCCTCAGCACTCCCCCATTCAGCAAGAGCACAGATCCTAAGGTGCCTCTTCCTGAGCAACTCTCTGTTCCACCACCTCCTCTTCATCTCCCTGCCCTGGTGAGGCTGTTGTCGCCTTTCGTTCGGATGCCGAGAACAGCTTACCAAATGATGTCCCTGCCCCAGTCAAACCTGAAAGGAGCAAGAGGAGTGGTCCCTCCTCCTTCCCCACTCCCTGCCCTCTAAGCAGGTGTGGATCAGGTTGAGGCTCTGGAGTGGCTAAAGCTCTAAGGAAGATGGATTTGCCACTCAGTATCTGTGTGACTCTGAGCAAGGGACCTGACTTCTCTGAGCCTGCATTTCCTCATCTATAAAACTGTCTGATGCTGCTTCTCACTTTATGAAGTACCGTGATGTTAAATGAGATCGCGTTTGTGAATTGGTTAGCCTAGGGCCTGGGCCAGAGTGAATGCCTGGGAAATGTTAACTACTTGTTCATTTTCTTGTGCTGGGCCTTGTGCTGGGCACTGGGGCCCAGAGCTGGGCACAGTGCAGGCCCTGGCCCCCGGGTGCCCACTCACAGATGAGCAAGATAGGCATCTGAAGGAATAACCGTGACTCAAGGTACCAGGAAGGCTCCTAGTGGAGACCACACAGAGCCTGGCAGTACTGTCCACATGGCATAACGGGATACTGAAACCTACTCCAAACACACTGTGATGACAAGGCCCTGAGTCCAAGTTTCCTGCAGAAACTTGAAGGGTGTGTCGTTAGAGGTCAGCCAACCGGCCTGTGAGGGCTCCTTGGGAGAAGTGACTTTGAGATTCTTTAATAAGTGACTTTAAGGTTGTTTGTTTTTTAATTTGAGAAAATATTTTAAGAAGACATTGTATTTACTGCTTTCATGTACTTTATATGATTCCATTTAGCTGTGAGAAAAGCAATAATAACAATAGCTGATAGTTACTGAAGACCTGCTATGTGCCAAGCTCTAAGTGCTTCCATTTATTATTTTATTTGATCCTCAAATAATCCCATGAGGTTTACATGACTTGCTTTCCCATTTTACTGACGAGATGGAGGCTCAGAGAGGTCACACAGCTCACGATCACACAGCTAAAAAGTCGTGTCTGCCTGACTCACAGTCTTAACTCTTCATCATCACACTAGGTCTCTAGCATCAGGAGATCCAGTTTGCAGACGGGAAAACCAAGGTTCAGGGAGGTGGTGATCATTTTGAAACATAGTTGCAGGGCAGTGATGCAAGGACTGTCTCAGAAGGACTGGCTCAGGACTGTCCCTAGAAGCCGAGGGAGTGGAAGGTGAGGAGGACCACCCTGCCAGGAAGACAACCAAGCTGCCACCACTCCTGGAAGAGCTCTCCTTTTGGCAGGGCCTAGTTTGGGGCAGCAATTTCCCATAGTTTTCTGTCTGTGCTGGAACAGCTTCAGGCGGGCATGCCGCCTTCCCCAGCAGCTGCCCACAGGCAAAGCCTCCCTAATGGCATTTGTATTTGCAATACACCTTCCTGCAGCCTGCGGTGGGGAGAGGGCCCTCATTTTAATTTGCCAGGAATTAATAAGTCTGAGAGGAGAGACATCACACATTGGGCTGAACATGGCATTGTCACCCCCTCTAATTTGTTAGACAATACAGCTCTGCTGCAGCTTCCAGTGTAGACGAGGAAAAGTAAACACATGTATATTAATGACTTTAAAAGATTTCCGTTTATCCAAGCGTGTCTCTTTCTTTTTATTCAGCATCTCATCAGATCAATAATTAGTCCCCATACATTTTAATAACTGGAGTTTTCACTTACGATTGTTTTTCATAATTTTGCATTTATGTTTGACAAGTTCAGGAACTTGTTCAGTTTGAAAAGGGAAACAGAAAGTCAGGGATGGTTTCTTCTTGTGCTGTGGTGTCCCAAAGCTAAAAGAGCAGCGGGAACGTGAGCTGAGAGGGGCTCACTGGGTTCTGGTGAGTCTCTGGCCTGCTTGTGTTCTGGGTGGTTCTAACCTCAGGGACGCAGGCGTGGGGGCAGGGGATTGAATTCTTTGTTATTCACTGTTTTCCCCTACAAATTTTGTAATTAGCTGTAATCCCTGCTCAGAAGGGAGAACCAGTAGGGAAGGCGGGGAGCTGTTCCATGTGCTGAAGCCAGCTAAGCATCTTCAAGGCGTATTTTATCAATTACAACAAATGTACCACACTAATGCAAGAGATTAGTAATAGGGGGAGCTGTGTGTGTGGTAATATATGGAAACTATGCACTTTCTGCTCATTTTTTCCCTATAAACCTAAAAAAAACTGTTCTAAAGAGAATAAATTTAAAAAGATGGGTTTTAGTCACCCCTCCTTCTAATCTTGAACTTCTCTGTCCTTTAGGAAAGGCCATTGTCCCTCGGTGGTGGGAGGTACCTGATGCCCATTGGCACCTCCTTTACACCAGGTCCTTTCTCTATTGCCATCAGACCCATGATGACATTGCCCAGCGGGTACTGTTACTCCACTTTACAGAAGAGGATACATGAGTCGCCCTGGGTCACACAGTGGAGAAGGCTCTGAACTGTGTGGTTAGCCTGATTCCAGTGTCAATGCTCCTGTTACTGTATTTCCCACTCCTGGCCTCTCACGTCACTCCTTTCTATTCTTCTGTTACGGCCCAGCACATGAGCAATTTCGTCCAGGAAACCTCCGCAGGCTCCTCACGTCTCCTCCCTCGCCTCCACGCCACTGGGCTTCCCTCTGCCATGGCGCCGGTCTGCACTCTAGGTGTGTATGTCGATGCTCCATATGTGCACGGTGGGCTGTCACCATCTGTTTACATGAAGTCTCCCCGCTTTCGAATCTGGGCTCCTCAGAGTGAGGACACTACCTATTTATCTTTGTGTTTCCAGGCCTTGAAAATAAATATTTGTGGGAGAGATGAAGGGAGGGAAGGAAGGAGAAGGGTAGGAACAGAAGAATGAATTATACTAAAATAAATTGAGCAGATTCTAAAGTTTTGGTCTTTCTCAATGCAACATATTCAGGCTGAATGGAGAAGCTTCATTTCTCTTTTCCCATCTTCTTCTTTTTATTTTTTATGACTATGAAGATTTTTATTTATTATTAAAGGTGTATTTTTATTTTTAAATGAACTGTGTTCTCTGAGCAAGGCAAAGAAGGCTATAACACAGTCTTTATTTTGTCAGACTTTATAATGGAGCTTGAGAGATACATATATAGGATATGTCAAATAATCAAATAAGGGCATTTATTTTTAAGAAGAAGGGACTAAGAGAGACTTAGTTATTAAGTATCTGCAATGGGCCAGGAGCTGAGCTAGGTATTTTACATACATTATCTCATTCTATCCTCACTGTTGTGCAGTGGGCATGACAACCCCCATCTTATAAACAAGGAGATTGGTGCTCAAGTTGGGGGAACCAAGTGACTCATAGAACTAGCTGATAAAGAATATGGGTCAGAAGTCTTCCAGATTTGTCAAATTTGTTCTTAGTCAAGTTCCCAAATAAAGAGAATAGTCAACACAAAGTATATGGGCTCCCAGAGGTAAGGGAGGCAGAGAGAAGGTACTGTGCTGGTCCTGCATCTCCTGGCCTGCTCAGCTGCCAGCCCCTAGGCTCTCGCATCACCCAGGTCCTGAGCCATCCTGAAGCTGGCAGGATGGCTTTTGTGTGCAGCCTCAGTAATGGGTGGGCTCTGGAATTAGGTTCACAGCCTAGGCCTAGCATGTTGGATGTCTGCTGGGACCCCTTTGACTCGCATCCTCCTTTCTTGGTGTTGGTCCATTAGATGCTTGTTTCAGTTCCCATGATGGACCTCCAATGTACTACAGAGGTCTCAGCCTTCCTTCAGCCTGCTTGGCTGACACCTTGATCATGTGACTGGATATTGCCTCTGATTGAAAGAGTAGAAAGAATAATAATGTGTCAGACAATGTCCACCTTGGACAACCTCTTCTAGGTATTTCAAGCAGAGGGACTTGATTATGAAGCTCTTGGATGGGCTGGAGAGCAAAAGGGGAAAGGAGGTGCTCCTCAGAGATTAGTTACTGCAAGGAAGCCATTACTACTCCCAGGTCTGGGGAAGTAAAAAGGGGAGACTGGAGGCTGCACCTTTACGGAGACGTTCCTAGAACTGACGTTGGTGTGGCTCCTGGAATCTGAATCCACGCTCCTACAGATGACAGGAGCCAAAAATGGCTTCAATTTTCCTCTTGTCTTCTTATGCCCACGTGTGTCCTCCAACTGCAGAAGCAAACTAGAGCCCAGCTGCATAAGATTCTGAGAAATGTGGTTCTCAGTTTTCCAGCCCTGATGGTACATGGGAGACCAATTGACTGTAACCAGCATAGGATGGAAAGAGCAGGAGCTTGAGAATCAGATGGCTTTGGATTCAAATCCTGGCTCTGTCTTAATGGGTCTTTGGGAAAATTACTCAATTCCTTCTGACTTAGTTTTCTCATCTGTAAAATGGGAATAATTATAATACCTTCCTCATAGGGCTGTTGTTACGCTTAATTGAGATTATGCATATAAAGCACTTAATATAGTCCCTGTCCATAGTAAGTCCTCTCTATAAATTTTAGCTTCTATTGGCAGTAGCATATTTCAGCTCACTTCTATTTCATATATACACACTGCTTTGTTTCCTGAATTGCTCATTTCTGCTTCCTTACTGTTCCAAATCTGTGCCTAGGTTCACCACCTGTGAGGGCTTTTAAAAATGATTTAGATCCTTGGAAGATTTTGTCCATTTGCAGAGCACCTTCCCGCGTCTGCTGCATCAGAGTTGGATCCTACCCAAAGCTGTGCTATTCCTCACTCTCTTCACCCCAGTTTCCCCAGTGATCCCAAGAAAGTTAACGGGTTCAAGCAGGAGCACAGGACCACTATGCACCCAGATCTGTGATCTCCTTGACTCTTCCTGACAACCATTTAGGGTGTTGATTCCATTTAGTTGAGGAGAAGACTGAGGCCTAGAGATATTTTAGGTTCCGGAGCCCCACCCACCTTCTGCTCTCCACTTACTGCTGTATCCAACACCCCACAGGAGGAGTTGGAGGGCAGGACTGCTTGGGTGGTGCTCAGCTCCTTTCAGCATGTTTCCTGGGCGCCCACGGGTAGTGGGCATAGAGCCAGGCAACCGCTGCCAAGCCCATCCCGTTTGGAGTTAACTCACGGGACTCACGCGGCTAGGAGGGGGTTGGCAGCAGGAAGAGGATGGTGTGAGAAAAGAACATCTCATGCTCCCCTTGCCTACGCACGAGCCTCTCCTGGAGAAGTTGGATTCAGACACTTTATTCTGCTTTCCGGCTTTTAAAATGCAATATTGGGCTGGTTCCAGTTCGATCTCATTTCACATGGGTTTATTGAGTGTACACAGATGGGTCAGGCCCACGGTTTGCCCTGGAGGAGCTCACAGTCTGAGGAGGTAGATATGTGACAACAAAGATGACACTGTTGGGAGAGTGCTATGTCAAGGAGGCACAGATGTTGTGGGAACACAGAAAAGAGGCTCCTAATCCTGCCTGGGGAACCAGGGAAGACATCTCAGAAGAAGTAACCACTGAGCTAAGACTTGAAGGAAGCGGAGCAGCTGGTTTGATGAAGGAGTTGGAGATGGTGACCCAGGCAGAGGGATCCAAAGATGCAAAAGCCATTGGAGGAACTGAGAAAGGCTCATGCAGCTGACACATGAAGGGCAAGAGAAATTACTGCAAATTCTGAGGCTGTGATGGGTGGCAGAGGGCTGAATCATGCAGGGCCTTGTGAGTTATGTCTGTGAGCTTGGATTTCATCCTAGGGACAAGGAACGGCCACTGATGGGTTTTAAGCAGGGAAGTGACATGCCAGATTCATGGTTCAGAAAGAGCATTTCGGGACCAGAGTGGAGTAAGACAGTACCCAACAGAAGACATGAAGGCCACTGAGGCTGTTGCTGTGTCTGCGGAGAAATGGCAATTGCCTGGACTGGGGCAGTGGTGCAAAGAGTGGAGAGAGGGGCAGGTTCATTCACAAGATACTTAGGAGTAGAAGCAACCAGCACAGTCATACTAATCAAAATGGGTAACACACAGAACTCTTGCCATATGCCAAGCATTGTTTTAAGTGCTTGACATATAATTCAGTTAGTTCTCACAATAACCAAACAAACAGACCCAGAGGGGGGTAGAAACGTGTTTGAGGTTATATACCTCATAAGTGGTGGAGTCGGAATTTGAACTCAGGAAGACGAGCTCCAGAGTCTGTGCTATCAACCCCACACTGTACTGCCTCTTGAAGTCACATTGCTTGGTGATAATTAAGTGTGGGGGGTGAGATCCAGCACAACTTCCAGTGTTCACAGGAGCTCATTCTGTGCCTTTTAGCAGGGCAAGGGCAAAGCCGGACGAGGATGAAGAAGGAAGTGCATCTGGACTCTTCTGCGGCTTACAGCCCCCCAGGCCCAGATCCCATTTTCTTTCTGGACCCAGCTTTTTGTCCTCATCTTTCCGGGCATCAGGTGAAATCTTTGACATTGTTCAAAACCATCAGCTTTTGACAAATCCTGGGAGTTCAAGTTAGCAAACATTTCCTCCCCAAGGGGTCTTGAGGACAAAGAAATGCTACAGACATGGTCCCTATCATTGGCAGTCTTGCTGGGGCCATCGCTGCTTCCTCTCTCTCCCACCCCCCAACATATTCCATTCATTAGCACGCTCTCTAAACTATCTGTGGTTGTATTTTTTATTTTTCCACTTCCAATGTGTTGTGGATGGACTGAACTTTTGTAAAATACAATAAAAATGTCTCAGCAATATCAAATTGCTGTAAAGCTTTCCTAAGTCCTCGCTCTCTCGTCTTCCTTTTTGTACTTGTCTGGCTGTGGACTGTTCCAGTTCACAGACCACTCTGTTGAGCACTGCTCAAGTCTCTGCAATTCTACTGCCAGCACCCTGCACTAAGCCATCATCATCACTTGCCTGGACTTCTGTGGTAGTTTCCTAAATAGTTCAGCCTCATCCACTGTGGTCCTCTCCAACCTGTTCTTCACCTAGTAGCAAGAGGAACCCTCTAACCCATGAATCTGACCATGTCATGGCCTTGCTTAAACCCTTCAAGGACTTCTCATTGCCCTCACGGTGGTCTATGATAGGCCCATTCCCACTTCTCACCTTCTTCCTCATTCACATACATCAGGCTTCAAGTCACACCAAACTACTACTGGTTTTTTGTTTTTTTTAAAATAATGAACATACTCGCTAATGCCTTAGGGCCCTCACACAGGCTGATCTTTCCATGTGGAATGCCTTTTTTCCCCCTCAAAATTCATTCATTCATTTCACCCACACTTGCGGAACACCCACTATAAGCGAAACATCATGCTGAGCACTGGAACTGCACAGGTGAAGAAGACCCAGCACCTGTCCTTTAGGAACTCATGATCTATTATAGTAGAGAGAGACAAGTAAATTGACAGTGATCACACAGTGGGGCAGGGAAGTGACAAAAGAAAGCATGGGGCAGTGAGAGTCCAGAAGAGGGTCCTATACGCTAGCCTGCAGTCAGGAAAGGCTGCCTAGAATAGATAACTCTTGGAGAGGTCGTGAAGGAATCATTCAGAGTTAGCAAGGTGATATCAGAGGTGAAGGTGAGGAAAGGTAATCTGGGCCAAGGAACAGCCTATGAAATGTCTCAGAAGTGCCTGGCAGGGAAGGGGAGGAGTGGCAACCGTTTTCCTCATTGCCCTCCTGTTCTTTGTCAGGCCCTATTCTAGGCCCTAGAAAGGCAGAAGTGGTGCCAAATATCCTACTCATATACATACACCTCAGACTTAAACACACACAGAGATGTAAAAACATATATGGAGAACTTTGAAAACATTATGCTAAATGAAAGGATCCAGACACAAGAAGTCCTATATTGTATGATTCCATTTATATAAAATATTCAGAATAGGTAAATCTGTAGAGACAGACAGAAAGCAGATTAGTGGCTGTCAGGGGCTGGGTGGATGTGGAGTGACTGCTTACTGGGGACACAGGTTCCTTTTCAGGAGATGAAAATGTTTTGGAACTAGATTGAGGTGATAGCTGCACAACATTGTGTATTAAGTGCTACTAAATTGTATAATTAAAAATAGTTAATTTTATGTTATATAAATTTTACTTCAATTAAAAAATATAGAAAACTATAGACGTAGACACTCAATAAATATTTGCTGAGGGTCTGCCATGTGCCAGGCACTGTACAAATATACTAGAGATTCAGGGGTAGTTCCTGTTTTAGAAGGCCCCACCGTGTGGATAGAAACACACGTATCCGAACTCATACAGACAAAAGCACAGGTCTCAAGAAAATGTGCAGAAACATTCACTTGTCCATTTAACAAATATTTATTGCGTGCCTACTATGTGTCAGGCAATAGGCCATTTGTGCTGGGCCTCCAGTGGTGAACAAGTAGATGTAATTACTGTCCTCAAGGCTTGTGGACACAGACACGTACTCACCTATGGAGCCACACACCAGATTGAAGCACACACGTATCCCCCTAAACAAGGATGCAACCAAAGCCCATGAGCCAAGTATGTGTTGGGTGAGAGAAATGAGCAATAGCACACAGTCAGGCAAGAATAGCCCCTCATGCCCCTTGACATGCCCACTTCCCTCATGTGAGCAGCGGGAGTCCTGTTAAAAGTCAGATTAAAACTGGCTTGGGATTTCAGTGCCTTCTCAAGAGAGGGGAATAAACAGGCCTCAGTAGAAAGGCCTGAAGCATTGAGGAAAAAAAATCCCCACGTCTCACTTAAGTGATTTTTGGCAGAAATCAAATTAACGGCGAGACTATGGACTGCTGACAAGGTGCTCCATCATGCTCTGCTGTGTGAATGTGTTTTTTCTACATGTTGTTTTCATTAGCACTTCATTTGATAATGATAAATGGCATTTTCATTTGAAAGGAAAATATTAAAAAGTTCTGATTTGCAAGAGCAAGTTAGAATAAATGATATTATTATGTCCTGTCACTTGTTCAGCTCAGAGAAAAATAATAATAATGATAATAAAAAACCCCAACAGCTTTCCCTGCTGAAGAAACACAAGCATTTTATTTCTCCAGTGGGCCATTTTCTTGTCATCAAATCTGTCCTTGGTACAGAGACTGCCAAAAGGCAATGGTCTTAGAGGGTGGGGGAGAAAATGTAGAGATATCTAAAGTCTATCAGGAGAGGGTGACCTTGGGAAGTCTTGGTCCCCTTGCGGGTTAGCAGGGGGAGGGATTGCTGCCTGGCCTACTCTCTGTTGGTTCTTGAATGCACTTTTTTGCCTTTGGGTCAAATTTCAGAAGCTTTCTCTCTACTAGTTTATAGAAATTGAGCCTCTTATGAGCTTACTTTAAGGACTCCAGGGTTGTTATCATAGTTGACCAAGTCACTTCCTTGCTTAAAACCCACTGAAGGGCTCCCTGCCACCTACAGGATAAAGTCCTAACTCCTTAGACCTGGCATCCAATGGCTTTGGTGACTATGGCTCTGTCTCCCGGCTCAACTCTCACCATTCCTACCCCCTTACCTAGTGCCCCAGTTACACTGAACTTCTTACTATCCCTTGCATATGCTTTCTCCTTTATCTGAATGCCACACGACACCTCTTGACCACTCCTTGGGTGAACTCCTACTTATTCCAAGGTCCAGCACGAGCATCTCCCTGTGAGACCTTGTTTGAACCCTCCTCTGGAAGGGCCTTAATGCATTGGTTTCTAAGCCTTGTTTTTATGTACTCCATCGTGGGCATGAATGCATGAAATAGGCTGGTGCAGATGAAAGGCTGCAAGTCACTGCATGGCTGGTGCAGATGGTGTGAGCAGGTGCTGCCACAGGGAGCACTGGAGCTGGAGCTCGGCCCAGCCCATAGAGGGCCTGCTACCTTCAAAACTTCTATGGCTGTGCCCACCTCAAGCCAGTGAGTGCTGTCTTCTCTGGCCCCCACAACACCCTGGGCTACCCCCATCCTTTGACCATCACACTTAAATGTCTACAGTAGTCTAGATCCATGATTCTGCCCCTTACCTGCCCCTAAAATCATGAGCTGCTTTAGCACAGTGTCTGTTCTGTGTCCTCTGGGTATTTCCAGGGCCCAGCACAGGGTCTGCTTAAAGTGAGCATTTGTTAGATACTCAAGTGAGTGAATGACATATAATAGCCTCTCTAAAAGGGTGTGTCCTCTAAACTTACATAGAAGTTGTGAAAGTTGAGGTCTAGGGAGAGCTGTTGTTGCTATGTGGACAGTTTTTTCCCTAGTATTCTTTCATATCAATAATGTAACCTTTCTTTTCTCCAGAGGTGAATCAGAGTCGGATAAGCTTGTTTGAAAGCCCAGCACATCTCAGCAAAGGTCGATGGCATTAGCATGTGTTGTGAGATTTCCAATGTCTGGCCTCAGCCCAGGCGATTGATGAATCTCCTTTCTGTCTCCTCTGCTGCAGAAGGAGCCTGGCATGATGGGAGAGGGCTGAGTGCTGCCTCCGGAGGGAGTGAGAGCTGCTCAAGGCCAGTGACCCAACAATAATACAGGCCTTCGAGGCTGTCCTTGGTCTTTCTTCCTAATCACTGGTCCATCTACTGCCTCATTTGATGTCCCCCAAGAGCCCCATGAGAAGGCAGTTCAACTAACATTATATGAGCCCCTACCAAGTGCCAAACACTCTGTTGGGTGCTATGGCAGAAGAAATGTGACTATTCCCATTTCATAGATGGAGAGACAGAGGTTCAGAGGGGGAAGGGTCACACAGCTGGCTAGTAGACGAAGCAGGACTAGAATCCAAGTTTGTCTTGCTTTTACCTTGGTTAAGGGTCTCCCTTCTCCAAAGCAAAACATCCTTGAGCACCCATAAGGTACTCAGTCCTGGAATGGGTGCTGGGGGAGAGAAAGGACTGAATGAGTTGTAGAAATTGGGATGGAGGATAGAGTCTGCATTTTGGCTGACACTGAAGCCCAATCCTCTTCTGCCTTCAGCCCCCTCCCTGCTTATTTCACATCTCAGCCAGTGCTCCTGTCACACCATTTCCTGAGCAGGCCCCACCAATTTCTGCAGTCCATGCCTTTTCTCAATACACCCTTCTCGCCTATTAAGATTCCAAGCATTCTTTGGGATCCAGCTCAGAGCTCACCCTCTCCAAAAAATCTGCCACCTCCATGTGGGTTGTTGTCCCCACAGCATTATGAGCCCTCTGGGGATATAGTCTTCTCTAATTTGCCCTTGAATTATTCCCAACACATAGTAAGTGCTCAGTAAGTGTGGATGTAATTATAGTTATCATAGCATATTCATCATTTACTAACATTGTAATACTTTGCAATATTCGTCTAAAACAGTGTTTTTCAATTAACTTTGAGTCCCCTTCTCCTTTAGGAACCTGCTGCTGGAAGCCGTGATCCCTGCCACAAATGCACAGAGGAATCCCATCACATGGAGGGTTGGGTTCTAAAGATAGTTTGTGAGGCAAAAATCACACATAGTTGAAAGCACTCTTGAAAATCTTTTGAATTGCCCCGGAAAGCCCAGAGTATATAGCTTGGTGTCTACACGGTAGTTAGTTTGTTTACGTTTGGGAACTGTGTTGTTTGGAAAAGCCTTTCTTTAAATAATAGAATAACTTTCAGCACAGAAAGCAACTTACCTATTTGAGGTGCAGGGGAACTCAGATTGTCTGAAGGACCAACAGATCTATGCCTGTACCTAGAAAATTTAGCATCATCTCTAAGAGGTTCATTGACCTTAATGCTCAGGCATGGACCTCAGGTTAAGAGTCTTTGGAATAGAGCTTTAAAATTTATGAAATCCCTCCCACACATTAGCTCATTTAAATCCTCAAAAATATTCTTCAAAATGGATATCACTGATGTTATTCCTATTTCATAGATGAGGAAATTGAGACTCAGAGAAGCAAAATGACTTTTTAGTCCAGACACCTGGCTTTCTTATCCAGTGACTTTGCTCAAAGTCCCTCCCACTCCACTGCTTTGATGGCCACCTTGAAGAGTTGAGCTGATTGGTCCTTGATCCACTTGATGGAGTGACAGGATGTCTGTTCTTAGACCAGTTACCTAACCTCTCTGAAAGCTCTGTTTTCAAAATAAAGATAATGAAATAATATCCACCGGGCAGTGTCCTTGTAGGATTAAATGAGCCATTGGATGTGAAATAGCCTGGCAGGGTGCCTAGGATATTGCAGGGACTCCTCAGGGTTAGCTTTTCTTCCTGGCGTTCTCCCAGGAAATCAGAGAAAAACCTTCCTCTGCATTGCTGGTGAAGTCCTCTCAGTGATGTCTGGGCCTGCTCACTGTCGACTCTGACCTTCAAAGGTCTTCAGAGAGTTGGAGTCTTGGGCAAAGCTACTTGAGAATTTGCAAACATCTTTCTTTGTCCCTGAAATTTCGGAGATCCTCAGTGCCATTTATTTAAAAGGCTGTGGAGAGCAGAGGAGCAGGCACCAGGGGTCTGTCCTATCACAAATTCTGTGTGACTCTGGGAAGGTGTCTTCAATTCGGGAAAGGTTTATGGAAACACAAATGTATTTCCATTCATCCAGGCTTTCAAAGCTCTTCAGGAATCTCTGCTCGAACCCCCCCAATTGTTGCCTATTTTACTTAGAGTAAAAGCCCAAGTCTTACAGGGGGCTATGTAGCCTTTATCAATCCAGCTGGGAAACACCATCCACACCAGGTAATTTAGTAGAGACCATTTAATGCAAGGAAGTAGTTATAAAGGTGTTAAAAGAGCAACCAAGAGAAGGTGGGGTAACCCTGAGATTAGCAATTGCAGGGGGCTGCCACTTCCCTAGAAATGCTGGCACAAGGAGAGGAGGCCATGTTACTGGAGCCCAAGAGCTGGAGCTTTCCCATGACAGCTGGAAACATGGTGGGCCTGTCTGGTGGAACTGGAGCCAGGGAAAGCTGTGGCCCCTGATACCCCACTTGAAACAGGGAGAGTAGAATATAGACCTGGTATTTCTTCCCTCCTACTCTCTAATCTCCTGACAGTGCATTCCTTTGGTCAAACCTAACCAGAAGCAAGAGGACAAGGGACCAGCACAGAGAAGGGAAGGTGACTATGAGAAGAAACTGGCCACTGATGGCATAAGGACTTTCAGGATACTGTGCACCCCTCCCCAGCCCCATAACATCTCTCCAGACTGATGTCCCAGCATCTCATATCTTACTCACTTGGCTCCAGCCACACTGGCCTCTTCATTGTTCTTTGGTCCCACCAGGCCTTTACATTTGCTATTCCTTCTGTCTGGATTTTGTCCACCAGATAGTCACATGGCTCCCTTCTCTGCTTCCATCACCTTCTAAGTGAGGCCTTCTCTGACCATCCTTCTTAAAGTGTACCTGCCTCCCCCTCACTGGCCCTCCTTCCTGCTTTAGCCTTCTCTCTAGCTTTTATTTGACAGTCTATGCAGTCTACTGCCTCTCTCTAGAATGGGAGCCCCAAGAGGGCAGAGATTTTTGCCTGCTTTGCCTACTGTGGTATTCCCAGTGCCTAGAACAGTGCCTGGAAAATAATGGATACTCAATAAATATTTGCTGAATAAATGAATGGGTGAATCAAGACCAACCCCTCCCCCTTCATTTTTATTCATTTGTTCATTCAAATAACTCCAGCGTGGAGGATGAATTGGAGCGGGGAGTGCAAGAGGCAGGGTGAGCATTTAGAATGCACTTCTGGTCTCTGGGCCTCTGTTTCCCCATCTACAAGGCAAAGGGGCTGAGCAGGAGACTGCAGAGAACTCTTTTAGCCCCACTAGTCTATAAATCTAAGAGTATTTCCCAGTAGAAATACTTGGAAGATAAAATTAATCCTCTCCTTAATCAGCAGTTCTGTCTCTGCACGTGACTTGTCAGGGGAACTTTTCTCTGACGCTCACACGTTGTGGGAACTTGTCACATCTTCCATCTCCGGGAACGTCCTCACCTGAAATTGAAAGGTAAATATTTCAGTTGTGAGTCTCTCTGTCATGACTCAAATAATTTTAAAATTGCTTAGATGTCTTTGTCTGAACAATGTTCAGATTGTTCTAATGCAGGGGAAAACGGTAGTTTCAGACACAGTAATATTGATAGCAGCTAGTAATTTCCATGTACTTCTCATGGTTATTGGCGCTGTGAGGATTACTGAGGAGAACTTTTTACTTACTAAAAAAGACATTCTATGTTGAGGGCCTAGCGTAGTGCCTGGCAATAGAAGGCACTTCCTAGATGATGACTTTTGCAATAATTATTTATATTTTTATGGAATTGGGTAGGAAAATACCATGTTTCTCTCTAGGATGCTATAATGTCATCAGGGATCACAGCTCAAAAGGATTTTATACCCAGAAGACTTCTTTAGATACCAGAACAGGGCCACTGCAGGAACTTTATAGGGAAGAAGGGAGTTGAAGGGTTGAAAAGTGTTGAGAAGGGTTTACTTTACAACTAGAAGTCAGTGGATAGACAGCTCAGTGTTGGCATGATCCCTCTCTCATTTATTCAGCAGAGAGTCTCTAGAGCTTTCACGAGAATCAAACTGCATCCCTATCCTCAAGCAGCTCCCTGTCTAGTTAAAAGAACAGTAAACTGTGTTGTAAATAGGAGTGAATGGGTCTCTGTGCAATGGTAAGGGAAGGTTTACTGAGTCTTTAGGAGATCAAAGGAAGATATTTCAAAATACTATACATCAAATCAAGAGCAAATTTTGTTTTGCCATCCTCACCTACCAGTCCTAAAAAGAAAAAGGAAAAGGAACTAATACAGTAAACAATTATTAATATCACCATCTAAAAGACTATAGTTTACATATGTGGTTATTTTTATTGTCTATTTTCTCCTTAAAGCCAGGAAATTTTATTTTCTTTTACTAACTGCTTTATCCCTAGCATCTAGAACCATGTTTGGTGCATAGTAAGTCCCCAATAAATATTTATTGACTGATGGACTAGACCAGCCCAGTCTAGAACACTGCACAGGAGAAGGAATAAAACTGGGGCTCAGTCAAGAAAGAAGCTGGAAGAGCCCTGAGATCCATAAGGTCAGTGGGATGCATAGCGATGGAGGTGGCAGCTGGGAAGAGGAGGGGACAAGGTTGCAGAGATTGTAGGGGTGGCCAGACCCTGGAAAGTTTAAATGCCAGGCCAGGCATCTTGGCCTGTGCCCTGAGGCCCTGGAGAGACACTGAAGGATTTTAGTCTGCAGTGAGTCCTGCTCAAACTCCTGCTCCATGACCTTCTCTTTCCTTTCAAAGAGGTTTCCAAGTTTCTTTTGTGTCTCTTGCTTTACCTGACAACCCCAGTTGTACTTGGAAGGTGTCTGGCCAGCAAAAGTCTTTCAGTGAGCGGAAGGGACCCAGTTATCTACTCTTTCCTTCCCCAAATCCAACTCAACCTAACTCGAGCCCACATTCTTCCTGTAATTAAATCCAAACTCCAGCTAAATTAGGCAAATATTTAAAAATGACAACTCAAGAAGGATGTTTGAGTAATTGTGTGATGAAGATGTCAGATCTTTGTCATCTCGTTACAGTCAGAAGGCCAGCTGGGAGGGAAGTCACTTTTTGAGATTTTAATGTGTTCAATTCTTGATATATATATATATATATAATGACAACTGGTTGCCAGTTTCAGAGAGAATGGATCCAGCTTTGGTTTGGTGCATCTGTGCTATCCACTTTGTGTCAGGGTCTTCTTTATTTGATATTAACAAAACTGTTTATATCCATTAACAAATATTTATTAAGCACCTACCAGGTTTCAGTCATTGCCCTAGAAACGGGGGCCGGGGAGTCAGTGTTCACAAGAATCCAGGTCTTAGCCATCAAGGACTTTTCAGTCTAGTAGGGAACATTTGACACAAGGCCATAAGGTCACAACAAAAAAACAGCTGCCTTTATCTACTATATGTGATTTAAATATATTTTCTCATTTAATTCTCATAGCAAGCCATTGAGATTGATGTTTTTCTCTCTGTTTTACAAGACAAGAAAACCAAGTGTTGTGTGATCAGTAATGGTGAAGTCAGGATCTGAGCCTAGGTCTGACCCCAAACCCATGCTCTTCCCACAGTGCCTGTGTCTTACCTTAGAGGAGAGCCAGTGCACAAATGTAGGCTGGGATAGGAGAAGGGTAGCCATGTAGCATATCAGGAATCCTTAGAAAGGATGAAGGAGCAAATAGAAAATGGAAACTGGTTGAGATGAGGAATAGGGAAATTAAAAGGGATAGAATCATTGGTCTGCTATGGAGGTGGGAAAATCACCAAGTTCCAGGAGTCTAGGACCTTTATTTTAATGAAAGCAAGGCCCACAGTTCTAGAGGTCCTGCCAAGAGAGGGCAGACATTGGTATTGAGGTGCAGTCGGCTCGAGGCTGTCTGTCCCCAGTAGAGAGTACTCCAAACACTGACCCAGGGAAGGCCTTGGGGGACTAGACCAGACATCAGGCAAAGGTTAGGCAAGAGCAGGAGAGAATATAAGCAACAACTGACTCACACACCCTGCTAAGCGTTTACTGATTTCCTCTGGAATTGTACACAGATTCATTCTACTGTCACTGACACTGGCTGCATATCATTATGGCTGTGCCTCACTCACTCTGTGGTGACCAGAGATTGTCCACAGAGATTCTGCTTATCTTCTCCTTTTAGGCACTTTCCTGCTCCCTTGTATTTAGGCAGAGCCACATGACTTACTATAGTTAGTTACGTGAGTGGAAGTAGCACACACAGAAGGAAGCTTTAAGAGCCAGTGCATGATTCACCACGTTCTCTTTCCCCTGCTGTGGTGAAAGCCGGTGTCAAGACAGAGCCACCATAATCCTGAGTCCCTGGGTGACTACAATGAGCAAAGTCTCTCTGGTGATCCATCATGAATGAGAAATAAACCTTTACCGTTTTACGTCATCAAGACTCTGCAGTTGTTTTTTTACTGCAGCCTGACATAACTAATTCTGACTGATAAGCACTTCAAGTTACGTACAAACTCATTCCCACGTCATACAAGGTCTCTCTGATTCATTCACTCAACCATGCACCAATCTATCCACTTATTAACTTATTTACTAAAAATTTATTGACCTTGAAATATGAACCAGTCATTTTTTCCTGGCAGATGGGGATAAAGCAGTGAACAAGTTCAAAGTCATACTCCTACTTTCTAGTAGAAAGAGCCTACTTTCTAGTGTGGCAAACAGACTTTCTCTCTCTCTCTCTCTCTCTCTCTCTCTCTCTCTCTCTCTATATATATATATATATATATATATATATATATATATGCACACACACACACATACACACACATATATATATAAAAATTATAGTAGTGGGAGAGTTGGTGAGAAATGGTCAGATTTGGGGTTAATTTTGAAGATAGCTTGAGGATGGACTGATGGACTAGATGTGGGAGATAAAAGAGAGAAGGTGTCACATCACCCACTGTGAAGTCACTACTCACTCTGATGCTTACCCCCACACCATCTGTGAGCTGCTGAGGAGGCTGCCACCTTAGCACCTGCACACTTGGAGTCTTCCTCAGGGAGCCACTTGCAACCCTAGTCCTTTTCTCTCTGCTTACCTTTATTTTCTGGTTTCTGGTTCATGTCTGCCTCTGCTTCCTCCGACTTGTTTGTGAACTTCCTCATGCTTTTCCCAGACATAATTCCACATGGGCTTCTGACCACAGCCCACACTGGTCAGGGTGGAGAGGGACTGGGACTGTAGAGGTACCATTATGAGCCACTGCCCTGGAGAGAATTTCTGAATTTCTGAGGAAGCCCCTAGCAGGGACCATGTGCTGCTGGGCCACTGGACTCTTCCCAGCCCTCAGGCTCCCAGGAGCTTCTGGCTGACCTTTCTGTCCTTCTATGGGGGTCACCCTTGGATTCTTTCTGTAGAGATGGTTAGATGATGGTGATGATGATGACAATGACAACGATGACAATGACGATAAGGACCAACATTCACTGGCTACTCACTGTGTGCTGTGTGCTGGCCTGTGTTCTAAATCACTGAATCCATCTAACAACTCGATATGGTAAGTGCTCTTAAATTTCCACCTGTGAGGACAAAATGCTCCTACTGCTAAGGTGCCTTTGCAGTCCCCTCCCCCAGGCTCTGTAAGAGAAGGGAGGAAGCAGATATCCCTGGGAGAGGCAGTGGGATTTATTAGAAAGAGCATATACAGCTTTGGAGTCAGACAGACTGAGCCTGGAATCCCAACTTCCCCAGGGACAAGCTGTAGGTGCTGAGAAAGTTGCATGGCTTCTCTTATCTCAGATTCCTTATCTGTAAGTGGGGGAAATACTATGTGGTTCAAAGGGGCGTGGTGTTAGGAGGATTCTAGATAATGTAGTAAAGCCTTTAACTCTTGGTCTGTTCTCACAAAAAGGCAGTCATTATTATTATCTCTGGTCTGAGCTCCCAGACTCCATCCCTGGGCCAGGCCTGGCCATATGAGCATGTGGAAACCTATTCCTTTTCCTTTCGCTGCTCCAGCTTCCCTTGGGCAGCCCTGGGCAGCTGTTTGAAGATGGAGGAAGAGCTGCAGCTACCTGTACCTACCACCCCACACAGCTGGTGCTGACCTGGAATTCTAGCCTGCCTCTTCCAGGTCACCAAGGTGCATGGGCTGGCTGGCCTGGGTCAGATGCCCTATGCCTTTTGTAACCCTTCTTGGGACTGTCTCGACCTTAGGGCAGCAAAGGCTGTAGTTTCATTAAGATTTATATTAAATTCTCCCTGAGCTCATCGATGAGGCCCAGGAAGCCTCAGGAGAGGGAGAGGGTGGGGTAAGAGTTAATGGCCAAGGCAGGGACAGGAGTAGACCAGGCAAGCCCTGGCTTTGTGGCCTTAACAGGCCAGAACTCTGAACTCCAAGTATTCCCCTGTCCGCATGCTCCTTCTCAACCTGCTCTCTCAAATGCCAGGAACTTAGTTGGAATCATGGCTAGAAACCTCAAGCATCACCAGGAAATGCCTTTTAACTTTTAACTTGCACCACAGCAAAACAGCCCTTGCCCATTTTAACCTCTTCACCTGCAAACCCTTTCTAGCTTTCCCTTTTGCTTGGTCTGGTTCAAACGACCTTCAACCTCTGTCAATGACACCCCTGAAGATCTTTGACTAATCTCATTGAAAGCTCAAGACAATGATGCCAAATAAGCAGGTAAAAGATGCTTATCCTTTGATTACAGATGTGGAGTTCAGAGAGGGAGAGATACTTGCTGAAGGTCACATGGCTGAAGCTTGGCAGAACAGGGATCCAGACCTTTAGGTCTTAACATTATTCCACATTCTTTATTTAGAAAATTTGCAAGACAAATGAAGTCAGTGACCTTAGAATAAGATCCACACTCTTTATCAGGATCTGCAAAAGCCTGCATGATCTGGCTTCTGCCCAGCTCTCCAATGTCTATCCGAACCTCTCTCCCTTCCCTCACAGCTCCTTTGCCACTCTGGCCATCTGCTGTTTCCTAGAATCCATTAAGCTCCTACCTACCTCTGGGCCTTTGCATCGATGTTCTGGCTCTTTCCACAATGGCTCATTCAGGTCTCATTTCAAAGTCATTTTCTCAGGAAAAAGACCTCTATCCTAAGTAAAGCCCCTCTGTTATTTTCTTCTATAGAACCTTTCTTCCAAGACCTTATCACAATCTGTAATAATTATTTTATTTATTAAATAAACAGATATGAAGGACTTGGTCCCCAAGTCATTAAATTAAATTAATTTAGTTATTTCTTTATTCAGCAAATATTTATTATCACCTACTAAGGGCCAGGCACTCTTTTAGGAGGTGATGTTTAGATGTGATACACATCTCTGCACAATGGGGAGAATTTTTAGGGAATAGAAAAAAAAACTGGGTTAAATGTAACAGCAAGTGTTTTGGCTTCAGTGGCTGGGAGAGTGCTGCCATTTCCTGAGACTGAGAAGACAGCAGGTTGGGTGGATGGGAGGGAAAAAAATAATTGGTTTGTTTGTTTTTTTGTCATGTTCAGTGTGAGATGCCCTTTAGACAGTCAGGTGGAAATGTCTACTAGGCAAGAGAATATATGTTTC
The DNA here is from genome assembly GCF_040939455.1 of Microcebus murinus. Classification (NCBI taxonomy): domain Eukaryota; kingdom Metazoa; phylum Chordata; class Mammalia; order Primates; family Cheirogaleidae; genus Microcebus; species Microcebus murinus. The sequence continues at coordinate 38,015,546 of NC_134105.1, read as the reverse complement.
AGAGTTCAGGCGAGAGGTCTGGGGTGGAAATATATTTGGGAGTCCTCTAAGCATGGGTGGAAACATATTTGGGAGTCCTCTAAGTATTAATTATATTGTAAGCCATGACACTGGATGAGTGACCTGGGGGAGTGAATATAGTTAAAGAAGAGGCCCAATAAATCTGCCTCCAACATTTAGAGGCCAAAGAGAAGAAATAGGCCAGGCATGGTGGCTCATGCCTATAATCCTAGCACTCGGAGAGGCCAAAGTGGGGGGGGGGTTGCTTGAGATCAGGAGTTTGAGACCAGACTGAGCAACAGTGAGACATCTCTAGTAAACATAGAATAATCAGCTGGGCGTGGTAGTGAGCGCCTATAGTCCCAGCAACTCAGGAGGCTGAGGCAGGAGGATTGCTTGAGCCCAGGAGTTTGAGGTTGCTGTGAGCTAGGCTGATGCCATGGCACTCTAGCCTGGGCAACAGAGTGAGACTCTGTCTCAAAAGAGAGAGAGAGAGAGAGAGAGAAAGAGATAACTGTGGAATGACCAGAAGGGTAGAAAAAAAATAAGCTAAGTGGGAAGTCCTGCAAGGCAAGTAAAGAAGGCATTTCAAGGAGAAGGTGATTGGCCAAGTCCAATGCTGCTGCCAGATTGAGTACTGAGATTTGCTCTTTGGATTTAGCAATGGGGAGATCACTGGTGACTTTGACAAAAGCTGTTTGGGAAGAGTTGTGGAGGAGCGAACTTCACTAGAGTGAGTTCAAGGGAGAATGGGAAAAGAGAAATTGGACAGTGAATATCACTATACTTCTAAGAAGTTTTCTTGTTGAGGGAAGGTAGGATATGGAGTAGTAATAAGAATAGGGTAGAGAGGGATTTTTTTTAAGATGGGAGAAGTAACAGTATGTTTGTACGCTTATGGGAATGACCCAGTAGAGAGGGAAAATCTGATGATGCAGGACAAGAGAGGTGAACTGCTAAATCAATGTTCTGGAGGAGGTGAGAGGGTGGGAGCTAATACACGGGTGGAAGCATTGGCAATGGACAGTTTATCCATAGTAGTAGGAGAGAAGTTGGAGGAAGGGGCTTGTAGGAGTTCGTTTCTGGTTGCTTTGATTTTCTCAGTGAGATAGGAAGCAGGGTCTTCAGTTGAGAATGAAGATAAGGGAGGAGGTATTAGACATTTGAAGAAAGAGGAGAAAGTAGGAAAATATCATCTAGGAGAGAAGGAAAGGGAATGGATTAGAGAAGTACAGTGTGAGCTTCTGGCAGTTTTAGAGCCCATGCGAGGCTGGTGGTCACTACTCGAAAGGGATCCTGGTCAGCATGAATATGTGTTTTTCTCTTGAAGTGCATGTTCAGCTGTGCGGGTGCAGGCGCGGAGTAGGCGGAGAGCTTTGGTTGAAACCAAAGAATACAATGAAGTGAGGGAGGGTCGAGGAAAGTGAGAGTGTATGCAAGAGAGGGATTATATGTTTCATATGGAATTTAAACTGGGTGGGAAGGGAAGCAAGGACACGGGAAGGGGGCAGTAAAGGTGGGTTGAAGGTCCAAGAGGGGTTGAGGGTTATTTTGAGTCAGGGCATTAAAGGGAGTGAGACAGGAAGTGGGCACTGACAAGGGGATGCTTGAAGTTGAAATTAGAGTATTAAGGCCTAAGGGATGAGCAGGGAGGGAGAACTGAGGTGGAAGGAGGAGGGAGGTTGAGGATGCCGGTGTTGGAAGGATCATCTATGTGGGTATTGAAATCACCAAAATTATGACAGATGTGGTTTTGAAATCTTAGTGTGGTTTGGAGGAGTATTTATGGGAGATAAGGTATGTTTCTGGCATTGAGTGGGCTCTCAACCAATGCAGTCTAGTCATTTATTTACCTAATATTTGTTCAAGTCTCTGGGGCTTCTCCCTTGGTGGCTTCCAAAGCAGAGCTTTGTGGGGTGTCATGGCCTTGCACGGAGGGAAGGGGTGGGGTTGGAGACACAGCTGGGGTGAGGCCCCTGCCACTGAGGCTACCCCTCAGTCTGGGGTCCAGGCCCTTCTTCTGCCTTGCGGCTGGGCTCCCACCACAGGCGCATGCCTTTGGCTCAGCGGCAGCAGCAGCAGATGGCAAAATGTGGGTGGGCTGGGGGTATCTGCAACTGATCCCACAGCCGCCGGATTAATGAGGCCTCGTGCCCGCCTTCTTTTCTGCAGCATGCCAGCCAACAGTAGCTTCCTTTGCTGGGGTGGGTTTGTTTGTGGGAAATTTTTTGGCAGTGAAAGCTTAGCACCTGATTGAAAACTTCCTCTCCCCCTCATTTCTCCTCCTCCCCCGGCTCCTGTACTGGTTCTAATGTACTCTGGGCTTCAAGCCTGCCCCAAGGGTTCCTCCCAGTGTCAGACTGATGGAGCTGAGTTGAGGTAGTCCTGCGCTTGCATTTACATATGGGGAAACTGAGGCATAGAGAATTTAATCATTCATTCTGCAGCAGGAAGCTCAGGACTCTACATACATTCCATGCCCTCTCGTGTCTGGTGACACCCCTGGGTTCATAGACCCCATGAGTAAGAACTTGGGTTTTTCATATTGGAGGTTCAGGCATATATAAGTATATCTGATGAGCATTGAGGTCATGGGAATAGGAGACATTGGAAGCCAGATTACAATAAGGATAATGGGGCCTCTGAGAGAAAACATCACTGTAAGTGAGAAGGGGGGAGTCCAGCATAGGGGACCAGAGTAGCAAATGGGTCCAAAGCTAAAGAGCACCAGTTGTAGGCATAGTGTAAACCTCTTCTTAGCCTTGGCCCTGCTGGTAAATCCAAAAGAATATTTTACTAAGTCATTAGAGATCCAAGAGGACTGTACCTTCTCCATCAAAGTGGAATAAAAGATAGGGAGGATGTTTTCTTAATGATAACTGAAAGAGAAAGAGAATGAGAGAAAGAGAGAGATGAGCCCTAGAGATGGGGGTGAGCAAAGATGCTGGGATATGCCAGTCAGTGTGCTGGCAGGAATTGAGGTACCAAGGAGCATTGGGAATCAAAGATAGGTCAGTGCCACTGGATGGGTGGCCCAAGAGAAGTCTTAGATGCATGGCAGACTGATGCAGGCAGCAATAAGGCAATGACAACCTGGAGGCAGGTGGTGATCAAGCTCTATCAGTGGGGATATTTAGAGAAGAAAATTGAGGGCATAGGCAATGGCCAAGTGGGACAGAGCAATAAATAGACTCAAACCAGAGAGACAAAGTTGTGTAACACTTCACACACAGTGGTACACATATGAAAATATTTGTGTGGCCTGAAAGGTAGAGGGACAGGCTATTTGGGGCCAGAGATGAATGACTTGGGAGCTATAACAGCCCAGGGTCCCACCCAGTTGCTTAGAGGGTCGAGGAAATAAAGTGAGCACATTAATAAGAATGTGTTCATTGGTTGAGAAGCTCTGCAGTAAGGAGTGTATTTATCTCAAATATTAAGTCCAGAGGAGACAACCCAGGGCTGCTGTAGCAGTTTAGAGACACCATTGAGGACATAGGCTCCTCATGTGTTTCTAATCTCTCATCCATAGTTTTTGGCTGTTGCCTTCATGGTTGCAACATGGCACCTGCAGCTCTAGACATCACATCAGCATTCCAGATAGGAACAAGGGAGAGGGAAAAGAAGACAATGACAAAGGGAAAAGATTATGTCAGTTGAGTTTGTTCCCTTTTAAAGAGCTTCCTAGAAGGCTCACCAGAGACTTCTGACATCTCGCTGGTCAGAGCCCGTATGACGCAGTTACTACTTGGAAAACTAAAAGAAAGAAGCTAGACATTTTATTGCACTAATAAAATCAAGGTTCTGTTAGTAATGACGTAGAGAATTAATATGAGTAGGCCTGTGACAAACACTGTGTTGTACTGAGGGAAGAGTTAGTAATTTTGCGTAGCTGGACCACAAACTGTGAGGCAAGAAGAGGAAGAGGGAGGGGGGAAGGCTGGTCAAGCAGTTGGAGCCTAGATGATGCAGAGCCTTGCAAGTCATGCTCAGGAATCTGGACAGTGTCACCTGGGTGATGGGAATCCACTGATGGGATTTAGGCAGGGGAGTGATTTGGTTAGATTAGAGTTGTGGATAGATCATTCTGACCGAGGTGATGAGTGAAAGTGCGAATGGTGAGAAGAGGAGGTCTCCTTATGAGATTAGTGCCAGAATCCATATACATAGCAGGTATTCAGTTAATAGTCTCTGAATGAGATAAGATTTAAGTTAGGACAGTGGAAGTGAGGAGGGGAGGAGGAGATGAATTTGAGAAATTTTCAGGAAGTAAAATTGATAGGATTTGGTGATTGGTTGGATGGCTGGGGAGGTGGTTGGTTGGATGGTTGGGGAGGGAGTTTATGAACACTCCAGGCTTTCCCACTATCAACTGAGATGTGGAGCACAAGAGAATCAGCAGATATGGAGAATATAATTTGTTCAAAATCACACGGGAAATTGAACCAAGGAACTGGGGACTTGAACTTGGGTCTCCAGGGCCACTGTTCTTTCCAATAACCCTAACTGACACTCCAAACTCTCTACTCTGGAGCCCAGAATTACAGTCCACTGACATCTTTGGACCCACTTGTTTTTATCTCCTTTCTCCACCCACCAAGTCATGGGATCCCAGGGATGATCTAATATGGTAGTGGCATCCTGTTCCCGGAGGGCCCAGTGTGATGAGGGTGTGCTAAGAGGGTAGGAACAGGGGTTACTGTCAATGCCTCCCCTTTTCTCACTGATGCCAGGGGGTCAGGGAGGGCCTGGGCTGAACATTATCTTCTTACAACTATTCTTTCTCTAATCCTTCCTTTATGCTTGGCTGGTATATTAGTTTTCTATTGCTGCTGTAACAACATACCACAAATTTGGTGGCTTAAAACAATACAGATTTATTCCCTTATAGTTCTAGAAGTCAGAAGTCTAAAATATAGGTGTTTGTTGGACTGTTTTCCTTCTGGTGGTTTCAGGGAAAATCCATTTCCTTGCCTTTTTCAGCTTCTAGAGGCCACCTGCATTTCTTGGCTCATTCCTTCCTCACCTCACTTCAATGTTTTGCTTCCATCCTCGCCTCCTCCTACTGACTCTTACCCTCTTGCCTCACTCTTGTAAATATCCTTGTGATTACATTGGGCTCACCTGGGTAATCCAGGCTAATCTCTCCATCTCAAGATCCTTAACTGAATCACATTTGTAAAGTCCCTTTAACCACTTAAGGTAATACTGTGGTCTGAATGTTTGTGTCCTCCCAAAATTCATAAATTTAAACCTAATTTCTAATGTGATGTTATTAAGAGGTGGTGCTTTTAGGAGGTGATTAGGTCATGAGGGTTTCACATTCATAATGAATGGGATTAGTGCCCTTACAAAACGGGCCCAAAGGAGCTTGTTTGCCCCTCCCACCATGTGAGGATGCAGCGAGAAGGTGCAGACAGTGAACCCTCACCAGACACTGAATCTGTGAGTGCCTTGATCTTGGACACTCAGCCTCTAAAACTGTGAGCAATAAATTTCTGTTGTTTACAAATTACCCAATCTAAATCATTTTGTTATAGCAGCCCAAACAGACTTAGACAGGTGATATATTCACATGTCTAGGCATTAGGATGTGGACATCTTTGGGGGTGGCCTTTATTCAGTCTACCACAGCTGACCGCTGTCACTGGCATTCTTTCCATGCATGGCCCTGCGCTGATGAATAGGGCACAGTCCTCACCCTTGATGAGCTCACAGTTTAGAGGAGAAGGCGTAGAGGTAAACAGCACATTATTCTACAGAGTGAGAGAGGACTTTGGGAACACAGAGGAATGGTACATAATTTTGCCCAAGAGGTTAAGGAAGGAGCTCCAGAGGAGAGGATAACTACGCTCAATTTTGAGGTGTGTATAAGAATTAGCCAGATGAAGAATAATGATGATAACAATAATAATAGAAACATTTGTATAGTTATTAATATCTGCCAGCTAGTGCTTTAAGCACTTACATATTAATGCATTTGATGCCCTCAATACTAAATAAGGTGGGTGCTATTATTAATCATTCCAATTTTATAGATGAGTATATTAGCCAAGGTTCTCCAGAGAAACAGAACCAATAGGAGAAAGATAGATATAAATATGGATTAGATATAGATATATGAGAGGGAATTTATGATGGGAATTGGTTCACACAATTTTGGAGCCTGAGAAGTCCCATGGTAGGCCATCCACAAGCTGGGGAACCAGGGAAGTCAATGGTATAGCTCATTCTGAGAGAAGTACAAATACTGTATGTGAGGAGCACTGTGATACAGGAAAGAGAGGGATGTGGGATTGTCAAGAATTCCCTAATCCAGCGCAGGGCCAGGGAAGAATCCCAGGAGGCCGTAATCCCGAGCTGAACAAGCAGCATTAGCCAGAGGGGTGGTGCGTGTGTGTGCATGCGTTTGTGCATGTGTGCGTGTGGACTGTGAGCAAAATGGGGCTTGGAGATGAAGAAAAGTGTATTTTAAGGAGAGGAACCCCAGTGTTTGTAGAATGAGATGATAGCTGGTCACATGGGGTAGGGTGGAGATTGAGCAACTCAAAGCCCTTCCTCTCCTAAGGATTCAAATGAAGAAGTTGAACTGACTTCCAAGGGCTTTCCTTAGCTAACTAAGCAGGCAGTGGCAAGGCTGCCTGTGTGACAAACAGGGAGGTACTGGCCGATATGAGTGGTCTAATTGGATCCATTTCCATCTTGGGTGAGACAGAATGATTGACCCTTTCTTGTGCCTATATCCAAGAGGAGTCGGGCTTGGGGTTATTAGCCCCTTCCCCATATTTGCTTATGAATCAGCAGCCCACATTTCCCTGCTCACAAGCCTTCTGGTGCCCTGATTTCCTACAGAAGTTCCCTGCCCCAGCCTGTGTGACCAGTCCTTTCCCTCTTATCCTTATGCTTTCCCCTCCCACTGCTGCCTACCTAACTCCTTAGCACTGGCCTCCATCTCTTCACCCAGTGTGAAGTCCCTGTAACTCTTCCGTGATGCTCCCAGCTGTCTAGTTCTCAGGACGAATGAGGCGGAATGGCTGAGTCACTGTAATGCCCAGACACAGAGGCAAGACCAGTGGGGTCGCTGGTTGCTGAGAGGGGCCTCTGCTTGTGTGTGGCTGGACTTACTATGTTTCAAAAGCAGCTTAAGTTTCACAAGGCCAGTTGAGATTCCCAACAGCTTATTCCCACATGTATTCCTACTATTTCTTCTCTCTCTCACTCGAAGGGGCCTAACTAAGGGTTTCTTGGTTTTTTATATCCAGGACATCCATCAAGCCCTCTTCTCCCTGCCAAAGAGCCTGGCCCAAGCTCTCTTCTTCTGGGAACTCTTTCTGGCTACTGTTCGATTCCCACTACTCCTCACTGAGTGCCAGGAACTTAGCATATTCTATCTCTAATCCTTCGTTCTCTGGTCAGGAATCTCAGATACATTAAATGGTTTGCCCAGGGATCCAAACCGGGAATTTTCTTTCACTGGAACTTGTCTTCTTTCCACCAGGGCACACTCTCCTTCCTTCGTGGGTCCCAGAATCCTCTTTCCACTCACAGATTTTCATTATTTCCTGAAATGCTCCCTTTAGCACAGAAACTACCTATGCTACAGCTATGTGGCTAGATCATTGTTCCATATGTCTTGTCTTTATAATAAAACTCTAAATTTCCATTCCTGTTTTTCTGTCATAACCCACTGCATAGTATCATGCTCAAAATAGGTGCAAGAAAAAAAAGGCTGGACATGTTTATTCATCAACACGCCCCTAGCTTTGTACTTGGCATATGGTAGGTGTTTAGAGTAAGAATTCTAGTGTAGACAAGGCTTAGGCTAGTTCCCTCAACCCCCACCCTGCCATACCTCATACCTGGGTGGGTGTTCCAACAAATGGTGGTATCACAATGAAAGTCATCAACGTGGTTTAGTGGAAAGATATGGGATTGGAACCAGATGACATTTGTGTAAATTCCAATTCTGTTACATGCTGTGCAATCTTGGGCAAGGTATCTAACTTCACAGAGCCTGTTTTTGTCAGATGTAAAATGAGGGTTATGTTATGTGCCTCCCAGGATTATTCTGAGGATTCAAAGGCAATACAGATAGTGAAAAGAGTGCTCACCAAGGTGCTATTGGTTCACACAATGCTTTTATCTCTTGGGGGGGGGGCATGGGACCAGCTCTGAGGGCAGCTAAACTGGCTTGTTAACATTCTTACCTGCCTGTCCCATCTGCAACTTCTTTTTACCTCAATGACTTTTGGTGGTTAAAATAGACCTGTCAAAAAACTAATTTCATTTTTAAATACTGCTGGGCAACAGTGCTTAAAAACTATCACTTTTAGTCTTTGTCAATTTGCTTGTAAACCAGTGTTATTGGTTCTGCTTTTCCATTAAAGATGTGGGGAGGGGGTTAGCCCCAGGCACAGTGCATTAATGTAATTTCCATATTCCTTACAGCACAGGACTCATCCCCACTTTTACGTGAAATGAGGGCCACTTGGCAATTGTTTTGGCTATAATTATGACAGAATTGGCTTGGAGCCAGGTGTATAACTAGGGGTTTTGGGGAGGTCAGACAGGCCTGGGTTTGAATTCTGGCTTCCCTCCTACTGGCTTGCACAAAATATCGAATCTCTCTGAGTTCCCTTTTTGCTCAAGGTAAAAGGGTGATAACTTCTTACTAGGACTGTAAGCATGTATAGTGCCTGCACACAGAAAAGACAATAAATGCTAGTGCTCTTTTTAGAAACAATTTCTTAAACCTCACAGACTTTTCTGGAAACTGAAATAATTACGTGGCATACTGGAGTGTCACATGAGTCCACTTTGCATTTGAACCACTAGTAGATTAAGCTGAACTTGCATCGAAAAGCCTTCTGGTAATTAACCTGGGGTTGGGTGATTTTAAGCCAGTTTTCATTCTGCTGCAGAAACAAAAAAGAGGAGACTGGAGAAATGCTATTCCTTTAATTGAAGGAACACTTTTATGTTCTCAGGTCTATTTTAATCTTAAGTGCCGATTATGCATCATTCTCTCCTGTTAACAGACACTTCTGTAAGTGATCTGCACAGAGAGAAATATGATTCTTACATAAATACTGTACCATGAGAAATTATCTTATTACCTAATATGCCAAAAAAGCTAATAAGATAAAGGAATGGTACGAGTCATTTTTGGACAATATTAAAACTTGATTTTAGCTCATGGAAATAAAATGTAATTTCCTTTTATTATTCTCTTCTTCAGGTAGAACAAAGGCAGTGAACGGTGTAGGGATATTAGACAGCTGTGTTCCATGAGCTCTCGTTAAGGCTGTGGAAGGGATCCAGGCAGGATGGCCTCAAATTAAGATTATAATGACTCTACCATTTAGGAAACACACTCTCACTGTTAATGCTACCCTATCAGGTATGACTTTCAAATTCACAGGTGAAAAGTATAAAAAAAAATTTTTTTTACTCAATTGTACAAATAGTTGCCTGTGTGTATTTGTATGTGTATGTCCTTTAAGGAACAAATGCATAGTGCCTATGGGAAGGAAGGGCAAAATATTTTCAGGGACTGGAAGATTCCTGAATTATCTATGGCAAAGGTGATTATGTGTTGCATTTTGACAAGGTTAAGGTATCTACACCTAAATACTGACTTACTATGGGCCTCACAAGACTTTGTGAGTTTCAAATATACTTTTACATAGTATTCTTTGGGGGTTAAATGTTTTATTTACAAATGAACAAATGGTGATTGTTCTTGATGAAAGAAATTTAAATAGAAACCTAGTTGATAAAAATTTCTGGCTGTTACCATCATTTGGTCAGTGTTTGATCTTCAGTAATAGGAGAAGTAAAGTTTTGGTGCTGGTGGCAATGATGTGGGATAGTTATAGACACAAGAACATTTTTTTTTTTTTGCACTTTTCCCTTCCTATCATATTGACAGAAATAACACTAAATAAATGCTATCATCCTTCTATGGCATGCAATTTTTCATTCAAACAAAATATAACATATGTATGACCTCAACAATATTTAATAATCTCTACATCTTGTGATTTGTTAGACCTTTTCCACCAACACCTACAGAAACTGTGTGTTTGCCTAGAGATTTAAGGTAACAGGCTTATACTCACAGTGAGATGAATTTTTTATTAGATTTTGGGTAGACTAATTGTGCTGATGTTGAGAAGTGTTTCCAAGAGAGAATATGTAGAATGTCCTTCAATGGATATTTTCAAGACCTATTTAAAGACTTACATCTATTTGTGAAACTTTCAGGATAGAGCTGTTGGAGGCTGGGAATGAACTATATGAACTGGTAAGATGCCACCAGCTTCCAATATTCCAAAATAGTGCAGCCATGCATTTAAAGTACACTAAAATGACGCCTTTAAGGTGCAGGGGTGGTGATGACTGGTAACTATCATAGGTTTGGCAGTAACATTTTCAGACTCTACAAACATGTTTGTGAAGCTGTGATATCCCTAGGGGAAACCATTCATTTGAATGCCCATTTTTCTCCAGAAAAGAAACACAGGGGCTTGTCTTTAAGATAAAACTAAAATGAGAACCTTTAAATTCAACGATGTGCGGTTCAGGCTGACTTACAGGTTTAATATTTAGCTTGGTTAATTAAATACCATTCTTTGCCTTGAATTTAATTATCCCAATCAATGTGGTAACTTAATATAATAATAATAAAGGGGTTAATGAGAAATGGAAGAGAATCTAACTATTCGTTCCTCTGGCTCAGTGGGGGCATCTATCTCTTCTTGAAGTGTCAGTTTATGGTGTTTTATAGGGTATGTATGAATTTTCAATTAGTGAGAAAGTGAAAATGAAAGACAGGAGATCATCAATGAGTGATTATATCAGGAAATCACTAAAAAGCTAATCTGTAAAGTTCAGGGCATATTTTAATGTGACTTCATGATAGTATAGGAAGGTTTTTTTCTCCCTTGGTTGAGCTTAAATCATGTTCTTAATACACTATATGAAAAAGTCCTTGTTTAGGGTTTCTATCCAAAGGTAAAAAGCCAAATATTTGCTACTTCTAAACAAAAATGAATGCTAAAATGTAAAGATGACTTTCTTGTTTAGTTGTCACTTTCAATACCAATGGTCTTCTTCCTTAATATAGCTCAAAAAAGTCCCGCAATCTTAATGCTGAGGTGCTATGCAGCAGAATTAGAGGCGGATTCAAAGCTCAGCTGGGAGCTCGCTGGCTGCGTCAAGCTGCTAATCTCATTGAGCCTCAGTCTTGTCATCTGTGAAATGAGAAAGATGCGATCTATTCCTCTCAGATTGCTGAGAGGATAAAGTGAGGGAATGTAGAGGACACCGTACAGCGTGCCTGCTACATCACAGAAGCTTGGGAAATAGCGACTTCCTGTCTCCTGAACAACTCACAAGTATTTTTATAAATGCATAACAGACACTAATGTGTTATAATACCAAATGTAATGCCAAGTGTTCTGGCTCATCAGCCAGGGCAGCGCTCCTCAAACTTTAAAGTACCAGTGATGCACAGGGATCTGGTTAGGGAGAGATTGGCATTCAGCCTGAGATTTTGCATTTCCAACCAACTCCCAGCTGACGCTGACACTGCCAGCTGGGAACCACACTTTTAGTAGCATGGAACCAGAGCAATGACTTCTGAATCCCAAGGTGACTTTGAGACACTGACATAAATTGCAAAACAGAATTTTACTCTACTTTTTTCTTTTTTTCTGGTTTAGTGATAAAAATATTGGGGAAATCTGAAGATGCTACAGAAAAAGGTTTGAATGAACACATTTAAAAATTTGGGAAGCTCAAATCCATTCTACACACTTTCATTTATTGTCTGGACAGATAAAATACAAATAATTCAAACACAACAAGATTATGGAAAAAAAACATTTACAATACTTTCCCTCAGAAATCATCTAAACTAGTGAGATTAACATGAAGTCATTCATTATAACTAAAGTATACAACTGCCTGGTCCTAAGATTTTTTTTCCTTTTTTTTCCCCCCAAGATTGAACACATTATAGAGAAGAGATTTTGGCATGCCTTTCCCACTAATGCTTAGCAAATGCATCAAAACTTTGCCAGCAAACTGCGTTCATTCATAGCAGGTGACGTAAAAAGATTTCCCTGAATGTTGAACGAGTGTTCTCTGAACTGAAATCTGGTGTTATTTCCAAAACCAAAAAGAGGAAAAAAAACAGAAAAAAAATTTAAAGGAGGAGTCTATGATGCAGCCTTGGTATTCATTATCTGTCTACCACTACGACGACTACTACAAAGTTTGCCTCTTCAGTGTGAAAACAACAGTCCTGTCTACATGCACTTAGTGGGTTCAGCATGGGAAAAAATGCACAAAATAAGCACAAGTTATAAATAACCATAACGTTTTATTACCATTAAGACTAAACTTGTATTGAAAAGATTTTATATAACAAGACAAGAAAAGCAATAGCAAATTTAACTATCAACTAGATTATGCATAGCGAGCAACTGTTTCTATTACCCAGGGAAGAGCATGAACCCTTGTATTTTTTTTTGTTTTGTTTTTGTTTTAAATATATAACCGTACAAAGCACAAACATACTAAAATGATCAGTGCACTGGACATGGGAGAGTGCTCCCTCAGTCATTTTGTTCCCTTAGCTCTGTTTTGTTTTCCCCAATCTGAATTACATTAAAATAAAGACCCAGTTGTTTTTATTTTTCTACTGTGCAGTAAGAAAAAATATTCACAACAAACATGACAATATATCAAACAATAGTTCTACACAAGTTACCTTGATACCTCTTTAACTGTCACTTAAATATCATAAGAAAACATTTTAAGACATATACAAACAAAACTAGCCAAGTGTTACAACTTATAATAAATTAACCCAAAGAAAAAATAACTTTATATATATATATTTATATTGTATATACACATACACACACAACAGAATGACACAATAATATGCTTCTTCCCACAGTTTAAGTAAACAAATAAGTAGTCTAGCCAATCTAGCTATATTTGATCTCGGCCATAGGCATCATCACATCGGCGATTAAATAAATAAGTGTTTCAAGCAACATAAACAGTGTTTCAAATGTACCGACACAGCCCAATTCTATCAGCATGGGCTACAAAGTGAATTTGAAAATTCCTTAATGAATTTAAAGCAAATGTATCTTTTGTTTTCCTCTCCTAAACACATTACATTTAACTATGATACTAAGATATGTAAATAATTTCGTAGCACCTACTGCTCAAACTAAGGAAGTTTTAGATCAAAAGGAAAATTAATCTTTTTAATTTTTATTCTGCTGACATCCCATACTGATGACTTAAAGAAAAACTGTCTTTCAACTCATCTCCTTGCTTTTGGGTTTTGACTGTGGGGAACTGTGGTACCCTGGGTAGAACGAACACTCCTTTCCCCTAGTAATTAATAATTGTTTATTATTATTATTACATGCTATGAAAAGATATGAAGATCATCTGTTTATAGCCCATCCTTCAAAAAACAGTCTACGAATCCAGTTTAAAACACACATCTTGATCTCTAAAAAGTTACCAGTGCAGTATGAACGCGACAAAGTTGTCAATTTCCCCTAAATTAGCCAGTCAAAATATTTTTTTCTCAAATCCAGATTCTCTTGTAAAAATTCTTTATATTTTATAAAAATAGATTTTTCTTGAAACCCATTTTCAGCAAAGAGACCACCTCTTTGGCAACAATGTTAATGTTATTAAATTGTTAATGTCATCAGGTATCCCCCTTGCCCCATCCCCTAACAGAAGACTGTTTTAGTTCACATGATATAAAAGAAAAAAGGAAAAATAAAAAAATTTGCAAAAGTTTTTTTTTCATTTTTGCAATTTTTATTATTCCTCTTTAATTTGTGTGGGGGTTTTTACCAATCTGATTGGATCAACATTTTGACAAAAAAGAAAAATCTTTTTTTCCTTTCTTTGAATTCCATTACTTTGTAAAAATTGTTTTATTTTTATTATTTTTTTTTGTTTTTTGTTTTTCTTCTTCAAATGAGCGAATGGTCATCTTAAAAAGACCCACCTTCAAGGAAGGTAGTAAAGTTAGCTGGCTGGGTAAAAATCCCTGCACATTGCTATCTATGTATATTATATTCAACAACGACAGCTATGAAAGAACATTCAATGCATCAAAGGTATTTTTTTGTTTTTTTTTTTTTTCTTTTTTTCTAAGCATTATAAAATCCTTTCCTGGTACACCTCAGGATAATCCAATGTTTTAATACTTAGGCAACACTGGCTTATAAAGTCCATGGTTGAATATAAGCCTTGAAAAGTTTGTTTCTCTCTCTTTTGTGTATGTGTGTGTGTGTGCGCGCGCGTGTTTTGTTCGTATATATTTATATATATATTTTAATAAGTAAGAATAGGAAATTCAGGACTTGTGGGCTTTGTTGGTTTTAAAGGAAACTTGCAACACTCTGTCTCCCAGGCGGTACCCGTTGAGGCTGGCGATGGCCATGGCCGCCTCGTCATAGTTGGTCATGGTGACAAAGCCGAATCCCTTGCACTTGTTGGTATTGAAGTCACGGATGACCTTGACGTTGTTCACTGCTCCAAAGGGGCCAAATAGCTGCCAGAGGACACTCTCGTCGGAATCAGGGGACAGATTGTAGACAAAGATGCACCAGCCTGTTCCTGTGTGACCAGGGATGTTCATTCCCACAAGGCTTGTCATTCCATCAATGGTGATTGGGGAGAACCTGGGGGGACAAGCAGAAGGGGGGACTGGTCCAGACATCAGTCTGACCATGGATAACACACAGATGCACAGACACAGACACGGGGCAGAGGGCTGAGTGAGTGTTTGCTGGAGAGTCTTCAGGGTTTAAAAACCAAAATGTAAAAACTAATGTCTATGGCATTTCTTCTACAGGAATGGCTAGACTGGCTAAGGCATGTACATCCAGAGAGAAAGACCAAGGCCAATTCTTAAAAACCACCAGGGACTCCCAGGGTTCCCAGAGCAAGGCTCTACCATTATTCTATCATAGTATATGCTCACAGAGTATCCCACCCTCACCCTACCCCGTCCCATATAACCACAACACATAGAGAACTCTTGGGGCAAGGGGCTCTATTTCACTCATTCTGTGGCTCTATTCATTTATTCAGTGGAGCACATATGGCAATCTCACAGACATAGTGACACACAGAAAACACTCAATAAATATTTATTGATTGGATGAGTAAATAACTTTGGTTGATATAAATGCCTGGGAATTTTTATTTTTTAAGGCAGATTAGGGTATAGCCTTAGAAGTGCTCAAAGTCTACCATCTTTGCAGCCCCTTGACCTGAGGCTGTCAAAGATCTCTTGGTATTATTGAGGATGGAGATAAGTGAGAATGAATAGGAATGTCTTATTATTAAACAGATGGGTGGCTCATGTCTCATTTAGCATTTATTCAAAAGGGTTCCCAAAAAACCTGAGCAATAATAATAAATATGTCACTCCTTGATGCTATATTATCTGGAATTCGTTTCTAAGAATCACTAGAGCAAGACTTCAAGTGGTTTGTGCATTTATATATCCTGAACCACTATACACTAGAAAAACATCAAACTGTTATTTGCCCTATTATAACTGCTTTTGTATTAAGCTTAGAAACCTCAGTTTTCATGTAATCCTGAAAATAAAAATATGACCCTTCAGATTCTATTCACTGTCTGAAAAAATAAATCCACATGTGATTTGTGATGGATGTATCAGATGAAACAATTAGGTTACTAATGCCTACAGCAGAAATAATATTTGTTAATATTTTCTTTCATACTGAATTTATAGAGAGATTTTTGACCCTATACACTGACTAGCATCTTATCATTTGGTCAGGGTTTAATTTTGAGGAGATGAGAGGAGAAGAAACAAAAACTAGGGAAGAGCATGGGGTAAAGTGTGTGAGTTGGGGTTGTTTTTAAAAATAAGCAAATATTCTTGGAGAGTTGAAAATCCTATTAAGGAATAGTTCTGTATCTAACTAGAATTTAGATAATCAAATAGCTGCTGAAGATATGCTAGACATAACAACTCAGTAGACATTATTTTTTGCATTATTCACTAAGTCTTCCCTCTTGCTTAAAAACAAATAAGACAAAACTAAAAAACATCATGGCACATATATTAGAAGGGACAATCCAAGTTTAATTGGTATCTGTGTTATTTTTGAAGACTGTCTTTTCAACCTTCTCTCCTCCAACTAGGTGAATTGACCCTTTCAGTTTATATGTAGAGAATGGCTAAGTATTTATTATAAGGCCAAAATCAAGGCCAGCAAAAAGGTTGCAAGTAGAGCCTCTACTCTAGTTGGTAACGGCTACCTGGAGCACTTTAGCAAGAAGGATTCTAGATCCAAATCTCGTTTCAATAGGAAAAGAGAATGCTGTTATCAATTAGTGATGTCTACTCTGGGTGGGGCAGGGGAGGAGGTGTCAGCACGGATGCCACAGCTGTACCTTCCCTGGTCTCAACTAGGTTATAAGCATCACTCTTTTCATAACATTTGGTGCTACTTCACTAAAGTCAGAGAGGAGCAAAGGGATGGGACAGAGCTAGAAAAGATGTAAAATGCCTGGGAACAGGCAAGCAGTGTGCTAGACATGTGGAGATAATTCACAGTTATCCTTGTTTGATGCTGGGATTGAGATTCAAAGGCTGGCAGTCTGATCGTGAAGCCTGCAGTCAAGTTACTTGCACTACTGTGTGCCAGTTCCCAGAGTCAGGGTACTTACCATGCATGGCCAAGTGGTGAAAGAACTGCCTGGTACAGGGAGTGTGATGTGGACTATTAAAGATCACATCTCTTTCCCTTGACTATAGGAAGGGGAATTAAAGTGTGCAGCTCTACTGAGCAAGATGATGAAGACGCTACATCCCTAGCAGTGCAGTGGAGCTTATCAAAAGCACATATGGGAATCTCATGGACACAGTGACATAACACACCTAACTTCCCAAGATTCAGATTTCAGACTCGGTCTGGAATACTCTTGTGACTGCATTCAGAGAGCCCCAAAAGCCTTGACTCTGTTTCAGCCCCCAAGCCCCCACAAAAGGCTTTCAATGAAAAGTAACAGCAAGTTTAAAACACACATACATATATAACCAAAGGAGGATTTATAATTACTGTTAAAACCTGTAACAAAAGAAACCCCTGGTTGAGGTGCACACAGATACACTTCATTCTCAGGATGTGCTCTGAAATGCACACTGAGGTGGGGGCAGGAGTTAGACTGCCATCCATGCACTTATTTATGCTGTGGCTAGACCTGGTAGTCCAAAATCTAATTTTTCTACTGAAAATCATAAGATTGTCAACTATGATTAGCAAAATGTTCTAATTCCGATTTGCTGGAACCTGCCCTCCTAACTGAATCTTGGCATTGCTAATGCAAAACAGTTGCTTTGCAAGTTTGCAAAACCAGCCAGCAAAGAGTCAAGGCCTTCCCCCTTGGGGGAGCCATTCAAAAGATTGGATTGTCAAGGGCTTGGTAGCTGTGGCACCTGAACCATAGGAGAAGCCCACCTGCAAATAAAAGAAAAAGTGAAACACACAAATACATTTTGTGTGCCCTAAAAGAAACAAAATCAACTGAGGTCTGAAATTAAAATTAAGAATTTGACATGCTGGTGGAAGAAAAAGGAAGGATTCATTTTTTTTTAAAGTAAAGTTAGTGAATTAAAAAAAAAAATTCTAGCCCCAGTCTGTGCCAACACGGACATCTGGCAATCTGTGGAGTTTTAATTACCTCTTTACGCCATAGGCCATATTAAGCAAATTGTCCAGCCTGCAAAGAGAAGGAGGGTCTCTGGGTTAATGCCTCACAGATGGCAAGATCGCTCAATGGAACTATTAATAAGAATGCTCCATTTTCAAAGAAGAAAAGCTCAACAACTTTCCCCACTGCTTAGGAGTCTATCCACCGGTAGTTTCCCCTTTTCTGCCTCCAACTGCAAGTAATTCATGTTCAGGTCAATGCTGGAGTTAAAAGCAAGTGTCTAATGAATCTTCTTTTCTTTCAAGGTCTGAATTAATCCCACTACCCCCACCTCTCAGAACATTTGTGTGGATTTTGTTTTATATTATGCGTGAAATTGTTAAAAGGGGAGGCTTCTTAAATTGTTCACCTTTTACTATAATTAAACTTATGAATAAAGGTCTCTATTCCAGATTAATAATACATGTGCACACAATAAGCACCAGAACGGATCTTTTCTGTTAGCCTAGCTACATTAACTAAATCTTCTTACCACACACATTTTTGGGAGGCTGGGGGAGTTTTGGGGTTAAGATTTTAAAAATTAGCTTACTATTTACCGCCTGATAGCACCTCCCAGCAAACCGCCATTATGTTATAATCTTCCTCATGTTCAGCACCTTACTTGGGGACAAGCTATTCACACCATGGGGCAGGAGTAACCATAGTTTCCACCATTAGAAGCCTGCTGGAGTGGCTTTTTACATAAATACTGCATGTGCTCTCACACAAAATAAAAATTAGATGACTTGCACTCTTCATGAAATCATTAACCATTTCAAATTCACAGGACATGGAAGGACACTAAAGAGGCTGATCTTTCTGCTCTCTGTGGGCTGATGGACCATACTACCCTAGACAGAAGTACCTACTATCTTCCTATATGAAGTTTGACAAGGAGAAAAATCCTTTCATTGAAGGCAAGTTTGGACATGGGTGGAATAAAATAATTATTTAGAATTTATTATGGGCAGGTAAAAAATATTCTTATCTCTTGCACAATAGAGGCCCATCAAGGTCATATTGGCTTCATGGAGAGAAACCTGTCTTTCAGAAAGGTCTCAGGAGAAAAAGGAAAATGCCCCACTGTGCCAGGAGCTTACTGTAGTTTAGGTGCCTGAAGCTTGGACAAAACCTTCCTCCTTGTTTTCCCAGAGTCTGGCTTAACAGAGTCAAGTTAACACTAAAGAGACTCCCCTTTCCCCGAACCCAACAGTGTTACCTGCTGAGGGAGAGGACAGGAAAATCCACTCCCTCTGGCAAGGATCTGCCTCCTAGTCTAGTCTTTGATTTTATTAAAAGCCACTGTCCAGCCTTAAGTCTAGTTTGCTGAATCTGGTCACTTATCTGTGATTAACTCTTGTTGAAATGGAATCTTCTTGTTTGGTTAAATGCAGTAATTTTGTTTCTACCACACAGTCAAGTGGTAAGCTGAAAAGGGGGTTAGAAAAGCACTTGGTCCAATAGTTTCATTTTATAGGAGTGGAAACTGGGGCTCATGGGGAGTTTTGCACAGTGATTCCTGGGGGCCGAGGCTCTTACCCTTGCCCCATCCTTCAAAACCATGCACTTCTCTAGGCCCTTGCCCAGCTCTGAATCTCTGTATCAGGGCTCCTTCTTCTGTCGGCATGCCTACCTGAACCTCTGAGCCTGGTGGTGAAGTGGGCCGGGGTAGCGCCGGTTGGGGGACTGGTAGAGTTGGGAGAGCAGGGCCTGGCTGGACTTCTGGCTGGGATTGTTGGCAAACTTCACAGTAATCGGTTCCGTAGCACCGCTGGGCTTCTGGCCATTCAGCCCTTTGATGGCTTCTTCTGCTTCGATCCTCTTATCAAAGCGAATGAATCCCACCCCTCTAGATACTCCTAGAGAAAGAGAAAGAGCTTTTGTAAAAGAGTGAACAAACCAAAACGCTAAACATCTCTAGGAAGAGATGGACTGGGCCCCATGCACACCGTGTGGGGAGGCAGCCCACCTGTGGGGTCGGGCCTGAGCCTAGCTTCCTGAATCTCTCTCACCTATCAATAATACATCTACCTGCATTTCTGCCACTACGGCTTTAGACAGATGCCTCCCAACAACAGAACACAGGGATCTCTTGCATCTGTCCCCTCTAGCTCTCCACTACTGCCTTGCTCAGGTCTCATCTCCCATAAGTTACTATAACTGATCATCCACTGTCTTGTTTCTAGTCCTGCATGTGTCCTCTACACCTAGCAAGTAAGTAATCTATTTGAAAAGCAAACTCTGACCACACCACACTTTTAAAAAACATCTTCTATACCTCTTTTGTAACTTTTGAAATTTTTACCTAGTGCATGGTACCTATTCTTCACTGCCCCCCATTCCAAACAGAATAACAAACAAAACCCATAAAATCCCCTTCCATGGCTTCCTGCTGCATACAGATAAAGTCCTGACCTCTTGGCACAGCATTCAATGTCCCTGGCAATCTGGTCCCAAATATCCTATTGAGCCTCACACAGCCACTCTGATCTGCCTAACACTCCTTGAATAAGTTGTGTTCTTCCTCCATTCCAAGCCTTGGGATATATATGATGTCTTCTCTACCTAGAATGTCCTATCCCTCTTTTTTGCCAGGTAGCTTCAAATCACCCTCCTAAACCCCATTCAAACACTGCCTCTTCAATGGAGCCTTCCCAACAATTCCCACCAGCCATAGCACACCTCCTGAGCTCTCACGGCAGGGTGGTGGGGGAGATTTGACAGCCCCCAGTAGATACTTGTCACACCAGAGTCCTGTAAGGGTGGGGACCGTGCCTCATCCTTTGTCTCTGGCATCACTCTGCACAGTGTGTGGGGCAGAGCCAACTTCAGTGAAGATTTGTTTCATGTGAAATGGGGCAGTTTGAGGTTCCTGCTCACTTGACAATGCTATGAATTGGAGCTACAGCTATATATACAGGTTCTTTACACATACTAAAGCAATGCTACTTGGTTGAGGGCTGAAAGAGACTTTGAAGGTCATATAGTCCCACTCTCAACCTGATGCCTGAATCCTCTTTATAATCCTGCCAAGTTGTTTAGCTGCTGCTCAAACAAATAATCCGTGATGGAGAACTCTTACTTCCCACAATGGCCCATTTTATATTTGGGCAGAATAAGAAGTCTTTATCCCAAGTGGAACATCCATCTATTCATGACCCATGTCCTCTGCCTTAAGCAACCATTAGCCTTCTGTTCTTATAGGTAACAGGGCATGCTGGCTGGTGATATCGGGATACAAGGAAGAAATTACAAAGAAACACTTAACCTGTGACTTGATCAACCAGGATTCGTGAGGTGATGATACGGCCGTATTGCGAGAAAAGCTGCTCCAGTTCCTTCTGGGTCATGGTTTTGGGAAGGCCGCTAACATAGAGGTTAGCATCCCTGATTGAGGCAGAGCTTGGACGGGCATATGAGACCTAGGAAAGGCAAGAGGAGCTAAATCCATTATAGGTAATCACCTTCAGAGTAGAGACTGAGTCGACAAGCAAGATGACAGTCCCTCATCTATGGTCACAACTCATGGTGTTGGTTTAAATCACTCAGTAGTTCAGATTTTTAGCTGCTCTTGTAATAGTAATGAGAACCAGGAGAACAGCAATAGAGGAACAAGAGGAGAGTTGATGATAACTTAAAACAAATGCACAGATAAGGGTCTCTAAGTGCAGAACAAAATAGCTACTGTATGGCAGCTGTTAAATGCAGAGCTACCCACGCATGGAGTTCTGAAGATTTACCTCCTGGATGTGGGTGTATAGATGATTTACTGTATCCAACACATAATAATCTTTGAATAAACCAAAAAACCCCTGTGAAATTCTGCTCTGCACATTTTTCCCCTTGCCACCCTCCCTACCCCCATCCCCTTCTTCTTGAATACATAAAAGCGATCAGGTTCTCTGCAAGATTTTTTATGTCCCATCCTTTGTGTTGCTCCAATCTGTTCCCCCGAGGTCTGCTCTCACTGAATGACAAAGTGCTGGTAAAACAGGGCTGAATGAACATCTGCTTGCGAAACTGGATATGTGACCTTGTCGTCACATCTGCAAGGACCAGTTGCCTCTAACTTTGAGGCAGGGCAGATAAAACCACAACAAACAAAACGGGGGCACGGTAGAAAAGAGGGAGGGAAGGGGCAGTGAGAGAGAGAAGAGAGCCTCACCGATGGTTATAATAAGTTCGACTTTGTAAATTTGTCCTCCCAGATCGCTCAACTGCTTTTTTTCCCCCAAAAAGCTAACACAGAAGTGTAAACAGATCTGAAATTCCATCTGCAAGAAGCCAAATCTGTAGCAGTACACATAAGCAAAGCAAACCCCAGCAGTCATTAATTTTAGACTTTCATTTACTTATTTATTTATTTTTTAAGAAAACAACATCAGACATTTGAAATATAATTTACAGCTAGTCTAACAAAAGCACTTTCCTGCTAAAGCTATTTCTGGGGTGGTTATGGCTCAGAATAGATGATGAAAACAGTCATTTCAGAGCACATCTGACAACATTGGACAGGAAGGGACCTATAATGCCTTAGCATTTTTCATTTGTTCCATATAACCAATTCACAAGACCTATTAAGATTGTAGGGGTGAGAGTGTGTGCGTGTGTCTATGTGTGCATGTATACAGAGTATGTGTGACAAAGAATTGCATGTGTTATGCTGGATCTTTGACATTAAGAACTAAATCTCCAGTAGCAAAGTGGACCTGCTTCTGAGACCTTCAGGGGAGAGACTGGATCTAGCAAAGAGGATGAAGCATAAGCAGACCCCTCATCCATGGCACTCTCTCCCTGTCTATAGCAGAGATGCCAGGTCCCTTTATGGGTTCCAAACCTAAAAATAGATGTTGACTCAACAGATAAAATGATGTGAGTGACTAATCTGCCTCTCTGGCCTCCTCCTGCTGATGGAGCGAGGCAGCTGCCTGCAGTGTCTACATCTTCTAGAGACTCATGAGTGACCCAGGAGGCTCCTTCCCAGAAGTTGGTTGAGCGGCATAGGGGCCTTTACATGAAGGCCTCCTATGTGAGCATTTGGGGCTTGGGGCCAAAGGACCAAGAATCCCATATGACTGTGCAGACAGTGCTTCACTCCACACAAGGTTCTCCTACTCCTGTGCTTTAAGGGACAGAGGCTTTCATGATATAACTTAGCAGAACTATTTTTTTGGGCAGAAGGAAGGAGTGCTAGGGAGAAGGAAATAAAACATTATAGTGATGTGCCCTTGGTAATGAGGGTCACCTTTGTCTCACCCTTGCCAATTACTGACAAATTAATTATCTGAATGACATCTTTGCTCCCCCAAAACACAACCTCCCACATCTATGCCTTTGCTCATGGGGAAATTTTTTCCACCTACTTCCCCACATCCAAATTCTAGTCCTCGTCAGGGCTCTGCTCAAATGACATCTTCTCTAGACAGCTTTCTCTGATCTCACCTCCTCCCAAAAGTCTCCCCAGCGGTGGTCTCAATGAACCATGGTACTTAACCCATTCTGACCTTAATTCACCACTTCTTCACCTAGTCTGATGGTCTCTTTAGGTCATGGGGTGGAGGTGTGTGTGTCTTATTCATCTCTGTGGCTCTAGCTCCCAGCATAGAGCCTGATAGTCTCAGGGTGCTCAACATCTACTGAAAAAAAAATGAATGAACACTCACAGCTCATGACGAATGACACTGACATTACTGGCTCTTCGGGCTTAACTGTCATTTTGGTCCTCTACTAAGGTGGATCACTGAGAGTCAAGCACCTAGAATCTCACCTGTATTTTCCTGCCAAGCTAAGAGCTAAGGGAAAGATTTCCCGTTTTCCAGTATTTGAGGTTGGAAGAACTGAAAGAAGACTGTTCTAGGACTACACATCACTTAGAGGCCTTCTCTCAGCAAACATTTCCTGAGGCTCTACCGTGAGCCAGGCGCAGTGCTGTGTTCTGGGGATACAGTAAGAACAAGGCCTGGTCTCTTGCTCTAAAGGACCTCCAGGTCCAAAGAGGACAACAGAGAGCACACGGGGGGCACTCTATAAATAGTTGAATGGAAGAATGGATGGGTAAACATACAGACTGATTATACAATGCCACAAAATGTGCGCTATGCCAGGGCTATGTATGGAGTGTAGCTGAAATGCGGAGGAGGGAGAGACTGATGGAAGGTTAAAAGGGCCAGGAAGAAGACGGAGCTGAGGTTAGACTGATGGTGGTGAGGTCAGGAAGTGGTAGCTTGATAATAGCTGTCCTCTGTTGTGGGGACAAATAGGGTGATGAAGGCCGAGGGCTTAGTGCAGTGCAGCCCTAATGGCACCCAGTTAAATGCACTATGGGCAGTAATGACCTTGATTCGCATTAGTTCTGGGCAGCTAGAGCTGGGGTACAGAGGGAGCAGGCTGGGGACAGACCCTGCCAGGGAAGAAGAGCTGGCACTGAAAAGTCAGTGACACAACCTAAACCATTTCCCCAAAACATGATTCTGACAATCCCAACCAGGAAAATTATGATCACAGATCCCCAGAGACGACCCCAAATCCCAAAGGTGAACACCACCTCGATCATTCTCTACTAAGCTAATTCCCGCTTAGTTTTTCTCCTTCGTTTGGAAACTTAAGTCTATTGTTCCCTTAGCCCCCTGTCCACAAAACCTTTATGATTTGGAGTAGACAAAAATGACAGAAAAGAATCTTTTTACATTCAATATCCAAATGCTCGCCCCAGGGTCTAAAACTTTCAAGTTTCTTCATACATTTATCAAATTCTAACTGAAAGACTACAGGTGTCAGGCCCTTTGTTAGGCTGAAACATGTCTAAAAAATTGCCAACTTACAGACCCTGCAGAGGGTCACGCATTGCTGGCACATTAATCCCCCTGAGCTAGTGGCCTAGAGCCCAGGGCTTCCAACACTGGAGCCAGTGCCCTAGGGAAGCCCCTGGCCTCAGACGGTTGGGATCCTGCTCACTTCATTCACCCAGAATCTCAGAAGATAAAACTGGAATTTTTAGGCCTCAATGTGGAGCTCAGAGAAAGCTGGGTGTGAAAAGGCCACTCCTCTCTCTGGGTAAGGGTGTCCCAAAGGTGAGTGACCGTGAATGGCTGACTTTACAGATGACCTCCATAGAAGATCTGCAGTCCCTCCAAACTCCCCAGCTCTCCCCATCCCTGCTGAGCACAGTCCCCCACCCCCACAAGAATGACACTTACTATGGCATCACACTTATGATCCCTGACTGAGGGTCAGCTCTCGTACTCACCAGCTGTGTGACCTTGGGCGAGTAATTTGATCTTGATAAGTCTCAATTTCTTTACTGATAAAAGGGGGATGATTCTCCTTTGATGGGTTATTGTAAAGAACCGAGATAATATATTTAATGTGTCTGGCACATAGCTAGAACTTAGTAGATACTTATTAAATATTATTGTGTAATGAGTCATACAGGCTTTTGTGGGCCAGCTGGAAATCTAGTCCCCACTAGGACATACCTTCCAGTGTTATCAAGCAAACATGTGGAACACTACCAGTGAGTGCCTGTAGAGGCACTGTCCTCATGCTACCCTGATGGGGTCTGGACCATCTTTTACCACTTCACTGCCATGAATTTCTTCTAGCATATTCCCACAGATCCCACTGTCCACACAGTACTTTTCCACTTTCCAAAGTGACTTCCCAATGCTGCTCTCTGTGATCCTCACCAAGGTGCGTAAGGCAGGCATTGTTAGCCACCACAGATGGCGCAGCAGGACTAGGGCTGGGGGCTGCCTCTTCCCACAGCACCCATAGCTCCCTGTATCTGTTCATAGCCAGAACTTGGCCCAGGCAGGGTGGGAGAAACAGGGTGAGCTTGGGAAAAATGTTTCTTGAATCATCCAGCAATACCTCCCCTCTTGTCTGGCCTGCCATAACACAGAAAATGGAGAGGACATGGAAAACATGACAAAGGCATGACCTCGGGTGCAATTAGGAGGATAAAATGAGAGGAAACGGCATCCATCCTTCCCAGCCCTGGAAAGGGGCTCCTTGAGGGGAACACTGGAGCTAGAAGAGGAGAGAGTTCATTCATCCCTGCCCTTCCTGAACATCTACTGATGCCTGGTGCTGGGACGGGTACAGGGGGTGTCTCTGCTCCAAGGACTTCATAGCCTAGTGAGGTCCAAGCCAATGAAGAGTGCAGCATGGAGGGCTGTCCCTGCCAGGAGGATACTCATTTCCCACTCCCGGTGTTTCCTTCCGTGCAGAGGAGCCTCCTGGGATAGGAGCGAAGGCCTTTTCCTACCCCTTCACTCACTCTTCTCCAGGGGAGGTGGAGTGATTGCTCTAAGTGGAGGTTTTAATAAAACAAATGGGCACGTGAGGCTCAGACACTGCCTGTGTCCCTGCTCTGGGGAGCCAGATGCCAGCCAGAAGCACCCATTCTGTTCCAGGCTCTAAGTTCTAAGGGGGCAATCTCTGCTGTCACATAGGGAGGCCTGTGGGGACCAGAGCCCCTGTGACAGGGTGTGTCAGTTTTTCCCAGAGTAGGGCCCAATGTTAGGAAGCTTATTGTGTCCACATAACCCATCCAGGCCTTAATTAATTAATGAAGATGCCCTTAGGATTTCAAACACTTTTCTCTTTTGTCTTACCTCTTAATAGGTTTAGAACTTGGGTGTGGAAAACAGTGATGCCATGTTTTTTTGGTCCTTTCAGATTACAATAATGACATGACCTTTATCATTGACTGGATGTTTTCATGAGCTAGGCATTCTATTCACAAAACTGCTAATCTCTGTAACCATGGTTTGTGGTAAGTGGAGATAAAGGTGACACTGGCGATCTCAATAGAAAGTACTATTCCCGAAATCTGCTTCACAGAAACTTGGTGCTGGAAGTAACCTCAAAGGTTCGGGGCAGGACCTAAGACCACTGGCCATCTATCTTATACACTTCCAAAGACAGGAAGCTCACCACCTCATGAGGCATCCTGCACCAACATTGGCCATCACTGATTGCTGGAAAACTTCTTCCTTCTACTGAGTTCACATCTGTCTCCTCTGTAACCTCCATCCTTCTCCTACTATTATTCTATCACCATACCCCAGAAGCAACCTTCCTGTCCTTATTATCCCTTATCTTGTCTTGTCTTGTCTCATTGACAGGTGGTCATCAGAGTATCAGGTAACTGTATTTTTAGACAGTCCCTCCAAAGAAGTTCTTGTTTATGTTTCTTTAATTAAGATTGAGACCTGCTCTAGAACAGAAAGGAGGCAGAGGTTAAGAGTAAGGGCTTTGGGGTTAGAGGTATGTGGATTTGAATCCTGACATTATCTATATACCATGGGGTAAGCCACTAACCTTTCTGAGCTGCATCACTTGAATAACACAGTTTAGAAACACTCTAGTAGAGG
The DNA here is from genome assembly GCF_040939455.1 of Microcebus murinus. Taxonomy (NCBI): domain Eukaryota; kingdom Metazoa; phylum Chordata; class Mammalia; order Primates; family Cheirogaleidae; genus Microcebus; species Microcebus murinus. Next base: position 37,988,379 of record NC_134105.1, on the reverse strand, counting down.
CATTTGAGGGTTAAAGAAGAAAATGCTTGTAAGATTCCTAAACATAACACCTGGTACACAGTAAGTGCTCAATAAACAGTGGCTTTGATAGATTGCTATGTAATCAGGCCTTATGCTAGACACCAGGGGTGCAGAAATGAATACAACAGTCCCTGATATGTAGGACTATTAGTCTAGCAGAGTAGACATACGTACAAACCAATCATTTCAGAAAATCAGGCTACAGATTTTTCCCAATCTGTTGTAACACCCTATTCTCTGAGTGAATACAAACTCCCTAGAGCAGACAGGTCCCTGGGGAGCATTCATTCCAAAGAGACCAGAAGAATGGCAGCAGAGAACAGACTCTGGTGCTGCCAGGGCCTTCTAGGAGGAAACCCTTCCAGGGACCTCCAATCCCACCTCCCTGAGCAGAGAGAGAAGTAAGAAGACAGCTGCCTCCTGGAAACAACAGCTTTGATTGTGAGGATCAGTTTACCTCTGCCTGTGGCTGCAGCCCAACCCACAGGCAGGATAGGCATCTGCTTAGCACCTTCCCCTACCTGCCACCTGATACATGCTATTCTTTCATAGGGGCAAAACCTGACAATAGCATTTTTAATGCGTTCTGATTGTGCCACTTTTTCCTGCTCAAAAAACCTTCCATGGTTCTTCAACGCTTCGTGATGGAAGTCTAAACCTCTTACCTGGCATTCAAAGCCCTCTGGAATCTGGCCTAAACTTTCATCTCCTAACTCCTTCATGCACCCTATGCTTCAGTTCAAACAAAAACATGGTCACAGTTTTCTGAATATGCCCTGAAGGTTTTGACTTCAGGGTCTTTGTTCTTGCTGTTTGTTCATCATCATAGCAAAATAAATTCCCCGCCCATCCTTCTAGGCCCAGCCTGAATGCCACCTCCTCCATCAGGCCCAGGCACAAATGACTGTTCTCTCCGCGGAGGCTACAGAAGGCACATATTTCAGTGGCAGCAGCTACCACACCCTGCCTTCCATCATAGCCATCTGTGCTAACATCTTACCTGCCCTATTAGTCTGAGCATTCTAGTGATCTCTGCAGACCCCCTGTGGCATCTAGTCTCGAAGCCTTCCTAGGGCAGGAGCTCAAAAAATGCTCTCTGAATTGAAATGAAATGTATACTTTACTTTATGCAGTGGGTTTTAGCTTATTTCCCAGGAGCTGTCTCTGATGTGAAGAAGGAGCTAGAAACAATCATGGAGTTAAAGAGTATCCAAGAATATCATAAGAGTATCTGGCACACAATAGGCTAGGTAAGTATTTCTTTTAAAGAACAGAAAAGGTGGGATGATAGATTCATATGTCCTGCAACTTCTTTTAAAATGTCCATCAAACTATCAAACGGGCTTACTTAGTATGTAGGAGGTTCTTTCTGTCTAGTGGCCCTGAAAATGGAGAGGTGTGCTAAAGGTTTCATGGCTTGGTTAGTGGAAGAGCTGGTTCTTGGACTCAGGGACCTAGACTCAGTTTCTTCACTAAACTGCAACTCCTGGCTCCTGCTTTATGACAGACTGATAGGATTACTGTGGCCACTTGGAAGCTCCGTTATGCTTTCTACTATACAAAGCTTTTTCCGTATGTTGCCTGAGTCTTAGTAATATTCTACTCATTCTTTACTCTCTTATGCATCTTTGAAACATGTAGATGGAAAAAAGTCCTGCCCTCCCCTCATGTAATTTGCACCTTAGGGATAGCCCTATTCACTATGATCTTCATCTTGGGAAGCACTTCTTGAGCATCCATTATAAGCTATGATCACCTACAAGTGAGATATCATTAGTTCCACTTTCAAGATGACAACCTCAGTAGATCAAATACTTGTCCAAGGTCACACAGCTGAACTAAAAGACAAACCAGTATATGACTCCAAGTTCTGGGATCTTTCCACTATGCCATGCTAACTTGGACAGTGAAATAAAAGCTGTGTACTTGGCACAAATTCTTACTTTCCCTGGAAATTCACCAAGCTGGAAAGATCACGCTATAATATTTTATTAGGTACACTAAAGGAATCATTCTGCAGACACGGAAATAAGTCCAGAGAAGTAAAATAAGTTGCCCAAGGTCATCCCTAGTAGTTTTTGACAGAGCTGGAACTTGACTCTCTAAACTCAGAGCTCTTTTGAATGGACAAATACGGAAAAGGGAAGAGGGTCGTGGTGCTCTATGATCTTTGATAGATCAGCTGTTCTGCCCTGAGGCTGCATGAGCACCATGGAGAAGTGATTCCTTAATCTTTAGAGCCACTGATGTTCTAGGCTAACACTGTCCCACAGAACTTTCTTGGATCAGGAAAATGTGCTATATCTGTGCTGTCCAATATGGTGGCCATTAGCTACATGTGGTGACCCAGCACTTCAAGCACAGCTAGTGTGACTAAGAAACTGAACTTTTAATTTAATTTTATTTTAATTAATTTAAAATCAAATGTAAATAGATATAAATAGCTGTATGTGGCTGGTCACTGCTATACTGGACAGAACATCTGTAGGTCAAGAAGCAACACAAAGTTACAGCATCTCAGAGCTAGAAGGAACCTTTAGGATGATGCAGTTGGACTCCATTCTGAGACTGAAATCCCTTCTACATCATCCCTTATGACTCCATTTGAAGATCTGATGATTGGAGACTCACTACCACCCACTCACTACCACCCAGGCAAATAGGTAGCTACACAGGTTCTCTTCCCAGATTCTCGAAATATAGGATTGAACTAATGCCTGGGGGTGACTGCAGAATTTTCTTTCCTAGAGAATGGAAAAGCGACCATTGTGGGATGAATATGTGAGTGCAGAGTCCTATTTGCATCTCTGGACAAACTTTAGAATGTCAGGTCTTTTCAAAACATGAAAATGAGAATAGGACATAAGACACCAGGATGGGCTAACCAGAGTGGAAAAGAAAGGACCACTATTTTCTGTGATTCAGAGTCCATAATTCTACTAACATAGCCAAGAGTGTGCTTATTTTTTTTTTTAGAAGTAGCTCACATCACACTGTTGGCTTCTTTTACACTTGCAGACAGATCCCATTCTGCATACTTCGGAAAACCTACATGTCTTTCCAACCTGTACTTGTCTGATTTTCTTTTTTAATCTAGACCTAGGACACTACGAATGACCTTTAATATACCAGGACCGTATCAACTTCACTTGGGTGAGAAAGCAGGGGACTGTATTTCCATCTCTCCAACTCCTGTCCCTTTATTTGAGATTATTCACTCAAAAGGAAGTTATCAGGGCAGTGGGAAGCAGAGCACCCAAATAAAATCTCCCTTAAGAAAGAGAGGGCAGCCGGTACAACTGCGGTGAATGAGTCTCCAGTTTCCGTTGGCGTTGCCACGTGCCCTCTCTTGGCTCCCTGGGGACTCAGTGATCCAGCTGCCCCTGCTGACCTTGGCAGGGAAGCGCTCCCGCATAGGCTCTGACGGTAGCAGTAATGGAGGAGGACAGAAAACACCTTTTTATTATTAACAAGACTGGGGGAGGCAGTCCATCATTTCTGGGTGGGGTGATATCCGTCAGCAAAAAATGATCTGCTAACTCTCCAGGAAGCATTAAGAGCAGTGATAGGAGAAATAATTGCTTATGCGGAGTGCAAAGAAAAGATGCCTCAGCGGAATGGAGGCCTTTAGCAAGGCAGGTGGAAGGAGGGAGGAGGGGGAAGCGCAGCTCCCTGATGACCCCTGGCAAGAGAAAAGAGTGGGAGGGGTGAACTGGAACCCGCAGAGCTCAAGCGTGGAAAGATCCCCTGGAGGCACCGTTAGTGCTATTAGAAGAATAAAGCAAAAATGGAGAAATGGTTAAGCGGCATCATAACACAGAGGTGGAGGAGAGGCGGGAATAAAGGAGCTCACTCTCCTTCCGGAGAAGGGAAATTTTTCCTTTGCTCACACACCTTCCCCATCTCTACTGCTGCCTCCAGCATGGGCTACTGCCTCGTGATAAGGCATCTTTCTGACTCCCTCACCCCACTCCCTGACCGAGTGCCAGCTCTCGCGGGTTTGCTCAGAGTGGCAGACGCAGCCCTTTTGCTCCTTCATCCCAGACCCAGTCCTGAAATCGCTCTCCAGACCTGTGCTCTGGAAACGTTTTTATTTAAAGTCACATTTTTATCATTTGAGTAAGAGCTTAATGTAATTATTAGAAAAGGGTAAATCACTAAACCATTTGTAAACATGTTTTGCAATGAAAAAAGGACGTAAATATGTAAAAATGTTAATTTAACGCTATTGCTTTGGGAATGGCTGATACTGTCTTCATGATATGATTCTGTATATTCCAAATTATTTACAAATCAGCATGTCTTGCTTTAAAAATGAGTGAATAAAGCTTCTACCAGAGCTGATGAAATCCAAAGTCTAAGGCTGACAGAAACCTACCACAGTAGCCTACAAGCTGCTGGTTTCATGCATCAAACACCCCACATGGCACCCCCTTGACAGTTGAATCTTCTTGGAAATTACCTTTGTTTGACCAGATCCCTCTCGCTCAAACCTTGAACAGCTCTCTATCTCCTCCCGCCCCCAACATCAAACGTGAACCTCTGCAGCCCCATGACCACCCCCATCCCCTGCATTACATCTGTCCTTTGCATGTCTGTGTCCCCCATGATACAGGAGCTTCCAGAGGCAGAGCCAGCAGCGAATACTTCTATAATCCTGCTCTCACATTTAGGGCAAAACCTAAACAGGTGTCCTACCACTCTGAAAGGGTTAGTGGGAGTGATACCAAACCCTCCAATCCCATTTTGGATCCCTTTATACTGAAGGTTCTCAGTGTAACTTAACTATCAATCCGGACCTTTGGTAAACATATTACTTTTTTTTTTTTTTTTAACATATTACTTTTTGAAGGTACTACAGAACCATCTAATTTTCTTTGTTCCTAATTAATGTGACAGAGCTGGACCAAATGAACTGATTCAATTAAGCGCTTCTTAGTAAGAAGCTGAAATTAGTATCAATCCAGAAGCTGCTCTTTTCGAGCCTAGGAGAGAGTCAAGATTCTGGGATGGGCATCCGGTGTGGGGTCAAGGAGTATCAGGAATCATTTTTTCAGAATCCACAGCCTTTTCCAGAGTCTAAAGTGATCCCTGTTGGAGACAACTGGAAAAAAGTGCTAAACAAACAGCACCCCCAAATCCTTAAATGGGCCAAATCATCTCCACTCAGCTCAGGGTTGAAATACTGAAAAGTGACCCAGTTTCCCAAGTAGTGCTCCAGTCTGCTCTGGCAGGCTAGAGAATGTAATAAGCCCGTGGTCCATACCCCATGGCTCTCTGGTTCACCTAAATCCCATGATCTAGCACAGAGCCTGGAAAGCAGGGACCAAAGAAGAAATGATCTGAAGTCAGGACTGTCTCCGGGGGGATGGCAGAAGCCCTGAGCCACAAATCTGTTTACTAAAGAACCTGGAGGAGCCACACAATTCATTTGTTTGCTTTTTATATCTCCTTCCCATGCCAGGGAGTATAACCCGTGTGTGTGCCGAGCCAAACACACACCCACACAGCCTCACAGAATGCACGTGCTGCTGAGCAAGCAGGCAGTGTGACATTCCAACACTTAAGACCTACTGCCAGAGAGTTATTTTTAAAACGTTTTTTCTTACTCCAGATCTCACTTACCAACTGTGTGATCCTGGATATGTCTCTGAACCTCTTTGGGCCTCAGTTTCCTCATTTGTTTAAAGAAGACAACAGTACCTCCTTACAGGGCTATTTTAAGAATTAGAGCTGATGTGTGTAAAACACTTAGCCCCAGGGATATTTCAAAGATTAAGTGATATCAAGCATGTAAAAGGGTTATGATAGTATTGGACACAGAGTGAATATTCAATATAAGGTATTACCATCATTATTATTATTATTTTAAGCTCATGCTAACACATTAAGCAGCGCCTTTTCTGGCAGAATCCTTTACAGGCCCTTTGGATGCTAACTCCAGCTCAATTAGCAGCCAGTTGTGTGGCTTTGGACAAGTCACTTCATCTCTGTGAAGTGTGGGGTGGGAAACTTTTCCCACTATAGAAGTTATAATCCAAAGAAGAGTTCCTCTGGGGTCATCATCCACACTACCCATTGGAAGCTTAATTATGCATCATATTTTTTCTCTGCTTTGATGCTATAAATGCCTAGATTGTATGCTCCTAGGAAACAGTTCTGGCCTTGTCCTCTTCATGCCGTCAGTATTCACACAGTTATTTGACACCCCTCTTAATAAAGGGGAAATGGATATTTGTTGACAAGGAACTACTGTTTGTGGAGACCTCCTACTACATGCTGAATATCCCTGATGCTTGGGACTACAAGATTTTGGATTTTTTTTATTTTGGAATATTTGCATTATACTTGTTCAATATCCTTAATCTGAGAATCCAAAATATGAAATGTACCAATGAGCATTTTCTTTGTCATATAGGTTTCTAATTTTGGATCATTTTGGATTTTAGATTTTCTGATTAGGGATGCTCAACCTGTGGGAGCCCTATGATGAGCCATTCACTGCCAACTGCAAAACAGTTACTTGCATTTAAATTTAAGTTCAGAAGTTGCAAACTGCCTGTCCGAAGGTTGACTATTAAGTTCATTTTAGTCCACCAGCATAATTCTTAAAATTTTTTGAGTAAGTTTCCAACATTTAAAAAAGTACAAGACTGGCATTAAAAAAAATCTAGATTTCTATTTCTACTGAACAATTGGAAGATCTGGCAACACTCTGGGTTTAGACAATTATCATCAGTAACAGAGTAGCTGTCCTCTTTACCACTCACTACGAGTCTCCACCACTCCTTCATGGCTTTCTAGAACTATCCCTGAATCTAGCTGTTAATAATTAACCGTCACTGCTTAGGAATTAACTCTTGATTTGCTTGCACCTATTTTGTGCATTACACTTAACAAAGTAGTGTGTTTTGCACGAAGCACTCCAGAAATGTGAAAAGGAGGGACAAACTTGACAAAAGTTCACAAACGTGTCTAGATGGTTCCGAGTAGATTTCTGTAATGCATGCTTTCAAAAAAGATACGTGTTTTTTCCCAGATAGTCAAGTTATATCTATTCCTTCATGGGAGTCAGAGCAAAGAGATAAATCTCATGTCACTTATCAAAGCAAACTGATGCAGAAGTAAACAGTAGCCTGAAAGGCAAAAAAGCAATTTTAAAAAAAATTAATAAATGATGAGACTATTAACAGCACACAAAAAGAGTTTGCTTTTTTTTCTACCCTTTAATATGATTTTTACCTTAAACACTGTGTCCCTTTAGGAAAGGGAAGAAAAGTTAATAAAGGAACCTATCACTCAAACTAAATTTTTAGTACGGCAAATAAACTGCTTTAATGAAAGGGCTGAAATCCCAAGGTTTGCACATTAAATTTTCATTCGTAGTGGAGAATGGAAATTATTGATTCAGCCGTGGCATTGTGCATTTTGAATCCTATAGTGCCTCAGAAGCCCATGTTACTGCTGAGTGCAAATGTGTTGGCAGCGTTTTGATACTGAGTGAACACGGGGTGGGTGAGGGGGTGGAGAAAGGAATATAGGTAAGGGAAGGAAGCAGACAGGCTCTTCGTAGAAAGAAAATAATCAATGTTCCTTGTCTCTAAGATCCACTTAGATAAAGCATCTGACGGCATGATAGGCCAGGGGGTGCATTCTGAGACCACAAAAGCCAGGTTCACTCAGTCTTTGGGGAAACCCCAATGGCCCTATGGAATACTTAAAACAAAAAAAAGAAAGAAAGAAAAGAAAAGAAAAAGCAGGACAGAAGGCTGATTATTTGATCCTAAGCCCCTGGAGAAGAGTTTGGGTTTCAAGAAAACTGTAGAGGAAAGAAAAGTACCTTTCTCAGTTCAAGGTCAATGTGTCCGTCAAAGGAAGAGTAAATGTTTGACATTCTAATGCTGAACTGGATAGCACAGAAAATCAATCAAACCCACAAATACAGTTCTCAATCTAGTGAGGCCTCATCAAAGAGTCAGGTGACATGACTATCCCTTCTTTACTGAAAGCATAAAAATAGGTATGTTTTTCTTTTGAAAGAAATTAATCCTCCTGCCTCTCAGAGGACTAGCCCATAATTAAACAACTCTTGATTATTTCTCCCTCAGAGAACTCACAGGAATTGATTCTAAGCCTAGACTGAGGCAGCCTGAATCAGGCCCATTTTGGGGGCTTTTGTACCAGACTGTATGAGATCAGGGAAAGCAATCATCTTCAGAAATAAGCTAAACTCAATTGCAAAAGTAAAGCTGCTTTAAAAAGAAAGAAAGATAATCACATAATATATTCTAAAAAGAGAAAGGTTTTGCTTTGTTTTGTTTTTGTTTTTTGTTTTGATTAACTCCCAGCTAAGATTATCTTATACCAGTAGTCTCCTCTGTCAGTCTGGATGTTGGAAAAGTAGCTTAGTTAGACTAAAAGTTCTTTCTGGTTTTGTGTTTTCAGATGCTGAGAGCTGGTGCCATCTATAGATTTCCATTCTGGGAGAGGTTTCTCTTTTGTCCTACTTTGCGTCAGACCTGCTGTCGTGAGGATAAGAGCGCCCAGGAGACACTTCCCTGCGGTTTAATAGGCTATGAAGGATGGGACTCATTAATCGGCTGGCAGCTGCCCCTAAACAGGATGCTGCCCGGAGGTGGGGGAAGAAGGGGAAGGGAGGCCAAGGATGAGGCAGGCTCCATTCAGGAGACCCGCTACCAGCTGCCCTAGGGGAGCCCCACAGCAAACAGCAGCATCTCCTGAAGGATCCCACAAGTCAAGTCTGAACAGAGAGCACAACAAGCCAGCTGCAGAAACCTAAACCTCTTTCTGGAGAAGCGGGCTCTGGGTCACTGGTTTTCTTTTTTGACTTAAAACAACCCCTCCTGAGATATCACCTACCCACCTGATTATTTTCAGATTGCTGATATGTTACTTTTTCTGTCTTTCCCGTACTATGTTCTCATCGATTTTATTATAGTACTCGTCCCTATTACATTAATGTGTTTATTTATAACAGATTTTTCCTTTTCTAGCTTCTGTTAGGAGGGTCCTATCCACCCTTAGGTAAAGCCAAGCTGCTCAGCCTGACACACGAGGTCCACTAATTTGGCCCTGCTCACCTCCCATCCTTGTCTGTTCACCTCCCCATCCAAACTTAGGCCACACTATCTATATTCAGTCGGTCATTCACAATGTCTTACATTTTCACAGCTTTGCATGTGCTGTTTCCTCTGCCTGGAACAGTATTTCCCTTGGCTCCATTCTGGCCATCTTTGCAGACTCAGGCCCATAGGCCCTCTTGGTAAGGTCTTAAATCCCAAATACCTCATCTATGCTCTGGATGGAGTTTCAACAGCTCACAGTCCCTTCCCTTTATTCAAATCTCACCTCACTCTCCTGTAATAGCCTGTGTCCCTCACTTAGTAGAGGGGACACTAAATGTTCTTTGAATAAATAAAAAGCACCACTTCAGCTCCCGCATAGCCTGGATTTATTAGATCAATGGAATGAAACTTAGCCAGTGCCTGCTGAATTAGGAGCTGGCACATCACTTCTTACCTTTATGGTTTTGGTCTGGAGTCTGAGTCCATTTAAAGTGTTGATGGCTTTCTCTGCATCCTTTGGATCAATATAGTTAACAAATCCATACCCTAAACTCTGTCCTGTGGAAACATTAAAAAAGAGAGAGAGAGAGAGAGAGAAAGAGAGAGAGAGAGAGAAAGAGAGCACACTCAGTATCTTTATAGAGGCAACACTTCCCACTGCAGTGAGTCAAAACTCTCCTCTGGTATATGGTTCCTCTTATACCAGGGTTTACCCCCAGATTGAGAGGTTTCCAATTCCTCCAGCTCTCACTCCTGTTAGCCTTTAAACTCAAAGGAGCTGCCCAGGCTAAAAATGGGTAAGTGTCCCCGCACATCCACACAGGATATACAAGTGTCACATAATCAGGAAGAGGTAGGACAGGGTAGTGGGAAGAGAGCAGGTGTAGTTTGTTAGAAGAGACTTGAACTAGAGTCCTGGGACTTTCCTATTAGCTATGTGACTTTGAAGCGAAGTCATTTAATCTCCCATTTCCCTCCCAAATCTCTTCTCTGGCAATAACAGCACTTACCTCAGATAGGTTTGAGAGAGTTAGTGAGATAATTATACATAAAATGCCTACCAAGTACATTGCTTAGAATGCAGTAGGTGCTCAACAAAAAAACACTTAACGCTCTGCTTAGTCCTGTAAAATTGGGGCAAGTGCTGGATGCAGTAGCTGTGTCTATTGCCTCGGTTATGCCAGCCACACCCACACTCAGAGGGATGTAGCAGGATCTGAGCAGCAAAGACTGAGGATGTGGATAGTGAAGAATGGGGGCATGGCCAGAATTTCAAGCAGTTGCTACAAATCATTCTTTGCCCCCATCATCCCTTGAGCCAAAGAACAATTAAACAAACAAACAAAAAAAAGAATAAAGGAGAGAGGGTTTCTACTGGAAATTGCTGGGGAGCTCCTAACAGGAAGGGGAGAGTGCAAACACCATGCAAAGAGGATCTAGCTACTTTAGATGGAGACGGCATCAACTTGTCTGCAAGGAGAGGTAGCAAGTGACAGGGCTCCCCCCTAAGTGAAATAAAAATAATGTGCTTGCGATCGTGCCACTGATTATAAATAGTCCATCAGCTCTGCCATGTGTCATCAGCCAGAAATATCATTAGGAAACTTTACATTTTCTGACATACCCTTTAAGAAACACAGAGCTTGGGGTGGCTGCAAAACCAGCTTGAACTTCCCAGGCAATGCTATCGATTTGTGGGTGGCAGCAGAGCCGTTGGGGGAGGAAAATGACAGGACGTCACATGTCAGGAAAGACTGATTACATAAACCTCTCTTTGGAGTACCAGGGCCAGGGATGGGAGACAATACAGCAAAAAGCCTGCCATGTCCTGGTGACAGGAGCGCATTTCAGCAGCCAAAAAATCTTTCCAACAGCTTCTGTTTTGCTGGTAAATGTCTGTGTTTGTGTTGGTTGTAGGAGGGAACCTGGGAAAACAAGTTGGGTTCTGGATCAGAAAATGGGTGACTTTGTTATCCTTTATAGGATGGAAGTAAAGAGAATCATAAGGAAACTCAATGGCATTTGTTCCCCAAATGGAAAACCCAAAATGACACCACCTTCCATTAGAATATTCCTCTGTGTTTTGGAAGAACAGGGTTAGAATAGGAAAGACAGAGGCAAACTTTGCCAGATAGGTCCTTCACCAGACAAAATTAGTAACTGAAGAGGGAAGAGAGAATATTGTGCACACTCTAGCTGCTGGTCCTTCTCTTTCCATTTCACTGTGTAAGTGTAGTGTGTGAGTGGTTGTGTGTGTGTGTGAGAGAGAGAGAGAGAAAGAGAGAGCGAGAGCGAGAGAGCGAGAGAGAGAGCGAGAGCGAGAGCGAGAGAGGTGTGTGAATTACAAGACCCCGCCACATGTTCTGAGAAACTTCATTTTGCAAACACAAAAATACAAGAGACTAATTTCATTGGTTTAAAAATATCATTTATCCTAAATTTGGCTCCACCTCATCAAGCCTAACTAAATTCACCTAATTAACTCCATTTTCATCATGTAGATTTCTCATATTTACCTTGCATATATGAGAAGCCTTAAAAATTGCTGTACTAAAATATTATTATAATCACTTTTTTAAAACAGCCAAGTTAAGATGCTATTAAAAGGCATTTTAAAAACAATTACCTCAATGGTAAACCTTATACATAAGTTCTAGGAAACTAGTCAGATGGTCAGTCTATCCAGCTCAATTTAATTTGTGTAAAATTAAAGGGAAATATGAAAAATATAAAGAAAACACTCACCACATAACTGCAAACATTAGACCTAACTCATATTGAAATAGTACCTAATTTATCATACTGATGGAATATATGTGGAAAAATATATCATGCTTACTAGTGGTACATGCTTCCAATACACTGTCCTTCTTTCTAAAATTATTCATATATTGATGGAAATCTAAAACAAATACAGTACATAATAATTTTTACACTCTACATTTTTTCTTTCTTTTTAGATATTTGCTTCCAGGAGAAGGAAAACACTTTCAGCTTTAAACCCTAGGATGGCTCCGAAGGTCAAGTGAGGAAAGGATTCTTGCCCAGCAAGATGTGTCATGTCAACCCACTTGCCCGTATCAGTCCTCAATCCACCATCACCTTAGTTCCTGACTGCAATTAACACTACTGTGTTATCACCAGCGCTAGGTTTAGAGAGAGACTGCATTTAACATCAAGAATAAGGGTGCTCTTGGGAAAACTAAAAACCAGTGGAATATCCTTTCAGAAAGGAAAGGGAAAAGAAAAATGACAATTCTCCTTGATATAAAATAATAAGCTGCAAACTCTAAAACAGAACATTGTATTGCATAAGAGGAGGACAGAGGCAGAAAACCTTGCCTGTGAATTGAAAGATATGAGACAGGCTCGCAGCACAATGAAACTACCTGTGGTTAGCCTAGTTCATGAACAGGCTTTCTTAACATGCTTCTCGCCATCATAGGAGGAGTCCAGCTAAGTCTAATAAAAAATACTCTATGGATCTAAGCATTCTTTTTTAAAATGCCCCAGAGAGAATTAAATCCCTAGGTAGAAAATATAGAAACCCAAGCCTGATTTCTTTTAGAAACTGTTTTAGTAGTGGGGGAGAAAGTAAAATGAGCAAAATTTTTTTGTTTTAATTTTGGTGGCTGTACATTAGTGATGGGTTTTAGATTTGCAGTTCAGTACGTAAGCATACATGGAAAAATAAAGATAAAACATGTTTACAAAAAATACCAACACTTTTTCCATGGGGACCAAGAAAGCCACCATGCTAGGAGAGCCTGGGGGACCCAATCTGGAGCCTAGAGCTATGCATCTGCATTCCAGAAAAAGATAATGTCTTTTTATTATGCTTTTTTTTTTCTCCAAATAGCTACATTGTCTTCCTTTATCAGCAGTAGCAAGATTTGAGCATATAGGTATGGCAACAGTATTTTCAGAATAGAAAATGAAAATAAACTTTATTTTTGTTCCCAGTTTATCGGTTTATTTTGATGGCAAGTTGAACAAATTAGAAAAATGAAATAATTGAAGTTATGTTTATTGAAAAAATAAGATATTATGAAATGAAGACTATCTCCAAAATTTAGAAACTAGTGAGCATCTGGCTCTGTGATGCCCAGGTGACCCACAACCGTACATGTGACCAGTCCTAAGTAGTCCTGTCCAGCAGGCATGAATGAGAGGTTTTTAACAAGCTATTATTAAATCTGAACCTGATTATTTCTGTTTTTATAAAGCACAGGCACATGCACATACACAAAAACACACAATGAGTCCTCTCCTACTATGATATAGCAACATCTTTACTCTGTAACAATAAATTTTGTATATCTAACTTCTCCCCTTAGAAACCAAGCACTTCTCCCCATAAGACCCAGATCATAAAAGTTTATGTCTTTCCTCATAGTAGGTAAATCAACAACTGCTTGATAAATGAAAGAACGGATGTAAGCATTTGTACTAATCCTCCATTTCTGGAAGAAGCATATGCTTTGTATGTTTGGGGGAATAAGGCCATGCCTGGGGAATTTATTTTGCATTTGTAAGAAAGAGAGAATATGACAACAAACTGACACAAGAGATTAGAAAACAAAACACAAAGAATGTCCTGGATGGGTTCTCCCCTGGTATAGATGAGGTGAACAACCAAAGCCACCCCTGCCCACCCTTCCACAGAGATTCTGAGTTTACAAAGTGCTTTCCTCTCCATTCTTTTGCTTTTGAGTCTCAAAAAAACCCTGGGTGAGGAGAGATAATCATTAATTTATAGATGTGGAAACTGAAGCTCAGAGAAAATGGTGATTTGCCCGAGATCACAGAGTTAGATCGTAGTCTAGATCAGGGGTTGGCAAGCTTTTGTATATATAGCGCAAGATAGTAAATAGTTTTTTGGTGGGGTCCTACAGCCCCTGTTTTTTGTTCGGTGGGGTCCTACAGCCCCTGTTATGACAACTCTGCCATTGTGCAGCAGCCATAGACAATATGTAAACAGATGAGTGTAGCTGTGTTCCAATAAAATTTTATCTAAAAAAACAGACAGCGGGCTCAATTTGGCCCTTGGGCTGTAGTCTGCCCATCCCCTGGTCTAGATCTTTTGACTTCAAATCCTGTACCCCTTTGCCATAACCACAGTAGCTACATTTGGGCTAAAATGTTATTAACAACTATTCTGAAGTCCTGAAATGCTTCAGAGGCTTTTTTTGAATCATCTAAGAAAAAGTAAATTACCTTCAGTAGTTGATGTTAAGCTTTTTTTATTGTATTCATTCTCTAAAAAGTGTTGAGATCATAGCTGGTTATGACCCCGTATTTTCCCAGCCATTCTGGATAGAAGTAATTTTTCCTTGCCCTTGGGGTCCTGGCGATTATTCTGATCCTGACAACCTCACGGTTGATGGCAGCAGTAGAGATGCTGGCCAGAAGGAGTCTCAGCATTTCTGCACTGCCAACCTGCACACCTTGCTCTTTCTCTCTTTAAAAACCATCATTCTCCAGAAACCTACCAGTTACTCTCCTCATCTGCAAAACCCCTGAGGGGGCAGCCAGATGGGTAGCTGCTGCTGAAAACTTCTGAGTTGAGTAAGGAATTTTTGTGGATGTTAGAACCCCTAGCTCAGGCTGAAATCCTGTTCGCAAAGCACATGATAAAACCCCCAGTCACCTCAGGATCACCTGCGTGGCAATAACCACACACCAGTTAACTGCAGCCGACTGCAAATCCCAGGACTCCTTCACTGCCAGTTCTGAGATGCCTCTGTCTGCTTTTGGCTGCCACAGTTCTATCTACACATACCCAAGAGGGCACATGTGGTTGTTACTGCATGTATAAATGTCTGTGTGGCTCAAAGGTACTTGCTGTATAACCTTGATTAAGTCATTTAAGCTTTATCAACATGTTCCCTTATCTGGAAAAATAGAGATAATCCCTTAATCCTCACAATCAAAGGATCACTAGGAGGATTATATTAACACAGGGACTAATAGCAGCTACAATTTATTCAGTGCCTACTTTGTGCCAGGCACTGTGCTGAGTGGTAATTAATGTTACCGCCTTTAATCCTGTGTGAAAGGGGTGCCATCAAGCCCACTGTACAGACAAGGAAAATGAGGCTTGAGAAATGCTAAATAATCTGCCCAAGACAACCAGCCATTAGGCTCCAGGGCTGGAATGCGAATGAAACCAGGTCTGTGTGATATCTCAGCTCATGCTTTCTCTCCACAGGGCTGGCCTTGGTGCAAGTGACAAAATGTATGGCATCAGGCATGTACACAAGGGATGCACTCACCCCGAGTCAGAGGTTCTCCTCCTTAACGCTGACTGGGGATGCCTTGGGGTTCAGGGGCGCCTGTGACTCTGCTCCCTCCCATCCCATCTCTGGGAGGTTGCATGGTGTTGGTCAGTCTGAGTCTTGGCTTTTCTCCTGAAAATCTAGTGTTGCTACAGTCAGCTAGTCAGAGGGTTCATTTTGTTTTGGTAGGTCACACAAGTGCCTCAAACTAAGTCTGGTATACTTTGCTACTCAAAATTCGGCACTCATGTGATTGGCGTCACCTCAGGCCTTGTGAGAAATGCAGATCCTCACGTCCCATCCCAGACCTGCTGAATTGGAATCTGCTTTTCAACAAGATCCTCAGGTGACTTAAATGCACATTAAAGACTGAGAAGCTTGGTTTAAAGTGTGACGAAAACGAAACATTTGCATAAAAGAGACTTGGAGTTGGTCAGACTGGCGGGGGAGGGGTCTGAATTTTAGTTCTCCGGTTTATTGCTGTGTGACCTTGGCTAAACTAAACTGATCTCCCTGTACCTTGGTTTCTGGGAATACTACACACCCATAGTAACAGGGAAAGGAAACTCTGATGGGAAAACTCTCAGAATCATTTAATGTATGCTAATATTTTTGTCCCCAAATTTTGCATTTCTACTTTGCCTCTTTTTGCTTCAGTATTCTTATCTATACAATGAGGTTAATATAACTTTTTCAAGGGGTTATTGGGAGGACTAAAAGTGATAATGCATGTAAAGTGAATGGCATATAATAGATGCTCAGTAGATGCTGGCTCCTTTTCCTTCTCTTGGGATTCATGAGATAACTGCCTTATAGTCCTGCCTGTGTGGGTGTTAGCTCCTCAGCGAGGCCCTGACCTTCTTGAAGGTGGGGGACGCTTCTAATGCTTTTCATTTACGTTGGCGCACGTAATACGCACCAGGCACACAGATTTCACAATAACTGTAACCTACTACGTGCTAGACACTAGGGGTGGACTCCAAAATGATCAAGAAATCATTCCTGCCTTCAGGGAGCTTATTATGTAGAATGGAAAGACAGATATAAGGACTAATTATGGCTTGGCAAAAATAAAAATATAGCAGAGATTTTTTTTTTAAAGCTATATACAGGGGCAGAGAGGAAATGGAGACTGATTCTGACTGAGCAAAGCAGGGAAGGCTTCCTGGAGGGGGAACATTTGAGCTGGGCTTTGAAGCTGGTTAGTAGAGTTTTGATGGAGTTCCCCTATCAAAGTGATGACATTCCAACTTGAGGGCTGAATTCAAGCACTATCCCGTAGATATTTACCAAGCATCTGTTACATGCCAGGCACAGTTCCATTCATTGAGAATATAGAAGAGAACAAAACATACTTGGCTTCTGCCATCACTGACACGTCCTTTTAAAACTGTCTCTTAATGTGTCTCTGTTCCCCACTAGACTGTGAGCAACTTGAGGCCAAGATGATGTTTTATTTATCTCTGTCCCCCCAGGACCTACCAAAGGGTTCATGATGTTTTTGGATATCTAGTAAATGTTTGTTGGGTGAATGAATAAATATTGTTTATTCACATGCATAATTACATACTCTTAGCCACCCTCAATCTCCCAAATACCAGGAAGAGCAGCAAAAAAATATATATATATTTTTAATTAACCAGAGCTTCACCTGAGTCCAGAGGAAGACGGGAAGAAGAATCAGAACCCATAGGACACAGCTGAAAGACCTGTGGGCATGTAGTTTGAAGGGGAGAAGACTAGTCTAGAGGTACTCAAAGTCCCTTCTAATATTTTAAAAGGCCATCATGGGAAGGCAGGGAGGGGTAGACTTGCTTTGTGGGGTCCCAAAGGAGAGAATGAGGATCAGGCAGAAGAAAATGAGGGGACCAATTTTTGCCTTGATAAAAGGAAGAACTTTCTAATGATGATTTTATAAGGAGGTGGGCTACCTTGTGAGGTGGTAAGGGCCCCATGACTAGAAATATGCAAACAGAAGCCAGACCTAACTTTGGTCATGAGATGCTGTAGCAGTCAGCACGATTGACCCATAAGATCCCTTTAAAGGTTCTAAGTTATATTTATTTTAGACCCTTTGCTCACAGCTGGTTTTAGTTTATCCTGATTTATAACTGAGAAATGAAACTAATAGGTAATATTTATTGAGCACCTACTATCGGTCAGGCACTTCACTTACATTATCACAACCCACTGAAGCAGGTGTTTTTGTTTCCCTTTTGGTTGTTGTTGTTGAGACTGAGTCTCACTCTGTCGCCCTGGGTAGAGTGCAGTGGCGTCATCATAGCTCACTGCAATCTCTAACTCCTGGGCTCAAGGGATCTTCATGACTCAGCCTCTCGTGTAGCTGGGACTACAGGCACGTGCCACAACATCTGGCTATTTTTTCTATTTTTAGTAGAGATATGGGTCTCATTCTTGCTCAGGCTGATCTTGAAGTCCTGAGCTCAAGCAATCCTCCCACCTCGGCCTCCCGGAGTTCTAGGATTACAGGCATGAGCCACTGTGCCCAGCTGAAACAGGTATTTCTATCCTGTTTTAAGAAGGGGAAACGAAGGCCTCGAGGGAGAAGTAACTTACCTAAAGTTATTTGACTGAGAACAGTAGCAAACCCATCTGACTCCAGAGCCAGTGTACTTTGTGCCATGCCCTGATTGATTGAATATGTGCTAATTTTGATACTAAACATCTTCCCTGATATAGCATAGTATGCCTGAGACTTTGAGACAGTCTGGGTTTTCTAGTACTATCTCCAAGTTCTTATTCTTCTATTTAATTCCAATATATATCCCAAAATATCCCATTCCCATCTTCCAACTTGGTTGTGCCTTTCAAACTGGATCTGGTGCATCATAGTATGACAGTCTTGGAAAGGGCTTTAGTATTAGTCATCTTCAAATCCCTTTTGTGGATGCAGAGACTGAAGACAAATGAAGAAGCAAGCAAGCAGTTTATGATCTAGTAGGGAAGTCAGACCCATGAATTAACAATGACAGTACAGTATGGTTAAGTGTTATGATAGTGAGAAGGAGAGAGAGCTTTCTGGAGAATGTAATACCTGAACTGAGACTAATTTGAAAAGGAGACAGAAGGAAGTGGAAGAAAATTATGAGACAGCCAGGCAACAGGAAGTCAAGAGCAATAGTCAGAGAAGGGCATTCCAGGAGGAGGGGACAGCATTAGCACCCACCCCTTGAGGAGAAAAGACTCTCACTAAGTTTATAGCCATCACTTCCACGAGGCCGCTGGTTATAGATATTAACCTGTACTGTTAATATCATTTCTAAAGTTGAATCCATCCTCAGATTTGTATATGAGATCTCCCTGTACCTCTGGCAGAGATTCAGAAATCATTTAGGCATCTATAATTTTGAATGTGTCTGTTCTCTGCCAACAACACCATTAAAAAAACAGGACCCAGCCTTCTTTATTCTGAATTCCCAAAGTATTTAAAATTACCTTGAGCCAGTCCTTGGTTATTTCCAGAGGCTATTTATATCCTGGCTTCCTAAGTAGATGTCATTTCTACCCATCTTGTGGCATCAAAATGGCAACAAGCAAAGTTCTTGGCCCCTAGCTGGTATTCAATATAAGCTTGTTGGTTGAACTGAATGTATTTCTCAATGGACCCTAAATTCCTTAAGGATGGGGATGTGGGTCTTATCATGACCTACATGGATCTTATTAGACTAATGTTTGGCACATAGTAGACATTCAATATATCTATGTTGAATGAATGAATGAATTCAATAAGTGAGTGGATAGTAACAAAACTAGTTATCATTTTTTGAGTGTCAGTCACTACACTAACTATACTAAGCACTTTATTTCTATCATCTCATTTACTCCCTAAACAATCCTACAAGGTAGGCATTGTCACTGCCATTTACAAAGATGCCTCAGATCCTATGGCTTGAATTCAACCAGCTCCAAAGCCCACAAAGTCTTTTAATAGAGTTTTCTGATTTCAGAAAAGATACCAACTGAACTGTTCACATGATGCCTCTGCACAAGGAAATGCACAGAGCATACACACTCATTTCCAATAGTCCCCAAAGCAGAAAGGACTGATTACAAAGCTATACTATTCAATAAAAAAAGGCCAGTCAACTGATTCTCAAAAGATTTTTACCCCTTTTGATTTGTCCTATAAGATAAATTGCTTCAAATGACAGGTCTTAAAATATACATTTTAATAATAAACCTTAATAAATGAACAACTGAACTAATCTGAACCCTATTTTTCTTCTGTTTGTTCAGGAGAGAAAGGAAATTTGTAAGATAAAAAGCTAGTATCAAGTACTTAGTTTAGAAAAAAGAACTGAAATGAAAAATATCCTAGATAATGCACAGGGGACAATAGAAACCTCAGAGACAACTATCTCACCTTCAGCATTTATCATACAAAAATAAGGAGTGTTCAGACTAATGGCCCTAGGGCAATGAAAGATTCTTAATTGAAGTAGTATTAAATTAAATTATGTTCAGAATATTCTTACAAGACAGGAAAGACTAGTCACACCTTTAAAAATATTTTTAACAATAGCTGGAAAAAAAAGAGGAGGATTTTGGCAAACTCCCAGCTAGCCAGAAAAATGAACCAGAATTCTTAATTCTTGGTTGGCTCACTCTCACATAAAACAAAGGTCTGGCTGTCAAATAGACAAGACTTTCCACCCAGAGTGGATGCAAACCAACAGGTGATTCCAGAAATGAAGCTGGTGTTAAAGACGAGGGTTTAGCGACAAAGGAAGAAGATGTAGAAAAAATTATCAGGTTAATACTAATTACATATACTGTAATTAGCCTTTGGGCAAAATGAGACTTTCTGTGGGTGAAATGTCTGTGGGAGAAAGGAACTGCTGTATTTAACACTAAGACAATGGCTCCCAAAACTCCTACCAGACACTATTCTTACACAGGGCATGTGGAGGCTCCTGATATCATGTTGGGATTCAGATTAAATGAGATAAGTTATGTGAGAGGGCTTGGCACGGAGTAACGCTTCATGAATATTAACTGAATATAAGCCTATTAAAACTGCCTTTATTCAAAGTAAAAGAGAATTCATGGCTCTTGCTGAAGGAGATGAGATAAATAACTTGTCTGTGCAGATATAAGTCAAGATGTCAAATGTTAGCTGAAGGCCTTTGTCTGAAAACCTCTGTCAGTGTGTCCTTTCTGAAATAAAGCCTTGGTTTTCTCTGGCCTTGGACCCACCACTAGTGTCTGTGTGAAATGCAGAGATGAACACCTCCGTCCCTATCATCAGGGAGTTCACCGGTTGTAAAGTACCAGCAGGAAGCTCACCACTGTGGTATGACAGCTTAGTTCATTTCCAACAAATTTTTGAAAAGAAAGAAATTCCTCACATTCATGAAAAAGAAAAGAAACAAGAAACAAAACGATGTTTTTCCTTTTTATCACTATTTAGTTTGCAGGTAGGAGGTAAGGCAAAATAAAGACATAAAAACACAAGAACAAAAGAACTCACAGAAACATGTCGGTAGAGTAGAAATTGAGGGGGAAAGTCATCTTCTTTGGTTTTCTAAACAGCTAAGGGATTCTCAGGGAATGGCTACACCAAGCAAGTATGACCAGCCTCATACTGAGTGAAGTATCTGGCAGATGTGAAAATGGAGTGCCCAGGAATATGTGTGAGATTGCAAAGTGTGAACACCTTCTAATGGCTCAGCTTTTCCAGGCAATGGAAAATAAAATGTCACACCAGAAATTAGGACATTAAATAAACTCATGATTTGAATCATGCACTGAACATGCTCAGTACTCAATAATTTTCAAAAAAATGCCTGGTGTGAAATGGGACTGTGCTGATGCTAGAGAGTTAGGACCATATGACACCATTTTCTGTTCTTTTTTATTATTATTTCAAAATATTAAAGGGGTACAAATGTTTTTGGTTATATGGATCACTTTTGCAATGCTTGAGTCATTGCTATAGGTGTGCTCATCACCCAAATAGTGTTCATTGTACCCATTAGATAGGTTTTTGTCCCTCCCCTTTTCTCCCTACCCCTTGTTTGATTTTCACTGAGTTTTGCTTCCTGCTATGGACATGTGTTCTCATCGGGTAGTTCCAATTTGATACTGAGTACATGTGGTGTTTGTTTTTCTAATCTTGAGATACTTCACTTAGGATGGTTTCCAGTTCCATCCAAATTGTTGCAAAAGGCATTAATTCATCCTTTTTATGGCTGAATAGTACTCCATGGTATATATACCACATTTTGTTAATCCACTCATGAACTAATGGGCACTGGGATATTCTTCCTTGGATTAGATAAGACTTTCTCAGGACATCAAGGCCTCTACTTGCCTACCCACAAGCAGTAGAGGACCGCACCTCTTTCTTAAAAGAAATGAGGACATCAGGTAGAAACTGTCCCAAACTGCCTCCTTCTCTCCCACCCTCAAACTTATACCTCTGGGAGCTCCATTCTTTCCTCCTGGCTTGAAAGGATAGTATAGACAATGCTGAAGGAAAAAAGGTTCCTTGGGAAATACTATGTATTATACCATTTCCTTTAAGTTTTATAATGCATGTTAGCACAGAATCAGAGAAGTAATGATAAAAAGAAACCTCTCTTAAACTTGTTTAACTTCAGATCAAACTCATTTGATCACAGATCCCCTTAAGAAAAAAAAACCATATTATTGATCAGCACATTTGGGAAAGACTTTTATTAATAGATGGGATTTCCAATTGAACATAACCTTTTGAAACAGGACTAAATATCATCTCAAGATGTAATTAACCTAAGGTGGGGGGTCTGGTCCCCAAAGCTGAGCTATATAGTTCCTGAGATAACAGAAAGACCAGTAGAAAACCAGGAGACCAAGCCAGAGAATACTTCTAAGGTCTCTTTTCACTGTGACAGGCTATGATTCTGCTTCTCAGAAGACATACAGTCTTGCTTCTGGGATAATCTAGACACAGGACAGAGATGCATAATGGGGAGGGGAGTCAGACATCTCAAGACATACTTTCATGTTGGTACAAGTTGTATGAGTCTGGTTCTAGATTACTATGTGTCAGTAGTCAGCATGTAATGAGCTTAAGAAGTTTCACTAGGCGAACCAAAGACCTAAGGAAAAAAAACAAAACATAATTGCGTGTGGCTGTATGGATACTTACCAGAAGCACATTTTTGTATTAATAGGTCCCCGCATACAGACACACATGAACAGTATCTATACTTAATGAACTAGGCATATGACCCTGGAAAATAATAAAGTATAGCAGACAAAAATAGAGGCTTTGGAGTCAAATAAACATGGGTTCAACTCTGCTCTGCCATTTAGAAACTGTGTGATCTTGGGCAAGTTATTTAACCTTTCTGGACCTATTTCCTCAGCTGTAAAATAGGGCTAATAAAGCCTACATCTCACAGAACTGTTGTAAAAATTATATTAGTATATATTAGTATAAGAGATGTTCTGAGTATTTCACATAAATTAATGCTCACAAGAATCCCATCAATATACCTATTTAGAAATTAAAATGCTGGAGCACAGAGAGGGTAAGAATTTTCCTGTTACACAGCTAGTAAGGGGTAAGGCTGGGATGTACATACAGGCAGTCTAGTTCTTATTCATTAGGCTATACTACTAATGTATAATCCAGGACCTAGGAGTAGCTCAGTGCTGGATTAGAGTAGGTCCATGATATTCCCCTGGAAGACATAGACACACATATATAATTATACAAACACCCCACACCTCCTCTTCCTCTCTGGTTTTAAAAAATCTGTTGTTTTCATTATTAGTTTATTACACGGTGCAGTTCAAGTGGGCTGCACGTGGACATCAGCTTCCTAAACACAGGGATCCTCTGTGGCTGCTCAAGGAACAGAAGAACAAATTCAAGCCTGAGAAATGTTAGTTCATTCTGAACGATGACTCACAACCGCTATTTTCACAAACAGCCTGCTAATTAAACTTTCTTATGAACTCTGCTAACCAATTTTTCCAATGCATGGAGGAAAAATCATTCATTATAGACCGGAATCCAAAATCTAATATTAACAGCACAAGTAGGATCTGTGGCATTGTAATTTGATCAGCTTGAGCATTAATAACAGTTAGACACTGATGTCTGAGAGAGTTAATCATCTTTTGTTGTGATGTACGTAGATAACTGAACAAAACATCTGGTAGGCAGAGTAGGAAGCAAAGGTACCTTATCACAGCTAGCTTTACCCTCATAAATCCCTGCTTACAATGTCCTATCTGCTAGGTGACCATAGTAATATCCTGAATTGGTGTATCATTTTAATAACTTACCAACAGAGTAGCAGCTCATCTGATCTCACAGCACACGGTAAGGTGGGAAGAGTCAGTATCATTATTCCCATTTTACGCACAACAATGAGAGGGATAGAATGGCTTAATCCACCGAATGTCCTACAGCCAGTGCCAGAATAAGAACTTGGTATATCCTTCCATTTTATCATGTTACTACTCATAAAAGTGGCTTAATTTTGAAAATAATCTCACAAATTATCCTGACCCTTTCAAATACAGAAGGTCCCTGATATAGGATGGCTTAACTTACAATTTTTTGAATTTTCAATGAGTTTATCAGGGTATTAAATGCATTTTCAACTTATGATATTTTCAACTTATGATGGGGATACCAGGACGAGGGCCCATTGTAAGTCGAGGAGCGACTGCATTGAGCTAAAGGCTTTTATTTACGATCTTCCAGAACCACTAAAACTGGTGTTCATTATTACTGTAGCTATTTCTGAGGCTTACTGGAATACATCCTACACAGCCATGTTCATGACTCAGGATGAAACAGCAAGAATATGGGAACCCTCTCCGTGAAGGTCTCTTGTCCCAGCTGGCAGACAGACCTGGGCAAGCAGCTGGCTTGGCATTTGCCAGCTGTGTGGCCTTGGGTCAGTCACTTTAAACTCCATGAGCCTTGGTTTCTTCATCGAAATGATGGGGTCACTGATATTGGGGTTGTGGTCAGGATTAAATGAGATAGCAAATATATGGCATCATCTAACATCTGGTATCTAGCAGGTGCTTAATAAACGTAAGTTCCCATTCCATTCTCCTGCCTTCTCAGATGCTGTCTCCTACTTCCTACTTGGAATCACATAACTGAGGATTGAACCAGAGACACCCACTTCCCCCTCCTCTCCATTTACATATCTGTTGGCCCAAAGTAAGACCCTTGATGAGAAGTAGTTAGGAGTTATGAGATAATAGGGGTCTCTCCCATTTATAGGTTGCTTCCATTTACAAAGTGCCTTCACGTGTGTAACCTGGTTTGAACTCACAAGCACCATTCAAAGAAGGTAGGGTTAGGACTTAACTTCTCTACTGTATATTGAGGAAATGGAGGTCTAAGAGGATAAAGTGAGTTATGTAAGGCTACACACACATCTGTTAAGTATGTGTGTTGGGGGCAAGATTTCACTGAAGTCTGTTTCCCTTCTGATTAGTTCAAGGTACTGTGTTTCGTATTTCTGACAAGAAAGTATTTGGGTGATGTGTGTGTGTGTGAGAGAGTGTGTGTGTGCGTGTGTGTGTGTGTGTGTGTGTGTGTATTTTGGGGAGTGTGGTGCTCTTGGGTAGTGTTCTCTCTCTTTCGTACTTATACGGTGGTCTGTCTCACTGGGAAGGCTCCACTGACTGGTGGCAAGAGCAAAGGTTGCTGAGGTCTAGTTTCAGTTTCCCAGTCAGGACCAGGAAGTGAGAATGACAGTCAAGTTTCCTGTTTGTTGTTCAGCTCAGGGTCTGAACCTCAAACTACGGCCCATGGGCCACATGTGGGCCACCTAGCACATTTATCCGGCCCTCCAGGTGTTTTTGCCGCCGCTGCCTGTCCTGCTTAGCAGCCGACTCGTCCCAGGCCCACAGTGCACACTCTCCAATGGTCTGGGACAGTGAACTGGCCCCCTGTTTAAAAAGTTTGAGGACCTCTGAATGGAGAACTAGCCAGAGCTTACTACAGGAACCCTCACCAGAAAGATGGAAGCAGACGACTGAAGTGTCTGCATGTCCAACCTCAGGGTCTGAAGGGAGAAGGAAGACTACAGAGAGTCAGAAGCCAGTAATACCTCAGTTCAGGCAGCAAGCAAGGAACACTCCATGAGTACATTTTTTATACTCTTTGTTAATAAAAACAGGGACTCCACTCAGGCCGCTTCTATGTGTTACTGCCTGCCCTGGCTATAAAAAACAAGTCAATCAATCCAAAATGGGTTTAGGTAACAAAGATGAGAAAAAGGAAATTCCATATATGTGATATCAGGCTTTCTATTCAACCCTGCATTATAGCAGGCAACTGTCTCCACAATCACTGGCCTGTATATCCAGACAAAGGGACGGTGGGCAGGGGTGAGAGGCTGGGAACCTGGTTACCACTTGAGAAAGGGACCAAGGTTGTCACCGTCCATTTTTCCCTGATGTGAAGAAAACTGAAACTAGGTTTCTGTTACTTGTCAGACAAGTCACCTAGTCACATTTAACACATTACCTACCATGTGAGTTGTATTTAACTCACGCTAGTTTTGAGCCCAGGGCTTTGTGAAGCATAAGTAACTCACACATCTCATCACCTTGGGAGCTGCATGAACTATTTTTCAAGTTGCATATAATTCATGCACAGAAAACAATAAAAAATAATGAATGTTTCATTAAATTAGAAAGGATCATTTTGTCTAGTTTTGTAATAAATCACCATGGCCCAAGGAAAAAAATTATTTTCCCTAGTGTGGCAGTCAATGTGTTAATTTACTAATTTTACTATGGTCTCCTTTTACCATTCTACATCCATTTCCCTCTACTCTGTTTTTTAAAAATCTATGGGTATTCTAATTGTAGTTGTTTTCCATATTATCTAATAAGCCAATTCAAATCCTTTAGAATCAAAGAGACATAAAAATAACCAAGAAGGCAGAAAGAGCAAGCAGGATAGGAAACAGGCAAAGCAAGGAAGAAAAAAGAGCAAGGAAAATAAGAGGCCAGGTGTTTTCTTTAGGCTACACTGGCTTTATCTGTAAAGTGAGTACAGATATTGCCTATATTGGATGCTTCAACAGGTTCAAGGAAGTACTGAATAGAAAAGCCTCTGAAAACAAACACAAAGGACAAATATCAGGGAGCACTAAGTATATATTTTATGCTTATGCCACCAATAAAATGATTTACTCTGATTCAAGATGTTTGTGATGAGAAATCCTTTATTAGCAGCCATAGGAATAAGAAATATTACCCTAACTGGCTGTATTCACTTTGTGTTAACGGTGCCTTGCATCTCACCAGTCATTCAACTACAAAACAAGGGCCAAGCAGAAAAACAAACTTATAAATCAGAAAGAAAGTAAAGTAGGTAGAAAGCAAGTCACTGAGTGAATATGTACTTCACCTCAGTGAGATAAACAATGATTCTCAGATCACAGATGTCATTAGAAGTCTGCAAGTTGTCAACCTCCTTATGTGTTAGGTAGGGTTATTTATTAGCAAAGTAGGAGAAACACAAGCTTCAGAGTCAGACAGACTTGAGTTCCAATCTCAGCTCCACCACTTATTAGCTGTGACCTTGGATAAATTACTTAACCTTGCTGACCTTTAGCTATTTCACTGACACAAAGGTGGTACCAACACTTACTGCCCACAGAGTATTCCTAACTGTTCTATTCACTAGCCCTTGAAGATGTCTGCATTAGTTATTTGGGGTTGCCATAGCAAAATACCATAGACTGAGTGGCTTAAACAATGGAAATTTAATTTCTCATAGTTCTGGAGGCTGGAAGTTCAAGATCAGGGTGCTAGCATAGTTGGGTTCTGGTGAGGGCTCTCTTTTTGACTTGCAGACAGCTGCCTTCTTGCTTGGTGTGTGTGTATGGTAAGAACTCTGGTCTCTCTTCCTCTTCTTATGAGGACTGTAATCTTATCAGATCAAGGCCTACTCTTATGATCTCATCTAATCTTAATAAATAGAAGCTCTATCTCCAAACACAATTATATTGGAGATTAGGGCTTCAACATATGAATTGGGGGGACCCATAAAAATTCACTCTGTAACAATGTCTCTGAAGCTTGGCTCAGCTGCCTCTTTTGCATGGACTGATCTCCTACACTCTAATCTCTGCCAAGTTCAGGGCCAAGGTGAAGGCTCACTCTTCTTTGACATTTGCTCTGAGAATCCCAGTTCATTGTCATCTTTTTCTCCTTTGAACACTCACAGCTGATGTTGTCTTTACCTTCATTCAGCAGAGGCACACTGGTAAGGCAACAGAAAGGCCATAGCTTTGTAGTCAGACCTAACCTCACTCGCCAGCTGACTAATTCTAGGCCTTGGCGTCTTCATCTGCAAAATGAGGATAATATCACTGATTACGCATGACTGATACAAAGCTTCAATGAGATAACATACATAAAATGCCTAGTGCTGTAGCTGACACATGGTAGGCATTCCATCAAACCTCTAACTTTATTGCATTGTTATGAATCCTTATTTACTATCATTCTAATGACATTAATAGCCAGGACCAGGAAGGGTAAGATTAAGCTTTGGTGAAAAACAAAACAAAACGAAACACCATCCACAAAACAACAGAGGTAGCTACAGAGTGATATGCATCATAAGCAGGCTCCCAGGCCCTCTCATACCTTGAGGCCAGTGGAGGGCCCTGTAATTTGTCCTAGCTTCCCCCACTCATTGGCCCTGCAGCAACGTGTGGACACAAACTATGTCTTATTCCTTTTGGCTTCCTCACAGACTGTGATACAGAATTTCAGAGGAGAGAAGGAAAGGGAATAACATTTATTTGGTCTGAGAGAGTAGACATTAAATAAATACAGTTGGCTGATTGAAAATGTTTTATAAATGTAAAAGTTTTATATAAATATACAGTCTCTATCTGAATTTTATCTTCTCTCCAAACTAGAAATATCTTCTCCCATCAAAGCTCAATTTGGGGACTATAGAAAAAACGAAAAGGCAACTTAGAGTTATTTAGTTCTTATGAGGAATAAAGACAGATACAGAGTTCGTCAGTTAAGAGCAGTAAGGGAGATATAGAATGGGGGTGGGGGACAGATTGAAAAAAGAAATCACCACTACTACACCTCACAGAAGACAAGAAAAAAATGAATTTCCCACTAACACATTTCAGAAAGTACTTTCCTCCTACCCTGAAGCTGATGAATTACATTTTTAGATAATGTGTGGAAATTTCAGTTTGACATTACCTTCCTGCTTAGTTCCTAGTCTCAATCAACCAGGCCATTCTACTCCCCCCATTCCTACTCCCCCCCATTCAGAGGGGGGGAGTGAGTGAGTATGTGGGTGTGTGTGTGTGTTGGGGGAAGGAGAGGAGGCTGGGTGAACAGGGAATTGGTCTTACGAACCAAATAGTCAGCTAAAGCACAGAAATAGAAAATTCTTAAAATACCCAGGCCTGATTCACATCCTAGGTAAAAATCCTTTGAGACATCTCTCCTGGGATGTGAGAATATTTTCCTACGGTTATCTGAGTTTGGAAGCAGGGCAGAGCCATCTGATTTGGAAGGGAACATGAAGGGGAAGACAGCCAGGAGGCAAAAGGAAACCGTACCTGGTCTGTAATCCTGACTACTGTCATCCTGGGAAAAAACTCAGTTGAAAGATGCATAATGTACCTGCACAAACCCTAAACCTCATAGCTCCACTCAACTGCCAACCTGTCCTAATTAGAAAGGATGGAAGGTCTCCGATTCCCCTTGATGAGTAAGTAAGAGGCACAATGATTATATAGTTTACTGTTTGCACTTCATGTTCTGACGTTCTTCAAGTTCCCCTTAATAAGGCAGACTCCTATTCTCCTGTTTTGTAACCCCATTAGGCTGCCAAATCTTCTCCATATTTAAAACTTTCCATTTGCCCCCAAGAATAGTCAACCCCCCTTCCCAAGTCAACAAATCAAAACTCTTTTATTCTTCTTTGTGGAAAATGTATGACTGTAAGGAGGTGATAAATAAAATGACAGATGCAAATCTGCCTGAATTTCCTCTGAATTCAGGAGACACATCACACTGTACAAAGCACATTTTCTAAATCAGCAGCAAAATATGCTGATAAATGCTACTATTTCCTGTACTTTTCTCATCACTAACGAATATCTCTGATGTGCATGTAGAAAAGTTCATTTAGCTAATCAATATCTTGGGATTTTCTTGGATATACCTAATTGAGGCTGGGTTTTAACTGTGCTTAAATTTAAGGCAGCATCCATTTCAATATAGTGCTTGCAAAATAAAGAAAAGGTGAACACAATGAAGGTTATTTCATGAAAGGAGAACATCAGAAGTTAAAAACCATTCCAAATCTAGTCTTCCTTGTAAGCAGTGACCTGTTTAATTAAAAAAAGTATCTTTTTAATGTGCAATGTGCTATTTTCCCAAACAAAAGATTTTGAGCTCTAATTATGTTTCCCTGTACTAAAAGTTTTCATTCCCTAGGTATGTAAGCCAAGTTGGCTTGTAAAGGAGAGGAGTCAGTTTAGTATTTTGGGGGAAAATTCCATAGATAAAGTACAAATTGGACAACTCACATTAGTCAGATATCACTGAATTCAAGTTCTAGCTCCCCTATGTTGGAAGCTAAGTCACCTTGGCAAGTTACTCAATTGCTCCTAATTTCAAGTTTCTTCATCTGTAAAATGGCTCTCTTGGGGATTACCTGAGACTCCATCTACCTAGCACAATGCTTAGCATACAGTAAGTGCTCAAGAACCATTGACAATTATGATTCTCCAGGAAATCCTAATTTATTATTTAAAGGAGCCACTCTAAGGAATTTAGTACAGTGCTCAGAACACACATTAAGGCACACAAAAACACACAAAAGCTGCTGTTATTATTCTTACTTGTCTTTGCTGGGAATTGTAAGAAATTATGCCAATAAACTCACCTTATGAATTCACACTTTAGGGCTGAGTCAAAGCACTTTCATATTTTAGGATTTTGCAGAACCTTTTATTGCTTATACTGTTATCTCAGAAGTAAAATTCAACCAAATTCCCATAGTGTTCCTGTAATTCCAGTTCCTTAAAAGTATATGTGGTGGCATAAAACATTCTATAACCCTCACTCTCGTCTCTCCCTTTTCAACCCAACAGACTGTACTCTGTCATGCCTCCTGGCCTGGATGCTCTAATAGATACTGTCACCACTGCTGTGGTCCATGTCCCACATTTCACCTACTGAGAGAGACACAGGATTATTAGCACTTTCACAAATCTGAGAAAGAACAGAAGTTACCCGATGTCACTGCCTTAAAACTGAGTTGGTTCCTTTAATTAGAAATGTAAATTCAGATACAAAAGTGGTAGCAAAATATGCACCCTGATGTCCACAGTAGTAAAAGGTTTTGCTTTTATTTTGTTGCCTTGTTCTGCTTTATCCACTGGGTAATATTAATTAAAACAAAGATGTGTTATAAAGGAAGAAATGAAGGGATGGATTAAAGGTGGCGTTTAGGAAAAGTTGCCTTTGTCCATTAGGGTGCAACTCTAACCAACTTAATTTTCTGGCATGATTAACTTAATTTGGCAAATGCTGCTTCATATTAGATCACTGCTTCTAAAGAAGCATGTTCTAGCTCTACTTCCTTTGTCCAAAGCACAGAGGAATAAAAAATGCTTTTGTTCTTTTACTAGAATTTTAGATCTGTTCCTTTGCCTCTCTTTCCTCTACCTAAATCCCAACCCCATCTTTTAAACTTTCCCCAACAGCTCCAGCTAACACAAACTTTACCTTTCCCATCCACCCACAGCACTTATATAATCTGTTCCATATACTGGTCTCTTCAATATATTCAGTTTTGCAATCGATAAAATTCAGTTAGGATTTACCTCCTCAAAAATCCCCTTCAGAGCTCTTACTTACCTGAAATAGTTACTCTTAAAAAGTACACTGCACGGACACATAGAGACTGACATCAAGTAAAAATATAATTCTTTTTTAGCACTATGATAATAATCACACAATATGGATAGGCCAATATCAAGACTGTTTGCTGTCTTGCACTGATTTTTTTCTTTCTAGGGATTTTTCTTTATTACTTTTTTCCTTTATTCCTTTTGGTGTGGGGTGGTAACAAGATAAACACTTATAAAAATGTAATCTAGCATTCTAGTTCTGCTGGCTTCAAGATATACTCTGAGCCACCTAATCCTGTTCTGGCCAAGCCATATGCTTCCTCCCCTAAAATACTGATCATATAGAAATTTGGATTCAGTAAGCCAATCTCAATGCTTATAAAACAAAAACAAAAATAAAAAGGCAACAAAAACAAACAATAAGATATTATATACATTCTTTGAAGTCCACGGGAAGAATGAAATTTCTACCAGGGGTTTGGTGTTCTTTGCCTGAGTTTCTAGGTTGCATGAATCCTGTGGGTCACATGCCACTTCCCCTTTTCTTCAGCAGCCGAGGCTGCAGGTGGATGAAGGAGAAAAGCAAAGGACTTGGCTTCCAATGCCATCACGTGCCCACGGCTGCACACAAAAGCAATTCTGGACATGTGTTTTTCTTTCCCTGGCACCTAGATTGTCCTGATAAATGTCCTTTCCCAATTGGAAAAAGAAAATCTAATGTCTCTGAGAAGATAAGTAACAGAGATGTCCAAAAGCACTGTAATGGTAACTCGAGCCTGGCATTTTCAGTAAATTTTGCTCTACTCTGAAGGAAGACACAGGCTGAGTTATATCCCCAGAGGATGATAAATATTTTATCTTTGCCTCCCTTTATACACAGGAGTCTCCTTTAAAGCCATGGTGCATTAGGTAGACTCTCCAGAGGGCAGCCAGCAACCTCTACTCAGGGAAACACAATGTTGCATTGGGTTATGAGGTGGGGTTTAAGCAGAGGTCTTCACCCTGTACATGCTTCCAAATAAAAATCATACTTTAGGAAAGCAGGGATGACTCCCAGCTCCTACACATGCTAATGACCGTGCTGCCTGGGAAGGTTACTTTACCTTGCTAAGGTAAAGCAGTTTCCTCATCTAAGAAAACAGAGACTGTTCTCTGTGTTGAATGAAATAAGGCATGTCCAGTGCTTAGCAAGTACCTAGCATAGAGTAAGTGCTTGATAAATGGTGGCATTTATGTCCTCAGCACTGTAACACTTAAGTCCATGCCCACATTTTTTCCATGTGTTCTCAAATGGAGAATCCATTGAAAACCCACAGCCAAAGGTGAATCCAGCCCACACCAGTAATGCTGTCAATGGAGTCACTTCTCTCTCTCTCTGAAGGTATCTTAACATTATAGAAGCCAGAACCTTCTAAGGGAATCCATTACATTCTCTTAGGGAGTAGTTGGGGCTGGAAAATCTTAATCTTGAATTCTTATCTCTTTGTCACCTCCCACCCCCCAATCCTCCCACTGGATATTTAGAACTCCTTGTAAACTTCACAGGTTCGGAGATGCATTGAGATCTGTAGGAGGTGTTGGAGGAAAAGGGGGGACTGGGATGTTAAAAATCAGGGCAACAAAAATACCTATGATGTCATTTACCCTGACTTCTGAACCACCGCTGCAGCCTTTCCACTTGCCTGGTGTGATACCTCACCTCTCCCAGCCTGCATTATGACTTAACCCCAAATGCAGGCCTCGGAAGGACTTCTGCTAGTGCAATTCCCACTTCTTCCCCATCTCCCCACAGCCCTATCTCTCCCTCCTTCTCTGACTTTTAGCATAGCCAATTAAACCTGAACAACGGGTGGATGGAGGAAATATGCTGCATCTATGGAATGGTACAGCAGGGACCAGTTTCACTGTTAATTTAAAATGCTAGAATTAATTAGGTAGTGTAAATGAAGAATTTAATAAGCACTCTTTACAACCACAAGTTCTACTTTTATTAAACACTGCTACCAAATGAGGGCAAATATCTCTGGTCTCTCTATATTTCCCTGCCTTGTTCCCATAAGTTCTCTACAAATAAAACTCTTTTTTTTTTTTGCCTGAATTAAAAAAATGCATAATTATAAATTTATGCCTGAATTGTATTTCTGCTTTCAACCCATAAGCTTCTTCAAGCTCAGATGCTACTGTATGTCTCTGCTTGTGCTGGAGAGGGTGCTAAACAAACCAAAGTTGACAATTTTGGTTTTGTATACCAAATTAAAGGCTGTCTTCGAAGCTGTCACTCCTATTCAAATCCACTCGGTGAACTACCAAATTAGCATTCTTTCAGTAAAGGAATCTGCTTGTTTAAACATGTGTCTTTAGAAAACAAGGAACAACACCATGAATCAGTACTTCTTAAAAATCTCACTACAGTTCTAAGGGAACTCTCCTGAAAAGGTGATTAATAATATTCACTAATATAACTGGCAGAGTCTCTATTTAGAAGGTAACGCTATACCAAAAATACATTTTCCTATACAGGAGTGGGAGGAAGAATCATATGGTTAACTGGTTTTAATTTGGTTTGAATTATCATCCTATTATATAAAGATTATTCAGGAATCTAAACATCAGATTTCTGAAAGTATAGGCAATCCTGTTGAAGGATGGATGATCCTGGCCCTATTTGGGAAGCTTGATATAATTTTTCTGTTCTATCCACTCTCCTTGAAGTGTACTAGCTGTATCTATAGTAATAACATCCCCTATTTATTAAGAGACCATTATACAATAGACACTGTGCTAGAGGCTCTATATCCAGTCTCCCATTCAATCCTCACAATAAGCCCTTTGAGGTAAGTATTATTTTACAGTTTTACAGATGAGGAAATTGTGTTTGGAAGGTTACGTGACTTATATTTTAGAGAGCAGAACTGTTACTTAAGTTTTATGATTTGGCAAAGTAATTTATAAGGGGGACAAATTTACATGTGAATTATGAGAATAGAAGATATATATATTTACATGCACACATACACACTGTATTCTCTGATTTAAAAGTAAGATGATGTATCTCCCTGTTTTAGTCATAGAGCTTCCTCTTTTCTTTTATAGGACAGTTGCTCATCAATTAAAATGTCCAGAGAAAGGAAAACAAAAGTCAACACCCCAAACTGACAAGTACTCAAAAGTGAGCATGAATGATTTCAGGAGTGGAGTACCAGGGAGCAGCAGCTTTACTGTCATCATTATATAGCCCAGTATTTTTCTAAGAAAATATTCTCACTTCTAATAAGATTGCAGAATAATCTGCTATGCTTAGGGCCTGTTTCTCCCCAGGACAATGGGCAGTGGTGTCACCCTTCCACAAGTCCACAAGTCCCTTTAAAACATTTGTCTCAGACACATGGAAAAGCACTGGACACACACAAACCGAATGTTTGAGAAGAGAAGTGTACATGAATAAAAACTAGCATGGAGTATAGGAAGGGTAGAGGGCAGAACTGGAAACTACAGAACACAAGGAAGGGGTGGCTGATTAAGAATAAAAGAGGATAAAATCAAAGGGTCATTTCATATAAAGCTGAAGCACCAAAGTCTTCATCTGCTTCCCAGTTGTACCAATCCATGGCATGATTTTATGCGGTGTATAAACATGTATGTGGTGTGAGTTTATGACTGTGTATCCACACACTCTTGCACCTGGGGTACATGATGCGGACACTCAGATGCACCATCATGCATGTGCATTTCTGCTAAGGTCTGTATATATAATGGAATAATGTAGCTGCAAATCCCACGTCTAGAATATTAAAGAACAGCATACCTGTAATTTTGTCTCTCACAAGTTTGCAGGATTCTATTTCACCAATGCTCCCAAAGAGACTCCTGAATTCCTCTTGGGTCATATTCTGGGGTAAATAGTTGACAATGAGGTTGGTTTTGCTGTCATCTGTGGTCGCCCCTGTCTGCATGGGAGAAGGACAGTTTCTGTTGTTGCTGGAGGGTCCATTGCTTGTATTGGATGTTGGGCCATTTGACACCTGAGGCTCCATGGTGCTAATTATCTAAATGAAAATAAAAATAATAAAAAGAAGCCTTTTGAAATCTCAGACACAATTAAAGTCTCTTTTAAGATTATATTATATTTCATTTTGTTTTTTGAAAAGAAAGAGAACAAGATAAAGCAAAATGGAGCAAAAGAGACTGGGTTGTGAACACAGCCAATTTAGAAGCATGTTTTTAACCAAAATGTTAAACTCCCCTTTCTATTTTTAGGCCAGCCTGTAGATATTGAACACAGACTAGAATGCAGTGGGAACTCTCCCATTATTTTGTTAATGAAAAGCTAATTCCTGTTTTCATTACACAATCACTCTCAGAAATGTATACTTAAGCCACACCAAATTATAATTAAAATGTAAAGTAATAATCATGATTAAAATTATAGTTCCATTAAAGCTGAAAAAGCTAAATATAGAGGGCTACACTCACAAGATCAAATACAGTACCTGTTTATTAACTATCTCATAAGTAAAATGACATTAAATTAAGTGGGGTTGTTCCATATGGGAAGGGTTTAGATTTTCACCGATGTTTAATCACTGATCAAACTTCAGATTTCATAAGTACATGCTGAGGAGCTGCAAAGTCATCTAATGATTTTTTTTTTTTTTATCCAGCCACTCTATAAGTATATCTCCCAGACCTCTAATAAAACAAAAATCATGAAGGAAGGGTTTTCTCTATGTCTTCACCTTAGGTCCAGGACTGCCTAAGGCTGTCCTCTCACATATTACTCTAACAGGATTTTCTATGGACTTAAATATTTAGTTAAACAAAGATTTCCTTGGATGTGTGAACTGTTCCAGGCAACGTGCATGGGAATAAAGAATGAATAAAAATCCTTACCCTCAATGAGCTTATAGTCTATAGAGGGCATAGACAGGTAAACGGCTTGCTGTAGGGCAATGGGCATGTAGTAGAGAAAAATTACTGCTGCCTACAGGATAGGGGGATTCAGGGAAAGTGCTGAGAAGATGCTAGAATAGGGTGTTAGATGGGAAGTGAGTTTAAGCTCATGGAGTCAGGTCATGAAAATGCCCTGTATGAGATGATAAACATGGAGAATCACAAAACTGCAGAGCCAGAAGGGAGTAAAATCTAGTTCAATACTCTCATGTTTGAGATGAAGTCCAGAGACATTCAGTGACTTCTCTGTCATCACAAGAAAGTGGGGCCTGCACCCATGTTCCCTGACTCCAATGCAGCCCATGAGTTCCACCTTACCATTCTATCTTATCATTATCTCCTACTTGTCTGTCATGATATGGCTTCTGTCTTCTCTGAATTCAATCATTAACTCCTTGGAAATGGAATCATGCTCAGTCACTTGCTAGCTGTGTGACCCTGGATGAGGGATTTAAACTCTAGGTGCCTCAGTTTTCCTCATTTGAAAAATGGGAACAAGACCACCTGCCTTGCAAAGCAGTGAGAAGGATCCAGGGATACCATACAGGTAAAGTGCTTGAATAGTGGTGTAACATAACCACAATCATTGACATTTATTGAAATCACTCTGCCAATTATTTGATGTGATTTCTCTCACTGTCTCCTCACAAGAAGGCAATGAGGCATATTCTAACATTCACTACATTTTAAATATGAGAAAATCAAGGCTTAGCAGATATCTGATAACTTGTAGCTTCCAATATTATTACCATTTGGCTTCTCAGAGAATTTGTTGTGGATATTTTCATTGAATATAACATACACGTTAGTAAAGCATGTACATCTCAAGGGTACAACTCAAAGAATGTTTATATAGTGGACACAGCTCACATCTGGGTAACCACCTTTCAGATCACAATATAGAACATGACTAGCTCCCCAGAAGCCTTTGTCCCTTTCTCATGTCCCCACTCCCCTCATTTACCTCCCCCCACAAAGGTAACCACTTTTCTGAATTCTAATCCATAGATTCCTTTTATCTATTTTTCAACTTTACATCATGGAATCATACAATACATACTCTTTTGTGCCTTTTTACTCATGTCACTATGAGTGTAATCTGTGTTGTTACAAGTAGCAGTAGGTTGTTTTTCACTACTATCGAGAATTCCATTATATGGAAATATCACATTTTATTTATCTGTTGATGAACGTTTGGATTGCTTCTAGTTTTGAGTGACTATAGATAATCTGCTATGAGCATTATGTGCATGTATTTTGGTGCATATATGCACCCGTTTCTTTTGGGGATAGACCTAGGGTTCTATTTTTTTGGTTATATGGTGTATGTATGTTCAGGTTTAGTAGATACTGCCAACAGTTTTTCAAAGTGGCTGTACCAATTTATACTCCCATTAGCACAGTAGGAAAGTTCCACTTGCTCCAGATAGTCATCAATGTTTGGAGATTGTTTTTTTGTTTTTGTCTATTTTCTTATCTGAAGCAGAGTAGCATATTAAAAAAAGAATGAGTTTTTTTTTTTGTTTTTTTTGTTTTTTTTTTTTTTTTTTGAGACAGAGTCTCGCTTTGTTGCCTAGGCTAGAGTGAGTGCCGTGGCGTCAGCCTAGCTCACAGCAACCTCAAACTCCTGGGCTCAAGCAATCCTGCTGCCTCAGCCTCCCAAGTAGCTGGGACTACAGGCATGTGCCACCATGCCCGGCTAATATTTTTCTATATATATTAGTTGGCCAATTAGTTTCTTTCTATTTATAGTAGAGACGGGGTCTCGCTCTTGCTCAGGCTGGTTTCGAACTCCTGACCTCGAGCAATCCGCCCGCCTCGGCCTCCCAGAGAGCTAGGATTACAGGTGTGAGCCACCGCGCCCGGCCAAGAATGAGTTTTTGAGTCAAGACAATAGCTGACTTAAAATCCTACTTCGACCACTTATTAGCTGTGTGATCTCAGGCAGGTTACTTCAATACTCTGAGCCTTGGTTTCCTCTTCCGTAAAACTAGGATAAAGCCTGCCATGCAGGGTTATCTCCCAGATGAGAGACCCTATATATCAAGTCTCTAAAACACAAAGTGCTTAGAGGCATCATAACTATTATTCCTCATCATGCTCCATATAGGTGAGTGTTACTCTAATTGTTTCCTCTTCTAATAGTCACAAATGGAAAATGAAACCAAAAGAAAAACAGTCTCAAGAGGAGCCAGGGAGATAAAGTGGATTAAAGAAGGTGGGGAGTGTCTAAGATTCTTTACCATCATGTAAGTAACTTAAGTGGCTCCACTTCTCCCATCACCAGAACTTTCTTCTTGGCTTCAGGTCAACTGTAGGATTCTAGAAGGCTGGTCCAGACAGCAAGGAGAAAGCGAAAAGCTTCTGAGAAGAATCTTAAATCAAGCTGTCTTCGCGATGGATAGAAATCGTACACAGCAAAGCCTATTCAGCTGCTCTGTCCTTGAGGCAAGGGTCCAGGAACAGAATCAGGGAGCTGGGCCCAGGGGAGGGAGGCATGCTAATGGAGAGGATGTTACAGAGCATCAGCGCAACTCCTGGCTGGGAGGCAGGTTTCAGCTCTGCCAAACCGGCGTCGGGCCTCCTGGGTCTGTGCAGTGCCTCTATTTGCTGTGTTGTCTCACTGCTTCACTGAGTTAGGTGTCCAGGCAACAAACACAAGAAGCACTGCCAACTCAATAAGGAACTTGAAATTCAGAATTTATCCATTTCAGGAGGCCCAGCTGGCAGAACCACAAAGCTGCCCAACTACTACATTTTGATTTAATGGCAAAAAAACCAAACCAAAACAAAAACCAAAAAACTGTCTCAATCTATAGATCCTCTTCTCTGCTCTCCACCTTTCTCACGTTACCATTCTTTTGGCTCCCCTTACAAACACCTAGAAAATATTCTGCACTGAGGCAGGTTTTTGGTGCTAATGATGGAATATGTAAGTCGTATCTAGCATAACGAGATTCTTTGGGCCCAAAACTGTTTAAGATCACCTGACAGCCAGATTCATCTTTTGTTCACTGGATGCTCACCTCACAGACACATGGTGAAAGCAAGCACTTGTCCAGGTGAACATCTCACAGGTCCACCTGTTCCAGAAAGGCCTAGGAAGTAACAAGTCTACAGCAAAGTAATTTCAGTTGCCCCATCAGCTTTGTGGATCTCCTTATATCTTATGTGGATTTCTAATTTATGTTCACTCCTGGAGTTGAGCCCTATGTTTAGATTAGATAACTCCAGCTGGGCCCAAACCTTCAAAAAGGAGCCACGAGATGCAATATTCATTACTGAGCTACTTCAACCAACCACATCTATAAATTAGGCCATGTCATTCTCATTGAATGAAGATGGAGCTTTCTTTGCTCTGCACACATACTACACAGTTATCCTTTTGTGTATCCAGAAAGAACTGATGCAAATACACACATACATATACAGACACAGAGTTTTCTCAATAAAAATGCACAGTCTGAAAGCTGAGAAACATTTGCAAATGTGTTAATATATATTATGTAATAAGATCCCTCACTGGTCTTAATGATGCCTCCCAGGACGCAACATAGGCTAAAAAAAAAAGAATCAGAAATGTAATATGTCAGAGTAAAATCTGACATCTGAGTGAATCATAAGGATTTTAAAACATTGTCTGGAAAATAAGAGAAGTTGCCAAGATGTAAAGATACTGAATGCATGAATAAGAAACTATAGCATTTTAAGGGACATGATAGATCTTAAAGAGAGGACACTTATACTCTCTACTTGGGAAACAGACCATAGGTAGAAAAGATGTATGTTGGTGGGAAGCACATTCTCCAATAAGCACAGAGGCTGGCTGGGCAAAATCAGAACACTTATTTCCTCAGGCTAACACCTTTGATATTCCAACAGCACAATTTTCATTGCAAATAAATATATCAGTTACTCAAGTGTGCATATGTACTTTAATGAAACATTCTGTGTGGGTCTCACAGCCAACTTTGCAGCTGACCAGGTTCCAAACCCCTGACTTGCCCTGCTTTCCTATTCTGAATGGCAATTAAGAACAGAATTACAGTTAGCATCCAGGATAGAGAATTGAGAAGGTTCAGTTGACTTCAAACTCTAATGGTTGTACAAAGCACTACATTAAATCTTTTATGTTCCTGTGATATATTTTAAGAAACATTATACAGGCAGAAAATTTCAGGGATAAACTATTAGAACAGTGCATAATAATGTAGGCACTCAAATCCTGTCATTGTAAATGTCGATGGTTTGAATGACTAATTACTCACACTCAACACATTAACCTCACCCCTCCCACCACTCTTTTCTACAAAATATACAACAAAAGCAAGAGGGAAAGCCTCAGACATGCAGCTGCCAGATCATCACTAGGGCCGTTTATCTCTGCAAAAAGGAGGTAAGGAGCGGAGGCTGGGCCAACCTTCTCAGGGTGCTCCCCCACCACAAAAAAAAAAACAACCCTCCCCGCCTTTCATGACACCTTCCTTGCCACAATCAAGGGTCTTTATATCCACCCAAGGTACCTGTACCACTTCCTGGATGTCAGATCATATGCACATTAAAAAAAGGGTTTATTTCCTCTAGGGCTAGATCTGGGGTTTGTTAGATGAACAGAGGTAGGAGCCCTGGTGTGCCAGGCACTGTGCCAGGCCCTGGGGATACAGAGATAACAGCAAGGAGTAGGGCATTACTGAGTTTACTGTGTGGGTGCACAACAGATAGCAGGGAACACTGGGTAGCCCAATTCTATAATTTTAATGATGAGGAAACTGAGGACAATAAAGGGGAAATGACTTGCCCAAACTCACATTACTAGTTAGAGGTAGAAATGGGATGGGAGTCCAGGTCTACAGACTACCTCACTTGTGTACTTTTGTGACAATGCAGGCATGGCCATTTGGATGAGGATTTACTTCTCCTTTTGAGCAGGGATTTGGGGGTGAGGCAGTGAACGGTAGTCATATCATGGAAATGCACTTAAACAGAGGTGTAGAGACATGTCTACCCCCATATCTTTCTGAGTACAACACTTTACAGTTCATAAAGAATGGTGACCTGAACTCTAAGGTCCGCAGCACAGAAATCACATCTGTTTTGCTTACTACAGTGTCTCCTGAATGTAGAACAAGGCCTGACAATTAGTAGGTTCTAGATAAAGGACTGTTGAATGAATCAAAGTCCTTGCATGTCCTATAGCTCACTGGATCCCTCAAGCAACCCCGTGAAGTATAAGCCAATAATGTATTAATATTATCCTCGTTTTACATATAACAAAAGAGGACTGAACAGGTAAACAACCAGTCACTTATAGAGCACCTATTAAGTGCCAGGCACAAATGTAGATACTATTTCAAATGCATATTCTTTTTTCAATTTTTTGTTGTGATAAAATATGCATAACATAAAATTTGCCATCTTAACCATTTTTAAGCATATAGTTCAATAGTATTAAGTACATTTATATTGTTTTGCAACTATCACCACCATCCAGAATTCTTTTCATCTTGCAAATCTGAAACTCTATACCCATTAAAAAATAACTCCTCATTCTCCCATTCCTCCCTCCCCCCAGCTCCTGGTAACCAACATTCTACTTTCTGTCTTTATGTCAAATACAGATTTTAAGAAGTATTCATTCAAGCAGGAGGGTTGAATGGCATGGATCTACCAGAAAAACTATTGAATGCCTTGACCCTTTCTCCCTAGTAAAATGTACACTTATAAAACATTTTACATACACTAAAGCCAATCTATTAATCTCCACATTGAAAGTGCCCAAATTGATTCTTCCCGTTCAAGCCTGCAATATTTTTGGAGCATCTCTGTATAGACTAAAACTGTTTTTACGTCTTGATAGGAAAGTTTAGAACCCCACCTTACCCCACCTCCTCCACGTACCCATCTTCCACTCCACTCACCCATCTTCCACTCCACTCCCCATACCAAGGTAGCTGAGAACTGTTAGTTAATCATGCTGACAGCATATAGTGTCCACCACCCTCACTGAGCACCCCCATACCTTCATCTCTGCCCCATTTAATGACTCATCAACATGGAGATAGTAGAACTTGGTGGTTCAGGGCAGGCTTTGGTCTTACTGGTATGAAAAAGGAAATAATAAAGGCACCTCCCCCTCAATGCATTGTCATGAAGACAATGAGATAATGTACATGAAGCACTCAGCACTATTCCTGGCAGCAATCCCTCCACACATAATAGTGATGTTAATATCATTAGAAGAGAACAAGGAGAAAGATAAAAACTAACATCTAAGAAACTAGGTTGGGAGTTAGACAAGGAAAGCTGAGTAGCAATATAATCAAAGGTAAAACCTTTCTTTCCTTCCCAAATCACTCTTTTCATATAATTTCTTGCTCTCAGAATTTATTTACTTATTAATCAAACAAATATGTATTGCTGAAAGGTCCCTATGTCATAGGAAAAAGCATGTCCTGTGGCCAGGAAAGTCCTTGAAGTGTGTCAAGCAAGACCACTCTGAAATTCTAAGTATACTTAAGTACTAAAAATGTACTTAAAGCTCCCTTTAATTTTTTTTTTTTTTAAGAGAGAGGGTCTGAATATGTTGCCCAGGCTGGATTCAAACTCCTGAGCTCAAGTGACCCTCATGCCTCAGCCTCCTGAGTATCTAGGACTACAGGCACACGCCACTGTGCCCAGCTTACCCCTTTAATAATTCTTCCATTGGCTCATGAATTCCTTATACCTCCCTCCATCTGCCACCTTTCACAACATTTTAATTTTCCCAAGTTTGGGAGAAATCAGGCTAGAGTTACAGGACTGATCCTCCACCTCACAACTGAAAAGAGTCCTTGTCCAAGGCCCCAGAAAGCCATATCAGGGGTACCGCCATAGTACCCTCACCAATCCTGCTAGCCACACCATATTGTGTCCTTGCCCCAATATTTCCCATAAAATGGTAATTTAATAATTAATTGTATTGTTTTGTATTCATGTATTTTATAATATAAACCTAGTTTCAGGATTTACTTCATGAGGCAAATAAAAGGTTAGAACTTCATATTAAAGGAACCTGCCCTGATGTAGAAACTCACTACTGACATTTACCATCCGAGCCTAACACAGAGCCCTTGTATACCTATCACCAACTCTTGGCAGTCCGAGGTGTAGTCTCACTGCTCAGTTCAGGCAAAAGGATCAAGAGGAAAGAACCAAAGGTTGTCACAAGAATATGATGTTTCTTTTACAAATACTCTCCCCTTCTCCTTTCAGCCCCCTTTAAATGTCAGTAATCCTAGAAACTA
This sequence comes from Microcebus murinus, assembly GCF_040939455.1. Classification (NCBI taxonomy): domain Eukaryota; kingdom Metazoa; phylum Chordata; class Mammalia; order Primates; family Cheirogaleidae; genus Microcebus; species Microcebus murinus. The sequence continues at coordinate 37,944,859 of NC_134105.1, read as the reverse complement.
AAAAGATGCTAAAAGAATGTACTGATTGCAAACATGTCTCAGGTGTGTACATCTGAGACACACACATGTATTTTATTAAATATTTTAATGAGTATTTGAAGGTGTTTTCTTTTATGATGTTGGAAGGACTTTTGAAAAGTTTACGTATAAATGCTAACCCTTATGTAATAGAACAAGCGCTCTCAAGAGCGTGAAGTATAATGTTTACCAAGGGCAGTCACTGAATTGAACCGTTAAAGAAATAGATTTAAATTATTCATGAGAACAAAAATAAAAGTCCTAATTCTCTTTGTAGGCATTTCCCACTTAACCCTTATAAAATTCTGACATTCAGTACGTTAGAATCTGGTGGATGCAATAGCCCAGCAGACTATTGCATCTCACCTGCCTTTCAAAAGCCTGGAAAATAAATCCCCAAAGTTAGAAAATTAAACAGCAGGCTCTGTGTTCCTGAAGACAGACATTATTTTTAGGAATAATTCCTCGCTTCTCTTCTTGCTCCTTAAAAGATACTAAAAATGTCCTTACAACCCCCCAATTTCATCTTTCTTTATAGCTCCTTACATCAGCTCATGAAATCTATATTCTCCCCTTCATCTTTTCAAGAGGCTTTAATTCACTCAAGTCTATTCAGGTTAATATTTTTTTCTAAATGCAACACTTTCCTTGTTATGCTTCAATTGTGAAGGAGACACATGTTATTAATGGGACCCAAGAGGAGGGGCTGAGATTTACGATCTGATAACTCTAGGAAAAGGGAACTTAGGAATACCACCCCTCCAACCAAATTACAGGCGATGACTCACAAAGACCACTGGACCAGAGGACTGTGGCTGAAGACTGTACTCATGCCCTCCCAAACCATTCACACTATGTTTCTGTAGATTCTGCTGGAGGGTAACTAGAAAACTCTAGAAAAAAATATTTAATTCCAACCAGGGAAAACATGCTGACAGCTTAATAATACCTTTGGGCAGATGCACAAATAACCTGAAAGACCTATTTACTCTAGGAAGTTATGTGGCAATAAATTCTCAGCATATCCTTAAAACAAGTGTATTCAATTCAACACAAGTTTATTGAATGCTATTATAGGCCAAGGCATTATTCTAGAAGGTAAGGAAACAAAAATAATTTGGTCCCTGCCCATAGAGGGTTCAAGCTGGAAGGATGGCAGAGAGGCCAGGTAAACAAATACTTAATTAAAATCAATTGTATACACCCCTTTCTTTTAAGCAATCCCCTCCAGAATTTTTCTAATGACTTCCCCTCCTCACCAAAAGCACATAAACTGAATACAGTCAGACTAATCCTATTCGTTCTGATACTGAACTAACAGTCCTGTTCCCAGTCTAAATGCCTTCCTAAACAAATGACTATTTGTAACAGTGAGGTAAGCTTGAGGCATCCCTTCTTTGAAACAGCATCTTCTGCTCTGGAGATGAACACCAGGCATGCCAAAAGTATTCTCAGTGGTGGTATTCAGGGCTTTTAAAAAATCAGCAGCCGCTGGAGAGAACAAGAAGCATTAATACTTAAAATAGCAGGGCCAGCATGGATATGAAAAGCATAATCAAAATTTAATTTCTCTTAGGCATTATTCTCAAATTCACAGAAATCCAAGTTTTTAATCTTCTTCCCCAGACATATCGCACACATTTCCCCTCCTAAATAAAAACTGGCCTCCTTTACATCTTATAGTGTCTCTTTAGAGCTTCAATTTGGGCCTAAAATGATTTCCTGGTGTGTCCATCGTGATGCACTCCTGGTAGAACTTCTAGGTATTTGTTTCTAACTCACTTTCACAGCAAACTCCCCAGAGCTGAGGGACAGCTTGATCCTCCGGTTCATTGTACAGATGAGGGGATCTTTCTTTCATCCCCCACAATTCAGTTGTCTTTTCTAAAATGATTAATAAATAAACACAATCTCAAACTTTCAACAAGCTTTCTTTGTTCAAGTCAGATTTGAAAAAGACAAATGTTTGCATTTTAATCTAAACACAATTTCATGGGCAAGCTCAGGATTCTTGCAAAAATATGAGCTCTAATAACAAAAATCAATTGGAAAACAATTCCTCCCTATCCTACCTCCTAAGCCCCACTGAACTCTGAATGTTTAATGTGGACAAAATAGCCAAAATACTTAATAATAAGATGTGGGTACCTGTTGGGATGGGAACCAGTTGTGATGGTAAATATGTTATCTTCATCTTCCATACAAAGAACAGTTAATGAATCATTTGAAAAACTGCCCACAAACTGATTAAGTTGGACTTATCTTCTGATTAAATGCATAAATAATAGCCAATGGCACAATTCATGTAAACATAAGTATTGTATATTTATAAAATGCCTGCCTAGTGGCTCCGAGTGTGAGCAAACTCATCATGATTGAGCTGTCAAAAGCAATGTGCTATTCTGCATATACATCATGATCTAAGGTGTTAGGTCGTGTCTCTGAATTTAAGTTTTAATGCACACTCAGATTAAATTCTTCAGAAATCTACATAGAAATACATTTTATTTTGGAAATTAACATTTGTTTTCTTAATACAGCTAGGGTGAGGATGAGGAGAGTGGAGTAGAGCGAGTTAGTATCTAGAAAAATCCATGTAAAGCAGCCTTTTCTTTTTTAAGGGAAATTGTAGAATGCCAACAGCTCTTCCAATTGTGCAATTCAAAAGTGAGATTATTTGAGCCATTGTGAAGCTAAAGCTAAAGATATCGATTGAAATAAAACAGTTCTCAGCACTCCAATTTATTGAATATATATGTGGCCATGGTAAATTATACCCGTGGACAATGCACACAGCCTCATATATCTATGTGATCATTTATAAAAAGATCCTGAATGTCATGCTGATAGGGTAGTTTTACATTTGAAAATTACTTTATCACACCTGAAACTTTATTGTTAATTTCTCCCTTCACTGCCTCTCTTTTTTTTTGTTGTTTTATAAGAGGGAAACATTAGAAAAAAAGAAATTTTTGACTTGATAGGAGAAGTTTATCCCTTAAACTACCTCTGAGAGGAGCCAGTTGGCCACCTTCCTGGGACATTGTCTGGGAGGGTAGAAGGGGCAGCAAGAAAATCATACTCCACCAAATCAGTGCTGGTGAGAAATTCAGACCTGGGCTAGGAGAAGCATGTCTTTGAGTTATTTGTGGGCAACATGTTTACACAGAAAATAAAAATTCAGGGTTTACAACTGTTGAGCTTTAAGGTGTTTTACGGTGTTTATATATTTCTTATCATCATCAGTGGAAATATAACCTTGGACCCAATGATCCACTATGAAACTCAGAAAAGAATCCCAAATTCAATAGACCATAAGTACACAATGAGGCATATCAAGAAGAGTGAAAATAACAGAAACAGCCTAATGGCTTGACGAAGGGGAATGGTTAAATAACTTGTCATACAGTTTTAAGATACAGTATTCTGCAATTATTAAAACTGTGTTTGTTTATAATGGATTTTTATAACATGAGAAAATGTATATAAAAAAGGGGTGAAATAAAAGATTCATTATCTCAAAAAAAATTTTTTTTAAGAGACAGAGTCTTTCTCTGTTGTCCAGGTTGGAGAGCAGTGGCCCAACCATAGTTCAGTGCACCCTCAAACCCCGGGGCTCACACAATCCTCCTGGCTCAGCCTCCTGAATAGCTAGGACTACAGGCACATGCTACCATACCCAGCTATTATTATTATTATTTTAGGAATGGGGTCTTGCTATGTTGTCCAGGCTGGGCTTAAACTCCTGGCCTCCAATGATCCTCTCACCACAGCCTCCCAAAGTGCTGGGAATGCACATGAGAGCCACTGTACCTGGCTGATAATCTCAATTATATAAACATGCACAGAGTAGGAGGGAAAATAAAAACACTAACAAATGGTAGGATTATAAGTGATTGTTATACTTGTCTTCATCTTTATTTTCCAATTTTTTGTTTTGTTTTTACAGCACTTTCATAATCTGAAAGGAAGTTACTTTTTTTTTTTATTTCGGCATATTATGGGGGTACAGATTTTAAGGTTTCAATAAATGCCCATTCCCCCCCCCCCCCAAGTCTGAGAGGAAGTTACTTTTTAAAAAAGAAAATGTCAAGTCTTTCAAACCAGTTTGGGGCCATAATATTAAAAATGATTCCATTTCTTCCTTAGAATCGTCTGCAGGATCTCATCTTAGCCACACTCGGTTCCTACATTAGAGGACACATGGAAGCCCAAATGAATAAAAATCTCATTTCTTGAAACAGTCTCTGGTTCGGTCTCCCCTTCACCTAAATCACTGTGAATTAGCAAGGTTACAATTTTAAGTCTGTCTTATCGCCTGGCAGCATCCTTCATTAGGACATCAAGGAGAGAAGATGATTTATAAGAAAACTGCTCCTTGGATCAGGGAGTGAAAAGTACTGATCCGTTCTAAAAGCTCCTGCTGACAAACTCTGATATTATGAACATTCTGCACTTGGACAAAAGCTCCCACTTTTCTTAATTACATGGTTTGAGCAGGAGCCTGCTTTCAGGATCTGCCCAATCATACAACAGCCATTTATTTTCCCAACTGCAGCTGCCAAAATTTCCCTGATCTCTGTTCTGTGCTCCATCTTCAAGGACATCTTGTGAATGTATGACACTGTCAAGCAGCATTCCATACCTAGCTTTTTAAGCTTCTCTCTCTTTCTTTCCTGCATATGAAGATCCTCCTAATAAATATTTATTAAAAATCTCATGAACAAGAAGCAGAGAGGGAAAAAAAATCACACGTATCAGAATATTTTTGTCTGCTTTGAGGAAAATACTTTTATTATGACAATGAACTGCTAATACTCTCTGTCCTCTGTGTGATAGGTTTGCTTTTGTTTTATGGACATTGAATCTAGCAATTCATTGAATCCCTCTTTTTAACTCTGTTAGGAAAAGGAGTGCCAAATCTGCAGCCTCCTGTGTGTAAAGAGCATAGGATCTCACTGCCAACTTTGGTTGTTGTTTTTTTCTTTTTTAAAAAGATAAACCTTACTTCTGAATTTATTTTTTTATTCTCTTAATTTTCCTTTACTTCAATTTTCTTATGTTCCATTTTTTAAAAATCTCTTACTATATGTATTTTTATGATTTTCTTAACTGAATTTTAGATTATAATAGAGACTAGGTTAATATTTCTGTCTTCACAATCTTTGCCTTTTTAAAATATGCTTTTGAAACCTCACTGTGCAAAAGTCAAGTTGGCATTTTAAAATTTAGAAATAAGATTTTTAAAAACACGTGATAACATTTCAAAATCATTACTGTTATATTATAATTCAAACAATGTAATATTTAATTCTCAGATAAGGCCTTTTTAGGACTAATTTGCCATGTTCTTAAACATAATTTGACTATGACACATGGATAGGTATCAAGTAGATATAATATCTATTGAAACTAAGATATTACTTCTTTGAGTTGGGTAACTTGTCCTTTGAAATCACAAAGTAAATTTACTTGATAAACTCTTTCGACTCTTGATATATTCTTTTTTTTTTTTTTTGAGACAGAGTCTCACTTTGTTGTCCAGGCTAGAGTGAGTGCCGTGGCGTCAGCCTAGCTCACAGCAACCTCAAACTCCTGGGCTCAAGCGATCCTCCTGCCTCAGCCTCCCGAGTAGCTGGGACTACAGGCATGCGCCACCATGCCCGGCTAATTTTTTTATATATATATCAGTTGGCCAATTAATTTCTTTCTATTTATAGTAGAGACGGGGTCTCGCTCTTGCTCAGGCTGGTTTTGAACTCCTGACCTTGAGCAATCCGCCCGCCTCGGCCTCCCAAGAGCTAGGATTACAGGCGTGAGCCACAGCGCCCGGCCGATATATTCTTTTTAATCCTAGAAACTTACCTTTTAAAAAAGTGAGAGGCTAACAAATATTCAGAATCATCTGCTGTCAGACTAAAGCAATCTAAAATTTTAGTTACAGGCATATATTTGAAAGCAAGTCATGAGCCACAATTTAATGATGTTAATATAGTGCTTCATTTGAAAAACTCCTTCCCACAACTGAAGTTAGCTCTTAAAAGAAGAAGAAAAATAATACAAAAGAACAAAAGCCAAGCCAGGTTCCCTAACGTTTATGAGTTCCCTCAATGGACCAGAAACCATTATGTTAAATGCCAGGGATATGAAGGATAGAGAAAGAGTTGCTGCCTGGAAGGAAATAAATAAATAATTACCATACAATGTCATAAATGTAGCAATGGGAAGCACACAAAGTGTGCCTAGCAAAGTCCCCGCTCAAAACAGGGCAAACACTTAGCAAATGCACATTGTGTTATAATGCTGATTAAAAAGTGCTTTGGGTTACACGGGAAAATATTTAGGCAAGCAATTACCATTAACTTCTGCCAATACTACCAGTAGTAAGCACATACTAAATGGTGATAGGTGTTTGTACACACATCACTTCACTTAATTCTTGTACTACTTTGCAAAGTGGGTATTGTTATTTCCCACATGTACAGATGCAGAAGTGCTGTCACTCTACACATGCTGGAGAAATGAAGCTTTGAGCAGTGCCCACTGTCACTCAGGCAGAATTGCAACCCAAGGCTGAAACCAAACTCTGTGCCCGTTCCTAAACCTCTAAGTCTGAGGATTGTTCCCATCACCATAAAATGTGACTCAGTAGTCTTGGAGAAAGCAAATGATCTAATCTGATTAAACCGTAGCCTGTGTATCTGCTGCCTATTAGTTGGTAAACACTGCCAAATAAATGGATGTTACAAGAAAGATCTTAATTCAAAATTCTACATGAAGTAATGGAAAGAACATGAGGTTTGGATTTGATCTGACCTGGGTTTGAAAACCAGCTCCAGCCTTGACCTTGGTTTAGCCTGTTAAAACTCTCTGAGGATGGCCGGGCGCGGTGGCTCACGCCTGTAATCCTAGCTCTTGGGAGGCCGAGGCGGGCGGATTGCTCAAGGTCAGGAGTTCAAAACCAGCCTGAGCAAGAGCGAGACCCCGTCTCTACTATAAATAGAAAGAACTTAATTGGCCAACTGATATATATATATATATAAAAATTAGCCGGGCATGGTGGCGCATGCCTGTAGTCCCAGCTACTCGGGAGGCTGAGGCAGGAGGATTGCTCGAGCCCAGGAGTTTGAGGTTGCTGTGAGCTAGGCTGACGCCACGGCACTCACTCTAGCCTGGACAACAAAGTGAGACTCTGTCTCAAAAAAAAAAAAAAAAAAAAAAAAAAAAAAAAAAACTCTCTGAGGTGCAATTTAAATTTACTCATTTGAAAAATGCGAACAATTCTATCTGCCTTGTAGGGTTGCTATGAGGATTAAAAGCAACAAATTTAAGGCATATGGTCCAGAGCTCAGCACACAGTAAGCACTCAATATATGCTCATTCCCTTTGTCCAAAGTATAACATTCTGAAATATATGCCCATTAAAATGTGCTGCAGATGGCAAAGTTGATTAATCTAAGAGCTGGTAAGATTTATTCTTGGAATTTAATTTCTGAAATAGAAAAGAACACTTAAAATGTTGTTACTCGTCACCTATGCCAATAGCTATTTCCTTCATCTTCACAATGCTTCACAAACATTCACTAATAAGCTCTCACAATAATGCCAGACAGGAAAATACATAGCAAAGTGGGAGGGGTTAAGTGAACTCTAAAAAATGAATAATGAAAGTACCATTTTTGACACTTACAAACACAATTTCTGGTATCCTTTGTCCTTTCAAAAAAACCCTCCACTGTGAATGGTTAAAGTTAGATACTTCAAATGTAAATGAGCACAGTCATTAGGGTTCCTGATTTCCCACAAGGAAAACCCTCATGTTTTCATGGGAAATTTCAGAGCACTGCCACAGTGCACTCTGTATACTGACAGCAGAGGGCATTTCCAGCTTTCCACAAGGACCTGCTCAGGGTGGAAGAGCAGGGATGGTCCTTGGTCCACCCTCACTTGAACTGCTCCTTCCTTCCTGTGGACCCCAAGAAGTAGCTATACTGACAGAATGTGCTTCCAGAAGATTTTCCAGGTCACAGTCAGAAATGTGTGGTGGTAAATGCAAAGATAACACAGCAAGTGTTATCCCCCATGAAGAAATGAGACTAACCCTTACAAAGCCCTTACTAACAAAGTAAAAATTTATTAAATCACATGCGGGACTAAGGGGATTTTGTAAGCACATTCACACCCATCACCCCATTTAATGTTCATGAAGACCTGGGGAGATGGGTGGGGTGTCCCCTTGCTATTGCTTGCATTTTACAGGTAAGCAAACTAAGGGTTAAGGACCAAATGGAAGGTAAAGCAACTAGCCACTGTTTACATGGTGAAGAGCTGGGATTGAACTGATGTCTTCTGGTCACTGACTCCCATCTTCCTCTTTTATTTTTTATTCAGATTTTTTTTTATTATTTTATTTTATTTTGATCTTAGCATATTACGGGGGTACAAATGTTTAGGTTTTTTTATTATTTTATTTTATTTTGATCTTACCATATTACGGGGGTACAAATATTTAGGTTACATATATTGCCTTTGCCCCACCTGAGTCAGAGCTTCAAGCGTGTCCATCCCCAGACAATGGGACTCCAAAGCCCTTTTACACATAACAAGTTCTGTTAAGTCCTGGAAAGCACTTTCCAGGCAACATCCTTCTGTACCCTTCTGCAGACAGCAATGACAAACCAGAATACACTGTGTTTTCTCCCCCTGCCACACTCTGCACAAGCACCCCCTTGGCCTGGAAAGCCCTCCTCTCTGCCATCAGGTCTTCAAATGCCCTTCCCAACCCCCTGCCTCCGCTCCCCCTCCAGCCCTCATACACACTTCCGTACAGACGTCCACCGCTAGCACTGAAACTCTCCAGCTACATACCTTTTTCTGTCACTGGACTGTGAGCTCCTTGAGCACAGGGACTGTGTTTGATTCATTTGTAATCCTGGGGACCAGTGCAGAGGCAGGTGTTGTTGGTGGAATAAATGAATGACTCTCTAGGTCCTTGTCTGCTTTCCAGAGCCAGATCTGCTTTCCTTCCTCTGTTCCCACCACTCTCCTCTCACCACAAACCTCTTTCTCATCTCTCCTCTTAAGAATTAATTTAAAAATAGGAAAACTTCCATCCTTTTAAAGCTGTATTCCCCTTCTCATTGTTGTCTCCCTCAACTTCTTTCAAGCTATCCCAAAGGACTGTATTTTTAAGGCCAGAGGCCTTCCATTTTCCAGGCAAGTCTGCAGTACCATTTTGAGGTGAAGAGTACCACAGAACATTTCCACCTGTGAGAGTTTCCATACGTCACACAAGCCAAAGCCAAAGCCAAAGCCAAAGCCAAAGCCAATGGGGGGTTTTAACATTTTACTGCAACAACTATTAGACCTGGGCATGCCTGGTATGTTCTTGTAAATAAATGAATAAAGTACCATGTAACTACTTCTACATTCATTTAATCAAAATCAATTCAAACATTTATTAAATAACTATTGCATAGCATAATAATTGAAAACATAGGTACTAGAATCTCACTGCCCACGTTCAAATTCCTATTTAGCTGTGTAACCTTGGAAAAATTGCTTAACCACTCTGTGTCTTAGTTTTCTCAAGTATAAAAGATTAAATGTATTATCATTGTTAGATAAGTGAATTCCATGGCACTTGATCCCTGCCCTCTAGGAATTCAGTCTTGGAAGGTTTGTAGACAAATGTGAAAACAAAGTTTCAGAATGCAGTTAGGCAAGTGCCATAATCTGAATGCCTTTGGCAGTATATCTCTTCCATGTCTTTGTATATGTGCCCACTGAAATGCTTCTCCTACCACCACCGAAATAACCCTGTCATTTTGCAAAACTCCCCAAAGCCCACCCCCTCAACCTACGTGGTCTTAGGCACGTCCTTGTCCTTCTTTGCTCTGGTACTCACCATATTACATAAAGTCTCCTTTTATTAAGACCTGCCTATCTCCCATTGAAAAGGAGTTCCTTGAAAGTAGGGCCTGAATTTCAGTTGACTTCTTGCTCCCAGCATGCAGTACACAGAGAGAATTCAACCAATGCCCGCAGAATGGATCAGAGACAGATGCAGGGTGGTAGGAGAGTTTAGAGGGAGAGAAAAGGACACATAGGAGGAGACTTCCTTTTTTCCACACTACCAGGCTCCTCAGCATACTGAGAAAACCATAAGAAAAATGAATGGTTCTATATTTTAAAATCTTTAAGCTTTATCTTCATTCTTCCTGCACTGTTTATTTTAGATGAGCACAGACATCAAGATCAAAAAAATGTGAAGTAGTGGCCAAGGGAGTCAAATAAATTCTGGGAGAATCACAATACTAACATGACACTAACCATGGGGGGAAGAAAAAAAAAATTAGAGATTCACCCAGTGCTCTGCACAAAAAGTGCACTGCCGAATGCTTGGAAAATTATTCTTTTATTCTTAAATGTATTTGATGGAGAGTTTTGTTTTGTTTTTAAAGTAATTCCAAGTCCACACATTGCTAATGAAAACAAAAGAGCTTTGGGATGAGAATAAACCGTATCTCTCTCTCTCTTTCTCTTTAATCTTAAATTTTTAATCCAATTTTATAGAATAGTATACACAATGGAGAGAGGAGATAAAAATACATAAATGTTTATATCTGTATTCTAAAACTAGTACTTTCCAGTTGCTCACACTAGAGCACCAAGTAGGTTTATTTAAAATTCCAGTTAGTATGGGGTACTTCCCTGAGTATTTTTGATCTATGAAAATAATCAAATCATCTCTTCCCCTTACCACGCCTCCTCATTCAAAAGTAAAATATTCTAACTTATTCCAGAAAAGAATTGAACTCAGGATTTGGGACTCCAAAGCCCTTTAACCAAGTGCTTTTCTTCATAGAGCCTCAGGCTTCTAAGAGTCTGTAACCCCAGGAAGATGGAGCCGACACAGTTTTGTGACAGGGACTGGCTCTTCTAGTCTCTAGCATACTGATTTAGAGCAAATCCAATCTTATTTTCCTTTGGCATTCACAATCCTTCCTGAGATGACATGTCCTCAGTTTTGAGATTATCTGCTCTCTTTTTTGAAAGTTATGGAATGGAAAGTATCTGTCACATTTCAGTCTAAATCGTCTCTCCCTATGGACCCTGAAATAAATTACTACTATCTAAAACACATACCTTAAAGGGGACTGAATTTTTAAAATCCTCCTTTATTAAATGCCTAGTATGCACCAGGCCCTGAAAGAGGCTCTTTACATATGCTAATTTAATTAATCTTCCAAACAAGCCTCTGACAAAGGTATTATTAGCCCCATTTTATAGATAAGAAAACTGAGGCTCAAATGAATTATTTTACCAAGACCTCCCAACAAGTAAGTGTGGAAGGAAAAAGAGCTTATTTCTCTACTCCAAAGCTGACATCCTAAACCAGTAGGATACTCTTACGGAAATGAAGAGTACTGTGATAACACCAATAACTACCTCACCTTCTAGCTTCAGGCTCCACCAATGAGCCATCAGGAGATCCTACTTGACAATATATCCTGGCCGACTCTGTCCTTAGCTGAATGGTTGACCAAACCCTTCTTCTGATCTTCCCAGAACATTTATGTCATTTCATAGCCTAATATGGGGAAATAAATTAGACCTGTCCCTTATAGGCTGGGTTCCCTGGACCATTGGCTTTTCCTGCCATTACTTCCAGCACCTAGAACAGTATCTGGCAGGCACTCAACAAATATTTGAAGAATGGAATACAAATTAATATGGTATGATAATAATAATGATTGTTATGACTTTATATGCCAAGCATTGTTTTAAGTCCTTAATATATATTGGCCCACCAAATCCTCACAATAACCCTAGTTTACAAATGAAGAAATTGAGGCATAGGGAGTGGAAGTTATTTGCCCAAGGTTCACAACTGATAAAGCCAGGATTTGAACCCAGGTAGTCTTGATCAAAAGTCCCTATTAAGAACCACTAGGCTAACTGCCTCTCATTAGTCCCTACTTTTTAAGGGGTGAATAATATAAAATGGGAGACAGAACATGGGCTTTGGAATCAAGCAAACTAGGTTTTGAATTCCAAGTCTGGTATTTTCCTAACCATGTGACCTTGTGCAAGTTACTTAAGCTACATGGTTTTCTTTCTTCAAATGGGAATGAAAATACCTGCTTCCTAGAGTTATTATGACATTTAATGAGATAATCTAAGTAATGATCTGTTTGCAAACCCTGGCACACACACTACAAAGGGTCACTGTTATTGTGATGAGTCATTGTTAACCGTTTGGTACAAAAAGCAAGTGACATAAAGGAGTCTAGAAGAAAGAATTACTGAGGTCCGTCATGGTGATCAGGGATAAGTTTCATGTACACAGACGTACTCAAGATCTTTAGCTTTAAGTTATAAAACTGGGGTTGATGAGCAACAGCAGTGTCAAAACCAGTCTTCATGACAAGGGGGTTTTGGGTCCAATAACCCACTCAGGCTCGAGAGCACATGATGGGAACACATTATCGACAACCTAATCAACATCCAATAGCATCATTCAGTTAATAATTAATTACTGAGCACCTACTAAGTGCCAGGCACAGAGATAAACCCAGTCCTGATTGTTGAGGTGGTGGTGAAGCATGGACGAATCAACATTTGATTATAGAGTGTTGAAGACCAATGGTTGAATGACGCTGGCAGTGAGTGCTAAGAAAGGAGGCTCCAATGCAGCGTGTGTTAGGGAAACCTTTCTGGGTGAGACAGGCCTCCTTTTTGACTCATGAAGCCAGGCAAAGAGAGCAGAAGGATGTTGGAGACAGCAGAAGGTCTGTCTGAGCATAGGTAGGGAAGAGCATGGTGCAGGTTCACAGTGAAGCGTGAATGCAAAGCAGAGAGCTGCAGGATGGGAGGCTGGAGAGGAGAGCAGGAGCCAGGCATGGAGGGTCTCCTGGGCCTTGTGAAGGCAGCTGGACTTGGTCCTGAGCCACAGATCAATTGAGTAGCAATCTCTGAGATCTCATCTCAACTGTGTGTCTGTAGCAAATACACGGTTTCCCCATGAAATACAAACAAAACACCACTGAGAGAGAGAAAAAATACATTTTTTTAGGCTTGCTGCTGAATTTTCTTTGGGGCCCTATTTTTTTTTCCTGAATAGATAACAGGCATTTTTAGCACTAGTGTAGTATATCACCATTTCATGATACTGCTCCCCTTTTTGCTCTAAAGTCATTTTAAATTCAGCTCTGTTCAGCAAATGTTACTTTCTTCCCCAGCACAGGACTCTGAACAACTCAGTAAATATTTGCTGAATTGGGCTGGATCCATCAAGCAACTACCAGACAAGGACTGCAGGAACATGCAAAGCTGGGACCCAGGGGTAGGAGAAGATAAAAAGATGAATATCACAGCACCCTTGCCCTCAACAAACTTGAAATTCTGATGATACAAATGAAACATATACATGAATAATATATATACCTCCAGGGTAGACTGTAGGGTGCTGCATTCTATCAGTAGTGGCCTTTGCAGGTGGTGAGAGTCTGAATCCCATTTCTCACAGCACTTTTACCAGACACTCAGCTCTTTGAGGGCAGGGGGCTGTGTCTCTTTTACTACTAAATCCTTAGAGACCAACAAATATTAAGTTTTATTAAGTATTTATCAAATGGATCTATTTAATCCTCACAACCCCAAGAGGTAGAATTATTTTACAAATGTGGAAACTGAGGCTCAGAGAGGTAATGTGACTTGCCTGAGGTTATAGGCTAATAAGTGGCATAGTCAAAATAACAATAATAATTATTATTTTCCATTCTAAGGAAGCCTACCTTCCATTTATCATTCTCCAAATGTCTCTGCCATGGGATTCACTTTTTATACTAAGATGGAAAATGTTCTCTCTGGCTGAATGAAACCTGAAGTTTACGGTTTGAGTTCCTGAGCTCTTGTTGCCTTTTCTGTACTGCCAGTTTTAGGAGCTCCAAAAGGCACTGATGTCTTTGGGACAGATCTATCCACAGTGCAGGTAAGGTCACCCATGCCGCTAGGCATATAAAAATGTAGTGATTCTTTAGCACAAAGATTCCACAATACTCTCCCCACTTCCTCCCAAATCCCTACATGACAATTAATACAGCTTCAATTCAGTCCATCTTTATTGAATGCCTACTATGTGCCAGGCACTTTTCTTAGTACTTCCAGAGTACAATGTACAGTATGAAAACTCTCTGTGCCTGTCCTATCTCCTGTTGTGATTAAATCAAGCCGTATTCACCTTCATGCATAGAAAAACCCCAAGAGCAGAGACAGATTGAGCCACTTGTATTTGTAGAGGAATACAGAGCAACATATAGTTGGCATTTTAGTACATTTTCACGGAACTGAGTAAATCTTTTAAATTTTGCTCTGGAATCAGACAGACCTGTGTTCAAATCAAATCCTGGTCTAAACACCTGCTGACTGTGTAACTTTAAGTTACTTCTTAAAACCTCAGTTAGCTTGTTTATAAATTAGAAAAATTAACATTTACCTTTTAAAAATGTTTTAGGATTAAAAGGGACAATGTTTGTAAGGGACAGTGCCTGACTCATAGCAAGAGCTTAAGAAATGAAAGCTAATCGCATTATTTCTAGTCCCACCTCTAGGTTACCTTCACTACTTATTATTATCATTATTATTACTTTGCTGGTTCATCTAGGTAGCACAGCCAAAGAATGAGGTTTGCTAGTTAATAAATATTTGGTTAATAGAGACTCCCAATATACATCATGCAGACATCATTAATTATCTAATATTTAGGATACGATACTTCATATTAAATCTAAAACAATCAGGAGTCATCCTTTCTTCAATAATTTGGAAGATACTAGAGATTTTGAATTGCATAGTTCTGAAAAAAGCTAACTATTATTTTTCCTTTGGATAATAAAGAGCTATCATCTAGAATACTGCATCTCAAACTTTTCTGACCATGACTTTTTACCAAAGTAAAAAAAAAAAAAGTAAGAAATACATTGAAAACCACAATTTCATAACACAACTTAGAACACAGGTAATTACCATAACGTTTCATGAAATAATTCTTACCCTAAGTAAGTACCATCCACTCATATTTTCTTTTCTATTTAATTCCATTCTTTCATTCCACTGTTTTGATTTTTTTTTAATGCCAGTCAAGACCCAGTAAAATAACTATAGGCAAAACTAGAACCTAGTAATTTACAAATATTGTTATCCTGTCCATTAGAGTGTATTAAGGACATAGTTGAACTGCTCCTCCCATTAAGCTGTGAATTTGTATTAATTCCATTTTATATATTAAGAAACTGGAACTCAGAAAAGACAGGTGATGTTGGGCAAAACAGACTCCCACAAGTAATGACAGATCCTTCTAACTCTGTAGTTCAGGCTCTTTAGAAAACAAAAACTAAAACTCCTACAAAAACCACATTATGATAATGCAGCTTAATTCATTAAACATTTATGAAGTACCTACTATGCATCAGACATTGAAATAAGAGAGCATTTGACATGATCTCTGTCCTCCAGGGTTAACAGACGACCAGGGAAGACAAGCATGCTTTGGAAGTTTGAAGTGGGTACTTTTTTACTCTGGAGGAAATAAGTTTATCCCCCATCCATCACCATCCTCTCTCCAGCCACACATTATCCCACAAAATGAGCACTGGTACCTGTTGGCGAGAGAATTCAGTCCATTCCTCTAATGGCACATTTCTTTGTGATCTGAAATAAAGTCGATATTTTTCCTGCTACTGTTTTCTGGCACTGTAACCCTAAAAGCAGTCCTCAAGGTGACTTCACCAATGAGCATCACCATCGTAACATCACATTATGACCAGACGGGTGCTCTGATGCCGATTCTCTCTAACCAATGTCTAATTTAGAAGCATCATTAGGGTGACTTCAACTTCTGAGAAATAATGACTTAATAAAGGCAGGTCTTGACCCTGCAAAACAATCAGAAAATGACAGTTCTCTGATTTAAGGCATTCCATAGCTACAAATTCGAAGTCAAAAGCAAGTCAAAACATTGGAATCTTTCTAAACCATAGCTTTCACCTGTCTCTCTAGCTTTATTTTTACACATCCTATGCTGTATTCATAATAGACTAATCATGATTTCTTAAACAAGTCCTTTAAGTTCTCATCTCCATGCCTTTGCTCATACTATTCCCTCCATGTGGAATTCCCCTTACTCCTAATTTTTCTGCCTGTTTAGCTTTCCTGGCTCCACTCAAATGGTATTTCTACCATGAAGACTTCTTTCCTCCCCCCCCACTCCCCCAAAGAGCTAATGTCACTCTCTTCTGTACATTGCACCTCCTCTGCCGAGACATTGTCCATATTCTGCCTGTCATCGTCCTTACTGGCTATACTAGAATACATTTTAACTACTGAGAAATTCCAGGAGGCACCTAGAATATGGGTTTATATGCATTAGACATGCATTATGTATCTGCTGACTCCCCAGTGAAAATTTTGATCTTGAAAAGAAATTACCTTTTTTTTTCCCCACAAGAAAAGTAAACTTTGGTCAAGTTGGACATATTCCCAGACACTGTGGAGCAAGGACTTCTGATATTGTTGAACATGTAACCTTAAGAAAGTGGCTGAGCTTTATTTCCTATAAAAAGGAGTTAACAGTACCTGCCTGAATTACATTAAAGAGATCAAACTGACACCATACAACAAAAATTACACGATGCTAAGTGAATATGAGAGAGGATCTCCATGGTCACAGATCTGTTACAAGCAGAACTGTGCTGGGAACAGTTGAAGTTCTAGAATGCAAACTCGCTCCTGTGTTCTTGGGAAATGGACATGACCTGATAGTTCAGGAGGAGTCCTGTTAAGATTATACCGACCGCAAGGCCATGTCTTCAAAATTCACTGACTGGAGACCTGTTTATGAGTTCTTACTAAAGCTCCTCTAAGCTCGAAGTCTTTTTTCTTCTCTTGAAAAACCTTAAGCCAGAAATGTAAGAAAAGAAGGAATTGAGATTCAAGTTGACTTAAATATGGAAGGATTTTTAATTTTTTAATAATATAAATGTCTACCTAGCAAGAAGGTCCTAGGAATATCCACCTGCCCCACCCTTCCCATTTGGCTGCTTGAATCATTTAATTATCTCTTATTGATCCTTCATTAATACGCATGAGATTTTTTTAAGCTAAAATATGGAGAAACATCTTCTATGCCACCCTCTTGTCAAAATAAAGCTCCTTGTTTTTTACAGCTATATTTCTGCAGTGTACAAATACAGTCTAAAAACCAACCAAATTCTTCCAGAGAGCTTGTACCCCCACATACAAGGTATATACACATACACCTGCAAAATCCTTTAAACATGCTCAGTGAGGCCTTGAAATAGATCATATGGAAAGAGAAAGGTTCTGTTGTCTGTTTGTTTCATAGTAAAGGCTCTTTTTTTTTTTTTTTTTTTTTTAAAGCATAGGTCCTGCAAAATGCCACTTGGGGATGAGATCAATTTATAACCCTAATTTTAAGGATTAAATTGAAGAAAAGAAAATGACTCTCCTTCACCTCCTTCCCATGGGTATATGAAGTAGAATTCAAAATTTGTGACCTTAAAACAATGTTCTAAGATTGTGCTTTCAGTTTAAGTCTTGGATCCCTTCAAGAACTATTTGTATTATTTCTCTATTCTCACTGGTCGCAGCAACAGGTCCCAATTTAAAACAATTGGTGAATTTGTTTATTGTGCCTATTTATTTCCCCCTTCAGAGCCTTGAAAAAAAGGTACAAAATTAGGTTTGGCCTAACACCAGTCCCGATACCACCCACAACCCCTTCCCAACTGTGTGTAATCAACAATTACATCAAGGCCTTTGTGGTGGTTTTCTTCGTTTCTCTTTTTTTCTTCAAATGAGAGGGTAATGAATTGAGGGCCGGCATTTTGCTCACATCTCACACACCTCTTCAGTCAATCCGATCACTTCTAGGGCTGTTTGCACTGCCAAACCTATCCATCATCCTGCCTCGCCAAACAGAAGGAGGATAACTGATGGCAAGTTAGAAAAATCTCATTAAGCCACCTTTTGCCTCAGCCTCTTCACCACTCCTTGAGAAACAGAACTTCAAAATTCAGCCTATTAGGAAAATAAGGTGGATACAGAAAAAGCTGATGTGGCAAAGGGGAAAAAGTCCCTCCAAAGTAAGTTGGTTTCTGGGCAAAAGTCAAATAACTTATAATATATAGACATAAAATAAATACATAAAACTTAACTATATATAAAACATATAAAAATAACTTAAATATATAAAAATACATGCCTAAAATAACTTGAAATATATAGACAGAAAAGATGGGATCTTATCAATTAAGCTCAACCCATTTTTATTTTCTTTCTGGTTGACTTACACATTTCCTAACAGGCTTCTTTATGAAATTTAAAAACAGCACCAGTTAAAATTAATTTTATCTTCATCTTTTTTCTCTTTTGACAAATACATCTCCAAGTTAATTCTAATTCCAAAGGAGATCGTGGATGTACTTTGCAAACCTGTAGGAGGATGTAGAAAACTTAATAAAGTCATACAATTCCATGGAAAAACTGGGGGCTTGTCTATGTTAAAAAATCAGTGTGTGTCACCCCCTGGAGTGTTGGGGAGAGTATGAAGACTGTGAGGGTAGCATGCGATGTCACGGCCCAGGACATCTGCACGAGCAGATGGGCCTCTTCCTGACGAAGGGCATTTGCCAAGGGACAGAAACACTAACAGACTAAAAGATACCTAAGATCCTTTAAGCATCTTCAGTTTTCAAGTCCTACATATGGCTAATTCCTTCAAATAGTGTTTCTCATCTAATCCTCACAGAAACCTGAGTCAGGCATTATCATCACCATCATAAAGATGAAATTGAGGCTCAGAAAGTTGAAGCAGCTCATTCATGATCACCCAATTATTAACTACAAGAGTCAGGATTCTAACTCAAGTCCACCAGTCCTTTGCACTTTTCAGGTTTCTTTCTTTCTTTCTTTCTTTCTTTCTTTCTTTCTTTCTTTCTTTCTTTCTTTCTTTCTTTCTTTCTTTCTTTCTTTCTTTCTTCCTTCCTTCCTTCCTTCCTTCCTTCCTTCCTTCCTTCCTTCCTTCCTTCCTTCCTTCCTTCCTTCCTTCCTTCCTTCCTTCCTTCCTTCCTTTCTTTCTTTCTTTCTCTCTCTCTCTCTCCCTCTCTCTTTCCCTCTCTCTTTCCCTCTCTCTTTCCCTCTCTCTTTCCCTCTCTCTCTCTCTCTCTTTCTCTCTCTCTCTCTCTCTCTCTCTCTTTCTTTCTTTTGACAGAGTCTCACTCTGTTGCCTGGGTTAGAGTGCTGTGGCAACAGCCTAGCTCACAGCAACCTCAAACTCCTGGGCTCAAGCAATCGTTCTGCCTTAGCCTTCAGAGTAGCTGGGTCTACAGGCATGTGCCACCATGCCCGGCTAATTATTTCTATATATTTTTAGTTGTCCAGCTAATTTCTTTCTATTTTTAGTAGAGATGGGGTCTCGAACTCCTGACCTCAAGCAATACTCCCACCTCAGCCTCCCAGAGTGCTAGGATTACAGGCGTGAGCCACTGTGCCCAGCCCCTTTCTGGGTTCTTAAGACAAAGAACAATCTTTTCAGAGGCTTGCCTGTACAGGCACACCGTGAAGGTCCTCCAAAGCCAGAGGCAGACTCATGGTTCTGTGGCTTCTGAGCTGGCCTTGCCAACAAAGGCATAATGATAGTGGTATCTAGTAGAAACAAATCTAATTTTCCTACATACTTACAAATCAATGTAATACAGTTTTAGCTCCATCTGCACACTGGCCCTCTGGGTCCTAATCACAATAACCAGGTTGATTTCAAGATCGGAACCTTTTCCACTACAGAGGCAATTAAAATATAATCAAGCTAGAAAGTTATCCTCCCCCAAAGCCACCTAAAACAGAGTAACTCCAAAATAAAAACAATTTACATATTTTAGCCCAAATTAAAAAGTAAAAGCTAAGGATTCCCTTTTAATATCCTCAATAATAAATGCACATTTATGTAAAGCTTCCTTTAGGGAATGGTTACTATGAGGACAACTTTCCCAATATTATTCATAAATATCACTTCTGTTTTGGTGTTACAGTAAGAATCTGGACTTGTGGGAATTGTACTGTCTGTACCCAGTGCATCAACAGAGATAATTAATGGTGAAGACATGTACAATATCCAGAATTTTGGATGTGTGGTTGGCTGCATTACAAAAAGTAACATAAGAAAGGATGAGTCAAATCTGGTCAAAATCACAAATTGCAGGGACTTAGTCGTTTACTCCATTTTAAGTGAGCACTTTCCTAATGAAAGTTTCATTAGTAAAGATTGCAAGTTCTCAGCCTTTCCACGACAGACTTTTAAATAGCACTTAGAGCTAAGGTTTATCATTAGAGCTGTATTTACTACTGCTGCATCTTCAAAGGGGGCACTTGAAAAAAAATTCAACTCAGCCTGTTATTTTTCATGTACAAATTAGAAAGCAAAACTTTAAAGGGTTCAGACTGGCAGCATAGGAAAACACAGTCTACTTGAGAAGCCATTATTGGCACAGCCCACGGCACTCCAGGGATCACAGCTGCCTTTCTATGACAGAGAGACAGACAGACAGACTCTCTCTCTCTCTCTCTCTCACACACACACACACACACACACACACACACACACACACACACATGCATGCATGGATCACATAGTACACCTAGATGTGTATGACAAAGTAACTATGATTTCTGCTACACTAGCAAACTTCCAGTTTGTACATGGGCATGCCAAGAGGGTCACTGTCTATTCAGGTGTTCCCAAAGGGTAACAGAGGAAAAAGAATTCAAAGAGTCATTTCTGCCAGAAGCAAGGCATTCAAATTTTGTAAAATAAACAGGTTCCAGCCAAGCTTCAGGGCAGCTGCCTGAAAGACAAGTTCCTTCCAACTGTCCAAACTTTTTCCTGAGAGTGAACATCTGGACACATGGAACATTATAGACTAAATGGCCAGAACAACTTTTATTTCTGTCTTTTGGAGTCATGCCTAGGCTTTTACAGATACAGAAGGAAAAACATTCACCATGCAACATGCAAACCTTAAAATCTCTCACCTTAACTTTATTTGCAATCACAAGGACTTATCCCCCAATTAAATCTTTTGATCAGTGTCAAAAGAAAAAGAAATGGTGACCTTGAATTCCACAGTCCATAGAAATGCACATAGTAAGTCCTCAACAAATGCATCTTCATTTAATAAGGAATGACAGCTAGCCTCTACTATGAACACTGCTGGCACAAAACTTCAAGGGTTACTTGTTACAAGAGAGTAGACGACAATAGAGGATAACCGATTCATAGGCACAGGAGAAGATCCAATGCCACGAAGTGTAGATAGAGGAAACCTTGGTGTTGTGGTGTGTTTTTCAGAATTCGCCATCTTGGCTGGATCGTTTCTCTGTTTCCCCATATCCTGAAAAAAGAACTAAACTTCCTATAGAAAAATATTTATAAATTA
Source organism: Microcebus murinus (assembly GCF_040939455.1). NCBI lineage: Eukaryota > Metazoa > Chordata > Mammalia > Primates > Cheirogaleidae > Microcebus > Microcebus murinus. The sequence continues at coordinate 37,923,326 of NC_134105.1, read as the reverse complement.
CATTTTATAAAATGAATAATTAAAACATTAAACTCAAGTTTAAATATTATTTTTCAAACCAAGAGTCCAAAGGAAGTTATTTTTGGGAAAGACCTACGACGTATAATATTTTTCCATTAAAAAAAAAGTCACATGTGCTGGTTTTGCATTTTACTTTTGTGGTTAAAAATAAGACTTTCCAAAAACAACCAAAAACAAAAAATGCAAGCACAACAATCACACTGACCTTATTTCCTCAACATTTTTACTGCTTTCTCAACCAAAATTTATTAAGGATTCCTTTATGGCTTTCAGCATTTCTCGATTCCTGTAGAGGAGACTTATTGGGGGGGAAATACCTCGGGTGTTACATACAACAAGGATCTGAATAATGAGCCTCCCTAAAGCAAAAATGGTCAGTCCTAAAATGGTCCAGGCAAAGGCAGAATCTCAGGGGTGAGGTGAGGAGGATTAGCAAGAGAGAGCGAGAGAGAGCCTGAGCGAGAGAGCATAAACCACCAGCCTATTAGGAGCCCTGACACTGCATAAGTTATTTCTTAATGAATGTACAAGGAACAGCATAAATATTACCATTAAGCATAGTGGATGTGAACATCCAAAGCAAACTAGATGGCTGACTGCTTTCTTATTTTTTTGTTCTTTTGTAACAATTCCATTTCCAAAGTGCTTGATTCCTAACACTGATGCTTCAAAGCTACTGTGAACACACTGCCTGAATACTTAATGAAGTAAACAACAAACAAAATGGCTCATCTTTGGTGCCCCCAGCTAGCATCCCAAACTGGATATAATTAAAGGTGTGAACAAGCAAGCAAGGAAGTAATGAACCTGTAAAGTCAAGGTTCTGAGAAATTATCGGGCACCCCGCACTGCATCAGTTCAAATTTATCACTCATTATCTCCCATACCGGAAAGATGCAGATCCACATGTTGGTACCTCTCTCCGCTCTTGTCCTCCAGCTTTTTTCCCCTTTTCATTGCTAAATAGCTAATTTAAGACAATTACTGCTTGTGACAACTCCCACCCACCCACAGATTACCTTTCTTTTACCTTTAGAAAGCCAGTGACCTTTAAAAACCCTTTACCCTAAAATACGTGGAGATTTCAAAAATACAAGGATGTTCTAAACACACACACACAAACACACAAGCACGCACACAAACTTAACAAAGCAAAGCACAGATGCTAACACAGCCATCTTACCTCCTTCCTTATTTTTATCAACGGTAAAGACTAGGTCCAAATGCTCCCAAAGAAAAACAATCCTCCTCCCACATACACATACACACACACATTATAATTCAAACCCAACCTCTTGATTGAAAGGGCAGCTTTTAGCTCACAAATATTGTCATGATTGTGCACATTTATAGTTTCTCAAGTGACAGTTAAAGAGAGGTATTTGGTTACTAATGGAAATCTGCAGGGTCTAGATATATCTTTTTTGATGAATATTTGAAGTTTCGTATTTTTCTAATAAGAGAACTTTTGAAGTTAATGAAAAGAAGAAGCCACTTCTTACGGGAAGCAGCAGCCCATTTCAGTTTTCTTTCCGTTTATTGATGCACATATCCTTCCAAGTAAGTGTGTATACATATTGGGTAATGCCAAATAAGGAAAGCCTATGACAGGTGTAGGAATCCAGGAACACACACTTACACTGATATACACACAGTCTCTCTCCCTCTTTCTCACATACACATACTTTCCATCAAATGGATGGAGAGAATGGATAGTGGGACATAAAAGGTTGACTTTACTTTCAAAAGGGGAATTGACCAATTCTATACGACATGGCCTGTGGACTGGAAAATAGTAAGATAAAAGCTTGAAAATGTTCAATTCCCTTTCTACCCCCAAAATTCCCAATGACATTGGGGAAAAAATACTGCATTGCAGCATTTGCCAGCGCATACTCGTGTGTCTAGCATCCGCTGGCCAGCTCACCAACAAATGTACATATTAAATGTCCAGGCACATAAATTAAGACCTTATGGCCACAGATCATTGGAACTGATGAAGAAATTTTCCAAGGCCAAAGTACTTCTGTCCATGTACAATGACCTCTATCCAGACCACCACTCCTTATGTGCAGTATGCACAATTTGTTTCATTTTTTAAATTAAAATAAGATATTATGATACCAAGGACTAAATGAAGCAGCATATCTCCTTATGGAAGGAATAGTATTTGGTCTACATATAGGAAGAGAATCTACCTACAATAAGGAGACAAGTGCAAAGGGAAGAAATCAAACCAAAGAAAAGGAATTGCCCTGAAGGAAACCCTTTCATTGTTCATAGTAACTCTAACTTGAGAAAAACACCTCAATTCATCCAACAAATCCTCTTAGAGATACTGAAAACACGCAAAGCACCATTCATGCAATGATTTCTAGATTTGAAATTTCAAATAAATTATCCCCAATAGATATTCCAGATTTAAAATATCTGAAGTCTAAAGTGTCCCAAACCCTATTTCAAGACTGAGTTTAGAAGTAAAATGCAAAGGCTCATTCTCTTTCTCTTTCTTAAAAAAAATATTCTATTGTTATTACTTCACAACATTCTGGCCTTCCTCTCATAACACCCTGATATTCAAAGGACCAAGAAAAGGCTATAGGGAGAGAAAAAAGTTTTAAGGATTTGCATGAACCATCAAACAGAAGCAAGGCCATCTATGTCTGCCCAGGACGATGGCTTGAATGAATGGCAGGTAGGAATGAATGGAACTGAGATCACAAACACATGGTTAAGTTGTTTGTTACTTTTTAAAAATGAGATATTAAATTTGTCTTATAAATCAGTGATTCTTAAAGTAATTTTTTAACTACTTCCCACCTGTGTTCATTTTACCTTTTTAAAAATTTAAATATTAAATGATTTAGCCTTTCTATTACTATGAGATATAGAGACATTCTGAGCATTAAAACTGCTAGGTAGTCAGGTGTTTTTTTGTAGAAATGTTTCCAATCAGTTTTTTACTTCTTAATAAATGCACACTCAACCTTGTGCTCCCATAAAGGCACACCTCCACATGCAGGTAGTAGGCATTAATATTTTTAAGACAAAGAAGCTAGAAAGGTCAGCAGGAGAACCACGTGTCTTTTTACAACCCAAGCCAAGATGACACTTCTTATGGAAATTATTTTTCCTTAACTAAAAATGGCCAGAAAATTCTCAGAAAATAATAAAAAAAATAATATTAGAGATTTTTTTTAAAACTATTTTTTAAAGGCAACATATGTTTATGCACTCAAGAGATGAGGGCAAGGTTTAAGGATATGGCAAAAAATATGTTTATTTATTTTTACCTCAAGAATCAAAACAAACATTTTAAATCCCCCAATAAGAAGACAAAACAAATAGACACATCTGCAAGGAAAAAAAGAATGGGGGAGGGCACCCAGAGATTTGCAATGGGGAGAGTAAAAATTAAAAGTATTTCAATAAAGCCAATTATATTTCCTAATCTTTTAACATCTTTCGGTATTGTTTAATCTCTCTTTTTTGGACTTAAAATTAGTTACCTGAACATGTATCTTTTTTGTCCCTCAGGAGAAAACCGTAAGAGATTCAGTTGTTTTTACGCTACCTCCTATTCACCCAAATACTATACCTTTCAGTCCTTCTGGTAACCACCATCATGAGAAAAAGAGACTATTGATAAAGCACACTTAGGGAGAGAAAAAGAGAGTGACGCCTGTCACCTAGTACACGCATGGGTCCCAGACGTTCAGAGACATCAAAAAAAAAAAATCAGCTTTTCACTCAGTTTATGCCAAGACCCGAATCAGGACCAAATGCCAAATGGAAGGCAGTGATTGTGAGGGTGCAAGCTTGCTGGATCCTGTGACTGGAGGCACGGAGGGAAGGGAAGCAAAAGGCTAGAATACAGCTCTTCATTTATTATTCTGTAAAGTAATTTCTAGTCAGGATATAAAATAGAGATACAATGAACTCCCCTGAACTATAGTATCAACATCTGATTTAGTGAAATTACTAATATCACCTAACACGAAATCATTCTTTAGGATAAATTTATTCTACCTATATTTTTCCTATGAATATTTGCTGGAAATTTCTAAGAAATCATTTGCAGAACCTATCAGCTGTGAGAGTTCACTATTATGCTTCCGTCAACTTCATTCAATATAATTTACATTTTTTTCAAATGGTCTCACAGGATTCCTTGCGATTTTTCGCACGTACAATTTCACAGCAGGGAAAAGGGGGAAGGAAAAAAAAAGCAAGATTCCCTCCCCTCCCTTCCCCCTCTCCTTCTCTCTGTGTTTTAAAAAACAACAACAACAATAACAAAAAAGAAAAAAAAAAACAGGGGATACAGAACAGATGCTTAAAAATAGATTTCTAAAAATCACTGTAAACCGGAGTTAGAAATGTAATTAACACCTATTTATAAAGAATAATTAAAGTTGGGCTGGCCACAAAGAACAGCGAAGATAATCGAGGTCCTGTCCCCCCCCCCTTTTTTTTTACACTGTTTGCAGTGTGTTCTCATGATAGCCACCTGCTCCCTACTCGGCTTCTCCTCTGTTCGTTTCCCCGGCAACCTTTCATTGGGTTTTCCTCCCAGCTATCGCTTTCAGTTGGGCTGCTCGGTCTAATCTTATTTGTTTTACACCCATCAAAACAAGCAGCCAGACAAAGGCAATCCTCTAAGAATGGGAAAAAGACCACAGCTTTGTTATAACATCTATGCAGAGTGAAAAGTCCTCCCCGGGCTTTTCTAGAGAAAAATAAGTAAGATGGATATGAATTTACAGCCTCCCCCCATAGCCAGCTCTGAAACCCCATGAAACCTATTGCTGGTGAAAATTCAAAGTCAAAGTGGGCACTCGTGGCATCTGATCATGCCATTTTGTGCCATATCTTCAGGGTCAACATCAGGCGACAGAAGCGGCACTCAAGGAGTTTCCCTGCTTCTTTTTTCAGAAAAAGATGGTGCTAAAAATAGATTTACTACTTCGGCAGAAAGGTTTTCCACTTCCCCTTCCACATTCGAAAGTCCTGTTTCACAATTGCATCCGCTGGTACTGAATCTCACCTCCTCCACCCCTCATTCCCAGCCTTCCCCATCACTCCTAGCATGAGACTGAAAAAGAAATGTGCCTTTAACTTTAGCAGTCGTGTAATTCCGTTGAAGGCTCAGAGGCGGTGGACACGCCAGCCAACAGTGACAGTGACATTGATTGTCAAAAAAGACACCAACCTTGCTTGGCTATAATGTGTTTGATGAAAGAAGCAGTGTGTGTGCCTTGTGTGCATGCAGTGCCATTACACTTGGAGATGGATTCTGGTTTTCAGAAAAGAGAAATACTAATCAACACACACATACACACACACACACAAACGATCAGCACAGTGATTTACGATGCACAGTTCACCATCCCTACACACACACACACACACACACACACACACACACACACACACACACACACGGCTGGAACCTCCAAGCTGCCTTCCTCTTTTCACTTACCATCTTCAAGCCATTCCACTCCATCTGTGATCAGAAGAAGATGGACCCTCACACAGTGTGTCAAAAGCAGAAAGGAACGTTATGTAAAAGCTGACATTCCTTCTTACAGAGCTGCTGCCCAGAGAAGGAAGCAACAACTCAACACGCCAGGCACCGCTACACATACAAGCCGCCTCCTCTTTTTTATGAGGTCATGACAGGAAACTCTTTGAAATACAAGATGCAGCATTTACTGAAGCCCAAATAAATCACTCTCTTTGCCGTTTCTACTGCGCAGTCCCCCAAAACACAACTGCCCATCTTAACGTTCAGTATCCAGGAGCTGCCTCTCGAGGTTTAAATTTCCAGCACGGAAATGGAGAGATTCCTAACCCCGCTGTATCCACCCCCAGCCCCACAAATCCCAGGCACGTAGACAAACCCCCTCTCCCTTACAAAAATAAAACCCTTCTTTTGCCATTATGGTCTCAAGTAATATAACCTCTTTCAACAAACCAGCAATTATTTTAGCCCACCCTCCACCCCCACCTTTATGTTGAAGGGAAAACTGACAACGACCTGTGCAAAATGACAATCTATATCCCCACTGCTTTTCAATAAAAGGACCTACCCGCACTCTCTACACAAAAGAGATAGTAAATGTAGGAACCAAACAGCAGCAGAGAACTAAACTCTTGTGCAAGCATAAGACTGGTCAAGGTGTAGATGCTTTTTTCCCTCCAGCAAAACAAATAACAGATTATAAATCTAGTCATACCTACCATAACCATTCTTATTGGCAAATATTGGGTCTCGCAGAGCTTCGACTCTTCTCTTAAAATTTTCAAAGATTTCAGAATATATTTTTTAAATGACTATTATTGTTATATATATTTAAAGATCCACAAAACACAATGCGGATGATTGTAAAGTAAATCAATTATTTTGGAGGGGGGGCAGGGGGAGAGAAAGAAAAAAAAAAGAAAGAAAAGGAGCAGTGAGCTGAAACCCCCGATTCTAGGATGTAGATAAGAACAACTGAACAGAGCCTTGCTGAAATTGGCTCGAAGCTTCCCCTTTTTACATCCATTTATGGGACCATCTGTCAGCAGAAACCAGAATCTGATTGGCTGGGGAAGCGAAGGGAGGCGTTGCAACATCAGGTGCTATTTAAATTAGCTACTGCCAGATTGACGATGTTAATGATTTGGTGACCTCTACAACAACAGAGACCAGATTTCTGAACTGCTTCTTGTGTCTGGTAATTAAGGCCCGGCTGAAGCAACAACAGCCATACTTGTATTTTTACCTTTTCCCTCCCCCCAGCTCAAAAGTACTGTAACAACTGCAGGTCACTGGAGGCTTGCAAATCTTAACAGTGGGAGTGTCTTCCCTTTCCCCTGTCCTGAGGGCTGAACCATCCCACCCTCTGATGGAGGGCTTTTCCAGTGTAGAATATTTTCAACCACCTTATCTTTCTCGACAGTTGCTTTCTAGCTAAATACATATTTAATGATCTGCCTCTAGGCTTAAAGATACAACAAAAGCACTTTAATGTGCTAATTCATCTACATTTTAACTTTATTATTTCACAATATTGCTGATTTTTAGTAAGTAATGCTCCTTTTGCAGCTAACATGACCAACATATCAAAAGCATGCAAGTTGGAGATTAAGCTTGCTCCATGAACTGGGTTCATACAAGTTTGCCTCAGAAAACTATTTCCTAATAAACAAAAAAAGAAAAAAGTCTGGAGGGTGGAGGGGGGCAGCTGTCAGCCTCTACCTTTCTGCCTTCTGTCTGAGCTTTTCAAAACAGAGAATGATGAATGATTTATTTAAATGAATTTATTTTTCAACTTGGATAGGGGCATGATCTGAATTTTTAAAAATCCACAAAAACACATTCTCCTTTTGCTTTCCCTACCGCTATAGAGAAAGGTAAAACATGGTTTTTGACAACAGTCTCATTTTACAACCTGTGCAGAGTGCTCATTTTGCTTAACTAAACAAATGATTTTACTCCTCTCCTTTGAAGGATGTCTTTTTTTTTTTTGGCCACTTAAAAGATTTGCAAAGAGACATTTAGCAAGTGTGTGGTGATGTATATAGTTTGTCTGCCTCTGTTACACATTTTATAACCTCTATGCTACCAAGCCTTTATTAGTATTTTTTTCCTTCTGATTTAGGTTTTTTAAGTGGCTTAACTGAGAAGTTTATGCCTCACACCTATGCAAAAGGCTAACTTACTACTATTTCTTTAATTCATACTTTAATCAATTTGTTCCTCAATAAATATACAGAGGCAACAAATATTTCCAAAGATATAATTCAACGTAGTCTTTAATCTCTGGCTGGAGTTGACAGTGAGGTAAAACTAGGCAGAGTAGAAATACAGGCTGAAAATTATGTTACACTCCTAGTCTTTAAAGTCTAAGAATAAATGGGTTTGTGAAAAAATTATTTAAAAAGTATATAACCTTTACATTTTTAAAGATTAAAACTATTCTCTCCAAGCTACTGTTTCATGAATACATAAACATACATATATATAGATACACACACACACTTTAAAAAATACAGATACACCATAAAACAATACAAGTTGGGCATACTGCATGAACTATTAGACTTGAGTATAAATAAATTTAGCTATTAGAAATGAAAATATGTGAAATAGAAGAGTAAAAATGCTAAGACTACAATCACTTCAAGTGGAACAATACTGAATAAAGTAAACTTTTAAAATGATTTTTCAGCAAATGTATAAAAAGTCCTATGAATCATAATAGTACTACAGTATCTGTTGAACTGTGTATTAAGGATGAATTCACAGGTTAAGTGTGCTCTAAATGGCTCAACATATGTACAAAGGGTAGGCACATGTGCCCCAAATCAACAATAGAAACTCTGAGTGCCATCTCACCAATATTAAAATATTGTGAAAAGTAAACATTAAGACAATGCTGACAAACACACAAAAACAGCTCGTTTGGAACAAAATATATACTTAGTATTTCTCTGGCGGTTATAAAAGATGGAATTTTTAAAAATCCTTTTCTCCCTTCTACACTAACCTCAGTACACTTAGTGAACCATAAATCATAATTAGGCATATAAAAATATATTCTGGCCACTTTTCCAAAATAGTAACTGTATATTATAGTATAAATTACTAACTGGTTTTGCTAGGCTAAAACAAAATCCATGCACTTTGTATATTGATCACTTCTCCAAAACCTCCAATCTAAAGTCTTTCAACGGAATCCTCAAACAAACGCACAAATGTCCTCAGAGGCCTTTTCTCTAAAGACAAAGGCAGAATCCTATTGTTGGGAAAAGTCAACCTTATTATCGCATTTCCAATAGTATCATTCATCTTTCAGAGTGAGGGGCTGACCGCTACATCAGTGGTGTGACATTTGTAAAGCAACAGATTCTCAATATATTATCTCAAGAATCAGGCAGGCGAGTCTCCCAGTCATGCATGATTTTTTTTTTTTTTCCGCTACAATCCTCCACCACCACGGAAAGAAACTTGTCTCACTCAAGCAGCTAAGGCAACCTAAAAATGATATCCCAGCACTGTGGGGCTGCCAGTGCCGCTGTATCCCTCTTACCATAAATGAGCAGTTTCTTGACTCATTAATAACAATTTCCCTTAAAAGAAGTAATCTCATATCAGTCAGCCCCTCGCCACCATGCACACATCCCAAAGGTTGCAGATATCTCAGCATCAGTCGCCGGCAGCCAGCTTTCCCACACCGAGTCCAGATGGACTGTACCAGAAGCCAATTCAGCGTTAATAACTACCTACTCCGCGCAGTGGAGAAGCCTTACGTGGCACAATGGGCTAGGAAACAGCAGCCGGCTGAAACTGCAAAAAAAAAAAAAAAAAAAAAAGACAACCAAATTCTCCAAAAGCACGGAAAGGAAGGAACAGAAATGGAAGCGTGAATTGTATTTCCTTGACTTCCATGAGAAAAAAAAGAAAAGAATCCTTCATAAACATAGGGGGAAAAAATGAAGGGGGGGGGGAGGAAAACAGATGCTGCCCAGAAAAAAGTGACAAAATATTACCTCATTATTTAACAAAGCAGCATTAAGCGTCCTGCTGATTTCAAACATCTTGCCACAGATTTTGTTTTAAGAGAAACAGATAGAATCCTTTGCAAAGCACTCCGTCTGCAAAGGGTTCTTCAATTTTCTTGCGCGCCACGGAACAGTCAATATATTATTTCCCTAGAGTTCACACATTAAAACCTCTAGTCAGTGAGCTGAATTTTCCCCTTATCTCACACACAGTAGACTCCTGTTATATGTACTGCTCTCTTTGCAAGAGCAGCCTGCCCCAAACATGGCTGGTGTTTAAACTACTCTTTAAAGTAACAGTTCACTATATAACCACCAGGTGGGTAGAGTGCACAGATTCAAATAAACCATCTTAAAAGAGGGTGTTTTTTTTTTTTTTTTGGCATTGGAATAGCTTTTGGGTATAGGATGTGACTTGAGAAACGCCAGCATCCTAACAGGCAAGATTGTCTTTCACTGTATCTTGTCAAAATAAATAAATAAAATTCCTTCCTCTGACTTAAAGTGAGGAAACAGAACAAAACACCACCAATTCTAATAAGAACTGTGAAGAATGAGACACAAACAAGCTTTGTTTCATTCAGCAAAGGATGAACAAGGAAAATATAATCAACACAGAGCAAGGGGGAAAATCAATAATCCCATGGAAATATTTTCCTTTAGCAAAAAGAGGAAAATACATGTGCAATGAAAACCCAATTCCACAGAATGTGTCCAGATAAAGCACATACAAGATGGAGGCAAGAGTTTAGGGGTGCAACTTTTCTTTTGAGTAGAATATAGGTTTATTTGATGTCTTTTCTGATAGGAAATAACCAAAAGCTTAAAAGTAAAGGCACTGAAAAATAACCCCAACGTCTTAAGGATTTCTTCTAAAAACACAATTATATGAATAGTGACAAACAACCATAAGAGCAAACCAATCACATATCTCTACCTGTGGCTGTTCTTTTCCCCAAGATCTGCCTTGAAGTGGAACATTTTGTATACTATTTTAGATATATAGCTAACTTGGCGTCTCCTTTGTATCACTCTATTCCAATTAATCTGCTTCTCTGCCAAGAATAAATATAATGTCCCACGTTGATAGCTCCAAGTGATGGAGGGAAGATGTTAAAAGAATATAGAACTACCTGAATAAAAATAAATTACATCACTTATATTATTATATGGCCTGATTTTAAGAAAGATCTTATTACTTATAAAGCATGGGGACACTATCCTATGTTCCCATGTATCTAAAACAGAAACTAACACACAGAAGATACCTGGGATTTTGTTTGCTTGGCTGGACAAAATTAAAGCTCTGGAACTTCCACATTCTTTTGCAAACACAGGTGTTGACACTAGTATTTTTGCAGCCCATCGAGGCAACATTTAGCCACACACAACAGGGCCTATCTCCTTCATCTTTAAGTCAAATCTGCATCACTTAATACCATTTAACCTCCTCGCATATATTAAGTTTCAAGTGACAATTTTTAACTGGGGGAGTGAGAAGGAGGAGTTGCTCTCATCAAATTCTGGTTGTATGAAATAAGCTAATTTGTACACTCACCATATGTCTTAAACACTAATTAAAAATGTCACTTTCCTCAAACATTAAAATGTAATCAGCCTAGTAAATAAAATATTCTCAAGTTTTCTTGCCTTGGTGATAATTTAAAGAGTGTTTATCTCAAGGTAACCTCTCTATTTTGATTACCAAGGGAGACTTTTAATTTGAAAAGGGAAAAAGGAGATATTGGGGACTAGGGAGAGTGAGAAGAGAAAACCACTACTGTACGTAGCTGCACAAAGGAAAATAAGATGAAGCGGGTTTTTAAGGACCCATAGTCTTGTTACCCTAAGGCAAATCCAGCCAATCAATACCACCCATTGACGGTCTACCATCTGCCATGCTACCCAGCGATGTGGCTAAACAGACCTGTTCCATATGACTGTAGCCGGCTCATTTTCAGTCCATTAGGGCAGTTCCAGAGCATTCACGTGCAACAGCACAAAACTCCAACTCAGAATGAGCCTCTCTCTTTGCACCAGTCCCTCCGAGCACAGCTGCAGACCTTTACCTCAGGTTCCGGCTGTCTGGATTACCTCTTCTTGCCCCTCAATTAAATTAGCAGAATGGGGTGGGAAGGTAGAGTGAACAGACACTCACATACACACACACACACACACACACACACACACACACAGATAATTACTGGTCCTTCTTGACTGTCATGCAGAAATCAGGAATTCCATGTGCTCTGTCCTAATATGATTATAGCACACCATTTAAATAGCGTCATCAGTGACTACAACCTGACATTTTCCTGTGGTTCAATTTCTTTTCATCCTTTCACTCTTTTATTGAAACATAAACCTAAACTGCTGGCATTTCTTTCTTCAGGAAAAAATACAACCAGTGCACCCAGACAATGGTATGCTATATTTAAAGGCTTTTGATAAAATTTAAAGCTTAATTTTCCTTTGTTGAACTGTGGTGTTTTTTGTCTTTTTTTCCTGTAGAAACATTAAATCAATTTTATAGGAAAATGCAAACATACCACACAGGCAAGAAAGATGCACCAGACTGACACGAAGGAGTCTAGCAGAAGGATCAGAAATTCACTGTCGAATGTTCTCGTGGAGATATATGACCTAACCGTGTGATGCCTTTCTCCTTCCTAAGTAGTTTCATCTACTATGGATTGTGGGAAAGAGCTAGAAGAATGCTACTATGTGAGGAAATGTAACAAATGGATGTCTAATCTGCCTAAATCAACAAGAGTTCACCTGTGTAGGTAAACTGACCTAATAGTAGATTCCCATTTAATCTTCCCAGTTTCTTTCCATACTCCTAAGCCTTAGGCTAGAACAGCAGCTGAAAGTGGGAAGTTTCTTTCCAGAATCAATGTATGTTTACTTTTTCAAATATGTCTTTGACCATATTGTTAAAGCACTAGGATGTCTTTCTAGGAAAGAAAATTTAAAGGACAGGAAAATTGCCTTACTTTAAAAATTCTGAAAAAGGTAAATATACATTTATCCATACAATCTAATTTAGATGGAGTCACAGCCTAGACTTTTCGCTGATACATTCTTTATCACTGCCCCAAAAAACTCGGCAGGTCAACGGGAAAACCTACAGGGATTTATGAAGATCTCTACATAAAGGGATTTGGGACCTCTTTATGACAGTTGAGATGAGCTTTACTAAAAATAGAAAACAAAAACATAAAACCCCCTAGTATAAATACAAATTTTTACAAATCTAAGTACACTGAACAGATGAAGTGTGGAGTAGCTATTCATACCATTAAAGGATACAGTGTTTTAACAATTTAACACAGTTTTGAAAATAATTCAAAATGGAGTTTAAAAAATTCTGGACTACCAATAAAGGAATATATGTATTATAAAAGGCAAGGAAGGTAGATCTGTGGAAAAAGAAGGAAGACAAGGAGGAGGAAGAGAAGGAAGGAAAGGCGAAAGGGAGGTGGGGGAGGAGAAAAAGATATAAAGGAATAATAGGACTGGTGAAGTACAAATAAAAATTGCTATCTTGGCCGGGCGCTGTGGCTCACGCCTGTAATCCTAGCTCTTGGGAGGCCGAGGTGGGCGGATTGCTCAAGGTCAGGAGTTCGAAACCAGCCTGAGCAAGAGCGAGACCCCGTCTCTACTATAAATAGAAAGAAATTAATTGGCCAACTGATATATATATAAAAAATTAGCCGGGCATGGTGGCGCATGCCTGTAGTCCCAGCTACCCGGGAGGCTGAGGCAGACGGATCACTCGAGCCCAGGAGTTTGAGGTTGCTGTGAGCTAGGCTGACGCCACGGCACTCACTCTAGCCTGGGCAACAAAGCGAGACTCTGTCTCAAAAAAAAAAAAAAAAAAAAAAAAAATTGCTATCTTTTACCAGGAGTCTTCTGAATTCCAAACACTGCACTAGGCACTTGACACGCACAATCTTACTCAACATCACAGTAGTGACAATTATTGTATCTAGCAGCATTCTTCTAGAAAACTGTTCTCCTTACCTAAAAGTACAACCTGTTCTCCATCATGTCACAGAAGAATATGCTTAGTAAATACGCTTAGTAAATATTTGTTGAATGAATAAGGAAAATGGACACAGACTAGAAGAGAAAGGAAAGGGAGGATGAAAGGCATGCTCATTTTTTTCTCAACTAAAAAAGTGAAGTTTTTAAAATCTTTTTAAATTTTTAATAAAAGGCAAAATATTTCTTTGTGACATGATTTTGTCTAAGTATGTCCTCAAAATGTCTCATTTAACCTATCATTATGATCAGGCTGTAAATTCAGAGTGGGGGAGATAAAAAGGATTAAGGCTAAGAAGTGAAAAGTCCTAGAATGCAGGATGAGTACCTGGCTAACTTACCAACCCCAGCCCTTTTCCCCCTTTCAAACCTGGCAAAACTCCCTATGAAGTACCTTCTTAAAAAAACATTGGTTGGATTAACTTTTATGTCCTCGTTTCTGGGCAGTAGTGAGTTATGAGGAATGAATGAAGATCAATAGTCCCACCCATCATCACCTCAAATATTATCCCAAGGCCCATTTAATTCAATTCAACTAGGAACTGTTGAACATCTCAAGGGGAAAATAACATGGTAGGCTCCATTAGCCTCAGTTTCCTCATCTGTACAATGGGCACAATAATACTTCCTTTAAGGTTTGTTGCCAGGATGAAAATAGAGATAGGTTTGATGGAGGCAGCACTCTAAATGGTAGCAATTATTATTAATATAAAACTAGGCAGGGAAGTGGAAAATGAGCACATGTAAAGAGAGAAAATAATTTAATTAAAAAAGAAAAAAAGCCAGACGTGGTGGCTCACGCCTGTAATCCTAGCACTCTGGGAGGCTGAGGCGGGTAGACTGCTTGAGGTCTGGAGTTCGAAACCAGCCTGAGCAAGAGTGAGACCCCCGTCTCTACTATAAATAGAAAGAAATTAATTGGACAACTAATATATATAGAAAAAATTAGCTGGGCATGGTGGCGCATGCCTGTAGTCCCAGCTACTTGGGAGGCTGAGGCAAGAGGATGGCTTGAGCCCAGGAGTTGGAGGTTGCTGTGAGCTAGGCTGACGCCATGGCACTCACTCTAGCCTGGGCAACAAAGTGAGACTCTGTCTCAAAAAAAAAAAAAAAAAAAAGAAAGAAAGAAAAAAGAAAAGAAAAATAGGGAAGAAATGGATACGTTTGTGTTAGCTTCAGGATAATTCAATCCTGTTGAGGAAGATATGATGCAAAAATGCTCAAAACAATTAGAGAATAATAAGACAATAATAATTAACAAAGGATGAATGGTATGTTCTAGTTCTAATACAAAATGCCTGTTGCAGATAAACATTTACTTAATCTTGTGGGCAAAGTTAGGTGCTAAATTCTTGGTGAGAAGTATAAAAATAAATACAAGTCATATTCTTCCCCCCTTCAAGGAGCTTACAGTCTGGTTGGAAGGGAACTTTTCTTTTTATGCATAAATGCTAATAGTGTAAGGAACAATATAAAAACAATAGTATCAAAATGAAGTGTTATAGTTGATGGTAAGGATACCATCTGCAGCGATGAGGGAAGATTTCCTGAGAGAAGCTGGAAGTAAGGCTAGGCCTAAAGAATGATAGGATTTGGCTAGGAAAGTGAAGGATATTTCATATAAGAACAAAGGTAGGGGAGGGAATAGGAAAGGGATATTGACAGCCAGATCATCCTAGCTAGATCCCCTCTGAAGGCTCCTCTGAATCTATTTCAACCTCTTCCATTTTTAAAAGGTATAAACAGAGGAATTTTATGACATTATGACTGTGGGAGGGCAGATGTCTTATTTAGTAAATACTTTTATAAAAGGAACAAGAATTAATATTGACTGAGTACTCACCGTGTGTCAAACATTGCAGTAGGTGCTTTGCCTATAAATATCATAACTCTGATATTTCCAATAAGAAAGCTAGAGATTAGAGAATTTCAGTGACTTTCTCAAGATAAAATAGCTATTAAGAGACAAATATAGGTTTCATATTTACATATGCCCATATGACCTCAGTCCACACTCTTCACTATAACATACCAGCTTATATAGAAAAGTATAGATCTAAAAATTTTAAGTCTTATTCTCTGTGTATTCTATATTCAAAAACTAACATTCAGAATAATGTCTTTGACATCTATTGACATTTAAAACAATAACATTAAAAAAAAAAACTAATACGTGCCTGTAATTTCAGTATTCTGCCACCAGGTGATGACAGAACCCTAGTTCTATGAGAATTAAAGGAAAACATTTTGCCTACTATTATTTCATTTGTGTGCTATTCCATTCCCCATCTTTGGAAGTGGAGCAGAGTGGTTGATCTTCAGATGAAATTGTCTATAAAGCCCCGAGACATTAATCTTTCCAAATATTTTCCAAATTTTATTTATGTTCAACTGTGAACATAATTCTAAACTTCAAGGATTTTCAAATAATTTATTACACACTGTATTCAATGAATTAAGGTTATTAACTATGAAATGTCCAATTTCCTTAAGTACTAAGTTTGACAGTTGAGATCTCTCACATTTCCCTTTGACACTGCTTGTTTTATTTTTATTGTGAAGGTGCATCCTCAGTCTTCCAAATGCCTGGTTTGGCTTATGATAATTTTTCAAAGTTTTTTTAGAGCAATTTTTATGAAATCATGGATAAGTAAAAAATTCATGTTATTTTCAAATACAAATTCTGTCGTGGAACCAATGCAGCACAGACAGTATGAAATATCAACAAAGTGGGAAGGATGTGGCTAATGAACACACAGTACATCAATGGTTTGAGAAGTTCTGTTCTGGTGATTTTAATCTTGAAATGAGCCATGTGGGTGACCTGAGATCAAGGTGGATAATGATGAGCTGAAAGCTGTAGTGGAAGCAAATCCATTTCAACCTACGCATGAATTAGCAGCAAGGTTTGATGTTACTATTCCAACAATATTGGACCATTTGAAACAGACAAGGTAAAGAAGCTGGATAGATGGGTTCCACATGAATTAAAGGAATGTCAGAAGAAAAATGGTGTCGAAGCTTGCCTTTCTTTGCTGTCACAACCTAAAGATGAACCATTTCTACACTGTATTGTTACGTGTGATGAAAAATGGACTATTTTTGACAATTGCAAGCATTCAGTACAATTGTTGGATAAAGATGAAGTGCCAAAACAGTACTAAACTGAATATTCATCAAAAAAAGCTAATGGTGTCGTCTGTTTGGTGGTCCAGCACTAGTATTATCTACTACAGCTTCATGAAACCTGGTCGATCCATTACAATGGACGTCTATAGCATCCAATTGAACAAAATGATGAGGATGCTTGTGATTAAGCTGCCCAGATTGGTCATTAGAGACAGGCCAATCCTCTTGCAAGACACCATTCAACCACATGTTGCACAAACAATGCTGCTTAAACTACAGCAGCTGGACTTGGACACTCTCTGTCATCCACCATATTCACCAGACCTTGCACCAACTGACTAGTTCTTCCAGGATTTGGACCACTTCTTGCAAGGAAAAATAACCAATTCTCAACAAGTTGTGGAAAATGCCTTTTGTGTTTTGATTTCACCTTCACTTGCTCTCCAGGGTTCTTTGCTGCTGGCATAAACAAGCTACCGTGAAGATGGCAAAACTGTGCTGGTAGTTTAGGTGCATACTTTGATTAGTTGTACTGCTTGTTGTTTGAGATATAATAAACTACACTTTTGACTAGAAATCAGATATTTCATATTTATTATCCTAATAGGTCATTATTCCTTTCACACTGCACTGTGAGCTTACATGGTAGAAATTGTATGTTATTTGCCTTATAACCCCAGTACATAGAATAACAGTAACTGAAATATAGTGGGCCCTCAATAAAAGAAAAATATATTGATTTCCAATATTTAGAAAAATTGTTGAACCAAATGCTTAGGGAAAAATTATTTGGTAGTGAATGCTCTATTCGCTAATACATAACTTTCTTTATCCAGACACCCTTAGTACTGGGGCATTATAACAAAGCCCTTTCTTGAGGATGGTTACCAACAGAAGAATTAGTTCAACAGCCCACAGCTGCTTTTCTGTCAGTGGTCAGGCACTTCCCTTCTGCCTTAGCCAGGGACATTCTACATTCATTTAAGCCCTGCCCTGCTCAGTAGCCTAGTCTCCAACCTTCTTCTGCCCAGAAAGGTTGCTTCCTTTCTCTATGAGAGGTGCAGAAAAAATGTGAAAAACAAGACAGGCATGCTATATAACTGTGAGAAAGAGGCAACTCTCCACTTGACCCTTTTGAGTTCTTCCCCTCTGACTGTGAAGCTGGAGGAATGATTTCACTACTTTTAAGCAGAAGAGTAAAGTTATACATTAATGCTGAGTAGCTCATTTCCCTTAGCAACCCCTTAGCAACGGCAGCTTCAAGTTCAAAATACCTCCTTGAAAAGGATCACATCTTTAACGAAGATGAGTATTTTTTTAATGTAAGGTTTTTGAACAGAAGTTTTAACATTATAACCCCCAAAGCCTTGTTTGCTACAAATGCCCATTTCATGTTAACCTTCCTTTATGATATTATGGTGGTAACCATAATGATGCTGGGCTCCTGCAAAATTTGAGTACCTAGAAAAGCCCTGATCCTACTCTGAAATTATTCACAAAAACATAACTTTTTAAAATAAAGTCATCATTAATCCTAGATTCTTGTAGAAATTACATATGTTGTAGAATTACATATGTTGACCTCACTATTCAATCCAACTATTTGCTACTGCTCCCTTACTGAGAAAGAGTGAATAACTAAAATGTACTTAACTGATTTTATTATTTGACATCTACCTTGCCCACTTCATTATACATAAAATGGATGATGGAATAATCAAGAAATCATCACATTTTATTATTTTTACATTGTAGTGAAATGAGAATGCTTGGAAAAAATTTTGCTTAGCCTTCAGAAACCCTATGAAAGTAAATGTGTGTGTCATGTATGTTATACATATCATTGCAACTTCCATCTTGTTCAAGAATTTTCAAACTCTTATGTCATCTTCAAGGTTTCACAACTCAAATAATTTAAAAATTCCTGCTTGAAATTTTCTCTTTATTATCTGTTAGTGCATGGGTACCTTGGGGAACAAGGAAACAAAACACACAAGGGCTTAAAACAGTAATTTAATAAACATCTTCATTATTAAAAATTTATTATCAAATAAGACCACACTATCTATGTGTGTCAGTTCTAAGATATGTGCAGCCAAGAGACAGATTTTTGTCCCCATGTTTTTGAAATGGTATCAGTAGTTAGCCAAATGGAGCCATCTACCTAATATGAATTTTTACACATTTATGTGTGTAAGAGAACTGAAGAATGTGCCCAGAACTATGGCCATTATACTCAGTAAGTGCTCAATGTGTGTTCATGAAAGTAAGATCCATTTTAATTCACTAGGGAACATACAAGGAGGAGCCAGGAGATATCATGACCAGTTCTATCCCTGTCACTAATAATTTTATGACCCTGGCAAACCACTTCTCCCCTCTGGACCAAAATCTTCTTGAGAAAATAAGAAATAAAACTACATAATTCCTGAAGTCTCTGCTAGCTCTAATATGTCAGAGTCTATAAATAAGTAGTTTTTAATTAGCAAACAAATTTTCAGTAAGGTTAACTCAGATTTTCAACTGAATTACAGTGTAAGAATGCTGGCTAAAGGGAAACTAAGCTTTTGAAGGAGATTTTAAAATCTGCCTCAAATAAAGAGCCAGGTTAATATCATGTTCCTTTAATACCCAGTCTGGTCACCAGAGTTATTTTAATAAAATGCAGAACTGGAGATGGTTGGTTAAAATCATTAGAACTATGGGCTTTTAAAAATCAGAGATCATTAAGTTGTCTTGTATATGCTAAAAAAAAAAAAAAAGAAAAAAAAAAATCAGAGATCAGGACCTTGATCAAGTCCAAAGATGATCTTTGAACTTCAGTGTCATCATATTTAAAATGGGGACAATAATAATGCCTCAGTTGTGAGGATTAAGTGAGATAATCCATGTAAGGCATGTATTATGGGGTATGATACGCTGCTAAGTACTCAAAAATGTTAACTCTTTTTTATATTAGGTTGAAACATGAAATTGTTTTTATAGGTTAAAAGCCTATAAAAGTCAAATATTATCAATTTCATATGGTTCAAACTATGTTCTGTTACTCTCCCACTAAAAATCCTTCTAAGATCCTTACTGTTTATATCAAGTCCAATTATTCAGTATGACATTCAAGGCTCTTTACAATCTGGCCTTCATTTAAGCTTCCTGACTCCTTTGAGACATTCCCTTTCATATACACGGCTCTAGAAATGCCAGTCTATTCTCCTGTAACACTTGGCCCTTTTACCCAATGTCTTTGTTCCTGCTGCGTTTTCCATCTGGAATGCCTTCTCTCCCTGGAAAATCAGACCGATCTGTCAAGGCCTCAACCTCACTAAGCAAAATTAGCTTTTTCATTGTTTGAGCTCTTATGGCACCTTGTTCTTCCTGCCTCCACACAACTCATGCTAGAGTATTACCACAGTTGTCTACAGGTCTGTCTCCCCTACTTGTTTTCAAGGTACTCAAGGGCAAGACTGTTCTTATTTATCTTTTTATCTCTTCAGCTGAGCACAGTGGCTGTCATAGTTGTTGCTCAGTAAATATTTGCTAAAGTAAAATGAATATATTCAAATAGCAGGCTGAGATATGCCCTTTCTTAGAAATACATGAAAAATAGATGAATCCCAAGGGTGACTCGAAAAAAAATTAACTTTTGGAATTCATCTGTCCACAAAATCATTTTTCTGATGTGAGAAAATTCTGCCAAAGGAAGGTCTTATTCCCCCTAAGAATGTTCTTGTGACTAAAACCAGGAACTCTAAAGTGGAAGTTGCTCTTCAAGATAAATACATTGTGCTATTAATACCACTATGAGCTTTTGACAGAGACGTTGTTTTATTGATAGAGATGAGGATTCACCTTATTTAGTGAATATAATGTGAGGATTTGCACACTGAACTTGTGCTTCCATAGCTAAAGAAGCCTTCAATCACAGATAACTCCAATAGGCCTGGATGGTGTGGAAGCTATAGAAAAGAGGAAGGTACTGCTAATACCGTATCTTGGAGTACGAATTCATCACCTGCCCATATTCCCATGATCTATGCAACCAGGACTCTGAGAAAACCTTAGGAAGTACAAATACTTAAAAGAGTTATTGGTGCATTCTAAATATATAGGCAGTGCCTTTAGTTAATATATGTGTGTATAAAAAGTATATAGTATTATATAATTTTGTAAATATATAAAATTAGTTTAAAAGGGAAATAAATAGTTCTGCACTTACAGGAATATCAGGCTATTTAGCTAGTTTGTAACTCCAGAGGATTTATTTTCAAACTTTTTTTCCCTGCAAGTGTTTTTTTCTAAACACAATTGTATGAAAACCTTGAATATATAAATGAATAGAATAGTGCTGTTCTCCTGGTTGTGGGGAGAGTGGGCTCCACTAAATATCTACCCTATACCCACATAGCAACCAATGAGGAAACCAATCCAGTCAAGTCCAAATGATACTATGGTGGAACAAAAAGAGAGCTGGGAGTCAGAAGACTTGGGTTTGAGCACCAATGTTGCCACCAACTAACTATGTGGCCCTGGGCAAGTCCCCAGGCTCCTCCATTGGACCCAAGTCTTCTTGTCTATTACATCCAAATCAAAGCACTCAGTAATTGCTATCCAAAATCCCAAATGGAATGTCTCAGTCACTGAGGCCTCCCAAGCATACAGAATTATAGTGCTTACGTCTCTCATACTATTTACCTAGGATATGTACAATGATCACTTTGAAATAAGGGCTAAGGAAAGACCATGTCTTGTTGATCCTTAGGGATCCCTGGAGTGTCCAGAATAGAATCACATTTGATAAATATCTGCTCAATAAGTTTTGAATTGGTGCTCCTGATATCTAGTAGTGGGACTTTCTACATCAACCACTTTCCTTAACTGATGCTTGAGATAAGAGATCCCTCCCTCTTTTGGTCAAACTCAGACACTTTTGAGAGTACAAGGAATCTCTATTAATAATTAGCAGAATAATTGCAATTCCTACCTTCTATTCAAAACTGTAAGCTCTTTGAGGCCAACAACAAAATGCCTCCATGCCTGGCAAGGTGCTGGTTTACCTAACTGAACTGAAACACACATTTTTTTTCCCCTTCATGGTGCAACACTCTGCTAACATTCTCTTGTGCTTGCTGATTGATTTTTGAATATTTTTAAATCACCAAGCCATCCCTTATTTAGTCACAATGTACTGTTCTTAGCCTGGGGCTGGGGAATGCTGCAAGGATATGACATGGTTCAGTGTCTTTGAGCATTTACAATCAAACTAGGGACCCCAAACTTACTGATAAGAACATGGAAAGAACAAGACAAGAGAACATACTCAAGGACTGTATGGTGGGGGTCAGACCAAAACTGCTCCCTAAAGTCAGAGAATTGAGATGGCATTGTGAGTCCAGGAATAGGGGTCCACACAACTATTGCAAAACTTCGTCCTTTATTTTTAGCTCAGCAATGCTGCCAGGGTGCCCCTGGGGTTCATCACTCTCCAGAACCATCCCTAAATATGCCAGAATATTCCTATGTAGGCCACCTCCTCTCAAGCTTCTATGCTGTTGCATAAGGTGGTGTTGTGCCTGGGATGCCCTTTGACCCTTTGTGTGTCTGACGGCCATATACCTATAAGATTCAGCTCAAATGTCACCTCTTTTGTGAAACCATCCCTGACATTCTAAGGAAGAACTGACCATGCTTTCATTGTGTGTCCAATCCTGCCCCTTCCTCACATACACACCCATTGTACCCTCTCTAAATACTTTATTGTATCCATCATTTATTTAGTTGTATGTCCATCTTTCCTACTAAGCTGTGAACTTGTTGAAGGCAAAGATCTTGACTGATCTCTGTATCTGAAGCACACTTCCTGGTATAGATTTTGTGGACACACAGAAGGATGAATGGATCAACAGATGGACAGGGTCAGTTATAATGAGCTAGAGTGGCCAAAAAAAAAAAGCATCAGCTGATATAACCCTGTGTGGTCTAAGGAAAGAGTTTGGAAGCATAGAGATTTAGGTACTAATCATATTCATGCCTCACAGACCTTAAGTAAGCCACTTAATCTCTCTAGACCTCAAGCAGTCTTATCTATTAAATGGGGATAATGCATGAAAACCCTACCTCACACAATAGTTGGGAATTTTAAAAATGAGATGATAGAAGTAAAAGTGCTTAGAAGAAAATGTTGTTTCAATATAACATGATTTCAGGAAAAAAAATAAACCACTTTAATATTACCTGGAAATATTTTTGATGGAGGCCTTCAAATTGACACATGGCTATGTTTTTCTAGGTCTGTTACAGAACAATAGATAACAAACTTCTGTGTTGGGAAACTCTGGGGTGAGTTTCTCTTTCTCTTGCTAGATGAGAGAAAAGGGATTTGTCCTCTTTATGAGTTTGGGGTTTCAACTTTCAAGGTCTAAACATTTTTGATGGCCTTGAACTAATTTCGGCCACCATCGACAGAATGGGAGTGGAAAAATCCCCACCACATCTGCCTTGTCAGGGGGTGAAGGAGAGAACCTTCTAAATAGCCTCATTATTGGTCCCAGCTGAATTCTGCTCCTGTTCCATGATGCCAGCAAAAGCATTTTAGTAAGATGCTGCCAGCATCAAAAACAGATCCACTTACAGTTTCCTGTAAGCGTATCTGCAATGGCAGAAGGTGGCGTGCAGCCAGGTGTGAGCGTGTGTGCGTGCTAAAAATCTCCAATACGTCAAGCTGGAAGAACAATTCATGAAATGAAATTCAACATTCTATTTCTACTCCAAGACCTCAGTTTAAGTCACCAGAAATTCAGCTGGGTAATTCAGCTCTCAGTCTTTGCAGCTTTACGGAATCAGAGAATCTCAGAGATATAAAGGTCCTCTGCATTATTCTAGCTTGAATTTCCCCCTACCCTACTAGCACTTTCAAACAAGGGGTCACTGAACTCTGCTTATGTACCTTCAGTGAGAGGCAGCTCATTCACTACTTTTCCAATAATTTGCCCTATTTTGAGTTAGCTCTGACCATCGGTCAGGGTCTGCCAAATGTCCACCAAATCTTGTTTCCTTTTCTGCCTGGCCACCTAGGGAGGCTACAGTGGGACTGAGTGATTGAGTTCTGGCCCATGGAATGTAGGTGGAAGTGATGCACGTCACTTCTAAGCATGGTCCCTAAACAACTTCTGTGTGATGCTACATCTTTACTCTCTCTCTTTCCTTGCCTACCAAATAGATGCAGAGGGTATAGGAGGAAACTCCAAGGCCCTGATGGAGAACAGAGTCACTAGATGGGAAAGATCTGGGGCCCTGAATGATTGTGTGGAGTACAGCCTCCTCTGGATCCATGTTGAACTGTGAAATGAGCAAGAAATATCTTTGACCTCATTAAGCCACTGAAAGTTTAGGGTTGTTTGTTACAGTATTTTGCCTATTCTAACCAATACAGACAATTCTTTTCAAATAGCAATACTAGACTAAGTGTCTTAGAAGTTCCCATATCATCATCTCCCTTAGAAGTCTAGTGGGACACATTGTATAGAACATGTTAGAATAGCTCTCTCTCTACACTACTGGCTCCTGAAAAGTGAAAGAGAGTAGTGTGGGAAGGTGGGGGAAAGGAGTATGGGAAGGAAGGAGAGGTGGGGAAGGTCACATTTTTTCAAAGACCAGTCTACTCATGCATGAGAGTTTCATTTATGACAATCTATGAGATAGATACAACCACCAACTTTTTAAACAGGAGGAAACAAGAGACTTAGGTTGATGTACATAACCTTTGACTGAGCCTGTTTAGCCTTTGCCATTCCCCACTGATTTCAGCACCAGAACCTCCCAACTGCCCTCTGCGAACAGACCTTCTCACAACCTCTACCTTCTTCTCTGATGTCCAAACATCAGCCTAAAAATTCCTGGCTTTATGTGCTGGGACCCCAAAGGATGACTCTGAAAACAAATGAATGAATCCCTTAGGTGTTGAATTTCCCCATCAGGCTGTTCTTCTGCAGGTAGCCCTAGCAACCAGCTGTATTCTCCCTATACCTGGCCTTATCCTTCCCACCCTTGGTGGCATCTACTGAGAAAATGCACCCTCCCTTCAAGTTCATTCTAAAAATAGAAAAGGTGAGAAATATATTTTTAAAACCTCATATATATTAAAAAGTCAATACTTAGGAGAACATTGAAATTAAACCAAAGTTTGGTTTTTTTTTGCCATTCAGGATGGCATTTAATAAAGTGTCCAAATAAGGCATTTAGGGAGAGGAGACTAAACCTGGTAAACACATTTCACATTGGCAGCATAAACCAAAGTTTTTAAAACATATCAAAAGTTTTTTTGTTTTTTTTTTTTTTTAAATCATATTAGAAGCAACGAAGACCATAGTGGAATCTAAAAGGAAAACTTTCCAAGTTAGAAATGCCTTATTTCTTTAATTTAATATGGTCTATTTTTAAGAATCTGCATTAGGTCATCTTCTTTCTGCTCCCATCACTTTTTGCACTGTAATAATCAGTTATGGGTCTTTCATTTCATATGCTGAGATCTCCGCAGGACCAGTGACTATGTCTGGTTCTCCTCTTTATCCCAGTGCCCGGAATCATGGCAGATAACATTTGAGGAGCTCACTCACTTTTAGGGTGACTTGTAGACAAAGAGCTCCTCAATTCCTTTGCTGTGGAGACCGAAAGCCTTGCTTTGGGTCTGCATCAACAGCTGTGAAACGGGGCTATGCCTGCGCTCAGCCTGGTGCACAGAATAACTGCCAACCTTAAGTAGAACCACATATAGTCATTTAAATGGATCTGAAGCCTCACTGCCACTCACCAAAGTTTAAGGGATTATTCCGCTGCTAGCATTTGGAGAACTGGGTCTGTGGGAGGATGTGAGAGGTGCTGGCTGACTGTGTGGATGGGTGCCCTTTCTTGTTTTGAGGTTTCTGGTGCCCTGAGTAATCAAAGGAGCCTGTCTGTCCTTGGGGATGGAAGGGATTTGGGAGTTAATGTTATGGAAGTAGCATTACCATTCTGCTAAGACCTGCAGGCCAGAGGATGGGTTTTTTTTATTTCAAGAACTTTATGAGGCTTGAGGCTGCACATTTTTAGATCTCTTACTTTGTTCAAGTTAAATATTTGTTTCCAATATTGACGTCAGCTGAATCCATCAGTTCAAGGTCATCAACTCTTCAGTGAGGAAGATGAGAAGCTCAAAGTTTTGTTAGGGATGTTGGGGAAGAGTAGGTCTACAGAGAGAAGGGATGAGCTGGAGGACCTCCTAAAAGGATTCCATGATTCATATGTTTTAGACAAATATTAATAAAAAATTCAGCATGGCAAGAAAGACAAAACCAGCACGGCATGCTGTCCAGGTATTATGTGCATGTGCCTATATTTAAGTGATTTCAGGAGCTTGGAAGTGAGTTCCCAACCCAGCAAAGACTGCTGGCCACACTGACATCCTGACATCACAATGCTCACATATCCTTCACTCTGGTGCAATGCTTCCAACCACCAATTCCATCTGTGAGTCAAGATGTTTCCAGTCAACAATAAGCTATTTCTTACAATTAAAGCAAGCACTCTGAAGCACTCATGACTAGATTGCACAAAAGGTACACAGAGCCTCAAAGGAACTATCAGAATAAATTTTTTAAAACACAGATCAGCCTCAACAATCTTGTCATTTGCATGTTTACTGCATCTAGAAATCAGAATTTAATAAGACAATAAAGCTTTTATATTAGTTGGGCTGCTGTAATAAAATAACAGACTAGGTGGCTTAAGCAACAAATCCTCCACAGCTTATTTTCCCGCAGCTGTGGAGGAAAGAAATCTGAGATCAGGAGTTGGGTTCTAGTAGGGACTCTCTTCCTTGCATGCAGATGTCTGCCTTTTTACTGAGCCCTCACAAGGTAGACAGAGAGAAAGATCTCTCTTTCTCTTCTTACAAGGCCACCAATCCTATCAGATTAGAACCCCACCCTTGTGACCTCATTTAACCTTAATTATCCCCCAAAACACCTCTCTCCAAATACAGTCACATTAGGAGTTACAGCTTCAACATATGAATTTTGAGGGCACAATTCAGTCCATAGCAACTTTTAATGTGGAAAGTTCTGTGTCTACTTCAGGTGGTTACATTTTAAGTCACATCACTAAGGTGAAATTTACAAAAATTAAAATCTATTTATCCTCATTGGGTTATTTTAGCTAAGATTTTTTAAAAATGCAATCTAGGAGATATAGTCTGTCATTCATAGCTAAGGTTGTAAAATATACTTCTCTGGAGATTGTGAAAAGAGATGGCAGAAAGTACTAGAGTGGAAGGCATGAACAGCAAGCATCAGTATTGTGGCACTAGCTAGCTGTTTCACATTGGCTACGTTCTTAGCCCTTTCGGTGCCTCTGTTTCCACATTATATCAAGCTGGTTTAAACAAGAAAACACATTAATTTAAAATAAACCAATTTTAGCATTCCATTTCTGGCTGACTGTTATGGAGATCCAAATCAATACAGTGATTAGGAAAATATTCTTGCCACAAAGTGATCTTCATACGGAAAATAATAGATGATGAAGTAAATATACTTAAACCATGGGATCATTTTCTTTAGTTTTAGGCTCAGAAGATAATTGGTTGGTTCTCCAAGCACACCCTCTTCCTTGGTACTCGTATTCTCCCTTTGGAAAAGTTGATGGAAATGATGGGAATCTCTCCCATTAGCTGAAGAACAGCAGAGGTCAGGGAATGACTTGAGAGGCCCTGAATGGACTGGCCTTGGATCTGCAGAGTCCCAGAGACAATGCATTCACACTACAGCGGCCCCATCCCTTACAGAATATAATACACATCCTCCCCTCTCTGAAAAGCAAACAACAAAGGAACACTGGCTCCAATCCAATTATCTGGGGGGTGCACCACTCCCAGGACTGCAGGAGGCAAGGGTCAGAGAGCTCATCGCAGGAAAAGCTCTGAAAATATATCTCTTACATAGAATGCATGCTTCTATCTTAAAAACATTAATTCCATTGCAGAGAGTCACTGAACATTTTCCCAAGGATTCCCAAGATCTCTTAAGCCATAAAAAGCATCCTTATTATATTAGTATGCTAACGGGTTCCTCTGCATACTATTCCAGGAGAGAGCAGAGAGAGAATGAAAAAAAAAAAAAGCTGAATGATTCCAAGGAACTAAACAAAGAAATACCTTTAAAGCTTATCTAGTTATACCTCATTTTGAAATCTATTTTTTCAAAGCCAAATTAGAAAAATTCACACCAATTTGGGGGAAGATGCTACAGAACCATGTATTTATAACTCATACAACTTTAATGTTCCTTTATAAAATTAGAAAGCACCATATAAACAAGACAAGCTTATTAAACTATAAAATAACTAGGAAAAATATAAGTAACCATTTATCCAATCTTAAACTTTTCTAAGCTTAAAAGCAAATAACAAGAAAAAATATTGATAGTATTGCCTACATGTAAATTTAAAATTTCAGTAAGCTTAAAACAATAAAAATTATAAGAAAGACAAGCTGGCAAAATATTTATCAAAGATATAAAAAAGGATTACTGCTTATACTATTTAAAGCACTCACATAAATGAATTACAAAAGACACTATATACTCAGACGAAACACATGAAAAGTTATCCAAAACAGGACTTACAACTAGTTAACAAACATGTATGCAAACATCAACCCTCACTAGTTTAAAAACATGTACATTAAAATAATGCTGAAAAGGGGGAGTCTTAGCATCTATCTCCCCCTTCATTACCTGCCTAAGGAAGCTTGCAGCTGTAAATGTAGTCAAGAGTTTTTTATTTCTGAGTCACAGTCTCAGAAAGTAAAGTTTTTACCATGTTATGCATTAAATATTATCAATTTTTAAAGTGTTAACTTGATACTTGAATAAAAATGGGACCTCATCTGTCAAGGATATAATATTGAAATGGTATTTGGACAGGTCTACATCATCAATGACAAGGCAAATATTCTTTCTTTGCTCTGAATAAGTCTTTTCTTACCATTTGGATATAGATATAGAGAGAAAGGAGCAAGGGGCAACCCAATTTTAAGCAATGGCCAGCTCTAGACCTGGCAAAAGGAATTCTTCAGAAGGTCCTTCACAGATTATGAGGACTGAAGATGTGGCCAATCCGTGCACCTGTGCTTGCTACTGTTCTTTGTATTTATATTCTCTGTGTAACCTTATAGGAAAAGGGGTCCAGGAAAAGACTTGGATATTCTTGGAACTGTGGCCAAATGTCACTTTTATATCATCCCCATACCAAACAAAATTTACTGAGCACCCACAGTGTACAAGTATGGTTTGAATCACCTATCAAAATAGCTAAGACTTTTAAAATTGATGGCGCTGGCAAGGGTGTCTTAAGACTGGCGCCCGGCTGGGCACGGTGGCTCATGCCTGTAATCCTAGCACTCTGGGAGGCCGAGGTGGGCGGATTGCTCGAGGTCAGGAGTTCGAAACAAGCCTGAGCAAGAGTGAGACCCCATGTCTACTATAAATAGAAAGAAATTAATTGGCCAACTAATATATGTAGAAAAAATTAGCTGGGCATGGTGGTGCATGCCTGTAGTCCCAGCTACTCGGGAGGCTGAGGCAGGAGGATGGCTTGAGCCCAGGAGTTTGAGGTTGCTGTGAGCTAGGCTGATGCCATGGCACTCACTCTAGCCTGGGCAACAAAGTGAGACTCTGTCTCAAAAAAAAAAAAAAGACTGGCGCCCTTACATAGCGCTCACAGTTGTACCCCCTTTGGGATGCTGGGATGAAATTTTTGCAGTAATATGAGGCAAGAGCCTTAAAAATATTGCTAATTTTGATCCAGTTTAAACCTCTTTGAAACTATCATAATGACAAAGTGTTTTGCATAAAAATACCTTTAGTGCAGCATCATGTATAGGCCCTATTAGGCCTAGACCTATAAAGATGAAGTGACACAAGGACACAGTAAAAAGGGAAATAAGACAAACTAATGGTAAATCGTAACAAGTGTTATAAAGGAAATCCAAAAGGTGCTAAGAAAGAGAACAGATCTACTTAAGATAAGACTTTCAGAGAAAGCCTGTACATTTAAGCTGGGACCAAAAGGATGAGGAAAAAAACTAACCATTTGAGAGCTAAGACAAGAGTGGTTGAGACAGAGGAAACAGCCAGTGCAAAGGTCCCGAGGCAAGAAAATTCTTGGCTTGTTCCAGGAACAGACAGAAGGCCAATGTGACTGCAGTATGACATACCAGGTGGAAAGAAGTAAGAGATAAAGTCAGAGAAGGAGGTGGAGCCAAATCATATAAGTAAAACACTTATGCCATTACATTAAGAGAAAATGAGAGGGTTGGAAACTGTGTTCACAGTATGATCTCAGCCATGAGAAAAACATGCATAGAAAAGACTTGGAAGAAGCATTCTAGAATATTTATAGTGGTTAAATGGAAGAGTACAGGCGTTGGAACAAGGAAAAAAAAAGAATGTTATAGCCAGGCGTCACGACTCACCACTTAGAAGGACAGCTATTTAACCTTTTTTAAGCCTAGTTACCAAATCTATAAAATCAGAACTATATTACTTACCTTGTGACAGTGGCTAACACATGGTAAGCATGCCTTACTTAAAGAGTGTTTTTAAAATTATTACTACCATTATTCTTGGGTAAGAGGATCATGGATG
Organism: Microcebus murinus; assembly: GCF_040939455.1. Taxonomy (NCBI): domain Eukaryota; kingdom Metazoa; phylum Chordata; class Mammalia; order Primates; family Cheirogaleidae; genus Microcebus; species Microcebus murinus. The sequence goes on along the minus strand of NC_134105.1, from coordinate 37,892,904 downwards.
ATTTATCTTCTTTATACTGTTTTATATTTCCCTAATTTTCAACATCAAACATGTATTTCATAATCAGAAAAACACAAACTTGATTTTTAAAAATGTTCTGATGGCTATAGGAAAATGAACTACACTGTTAAATCAAATGCCTTTCCATTGCAACAAATGCATTTCCATTGGTGTACAAGGCATTCAAGGCATCCCTGAATGTTGAGGGCAATGTGACATTTATAAGGGACCTTTAACAATAAAGATTCAGCTATGCAAACATGCAGAGACTCACAATTAACTTAAAATATCAAACAAGTTGTTATTGACCTTTTAAGAGTGTCAACAATGCCACAAGTTCTCTACAAAATACAAAATTAAGAGATATGGCTGCCCAGTTTGGTCTTAAAAAAACCTTCAGAAACCTCTAAACCAGGCGTCCTCAAACTACGACCTGCGGGCCATATGCGGGCCGCCTAGCACATTTATCCGGCCCTCTGGGTGTTTTTGCTGCTGCTGCCTGTCCTCCTTAGCAGCCGACTCATCTGGGGCCCACAGTGCGCACTCTCCATCAGTCTGAGGGACAGTGAACTGGCCCCTGTTTAAAAAGTTTGAGGACCCCTGCTCTAAACAATCACAGAAAGTATTCTTCTTTCTACTTCAATACAAATGATTTTCAGACTTCCCAGAAACATGGAAGATATTAGTAGCAGTGCCCTGGAGAAATTCTTGATTTTTTAACTTACTTTCTTGAATATGGAATTTTCTCCTAAAATTTTATGTCTAATGACAACAAAACTGACTACTGGACCTAGATAAGATGGATGAGCATTGGTGCCCACCTGCAGGTAGTTAGAGATGTTCATCCAGTGAATGGGAGGAGGGGGCTTTGAAGTCAGACACACCTGGATTCAAGTTATAGCTGACCCTCAACAACTCTGGATGATGTAAGTGATACATAACCTCTTTAAGCTTCCAATTTCCTCACCTGTAAACGACTTTGCTGGATTAGTAATAATGTACTTAAGAAGCCTTGTAGAGTTCCTGGCACCTGGTAGATGTTCAAGAAATGGCAGTTAGTATTAATTATTCTCCAGGTGAGGCTAACTTTCTGACCAATGTCTTTCATCTTTCCCCATCAAAAAGGCCAAAATCCCAGGATAACCCCATTTTGAAAGGGTAGCTCTTCTGTGGTTGACACTGGTTCACTTGGCACGGCACAAGGCACAGCTCATATAAGGTTGATTTGTAAATATAGGTGGGTAGGTACATCGGTACATAGGTAGACAAGCAGACAGGTAGGTAGGTACAAAGACAGGAGGGAAGAAGGAAAGGAGAAAGGACAGTTTTTTCCATAGGTATAGATCAAATACCTAATTCTAACAAGCATTCCCATGTATGAAAACGAAAACCATGTTTTTCAAGCCAAAAATCAGAGCACGAGGACTAAAAAGAAGGCTGTCATGAAGTGCATTGGAATAGCTGAAATCATGACTTCTACAGAAAGTTGACTTAGTTGCAGACAAGTATGTAAATGGCTCCACAAAACTCATCCCCACTGCAAGATGTGTGAGGGCCACACCCACTAGAATCATCCTGATGTGCCTAATAACATGCAGATTCCTGGGCTCCAGGCCAGACAGACTGAATCAGCATCTGGATGAGGGGCTTAGAAATCAGCATTTTAACTCAGTTTAGCAGATGATTCTTAGGCATGGCAAGAGCCAGTGGTCTAGGGGTGATGGAACTTACAGTGCTCTCACTTAATAGTGCTTTCTTCTGTTGCGAAGACGCGCCCGAGAAAGCTGGTGTGTATCTAGCGCTTCATCTGTCACAGACAGCTCTTAGTCACACATGGCCTTTCTCCATGTGCTGTCCATAACCTTCACTCTGGGTATTTCACTTTCTTGAAGAACCATCTGATTACCAGAGACAAACTGAATTCAGTTTGGGTTATGTCTTGCCATACTCAAATTATTTAAAAGTCTGTAACTATCTGCACATGGCAGCTTGACTAACCAGGGCAACGGACAATCCAGAAAACTGCTCTCTCAACCTCCACATCAAGGTTTATGATGATTTTATATACTAATATTTACCATCTTTGGGCTCTTTTAGCACCTCCACAAGAGGGCAGTCAGGGGAAAGTTTTACTTTTGTCAGAAAGCCTACCCTTAAAAGCTCTTCTGATCCTTGGATCAAAAGATGCCTTTTGGTTCTTTTAAAAGCCAATAACAAAATAAAATATCGGATATATTAAGTCACACTTTCAGAGATACATATATCTGATTATTGACTCTGCAGGATGCATGTTTTAAGTACAAAGTCTTTGTATATAACTTCTCCCATTCTCTCTCTACCCTGACCCTCTCACCTCTCCAACAGGTCCACAAATTCATTTCTCTCCATAGTGCAGCTCACTGTCTGGGAGGAAAGGCAGTACAGAGCAGCAAGTGTCATTGTGGGGAAGTCAGGGAAAGCTGCCCAGAGGAGGTGACATTTGAATTGAGACCCGTAGGATGCATAAGCAATGAGAAGGCTTTCTGGGGAAAGAAAATGGCATGCACAAAGACAGCAGCGTAAAACTCCTGGCATATTTAGGGAACTAAAAAGAGCTTTGCTAAGACTTTAAATTGATGGAGATGTTAGGGAGCGATAGAAGATATTTTAGTAGGGAAGTGGCACAGTGAGATTTGTGAGTTAGAAATATATACACGTACATATATGAGAGAAATCGTATGATGGTGGAATTCACAGAATATCTGCCTGATTACATCAGTGTGTATGTCAGTGTGGGTGTGTGTATATGTGTGTGTGAAGTCAACAGCATATTACACCTTTGAACTCCCATACACAGTTCTTTTCTACAAGTAGTGCGTCCCTGGAATTGACTCAGAGCTGCTTAATATTCTTGATCTTTGGAACATTCATCTTTCCTGTTGACAGCTTTTGCTAAGGTATTCTGATGTCTGAGCCCTACAGTCTACACAGGGTCAGTACAAAGTTGGGAATGCTAGGGCCAGCACTCATTTACTAAATGTAATTAACCTCACTGATGGGAATTGTTAATGTTAGCAATGTTTAAAAACTGTGCTTAGAATTTCTCTGAGCCTATATGGAATATAAAGTGTGAAGATAGATAGTCAAGAAAGTGCTTCCAGCTGCTCTAACCACCCCAGATTAAGGTCAGAGTTCAGAACAGTCATTTCAGTGGAAAGGAAATCAAATCAAACCAACCCTAGAGGTTTTAAAATAAGATGGCATAAGCACTTTTAAGACGAGATTAATCACAAAAGAGAGAAGGGAAAGGGTGTCTTTGGGGAAGTGAGAGGAATAAACACAAGGGTATATACTCACTTCATGATTTTCACTTAGAAGCTGCTCTAAAAACACAGATTTGACTTAGAAAAAGAAAAATTTACTGAGCCCCAGTAATATTACTATTAATATAAATAACAACTAAAATGTTACATTTGTTTCTCACTTTATAGGATGCTTTCAACTGTATCAGCTTTCCAATAGTACTGTGAAGTTATTACTTCAGTGAGGGCTATGACATGCCTCCCAGAACCTTCTTCAAAACTGAAGGAATTAGGCCCCCAGACAGCCCGTAACTGTCAGCTCACTTTGGAGTAGCCTTGACTGAGAGTTGCCTCTGTCAAGGTCATGTTCACTTCTTGTTGTGCCCACATCAGTGATTGGTCAATACAAGGTATACAGGTGTGGCACCCTCATCCTGACTCAGGATACTTTGAAAGGCTATCTCAGTTTCAGAGTTCCTCATGAGGTAGGTTGAGGCCCTCACTGAGACTACACTGTAGCCCCACTTCTTTTGCCTGATGCTACTTCTTTCCCTTCTCTTCCCTTTCCTTCCCCTGGTGAACTGCCCAAGAACACTCCCTAATAAACCTCCTGCATGCTAGTCCACAATCCAGAATCTACTTCCTGGGGAATCCAACCGGTGACAGCTATCATCCCAATTTTAAAGACGGAGAGCTGGGCGTGGTGGTGTGTACCTGTAGTCCCAACTACTCAAGAAGCTAAGGTGGTAGAATTACTTGAGCCCAGGAGATCAAGGCCAGCCTGGGCAATATAGCAAGACCTGTTTCTAAAAAAATAAATAAATAAAAATAAAGATAGAGAAACTGAACATCTTAGTTGGTAAATTAATAGCCTGGACTTCACCACTTGATCAGAGACAGACAAAGCTAGAACTCAGACCCAGCAGATGTTATTCAATGGATGCCAGTGTGCTAGAGCAGCAGGGGATGAAAAAATCAATATGGTTCTAACTCTTTGAGCTTGCAATGAAGTGAGCAACACAAACACAGATGTAACCTGTGTGGCCGCCAACAGAGGCACATATGATAGGCAAGGGAATAGAGAAGGGAGAGTGATGTCAATAGGAAGGGCAATTTGCATAGGATAGACCCAGAAGACATTCCAGGGAGACTGTAAGGAAAACAGACACTTTTCCTCTTTCACTTGTCCTGTTTCTACCACAGATCAGCAAGAAAGTACATCCATGAGGGAGTCAGTGATGATGGACAGTAGCATGGACTGACTGCTCTACCAGTTCCATTCAACCAGGAAACTTGAGACTGCATGGTATGGTCAAAAGAACCCTACTAGTTTTGGAGTCAGGCCTCTGTTCCCTCTGTTCAGTTCTAGTTCCCCTGGTATGTACTACTTGATACATGAGCTTTGATTTTGATATCTATAAAATGGACGACCCCACTAACACAACTGGTAAGGGAACTACTTGTAAAACATGCATTACACAGCTTGGCAAATGGCAGTCAAGGGGTCAAAAAAGGATAGGGTTTATGTGGCCCAAGCTGTGTTTTGGAAATTCTTGGACTTTAATGCCTTAAATAAAGAGGACACTTCCTAGTTTTCCACTCACCCTGCCTCTCCTTACTGACTTATTGTTGGTTGCTCACACACTGATGGTATCTGATTGGTACCTGAAAGCAGGGGAGTTTGCTCTCTATGTAATCATTGCCACCACCTACAACAACTGCTGCAACATATACACATACATACATAAATACATACACACACTATATACAGTATATATTTATATATATTCCAACACCTCCAGTGGATGCCCGAAACTGAAATATTACAAAATCCTATATACACTGTTTTTTTCCCTATACATACATGCCTGTGATAAAGTTTAATTTATAAACCAAGCACAGTAAGAGATTAACTATAACTAATAACAAAATAGAACAACTAAAATAATATACTATAATGAAAGTTATGTGAATGTGGTCTCTCTTTCTCTCTCAAAATATCTATTGTATGTAACATTTTCAGACCGCAGTTGACTGCTGGTGACTTAAACTGTGGAAAGCAAAGCTGCTGATGAGGGGGTCTACTGTACTCTCCACTGAAATCCTTCACTACCTCCCCATAGCCTACATTTACAGATGTTCCTTGACTTACGATGGGGTTATGTTTAGCTACTGAATGCGCATTGCCTTTGCAGGATTGTTAAGTTGAAAAATCCTAAATTGAAACATTGTAAGTCAGGAACCATCTGTATTCTAGCACAATATGCAAAATTTGCTGTGGTCTGGCCCCTGCCACACCCATGCAGCCTTCCAGGCCTCCATGCCTGAGCTTTCTTGACCTGCAGTGACACTAAATGATGGGACTACAACTAGAGCTCCCACTTCTCCCTCTTCTTCCTCTCTAATACTCTTCTACAAAGAAGCCAAGCATTTTTAAATAAATCAAATCTTTGGATCCAATAAAATGAAAACGATATTATGTGATGAGGACACAAGAGCTCACTTTAAAATTCCTTTAACTTCACTGTATGTTTCAAAAATTTCATTATAAAATGAAGGAAAAAATATCAAGTCTTTCCCCTGCCCAAGCCTTTAAATTGCTATTCCTTGAACCTAGAATAAAACAGAATAGAAATCCCAAAAGTGTCACCTACTGGAACTTCTGTGATTTGTCTCCACCTGTCTCCTTGTTGGCCTTACAGCCCCTTAAACATGCCAACCTCTTCCCTGCCTCAGGGCTTTTACACACACATAGCGTTCCCCATCTGACACACACTTCATCCTACTTTCTTCCTGGCTACTCCATTAGGTCTCCGCTTAAATGTCCTTTTCTCACAAAGACCAAATCAAAATTATATTCTATTTTTTAAGTGTCATTCTTTTCCTCCATAACACTTAATATAATTTGTAGATAAATATTTATTTGTTTTTTACTATTATTGATGGTACTCCCTGCCCTAGATTATAAGCTCCATGAGGTTTTACTCATAACTGTATCCCCAGTGCATAGCACACAGCAAGTGTTTAATGTGTTTGCTTAATTAGTGTTTTGTAAACTCATCACACAGCTGAACATCTTCCCACCTCTGCTTTTACAGTTCCTTCTACTGAGATTAACCTGTTCCCCCCACACCAATCTCAGTGTCTTCATCTGGCGAATTTATATTTCATCTTTAATACTTAGCTCTACCATGCCCCCTTTCCCCCAAGGTTACTAGGTCACTCTGCTGGAACTCCCACAGCTCTTGCAGCACTGAGCTCACCATATAGTTATTGTACTTTATCTTTTCTGTGAGTTCCTCAAGGTTACAGACTGGGTCCCTTTCCTCTCTGAGAACTCCTGAGCCAGCACAAGGCCTGCCATATAGTCAGCACCAGTGGACATTTCCCAAAAGGTTATTGACCTAAAAGAAAAAAAGCAGAAATGTGAACAATGTGCCTGGCATATAGAAGGTACTCAATAAATGGCAGGAATAATTGTCACTATTATCATTTCTGTGCCTGATCTCCTTATGAGTGTTCTTTAAACTATCCTTTAATTCACTCAACAGATATTTCTAGAGTGCCTACTCTGGAATGTATACAAGGACAGTTAACATAAGGAACTGGTCAGAGACAGGCTCCTCAAGGAACTCACAATGAGATAAGACAAAAATATAAATAATTGTAAAACAAGTCCTAAGAGCTATAAAAGAACCTGGCTGGGCTTCAACCACAAACTAGAGAGGCATAGCCTAGCCAGCCAGGCCATGCTACATGCATAGCCATGGCTCCAGGACCCTTGATCTGGAGCTTTACCAGTGAAACCTCTCAAAGAATGTTATCCAAAATGCTGGCCACCAAACTCACTCACTCAGCTCTCCTACCTAGCATGCTGGTGACCCAGCATGCTTGCAGCCAGGCCTAGCCAAATACCAGCTCACAGTCTTATTCACATGATTCACCAAAGATGTCCGGAAAGCAACTAAATATATAGGAGTCTTACCTGGACGTCCAGAGCTTCCAGGACTTCTGGGTCCTGTGTTAGACCTCTATTTTCCTAAGCCCTTAGGCCCTTTGGCACCCACTTGCCTGTCTAGTTATGGCCATAATTATATTCAGACAAGGCTCTTGGGGTTTTCCTCATTTATAAAGCCACTAATGACATCTCAAACTCTGGTGGATGAACCAAAAATTAACATTTTATGTTAATGCTTCTTATGTGTGTGTGTGTGTGTTCACTAAAAGGTAAGGAATTGTTTTTTTCTTAATTCATTTTATCATAAATTTTTATGTATATCATTGATTTTGCATTGAAATGGTTTTGCAAAGCATTTTAGCTAGAATCCTTATTTAGCATCTTGCAGACCACAACACCTAGTAATAATGATTTTCCACAAAAAGAGGGACATGGGTTTTTGTTACCTTGCTTTAAAAAAATCAATAGAGCATTTGTGCCTGTATTAGAGATTAAAATAACTTTTGCCTCACAATTAGGAGGAACTTTTTAAAAAATAATAAAAGAGAATCTGTCAAATATCCTTGCCTGAGTCCACAAAATTTTCAAATATCTTAAAAGTTTAAAGATACAAAAGAAGGAAAATGTCCAAATATGAAGTTAAGGGCCCTGAGTTTATATCCTAACTCTGCCACCTGTCATAAAGGACTAGCAGAATGTTTCTTCCTCTTTAAAGATGTGACAATACCCTCCATTCCCAGGTGGGCTGTGAGACTAGAGGGAGACTGTGTGAGCAAAAGACTGAGTAGAATGTGCAGCTGCATTCTACCTTGCAACTGGATATACAGATTAGGGCATCATCTACACAGGAGAGTATTTTAAAATTTCATCTTAATAACCCCTGACTGAGCTGGCACTGGGGATGGGTGAGAACTAAAGGTGAATAACAGCTGTTTCTCTTCCCCAAAAGTTCAGAGTCTGGCAGAGACAAGAGACAACCCAGAGAGTGACAACCCAGCACAAGTTCTGGGATTAGGTTACTTTGCGTAACAACCCAACTCCTCCAATTTCTAGCTGGGGTACCTGGGAAAGTCATATCATCTCTTGAAACCTCAGTTTCTTTATCTGTAAAATGGGGATACTACTACTATTACTACACCTCCTCGTGTTGTGGACTGATTCAGATAAAGGATTAAGCAAAAAGGCTGACATTTAGCAAGCACTCAATCAATCTTTGTTTCAGGATTATTATTTATGTCATTCCCAGAATTTGCAAAGACAACAGATGTAAAAGATATTCAAGGTATGTCAGAGTCTAACTACTGAAACGAGGAGGATCAGTGTCCCTGCTTGATGAGTTTGAGGGAGAGAGTGAATTGTCCACAGTTCATTCTTTTCCAGGCTTCTTGTCATTCATCACTGATGACAGCAGTGAGGGGAGGCTACTCTGATGGGTCTTGGCATCTGTCTCATAAAACAGTGGGAAGGCCCAGTGGTGCTGTGTGGATCAAGCATGCTCATGCCTCAGCTGGAGAAAAAATATAGAGGTGGCTCACATTCACAAAGAGGTACAAAAGGCATCTGTGTCTGATACAAGTTATATATGACAAACCCACAGCCAATATCATACTGAATGGGGAAAAATTGAAAGCATTCCCACTTAGAAGTGGAACAAGACAAGGTGGCCCACTATCTCCACTTCTGTTCAACATAGTGCTGGAAGTCCTCGCTACAGCAATCAGACAAGAGAGTGGAATTAAGGGCCTCTAAATGGGATCAGAAGAGATCAAACACTCACTCTTTGCTGATGACATGATATTATAGCTAGAAAACCCCAAGGATTCAACCAAGAGACTCCTTGATCTGATAAATGAATTTGGTAAAGTCTCGGGATACAAAATCAATACACAGAAATCAGAGGCATTCATATATGCCAACAACAGTCAAAGGGAAAACCAAATCAAAGACTCAATTCCCTTCAAAATAGCAACAAAGAAAATAAACTACCTTGGAATATATTTAACTAAGGAGGTAAAAGACCTCTACAGGGAGAACTATGAAACACTGAAGGAGGAAATAGCAGAGGACGTAAACAGATGGAAGAATACACCATGCTTGTGGGTCGGCAGAATCAACATTGTTAAAATGTCTATACTACCCAAAGTGACCTACAAAGTCAACGCAATCCCTATCCAAATACCATCATCATTTTTCACAGATATAGAAAAAATAATTTTACGCTTCTTATGGAACCAAAGAAGACCCCACATAGCAAAATCAATCCTAGGTAATAAAAACAAAATAGGAGGTATCAATTTACCAGACTTCAAACTATACTACAAGGCTATAGTCATTAAAACAGCTTTTTATTAGCACAAGAACAGGGACATTGACCAGTGGAACAGAACAGAGAACTCAGATATAAAACCATCTTCATATAGCCAACTAGTCTTCGACAAAGCAGACAAAAACATACACTGGGGAAAAGAATCTTTATTCAATAAATGGTGCTGGGAAAACTGGATAGCCACATGTAGAAGACTGAAACAAGACCCACACCTTTCACCTCTCACAAAAATCACCTCACGATGGGTAACAGACTTGAACCTTAGGTGTGAAACTATTAGAATGCTAGAGGAAAATGTTGGAAATACTCTTCTAGACATTGGCCTATGCAAAGAATTTATGAAGAAGACCCCAAAGGCAATCACAACAGCAACAAAAATAAACAAATGGGACCTGATCAAATTAAAAAGTTTCTGCACAGCCAAAGAAACTGTCAAGACGGCAAACAGACAATCCAGAGAATGGGAGAAAATTTTTGCAAGTCACACATCTGATAAAGGGCTGATAACTAGAATCTATTTAGAACTCAGGAAAATCAGGAAGAAAAAATCAAACAACCCTATCAAAAAATGGGCAAAGGACATGAACAGAAACTTCTCAAAAGAAGACAGAATAATGGCCAACAAACATATGAAGAAATGTTCAACATCTCTAATCATCAGGAAAATGCAAATCAAAACCACAATGAGATATCACTTAACTCCAGTGAGAATGACCTTTATCAAAAAGTCCCCAAACAACAAATGCTGACGTGGATGTGGAGAGAGAGGAACACTCCTACGCTGCTGGTGGGACTGCAAACTAGTTTAACCTCTGTGGGAAGCAATATGGAGATACCTCAAAGCAATACAAGTAGATCTACCATTTGATCCAGCAATTCCACTACTGGACATCTACCCAAAAGATCAAAAGTCACTTTATGAAAAAGACACCTGCACTCGAATGTTTATAGCAGCACAATTCACAATTGCAAAGCTGTGGAAACAACCCAAGTGCCCATCAATTCATGAGTGGATTAATAAAATGTGGTATATGTATACCATGGAATACTACTTAGCTTTAAGAAACAACGGTGATATAGCACCTCTTATATAGTCCTGGATACAGCGGGAACCCATTCTACTAAGTGAAGTATCTCAAGAATGGAAAAACAAGCACTACATGTACTCACCAGCAAACTGGTATTAACAGATCAACACCTAAGTGGACATTTAGGAATAACATTTATCGGGTGTCGGGAGGATGGGAGGGGGGAGGAGGGGATGGGTATGTACAACCACAACAATGAGTAAGATGTGCAACGTTTGGAGGATGGACACTCTTGAAGCTCTTACTCCAGGGGGGAGGGGGCATGGGCAAAATATGTAACCTAAACGCTTGTACCCACATAATATGCTAAAATAAAAAAAAATAAACAAACAAACAAAAAAACAAAAAGGCATCTGTGAATTACCTAGGCCACAGTTTATTTCTCTTGCTCCTGGTATTTTGTACACAGTGCCTCCTTCAATGATAAACAGGAATTTGACAGAGAAAGGAAATTGAAACTTAGCATGGGCTAAGATTAGGTTTGAGTCTTAGTCCATTTGCTTATAAATTTATTCATTTACTTCAGGACTTGAACTCATTTCTGTCTTGACTTCAGAGCCCAGATTCTTACTCATTACACTCATGGGTCCTCCCATGCTCATAAATGCAAACGGAACAGAAGACAATCCAAAAGTTTGTTTAAATTCAAGGAAAACTAATCATTAACACTAGTAAGACATCCAAATCCTTACAAGTGGTCTAAATCATTTGCAAGTGATTTAATAATGTTAATATAATAGTAATAGGTACCATTTGTTGAGTAGTTGCTGGGTGCCAAGCACTTTGTATACATTTATGTCAATTTATGTGAGTGCCACTCAATATAAACTACCACATACATTCTCTCAAGTTTTACAACAACCCTTAAGTGGTAGGCAGCCCCTCCTCCTTCCCCCTTCTCCATTAATAGTCCTTCTTTTACAGACAAGGAAGCTGCAATGCAAAGGAGGTAAAAGGACTTGATCAAGGTCATATTATCAGTTGGCTACAGTCTCCATCATGTTCAAAGTTCTTGGTGTTCTCTTGATCTACTCGAATTCAGTTCTTTCCATCCTACCTTAGCTGCTTCTCTCAAAATTACCAGCCAGTGATAAGCCTGCACCTAAAAGTTTCTACACAAAAGGCAGCCTCCTAGTTGAGTAGGAGGCTATATCCACGGTAGACCTGAGTTTCTGTAATCAAATTGTCCAATAAACTTTTATTGGCTAAATTAGTAAAAATAAAAGACACACAACCCAGAAAAAAAGTTATTACAAAGCTGAAATTAAGATGTCTATGCACGTGGAATGGATAGTGCAGGGCACGTTTACATCCATGACAAGAAATACTGCTTAAGTATTTACTGTGTGCCAGGCACCACAGGAGAAGCTGATGAGACAAGGAAACTAGATAGAAAAAGAATGGGGTTTACATTCAAGTGAGGGTAACACAGACTAGTAATAAAAAATTAAAATAGTATTAGATAGCAGTATAAGGAAAGTAAGGCAGGATAAGGTGGGTAGATAGAACAGGGAGAGAAGGAGATCTCTTCTGGACTGGGAGTCAGAGAAGGTGCTCTGAGAAGGGGTCACTTGAGCACAGGCCTGAGCCAAGTGAATGTGAAGCTCTGTGAGGGTCTGGATGCAGGTAGAGCAGAATGGCCCCAAAGAGCCAGGCAGGAGTCCTGGAACAAGAGCAAGAAGGCAAGTGAAGCTGGAGTCAGGTGAGCAAGGGCCAATGTGATCTAAGATCGAGTCAGAGAGGCAGGCTGAGATCAGATACCTACTGGATGTTGTAAGCCACAGTAAGGAATTTGGATCTCATTTATTCCACCAACAGTCCTATGGAGTATGTGGTATTTACAGAGGGAAAAAATGAGGCCTAAAATGATTATGTAACTTTCTCAAACCTCACCATTTATCAGTGGAGTTTTCATACTCTATAGTCTTTCTATCAAATGAAAGCATAGGTTAGTTAAGAGGAAATGAAAATGATGGCGCATCGAGTCTTACAGAAGAGCCCATTTCTCCCCACCCCCCTGAAATAATAATAAATAAATAGAAATCCAAATGAGGATTCAGGAAAATAAATGTAGTTTTCAGCCCTCTCTTGCCTTTGCAGTTGTATTGCATCTCCTGAACTGCCGTCCCCTCCATTCCAGTGACCATTGTTTACATCCCACATATCCTCCTATGTTCAACACCATTAAGTGTCAAGAAAGCACAGGAAAACAAGGAATCCTGTTGCCTGGAAAATCCAGGAGTGGCAAATATATCAATTCTACCCTAGTTTAGCTATTCCCTGCAATGATTTTGTACTTAGCAAACCCATGCAAGAGGGAAAGGAAACCACAGAATTTCACAAAAGATATTAATGGCCCAGACACTAAAATAGAAAGGACTTAGAAATGTTTAAAATACTGAGGTAATACTTTCAACCCACCTTCACAAGAAATTCAGGAGGGCTGGCCCCTGTGAGTTACCGAGCACAGAGAGGGGCTCCAATGGCAACATACTGCTGAGATGAGGATTGTGGGCTCTGGAGTCAGACTGCCTAGGTTCCAAGGGTGGTTGCAGGATATAATAAGAGAATTTATGTAAAATACTTAGTATAATGCCCTGCACATGGTTATAATTCTAAAAAACAAGCTGTTATTATCATTACAGTTATCACAGAAATAAATCCTGGACCCTGCCTCAAGGATGGTGAGGTTGACAACATCACTAACTAAGAGGAACACTGATGAACAGATCACATATCCAAAATACATTTATTGGGCAACTATTCTGGGCCAGATGCTGGTGGCTAGGAATACAGGTAAGATTAATGATATGATCCTTGTCCTGGAGGAATTCAGCTTTCCTTTAAGCCATAAGTGGTTCTGAATCAAACAAGTAGCTCACAAGCACCTGTGTCTAGAGTTGGACAAAACACTGATGGAGCTCCTGGTTTAAAACACAGCCTTTGGGTTAGAAGGTTGAACATATAACCCATGTGTGGAGACAGAGCGACCAGAATTACCAAGAAAACAAGCGAAGTAAGAAGGTGTGGAGTAGTGTATAAATGCTACAGGTGGTCAAAAACAGGGGATAATCATAGGAGCAGAGAGGTCTAGAAGGGCTTCATTAACCAGGGGACAAAGAGTGAAGTGTCCTCATCACAGTGGCTAGGTCTCCATCCAAAGCAGGTAATTCTATCAGCTGGTAAATGATGCTGCTGTTAGAGATATTAAAATATGACATACAGATACACTAACAAAGCTTGCATAAATCAAATCTGTTTCATATAAGTCAGCAGAACGTAGTAGAAAGAGCATGGACTTAGAGCCACAGAGCCTCAGTGACTACTGTCTATGAAATCCTGAGTAAATTCCTTACTTTCTCTAAAATAAATAAATGTTTGTGAATAAGTAGAATAAATAGAAATTAAATTAATCATACCCTGTTTAACTCAGGAACAGCTCTATGGTAAAAACAAAACAACTCTACAATCCTTGAAAGAGAAAATGCCTATAAAATAAAGGGTTATTATTAATTCATTTCATCCAGGGGTGCCAAAACAGAATAGGTCATCCTTTTTGGGAAAAATTACCTGTAGATCTCCATTTAAATCCATAGCCCTCCCAACTGAATACTTGCAAAAATATCCATATATTTCATACGACCAAACACAGGAGTTCAGAAATGCAATTAAAAAATCAACTCTTGATCACCTATGTGCCAGACACCGTGACAGGCAATAGGGATATGAAAATGACAAAGGCACCATTCCTGTGCCCCTATGGAATTCAAAAGCAGTTAACCATGCTGTTTTAACACAGTGCCAGAAGCCATCCTACACTCTACTGTTAATAGTGTAGACTTTCACCCCTGAAACTTCCAACCATTGGTCTCAGCATGGTCCTGCCTTGTTATTCCTCTTGAGAACCCTTCAAAATACTAGAATATGAAGATTAACCAACTCTTCTGAGCTTTGCTACTCTTTCTCACCCACACCCATACAGTCAAAGTGGACTGCTCTTCTCCAAACACATCTATGTTCTCTCATGTCTTGTTATGCTAGTCTTTGACTTCAGGAAGACCTTTGATTCCCCACTCTCATCTCCACATATCCCTGACCACTTATCTAAACCTCCTCCATTCTATCCCCTTAACTATTTTCCTTACAGCACTTAATGATATTATTTTATTTAATAGTTTATTAGCTTGTTAGTATATTTAAATGCCCTGCTAGAATGTAAGCTGTGTCTCTAGCACCTACCACAGTGCCTGGATGCAGTCGGTATTCAATTAATTTTTGTCAGAATAAATAAATGACAGAACGTACAAACCCGGTATCACTTTATCTGTACCTGACTCACTATATCTTTCCCTTTCAACATGGTAATATTTATATGTATATTTATATGAGTAAATATGTCTTCCTTACATGGTTGGAAACTCCTGGAGGATCCCTGTCTATTTCACCTTTGTATCCTATGGACACCCAAGTAGAGTGTTTCCTGGTTCATGTCTGTTAAATGAATAAATGATATAGTCCCTTGGTTAAAGACTATTGAATAAATAAATGATATAGTTCCTCTCTTATTCCTCTTTAGGCTTCTTAATCTTGACTTTGTCAAAACTCTACCTCAATCCTTAAGAATATGAACATATTTGATTGGTAACATGGAAAAATACATGACTATTTTAACTACATTCTGTTGCTTCTTTTAAAGAATTACTTGGCCACCAAACTTAAAGGTTCTTTTTTTCCCCCATCCATCAACCTCTTACTTGATAGGGCTTTTGCCCTGTCAATTTCTTAGGGAGGGAAGAGTGAATAAAACCTTTAAAAAACATGCACTATCTTAGAGTACACCAATCTCTGCTTGCTGTGGGTACAAGCTATTTTTATCAGGTGATACTGTGATATTCCTTTTCAACACATGATATTCACTCTTTCAAGCTGTTCGGCACTGTTCTATTTGGTTTCATGTTACATCAATGAGACAGTTTGAGGGAAAAGGAAAAATGGGACATGCTATATTTAGAAGCACCACTAAAACCCTAAATAAAAACTCTGAAATTTCCTAAGCTACTTGGCTACCCAGTCTATATTCAGGACTCTACCTATTGACCCAAGATTAATTGCCCCAAGATTAAGGTTGAGTAGGAAATGCTTTTGTCCAGAGAGTATTTTCCTAAGAATCTTGATTACAGAAAGCCATTTTCAGTATCTCTGAAACTTTAGAGGGCTAAAGGTCTTACATAAAGGTCACAGAGAGTCAAACAATTACTACCTGTATTTTGTATTTTCACAGTGCTTTTACTCTGTGAATTATCAACCTAATTATATTTTAAAATAATAACACATTTAAAATATTTTAAATTATATTTTAAAGAAATAGTTAGACAGTTGGGTATGCTGAGTTTGAGGTAGCCATGTGACAACTATGAGATGGCCAACAGCAGTTGGACATAGAAAAACAAAGCTGGGTTTAGTTTGGCGTATCAATGTCCCTACATATGAGTATAACATGAAAGCATGAAAGTAAATAATATGACCCTTGAAGAGTCAGGAGAGCAGTGGGATTAGGAGGAAAATTTATTGCGCAAATGTTAGTAATTAATGTGTGCTGGAAAGGTAAGAAAAAAGTTTTCAAAAGAATGCGGCTGGGCACAGTGGCTCATGCCTGTAATCCCAGCACTTTGGGAGGTCAAGGTGTGAGGACTGCTTGAGGTCAGGAGTTCAAGACCAGCCTGGGCGACAAAACAAGACACAGTCTCTACAAAACAATTTTAAAAAATTAGCCAGGCATGGTAGAATCCACCTGTAGTCCTACCTACTCAGAAGGCTGAGGTGGGAGGATTGCTTTAGCCAGCCCAGGAGTTGCAGTGAGCTATGATCGCACTGCTGCACCAGAAGTATGTGAACCACGTGCTTAAGATAATATCTAATATACTGTAAATAAAGGCACAAAAATACTTAACTCACAGTGTCATTGTAAGACTCAGTGGTTACAGACAAAAGGTCTTTGTAATCTGTAAATTATGATACAAATATTTTTGTCTATTGTTTCTAGAAGGAATGTACGGGTGGTGTGGTAGATCAACTGTAAAAGCAGCTGCAATCTTCACCCCCCCCCCATTGCATCTATGCCCTTTGCAATATGACTTTGCAGATCTTCCTGTCAAGAGACATGATCTCTTTCACCATTCTTACATCTTGGCTGGCCATGTGATCTGCTTTGGCCAATAGGATGCACTAGAAATCTCACTGTGTCAGTTCTTGCTTACTTTCACTCTCTCTTGGAACTCTGTCTGGCTGTCACATGAGCAAGCCCTAGTTTTCTTTCCAAGGGAAGAAAGACCACATGGAAGACAGTCCAATGAGCCTAGCCAAGGTCATCCAAGAATAACCTATAGTCCATCAACCTTCACACGTGAGAGAAGCCAGCCACAATCAGCAGAGCTGACTACCTCCCCAAGAACTGACTGCAAAGGCATGATTGAGCCCAACTGGGATCAAAAGAACAGATCTTTAGACCCATGAACCATAATAAACACTCACTGTTTTAAACCACTGCATTTGAGGGTGGTTAATTATACAGCAATAGGTAACTGATGCAAATGGCAATAAATAAACCAGCCTACTCTGAGCCTTACTTTGTGCCTGGCACTGTGCTAATAAACACTTTACAGGGATTATTTGATTATTTCATTCACTTCTCACAATAACTTTATGCAATAAATATTATTATCTCTATTTTATAGATTATGAAATTGAGGTGCACAGAGGTTATGTTAACTTGCCCTAAGGTTGTATAGCTTGTAAACAATGGGGCCAAAATTCAAATCAGGCAGTCCAACTTCAGAGCAGCATTTGATCTAAGAAAGAGCATCTTTTCCTTAATCCAACAAATAAGTAACCTTTTCCAGTCTTCTTCAGATTAAATAATCTGTCCTAATCTTTCCTTGTACTTCTGATTGTTTGAACTCAAAAGGCCACTTCTATAAACAATAACAATTGTGATTTCATTTGTTGATACATTATTTCATATGATCATTACAATAACCTTTGAAGTTTCCACCATCACCTTTGTTTTACAGAGGACAGAGGAAAAAGTAGCGTGTGAGCAGCCTCACTGGGCTAATAACTGTGAGCCTCCACCCATGCTGCCTGGCTGAACCATCTCCAAGTTCTCCATGGTTTCCTGCAGCTTAATTGTCAGCCAGCGATTTCACTTAGCAAACATATGCCAAATATCCCCTATGTCTCCAGGCACAGGACTGGCCCTTGGGGAGGCTTTAAAGCACTTAAAACCATGTTCCCTGCCCTCAAGGAACTCAACACTAGTTGGGGATACAAGACTGAAATATACAAAAAGCTAAATGATACAATAAGAGAGGAAATGTAGGAGAGTATTAACAATCATCAAATGAATGGAATAAATAGATTCCAGAATTCAAAGAAGAATGAGAGAAAAGTGGGTTGGATCTGTTTGGCAAGGCTGCACATGGGAGGGATCATGAAGATGAAGAGGGTGGGAGATTCCCTGTGGGAACATAGTCTTCTGTTGCCATAGGTGTATGATTCTTGTCTTAGGGTTGTCATGGTGATTGTATCTTCAAGATATCCATGTGGTAACTATTTAAATCTGTTGGCTTTGGACAAGGCCATATGTAGGCAAGAAGGATTCATCTGAGAGCCACAACATATCCAGAAGTTGGCAGGGCTGTTAACTGGGTCCTGAAAACTTGAAACAACCACCGGGTCATGCCAATGAACAGATCCAAAAAATGAACAGTAACTCCAGACCAGTCCCATGGAGTAGGTAAAAAGATGGAAAAAAGGACCAAGAAGAAATGTAAGTCATGCATAATGCATACAAAATGTCAGCAGCTGGTGTTCTAGCCCTTGGGGACCAGGGAAAAATTAGCTAAGAATAAAACACCTGTACCTGGGAAAATTCAACCAGTTTCATTTCCAGATTATTATTTTTTCTGTTCTCTATATCTAGGAAAGACCCTCTTTGATCTGATGCAACCTAACTTTCCAGGGGTACTTCTTGCCACCTAGGCCCTTGAACTCTACCATGTATCAGCCACAGCTTCCCAGTACACCTTCTATTAAAAACTCATGTTGCTTCTGGCCTCTGGGACTTTGGACAGGTTATTCCTTCTACTGGATCTCGTATTTGCTTTATGCACCCTACTCAATTTTGCTTCTCCTCTTCCACCAGCTAATTCCTATTTTTCCTTCATCCCTTAGTCTAAATGTCACTTCTGGTTGAAAAGAGGGAAAACAGGAATCCCTGAGGGAGGTGGGAACATATAAATGAGGAAAAGAGCTGGTACAGTGGGCATGAGGTTAGATAGGATCAGTGTTTCCAGGTATGGTGCAAGGTTCTAACTGAAAGCCACATTAAACAGTCTGAGAAAAGGAAGGCTGTGTGATAAAGAACGAAATAACACTGTCACTAGGAACCTAAGCCATAATAAGTCTGTCACTGGGATCTTCTTGAAAGCAGGCAGACAAGAAAAGAGTGCTTCACTACTGACTAGAAAGAGAGGAGCACCTGAGATCTGGAGGTAGGAAAAATTGCAACAAACTCCAAGTGGCAGGAGAAGAAAGAGCAGACGCTCCTGGAGGTCTTGAGGGAAGAGTATGGCTAGCCGGTGAGGTGAGCATAGCAAAGCAGATTAGTGCAGATGATCTGCAGACACTGGCCACACAGGAAGCTGATAAACATCATGTGTTTCCAACAGTGGCAGTAACATAGTAGAGAGGTACTGGCAGCTTTAAAGCAACAAACAGAACAACAGCAGACAACAACCAGGACATTTTGTCAGAGGAGGCAACAGAGAAAAAGAAAGGCAAAAGTGTTAAGTAGCAGAACACATTATATGATTATATTAATAATAATATTCACCACTTATGAAGGGTTTACTCAACTACCAAGAATATGTTAATAATATGCATTATTTCATTTGCCCAAAAAATGGCCTTGAGGATGCCCACAGAGACATAAGAAAGGAGCAAGGCTGCCAGCATGCCATTTGGTAGATGGGAAAATACAGATCCACAGGACTTAGTGACAAATATTTAAAGTGACCTTACCTGTGATCCAGAAACTAGAGAGGTCTAGAGGTTATTCAGGTTGTATTTATTAGAACTCAAATCCTGCCAGAATGAAAGATCCTTGAGGACAGAGACTGCTTTTTGTTCACCACTGTGTGAATTGTACCTAGCACTACGCCTGACACAGGGAGGACACCTCATAAATATGTGTTGGGAGACTTAACAAACAAGTCTGTATGTAGGGATGGATGGATAAAAACATCAGCTTAACATATTTGTATCACTGGGAAACAAGATAAAAAGCATCTGTCCATGTTCGAACCAAAATTTTAAAGGGGCAGGAAAACATCCCTGAATCCACATCTGTTGACAACAGTGGGAAATAAAGTGAGATACTCTCAGAGAAAGGTAAAATTAAACTGCACCACCATTCCCCTCCTGTGCATTTTCCTACTCACACCTTGGAGGGCTCTAAGTGTGGGAGTTAACAGGCCAAACAAATTATTCTCCTCATTCACTGATTCAACAAACACTTCCTAAGTCCCTTCCATTATCCAGGCATGAACTAGACACTGGCCACACAGAGAAGCAGGAGATGGGCCAGGAAACATCAACAAAGGTGGGTGTGCTATGGTAAGTGTAGAGCATTCCTATAAGAATACAGAGAAGTGAGGCCCAGCTCAGTTTTGGGAGGTCCAAGGACATGACAGGCATCCCAGATAAGTGTGATGGCATGGGCTAGGGGAAACAAAAGGAGGAAGGGTGGTCCATTCCAGGGGTGAGGGAAGAGAGAAATGACATAAATTAAGTTCCTCCCTTCTAGACTCTCAAGGAATCCCACACATATCTCATCATTGCACTTAGAGCAAAGATGGAGGTTGTCTGTTTATTTTCCTTGTTTTCTCCACAAGATTATAGGCTTCTTGAGATCAAAGGCTGTGTTATTCATCTATCTAGTCCCTGTACCTAGCAGAGCTCCTGGGATATAAAGGATACTTCATTGGATAAATAAGAATTTTAGAATATTGAGGCAACATACCATAATGGTAAAAAACATGATAAAAAACATTGAAACTCATTTGGCTGTGAGACCTTGAGCCACTTCTCTGTGCTTCAGTTTCCTCATCTATAAAATGAGGATAATAATAGCACCTACCTGTATTAGTTGGATCCTCCCAGAAGCAGACACTGAGATAGTTAGGAGTACAAGAGATTTACTGGTTTATTGTGAAAATACACAGGAATTGGTTTATTGTGAAAATATGTGGGAGAAGAAGTAGAATTGGAGACAGAGAACCTGAGACTATGATGCAGATCAGACAAAGCCTTGGCTAATCTAATGGGGAGCTCTGGAACAAAGATTTTCCATTAGAGGATTTCCCACATTGGGCAAAAATGGCCAGGCCCTGGAACTCCCACAGTGCTCAGTCATTGTCATTGGCTGGGGCTGCCCAGGAAAAGCATTGCTTAAAGGCACTGCAGCTGGAGGCTGTCATCTAACTGCACTTCTTGCAAATAAGCACGTCTCTCTTGAAGGTAGATCTGAATGGTGCACCTCCATGGGGACCACACTAACTAATGGGGGTGTCAGGTTTTTGTTAGTTAATACAGACAAAACACTTTAAACAGTGCCCAGAACCTAGTATGTATTTGGTCTTCCTGTGAATTATCTATACCATTACTCGAGTCTACTTTGGTAATTACAAACTCAAATGACTACAAGAGCTATGCGGGGAACATAAATGTGTAAAGTGACCCAAGTAAGATAAAAGGGACTAAGGAGGCTTGTGGTCTCTGTAGCCTACCTAGAAAGTACATATCCTGCCTAAAGATATTTAGGTTAAAAATAATACCAAAGAAAATAACCACTATTCAAGCTCATTCAAACTTTGATTCAAGATTCAAATTTTGAAAACTAAATTTGTATATAACTTTATAAACAAACATATGTTATTAAGCAAATATCTTCTCCATCATTCTTGGTCATCGACAGTTTAGCTGAGCATCATGAGGATCCTTCTTTTCATAATCAATGCTAGTGAATTTGATCTCTTTGATACTTGATGATTGAAATTACAATCTTAAGAGCTATCAAGGAATACTGAGGTTTCTTCTGCATTTGGTTATTCAAAGTTTTGATTCTTTTTAAATGTATACTGTCTTCTGGATATTAAACATGATTATGTTTTTTCCTCTACAACAGGAGAAATAGAAGGAAAATTACCTTGAATAAAGAATGTAAATCATGCTTGAGTGCTACAAGGCACTCAGGGTATCTGCCCATAGGAAGTAAACAGACAACATTGTCCAGCCACACTCCAAGAAGAGATTGAATAGGTGTAGGGTGGTCAGGTTTGGGGCCTGTAAAGTGTGGAAACATGAGCTCACTGTGCCACCAAGTTCTGAGACTTACTTAAGACTTGGCAGATAACAGTGGGAGAGTATTGCTGTAAATGGGATCATCTTGGTGGCAGTGCAGTAGTTAAAACAGAGGACTCAGTCTAGCACATTCTCAGCTGGATTCTGCTTCACAAAGTCCTTTGTTACTGCTCTGGATCTTAGTCATGGATACACTCACTCCAGGCAAGTTACACCTCTGACACCAGTGCTCCATGACTTAGTTGCAAAGAGCAATACCACGCATGATTCCTGAGTGCAGCATATTGATGTACTCAGAGCTGCTGAGGGGAAAGGAATGTGGACATATCTGTTACATTTAATTATGTATCATGAAAAGTCATACAGCTTCTGTTGGAAGTGAAGCTTTTGACATATAGATGTCAGGTGCCTAAATGATATTCCTTGATGACACATGAATAGGTCATACCAATCTCTCTGAACTCTGAAATTCTAGGATCTATATAAAGAGATTTGGCAATTTCTTCTGTTTTTAATTGCACTGAATGGTATATGACAGGCAAACTCCAGGGCACACAATAACTTTTCACTTCAATTTTACAGCACAGTGTAATATTTTAAAAAATAATTTTACTGAGGTTAAATTTATGTAACATAAAATTAATCATTTTAAAGTGAACAATTCAGTGGCATTTAGTATGTTCACATTGTTGTGCAACCACCAGCTCTATCTAGATCCAAAACATTTCCATTATTTCCCCTTATTCATTAAGCAGTTTCTCCCCATTCTCCCTTCTCCCTACCCCCTGACAACCACCAATCTGCTTTTTGACTCTATAGATGTATCTATTTTGAATATCTCATAAATGGAATCACATAGTGTGTGACCCTTTGTGTTTGGCTTCTTTCAATTAGTATATTTTGAAGGTTCATCCACAGTGTATCATGTATCAGAACTTCATTCTTTTTCGTGGCTGAATAATATTTCATTGTATGTATAAACCACAGTTTGTTTATCCATTCATCCACTGATGGGCATTTGTGTTGTTTCCACCTTTTGGCTATTGTGAATAGTGCTGCTATGAACATGAGTGTGCTTGTACTTTAATACCTGTTTTCTATTCTTTTGGGCTGCGGTCTCCAGCTCCTGGGCAGTGGTGTAGTACCTGCAGCCTGTTAGGAACTGGGCCGCACATCACAGCCTGAACTCTCCTCACTTGCCGCCCCAACCTGTCCCCTCATCCCCTCCCCCACCAGTAAGGGGAAAAATTGTTGGGCCACATAGCAGTAGGTGAGCAGTGGGGCAGGGAGTGAAGTTTCATGTGTATTTACAGCCATTCTCCATCGTTTGCATCACTGCCTGAGCTCTGCCTCCCCCCAACCAGTCTGTGGAAAAATTGTCTTCCATGAAACTGGTCCCTGGTGCCAAAAAGGTTGGGGACTGCTGCTTTGGGGTATATGCCTAAAAGTGGAATTGTGGGGGTCATATGGTAATTTTATATTTAACTTTTTGAGGAACTGACAAACTTTTCCACACTGCCTACACTATTTTACATTCCCACTAGTAATACAAGAGGGTTCCAATTTTTCTATATCCTCACCAATACTTGTTTTTTTTTTATGTTTGTTTTTTATTGTATCCATGCTAGTGGGTATGAAGTGATATATCATTGTAGTTTTGATATGCATTCCCCTAATAACTAATGATATTGAGTACCTTTTCATGTGTTTGTTGGCTATTTTAAAAAATGTTTTTAAAAACAACCAGGGATTGAAATTTAAGTTAAAATTTAATTGCATATGTAGCTTCCAAATGCAAACAACTCAACTGAGGTGACAGTTGAACAGATACTTTCTATGAGCTTCACTAAATTCATACATGTATAGGCAATGATAATCACAACACAATGCACTACTAAGTTTTAGTTTAGTTTTTTTTAACATTGTAAAATGCATTACTGTTTCAGAAATCTCATCTTAGAATAAGAGAAATATGGTGTTTAAGAAAATGTAAGTTCCACAAGGGCTGCAATTTTTGTTTATGTCATTCTACTTGGCACATACTAGGCACTCAATAAATGTTGGCTAACTAAAGGAATTAGGTTGACTATCTGGACCCAGAAACTGGAAAACTTAATACAGACAGTAAGGCAGAAGATCAGGTCTAAGATAATTTCTCAAGATTCTTCTGCCGAGGGCGACTGAGCAAATGGTAGTACCAATAACTAGAATAGTGACTACAGGAACAAGAACACTTGTGATAAAAGAATTACCTCAGAATTCTTACCATCAATACTTTTTTACTTTTTAATCTTCAATTTTACTTTTTAATTCCATTTTTATTTTTTAACCTTGAATTTTAACGCTTTTTATAACACTGTTTCTATTAATGTGTCGATAAGTGTAAGAGAAAAGCAAAAGGGAGCTATAACAAACATAGGTAATAATGCTGCTACTTACAAACATTTTCCTTCTTAATTTTTTGTAATTTGATTTTTCTTCCTATGTATCCTTTCCTGTCCTTATCCCTGCTGAATATCAATCTAGCTCGTATCTGTCTAGTTTTCCATTATGGCAATGACTGGTTATTATGACAGCGTTTATAGTACTGGTAATCCCAATTTTGTTTGGTAAATGTGTTAAATCTGTTCTCTGACTTCTGAATTAGAAAATGTCTCCCACTGAATAGAACTTATCTATAAAAGCAAGTCAGGGTCCATTGTGATTCCTATGTGACACCACTTTGTGACTAGCAGACAAATCACTAAATTTTATAGTTTACTCTGATTACTTCTCCTTTGTACAATGTGATTCTTCCATTTCAAAAATCAGGAAAGAAAATTCAAACTTACTTTAAATTGGTAAAAATGTTTTGGTGCCACTTTTTAAATTATCTTATTATAAGAATACTCTATCCTTGCATAATTTATACCCAAAAAGAATAAACTCACCTTTGAAGGTGACAGAAATACTATTTCAACACACAAGATTGTCCCATGTATACAAAAGTTCCTTGAGCTCTGCTTTTCTACCATTTATACCTACTCAACATGGTAATTTGATATTAAGTTATAGTATAGTCAGGTGTCACTAAACAACAGGGATACATTATGAGAAAGGCATTATTAGGTGATTTCATCATTGTGTGAACATCATAGAGTATACCTACACAAACCTAGATGGTATAGCCTATTACATACCTGGACTATATTGCTTACAGGCTACAAACGTGGACAGCATCGTACTGTACTGAATATTGCAGGCAATTATAGATAATGGTAAGGATTTGTGCATCTAAACATAGAAAAGTTACTGTAAAAATACAGTATAAAAGATAAAAAATCCTACATCTGTACAATTACTATGAATGGAGCTTACAGGACTGGAAGTTGCTCTGGGTGAGTGAGTGAGTGAGTGGTGAGTGAATGTGAAGACCTAGCATATTATACTACTGTAGACTTTACAAACATTGTATACGTAGGCTACACTAAACTTATACAAATATTTTTCTTTCTTCAAT
The DNA here is from genome assembly GCF_040939455.1 of Microcebus murinus. Taxonomy (NCBI): domain Eukaryota; kingdom Metazoa; phylum Chordata; class Mammalia; order Primates; family Cheirogaleidae; genus Microcebus; species Microcebus murinus. The sequence goes on along the minus strand of NC_134105.1, from coordinate 37,867,331 downwards.
AATAAATTAACTTTAGCTTACTGTAACTTTTTTTTCTTTATAAACATTTAAATTTTTAAAATTTTCTAACCCTTGTAATAACACTTAGCTGAAAACACAAATATATTGTACAGCTGTACAAAAATATTTTCTCTTTATATCCTTATTCTATAAGCTTTTTTGTATTTAAGAATTTCTTTTTAACTTTTTATCTTTTTTTGTTAAAAACTAAGACATAAACATACACGTTAACCTAGGTCTACACAGGGTCACGATTATCAGTATCACTGTCTTCCATCTCCACATCTCGTCCCGCTGGAGGATCCTCAGGGACCATAACACACATGGAGCTCTTGTCTCCTATGATAATAGTGCCTTCTTCTGGAATATCTACTGTCTGAGGCTGTTTTACTGTTAACTTCTTTTTTTTATATGTAAGTAGAAGGAGTACACTCTAAAATAACAATATAAAGTATAGTAAATACATAAACCAGTAACATCACCATTTATTATCAAGTATTATATACTGTACATAGTGTTTACACCAGCATCACCACACACACGTGAATAATGCAGTGTGCTATGATGTTATGATGGTTATGATCTCACCAGGTGATAGGATTCTTCAGCTCCATTATAATCCTATAGGACAACCATTGTACATTCAGTTCATCATTGACCTTAATGTTATTGTGGGGTACATGACTATATAGTATTACAGTTGGTATCATTCTCCCCTCAACAAGTGATAGTCTGAATGGACTGGGAGTGTTTGTGGTACAAAACTCTCACTAATAATACCAACTTGGGGTCTGACTTCTATTATGACAGTCATGCATTTCCAGAACATTAGTTCCAATGACCTGAGTAAGATCCTCAAAACTGCTGCTTCCCAGATGACACTTTGTTCAGAAACTCATGCTGTGAGAACTAAAAGACCTTTACTATCAGAGATGGAGAAAAAAGATGGTCAACCAATCTATAGGGAAAAAAAAAAAAAAGAAAATCCTTTCTATACTAGCAGCAAAGTAAGCTAACACAGATCAATCACAGGTTGGAAAAGAAACCCAAGTTTTATAGAGTCCTACTCAATCCTTCTGCAGTGAAAACATAACTCCACGGCATAGACTCCTTATTTAGGAACTCCGCAGTTGATGACCATTCAAAATTTATATGTTTTATTTTCTCATTACTTCTATCTCCACCCAATCTTTTTCTAACATTTTAATTCAAATCAGCAAAAACAACTTCAAAACTTTTCTTGTAAAGGTGTGGATTGAAGGAGCCTCACACTAAGTCATTTGCTTAATAAATAATTTATTGATTGTCCACTAAGCACAGAGCCCTAGACTAAGCCGCAGGACTCAGGAGAAACAATAATAAATAAGACCTAGTCTCTGTCATCAGAGTTGAGCTTCTTTCCCTACATCTGTCAGCTCAGCCTGTGGGGTACAAAAGATTTCATGTGATATTTTCCAATAGAACCCTGGTGGATAAGTGGTTCTCTTAACAGACAATGAAGCTAGGAGCAAGGATGGAGACATTGTAGCAGAAAGAACAGCAAGTGCAAAAAGGCAAAAAGCAAATGCAAACCATATTTTATCAACTGCAAATAATTTAACACTATAGCAAGTATAGGTTTTGAATGGAAGAAAATAGAAGGCCATTAGGTTAGATACAAAGGTGAGGACAGGCCGGGCATGGTGGCTCATGCCTGTAATCCTAGCACTCTGGGAGGCCGAGGGGGGTGGATCACTCAAGCTCAGGAGTTTGAAATCAGCCTGAGCAAGAACAAGACCCTGTCTCTACTAAAAATAGAAAGAAATTAATTGGCCAACTAAAAATATATAGAAAAAATTAGTCAGGCATGGTGGTCCATGCCTGTAGTCCCACCTACTAGGGAGGCTGAGGCAGAAGGATTGCTTGAGCCCAGGAATTTGAGGTTGCTGTAAGCTAGGCTGATGCCACGGCACTCTAGCTCAGGCAACAGAGTGAGACTCTGTCTCAAAAAAAAAAAAAAAGGGTGAGGACAGATGGAGAATGGCAAACCAAAGGCTTGGGATTCATCCTGTGGATACTTGGGAACAGAAAAATGACAGGGTCAGATGTTTTAGAGACAATATTTGATATTAGTGACCAGCTGGAGGGGAAGAGATTGAAAAGTTGGAAAAAGCAGAAAGAGGATTTTATGATAGACCAGAAGAGAGATGAAAGAGGGAAATGACAGATTATTAATTAACTATTCACATTGTCCCTACTATTCCTCATAGTGAAAAACCAAAAGCAAACATTCTAAATGATTCCTGATTTTATCTCCATACTTCTCTTATGAAGATACGATATGTTTGGGGTTTTTGGGGGGAAGGGTATATTTCTTTTTTAAAGAGACCTATTCTTTAAAAGGGACATCCATAGTCTAAGGATGCCAATAAATAATATCCCATATCATATACTTTTAATTTGAGACCAAAGTAGAAAGCATTGTTCGATAGTATCTACCAGTTGGAATAGGTTCCTCTGTAGCATATTTAGAATTGATCATGCCTTTGAGTGACAAAATCAGGATTCGAGTCCTTACTCTGTCATTTGTCAGACGTCTATTATTGGGCAAGTCACCCAACTTCTCTAGGTTGTCATTTTTAAAGCAGTGTCTCAGTCAGGGTCTCAACAGGAAACAGAAGGCACACTCAAAAAGGGTAACCGAGCAAGGAATAATGAAGGTAAGTCATTAAGGGATAGCAACAGTGGAGACCCATTACCAGTGCTAGACCTTGAGAGAACCCAGAAAGAAAGCTATAGCCGAAGACTGGACAGGTGCTGTGGCCTCCACACAGCTGCTGCTAACCAGTAACTTGGAGGGAAGGGAACTGGAGAAATAAAACCCCAAATTCACTTCCCTTCTGCCACAGATATCCTGCCACTGCCCCCCTTTGGTTGAATCCTTTCAGAAGAGAACAAGGAAGCTCACTGATGCAGTCTATGAAGGTCAACTCTAAGAACACAGAAAGGATTAGAAAAAGGGTAGAGAGTAGATCTTGAGGGCAAATGGATAATGCCTAGCCCGAAACTTAATAATGGCTATTCACCTCTCACATGGATTTGCTGTGAGGGTCAAATGAGATAATATATGTAAAAATACTTTGTAAAATGTAAACAAAATGTACAACTATAATAATTACACTATCTCTTCTATAAGAAATAAACATGAAAGAATAATGCCAGTCTGTGGTATGAGTCTCCTAATGTTGACAGATCTCAAACTTTCAAATCATGGGTATTCCTTACACTGAAATTTTTCTTTTTGATTGAAAGTTCCAATTACGAGGACAAAAATCAAAGAGAAAAGGAATTTTTCAGTACCAAATGATTTTTCAGTACCAGATAAGTGAAAAATTAATTCCCCTAGCAAGGTGGGTGTGACTGTGGTCAGACAGGACTCAGACATCTACCCATTAGCTTTGACCATGTTGGTTTCCTGTCCTCCCCCTTTTCTAACTCCAATTCTAACTTCCACCAGCAGCAGAATTTGCAACAATTCCAGAAATCTTTTCCGTTTTCTATTGTAGTTCAGAACCAGTTCTTATAAGCACCAATTCATATGCCAAAGAAACATTCCACAAGCATTTACAGAGAACCACTATTCGAAGCATCTATCTACTCAATGATAGACAATATTTAAGACAATATTTATGCAGCACACAAATCTTATAACCAGATTCATAATCCTTTATCTCCTTGTTCGCTCTTCTCTAGCCAACTGACCTCCTTGCTGATCCTTGAACCTCTCTAGGTACACTCCTGCCTTAGGGCCTCTGCTCTGGCTGTCCCCTCTGCTTATTGTCCAGATAGCCACTTAACTAACTTCCTCACCTTCATCGAGTTTTGTTCAAATGTCACCTTCTTAATGAGGTTTATCGTATTCAAGATTCCAATCTCCTGCCCAAATCCTTATCCTCCTCTACTCCCCCCCCAGCCCCATAGCACTTATAATCTTCTCACTTGCTATACAATATACTACTTTATTATAGTTATTTTGAATGTCTATCTCCCCTGGCTCCCCTGCTGACAGGGATAGTTGAGTTTTGTTCACTGAATGCTATTCCAAGCACCTACAATTGAGCCAGGCCCATACTGGACACTCAATAAATATTTATTGAATTAATCAATTATCCAATTAGTTATATATAATGGTTTCAGCAAGCTAGCGATATTAACAACGTTTTGTCAATGGAAATTTTAAAAGCACAAAAGGAAAGCTATTTTGGTGTTATATTTTAAATCTAATAGACTCATCCCAACTATAATTTGTTCCAAAATTTTCACTCTTAGGTGAAAACTCATATAAGTGATGATTAATCCCCATTATAATTAAATGTAAAAGCTGCAACATTTCTATTAAAGGAAACATAAGATCAAGCATTAAGCTGGTACCATAGATAATAAGTGTTTGCAATTAATATGCTGTGAATAACTATAAACTCTGTCATTATACTAATAAAATTTAAAAATTCTTAGAGCAACCAGGAACTCAGTGGCAGCTGCAACAGAGCAACCAGGAACTCAGTGGCAGCTGCAACGTCAAAACTAGCTACTTTGCCAGTTGTTCAGAGGCTGTGCAAATTAACACAAACTGATAGTAACACACATAATGCATTTGGGAGTCATTTTTGCACAACATAAGTTCAGAGATTTTTCTTTTCTTTAGATAAAATATATTCTGATGCATGAACATATAGAACAGAGATGAACTTCAAACTAGTAAAGAGAATAAACCATGAAGTAAGCAGTTTAGGTATCTCTGAGTAAACTATTGGCAGGCTTTGATCTGAGTGAACAAGGGTTGCTTGTGCAGCAAATTTGGATCCATAAACTATTGGCTTCAATATGTAGAAAATATGCATCAAGGGATTAGTATAATTATTTTGTTGCACAGATACCTAGAAGGTCAAAGAGTTCAAAAGATAACTAGGTATGAAAGTATGAAAGAAGTAAATGATTTCTTTCAAGAAAGTCAAACCTTCTACCTTCATTACCCAAAGTACTATAGGGCAAGAATGATTAGGAAGTCACTACACAGCTGTGTTTTTTGATCAATGAAGGACATTATTTCTAGTGAACCCCATCACAGATTACACTCAATTTGGACAATGACCTTAACTCTGTTTCAGTTGCAATCAGTTTCACACATAAAAGGTTTGTACATATGTACTATGTGGATATGTATTGGTATATGATGAGTATTTTTGGGTTTCCCCCATTTAAATCTAAGTTGAACCATTCCAAAACAACAATTGAAATCTATAACTATTTCATATACTACAGAATATGAAACAGGTCAGCTGAATTATTTTGAAAGAACCAATATAGCTTTTTATTAAATAGCATGTGATGTGGGCTAAATTGTGTCTCCTCAAATTCATATATTGAAATCTTAATCCCCAGTATCTCAGAATGTGACTGTATTTCGATATATGGCCTTAAGGAGGTAATTAAGGTAAAATAAGGTCATCTGAGTGGGCCCTAATCCAACAGGGCCAGTGTCTTTAAAGAATAGGAGATTAGGACATAGACAGAGGAAAGACCATGTGAAGAGACAGAGACAAGATAGCCATCTATAAGCCAAGAAGAGCAGTCTCAGAAAACAACACTCCTAACATTTTGATCTTGAACTTCTAGCTTCCAGAATAGTGAGGAAATAAATTTCTGTTGCTTAAGCCACCTAGTCTGTGGTATTTGTTATGGCAACCCTAGCAAACTGATACTCCATGTATAATTCATTTCATTATGTTGTTACATCAAAAGATGAATGCAATTTTAAAAATCTAGTTTCCAATCAAAATTACAAGTCAATGGATACCTCATTTATGTAGTACCATGAGTGAATAAATCATTTCACATTAAGCAAAATTTCCAGTAACTGAAGCTTGCCTTTAACAAACCAAAGATTATATTCTAATCATATCAGAGGGAAATCTTTCTAAAATATATCATTATATACTATCTCCATTTTAAAATAGAGTATACCATAATTTAACCATTTAAAGAATGAAATTGAAATTTCCAACAAAACCTGTAATAATTATTCAATACTCTAATTCAATTTTTACTTCTATCCAAGATTAAGACTGATTTCTCATGTTTTAACTTTACAATTTGTTTGCCCTTCACTTCCAGCTAACATTTTTTGAAACTTGTAGTGTGTCTCTTTCTACCTAGCAAGCCTTCTAATCTTCTGTAGGCTGAGAATCTAGGGAACTAATAAGTATGTTAGAACTATGTCTGAAGTAAAAATCAAAAAGCTTCAGGGAGGGTCTGAGGAACTTGTCAATGAGTAAACAAGTTAGCACACTGTTTGTGGATGTTTTTACTTCTCAGAAATGTTTTTGCTTCCATCATGGTTTTTGCCTGTATTCCCAAGACTTAATGTTTGAAAAGATTATGACCACTAATGTTTGGGTGAGTTTATATTTTAAAAACATTTTATTAATAATTATTGCCTGTCTCCACTTGAAAAACTTATCTGAGCAAGTTTCTTCCTGCCCCTTTGCAGTTAATCTCCCTCCCCAACTATGGGTATCTGTTTTTAAGCAGATGTAGAAGCAGTGATGGTGATAGCTACTGTTTACATTTGGTAAACAATAGGAGTATTTACTGAGTGCCCACATGGCAGGCACTGTTACATAGTATTCCATATAATTCCCATGTCAACTTTGCAAGGTTAGTATCATTCCCATCTGTCTGTGAGGAAAAAAGAAAAAAAAAAGACCAAGAAATTAATTATGCAAAGTCACATAACTACTGAGTAGTGGGGTCAGACCTAAACCAAGAATATCTGAATTAGAATCCCTCATGCTAAAGGATATTGCCTCTACATAAATGCTAAGGAGTTTTCTGTTAACCCAAAACACACACTAAGTAGAGGAATTAGTAAGGCCACCAGCCCTAACTCACAACTCCACCTCTGTTAAAATACACACCCAAATACCTTATCTTAACAAGCAAGCAAAGGTTTCAGAGGCTAATACTAATGATAACTAAAGCGGATTACTTACACTGATCTTCAACTGAAAACCGCATGTAAATCCCTCAGATATGTCTAGAGTAGTTAGGAGAGAGGGAAAATCCTCTGTATAGGTGGATGGGTCATAACTCCATCAGCCCCAAGGATTTTGTTAGTACTTTAAAAAGTGAATTGTAGGAATCCAACCATCCACTTCCTCTTGGTCAACCACTATGCCACAGTCTACCCTACCCAAGAACCACAAGGAGAGGCACTGTGCAGCACCGTACTGTCACTTTATTAAGGAAGCGAGGAGGAAAACATCTGGATTGAACCTTTGATTCCTTGTTACATTAATTTTATTCAGTGTTTTAAATTCAACCCACTCACATTTACAAAACACTTCACACAGATTCCTTCCTTCATGAATGGAGCTCCATTCACATCTCACTTAAAACATCAAACTTACTTTGAAATGACTGAGGTTAAAGCTTGTTCGGTGTCAATTTGCAAGTATTATAAAATATGAAAATCCAAGTGTACAAATGCAGGAGGGAAATGTGAGGCAGTCTCTTCAAGGGGTTTTACTAAATTAAGGCATTTAGGTAAGGCACATGGATAGGCTTAAAGGAACTCGTAGAGCTCATGACAAACTGTGTTGTGGAGGTGGGTATTTAATTCCCCAGAGGGAAGATTTTATGAGCATTATCACTCTTGAGTGGTATAGGCTAACAACCTGGGAATCAATACGACTCATTTCCCCCCACAAACTTGATGTTGTTTTCTAGAAGTCCCTCCCCTCGGTTTCCCCATGGTCTCCCTAAATCCCTTAACATATGCTGGGGGAGGGGAGGTTCTCTCCCTTTAGAAATGAATTGGTCTCCTGTACGTTCAGGGCTTGAGAACGTGTGTTTACTAAATCCTAAGTGTATGACAACCCTCAGGCCAAAGAGGTAACAATTATAACACACAAATATACCCCACCCAACACCTGAGCCTCCTTCTTCCTCAGCTAAACATGAGCACTGTTTAGTGCAACGTAAGCACCTTCACACTCTCATCTTAGAAATATCTCAAGTCCCAGGTCCACAGCAGGCTGTCAAGGAGGAAAGGCAGCGGAGGGTGCTGCCCTCCCTGTGTGACAATTAGCTAGAGTCTCACACACAGAGGAGCCCCCTGAGGATCCGCGCTAGCGCGTCCAGCGCCTTGGGGCCCTGATGGCCCGAAGCCCTCCGGACTTTTTGGCGCCATCAGTACCTTCGGCAAAGCCACCCTGAGGACCGCTCTGAACAGGCACAGAGGGGATTGGCGCGGGGCTGCGGCTTCTCTGAGCTGCAGGGTCTCCTGTCGCGGGGGAGGGGGCGCGCGCCGACCCAAGTTTCAGTTTTCTCCCCTGTCGCCAGAGAAGTCTCGGGAGGGTGGCGGGGGTGTGACCGGGAACCCCATAGAGCCAGCGCTGCCAGATGGGCGGCCTAGGAGGTCGCCAGCAGCCCCCGGGTCACAGGAGCGAGGGGGCGGCATCCTCTAGCGCGAGCCCTCAAGCCCCTCCTCCCGTCCCTGAGAGTTAGGAGACCGCGGCCGGCCGCGGCGTGAAGCCAGTGGCGGCCACGTGGCCGGGTTGGCCGCGGGAGTAGTGACAGCGGGTGGGCGGGGCGTCGGGGGTGCAGATGGGCGCTGAGGCTCAGCTACCTGGTTCTTGAGGCGCATCTTCCAGGCCGGGCGGTCGACCAAGGCAGCGTAGGCTGGGCGGGGCGGGCTGCGACAGGAGCGAAGACGTCCGCAGAGTCACCGCGTTCGCTCCCCCGCTCGCTCGCCGGCTGGCTGGGCCGCCCGGCGCCGCGGCTCCGCCACCCTCATCGCCGCCTCCAGGGGGCGCCTCGCGGAGACAGAGGACAGGCCCCTTCGAGCTGGGCTCCGCTTGTGGCCGTGGAGCCTAGCTCCAGGCTCACATCAGTGTGTACTCAAAGTGTTGTATGAGTAAGTCTCCTCCCTTTCCTGCAGTACAGCTACCTGTGCTGTACTTCAATTTTGAGTGAAGTTGCTTCTTTGCAGCTCGAGTTCCCCAACACCATTTTGGAATAATGTTAACTCCAGAACGCTGTGTTCTTTGCACAGGGGGGCGGGGAGGAGGGTAGTTTTGTAAGGCCCTGGTGGTTTACAAACGTGAGGAATTCAAGACCCTTGGAATAAATTTTACCATTTAAGGGAATAGGCATTAGATATGTGGTCTGTCTTCGGCAGGAAATGTAGACATCTTAAGTGGATCCTTCAAGCCTTGTTTGGCTATTTGGTGTTTAAGATGTGTTCAAAGTAAAGTGAGAAATGTAGGCAACGATTGACATCAGTAAGCCCCAAACAGAGACCAAATCTGTGTGCTGAGATTTTAGGTTAAAATGTTTGTTGGCCTGAATAACTTCGGAGAGCCCTTCCCGAGAAGTTACTCTGTGGCCTTTTAAACCACAATAAAAGTTTGAATAATGTGAATACAGTGGTAAGTAGTGGCTTCTTTGGCCCTCCTAGACCTTTATAAAAGTGTCACTCCTAGGGCTCCGAAACTCACATTTAGATTGTTGAGAATACCCACTACTGCCTAAAGTAAATCTACTTTGATTGAAAATGCAGAAAATGCAAGTATGAGTAACAATTACTGGGTTTAAAGTAAACTTAGTACCAAGTGTTACAATGCAAATACTAAAGAAATCATCTTATCAAATGCCTTTTTAAAAAATTTTTTAATTAATTAATTAATTAATTTTCTTTTTTCATTTCTTAAGTCATAGGAGAAGAATCAAATGCCTCTTTATAAACCAAGGATCTTAGGTATGGAGAATACCTGCCCCAGGTCACAAGGGAATCAGGAAGAAAAATTGGAAAATTCTCCTAACCCCTAGCCTATTGTTTTACTTCACAATTCTCAGCATTCTCAAGTTTTTTCTATTTTTAGGACTTGATTGAGATTCAGAACTTCAAATAGACCCAGATAAACTGAAGAGGAGGCTTAGGTAGTTAAAAGACTTGGGATGATAGGAACAAATTTGTTGATGGTTTCATTATAATAATAGCTATATTATTGACACTATGTGCCAAGCGCTATGCACTTTCCATGGACTATCAATCCAAGTTTTAGATGATTTCATTCTTAGTGCAGCCTTGAAATTGAACAATCCCTGGTGGCTGTAAGAGTTGTTTTCCCATAGTGTCCTTTGACTATATAATACAAAAGAGTTTTTTGTTCCTGAGCAGATGGGGATATACCAAATCAAAATTCTGCTAACTCAAATCCTTTGATCCAGCAGTTCCACTTTTATAAATTTTTCTTAGGGAAATAATGATTAACATATTCAAAGATTTGGCTCTATAATTGTACATTGTAGCATTCTTTAAAATATGGAAAAATTGGAAATAGTATTTAATGGTCAATAATGGGTTTGATCATTCATACAGTGGAATATTCTGGAGACATTAAGAATGATACAGTCGATGAATATTTATCAACATGGAAATATGTTCACAATATATTTCAAAGTGAGAAAACAGGTCACAAAATTATGTGCTGAGAATGATCCAGTTTTTGAAAGCGTAACTGGTTATTTTGGAAGATGAGATTATGATTGATTTTTATTTCTCCCTTTTCTGCTTATCTGCATTTTAAAAAATTGAATAGTAAATATATATTATATTGGAATTAAAAAAAATTAGTTTTAATGTATCACTATCTCTGATTATTATCAAAATACCTACAATGAACAAAGCACTGTGGCAAAGCCTAGCAGGCAAAAATTAAGCACAGTTTAGCATAGTAAATAATGTAGGTTTTTTTTTTTTTTCCTCAGACAGAGTCTTGCTCTGTTGCTCAGGCTGGGGTACAGTGGCACTGTCATAGCTGACTGTCAAATTTCTGGGCCCATGATCCTCCTGCCTCAGTCTCCCAAGTAGCTGGTACTATAGGTGCGCAGCACTACACCCAGCTATTTTATTTTTTCTTGTAGATATGGAGTCTCACTATGTTGCCTAGGCTGGTTTCAAACTCTTGGCCCCAAGTGATCCTCCAGCCTCAGCTTCCCAAAGTGCTGGGATTACAGGAGTGAGCCACTGCCCCTAGCCAAAAATGTATTCTTAACCACTGTAGTTAGAATATTAATCAAACCTATGTTCCAATCTTAGCTTTGTCTTCTTTAAGGTATGTCACCCTGACCAAATTACTTTATCTTTCTAAAGCCTAAAAACAGTGTATCTGCTGCCAAAGTGAGCACCTAAAGCCTAAAAACAGTAATGATAATAATAGCTAACATTTATTAAGGGTTTAGTTTGTGCTACACACTGTGCTAAGCGCTGTATATACAATATTCTGCCCACATCAGCTGATGAGGAAACTGAGGCTTAAATAGGGAAGTTAAATAACTTGCCTAAATTTACACAGCTAGATAAATACTCATATCATAGTGTGGTTGTGAGGATTAAATGCAAGGAGTCATTTAAAGAACTTAGCCTAATATACTGCCAAGCATATATATAAGAACTTGACATATGTTATTGTTTTTAATGATTGTAGACACAACCCTGTAGCAAATTCTGCTCTTTATAACCATTTTATTACTCAAGTCATCTCTTTAAGAGATCTAATTTGGCAATTTAATGTGGCAGGTACCAGTGTGGGCTCTAAAGCCTGTCTTGGTTTGAATCCCAACTCTACCACTTAGTATGTCTATGATCTTGGGTAAAATAGTTAACCTCTTTGTGCCTCAATTTTCTCATCTGTAAGATGGGCATAATATTAGAACTGACTTCATGGAGGTTGTTCTGAGGGTTAAATGAGTTAACAGAAAGCAATAAGAACAGTCTCTGGTGTACTTGGATTTTTAAAAATGATTACACATTTTACAAATTTTAAGTTCTTTGTCACACTCTAATATAAAGATTTTAATACATGTTTCTTATATTGATATATGAACATACTGTTATTTAACATTAAAAGGTTATGTAAATGCACAAGCTGTCAGAATTCATAATGGGAATTCTGGGAATTTAAAAGAAACCCATGTATCATTTACATGTGCTCATATTACTAAAACAGAAGTTAAATGCACATACAAGACATACAAAGATTACTAATTCTTCCAGGCCTAACTTTTCCAAAATCAGTTTAGCTGTGAATTCTTCTTCAAAATAAAGAACCTGGCATATATGAGACTTTATCATACATTTTATTTGTTATAGTCTATGATTCAATCTATTCTCTGGATTTATAAGCTCTACCAAAAATAAATGAAAAACTTCACACAGAGATTTTAGAAATACATCTCCAATTTTATAATTTCTGTCTATATTATTGATATTTCAGAAGTAATCAGAGAAAGGTCTAGGAATCAAATATGTTAAGGAAATACCACTTATGAAAAATTTCATCAAATGGAACAAATCATAGAATTAAGAACCAGGCAATAGGAAAAAGTTTCTCATCAATTGAAAATATTTTTAAGGCTAAATCATGTAGCTATATGCCTGTATACACATATGTGAAAAATTAAAATATTGATTTTATCAGCATAGTATTAACCATCTTAAAATAAGTGTTTTGGCATTATGTTAAAATCTCCAAAGTATAATGTTAATTTATATTCCTTTCCAATATAAACTTTAAATAAAATCTGTGATCATTTTATACTTTACAATTTTACAATTACTAATCATATTGTGGCTCTAGAATAGTCAACTTCACATAACAAAGCAATAAGTAAGAGCATGGAAACTTACTTTCTTCCTTTGAAAAGCAAGTCTTGCATTGAGGGCTACGTTATTTTTCTTTTAAAGTCCTCGCTCTTCTCACAAAGGCGTTACTAGCTCATTGTGCACCTTAATTATACGGGCACCTGTGTTTCTTTGTTTATCTGGTTGGTCTGACCTGAGGATTTGATTTGTCACACTCCTCCCCTGTCCCTCCCTGTTTCACTCTTAATGAGAACAATTTAACAATAGCATCCATACAAACCCCACAGCTCAAATAATGAATGGTGAGGAACAGAGGTATCAGTTACCAGGAGGAGCACTTGTTGCTGAACCTTCATGTCCAGGGCTAAAATTCAGGGTTAGTAAGCAAAGACTCCGAGCATAGGTTGATTTTAAAACATAGGAGAGTTTTCAGATCATAAGATACCCTCGCCCTTGCCCTGCCCCTCCCTGGGGAGGCAATGTAGTTTTAGAAGGAGTCAGGTGAAACCCACCTGCTATTCAGGAGGAAACCATGTGATCTTTGGCAGGTTCCTTTATCAAGACTCTGAGCCTCAGTTTTTATATAATAGAGATAATAGTACTTACCTCATAGGTTGTTATGAAGATGATGATTTTTAATGTTAATGGAAAAAGTATGTAAAGTGACCACTGAATACAAGTTGCTTGTCTTTGCCCTTTTGCCTCTGCACTGGGCACATTCTAAACAGGCTCCAACTACAGACACCAATAGAAGAATAGGCTTGTGTGAAATTATGGATATTTGAGAAATCTGGGAATTCGATGTAAGATAAAACATGCATCTATTGTATTCATTGAATACCTCCTAGGTCTAGGCCTCATGCACTGACAGTAGAGTTGTCTTGTTCTCAATAAGATCACAGGCTGATGAGGAAATGACAGTGACGATACAGTGTAACTAGTACTAAAATAGAGGAAAGCAGGAGAGACTGCTAGAGTGCAGAGTAATAACATCCAAAGCAGCCTGGTTGTGAGGGAGGGGTTGGAAAGGGTAGGATATTCCTGGGGAAAAAAAATGATTCCAGAACTGAATTTTAAAGAAGCAGGAGTTAAAAAGACTGGACAGCAAAACTTGACAGAGACACCTATTTAAAAGATCTGCTCTACATAGGTATGAAGTAAATGGTGCATTCCATTGTCAGAGCAAAGCTGCTTTGTAATTTTATTGATTATTATGAACATAACAAAATTTGTGCATTCACTCATATGTCATCACATGAGATTTTAATGGGAGCAATGAATAAGTGCTATTTCAAGTGAGCTCATGAGCATATGTTCAGAAACATTTGATTAGAGCCTTTGCTCTAACAGTTTTAACAATTCTTAGTTGCTCCTTAACAGTTGCAGTTTGCACTTAATAGATTAGATAATTAATTGCTCAGTAGAAAATAACTTGGCTAATCATGATATGTAAGAAATGATAAGAAAGAAAGTACTCAGTCATGTAGGTTTTAGTATTGGAAAGGACCTTAGAAATTGTTTATATCATTCTCCTAATTTTACATGTGAGGAAAGTCAGGTCCAAAGAAGCTTAGTGATCTGCCCAAGTTCACACAGCCTGTTAGGAGTAGATCCAGGAACAAACCCAGTTGGAAATGATTACCATTAACTGGGCATTTCCAATGTGCTGACATAACTAAAATCTCTGAGTACTATTTCATTTTATCAGAATTTCTAATCTAATACTTATCCCTTGAATCCTTTTAGAATACAGAAGAGAATAAATCCTTTAAAAAGTATTTGTTCTGTGAATACCAGTGAATGAAAAAACGATGTTAATAGAGAATGTTAATATACAGCAGGTCTCTGAATGACATTGTTTTGTTCAATGTCATTTCATTATAATGTTGATGAGAAAAAACAATTGATTCCCAGTAGGGGCGACTGTCTGTATGGAGTTGGCACTTTTTGTCTATGTCTGCATGGGTATTCTCTGGGTACTCCAATTTCCTCCCACATCCTAAAGCTATGTACGTTCAGTGCATGGGTGTGTCTAAATGGTCCATGTCTTTATAAGTATGTGTGTGTGTGTGGGTGTGTGGGTGGATGTACCCTGCCATAGAATGGCATTCTGTCCAGGGTTGGTTCCTGCCTTGTGGCCTGGGCTGCTGGGATAGGCTCTAGCCACCCATGACCTTGAACTTGAATAAATGGGGAATAATTGTCTTACTTGTTTTTATTAATCTTTCTTAAATGCATGTATAATTCACATTTATTTCAAATGCTTAATATTAGAAGTGTTTTGGTATTTCTTTAGAAGTTTAGTGATGTTTTTGTGACCAGAAATACGTTGTAGGAACCTAACTCTCATTTATATCAGTTAGCCTATGGTCAAATTTGTTTCCTTATACATCATTTCTCTTAGTTACAATTTCCAAAAACCTATTGGTGACATTAAGTGAGGACTTACTGTACTTATTTCATAGCTTTCAGATTTTGTTTCTAAGTTTCTACTCTAGGAGTTTGATTTATTTATTCTGGTTTGATGTGAGAAGTATTGATTGAGTCCTTGTGATAAACAAAGTGAATCTTTCTTTTCTGTTGCATTCTCTCTGGATGTCAGGCTTCATGAGAGGCAGTGTCATGCTAATAAATAATACAAACTTGAGAGTTAAACAGGTGCAGGTTCAAATTCTAGCTCCACAGCTAAATGTCTTAGAAATCTAGGACAAGTTACCTATATTTGTATGTGAAAAATGGGGTGTTATTTAACCAACCTTAAAGAGTTGTTCTGTGGATTAAGTGTAGTGAAATAGCAAATGTGATCCATTTTATTCATGGCCATTTGGTCTGCATATTTATTAAGCAGGGAAGGATTCTGTTAAAGGTAATTTATTGTCACATGTGGCAGACTATTTTCCAAATATAGATACAACAATATCTCCCTATACACCTGCTCTTCTGCATTGTGAACTTACTACTCCTTCACCAAGAAGGTGATCTAATCTCCCTACCCTTGTATCTTGGTCACTCTTAGTGACTCTGGGCCATGCTATCTACTCTATCTTCCTTCCAGCAGACAGGAATGAAGATATCATGGTGGGAGCTGAGATAGAAATTGGCAAGACAACAAAACACAAAGATCCTGAAGCCTTGATAACTAAGTGTGTTGTCATAGTAGCCATGGACTACATATGCAGACTTTTACATGACAAAGGAATGAACTTCTAGCTTAGTTAGGCCATGATTACTCTGGACCTTCATGTCACAGGAACCAAACCAATATCCTAACCAATACAACTAGAAATATAATAAATCTCAAGGAAATTAAACAACTTGCTCTCTGAATGATCTTTGGGTCAATGATGGCATCAAGATGGAAACTCAAAAATTTTATGAGACAAATGAAAACCGTGACAGAACATATCAAGATACAGAAAAAGCAGTGCTATGAGGGAAGTTTATAATGCTAAATGCCTACATCAAAAAGATTGAAAGATCACAAGTTAACAATCTAATGTTGTAACTCAAGGAACTAGAAAAAGAAGAACAAACCAAACCCAAAGCTAGCAGAAGAAAAGAAATAATAAAGATCAGAGCACAACTAAATGAAATTAAAACCAAAAAAATGATACAAAGGATCAATGAAACAAAAAGTTGTTTCTTTGAGAAGATAAATAAAATTGATAGACATCTAGCTAGAATAACCAAGGAAAGAAGAGAGAGAATTCAAATAAGATCATTCAGAAATGAAAAAGGAGATATCACAACTGATACACAGCAATACAAAAGATCATTTGAGACTACTATGAATGTCTCTACATCCACAAACTAGAAAACCTAAAGTAATTGGACAAATTCCTGGAAACATACAACCTTCGAAGCTTAAATCAGGAAGAAATAGAAATTCTGAACAGATCAAAAATGAGTAGTGAGATTGAATCAGTAATAAAATATCTCCCAAGAACAACAACAAAAAAAGCCCAGGATAAGGTAGATTCAAAGCCAAATTCTATCAGATGTACAAAGAAGAATGAGAACCAATCCTACTGAAACTTTCCCAAAAGATCAAGAAGAAGGGAATCCTTTCTAATTCAATCTATGAAGCCGGTTTCACCCTGATGCCAAAGCCAGGAAAGGATGCAAAAAGAAGGAAGAAAGGAAAAAGAAAGGAAGGAAGGAAGGAAGGAAGGAAGGAAGGAAGGAAGGAAGGAAGGAAGGAAGGAAGGAAGGAAGGAAGGAAGGAAAACTATAGACAAATATCTGATGAACATAGATGCTAAAATACTCAAGAAACACTAGCAAACAGAACCCAAAAGCACATCACAAAGATAATACATTGTAATCAAGAGGGTTTTATCCCCAGGAATGCAAGTATTGTTCAACATATAGGGGTCCATTAATATAATACATCATATCAACATAATTAAGGATGAAAATATATGATCATCTCAATAGACAGAGAAAAGGCATTTGATAAAATTCAACATCCCTTCATGATAGAAAAAAAACCCTCAGGAAACTAAGCATAGAAGGAACATACCTCAAAATAATAAGGACCATATATGACAGACCCACAGCCAACATCATACTTAATGGGAAAAATTGAAGCATTCCTTCTAAGAACTGGAACAAGGCAAGGATGCCCACTTTTCCCACTTCTATTCAACTTGGTACTGGAAGTCCTAGCTAGATTAATCAGGCAAGAGAAAGAAATAAAAGGCATGTACATTGAAAAAGAGGAAGTCAAATTATATGATCTTAGAGCTAGAATGTCCTAAAGAACTGCCAAAAGACTCCTAGAAATGAATTCAATGAATTTGGTCAAAAATCAACATATGCAAATCAGTAGCATTTCTATACACTAATAACTAGGCTGACAACCAAATCAAAAATTCAATCCCATTTACAGTAGCTGCCTAAACAAACAAACAAATAAATAAAATACCTAAGAATATATTTAACTAAGGAAGTGAAAGATCTCTGGAAGGAAAACTACAAAATACTGATGAAGGAAATTTTAGATGACACAAACAAATGGAAAAACATCCCATGTTCATGGATTGGAAGAATCAATATTGTTAAAATGACCGTGCTGCCCCAAACAATCTAAAGAGTCAATGAAATCTCTATCAAAATACCAGCATCATTTTATACAGAATTAGAAAGAAAAATCTTGAAGTTCATATGAAACCAAAAAACAGCCCTGAATAGCCAAAGCAATTCTAAGCAAAAAAACAAAGCTAAAGATATCACATTACCTGATTTCAAATTATACTACAAGGCTCCAGTAACCAAAACATGAGAGTACTGTCATAAAAGTAAACACTTAGATAAATGGAACAGAATGTAGAACCTAGAAATAAAACCATGTGCCTACAACCAACTAATCTTTGACAAACCAGACAAAAACATACACTGAGTAAAGGACACCCAATTCAATAAATAGTATTGGGAAAATTGGATAACCATATGCAGAAGAATGAAACTGCTACCAACCCAGTTTTCATTGTCATAATGTTTTTCAACTTCCTAACCTGTGTGCCTAGGATGATGTTATGCCAGGCATTTCTACTGAGCATGGGCCATGTGGTCAGCATTTTCCATGCTACCCTCTAGAATCTTACTCTACCTTCTTCATATTCTGATATTCCACTTGATCAACCCTAGCCTGATATTATTTCATCCAAATGGGCCTCCTCTGGACTCCCACAGCCCCTGGGCAGTCTTCTATCACAAGTTATCCCTCTGCTTTGTCAATTTCAGTTTGTATGTCTGTGTCACCACTAGACTATGACCTTTTTGAGGTTGGAGACTGACTTATTCATCTATGTAACCACAATTCCCACCAAAGAACATGTCCACTATTTTGGAATGTCCCAGTTTATTTCTGCCTCTGTGCCTTTTGCTTATGCTATCCCTCCCTAGGGATCTTTTTCCCCAACTGTATTACGTCCTTTTAAAATCAGGCAAATTCTATAAGGTTCATCTCAGATGCCACCTCCAAGAAGTTTTTCTTGATTTGACACCTTCTTCCTTTGAAGCTCCAAAGCATTTCATTGGTATTTGTTTGCAGGCACTTTGATTTTACAGTCAGCTTAGTTATTGAGCACCTACCATTTATCCAGAAATATACTGCCCATTTCACTCATGGTTGTTATTTATTCCTCATAAATATCCAATAGTCCTGATTTTGCAAATAAGAAAACTGAGGCTCTGAAAGTTTAGGTGACTTTGCCAAAAATCACACAGCTAGGAAGTGGAAAGATCATGATTCACTCCCAGGTCAGAGTTCTCATGCTGAACTCTGTTGTTTCATAGATGTTTGGACTTTTGTTTCTTATTAAATGTCTTGCTCCTTATGTGGGCTCTTGGTGGATAAGAAGTGTATCTCTCATCTTTATGTTTCCTTTAGCATCTAGCCTAGCCTTTTCCACATAGTGAATTCAATAAAATAGAAAATAAAATATTGATTCAGGTACTCTCAGAAAACACCAAGGCAGCCCGGGGACTGCTCCCTTCATTCCCATTTCCCCTCTCACTGACTCAAGGGACCTGGCTGCCTACAGGCTCCCAACCGACCCATGCAGGAGCAGGTGCTAATTCAAACAGCCTCATTAACAATCTGTGGGGCTCCTGCACTAATTATAGTGGGGCTTTAACTATATCCAGTTCCACAATTCAATAGCTCTTATTTTTAACCCATAATGGTGGGATCTACAGGAGAAGTAGTAGACAGGGATCTAGTGTTCTCTCATGCCACCCTAGGTCCCTTTCCTGGTGTTCCCAAGGAAAAGAAACTGTAGGAAAGCAAGAAAATACATTACGCCAGTGATATTGTGCTTTATATCTCACAGCATATCTGTTTTTTAGCTATTTACACATTATATTACAGTTTTTTTAACCAAGGTAAATCTAGAAACAAAGACAATTTACCAAATTACCACTGACCATGACAGAATAGGCATTTCTTTCCCCAGCCATGTAGTTCCCATGATACCTCAGTAATTCCAAAACATCTATTCCTTCCTAAATATCACTCTTCTCCCAGTAAGGGAGGCCTAAGTCCAATAAGGTTCAGTTTGGTTTTGCTTAGTGTCTGTTTTTCCCATTTCATTTTGAACTTCTTGAAGCTGGAGCTTTATTATTACTTGTGAAACCAACTCTTAGTAGATTCCTTAGCACAAATTAGGTATATTGAATGTTTGTTGAACAAATAAATAATCTAGCTCAGTGTTATTCAACCTTATTTTTTAAAAATGTGACCCAAGGTAAAAAATATAATTTATATTCTCGGGGTCTTTGTTTCTGTCTCTGTCTCTCTTACTGAAACAAAAATTTTATGCAACAATATTTACCTTAATTATCTACAATGTACTGTGATGTTCTATCCAAACTTAGACAGTGTCCTATTATTTCCTTTCCTTTAATTATTGGTTGTGACTGAATAAATTGATTCATGACAACATTAAGGACTTCCAAACCTAATTTGAATCATAATTGGATTATGTATAGGGACTACACTTTATTTTGTACAAAGCTTACTTTATTCATCATCACCATATTTTTTCTTTTTTTTTAAGTGTTAAGTCAGGGCATAAATTAAACATAAATATATTGGGAGAAATTCTTTGCACAGAACAGATAATAGCTCTCCTCTGTAAAGTCTCACTGTATTTAAAGTTATTCCTAGCAACACAACTACGTGGAGAACATGCAGTGCACAGGACAGCAGCGTTCACAAGACACTGAGGAACTAAATATACAAGGGAGGGAGAGGCAGAGTGATGGGAAGGGCACTGAATGGGGAAACTGGATACCCTACTTGTGGTTCCTTCTTTGGCATAGACCTTTAGACAAACTCTTTCCCCTCTTCAGACTATCCCTGACTATAGAATGACCAGGTGGAACTAACTGAGCTCTATGGTCTCTTCCAGCTCAAATTTTGCCGAAACATCACAAAAGCTTGAGGTCTCAATGAGTCATTCTTGCCAATGAGGGTTTCTTAAAATGTGTGTGTCCATTCTTCCCTGGGCCACCAGTAATATTAATAATAACACCTAACATTTACAGAGCACTTACTAAGTTCTAGGTACTGTTCTTCTAATCACTTAATAGGTCTATTCTCAGTTAATCCTCACAAAACACTTTTAGGTAAGAGCTATTATTATGCCCATTTTATAGGTGATAAAACTGAGGCACAGAGAAGGTTACATGACTGGAAAATTACAGAGGCAGTATTTGAACCCAGGCATCCAGAGGGAGCATATACATCAGAGCTAGACTGCTACTTTCAAATCTTGTCTCTGACTTTTAATAATTGTGAAATCTTGAGCAAGTTACTTAACATCTCTGTGTCTATTTTTCTCAACTATAAAATGATATAGTTGAGATATAGTAATAGTTACTACTGAAAAGATTTGTTGGGAAGATTAAGGCAGTTTATATATAATACTTAGAACAAATCCTGGTGCTTGGTAAGCACTTACTAAGTGTGTGCTTTTATTTTTATGGCTTCAGAATGTGTACTCTAAACAATTATATTAATATTATACTCCATTTGTAGTTTATGGATATGTTTTCCACAGCGAGAGAAACAGTTGAGCTGGAAGAGACCCTAGAGATGAGCTAGTTCAGCTTGATCATTTTGTGGATGGGGATAGTCTGAAGAGGGGAAAGGACTTGTCCAAAGGTCTGTGGCAAAGATGGGACTACCACCAGGGTATCCAGTTTCCCCATTCAGTGCCCTTCCCATCACCCTGCCTCTCCCTCCCTCGTATATTTAGTTCCTCAATGTCCTGTGAATGCTGATGTCCTGTGCACTTCATGTTCTCCATGCAGTTGTGTGGCTGGGAACAAACCTGAGTGCTGGAGGCTGGGGAAATTCTCTTACTCAACAGCTTACACTACAAGCATCCTGCTTTCTATATATGTTCACTGCAGGTATTTAGTATTTTATTGTAACATAAGGGCTAGAAAATATGAAATTTAGTAGGAAGATGGACCTGCCAATTCTGGCTCTATCACTGATCTCTTCATGCCTACATTTATTCTTCTGGTGCCTCCCTCAACCCCTGCTTAGCCTGCTACCATGGCCTCTTTGGGCCTTCCTGTATCTTCTCCTGCCCCCATAGTTTGTTCCCACAGCAGCCTGAGGGAGCCTGTAAAAAATGTGACTATTTCACTGCTCAAAACCTTTCAATGGTTTTTCATTATTCTTAGATCAAAGACCAAAATCTTTAAAACTGCCTACAAGGCCCTTCATGTCCTGAGCTTAGTTACCTTTCTTACCCCACTATTTCTGGCTGTCTGCACCCTCCTTTCTATTCTTTGAAAGCACCACCATCTTCCCCACCATTGGAACTCTGCATACTCTGTTTCTTTTGTCTTAAATATTCTTACTCAGGGCTTTGTTTGGTTAATGCCTGCCATTTTTCCAGCTCAATCATCACTTTCATAGGAAAACTTAACTTTTTCTTTCTTTCTTTAGTTTTCTTAATTTTCTTAATTTCAGAATATTATAGGGCTACAAACTTCTTGGTTACATGTCTGCTTTTGTATAGTTTGAATCAGTGTTATAAGTGTGCCCATCACCCAGATAGTGTGCATTGTACCTGTTAGGTGTGATTTACCCAACACCCCCTCACCCTCTTGATTTCTGTTGAGTTTTACTTCCATCTGTGCATATAAATGTTGATTGATTAGTTCAAGTTTAATAGTGAGTACACGTGGTGTTTGTTTTTCTGTTCTTGAGATACTTCACTTAGAATAATGGTCTTCAGTTCCATCCAGGTTGTTACAAAAGGTTTTAGTTCCCCATGTTTTATGGCAGAGTAGTACTCCATGCTATACATATACCACATTTTAATAATCTACTCATGTATTGATGGGCACTTGGGTGGATTCCACATCTTTGTGCTGCAATAAACATTCTAGTGCAAGTGTCTTTTTTTATAAAATGACATTTTTCCTTTGGGTAAATGCCTAATAGTGGGCTTGCTGGATCAAATGGTAGGTGTACTTTTAGTTCTTAGAGGAATCTCCATACTGTTTTCCATAGAGGTTGTACTAGTTTGCAGTCTCACCAATAGTGTTTAAGTGTTCCTTTCTTTCCACATCCACACCAGCATGTGTTATTTTGGAACTTTTTGATAAAAGTTATTTTCACTGGAGTTAGGTGATATCTCATTGTGGTTTTGATTTGCATTTCCCTGAAGATTAGAGACATTGAGCACTTTTTCTAAGTCACTTTGTAGAATTTATTATTTAGAAAATTTTGCTTTTTTTATTCCTTGGTTAATTTCCATTTCCTGCATTAGATTGTAAATTCTGTGAAGCTAGGAGTATCTTCTCTCTCTCTCTCTGATTCAGAGCCTGCTATGTATTAATTAGGCTTTTTGCTATGCATCTCATCTACCTTATCTATAATTGTCATGAGGACACACTAGGTAGGCACAAGTGTGTCTATTTTATAGATAAGGAATCTGGGATTCACGGAGGTTGAATAACTCACCTAAGGTCATGTAGCTAGTAAATGGTGAGGTCATAATTTGAATCCAGGTCTTTTTAGTTACAAAACTAATATTTTCTCTTTTACACTGCATTGCCTATGATTAAAAAGCTTTTAATCTTTGTTTTTTTGTTGTTGATAAAGAAGAAATTGTCTTAATAGTTTGTTAGCCAAATCTTAAATTACTTTCCTGGGTTTGTGTATATTTTTGATGTAGAAGATGGCAAGAACTATGTATCTGCATGGCTGTCATTAGAAAAATGTTACTTACCTCCATATACCTTTATTTTAAAACAAAATATTGATATCTTAGTTTAATCAGTCCAAATTCCTTGTGTCAGATTTCACTGTGTGTATTTGTATGTTTACTGTATTTTTATTCTGCCTCCAAAACTAGTATTCTGAGAATTGAAGTTTGCTAAGGAAAGGCTGAATCAGAAGTTTGAGATACAAACTTAGTTTGGTTATTTCAGTTGCCCCATATTGCTGAGGTTTAGGGAAATGCAATTGTTGTAAACCAAGTAACTTTTTTTCATGACTTCCTCATGGTTTCATTTTTTCTATTTATTATAGCATCTTTATTATCAGTTTGAAACAGATTCTTTTGTATCTTGTTAGTTTTATCTTTCCAGAATTTGTTGTAAGGAAGTAAATTGTAGATTTTGCTTTGATTTTAATGCCTTCCTGAACTTCAAAGGTAATATTTCCTCAGACAGAACCTTTGGATTCTAATTTTTTAATCTCAGAAACGTATACAGGCAACATCATATTTGAAGTAGTATGGTGGAAAATTCTAAAAGAAGAAAAGAATGTATAAGTTCTCCTTTTAAAGAAGGTACTGATAAGAAGGTAGAAGGAAGGAAAGAGCAGGAATATGAAGAGCACAGGCCCCCTCAAGCATTCAATGGCAAACCTAACAGAGTAAACAATTTTTTTCTTTAAGATGAAAATTATCTTGAAGGAAGAAGAGGAACTGACTATGATTTTCAAGGCAAGGAATAGAAAACTATGCTTCCTATAGTTTTTCTTCTGAAAAAGAGTGAGCTTGTACCAGATCTTTGAAAATAATTTTTATCTCCAACATTCCCTACTATAAGTGGCAAGTTCTGTACCATGAAAATCCTGCTTTTGTTTGGTAAAGACAAAACCTAAGAGGAGGAGCATAACTTACTACTCCTTAAGTGTGAGCTGCAAATAGTAACTTCCTCCAAATAATATCATATGGAAAGGGGGAAAAAAGAGTAATTTTACAGTGGAAAAACTGAAAAAACACTACCTCAGCCAGGTGGCCAAAGTCAACATCAACTGTCCTAAGTCATGTTGATAGTAGATACTCTTCATATGATATTATGGAAATGGAACTTTACCTTTGCGATCTTCCTCCCAAAACCCATAACTTCAGTCTAATCATGAAAGAAACATCAAAGTCCAATAGAGGAGCATTCTACAAAATATTTACACAGTACTCCCCAAATTAGTCAATGTCATCAACAACAAGGGCAGTCAGAGTTATAGCCAAAATAAGCCGAAAGAAACATGTCAGCTAAATGTAATAGGGTATGAAATTAAATAATTCAAACTTAAAGCTATCAGAACTTTAAATTATACTGAGCCTTGAGAGTACTGTTGCTATATAGCCTGAATCACATGGCAGGTGGCTACAACTTCTGCCTTTTTTTTTTTTCTGTAAATAATTAAGACCAAACAAACACCAGAGATAAGACCCCCTCAGATCACTGCCCTTCCTCATGGAGTAATAAAGTAATCTTTCTTGAAATGTAGCAATCGGTAACCAATAAAATTGATGTAATATGCACTGGTCTCCTACAGAAAATGTTGTAATCCTCCTAAAATTTCTCTGTCTTTGCCTATATAAGTAAAATCTTAACTTCTCCACTTTGGAACACTTATCCCATCTGGCTTGAACAAACTCTATACCTAATCATACTTTCTGAATATCATTATTTAAGGTTGATAGTGGTATCCTGCATGAGATCCTGGAAAAGAAAATGGACATTAGGTAAAGCTAAGAAAATCTAAATAAACTTGGAACTTGAATTAATAATCATCTAGCAATATTGGTTTATTAATTGTAACAAATGTACCATAGTAATATAATATGTTAATAAAAGGGGAAACTGGATACAAGATATATAGGGACTCTATATTATCTTCTCAATTTTTCTGTAAATCTAGGACTGTTTCCAAAAGCAAAATTCATTTAAAAAAAACAAAATAGAAATGATCAGGGGTGGAGCAAGATGGCGGACGAATAACATCGCCAGACAGAGTGTCTCTGCAGAAAAGACAGATTCTAGCAGAAATTAGAGGAAAGAAGCAAGAAGACGAGCATACAGCGGACGAGGGCCGGAAGGAGGGGTACCTGAGACCCCAGGAGACTCCACAGGAGGAGGCTGCGGAGGAAAACTGGAGGCTGAGACCACCGGAGCAGCCCGGAGACCAGCGGCAAGGGTAGGTGGATTTGCTATTTCCCCTCCCCTGCATTTGGGACTGCTGGTGGGCTCCCCAGCGGGTGGAGATACCTGCGGGCACCAGCCCAGAGACTGCCGCCACCAGCCAGTGGTGAGCCTGTAGCAGACGTGGCACCAGGTTCCCAACTTCCCCCGGGCACCTCTGTGTGCACAGACCCGAGCCGCGTGGCAGGCGCCGTATTGCCTCCTCCTCCCCTCCGCCGACCCTACCCGCAGCTGCCCAGGGAGACAATACAGCCACCAGCCAGAGGCACCTCCAGGGAACGGGACCTTCCCTTTTGGGACCCTACAGCTGACTCAGGGGAACTCAGACTGTGAGCTCCCTACCAGCCCGCCCTCCCAGGTGCTGCTGGCACGGTGTTCCCAGGACAAGGGTGCCGACTCAGAGGCTGAGAGACATAGACCCAGCTTGGGCTCCCTGTGGGTGAATTGGGACCAGAAATCCTCTCCCTGGTGGGGATACAGTTTGAACTCTGGGACCCAGAGGTCGGACCTACAGACCAGATCCCCTGCACCGAGGGCTAGCATTGCCCGGGGCACAGAAGGGTTATACATGAACAGCCTACTGAGGTGTGTGTGCCTCCAAGGGTGGATCAGCGTCCTACAGGGCAACCCTCCTCCCAGGAGGAGGCCCTGTGCCCAACCCAGGTGGCGTTCCTATGCAGGGAACCTCCCCGCTGACATCACAGTCCCGGGAGGCCTGGTGGCTTGTGGTCTGCCCTGCTGGCAGAGGCCCAGGAGTAGCTGCGGAGTTGGGGAGGGTGGAAAGAAACGAGGCCCGTTCCAGACTACAGGTCTCAGAGAGTCCCACCCCCACACCCAGACTTTCTGGCTGAGCAGGACCATTCCAGTCCTGCCCTGACAGCTTTCCCTGGAAGCATAGAACAGAACTTTGATCCCTGCTAACGGCCTGAGGGCAGGCTTACCCAACCCAGCTCTGCCCAGAACAAGAGCTGATAACAGGACACAAAATCAACAGCATAGCCTGTTCCTCCAAGCAAACACCACTTACTGACAGGGACGGCATCTTGCACAGCCTTTCGATGGCACCCACTGACTCAATATACAGGGAGTGGTCCAATTTCACCCACAGACACCACCTAACGCCTCAGAAACTAAACAAGGTGTGTGAATACCCAAACAATAACTTAAGGAAAGAAACAACAACTGATCGACATGGGAAGAAATCAGCGAAAGAACTCAGGAAATATGAAGAACCAAACGGAAAACACACCCCCAAAGAGGAGCACCAGCCCCCTAGAAACGGACACCAACCAAAATCAGGCAACCAAAACGACAGAAGAGGAATTTCGTATGTGGATCATAAGAACACTCACCCAGCTGCAACAACAACTCAATAACCAACACAAGGAAACCACAAAAAGCCTCCAGGATATGGGAAAAGAAATAGACACAATGAAGAAAAGTGTGACCGAACTCCTGGAAATGAAGAATCAATTCAAGGAACTACAAAATACAGTGGAAAGTCTCAAGAACATGGTAGATCAAACAGAAGGAAGAATCTCAGAGCTTGAAGATAACACCCTCCAATTAAATAAATCAGTCACAGAAATAGAGCAGAGAAACAAGAGAAAAGAGCAAAGCCTACAAGAGCTGTGGGATTATGTGAAGAAACCTAATGTGAGGGTCATAGGGTTACAAGAAGGGGAAGAAGACAAACTCAAGGATTGGACAAGCTGTTTGAAGATATAATAGAGGAAAATTTCCCAGGCCTTGCTCAAAATCTTGATATACAAGTTCAAGAAGCTCAGAGGACCCCTGGAGATTCAATGCAAACAGGAAGACGTCACGACATGCAGTCATCAGACTGACCAAAGTATCAACTAAAGAGGCCCTTCTAAGAGCTGTAAGACAAAAGAAGCAAGTAACATACAAGGGAAAGCCAATTCGAATAACATCAGACTTCTCTAATGAGACGTTACAGGTAAGGAGAGACTGGGGCCCCATTCTCACTCTTTTGAAACAAAACAATGCCCAGCCTAGAATATTATTCCCTGCAAAACTAAGCTTCGTATATGAAGGAGAAATAAAAACATTCTCAGACAAGCAAAGTCTCAGAGAATTCACCAAGACAAGACCAGCCCTACAAGAAGTACTTAAAACAGCGTTACGCACAGAACATCATAATAATAACCCACGAATATAAAAACAACCAAAACCCAAAGATATTAAAGGCCAGATATTACAATGGCTCAAGACAGAAATCATAGCAACAACATCCAACCCAACAGAATGATCAGTAATCTACCTTACCTATCAGTTCTCTCAATAAATGTGAATGGCTTAAACTCTCCACTCAAGAGACATAGGCTGGCTGAATGGATAAGAAAATACAGGCCAAGTATATGCTGTCTTCAGGAAACACATCTAACCTGCAAGGATGCATATAGACTAAAAATAAAAGGGTGGAGATCAATATTCCAAGCAAATAGAAGCCAAAAGAAGGCTGGTGTGGCAGTGCTAATTTCAGACGATTTAGTTTTTGAACCAACAAAAGTAGTGAAAGACAAAGAGGGACATTATATAATGGTGAAGGGCACAGTCCAACAAGAAGAGATAACAATTTTAAATATATATGCACCCAACTTAGGTGCACCCAGATTCATAAAGCAAACCTTACTGGAGCTAAGCAAATGGATTAATAGCAACTCCATAATCGCTGGAGATTTCAACACCCCACTGACGGCATGAGACAGATCTTCCAAACAGAAAATTAATAAAGAAATAATGGACTTAAACAAAACTCTAGAAAATTGGGTCTGACTGACATCTACAGAACATTCTACCCAAAATCCACTGAATATACGTTCTTCTCATCAGCTCATGGGACATTCTCTAAGATTGACCATATCCTACGACACAAAGAAAATCTCAAGAAATTTAAAAAAATAGAAATCATACCATGGATCTTCTCAGATCACAGTGGAATAAAAGTAGAAATCAACCCTAACAGAAATTCACATTTCTACACAAAAACGTGGAAATTAAACAACCTCCTACTAAATGATTACTTCATAAATGAAGAAATCAAGACGGAAATAAAAAAATTCTATGAAGAAAACGACAATGGAGAGACAAGTTATCAACTCCTCTGGGACACAGCTAAAGCAGTTCTGAGAGGAAAGTTTATCTCCATAAATACCTATAACCAAAAGACAAGAAGATCACAAATAGACAATCTAATGAAACGACTCAAAGAGCTGGAAAAAGAAGAACAGACCAACCCCAAACCCAGCAGAAGAAGTGAAATCAACAAGATCAAATCAGAACTAAACAAAATTGAAAACAGGGAAGCTATTCAGGAGATTAATAAAACAAAAAGTTGGTTCTTTGAAAAAATAGACAAAATTGACACATCATTGGCTAAGCTAACGAAAAGAAGAGAAATCTCTAATAAGCTCCATCAGGAATAAAAAAGGAGCTATCACAACTGATCCCAAGAGATACAAGATACAATTTATGAATACTACAAAAATCTTTATGCACACAAACTAGAAAATGTGGAGGAAATGGACAAATTTCTAGAAACACACAGCCTCCCTACGCTCAACCAGGAAGAAATAGATTCCCTGAACAGACCAATCTCAACAGCTGAAATAGAAACAGCAATTAAAAATCTCCCTAAAAAGAAAAGTCCTGGTCCAGATGGCTTCACACCCAAATTTTACCACACTTACAAAGAAGAACTAGTACCTATCTTGCAGAAACTATTCCACAACATCGAGAAGAACGGAAACCTCCCCGACACCTTTTATGAAGCGAATATTACTCTGATACCAAAACCAGGAAAGGATGCAACAAAAAAAGAAAACTACAGACCAATATCCCTAATGAATATAGATGCAAAAATTTTCAACAAAATCTTAGCTAACCGAATCCAGACACATATCAAAAAAATAATCCACCATGACCAAGTGGGCTTCATCCCAGGGATGCAGGGATGGTTCAACATACGTAAATCTATAAATGCAATTCACCACATAAACAGAAGCAAAAACAAAGACCACATGATTCTTTCAATAGATGCAGAAAAAGCTTTTGACAAAATTCAACACCCTTTCATGATACAAACACTTAAGTAAATAGGCATAGAAGGGACATACCTAAAAATGATACAAGCCATATATGACAGACCCATAGCCAACGTCATACTGAATGGGGAAAAATTGAAATCATTCCCACTTAGAACTGGAACCAGACAAGGCTGCCCACTATCTCCACTTCTGTTCAACATAGTGCTGGAAGTCTTGGCTATAGCAATCTGACAGGAAAATGGAATCAAAGGTATCCAAATAGGGCCAGAAGAGATCAAACTTTCACTGTTTGCTGATGATATGATATTGTATCTAGAAAATCCCAAAGATTTAACCAAGAAACTCCTGGAACTGATCAATGAATTTAGTAAAGTCTCAGGATACAAAATCAATACACAGAAATCAGAAGCATTCATATACGCCAACAACAATCTAATTGAGAACCAAATCAAAGACTCAATTCCCTTCACAAAGCAACAAAGAAATTAAAGTACCTAGGAATATACTTAACCAAGGACGTAAAAGACCTCTACAGGGAGAACTATGAAACACTGAGGAAGGAAATAGCAGAGGATGTAAACAGATGGAAATCCATACCATGCTCGTGGATCGGCAGACTCAATATCATCAAAATGTCTATACTACCCAAACTGATCTACAGATTCAATGCAATACCTATTAAAATCCCATCAGCATTCTTCACAGATATAGAAAAAATAATTTTACGCTTCGTATGGAACCAAAGAAGACCCCGAATATCAAGAGCAATTCTAGGCAACAAAAACAAAATGGGAGGCATTAATATGCCAGATATCAAACTATACTACAAAGCTGTAGTAATTAAATCAATATGGTATTGGCACAAAAATAGGAATATTGACCAGTGGAACAGATGTGAGAATCCTGATATAAAACCATCCTCATATAGCCATCTAATCTTTGACAAAGCAGACAAAAACATACACTGGGGAAAAGAATCCCTTTTCAATAAATGGTGCTGGGAAAACTGGATAGCCACCTGTAGAAGGCTAAAACAGGACCCATACCTTTCACCTCTCACAAAAACCAAGTCACGCTGGATAACAGACTTAAACCTAAGGTATGAAACTATTAGAGTTCTAGAAGAAAAATTTGGAAACGCTCTCCTAGACATCGGCCTTGGCAAAGAGTTTATGAAGAAGTCCCCAAAAGCAATCACGGCAGCAACAATAATAAATTTATTGGACATGATCAAACTACAAAGCTTCTGCACAGCCAAAGAAATAGTCATGAAAGTAAACAGACAACCTACAGAATGGGAGAAAATTTTTGCATCCTATGCATCCGATAAGGGACTGATAACTAGAATATACTTAGAACTCACGAAAATTAGGAAGAAAAAATCAAATAACCCCATTAAAAAGTGGGCAAAGGACTTGAACAGAAACTTCTCTAAAGAAGACAGAAGAATGGCCAACAAACATATGAAAAAATGCTCAACATCTCTAATCACCAGGGAAATGCAAATCAAAACCACAATGAGATATCACTTAACCCCAGTCAGAATGGCCTTTATCAAAAAATCTCCAAACAATAAATGCTGGCGTGGTTGCGGAGAGAGAGGAACACTCCTACACTGCTGGTGGGACTGCAAACTAGTTCAACCTCTGTGGAAAGCAATATGGAGATACCTTAAAGTGATACAAGTGAATCTACCATTTGATCCAGCAATCCCATTGCTGGGCATCTACCCAAATGATCCAATAACACTCTACAAAAAGACACCTGCACTCAAATGTTTATAGCAGCATAATTCATAATTGCAAGGCTGTGGAAACAGCCCAAGTGCCCATCAATCCAAGAATGGATTAATAAAATGTGGTATATGTATACCATGGTGTACTATTCAGCTCTAAGAAACAATGGTGATATAGCACATCTTATATTTTCCTGGTTAGAGCTGGAACCCATACTACTAAGTGAAGTATCCCAAGAATGGTAAAACAAGCACCAGATATATTCTCCAGCAAACTGGTATTAACTGAGTAGCACCTAAGTGGACACATAGGTACTACAGTAATAGAGTATTGGGCAGTTGGGAGAGGGGAGAGGGGCGGGTATATACATACATAATCAGTGAGATGTGCACCATCTGGGGGATGGTCATGATGGAGACTCAGAGTTTTGGGGGGAGGGGGGAAAATGGGCATTTATTGAAACCTTAAAATCTGTACCCCCATAATATGCCGAAATAAAAAAAAATGAAGAAAAATAAAAATCTCATTTATTTAATTTTTATTGTTTCTATGATTGCCCTTGGTGTCTTCTTCATAAATTCTTTGGCTAGACTGATATCTAGAAGAATTTCTCCAACATTTTCTTCTAGAATTCTTATAGTTGCTTGTCTTAGATTTAAGTCTGTTATCCATCTTTAATTAATTTTTGTGAGTTGTGAGAGATATGGATCCTGTTTCAATCTTCTATATGTGGCTATCCAATTTTCCCAGCACCACTTATTAAATAGAGATTCTTTTCCCTACTGTATATTGTTGCCTATGTTGTCAAAGATCAGATGGCGATATCTGGATGGTTTTATATCTGGGTGCACTATCCTGTTCCATTGGTCTATGTCTCTATTTTTCTGCCAGTACCA
This sequence comes from Microcebus murinus, assembly GCF_040939455.1. Classification (NCBI taxonomy): domain Eukaryota; kingdom Metazoa; phylum Chordata; class Mammalia; order Primates; family Cheirogaleidae; genus Microcebus; species Microcebus murinus. The sequence continues at coordinate 37,834,975 of NC_134105.1, read as the reverse complement.
TCTGTTCTGGTTACAATAGCCCTGTAGTATAGCTTAAAGTCTGGTAAAATGATGCTTCCAGATTTGTTCCTTTTGCTTAAGGTTGCTTTTACTATGCGGGCTCTTTTCTGGTTCCAAATGAAGCGTAGAATTATTTTCTCTAGATCTTCAAATATGATGGTGGTATTTTGATGGGGATTGCATTGAATCTGTAAATCACTTTGGACAATATGGACATTTTAACAATGTTGATTCTGCTGATTCATGAGCATGATCTTTTTCCATTTGTCTACCTCATCTGCAATTTCCTTAGTGATTCATAGTTCTCTTTGTAGAGATCTTTAACCTCCTTGTAAATATATTCCTAGTTATTTTATTTTCTTTGTAGCTATTATGAATGGTAGTGAGTCTTTAAATTATAAAGCTTCAGCACAGCCCAGGAAAACAATCAACAGAGTAAATAGACAACCTACAGAATGGGAGAAAATATTTGCATGTTGTACATCCAATAATGGTTAGTAACCAGAATCTACAAAGCACTCAAGAAAGCAGCAGAAAAGTATAAAAAAAAACCCATTAAAAACTGGACAAAAGACATGAACAGAAGCTTTTTAAAAGAAGATAGACTAATGCATAATAAACATATGAAAAATGTACAACATCACTAATCATCAGAGAAACGCAAACCAAAACCACAATGAGATACCACCACCTAACCCCAGTGAGAATGGCTTTTATCAGAAAGTCCCCAAACAAAAATGCTGGCATGGATGCAGAGAGAAAGGAACACTTATACATTGTTGGTGGGACTGTAAACTAGTGCAACCTGTATGGAAAATAGTATGGAGATTCCTCAAAGAACTAAAAGTGCACCTACCATTTGATCAACAATCCCACTATTGGGTATTTTCCATCACCCCCCCCCCCAAATCATTTTATAAAAATGACACTTGCACTAGAATGTGTACGTTTCACAATCACAAAGCTGTGGAATCAACCCAAGTGCCCATCTATTCATGAGTGGATTACTAAAACGTGGTATAGATATACTATGGAGTACTACTCAGCCATAAAAAATGAATTAATACTTTTTGCAACAATCTGGATGGAACTGGAGACCATCTTCCTAAGTGAAGTATCACAAGAATGGAAAAACAAACACCACATGTACTCACTATAAAATTGGAACTAACTGATCAGCACTAATGTGCACAGATGGAAGTAAAACTCAAATAAAAATCATGCCAGTGAAAGTGGGGAGGAAGGAATGAGTGAAATCATACTTAACGGGTACAATGTACACTATTTGGGTGATGGGCACACTTATAACTTTGACTCAAACAGTACAAAAACAAGATATGTAACCAAAAAATTTGTACCCCCATAATATTCTGAAACAAATTTTAAAAATCAACAAATAAAAATGCTTGTAGAGTCATTTAAATAGCTTCCATTGGAATTTAGAAGAAAATGAAGATGGGGCACAGAGGCTCACACCTGTAATCATAGCACTCTGGGAGGCCAACTCAGGAGGATTGCTTGTCTCACGAGTTTGAGACCACCCTGATCAAGAGAGAGATCCTGTCTCTACTGAAAAAAACAAAAAAAATTATCTGGGTATGGTGGCACACACTTGTAGTCCCAGCTACTCAGGAGGCTGAGGCAGGAGAATTGCTTGAGCCCAGGAGTTTGAGGTTGTTGTGAGGCAGGCTGATGCCATGGCACTCTAGCTTGGGCAAGAGAGTGAGACTCTGTCTCAAAAAAGAAGAAGAACATGGAAACAATGACTATTGCATAATAAACTCTAGTATTTCTCCAGTGCTCCTGGTTTAGGAAATGCCTTAATATATACTATCTAATTTAAAGTTTTAAACACTTTAGTGAGGTAGATACATTTAATTACTCTCACTTTATAGATAAGAAAAGTGGAGTTTAAAAAAAGGAAGTGTTTTTCTAGGAATTAAAAGATGATATGACTGTAGTTTTAATGATCTTCCTACCATATTCCATTTACTTCTCTATTTACTATTCCCAAACATTAGCAACAAAATAGTCAATAACAGCACTAGGGCTTAATGATTGGTGAATATAAGCCAAATGAATAATTCCTAAACACTTTTCCACTATTTGCCCCCAAAACATTTATTTAAGATATTCATTTAAGCATTGGTTAGTGGCATCTTATCAGAAAAAAATCAATGAATTGTATTTGCCTCTGACAACAAGGATACAGACTGTTTCACCATTGAAAGTAGTTGGTAATGTGTTTGGGCAGTAGTTTGCTTTTTGTCAGAAAGCTTTATTTTTTAGGTCTACATACTTTAGGAATATGACCTTTACTCAATGCTACCTTAAACATCTCATTTGGCTTTTGAGAGTTAATACTAATAATAGATGGTGTTCTGTACTTTGAACTAGGGAAGTGTTCAAAGACTAGCGATGGTTTGGGGATCATTTACAAAGTGTTCCAGCTGTGGTGGCCATATGCCGCTCCATCTGCCTGTATTGTGTGGGTATTGTTCTGCTATGTTCCGAAGCATGCCCATTCTTGCTTTTGGATTACAGACTCCTTGGGGCATGTATGTGGTTTTCTGTTTGGACTATTTTACCCGCTGCAAAGAGACACATACTCTTTTCCCCTCCAAATACAGAGGATATGCAGTGCTTAAGTTGGCAATTGTAGTAGCATTCAAAATATACATAAGAGAAATTGTATCTTTAGCAATCGGTTTATTGTGGACCAGATGTGGGGGGAAAGACACAGATAGCAACAATAGCAATTACTGGGTATTATTAAATACAGTTACTGTGAGATGAACTCACTATATAGAATCTGTCTTTAATCCCATCTGAGAATCTAGTTTATAATCATTGATCTTGTTGGACGTCCTAAAGGGTAGCTGGCCTGAGTCTCTGCCAGATCTTAGTTGGAGAGTGGGTGTGGGAGTGAGGTGAACAGGACACACGCAGAGAATTTTAAAGGTGAGGGCTCCCTAAATAAATGTTTTTAACTTCCTGTATTGTTTGAAACTCTACTGGAAGGAAAGTTCAGATGATTTTCATCATTTCGGGGAGCATATAGAAAGAAAGAGGATATTTTTAGCACCTTTGGGACTCAAATTATTTATAGAGCTTCCAAGATTACACTCAACTCTTCCACCCATAGAGAAGGTATTTTCTCTTATTCTCCTTATTGTAGAGTCATGCCAGATCCTGTTCAGTTTCATAAGTCGTCAAGTTGTGTTTTCTCTTACCCTCTGTCCTCAAATCTCTTTCTGTTTGCTTGACATAGGAGCCTTCTCTTTTTCCCTATTTGTCCTTTAAAATTCAGCTCACATTTTACCTTCTTCTGGGAATTCTCCTTTGGCCACACTCTGTTTTAACTGCAAGTTTGGATTAGGTGCTCCTTCTTTGTACTCTCCAAATATCCGTACATAGAGCTATCACAGCATTTGCTCATTTATTCAAACATTCAACTAAAAATATTAAGCATCCACTTGCTATGTGTCAGAAGTTGTTGTATTTACTGGAAATATAGCAGAGCAGGAAAATAGATACAGGTCCTGTTTTCATAGAGCTTACAATTGGAAAGACCACTGATAAATAAGTAAATAAGTAACATTTATTACTCTAGATGGTAAAGGGGGAAACAAAAGAGTCATATGATTGTGAGTGAGTGAACATGGGAGGTATTTTGACTTAATGGTCAGAACATGTTTTTCTGAGGAAGTGACATTTGGAAAGAGAGTTGAATAAAGTGAGAGAGCAAGTGATATGAAGATGCGAGGGAAGAGCAGACCAAGCAAAAGGAAAAATGAAGGTTGTGAAGGAGAAACTAGCTTGAGGTGTTTGAGGAACCACAAGGAGGTCTGTATGCTAGAGCACAGTGAGTGAGGAGGAATGTGGTAGGAGATGAGATCAGAAAGGTGGGCCTAGCCAGGTCATATGGGTTCTTAAAGGAGAGAACGGGGATGATTGAGTCAGGATTTGTACCTAGATTTATCACTCTCCAAACCTGGTGCTCATAATAGAATATTATCTATACATACCATACTCTTCAATGCAGCGATAGAATGTAAAACCTTTAGGCTGCTCAAAAATATGGAATTAAGATGTAATATAAATGTTTTATAAAAAATTAATCACGTTTTTAAATTAGGACAATGATATGCAGTTTTAGATGTAGTATTTGTCATTGATCTGTTTTGTGAAAATATAGGTTTTCAACAGGCTAAACTATTCTTAAAAACTGTTGTGTGTATTAAATCAGAGAACATCTAAATTCTAATTCCAGATTTTATGTCACTGATTGCAATATTTGGTTTTCTTTTGAATATTTTATGAAAAAATGATGGCCTTATGTTTCATTATATAGCCTTAAATTTCCATATAGTTCTGGGATTTATGTACTTGCATACACAATTTCAAGAATACTAGTTAATAATACTAGATATAGTTAATAGTTAATAATAGTTAATAATACTAGATATTAATAATACTAGATATAGTTAATAATAGTTAACTATATTAATAGTTAATAATACTAGATATAGTTAATTTTCTATATCTAGATATAGTTAATATATATTATTCTAATATATATTATTATATATTAGATATATATATTATTATATAGATTATATTATTATATATACATTATATATATACATTATATATATTATATATATTATATATTATATATTATAATATATATATAATATATATTAGAATAATTAGAATATATTATATATATTATTATATATAGAATATATATTATTCTATATACTAGATATAGTTAATAGTTAATAATAGTTAATAATACTAGATAGTAATAATACTAGATATAGTTAATAATAGTTAACTATATTAATAGTTAATAATACTAGATATAGTTAATTTTCATATCGATCACCTACTCTTAAAACTAATAGAGGATATACTTATATATTTGAACACAACCTAAGCTTTGCCCTCCAACAGCAATCCTGGAAATTTAGGTTCATTGGCATCATAATCTGTCAATCTCTTCTGAAACTGTCATTCCATTTCTACCACATAACTCTATAACTCTAAAATTTGCTATTTTTTGAGCACTGGAAAAATGAGGTCCTATGTCCTCCTGTTCCATCTAAATGTCTTCACTTCATTGAGCAAGTCAGCAATAGCCTTGTTTTTTTTTGTTTTTTTTTGAGACAGAGTCTCGCTTTGTTGCCCAGGCTAGAGTGAGTGCTGTGGCGTTAGCCTAGCTCACAGCAACCTCAAACTCCTGGGCTCAAGCAATCCTTCTGCCTCAGCCTCCCGAGTAGCTGGGACTACAAGCATGCACCACCATGCCCAGCTAATTTTTTCTTTATATATTAGTTGGCGAATTAATTTCTTTCTATTTATAGTAGAGATGGGGTCTCACTCTTGCTCAGGCTGGTTTTGAACTCCTGACCTCAAGCAATCCGCCCGCCTCGGCCTCCCAGAGTGCTAGTTCCAAGCTCAGTGTGTTTAGATATTTTGTCACATCAGTAAGAATATCAAGTCTTAATGACACTGGAGGACATAGAAAAATGGGTGTCTTACAGCCCTTAAGCTCTAAGTCTCTTATTTTAGTTCTTCAATAAGTTTAAGCAATCAAAACATCTGATGTCATTCAAAATAAAATATGAAGGCCAGGTGTGGTGGCTCATGCCTGTAATCCTAGCACTTTGGGAGGCTGAGGTGGGAGGATAGTTTGAGGTCAGGAGTTCAAAAGCAGCCTGAAGAAAAGTAGACCCTGTTTCTATAAAAAATAGAAAAATTAGCTTGGTATGGTGGCATGGGCCTGTAGTCTCAGCTATACTCGGGAGGCTGAGGCAGGAGAATCACTTGAGCCCAGTAATGTGAGGTTACAGTGAGCTATGATGATGCCACTGCATTCTATTTCAGGCAACAAAGGGAGAGCCTGTCTCCAAAAAAAAAAATTCAAAATAAGTTTCTATACCCTATTTTTCTTATTCCAAATGTCCCATAAATTAAGGGCGTGATCATGAAGAAAATTGGATCTGTCTTGATCTGTCCCTCCATTAAGCTGCAGAGAACCCAGCATACCTCATTCATATTACCTACTCTTTTTCTGAAAGAGGCATGAAACTGTTGAGGAACCCACAAACAGGATTCTTTCTGTTGCTCATCACAGAGGAATTACCAAGACAATGAGGATTTTCAAGGAAGAAAGGAGATTTAATGAAGAGGAGAAATGTCAACTGGGAGGTGGGAGGGACGGACTGCTTCAAATCTGTCTCCCCAGCTGACAGGGTGAGGGATTTTTCTAGAGAAAATTATTCTAGAAATGAATAATGCAGTAAGTGAATGAACACCATTTAATGTCTGGGGCAGAGTGTAGGACACAAATGCGCAAGGAGAAATCATGCTAGCACTGTCGCATGATAAAAAGATGGCGCATAAGCCCTTCCCAGGGTAGAGATTTTAGTAATATAATGAGCTAGGGGTTAATATTAGTCATTCTTTTGGTCTTGTGTGCAGGTGGGATGTGGGGAGTAGGTTGCTCAGCAGGTCCTTGGGCACAATCTGTGGTAGGATGTTCTTTGTTTTCTCTGGATGACCAGTTGGTGTAAGGCCTTCTAGTTATCTTGTGGTTGCTGCAAGAAGGCCTGCTATTTCTCCAGGGGGAAAGAAAAACAACTCAAAAGGGAATGGATCAGTGAAACAGAAAGTTACAAAGTTGTGGTCAGCAAATCTTACTGGCCTGGAAACTTGAAACATAAGACAACTACAAAAAGGCATTTTTGTTCATGGAGCTGGTTACAAAACTTGGGGTGCATAACCCTTCTCTCCTGATGGAAATAAATTTTTGAAAACAATTTTCCCCTTTTTCTGCAGGTACCCCATCTGTGAAAAGTAAAATCAGCTTTGCCAGGTTAAAGCAAACTTCTCAAATTTCTTCTTGGCAGATGGTTAAGTTTTATCAATTCGTGTGTCCTGGCTAATTGGGTAAAACATTTTCCCTATAAATATCACAGCCAGAATGTTGACAAAAGTATCATGTGACAGGTACTTGCATACTCTGCCAGTGAGAACATAAGGGATAACGTCTTTGGGAGGACAATTTGTCAGTATTGTTTCGAGACCCTTAAAAAGTTCATCCTCCTGGCCCAGTGACCTCATATAGGAAATCCAAACCAAAAAAGTGATCAGAGATGATGAAAAAAGGCATATGTACAAGGATACTCCCTGCAGCATTATTTATAACAGAAAAAAGTAAGACTCAACGTAAATATCCAAGAAGGGAATGGTTTAAATTGTTATGATGCATCCCCAAGATGGGTATTTTACAGCAACAGGAATAATTTTCAAAGAATATTTTGAGACATAAGAAAATTCTCATGAATTAACATTAAATGATGAAACTAAGGCATAAACAATATGTAGTATAAGATATGAACTTTTTAAAAAATAAATTTATATATGGGTATAATGACTCCTTTAGTCCCATCTCCACTGGAGTTCCTAGATACTAAGGGGGTTGATGAGGTCTGATCCTTCTTTAATTATCCTATCTTGCTAATCTTACCCAAATGAATAACTACATAAAGTTTACAAAGCTCTTTATGGAGCTATCTCTTAGCAAGGAGTGGGAGAAACAGAAACTGTGACCCATCTATATTTAGCATCTCTTTTATGGAAAAGAGGAAGCTTTTCAGACTTGGACCTTCAGGAAAAGGATGACCTGAGGAATTTAAATCCTTGAGACCTCTTTCCTTTTTCAATTTATCTGACCTTTCCTCTTTAAGTCCTTCTCCTCACAAATCCCAGAAGCACATGTTCTCATTCCCTGCTTTAGGAACTCTACTCCTTTCCTGTGAAGAAAGATAATCTGCCTCTTTGACCTTTTGTATATATCTGATTTGGGCCAGTTTTCCCACAGCTCCTATTCTTCTCAGCTATTGCTATCTCATAAGAGACAGATACCACTGTTGATTTCCTCTTAGTTTACCCAAGAAGTCATCACATCTCATGGGAAGGGGGTAGGTGAATTGATATTTCTTGAAGACAATAAAAATTAACCAAGGCCAGCCTTTCCTTTCTATTAGCATACATTTATCCTTGCTCCTTTCAGCACACTAGCCCCAAGCATTACTGTGCTAAGAAGCCATTTGGTGCTCTCCTAAGCCTGGTTTATATTTCAAATCCACCAAACTAGCTGTCAGTGGTTCTTCTTTTCTACCCAGAGTGGTGTCAGTGCCAATTAAATTCTCTTTGATGGCATGACTTACTATGATTAAGATGTATGAGCTAACAAGGGAACAGGCTTTTCCATTTAAATTGCTACAATGTGTCTTCCCTAGGCTATGAGTTCCTTGAAACCAATACCAAGTCTGACTCATCCATATACTATTCCACCCCACCATCATTGATACAGTACTCTGTCCATCAACTTAGGCTGCCCTAATGTTATCAATACAATCTGAGAGCTCTATATGAAAACAAACCTCTTTTCTTGATACATTATGCAGCCTTGGGTATTCCTTTATAGCAACACAAAAACAGACTAAGACACCATATTATTCAACTTCTTGCTGCTCAGTCTTCTCATTTGTAAAATGGCAATAACAATAATATTAATAACAACCTCATAAGTACATGGAAGGAAATATAAAATATATTTTTCAGAAAACAAGAAAATGAAAGCAATTAGCTTTCAATTCAGGAACTAGAAAAGTGGGACAGAGTGTTCTCTAAGAAATAGAAAGTAAAAAATGCAGAAATTATTAGATTAAATAATAGGCATAGACTTCCTGCTGCTCCTTAATATTTGTTCTCCTCTTCTTCATTAAATAGAAAAACCCAATTTTTAGAGAACCCTGGGCCAAGGGCAGCTTCTTGGGCATGAAACCTGTGAAATGTCACAGAGTGTTGTGTGTAGACATCCCCAAGCTTAGTTTAATGCTCTGCTGTAGATATCTTGCAATTCTTAATAGGTTTTGAACAAGCCTCACATTTTCATTTTTCACTGGGCCCCACCAATTATGTAGCCAGTACTGATCTGGGCACACAACCACCAAAAATAGACTCATTTCCCATCCCTTCTTTCAATAGGAAAGCTTCTGTGAGCAAGTTATGTTCAATGGGATATATGAAGAATTATATTTGTGACCTATAGAATGTCTCCTTAAAACATAGTCTTTCTTCTTGTTGGTTAGAATAAATTCTTAGTGACTGGAACTCCAGTAGTCATATTGGATGGTGAGGTGACCATTAAGATGGAACTCATGCAAGGTGGAGCAACAAGATACATGCAGCTTGATCCGTAACACTTACAGGGCCATAACAGCCCTAAGCTATCTCCAGACTTCTTCAACTTAAGAAAGAAGAGATATTCTATCTTGTAAAGCCACTGGCAATTTGAGTTCTCCTGTGATTTGTACCTGAACCTAACCCTAGCTAAGTTGGGGGGGTGGTATTAACAAAACTAAAAAGTTTGAAAAGACCAATAGATGGCTATATCTCTGATAATACCAATCAATAAAAAAGAACAGAAAATTGAAATATGCAAAATTCATAATACAAAAGAGGAAATATATTCAGACACAAGAGAAATTTTTAAAAATTAAAGAAAAATTGTAAAAACTTTAAAACCTACAAGAAGTTGATATATTTCTGAAAAATATAAAATGCCCAAATTGGCTCAAGAAAATACAGAATAGTAACCATTAAGGAATTTGAAATGATAATAAAAATATTCCCCCCAAAATGCTCTAGGTTCAGATGGCTCATGTTATTTTCTAACCTAGATACAAATATTTTAAATAAAATGGTAGCTAACTAAAATCTAACAATGCATTAAAAAATATAGTGTGATCAAATAGGATTTATCCCAGAAAGGGAAAGACGTTTTAACATTGGAAAATTTATCAACATGATTCACCATATTAAATAAGAAAATCACATGATTACCTTATTAGATGCAAACAAAGCTTTTGATTTAAAGCTTAATATTTATAATTTAAAAACTCTTTGAACACTAGGAAAAGAAGAAAATTTCTTCAACTTGACAAAGACTATCTAACAAAAGTCAAATTTAATGGAAAAACTTTAGATGCAGTTCCTTTAATATCAGGAAAAGACAAGAATTCCAGGTATACATTATTTTTTAACATAATACTAGAGGCCTGGCCAAAGCAATAACAGGAAAAAGAGATATGCTGAACAAATAGGAAGGGAAGAAACAATTGCCATTTTGGTGCTCATTATTCTTATAAGTTAAAAAAAACTGAAACAATTCACGAACTATTGTATATAACATGACATTAGACAAAATTCACTGAATTTTCCAATTATAATATTAATTTACAAAAAATCAATAGCATTTGTCTACATGACAAATTCTAAATGTAAGTAGGACCTTGAGTAAAGCTATTAGAAAAAAATGATAGAACATATCATTTACAATACCAATAAAAATTATTAAATATCTAAGAATTATATTTTAAATAGTATTGACTATAGGCAAGACCTCTGCAGCAATGTGATATTTTAGATGAGACTTGAATGAACTGAGAGAGTCAGTCAGGCAGATATTTGAAAGAAGAACATTCTGGGCAAAGGAAACTACAAGGACAAATGACTTTGAACCATTGCTTTCTTCTAATATCAGAATATTTTCCTTTCTTTTGAGTTTGGCCATATTTTAAAATTTTTAACATAGTATCCAGAATTTATATATGTTCATATAATAAAGAGATGATCCTCATTAACTTAGCCATGTTTCCTATGCTCATCTTTAAATTCTTTATTTTTAATATTTAGTATGTGCCTCCCAGATTTTCTCTATATACGGAGTGTCTTAGCTTGAGCTGCTATAACAAAATGCTATAAACTGGTGGCTTACAAACAACAGAAATTTACTTCTCACAGTTCTGAAGGCTGGTAAGTCAAGATCAAGGTGTGAGTCTGGCTGAATTCTGGTGAGGGCTCTCTTTCAGGATACAGACTGCTAACTGTATTCTCAAATGGTGGAAATATAGCTACCTAGTTCTTTGGCCTCTTCTTATAAGGGCACTATTTCACCCTCATCACCTAATTACTTGCCAAAAGTTCCATCTCCAAATGCCATCACATTGGGATTAAAGTTTAAAGAGATGAATGTTTGGGAACACAAACATTCAGTCTACAATATGAAATAAATAATTTCCTATACCTTTAAACCATGCCAAGATACCTCTACATATAGTCATATGGTCTGGGAAAAACTTGAATAAAACCACCTGCTCCTTAGCTCATTATTGCTGTAAGATATACTCTCTTCTGTGTCAAGTTTTCTTCTTTGCCTTGCTAGGCCATAGCCTCATTTATATTTGCCTTTGTAGCTGGGTTTTCTACTTTCATTTAGCTCATTTTTATATTGACAACTTGGTTTTAGTGTCTTAGGTACGTAACTAGGAGTAGAATTGTTAGGTCATATACTAAGAGTATATTTAACATTATAAGAAATTGCCAAACAGTTTTCCAAAGTAACTGTGCAATTTTGCATTTCTACCAGCAATACAATATATGAGAATTCTAGTTGTTCTGCATCCTCACTAATATTTGGTATATTTAGTCTTTTTAGATTTAACCATTCAAGTATGTGATAGTGGTATCCCATTGTGATTTTAACTTGCATTTCCCTTAATGCAATGACTAATGATGTTGAGTATCTTTTCATAAGTTTATTGTCCATTTGTATATTCTTCTTGTTCAACTCTTTTGTCCATAATTGGGTTGCTTGTTTTCTTAATATTGAGTTGTGAGAGTTCATTAGATAATTTTGGATACTGGTTTAAAAAATAAACATATATAAAACATACAAAAACCAAATATTTTCCCCATTAAATAGCTGGTCTTTTCATATTTTTAACAGTAGCTTTTGAACAGCAGAAGTTTTTAATTTTGATGAAGTCTGATTTATTAATTTTTTCTTTTTTTCAGTTCTAAAACCAAATTTATTATATTCAAAGTTGTATCTGGATAAAAGGCAAGTATAACATTACAATATTAATATATTCATGCCATTTTTGCAATTTTTTTATTTCAAAATATTAAGTGGGTACAAATGTTTTTGTTATGTGGCTTGAGTCTGGACTATAAGTGCACCTATCACCTGAAGAGTGCTCATTGTACCTGTTAGGTAGATTTTTGCTCCTCCCCTCCTTCTCCCCGCGCGCCCCCCCCCACCCCCCCCACCCCCGTCCTTTGCTTGACTTCCAATGACTTTTACTTCCCTCTGTGCACATGTGTGCCCGTAGGTTAGTTTCAGTTTATTAGAGAGTACATGTGGTGTTTGTTTTTTTTCCAACTACTTTACTTAGAATAATGGTCTCTAATTCCTTCCAAATTACAGCAAAAGGCATTAATTAATCCTTTTTATGGCTGAGTAGTACTCCATGGTATATATATACCACATTTTGTTAATCCACTCACGAATTGATGGGCAGTTGGGTTGATTCCAAATCTTTGCAATTGTGAATTGTGCCATAATTAACATTCTAGTGCAGGTGTCTTTTTTGATAAAATGACTTCTTTTCCTTTAGGTAGATACTCAGTAGTGGGATTGCTGGATCAAATGGTAGGTCTACTTTTAGTTCTTTGAGAAATTTCCATACTATTTTCCATAGAGGTTGAACTAATTTGAAGTGCCACCAACCAATTTTTTCTTTTATGGCTCATGCCTTTTGTCCTAAGACCTCTTTGCCTAGTCAAGGTCATAAATTGTTGCTGATGCTTTCTTCTAGAAGTTTTATAGTTTTTATAATTTTTGTTCTAGTTTTAGGTATACAATCCATTTTGAATTAATACTTGTATATGGCATAAGGTGTTGGTCCAATTTCATTGTAGTTTTGCATATAGATAACTGATTGTTCTAGTACTATCTGTGGCAAAAATTGTCTTTTCCCATTGAATTACTTTAGCCCTTTTCAAAAGTCAATTTACCATATATTCATGGATCTCTTTCTGGATCATGGATCTCTTTCTGTTATTGTGTTTTATTGACCTATACAATATGTTTATCCTCATGCTAATAGCATGCCATCTTGATTACCGTATCATTGTAGTAAGCCTTGAAATCAAATCGTATAAATCTTCCAAGTTTGTTTCTCTTTTACAAAATGTTTTGGCTCTTATAGTTTCTTTCCATTTATATGTAAGCCTTAGAATCAACTTGTCATTTTAAATTTAAAAAATTATTTAATTACTGAGATTTTGATGGATATTGCATTGAATTTATAGATCAGTATTGCCCAATGAAACTTTCTGAGATGATGGAACTATTCTTTATCTGCTTTGTTCAACATGGTAGCCACTAGCCACATACAGCTATGAAGAACTTGTAATTTGGCTAGTTTGACCAAAGAACATAAGTTTTAAATTAATTCAATTTTAATTAATTTAAATTTAAATAGCTACATGTGGCTAGTAGCTATTTATTAGATAGTGCAGCTATAGATAAATTTCAGAATTGACATCTCAACAATACTGAGTTTACTGATCCAGGAACATGGCATATATCTTCATATATTTAGATCTTGTTTAATTTCTCCCCCAAATAATTTATAGTTTCACTGTATAGATCTTAAACATATTTTGGTAACTTTATTTGTATTTTTATGTTATTGTAAATTGTGTTTTTTAACTTCAATTTTCAATTGTATTTTGCCAGTATTAATATATAAAAAAATGCAATTGACTTATGTATATGGACCTTTTATCCTGTGATCTATTAAAACTAACTTATTACTTCTAGTAGTTTTCTGATATATTACTTAGGATTTTCTATGTAGACAATCATGTCTTCTATAAATATAAACATTTTTATATCTTCCTTTTCACTCTAACTGAATTTTTATTTTATTTTTGTCTTATCTTACTCCACCATCCAGGACTGCCAGTACAATATTGAATAAAAATGATGACAATGGGCTTCCTTTTCTTCTTCCTAATTTAAAGAAGCATCGTTTAAATTACCTCTTATTCACCCTGTTGGTGAGGGAGGGATTCCTGCCCTATAGTTATAGGGATGGCTGAACATACGATATCTGACATGACAGATGATATTGAAAGCAGTTTATTAGTCACATACTTACAGCCCAGGAGAGGATGACACTGTACCCCATGCAGGGCCACCCAGAGACTGAACTCAGGAACAGAATGCACAATCAGGGGCTGTGGGAGGCAGTCACTGTGTAATAATTTCAACAGGGTTAGGTGCCCCCCTGGTGCCTGTAGAGGGATATAATTGGCTTGTTTGAATAATTGTGGGTTGGCAGAGAACTGAAACTCACTACTCAGGGATAATCAGGAACTACACCTGGTCTGTTTGACAAAAGGGATTGTTTAGCTAGGGGATCTTATCTGTGGGAGGAGGAGAGTAGGGAGGAGAACTTGTGGTTAGGTCATTCCAGGCCTTCCTCTTTTTACTAGATGTGATGGCAGCCAGCGTATAACATTAATTTTAGGCCTTACACCTAAGTGCTCAGTAATTTATTATTAAGTATGATGTTAACTGTCTTCTTGATGAAAAAACCTCTATAATTATGCAATGTCCTCGTAAAGCTTCTTTAACAATATTTTCTGTTCTGAAGTCTACTTTGATATTAAACCAGCTTTCTTTGGATTAGTGTTTGTACAGTGTGTTTTTCATCCTTTTACTGTAACCTATATATGTGTTTATATTGATAGTAAATTTCTTGTATACAGCAAAGAATCGGATCTTGTTTTTGTTTTGTTTTGTTTTTTGTTGCTGTTAAATCCACTCTGTCAATCATAGTGGTAGCCACTAGTCACATATATCTACTGAGCACTTGTAATGTGGCTAATTCAGATTGAAATGTGCTGTAAGTGTAAAACACACACCAGATTTTAAAGACATAGTATGAAAAAAAATTAAAATATCTCATTATAATTTTTTACACTAATTATATCTTGAAATAGTATTTTGGATGAATTGGGTTAAATACAAATATTTTATAAACTAATTTCACCTGTTATATTTTAGTTTTTAAAATTTTGTTAGTAGAAAATTTAAAATTAGGACATAATAGAAGACTTAAACAAATGGAAAGATATATCAGGTTCTTGGATATGAGTCAAAGTCATAAAGATGTCATTTCTCCCTAAATGAATCTATGAATTTACCATAATTCTAATACAAATACCAGTAGGATTATTACTTTTATTTTTTTTTGCAGTTAGGCAAGCTAATTTCAAAATATACATGGTAAGAGTAAACAAGAATAACTTGTTTATCAAAATGTAGAATAATAAGTATGTCCTAAGAATATAAATGTGGTATGATAAAGTAGGTGTGGCCACATGAGGAAATGAGAATGAAACTTGGAAAGAAGTTTATTTTACTCACATATTCCAGTGAGGGGATTACTTCATGCCATGCAGTGCCAGAGAGGAAGCACCACATTTTGGTCAGTGGGCAGAAGACAGGACCAAGTGGAAATCTTAGGCCAAAGCCTTTACTGGGATTTCTGCGAGAAAGGCGAGGCAGGTTAAATGGTTTAGGATTGGTTAGCTTGAATAATTCTGGTGTGCTTTGGCTATAGGTGTGATCTCTAGCTGGTTGGTACCTGGTCTTGGGATAATTTTGGGGGGTAGGGTATTGACTTGGTATATGAGTTAGATAAGATGGTGGTTGAGGCTATAGACTCAGGAATGGTTGGTTTGTATAAGAAAGATGTGCTCCCACTGGGGAAACCCTTTGCTCTCTGTAAGAATTGGTTAGCCCTAGGAGGGGCCATCTCTTCCCAGGCCAGCAAGCTTTTAAGATGTCAAAACATCACAGAATACAGAAAATATAATAAAAAAACATGATTAGTACAAAGTGGAACAGGTCCTACCAGATATTATAAAGTGTTGTGCTTTAATAAACACAGGTTAATCCTAGTGTATGAATTTGGGGATATATTAATGAAATAGAAATAGAATAGAAAGCTGTTGGGGCCCAGGGAACTTGCACTTAGCTCTTAGAATGTTTGCTGAAAAATCAATTCACAATAAGGCAGATTAATTAAGAGAAAAGTCTTTACAAATTTATTACTGCCAAGCCTTTGGGGGAATCACAGAGTGATTACCCAACATCCCAATGAGTTACAGATGCTTATATACACTAATTTTTAGGGGAAAGTAGGATGGGGAAGGTGGATGATTTTAGAGGCTGGTAAATTATTTTTAGAAGAATTCAATGGGCTTGAAGAACATAGAGTGGTCTGAGGTGAGGTCTGTTGGGCTTGCAGAGAGGACAATGATTTGTGACAAAAGTCTGTTCAGGTTTTACGAGTCTGTTCAGTTTTCCTTCCTGCCGTATGGGTTCAGTTAATAAAAATTCAGGGCATTTTGGTAGGTCTGGATTTTAGGCATATAAGGGAACTTCGGAGAACAACTTTATTTTATATGCTTTGAGAGAGAACTTGAGGGGTAGGGGAAGGTCAGAAAGATCTCGAGGCTTTTTTTTTTTTTTCAGTTCAGCCTATACAAAGCTTCATATTTTGGGGTATTGGTTTTTGGACCCCAACAAAGCCCAGAGATGAACACAAACAAATACCAGAATTAAGTATATTATAAAAGTGACACCTCAAATCACTGGGGAGAAAATGTGTTGTTTATTCAGTAAGTTTTGTTTGGGCAATAGGATAACCATGTGGAAAAAATAAAGTTGGATCCATATCTCCCACTTTACAATAATATAAATTCTATGTGGATCAACAATGTAAATGTAAAATATGAAACTCTAAGAGCTTAAGAAGAAATAATTCTTTTACAACCTTGGCATTGGGCAGGTTTTTTTTTTTTAATTTTTGTTTTTAAACAAAACTGAGAAGCCAAATTAGAAAAGCCTGATAACAGGCCAAACAACATAAGCGAAGTAGAAATACAAATGAAAGATTAGATTAGAAAGTATTCTCCCCTCTCTTCTTACCACCCTACTCTTCATCTGGCTGACTCCCCTTATCCTTTTCTTTAATATTCAGCTCAGGGTCATTTCCTCCAGAAAGCCCATCAAGGGCATCCCTCTTTGGTACTCCTACACTTTTCTGAGGATGCCTTTGTCATTTCTTCTATCACATTGTTTGGAAACTAATTGTAAACTGGATTTGTGTATGTTAATCGTTTTCTTCACAATTAGTTTATAAAGTTCAAAGGCATGGTATTTTTGATGTGAAAAATACATGAGATAACATAGGTGAATTTCTTAACACCATTTCAGTCTTCCCCAAGTCTGCTACTTTATGACTATGACTTTGTGTAAGTCACTTTAACTCTCTGAACCTCAATTTCATCTTCTGTACAAGAGGATGATATTAATACCAATTAAATAATGTTGTTTTGAGAACTAAATGAGTTTGTGCATGTAAAAATGTGATATAACTTGAATATTTCTCTCATTACATACTGCATCTAACTTAGTGGCCAGAAACATGGAAGGTGTGGGTGAATCCTACAGGATGTATTTTGTTTGAAGGAAGGCACCTTGACCGTGGTGGAGAAAGAGACCACAAGAGATCCCTGGGGAAGGGAGACATCCTAGGGACACTCTGAATAGTAGCATGGGGAAACCAATTCCCAGGAGCCCAGTTGGGGGGCATTTCTACCCCACTCACCATATTGTGCTATTTCATACATCAAAAAGGATATCTCTAGCAGGAGTGAAGGAATTTACACTCACTTCTGCACTGCTTCCTGAGGAATAGCTTACACACAGAAGAACTAAACTTGGTCCTGTCCGCAAGCTGATTTTCAAGGCATTCCATCTCCTATGCCTACTTGGCGTTTGCATATGACCCCTGTCTAATAAAACTTTCTGTAGTGATGGAAATGTTCTTTTTTTTTTTTTTTTTTTTTTTTTTTTCGGAAATCCCCACAAAGATGAAGATGGAAATGTTCTATACATATGCTGTCCGATATGGTAGCCATAGCCACATGTAGCTATGGGAGCACTTGAAATGTGGCTAGTGTGAGTAGATAACTGAGTTCTAAATTTTATTTAAAATTTAAATTAAACAATGCAGTTCAGTTTAACAGTGTTATATTCACCTCTTTATCCTCAGCATCTGTCTGCACAGAGCTGGCTCAGAAGAGGCATCAGGGAATGTTTGTTCAAGTGAATTATTTTAAACTGTGCTAACTTCTTTTATTGATTGGATTGATACTTGTCAAATGCATTTTCATCCATCACCCTATTTGTGACCCTATTTGTAGTATGCAGGGCCTTTCTCTCAGTTTATTGGGAAAGAAAACTGAGGCTCAATTAGTTTTAATGATTTGCCCAAGATTATAAAGCTATAATAAGGTCAGTCTGAGTAGAACCTAGATTTTCTTTTTTTCCATCTCCCTATACTTAATAAAGTTCTTTGTCTTCCTCAGCCCTCAGTGACAGCTCTCGCACTGAAATTCCCATAACCCACACAGCCTTTATGTAATTGTTATGAGGATTGTAGAAAGCACATACACATTCATTTATTTTGATGGTTGTGTGGACATGGCTTGTGAACTTTAAACTTCTCAAATGTGACAGATGTTTCTGATGGATATTTTCATGTAACTTTCTATAGAAGATTCTTGTGGTGCCCACACCTTATCCCTGATTGCAATGTAGGTGAATGAACAGTTTATACATGTTGCCAGCATCTTACCTCAAAGGCTTTTGGGTCTTTCTCTGCTTTTCTGCCTCAAGGCTTTCTCTTAAACCCTAGAAGTCTGCTCAGTCCTGGGCATACAAGCAAGAAATGTAAGTGTGCAAGCAAGGGTATGGAGATTAACCCTCAACCAAAGGAGATAGAAAGTAGGGGATAAATGTTCTAGCCTCTTATCTCTTCAGTGGGACAATGGCTAAGGCGCATTCTGCACTGTTCTTCATAGGGTCTCCAGCAAGAGAGGAGAACAGCTGTCTTCAAAGCAATCAGCTCAGTAACAATTTTCTTGGCCCTTTCCCCCTTCCATCTTTCCTTCTCTCCACGTCACTTGTGTTTCCTCCCGAATAAATCACCAGCACTTAAGGCTCTGCTTTTGGAGAACCCAAATGAAGACATATTAGAGACGACATTTTTCCCTATGTGGTTTGTACTCAGCCATACTGGATTTGTTGCATTTTCCAGCTGATCACCCACACTTCTGTTCCTCAGCTCATGCTGCTCCCTCTGCCCAGCACACTCTTTCCCTCCTTTGCCTGGCTGACATCTATTCATTCTTCAAGATTCACTTCTTTGTGAAGTCTTCTGTGAATCTCTGTGAAGATTACCCTACCCTCACCCCCACTACCAACTTTAAGTTCCATCTCTGATCCTATAGCACTTTGAACACAGTTAACCTCTGTCAAAGTTATTATCTCTTTGTTTTTTTCTATGAGCTCCTTGAGAAGGGGCCTACCTAGCAAGGCACTTGTTACAAAATTAAGTGCTAATAAAAATCCTAGGAATGTGCAGTTGTGAACTTAGGAATCATTTTCCATTCAGCAAACATTTACTGAGTACCTACTTAATGTCATGCATCATCTGTACTATGAATATACAAAGATGAAGAGATTGACCTCAGGTGTCAGGGAGCTCATGGTCCAGTGAGGAAATAATGTATAAAGCATTGTAAGTGTTGGAACAAAGGACACATACAAGGAACCGTGGGAGATCAGGGCTGTTCAGAAAGGGTTATGTTCATCTTGGTCTCAGAAGACAGTGATGTGTCACCACTGTAAGGTGCAAAAGGAGCAAAAGAAAAGTCTGTAGAATTGGGGGTTGGTGCAGTTGCAGAGGAACTAGGAGCCAGAATTCGTTTGGGCTTTGTGTGTTTGGGTTGGGGTGGGCAACACAGTTGGCTCTCAATTTATTTCAGTTGAAGACATAAGTTACCCAGCACCTCGCTGAAGGCCAGGCAGGCCATGGCGAGAAGCTTTGGGAAATCAATAACCCTGTCCCAAGTCCCTAGAGTGGAGAACCAACCACAGAAAAGGCAGCTGCTCAGCTAGTCTTCGTGGTCAGCACGAGGACCCCTGTCAGCGGCAGTAAAGTGCCATCCCAGCAGACCTGGCCCCAGGCGTCAAAGAGGCAGGAGGCTGAGCTTGCTCAGTTGCCAGGACGCAGTAGCTCCGTTGCTGGGGAGCAGCTCAACCGAGTCCCAGCCCCACAAGCGCCTGGCCCGGGAGCCCGCTCGCGCCGCGAGGGCGGGGCCTCGGACATATGCTCCGCCCAGCCCGCCGCTCCCGCCCCCAGCCGCAAGCCGGCCGCCAACACGCCGGCTGCCCGTTGCCCTGGCAACCGTCGGGCCGCGTCTTCCTGAGGGACCTCCTGTCAGCCGACTGATCCCACCGCCGGCTCCCTACTGCCCCGCGGTTTTTGCGTAGGCTCGGAGACTGAGGGACAACAAAAATGGCGGAGCGGAGCCAGACGGCGCCTGAGGCAGGTCTGTGGGGGCGGTCGGTCAGGGGAAGGCCGAGGCAGCGGGGCTGTTCTGGGCCTGAGGGGACTGGGGATTCCCGCATGGCCCTACTCCTGAGGAGGCATCCCTGTGTGCGCGGTCGGGCTGTGACCTCAGGTTCAGGGGTCAAGGGAGGTGTGTACTCCTCTGAGTGGCGGACAGGAACCTTGAAGTCCTGGGGGTTGAGGAGAGCATTGGGGTAGTGTGCACACTCCTGAAAGCATGGGCCCCAAAAGGGCTGGGACTTGTGGGAAGACACAGACCCTAATCCTGAAGGGCACCTGTCGTGGGGGTTGATCCCAGGGATAGGTTGCGTCAGGGAGAGGGTGTACACAACCCTGTGGAAGTGTGGGAGAGACCCCTAAATTAGGGCATAATTTGGGGTAGGCGGAAAGGGAGGAGAGACCCTGATTCTGAAGAGGCAGGTGTGTGTGGAAGGTGTATTACTTTAATTGCCATGGAAGGGAGGTTTACACAGAGTAATTGCGGTTTGGGTAAGTGTAGTGTCCTCAGGGTCATCCCTGGCCACAGAGAAAGTATACAAATCCTTGTATGGGTCCTTTAAAAGACAAGAGGATTGAGGGGACACCCAGAGCCACAGTCCTTTAGGAGCCTACCAAAGGAGGTTACAGCCTGTGTGTGAGTTTATATGGGATCAGTGATCTTGAAGGTCATTCAAAATCACAAAGGGGTGTATGTCCACATCTCTGTGGATGGAAGCTTATCTTTAAAGGGAAGGGAGACTGCATTCCTGAGAAGACAGCTTGTGGGTATGACTGGGGTTTGAGAGATAGTGACTTTAAGTGTTTTACAGGGTCACAGAAAAATCAAGACTTTTTACAGGCCTGTGTGTGTGGGAGGAAGTTTGTTCCTAAAAGGGGATGAGGACTGAAGAACTGGAACTTCTATACAAGGGATGACATCGGTGTGTGTGTAGAAGGCAGTGGCTTTGGGGATATGTGTGATGGTGGGTGGTGATAGTGGTATCCATAGCCTTGTATATGTGTCCTGATTAGGTATTATGGTTACAAGAGTGATACACTTGAATTGCTTCATCCCTGGGGTGTGCGTGTGTGTGGTTATATTACACACATACCTCCTCCCAGACCCTATGCCCAGGGACTGGAACTGGAAACCATGCGAAGTTATCAGGCATGGTTCAAGGGACCATTATCTCTTAAGGCCTTCATGGTTTCTCTTTCTTTCACGTCATCTCTGTTTCCTCAACTGGGTAGTTTCTGTACTCATTTTCTAGTTTTAGCTCCCTCATAACTTGAGCATGATTATTGCTTTAATCATTTATCCACTCAATGAGTATTTATTGAGTGCTAACTATATGCTGGGCACCAAGATAGGCACTGGAAATTCCCTGTTCCTGATTCTCTTACCTTGTTCTTCTTTTCTTATTTCTTTGAACATACTATTTAATTTACTTATTTATATTGCTTATTGCCTATCTCCTTCCACTACAATGTAAACTCCACAAGGGCTTGCTATCAATCCTGCATGTCTAGAACTGGGAGGAGAGAGGATATAGGCTAAAGCGAGATCTTGCAGTACCTTGTAGGTTGTGATAGGAATTTTGGTCAAAAATCCTAAGACTAATGGGATGCCATTGATGGCTTTTACGTGGGGAACATGACATTATTAGAATCATTAAAAATAACTCAGACTACAGTGTGGAGAGTACAGAGGATACAAAAGTGGATATAGAGAAACTTGCTATAGTGTGGAGAGTCCAGAGGATACAAGAGCACATAGAGGGAGCCTGTTAGAAGGTAGTAATGGAGATGAAGTGAAGGAATTGAGAAATATTTAGAAGATAAAATTAATGGGACTTAGTGAAGTATGAGGATGAGGGAGGAGGAGGTATCAAAGACTACTTATTTTCCAACTTGTGTAGCTGGGTAGTTGGTGGTGCCATTGCTGAGGTAGGAAGCATTGGAAGGAGTCTTGGCTAGGTTTGAGAGGACAGATCATGAGTTTAGCATTGGATGTATAGAGTTTGAGGTACCATTAGGACATCCAGATAAGTGGAGAGACTGACAAGGCAGTTGAATTTACAGGAAAATCTGAATTGGCAATAGGGATAATTATTTTGGCATAGAAATAATTACTGAAGCTATGCATGTGGATGAAATTGCCCAAAGGAAGAAGAGGCCTAGGATTAAGTGTTGAGTAGCTGCAATATTTCAATGTCTTCCAAAGAGACTGAGAAGGTACACCTGGAGAGATTAGGGTACGACCAAAAGAATGTTTCAAGATAAGTGGAATAGTCAACAGACTAAATGTTGCCAAGTGATGTAAAATGAAGCCTGAAAAGCTAGATTTAGCAGCAGGGAGATCATTGATGACAGAAAATTGATGACAGTAAAAGGTAGACCATTTAACTTTTGCCTCACTATTGATTGGCTCAATCTTTGTTTCTTAGATTTCTAAGAGAGACTTTTATTCACGTTCATCATCTTTTACCACTAGATCACAGTCCATTGTAGGATTGACTGCCTTTGAATTAGGTGACCAGCTAGTGCTGGCTGGAGTCACCTTGTACCAAATATGCCCATCTGGTGATTTCTTATCTCAATAGCAATAGCAACCTTTATGAAGTATTTGTTTTGTGCCAGGAATTGTGCTAAGCACTTTATATATTTTAATCTGTTTTAGCCTCATAACAACTTTGGAAGATATTATCTGTATTTTATATGTAGAGACATTTTGACATAGAGAAGTTGAGCAACTTGCTCAAGAGCTGCAAAGAAATAGTATAAGATTGTAGTTTTAAAAGGCTATTTTAACATTATCCAGATTCATTATTTGCCTTTCTGTTTCTATTACAACATACTACATTCTGAAGAAATCATAGCCATGATGAAAATTTCTGGTTCTAGGTTAAGCATATTCTAGCAAGATGAAATGGAAAGAATTGGTGTTCGGATCCTTACATAAATCCTGTTTCTGTGACTTATTAGATGTAGACCTTGGGCTCAAGTTTTTTGATCTTTAGTTTCCTCATCTGTAAAATAGGGATGATATTTGCACGATAGTTGTGAATACTGGAAATAATATACTTGAAGTGTCCAATAAATGTTATTTCCTTAGTTTACTTGAAGCTCGAATCTAAAAAAAATTTCAAATATATCACATATACTTTACGTATAAAAGCAAGCTTTGAACACACATCAACAAATATAAGACATTCTTTTTTTTTTTTTTTCATTGATATAACTGCTTTGCTATCAGAAGAAAGGCAGACACCAAGTATTGGAGAATGTAGAATTGTTACTTGAACTATGTATCATGAGATCTGTCTCTACGTGAGGTGGATTTTGAGGAATTTCTTGAAGGAGCGAGGGGACACTAAGGTACCTTTTTAAAGTGTGTAGATAGCTCTGTAAGAAGGTCAGATTTACAACAAGAATTTTCTTCTTTTAAATCTTGTGCTTTAAAATGAGGACGTGAATGTCAGAAATTTTCTTTTTCCCCAGAAATTTGGTTATCAATAATAATAAAAAGGAAATCTTGTAGTTAACTAAATGTAGGAGTATTAGTCTCATGGTATATTGCTCTTCCTTCAATTTCTTAGCTTCTCCTTCCTTTTCAACTATCATAATAAAAAGCTTCTGTTTAAATTATCTGGTGAAATAATTTGTTTTATTGCCAAGTTTGTTATTTTTGTGGAGGCCCATATAGAACATTTTAGAATGAAGCAGTCTGTTAAAATGGACTGCGGCCTGATAATTTTCTCTGTGAAATAAATGTCTTTCTTAAAAAAGCAACTATATATGAATCTGAAATTTTCTATAGGCAGAATGTTCAAATTTTTAAAAGGCTTAGAGATGAGAATACCATTTGATATTAATAATTTGTATTAGTAGTTGGATAAAATAGTTAAGCCTTTTTGGTTATAGCTTCCATATTTTTTAACTGGGGGTTGCAACAGTTACTTTTCAGATGAGAATTTGAGATAAAGTATGGTAAGTGCATAATTTTTTATGCCCCAAAGAAATGGTAGCTCAGTTGGTATGTGCACATGTATGTATGTGAGTGTCTGCTTTTTCCTAAAGGCTTAGTAGTAAAATCCCTTTATAAAAAGAGGAAATTCAGGTCTACAGTTCCTTTAGATTTTTTTGTTATGGAAAGACAATACAGCATATATACTGTCAATTATATAATACCCTCAGTGGGGTATGAGACAATGCAATGTAATCAAACACACATTCACACTAAGTGAATAAAAATCATAAACAGCTTCACATTAGTTTGTCTCAAGTTTGTTACCAAATTAGTTTTGATGCCTAAGATATTTGGAATTGTGGAAAAGGGAATGTGGACTTACTTATACAATTTTATTTCTTTTAAGAAATATTTTTAAAAGTTTAAATTATTTTTTTGGCATCTTTATATCTTTTGTAACATAAGCAAGCATAGCTTCTATTAAAGATCTTAAAAGTATGATGACGAAAACACCTTTATTTCTGGCCAGGAAACTAAAGTGCTTGTTTCTTCTAAGGCTCTCTGATAATGTCTATATTTCTGAGATCTATGAATGTTGTATTTGGCTTCAGTTTCAGCATCTTGGCTCAGCATCATTTTCAATGGGAGGTACTAGAGATCTGTATATGTTAAGAAAGTCGAAGGATGTCAATAGTTTGCATACATATTCTTAACAAAACCACAGCTTTGTCTTTGAGTCATTTAAGAACAGCACAGTCTTATGTGAGTTTCAGAGTATTTTTATTAATTGTTAAATTTCAACAATGGAGTAGATGTTAATTTTAATATTGATTTAAGGAAAAATTTCATTCTTAGATGAATTTGATATTTCTGATTATAAAAAATTATTGCAAGTGTGAAAGCTTCCAATAATTCATTGATAGCGTTTACCATTTGGGAATATGCAAATCTTTGCTTTTTATATTCCCCATTTATTTCATGAAATCCATAAAGTTTTCTTTTTTTAAACTCTAAAAGAAGATTTTTTTTGTCATATATATTTAAGAATTATTGATTGTGAACTTTTGAGTCTCTAAACAGGTTTTCAAAATAATGTATTTGCATGTCAACTGAAGGAAAACAAAGTAAGGAAACACAAAAGGACTCCTAGAATTTTATATAGCATTGAAAGTTTTTATAGAAGATTATAAATTCCTAAATAAAGATTTTCAACAATGTTAGGAAAAAAAAAAACCTCTGAGATTTGGGGAAGGGGAAGGGAAAATAACCTGCTAGTAATTATAATTTATTTCAGGAGTAGTTATAGTCTTTATTTCAGGAGTAATATATGAATCCCTTGTCATGGCTCTGTGGAAGAAGAAACCACTATTTGTGGACTATGTTATTCATTTAAAAAATTACATGTTAATTCAAAGCTATGTAGAATACCTTATGTATACCAAGCATTGTGCTAAACTCTGGAAATTCAAAGACGTATTATGCAAAGTCCCTGCCTTTAAGGAGCTCTTATCCTAGTAGAGGAGAAATTAAAGTTAGAATATTACCACCCAGGCAATGTGGAGTTGTACAGAGAATTCTGAGGCCAGAGAATGGTTTCCTGACAACCTGGGTGGTGCTAACTGTAGTTCGGGAAGGCTTTTTGGAGTAAGGGACACATGAATTGAGTCTTGAATGATATGAAGAAGTTAGCTCAGTGAAGTTAGTAGGCGAAATGATAGGGAGGAGAGGGAAGGAATGAAGGGCAGAGAAAGCGACACGTGCACTGGAAAGTTGTGGAGGTCAGGGAATAAAGCTCCTTGAGAATGTTGTCAGGTTGCTCATCTATTAACAGAGCTAAAGACTATATTCCTTTTTTTCTCCTCAGGTTCTTAAACATTTCTGGAGTCATAGATCCCTTTGATTATATTATGAAAAATAATGCATTCTCTCCCATGGAAATACATACTAAACACCCCAAAATTTGAAAATTATTTTAAGTAAAGAGATCCTGAATTTCAGGTTAAGAAATCCTCTAATTATTAGTTATAAGGTTCTATTTAAGAAGCTGAAATCTTGAAAGTAAGAATACTTTGGTAGAAAGGGTTGAACTGATGATATGTGTGGAGTAGGTCCAAAGCAAATGATGGACTTTAAATTATTTACTTTATCAGTTAATCTTATTATAGGGGCCAAGGAAAACTTCCCCTTTGACCTCGGAAGGCTTGCTGAAAAAGCAACTGACAAAAGGCAAATTAATTAGAGAAAAGGCATACAAATTTATTAACATGCACACAAGGAGAAAACCACAGAATGATTATGCCTAACTCCCCCAATGGGAGTACAAAAGCTTATGTACCATCTTGAAGTTGCAGAAAGAATGGGGGCTTGGAGCACAGGCCAAAACCAAATTATGGTGGTAAATCAGGTTATAGTGGCAAGATAAGTCATGGGAGAGAAAGAAGAGGAGGCCTGACTAGCAAAGGTGGTCTTGTTATGTAAATAAAACCTCACAGGTAGCTGCTCTCAAAGAAAATAGATGGTAAATGTTTCTTTTAGACCTTTAAATATGTCAGACTCCCAGTTAATTTTTCCTAGATCAGACAAAGGAAGGCCCTCAGAGAAAGCCAGATTTTATCCATGCAGATTTTCTCTACAGATGTAAATCTCCCTGACAAAAGGCAGCTTTGCCTGGCTACTTCTGTTTGCTGGCTTAAAAAGTATATTTTGGGGTAAAATATTTTGATTTCCTTCATTGTACTTTTAGTTTCTTTGTAGTTTACTTTCTTGTATTTTGCCTCAAAATAGGCAAAGAATCTAAGATTATATAGGTAAATTCAAGAGAGATTAAGTAATTTATTCAGATTTATGGGACTGGAAATCAGGTCTTTCTGATTCCAAAGCTCAGATTATTTCAATTATTGCTCTACTTTAAGTAGAAAAGACATGAGAAAAATTATAGAATATAGTAAGGGAAGTGTGAATTGTCATACTTATACTGAGTGTTAGAGGTTAAGTGACTGGCCTAGGGTCATACAACTAGCAAGAAGAGGAGCCAGGATGATAACTCAATTTCATGATTCCACTTGCATACATCATTATAATAGACTGCCCTAAAATGGAGAGAAATAAATAACTAGTATTATAGTAATGGCCTTTAAAAACTAAGTTATTTATTTTATTAGTAAGCTAATCATTTGCCATTGACAGAGTACCTCTTTTCTGTCAGGCACTTTATATATATCTTGTTTAAGTCTCACAAAATCCCTGTAAGTGGATAAAATTATCTCAGTTTTATAGATGAGGAAATTGAGGTTCAGAAGGATTAAGTGATATGGCTAAAGCTATGTAACCAATAAGTACTAGAACTCGAAATAGAACCAAGGTCTATCTGGCTCTACATCCATACTATTGGGATTATCCCCATTCTGCCCCCAGATTTATTTCCTAGCTGTAAAATCTCATTACTGATGGGAGGAAATGGCATACAATAGGGCTAAGAATAACACAGATTTTCTTTCCTAGAGGAAGAGAATAGTTCACATGTTAATTTCAGACAAATATGTTAAACACAAAGTAACATTTGTTTCTAATTCCTAATTATGAGGTTAATGAAGTTTCTCATCTCAGTCATCTCTATTCACTCATCTAGTAGATTAGTTTTAGAAATTAGGGACTACAATAGCAATTAGCATGTGTTTGCCACATAGTAGGCATTCAATAAATATTTGTGGACCAACACTGTAACTTTTCATCTTACAAATGTTATTACCAATGATGTGCCATTACAAGAATAGCAGTGATTATGAGAAATGCTAGCAAAACTTTTGTAGCCTGCTAAAAATTGTAAATGTTTAAAGTTTATAAAAGACTAAAAGCCTTTATCTTAGTTTACATTTATCTCTATATATCTATTTTTTTTTTTTTAGATGGGGTCTTGGTCTATCACCTAGAGCTAGAGTATAGTGGCATGATCATAGCTCACTGCAGCCTCAAACACCTGGAATAAACAAGCTACTGTTAACATGACAAAAACTTTGTCAATGGTTTAGGCACATACTTGGATTAATTGTACTGCTGCTTTTTTTTTCACATAGAAAATGCAGACCATGAACAATGTTTTAGTGTTTGTGAATCTATTGCCTTGAGAGACAGAGATAAGCAACAACATGTGAAAATTACTGATTCAGTTGGTGAGGTGCTGAGTCAGTTGGTGAGGTTGAGGGGTCCCTACAGCAGGCTTTCACATTCTAGCTCACAATCTATACTGCTGAAATGTTCAAACTTTGCCAAATTCACCAAATCTTGAAAGAAGGCTTGTTGAGAAGTACCTACAGATCAAAATGATGTGTTCCTCCAGGCCTCCAGAAACCTTGGCAGTACATTGACATGTTTTAAAGGTGTGCCACAGGAAAGGATGCCTCAACCCTTCCTTGGGTGGCTTCATGTTTATGATCAATCAGTTTGATCCTGAAGTAGGCAATGAGGAGGAGAAGCATCAAGGTCATAGACAGGAAGACCCCAGAGAGCAGGAACACACAAAAAACTCTTCAAAAACATGAAAGCCTACAGCACAGAGCTCATGGCCAACTGCACAGACCCACACAGTGGGAGTCACACTCAGGACAGGGAAGCTTTGCTTTGAGTCTGCACTTTGTTTTCTTCTGGAGTTCTGGCCTTTGCTCGGCACCTCTCAGTGGAACTTTTTGTGGACTTTGCTCTGTTTATATAGTTCCATGAATTCTGAAAGGATTGCTGGCAGGTTACCCTGTAACTCAGCTACAAAGTATAGAGGAATTGAAAGGTAGATATTTCAAACTCTTCCAGAGATGAGAATTTATCTTATAGGGGTGGGGATGACCTTAGGAAGCTAAGATTTCTCTGTATTCAGTCTATCTGTTATGAAAAGTACCTGACTTCAAGCAAATCTCATTGTTATATATTTTCTTTGTATATATTCCCAGGCATAGGAAGAATTTTTGTTATACTTTCTAAATTTTAGAGTTAAAAATTACTTAATAGTCATGCTACTACATATGTGTATCTGTGTCTAGAAAATGTGAACTTTTCTTCATACATGGTTGATGTAACTAATACCAAGGAAGGAGAAATGAGATTCTTTCCACATCAAAAAACTCTTCCTGGAAGCTTTGTCATGTTTGAACATGTTTGTCATGTTTTGTCTTCCCATTCAATTCCATTCAGCAAGAATGTCTAAGATTAAGTCAACATTCATTTATTCACCTTATTTGCATCTCTTCTCCCACTCCACACACCCAAGAATGGTGTTGCTGCTATTATTCTTGCATGCCTTCCATTGAGAAGGCTCTCTGGTGCTCTTTCAGCTTGAACAGGATGCTAATTTTTAGTGTCAATCTTCAAAGAACCTCCATGAGCAGGTGACATTACCAAGGAGATGTTAGGCAGATGCTAGGCAGATTGTCATGTTCTTTTTCCCAATCTCATTCCATTCAGCAGGTCTTCATTGAATACAGTTCTGCAGACTGTGTAAGAATCATGGTACTAGCATCTGCTCCTGGTGAGGGCCTCAGAGAGCTTTCAATGAAGGTGGAAGCTGAAGAGGGAGCAAGTGTGTCACGTGGTAAGAGAAGGAAAAAGAGCTATACTGCTTCTTGTTTGAGATATGATAAACTACACTTTTGATTTGAAATTGGACATTTCTTATTTAATGATTTAATATATATGTGGTCATACCATATAGCACACACATATAATCACACCAAAATTATATATAATCATAGCATATAACAATAATTCCATAATCTCAAATATCCAATTAATATTTTATTCTCTAATCTATGGACTTTATTCAAGATTTCACAAATTGTCCCCGTAATAATTTTCATATCAAAAGAAAATCCAAGCCCATGCATTATATTCAGTCATAGTATCACTGTTTTCTCTTTTAATCTGAACAGTTATTAAAACTTTCTATTTCATGATCTTGAAATTTTAAAGAGTAGCATCCAGTTAGTTTGTAGACTGTCCCTCAATTTAGATTTGTGTGATGTTTCTTCATTTTTAGTTTCCGCTTATGTGCTTCTAGTAGAAACATCTCTGAGGGGATGAGGTGATGCAATGTTCTTCTTAAAATATTATATCAGGAGGTACACACTATTGATATATAACTGGGACTAATTGGTTAAAGTGGTGTCTGCGAGGATTCTCCACTGAAAAGTTAGTATTTTACCCTTTCAAATTCTCTTGTGAAAAGGTAAGTTGAGACTATGTAAATATTCTGTTACTCAAAACTTCCACCTAGTGCTTTTTACATCCATTAAAAATTCTTGCCTGAATCAATTATTATTATGATAATGGCCAAATGATAATTTTCCAATTCCATCATTCTTTCTACATTAATTGTTTGAAGAAAATGAACTGAGAAGAGATTTCTTATTTATTTAGTTGTATCAGTTTGGATTTATAGGTTCATATTTAATAGGTTAAAATTCTTCATTATCATTCTCTTATCTCTAGATAAATTGTCTCAGATTTGGCTAGTGGGAGTTTCTTCAAAATTGCTCCTGTGTCCTTTGGAAATATCATTATTTTTTGAGTACACCTTACTTTTTGTCAGGTGATATTCCAGGTTCATCTTGTATTTTCTCTGTCCTAGACCCAGAATCAAACATTTCTTAAAAGAGCCCTGGTTCCTTTTAGTGGCGAATGGTATTTAGAAACCAATACTGATCAAAAGAAGACAGACTAATGGCCAGCAAACATATAAAAAATGCTCAACATCTCTAATCATTAGGGAAATGCAAATCATAACTACAATGAGATATCACCTAACTCCAGTAAGATTGGCCTTTATAAAAAAATCTGAAAGCAATAAATGCTAGCAAGGATGTGGAGAGATAGGAACACTCTTACACTGCTGGTGGGACTGCAAATTAGTGCAATCTCTGTGGAAAAGAATTTGGAGATACCTCAAAGAACTACAAGTAGAACTACCATTTGATCCAGCAATACCACTATTAGGCATTTACCCAAAGGAACAAAAGTCATTCTATAGTAAAGACATCTGCATTCGAATGTTTAAGGCAGCACAATTCACTATAACAAGGATATGGAAACAACCCAAGTGCTTGTCTGTGGGGCGCGGTGTTAACGCCATTGCAAGATGGCGCTGGCTTCCTGGTCACACCCATACCACAAGACTGATCAACAGGGTGAACCGCGCAGGTGTAGGGGCTTTTCCTGTCTCTCATCAAGTATGCTAATGAGGGCTCTTGCGTGAGCCAATCAGATTCTGCCTAATGAACTTAGTGCCTATATAAGCCCGCTCCGAGAGCTCCTCGGCGTCTTCCGCACATAATCAGCTAAGCAATCCCCATTAAAGCGCTGTCAGAAGAACTCCGGTTGCCGCGTCTTCCTTGCTGGCGAGGCGGGCACGACAAGTGGTGCCGAAACCCGGGAACCGAGACACTTGTCAATCCATGAGTGGATTAATAAAATATGGTATATGTATACAATGAAATACTACTCACGTATAAAAAATGACGTTTATCTAGCACCACTTATATTTTCCTGGATAGAGCTTGAGCCAATCCTCCGAAGTTAGGTATCACAAGAATGGAAGAATAGGCACCACATGTACTTGCCATCAAATTGGCACTGACTGATCAACACTAAGGTGCTCACACAGTAGTAATATTCTTTGGGAGTAGGGGAATTGGGGGTAGGTAAACTCACAACTAATGAACGTGGTGAGCGTTGTAGGAGGGGAAAGGGTACGTCTTAAATCATGGTTGTGATATGGAAAAGTCATAACATGTAACCATAATGTTTGTACTCCCATAATTTACTGAAATAAAAATAATTAAAAAAAAAGAAACCAAGACTGGGCCCATTTTGTTTGAAACATCTCCAATCAGACTCCAAATTATTAAATCAAATGGTCATTTTAGTGTCCATCATACATGTTCCAGTAAAAGAATTTGGTTTTGTTTTTTTAATCAAAGATTATAATTGATATTTATAAGTCATAATCACTGCTAGTTTCCTTTTTAAATTATAGTTTTATTTCAAAATATTAAGGGGGTACAACTGTTTTTCTTACACAGATAGCTTTATGATGCTTTAGTCAGGGCTATAAGGGTGCCCATCACCTGAATATTGTTCATTGTATAATACATGTTAGGTAGATTTTTATCTCTTCCCTCCTCTTCCTGCTCCTCTTCTTGATTTCTAATGGTTATTACTTCCTTCTGTGCCCATGCAGGCCCATCAATTATTAATAGTTCCACATTATTAGGGACTACGTATGGTGTTTTACCATTCTTGAGATATTTCACATAGGATAATGGTCTCCAGTTCCATTCAAATGCTGCAAAAAGCATTAAGTCATTCCTTTTTATGGCTGAGTAGTATATACACTCCATGGTGTATATATACATTAGATTTTGTTAATCCACTCATGAATTGATGGGCACTTGGGTTGATTCCACATCTTTGCAATTGTGAATTGTGCTGTACACATTTGAGTGCAGATGTCTTTTTAATAAAATGACTTCTTTTCCTTTGGGTAGATACCCAGTAGTAGGATTGCTGGATAGAATGGTAGGTCTACTTTTGGTTCTTTGAGGAATCTCCATACTGTTTTTCCATAGAGGTTGTACTAATTTTCAGTCCACCAACAGTGTATAAGCGTTCCTTTCTCTCTGCATCCATGCCGGCATCTGTTGTTTTTTGACTTTTTAATAAGAGTCATTCTAACAGGGTTAAGGTGATATCTCATTGTTGTTTTATTTTGCATTTCTCTGATAACTATTGATGTTGAGCATTTTTTCATGTTTCATATGTTCAAATATGGCCATTTGTCTATGTTCTTTTGAAAAGCTTCGTTCATGTCTTTTGCTCACTTTTTAATAGGGTGGTTTGTTTCTTTCTTAATGATTTGTCTGAATTCTTTGTAGATTCTGGATTTTCTCCCATTCTGTAGTTGTCTATTTGCTCTGTTGATTATTTCCTTTGCTGTGTAGAGATTTTTAATTTAATCAAGTCCCACTTACTTAATTTTGTTGTTGCCATAGTTGCCTTTTGGGGTTAGTCATACCTTCTTTGCTGAGGCTGATGCCTAGAGGAGGTTTTCCTACATTTTCTTCTAGAATTTTTATGGTTTTGTGCTTTACATGTATGTCTTTTATCCATCTAAAGTTAATTTTTGTAAGTGGTGAGAGATAGGGGTCTTGTCTCGTTCTTCTGCATGTGGCTATCCAGTTTTCCTAGTGCCATTTATTGAATAGGGCTTCTTTTTCTCAGTGTATGTTGTCTGCTTTGCTGAACATCAGTTGGTTGTAGGTAGATAGTTTTATATTTGAGTTCTCTGTTCTGTTCCATTGGTCTATGTTTCCATTTTTATACAAATACACTATTTTGTCACTGTAGCCTTGTAGTATAGTTTGAAATCTGGTAATGTGATGCCTCTTTAGATTTGTTCTTTTTGCTTAAGCTTGCTTTGGTTAAATGGGCTCTTTGCTGGTTTCAAATGAAGTGTAGAATTATTTTCTCTAGATCTATGAAATATGATGTTGGTATTTTAATGGAGATTATATAGAATCTGTAAATAACTTTGGACAGTGAGGACATTTTAACCATATTGATTCTACCAATCCATGAGCGTGATATGTTTTTCTACTTGTTTGTGTCATCTGCAATTTCTTTTCTTTAAATTAAGGAAATCATGGCAGTACAAACATTTTGGTTTGCATTTGCCTCACCAAAGCCAGGGCTACTAGCATGTGCTTCCACCATACAGTGTGCTCTGCTTCCATTAGCTGTGGGTTTACCCCCCAATCCCCTGCACCTGACTGGCACCCAGTGAGCATTACTATCATGTGAACCCCTTAGTGTTTATCAGTTAGTACTAATTTGATAGCGAGTACATGTGGTACATGTTTTCCCATCCTTGTGATACCTCAATTCTAAAGATTGCCTCAATCTCTACCAAGGATAGTATAAGAGGTGGTAGTTCACCATTGTTTTTTTTGTAGTTGAGTATTATCTCATGGTATACATATACCACATTTTATTAATCCATTCATGTATTGATGGGCACTTCGTTGTTTCCACATCTTTGCAATAGTGAATTGTGCTGCTTTAAACATTCTAGTGCAGATGTCTTTTTTATAGAATATCTTTTTTTTTCTTTTGGATAGATGCCTAGTATGGGATTGCTGGATCAAATGGTATTTCTATTTTTAGCTCTTTGAGGTATCTCCAAATTACTTTCCACATGGATTGTACTAATTTGCACTCTCACCAGCAGTGTAAGAGTGTTCTAATCTCTCCACATTGACACCAGCCTTTGTTATTTTGTGACTTTTTGATAGAGGCCATTGTCACTGGAGTTAGGTGATATCTCATTGTAGTTTTTTTTTTTTTTTTTTAATGTCTTTTTTTTTTTATTTTGGCATATTATGGGGGTACAGATTTTAAGGTTTCAATAAATGCCCATTTCCCCCCTCCCCCCAAAAGTCTGAGTCTCCATCATGACCATCCCCCAGATGGTGCACATCTCACTCATTATGTATGTATATACCCACCCCCCTCCCCCCTCCCCCCTCCCACCTGCCCAATACCCTATTACTGTAGTACCTATGTGTCCACTTAGGTGCTAGTCAGTTAATACCAGTTTTCTGGAGAATATATCTGGTGCTTGTTTTTCCATTCTTGGGATACTTCACTTAGTAGTATGGGTTCCAGCTCTAACCAGGAAAATATAAGATGTGCTATATCACCATTGTTTCTTAGAGCTGAATAGTACTCCATGGTATACATATACCACATTTTATTAATCCATTCTTGGATTGATGGGCACTTGGGCTGTTTCCACAGCCTTGCAATTATGAATTGTGCTGCTATAAACATTCGAGTGCAGGTGTCTTTTTTGTAGAGTGTCATTGGATCATTTGGGTAGATGCCCAGCAATGGGATTGCTGGATCAAATGGTAGATTCACTTGTATCGCTTTAAGGTATCTCCATATTGCTTTCCACAGAGGTTGAACTAGTTTGCAGTCCCACCAGCAGTGTAGGAGTGTTCCTCTCTCTCCGCAACCACGCCAGCATTTATTGTTTGGAGATTTTTTGATAAAGGCCATTCTCACTGGGGTTAAGTGATATCTCATTGTGGTTTTGATTTGCATTTCCCTGATGATTAGAGATGTTGAGCATTTCTTCATATGTTTGTTGGCCATTCTTCTGTCTTCTTTAGAAAAATTTCTGTTCAAGTCCTTTGCCCACTTTTTAATGGGGTTATTTGATTTTTTCTTACTAATTTTGGTGAGTTCTAAGTATATTCTAGTTATCAGTCCCTTATCGGATGCATAGGATGCAAAAATTTTCTCCCATTCTGTAGGTTGTCTGTTTACTTTCATGACTATTTCTTTGGCTGTGCAGAAGCTTTGTAGTTTGATCATGTCCCATTTATTTATTTTTGTTGCTGCTGTGATTGCCTTTGGGGACTTCTTCATAAACTCTTTGCCCAGGCCGATGTCTAGGAGAGTGTTTCCAACTTTTTCCTCTAGAGTTCTAATAGTTTCATATCTTAGGTTTAAGTCTGTTATCCAGCGTGAGTTGGTTTTTGTGAGAGGTGAAAGGTGTGGGTCCTGTTTTAGCCTTCTACAGGTGGCTATCCAGTTTTCCCAGCACCATTTATTGAAGAGAGATTCTTTTCCCCAGCGTATGTTTTTGTCTGCTTTGTCAAAGATGAGATGGCTATATGAGGATGGTTTTATATCAGGATTCTCACATCTGTTCCACTGGTCAATATTCCTGTTTTTGTGCCAATACCATATTGTTTTAATTACTACAGCTTTGTAGTATAGTTTGATATCTGGCATATTAATGCCTCCCATTTTGTTTTTGTTGCCTAGAATTGCTCTTGATATTCGGGGTCTTCTTTGGTTCCATACGAAGCGTAAAATTATTTTTTCTATATCTGTGAAGAATGCTGATGGGATTTTAATAGGTATTGCATTGAATCTGTAGATCAGTTTGGGTAGTATAGACATTTTGATGATATTGAGTCTGCCGATCCACGAGCATGGTATGGATTTCCATCTGTTTACATCCTCTGCTATTTCCTTCCTCAGTGTTTCATAGTTCTCCCTGTAGAGATCTTTTACCTCTTTGGTTAAATATATTCCTAGGTACTTTAATTTCTTTGTTGTTATTGTGAAGGGAATTGAGTCTTTGATTTGGTTCTCAATTAGATTGTTGTTGGCGTATATGAATGCCTCTGATTTCTGTGTATTGATTTTGTATCCTGAGACTTTACTAAATTCATTGATCAGTTCCAGGAGTTTCTTGGTTGAATCCTTGGGGTTTTCTAGATACAATATCATATCATCAGCAAACAGTGAAAGTTTGATGTCTTCTGCCCCTATTTGGATACCTTTGATTCCATTTTCCTGTCTGATTGCTGTAGCCAAGACTTCCAGCACTATGTTGAACAGAAGTGGAGATAGTGGGCAGCCTTGTCTGGTTCCAGTTATAAGTGGGAATGATTTCAATCTTTCCCCATTCAGTATGATGTTCGCTATGGGTCTGTCATATATGGCTTGTATCATTTTTAGGTATGTCCCTTCTATGCCTATTTTCTTAAGTGTTCGTATCATGAAAGGGTGTTGAATTTTGTCAAAAGCTTTTTCTGCATCTATTGAAAGAATCATGTGGTCTTTGTTTTTGCTTCTGTTGATGTGGTGAATTGCATTTATAGATTTACGTATGTTGAACCATCCCTGCATCCCTGGGATGAAGCCCACTTGGTCGTGGTGGATTATTTTTTTGATAAGTGTCTGGATTCGGTTAGCTAAGATTTTGTTGAAAATTTTTGCATCTATATTCATTAGGGATATTGGTCTGTAGTTTTCTTTTTCTGTTGCATCCTTTCCTGGTTTTGGTATCAGAGTAATATTCGCTTCATAAAAGGTGTCGGGGAGGTTTCCGTTCTTCTCGATGTTGTGGAATAGTTTCTGCAAGATAGGTACTAGTTCTTCTTTGTAAGTATGGTAAAATTCGGGTGTGAAGCCATCTGGACCGGGACTTTTCTTTTTAGGGAGATTTTTAATTGCTGTTTCTATTTCAGCTGTTGAGATTGGTCTGTTCAGGGAATCTATTTCTTCCTGGTTGAGCCTAGGGAGGCTGTGTGTTTCTAGAAATTTGTCCATTTCCTCCACATTTTCCAGTTTGTGTGCATAAAGATTTTTGTAGTATTCATAAATTGTATCTTTTATCTCTTTGGGATCAGTTGTGATATCTCCTTTTTTATTCCTGATGGAGCTTATTAGAGATTTCTCTTTTCTGCTTTTCGTTAGCTTAGCCAATGGTGTGTCAATTTTGTTTATTTTTTCAAAGAACCAACTTTTTGTTTTATTAATCTCCTGAATAGCTTTCCTGTTTTCAATTTCGTTTAGTTCTGATTTGATCTTGTTGATTTCACTTCTTCTGCTGGGTTTGGGGTTGGTCTGTTCTTCTTTTTCCAGCTCTTTGAGTCGTTTCATTAAATTGTCTATTTGTGATCTTCTTGTCTTTTGGTTATAGGCATTTATGGAGATAAACTTTCCTCTCAGAACTGCTTTAGCTGTGTTCCAGAGGAGTTGATAACTTGTCTCTCCATTGTCGTTTTCTTCATAGAAGTTTTTTATTTCTGTCTTGATTTCTTCATTTACGAAGTAATCATTTAGTAGGAGGTTGTTTAATTTCCACGTTTTTGTGTAGAAATGTGAGTTTCTGTTAGGGTTGATTTCTAGTTTTATTCCACTGTGATCTGAGAAGGTACATGGTATGATTTCTATTTTTTTAAATTTCTTGAGATTTTCTTTGTGTCCTAGGATATGGTCAATCTTAGAGAATGTCCCGTGAGCTGATGAGAAGAACGTATATTCAGTGGATTTTGGGTAGAATGTTCTGTAGATGTCTGTCAGACCCAATTGTTCTAGAGTTTTGTTTAAGTCCATTATTTCTTTCTTAATTTTCTGTTTGGAGGATCTGTCTCGTGCCGTCAGTGGGGTGTTGAAATCTCCGGTGATTATGGAGTTGCTATTAATCCATTTGCTTAGCTCCAGTAAGGTTTGCTTTATGAATCTGGGTGCACCTAAGTTGGGTGCATATATATTTAAAATTGTTATCTCTTCTTGTTGGACTGTGCCCTTCACCATTATATAATGACCCTCTTTGTCTTTTACTACTTTTGTTGGTTTAAAAACTAAATCGTCTGAAATTAGAACTGCCACACCAGCCTTCTTTTGGCTTCTATTTGCTTGGAATATTGATCTCCACCCTTTTATTTTTAGTCTATATGCATCCTTGCAGGTTAGATGTGTTTCCTGAAGACAGCATATACTTGGCCTGTATTTTCTTATCCATTCAGCCAGCCTATGTCTCTTGAGTGGAGAGTTTAAGCCATTCACATTTATTGAGAGAACTGATAGGTAGGGTAGATTACTGATCATTCTGTTGGGTTGGATGTTGTTGCTATGATTTCTGTCTTGAGCCATTGTAATATCTGGCCTTTAATATCTTTGGGTTTTGGTTGTTTTTATATTCGTGGGTTATTATTATGATGTTCCGTGCATAACGCTGTTTTAAGTACTTCTTGTAGGGCTGGTCTTGTCTTGGTGAATTCTCTGAGCCTTTGCTTGTCTGAGAATGTTTTTATTTCTCCTTCATATACGAAGCTTAGTTTTGCAGGGAATAATATTCTAGGCTGGGCATTGTTTTGTTTCAAAAGAGTGAGAATGGGGCCCCAGTCTCTCCTTGCTTGTAAAGTCTCATTAGAGAAGTCTGATGTTATTCGAATTGGCTTTCCCTTGTATGTTACTTGCTTCTTTTGTCTTACAGCTCTTAGAAGGGCCTCTTTAGTTGATACTTTGGTTAATCTGATGACTGCATGTCGTGACGTCTTCCTGTTTGCGTTGAATCTCCCAGGGGTCCTCTGAGCTTCTTGAACTTGTATATCAAGATTTTGAGCAAGGCCTGGGAAATTTTCCTCTATTATATCTTCAAACAGCTTGTCCAACCCTTGAGTGTTGTCTTCTTCCCCTTCCTGTAACCCTATGACCCTCACATTAGGTTTCTTCACATAATCCCACAGCTCTTGTAGGCTTTGCTCTTTTCTCTTGTTTCTCTGCTCTATTACTGTGACTGATTTATTTAATTGGAGGGTGTTATCTTCAAGCTCTGAGATTCTTTCTTCTGCTTCATCTACCCTGTTCTTGAGACTTTCCACTGTATTTTGTAGTTCCTTGAATTGATTCTTCATTTCCAGGAGTTCGGTTACACTTTTCTTCAATGTGTCTATTTCTTTTCTCATATCCTGGAGATTTTTTGTGGTTTCTTGGTGCTGGTTGTTGAGTTGTTGTTGCAGCTGGGTGAGTGTTCTTATGTTCCACATACGAAATTCCTCTTCTGTCATATTGGTTGCCTGATTTTGGTCGGTGTCCGTTTCTAAGGGGCTGGTGCTCCTCTTTGGGGGTGTGTTTTCCGTTTGGTTCTTCATATTTCCTGAGTTCTTTCGCTGATTTCTTCCCATGTCGATCAGTTGTTGTTTCTTTCCTTATGTTATTGTTTGGGTATTCACACACCTTGTTTAGTTTCTGAGGCGTTAGGTGGTGCCTGTGGGTGAAATTGGACCACTCCCTGTATATTGAGTCAGTGGGTGCCGTGGAAAGGCTGTGCAAGATGCCGTCCCTGTCAGTAGGTGGCGTTTGCTTGGAGGAACAGGCTATGGTGTTGATTTTGAGTCCTGTTATCAGCTCTCGTTCTGGGCGGAGCTGGGTTGGGTAAGCCTGCCCTCAGGCCGTTAGCAGGGGTCAAAGTTCTGTTCTCTGCTGTCAGGGCGGGGCTGGAATGGTCCCGCTCAGCCAGAAAGTCTGGGTGTGGGGGTGGGGCTGTCTGAGACCCGCAGTCTGCAGCAGGCCTCCTTCTTTCCACCCTCCCCAACTCCGCAGCTACTCCTGGGCCTCTGCCAGCAGGCCAGACCACAAGCTACCAGGCCTCCCCGGACTGTGATGCCGGCGGGGAGGTTCCCTGCACAGGAACGCCACCTGGGTTGGGCGCACGGCCTCCTCCTGGGTGGAGGGTTGCCCTCTAGGATGCCGATCCGCCCCTGGAGGCACACAGACCTCAGGAGGCTGTTCACGTATAACCCTTCTGTGCCCCGGGCAATGCTAGCCCTCGGTGCAGGGGATCTGGTCTGCAGGTCCGACCTCTGGGTCCCAGAGTTCAAACTGTATTCCCACCAGGGAGAGGATTTCTGGTCCTAATTCACCCACAGGGAGCCCAAGCTGGGTCTATGTCTCTCAGCCTCTGAGTCGGCACCGTTTTCCTGGGAACACGGTGCCAGCAGCACCTGGGAGGGCGGGCGGGGTCCCAAACGGGAAGGTCCCGTTCCCTGGAGGTGCCTCCGGCTGGTGGCTGTATTGTCTCTCTGGGCAGCCGCGGGTAGGGTCGGCGGAGGGGGGGAGGAGGCAATATGGCGCCTGCCTCGCGGCTCGGGTCTGTGCACACGGAGGTGCCCGGAGGAAGTTGGGAACCTGGTGCCACATCTGCTACAGGCTCACCATTGGCAGGCGGCGGCAGTCTCTGGGCTGGTGTCCGCAGGTCTCTCCACCCGCTGGGGAGCCCACCAGCAGTCCCGAATGCAGGGGAGGGGAAACAGCAAATCCACCTACCCTTGCCGCTGGTCTCCGGGCTGCTCCGGTGGTCTCAGCCTCCAGTTCTCCTCCGCAGCCTCCTCCCGTGGAGTCTCCCGGGGTCTCAGGTACCCCTCCTTCCGGC
This sequence comes from Microcebus murinus, assembly GCF_040939455.1. Lineage (NCBI taxonomy): Eukaryota > Metazoa > Chordata > Mammalia > Primates > Cheirogaleidae > Microcebus > Microcebus murinus. Next base: position 37,793,823 of record NC_134105.1, on the reverse strand, counting down.
CCTTGTCCGCTGTATGCTCGTCTTCTTGCTTCTTTCCTCTAGTTTCTGCTAGAATCGGTCTTTTCTGCAGAGACCCTCTGTCTGGCGGTGTTATTCGTCCGCCATCTTGCTCCGCCCCCCTCATTGTAGTTTTGATTTGCATTTCCCTAATGATTAGAGATGTTGAGTACTTTTTTATATGTTTGCTGGCCACTAGTCTGTCTTCTTTTGAAAATTATCTGTTCATGTTCTTTGCCTATTTATTGATAGGGTTGTTTGATTTTTTTCTTGTTGATTTTCTTAAGTTCTATGTAGATTCTTATTATCAGCCCTTTATCAGATGTGTAGAAAGCAAATATTTTCTCCCATTCTGTAGGTTGTCTATTCACTCTAATGATAGTTTCCTTGGCTGTGCAGAAGCTTTCTAATTTGATCAGGTCCTATTTGTTTATTTTTGTTGCTGCTGTGATTGCTTTAGGGGTCTTCTTCATAAATTCTTTGCCTAGGCTGATGTCTAAGAGTCTTTGATTTGATTCTCAGCTTGACTGTTATTGGTATATAGAAATGCTACTGGTTGTTTACATTGATTTTGTGACCTGAGACTTTGCTGAATTTATTTTTCAATTCCAGAAATCTCTTGGTAGGCTTTTTGGGATTTTCTAGACACAAGATCGTATTGTTGGTGAAAAGCAATAGTTTGACCCCCTCTTTCCCAATTTAAATATCTTTTATTTCTTTCTCTTGTCTGAGTGCTCTGGATAGGACTTCTAGCACTGTGTTGAATAGAAGTGGTGACAATGTGTACTCTTGTCTTGTTCCAGTTCTTTGGGGACATGCTTTCACCTTTTCCCCATTCAATATGATGTTGACTATGGGTTTGTCATATATGGCATTTATAGTTTTCAGATATGTTCCTTCTATGCCTAATTTGTTGAGGGTTTTTAATGTGAATCGGTGCTGCATTATGTCAAATACTTTTTCTGCATCTATTGAGATGATCCCATGATCTTCATTTTTACTTCTGTTTATTTGGTAAATCACATTTATTGATTTATGTATGATGAACCATCCTTGCATGCCTGGCATGAAGCCCATTTGGTCATGGTGGATTATTATTATTATTTTTTTGATGTGCTAGTATTTTATTGAGAATTTTTACATTTATATTTATAAGACATATTGGTCTTTAGGTTTCTTTTTTTGTTGTGTTCTTTGCTGGCTTTGGTATTAAGGTGATACTCACTTCATAGAATGTGTTGGGGAGGATTCCCTCCTTGTTGTTATGCAATAATTTCTGTTATGGGTACCAGCTCTTCTTTGTAGGTCTGGTATAATTCAGCTGTGAATCTGTCTGATGTGGGACTTTTTTTGTTGGGAGATTTTTTATTACTGCTTTCATCTTGCTGCTTATTATCAGTCTATTCAGGAGTTCTATTTCTTCCTGATTGAGTCTTGGGAGGTGTGTTTTTCCACAAATTTATCTATTTTCTAGTTTATGTGCATAGAGATTTTCATCATTTTCATAGATGATATTTTGTATTTCTGTGGTATCAGTTGTAATATCTCCTTTTTCATTTCTGATTGAGCTTATATGTGTCTTAGAGATGTCTTGTTTGCTATGAATCTTCTCAGTGTTTGATGACCTTCTTGTTTCTGGATGTCTGAATCTCTGATTATACCAGGGAATTTTTCCTCAATAATTCTCTTGAATAAATTTTACATTGTTTTAGCTCTTTCTTCTTCTCCCTCAGGGATATCTATAATTCAATATATTAGTTTGCTTCATGTAATCCCATATCTAAGTGATTTCTCAGTCTTTTTTATTCTCTTCTCTGCCTCTTTGAATGATGATTGGGTTAGTGTGAGAGCCTTGTCTTCAAGCTAGAGATTCTTTCTTCTCCTTCGTTTTGTCTGTTGTTGAATCTTTGTGTTGTGTTTTGAAATTCCCTAAAAGACTCTTTCTTTTTTTTAAGTTCTATTTTATCCTTTATTATGTTGTCTAGCTCTTTAGCAATGTTTTCATTGATTTCCAAAACTTTTTTTGGCTACATTTTGTTGGGGACTGACATTATACTTTCCTGGTTTAAGAATTAAATTTAATGAGCAATGTATGTGCTCCGCCCAGAGCGTTTGAGAGTAATGTGTTCTGGATAGGGTCCTTTTGACAAATAAGGTTGCTGCCTAGAGGCATAACAAAGGACCTGAGTTTCTGCACTAAGGCAAGAGCTGCCCAGCCCCACAGCAGTGGGGGTCTGGAGGCCACATGATAAACACATTGTTCCTGTGATTGCTGCTTAGCCCCATAAGATGGCTGGTTAGCCAATGACAGGTAAGATTCCTCAGGGAGGAACAACCTAAGACAGGCAAAGCCGCCAGGGGCCAGCCTAGAGGAACTGGGGATGGAAAGTGCCCCCCATGGCTGCCTTGCCTCTTCTTGCTTGTCTCGGTCTGTGATCTATACCTGGCACCTTGAGCAACCACCTGGAAACCTTGAGTCAGGGGACATCTGTGTCCTTAGGCTGCGTGTTCCGGAATTTTTGGCCATTGCTGTAATGCCTGGGTGGTCATGTATAAGGAACTAACTTTGAGTTTTTGGAGTATAAAAATAAACTGACCAGTGCATTGGGCACTCAAGTATTGTACTGTCTTTGTGTGTCTGTGTCTTTCTTTTGTGTTCTGTGTTCATCCCCCAAGCTGTAAACGGGCTATGGCAACTTTTTGTTGGTGTTCCACTTTCTCTTCAGTTCTATTCATCTTATTTGTCATCCATATTCTGAATTTCATTTCTGTCATTTCAACAATTTCCTTGCACTTGGAGTCCACTACTGTAGTGCCATTTTGATCCCTTGGGTTGTTGAACTGTTTTATTTTTTCATGTTGGCAGGCTTATTCTCATCTGAATCTTCTTTTCCTGGCTCAGGGATAGTAAGTTTGTAGGGTAACTGATCTCCTTTGCTGGGAACTCTCCTGCTTAATTAGAAGAAGGGGAGGTGCCTAGATGGTACTTTTTTCCTACCCTGAAATGTGATGCAACAGGGAGGGCTGTGTGCACTAGAAGCCTGTAGTGCAGTTGTTCTGTTTTGTCCTGTTCACCTGTGATTGCTACAGTTCAAGCTGGTGTTGGATAGTTTTTGTGCACGATGTTGGTTTGTTCCCCAGATTGTTGTGGGAAATTCGAGTTGGGTCCTGGGTGAGATTCTTTCCATGGAGGCTGACACTGTGGGGATTGCTTTGCCCAGGGTCTCCCCACAGAGGTGACAGTGGTAGTTGAATGAGGCTGTCCAGATGGTGGTCATGTGTGCCCAAGCTGTTGGCATTTACTTGAACCATGTCCAGGTCAAATGATGGCTTAAGACTGGAGGGTGGGGTCCCTGGCGGTGCACTGGACCTTGGGGCAGGTCTGCTGGCCCACCAGCAGGTGGAGATTCAGTGGTGGGGTCTTGGGGCCAGGTACACAGCTGGAATCTCAGGGGTGGTGTATTGGGCCTGGCAGGAGCTCTGGATCTACAGGGGTGGAGCTTCAGGCTCCAGTGCCAAAGCCTCAGAGCCAAAACTGGTGCCAGTGAAAATAGTGCCACACAGGCAGTAGGCTATTTTGACCTAGGGTGCAGAGAGGGGACTGTACAGGCAGTAAACTGTTCTACCAGCTTGGGTGCCATGGATGATGCCAAGTTGTGTGGGTGGGAGTCAGTTCCAGTGGTCCGGGGACTGTAGAGTTCTGTCCACTCTTCCAGGTCTTGCTGAGGTGGTCACCCAATGCTTCCCTGGTCTAAGCCTGTAGTTCCCAAGGCAACTCCTCTTCTCAGATCCCATTGCACTGGAAGGTAGAGGCACTTGGCTCTTGGTCACAGGATATGGCTTAGGGAGTGTTCAGTTTGCTCCCTCCTCTGCCTTGTCAGGGCAATGTGAAGGCAACTGCTGCCAAGCTGAGTCCCATGCAGACCTAGTGCCATGCACCTGAGAGCTCAGGATGGTGTCAGCTCTAGAAACCTGGGATTGGCAGCCACCAGATCCTTACTATGCCTGTTCTTCAGTGCTGTGACTCTACACAGCTTCCAGGCAACTCCCTGGTCAGTCCAGATGGAGGTCTCTGGTGGTGGTCGGAGCCCTCTCAGTTATAGTGCTTGCCAGATGAGCATAACACCCAGTTCTCTGTCCTCCTAATCTTCCCTGCATGTAGATGCCTACCCTCAGATCCCTTGGATCTTGTCCAGTGAATTGCCCTGTCACATTTTCCTTCACTCTGAATGTCCTGTTTTGTTTCTCTGGGGTTTCACAGTGTTTCTTCTGAGAAGAACTATTTGTAGGTAGGCATCTGCCTTCAATTTATGATCTTTTCTTCGAGAGCGGTGTGCTTGCTGGCTGCTTCTAGTCCACTATCTTCTGGTGCTCCTAATTAATTTTTAATTTGATTATTTCAAATATGGTTTCCCATCTCCATTTTTTTCCCTGCATTTTTTTTGTTGTTGTTTAAGGAAAACAGGTTGTTTTTCTGAATTTTGCTGATTGCTTTCCCATGGTATAGTTCAATACATTTTCCTGTCTTCTATATTTCTGATAAATGATTGACTATATTAGAAGCTTGATGACATTTGGTTTCTTCTGTTTTTTTTCAAGACCATTTTATTCAAAAGTGGTATTGTGTTCTCCATTTCAAGATGGCTGACTAGATACAACTAATGTGTGCCTCTCCCAGAGAGGGATGAAAATTAATTAGTGGATGTTCATTCTTCAAGTAGATAGTCTAAGAGGGAATACTGAAATCCAACAGAGAAGAAACAGAATCAGGAAAGCAGAGAAGAGCAAAGCCAGACACCCTACTCAGCTGGGATTGATGGGTAGATGGGAGAAGTTACCTTATATGGGGAAAGTGTGAATCAGAGATTGCTGGGTTTCCACACTCCTTCCAGGGATTAAAAAAAAATACTAGGTATAGGAGAACCCTCTGGGTCATTGTGGGCCCCCAGGCTAAGGCAAGGAGCTATGTAGAGAGCATGCAGAAGCATTGCATGAACTTGGGTGAAGCCCCACAAGCTTTTGAGCCCAGAGCCACTTGAGAGCCCAGCACCTATAAGTCTCTGTCCTCCTCTGGGACTGTCAACTATACCACTGCCACAGCCTTAGGGCTACTAAGGGGGTTGGGAGGACGGATGGGCACTTTTGTGTGCTCTAAGAACAGAAACTACTGCCACCACTGAGGGAAGACAAGGTGAGCAATCCAAGTCTCCAGCTGCCTGCTTCTACTAAGAGGAACCTGCCCTCCCTGGAGGCAAGTTTGTGGCATAACTACCCCTCCTCCCCTTGAGCAATGGTGCTGCAGCAGGCAGCCCTTCTGGGAGCCCAGCCCCTAGTAGTTTGAGCTACCTTATCCTCTGCCACTGCTGCAAGGCCAAGGAGGGAGCTGAAAATCTGGTGTTTTCATGCCCCCAAAGGACAGGACAGAAACCACTGCCACTGCTGGGGGTGGGAAATGTGAGCAGCCTGTGTGCTTCACAGCTGGTGGTCTGCTTCAGCAGTGGCCACCCTGCCCAGTGGCAGGCTCCCAGTGCCTGCCTGAAAATTCTGCTAGAACAGGAGATCACCTTGCTTGTCCCTGTCATGGTCAGTGCCTGAACCCAGGGAAGCCTCAGAACAAGTTTGATAACCCAGTTTCAATCTGGTCCTCTGAAGACTCAAGCACTCTATCTAGTTCACCATGACTGGCAACTGAATACTCTCCTAGGAATCTGAGGCCTGGCTAACCCAAATTGCCAGCAATACCACAATGGATACTCACTCTTATGTACTGAAAGGCAATGCACTTCTCCTGTCTACATGGAGGAGCAGTGTTCCCTGCAGAGGAGAATAGATGAGCTTCAAAGCTGACTGTGTTTGACTGTGTTTGTGTCAGTGTTTGACTGAACTGAATCATGAACCTCAGAACCAGGCTGTGTTAGAGAAATGGATCGCCCTCCTACCACAGACCAGTCCATTGCCTGAGACAACAGAGAACTCCCCATGGTAAACAAAGTCTAAACATCTATCTAGCAGTTTCTTCTACAGCTCCTATTACCTGTAAGTGCCATCTACTGGACAAGGAGGTTGAAAAGCACAACCCAATTTAATACCTCTTGTCAGAGGGCATAGTGCTAGAGAATGAGATAAGCTTCCTGAGACCTCCATAATTCCAGTACTGCTGAAGGTAGTGAGCCTACTCATATACCCAGTATATCTTACATCTCCACTATAATCAGCATATGAGAAAGCCACCACACCAGAGCTATGTATAATCAAGAAACTCATATAGAACCGTAGCCCCCTGAAAGCACCCAGAATTGAAGCCAAACAACCCAACACAACATACAATGTACTCAAACTCTCAAAGGAGAAAAGTTTTTTTATTTTTCAAAAACATATAAATGAAAGTAAGATAAAAAATAAGAAGTGACATCTTCAGATGAGAAGGAACCAGCATGAGAACTCTGGCAGTATGAAAAAACAGGCTGCTTCAACACTCCTAGAGGATCACACTAGCTCCCCAGCAATAAATCCCAACCAAAAGGAAAATTTTGAAATGACAGATAAAGAGTTCAAAATATGGTTTGTAAATAAGGTCAATGAGATCCAAGAGGAAGTTGAAAATCAACACAAAGAAACCAAAAAAATAATTCAGGACATGAATGGAAATTTCACTGAAGATATATAGATATAGATATATAGATATAAAGATATATATATCTTTACATATATATAAAGTTCTGTTATATAACAGAACTTCTCAAAATAAAAGACTCATTTAGGGATTTATACAATAAAGTGGACAGTTTTAACAACAGTAGACCAAGCAGAAGAAAGAATTTCTGATATTAAAAATAAGGCTTTTGAATCATTCAGACTAAAAAAAAAAGAATTAAAAGAAATGAATAAAATCTCCAATATAGGATTGTGTAAAATGTACAAACCTAAGAATCATAGGTATTCTTAGTAAGGAAGGAAAGAAAAGCAGAAAATTTGGAAAATTTATTTGAGTGAATAATTGAGGAAAACATCTCTGTTCTCTTTAGTGATTTTGACTTCCACAGCCCAGTGAGCTCCTGGAAAATTCATTGCAAAAAGAACTTCACCAAGGTACATAGTCATCAGATTGCATAACATCAATGTGAAGGAAAAAATCTTAAGAACAGTGTCACAAAAAGCATCAAATAATTTATAAATCCTATCAGAATAACAGCAGAATACTCAGAAGAAACTTTACAAACCAGAAGGGATTAGGTTGTACTTTTAGCTTTTTCCAACAGTATGATTTCAGCCAAGAATTGTGTACCCTGCAAAACTAAATTTCATATATGAAGGAGAAATAAAGTCTTTCTCAGACAAGCAAACAGTAATGTAATTTGTCACCACTAGAAATGCTCCAGGCATACAAGAAATGCTCAAAAACATTCTAAACATCAAAACAAAGAGCTGATACATGCCATTATAAAGACACTCAAAAGTATAAAATTCACAGGGTTCATAAAACCTGAGCACAATTGAGAATATGAAGCTACCAGGTAACAATCTACATGGTGACTGTAACAGTATCTCACATGTCAATATTAATTATGAAAAGGTCTAAATGCCCCACTGAAAATATATAGCCTGGCATAATTGATAAGAAAACACAATCTGAATAACTGCTGCCTTCAGCAGGCCCACTTATAAAGATTTTTTATAGACTTATGGTACAGAGGTGGAGAGAAATATCCCATGCAATGGAAACCAAAAGCCAGCTGTAGTAGCTATTCTTTTATCAAACAAAACAGTCTTTAAATGAAGAACAATAAAAAAGACAAAGAAGGTCATTATATAATGATAAAGGGACTAATTCAACAAGGAGATATGACAATACTAAATATATATGCACCTAACAGTAGAGCTCCCAGGTTCATAAAAGAAATGCTGCTAGATGTAAGAAAAGACATAAACAGCAATAGAATAATAGTGTGGGACTTCACTTCAAAACTCCACTGACAGCACTAGGCACATCATCAAGGCAGGAAATCAACAAAGAAACACTGGACTTAAACTGGGCTCTAGAGCAAATGAACCTAACAGACATTATTGAAAAATTCTACATCAAAACTGCAGAATATACATTCTTCTTATCAGCATATGGAACATTTTCCAAGATAGACCATATGTTAAGCCACAAAACAAGCCTTAATAAATTAAAAAAGAGGAAATCATACCAAGTGCCTTTGAGAATACAGTGAAATAAAATTAAAATCAACTCCAAGTGGAAGTCTCAAAATTACAAATGCATGGAAATTAAACAACTTGCTCCTCAGTGATCTTTGAACCAATGAAGAAATCAAGATGGAAATTACAAAATAAAAAAAAATGAGTAATATTAATGATACAACTTACCAAAAGTCTCTGGGATATAGCAAAAGCAGTACCCAGAAGGAAGTTTATAGTGCTAAAGTCCTACATCAAAAAGACAGAAAGATCAAAAATGAGAAACTTAATGTCACACCTCAAGGAACTAGAAAAAGAAGAATAAGCCAAATACAAAGGTAGCAGAGGAAAAGAAATAATAAAGATCAGATGGAACTAAATGAAATTGAAACTGACAAAAAACACAAAACATCAACCAGTGAAAAGACGGTTCTTCTAAAAGATAAACTAAATTGATAGATCATTAGCTAGATTAATCAAGAAAAAGAAGGGAGAAAATTCAAATGAGTTCAATAAGAAATGAAAAACAAGATATTTCTGATACCACAGAAATAAAAAGATCAGCTGAGAGTAGTATGAACATCTCTACATCCACAAACTAGGAAACCTAGAAGAAATGAATAAATTGCTAGAAAAATACAACCTCCAAAGCTGAACTAGGAAGATATAGAAACCCTGGATAGACCAATAATGAGTAATGAGATTGAATCAGAAATAAAAAATCTCCCCAAAGCAAGCCCAGAACCAGATGGATTCACAGCTGAATTCTACCAGACATACAAAGAAGAACTGGTGCGAATCCTACTGAAACTTTCCCCAAATATAGAGAAGGATGGAATCTTCCCTAACTCATTTTACGAAGCCAGTATCACCCTGATAGCAAAGTAGCAAAGGCAGGAAAGGATGCAAAAACAACCAACCAACCAACCCCCCCAAAAAACTACAGACAGATATCTCTGATTAATATAGATGCAAAAATCCTCAATAAATACGAGCAAACTGAATCCAGCAGCACATCAAATGTATACTTCACCATGATCAAGTGAGTTTCATCCCAGAGATGCAAGGATCGTTCAATATACACAAATAAATAAATGTGACCGGCCACATAAACAGAATTAAAAACAAAAACTATTTGATCATTTTAATAGATGTAGAACAAGTATTTGACAAAATATAGCTTCACTTCATGATAAAAACCCTTAACAAACTAGGCATAGAAAGAACATATGTCAGAGTAATAAAAGCCATATATGACAGACTCACAGCCAATATCATACTGAATGAGGAAAAGCTGAAAGCATTCCCCGTAAAAACTGGAAGAAGACAAGGATACCCAATTTTTTACCACTTCTATTCAACATAGTACTGGAAATCCTAGCCAGAGCAGTCAGGGAAGAGAAAGAGATAAAGAGCATCTAAGTTGGAAAAGAGGAACTCAAACTATCCTGTTTGCCCATGATATGATCTTGTAGCAGCAAAACCCCGAAGATTCCTCCAAAAGACTCCTTCATTTGATAAATGAATTCAGCTAAGTCTCAGGTTATAAAATCAGTACACAAAGGTTAATAGCATTTCTATACATTAATAACAACCAAGATGAGAAGCAAATCAGGAGCTGAATTCTGTTTATAATAGCTGGAGGAAAAAAATACCTAGGAATATATTTAACCAGGGAGGTGAAAGATCTCTGCAAGGAAAACTACAAAACACTAATGAAAAAGTTTAGATGACACAAGCAAATGGAAGAACATGTCATGGTCATAGATTAAAAGAGTCACCATTGTTAAAATGACCATACTGCCTAAAGTCTTCTACAGATTCAAGGCAATTCCTATCAAAATATTAAGATTATTTCACAGAATTAGAAAAAAAATCTTAAATTTAAAATGGAACCCCAAAAGAGCCCAAATAACCAAAGCAGTCCTAACTAAACAGAACAAAACTAGAGACATCACATTACTTGAGTTCAAATTATACTACAATGCTACAGTAACCAAAACAGTTATGTACTGGCTTAAATGTAGGCACATAGATCAATGGAACAGAATGGAGAACCTAGAAATAAAGCCATATATAATAATATCTCCAACCAATTGATTTTTGATAAACAGAGAAAAACATACATTGAGGAAAGGATACTGTTCAATAAATGGGGCTGGGAAAACTGGATAGCCATATGCAGAAGAGTGAAACTTCTGCATGAGAGATAAAGATCCCTATCTCTTACCATGTACAAAACTTAACTGAAGATGGATTAAAGACTTAAATGTAAGACCAGAAACCATAAAACTTCTTGAAGAAAATCTAAGAAAAACTTTTCTGGACGTTGGCCTAGTGATAAAATTTATGACTAATATCCCAAAAGCAAATGCAACACAAACAAAAATAGACAAATGGGACTTAATTGCACAGGAAAAGAAATATCAACATAGGATAAAAACACAACCTATAGAATGGGAGAATATATTCTCAAACTATATATTGGACAAAGGACAAACATACAGAATCTAGAAGGAACTCAGACAGCTTAGCAAGACAAAAACCAAACAACCTTATTAAAAAGTGGGTAAATCACATGAGCAGGCATTTTTCAAAAAAAGATATACAAACATCAAACATGAAGAAATGTTCAACATCTTTGACCATTAGGGAAAAGCAAATTAAAACCACAATGAGATACCATCTTATTCCAATTAGAATGGTCATTATTAAAAAGTCAAAGAACTACAGATATTGGCGCAGATGTGGTGAAATGGGAATGCTTATACAGTGTTGGAACCTCTATGGAAATCAGTCAGGAGATTTCTCAAAGAATTCAAAGGAAATCTACCATTTGACCCAGCAATCCTATTACTGGGTATCTCCCCAAAGGAAAAGAAATAATTATATTGAAAATATACCAGCACTTATATGTTTATTGCCCTTCAATTCACAATTGCATAGATATGAAATCAACCTAAGTGCCCATCAAATTTGGGCACACACACACACCATGAACTACTACTCAGCCATAATAAAAAATCAAATAATGTCTTTTGCAGCAACTTGAGTGGAACTGGAGGCCATTATCCTAAATGAAGTAACTCAGGAACACCAAAATAAATGCTGTATGTTCTCACTTATAAGGTGGGAGCTAAGCTGTGGTTCTGCAAGAACACACAAAGTGGTGTACACTAGAGACTTAAAAGGACACAATGAGCATATAATAGACACTAGAGACTTAAAAGGCAGGAGGGTGAGATGGGGTGAGGGATGAAAAATTATCTGTTGGGTATAATATACACTATTCAGGTGATTAGTACACTAAAAGCCCAAACTTCACCACTATACAATATATATTAATGCATGTAATGAAATTCAACTATTGAACTAAAAAAAATTGAAATAAAAAATAATTGGTATTGTGTGCTCCCATTAAGAGGCACATAGAATCTGGTTTTCTCTGTTTTTGTGATGTTAATAGCCATTCAGCATTTATGCATGATCCATACTTAAATATAATATTTCCAAACAATAATAGACTAGAATTGCCAAAACAGTTGTATAGCTAAACTCTAGGAATTTAGAGGAGGAAAAGCTAACATAAAGCAAAACTAATCAGGGAAAATATTATGGAGGTAGTGGGGCTGAAGATGGATCTTAAGGAATGGAAATGATTCTGGTAAAAAAGATTAGCTAGTTTTGGCCAAATTATACAGTGATAACAAATAACTAAAAATCCTAGGGTGTAACAACAAATGTTTATTTCTTGCTTCCATTTATATGTCCCTTGTAGGTCATTTATAGTGTTGATCCAAATCTTCATGTCAGGATCCATGCTGGTGAAGTAGATACTATCTGGACCATCGCTGGTTTCTTGTAAGAAGAAGAGGTCATATTGGAACCAAGCAATGGTTCTTAATGTTTCTGCTTGGAAATGGCACATGTCACTTCTCACATTTCTGTTCAAGTCTTATTATAAACCTTATATTGACAAGGTGGGATGTATAATTCTGCCATAAGTAGGGTAGCAAGTATTTTGAAGAATACTCTGTGATAGGCATGTCTATTCTGGGTGGGAAGGGAAAGGGTATTCTGAGTAGGAAGAGGCATAAAAGCATATGGTATATTTGGGAGTTAGTAAAAAGAACCATTTTTCAGAAGCAGAACATACTGTCTGTGTAGAAGAGTAGGAACTATCAAAGATAGAAAGGGGGAAAGTACAGTAGAGTTTAAATTTCAAACTTATATTCAGCTAACCTCCTATTCCATTAATAGCTAGACTTCTGGCTTGAGGAACTGGGAATGAATAGCTCTAGCTCAGCAATGTCCAGTAGAAATACAGTGTGAACCATAAATTAATTCACATATACAATTTTGCTAGTAACCACATTAAAATATTTTGTAAAACAGGTGAAATTCATTTTAGTGTTTAAAAATTTTTTTTATTTCAGAATATCATGGGGGTACAAATGTTTAGATTACATATATTGCCTTTGCACGACCCAAGTCAGAGCTTCAAGCATGTCTGTCCTCCAGAGGGTGCACACTACACCCATTAGGTGTGCATATACCCATTTTGTGTTTTTTTTTTTTTTAACTCACTATATCCCACTTAACATCTTGTTATATTTGCTCTATTCATCATTGTATTCTCAGGACTCAGTGAAGAAATGAAAAGAGAATTCTATAGCAGTTTAGTAGGGAAAGAGTGATTTGTTTTTAGGGCTTGGTATTCCAAACGGAAAGCATTTTTTATTAAGGATGGAATAGTAATGATCTGTAAGCTAACATGGAACTGAGAATATTTTTTCTCCTCCCCATCAGAGTTCCTAGGGGAAGAAAGTAAAAAAATGAGCAGCCTCCTCTTGAAAAGACTGCAAAGGAAACAGTACCCTCTGGGGAGAGCCAGATTGTTAAAGTTAAGGGATAGTGGGACATTTTATGAAAAATATAGGAGTGTTGTAGGAGGCACGGTCCTAGAGAGTACATTAGTGCTAGAAGGTGGGATGACATTGGGATCTAGACTGGATGGCAGAGCAATTAAATGGGCTTTAGAAGGATAGGCAACCAGGAGGTGGTGGAGAATTTGTAACAAAGTCACTTTCAGAAACTCCTAAGGGAATCATAGAATATCATAGGGATAAAGGAGAGTGTTGAAAGGTGGGCAGAAGGAGCTTGGATGTAGTGAACTGTTCAGGAATTCTAAATTGATGCAAAGTAGTTTCTGTGCTATTGAGAGCTAGTATGCCAAATAAGAAGAGGCCCCTGGACAGGTTGTCTGTTTTGTGGCCATTGCCCCAGATGGATAGGGAATTAGATGACACCCAAAACCTGAGGATTTAAATGAGGAGGCCTCAGAAAAAGGGTAGTGACACTAAGAATATTTCAAAGTAAGGATTTGTAATTCTTGGTGACTGGCTGTGAAGAAGGAAAAGAAGTTGCTTTACCAACATTTACAAATGCTTATTATGTCCTAGGTAGTGTATGTACCTTATATTTAAGCCTTACATAATTCTGCAAGGTAAGTGAGGTGAATTTCTATTTTTATAGACATGAAACTTAATTTCAGAAGGGTATATAACTTGCTTAAGCTCACATAATTAGTAAGAAGTAGAAACAGGACTAACCCAGATCTAGTTGACTCCAAAGACCGTTGCTGTTTCTTTTACATGACATTATCTTTCTAGAGAGGACAGGGGAAGAATAAAAAGATGGAGTTGTTGAACTTGAGAATTCATTGACAGAAATGGAGAAATCAAAGGGGGAAATGATTTTTGTTTTAGAGAAGACAGGTTTATTTAAGGTACTTTGATTTTGTGGTAATTGGATATCCATGTGGACACAATGAAGATGCAGTTAGAAATGCACAACTTGACTCTGGGAGAGCCTGGAGAGAAGATAAAACTGATGAAAATGTGTGTGGTTGAATGTTATAGATATTTATTTTCTAAGGGGTAAGTTAGATATAAAAATGAATCATTTATTTAAAGATTTTGAAAAAATGGGGTTTGTAAAATATTTGGACAAATCTGAGTATTATAAGGATTGAAATATATTTTTAGAACTGATTTTGTATCATATATGTAGACACATGAAAAATTATTTATGTACACACAGTGAATGAAATATTGTTAATATATATGTATATCATCATATTTGTATTTTTTAATATATATGAAAACTAATGTCCTACAAGGGAAATTTACATTATATCAGCTATAATTACATTTCATGAGGGTCTTTGGACTCAAAAGATTAATAATTAGTGATTTTTTTTTTTCATAATTCTTTCATTCTTTTTTTTTATTTTTTTTTATTTTGGCATATTATGGGGGTACAGATTTTAAAGTTTCAATAAATGCCCTTCCCCCCCCTCCCCCCACAAGTCTGAGTCTCCAGCATGACCATCCCTCAGATGGTGCGCCTATCACTTGTTATGTATGTATATACCTGCCCCCCCAATAATTAGTGATTTTAATGTACAACATAATATTCTGTCTTATAACTGAAATGTTATTTATATGTAAATGTTGAAGTCATATAATAGTCTGGACTACATTGTCTATTAAATCTCTCTGGCTGGCTTCATTAGGAGTGTTTCACTTGTAGATTTTTAAACAAACATTGATTGAAAGCCTGCTTGTGTTAAACATTTTTCACATGTACTATGGCATTTAATTTTCAAGTGACCTTATTAGATTTGAGGTTTTTTTAAATGAAGATTATGCATATATTGTTTTATATGATATGTCAGTGATGACAATAGTGCCACTTTTATAATACTTTGGAATATACACAGAAATTTCATATATTGTATAATTCATGTTAGTAATAGAGTCATGGTGCTAAATGTGCTATATGCTACAGAATTTTGAAACTTAATCTTTATAGACTTACTGTGAGTGTGGTATTACACTATATTATCATCAGCTGTACAAGGAAGAATGTGAAACTTGTATAGTTAAATAGCTTGGTTAAGATTACATGGCTAATAGTGACAGATCTCAGATAACTTTAGGTAAACCATTATAATTGATACTTCAATCAGCCTAGGCCTTCATAAAAATTATATATAGTAGCGAAAAGAAAATAAAGTATGAAAAACAAATGTCATCTTCGCATTAGTTTTATATTTCATGTTAGTGCTTGGTGCCGTGATAGAAATAATACCAAGATATGTATAGTAAAGGTTGAAAGGCTTGCTTTTGTTTTTAACTTGTTTGGGTTGTTTTACAAAATTGTAAAACAATTTTGTACAAAATTGTACAATTTTTTACAATTGTAAATTGTAAACTGTAAATTTTTTACAATTGTAAAAATTTACAATTGTACAGTTTTTTACAAAATTGTAAAACATAGCTGTTTAAAATCCAGCTATGCCTAGAGGCAGGGATTTAGCAGATGATCTCTAGTAGCCTTCCACCCCTCACGCAGTTATTTCACATGTTCACTTTTTTTGGAAAGAAAGAAATTGAAAATTATGTAATTGAAGGTATATCCACCAGGAAATAATTAAAAAGTGCCTCAGTCCTTCAGATGCTCTCTTGCATTTTTATATTATACAACTATTGTAAGATATATGGTATCTGTGTGGAGATGATACTGTGAATAGATAATATTTTGGAAATTTCTGGAGCACTTCAGCCATAGAGATAATTGGAATGCCATTTTATATTTAAATACATTATTTTTATTTTAAAAGCAAAGATACAAACATATAGCTGGTTGAATCTTTTTTTTTTTTTTTGATCAGTCAAGCAACATCTCTTGATTTAAAATAAAGGATATTTTCTGATAATCCTTTAAATGCTATAAGTAGAGGCAGTTCATTGACATCACTTTTGGGTGTGTTTGAGCAAGCCCTAAAATTTAGAAGGGCAACTTTTGTATGTTGAAAAGAAAAGAAATAAGCTCATCAGCTGGTAGAAATAAAGATACTAGCCAAACCTAAACTACTGAAGATATAACTACCACAACAGGCCTAGGTTAAGCTGTGAAAGTTATCTATCTATGTAACATGCTTCTCTTCATTGTTTCTGATTGCCCAGGCCTAGCTCATATCCTGCTGGAGCCTTTTCTGCCTGGGCAGGGCATCATGCTTCAGATCTTGCAAAGATTGGCCTCTTTTTCATTTAAAGTACATGTCTTGCTTCCCCTTCTCTAGAAGCTCTGTGGTATTCTGTTTTCTGTGAAATTATGTTGATGTATGATCATCTCTTATTTCTTTCTGCACACTTAAGAACTAAGGCAGCTGTAGTGTATTCACGCTAGACTTGGTTGAGGATTTAAATGGTAGATCAGTCAAACTCTATGATCTTGGAATTGTATGGTAACTTCCCTGAGTCTCATTTTTCTCTTAAGACACAAATGGCACAAATACAGATTTCTTTATAGGGTTAAGTGTGTAGTGCTATACATAAATGAAGTATTATTATTAAGGCATTTTATGGTGTTATTTGGATACCCAAGATGTTAATGGGAATTTCAGGAGCTGTGGCTTGCTGGAGAAGGAAGTACTTTTGAGTACACATCAGAAAATATAGTCTGGTGCTTAAACTAATTTTCTTGGATTTACCATTTCTAGTACTCTTTGAGAAGCTGGGATGGAGTTTAGAGAGAATTTACATTGGGCTTGAAGTGATTTTTATAGCTTTAGACCCATAGTTTTTTCTAGATGTTTTCTGGGTTGTCCTCAATGTATTTGATTTGAACTAGTACTTAGTTAATAGTGAATGGGTCAGAGGAAGCAGGGCCATTATGAGTGGAAATCTGATAAGACCAGGAAAGCAAATACTTAGATGGTTCTTTCTTTTGTTTTATGTAGGAAGGAAGGCCTTTCCTCTTAAAAAAATTGACTGCAACTTATTTTCATTTTGCTAGAAATGTTCTGTATCATTGAGGGGAAAAGGTGTACTCTAGTGAGGACCTGTCTCTATTGTAGCTCTGCAAAGCCCTGGGAAATATAGAAAAAATAAAATGAGCAGGAAATTGACTAAATGACCTTAGAGTTCTCTTATATCCTTTTTCCTCCTGATGAATACAATGAAACTGCCTGTTGGTATTCTCAGATAGTATGCTTAGAAAAGACTAGATAAATGGGCAGATAAACTTGATTTGAATTACATCCTTGATTACAGAATGATTAGAGAACAAGTTCCAATGAATTTTATTCTCTCTAGGTTTTATAGTTCTAAACTAAATGAAGCTTTTTATTATTTAAAGATAAATACATTTTCATGTTTTCTCTTAATGTACTTATAAAATTTATGACATACTGTTTTAAGCAAGCTAAATATGTATATATCAAGGGATTATATTTCTTGCCTTTGAGTCTTTTTATAAACTTTTCTTCCCTTAAGTAAATTTTCTGGGCAGTTCAAAAGGCTAAATATAGCTAAGACTTAGCTATATTTATATTTATTGTAATAACGAATAGGGTTTTTTTGTTATAGTCATACATATATTTTCAGTAATTTGTATGAGTGATGGTGTCAACTTGAATTAGACTAACTAGGTTCAAATTCTGGCCCTCCACTTATCTACAATTGTTTTAAGGATTAATTGAGTAAATATTTGCAAAGTACTTAGTACAGTGCCTAGTACATAGTAAATACAGTGTGTATGTATTTGTTAAACATGTCAATGGAAAATAAGCCAAACTCAGTAAAATAATTTTGAAGAGGTTTATTCTGAGCCAAATGTGAGGACTGTGGCCTGGAGCCATGCCCAAGAAGAATTGAGCAAGTGGTCTCACTGTGGGTGGGTTACAGTTCGGTTTTATACTTTTCAGGTAGGCAGGGATTATGAGTAAAGTCATAAATCAAAACATGGAAGGTGTACATTGGTTTGGCCCCAAAAGGCAGAACATCTTGAAGTGTGGGCTTACATTTTATAGGTGGGCTTAAAATTTCTTTGATTTGTAATCGGTTAAAAAAATAAAGCTTTGTCTAAAGGCTTGGGATGTTTTAAGTAAAGGTAAGGAAGTCTGTAAATCAGAGACAGGCCACTGGACATATACCCAGACTCAAGTGATCTTTTTAGTTAACTGATGACCTGCAGGTGTGATTAAGCTTTGTCTTGCATAGACTTAGGCCTATTAATAAATTACAAAAGGTATCTCCAGCAGGGGGGAAGGAAGTCATGATGAGATGTGTCTGACCTCCCTTCTCAGGGCCAGCAACTCAGCTTTAGGGTATTTCTGGGGGTCCCCTTGGCCAAGAGGGGGTCCATTCAATCAGCTGGAGGGGGGAGCTTAAGAGTTTGTTTTAGTTCACAAACAAATTTCGAAAGTTGTATCATGAGAAATCAGATGACCTTCAAGTTTACAGTTCTTACATAGTATTTGAATAAAGTATGAATTCAGTGGACATTTTTAGATTCATGGTTGCCTTAAATATAAAATGTGCTTGGCAAGTTTATATGAATAACACCAAATACAAAAATGCTCACCATTATTTTATTTGTTGTTACATTGCTATTTTACATAGCTTTGCCTCATATTTCCTAGACACATTGAAATATATTTGGTTTGTTTTCTGAGTACTGATAAAAGATCCTTTGAATCTCATCTCCCTAAAGATATGACAGCTTGGCCATTTAGTTGTTAAAAACTGCTGAATTGGTTTGCCTTTAGGAAGAACAGTTTTGCATAGTTCAGCTCTTGTTATGATAGTGCTAATGTAAAAGTGTTAACAATATACCAAAGCTCCTTGGCTAAAAGGTTTGTTTCTTGGAAAATGGAGTAAATAATTTCAAACTCTTAGGATTGAGATTGTTTTTCTGACTCTCCTTGACATTTTTGGATAAAATTAGAATTACTGTAATGATTCAGCATGTAGTATAAACAAAACATTGCAAAGGATTAAATATAGTCAGTAGTCATGCTAGTATATGCCGATGTGTTTTATAGATCTGTTTTTTCCCTAGAGTCATTGTATTTATACATAGATCATTTCCTTCAGCAGCAGGGAAATGGTTTCCTAGAGGAATAAGTGACTAACCCATCAAATCTTCTGTTGACTTTAGGGGATAGATGATGTTAGATAGGCACTCCAGGTATCACACAAACATTTTCTTACTAAGATGTGAGAAGGGAAAAGGAAGATTATAATTTGGAATACGAGATAACGCATGGTATAAAATACATTTAAATATGTAGATGAATATAGGTATCATGTTGTTGTTTACTATGGGCAATGGTAGTACATAAGTAAGGTAACTCCCTAAGTTTAGCAAGAAATATCTGGGACCTTGGGATTCAATAAAGAAGAAAAATCAGCAAAATAGTTGCTTTTTAAAGAATGTATTATTAAATAAAAATGTGTGACAAATTGCTGTAAAATATTTTCAAAAAGAGTCTGACACACAGGATGTGGAAGCTACTGAAACTCTCATAACTGCTGGTGGGAGTATAAACTAGTAAAACCACTTAGAAAACAGTTTGATCGAATCTATTTAATTTAGGCATATGCATACCCTATGACCTACTACTTGGTGTATACACTTACCCCAAATGTGTACATATGTGCACCAAAAGATATGTAAAGGAATGCTGATAGCCGTACTTTTTTGTAATAGCTGAAAATTAGAGTAAGCCAAATGACATTTAACAGTAGAATGGATTTATAATACCAGAGTGGAATACTTTATAGCAGGGAGAATGAATGAAAAGGACAGCAACATAATATTGAGTTAATGAAATTGGTACTAAATAATATATATCAAATACTTTAATTAACTTAAATCTCAGGAAGAGTAGAAAACTATGGTGTTAGAAATTAGGACAGGGTTTACCTTTGGGGAGGTAGAGGAGATAATGATTGGGAAGGGGCACGATGAGGACTTTGGGATGCTGGAAATGTTCTATTTCTTTCTTTTTCTTTTTTTCTTTTTATTATTATTATTATTATTTTTTATTTTGGCATATTATGGGGGTACAGATTTTAAGGTTTCAATACATGCCCATTTCTCCCTCTCCCCCCCAAGTCTGCGTCTCCAGCATGACCATCTCACAGATGGTGCACATCTCACTCATTATATATGTAAATACCCGCCCCCTCCCCCCTGCCCAATACCCTATTACTGCAGTACCTATGTGACCACTTAGGTGCTGTTCAGTTAATACCAATTTGCTGGTGAGTATATGTGGTGCTTGTTTTTCCATTCTTGGGAAACTTCACTTAATAGTATGGGTTCAAGCTCTAACCAGGAAAATATGAGATGTGCTATATCACCGTTGTTTCTTAGAGCTGAATAGTACTCCATGGTATACATATACCACATTTTATTAATCCATTCTTGGATTGATGGGCACTTGGGCTGTTTCCACAGCCTTACAATTAGGAATTGTGCTGCTATAAACATTCGAGTGCAGGTGTCTTTTTTGTAGAGTGTCATTGGATCTTTTGGGTAGATGCCCAGCAATGGGATTGCTGGATCAAATGGTAGATTCACTTGTATCGCTTTAAGGTATCTCCATATTGCTTTCCACAGAGGTTGAACTAATTTAAAGTCCCACCAGCAGTGTAGGAGTATAGAATTTTTTTTATTTCCATCTTGATTTCTTCATTTATGAAGTAATCATTTAGTAGGAGGTTGTTTAATTTGCACGTTTTTGTGTAGAAATGTGAGTTTCTGTTAGGGTTGATTTCTAGTTTTATTCCACTGTCATCTGAGAAGGTACATGGTATGATTTCTATTTTTTTAAATTTCTTGAGATTTACTTTGTGTAAATATCTAGGATATGGTCAATCTTAGAGAATGTCCCGTGAGCTGATGAGAAGAACGTATATTCAGTGGATTTTGGGTAGAATTTCCTGTAGATGTCAGTCAGACCCCGTTGTTCCAGAGTTTTGTTTAAGTCCATTATTTCTTTATTAATTTTCTGTTTGGAGAATCTGTCTTGTGCCGTCAGTAGGGTGTTGAAATCTCCGGTGATTATGGAGTTGCTATTAATCCTTTTGCTTAGATCCAGTAAGGTTTGCTTTATGAAACTGGGTGCACCTAAGTTGGGTGCATATATATTTAAAATTATTATCTCTTCTTGTTGAAGTGTGCCTTTCACCATTATATAATGACCCTCTTTGTCTTTCACTACTTTTGTTGGTTTAAAAACTAAATCGTCTGAAATTAGCACTGCCACACCAGCCTTCTTTTGGCTTCCACTTGCCTGGAATACTGATCTCTACCCTTTTACTTTTAGTCTATATGCATCCTTGCAGGTTAGATGTGTTTCCTGAAGACAGCATATACTTGGCCTGTATTTTCTTATCCATTCAGCCAGCCTATGTCTCTTGAGTGGAGAGTTTAAGCCATTCACATTTATTGAGAGAACTGATAGGTAAGGTAGATTACTGTTCATTCTGTTGGGTTGGATGTTGTTGCTTTGATTTCTCTCTTGAGCCTTTAATCTTTGGGTTTTGGTTGTTTTTATATTTGCGAGTTTTTATTATGGTGTTCCGTGCTTAGCACTGTTTTGAGTACTTCTTGTAGGGCTGGTCTTGTCTTGGTGAATTCTCTGAGCCTTTGCTTGTCTGAGAATGTCTTTATTTCTCCTTCATATATGAAGCTTAGTTTTGCAGGGAAGAAGATTCTAGGCTGGGCATTGTTTTGTTTCAGAAGAGTGAGAATGGGGCCCCAGTCTCTCCTTGCTTGTAAAGTCTCATTAGAAAAGTCTGGTGTTATTCAAATTGGCTTTCTCTTGTATGTCACTTGCTTCTTTCGTCTTACAGCTCTTAGAAGGGCCTCTTTAGTTGATATTTTGGTCAGTCTGATGACTGCATGTCATGACGTCTTCCTGTTTGCGTTGAATCTCCAGGGGTCCTCTGAGCTTCTTGAACTTGTATATCGAGATTTTGGGCAAGGCCTGGGAAATTTTCCTCTATTATATCTTCAAATAGCTTGTCTAACCCTTGGGTGTTTTCTTCTTCCCCTTCTGGTAACCCTATGACCCTCACATTAGGTTTCTTCACATAATCCCACAGCTCTTGTAGGCTTTGCTCTTTTCTCTTGTTTCTCTGCTCTATCTCTGTGATGGTTTTATTTAGTTGGAGGGTGTTATCTTCAAGCTCTGAGATTCTTTCTTCTGTTTGATCTACCCTGTTCTTGAGACTTTCCACTGTATTTTGTAGTTCCCCGAATTGATTCTTCATTTCCAGGAGTTCGGTTAAACTTTTCTTCATTGTGCCCATTTCTTTTTCCAGATCCTGGAGGCTTTTTGTGGTTTCTTTGTGTTGGTTATTGAGTTGTTGTTGCAGCTTGGTGAGTGTTCTTATGATCCACATACGGAATTCCTCTTCTGTCATTTTGGTTGCCTGATTTGGGTTGGTGTCCGTTTCTAGGGGGCTGGTGCTCCTCTTTGGGGGTGTGTTTTCCATTTGGTTCTTCATATTTCCTGAGTTCCTTTGCTGATTTCTTCCCATGTCGATCAGTTGTTGTTTCTTTCGTTTAGGTTTTTGTTTGGATATTCACACGCCTTGTTTAGTTTCTGAGCCGTTAGGTGGTGTCTGTGGGTGAGATTCGACCACTCCCTGTATAATGAGTCAGTGGGTGCCGTGATAAGGCTGTGCAGGATGCCGTCCCTGTCAGTAGGTGGCGCTT
The DNA here is from genome assembly GCF_040939455.1 of Microcebus murinus. Lineage (NCBI taxonomy): Eukaryota > Metazoa > Chordata > Mammalia > Primates > Cheirogaleidae > Microcebus > Microcebus murinus. The sequence continues at coordinate 37,771,062 of NC_134105.1, read as the reverse complement.
GCTTGGAGGAACAGGCTATGCTGTTGTTTTTGTGTCCTGTTATCAGCTCTTGTTCTGGGCAGAGCTGGGTTGGGTCAGCCTGCCCTCAGGCACCACCAATGCCTTAGCAGGGGTCAAATTTCTGTTCTCTACTTCCAGGGTAAGCTGTCAGTGCAGGGCTGGAATGGTCCCGCTCAGCCAGAAAGTCTGCTTGTAGGGGTGGGGCTGTCTGAGACCCGCAGTCTGGAGCAGGCCTTGCTTCTTTCCACCCTCCCCAAGTCCGCAGCTACTCCTGGGCCTCTGCCAGCAGGCCAGACCACACGTCACCAGGCCCCCCCGGATTGTGATGCCTGCGGGGAGGTTCCTTGCGCAGAAATGCTGCCTGGGCTGGGCGCACGGCCTCCCTTTGGTGGGAGGGTTGCCCTCTAGGATGCTGATCTACCCCTGGAGGCACACACACCTCCGCAGGCTGTTCACAAATATCCCTTCTGTGCCCTGGGCAATGCTAGACCTCGGTGCACGGGATCTGGTCTCCAGGTCCGACCTCTGAGTCGCAGAGTTCAAACTGTATCCCCACCAGGGAGAGGAGTTCCAGTCCCAATTCACCCACAGGGAGCCTAAGCTGGATCTGTGTCTCTCAGCCTCTAAGTCAGCACCATTCTCCTGGGAACACCGTGCCAGCAGCACCTGGGAGAGCTGGCGGGTAGGGAGCTCACAGTCTGAGTTCCCTTTAGTCAGCTGTAGGGTCCCATAAGGGAAGGTTCCATTCCCTGAAGATGCCTCCGGCTGGTGGCTGTATTGTATCTCTGGGCAGCCGCAGGTAGGGTCGGTGGAGGGGAGAAGGAGGCAATATGGCACCTGCTGCGCGGCTTGGGTCTGTGCACATGGAGGTGCACAGGGATTTGGGAGTCTGGTGCCGTGTCCGCTACAGGCTCACCGCTAGCTGGTGGTGGCTGTCTCTGGGCTGGTGTCCGCAGGTCTCTCCACCCGCTGGGGAGCCCACCAGCAGTCCCAAATGCAGGGGAGGGGAAAGGTTATTTATCCACCTACCCTTCCCGCTGGTCTCCGGGCTGCTCCGGCGGTCTCAGTTTCCATTTCTGCTCCGAAGCCTCTTCCCGTGGAGTCTCCCGGTGTCTCAGGTACCCCTCCTTCCGGCCCTTGTCTGCTGTATGCTCGCCTTCTTGCTTCTTTTTTCTAATTTTTTGAAATGTTCTATTTCTTAATGTGGGCGATTGTTGTATAAGTGTATTCATTGTTATAATCTACATACTTATGATTTGTGTACTTCCTGTATATATGTTATATTTATATAATTAGAGTTAAAAATTAATTTCTTATAGTATGTGAAAGACCCATAATAGAGAAATAGTATGATATAATTTAAAAGGTGTTTGAGTAAGAGGAATCGGGCTTCTCTCTCTTTTTTTCTTAAGATTCTTGCTACTTACTGTTTGGAGCAAATTATTTCCCCACTTTAACCTCAGGTTCTCATCTGTAAATAGAGAAAATAATATCTGTCAGGATAAACAGCACACTTGATTTTAAGGTATTATAAAATATGGTATAATTGCAAATATTCTTATTAAATGAATCAAAGAAGTGTGAAAAATCAAGGGTCATTGTATTCAAAGAGCTGAACACCTGTAAGTCAAAATAGGTATGATATTTGAGGAAGCAATCTTTTCTGACAAGCTGTACAGCAAACACATGTGTTAAAGGATGTGCTGCTGGATGGCCCCTACCTACTAGCTTTTTCCTCATGATATGTAAGCATTTTTTACTATTTCTCATCTACAGAACAGCAAATCCATTTCTTAAATAAGCATCGCCTGTAGCTATTGCTATGTAGGCTATCTTTTTGAAACAGTCTGTATTTGTGATTTCTTTCTCCTTACTTCTCTCCCTCAACTTTTCATCTAGCTTTCACACCCATCACTATAAGGAAAAATGCACTCTAAATCAATAATTACCTTCTAATTGCCAAATCTGTTTTCTGGACCCTTTGTTATTGAGCTCTCTGTAGCATTTGCCACTGTTATTTATTTTATCTTTAAATCACCTTCCTCTTGGCTTCTGTAACATGTCCTTCCCAAGCACATAGTACTGTAGGTGGAAAAGTTGAAAGAGGGAGTAAGTGATTTTTCTCAGTCTTATTTGATGACTTCTCTTTCTCTATCCTAGTGTTTCTATGGTTCTAGCATTAACTTTCTTTCTTTCCTTTTTTTTTTTTTTTTTTTTTTTTTAGCCACAAGAAGGTTTTAGAGAGAGAGAGAGACAACAGATCCTACTCCACAGACAGAGTAAGGGTCCTTTCCCAAATAGGAGGAGGACCCTTTATGGGGCAATACCATTAACTTTCTTATTTCAGTCTGTGTACTCTTCTTGAATAATTTCTTGAAATCCATAGTTTTAGTATTCTGTTTCTATCTCTGCAGTGATTGTTCCATTTCAAACTTCTCTCCTGAGTCCCAGACTCATCATTTACAAATGTCTTTTGTGTTCTTTAATTAATCCTTTTTCATAATCTCCTTCTTTTGTTTCAATTATAAAATATCTTTTATATTTCTGATGGTTTCTATTATATATGATATATATACATACACACATATGTTAATACATACATGCATATACATGCATACTTGTATGTTTCTATGTATGTATTCTTACATGTATATATATGAAAGTTTCTTTCATTTACTGTATTGTTTTTATTTTCACCATGTTCTTTTTTTCTCCTTTTCATTTGTTTATTTAATTTAAGGAGATTTAAGTGGTTTTTTATTACACAGATGAATTGCATAGTGGAGAAATCTAGGCTTTTAATATAATATGCCCATCACCTGAATAGTGTACATAGTATGTATTGGTTATTTCTCATCTGGCACCCCAGTCCCATCCTCCCTCTTCTGGATCTCCAAGGCCCATTAAGTCACTCTGTATGACTATGCATATTCCTTGCTTTGCTCCCATTTGTAATGAGAGTGTGCAGTATTTGTTTTTTTGTTCCTGGGTTACTTCACTTACAATAATGGCATCCAGTTCCAATCCAAGTTGCTGCAAAAGACTTTGTTTAATTATTATGATGGCTAAGTACTATTCAATGGTATATATATATATGTGTATGTGTGTGTGTATGTGTGTGTATATATGTGCATGTGTGTGTGTATGTGTGTGTATATCTATCTATCTCTATATAGATATATCACATTTTCTTTATCTACTCATGAGTTGGTAGGCACTTAGGTTAGTTCCATATCTTTGCAGTTGTGAATTGTGCTGTGATAAATATATAAGTGTGTCTTTTTAGAAAATTACTTCTTTTCCTTTGGGTGGGTTCCTAGTAGTGGGATTGCTGGATTGAATAGTAGACATAATTTTAGCTCTTGAGAAATCTTTATACTGTTTTCCATAGAGGTTGTACTAATTTACATTCCCACCAACAGTATATATTCATTCCCCTTTTCACCACATCTGTACCATATACACACCATCTAGTGTTTTCTTACCATTCTGACAAGAGTGAAGTGATATCTCACTGTGATTTTAATTTACATTTCCCTAATGATTAGTGATCTTGAGCATTTGTTCTTATGTTTGCTGACCATTTATTTCTCTTCTTTTGAAAAATGTCTGTTTATGGCTTTTATATACTGTTTTGTTTTGTTTTTTACTTTTAAAATTATAAGTGATTTATTAAAGTCTTATAGAGAAGTTAGTTACAAAATAAAATAAAACCCCCAGAAACCTATAAACTTATTATACAACTGTACAATCATTTGGCATCTTTCTTTATGTACATATATTTTTACCCATCTACATTTTAAATCAGTATTTTCATACATGTATATATTTTTGCAGAAACATTGATTGATGAAAATGATTTTGAAATTTGCTTTAAAAACTTATATAAAAAACTTTCCCTTATAATACTCTGTAGTTCTCTTTACCCTGCTTTTTTTTATTTTAGCATATTACCGGGATACAAATATTTAGGTTATATATATTGCCTTTGCCCCCACTGAGTCAGAGCTTCAGGGGTGTCCATCCTTCAGACAGTGCGCATCACACCCATTAGGTATAAATATACCCATCCTTTCCTACCCCCTCCCACCTGCCTGACACATGATGCATGTTACTACACTATGTGCACATAAGTGTTGATCAGTTAATACCAATTTGATGGTGAGTACATGTGCTTGTTTTTCCATTCTTGTGATACTTCACTTAGAAGAATGAGCTCCAGCTCTATCCAGGATAATACAAGAGGTACTAGATCACCATTGTTTCTTATAGCTGAATAGTACTCCACGGTATACATATACCACATTTTATTAATCCACTCATGTATTTATGGGTGCTTGGGTTGTTTCCACATCTTTGCAACTGTGACATGTACTGCTATAAACATTCTAGTGTAGATGTCTTTTTTACAGAATGTCTTTTTTTTTCCCTTTGGGTATATGCCCAGTAATGGGATTGCTGGATCAAATGGTAATTCTACTTTAGCTTTTGGAGTTATCTCCATATTACTTTCATGGAGGATGTACTAGTTTGCAGTCCCACCAGCAGTGTATGAGTATTCCTTTCTCTCTGCATCCATGCCAACATTTGTTGTTTTGGGACTTTTGGGTGAAAACCATTCTCACTGGAGTTAATTGATATCTCATTGTGGTTTCGATTTGCATTTCCCTGATGATTAGGGATGTTGAACATTTTTTCATATGTTTGTTGGCCATTAGTCTATCTTCTTTTGAAAAGTTTCTGTCATGTCCTTTGCCTACTTTTTAATGGGCTTGTTTGATTTTTTCTTGCTAATTTTCCTGAGTTCTATATAGATTATAGTTATCAGCCTTTTATCAGATTTGTAGCATGTGAATATTTTCTCCCATTCTGTTGGTTGTCTGTTTGCTCTCATGATAGTTTTCTTGACTGTGCAGAAGGTTTTTAATTTGATCACATCCCATTTATTTGTTTTTGTTATTTATGTGATTGCCTTCAAAGTCTTCTTCATAAATTCTTTTCCTAGGTCGATGTCCATTAGAGTTTTTCAAACGTTTTCTTCTATAATTCTTATAGTTTCATGCCTTAGGTTTAAGTCTGTTATCTACTGTGAGTTGATTTTTGTGAAAGGTGAGAGGTGTGGATCCTGTTTCAGTCTTCTACATGTGGCTATCCAATTTTCCCAGCACCATTTATTGAATAAGGGTTCTTGTCCCCAGTGTATGTTTTTTTTTTCTGCTTTATCAAAGATCAGAGGCTATATGAGGGTGATTTTATATCTGGATTCTCAGTTCTGTTCCATTGGTCTATGTGTCTGTTCTTGTGACAATACAATGATGTTTTAATTACTATAGCCTTGTAGTATAGCTTGAAGTCTGGTAAATTGATGTTTCCTAATTTGTTCTTTTTTGCTTAAGATTGCTTTTGCTATATGGAATCTTCTCTGGTTCCATACAAAGCATATAATTATTTTTTCTGTATCTGCAAAAAATGATGTTGGTATTTTAATAAGAATTGCATTGAATCTGCGGATCACTTTGGGTAGCGTAGACATTTTAACAATGTTTATTCTGCTGATCCATGAACATGGTATGGGTTTCCACCTGCTTACGTCCTCTGCTGTTTCCTTCTTAGTGTTTCATAGTTCTCCTTGTAGAGGTCTTTCATTTGCTTATTTAAATATATTCATATGTATTTTGTTTGCTTTGTTGATATTATGTCTTTGATTTGGTTCTCAGTTTTACTGTTGTTGACATATAGGAATGCTACTGATTTGTGTACATTGATTTTGTAACCTGAGACTTTGCTGAATTTGTTTATTAATTCCAGTAGTCTCATGGCAGAATCTTTGTGGTTTTCTAGACATAAGATCATATTGTCAGCAAAGAGTGATAGTTTGCCCTCTTCTGTCCCCATTTATATATCCTTGATTTCCTTCTCTTGTCTGATTGCTCTGGCTAGGACTTCCAGCATTATGTTGAATAGAAATGGTGATAGAGGGCAACCTTGTCTGATTCCAGTTCTAAGTAGGAATGCTTTCAGTTTTACCCCATTCAGTATGATGTTGGCTGTGGCTTTGTCATATATGGCTTTTATCATTTTCACATAAGTCCCATCTATGCCTATTTTGTTAAGTATTCTTATCTTAAAAGGGTGCTGAATTTTTTTGAATGCCTTTTCTGCATCTTTTGAGAGGATCACTGGTCTTTGTTTTTACTTCTATTTATGTGGTAAATTACATTTATATATTTGCATATGTTGAACCATCCCTGCATCTCTTGGATGAAGCCCATTGGTCCTAATGGATTATTTTTTTTGATAAGCACCTGAATTCAGTTTGCTAGGATTTTTCTGAGATTTTTTGCATTTATATTCATAAGGGATATTGGTCTGTAGTTTTCTTTTTTTCTCTAGTCTTTTCCTGAAAATTATACTTCCGAATCGATTCATTGACAGTGCTTTTATGTTTATATGTAAGTACATATCTAAATTTAGAATGAGCAATATAATAACTCTAAGAAAATTATTTTTAAAGAGTTGATGAGAAAATAAATCTCATTGCTAATAAAATACTATGAATATATCGACAATAAGACTCCAGTGCCATGTTCTACTGAAACTTCAGAGTCATATATAAATGATAAAAAACATTAGAGATAAATTTCTTCAATCAGACAACATAATGTCAAGCATCAACTTAGTATAACAGAATGTATATAAGAAGCAAACACTAAATTAACAATGTAAAATCTTATTCTGTACTTTTTCTTTTTTTATAGAGACAGGGTCTCACTCTGTCACCCAGGCTGGAATCCAGTGGCGTAATCATTGCATACTGCAGTTTCAAACTCCTTGCCTCAAGTAATCTTTTCACCTCAGCCTCCTAAATCGCTGGGATTACAGATGTGAGCCACCATGCCCATCTACATTCTGTACTTTCCAAGAATTTGTAATTGCTCATATACTATTCATGCATTTGTCATTAACGAAGGAGATTTATTTGTAATAATGCTTAAAATATTTTGGGTGCTCAAAATATTATATGACATAAATTTTGTTTTATTGCCTATATTCCACTTTACCAAAGAATAAGAACAATAACATTGCAAAGTTAGAGCTAAATATATGCTGTACTTACATATAAACATAAAAGCACTGTCAATGAATCTATTCAGAAGTATAATTTTTATGATTCCAGAAGTATTTGAACTTCATCTACTGTTCATTTACTTTAGAATAACTCTTATGATTCAAGAACTGGAAGTCATGGTGAAGTGCATACTGCAAAACCAGGTATACATAACTGATCTATGGTTATACTACAGTTTTTAAAAAGTATTTTCTTTATGAATCTCTATAAGTATTAAAAATTGAAAAAGCATGATCAAAGTAAGTATATTAAAATATTGATTAAATTCTGATTTTATTAAGATTCATGTAGTGTTGGGATGTCATTTAATTTTGAATATATCTTAATTATCATCATTCAACCATATTCATTATTTTTAGAGACTTTTCTCTGTAAAAATTATTATGTTAAGAAATATCCATAGCTGACACAAAAGAATACTTTAGCTGCAATAGTGAAGTACACTAAACATTTAATTCATACCTTTGACATCAAGTACCGGACCCTGGGAACCCTTGTCAAATCCAATGAGTTTCATGTTTATAACAGAATTGAACAAATGACTTTAAGTTATAAAAGGAGAAATTTAAGAAAGACATAAGGAAGAAAATCTTCAGGTAAAGATTACAAAACAGATAAAAGAAGTAAAGGGTACAATGCATTCCCTGGATTTATTTATAAAATTGCTCATAGGCTGAATTAGGAAACTGGTTTAGTGGCTTACCTAATTATGATAGCACAAACTTATTATCTGTCTGACACAGCCCTCTAAAGTAAATACTATATTATCTTCAGGAGGAAACTAAGGCACAGTATGTTAAGCGCGTTACCTTCTATCTAGTCATTGGTAGAACTGTGATCTGAACATAAGCAGTCTGCATCAATTGTTTACATATGTATATATTTATATACATACATATATTTTATCTCTCTATATAATATAGAAATAAAATAGTTTAAAATATTATGAAATGGAAATAATGTAAAAGTCCTCTTCTCTGAATCAATCTGAACCAATAGTTGGTTAGTTAATTGGAAAAATCGGTTAAGGTAGTGAATCATAAAAATGGTACATACACACTTTAATTTAAGGCATACAAATACCTACTCATTCTCTAATCTCTGGATGTAGGACTAAGGCTTTGGGTATTTTTGTTCTAATGATTGTAATATTGTCTTTTTTTTAAACTACAACCATAATGCATTGTCTACATTTTCTAGGTTTTCTTTCTTTAACGTTGAAGAAGAATTTAAAGATACTTGTAAAGAAAGTGTATACAGAATCCTTCTAGATTGTTATAATTTTTAAAGTGTTTTACTATTCTTTATTCTGTACTTAATCCAACAACAATTTTTTAGCTACTTGCCTTCACATTCTTAAAGTTTCCACAAGCTTTCAACTCCCTATCACATTAGTAATTTAACAGTTTATGTAATCTTTAATTGAGGTAATTACAATAACAAGTACAACTGACATAAATAGGCCTCATATCAGATAAAACTGAATTCTTAGAAAAGCATATAAATTGATAATAGCAGAAGTGCAAGTTATACTTGAGAATAGCCTCTCATCTTTAATGTGCCATGCAATTGGCCAGAGTGTTTTACAGAGGATGTGGAGGGTATCAGTTTATCTTGAAGTTTATTTGAGAGGAGAGTAGTTTTAAAAGCTTTTATTTATAACACTCTGGGAGGGCGAGGTGGGCGGATCATTTGAGGTCAGGAGTTCAAGACCAGCCTGAGCAAGAGCAAGACCCTGTTTCTACTAAAAAAATATAGAAATAAATTAATTTGCCAACTAAAGATATATAGAAAAAATTAGCTGGGCATGGTGGCACATGCCTGTAGTCCCAGCTACTTGGTAGGCTGAGGCAGGAGGATCGCTTGAGCCCAGGAGTTTGAGGTTGCTGTGAGCTAGGCTGACACTACAGCACTCTAGCCAGGGCAACAAGAATGAGACTCTGTCTCCAAAAAAAAAAAGACTTCTATTTATATATCCAAAAGAAGTGAAAGCAGCATCTTGACGAGATATTTGCACACTCATATCCATAGTAGCATTATTCACAATAGACAAGAGGTGGAAGTTACCCACAGACAGTTTAATGGATAAGCTAAATGTGGTTGGATACATTGGAATATATTGGAATATTATTGGAATATATTGGAATACATTGGAATATTATTCCATTTTAAAAAGGAAGGAAATCCTGTCACGTGTTACAACATGGATGAACCTTGAGGACATTATGCTAAATTAAATAAGTCAGTTGTGACTATATTATTCCATTTATATGAGGTATCTAAAGTAGTCAGATTCATAATCAGAGTAAAATGGTGGTTAACAGGAGCTGAGGGAAGGGGGAAATGGGGAGTTGTTCAATGGTTATTGAGTTTCAATTTTGCAAAGCTTAGTTTCACTTTGATAAACGAAAAAGTTCTACAGATTTGTTGCATAATCATGTGAATGTTCTGAACATTACTTAACTGTTTGCACATTTAAAAAAGGTTAAGAAGGTAAATTTTATGTGTTTTTACCAAAATTAAAGGCAAAGAAAGCTTCTGCTGTACAATTGACCCTTGAAAAATACAGAAAATAGAGGCATTGACCCCCAGCAGTCAAAAATCCACATAATTTTTGATTCCGAAAAAACTTAACTGATAGTCTACTATTGACCTGAAGCCTTACTGATAACATGGTCGATTAACACATATTTATGTTGTGTGTATTGTATACTGTATTCTTACGAAAAAGTAAGCTAGAGAAAAGAAAATGTTATTAAGAAAATCATAAGAAGAGAAAATACATTTATAGTACTGTATTGTATTTATTAATACCTTAAGTTTATGTTGTCTGTTTATAAGATGAGTCATCTGTCTGAAATGGTGGGCAACCATAGCTGCAGACCCCAATTTATGGTATACATCAAGAAATTCAGCTTCTTCATTTAATGTCATGACTTTTCTCACCTTCTTGGGAGCATTTCCAACGTCACTAGTGGCACTTCGTGTGGGTACCGCGGTGTTCTTTAGAGTTTATGATATTGCTCTAAACATAATGAAGATATGTGAGAATTGTGAGAGATAACTTTTTACTGTGATATGCAATTTATTTGAGTGATGAAGTGCTCACACAGAGATGATTAGCATCACATGGTGGTGTTTTAAATAGATACTTGCAACAGTGATCTCACCACAATAGCAACTGGAGGTAGCTACAAAACTATTACAGTAGTACAGTTTGTACTATAGTTAATTTTATGCAGTTTTGCTTTAATACTGCATCTTCATGTTTGTTCACATTTCTCTTGACTGAATGGTCTCTATGTACATTTTGATAAATTTTAATGTTTTACAATAGATTTGTTTATATTTTATGGTAGCAAATGATAAAATAAACTAGTATCTACATACAGTTTATACATTTATCACATACCTCACTTTTTCTTAATTTTTTTGATATTTCTAGGATATGTGATGTACCTGTGAATTTTAAAAACAATTGTTGCAAATCTCCAAAAAATTTTCCACTATATTTATTGAAAAAAATCCATATATATGTGAACTTATGCAGTGAAAGCCCTTGTTTTTCAAGGGTAAACTATATGTTATTTTTTATTTTTCATGGTTCACATCTATTTTATTTAAAATTCAGATACTATATTAATAGAAAAATAGGAATGAAAGAAATCACCTCTAAATACATTTTCTTTAGTATAGCCACTGTTAATAATTTGGTTTATATCTTTCTATTCCTTCATTTATGCATATTAGGGGGGTGTATGTATATATGTGTATATACACAATATATTTTTTAATTTATAATTTAAAATGAGATATATATATACTCTCTCTATATAAAGTTTTTATATATACATAAAAACTATATATATATATATATATATATATAGTTTTTTCCAGAAACTATAAGCAGTTTCTGGAAAACATTTAGCTATTTATTCTGAATATCTTTCCATATTCTCACATTGTCATCATGTTTTATGACTGAATGTTCTCTACAGCTTGGATGTACTATAGCTACTATGACTTATCTAAATTTTTCCTATTGATAGGCATTTAGGGTTTGAAATGAAATTCTTTATATGTATATAAAGAATTTTATATATGATATATGTAAATATATTTATATATTATATATGTGTGTATATATATGTATATATATATACACACACACATACACAAACACACACACAAACACATCTTTGATTAGAAAGCAGTAGAATGATACCTTCAAAGTTCCAAAAGAAATTATTTTCAACCTAGTATTTTAAGTCTAGCCAAATTTTCAGTCAAATCCAAGGATAGATTAAAGTCATTTTCAGACATGTAGTAAATCAGAATGTATATTTCTGAGACTTGCTATCTGAAGAAGTTGCTTAGGGATATATAATAACAAAATTGAGAATATGCAAAATGAGAAAAATGGATCAAATCTCAGATGTTGGTGAAGAAAAATCAGAAAATCATGGCTAAGTGGCAGGCCTAGAGAATGATCAGTACAGATTAAAGCAGAAAGATAGAAGGTTCTTGGAAGAATACCTCTGGAGAAAAACATACCTCTAATCACCTATGCAATGGATGGTTAGATAGGCTAAAGGTACATTATTTGTCACTAAGAAAAAATAGAAAGCCAGTTAAAATAATAGGAAAAATAGAAATACAGCACAAGTAAGTTTTATAAATTTTATAAATAAAATGTGGTACAATTTAAACTAATTGATGGAGAGTGAGAAAAGAAAACACATTTTATTATGCTACAAAAAGTATCCTCCTTCAGATGGTCTATGGGCTCTGGCCTTGGACCCATAAAAAGGAAATGCTATCCTAACATACCATCTGGTCATGCAGTGAACTATTTTTCTGTTTTATATGGTGTCAATTGATTTATAATCAGCTTTTAGACATAACATGGAAGTTGTGATATCTCCATAAAAATAATATAAAAGTAAAAGAATGTAAAAATGACAGTTTGAAAGTAAAGATATAGCCTATTGAAGATGAGAGGTGAAGTGGATAAAAGATAGAGGGAACAGCAAAGACAATAATATCTTCATCTGACAGTGAAGACAGTTGAAAAGCCATTAATGTTAAGAAAATAGGAAGTTGAAATATGAGTTACTCTTTAAGTTTATAAAGGTATTGTATAATTATAAAAGATATTGGCAGAGGGAGGTATGTATCTTGAGTAAATGAACTAATGCCTAATCTTTTATAGAATGATATCACAGTATATCTCCTAAGTTGGAAAGTTAAGAAATTGAGATAGATACATACTATTTAGGAATATGAAGGAGGCCATTTTAGAAGAACTAAAGTCAGAAATGGTCAAAAAGAGGACTGGGGCTATGAATGGAGAAGAATGGAGGTTCATATCAATATTCTTTAACTATGTATATATGTTTTGTTGGTTAAAATTTAAAAAGTAGTATAGGATTTATATATCCCTTAAGGAATTGGTTGAAGTCATTATAAAGCTGTTGATTCTGAAGCCTTTTTGTAGCATGAGTTTAAGTAAGTCTGGAGATGCTTTGTTTTGAACTTTTTAAACATCAGTATTACATGAGCATTTGTTCTCTATACTTCATCAGAAAATGGCTCAGAGTTTCCAAAATTGAGAACAGTTTTGCTTGAATTACAAAGATGGGAAAATGGGCCACCCAATGGTTTTCTTTGTTAGAAGTAGTTTCCCTTTTTTGAACTATTGTGGCATTTTATTTAAATCTCTACTAGGATATTTATAAATATCTATTTAGTATAGCTATTTATATCAATATACATTTTAATCCCAAATTATTTCTAGACTATACCATTGTATAAGAGCAAGGGGTGGTTCTTCTCATATTATGTTTATGTATTATGTCACATCTTCAAAAGGCACAATGCCTTCCATGTGTTAATTACCCTTTTTAGTTATTTAACAAATTTTTGAGCACCTGTTATGTTCTAGGAGGCATACTAGACTCTGAACGTACAAAAGTACATTGAAGAGATAGCCCTTGTCCTCTAGTGGGGGAGGCATATAATAAGCAGGTAAAAACATTATACGTGGATATTAATTGACTAATACTGAACGGCAACCATAAATTTTTCTTCATGAGTCTACAGCTTGGCTGGGTGGTACTGCTTCCCTGGAGTTGGCTTGACCAGTCTTGGCCTGCCACTCTTATGTGTCTGGGACAACTTGGCTCTACTTCATGTGGCTTTTTATTTTACAGCATCTATCTGGGACTCATTCTTTATGATAAAGGCTGAGAAGCAATAGAGGAAGGAGAAATGCAGAAATCCTTTTTTAAGCCTCAGATTACATCAAGTCCTGTGGCTAAAACAAGTCACATGGCTGAGTGTCCAAGTGCATGGCAAAAGACATGGATACAGTGTGGCCATTAATAGGGACTAATACTATAGTCAATCTACTAGAATACAAAAATACATGGAAAAGTGCTATGTATATTCTCCAATATAGCAAGGGTGGCTGAGAAGGCTTGTCTGAGGAAAGATTGAATAAACAAAAGTTTTACGATTCAAATTAAAAAGATAAATAATGAATAATTCTAGTTGTTAGTGGGCTCCATTTTGGGAAGCACTTCCAGAATGAGGCCTGTTTGTTTTCTTTAATGTGTCAGATAGAAGGAGCTAGTGAAATAAGCATGAGGCGGAGATGGGCCCAAGCAGATCAGCTTCATAGCCAGATTACAACCAGCTCTGTTAAACAGACACAACTGGCACCTCTTACCCTGCCTTTGAGGAAGACTGTACAGACATGTCAAATAAAAGGAACAGAGGTCAAAATGGTTAGCATGGCTTTACTTTTTGTTGTAGTACTTGTAGCAGCAGCAGTAGTAACAATAATGGTTTTAGTAGTAACAGTAATACTAATAGACGGTAGGCAGTGAGCACCAAATATGTGCAGAAACTATGCTAGGTATTCTACACAAAATATTATTAATTGTTGCATTGATCCTATAAGGCAGATATTATCTTTGTTTTACAGGGTTAGAAAGGTCAAGTATCTTACGTAAAATATCATAGATTGTAAATATTAGAGCTAGGATTTGATACTGAGCCTGTTTGATTCCAAAGTTTATATTTTCAATATGACAAGTAGTAAGACAGGAGTGTGCAACCCTTGGTAATCTAGACCTTAGCTCTGCAGGCTAGGAGAAAGGTTTATAATTTTAGATAGGTAGAACCTTTCCTGCCTATTATGTTGAGTCTCTTGATGAGGAAATTCATCAGTTACTTGTTGACCATTTTCTGAATATTGATCTGATGTAGACAAGCCTTTAGGGAATCTTTTATACTTGCCCTGAATTTATACCATTTATGCAAAATGACAAATTTGCAGACATGTTTTCACTGCATGCAAATAAGTGCTTTTCCAAGTAGCAGTAGAATTGTACAGCATTTGTATGAGTTTTTATTATAAAATAGAATTTCATTATACCCAACACTATTGTATTTAAGGGCAGAACTGCAATTAAGTTTATAACTGCCACTGGTTTTGCACATGTAAAAGGTATTCTTAATATTTTATCTTATTTTCTGTAATCATTATAAAATCAAATATGTAAATATGCTTTAGAATAGTAATTGCATTTCAAATTTGAATTTGTTTTATGCAGTTATTTAATCTGAGTTTCATTAAAAGAGAATAGTTTCTATAGCAACTACCACATCATTTGATATCTTTGGAATCTCTGAGATATGGAACACTTTTATTAAAAAATATACACAGCATATCATGTAGATTTCTGTATAGGTTTAGATGTTTATGAAAAATATTTCTTTTATATTTATTTTATCCAGTTTTTGTGAATTTTATTCTTTTTTTTGATCCCAGTAGTTTTTCCCTTAAAAAATTTAAAGCATATGTGTTTAAAAATAAAATGTCAAAAGAATTCAATGAGGAGGTGGATATTGGAGAGGATAGTAGGAGTAAGTGTGAACTTCTTTCTGAATGAACTCCATCAGCACAAATGTTACTTCCTTCTAAGAGAAAACCTGTTAGTTTATCTTTTTGGAGATATCCTATTAGGGTCATGAAAACCATTTCTAGAAAAAGATGATATATTATTGCATAATGATGAACCAAAGTTAAGAGAAAACAGAATGCTAGATCATCAGTACCAGATCCTATTCCAAGGGTTTATTGATACTTTGATTTTTAAAAATGCAATGCTAAGTAATGTGCACTGTGCTTGCTACTTACTGCTGAAGAAAGGGTATTTTCACACTTGAAAATAAATATTGCTGCAGGTATAGATGTGGATTGGCTCCAGTATTAGACATGGTAACTGGGATCACAATAATGTGGAAATTCAAGTAAAATCAATGAAGAATTGAGCCAATTGTCTGAAAGTTTTAGGGATAAGATAAGAATAGGGTTCAACGTAGATAATGTGCACAGAAAAATAGGCACGATAGGACTGTAGTCAAGAGTAAAATTCCTTAGATGAGGAGAGGCCTGGGATCCCTAGTCTCTAACATGCATTCTTGAGCAGGGATGTGATGTACTGCCTATGAAGGAGACACTGGTCCCTGTAACTGACAGCACAGGGAAAACAAAGGTCAGGGCAGATGAGTGTAGAACCTTGAAGGCATGAGAGTTAAAAAAAAAGTCAAGATTTCCCTATGTAAATGGGAAGAAGAACATCTCCCACTCAGTGCAGTGAGCTTCAGTCAGTTATCAGGTATTTAGTGAGTTCTGATTAGGGACTGTGTGGGCCTTGGGGATATAATGATGAACAAGTCATCCCTGTTCACACAGAGACTACAATAGATGGAGTGTTTATTAGTCCAGTTTCTCTTGGTTTTAGGAAGCAGAAGTGACCTTGCAAGCTTGTTGAAAGAATTCTAGAGGTTATTAGAGAATTCATGGAAGAGTCAGGGACTAAGATTGGGAACCCTTACTAGCCAGAGGTTAACATCATCTTTTGACAAGTGCTATTATTAGTGTGAAGGGGCTTCTGTGCCCAGTCTCTGTATGATTCAGTCTCAAATTCCTGGAGGGAGAATCTAGACCAGTCTATGCTTTATGGCTCAGAGTTATGAAGTACAGATATGGTTGTCATAGTCTCACCTGTGTGTACCTGTGCGTACTGAGTGCAATTTCCAGATAAGGGCAGAATGCCTGAACCTGAAAGCTACCCTCTTGTGGCTAGGAGGCAGACAATCAAGCAGCAATTACAGTCCAGTCCTCAGTGCTTTGCTAGGGGAAGCATGGCGTTATGTGGGAATATATCAGTCAAGACCCATTTGGAGACAAGGTTTTGAAACCCAACTTAAACCAACTTAGGCATAAAGGGAACTTGCTAGAAGCCTCACACTGAGAAGAGTGAGAGGCAAGTGGCATTGGGGTCACTGAAACTAGCAACTTGAGTGCTGCTAGGTCTTTCTTTCTCAGTCCTTCAACTCTTCTTCTCTCTGCGTTGTCAACTTCCTTCCCTTAAAGGATCTTTCTTTACATAACAAGATATGTGGCCACTGGCAGCTCCTGAGTCCCACATCAACTGGCATCACCATCAGAGAATAAATCTGTTTGTCCAGCTCAGTTACAAAAATCCTAGGGAATAACACTGAGTAGTTAGCTTCCAGTGTGAGTCTACGTCTCAATCAATTAACTAAATCTAGAGTGGTAGAATGGTGTCAAAACAAATTCCGCACTAAAGCTGCAAGATGACTAAATGACAAACCAAAGTGATTGATGTCAAGTGCTTTAGGTTACTAGCCCTGTCCTAGTTATCTACTGCTAAGTAATTAATTACCACCAAATTTAGTGGTTTAAAACAACAATAAACATTTCTGATCTCATAAAAAAAGAATAAGGTTGCTGCAAATCAATGAATGAATGCTTTCAGTGAATCATTCAAATTCATTAATTTACTAAACATTTATCAACTTGTGATAGCTCTTCAACTATCCCTGAAGTAGTCAAAAATTCCCGGATATATAAAAAGAGATCTCAATAGATATTTCATATTCTCATGTTATAAAAACAATTCTTAGTAGTACCTTATGAAGATGACAAAACTAGCATTTTAAAAATGACCTTGTCCATACTTCATAATGAAAATGCCACATAGATTATTGTACATATTTACAGACAGCAAAATATACATTATAATATTATAGGTACATTTATATTTGTTTCAATATCTATATTTGTTGTTGAGAGACATTCTTTCCATGGTTTTCTAGTATTTCTGGACATCTTGTGACTATCTTTTCAGGGATGTTTCCATATTAAACAATTCCATTACTGGGCATCTACCCAAAAGAACAAAAGACATTCTATAAAAAAGACATCTGCACTCAAATGTTTATAGCAGCACAATTCACAATTTCAAAGATGTGGAAACAACCCAAGTGTCCATCAATATGTGAGTGCATTAATAAAATGTGGTATATGTATACCATAGAGTACTATTCAGCTATAAGAAACAATGGTGATATAGCACCTCTTGTATTTTCCTGGATAGAGCTTAAATCCATTCTACTAAGTGAAGTATCCCAAGATGGAAAAATAAGCACCACATGTACTCACCAGCAAATTGGTTTCACTGATCAATACCTAAGTGTACATATAGGAATAACTTTTATTGGGCACTGGGAAGATGGGAGGGGGGGAGTAGGGGATGGGATTACATACATAACAAGTGCGATGCACACCATCTTGTGGATGGACACGCTTGAAGCTCTGACTCAGGGGAGGGGGGAAGGGCAGCATACGGAACCTAAACATATGTACTCCCATAATATGCTAAAATAAAAAAAATTAAAAATAAACAGCCATAAAAGACAAATAAATAAATAAATATTGCTTTCTGAAATCTATTCCTTAAAATTCTCTTATTTTGGGCCTCATTTGTATCATTGGTTTGTCTAAGTTACACCCTGACTTCATTGTTAAACATTTTCTTAAGGCTTGTAATCCTCCATTTATTTGTATTTAGTTATAATGCTCTTTTACAAATCACCTGGTTTTACTATATATTTTTATATATTAATATTTTCTTATAAATCACTGTCTTTTTTATCATAGTCAATTCTGTTTCTCATCATTGAGCTTCCTCTACTTGTCTATACATGTCTCTGGTACTATAGAGCACTAAGTTGAAAGTAATGAAACTTTTTTATGTACTATAGTTTTCCCTTATAATAATCTTTTTAAGAGTCTAATGAAATGTCAAAAATATGTTTTAAAGAGTCAACTTAAGATGCTTTCATAAGATATATTATTGTAAGTAGTATAGAGAAGTTAAAATGTTTTGCTGCCATAGCAATAATTAGAGGAAGGTTATCTTTTCTCCATGAATAGTTTTGTTCCACTCATTTTTTCAATGTGTTTTTTGTTTTTGTTTTTATTTTTTCTTTTTTGAGAGTGTAGTAGCATGATTATTGCTCACTGCAACCTTGAACTGCTGGGCTCAAGCATTCCTGTTCTCTTAGCCTCCCAAGTAGGTAGGACTACAAGCATGTGCCACCATGCCCAGCTAATTTTTAAATATTTTTTTGAGAGACATGATCTCCCTATGTTGCCCAGGCTTGTCTTGAACTCCTGACCTCAAGCTATCCTCCCACCTCAGCTTCCCAAAGTGCTGGGATTATAGGCATGAGGCTATTTATTTATTTAATATCTCTTGTTCCCTTCTGCCACTTCTGTTAGATCCACAGTATACTGAAAATTCAGTAAAATCATTTTAAAGTATTTTAAAACAATCCTCATCCTATGCAGGTACTTTTTGTAATGCCCTTAGGAATACAAGCTATAAGTGTAGATGATTAGGATAGATCTCATATATAAAAATATATATATATGATCATATGTAATAGTATACGTAATGTATAGTATACATATTTATAATAGATAATAATGTATATATTAATATAATAATATAAATAGAGAAATCAATCCTAATATTTAAAACATTCTAATACTCTTACATGTACACTCTAAATCAGTGTTCTCCAAGGAAATTTTCTGCAATGATGGAAATATTCTACTATGTCTGCACTGTCCAACATGATAGCTGCTAGCCACGTGTAGCTATTGAGCACTTGAAGGGTGCCCAATGTGACTGAGGAACTGAATTTTAAATTAAAATAGCCACAGGTAGTGGCTACTCTATTAGACAGCAGAGCTCTAAATGACTGGATGAATTATTATTATTAGTTCATTTTCTGGCCTGTTATACCAGGGCTGTTGTTTATAGTTATGCAGGTGGTTCACTTTACAAAAGATCACAGAGAAGGAGTGAGTAGGGGGTAGAATCTTAGCTTATGTTTGGCTTGCTGTGCTATGCACCTTTGCAAAGAGCTGTATCCACTTAAAGGGGCCACCTCTCTCTAACTTCTACAAAGGAAACTTATGGGCTGGCAGCAGCCCTGTGCATCACTACCAGGTGGTTTTCACTTAAGATTTTTGTTTTGCCACTTCATGGCCATGTGATCTTAGGGTAGTTAGTAACCTCTTGGGCCTTGGTTTTCCCCTCTATAAAATAGAGACAATATTATTTTATATTAATAGATTTATTATGAAAATTAAGTGACATGATACATGTAAGTTATTTAGAATATGTGTGTATAGTAGTCACCCCTTCTCCACAGATAATGCATTCTAAAATCCCCAGTAGATGCCTGAAACCACAAATAGTACCTAGCCCCATATGCACTGTTTTTTCCTACGCATACATATACCTATGATAAGGTTAAATTTGTAAATTAGGCACAGTAAGAAACAATAGCTAAAAAATAAAATAAAACAATTATAACAGTATACTGTATTAAAAGTTATGTGAATGCTCTCACTCTCTCTCAATCTTATTATACTGTACTTACTCCTCATTTTCTTGCGATGAGGTGAGTTGATAAAATGCCTATGTGGGCTGTGCGCGGTGGCTGACGCTTGTAATCCTAGCACTCAGGGAGGCTGAGGCGGGTGGATTGCTCGAGGTCAGGAGTTCGAAACCAGCCTGAGCAAGAGCGAGACTCCATCTCTGCTATAAATAGAAATAAATTAATTGGCCAACTAATATCTATAGAAAAAATTAGCCGGGCATGGTGGCACATGCCTGTAGTCCCAGCTACTCGGGAGGCTGAGGCAGTAGGATCGCTTGAGCCTAGGAGACTGAGGTTGCTGTGAGCTAGGCTGACACCACAGCACTCACTCTAGCCTAGGCAAGAGAGTGAGACTCTGTCTCAAAAAAAAAAAAAAAAAGTAAAAAAATAAAATGCCTATGTGATGAGGTGAAGTGAGGTGAATGATGGAGGCATTATGATGTGACCTGATGATATATCAGAAGGAAAATGATCTGCTTCCAGTGATCCTGGATCACTGAGCCATGATGATGTCAATAGTTGGATGTCAGGAGCATATGATGCTGATGGTTAGGGATCCTTGATAGTTGAAGGTTTTTTGCAAAACCTTTTGGAAAAATTTTGTAATCTTAAGTTGTTTCTCTCTCTCTCTCTCTCTCTCTCTCTCTCTCTCTCGTCTCTCTCTCTCTTTAAGTCATCAACGTGTAGCTGAAGATGTTGTAATCTTTTGGTGATCTTACAGGTGACTTTAATGATTTGTCTGATAATACTGCATTCCATCTGAGGCTCATTTTTCATAATTTTGTCCTTTAATGTCTGTGCAATTCAAAACACTTTGGCAAATTTTAGTAATTCCCACATTGCTGGTTCACATTAATTTCTTCTTCATCTTCCTCTTCTTCTGTAGATGACTCAACAAGTTCTTCCAATTCCTTATTTGTTAATACTTCTTCGTGGTCTTCAGTTTTCTTCCACTTCTTCATCAAGCATGTTGACAAACCCTTCACCAACTTGTCTTGCTGCTTGTATGATTTTCCTAACTTTCCCATCAATTCCCAGGGAGCCTTTAAAATCATTCACGACATCACTCCATAAATTTTTCCAACAGATATTTATAGTTTTTGGTTTTAATTCATCCATTTCAGCTTTGATTAATGCTGTTATTTCATCAATAGTGAATGATTAGCAATAGTGAATGATTTTCAGCACTGCATTATGTTCAGATTGGGGTCTGCATCAGTTGCTGATTGAATGTGATCAAATACCACGCAAGTATATATGCTTTGATAGACCAAATGATTCCCTGATCAAGAGGTAAAGCAATACAATTGTATTTGGAGGTAAAAATACAACCTTGACATTTTCATTTTCATAGCAGACAGATTCAGGATGGTGGATGCGTTGTCTATTATTAATAGGACTTTAAATTCCAACCCTTCTTCTTCCAAGTTTTTTTTTTTTTCCATAGATGAAACAGTGGTGGAACCATTCATCAACAAGGTAGTTGTTACCCATGCTTTCTGATTATGTTTCCAGAACATGGGCAGATAATTTTTGTTTATGAGAGCATGTTGGTTCTTCAATCCGTACACTATTCCTGGCTTTATCATATGCCCTATACCATTGCCACACAGTACCGGAGTTAATCTGTCCTTCCATGTTTTATGCCCTAATGCCTCCTTTGCACTTTTATGAATGTAGGTGTTTTGGACATCTTCCAGAAGAGCCCAGTGTCACTGCAATTGAAGATTTACTTTGGATGGTATCTTTTCTCCTTATTCAACTTCTTTAACTCCGCTGGAAGTGTGGCAGTAGCTTCTTTATCAGCAGATATAGCCTCTCCAGTAATTTTTATATTTTTCAGTCCAAACCTATTCCTGAATCTGTGTAACCATACTTACAGCAAATGTTCTTGTGTCATTTGTTTCAGGGGATCCCTTGTTGAAGTCTTCATATAGGCTCAATGCTTTCTAGCACAATATATTGCTGTCTATTAGAACATATTTTTGTTTTTGTTTGTTTGCTTTTTGAGATAGGGTTTTGCTCTGTTGCCCAGGCTAGAGTGCAGTGATGTTATCATAGCTCACTGCAACCTCAAACTCCTGAGCACAAGTCATCCTTCTGCCTCAGCCTCCCAAGTAGCTGGGACTGTAGGAACACACAACCATGCCCGGATAACTTTTTTATTTTTTGTAGAGAAGGGGTCTTGCTATTTTGCTTAGGCTGGTCGTGAACTCCTGGCCGCAAGTGATCCTTCTGCCTTGGCCTCCCAAAGTGCTAGGATTATAGGTGTGAGCCACCATGCCCAACTTGGAACATGTTTTATATTCGTGTCATCCACCCGCAAATTTAATGACTTTTCCATCTTAACGAAGCACTTATAATGCACTGTGGCCAGATCTTTTGCAAAACTAGCATATTTATTTTTTCTTCTTCACAATTTCAGGTAGAAGTTTCCTTCATACCATAGATCTTAGCAACCTCAGCATATTATTTTTTCTTAGCAACCTGCGCATATGGCTTTTTGCTTTTTGTTTTTTCAGCAAAGGATTGAGTTCAATATGTTTTTCTTTCTTTCTTTCCTTACTGAGAACTTTCACATTTTCACTTAAAGGAAGCACTTTACAACTTCTCTTTGGCATATCCGAATTGTCAGCATCACTACTTTTGCACTCTGGGGCCATTATTAAATAAAATAAGGGTCACTTGAGCATGAGTACTGTG
Source organism: Microcebus murinus (assembly GCF_040939455.1). Lineage (NCBI taxonomy): Eukaryota > Metazoa > Chordata > Mammalia > Primates > Cheirogaleidae > Microcebus > Microcebus murinus. The sequence goes on along the minus strand of NC_134105.1, from coordinate 37,748,396 downwards.
ATACCCTGATGGTTGATCTGAGATGGCTACTAAGTGACTAATGTGGGGGTTGGGGTAGGAGATACAGAGTGGACATGCTGGACAAAGGGATGATTCATGTATCACAAGGTGGTACTGTGCAAAATTTTATAACACTACTCAGAAAAGTACATAACGTAAAGCTTATGAATTATTTTTGGAGTTTTCCATTTAATGTGAAATGCAAGTCAAAACTATAGTAAGATATCATCTCAACTCTCCAAGTCAGTTCCTAAGCTATGATGTGATATTTAATAGTAAGCTAATTTTAAAACCTACATAGCTCTTTGAAATTATTCATCTCTAATTAAGTTTAAGGCCCTTGAAGGCAGGGACTTGAGTGTTATTTATCTTTTATCTCCTTGTCCTGAAACAAAGAAGGTGGAGTTGAATGAGTGTGAGAATGCTACAGAAATTTACTATACTAAAGTTACTGTATTTTTTAATCAAAATTGGTAACATCTTTGAGCACTTTGCAATAGTCCCCCTTCATCTGTGGTTTCTATTTCCATGGTTTTAGTTACCCTCAGTCAACCTCAGCCTGAAAACATTAAATCAACCATCAGGGTATCACAGTACTTTCTGTGCTTGGCTTATTTCACATAACATTACGAACTCCAGTTCTGTCCATGTTGGTGCAAATGACAGGATTTCATTCCTTTTTTTGTCTGAATAATATTCCATTGTGCATATATACCACATTTTCTTTACCCATGGATCCATTGATAGGCACCTAGGTTAATTCCATATGTCGGCTATTGTGCATAGTGCTATAATAAATGTTGGGGTGCAGATGACTTTTAAATATTGATTTTCTTTCTTTTAGGTATATACCCAGTAGTGGAAGTAATGTATCCTATGGTAGTTCTATTTTGAGTTTTTTGAGGAAACTTCATACAGTTTTTCATAGTAGCTATACTTATTTACATTCTCACCAATAGCGTACAAGGGTTCTCCTTTCTCTGCATCCTTGCCAGCATCTGTTATTACCTGTTCTTTTCATACATTTTAACTGGGATGAGATGATATTTCATAGTTTTGATTTGCATTTCTCTGTGTATGTTGAACCATTTTTGCATCCTTGGGATGAATACTACTTGATTATAGTGAATGATCTTTTTACTGTGTTGTTGAATTCAGTTTGCTAATATTTTGTTGAGAATTTTTGCATCTGTTCATCAGAGATATTGGCCTATAGTTTTTTCTTTTTGTTGTTTCTTTGTCTGGATTTAGTATCAGGGTAATGCTGACCTCGAAGAATGAGTTTGAAAGCATTCCTTCCTCTTTAGTTTTGTTTTGAAGAGTTTGAGTGGAATTGCCATTAGTTCATTAAATGTTTGGTAGAATTCAGCTGTGAAGCTATTAGGTCCTAGGCATTTCTTTGATGGGAGACTTTTTATTATAGCTTCAATTTTATTACTCACTATTGGTTTATTGATGTTTTATATTTCTTCAGAGTTCAATCTTGGTGGGTTGTATTTGTCTAAGAATTTATCTATTTATTCTAGGTTTTCCAGTTTGGTGTATAGTTGTTTGTAATACTCTCCAATGATTGTTTGCATTTCTTTGTTTTCATTTGTTATGTCTCCTTTCGGGTTTCTCATGTTATGTATTTGGATCTTCTCTCTTTTATTCTTAGTTTAGCCCAAAGTTTGTTGATTTTATCTTTTCAAAAAACTAATTTTTCATTTTGTTGATCTTCTTCAATTTTTTTTTTTTTAGTATCAATGTCATTTATTTCTCCTCTAATCTTTATTATTTCTTTCCATCTACTAATTTGGTGTTCGATTTGTTCTTGCTTTCTAATTCCTTGCAGTGTATTGTTAGGTTGTTTACTTGTAATCTATCTTTTGATATATGCATTTATTACTATAAATTTCCCTTTAGTACTGCTTTTTATGTATCCCATAGATTTTGGTATGTTGTATTTCCAATTTCATTTGTTTCAAGAATATTTTAAATGTCTTTCCTAATTTTGTCATTGACCTGTTGGTCATTTAGGAGCATGTTGTCTAATTTTTATGTGTTTGTGAAGTTTCTGAGGTTCCTCTTATTATTGATTTCTAATTTTAATTCATTGTTGTCAGAAAAGATATTTGATATTAGTTCTACTTTTTTGAATTGTTCAGACTTGTTTTGTTATATAAGATATGGTCTATTTCATGTGCTGATGAAAAGAGTGTGTATTCTGTAGCTGTTGAGTGCAATGTTCTGTAAATTTCAATTAGGCCTTATTGAATCTAATAGGCACTATAACTTCAGTGTTTCTTGTTGATTTTCTATCTGGATGATATGATAGTGAGGTGTTAAAGTACTCTATTGTTATTATAATGCAGCCTCTCTCTCCCTTTAGATATATTCGTGTTTGCTTTATATACTTGAGAGCTGTGGTGTTGGGTGCATCAATATTTATAATTATATCCTCTTGCTGAATTGATCTCTTTATCATTACCATAACCTTCTTTATCTCTTTTTTATACTCTTTGATTTGTGGTCTATTTTATCTGATACAGACATAGCTATTCCTGCTCTTTTTTGGTTTCTAGTTGCATGGAATATCTTTTTCCAACCTTTCACTTTCACTTTCAGTTTATGTATATATTTATAGTTGAAGTGGGTTTCTTGTAGTTAGGTCTTGTTTTGTAATCCATTTAGCCACTGTATGACTTTTAACTGGAGAATTGAGTCCATTTACCTTGAGTTTTATTATTGGTAAGTGAGGACTTATTGCGTCCATTTTGTTGCTGGTTTTCTGGTTGTTTTGTAGCTCCTCTTCCTTTCTTACTGTCTTTCTTTGTGGTTAAGTGATTTTCTCTGGTAGAATGTTTTAATTCATTGCTTTTTGTTTTAAATTAATCTCTCATAGATTTTTGCATTGTGGGTACCATTAAGCTTACAAAACAATCTTATAGATATAACAGGTTATTTTAAAGAGATGACAACTTATTTTAGACCTCAAAGAAAATAATATAAAGAAAAAAAATACAAAAGGACTTCTACATTTTAACTCTATCCCGTCACATTTTGCCTTTTAGTTGTCTTAGTTTACATATTTCCATATTACCTATATCTTGATAGCCTGCCATAGGTATTATTGATTTTGATGGATTTGTCCTTTGAGCTTCATACTTAAGTTATGAGTGGATTGCACACTATATTATAGTATTAGAGTATTCTGGGTTTGTCTGTGTACTTAATTTTACCAGTGGGTTTTATACCTTTAAGTGTTGTTTTTGTTTGTTTGTTTGCATGTTAACTTTTTTTTCTTTCAGATTGAAGAATTCTTTTTTAGTATTTCTTATAAGATGGATCTGATAGTAGTGAATTATCTGAGCTTTTGTTTGCCTGGGAATGAGTTTATCTCTCCTTCATATTTGAAGGATAATTGCTATATACAATATTATTGTATGGCAGTTTTTGTTTTTATTTTTGTTTTTAGCATTATAAAAGTGTCATTCTCTCCCTCCTGGCCTGTATGGTTTTCATTGAGAAATCTGTTGCCCGATGAATTGGAGCTTCTTTGTATGTTATTTGCTTCTTTCTTCTTTCTGCTTTTAGGATTATCTCTTTGTCCTTGACCTTTGAGATCTTGATTATTGTTTGCCTTGGGATAGTCTATGTTTGGTATTCTCTGTCCTTCCTGTACCTGAATATTTATATCTTTCTGAAGTTTTGGAATGCTTTATGTTATTTATTTGAATAAGTTATCTACCCTTTACTCTTGCTCAATTCCCTCTTTAAAACAAGTAATTCTTAGACTTGGTCTTTTGAGGTACTTTTTTATATTTTGAATGTGATATCCATTGCTTTTAATTCTTTCATCTTTTTTCTCCTCTGACTGTGTATTTTCAAGTAGCCTGTCTTCAGGCTCACTGATTCTTTCCTCTGCTTGATTTATTCTGCTGTTGATAGTCTCTAATGAATTTTTCAGTTTAGCAAATGTATTTCTTAGTTCCCAGATTTCTATTTGTTTTTTAAAAATTATTTCAACGTCTGTTAAATTTCTATGATAAATTTCTGAATAGTTTTTCTGTGTTAGGTTGGAATTCAACTGAGTTTTTTAAACTAGTATTTTGAATGCTTTAGTCAATGTGCTCACATATCACTGTCTTGTTAGGGTCAATTACTTGTTCCTTGCTTTGTCTGTTTGGTAGATCATGGTTCCCTGTTGGCTGTTGTTTCCTGTGGGTATACATATGTTTTTGCATTGAAGGATTAGTTATCTATTCAGGTATTCTCTATCTGGTTTGTTTTGGTTTTTTATTAGATATATTTGCTTAGAGTTTCTTTCTGCTAGGTCACTGCCTCTTTTTCAGCTCTAGGTGGTGCCTTAAGCCCAGGTTTGCCTTAATTCTAGTAAATGATTAGAGTCCCATTCTTTCCAAATGAGGAGGTCTCAAAGGGGATATCCCAGTTGTGTGGAAAGGCTGGGTAGAGGCCATGCACAGGGGACTTGCTGAGTGAACTGCCTACAGGACGATGTTACTGAACAGCCACTCTGATTTGTTGTCTCCTTTGGATGAGCTACAGAACAGAGTTTCCAGGGCTGAGGGTGGTAGTTCTGCCTCCCCATTTTGTCTCTGCCTGTTCTCAGGAGTATTTCTCCCTTCAGGCACTTGTGATAATTCCCTTGGGTTAAGGCAGGGAAAGTTCTACTGCTAGGAAACCCAAGATGGTGGGGAAGCTGATTTTCCATCTCAATATCACATTTTCTAGTGTAGAAACAGTGAGTTGGAGAACAATTTTCTGCACAATGGTGCTGGGCAGAATGGGACAAGTGGTATTATAAATATGGAAGTCCAAATCTCTTATTATCTGCTTGGAGTTTTTTTCACTTCTCTGCGGCCCTGGTGGATACTGTCCAATCTTCATATTTATGTTCTGGGATATTTCTGGTGATAATCTTGGCACTGTATATTTGTTTTTGTTTTTCAGTCATGAGGAGTAAAGCCAACTTGTTTCTACATCATCATTTTGTAACTCCAAGTCTCCCATAAAATTTTTATCTGATCCGATCATTCTCCTGTTTCTTATAACTGGCACTGCATAGATCAAACTCTTTGTCTATGTAGCCAAAGCTCTCCACACTCTAGGGTTAATCTACTGTTCATCCTACAAGAATAACTTTTTGCTCTTAACAAATTGATCAGTTCTCTTTCCCAAAGATATCTTACTTATACCCATCATTTCCAAACTTTTTATTAATTAGTTCAAAAGATATTTGTCTCCCAATACTCTGAGATACTTCATGGGATTCTAAATTATAGGGCTCTGTGAAACACATTTTTTTTTTTAGAAGCAAGGTCTTATTCTGCTGCCCAGACTAGAGTGCAGTGACATCATCATAATTGCAACCTCAAACTCCTGGGTTCAAGCAATCCTTGTGCCTCAGCCTCCCAAGTAGCTGGGACTGCAGTCCCGAGCCACCACATCCAGCTAATTTTTTTCCATTTTTTGTAGACATGGGGTCTCACTCTTGTTCAGGCTGGTCTCAAACTCCTGACCTCAAACTATCTTCCCTCCTCAGCCTTTCAGAGTGTTAGGATTATAGCATGAAGCATCAGCCTGGGCCACAATTTGAAGACCATCAATATTAGCTCTTTAACATCTTATTTTATTTGAACCTTATTTGCACACATATTGCTCTTTGTATGTTAATGAAAATCAAGGTTAATAAAGATTAAATAGTTTACCAATAAGTTATAATTTAAAAAATAAAATCTTTTAATGTCAAACAAAGTTTGTTTACTAGCATACTAAATTGCCTTTGTATTGTAAGCTTCTTAAGGGTAACACACTATGATATACATGTTTGCTATGTTATGAAGTACCTGATATAACAACTAGTAAATAGTTGTTTAATAAATAGTTATTAATTTTGCTTATACTTCTTTTTTATTTTCAGTACTTTCTGGCATAATTCTGGGTATTTAGTATTATTGATAATATTGATCTGAAACTTAGGGCCATAGATTATAGATAGAAATGTAAATCATAAATTATTTTGGGCCCAGAAGATTGAAAGCTATGTTCTTTAGCAGATTTTCTTATTGTCTTACCTAACCTTCCTCTGAGTTCTGATATGCTCTATTAGGTTGAAAACTTGAAGGAAAGTCCTATAGCATATTTTATCTCTCTATCCTAAACATTCTTCACAAAATTCATATAAAAAAAGATATGCTTGTGTTCTGTTACATATTTCTGATAAATGACAGTGCTTTGCGGAAGAAAAAAATAAATCACAGTCAATAATAACATTTACCTAGAAAATTATGAGAATCTGTGACAAACTACATGGCAAATTACATACAACTATATATATTTTTAATTTTTTTTTAATTTCATCATATTATGGAGGTACAAATATTGTTAAGGTTACAAATATTGCTCCTGCCCCCTCCCTCCCCCCGAAATGTCCAATCCCCTGGTGGTGTGCATCGCACACGTTATGGAAACATACATCCCTTTCCTCCTCCCCACTCCTGCCTGCCCACCACCTGCTAAAAAGTTTTTTTTTTTTTTTTAACATTTTGGTTACATTGTATATCTTTGCCTCTCCCTAAGAAGGGTTAGAGTTATGCCCTTCCCCTCCAGAATGCTCATCCCATCCCTAAGATTGGGTCCCCCCCCCCCACGAATCTCTGGTGGGTATTGCCACCATTTGAAAATCAAAGTTTAAATCAGTCAGTACCAATTTGATGGCGAGTAGATGTGGAGCCCATTTTCCATGTCTTGTGTTGCCTCACTTTGGATAACAGGCTTAAACTTAATCCAGGATAGCATAAATGGTGCTAGCTCACTGTCATTTCTTAGGATTGAGTAATATTCCATTGTGAGCATATACCACATTTTAATTATCCACTCATGAATTGATGGGCACCTGGGCTGCTTCCATGATCATGCAATAGTGAATTGTGCTGCTATAAACATTCGTGTGCAGATGTCTTTATAATAGAATGTCTTATGCTCTTTTGGGTAGATGCCTAACAATGCTATTGCAGGGTCAAATAGTATTTCTATTTCTAGCTGTTTGAGGTATCTCCAAATTCTTTTCCACAAAGGTTGCACTAATTTGCAGTCCCACCAGCAGTGTAGGAGTGTTCCTGTCTCTCCGCATCCTCGCCAGCATTTGTTGTTTGGGGATTTCTTGATATAGGCCATTCTTACTGGGGTTAGGTGGTATCTCATTGTGGTTTTGATTTGCATTTCTCTAATAATTAGAGAGATTGAGCATTTCTTTATATGTTTGCATGCCGTTATTCTGTCTTCTTTGGAGAAGTTTCTTTTCATTTCTGTCGCCCATTTCTTGATGGGATTGTTTGATTTTTTCTTGTTAATTTTTTAAAGCTCTAGATAGATTCTTGTTATTAGGCCTTTATCAGAGGTGTAGAGAGCAAATATTTTCTCCCACTCTGTGGGTTGTCTATTTGCTCTACTAATGGTTTCCTTGGCTGTGCAGAAACTTTTTAATTTGATCAGATCCCATTTGTTTATTTTTGATGCTACGGTGATTGCCTTGGGGTTCTTCCTCAAAAATTCTTTGCCTAAGCCAATGTCTGATAGGGTTTTCCCAACATCTTCTTCTAGGATTCTTAAGGTTTTATGCCTTAAGTTTCTGTTATCCATCTTGAGTGAATTTTTGTGAGAGGTGAGAGGTAGGGATCCTGATTTGCTCTTCTGCATGTAGCTAGCCAGTTTTCCCAGCACCATTTATTGAAGAGAGATTCTTTTCCCCAATGTATATTTTTGTCAGCTTTATCAAAGATTAGATTGCCGTATAGTGATGGTTTCATCTCTGGTATCTCAGATCTATTCCAGATGTCTATGCTTCTGTTCTTATGCCAATACCAGGCTGATTTAACTATTATTGCTTTATAGTACAGTTTGAAGTCAGGAAGACTGATGCCTCCCCGTTTGTTCTTTCTATTTAAGATTGCTTTGGTTATACGAGGTTTTTTCTGATTCCATACGAAGTGAAGAATTATTTTTTCTAGATCTGTAAAGAATGCTGATGGTATCATTAACAGGTTCTAGGCAAATGGGAATCCATTTGCCTAGAACCTGTTAATGATCTTATTTGTCCAATGGGAATAAATAGTGCTTGGGGACTTATGGAATATTTTTCCATCAAAACAGAAGGTAATAAAATCTTCCTAAAATTTCCACAGAGTGATTGAATTGTACTATTTTCAGAGAAAATTTAGCTGAGGGCTGTTTATTGTGGACAGAGAAGCAACTTTTGGCTACTTTGTCATAGTTTTGTCTCATTCTGCATTACCACTTACACTATCTAGAGTTTCCCTTAGGGTTTTTCCAAACTGTAAGCAGAACTTTGTTATATAATGAAGCTCTAGCCTACTTATCTCTTACTTAATTACAATTTAAGGTTACAAGTGTGAGGCGAGTTGGGGAAAGCTAAAAGGGGAAGCATCAGAGAAATGCTTCCCAAACTATAAACCAATTAGATCTCATTAGAGTAGCTAACAGTTGGGGCCCTTGCTGCTTCTGAACCACTTGGTTATTTAGGCATATTTGTATGCTTCAAGAAAGAAGAAAATGCAGCAGCCTCTGGGAATAGAAAAGGGCTGAGTACTGGCTCTGACATAGGAGTTGAACTGCCAAATGAAATTCTGTTGTCTCTTGGTATTCTTATTACAATCACTTGATGGACTTCTTACAGTGAAACTTTGTTTTAGTAAGTGAATTCTTAGTTTGATTGCACTCAGTGAAACTTCTATGGTGAATTTGGAAACCTAGATGGCCATGAAGATATCTCAGTCTTGAAACAGGATGAAATCCTTAAGAATGTATTGATCTCTGTGTATTTTTTATGTGACTCAATCTTTCAGAAATTGATGCATTAAATATCCTTGGTCTTTAAGTGTGTCACAACTGCAGTTGAGTCTTATATTCTCTTATAGGTAGTAATAAAACCTAAACCTTAAAGGAGTTAACACATTTCAGGAAAGTGAATCTAATAATTAAATATAACATAGGATTGCTTTTAAGATGAGAACTGAGATCCATTGTATGTAATAGAAAGCCCACAATGATAGTGGTTTAAATAAGGTAGAATTTATTTCTCATCCACTTAACAGAAATCCAGAGATAGGAATGCTAGGGTTAATTTTGTGAAAATTTCCTTCTTAACAATATTGAGTCTTCCAATCCAGGAATATGGTATATCTCCATTTATTTAGGTCTTTAATTTTTCTCAGTAATATTTTGTAGTTTGTAGTATACAGATCATGCCAAATTGGCAAATTTACTCCTAAGAGTGGCATATTTATATATTATTGGAAATTCTACTTTAATATCTCACTTTCTGATTGTTTATTGCTGATATGTATAAACAAATTTATATTTTGTTCATTGACATTTTATCCTGCAACTTTCTTATACTCACTAATTATTTCTAGTGGCATTTTTGTTTTTGTCCAATCTATAGGATTTTCTACACAGATAATCTTGTCATCTATCAATAAAAGCAGTTTGAAGTCCTACTTTCCAATTAGGATGCTTTAAAATTTTTTTTTTAGATCATTTACCTGGCTCAAATCTCAAGTAAATGTTGAATAGAATTGAGTACAAACATCCTTACTTAGTTCCTGATCTTTATGGAAAAATATACAGTCTTTTACCATTAAGTATGATGTTACTGTATGTTTTTTGTAGATTTCCTATATCATGCTGAGGCCTCCATTCTAGTTTGTTGATAATTTTATTAGGAATGGGTATTTGATTTTTTTCAAATGCTTTTTATACATATATTGAGATGATTGTATAGTTTTTATAGTATGTTAATAGGATGAGTATTCAATTTTTGAATGTTGAACCAACTTTATGTTCTTGATATAAATCCTACTTCACCATGATGCATCATCTTTTTTTAATATAGTTGTATTATATTTGTAAAAATTTTATCATTTTGCATCAATATTCATGAAGTATATTGGTCTATAGTTTTATTTTTCTGTAATGTCTTCATTTGCTTTTAGTACCAGAATAATGCTGGCCTTCTCATCAATTTTCTGGAGTTGGTGTTATTTTGTCTTTGTGTTTGGTGGAGTTGACTAACTATGTGGGATTGGAGTTTTCTTTATTGGGTAGGTTTTTATCTTCAAATTAAATTTATTTGTTTTATATAAAGCTTTTCACATTATTTAATTTTTATTACATGAGCTTTAATACTTTGTATCTTTCAAGGAATTTATCCATTTTACCTAACTTGTCAACTTTATTCGCATAAAGTTTTTCATAATATTCCCTGTTCAAAATACTTCTAAGATCTATAGTGATTTTTTTTTTTTACTTTTATCCTTAATTTTATTTCAAAATATTTTTGCGGTACAAATGTTTTTGATTACATGGATTGCTTATGTATTGCTTGAGTCAGGGTTATTGTGCCCATCACTGAGATAGTGCTCACTGTACCTATTAGGTAGATTTTTGCCCATCCTCTCCTCTTCCCTCCCCTCCCACTTGATTTCCACTGAGTTTTACTTTCCTTTGTGCACATGTGTGCTTATTGCTTAATTCCAATTTAGTAACGAGTACATGTGGTGTTTGTTTTTCCATTCTTTAGAGACTACATTTAGAAGAATGGTCTCCAGTTCCATCCAGGTTGTTACAAAAAGTATTAGTTCCCCATTTTTTATGGCTGAGTAGTATTCCATGGTATACATGTATCATATTTTGTTAATCCACTCATGAATTGATGGGCACTTGTGTTGATTCCACATTTTTGCAATTGTGCTGCAATAATTTTACTTCTCTCATTCCTGAGATTGATAATTTCTGTCTTTTTTCTTTTTATTACTCATCACCATGTCTAGAAGTTTATAAATTTTATTGATTTTCTAAAAGAACTAATTTTTTTATGATTTAATTTTACCCCCTTTGTTTATTAGTTATAACTCTTTGTTGTGTTATTTTAGTGGTAGCTTTCTTAAATAATACATCTGTAACTTATCAGTGTACCTCCAAATGTCTACCTCCACTTCATGTATAGTATGTGGACCTGACAATATTATAATTTCATTTTCACCTTCTTGATCTTTGTGCTGTTATTATGAAATATTTTATTTTTATGTGTTATAGATCCTATAATATATACTTATTATTTTATTAATAAAATAAGTTTCAGTAATATGAAATAAATCTTTATATTTATTTATGTAGTTGCCTCTTCTACTGTAGTGCAGTGGCTCAGTTAGTGCACTGGAATCACTGTAACCTCAAATTTTTGGGCTCAAGAGGACTCCTACCTCAGCCTCCAGAGTAGGTAAGCCTATAGGCTCTTAAGGCTTTTAATTTCTTTATATAGATCTCAGTTTCCATCTAGAATATTTTTTTCTTGATTGAATCTTGTAACCTTTCTTAGAGTGAAGGTCTGCTGGTGATCAATCCTTTCAGCTTTTGTGTGTCAGGAAAAGTCGTCATTTTACCTTAATTTTATTTTTTAACAATAGAGTAAAGTATAGTTTAAATTCCATAAAATTCTCTTATTTACTTTAGTTTTTGACAGTTTCACTGGGTAAAGAATTCTGGTTGTGACTTTTTTCTTTTAGTACTTTAAACATCCCACTTTGCAGATAAGAAATATACTATCTTTATATTTGTTTCTCTGAGTAATGTGTCTTTTTTTTTTCTGGCTGCATTAGGATTCTCTCTTTACCACTGTAGTTTTTGTCAGGTTTCCTGGGCTTGTAATTTGTTGATTTCCTTGGATACATGCATTTATAGTTTGTATCAAATTTAGAAAAATTTTATTTATTATTTCCTCAAATATTATTTCTGTCTCTTCCCTCTCCCAATCGCTTCTTCCTATAAGGGACTCTAATAACACATATTTTATGCTGTTAGAAGTTGTCCCACAGCTCACTGATACTCTTTGCTTTATCAATCTTTTTTTCCTTTGTTTTATTTTAGATAATCTGAATTGCTATGCCTTTGAATTTATAAGTATTTTCCTCTGCAGTGTCTAATGTGACTGTTCATTTCATCAAGGATAATTTTTACCTTATTAATTGCATGTTTTTGTTTCTAGAAGTGAAATTTTGAACTTTATTACCTCTGTCATATGTCTACTTAACATGTACAATATTTTTCCAACTTCTTGAACATATGGAATATTGTTAAAATAAATTTTAATGTCCTTATCTCCTAATTCTATAATTTATTTCAATTCTGGGTCAGCTTTAACTGACTGATTTTTCTCTTCATTATTGGTTGTATTCCCTGATTCTTTGCATGCTAGATAATTTTTCTGAATATTGATAATTTTAATGTATTTGGTTCTAGATATTTTTGATTTTCTATAAATATTCTTAAAGTTTATTCTGGAACACAGTTATATTACTTAGAAATAGTATGATCTGTTTAGGAACTGCTTTTCAGCTTTGTTAGTTGGAGAAAGAATAATGTTTACCTTACTGAGGCAAAATATTTATGAGTAACTGATGCCCTGTGAAGTTTTCCATTCTGCTTAAGAGGAGCAAGCTATATTCCTGACCTTATGTGATTTCTGAAGATTGTTCTCTTTAATCCTTTCAGATATTTCTTACCCCAGCCTTTGGTGGTTTCCTCATATATAGGTGCTAGTAGTAGACTCTAGCTGCTTTGGCCTTCATGGAATCTCAACTCAGTCTTTTAACCTTAGAGAGACTTCCAAGTTTTACCTGGATTTGCACTCTTTGACCTGGAGTCTGGACTCTTTTTCAATGAAATAAACTGGAGTAATTATAGTGTTCACCTTGTGTATTAACCAGGGATTGCCGTATTTCTTTGTGTGATATTGAGTGGACCGTTGTTTCATCTATTTTATTTATTGTTTTAGTTGTTTATTTTTTATTTTATTTATTTATTTTTTTAAATTCAGGATATTATGGGGGTACAACATTTAGATTACATGAAATGCATTTGCTTCGCACACACCAGGGCTACAAGCATGTCCTTCCCCCATATAGTGTGCCCCGTTTCCATTAGCTGTGAGTTTACCCTCTACTCCCTCCAACCCCCACCCCATTGACCTGACGAGCACCCATTGAGTATTACTACCATGTGAGCACCTTAGTGTTGATCAGTTAGAACCAATTTGATGGCAAGTACATGTGGTACATGTTTTTCCATCCTTATGATACCTCACTTTGAAGGATGGTCTCAAGCTCTATCCAGGAATAATGTAAGAAGTGCTAGATCACCATTGTTTTTGTACTTGAGTAGTGTTCCATGATATACATATATCACATTTTATTAATCCACTCATGTATTGATGGGCATTTGGGTTGTTTCCACATCTTTGCAATTGTGAATTGTGCTGCTATAAACATTTGAGTGCAGATGTCTTTATTGTAGAATGTCTTTTTTTTTTTTCCCTTTGGATAGATGCCTAGTAGTGGGATTGCTGGATCAAATGGTATTTTAGATTTTTGCAGCATCTCCAAATTACTTTCCACATTGGTTATACTAATTTGCAGTCCCACCGGCAGTGTAAGAGTATTCCAATCTCTCCATATCCATGCCAACCTTTGTTATTTTGGGACTTTCTGATAGAGGCAATTCTCACTGGAGTTAGGTGATATCTCACTGTAGTTTTGATTTGCATTTCCCTAATGATTAGAGATGTTGAACACTTTTTTATGTTTGCTGGCCATTAGTCTATCTTCTTTTGAAAAGTTTCTGTTCACGTCTTTCACCCATTTATTGATGGGGTTGATTTTTTCCTAGTTGATTTTCTTAAGTTCTATATATATATAGATTCTTGTTATTAGCCCTTTATCTGATATGTAGAAAGCAAATATTTTCTTAGGTTCTTTAGGTAGTCTATGGGCTCTAATGATAGTTGTCATAGCTGTGCAGAAGCTTTTTAATTTGATCAGGCCTCATGTGTTTATTTTTGTTGCTGCCATGATTGCTTTGGGAGTCTTCTTAAGAAATTCTTTTTTTTTTTTTAATTTCAGTATATTGTGGGGGTAAAAATGTTTAGGTTATGTATATTGATCTTGTCCCACCCCCCCAGTCAGAGCTTCAAGCGTGTCCGTTCCCCAGACAGTGCACATCGCATTTATTATGTATGTATTTACCCATCCCTTTCTCCCCCCTTCCATCTGCCTGACGCCCGATGAATGTTATTCCTATATGTGCACTTTAGGTGTTGAGCAATTAAAACCAATTTGATGGTGAGTACATGTGATGCTTATTTTTCCATTCTTGGAATATTTCACTTAGTAGAATGGGTTCCAGCTCTAGCCAGGATAATACAAGAGGTGCTATATCACCATTGTTTCTTGTAGCTGAATAGTACTCCATGATGTACATATACCACATTTTATTAATCCACTCATGTATTGATGGGCACTTGGGTTGTTTCCATATCTTTGCAATTGTGAATTGTGCTGCTATAAGCATTTGAGTACAGATGTCTTTTTTATAGAATGTCTTTTGTTCTTTTAGGTAGATGCTCAGTAATGGGATTGCTGGATCTGCCCAGTAATGGGATTGCTGGATCAAATGGAAGATCTACTTGTGTATCTTTGAGGTATCTCCATGTTGCTTTCCACAGAGGTTGCACTAGTTTGCAGTCCCACCAGCAGTGTATAGTGTCCCTATCTCTCCACATCCATGCCAACATTTATTGTTTTGGGACTTTTTGATAAAGGCCATTCTCACTGGGGATAAGTGATATGTCATTGTGGTTTTGATTTGCATTTTCCTGATTATCAGTGATGTTAAACAGTTTTTCATATGTTTCTTGGCCATTTTTCTGTCTTCTTTTGAAAAGGTTTTGTTCATGTGTTTTGCCCACTTTTTGATAGGGTTGTTTGATTTTTTCTTGCTGATTTTCCTGAGTTCTAGATAGATTCTAGTTATCAGCCCTTTATTGGATGTGTAGCATGCAAATATTTTCTCCCATTCTGTTGGTTGTCTGTTTGCTTTCGTGATAATTTTTTTTGTTGTGCAGAAACCTTTTAATTTGACCATGTCCCATTTATTTGTTTTTTTTTTTTTTTTTTTTTTTTAATTATTTTTTTTTTATTTTGGCATATTATGGGGGTACAGATTTTAAGGTTTCAATAAATGCCCATTTCCCCCCCTCCCCCCAAAAGTCTGAGTCTCCATCATGACCATCCCCCAGATGGTGCACATCTCACTCACTATGTATGTATATACCCGCCCCCCTCCCCCCTCCCACCTGCCCAATACCCTATTACTGTAGCACCTATGTGTCCACTTAGGTGCTACTCAGTTAATACCAGTTTGCTGGAGAATATATCTGGTGCTTGTTTTTCCATTCTTGGGATACTTCACTTAGTAGTATGGGTTCCAGCTCTAACCAGGAAAATATAAGGTGTGCTATATCACCATTGTTTCTTAGAGCTGAATAGTACTCCATGGTGTACATATACCACATTTTATTAATCCATTCTTTGATTGATGGGCACTTGGGCTGTTTCCACAGCCTTGCAATTATGAATTGTGCTGCTATAAACATTCGAGTGCAGGTGTCTTTTTTGTAGAGTGTCACTGGATCATTTGGGTAGATGCCCAGCAATGGGATTGCTGGGTCAAATGGTAGATTCACTTGTATCGCTTTAAGGTATCTCCATATTGCTTTCCACAGAGGTTGAACTAGTTTGCAGTCCCACCAGCAGTGTAGGAGTGTTCCTCTCTCTCCGCAACCACGCCAGCATTTATTGTTTGGAGATTTTTTGATAAAGGCCATTCTCACTGGGGTTAAGTGATATCTCATTGTGGTTTTGATTTGCATTTCCCTGATGATTAGAGATGTTGAGCATTTCTTCATATGTTTGTTGGCCATTCTTCTGTCTTCTTTAGAAAAATTTCTGTTCAAGTCCTTTGCCCACTTTTTAATGGGGTTATTTGATTTTTTCTTCCTAATTTTCGTGAGTTCTAAGTATATTCTAGTTATCAGTCCCTTATCGGATGCATAGGATGCAAAAATTTTCTCCCATTCTGTAGGTTGTCTGTTTACTTTCATGTCTATTTCTTTGGCTGTGCAGAAGCTTTGTAGTTTGATCATGTCCCATTTATTTATTTTTGTTGCTGCTGTGATTGCCTTTGGGGACTTCTTCATGAACTCTTTGCCCAGGCCGATGTCTAGGAGAGTGTTTCCAACTTTTTCCTCTAGAGTTCTAATAGTTTCATATCTTAGGTTTAAGTCTGTTATCCAGCGTGACTTGGTTTTTGTGAGAGGTGAAAGGTGTGGGTCCTGTTTTAGCCTTCTACAGGTGGCTATCCAGTTTTCCCAGCACGATTTATTGAAGAGGGATTCTTTTCCCCAGCGTATGTTTTTGTCTGCTTTGTCAAAGATGAGACGGCTATATGAGGATGGTTTTATATCAGGATTCTCACATCTGTTCCACTGGTCAATATTCCTGTTTTTGTGCCAATACCATATTGTTTTAATTACTACAGCTTTGTAGTATAGTTTAATATCTGGCATATTAATGCCTCCCATTTTGTTTTTGTTGCCTAGAATTGCTCTTGATATTCGGGGTCTTCTTTGGTTCCATACGAAGCGTAAAATTATTTTTTCTATATCTGTGAAGAATGCTGATGGGATTTTAATAGGTATTGCATTGAATATGTAGATCAGTTTGGGTAGTATAGACATTTTGACGATATTGAGTCTGCCGATCCACGAGCATGGTATGGATTTCCATCTGTTTACATCCTCTGCTATTTCCTTCCTCAGTGTTTCATAGTTCTCCCTGTAGAGGTCTTTTACCTCTTTGGTTAAATATATTCCTAGGTACTTTAATTTCTTTGTTGCTATTGTGAAGGGAATTGAGTCTTTGATTTGGTTCTCAATTAGATTGTTGTTGGCGTATATGAATGCCTCTGATTTCTGTGTATTAATTTTGTATCCTGAGACTTTACTAAATTCATTGATCAGTTCCAGGAGTTTCTTGGTTGAATCCTTGGGGTTTTCTAGATACAATATCATATCATCAGCAAACAGTGAAAGTTTGATCTCTTCTGCCCCTATTTGGATACCTTTGATTCCATTTTCCTGTCTGATTGCTGTAGCCAAGACTTCCAGCACTATGTTGAATAGAAGTGGAGATAGTGGGCAGCCTTGTCTGGTTCCAGTTCTAAGTGGGAATGATTTCAGTCTTTCCCCATTCAGTATGATGTTGGCTACGGGTCTGTCATATATGGCTTGTATCATTTTTAGGTATGTCCCTTCTATGCCTATTTTCTTAAGTGTTCGTATCATGAAAGGGTGTTGAATTTTGTCAAAAGCTTTTTCTGCATCTATTGAAAGAATCATGTGGTCTTTGTTTTTGCTTCTGTTTATGTGGTGAATTGCATTTATAGATTTACGTATGTTGAACCATCCCTGCATCCCTGGGATGAAGCCCACTTGGTCGTGGTGGATTATTTTTTTGATAAGTGTCTGGATTCGGTTAGCTAAGATTTTGTTGAAAATTTTTGCATCTATATTCATTAGGGATATTGGTCTGTAGTTTTCTTTTTTTGTTGCATCCTTTCCTGGTTTTGGTATCAGAGTAATATTCGCTTCATAAAAGGTGTCGGGGAGGTTTCCGTTCTTCTCGATGTTGTGGAATAGTTTCTGCAAGATAGGTACTAGTTCTTCTTTGTAAGTATGGTAAAATTCAGGTGTGAAGCCATCTGGACCGGGACTTTTCTTTTTAGGGAGATTTTTAATTGCTGTTTCTATTTCAGCTGTTGAGATTGGTCTGTTCAGGGAATCTATTTCTTCCTGGTTGAGCCTAGGGAGGCTGTGTGTTTCTAGAAATTTGTCCATTTCCTCCACATTTTCCAGTTTGTGTGCATAAAGATTTTTGTAGTATTCATAAATTGTATCTTGTATCTCTTTGGGATCAGTTGTGATGTCTCCTTTTTCATTCCTGATGGAGCTTATTAGAGATTTCTCTTTTCTGCTTTTCGTTAGCTTAGCCAATGGCGTGTCAATTTTGTTTATTTTTTCAAAGAACCAACTTTTTGTTTTATTAATCTCCTGAATAGCTTTCCTGTTTTCAATTTCGTTTAGTTCTGATTTGATCTTGTTGATTTCACTTCTTCTGCTGGGTTTGGGGTTGGTCTGTTCTTCTTTTTCCAGCTCTTTGAGTCGTTTCATTAGATTGTCTATTTGTGATCTTCTTGCCTTTTGGTTATAGGCATTTATGGAGATAAACTTTCCTCTCAGAACTGCTTTAGCTGTGTCCCAGAGGAGTTGATAACTTGTCTCTCCATTGTCGTTTTCTTCATAGAAGTTTTTTATTTCCGTCTTGATTTCTTCATTTACGAAGTAATCATTTAGTAGGAGGTTGTTTAATTTCCACGTTTTTGTGTAGAAATGTGAGTTTCTGTTAGGGTTGATTTCTAGTTTTATTCCACTGTGATCTGAGAAAGTACATGGTATGATTTCTATTTTTTTAAATTTCTTGAGATTTTCTTTGTGTCCTAGGATATGGTCAATCTTAGAGAATGTCCCGTGAGCTGATGAGAAGAACGTATATTCAGTGGATTTTGGGTAGAATGTTCTGTAGATGTCTGTCAGACCCAATTGTTCTAGAGTTTTGTTTAAGTCCATTATTTCTTTATTAATTTTCTGTTTGGAGGATCTGTCTCGTGCCGTCAGTGGGGTGTTGAAATCTCCGGCGATTATGGAGTTGCTATTAATCCATTTGCTTAGCTCCAGTAAGGTTTGCTTTATGAATCTGGGTGCACCTAAGTTGGGTGCATATATATTTAAAATTGTTATCTCCTCTTGTTGGACTGTGCCCTTCACCATTATATAATGACCCTCTTTGTCTTTTACTACTTTTGTTGGTTTAAAAACTAAATCGTCTGAAATTAGAACTGCCACACCAGCCTTCTTTTGGTATCTATTTGCTTGGAATATTGATCTCCACCCTTTTATTTTTAGTCTATGTGCATCCTTGCAGGTTAAATGTGTTTCCTGAAGACAGCATATACTTGGCCTGTATTTTCTTATCCATTCAGCCAGCCTATGTCTCTTGAGTGGAGAGTTTAAGCCATTCACATTTATTGAGAGAACTGATAGGTAAGGTAGATTACTGATCATTCTGTTGGGTTGGATGTTGTTGCTATGATTTCTGTCTTGAGCCATTGTAATATCTGGCCTTTAATATCTTTGGGTTTTGGTTGTTTTTATATCCGTGGATTATTATTATGATGTTCCGTGCGTAACGCTGTTTTAAGTACTTCTTGTAGGGCTGGTCTTGTCTTGGTGAATTCTCTGAGCCTTTGCTTGTCTGAGAATGTTTTTATTTCTCCTTCATATATGAAGCTTAGTTTTGCAGGGAATAATATTCTAGGCTGGGCATTGTTTTGTTTCAAAAGAGTGAGAATGGGGCCCCAGTCTCTCCTTGCTTGTAAAGTCTCATTAGAGAAGTCTGATGGTATTCGAATTGGCTTTCCCTTGTATGTCACTTGCTTCTTTTGTCTTACAGCTCTTAGAAGGGCCTCTTTAGTTGATACTTTGGTCAGTCTGATGACTGCATGACGTGACGTCTTCCTGTTTGCATTGAATCTCCCAGGGGTCCTCTGGGCTTCTTGAACTTGTATATCGAGATTTTGAGCAAGGCCTGGGAAATTTTCCTCTATTATATCTTCAAAAAGCTTGTCCAGCCCTTGAGTGTTGTCTTCCTCCCCTTCGGCTAAACCTATGACCCTCACGTTAGGTTTTTTCACATAATCCCACAGCTCTTGTAGGTTTTGGTCTTTTCTCTTGTTTCTCTGCTGTATTTCTGTGACTGATTTATTTAATTGGAAGGTGTTATCTTCAAGCTCTGAGATTCTTTCTTCTGCTTGATCTACCCTGTTCTTGAGACTTTCCACAGTATTTTGTAGTTCTCTGAGTTGATTCTTCATCTCCAGGACTTCGGTTAAAGTTTTCTTCACTGTGTCAATCTCTTTGTTGAACCTTTGTTCCATTTCTTGGAGGTTTTTTGTGTTTTCTTGGTGTTGGTTATTGAGTTGTTGTTGCAGCTGGGTGAGTGTTCTTATGATCCACATACGAAATTCCTTTTCTGTCATATTGGTTGCCTGATTTTGGTCGGTGTCCGTTTCTAGGGGGCTGGTGCTCCTCCTTGGGGGTGTGTTTTCCGTTTGGTTCTTCATATTTCCTGAGTTCTTTCGCTGACTTCTTCCCATGTCGATCAGTTGTTGTTTCTTTCCTTAGGTTATTGTTTGGGTATTCACACACCTTGTTTAGTTTCTGAGGCGTTAGGTGGTGCCTGTGGGTGAAATTGGACCACTCCCTGTATATTGAGTCAGTGGATGCCGTGGAAAGGCCGTGCAAGATGCCGCCCCTGTCAGTAGGTGGCGTTTGCTTGGAGGAACAGGCTATGGTGTTGATTTTGAGTCCTGTTATCAGCTCTCGTTCTGGGCGGAGCTGGGTTGGGTAAGCCTGCCCTCAGGCCGTTAGCAGGGGTCAAAGTTCTGTTCTCAGCTTACAGGGAAAGCTGTCAGGGCAGGGCTGGAATGGTCCCGCTCAGCCAGAAAGTCTGGAGGTGGGGGTGGGGCTGTCTGAGACCCGCAGTCTGCAGCAGGCCTCGCTTCTTTCCACCCTCCCCAACTCTTCAGCTACTCCTGGGCCTCTGCCAGCAGGCCAGACCACAAGCCACCAGGCCTCCCCGGACTGTGGTGCCGGCGGGGAGGTTCCCTGCACAGGAACGCCACCTGGGTTGGGCGCACGGCCTCCTCCTGGGAGGAGGGTTGCCCTCTAGGACGCCAATCCGCCCCTGGAGGCACACAGCCCTCAGTAGGCTGTTCGCGTATAATCCTTCTGTGCCCGGGGCAATGCTAGCCCTCGGTGCAGGGGATCTGGTCTGCAGGTCCGACCTCTGGGTCCCAGAGTTCAAACTGTATTCCCACCAGGGAGAGGATTTCCGGTCCTAATTCACCCACAGGGAGCCCAAGCTGGATCTATGTCTCTCAGCCTCTGAGTCGGCACCGTTTTCCTGGGAACACGGTGCCAGCAGCACCTGGGAGGGCGGGCGGGGTCCCAAACGGGAAGGTCCCGTTCCCTGGAGGTGCCTCCGGCTGGTGGCTGTATTGTCTCTCTGGGCAGCCGCGGGTAGGGTCGGCGGAGGGGAGGAGGAGGCAATATGGCGCCTGCCGCGCGGCTCGGGTCCGTGCACACGGAGGTGCCCGGAGGGAGTTGGGAACCTGGTGCCACGTCTGCTACAGGCTCACCGTTGGCAAGCGGCGGCAGTCTCTGGGCTGATGTCCGCAGGTCTCTCCACCCACTGGGGAGCCCGCCAGCAGTCCCGAATGCAGGGGAGGGGAAACAGCAATTCCACCTACCCTTGCCGCTGGTCTCCGGGCTGCTCCGGTGGTCTCAGCCTCCAGTTCTCCTCCGCAGCCTCCTCCCGTGGAGTCTCCCGGGGTCTCAGGTACCCCTCCTTCCGGCCCTTGTCCGCTGTATGCTCGTCTTCTTGCTTCTTTCCTCTAGTTTCTGCTAGAATTGGTCTTTTCTGTAGAGACCCTCTGTCTGTCAGTGTTATTCGTCCGCCATCTTGCTCCGCCCCCCCCATTTATTTGTTTTTGTTATTTATTTGATTGCCCTTGAATTCTTCTTCATAAATTCTTTTCCTAGGCCAATGTCTATAAGAGTTTTTCAAACATTTTCTTCTATAATTCTTATAGTTTCTTGCCTTAGGTTTAAGTCTGTTATCTACTGTGAGTTTATTTTTGTGAAAAGTGAGAGGCGTGGATCTTGTTTCAGTCTTCTACATGTGGCTATCCAATTTTCCCAGCACCATTTATTGAATAAGGGTTCTTGTCCCCAGTGTATGTTTTTTTTTTCTGCTTTATCAAAGATCAGAGGCTATATGAGGGTGATTTTATATCTGGATTCTCAGTTCTGTTCCATTGGTCTATGTGTCTGTTCTTGTGACAATACAATGATGTTTTAATTACTATAGCCTTGTAGTATAGCTTGAAGTCTGGTAAATTGATGTTTCCTAATTTGTTCTTTTTGCTTAAGATTGCTTTTGCTATATGGAATCTTCTCTGGTTCCATACAAAGCATATAATTATTTTTCTATATCTGCAAAAATGATGTTGGTATTTTAATAAGAATTGCATTGAATCTGCGGATCACTTTGAGTATCGTAGACATTTTAACAACGTTTATTTTGCCAATGCATGAGCATGGTATGGTTTTCCACATGCTTACATCCTCTGCTGTTTCC
This sequence comes from Microcebus murinus, assembly GCF_040939455.1. Classification (NCBI taxonomy): domain Eukaryota; kingdom Metazoa; phylum Chordata; class Mammalia; order Primates; family Cheirogaleidae; genus Microcebus; species Microcebus murinus. The sequence goes on along the minus strand of NC_134105.1, from coordinate 37,726,164 downwards.
TTCTTAGTGTTTCATAGTTCTCCCTGTAGAGGTCTTTCATATGCTTAGTTAAATATATTTGTGTGTATTTTATTTTCTTTGTTGATATTGTGAAGGGTATTGAGTCTTTGATTTGGTTTTCAGTTTGACTGTCATTGGTGTATAGTAATGTTACTGATTTGTGCACATTGATTTTGTAACCTGAGACTTTGCTGAATTTGTTTATCAATTCCAGTAGTCTCATGGCAGAATCTTTGGGGTTTTCTAGATATAACATCATGTCATCAGCAAAGAGCAATAGTTTGATCTCTTCTGCCCCCATTTGGATGAATTTGATTTCCTTCTGTTGTCTGATTGCTCTGGCTAAGACTTCCAGTACAATGTTGAATCAAACAGTGATAGAGGGCAATGGGATTTCCAGGGCCTGGAGGACAGGCCGACAGGCCAGATCCTGTACACCCAAGTCTCAGGTTGCATTGCCCAGGGGCACAGAAGGGATATTTTTTTAACTAGTCTACTGAGGTGTGTATGCCTTCAGGGGCAGATTAGATTGGGTCTGTAGCTGCAGTATGTTCCAGGGGCAGCCCTCCTCCCATGGAAGGGCCATGCTCCCAGCTCAGGCTGTGATCCTGGGCAGGGAACCTCTTGTCTCTTATCACAGTCAGAGATGTGCTGGCTTGAAGTCTTGCTGGCTGACAGAGGCCCAGGAGAATCTGCAAAATAGGGAAGGGTGGAAAGGAGTGAGGCCTGCTCCAGTCTGCAGGTCTTAGACAGCCCGACCCCCAGACTTTTTGTCTGAGTGGGGCCATTTCAGCTCCTCCCTGGCAACTTTTCCCAGAAGGAGAGAACAGACCTTTGACTCCTGCTAATAGCATTTGTGGAGCTTGAGGGCAGGCTCACCCAACCCAGCCCCACTCAGCCTCACTCTCCCATCTTCCTCCAGTGAGGTGGAGAATAAGGGCACACCTGGAATTCCCAGGTCCCCACCCACCACCTGAGGCACTAGAGTGCCTCTCCAGTGGAAGAAGAACTTGTTACAGGACCCAAAAACAACACTGCAGCTTGCTCCTCCCATTAAGTGCCACCTATGGACAAGAAGGTCAATTTGCATACCATTTTACTGCATTACTGACTCATCATACAGGGTATGATTGAATATCACTCACAAACACCACCTATTGGCTCAGAGACTAAACTGAGTATGTCATTATCTTAATGAAAATCTAAAGGTAAGAAGTAACAGCTACTCCAGATGAGAAGGAATCAGCGAAAGAACTCTGGAAGTATGAAGAATCAAAGAAAAGCACAACCACAAAGGGAAACACCAGCTCTCTAGTAATGGATATTAACCAAATTCAGAACACTAAAATGACAGAAGAAGAATTTTGAACATAGATTGTAAGAAAACTCAATGATATGTAAGAGAAAATGGATACCCAACACTTATTTATTATATTTTTCAGCTCCAGGATTTCTGCTTATTTTTTTTTATTATTTCAATCTGTATGTTAGATTTCTCTGATAAATTTCTGACTTGGGAGTCCTTATATCAGCAATTTTGTTTTATTTCTTTGAGAAATCACATATCTTTATCACTTTAGGGTCAGTTGGTTGCATTTTAATTTTTCTGTTTGGTGAGATCGTATATCCTTGAATGTTCTTGATACTTGTGGAAGTGTGACAACGTCTGTGCATTGAGAGATTAGTTATTTATTTTAATCTTAGCAGTCTGGCTTTCTTTGTGCCTGTCCTCCTTCAGAGGGCCTTACAGGGATTTTTAAGCCAACTGATTGTTGTGTTTCTTGAGCCTGTGACCATTGAAGCCATCTTAGGACTACAGATTGCTCTAAGCCTTGGCTTGCCACGTCTCTTACAAGGGCTCCAAGGTTGAAGTGGCTTTTCAGCCCATTTGGACCTGCAGAAGACTCAAAGAGTATACTGGGTCTGTGTAGGAATACTGTCTAGGGAACTGCATCCAGTAGACTGTCCAAGTTGCCCATATAGATATGTCTCTGAGTAGGTCTCTGCATAGACAGGATGTGTCCCTGACTATAACTAGGGTGGCTGGAGTTGAGCCTGGGCCCCTTTGGGATCTGCTGTGGGAAGGAAGCTTGTGGAGGCTGGTGAATCTGTCTTGTTGGCTCAGATCTCCCAGCAGTTCCTTGAACAAGGCCCTTGCAACAGGAGGAGCTGGAGCTGAGACTGGTTACCCTCAGAATCTACTGTGGGTTAGAGGCTAGAGAGTCATGTCTTATTGGTGTAGAGGGTGCATATTTTCCAGGAGGACTCTGCTAAAATTATAGTTTCCTGATTGCAGCAGGAGGGGCTGGAGTTGAGACTGTACACTCTTGGGATCTCCAGTGGAACAGAGACTGGAGAGCCCCATCTCATTGGTTTAGTCAGGTATGTGTCTCCCAACAGGTTTCAGCACAGATAGCATAGTTCCTTGATAATAGCAAGATGGACTGCAGATGAGACTTGGCCCCTTGGGATCTGCTGTAGGACAAGGGTTGCTGAGCTAGTCAAGGAGGCTCAGACTCATAGGTTGTGAATTATGTGTAAGTCTCCCTCTGGGTCCTTGTGTGAGCAGCTCCAAGCTGGTCCTTCAGCTACGGAAGGCTGGAGTAAAGCCACAGGGAAATTTTCAAGTTCTCTGCCAAGACCAATGTCAGAGGGCTGATGAGCCTTTTCACCAAGGCACGAATGTGTACCATTCCTTCTGGATCCCTTGGCAGATGTTTTTATTACAGGCTCAAGGCCAAAGAGGGCTCTAGCCAACCCCCTTGAAGGACTGGGCTGTTTCTAGGCCAGAACCTAGAAATGAGTTCACCAGGGTATATTAGCCACTTGGGTGTTAGTCTATACTCTCTAAATGACCCTCCTACAGGTCTTTGGCTCCACCAGTGTTTCACGAACTCCCACCTGAACCCTGCGGTTCCTACAGAGAGACTTTAGACTTTAGATGGGTGCAGAATTATTTTTGTGGGGAGATATGAGTAGGTTACCTTCTATTCTGCCATCTTGATGACACCCCAAGTTTGTTGATTCTAAGTCCAGAGTAGTTTCCATTAACTATTCAATAAACATTATTTATCATTTACATATATATCTTGCAATAATGACTAATAAGTGCTTTGGAACTTGCCTAGCTTTTATTCTACCATCTATAGTAGTAAAGGTGGGGGGGCGGTCCCAGAGCTCAGTGTGCTTCTTGCAAGATTTCTTCCATTATTCAATAATCTCAGAAAGAACATGCTCCTTACTTTTCTATTTATTTCAGTAACAAAAGACCTTTGAATCCTTTTGAGTCCAGGTTATTCTTTATAATCCAGACTTCCAGTTCTTTATGGCTCCATACAACGTCATCCCTAGATTCTATCCACCTCTCTCTAACTCTCCAGAATTTTCTATTTTGTCCTCTGGAACTCATGATCCATCATCAATAAAATCTATAATCTCATTCTCTGAACTTCCCTTTCACAACTTTACTGTAACCAAAATCTAGGTCTTCCCTGAAAACAGTTTTCCCTGAATTTAAAATGTTTATTTTATTTCCCTTTTCCTTCATTCATCTCATTGCCACTTCCAGAGATTTGTTCTAAACTCCTTCCCATAAAAATTTAACTTTGAGGATTGTGATATTGAATTGTATCATCTGACACCTCTCTATGCCACATACTCTTTCAGCTTTTTAAAAAATTTCTCTGTTCTCTTTTATTGCAAAACTCTTGAACCTGCTCCAATCAGGTTTCCACCCTCCACCACTCCACTGAAGCTCTTGCCAAGGTCATCAGTGACCTCATTGATATTTTACTAAATGCAATAGTCAGGTTTTTTCATTTTTCATCTTTCTTGAACTTAGCAGCATTTGGCACAGTTGATTACGTCCTTTACCTGTTTGAAACACTTTTATCACTTGGCTTCTGGGACACCACTCTCTCGGTTATTCTTGTAACTCACTGGCTATTTATTTATTTATTTATTTTATGTGGTTGTTTCTCATCTTCCTGCTCTTTAAACGTTTGAAGTACCCCAGGGTCCCAGGGTTTAGTCCTTAAAATTTTTTCCTATCATCTGATTCCTTATCTCATCTTATTCAGTAAAATTCCTCTAAGTATCATCTACATGTTGATGATTCCCAACTTTAGACCTTAAACACCATATTCTGTATAGAATTCTATACTTGTATATATAGCTTCCTACTTAACATCATCACTTGGATATCTAATAGGCATCCCACACTTATATGCCCAGAAATAAACTCTTGATTTTCTGGCCTTTTAAACCTGCTTCTCAGTAAACAAAAACTATATTTTTCATGTTGTTGAGGCTAAAAACCTTGAAATCATCCTTAAATCCTCTCTTTCTCAGGTTCATTAGCAAATGTATTAAGAAATCTTGATGGCTAGATGTTCTCCTTGCTTCCACTTTTGTACCCTTACAGTCAGTTTTCCAGGTAGTAGCCAGAGTGATTCTTTAAAAATATGTTATCTCAAAACCTTCTGATGACTTTGCATCTGACTTAGACTGAACCTAAAGTTTTCACGCTGACCCTTAAGTTCCTACATGATCCTTCCCAGCTGTGGCTTATCTCTATACCTGTTGTTCATTCTTTTCAGACCATACTGGTCTCTTTGCCTGTACTGAACATACTCTCACCTCAGTACATTTATCAGGAAACATATACGTGCTTATGTATATATGTCTACACACATATGTATGTATATGTGTATGTTTATATAGGTATGTTTGTATGTATGTGTATATATATCTAACAAGCACTTACTTAACTCTAACCATGTTCTAGACACTTTGAAAATTACAAATATTAATTTATTTATTCTTCATAACACCCAGAAGACACAGGGAAGTAGGCATTATATATATCCCTACTCTGCAGGTGGAGAAACTTATGCAGTGATGTTAAGTAACTTGTCCAAGGTCAAACAGTTGGTAGTGCATACCTGAGATTTGAATGTAGACTATCTTATTTCCTGTGCACTTAACTATATGACTTGCTGCTTCTTGAATAGGGTTCAGTATGTATACGTATATGTATATGTATATGTAGCAATTGCCAATGATGAAATTCAATAGTATAGTAATAAGATAAAAAGATTATAAGCTTTAAAATTCATTTATGCAATATTGACTATTAACTGATATTATCTTGTAAATGCGAGTCAGATTATTGGATAATCTGATTACTGAATAGCTGTTATTTCCCAGTTTCAGACACTTTCTCAACAAAATTTTATCTCAACTTCACTATTTACTAGTTAAATGACATTTGAAAAATTACTTGATTTCTCTAATCCTCAGTATAATCAGTTTTTTGTAAATTTAAAGACTTTATTTTTTAGAGCAGTTTTAGGTTCACAGCAAAAATAAAGGAAGAGATTTCCCATATGCTCCTGTTCCACACATGCATAGCTTCCCCTATTATTAATATCCCCCACAAGCTTGGTACATTTGTTGCAGTTGATGAACCTATATTGACACATCATTATCAACAAAGTCCATAGTTTACATTAGGATTCACTCTTGGTTTTGTACATTCTATGGCTTTGGGCAAATGTATAATGACACATGTCCCTCATCATAGTATTACAGACAGTATTTCATTGCCTTGAAAATCATCTGTGATCCACCTATCCTTCCCTACTCCTCAGTCCCCTTACCTCTGGCAACCACTGATCTTTTTACTTTCTCCATAGTTTTTTTCCTTTTCCAGAATGTCACATAGTTGGTATTATATAACATGCAGCCTTTTGAGATTGGTTTCTTTCACTTAGTAAACATAATCAGTTTGTAAATGAGGGCAATGATTCTTACCTAAGGACATTTTGTGAGATTTAAAGTAAATCATATATATGAAAGCACAGTGCCTGGTACTAGTTCATGCTAATTGATGTAATGAAGTATAAATGAATAACTGTGAGAAAATCTGCAGTTATTTTCTTACAAATAAAGCTGTATTCTTTTTGGAATAAGTATTGGTAGGGTAGGTGTTTCTTTAAGATTTTACATTCACAGATAGGAGGGGCTTTAAAAATTAGAGTAAAAAGAACTTGAGAAGTGAATATCTTGCTTCTTTTCTTTATAGCATCTGTTAATGTTATGTTGTCTTACACCAACTAGGCACTCACCTAAGTCAAATGAATCACACAGCTTCCTGTATATTTGGTCAATTGTTTGCTAAGAATTCAACGCAGAGCTTTTGTTCATATCATTAGTGATTGTTTTACTGCAGCTTGGAAAAGCTTCAGCATGGCCAGCACGGACAGAAAGGCCTTTGTTGAAATAATCTTTATAGCTGTTCTCATGAAAAGGGATTAGAAATTTTATAGATACTGACTTAAGTAGGAAAAATGTATAATATCCTAAGTCTTATATTTATTTATTTATTTATTTTTATTTCGGAATATTATGGGGGTACAGATTTTAAGGTTTCAATAAATGCCCATTTCCCCCCCTCCCCCCAAAAGTCTGAGTCTCCATCATGACCATCCCCCAGATGGTGCACATCTCACTCATTATGTATGTATATACCCGCCCCCTTCCCCCCTCCCACCTGCGCAATACCCTATTACTGTAGTACCTATGTGTCCACTTACGTGCTACTCAGTTAATAGCAGTTTGCTAGAGAATATATCTGGTGCTTGTTTTTCCATTCTTGGGATACTTCACTTAGTAGTATGGGTTGCAGCTCTAACCAGGAAAATATAAGATGTGCTATATCACCATTGTTTCTTAGAGCTGAATAGTACTCCATGGTATACATATACCACATTTTATTAATCCATTCTTGGATTGATGGGCACTTGGGCTGTTTCCACAGCCTTGCAATTATGAATTGTGCTGCTATAAACATTCGAGTGCAGGTGTCTTTTTTGTAGAGTGTCATTGGATCATTTGGGTAGATGCCCAGCAATGGGATTGCTGGATCAAATGGTAGATTCACTTGTATCGCTTTAAGGTATCTCCATATTGCTTTCCACAGAGGTTGAACTAGTTTGCAGTCCCACCAGCAGTGTAGGAGTGTTCCTCTCTCTCCGCAACCACGCCAGCATTTATTGTTTGGAGATTTTTTGATAAAGGCCATTCTCACTGGGGTTAAGTGATATCTCATTGTGGTTTTGATTTGCATTTCCCTGATGATTAGAGATGTTGAGCATTCCTTCATATGTTTGTTGGCCATTCTTCTGTCCTCTTTAGAAAAATTTCTGTTCAAGTCCTTTGCCCACTTTTTAATGGGGTTATTTGATTTTTTCTTCCTGATTTTCGTGAGTTCTAAGTATATTCTAGTTATCAGTCCCTTATCAGATGCATAGGATGGAAAAATTTTCTCCCATTCTGTAGGTTGTCTGTTTACTTTCATGACTATTTCTTTGGCTGTGCAGAAGCCTTGTAGTTTGATCATGTCCCATTTATTTATTTTTGTTGCTGCTGTGATTGCCTTTGGGGACTTCTTCATAAACTCTTTGCCTAGGCCGATGTCTAGGAGAGTGTTTCCAACTTTTTCCTCTAGAGTTCTAATAGTTTCATACCTTAGGTTTAAGTCTGTTATCCAGCGTGAGTTGGTTTTTGTGAGAGGTGAAAGGTGTGGGTCCTGTTTTAGCCTTCTACAGGTGGCTATCCAGTTTTCCCAGCACCATTTATTGAAGAGGGATTCTTTTCCCCAGCATATGTTTTTGTCTGCTTTGTAAAAGATTAGATGGCTGTATGAGGATGGTTTTATATCAGGATTCTCGCATCTGTTCCACTGGTCAATATTCCTATTTTTGTGCCAATACCATATTGTTTTAATTACTACAGCTTTGTAGTATAGTTTGATATCTGGCATATTAATGCCTCCCATTTTGTTTTTGTTGCCTAGAATTGCTCTTGATATTCGGGGTCTTCTTTGGTTCCATACGAAGCGTAAAATTATTTTTTCTATATCTGTGAAGAATGCTGATGGGATTTTAATAGGTATTGCATTGAATCTGTAGATCAGTTTGGGTAGTATAGACATTTTGATGATGTTGAGTCTGCCGATCCATGAGCATGGTATGGATTTCCATCTGTTTACATCCTCTGCTATTTCCTTCCTCAGTGTTTCATAGTTCTCCCTGTAGAGGTCTTTTACGTCCTTGGTTAAGTATATTCCTAGGTACTTTAATTTCTTTGTTGCTTTGTGAAGGGAATTGAGTCTTTGATTTGGTTCTCAATTAGATTGTTGTTGGCGTATATGAATGCCTCTGATTTCTGTGTATTGATTTTGTATCCTGAGACTTTACTAAATTCATGGATCAGTTCCAGGAGTTTCTTGGTTGAATCCTTGGGGTTATCTAGATACAATATCATATCATCAGCAAACAGTGAAAGTTTGATCTCTTCTGCCCCTATTTGGATACCTTTGATTCCATTTTCCTGTCTGATTGCTGTAGCCAAGACTTCCACTACTATGTTGAACAGAAGTGGAGATAGTGGGCAGCCTTGTCTGGTTCCAGTTCTAAGTGGGAATGATTTCAATTTTTCCCCATTCAGTATGATGTTGGCTATGGGTCTGTCATATATGGCTTGTATCAGTTTTAGGTATGTCCCTTCTATGCCTATTTTATTAAGTGTTCGTATCATGAAAGGGTGTTGAATTTTGTCAAAAGCTTTTTCTGCATCTATTGAAAGAATCATGTGGTCTTTGTTTTTGCTTCTGTTTATGTGGTGAATTGCATTTATAGATTTACGTATGTTGAACCATCCCTGCATCCCTGGGATGAAGCCCACTTGGTCGTGGTGGATTATTTTTTTGATAAGTGTCTGGATTCGGTTAGCTAAGATTTTGTTGAAAATTTTTGCATGTATATTCATTAGGGATATTGGTCTGTAGTTTTCTTTTTTTGTTGCATCCTTTCCTGGTTTTGGTATCAGAGTAATATTCGCTTCATAAAAGGTGTCGGGGAGGTTTCCGTTCTTCTCGATGTTGTGGAATAGTTCCTGCAAGATAGGTACTAGTTCTTCTTTGTAAGTGTGGTAAAATTCAGGTGTGAAGCCATCTGGACCGGGACTTTTCTTTTTAGGTAGATTTTTAATTGCTGTTTCTATTTCAGCTGTTGAGATTGGTCTGTTCAGGGAATCTATTTCTTCCTGGTTGAGCCTAGGGAGGCTGTGTGTTTCTAGAAATTTGTCCATTTCCTCCACATTTTCCAGTTTGTGTGCATAAAGATTTTTGTAGTATTCATAAATTGTATTGTATCTCTTTGGGATCAGTTGTGATATCTTCTTTTTTGTTCCTGATGGAGCTTATTAGAGATTTCTCTTTTCTGCTTTTTGTTAGCTTAGCCAATGGTGTGTCAATTTTGTTTATTTTTTCAAAGAACCAACTTTTTGTTGTATTAATTTCCTGAATAGCTTCCCTGTTTTCAATTTCGTTTAGTTCTGATTTGATCTTGTTGATTTCACTTCTTCTGCTGGGTTTGGGGTTGGTCTGTTCTTCTTTTTCCAGCTCTTTGAGTCGTTTCATTAGATTGTCTATTTGTGATCTTCTTGTCTTTTGGTTATAGGCATTTATGGAGATAAACTTTCCTCTCAGAACTGCTTTAGCTGTGTCCCAGAGGAGTTGATAACTTGTCTCTCCATTGTCGTTTTCTTCATAGAATTTTTTATTTCTGTCTTGATTTCTTCATTTATGAAGTAATCATTTAGTAAGAGGTTGTTTAATTTCCACGTTTTTGTGTAGAAATGTGAGTTTCTGTTAGGGTTGATTTCTACTTTTATTCCACTGTGATCTGAGAAGGTACATGGTATAATTTCTATTTTTTTAATTTCTTGAGATTTTCTTTGTGTCCTAGGATATGGTCAATCTTAGAAAATGTCCCGTGAGTTGATGAGAAGAACGTATATTCAGTAGATTTTGAGTAGAATGTTCTGTAAATGTCAGTCAGACCCAATTGTTCTAGAGTTTTGTTTAAGTCCATTATTTCTTTATTAATTTTCTGTTTGGAGGATCTGTCTCGTGCCATCAGTGGGGTGTTGAAATCTCTGGCAATTATAGAGTTGCTATTAATCCATTTGCTTAGCTCCAGTAAGGTTTGCTTTATGAATCTGGGTGCACCTAAGTTGGGTGCATATATATTTAAAATTGTTATCTCTGCTTGTTGGACTGTGCCCTTCACCATTATATAATGACCCTCTTTGTCTTTCACTGCTTTTGTTGGTTTAAAAGCTCAATCATCTGAAATTAGAACTGCCACACCAGCCTTCTTTTGGCTTCTATTTGCTTGGAATATTGATCTCCACCCTTTTATTTTTAGTCTATATGCATCCTTGCAGGTTAGATGTGTTTCCTGAAGACAGCATATACTTGGCCTGTATTTCCTTATCCATTCAGCCAGCCTATGTCTTTTGAGTGGAGACTTTAAGCCATTCACATTTATTGAGAGAACTGATAGGTCAGGTAGATTACTGATCATTCTGTTGGGTTGGATGTTGTTGCTATGATTTCTGTTGAGCCATTGTAATATCTGGCCTTTATTATCTTTGGGTTTTGGTTGTTTTTATATTCGTGGGTTATTATTATGATGTTCCGTGTGTAATGCTGTTTTAAGTACTTCTTGTAAGGCTGGTCTTGTTTTGGTGAATTCTCTGAGCCTTTGCTTGTCTGAGAATGTTTTTATTTCTCCTTCTTATACGAAGCTTAGTTTTGCAGGGAATAATATTCTAAGCTGGGCATTGTTTTGTTTCAAAAGAGTGAGAATGGGGCCCCAGTCTCTCCTTGCTTGTAAAGTCTCATTAGAGAAGTCTGATGTTATTCGAATTGGCATTCCCTTGTATGTTAATTGCTTCTTTTGTCTTACAGCTCTTAGAAGGGCCTCTTTAGTTGATACTTTGGTCAGTCTGATGACTGCATGTTGTGATGTCTTCCTGTTTGCATTGAATCTCCAGGGGTCCTCTGAGCTTCTTGAACTTGTATATCAAGATTTTGAGCAAGGCCTGGGAAATTTTCCTCTATTATATATTCAAACAGCTTGTCCAACCCTTGAATGTTATCTTCTTCCCCTTCTTGTAACCCTATGACCCACACATTAGGTTTCTTCACATAATCCCACAGCTCTTGTAGGCTTTGCTCTTTTCTCTTATTTCTCTGCTCTATTTCTGTGACTGATTTATTTAATTGGATGGTGTTATCTTCAAGGTCTGAGATTCTTTCTTCTGTTTGATCTACCCTGTTCTTGAGACTTTCCACTGTATTTTGTAGTTCCTTGAATTGATTCCTCATTTCCAGGAGTTCGGTTACACTTTTCTTCATTGTGTCTATTTCTTTTCCCATATCCTGGAGGCGTTTTGTGGTTTCTTTGTGTTGGTTATTGAGTTGTTGTTGCAACTGGGTGAGTGTTCTTATGATCCACATACGAAATTCCTCTTCTGTCATATTGGTTGCCTGATTTTGGTTGTCCATTTCTAGGGAGCTGGTGCTCCTCTTTGGGGGTGTGTTTTCCATTTGGTTCTTCATATTTCCTGAGTTCTTTCGCTGATTTCTTCCCATGTCGATCAGTTGTTGTTTCTTTCCTTAAGTTATTGTTTGGGTATTCACACACCTTGTTTAGTTTCTGAGGGGTTAGGTGATGTCTGTGGGTGAAATTGGACCACTCCCTGTATATTGAGTCAGTGGGTGCCGTGGAAAGGCTGTGCAAGATGCCGTCCCTGTCAGTAGGTGGTATTTGCTTGGAGGAACAGGCTATGCTGTTGATTTTGTGTGCTGTTGTCAGCTTTTGTTCTGGGCAGAGCTGGGTTGGGTAAGGCTGCCCTCAGGCCATTAGCAGGGGTCAAAGTTCTGTCCTCTGCTTCCAGGGAAAGCTGTCAGGGCGGGGCTGGAATGGTCCCGCTCAGCCAGAAAGTCTGGGTGTGGCTGTCTGAGACCTGCAGTCTGGAGCAGGCCTTGCTTCTTTCCATCCTCCCCAACTCCTCAGCTATTCCTGGGCCTCTGCCAGCAGGCCAGACCACAAGCCACCAGGCCTCCCCGGACTGTGATGCCGGCGGGGAGGTTCCCTGCACAGGAACGTCACCTGGGTTGGGCGCACGGCCTCCTCCTGGGAGGAGGGTTGCCCTGTAGGATGCCGATCCACCCCTGGAGGCACACACACCTCAGTAGGCTGTTCACATATAACCCTTATGTGCTCCGGGCAATGCTAGCCCTCTGTGCAAGGGATGTGGTCTGCAGGTCCGACCTCTGGGTCCCAGAGTTCAAACTGTATCCCCACCAGGGAGAGGATTTCTGGTCCCAATTCACCCACAGGGAGCCCAAGCTGGGTCTATGTCTCTCAGCCTCTGAGTCGTCACCATTCTCCTGGGAACACCGTGCCAGCAACACCTGGGAGGTCGGGCGGGTAGGGAGCTCACAGTCTGAGTTCCCCTGCATCAGCTGAGCTGCCGGGGCCCAAAAGGGAAGGTCCCGTTCCCTGGAGTTGCCTCTGGCTGGTGGCTGTATTGTCTATCTGGGCAGCCGTGGGTAGGGTCGGCAGAGGGGAGGAGGAGGCAATATGGTGTCTGCCGCGCGGCTGGGGTCTGTGCACATGGAGGTGCCCGGAGGAAGTTGGTAACCTGGTGCCACGTCTGCTACAGGCTCACTGCTGCCTGGTGGCGGCGGTCTCTGGGCTGATGTCTGCAGGTCTCTCCACCCGCTGGGGAGCCCATCAGCAGTCCAAATGCAGGGGAGAGGAAACAGCAAATCCACCTACCCTTGCCGCTGGTCTCTGGGCTGCTCCAGTGGTCTCAGCCTGCAGTTCTCCTCTGCAGCCTCCTCCCGTGGAGTCTCCCGGGGTCTCTGGTACCCCTCCTTCCGGCCATCGTCCACTGTATGCTCGTCTTCTTGCTTCTTTCCTCTAATTTCTGCTAGAATCTGTCTTTTTTGCAGAGACACTCTGTTTGGCAGTGTTATTCGTCCGCCATCTTGCTCCACCCCCCTCTTAAGTCTTATATTTAAAAATGACCTTTTTGCTAACCTTGTAAGAAAATATGGAAATAAAGAAATTCCAGAACAAGATTTCCTACGCATTGAAATAGTTCCTTGCAAATTCTCTTTGCCATTGCCTGTGTTCCAAGCTTTTGTATGCTGCTGGAGGAAATTAAAGGCTAGTCTTTACCAATTTGAGGGTAGAAAAGTAGGATTTTCTTTCTTTACACATGTTTACTTGCATGCATATGCAGTACACACACACATCTTGTTGGAAATGGGTAGCTGTTTTTTCAGTCAATCATTAGCATGTCTTCACAAAATTATTTAGCATTTGAAATGTACTTTACATAACTATGGGATTTTGCATGTATTGGCTGTTAATAAAAGAGGTTGATATAAACATTGTCTAGAATTGGTAGGAAAGAGAATTGGATTGGGTGACTTTTGACTGAACAAGTATCTGACATTGAATATTTGTGTAATATTGGAAAATCCTGTAATCATGAAAATATAAATTACTCCTGAGGAAGAGAAGAAAACATTATTTTTAAGGGTTCTTCTGGTACAATGACTTTTAGCTTTACTTGTTTGTGTTGATATGTCTATTTACGATGTATAAATGATTACATATGTTTATGTATATGTTTCTAAATATAACTATAATGAATAAATAAATAAATAAATATATATATATTCCTTGCTGAATAATTGTGGAGAAAACTTTTTTTCCCATAACAATACTGTTTAGTTGGATATCAAGTTATACATAGATACACACATTGAGTCATGTTTCTCCATATCTTAACATGAGAAAAAAAAGGAGAAAATGAGTAAATCCTGTCAAGTTTTGAGTCAATAATAGCAACAGTAGCTACATACTCTGCCTAATACTTTATATACATTATGTTATTTAATTCTGATAAATCCTGTGAGGTAGGATTCTGAAAGCAGGCTTAAAGTAATACTAAGGGAGAGAGTTGGAATTTGGCTATAAGGCTGTGTTAAAGCCTATATTCTCTTAACTACATGAAGGCCCAAGAAGTAAGTGATGTTATAAATCTGTTTTTATTTTAGCTATCTCCAGTTCTTCATCTTTACCGAATTTCTTTTTGAGGTTATGCACAATTGTTAGACATATTAGTAATTCTTACAACCATAGTGTAATGTGTTCCATAACCCCAAAGATATCTGACTGTGGCCTCATTTTAGGATCTCTTAAAATTAGGAACACCTACTATAATTTGGCCAGACTATATTTTTATTCTCTTAATCAAAATGAATAGCCAAGAGATACAGACAAATAAGAAGGAGTTTATACATTTTTAACTTTCCAATAAAAATTAGTACCTCCAAATATATAGGTATTATCTGTTCTGTTGTCAGGTTTCTGCTGCTGCTTCCTTTCTTTCTAGTCTGATCCACCCATGACCGAGGTCTGAAACATCCTCGACCAAAGGCATGGTTTGACTTGCTTCATGTTGGGTATGAACACAGGAGGGTTTTGCTTGTGTCTCAAGCCAGGCCACCATGAGGATAATCATGCGATTATTTCAGGGAAAGGGCTTTTCATCTTCATCCCAGGGCAGAGATTACAAGGCTAGTGATGAAATCTTACAATCTCCCTACAGTTTAATCCACCCATGTCAAGGTCCCAAAGGACCTCACTTAGGCTAAATTGCATTAGATGTTAAAGAAAAGACAAATTTGTTCCTAAAAAGATTAGTGAAACATTTGTGAAGCAAAGATTATTCCTATATAAACTATATTTATTTTAAGAACAATTATAATGTGATATCATGAAGTTGTGATGTTTTGATGCTTTGCCTGAAAATAAATGTTTTTGTCTAATTATCACAGTTAAACTTGCTTTTTCAAAATTGAAGTATATTTGGTTGTAAAACTCATATTTTATTTAGCAGAGAAAATTTCTTATAGCCATTGTTGTTTCTCTTTGTTGCTATTGAAATCTAATTCTCTGAAGGTCAACCTCACAGCTGCTAATTTCATCATCTCTTTAGTGTCTCTGTTGCTAACTTGGAATATTGCAGTCATGCTTGTCTTCTACCTAATGTGGCATAAACACAGCCTCTGGCAGCTTACTTGGTAGAATTCAAGCTTTTACACAATGGCTGGCACATATTAAGCACTGAAAAAATATTAGTTTTTTCCTTTCTCTTTTCGTTCTAAAGGGCACTGAACGGTTTGTGGTCCTGAGCTTTTCTGCGTTCAAGCTTGCTTGGATCTACTTGTTCCTTAATACTCCTTTTTTACATACACATTCAATAATTAATAATGTTTGTAATTGAGAGTATATAATTATATACATTTATGGGGCACGATGTGATGTTTTGGTATGGGGCACGATATGATGTTTTGGTATCTGTAAACAATGTGGAATGGTTAAATCAAGCTAATATAGCCATCACCTTGCTTACTCATCATTTTTTGTGGTGAGAAATTTGAAATTTGATAGTATTTTAATTCATATTTATGCTCTTATGTGTTGTATACTATGATTTTCTATGATTCTTATTGCTGAGGCTATTGCTGAATCTTGCCTATAGTCAATTACAATTAATTACCAGAATTTTGTTGACTTTTGCTTATCTATAGGTGGATTATACCTATGGTTAGTCATAATCCAGAGTAATCTTGATTGAGTTTATAGAAGAAGAAAATAGTGTCTGAAGAACTAAAATGTTTGAAGACCAGATGGAGGAGGAGGAACAGAAGGAGGATTCAGGAAAGGACTGAAAGGGCTGTCTGTTATAAGAGGCTAATGGAAAAATAGGATTAAGGAAAGAGACTATTTTGAGGCAAGAGATCAAATAAAATTACCTATATATCTCTCACATTAAAACTATAAAATCTTTGTGGGTAGGAAAAATGTCTATTACTATTGTATCTTTAGCATCCATCAGAATGGTTGTCACTTAGTGGGACTTTAATATATATTTTCTTAATGAAAGTCATCATTGTCTACTACACATGCAACCATGCCTACCTTACATATCATAGTTATTTGATAATTAAATTATTTGTTATAGGTTCCATAACTACATTGCAAGCATTCTCCTCCACACTTTTTGACCTAGTCTAAAAAGGACTGCATAACTTTTTGAAAGGTAAATAGTTGAGAATTATTTCCTCATATTCTGGAATGTTTTCAGTGATTGAGACTGCTAATCAGACCCTATATAGAACACAGTTCTTTGACCTGGTATTCTGATCTGCCAACACCATACCTTTCTGTCTCTTTATACAGATATATATTTAGGTATATACATACTTAGCTGTATTTTTCAAAACTCTCTGCTTTAGTTAGCTCTATTTAGTATTCAGTAGATTATATATGGTTGTAATGGACTGAATGTGTCGCCTCAAAATTCATATGTTGAAACTTGTATATGTTAATACAAGTGTGATGGTAATTGGAGGTGTGGCCTCGAAGAGGTAATTAAGCTATATAGGTGGAGTTCTTATGAATCAATTAGTACCCTTATAAGAAGAGGCCAGAGGGCAAGTTAGCTATCTTTCTACCATGTGGGAACACAGAAAGAAGGCCTTCTGTAAACCAGGAAGAGGCCACTCACCAAGAACCCAACCATGCTGACACCTGACTTTGGATTTCTAGCTTCCAGAACTGTCAGAAATAAATGTTTGTTGTTTAAACTATCCAGTCTATGGTAATTTGTTATAGCAGCTCAAAATAAGACAGTGGTGATCATATTTAATAATTATAATTATTATAAAAGTGAGTCTTTCTCTCTTTCTTTTTTTGAGACAGGGTGTCACTCTATCATTCAGGCTGGAGTGCAGTGGCACTGTCATAGCTCACTGCAGCCTCAAACTCCTGGACTCAAGAGATCCTGCCACCTCAGCCTCCTGAGTAGCTAGGATTATAGGTGCACACTACTATGCCCGGCTAATTTAAAAATAATTTTTTTTTTTTTTTGTAGAGACAGGTTATTGCTATGCTGCCCAGGATAGTCTTGAACTCCTGGGCTCAAGCAGTCCTCCCACTCACCTCCCAAAGTGCTGGGATGACAAGTGTGAGCCACCATGCCTGGCCTGGTATGAGTATTTCTTGAACACCAAATTGGACAGCTATTTGCCAATATCTATACTAAGCATTTCATCTATTATTCATTTAATTCTTATAAACATCTGTAGGTAGGTAGTATTTATTCCTATTTTACAGTTGGCAGAAACTGTGGCTAGTAGAGCTTAGGTTACTTTCTAAAGGTCACCCAATTATGAAATGGTAAAAGTAGAAAATTTAAACATGGATCTCTTGACTCCAAAGCCATCTCTTTTTCAGCGATGTTGAAATAAATGGTAGCTTTAAAAACAACAGCAGTAGCATCAACTAAACAAAAGTATCCATAATTCAAGGCTTTTTTAGGTTTGTACTATGCTGAATACTCAGCAGAGGTTACCTAACCATTTGCATGTGTGTTTAAAGAGTAACTGCCAGCCTTTAATAGTATATATTAGAACAGTGTCCCTGGGAAACAAAATGATATTCTTAGCTGGTTGAATTGGAAGAGTTTCCCAGGAGACCACGAAAACATTCTGACACAAGCTTTCGGGCCTCATGTTTCATCCTTTGGATCTTTCTACTCTGTTCTTTAGGAATCAAAATGTGGCTTTAGGCATCAATGTAATATTTGCTGCATGTCAGGTACAGGGACAGTGTTGGGAATATGAAGAATTTTTCCACCTTATTTCTTAACTTAATAAAACCTCTTGACATTAGTGGACACTGGCTTTTATATATGTTTAGAAAACCAGTATGTGAATGATTTACCAAGATTCTAAGATGCCTTAATGCCATTCTGTTTGATCTGGGTAGAGTCATGGATTATTTATCTGGCTTATCTTTCTACCCAGTTATTGAGCAAATATTTATTATATCTTCTATGTACCACACCAATTAAATAAAGCCAGGATGCACAAGTCCCATCTTACTCAAATCTATTTTACTTAGCTGTTTTGATTTTATAGGCAAAAGTTATTAATAGATTATTTAATTCAATGTCTTTTGTTTTACAGTTGAAGAAACTTAAGTTCAAGTAGGTGGAATGACTTTCTTTAAGACCACATAATAAGTGGCACAGAAGGGATATAAACCCAAGTTTTCTTATTTCCAGATCAGTGTTCTTTTCAGTATACCTTGCTACCTCTCAGCTCTATAAAAAGATATAGCCAGCTATAACAATGGAAGAGAAGACTTCATGCCATGGAGTTTTAGACCTGCTCCCTCACTTTAGTAGGATTGTTAATTTTCCATTTCTTTGACTTTGGTGTACCTATTTCTTAGGGAGCTTCTTGAAGACACTGAAACGCCTCAAGTATATTCCATTCAGTCTCCTGGGAGAGTCCTACTTTCAATATTTCTAAGGCTCTGAGGAGTTAGATAAAACTGTGAAGTATTAGGAAAAGAGAAGGGACAGTGACTGGAGTAGCTCAGAAAGGAATAGTCAGTAGCAGACTAGCATGCATTATGGAATAAACTGGAGATAAGAGGTAGAGGAAAAAAAAGGGAAATAATTGAAGTTAAAAGGTTAGAGCAAGTGTAAGGCAGAAAAATTTGAGGCATAGGTAACATTTAGTCTTCTCATTTACAAAATAAAAATAATAACACTTATTCTGTTTACCTCATAGTATTTTTGTAAGGATCTCAGGGAGAAAGATTTTTGAAGCATAAAGCATAGTGTACTCTTAAAGGGATGGTGCTTGGGGAAAATATTAGTGGTGGTTAAGCATGTAGTACAAAGGAAAAGATATGGCAATGAGATAGAGTAAACACAGAAAGTACAGTTTTGGGTAACAAACATTGGTGTTATATAAGAGAGGAGGTAAGATATGTATTAAAGCAGAATATGAAATACATATTGTGTAAGAAATCAAAAGTAATGTGCTAATTCAGCATACTAAATAGAAGGAAGGGATAATTTGGATTTGCTAATTTACCATACTGGTCAGTAGTGGGAATTATTGGAATTTAAGAGGGATCTTGTATCAGCCATTTGAAAGCTTATCAGTATACTTTTTTCAAAGCTTTAACATGTCAGAGAAAGGCAGATTTGATAGAGGATGTATATAACAATTGAAAATGATTTTATAGATTGGTAATATAGTCAGTAAAAAAAAAACATTAATTGCCCTTGTCAAACTCAAAGCAGGCACTTGGTTTGCAGGGTTGAGAAGAGACTATCTGCTGTTGCTTCTAGGTGAACTCCAGGAAAGAAGACTGTTTTGGCATTTGCTGCTGTCTTGTTAGCTGATCTTACTGCATGTTTATGCAGCCATCTTATCCAGTAAGTTGAAATTAAAATGTTTTTAGAATGGATCAGGTAGCTCTTAAGGTAGGATCTTAAACTTTAGGCTTTGTTTTTCACTTAATCTCAAGGTAGGAGGGGCTTTCTAATGAGAACAACATGAAGAGTGGCATGGGAATAAAAATGAGATCAGTATTATGGGGTGGAGGAGGGTATACATTGTTAGCTAATCGTCATATTCTGTGCTTTAGTCTTATCAATTCTTTTATGGTTTCTGGATGCCCTGATATATCTTCCTGCTGGCCTTTGGATTGCAAATCCAAATGCCTGGACCACTTTTACCTCTTCTCCAAAGTAAGCTTTACTTACCGTTTAGGGTTTATGTCAGGTTTCACTTCCAAGCAGCCTTCCTTAACTCATACGGTTAGGTTACTTCTCAACCTTGGTCCTGTTGATGCTTTGGGCCAGATAATTCTTTGTTGTGGGGTCATTTCTGTGCATTATAGGTTATTTATTTAGAGGCCTCTACCTTCTAGTTGCCAGTATCACCTCCCATAGTTGTGACAATAAAAAATGTCTCCAGATATTGCCACATGTCCCCTGGGGAGCAGAATTGACCAGGGTTGAGAACTGCTCATAAAGATAAAAATGCTTTCCTTACACATTTAAATTTAATTTCAGTGATATTTTGTGAGGAAAAAAGTTAACATTCTCACTCATTTTTTCATTTTGTATCAAAATCCTGCAATTAAACTCCCAATGGGACAGTGCTGTCCAGGCTGGAGTGCAAATCATAGCTCACTGCAACTTCAAACTCAGCCTCCAGAGTAGCTAGAACTACAGGCATGTGCCACCACGCCTGGCTAATTTTTTAAAAAAATATTTTGTAGAGATGGGGTCTCACTGTGTTGCTCTGGCTGGTGTCACAATCCTCGCCTCAAGTGTTACTCTCTCCTTGGCCTCCCAAACTGCTGGGGTTACAGGCATGAGCCACCAAGCCCAGCCAATTTGTTTGTTTATTCAGTTCCTTGAATGTTACAAATTTGCTTCTGTTCTGGGTCTTTACACTTGTTCCTTATTTTGTCTATGATGCTGTTTCCCTAAGCCTTCACAGGAATCACTTAATTCTGGTACCAGATGTCATTTCTTAGGGAATTCTTTCCCAGCACCTTATTCTAAAATAGTACCTATTCTCTCTATATTCTATTATCTGTTTTATTTTACTTCATAGCACTCATCACTCTCTGTCATTATATTTGTATTAATAAAAGTAGGCTTAGTGTTATACCAGATGAACCCCAAATTTCATTGGCTTAAACAATTAAATTTATTTCTTACTCAGATCATGATTTTGTGCTTGTTATAGGGTCATGCAGTCATTCAGGGACTTAAGCTCTTTCTTGAATATATCTCCTTCATTTACTAGAGTCTTATCCTTTTCTGTTTTGGGATGGTTGATGGGGAAAAGATAATTTGAAGGATTGAGTTTGAAATCAGGTCTGGAAATGGTATAATCTCTTTCTAACTGTAAAGGAGACTAGGAAATGTAGTCAGGTTTCTCTCCATTTCAGGAGGGAAAATGAAATGGAATTTGGTAGAATCATTATATCATATCTGCCATAATATCATATATTTGTATATTTATTCAGTATCTCCCCAACCAGGATATAAGTTTCATGGAGTCAGGGATTTTGATTGTTTTGCTTCCCATGTTATATCGAGTGCCAAGAACAATGTCTGATGTATAACTGATACTCAATAATATTTGCTGCAAGGATCACTGAAAGAATGTAGTCTGTTTTATCTGCCACTGTCTCCACACTTAGAACTGGTATGCAGTAGGAACTCAATTATATATTGAATGAATAAATACATGAATGGGTAGTGGTTTTGAAATCAGAGCTGGATTTGAGTTAGGGCTTTCCCATTAATTAGCTATGTGATGGTGGGAAGGTTACTTAACCATACTAAGCCTCTGTTCTTAAGGAATTAAGAACTACTCCATAGGATTTTTGTTATATGAAATAATATATAAAATACTTAGCCCAGGGTTAGACACATCGTAAGTTCTTGAAAAGTGGTTGCTATTTTTTATTGTTTTTAACCAAATTCTATATTGAATCCCAATTGATTCATTTTGTCTACAATAGTTCAATATGCATAATTTTCACATCTTTTTAACTTGTTGAAATGATATAAGCATAATCTTAGAGAACTTCCACATTTTTATTCTTTCATTTAATTACTTATTCATCCATTCACTCTCCTATTTATAATTCATCTATTCTATTTAAGACACTTTGTTAAGCAATGTGAGGAGATAAGAATAATGTATTATCTATTGTGAAGTTCAAACTTAGGATATTATTATATATAACATGATGATTTTTATATTTTGTTAACATAGTCAAGGATAAATATGGGAGAGGTTTTATTTGGCTATTTAAAGGAAATATGCTTAATCTCTAAGGATTAAGAGACCTTCATGATCTTATTTGTGGGAATTTCATGTAACAAAACTATCCTCCCCATCCATTGACCTGCCTGCCTGCCTTCCCTCCCTCCCCCTTTCCCTCCTTCCCCCCTTCCCCCTTCCCCCCTTCCCCCTTCTCCCCTTCCCCCTTCCCCCCTTCCCCCTTCCCCCCTTCCTCCCTTCCCTCCCTCCCTCCCTCCCTCCCTCCCTCCCTCCCTCCCTCCCTCCCTCCCTCCCTTCCTTCCTTCCTTCCTTCCTTCCTTCCTTCCTTCCTTCCTTCCTTCCTTCCTTCCTTGTCTTACTCTGTTGCCCAGGATAGAGTACAGTGGTGTGATCATAGCTCAATGTAGTCTGGAACTCCTAGGCTTAAGCAATCCTCCTGCTTCAGTCCCCTGAGTAGCTAGGACTGTAGGCCCATATCACTCACACCCATCTAATTTTTTAAATATTTTGAAGAGATGGGATCACTATGTTGCCTGGCTGTCTTGAACTTCTGGCTTCAAGTAATCCTCCCCCCTTGATATACTAGGATTATAGGCTTGAGCCATTGCACCAGAGCTGTTCCCATCATTATTTGAATTCCCTATTAATCCATCTCAATATCTAAAACATTGTTTTTTAAAAATAAGATAGTCTTTACCAGTAGTAGTATAGAAATGACCCAAGATATTTTGTCATTGTATTATAAATTTATTTTACCATTCATATATTTTTTTTTTTTTTTTTTAATTTTTTTTTTTTTTTTTTTTTTTGAGACAGAGTCTCACTTTGTTGCCCAGGCTAGAGTGAGTGCCGTGGCGTCAGCCTAGCTCACAGCAACCTCAAACTCCTGGGCTCGAGTGATCCTTCTGCCTCAGCCTCCCGGGTAGTTGGGACTACAGGCATGCGCCACCATGCCCGGCTAATTTTTTATATATATATCAGTTGGCCAATTAATTTCTTTCTATTTATAGTAGAGACGGGGTCTCGCTCTTGCTCAGGCTGGTTTTTTGAACTCCTGACCTTGAGCAATCCGCCCGCCTCGGCCTCCCAAGAGCTAGGATTACAGGCGTGAGCCACAGCGCCCGGCCACCATTCATATATTGGAAAGTAGAAAATATGTCATTACTTTAGTGAATTGAAAAAGAATAGAACTCTATTATGTGGCTAGTCAAATGATAAAAATGTTAAAACCAAAAGTCCATCCTTCAGGAACCAACTTAAGTTCCACCAACTACAAGAGGCATTTCCAGTGAGTTCATGTCTCATTTTGTGCAGTATAGTTTGTTACTTAATTATTCTTTAATTGTTTCACATATATTAATTGAATCCTCTCAACTTTGGGATAAACATGGAGAACAGAAAACATATATTATACTTTGTTTTTATATTTCTTACTGGCTGGGCATGTAGTAGATGCTTAGTAAGTTCTTTGAATCATAGACTTTAAGGGATACTAAGAGGTCATCTTGTCCAACTTCCTACTCAAGGAAGATCCCTTTTTACAGAAAACCCAAGAAATGATTACCTGCTTTATCTACCTCCCATGAAAAAAGAACATCTTTCTAGGACATCTTATTTCACTGTTGGATGGTTATATTGATTAGCTGTTTTGTTCATTTTTTTCATATATTGAGCTGAAATCTACCCATTGGTGGTTCTTGTCCAGTCTAATAGCAAAAATCTGATTACAGTCCAGTCCTTTTTTTTACTTTTTAGCTCTTCAAAAAAAATTTTTTTTAAAAGACAGCCTCATCCTGTTGCTCAGGCTACAGTGCAGTGGCATCAGCCTAGCTCACAGCAACCTCAAACTCCTAGGTTCAAGCAATCCTCCTGCCTCAGCCTTCTGAATAGCTGGAACCACAGGTGTGTACCACCACACCTGGATGATTTTTTCTATTTTTTGTGGAGATGAGGTCTTGCTCTTACTCAGGCTGGTCTTGAACTCCTGAGCTCAAGCAATCCTCCTGCCTTGGCCTCTCAGAGTGCTAGGATTACAGGCATGAGCCACTATGGTGGTCAGCCTTTCAAATTTTTGAAGAGAGTTCTAATAATATCCCTTCAGTTTTTGGTTCTCATTTGTTTATTACACACCAGGAGTAGCTACTGTGCTGTGGATATGCAGATTAATTTGTTATCGTCTCTTATTTTTTCAGCTTCTCTTTATTGTATATGGATCTCAGATGACTCAAAAGTGTCATGATTATTTTCCTACATAAATACTCTAATTTGTGCCTCTCTTTAAATGTGATGCCCAAAATGGATCAGAGTTCTTCCACTGTGGTCTGATCAGTACATAATGCATTAAAACTTACTTTGCATAACCAGGACAACTAATGTTGTCATAAGTTGTGTTAATTTTTTGTAACATTGATCAACCACAACTTTGAGATTTTTTTTTTTCCACTTTTTCTTCCACTAGGCTGGATCAACATTTGTACAGTTGATTTTTTACACAAGCTAAGTTCAGGGATCTATGTTTATCTTTGTTAATTTTGGCCTAACATCATTGTTATGAAGATTATTTGAATCTGCAGTCTGACATCTATGCTTACTTCCTGTCTTTGAAACATCTGAAAAAATTTTATAATAAACATTTATTTTTTTCTAAATCTTGAATAAAAATGTTGAACCTGTTTGAGCAATCAATTATTCCCAGGATATGTGAGAATTTGATATTACCTTGTTTGAAGGTTGCCATTTCTTGATTTTTATTATCTTTTCTCTTATATTCACTAATTATTAGTAATTCATTTATAAGAGAAATATACTACCAAAAATGTGATACAAGAATTAGGGGAATAACAGCATCTAATTATTCAGTAAGACTTGTGGATATTTCTCATTTTAATCTCTACTTTCTATCTCCACTTTTACTTTAGCATGAACCCTCATTGTATCTCATCTAGACTACCGCTTCAGCCTCCCAACTTACATTCTATACAATCTTATCCCTCACTAATTCATATTTTACTGTCAGAGGGACCTTTCTATTGTACAAGCAAATATTATAATTTTACTGCTTAAGATCCATTAATAATTTCAATTGTTGAGGAGATAAAGTACATATTTCTTAATACACATATAAGATTCTCTATAATCTGACTCTTGTCTAACTCTCCAGGCTGTTATTTTGAATCTCTGGGCCTTTTATTTCAGAGCAACTTATCCTTTCCAAAATTGCAGCTCTACACCTTGGCTGCTTTGTGGGCATCTACTGAATATTCGGTTTATGTATTATGTGTTACCTTTTCTCTAGAAAAACTTCCTAGGTTCCCTCTCCTTTCCCCAACATTCGGGGTTTATTATTTCTTTCTTTAGGTCTCCATTCTACAATGTTGCATATATTCTCAAAATTAAAGCACTTTGTTACACTTGCTTACTCCTCCTCTTCTGCCTATACTCCTTGAAGAATTATCTTAAATCTTATTCATTTTTGGATCTTCACCTCCTAGCACAGTGCCTAGCATAGGGTGGGTACCCAGTGAATACTGAGAGAGATAAATGAGATCTATCAGAAACCTTTGATAGGCCACAATTGGAAGAACACTGTGCTGGAACTCTGAATATTGAATCTGGTAGAAATAGATTAGGAAAACCAGCCAGATGTTGTTTTTAAAGGTTCTGTTTTTAGCATGTAAATTAAAATTTCATTTAGAAGTACAAGTCTAATTTGGGAACCAGAATGCAGTTGTAGAGCTTGACAAGATTACATTTGTAAATTCTCCAAAGTCTGATCTATCATCATGCCTTCCTCAAACAGTGCAATCTGTGTGGAAGCAGAATGGTCTCTGAGGCTGCACAAGGGGCTGAACCATCCTAGAATCTTTGCTCCCTTAACCCTTTTGCCTATCTCATTCAGTTATCACTGCTTGCCCTGCTGTATTCAAGTCATTACCACAAAGGCAACTTTCACCTTTTCTGTGAAAATGCTCTGGGCTCTGAGCCTCAAAGTTAGATTGTAGCATTGTTCTGCTTTATATCCTTCAGGGACAGGTTTTTACTGCCTTCAGGATAAAATCTAACCTTCCTTGCATGTCATATAATGCATTCCATGATCTAGTTCCTGTCTCCCTCTCCAGACTCACACCTTGTCCCTACATACATGATTTTCCTGGAACTCCTTTCCATACTTCTTTACCTGGCTGATTTTTACATATATTTTAAGGTAGTTTGGGTGGCATGCCCTTCAGAAAGCCTTCTGTGAGGAAGGTATAGATGCTGTTCCTCTGTACTAATGTGAAGTACCTTGAACATTGTACTAAAAGTAGTGTTTTACTGATTTGCCTTTCCTACTAATATCCTCGAGAACAGAAACTTTTCAGATTTATATTCATACTACCAGAACTGATTATAGTGGGAGCATAGTAGTCATAAATAAATGCTTTGTTAAATGAATTAATAGCTACAGAGCTTATGTGGTAATTTAAAAAATTACTCCCACTTGGTATGGAATAGAATATACTTTTAAGAAATAAAAAAAAGAAAATAAAGAAAAAAGATTCATTTTCAATCAAATTCTCAATTAAATTACTATTTATTGAAATGTCTTTACATCAGGAATATTTTAGTTCTACAGTGAATGCAGGTGTTTCTATTAAAAGTAATCAAAGAATATATAGTTCTTTCCACTGTGACTAGTATATTAGTGGAATGTGACTGGTTGGGAAATAGACATTAAGGCATATGCAATTAACTATAATACAAAATACAAAAGGTATAAGTGGAGTCCTGTGTAAGACTAAGGGAGGGAGATCATTTACTGCAAAATGTTGGGAATTGGATGCAAATTAATCTTTCAGGGAAAAATAGGCCAACCATTTCTTTTAAACATCTGTGGGATGAAAATAGAGAAGTCCAAGACTATAGTTTGCTGAATTTGGGTTCATCCATGGTCATACACCCAAAAAGTAGCCAAGCAAGAATTAAGCTTCAGGGCCAGTTTACTTCAAACTCCATGTTACCAAAACTATATAGTCTGTACTGAATTTAATCTTCTTGAAGAAATAGAACATTTTTACTATATGTTTTATTATTCTCAGTATACTCTTTAGATGGTTAGCTTTTGAGAGTGTTAGTATAGTTCAGTATACTCTTTAGATGGTTAGCTTTTGAGAGTGTTAATATTACATGTGTATCCTTAATATTCTGTGAATGATTGAGTTACAGCTTATGTTTCTTATATAGTCTTCTTAGTTCTAGGCACAAGATAGAGTGGGTACAAAAATAGATCTTTAGTACATATTTGGTAACTACAATATCTTATGATTGATTGTAGCTTAACAAACCAAGATACCTCATTTGTGTTGTACATGTATGTGCCTAGAGAGAATTAGGGTAAGTATATTTTGGAAATTATCTTTTTAAAATTCTTTTTTGTGAGTTCTTGCAGTCTATCTTATAAATATATTTGCAATCAGAATTAACATGGAAAGATTTTGTAAAATGCTAAGAAGAAGCTGTATAATGGGTACTAGTTCCCTAAAGACTAAAGTCTCTAAATGAATAGGTTCTCTTTCCCAAGACATCCACAAGTAGAGATTTTAGATTTATTTTCTTGGGTGAGAATTGTGGGTTAAGTCTTATCTTCAATGTAGTTTTCTCTCAAAGTTACGAAGCTCTGGGAATATGGCTTTTTAATGGAACTTTTGACAGACCCCTTTAACTGCATATCATTTATATGTAGAGCTAATTTGTTACCTCTTCATAGGTGTTTTAGCCTATGAAGTGGAATACATGTCCTATATAAAGGTCAGTTTTAATTAATAAGCTGTTTTCCTCATTTTTGACCTATATGAATGCTCATAACTCATAACTCATGTGAAGTAGTTTTCAATGTAAAAATAAAACAAATTGAGCTTTTGTCAGATCCATCAGCAGCACAACCCATTTAAATGTCAAAAATTCGACATAGCCCTAAAGTCTATTTCTAGATGTCTCAGCAGGCCTATTTATAATTTATAATGAAATAAGATATAATTATATTATTTCACCAGGTACATGTTACATCTATAGATATACATCTTTCTTTGTCTCCCTAACCCCAAATATTCTTATAATTTTTATTGCTAAGTATTTGTTATTCACATGGTGTTTTTCAAATGCTGTAAAACCAATGTTAGCAAGACATAAATATTGATAACAACATTATCAGGATTAGATCTTCATTAAAGATAAACCTCAGTTTGTTTTTTTTATTTTAACTTTTGTCTCTAGCTTCCTTAAATTGAAAAAAATTCACTATGTTGCTCTGCCTCTATGTTTGGAGACAAATACTTTGCACATGATAATAAAGGTATTTTAGTGTTCAATTTAACTGAAGACAACAGTATTCAGTGTTTACTTCAAAGAAAAGATTTGCACCAAGACATTCTTCATAGATTTCAATTTAAATTATTCCCTTCCTTTTCTGAACCTTCCCTTATATGTTTTTTTTTGTTTTTTTATTTCAGCATATTATGGGGGGTACAAATGTTAAGGTTACGTATATTGCCCTTGCCCCCCTTCCCCCTTGAGTCAGAGCTTTAAGCGTGACCATCCCCCACACGGTGTGCCTCACACTTATTATGTATGTATATACCCATCCCCTCCTCCCCTCTCCCACCTGCCTGACACCCGATAAATGTTATTCCTATGTGTCCACTTAGGTGTGTTGATCAGTTAATACCAATTTACTGGAGAATATATGTGGTGCTTGTTTAACCATACCTACAAAGAAGAACTGGTGCCTATCCTGCAGAAATTATTCCACAACATTGAGAAGGATGGAATCCTACCTGATTCATTTTATGAAGCCAACATCACTTTGATACCAAAACCAGGAAAGGATGCAAGAAAAGAAAACTACAGACCAATATCACTTATGAATATAGATGCAAAAATTCTCAACAAAATCCTAGCCAATCGAATCCAGTTGCTTATCAAGAAAATAATCCATCACAACCAAGTGGGTTTCATCCCAGGGATGCAGGGATGGTTCAACATATGCAAATCTATAAATGTAATTCATCACATAAACAGAAGCAAAAACAAAGACCATGTGATCCTTTCAATAGATGCAGAAAAAGCATTTGACAAAATTCAATACCCTTTTATGATAAGAACACTTAACAAAATAGGTATAGAAAATGATACAAGCCATATATGACAGACCCGCAGCCAACATCATACTGAATGGGGAAAAATTGAAAGCATTCCCACTTAGAACTGGAACCAGGCAAGGTTACCCACTATCTCCACTTCTATTCAACATAGTGCTGGAAGTCCTGGCTATAGCAATCAGACATGAGAGTGGAATTAAAGGCATCCAAATGGGGGCAGAAGAGATCAAACTCTCACTCTTTGTTGATGATATGATACTATATCTAGAAAACCCTAAGGATTCAATCAAGAGACTCCTGGAATTGATAAATGAATTTAGTAAAGTCTCAGGATACAAAATCAATACACACAAATCAGAGGCATTCCTATACGCCAATAACAGTCAAATTGAGAACCAAATCAAAGACTCAATACTCTTCACAATAGCAACAAAGAAAATAAAGTTCCTAGGAATATACTTAACTAAGGAGGTAAAAGACCTCTGCAGGGAGAACTAGGAAACACTGAAGAAGGAAATAGCAGAGGATGTAAACAAATGAATCTTCTTTTATACTTTATAGAATTGAATCTTGTATTCTTTTTGTTAAATATACTTATTTCAAGATACAGATGACAATAAGAATAATGATAATGATGCGATAATTATAAAAAGCTACTTACCTAGTAAATACTATGTTCTAGGTGATTTACATTTATATCCTGTAACCTCAGAACAATATTGGAAGGTAAGGAGATGGGCTCAGATACTTAAATTACTTAACACAGGTCAAAATTTATTTCATATCTGAGTTAAGTGGATTCAATCCCAAATCTATGTGACTGTGAAATCCAAATTTTTAACTAGTAAATCATGCTGCCTTAGATAAATGTGGGATATTTTAAAATAACAGTAAAGAGTTTGAATCTGAAAATCTGAGTGAAATATCTATGTGGCTGAACATTACAATGTATAGAAGTCAAGAAATTAATAGTTATTCCATAGCAACAATAATTCTTCCACCGTGTATTATTTTGTATTACTGTAAATGTCATTATTTTTAATGGTTTTATATGCTTTTGAAATGTAATTGAGATATGATTTCTCTGAGAATAATAACTTTGCATTTCCTGCCTTGTACATTTAAATAATCAATCATTTTATTGAATTAATGTTGCAGGCTATAATTTTTTTCCTCTCCCTTTCCTCCCCTCTTTAATATGCATGTTTTGTGGTGTCTTGCCTTCTTTGCCTATTGGTTTCATTATATCATAACTGTCTTTCTTAGTAAACTGTAAATGTGCCAATTGTTCTTTTGATGAATTTAGAATATATAATAACACATGTGTCCTGTGTTCTCAACAGATTAGCAAAAACAATAGTCAATATTCAAATCAAATTTACCTCCTAAAAGTCCTTTTATACTTTAGTAATTCAATGACTATTTATAGATTAATGACATTTTGCTAAGCATTATGTCATAGCTGGGGTGGAGAGAGGGAAAGTAGCTATAAAAAGATAAGGCATTAGATTCTTTTGATGAGAAACCATAATCACTAGGGATAAAAAGACACTTAATTAAAAATAAAAAATGGTGTGAAAAGGTATAAAAAATATGTGTGGGAACACAGAGGAGGAATGATTATCTTGGGGGAAATCAGATAGGACTTCCTGGAGGAGATGACATTTCATGCAGGTCTACAGGTTGGGTAGGATTTCTCCACAAGGAAAAATGAAGATATGCATATATCCAGGCAAATGGAAAACATAATAAAGAGTTTTAATAATTTAATTTATTTATAGAGTCACTATAAACATAATTGCTATGAATGTTGACTGACATAGGAGTGTTGTATTAATAAATCAAATATAGTTAGTAACGATGCTGTCGGTGACATGATTTTCTAAAATGGTGATACTTCACAGTAAAATTATGAACAAATTCCCTATAATCTTTCCTTGATTTACATGTTTTAGTTGCATTAAATTAGTGTTTATTGCAAAATCCTTTGTATTTATATATAAACAGAGATAGGTACTAAGTTCACATAAATATGGTTTTTGCACACATGAATGTCTGGTGGGACTTTTGGAAGTTGTATAGTACTCTCTTCTGCTTTGTAGTACATCTAACATCCCTGGTCGCCACCAAGCAAATACTATCAGGGTTCTTGCATCGTTATTAAAATAAAAAATGTCTCAACAAATTTTCAAAATGCCCCCTGGGCAAACTGCTCACCTTGATAACCATGTTGACAGAATAATTAAAATAATAATAGAACTAACAAAAATTGTTAGACAGAGATGTGGAGAATAATGTACACAAACGATTTCCTTATCTTTTCTACCAGAATGTCAATAGATACCATCTGATGTTGATAAATTAAGATATAGATGTATAAAGATACTGTGTAGAATAATACCTGAGAAACTAGAAACAAATGGTTAAGAGCATTTGCATCTAGGAAATGAGAACAGGGTTTTAAGGGGTATAAGTCATAGGTGATTTTGCTTTTTTTCAGTATATATACTTTTAATTTTACTTTTATGTATATATCACAGGTGGAATTAATTCTATGACATTAAGATAGATTCTGGTCACTTTCACTTTTAAATATTTCAAAATAAACTTTATTATACAATTTACATATAATGTATCCATTTTTAGCTTACAATTTTATGAGTTTTCGCAAATATATACACCCATGTAACCTCCACTATCATACAGATATATAACATTTCTACCACCCTAGTAAGTTCCCTTGTGCCATTCTCAGTCAACAACCTGTTTTTCATTTATGGTTTATACTCTTTGTGTCTTATCTAAGAAATCTTTGCCTACTCAAAGAATGCAAGGATTTTCTCTGCTAGAAGTTTCATATTTTTAGTGATAGGTCTATGATCAATTTTAAGCTATTTTTTGTGTATTGTGTGAAGTACAGGACAAAGTTCATTTTTTTCTGAAAAGATGTCCAGTTCTTTTAGCGTTATTTGTTGTAAAAATTGTTCTTTCCAGATTAAGTTACCATTGCAGCTTTGTTGAAACTTAATTCATCATATGTATGTGGATGTATTTCTGGACTATGTATTCTGATCCACTAATTTATATGTCTACCCTGATGTCTATATGTGCTTATCTTGGTAGTTAAAATAAGTCTTGTTATCATATAATGTAAATTCCCAAAATTTTCCTTGTTTTTAAAAATTGTATTGGCTATTCTTGGGCTTTTGAGTTTCCATGTACATTTTACAATCAACTTATTTATTTCTACAAAAAAAGCCTGCTGAGATTTTGATTGAAATTGCATTTAATCTAGAGACCAAATTTTGGAAAGTTATCATCTTAACAAAAATGAGTTTCCTAATCCATGAAGTATCCAGAGTATACCTTGGGATTTAATTGGGTTTTCCTTAATGTCTGCTAGCACTGATTTTTAGTTTTCACTATATAGTTCTTGTACATAATTTGTTAACAGCTGAGTATTTTATGTTTTTTGATACTATTACAGATGGTGCTGTATTTCAAATTTCATTTTTCAAGTGTTCATGGCTAGCACCTACCTTGAATCTGTACTTGCTTGCAACTTGAATGTTTCCCAATTTTGCAAACTGTCTAGTCTACAAGTTTCAGGCCATGTTTTGCTTGGCCTTACGGAGTTTCACTCTACATGGCTTAGTATTCAGCCAAAGACGCCATGAGACATCATGCAGATTTTTAATGCTCTGGCTCTACATAGCTTCCTCCTCTTCAGTGCTTTGGACCTCAAATATAAGGTTCTTCAGGCTCTCCAAACTCTTTTTTTTGTCTCCTCAACTTAGAGAAACCGCCATGTTCTACTTGGGAACTCTCTCACTTCACTATCTTCTAGAAAGGATTGCTAATCTAAAAGCTGGGGCTATTGCTAGGCTCACTTCATTTATTTCCCCCTTGTAAGGCATCACAGTCTTGCATTGCTTGTTATTCAAGTCTGAAAAGAGTTGTTTCATATGTAATTGTCTGTTTTCTAATTGTTTATGGAGAGAGTGTGGATCCAGTTCTAGTTACTCTCTCATGGAGAGTGAAAGTTCTCTTAGCAACTGCCCTCCCCTCCACTATCCTCGTGAGGACATTGTTGGAAGAGTTTTCATGTTACTGTTGCAGACATCCACCCTGACACACAATATATGCATATATATCATTCTGGGAGATGAGAAGGTGTGTATGTTGAATCATCCTTGTATTCCTGTAATGAAACCCAGTGGATTGTGGTGAATTATTTTTTTGATATGCTGTTGGATTCGGTTTGCTAGTATTTTGTTGAGGATTTTTGCATCTATGTCCCTGAGGGATATTGGTTTGTATTTTTCTTTTAGTACTGTGTCCTTTCCTGGCTTTGGTATCAGGGTGATAATGGCTTTGTAGCAGAGTTTAGATGGATTCCCTCCTTCTTGATGTTATGGAAGAGTTTCAGTAATATGGGTCCCAGTTGTTCTTTGTAGGTGTTGTAGAATGCATCTGTGAATCTGAGTGTGGTCATGGGCACTTTTTTTTTTGTATGGAGATGTTTTGTTACTGATTAAATCCCACTACCCTCATCATCAATCTGTTCAAGATTTCTATTTCTTTCTCATTCAAGCTTGGGAGGTTGTGTGTTTCTAAGAATTCATCTATATCCTCTAGATTTTCCAGTTTGTGTTCATAGAGGTGTTTGTATTATAGTAGTCTTAGAAGAACTTTTGTATTTCTATGGTATCGATTGTAAAGTCCCCTTTTTGATTTTTATTGAGCTTATTTGAAACCTATCCTTTCTTTTCTTGGTTAATTTAGCTAGTGAGTGGTCAATTTGGTTTATCTTTTCAAAGAAACAACTTTTCATTTTGTTGATCCTTTGTATTCTTTTTGGTTTTGATTTGGTTTTGTTCTGGTCTGATCTTTGTTATTTCTTATCTTCTGCTATCTTTGGATTTGGTTTTTTCTTGTTTTATTGGTTCCCTTAGGTGTGACATTAGGTTGTGATTTTTATTTTTTATGTAGGCAATTATTGCTATGAAATTCCCTCTTAGCATTGCTATTTCTGTATCCCAGAGATTTTGGTAGCTCGTGTCACTATTATCATTCAACCTAAATTATTTTTTATTTCCATCTTGATTTCATCATTGACTAAATGGTCATTCAGCATCAGGTGATTTAATTTCCATATATTAGTATAGTTTTATGAGTTCTTCTTGGAATTGATTTCTAGTTTTATTCCACTGTGGTCTCAGAAGACAAATAGTATGATTTCATTTTTTCAGAATTTGATGAGACTTGTTTTGTGGCCTAACATATATATCGGTATATCTTGAACAATGTTCCCTGTACTGATGAGAAAAATGTATATTTTACAGTTTTTGGATAGAATGTTCTGTAAATGTCTGTTAGGTCCATTTGTTCTTGAGTTCTGTTTATGTGCAGTATTTATGTGTGATTGTCTGCCTCAGTGATCTGTATAGTTCTGTCAGTGGAATGTTGAAGTCCCCCACTATGGTTATCTTGCTGTTGAGTTCATTTATTAGGTCTAGTAGTATTTGTTACATGAATCTGGGTGCTCTGGTGTTAGATCTTCTCATTGAATTGATCCTTTTATCATTATGTAATGACCTTTTTTGTCTTTTGCAGTTTTGCTTATTTAATATCTGTTTTATCTGATATGAGAATAACTACTCCTGGTTGTTTTTGATTTCCATTTGTGAAGAATATTTTTGCCCCTCTTTACCTTGCATATATGTGACTCTTTATGAGTAAAATGGGTATCTTGGTGACAACAGATATATGGGTTGTGTTTTTTAATCCAGTTATTTATATTTTTTAAGTGGGGCATTTAGGCCATTTATAATCAATGTTATTATTAATATTATTTTAAATTTCAGAATATTATGGGGGTACAAATATTTTGGCTACATGAATTGCTTTTGTACAGTTTCAGTCAAAGTTATAAGTGTGCCCATCACTGGATAGTGTGCATTGTACCTGTTAGGTGTGATTTTACCCATTCCTTCCTCCCCCTCCCTACTGCTTGATTTCCATTCAGTTTACTTCTGTATGTACACATGAGTGTTGATCGATTAGTAAGTATATGTGGTGTTTGTTGTTCCATTCTTGTGATACTTCACTCAGGATACTGATCTCTAGTTCCATCCAGGTTATTTATTTATTTTTTTCCTTTTCCATCCAGGTTATTAAAAATGTTATTAGTTCCCCCATTTTTATGGCTGAGCAATACTCAGTATATATGTATATGTATACATATGTATACTGTTGTATACATATACCACATTTTATAAATCCACTCTTGTATTGATGGGCACTTGGGTTGATTCCACATCTTCAGGATTGTGAACTGTGCTAAATAAACATTTGAGTGCAAACGTCTTTTTGATAAAATGGCTTTTTTTCCTTTGGGTAAATTCCAATAGTGGGATTGCTGGATTAAATGGTAGTTCTACTTTTAGTTCTTTGAGGCATCTCCATACTACTTTCCATAGAGGTTGTACTAGTTTGCAGTCACACCAACAGTGTATAAGTGTTCCTTTCTCTCCACATCCATGCCAGCATCTGTTGTTTTGGGAATTTTTGATAAAAGCCATCTCACTGGAGGTAGGTGATAATCTCATTGTGATTTTAATCTCTCTCAGTTTTAGAGACATTGAGCATTTTTTTCATATGTTTACTGGCCATTAGTCTATCTTCTTTTGATAAGTTTCTGTTTATGTCTTTTACATACTTTTTCGTGGGGTTATTTGATTTTTTTTTTCTGATTTGCTTTTTGTACATTCTGGTTATTAACCCTTTATTGGATATATAACATGCAAATATTTTCTCCCATTCTATAGGTTGTCTATTCACTCTATTGATTGCTTCCTTGCCTGTGCAGAAGTTTTTTAATGTAATCAATGCCTATTTATTTATTTTTGTTTTTGCTGTGATTGCCTTTGGGATCTTCTTCATAAGTTCTTTGCTTAGGCCAATATTTAGAAGAATTTTTCTAACATTTTCTTCTAGAATTATTATAGTTTCATGCCTTAGGTTTAAGTCTTTTATCCATCCTGAGTTAATTTTTGTGAGTGGTTAGCGGTAAGGATCCTGGTTCAATCTTTTACATAGCTATCCAATTGTCTCAGCACCATTTTATTGAATGGGGGTTCTTTTCCCCAGTGTATGTTGTTGTCTGTTTTGTCAAAGATCAGATGGCAATACAAGGATGATTTTATATCTGAATTCTGTGTTCTGATCAAAATATTATTTAATATTCTGTTTTTGTGCCAAAACCATGCTATTTTGGTTACTGTAGCCTTGTAGTATAGCTTGAAGTCTGGTAAAGTGTTGCCTTCTGATTTGTTCTTTTTGCTGAATGTTGCTTTGGCTATTCAGGCTCTTTTATGGTTCCATATGAAGTGTAGAAAAAATAAAATATCTAGGAACATATTTAAACAAGGAGGTGGAAGACCTCTACAAGGAGAATTGTGACTCACTGAGAAGGAAATAGCAGAGGATGAAAACAAATGGAAAAGCATATCATGCTCATGGATAGACAGAATCAAAATTGTTAAAATGTCTATGTTACTCAAAGTGATTTACAGATTCATTGCAATCCTCATTAAAATATCAATGTTATTATTGATAATTCTTGTATTGTTCCAGTCATCATATTGATTGTTACCTAGTTGTATTGTATTTTTTTTTATTACTGTTTTATAGGAGCTGTGAGTTTTTACTTTTGAATGTTTTTACACTGGTGGGTATTGGCTGTTATTTTTGGTGTTTAATGCATTTTTGAGCATTTCTTGTAGTTCATATCTAGTGGTGACAAATTCCCTTAGTGTTTGCTTCTCTGGGAATGTTGTTACTTGTTATTGATCTGAGCAGGTTTCTATTTCTTTCTGGTTCAAACTTGGTAGGATATATCTGTTCAAGAATTTATCTATTTTCTCTACATTTTCTAATTTGTCAGTACATAGTTATTCATAATATTCTCTAATGATCTTTGTATTTCTGTGGTACCACTTTGTAATGTCTTTTTAAAAATTAATTTCTGATTTTATTTATTTGGGTCTTTTCTTTTTTGACCTGGTTATTTAGACTAATGGTTTATCAATTTTGTTTGTCTTTTCATAAAACCAACTTTTCATTTTAATGATCCTTTGGGTTTTAGTCTTCATTTTGTTTAGTTATTTTTATTTCTTTTTTTCTGTTGGCTTGGTTGATCCTTGCTTTTCTAGTTTCTTCAGGCATATCATTATGTTGTTTATTTGAAATCTTTCTGCTTTTTTGATATATTTGTTTATTGCTGTAAACTTCCCTCTTAGAGCTGCTTTTGCTGTATTCCATAGGTTTTGGTATTTTATGCTTTCATTTTTACTTCTTTTAAATAATATTTTGATTCCCTCTTCATTTCTTAATTGACCTAATAGTTCTTCAGGAGCATATTGTTTAATTTTTACATATTTGTACAATTCCTAAAGTTTCTTTTGCCACTGATTTCTAGTTTTTTTTTCCCTGTTGTTGTCTGAGATGGAATTTGGTATGATTCTGATTTTTTAAAATGTTTTGAGACTTGTTTCTTGCCTAATGTATGGTTAAGCATGGAGAATATTTCATGTGCTGGTGAGAAGAATGTGTATTCTGTAGCTGTCATGTGTCATGTTCTATAAATGTCTGTTAGGTTTATTTGTTCTATAGGACAGATTAAGTCCAATTTTTCTTTGTTGATATTCTGGTTAGGTCATCTAGCTCATGTTGACAGTAGAATATTTAAGCTCCCCTCCCCTTATTATATTGTGGTCTACCTCTCTCTTCATCTCTAATCATTTTTTTATATATCCATGTGCTCTGGTTTTGTATGCATATATATTTACAGTTGTTACATCCTTTTGTTGAATTCGGTGTTATCATATAACGTTCTTCTATTTTCCTTTTATGTTTTGTGAGTGACATCTATTTTGTCTGATCTTCTGCAGCTTTTGGTTTTTCCTTGTTTTGAATATTTCTTTTTCCATCTCTGTGTCTTTACATGAGAAGTGAGTTTTTTTGTAAGCAGCATATAGTTAGGTCTTGTCTTTATCCATTTAATTAGTCTTTTTCTTTTATTGAATAATTGGAGAATTTGAACCATTTACATTCAAGGTTGTTAACAATAGGTGAACTCTTACTCTTGTCATTTTAAAAATTATTTTCTAATTATTTTGTATATTGTTTGCTCCTTTGCCCCCTCTTTTATTGTTTATCTCTTTCATTTTTTTTGTAGTGATGACATTTGATTACTTTCTCTTTCTCCTTTGTGTATCTGCTTTCCCAGTGAGTTGTAGAATTTCATGTGTTTTCATGATGATAGATGTTGTCCTTTCACTTTCAGATGTAGGACACCTTTAAATATGTTTTGTTAAACCAGTTTAGTGATTAAGAATTCCCTCAGTTTTTGCTTGTCTTGGAAAGACTTCACTTCTCCTTCATTTCTGATGGATAGTTTTGCTTGTTACTGTATTCTTGTTTGACAGTTTTTGTCTTTCACCATTTTGAATATATCATCCCATTACCTCCTGGCCTGTAAGCTTTCTGTGGAGAAACCTGGTGGTAGTTTTACAAAAATCACCTTATATGTGACTTCATATACTTTTCTTGCTCTTTTTAGAATTCTGTTTGTCTTTGTGTTTTGACAGTTTGATTATAATGTGCCTCAAAAAAGACTCTTTTAAATTGAATCTATTCAGGACTGTTTAAGCTTTATGTATCTGGATGTCTATAGTTAAAAAAAACTTGAGAATTTTTCAGTCATTATTTCATTAAATAGATTTTTTTATTCCTTTGCTGATCTCTTCTCTTTCTGTAACTCCTAAAAGTTGAATATTTGTTTACTTTATTATTTTTTAAGATTATTTTTTCTTTTCTTGTCTGATTTCATTATATTGAAAGACTTGCCTTCAAGTTCAGAACTTCTTTCTTATGCTTGTAATAATCCACTGCTAAAGGTCTCAATGGTATTTTTTATTTTATTCAATTAATCCTTCAACTCTAGGGTTTCTATTTGGTTTATTATTATATCTGTCTCTTTGTTGAACTTCTCATTGAGGTCATGAAATTTTTATTTATTTCTTTTTATTATTTATCTGTGTTTCATGTCACTGAAGTTCCTTAATGTCATTATTTTAAATTCTTTCTTAGGCATTTCATAGATTTCCTTTCTTTTAGGATCTGTTAATGGAGAGTTATGTTTTCCTTTGGAGGTGTCAGATTTTTTAGCTTTTTCATGTTTCTTGTGTCCTAAAGTTAATATCTGCACATCTCATGTAACAGTCTTTTCTTTCAATTTTATGGATTGGATTTTCTAGGGAAAAACTTTTCCTATAGCTATATCTATAGTGTTGGGTGGGTAGGGTGCTTTGGCTTTGATTCTGGGCTGTTGCTTAGTTTAGTGTTTGTATGATTTCTTAAGCTATAATTGACATCAGTGGTATCTATGAATTCCTCAGTGGCTTAGGCTGCAGTTGTTAGTGTAGACTTTTGCAAGGCTTTGTTGGGGACAGCAAAGTCAGCTGTGCTGCCTCTTGGGCACAAGTGGTGTTGGTAACAGGATGGACATGCCAGTCCTTAAGCCCCTATATGGCATACATAGTTGTTGATGGTTTGGGGTAGATCAGTCCTATTCCCAGTCTCCTAGATAGCATGCTTGGGTGCCAGCTGTGATGGGTAGGCTGGGCTGATCTCCTATTCCCAAACAGTATGTGTGAACTCTAGCAGCAGCAGCGGCAGCACGTGGAGTGGGGTTGTCCTCAGAGCCCTTGACATGATGTGTGGGTACTGCTGACAGAAGTAGTTAGTGGATCAGGGCTATTCTCAGGCTCCCAAATGTCACACATGGGCAGGCCAGTTCTCAGGCTCCATGTAGGTGCACCTAAGGGCATGATGGCCACACAACTGGAGGGGGTGGAGTTATTGATGGCAGTGACATGGAGCAGGCAGCTCACAGGCTTGTGGACTATGTGGTTCAGTTTCCTTTGTTCTGGGGACAGCCTCCCTGATTTGTGATATTGCCTGTTTTTTGGAATGTAGGACAATGTGTGGGCTATGGTGCTGAGGACACAGCCATACTGCTAGATCCAGCTGGCATAATAATACTGCAGCCCTCTACATAGATGTAGGGTATGCCATTGGTGCTTCAGAGATGTGGACATGTAAAGGCTGTTGGTTTCTAGAGAAGGATATAGTCTGGTAGGGGATAGGTTCCCAAAATGGTGCTGTGCTGCAGCTACTTGCATCTTAGGGAGTGACTGGGAACCAGTATGAATTTGCTCTCTGAAACAATGAAGTTGCATGGACTCCAGGCATCTCACTCTAGTATCCTCAGGACCTATGAGGACTGAGGGGCTCTCTTGTGGGATTGCAGGCATCTATGGTGGGAATGTGGACCGCTGGGGATCTCTTGCTTAACTTTTCCCTTCAATGGGAGTGCCTCATAGATCTGAGATGATCCTGGCTGGACCAGCTGTTTCATTTCTCTTTCCTTTCATTCCTCAGAGGGTCCCTGTCACTTTACTACTGAATTCAGGTGTTTTCTATTAGACAGTCTGTTTGACTTGTGGTTATCTACTTGTTGTTTTAGTCTTTCCTTGTGGAAGAGGCAAAGTGCCAAGCAACTCTATTCAGCCATCTCAATGAAGTCTCAGCTATTTCTTTTAATTCCACTTTATCTTTGATATTGCTTTATTATTTATAAACATTTTAAGTGTTATCCTAGGCTTTTCAATATACATATTTAATTTATTATAATCCATCTACTTTCAAACAATATTATGCTGCTTCGTATATAGTTTAAGAAACTTATATCAATATCCTTCCCTTTCATCCTTTGTACTATTTTTGTCATATACTTTACTTTTTCATATGGCATAAACACATAATACATTATGACTATTTTCCCTTCAGACAGTCATTTATCTTTTTGAGTGATTAAAAATAAGAAAATTTATGTTTACTTTTACTTATTCTATTTCTGAAGCTCTTCATTTCTTTCTTTTTTTTAAATAATAAGAATAGTTTATTTGTACACAATTAAAACACTATAAAATAAACTAAACTGCATATTCAGCAATTTTTTTGAGTCTACATTTAACCTCTTTACTTCAAACACTTTTTTTTTAAATATTTATTTATTTCATCATATTATGGAGGTACAAACATTTTTAGGGTTACAAATATTGCCCCTGCCCCCCCCGTGTGTCCAATCCCCCGGTGGTGTGCATCACACACGTTATGGAAGCATACACCCCTTTCCTCCTCCCCCCTACCGCCTGCCCACCACCCGATAAAAAGTTTTGTTTTGATTTTTTTTTTCTTTTTGACATTTTGGTTACATTGTGTATCTTTGCCTCTCCCTAAGAAGGGTTAGAGTTATGCCCTTCCCCTCCAAAATACTCGCCACCTCCCTAAGATTGACCCCTCCCCTGAATCCCTGGTGAGCATTGCCACCATTTGAAAACCATAGTTTTAATCAGTCAGTACCAATTTGATGACGAGTAGATGTAGAGCCCATTTTCCATGTCTTGTGTCGCCTCACTTTGGATAATGGGCTTAAGCTTAATCCAGGATAGCATAAACGGTGCTAGCTCACCGTATTTCTTAGGATTGAGTAATATTCCATTGTGAGGATATACCACATTTTAATTATCCACTCATGAATTGATGGGCTCTTAGGTTGTTTCCATGACTGTGCAATAGTAAATTGTGCTGCTATAAGCATTCGTGTGCAGATGTCTTTATAATAGAATGTCTTATGCTCTTTTGGGTAGATGCCCAACAATGCTATTGCAGGATCGAATGGTATTTCTATTTCTAGCTGTTTGACTTATCTTCAAATTCTTTTTCACAAAGGTTGGACTAATTTGCAGTCCCACCAGCAGTGTAGGAGTGTTCCTGTCTCTCCGCATCCTCGCCAGCATTTGTTGTTTGGGGATTTCTTGATATAGGCCATTCTTACTGGGGTTAGGTGGTATCTCATTGTGGTTTTAATTTCATTTCTCTAATAATTAGAGAAGTTGAGCATTTCTTTATATGTTTGCATGTCATTATTCTGTCTTCTTTGGAGAAGTTTCTTTTCATTTCTGTCGCCCATTTCTTGATGGGATTGTTTGATTTTTTCTTGTTAATTATTTTAGTTCTAGATAGATTCTTGTTATGAGACCTTTATCAGAGGTGTAGAGAGCAAATATTTTCTTCCACTTTGTGGGTTGTCTATTTGCTCTACTAATGGTTTCCTTGGCTGTGCAGAAACTTTTTAATTTGATCAGATCCCATTTGTTTATTTTTGATGCTACGTGATTGCCTTGGGGGTCTTCCTCAAAAATTCTTTGCCTAGGCCAATGTCTGATAGGGTTTTCCCAACACCTTCCTCTAGGATTCTTAAGGTTTCATGCCTTAAGTTTAAGTCTGTTATCCATCTTGAGTGAATTTTTGTGAGAGGTGAGAGGTAGGGATCCTGATTTGCTCTTCTGCATGTAGCTAGCCAGTTTTCCCAGCACCATTTATTGAAGAGAGATTCTTTTCCCCAATGTATATTTTTGTCAGCTTTATCAAAGATTAGATTGCCATATAGTGATGGTTTCATCTCTGGTATCTCAGATCTATTCCAGATGTCTATGCTTCTGTTCTTATGCCAATACCAGGCTGATTTAACTATTATTGCTTTATAGTACAGCTTGAAGTCAGGAAGACTGATGCCTCCCAGTTTGTTCTTTTTATTTAAGATTGCTTTGGCTATATGAGGTTTTTTCTGGTTCCATACGAAGTGAAGAATTATTTTTTCTAGATCTGTAAAGAATGCTGATGGTATTTTGATGGGGATTGCATTGATTCTGTAGATCACTTTAGGTAATATTGACATTTTAACTATATTGATTCTACCAATCCATGAACAAGGTAGATTTTTCCATCTGTTTAAATCTTCTGCAATTTCTTTTTTTAGTGTTTCATAGTTCTCCTTGTATAAATATTTTGTATCTTTCGTTAGGTATACTCCTAGATATTTAATTTTCTTTGGGGCTATAGTAAAGGGTATTCGTTTTTGATTTGAGTTTCTGCTTGATGTTTCTTGGCATATATGAATGCTTATGACTTGTGTATATTGATTGTATAACCTGAAACTTTACCAAATTTGGTTATCAAGTCTAGGAGTCTCTTGGAAGAGTCCATTGGGTTTTCTAGGTATAATATCATATCATCGGTGAAGAGCAAGAGTTTGATTTCATCTGCCCCCAGTTGAATGCCCTTAATACCCCTCTCCTGCCTGATTGCTATCACGAGGACTTCAAGTACTATGTTGAATAATAGAGGAGATAGCGGGCACCCTTGTCTAGTTCTGGATTGAAGGGGGAAAGATTTCAATTTTTCTCCATTTAGAATGATATTAGCAGTGGGTTTTTCATAGATGGATTTAATAAGTTTAAGGTATGAGCCATCTATGCCTATTTTGTTAAGAGTTTTTATCATAAATGTGTGTTGGACTTTGTCAAATGCTTTTTCTGCATCTATTGACAGAATCATATGGTCTTTGTTCTTGATTTTATTTATGAAGTGAATTGCATTTATAGACTTGCATATGTTGAACCATCCTTGCATCTCTGGAATAAAGCCCACCTGGTCATGGTGAATTATTTTTTTGATGTGCTACTGAATTCTATTTGCTCAAATTTTATTTAGGATTTTTGCATATGTATTCATGAGGGATATTGGTCTGTAATTTTCTTTTTTTGTTGTGTCCTTTCCTGGCTTTGGTATCAAGGTGATATTGGCTTTGTAGAATGAGTTAGGAAGGATACCATCCTTCTCAATGGTGTGGAATAGTTTCTGTAGTATAGGTATGAGTTGATATTTTTATGTTTGGTAGAACTCTGAAGTGTAGCCATCTGGCCCAGGACTTTTCCCTTTGGGAAGGTTTTTAATTACTGCTTCAATTTCTGAGCTTGAGATTGGTCTGTTTAGGAATTCTGTTGCCTCCTGCATGATCTTAGGGAGGTTGTATGAATCCAAGAATTTGTCCATTTCATCTTCGTTCTGTAGTTTTTGGGCATATAGGTTTTTATAATAGTCAAATATAATGTTTTGTATTTCTTTGATATCAATTGTGATCTCTCCTTTTTCATTTCTTATTGAGTTTATTACAGTCCTTTCCCTTTGGGTCCTTGTCAATCTAGCAAGAGGGCCATCGGTTTTATCTTTTCAAAAAACCAGCTCTGGTTTTGCTGGTTTTTAGCATAGTTCTCTTGTTCTCCATTTCATTCAGTTCTGCTTTGATCTTTGTTATTTCTTTTCTTCTATAGGATTGGAAATTAT
The DNA here is from genome assembly GCF_040939455.1 of Microcebus murinus. Lineage (NCBI taxonomy): Eukaryota > Metazoa > Chordata > Mammalia > Primates > Cheirogaleidae > Microcebus > Microcebus murinus. Next base: position 37,682,094 of record NC_134105.1, on the reverse strand, counting down.
TTGCTCTTCTTTTTCCAATTCCTTGAGCTTATTCATTAGGTTGTCAGTACCTAAGCTTTCTGTTCTTTGGATGTGAGTGTTAATTGCTATTAGTTTTCCTCTCAGGTAAGCTTTTGCTGTATCCCACAGATTTTGGTAAGAGGTATCACCGTTATCATTTTGTTCGAAGAAATTCTCGATTTCCCTCTGAATTTCTTCCTTTACCCAATAATTTTTCAATAATAGATTGTTTAGTTTCCATTATTTTGTGAGGGGTTGAGTGTTTCTATAGGAATTGAACTGTAATTTTATACATTTATGGTCAGAGAAGATATAAGGTATAATTTCTATTTTCTTGAATTTTTTGAGATCTGATTTGTGGCCTAGGATGTGATCAATTTTGGAGTAGGATCCATGGGCTGCTGAAAAGAATGTAAATTCAAGTTTATTTGGATGGAATGCTCTATAGAGATCTGTCAGACCTTTTTGATCAAGGGCTTTATTCAGGTCCATTATTTCTTTGCTTATTTTCTCTTTGGAGGATCTATCCAGATCATTTAATGGGGTGTTGAAGACCCCTGCTACTATGGTAGTGTTATGTAACAAGGTGTTTATATTAGACAAGGTTTGCTTTAAGTAATTGGGTGCTCCTGTATTGGGTACGTAGATATTAAGAATTGGCAAATCTTCTTGTTGGATCTTCCCTTTCACCATTATATAATGGCCATCTTTATCCTTTTTTACTTTTGCTATTTTAAAGATTATATTATCTGCAAATAGTATAGCTACTCCAGCTTTCTTTTGACTTCCGTTTGACTGGATGATAGTTTTCCAACCCTTGACCTTCAGCTGGCGGGCATCTTTGTGGGTTAGATGTGTTTCCTGTAGATAGTAGATGCTAGGCGTGTGCATTTTTATCCACTCTGCCAGTCTATGTCTCTTCAGAGGACAGTTTAAGCCATTTACATTTATTGAGAGGATTGAAATTGGAGGAAGATTACCATTCATATTGTTGGGTGGAATCTTGTTGCTTTATCTTACTCCTTGGGCCATCATTTAGTTCAAGATCTAAACTTTAATTCTTTGACGATTTCACTTTGAGGAGTGACTACTGCCCTGTTCGGTTAGAAATGCAGGTCTAAGAACTTCCTGTAGGGATGGTCTGGTCTTTGCAAATTCCTTCAGTGATTGTTTGTCTGAGAAGGACTTTATTTCTCCCTCATAGATGAAACTTAATTTTGCCGGATAAAGAATTCTGGGTGGGGCTTTATTCTGTTTTAGAAGGTTAAAGATAGGTACCCAATCCCTCCTGGCTTGTAAGGTTTCAGATGAGAAGTCAGCTGTTAGTCTGATAGGCTTACCTTTATAGGTCATTTTCTGCTTTTGTCTCACTGCGCGGAGAATTGTTTCTTTCACATTTACTTTGGTCAGCCTAAAAACCACGTGGCGAGGTGATTGCCTTTTCACATTGAGTCTCCCAGGTGTTATGTGTGCTTCTTGTATTTGGATATCAAGATTTCTAGCCAGGCCTGGCATATTTTCCTCCAGTATTCAGTGAAATAAATTTCCAGCCCTTGAGAATGTTCCTCTTCCCCTTTCGGAATCCCAATCAATCTGATATTTGGTTTTTTAACATAATCCCACACTTCCTGTAAACTTTGGTCTTGTTTCTTGTTTCTGTGTTCCCTTTCTTCCTCTGATTTGTTTAGAGCATAGGCAAAATCTTCAAGTTCTGAGATTCTTTCTTCTGCATGGTCCATCCTGTTCTTTAGGCTTTCCACTGAATTATGAAGATCCTTGATTGTTTACTTCATTGCCAGAATTTTTGTTTATTTTTTCTTGATAGTCTCAATTTCTTTGGAGAATCTTTCATTCATTTCTTGTATTGTTCTTGTGGTTTCTCTGTGTTGAGATTCTATTTTCTCTTCAATTCCATTCAATTTTGTAGCAATCCATATTTGGAAATCTTCCTCTGTCAGTTTACTCATATCAGGTAAGTTGGTGTTAGATGATGGAGAATGAGTATTTTGCTTTGGAGGTGACTTTTCTCTCTGGTCCTTCATGTTTCCTATAAACTTTCACTGGTTCTTTCTCATCTGGATGCTTTATTGAGGATCACAGATGCAGGGAATGGATTATGAGCTAAAATCAGCTGTGCTTGAGCTACCAGGGACCACTGAGAATCTCCACTGAGGGGTGAAGACTGTCCCTTTTCCGTTTGTCACCAGTGGAGATTTAGTCACTGCAGACCCCTGGGGAGGATCCACGGAGGATGGTGCTAGCCTCCTCTTACACCTCTTCCCGGGCAGAGCTCAAGCAGTTGGGGGCTGCAGACAAGTTCTGCTGAGGGGTGAAAACTTTCCATGCCCCATTGGTGAGTCTTGGGCTGCTGGAAACCCTTGGCGAGGGTCCGCAGAGGATGGCTCTCACCCTGCCTTCTGTCCCTTCACTGGGAGAGTTCAAGCTGCTGAGAACCGCGGACAAGATCTGCCCAGGGGTGAACACTATCTGTGCATCTCCGCGTCTGCCGGGCGTGGGATGCTGGAGACCCCTGTGGTGGGTCTGCAGAGGATGGCTCTCATCCCAGCTTCTGTCCCTTCACCGGGAGTGTTCAAGCAGCTGGGAACCACAGACAAGTTCCACCAAGGGGTGAACTCTATCTGCGCGTCCCCGCGGCAGTGAGACGTGAGACGCTGGAGACCCCTGTGGAGGGTCTGCAGAGTTTGGCTCTCACCCCACCTCTGTCCCTTAACTGGGAGAGTTCAAGGGGCTGGTAACCACGGACAAGTTCTGCCGAGGGGTGAAAACTGTCGGAGCGTCCCGGCAGTGGTGCGGCTTGGGCCGCTGGAGACTCTGGGGAGGGTCCGTGGAGAATGGCTCTCACCCCACTTCTGTCCCTTCACCGGCAAAACTCAAGGGGCTGGGAACCGCAGACAAGTTCCACTGAGGGTCAAAAACTATCTGCGCATCCTCGGTGGCGGTGGAGCTTGGGCCACTGGAGACCCTGGGAGGGTCCCGGAGGATGGCTCTCACTCCCCTCTTCCACTCCCTCCCTTACAGGGCTTGGGCTGCTGCCTGAGTCCACCGGGCAACTCAGTCAAATGAGCAGTCTGTCTCACTTTTCTGTCCCTTCACAAGCGAGACATAAGCCGCTGGTGTTTATAGATCTCCCAGCAAAGGCGACCTTACACCGTACCCTGGAGATTTCAAATTACTTTCCACTCCTGCCTCCTCTCCAACCTGCCTGCCCCTCCGTGTTACCTCTTCACGCTGTCTTCAGGCACTTTCCTGCTTGTGTGGGTATGGAGGTCAGTGAAGGAGAAGTCGTCCCCCTGTGGGAAGGATCATACAGCCGTTTGGCTGGCCGCTAAGCGCGGCCAGTTTACACTCTAATCTCCGCAGTACCACTCGGATTCTCGGAACTTCACAGTAAATCCACTGAGTCACTTTATTCCTTTTCCCGGCACTGCTGCCCCTTGAAGCTTCCCTACAATTCTGTGAAGCTGATCCCGTGGGAGAACTACCCACTCGAGTCATCTAGGCCGCCTTCTTCACCGCCCACTCCAAGAACAGAGAACAAGATGGTCATCCCTAGTCCACCATTTTTAACAAAGACCTCAAGCTCTTCATTTCTTTGTATGTATTTTAGTTTATGTCTGGTATCATTTTCCTTCTGCCTAAGGAATTTTCTTTGGTACTTCTTATACCATAGGTCTGTTTATAAAAATTTTTCTTTTTTCTTTTTCTCAAAATACCTTCATTGTGTACTTTATTTTTAATTGATGCTTTCAATTATTATAAAATTTTAAGTTGACATTTTTTTCTTAGTAGTTTAAAGATGTCATTCCCTTGACTTCTGGTTTGCACAGTTTATGATATAAAATATATATATATATATATATATATATATATATATATTTTATTTTTGATACAGAGTCTCACCCTGTTCCCTGGGTTAGAGTGCTGTGGTATCAGCCTAGCTCACAGCAACCTCAAACTCCTGGGCTCAAGCAATCCTTCTGCTACAGCCTCCCGAGTAGCTGGGACTACAGGCATTCACCAGCATGCCCAGCTAATTATTTCTATATATTTTTAGTTGTCTAGATAATTTCTTTCTATTTTTAGTAGAGATGGGGTCTCGCTCTTGCTCAGGCTGGTCTCGATCTCCTGAGCTCAAACGATCTGCCTGCCTCACACTCCCAGAGAGCTAGGATTACAGGCATGAGCCACTGTGCATGGCCATACTATATATTTTTTTACGTTAGCTACTTTGTATGTGATATATCTTTTTATTTTTTTATTTTTTTCATTTCTGAGGCATCATTTTTTTTTTATTTCGGCATATTATGGGGGTACAGATTTTAAGGTTTCAATAAATGCCCATTTCTCCCCCTCCCCCCAAAAGTCTGAGTCTCCATCATGACCATCCCCCAGATGGTGCACATCTCACTCATTATGTATGTATATACCCGCCCCCCTCCCACCTGCCCAATACCCTATTACTGTAGTACCTATGTGTCCACTTAGGTGCTACTCAGTTAATACCAGTTTGCTGGAGAATATATCTGGTGCTTGTTTTTCCATTCTTGGGATACTTCACTTAGTAGTATGGGTTCCAGCTCTAACCAGGAAAATATAAGATGTGCTATATGTATGTGATATATCTTTTTAAATATGATATATCTAATTTTTAAAATATATTCTACTTGTTGCTTCTTGGATTATAGCTTGATATATTTCATTAATTTTTGAAAATTCTCAGGCATTATATCTTAACATATTTTTCTCTTCTCCATTCTCTCTCTTATCTCCTCTACAATGTCAGTTATACATGTTTTAGGCCATTTGATATTGTTCCCTAGCTCTTGGATGCTGTACTCTCTATTTCTTTTACTTTTCCCATTTCTCTTTGCATTTCTTTTCAACTTATTTTTATTGATCTATAATTTGGTGATTTATTTTTCATCTGTGTTACATCTACTTATGAATGTATTGAAGTTATTCTTCAGGTCTGTTTCTGTGTTATTTATTTTTATCATTTCCTATTGCCTCATTATTGTGGTTATTTATCTCTGATGAAATTTTCTGTTGATTCATTTTGTTCTCCTTTTTCACTATGGCCTTTAGCATATTAATCTTAATTATTTTAAGTTCATTGTATAATAATTCCATTATTTAGTAATTTTTGATTCTGATTCTATTGTCTGTAGACAGTAGGATTTTTTTCTTGATTTTTTTTTTTTTTTGTATTGTCCACAATATTTGATTAAATGCTGGCTATCTAGTGTAGAACAGTGGAGAATGATGTACATACTATTTGTCTCTGGAAATGGATACACCTCTTTCCTAGGCCATTTATGGTAGGGGATTGTGTCAACCTAGTGCAGAGTTAAGTCAGATTTGAGTTTCATTGTCACTATGGTTATCTTCAGTTTGTCACTAGCTTCAAATTTTTCTAATGTCACTTTATTCTTGAGGGAAGGGGCTGGCTGGGGTGATTGAGAATTTTTCTTCGGTATTCTGCTTCACTGTACTCTTTTGACCTCCCCTAGGTACATGTGCCACATATGGGGTTTTTCTCCATGCTTCTGTCTATACTCTAGAAGTATTTTGCTATTTGCTTTTTATTCAGTGCTTGCTAGCATAGTGCTGAGGAGGCAGAACTATTTTCTTTTGTAGTAGTCTAGCTTTAATGTTAGGAAGGGCTTATATGCCCTGGTTTTGGCGTGAAGTTTTTTCAGTGATCCCACCTGTCTTTCCTGTGGCAGCCAAATTCTGCCTTGAATCTTTGATAGATCTTGTGTGTTACAGTTTTCTTTTGCTCCCTCAGGTATAGGAACCCTCTAAAAATGTTGATATAGAAACCTGGGCCCAGGACTGTTTCCTGCCCCTCCTCCAAGTATAGAAGATTTTTCTTTTATTGTTCCTCTTCCCTTCACTTGTACACTGAAGTGATGAGATTTGTTATTTCTCCCCTAGTGGCATAAGGCATTTTTTTTCCTCACAATGGATAAAGATATTGGTGGGGCCTCATGCCTTTCCTATAACAGAAGCCACTCCCTATCTCTAGGCCTATACCACAAACAAATGCATTTTCTGGGCTATTGCCCTGCCCTTGATATTGTGTGGGCTCCTGAATGTGTGGCATAGGCATGCACAGAAGAGTCTGCAAATGAGTCTGAATCCCCTGTGTGTTTATTACTCCCAGTAGTTCTATACTCTTATATATCCTATATTTGACCTTTAATAATTAAAAAAAAATTAGCTCTATTTGCTTATTTTTTTTTTATAAGTCCCAGCATTTTTTGTTCTTGTGTTCTGCTATGGAGGAGTCAATATATGCTTCCCATCACTTTCTGGTGGGACATGACTTTCCTTAGATACTGCTTTGCAACCTCAGTTCTCTGTTGGATTTGAGAAAGTTATGATTTTGTACTTTATTTGGATATTTCTTGTTGTTAAGGGAGAAATGATGTCCTTTCCATTATTCTATATTCTAGGTGAAAGTCAAACTTCATAAACTTAAAAATTAAAATTCCTGTTAGAAAATAGAACTTCTATGCTAATTCAGTGGTTCTCAAATTGTTTCTCATAGTAGAACATTTGGAAATCATAATGTAATTTGTAGAACTATTGCTTTATTTAAATTTAAACAATTGACTATTTGTGACGAATTAGATACATTGCCACTTATTAAATAGTTGATGCAAAGTAATGAACATCTTGGATTTCAGTAATGATACTAGATATTTTTATATCTAATTTTTATAACACAACTTTGAAGATGAGTTTACTATTCTCTTTTTAATGGATGAGAGGAACTGAGGTTTAAAGGTTTTAGGTTGATTACTTTGAGGCATAGAGAATTAGTACGATTAGAGGTGAGATGTGAGTCCATATTATTTTGATTCCAAAATGTATCCTCTTTACACTATACCACAATGTGTAATTAATTTCTTTTTGCCTGGATAAGCACTCAATGACTGAGGAAGGGGGTAAGTTAATGGCAAAAATCTTGTTAGACTTCTGTTGCTGAATATAGTTCAATTTCATTTTAACATGGGCCAATTTTTTTTTGAAAAAATAGGCAATGATATGGGAAATGATGATGCCATCGGAGGGAACGTGAGCAAATATATAGTTCTTCCAGCTGGATACTGTGGACAGCCGAAGAAAGGAGATCTTATCTTTGATGCTTGCTTTGAAAGTGGTAAGTGTATTAAAGGCCTTCGACTGTGGGCTTTTTAAAAGAATTCAACTCTATCTAATCGTTCAGTTTGATTGAACTCATTTAATATTTCACCATAATGGAACAAGTTGTTAGGGAAAAATCAATTTTCAAGGAATTAACTTGGATATATAAAATTTCTGTTGCTTTAAATGATTAAAAGTATAATTGATAGTAACATTAATGAACATTTATATAGCACCTTATATTTTACAAACTACTTTCCCAAGTATAATTTTTGGGGGATAAAACTGGCATGGTTTGACTATGTTATAAATTATGATTTGGTGGATATCTAATATGTACTTGCTTCTGTATGCTATGCTCACAGACTTAATCTTTGAGGGGAGGAAACTTCTGTACCACACAGAAAAAAGAAGAAAAAATTAGGGAACAGAGTGAATTGAACCCAAACAAAAGACAGAAAGTAAAATTACTTTATAAGTATTAGTTATTACATAAGAACAGGAATAGATAACTCTCACACTTTATCAGGTAAGCTATATGCAAACAGATAATTTTACTACAAACTGTTTATAGAATGCCTTAGTCTATTGGACTGCTATAATAAAAATACCATAGACTGGGTAGCTTGAACAACAAATATTTATTTCTTACAGCTTTGAAGGCTAGGAGGAGTCCAAGATCAAGGTGCTGGCAGATTTTGTGTCTGCTGAGGGCCCGCTTTCTGGTTCATAGACATTTGTCTTCTTGCTATGTCCTTACATGGTGGAAAGAGAGTCAGAGAGCTCTGTGGGGTTCATTTTATTTTTATTTATTTAGAGACTTTTATTTGTTTATTTATTTAGAGATTTGCTCTTTTCATCCTGGGCTAGAGTGAAGTGGCATCATCATAGCTCACTGCATCCTCTAACTCCTGGGCTCAGGAATCTTCTTGGTACTTTATTTTACTGTGGCTGAGCTGGTACCCAAGTTGCAAAACAAAGTCCTCTGAACTCTTCCCTTTCCTTTCCTCAAGTGGGAGAAGACTCTGTCTGTGTTTCACTGTCTGTTTCAGGGAGGGTGACATATCCACTAGCCACTGCCACTGCTGTCTCAGTGGGTCACATGTACTCCAATTTCATTGGCTCTGAGCCAGCCTACCCACAGGAATTGCCCAAGGACTTCAGCTTTTGTGGCCTGATTCTCTTATGAATTTAATCCAAGCCCCAGACCATTTTTTGTCAGCCAGTGGCGAATAGCTGGAACTTGAGTTTTGGAGTGGAATATTTCCCTCTGACTGGTCTGGGCTGGATGTTCCCTCTCTGGGAACCAGCAGAATTCTGCCCTATGCTGTGTTCCCCTGTGACAGGGCGGCTCTGAATTTCAATACAAAGTCCCATAATCACTTTGCTTTCCCTTCCCTGGGCACACAGGACACACGGTTCTCTCTCCACTCAGCGTGCTGGCTGAGGGCTGGTATAGCAATGCATGACTTTCTTTTCTGCCTTTTTCAGTGTTTCTTTCCTTGATATAATGTTAAAACCAGGTACTGTGAATGCTCGCCTCATTTTTGATTATTCTGAAGGTACTTCTTTGTATGGATAGTTGTTGAATTTGCTGTTTGTGCTGAGAGACGATTGCTGGAGGTTTCTATGCTCTGCCCCTTCTGAAGAAACCTAATACTTTCAATTTGCTTTTTGTTGAAGCTTACCTCTTCCTTATTCCCACAGAAATTAAATGAAATATCCTGTTTGAAGAAGAAGTATTTTCAGAGTTTTAAGGATGTGCATAATTTTAATTATGGCAGAGTGCTTGATCTGGTAGGGGTGAGATAGAATGTTGCTTTTTTTGTTTTCTCTATCTATCTCCAAACCAGCAGATATTCTTGATGTCTACTCTGCGGGAAGAGTTCAACATAAAGTTTCTGGCTTAAAGGAGTTTGGTGGGAGAGACTGACAAATGCTGTGATTAAATTGACTATGGAATTTATATCTAAATTATATATTTTTACCCATAACAAATGCTAATCTGGAAGGGATACTAGGACAACAGGTGTACCCTGGGACTTGTCTGAAGCTAAACACAATGTATAGTTCCTCCAGTTCTACTAGACATAATAAGTACATGGTGATAAGAAAGCATAGCAAAAACATGTCTTTTTCTGTAAGGTGTTGGGAGCACAAGATGGCAGATTATGCTTCCTAGAGGAGCCTATCATGAGCTAAATCTTGAAGGATTATTAAGAATTATCCAAGTAAAGTGGAGCTTATGGGAAAGACTACTTATTTAGCATGCTATCACACAGAAGGATATGAATGCTAGAAAGACAGTGGTACTTTCAGGGAATGGAAAATTACAACTAGCTCTCAGAAATGGAGAGTATTCCTGAGAGTAATGTTGTACTATAACTTTGTTGATTAAATATACTTTCTTTTCCTTTACCTCAAAATTCATTTCTAATATATGTAATCTCTCATCCTTATCCCCTTTCTCAAAGTAATAAGTGTACCTATATTTTCCCTCTTTGAGCAAATATTATAATGATACCCTCCATGTGTCTATAGTCTGAACATGGTTTATATGTATCTCCTGCTGGTTGATCTCCTCCTCTGCACAGCCTCACCCTATATCACAGCTCTGTTCTGTGGACCCTCCTGACTTATGTGTACTGCCACCTTATTTGTTTTATAAATTCAAAGTTTTGTTCCTTACCAGTGGATTTAGCCTCTTGTCCCTCCTAGAATTTTCCTCCATAGGGTGATAGTAGGAGAAAGTATTAAACAATGTATGTGATTTCTCTCTGCTTATAATTGAAAGGATGATTATAATATTTCACAACCTTTTCAGCCCTATAGCTTCTATTATAGACTAGGTCCTGAAAATGAGTCCCCCTGGATTTGTACAGCTTTCTAACTGGTCTCTCAGATTTAACTCCACCTCTCTCTGATCCATCCTCCACAAAGCCACCAAAGCTAAAATGCTAATCATCTGATCATATTACTTTCAATGCATAAAATCTGTTATAACTCCCCATTGTCCTCAGGAAAAAATCCAAATGCTTTTATTTAATGACCTATATAACATAAGATATGATACAAATTTCTTTCTTATTAATAATGTTGCATCATGCCAGAACATGCCACCTTATAAAGCTATTATCTTGTTTAGAGAAAAAAATAGCACATTTAGGAGAAAAAAATCACATGGTTATAGTATATAAAGGAATATTTCACTATCTCTGGAAATTCTGTTGAGGAAATATTGGTAACTTTGAAATTGTGGACCAATAATTTAATTATGTTCTTTGTTTTTGACTCATAATTGAAACAAAGCTGAATTTCTATTACAGTAGGGGTTTTATTTGTTTATTAGATTACTGACCTCCTTATTGAATAATATGTAGATGCACATGGTTATATATCTACTTGTATATTTTTATTTTTCTTATTTCCTCTCACTCCTCAAAGAAGAGGAAGTAAAATGTTTTGCATTTGGTTGGAAAAAATCCACATATAGGTGGACCCAGGCAATTCAAACCTGCGTTATTCAAGGGTCAACTGTATAGTATTTGCAGAATATGAAACCTGTGTAAACAGAGGACTAACTTTTCATATACGTGACTTCTCTAGGGCTTACTACCTCTTCCACTGCCTGCAGATACTGAGAGAGGGCTGCAGTTAATTTTGTGTGTATATGGATGAAGTGCGGTGGGACACCTTAAAGAAGACATGATAGGAGGATATACTATGGGAAGTGTACTTTGATATTTTTCCTGGAATATTCTTCCAGGAAGCATGGTTTTTCTCTCTCACTTATTTCAGTTTTTTACTCAAATGCCACCTTTTCAGAGAGGCTTGTCTTAGCTTTACCGCATAAAATATCATCTCTTCTTCTCAGATATTTCCTGATCCCTTTTGTGCTTTAATTTTATTCATAGCACTAACATAATGTATATTTTATTTATTTATATATATTTTTTTGTTTACTCTCTGTCTCCACTTATATGTAAATAAGAGGATGGACCTTTTTTCTCTTTTGCTCCCTGGTACCCAGAACAGTAACTGGCACATGATAGGTGCTCAATAAATATTAATTGAAATAATTAATGTGAGAATGAGTAGAACCTCACTAGATAAAATGTTATAAATGCATTTGTTATATTTTCATAACTATTGATCTCAAATTGTAAGATGCAAAGTTGAGGTATTCAGCATGGCTGTGTTGATTTATAGGAAATAAACACTTAGACAGTAGCCTTATTTTTTGAGGATATTCCTGAGAACTTTGGTGGGGTGGAGGTAAATCTTTGAAAAGCCAAAATAGTTGTTATAAAATATATACAATACATTTTATGAACCTCACTCCTCAGGGAGATGCTTAGAATATTTTTCTTCTTATTTTCACATAATTCTGTTTATCTCGATAATATAAGTTTTCAGCTCAGGAAACTTGTAGGCAAGGTGGAGCCTGAGAAATACTCTCTTTGGTGAGGAATCAAAGTTGACAAGCTGATAGAAGAGATGAGGCAGAAAATATCAAAGTAAGTACCAGAATTTAAATATATAACCTTCGTGGTATCTATTCTTCATCATTAAGATAAGATTTAATTATGTGCAAGTTGATTTTGGTAAGGTTTCTAGTAAAAATGGAAATGTAGCTATGTACCCATTACATCTTTATCCTTACAGTTTGATTTGTATCCTCACCACTCTAGCAAGATTGTTCTCTGAAAGGTTGCCAGGGATGTAGTCATGTAATTCAGTGGTCTTGTCATAGTTCTTTATTCCTATGTGGAATATGATATTTCCAATGATCACTCTTACATTTTGATACTCACTTCCCCTGGCAGCTATGATTACACCATCCTCACTCTCCACTTGTCTCTGACTGATGTTAATGGAAAAAAGCCAAACTCTGTAAAATAATTTTAAGGAGATTTATTCTGAGCCAAATTTGAGGACCATGACCTGGAGCCATGCCCAAGAAGCCTTGAGCAAGTGGACTCACTGTGGCTGGATTTCAGGGAGACAGGGGTTACAAGTAAAGTCATAAATCAATATATGGGAGGCATACATTAGTTAGGCCCTCAAAAGTAGGCCATCTCATATTGGGGGCTTACAGCTTATAGATGGGTTTAAAGATTCTTTGACTTGTAATTGGTTAAAGACATGAAGTTTTGTCTAAAGGCTTGGAATATTTTAACATAAGGAATTGTCTATCAGAGATAAGCCACTTGACATATATTTGTTTTATAAATTGAGGACCTGCAGGTTTGTCTTGCATCCCTTTAGGCCTGTTAATGGGTTACAAAGGATGTCCCCAAGAAGGGAGGGGGGCATGCTGATGCATGTCTGACCTCCCTCCTCCTGGCAGGCAATTTAGTTTTAGGATATTCCTTTGACCATGAGTGCATCCGTTCAGTCAGCTGGTAGGGGGGATGGTGTGGGGGGAGCCTTAAAATTTTATTTTAGTTCATACTGACCTGTCTTGTCTTCATGACACATGACCCATAAGACATTCTCCAAGGTTCAGTTCACCTATCTTTTACCTTTACAAATCTTGGGTATCATATCTAATAATTCATCCATCTATCTATCCATCTACTGAGAATTATTATTATGCTCATTAAATATCTTGAATCGATTAATTTCTTTCTATCTACTCCCTCATTCAAACTACCAACACCTGTCATTGGGAACTATTCTTCCCCTTGCTTCCACTCATGTTCCCTCCTCCACCATTATCCATTCTCCATGTAGTATCCATAGTGATCCTTTGAAAACTCAAGTCAGATTTTATCCCTGCCCTATCCCTAATGTGTCTATAGCTAGAAGTCTACTAGTATTTTAAATTGGACATTCCCTCAAAGCATACTTATATCTTTTTTTTGTTTCTGATTTTTTTGTTTTTGTTTTTGTTTTGAGGCAGAGTCTTGCTCCGTCGCCCTGGGTAGATACAGTGGTGTTGTTCTAGCTCGCTGCAACCTCAAACTCCTGGGCTCAAGTGATTGTCTTGCCTTAGCCTTCTGAGTAGCTGGGACTACAGGTACATGCTATGATGCCTGGTTAGTTTTTCTATTTTTAGTAGAGATGGGAACTTGCTCTTGCTCAGGCAGGTCTCAAACTCCTGAGATCAAGTGATGCTCCCGCTTTGGCCTCCCAGAGTGCTAGGATTACAAGCATGAGCCACTGCACCTGGCCAAACTTATGTCTTAAATTCAAAACCAAAGAGCCCATTTTAACCTTAGAATTTTTTTAAATTTCAGAATTTCCAGTAGTTTCCTAGTCATCTAAAATTATCTTTGACTTTTCTTTGCCATCTCATCTAATCACTTATTAAATCCTCTTACTTTATTTCAATGTTTCTCAATCTTTTTTCATAATCATCCCATTTGTAGACATTTTTCCTAATCCCCCAACTCCATAAAAATTTAAATCTATAGATATACTGCATATCTGTTTATGTATTACGATCCTTCAGAGGGGCTACCAATCATTGTAATATCTACTTTTTTGCCCAACATTAAGAATGCATGCTCTGCCTGTATGATCCTTCTCATGTATGCATTTTCATTTTCATTCTATTAATCATTATCAAATCCTTATTATTTTGAATTTAATCATGATATTCTTCATTTGAGATGCTCTTTTTTACATTTTTATCGAAATTAGATTCATCCTCAAGGCCTATACCCAGTTACTTTCTTCATGAAGCTCTTTATGATCCTTGCAGCTGTATATGACTCTTCCCTCTTCCAAGTTCCGGTTTCAACTTTACTCATATTTCTTTTATGGAACATTGCTTTTTACTGTGTCTGCAAGCATATGCTTCTTGAGGGTAGGGACCATGATTTCTTTTCTTATTTTGCAATGGCTATAATAGGTACTCTAAACTTTCATGAATGAATGAATAAATACATGATAATTGCTTAAAAATAAAAGAGTGGAAACTAAAATAATTGGAAAATTTCCACTCACTTGAAAGTCCTTATTCTTTCATGGATGAATGAAGGAAATTTCCTATTGTCTTCTGTTCTCTTATTTCTGTCTTTGTTGTCAATACAGGGAAAGAGTTATTATATACGATGTGATCATGGAAACCTGATATGATTCCTTGCTGTATTGTCAACTCACATATTAGATAGCCTTAAGGAGCCAAAGGTAGATGGATTAACTTGACTCAGTGCCTTCATCTTAGTCTTATATTTGTCACTTTATTCATAATTTATATATCAATCATAGGACATTTGTATTTGAAGTGTCCCCTAAATATGACAGAACATTCTTGTTTAAAGCAAATGCATTGGAAGAAATGTCTCATAGGCTAGATTTCACTGTCACATTTAAAAGCAAATGCTCATACCCATATGTACCAGTTAATTCCTTTCCGATATGTTTTGTATGTTTTCAAAAAACTTTTTTGTATACTCATCTTAAATCACAGAGTGTTTTTTTTTTCAATTTTCTCATAATTATTTCTGAAGAGTGTTCCAACAAAGAAAAAATGGCTTTTTTACTTATTAATTTACACAGAGATATTTAAATAGTTTTAAAACATTATATAAATGTAGATTTTATTTTTAATATATTAATGTTTAAGGATATTTTATGAGAAATTATATAGCTAGTAGTGTTTTAACATTACATGAATGTAGTTTTTATTTTTAATATATTAGTGCTTAAAGATTTTTTTATAGGAAATTGTATAGCTAATGGAGTCTTAGCTTTGGAAAGAAGCAGTTCTGGTTGTGAGTTTTGGTTTTACTATTTACTATCTGAGTGATCTTGTTTGAATTATTTAGTGTATTGGTCAGGGTTCTCCAGAGAAGCAGAACCAACAGGATATGTATTTGTGTGTGTGTGTTTGTGTGTGTGTGTATGTGTGTGTATACACAGAAAGAGATTTATTTTAAGGAATTGGCTCACATGTTTATGGAGACTGGCAAGTCCAAAACCTAGAGGGTGGGCCAGTAGGCTAGAGATCCAGGGAAGAGTGGATGTTGCAGTTCAAGTTTGAAGGATGTTAATTAGCAGGAAGACCTAGGGAAGAACCAGTATTACAGTTGCAATCTGAAGGTCCTCTGCTGACAGAATTTCCTCTTGCTAAAGGAGGTCAGTCTTTTGTTCTATTCATGCCTTCAACTGATTAGATGAGGTTCACCCAAATTATGGAGGGCAATCTGCTTTCCTCAGAATCTATTAATTTAAATGATAATGTCATCTAAAACATCCTCACATACCTGGGCACTGTGACCCAGCCAAATTGACATATAAAATTAACGTGTCACATTTGGCCTTTCTAAACTTCCATTTTCTAATTTTAAAATATGTAGAATAATAAACTATCTTGTAGAATGGCTGTGAAATATAATAAGGTATATGTCAAATGCCTAACACATAGTAGATACTTCATAAATGTCAACAACATTAATTTTTCTTGTTTTCTTCCTCCTCTTCCTCTTCTTCCCTGTTTTCATGGGATAGAAATAAGATCCATAAATTGTTTAGCACATGATGCAAAATATTCATGTGTGCTTTAAAAAATGTATCACAGAAGAACATATTGATTATTTAGAAAGGCAATAGAAAATGTCAGTTCTTTATAAGCAAAGAAGGTATTGATAATCACTCATTTGTTGATTCAGTGTTTTGAAAAGAATGTACTAAGTGCATACTATATTCTGTCTGGATCTTGCTTGGAAGCTGTAAAAGTTTGGGTGACTTAGCAAGTGGTTGTTTACTGGGAGAGCAAATAAAAGAGGCCATGTTTGAGTGAAATAAAATCTGTAGAGGAGTGAGGAGTCAAAATCAATGGGAGCAAACTGAAAAATAGCAGTAACTCAGATTCAGAAGAGAACAGATGAGATCAGAATCTTTGATAGATCCTTATTATCTATTAAATGAAACCCAAGAATCTTAACATAGCATTTAAAGCTTTCCTTCTATCAACCTCTCCAGACTTTTTTCTTAGCCCTCCATGCCGCAGTTTTGGACTGTACTTACATAGCTTTAGTTCTCTGCATGTGTGATATAGCTTTATGATTCCTTGCTTTAGTTCATCTCCTGGATTATTTGCATTTATTTTTCTGGATAGCTGAATTCACTAACCAGGAAGTCTTCTCTGAAGCCCTAGGTTGGTATAGGGGTATGCCTTCATTGTTTCTAGAGCCCTAGGTTGGTTTAAGTGAATGACTTCTATTGCTTCTAATCTTTTCAGTTATCGATTACTTTTGAATTTATTTGCTGATTTGTCTAACTTCCCTTGTAATTCATGTGCGATATCTTATAAACTTTGCGACTCAAACATAGAGTTTAGCATTGTTACTAAACATTTGTTAACTGTACTGCAGGAATCTTTTCCTTGGACAGAGGCTGCACATATAAGCCAGGTATCAGCCCAAGAACATATCCTACACTTCTCTAGATATCTTCATATACCTGGGGCCTTATGCTTTATGATGGCTTTGACTTTCAATTCCTCCTTAGTTAGGATTCTTGGTTTCCCATGTATCTTACCTGTTCTTTTGTTTCTGCTTTGTGTCATACCTGACATGAAATTTAACTTTTCTTTATGTTCACAAGAAAATGTATACATTCGCATATAATATTGAATGTATATATGTAGCTGGCTTAATGGCAGGATTAAAAAGATTTTTTAATTGCAGAGTGAGAATAACTTAAAATGGATATCAAGCACCCATTTTATTAGTGACATATGGCTACTTTACCATGTTTCTGGGCCATTCCCACCCATTCTGAAATCTCTCCTCAATTCACAGAATAATTTATTTACCTTCAGTAGTTTGGAGTCATTCTTATTTTTAAACTTTTGAGGTCTAAAATTAGCTGATTTTTCAACCTTTCTAGGCCTCAATTTCTTGCATTTGCTGTATTCCCTTTAATTTTAAGTGAAAACTGGTCATGATAACATGATCTCATCATTTCTTATAATGACAGTAAGGAACAACCCAAACATATTAATATATATTTAAACTACATCTACTAGAGTTACAAGTTTATCAGGCCCATGGTCTTTCTCCAAGTTCTCAAAGTTGCCAGTTTTACTTTGTAACATGAATAACAATCTTTACAGCCTGCTAAATCTATTGTCATATTGCCTTATTACTAAACTATTGCCAGATGTTTGAGGATTTTGTTAAGAGAAAATCTAATTTTAAGACACCAAATCCTCATTGGTTTACACAGGCTTGACTTCTATAATGAATAGGTTTCAAAATATATAACATTGCAAATATAAGAGATAACTCTTGCTCATATAACAGTCCAAGGCGGGACTGTTCATGGTTAGTGGGAAGCCCTCTTCTATATGGTGACTCAGGCTTCTGGTCTCCTTCCATCTTGTGGCTCCACTGTTCTCCACGTCCTTGTCATCATCACCTGTATCTAACAAGTAGAAGGAAAAAGAGTGAGAAGGAGACATATCTACTTCCTAAAAACCTTAAACTGGAAATACTACATATCCTTTTAATCATAATCCATTAGTGAGAACAAGGTATATGGATACAAATGGACTGAGAAATACATTCTATTTATATACCCAGAAAGAACAGGAAGTGAATTTTTGGTGATCAGTAGCAGTCTCTCCCACACCATCCCTAATCCCTACCCTTGCAAATCATATACTTGTAGACCAGTTTTAGAAGCAAGATTAAGTACTCATAGACTATTAGACAGCAAAATAAAACTGTATATTTGGAGGAGGCGGAGCAAGATGGCGGATGAATAACACCGCTGGACAGAGTGTCTCTGCAGAAAAGACAGATACTAGCAGAAATTAGAGGAAAGAAGCAAGAAGACGAGCATACAGTGGACGATGGCCGGAAGGAGGGGTACCTGAGACCCCGGGAGACTCCACGGGAGGAGGCTACGGAGAACTGGAGGCTGAGACCACCGGAGCAGCCCGGAGACCAGGAAAGGGTAGGTGGATTTGCTGTTTCCCCTCCCCTGCATTCGGGACTGCTGGTGGGCTCCCCAGCGGGTGGAGAGACCTGCGGACACCAGCCCAGAGACCACCACCGCCGCCAGCCAGCGGTGAGCCTGTAGCAGACGTGGCACCAGGTTCCCAACTACCTCCAGGCACCTCGGTGTGCACAGACCCCAGCCGGGCGGCAGGCGCCATATTACCTCCTCCTCCCCTCCACCGACCCTACCCGCGGCTGCCCAGATAGACAATACAGCCACTAGCTGGAGGCATCTCCAGGGAACGAGACCTTCCCATTGGGACCCTACAGCTGAATCAGGGGAACTCAGACTGTGAGCTCCCTACCCGCCCGCCCTCCCAGGTGCTGCTGGCACGGTGTTCCCAGGAGAACGGTGCCGACTCAGAGGCTGAGAGACATAGACCCAGCTTGGGCTCCCTGTGGGTGAATTGGGACCGGAAATCCTATCCCTGGTGGGGATACAGTTTGAACTCTGGGACCCAGAGGTCAGATCTGCAGACCAGATCCTCTGCACCGAGGGCTAGCATTGCCCGGGGCACAGAAGGGTTATACGTGAACAGCCTCCTGAGGTCTGTGTGCCTCCAGGGGCGGATCGGCATCCTAGAGGGCAACCCTCCTCCCAGGAGGAGGCCATGCGCCCAACCCAGGTGGCGTTCCTGTGCAGGGAACCTCCCCGCCGGCATCACAGTCCGAGGAGGCCTGGTGGCTTGTGGTCTGGCCTCCTGGCAGAGGCCCAGGAGAAGCTGCGGACTTGGGGAGGGTGGAAAGAAGCAAGGCCCACTCCAGACTGCGGGTCTCAGACAGCCCCACCCCCACACACAGACTTTCTGGCTGAGCAGGACCATTCCAGCCCCGCCCTGACAGCTTTCCCTGGAAGCAGAGGACAGAACTTTGACCCCTGCTAACGGCCTGAGGGCAGGCTTACCCAACCCAGCTCCGCCCAGAACAAGAGCTGTTAACAGGTCACGAAATCAACAGTATAGCCTGTTCCTACAAGCAAACGCCACCTACTGACAGGGACGGCATCTTGCACAGCCTTTCCACGGCACCCACTGACTCAATATACAGGGAGTGGTCCAATTTCACCCACAGACACCACCTAACGCCTCAAAAACTAAACAAGGTGTGTGAATACCCAAACAATAACTTAAGGAAAGAAACAACAACTGATCGACATGGGAAGAAATCAGCGAAAGAACTCAGGAAATATGAACCAAACGGAAAACACACCCCCAAAGAGGAGCACCAGCTCCCTAGAAACGGACACCAACCAAAATCAGGCAACCAATATGACAGAAGAGGAATTTTGTATGTGGATCATAAGAACACTCACCCAGTTGCAACAACAACTCAATAACCAACACAAAGAAACCACAAAAAGTCTTCAGGATATGGGAAAAGAAATAGACACAATGAAGAAAAGATTAACCAAACTCCTGGAAAGAACCAATTCAAGGAACTACAAAATACAGTGGAAAGTCTCAAGAGCAGGGTAGATCAAACGGAAGAAAGAATCTCAGAGCTTGAAGATAACACCCTCCAATTAAATAAATCAGTCACAGAAATAGAGCAGAGAAACAAGAGAAAAGAGCAAAGCTTACAAGAGCTGTGGGATTATGTGAAGAAACATAATGTGAGGGTCATAGGCTTATAAGAAGGGGAAGAAGACAACACTCAAGGGCTGGACAAGCTGTTGGAAGATATATTAGAGGAAAATTTCCCAGGCCTTGCTCAAAATCTTGATATACAAGTTCAAGAAGCTCAGAGGACCCCTGGGAGAATCAACGCAAACAGGAAGACGTCACGACATGCAGTCATCAGACTGACCAAAGTATCAACTAAAGAAGCCCTTCTAAGAGCTGTAAGACAAAAGAAGCAAGTAACATACAAGGGAAAGCCAATTCGAATAACATCAGACTTCTCTAATGAGACTTTACAAGCAAGGAGAGACTGGGGCCCCATTCTCACTCTTTTGAAACAAAACAATGCCCAGCCTAGAATATTATTCCCTGCAAAACTAAGCTTCGTATGTGAAGGAGAAATAAAAACATTCTCAGACAAGCAAAGGCTCAGAGAATTCACCAAGACAAGACCAGCCCTACAAGAAGTACTTAAAACAGCGTTACGCACGGAACATCATAATAATAACCCACGAATATAAAAACAACCAAAACCCAAAGATAATAAAGGCCAGATATTACAATGGCTCAAGAAAGAAATCATAGCAACAACATCCAACCCAACAGAATGATTAGTAATCTACCTGACCTATCAGTTCTCTCAATAAATGTGAATGGCTTAAACTCTCCACTCAAGAGACATAGGCTGGCTGAATGGATAAGAAAATACAGGCCAAGTATATGCTGTCTTCAGGAAACACATCTAACCTGCAAGGATGCATATAGACTAAAAATAAAAGGGTGGAGATCAATATTCCAAGCAAATAGAAGCCAAAAGAAGGCTGGTGTGGCAGTTCTAATTTCAGACGATTTAGTTTTTAAACCAATAAAAGTAGTGAAAGACAAAGAGGGTCATTATATAATGGTGAAGGGCACAGTTCAACAAGAAGAGATAACAACTTTAAATATATATGCACCCAACTTAGGTGCACACAGATTCATAAAGCAAACCTTATTGGAGCTAAGCAAATGGATTAATAGCAACTCCATAATCGCCGGAGATTTTAACACCCCACTGACAGTATGAGACAGATCCTCCAAACAGAAAATTAATAAAGAAATAATGGACTTAAACAAAACTCTAGGACAATTGGGTCTGACAGACATCTACAGAACATTCTACCCAAAATCCACTGAATATACGTTCTTCTCATCAGCTCACGGGACATTCTCTAAGATTGACCATATCCTAGGACACAAAGTAAACTTCAAGAAATTTAAAAAAATAGAAATCATACCATGTACCTTCTCAGATCACAGTGGAATAAAACTAGAAATCAACCCTAACAGAAACTCACATTTCTATACAATAACGTGGAAATTAAACAACCTCCTACTAAAAGATTACTTCATAAATGAAGAAATCAAGACGGAAATAAGCAAGTTCTATGAAGAAAACGACAATGGAGAGACAAGTTATCAACTCCTCTGGGACACAGCTAAAGCAGTTCTGAGAGGAAAGTTTATCTCCATACATGCCTATAACCAAAAGTCAGAAAGATCACAAATAGACAATCTAATGAAACGACTCAAAGAGCTGGAAAAAGAAGAACAGACCAACCCCAAACCCAGCAGAAGAAGTGAAATCAACAAGATCAAATCAGAAGTAAATGAAATTGAAAACAGGGAAGCTATGCAGGAGATTAATAAAATAAAAAGTTGGGTCTTTGAAAAAATAAAATTGACACACCATTGGCTAAGCTAACGAAAAGCAGAAAAGAGAAATCTCTAATAAGCTCCATCAGGAATAAAAAAGGAGATATCACAACTGATCCCAAAGAGATACAAGATACAATTTATGAATACTACAAAAATCTTTATTCACACAAACTGGAAAATGTGGAGGAAATGGACAAATTTCTAGAAACACACAGCCTCCCTAGGCTCAACCAGGAAGAAATAGATTCCCTGAACAGACCAATCTCAACAGCTGAAATAGAAACAGCAATTAAAAATCTACCTAAAAAGAAAAGTCCCGGTCCAGATGGCTTCACACCTGAATTTTACCACACTTACAAAGAAGAACTAGTACCTATCTTGCAGGAACTATTCCACAACATCGAGAAGAACGGAAACCTCCCCGACACCTTTTATGAAGTGAATATTACTCTGATACCAAAACCAGGAAAGGATGCAACAAAAAAAGAAAACTACAGACCAATATCCCTAATGAATATACATGCAAAAATTTTCAACAAAATCTTAGCTAACCGAATCCAGACACTTATCAAAAAAATAATCCACCACGACCAAGTGGGCTTCATCCCAGGGATGCAGGGATGGTTCAACATACGTAAATCTATAAATGCAATTCACCACATAAACAGAAGCAAAAACAAAGACCACATGATTCTTTCAATAGATGCAGAAAAAGCTTTTGACAAAATTCAACACCCTTTCATGATACGAACACTTAATAAAATAGGCATAGAAGGGACATACCTAAAACTGATACAAGCCATATATGACAGACCCATAGCCAACATCATACTGAATGGGGAAAAATTGAAATCATTCCCACTTAGAACTGGAACCAGACAAGGCTGCCCACTATCTCCACTTCTGTTCAACATAGTAGTGGAAGTCTTGGCTACAGCAATCAGACAGGAAAATGGAATCAAAGGTATCCAAATAGGGGCAGAAGAGATCAAACTTTCACTGTTTGCTGATGATATGATATTGTATCTAGATAACCCCAAGGATTCAACCAAGAAACTCCTGGAACTGATCCATGAATTTAGTAAAGTCTCAGGATACAATATCAATACACAGAAATCAGAGGCATTCATATACGCCAACAACTATCTAATTGAGAACCCAATCAAAGACTCAATTCCCTTCACAATAGCAACAAAGAAATTAAAGTACCTAGGAATATACTTAAGCAAGGACGTAAAAGACCTCTACAGGGAGAACTATGAAACACTGAGGAAGGAAATAGCAGAGGATGTAAACAGATGGAAATCCATACCATGCTCGTGGATCGGCAGACTCAATATCATCAAAATGTCTATACTACCCAAACTGATCTACAGATTCAATGCAATACCTATTAAAATCCCATCAGCATTCTTCACAGATATAGAAAAAATAATTTTACGCTTCGTATGGAACCAAAGAAGACCCCGAATATCAAGAGCAATTCTAGGCAACAAAAACAAAATGGGAGGCATTAATATGCCAGATATCAAACTATACTACAAAGCTGTAGTAATTAAAACAATATGGTATTGGCACAAAAATAGGAATATTGACCAGTGGAACAGATGCGAGAATCCTGATATAAAACCATCCTCATACAGCCATCTAATCTTTTACAAAGCAGACAAAAACATATGCTGGGGAAAAGAATCCCTCTTCAATAAATGGTGCTGGGAAAACTGGATAGCCACCTGTAGAAGGCTAAAACAGGACCCACACCTTTCACCTCTCACAAAAACCAACTCACGCTGGATAACAGACTTAAACCTAAGGTATGAAACTATTAGAACTCTAGAGGAAAAAGTTGGAAACACTCTCCTAGACATCGGCCTAGGCAAAGAGTTTATGAAGAAGTCCCCAAAGGCAATCACAGCAGCAACAAAAATAAATAAATGGGACATGATCAAACTACAAGGCTTCTGCACAGCCAAAGAAATAGTCATGAAAGTAAACAGACAACCTACAGAATGGGAGAAAATTTTTCCATCCTATGCATCCGATAAGGGACTGATAACTAGAATATACTTAGAACTCACGAAAATCAGGAAGAAAAAAATCAAATAACCCCATTAAAAAGTGGGCAAAGGACTTGAACAGAAATTTTTCTAAAGAGGACAGAAGAATGGCCAACAAACATATGAAGGAATGCTCAACATCTCTAATCATCAGGGAAATGCAAATCAAAACCACAATGAGATATCACTTAACCCTAGTCAGAATGGCCTTTATCAAAAAATCTCCAAACAATAAATGCTGGCGTGGTTGCGGAGAGAGAGGAACACTCCTACACTGCTGGTGGGACTTCAAACTAGTTCAACCTCTGTGGAAAGCAATATGGAGATACCTTAAAGCGATCCAAGTGAATCTACCATTTGATCCAGCAATCCCATTGCTGGGCATCTACCCAAATGATCCAATGACACTCTACAAAAAAGACACCTGCACTCGAATGTTTATAGCAGCACAATTCATAATTGCAAGGCTGTGGAAACAGCCCAAGTGCCCATCAATCCAAGAATGGATTAATAAAATGTGGTATATGTATACCATGGAGTACTATTCAGCTCTAAGAAACAATGGTGATATAGCACATCTTATATTTTCCTGGTTAGAGCTGGAACCCATACTACTAAGTGAAGTATCCCAAGAATGGAAAAACAAGCACCAGATATATTCTCCAGCAAACTGGTATTAACTGAGTAGCACCTAAGTGGACACAGAGGTACTACAGTAATAGGGTTTTGGGCAGGTTGGAGGGGGGAAGGGGGCGGGTATATACATACATAATGAGTGAGATGTGCACCATCTGGGGGATGGTCATGATGGAGACTCAGACTTTTGGGGGGAGGGGGGAAATGGGCGTTTATTGAAACCTAAAATCTGTACCCCCATAATATGCCGAAATAAAAAAAAACCTGTATATTCTTTAGTACAAGCTTGTACAATGGCATACTTTTGTAATAATTTAAAGTAAGGAATATATCAATATGGATTGGAGGAGAGAGGGTGGTTTCCTGAAGATGGGCATTAGAGGATTTGGTGAATTTTATTCAGAAATTACAAGGAAAAATACCTAATGTTTTGTTGTTGACCTGGATAGAAATATACCCTTCATTTTTTAAATTTTAAAAACACATTTAATGTCCTATCATTTGTCCTTATGTTCTTAACAATGTGAACAAAAAAAGAACAAAACTCCTTGTGGAAAAGAAATATTACATAGATTTCTCAATGGTAATTTCAAATGTTTTAAAATGGATGTGATTTAAATCCCATCCCCTCAACTCACCATTGAGTAGATCACCATCAAAGTTGTTTCTAAACCTGATATTCTGTGATATTTCTCTAGGAAAATGCAAAGCTAACCTCATTGATATTTTCTTTTTGCAGTTGGAATTCAAAAAAGAAACGTTTATTACTCAGAAGAAACAATTCATAAGTTGTAAATGTTGACCCACATGTATATATCCTATTTAAAAAAGATTATCCTGAAACAGAACAGTTGAGTTCTGTTTTCTTATGTTTGTAGAATCAGTAGTTTTCACAAATGGAAAATTTATCATTCAGAGAAACATTTCGAACCAGTTCAACAATTTCATAATCATAGTAAAGCAAAGCAGCTTACAAATATAAGCATTCAGTGAAGAGAAAAGAAACTTAAAATATATCATTTCTCTTTACTTATTTGATGTCTCCTTACTCTGTGGGCTTTATGAGTATTTATGGAAATAAATAACTACTTTTGTAGACAAACATGTTCCATAGAAAGTTGCCAGCTCAGAATAGTGCTTATACATTCAAGGTAATTCTTAAATCCCTACATCATCCTTTGGACTATTGGGTAGTTTAAGTAAGTTTTATTAGTAGCACCTTTGAACATTTGGAGTGCCTTATTGGTGACTTTGTATTTTCACAGCTTTGCTGTCCTTTGAACCTATGTTGTCGGATAAGTAATGTAGACTTAATTTTACAGATGAAAAAAGAGATATTCAAAGTTTAAATATCTTTTCAAATACCGCACTGCTTAACCCAAAGGAAGAACTTCTAATGGTCACTGTGAGAAGTAGATGAGGAAATATTTTGAATATTGAGTGGTTGGAACAATGCTTGGGGGACTCAATACACATTTGTTGAATGAATGAAAGAATAAGGGAATGAGTAAGTACATTTAGAGGCTTCTTGGTTCCTGTTCCTTCAAAAGGCATAGTGGACCCATGTGATCTTCCTGTTTGTAGGAGGAATTCACCATGTGCTACCTGTGGTAGACCTTAGGGGCTGGTGGAAGATAATAACAAAAACAGCA
The DNA here is from genome assembly GCF_040939455.1 of Microcebus murinus. Classification (NCBI taxonomy): domain Eukaryota; kingdom Metazoa; phylum Chordata; class Mammalia; order Primates; family Cheirogaleidae; genus Microcebus; species Microcebus murinus. Next base: position 37,656,301 of record NC_134105.1, on the reverse strand, counting down.
ACAAAAAAATCATAAAACTCTAATAATTTCTAATGTTTATATGGCATTTTATGATTAACAAAGTGTTTTAACACCTATTATAGCCCCTTATAAATCCTGGACAAAAAGTAGGGCAAGCATTTTATTCCTATATTTAGAAAAGGAAGTTGAAGACATTAAGATTTAGAGAAGTTATTTGACTTAGCTAAATGCATACAACTAATAAGTGGCAGAATCTTGAGTTCCACCCAGGCCTACCTGACCTCAAAGCCTATTGTTATATATCTGTTTAACTTATGGTTATTCAAGGTTGATCCATTTACTTCTTGGCTTATTAATAATAACTGGAGCATTGTAAAGTTGGATTACAGGCAAATAATCAGTTTGATGTTCTATATTAGCTTGTAGAATAGCCAGCTGAGACCCTTTGAGGTGATTAGATAGGCATGTACACATTACCAGTTTGGGGAACTTTGACTCACTCCGTATTCAGGGTTTTAATATCTGATCTGAGAGTTCTTACTGTATGCATTCATAACATATCTTGCTCTTCAATGATAGAGGTAGAGAACTGGACTCATTTCATAGTTGATAGAGAAGGGTGACATTTGTTGATTTGGAAAACTCAATCAGGAATAATCAGGAGTATAAAATGGGCTTGAAATTAGTAGTTACATATGTTTTCTCAGAAAGACTCTGGACTTGGTTGTGTATCCTAGTTCATAAACTCAACAAGAAATTTCAAATTATTTTAGTATATAATATTTACAATAAATTAATCTGACTGAGTATCCATCTCATTGGGATTTAGAGAAATTCAATTTTCCTTCTTCATTGAGGCTTTCCTTCTCTAGAACTACATAAGACTCCAAGAGGTGTATATGATGCCTGGGCAATGAGATAAGGCCTTCTAAGTTTTAAGTGTCTGGGCACCATGATATCATCTTTTAAGCTCATGCAACTCTTTGAATGTGGAAAGCCTCACTGCAAGTAAGGCATGGGAGCCTTTACTGGGGCTTTTACCTAGATTTAGAGACCTAGTGCCCAGGGTTCTTCTTATATAGGTAGCCTACAAAGCCATTTCTTGCTGAGGACTTTCAGGGAACATCTCTTCCTCCAACCATACATGGAATCTTTGACTTCTGTCTCTTTCTCAATGCATAGGATTATCTTTTCCCTTCTCTGCTTCCAATGGAAATCTGCTTTTTCTACTAGCATAATCCTGGCTAAGGTCAGGAAAAGAAGCACTGGGGACTACCTTTGCTTTTTTATTGCCACACAAATGTCCCTTGAGAGCTCAAAGGGCCTGGAGAAGAGTGTGTATGGTGTGTGGGTGGGTAGTGGGGCAATGTCTGTGACGGGGGAAAATAGAATGTGAGATATCTTGTACAAAACACCGACACCAATGAACATCTCAATAAATTATCCTATAAAACAGTTGTTAGTGTGGCAATTTTTCCCCCATTCACAAATTGTATTGCCTATGAATCAGAAAACCTGGCACTTATTTTCTATGTGGTCTTGGGAAAAATCAGTTAACTTCCCTAAATGTGTGATCTCATCACAAAATGGAATAATAAAGCTTGTCTTACCTAGTTGACAATACTGTTGTTACACTCAAATAACAGGAGATAGGGAACATGTTCTGTAAGTTGCTAGTATACTGTAAAACATAAAGAATTTAGAAGTTGTGAATCTGTGGCAAGAGAGAATTTTTGCAGTACATCTTAAGTCAAGAAAGCTAAGTCATATTAAAGTAACAAACAACTTTTTGGAAGGGTCACAAAAAATTTCCACTCATATTGTATTGGCCAAAATTTGTCATATGGCCACGTGTATTTTCAAGAGGGCAAAAAGTGAAATTCTCACATGTACACTGAAAGTGAACAGAATAAGTATGGTCAGAGAAGTATTGAACATCTATTATATGCCAGAAACTTTATATACTTTATCCCTTATTCCCCTAAGAATCATATGAAATAGGCACTATTTTTCCAATATTTCAGATGAGGAGGCTGAGGGGTCAAAGGTTAAATAACTGTTAGTAAATGAGAGAGCTGGGATTTGACTTTAGTCTGTGTCTTAGCCTATTTGCATTGCTGTAAAGGAAATACCTGAGTACACAATACTTTGTATAATTTTTAAAGAAAAGAGGTTTATTTGGCTCACAGTTATGCAGGCTATGCAAGACCCACAGTGTCAGTATCTGCTTCTGGTGAGGGCTTCAGTGAACTTCCAATCATGGCATAAGGCAAAGGGGGAACAGTCATATCACATGGTGAGAGAGGAGGGAGCCAGAGAGAGAGGGGAGGAGTTGCGAGGGTCTTTTAAACAATCAGATCTTGGAGAACTAATAGAGTGAGAATTTACTTGTTACTGAGGAAGGCACCAGGCCATTCATGAAGGATCTGCCCCATGATCCACATACCTCCAACACTGGGGATCAAATTTCAACATGAGATTTGGAGGAGACAAATATCCAAACTTTATCAGTCTGTGAGACTCAGAGGCCTGAGCTCTTTCCAATATCACTCATTTCGTTTTCTCAGCAGTTTTGCTATCCACAGATGACTTGTAATGGAAGATTTACATTTAGGTTACTATTGTTAATTGGTCAAAAATAACTAATAAATATGAGGAGAATTGTGAGCTCTGAACTCATATGTCTGGGTTTTTCTTTTGTCATTATATATCATGAAGGAAATTGGAGCTGTGTTTTGGGGAATGGTAGATAATCTCAAGATACTGTGATGATTAATTTTATGTGTCAACTTTTTTTTTTTTAAATTTCAGGATATTACGGAGGTACAAATGCTTCAATTATATAGACTGCCTTTGCACTACCTGAGTCAGAGCTACAAACATGCCCATCCCCCAGACAGTACACACTACACCTGTTAGGTGTGAATTTACCCATCTCCTCCTCCCCCCTCCCACCTTCCCAACACCTGATGAATGTTACTTCCATATGTGCACATAAGTGTTGATTGAATAGTACAAATTTAATGGTGAGTACATGTGGTGTTTGTTTGTCCATTCTTGTGATATTTTACCTAGAAGACTGGGCTCCAGCTCCATCCAGGATAATACAAGAGGTAGTTCACCATTTTTTTATTACTGAGTAGTACTCCATGGTATACATATACCACATTTTATTAATGCTCTCATGTATTGATGGGCACTTGAGTTGTTTCCACATCTTTGCAACTGTGAATTGTGCTGCTATAAACATTTGAGTGCAGATGTCTTTTTTATAGAATATCTGTTTTTCCTTTGGGTAGATACCCCGTAGTAGGATTGCTGGATCAAATGGTAGGTCTGCTTTTAGTTCTTTGAGGTATCTCTCTACTACTTTCCATAGATCTTGTACTAGTTTGCAGTCCCACCAACAGTGTGTGAGTGTTCCCATCCTTCTGCATCCATGGCAACATTTGTTGATTGGGACTTTTTGATGAAAGCCATTCTCACTGGGATTAAGTGATATCTCATTGTGATTTTGATTTGCATTTCCATTATGTATTAACTTGACTGGGCTATGGGGTACTCAGACAGTTGGTCAAACATTATTCTGGATTGTGTGTGAAGATGTTTCTAGATGAGATTAATATTTGAATTGGTAGACTGAGCAAAGCAGATTGCCTTTACTCATGTGAGTGGCCTTCATCCAGTCAGTTGAGGACCTGAATAGAACAAAAAGGCCAACTCTCCCATGATTAAGGGGGAACTCTTTCTGCCTGACTGCCTTAGCTGGGATATCAGTGCTTTCCTGCCTTTGGACTGAAACTCAAATATTGGTACTTCTTGTGTCTAAAGCCTGCTGTTATTCAGACTAGAACTATATGATAGACTCTCCTGTAGGTCTTGAGACTTCAAAATTGCATTAGCCAATTCTTTGTTTTATATATTAATATATATACATACACACATATATACACACATACACACACATCCTATTGGTTCTGTCTCTCTGTTGAACCCTGACTAATACGGGTACACATAATTCTGAGATTGTGTGATTATGAAATTCATCCGCAATAATGAAAAACTGCTGTTTAAAGGAGAGGCTCAGATTTAGTTTTCTTTTCAGTCAGCATTCTATTGACGATCCTTAATGGGACCTTTACATCGACATTTACATGTTGTCTTAACATGTGGATATTAAGTAATTGTTACCACCAGGAAGCTAATTGACCAAATGTTTAATTTTTTTTTTCTGGAAATGCTGGCTGCTAATGTGGATCAATGTCATTGCATTTCTGGCAATATTTGGCTTACCTAAGTCACAAAAAATTAAGAACAGAAAGGTTAATTCTTTTCTAAATTTTATATTTTCTCCTGACAACTCCTCTGCAACCTCAGGCATAGATTAATGAATGGCATATGCACAAAGTGATATCAGCTAACATATATGGCATTACTCAGATGTCTCAAACTCCGGAAAAAGCATGTGAATGATTTATGGAATTGATATTAATCTCTTTCCAGTAAATGCATTACTTCAGTTACATGGGAAATTGATGTTACTACTCTAATGCCAAATTAATTTCTTTCTTGCTGGATCAGCATTGCAAATGGAATCAGATGTTAACCTTTTATATATCTAAACAGGGTAAAATATGGAAAGCTATTTTATTAGTAAAATTTGGATGCCTACTGTTGATAGGAAGGCTATATATTTTTTCTTTGTGTGTTTTCTTTCTGAGATTTGTGGATCCAAGGATATTGGATCATATTTAAATTATAGCTTAATATCACTTAGGAATAGTATAATTATAATTGAATCTGAATTTTTAACACAAGGCTATAAATAGCAGTATTTCAAATGAGAATTACATTTTATTAAAAACCCCCCAAATTCTAGAGAACAAGACTATTTTTAAAGGGAAATTTTATCTAAGAATTTTCAGTTACTGACAAACAGAAAATATTTTATACTCATGTTTGGTGCACAAAGAAAACTGGAAACTTAGTAGACAGTCTCCTCTTCCTTCTAGATATGAATGGGGCTGCATGAGTCTCTTTCTTACTAAGTGCTTTATATTTCATTTCCTGTCCTTTAGACTAACTCTTTTTCTAAGGCTCTTAGTTTCTGTTCCAAGTTTTCTATCATGTTTAGTTGCCATAGGCTGGACGTTGGCTTGTTTAACATAAACTGCATTTTAATTCCAAATTATCAGAAGGAAAATATGATTGATTCAGCTTATATCTGGTCAACTGTGGCCAAGGAGAGTGGTCATTAGGTATATATGGCTTCCTTTTCTGAGATGTGGATAGGACAAATTATCTAAGAAGATAGTGTGGGTGGAGTGGAAGTGATAGACATCTCTAATAGAATTGGGCTTGCAGATCTGCAAAGGTTCTTCTAGTTTGACAAATCCGTTTTATGGAGCAGCTCCCACCTCATACCTTTACCTTTCTCATTCTGGCTTCTCAGTTAGGTCTACTCCTCATATACCCTAACTTTCATCCCAGTCTGCCTTATCCCCAGGCCATTCTTGACCAGAGCATAATGTCTATGCGCAGTATCAGAGCTGCTGCCAATTAGCCTTATTATCTGATGTGCAAAAGACAAACCCTGGTCACAAGTTGTAGCATTTCCTGCATTATTTTTGTTGGTTTAATCTGGTGTACTGGGTTCTTTCTTGATACCCCCTTTTCTGTGCTAAAGTCTTACTAGTCCCCCAGCTTAGAATCTTAGAAGTATCTCTCTTAGTGTGGGGTATTGCCTGAACCCTTGCCCTCTAGATAGGAATCTGGGCTGGAAGGTCTAATTTTCACCATGACTATACCAAAATCTACTTTTCATTTTCTGAATCACTGGCTGAGATCCAGATGTGAACAGACATATTTTCCTGGACCACTAAGTGTCAAATATGCTTGGTATACATTATTGTGTATGTCTACTGCCTAGAATTTTTGGAATCCCTTTGAGTTTAAATCATGTCTGAATATCCTACATCCTATGCTTTTTGGGCAGAATACATCAGACCTCCTGGTTCTCTTTGCTAGGGCCTCTGTCTTCTGACCTTGATAGGATCCACTGTCTTCTGGATCCTAAAAGCATACCCTAATTATGATGATATGAGTCTGGTTATATCTATTAAGTGGTAAATGTGAGAGTTAAGGGTGGTAGTAACAGAAATTAGGTGAGTGTTTCCCTTAGTTAAGAAATAGCTACTTTTTTATATTTTCACACCATTTGCTTCCAGAGAGAATGGTGATCTCCTGGGATTTCTGCCACTTATTCTCTATTCCAGGTGTTTTGGTAGCACTGCTCCCAGATGTTCCTTCAAGGATTTTATTTCTATTGGTTTTATATTATATTTTAATAATAATATACTGGGCCCTAGGGGTAAGTATGGGATGGGAATAAGAGAAAAAGATACATCTGGTACAGTCCTTGCCTTTAGAAAAGCTTGAAAGCCTAGTCAAGCACATATTCATCAGATAATACCAGGGAATGAATCAAGTACGGGAGAAAACAAGGGTTGACTCTTCACTCATTAATTTATTACTCAAATATTTATTGAGAGTTCACTGTGTCAGATTCTGTGGTAGGCAGTGGGGACTCAGAGGTAACTAAGATAGGATCCTTGCTCTCAGGGAGCTCACAATCTGATGGTAAATACAAGTACGTGCAAGAAAGAGCTACATGGCTGGTAGTGTTCAAGTCACCATCATCTGTCATCTGACTCTTCCTTAAATACCCCATGCATGTTCTCACCTTAAGGCTATTGCACCTCTTTTGCCTGGAATGGTCTTCCCTCAAGATACTTACATGGTATATCTCTCATGTCATTCAAGTCTCTGCTCAAATGTCATCTCATCAGGGAGGTCTTTGCTGGCTTCACAACTAATATAGTATGCTCTTTACATCTCCCATATGTCTCTTACCCTACTTTAGCATTTACAATAACCAGACTTGTTATATATTTATTTTTTATTTTATTATTATATATCTATCCCCTCTAGAATATAAGCTCTAAGAGAACATGATTGTGTCTGTTTTATTGAATACTTTATATTCCCAGCAGCTAGTACAGTGGCTCGTACATTAACAGGTGCTAAAAAAAATACTTGTTCATTAAATAATTGGATAAATGAATTAATGAAGAATAAATGAGTAGAATCTGTACAGGGAACAATACAGTCACTAAGGATGGAGTGGCCATTTTTACCTGGAGACAAGCGTGGTATCAGGAGATGAGAACTGAGAATGGAGGGTGTTGTGTAGACTATTTTGTCATGTGCTGCTTACAAGTGTCTTTGCAGAGGTATAGATTGATGACAATATTTCAAAGTTTATAGCAGGAGAGTCTGTCTTAAGCAACAGTTGTTTTTAAATCCTATCTTATTGCTGCGGTGTTCTATATTAATAAAATTTTTTAAAAATCTGTATTTTCATATTCTTATTAATGCCTCTACCTACTTGTGGGTATTCGTGAGCTTTACACTGGACTGTGGGTTTCTTGAGGTGAGTAAGGATCAGAGTTTATTTGTCTATCCTCAGAGCCTGGTACAGTGGTTAGGACTTAACTTTGTCAGAGGTAGATTTTTTTGAGTGGAAAATTAATTGGAGTTCCCTGAGAGCTGTAATATTCTAGAATTCTATGATTCTCTCATAGCCTGGCACTTCTACAGGTATTGTTTAAGTTTGTTGCAGATGATGCACTTTTTAGTCCATTCAATATTATAGCTCTGGCTTCTTTCCCACATCTTTCATCTGGAAGATTCATATATCTACTTCTTTCATTGCACTAGAATGATTTATTTACATGTAGGTGCCTTTCATTAGATGTTGAACTGTTAGAAGACAAGGACTTCTCTTTCCCATAGTGTGATTTAGTACGGTATCTCCCACATAGTAGCTCTGAGTAAATGTTTGTAGAACGAATGAATAGAAAATTAATGAGAGCAAAGGTTGAAAATAAACATTATGAAGGAAACCCAGGATAAGGGGAAAGGGTGATTTGTAACAGGGTATTTGCACAACACTGTGCTGGGCATTATGGGTCAACATTCCTAAAATGACCAGCTAGTTCAGTGTTCTTACCCTAATATCAGTGTTCATAGGTTATGTGGAGAAACCTATCAATGAACTTGTATTCCTTTCTCCTAGTCAAATACCTTCATGTCAGTATTCTTTAGGTGGGAAGAATATAGATGAATGGAGCTAGATATATTTCAATACACATAGATAAATATAAGTGTGCCATCATCAAAGTATAAAAGTTATCTGTCTCCAAATGTACAAGTCCTTACATGCAACCCATACAACCTTGTGACTCCCACTGTTAACAGCCTTAAAGTATAGGTGTTGGAGCAGTCATGCTCAGAGGGTTTCCTATGAATATCTCTCCCTTTTGTTCCACTTTGGAAGCACTACTATGCCCAAACAATTGGAGTTTAGCAAATGTAGTTATGACTGTCTTAAGTGTGACAATTTTAACACTAAGCCAGAGGATTATATTTATAATCCATGCAAATGAATGTACTCCTTCATTATCTATGTCTAAAGTTTCTATTTTTTCTTAAGAATTTTATGTAAGAGTTTCCTTATTAAGCCTTCCTTCATTACTCAACAAATATTCATTGACCATTTATTATGGACAAGGCTTAAATACTTAGCAACAACCATAAAGAAAACATATTTTTTGAACAGGTACTTCTTACCTAGCACTGTGGCATGTAACACTGTGGAGTCAGCATTGTGTAGGGGAAAGACAATATACTTTGGACTCAGATGGCTCTGGATTGAGATTTACCTTTGTCTTTTGGTAACTCTTTGTTTTGATAAAGTATTTAAAGTATGTGGCCTTGGTTCCCTCATTTGTAAAACTGAGATAATTGAGGATGTGAAAAAGTGCTATATAACTTGGCTAGCAATAAATGGTAAATATTATTACAATCATTGCCTACCATACAGGTAAACTATAAAGTGCTTCCAAGGCTTGGTGCAGTGGCTCACGTTGGTAATACCAGCACTTTGCGATGTCAAGGTGAGAGGATTGCTTGAGGCCAGGAGCTCAAGACCAGCCTTGAAAACATAGCAAGACCCCATCTCTACAAAAAATAATAATACAAAAAAATTAGCCAGGTGTGGTGATGCATGCCAACAGTCCCAGCTACCCGAGAGGCTAAGGCAGGAGGATGCCCTTAGCCCAGGAGTTGGGGGCTGCAGTGAGCTATGGTCATGCCAGTGTACTCTACCTGGGTAATAGAACAAAACTTTGTCTCTAAAAAAAGAAACAAAACAAAACAAGTGCTTCCTAGATTATATTAGTATGAAAGTACTTAGAGGCATTATTATTGTAAGTCCTTATCCTTATGGGATTTGTCTTCTAGTTGTGTAGATATTTATAAAGTCTATATAACACGAATTAGAATAATTTTTATAAATATACCCAAGAGACCCATTTTCTTTCATAGTAAAGTTTGCAAAATATGGCAGTATAGTTGTCAATTGAATGCTATATTTAATAAATACTGTAGATACTCAGAAGTGGACAAAGTACAGACTAGGATCTTCATGATCCACAGCCACAAGTGATCCTGATTCAGGAAGTCTGGAGACCACACTTTGAAACACCCTTTTCCAAAGAATCCAGTCCATGACAGTAGTTCTTAGGTAAAAGTTGTGATAAGCACATTATTTTACTTCATGATTGTTTATTTTGCTTTTATCTGAGGAACCATCTGAATTTTGTGAAAGAAAGTCAGTAATGTTTAGGATAGGTATCCAGGTTTTCTTTTTTTCTTTTCTTTTTTTTTTTTTTGAGACAGAGTCTTGCTTTGTTGCCCAGGCTAGAGTGAGTGCCGTGGTGTCAGCCTAGCTCACAGCAACCTCAAACTCCTGGGCTCAAGCCATCCTTCTGCCTCAGCCTCCCAAGTAGCTGGGACTACAGGCATGCACCACCATGCCCGGCTAATTTTTTCTATATATATTAGTTGGCCAATTAATTTCTTTCTATTTATAGTAGAGACGGGGGTCTCACTCTTGCTCAGGCTGGTTTCGAACTCCTGACCTCGAGCAATCCGCCCGCCTCGGCCTCCCAAAGAGCTAGGATTACAGGCGTGAGCCACCTCGCCCGGCCGGTATCCAGGTTTTCTGACCTTGAAGTCCTCTTCTCATTTAACTTTTTACTCTTTTCTTTACACAAAGTCAAAACGTTGCCGAGTCTTGCTGGTTTAATTGCCTGTATAATTCATACTCTTCTAATTTGATTATTCCTAGTATGGTTGTCTTATTTCAGGTTGCCAGGACTATTGTAGTAATTTCTTAATTTAGCTCCCTACCTCTGGCTTCTACATTTTCAATATGTTTATATACTTTTGCTCAAGTAATTTTCCTGAAGCATAGCTTGAATCATATCACTTCCTACTAGAAAACTGCCAGTAATTTCCAAATGCCTTTTAAATGAAATAAAACTTCCTCAACATGTTGCTTAAGACTCTTTAATTTGGACTCAACCTCTCTTTCTAGTCTTGTTTGTTTGTTTTACTCTGCTATATTTATCCAGTGCTTTAGTCAATCTGAAGTATTCACTATGTATTTAACATCCTTTTTGCTGTAGTTTTCTTCATTATTCTTTTCTCTTAGAAAGGCCTCCGATTTTTGTGGCCCTCTCCAATCCCATCTCACCACTAAGTTTTCACCTTTTAACAAAATAATTTATCATTTAACACCTATTTCAAGTATCATTTCATCCACAAAAATTTTCCTGAAATTTATAATCAGATGTGTGATGTCTCCCTGTACTAAACCAATTGTTTCAACTGTTCTTACTTATATCATAATCTGCATTGTAGTGTAGTTACTTTTTCCTAGAATTTAATAAGCTCTTTATTGGCATAATTATTTCTTACTTTTCTTTTTAATTCCCAGATGGACCTGAAATAGATTCTTGCATATAGTGTGAGTTACGGATATAGTAGAAGGCAACTTTGGAGTTAGGCAGACTTCAGTTCACATTCTCTCTCTGGTACTTACTGGTTGTGTGACTTGTGCATGTTGCTTAGCTGAGCCTAAATTTCCTCAACTAGAAGGAAAACTTTTATCTACCTAATAGGGAGAAAAGTGGTAAAGATTAATTGATATATGATATGTAAAGCATCTAGGACAAAATAGGTTTATGTTGAATGATAATTATGATTATTTTAGGAGCACACTAATTTTTTTTATGGAAATAAAAGTAACCACTGGAAAACCAAATAATTACATGGGGTCAGAAGGTATTATGGGAGACAACTAATCTACTTAATAGACATGCATTTGATAAATCATAATTTATAAGCAATTTTTATAGCATTTTAAAATTTAGGCACAGGGATCTCATTTTTTAACATCACAGCATCAATCACTTGAGATAAAAAAGGGTGAAGCCTTGATTGTTCATAGCATTTTGTCTGGTTGTTACTATTTCTTTTCATAAATTTTTCTGTTTCACATATGGGGAGTTTGAAGCTAGTATTCCTTTTTGCAATCTTTTGTAAAACATCTTTTTTTATTGTGGTAATAACACTTAACATGTGATCTACCCTCTTAACAATTTTTTAAGTGTACAATGCAGTATTTTTAACTATATATAAAATGTGCAGCGGGACATCATTTGGTTTTGACAATAAACTATTTGGTTAGAGCAGTTGGATGTTAGGGAATATGTTGTAAAGCTTCTTTTGTACTTTGATTTACAAACCTGTTAGTTCATAGTTCTAATATAATAGTTCTACCAAATATTTTTAGAGAATATATTTTAGTAGCACTAGTAGTGTCCAAAACACCATTTTTGTGTCCCTAAGAATATAATTGGATACTATTAGGAAAGAATTTTTAACATCTTTCCTGTGTAGCTGAAAACGTATTGTAATAAAAATGTAATGTTCAATAGTATTATTCTACTGGTAGCATATAACTCTTTATATTTACATTGATTGATTTTCTTCAATTGCCTAACCGCCTACTAGGTACAGATTTTTCCATGTTAATTTTGATTTAGTATTTTTATTTCTGAAAGCAAACAGAGAACAAACCATATATTATCACTGCATGTTTTTTTCAGAAGCTAGTGAGAACCTCAGAATCTATAACAATGAAATAATGGAAAGGTAAATTACCATACTATACAAGGGGATTTCATATCCTAGTAATCTTCTATACACTGCTAACTTGAATCATACCGATGTGCAAATTATCCATATACTATGATGTCATAAACATAAATTAGTTCCTACTATGTTAGGAACAGTCCATTTTTTTCTGATATATTCAAAATGCTTTCCCCCCTAACGTTTATAAGTATTTAGGAATAGTAAGTTGTCCTATACTAGATGAATGACATTCTTAAACTAGAAATTCATTGGTTAAATCCTTAGTTCTCATGGGCAGAAATATAGAAAGAATGACACACTCATATATGTATATACCAATTTTTATTATTTTAAGAGGGAAACACCTAGGCAGTTGTAATGGTATTATATTTATTATCTGACTTTATGTGACTGGTACTAAATTCAGCTCTGCAAAATTATTCTGCAGATTTTACAAAAATAAGCTGTGTGAGAAGCACCACAAATTCACTGTGCCCCAAACTTGGCAATCTTTTCAACTTTGAGTCTCCCTTTCTTCATTATCTGAGTCTATGGGTATCCACATCTACTCTGTTATGCAAACAAGAAATCTTACAATCTCTTCATGGCTGGAGCCATGCTTATTTGTCTTTGTGTTCTTACCTTCTGGCACAGTGGCTGATGGGCAATATACAATCAATAAATAGAGAAAATAGAAGCAATTGGACTACAACTTCCAAAAACTTCCACTACCATATTCACTGACTTATCTGGATCTGTGCCCTTTACTCTTTCTTTCCTTCTCTTACTGGAAGAACTGGTTCTATTCTTACTGGAGGCTAATCTCTCCACTTGTACAGTATGTAGTCCATTTAGTCCATAACAAAATATCATACACTGGATAGCTTTTCACACATTGACTTCCACCCTAGAAAAAAATTTTTTTCCTTGGGGCCATGGTGTTTTATTATGAAAATAGAATAAAAATCTTGAAAACAAAATGGTCCTTTCTAATTTAATGAAAAATTTGTTATTTTTTATTGTTTTCTCTGCATGAGTTACATACAACTTAAAAAATACTTCATGCAGCTCTCAAGGTAAAGTGATGTGTGAGTTACATATGCTTCATGAGGCCACGGACTCAAAACTAGCATGAGTTAAATACAACTCACATGGCAGTTAATGTGTTAAACAACAGAACTTTATATCTCATAGTTTTGGAGGCTAGGGGGTTCTAAATCAAGGCACCAGCAGATTTAGTATCTTGGTGAAGGCCCACTTTTTGGTTCATAGATGGTGTTTACTTGACCACACCCTAAGTATTCTTTCCAAACATGCTTTCCCATTTGTTACAATTTGGACATGTGGAGAATTTTCCAAATATTTAAGTTCGCCTTCACTTTTGATTAAAAATTCCATCTTTAAATTGCTTCTCTCTTGCATTATCCTGTAAGTAGTCAAGAGAAGTGAAGTTGTACCTTCAACACTTTGCTTAGAAATTTCTTTAGCCAAATGTCCTATTTTATTGCTCACAAGTTCTATCTTCAACAAAACACTATAATACAGATTCAATTCAGCCAAGTTCTTTGCCATTTTATAACAAAGATTGTCTTTACTCCAGTTTTCAATAATATGTTCCTCATTTCTGTCTGAGACCTCATAAGAATGACCTTTACTGTCCGTATTTCTACCAATATTCTTATCATGACCAGTTAGGTATTCTCTAAGAAGATAGACACTTTCTCTATTACTCTCCTCTCCATCTGAGTCCTCATCAGAATTGCCCTTAAAAGTCTATTCATAGCAATGTAGGCCTTTTCTAGCATGGATCTCCAAACTCATCCAGCTTCTACCCATTATATAGTTGCAAAGCTACTTCCGCATTTTAGGTATTTGTTATACTAGCACCCCACTCTCAGTACTAATTTTTGCATTAGTCTGTTTGGGTTTCTATAACAAAATGCTATAAACTGAGTAACTTTTAAACTACAAAAACTTATTTCTTAGCGTTCTAGATGCTGGGGAGATGCAGTTCAAGGCACTGGAAGATTCAGTGTCTTGTAAAGTCCCAGTTTCTAGTTCATAGTTGGATGGAGCCTTCTCACTGTGTCCTCACAGAGTGGAAGGAGCAAGGCAGCTCTCTGGACTTTCTTTATAAGGAACTAATCCCAAGGGTGAGGGCTCCCCCCTTATGACTTAATCACTTACCAAAGACCCCACCTCCTAAGAGCCTCCTATTGGTGATTAGGTTTCAGCATATGGATTTTTGGAAGATACAAACATTCAGGCCATAATAAACTCCATTCACTTCATCTACTCAAAGACATCACTTCAGCAATTCTTCCCTTTATTTTTTTATTGCTATTTTTCTCTACTATATCATTTCATTAGCATGTCAATATGCTATTATTTATCCTATCTTTAAAAACCTTTCTCTTTGCCACACAGTCCTATCAGCTACTACTTCCTTTCTCTGCTCATTTTTACAGAAAAAATTATCAAAAGAGTTGTCTGGCTCTGGTTCCTTTTTCTGTAGAACTCATTCAATCAGGCTTTCATACCCTTCTCCAAATTGTTCTTCAAGTTCATTAATGACCACCAGTTTACTAAATCTCAGTTCTCATCTTCTGTTCTTACAGTACTGTCAGCAGGATTTGACCCAATTGCCTATTCTCATTCCTTCTTCTTTATATACTTCTTTTCTTGGCTTTAAAAATATATATCAATTCCTTTATTTTTTTCTCCTTTAGTAGCCACTTATTTTATTTATTTATGTATTTATTTATTTTTACATTTCAGAATATTATAGGGGTACAAATGTTTAGGTTACATATATTACCTTTGTCCCACCTGAGTCAGACCTACAAGCTTACATTTGTTGGTTCTGCCTCATTTCTTTACCTTCTAAAAACTGAAATGTTTCAGGGCTTAGTTCTTGCACCTTTCCTCCATCTACAATTACTCTCTTTGGTTATCTTATCTGATTACTTGACTTTAAATATAATGTACACTTTGATGTACTCTAGACTCATATGTCATAGCTGAGCCCAGATCAACTACCAGCCAACCCACAAAACAGAGAGGAATAATAAAAGTGTTGTTGTTATAAGCCTCAAAGTTTTGTTGTAGTTTGTTACACAGCTAGGAATACACTAATGTAAGTGTTAAATTCATCATCGTGAAAGCATATTTAAGTGTGTGAATACCCTGATTTTCAAATTGTTTTAACTTATTTGCAGAATATATTGATAGGTTCCCATCTTACCAGCAAATATAAATGTTCGTTGGTTCATGAAAATGCAAATTATTTATTCTTTTCCCCCTAAAAGAATTCATTATTTATGATGCATAATATTAAGAAATAAAAATAATAATTATGTTGTCTCCATGCAGACAAACAAAAGAGTTGCACTAGTTAGTTCAACATTATAATTCATGAGTAAGGTGGAACCCAATTTTGTAAATCACTCAGTAAATTCGGTCTTTGGTTATATAACAAAACTATCAGTGTTTTCAAAAATAATAAATATAATTAATTCAATACAAATATTCTTTTTATTTCATAACTGAGCCATTATGGTATGAATTACTTCGTAACAAATATTGAATATACTTAAGTAAATACTTTTAATTTGCTCATTGTCCTTCCTTGTTAATCTCATGCATTGTACACTGTACAATGTAAGAGAAAGGCTTCACTAACACATTGACAGTTTTTCATGAAGGAACAAAAAATGCTTTTAAAATTATATTTCAGTATAGAAAAATTATAGTTTCAGATTTGAAGGAGACTGTTGTGAGAAGTTTTAAGTAACAACTAAATTGTAAGTGTTAATTTAAAAAAATACCAATCATGTAAGGCTTATCAATACTGTTTTTTTAGAGATTAGCAGCACACTTAGTTGAAAATCAGTCCAAAAGTACAATTTTCTTCTAGCATGAATTTAAACCCCACATTAGAATAAGCAGTCAACACTTTGCTTTAACTTCTTTTTTAATAGTAGTATCTTTTGTCCTTTAAAATAAACATTAAAACAAGTAAAATATTGGAAATGTTGTAAGCTATTTTAGTTAACATAATACTAGAAAAGCTGGGTTAATTAAGATGGTATAATTATTGAAGCCTGGTCAATAGTAATTATTGTAATGATAGCAATGACTCATGTTTTTTAAATATCATAATACCATTTTCAAAAGTTTAGCAGATTCATTATTTTATTATATGAATGACACTTTGAAGCAAATATTAAATTATCACAATCATCATTATTATCATTCCCATTTTGGATTTGGACATGAGGAAACTGTAGTTCAGAGAAGTAAAGTGATTTATCCAAGGTCACATAGTTGGCTTATAGCAGAACTGAAACAAATATTCCAAATGCTTATAAATCTCTGTTTAATTCCAATAAACATGTAATGCATTTATTAAATGTCATAGAAATTAAAATAAAATATCTTTAAATAAGAATGGAGAATTTTATATGATTTTACCTCTTGGATTTTCATGTTCTAAGTGATAGATAAGTAGTCCTTTCTGAGGTAGTACAGGTAAAAGTAGAAAGAGCACAGAGTTCATAGTTTAAGGAACTGGGTTCAATTCTCATCTCTTATTTAACTAGGATTGTGATCCTGGGATAGGTATTTGTTATCTGCTGCTTAGTCTCTTTATTTAAAGAAATGGGAACCAAATATTACCAAGATTAAAAGGAAGAGAATGAATGAACATTGTTGAGTAAAAATTATAGGCAGGCACTGTCTAGAAGCTTTATGTGTAATGTTTCATGATATAAGATTTCTTATGAAGGTTCTTGTGAAATAGTAAAGTATAAACTTTAAAAATTCTATTTATTTACTTATTAAGTTATGAATGAAAAGTTTATTGCTCTGTGCCCATTTCCTCAAGGCATTGCTAGGGCAACGACTATTGGATAACTTAAGTCAGCAAACTTATTGGTAAAGGACAATGGTCTGATGTATAATTCTTCATTGGGATATTTCATTCTTATAGGATACTTATAAAAATAGAAGATTGATTTCTAGAAGAATGACTGTAGACTGTAAAGATATTTCAAACACTGTGACAGGCCACTTTAAGAGTTTTGATACAGGCATACAATGTGTGTTAATCAAATCAGGATAACAGGATATCCATTACCTTAAGCATTTATCATTTCTTTTTGTTGGAAACATTCAATCTACTCTTGTAGTTATTTTAGAGTATACTGTAACTTATTGTTGACTATAGTCACAATGTGACTATAGTCTGTTCTGCTATCAAATATTGTTCATTCTATCTACAATCTAACCATATATTTGTACCAATTAATCATCCTCACTTTATCCACCCCTCCCCACTACCCTTTCCAGCCTCTGGTAATCAACATTCTACACTCTGTATCCATGAGATCAATTGTTTTAATATTTAGCTCCTACATGTGAGATTTGTCTGTCTGTGCTTGTCTTATTTCACTTAACATAATGTTCTCTAGTGTCATCCATGTTTTTGCAAAGGCAGAACTTCACTCTTTTTAATGGCTATATATAGTATTCTATTGTGTGTATATGCTAAAATTTCTTTATCCAGTCTTCCATTGATGGGCACTTAGGTTGATTCCAAATCTTGGCCATTGTGAATAATGCTGCAGTAAACATAGGAGTGAAGATATGTTTTCTGTATACTGACTTCCTTTCTCTTGCATATATACCTAGCAGTGGGATTGATTGCTGGGTCATATGGCAGTTCTCTTTTTATTTTTTTAAGGAATCTACATACTATTCTCCATAGTGGTTGTGCTAATTTGCATTTCCACCAATAGCGTTCAAGGATTTCCCCTTTCTCCACATCCTCTCCAGCATTCATTATTGCCTGCCTTTTTGATAAAAGCCATTTTAACTGGGGTGAGATGATATCTCATTGTAGTTTTTTTTTTATTTCAAAGTATTACAGGGATACAAATGTTTTTGGTTACAAGGATAGCTTTTGTAATGCTCTAGTGAGGATTATAAGTGTGCCCATCACCCAGATGGTGTTCATTGTACACGTTAGGTAGATTTTCAACCATTCCCTTTTACCCCTACCCACTGCTTGATTTCCATTAAGTTATACTTCCCTCTATGCACACATGTGCTCATCGCTTAGTTCCAATTTAATAGTGAGTACATATGCTGTTTGTTTTTCCACTCTTTAGATACTTCACTTAGGATAATGGTGTCTGGTTCCATCCATACTGTTTCAAAAGGAATTGAGTCATCCTTCTTCATGGCCAACTAGTATTCCACAGTATACCTATAACACATTTTGTTAATCTGCTGATGAATTGATGGGCATTTGGGTTGATTCCACATCTTTGCAACTATGACTTGTGCTGCAATAAATCTTCAAGTGCAGGTGTCTTTTTGATTAAATCACTTCTTTTCCCTTGTGTAATTACCCTGTAGTGGAATTGCTGGATCCAGTGAGGATCCTCTGAGGACTCTCCATACTGTTTTCCAGAGAGGTTGTATGAATTTGTCCCACCAAGAGTGTATAAGCATTCCTTTCTCTCTGCATCCACTCTAACATCTATTGTTTTTGGAATTTTTAATAAAAGCCATTCTGATATCTCCTTGTGGTTTTAATTTGCATTTAACTGATTATTAGTGACATTTAGCACTTTTTTCCTATGTTTATTGGCCATTTGTCTATCTTCTTTTGAAAAGCTTCTGTTTATGTCTTTGCTTACTTTTTAATGGGGTTGTTTGATTTTTTTTTCTTGCTGATTTGTTTGAGTTATTCATAGATTCTGGTTTTTAGCCCTTTATTGGATGTATAGCTTATGAATATTTTCTCTCATTCTGTAGGTTTTCTATTTTCTCTTTTCATTATTTTCTTGGCTGTATGGAAACCTTTTAATTTAATCAAGTTCCATTTATTTTTTGTCATTGTTGTGATTGCTACTGGGGTCTTCTTCATAAATTCTTTGCCTAGGCCGATATCTAGAAGAGTGGTTCCAACATTTTCTTCTAGAGTTCTTATGGTTTCATGCCTTAAATTTAAGTCATTTTATCTATCTTGAATTAATTTTGGTGACTCATTAGAGATATGGATCCTGTTTCATTCTTCTACATATGGCTATTGAGTTGTCCCAGCATCAATTATTGAACAGGGATTTCCCCAGAATATATTGTTGTCTGCTTTGTCAAAGATCAGCTGGGCAAAGATCAGTTGGCTGTATATGGAAGGTTTTATGTCTGAGTTTTTTGTTCTGTGCCATTGGTCTATGTCTCTATTTTTGTGCTAATATAATGCTGTTTTGGTTACTAAAGCCTTGTAATATAGTTTGAAGTCTGTTAATGTGATGACTTCAGATTTGTTCCTTTTGCTTAAGATAGCTTTGGCTATCCAGGCTCTTTCCTGGTTTCAAATGAAGTGTAGGCTTATTTTTTCTAGATCTGTGAAATATGATGTGGGTTTTTTTTTTTTATTTTGGCATATTATGGGGGTACAGATTTTAAGGTTTCAATAAATGCCCATTTCCCCCCTCCCCCCAAAAGTCTGAGTCTCCATCATGACCATCCCCCAGATGGTGCACATCTCACTCATTATGTATGTATATATCTGCCCCCTCCCACCTGCCCAAAACCCTATTACTGTAGTACCTATGTGTCCACTTAGGTGCTACTCAGTTAATACCAGTTTGCTGGAGAATATATCTGGTGCTTGTTTTTCCATTCTTGGGATACTTCACTTAGTAGTATGGGTTCCAGCTCTAACCAGGAAAATATAAGATGTGCTATATCACCATTGTTTCTTAGAGCTGAATAGTACTCCATGGTATACATATACCACATTTTATTAATCCATTCTTGGATTGATGGGCACTTGGGCTGTTTCCACAGCCTTGCAATTATGAATTGTGCTGCTATAAACATTCGAGTGCAGGTGTCTTTTTTGTAGAGTGTCATTGGATCATTTGGGTAGATGCCCAGCAATGGGATTGCTGGATCAAATGGTAGATTCACTTGTATCGCTTTAAGGTATCTCCATATTGCTTTCCACAGAGGTTGAACTAGTTTGCAGTCCCACCAGCAGTGTAGGAGTGTTCCTCTCTCTCCGCAACCATGCTAGCATTTATTGTTTGGAGATTTTTTGATAAAGGCCATTCTGACTGCGGTTAAGTGATATCTCATTGTGGTTTTGATTTGCATTTCCCTGATGATTAGAGATGTTGAGCATTCCTTCATATGTTTGTTGGCCATTCTTCTGTCTTCTTTAGAAAAGTTTCTGTTCAAGTCCTTTGCCCACTTTTTAATAGGGTTATTTGATTTTTTCTTCCTGATTTTCGTGAGTTCTAAGTATATTCTAGTTATCAGTCCCTTATCGGATGCATAGGATGGAAAAATTTTCTCCCATTCTGTAGGTTGTCTGTTTACTTTCATGACTATTTCTTTGGCTGTGCAGAAGCCTTCTAGTTTGATCATGTCCCATTTATTTATTTTTGTTGCTGCTGTGATTGCCTTTGGGGACTTCTTCATAAACTCTTTGCCTAGGCCGATGTCTAGGAGAGTGTTTCCAACTTTTTTTTTTTAATTTCCCCAGCGTATGTTTTTGTCTGCTTTGTCAAAGATTAGATGGCTATATGAGGATGGTTTTATATCAGGATTCTCACATCTGTTCCACTGGTCAATATTCCTATTTTTGTGCCAATACCATATTGATTTAATTACTACAGCTTTGTAGTATAGTTTGATATCTGGCATATTAATGCCTCCCATTTTGTTTTTGTTGCCTAGAATTGCTCTTGATATTCGGGGTCTTCTTTGGTTCCATACGAAGCGTAAAATTATTTTTTCTATATCTGTGAAGAATGCTGATGGGATTTTAATAGGTATTGCATTGAATCTGTAGATCAGTTTGGGTAGTATAGACATTTTGATGATATTGAGTCTGCCGATCCACGAGCATGGTATGGATTTCCATCTGTTTACATCCTCTGCTATTTCCTTCCTCAGTGTTTCATAGTTCTCCCTGTAGAGGTCTTTTACGTCCTTGGTTAAGTATATTCCTAGGTACTTTATTTTCTTTGTTGCTACTGTGAAGGGAATTGAGTCTTTGATTTGGTTCTCAATTAGATTGTTGTTGGCGTATATGAATGCCTCTGATTTCTGTGTATTGATTTTGTATCCTGAGACTTTACTAAATTCATTGATCAGTTCCAGGAGTTTCTTGGTTGAATCTTTAGGGTTTTCTAGATACAATATCATATCATCAGCAAAGAGTGAAAGTTTGATCTCTTCTGCCCCTATTTGGATACCTTGGTTTCCATTTTCCTGTCTGATTGCTGTAGCCAAGACTTCCACTACTATGTTGAACAGAAGTGGAGATAGTGGGCAGCCTTGTCTGGTTCCAGTTCTAAGTGGGAATGATTTCAATTTTTCCCCATTCAGTATAATATTGGCTATGGGTCTGTCATATATGGCTTGTATCATTTTTAGGTGTGTCCCTTCTATGCCTATTTTCTTAAGTGTTCGTATCATGAAAGGGTGTTGAATTTTGTCAAAAGCTTTTTCTGCATCTATTGAAAGAATCATGCAGTCTTTGTTTTTGCTTCTGTTTATGTGGTGAATTGCACTTATAGATTTACGTATGTTGAACCATCCCTGCATCCCTGGGATGAAGCCCACTTGGTTGTGGTGGATTATTTTTTGATAAGCGTCTGGATTCGGTTAGCTAAGATTTTGTTGAAAATTTTTGCATCTATATTCATTAGGGATATTGGTCTGTAGTTTTCTTTTTCTGTTGCATCCTTTCCTGGTTTTGGTATCAGAGTAATATTCGCTTCATAAAAGGTGTCGGGGAGGTTTCTGTTCTTCTCGATGTTGTGGAATAGTTTCTGCAAGGTAGGTACTAGTTCTTCTTTGTAAGTGTGGTAAAATTCAGGTGTGAAGCCATCTGGACCGGGACTTTTCTTTTTAGGTAGATTTTTAATTGCTGTTTCTATTTCAGCTGTTGAGATTGGTCTGTTCAGGGATTCTATTTCTTCCTGGTTGAGCCTAGGGAGGCTGTGTGTTTCTAGAAATGTGTCCATTTCCTCCATGTTTTCCAGATTCTGTGCATAAAGATTTTTGTAGTATTCATAAATTGTATCTTGTATCTCTTTGGGATCAGTTGTGATATCTCCTTTTTTGTTCCTGATGGAGCTTATTAGAGATTTCTCTTTTCTGCTTTTCGTTAGCTTAGCCAATAGTGTGTCAATTTTGTTTATTTTTTCAAAGAACCAACTTTTTGTTTTATTAATCTCCTGAATAGCTTCCCTGTTTTCAATTTCGTTTAGTTCTGATTTGATCTTTTTGATTTCACTTCTTCTGCTGGGTTTGCGGTTGGTCAGCTCTTCTTTTTCCAGTTCTTTGAGTCATTTCATTAGATTGTCTAATTGTGATCTTCTTGTCTTTTGGTTATAGGCATTTATGGAGATAAACTTTCCTCTCAGAACTGCTTTAGCTGTGTCTCAGAGAAGTTGATAACTTATTTCTCCATTGTCGTTTTCTTCATAGAATTTTTTTATTTCCATCTTGATTTCTTCATTTATGAAGTAATCATTTAGTAGGAGGTTGTTTAATTTCCACGTTTTTGTGTAGAAATGTGAGTTTCTGTTAGGGTTGATTTCTAGTTTTATTCCACTGTCATATGAGAAGGTACATGGTATGATTTCTATTTTTTTAAATTTCTTGAGGTTTACTTTGTGTCCTAGGATATGGTCAATCTTAGAGAATGTCCCGTGAGCTGATGAGAAGAACGTATATTCAGTGGATTTTGGGTAGAATGTTCTGTAAATGTCAGTCAGACCCAGTTGTTCTAGAGATTTGTTTAAGTCCATTATTTCTTTATTAATTTTCTGTTTGGAGGATCTGTCTCGTGCCGTCAGTGGGGTGTTGAAATCTCCGGCGATTATGGAGTTGCTATTAATCCATTTGCTTAGCTCCAGTAAGGTTTGCTTTATGAATCTGTGTGCACCTAAGTTGGGTGCATATATATTTAAAGTTGTTATCTCTTCTTGTTGAACTGTGCCCTTCACCATTATATAATGACCCTCTTTGTCTTTCACTACTTTTATTGGTTTAAAAACTAAATCGTCTGAAATTAGAACTGCCACACCAGCCTTCTTTTGGCTTCTATTTGCTTGGAATATTGATCTCCACCCTTTTATTTTTAGTCTATATGCATCCTTGCAGGTTAGATGTGTTTCCTGAAGACAGCATATACTTGGCCTGTATTTTCTTATCCTTTCAGCCAGCCTATGTCTCTTGAGTGGAGAGTTTAAGCCATTCATATTTATTGAGAGAACTGATAGGTCAGGTAGATTACTAATCATTCTGTTGGGTTGGATGTTGTTGCTATGATTTCTGTCTTGAGCCATTGTAATATCTGGCCTTTATTATCTTTGGGTTTTGGTTGTTTTTATATTCGTGGGTTATTATTATGATGTTCCGTGCGTAACGCTGTTTTAAGTACTTCTTGTAGGGCTGGTCTTGTCTTGGTGAATTCTCTGAGCCTTTGCTTGTCTGAGAATGTTTTTATTTCTCCTTCATATAGGAAGCTTAGTTTTGCAGGGAATAGTATTCTAGGCTGGGCATTGTTTTGTTTCAAAAGAGTGAGAATGGGGCCCCAGTCTCTCCTTGCTTGTAAAGTCTCATTAGAGAAGTCTGATGTTATTCGAATTGGCTTTCCCTTGTATGTCACTTGCTTCTTTTGTCTTACAGCTCTTAGAAGGGCCTCTTTAGTTGATACTTTGGTCAGTCTGATGACTGCATGTCGTGACGTCCTCCTGTTTCCATTGAATCTCCCAGGGGTCCTCTGAGCTTCTTGAACTTGTATATCAAGATTTTGTGCAAGGCCTGGGAAATTTTCCTCTATTATATCTTGAAACAGCTTGTCCAACCCTTGAGTGTTGTCTTCTTCCCCTTGTTGTAACCCTATGACCCTCACATTAGGTTTCTTCACATAATCCCACAGCTCTTGTAGGCTTTGCTCTTTTCTCTGGTTTCTCTGCTCTATTTCTGTGACTGATTTATTTAATTGGAGGGTGTTATCTTCAAGCTCTGAGATTCTTTCTTCTGTTTGATCTACCCTGTTCTTGAGACTTTCCACTGTATTTTGTAGTTCCTTTAATTGGTTCTTCATTTCCAGGAGTTCGGTCACACTTTTCTTCATTGTGTCTATTTCTTTTCCCATATCCTGGAGGCTTTTTGTGGTTTCTTTGTGTTGGTTATTGAGTTGTTGTTGCAACTGGGTGAGTGTTCTTATGATCCACATACGAAATTCCTCTTCTGTCATATTGGTTGCCTGATTTTGGTTGGTGTCCGTTTCTAGGGGGCTGGTGCTCCTCTTTGGGGGTGTGTTTTCCGTTTGGTTCTTCATATTTCCTGAGTTCTTTCGCTGATTTCTTCCCATGTCGATCAGTTGTTGTTTCTTTCCTTAAGTGATTGTTTGGGTATTCACACACCTTGTTTAGTTTCTGAGGCGTTAGGTGGTGTCTGTGGGTGAAATTGGACCACTCCCTGTATATTGAGTCAGTGGGTGCCGTGGAAAGGCTGTGCAAGATTCCGTCCCTGTCAGTAAGTGGCGTTTGCTTGGAAGAACAGGCTATGCTGTTGATTTTGTGTGCTGTTATCAGCTCTTGTTCTGGGCGGAGCTGGGTATGGTAAGCCTGCCCTCAGGTAGTTAGCAGGGGTCAAAGTTCTATGCTCTGCTTCCAGAGAAAGCTGTCAGGGTGGGGCTGTAATTGTCCCGCTCAGCCAGAAAGTCTGGGGGTGGGGGTGGGGCTGTCTGAGACCCGAAGTCTGGAGCGGGCCTCGCTTCTTTCCACCCTCCCCAACTCCACAGCTACTCCTGGGCCTCTGCCAGCAAGCCAGACCACACTCCACCAGGCCTCCCCGGACTGTGATGCCGGTGGGGAGGTTCCCTGCACAGGAACGCCACCTGGGTTGGGGGCATGGCCTCCTCCTGGGAGAAATGTTGCCCTCTAGGACCTCGATCTGCCCCTGGAGGCACACACACCTCAGGAGGCTGTTCACGTATAACTCTTCTGTGCCCCGGGCAATGCTAGCCCTCGGTGTAGAGGATCTGGTCTGCAGGTCTGACCTCTGGGTCCCAGAGTTCAAACTGTATCCCCACCAGGGAGAGGATTTCCGGTCCCAATTCACCTACAGGGAGCCCAAGCCGGGTCTATGTCTCTCAGCCTCTGAGTCAGCACCATTCTCCTGGGAACACCGTGCCAGCAGCACCTGGGAGAGCGGGCGGGTAGGGAGCTCACAGTCTGAGTTTCCCTGTGTCAGCTGTATGGTCCCAAAAGGGAAGGTCCCATTCCCTGGAGGTGCCTCTGGCTGGTGGCTGTATTGTCTCTCTTTGCAGCCTCGGGTAGGGTCGGTGGAGGGGAGGAGGAGGCAATATGGCGCTTGCCACGCGGCTCGGGTCTGTGCACACGGAGGTGCCCGGAGGAAGTTGGGAACCTGGTGCCACGTCTGCTATAGGCTTACCGCTGGCTGGCGGCGGTGGTGGTCTCTGGGCTGGTGTCCTCAGGTCTCTCCACCCGCTGGGGAGCCCACCAGCAGTCCCAAATCCGGAGGAGGGGAAACAGCAAATCCATCTACCCTTGCCGGTGGTCTCCGGGCTGCTCCGGTGATCTCATCCTCCAGTTGTCCTCCGCAGCCTCCTCTCGTGGAGTTTCCGGGGGTCTCAGGTACCCCTCCTTCCGGCCCTTGTCCGCTGTATGCTCATCTTCTTGCTTCTTTCCTCTAATTTCTGCTAGAATCTGTCTTTTCTGCAGAGACACTCTGTCTGATGGTGTTATTCGTCCGCCATCTTGCTCCCTTCTGATGTTGGTTTTTTTAATGGGGATTGCACTGAATCTGTAAATCACTTTGGGAAGTATGGACATTTTATGTATTTATTTATTTTTTAGGTTTATTTTTTTATTTCAGCATATTATGGGCGAACAAATGTTAAGGTTATGTATATTGCCCATGCTCCCCTCCCCCCTCGAGTCAGATCTTCAAGCGTGATCATCCCCCAAACGTTGCACATCTCACTCATTACATTTTAACAATGTTGAATCTACCGATCCATGAGCATGGTATGTTTTTCCATTTGTTTTTATCATCAGTAATTTCTCTCCTCAGTGTTTTGTTGTTGTCTATGTAGAGATCTTTCCCCTCCTTGGTTAAGTATAGTCTTTGGTCACTGCAGCCATACCAGCACTGTGGGCTCCTCCTGCCCAGTAGTGCTATGATTCTTATAGATTCCTGGTCGTACTTTCTTGGTGGACTTGGGTAAGATATGGGAGAATTCCCTGGATTAGCTGGCAATGCCTCTCTCTCTCTTTCTTCACTCTCTTTGCTGGGCTGCTGGAATTGTGGGAGGAGCTATGTGGGCATTCCATTGTGGTGACCACAGCTGAGACTGCATCAGGACACACCTGAAGCCAGCCCAGTCTCACCCAATGCCCATGGTGATTGTTTTTGGCTACCTCTGATGTTTATTCAAAACCCAAGGGTTCTTTCATAAGCAGGTGGTAAATGCTGCCAGGACTGGGTCCTTTACTTCAGGACAGCCTGTTTCCTTCTGGCCCAGAGTGGTTCTAGAATTGTTGCCCAGGAACTAAGGCCTGGAATCAGAGGCTTCAGGAGTCATTTTGGTACTTTATTTCACTGTTGCCACTGATCTCTCACTGGGTCACATGCACCCCAAGTCCACTGGCTTTGAGTCACCACAGCCATAGCAGTTGCCCAAAGACTGCAGTCTTTGTGGCCTGACTGCCTTATGAATTTTTTCCTGGTGCCAAGCTGCTTTTTGTTGGCCAGTGAAGGGGATATCTGGAACTCAGTTTTCTACCACTGGGGAAGGCAATTTTTAGGAGCACAAATGAGATGAATATAGGAAACAGTGAAGAATCTGAAGGTATAGAATAATATCATAAAGCCAATGTAATTTTTTCATATTTGAGACCCCCTTCAATTCTAATTGTCTTGTTTCTCACTTCCTATATTATTTATTTATTGCTGCTTAACAGTGTTATCACAAACTCAGTGGCTTGAAATAGCACACATTTTTTATAACAGTTTCTGTGGTTCAGGAGTCTGAAAATGATCTAGCTGCATCCTCTTTTTAAGGTCTCATACGGATACGATGAACACATTGTCCAGGGAAGTGATCTTATGTGAGGCTTGACTAGGGAATGATTAACTTCCAAACTCACTTGGGTTGGCAGAATTCAGTCCTTTGTGGTTGTAGGACTGACAGCTTCAGTTTCTTTCTGGCTGTTGACTAGAGTCTTCCCTCAGCTCTTAAAGACCATCCACAATTCCCTGTTATGTGGATCTCCCCAGCGTGATTGCTGATTGTTTTCTCAAAGCAGCAAGTGAGACAGAGATGTGTAACCTAATCATCTAATTACATTCCTATAATAACATGCATCTTGTCAGTTTTGCCATATATATATTTATATATATATATATATATATATATTTTTTTTTTAGAAACAAGTCATAGGTCCCACCCACATGCAAGGGGAGGGAATCACACAAAGGTGTGAACAACAAGGGGTGAGGATCTGGGGGCATCTTAACAGTCTGTCTGCCACATGCCCCAAAGTGTGGGAAATTAAAGGAAGTTAGTGCTATTTAATGGAAGATACTATGGAATTGACAGCTGTTATGTTGCTTATAAGAGAGAGATCTCTCTGTCTCTCTTCTCCATTCTCAAACTCCCTCTTCTTTTTATTGCAGACTTTACAACTTCTATTAATACATATACATATAGATTTCTCAGTCAATGGTGAAGGTATCATTTTATTTTCTATGTCCATCTGGGCCATTACGCCACTATATGGGCTGTTTGGTGAGTATATGGACATTATAAATATTAGAAACTCAAGGAAATAATGTATACTGATGACTGCTACCTTCTTGAGAAAGATTCAGATTGACTTAGCCGTTCAGAATTCTTTATAATGTCATTTGGTGCGTGACCCATTTGTCTGGCCTATTCATTTTATCATGGTGATGCCATCAAATATCTTTCAAATCCTAATACCTTTGTACTTGTTCTTTCATTTTAAAATGTGTCTTCTTTCTTTCTTTTTTCTCTTCTACAATCCTCTCTCCCCTCCATCCTTCCTCTAAACAGCCTTTAAAAATCTGACATCCCAATCATTAGTCATGTCTAGCATTAAACTTTCTCAAATCCCTTCACCCTGCCAACCAATTCCTTAGTGAGAAGAATTGATCACATGCACTGCATGCTCGTAGTTTAACAGGAACAGTAACAGTAGCAGTTATAAGTTTAGTGTTTTCTGGTTGTTTTACAATATATAATCTCATGTAAAGTTCTGCAAGTCAGCTAAGTTTCTGTTTTATAGATAGGAAGACTTATGCTTAAAGAGAAAATTTAATTTATTAAATGTCATATGTTTTTTCTGTGGCAGAACTAGGATTGAAATCTATCAGTCTGATATGCTTTTTGTAATATGAAAAATTACCTCTCCGCATTTTGCATGTATATCTCATGTCATCCTGCTTTCTCTTATTACTTGCCTATGTGTTTATCTTCCTTGTTAGATTATGCTTACTTAAAGGTAGAAATTCATGTCCCTTGTTATACCATCCTCTTCCTCCACCCCCTAATACTTACCAGTGTCTTGCATATAATTGACCTTCAGTAATGCTTATAGCAAAGAAATAAAACCTGTTATGGTATTCTTTAAGGTCACAAAGGTTATGTTCCATGTAAATATAATGTGTCCCCACACATTTATTTGAAAATATTGTTTATGTAATGTATGCCCACCATTATTCTAGCATGAGTTTTTGTTTAGAGGTAGTAAATTTGACTTTGGTTTAAATACCAGCTCTGACATTTACTTGTTGTATATCTTGGCCATTTTATTTATCCTTTTGAAGGCCCTGTTTTTTCAGCTTTATAAGAGTAATTTAAAACATACCTTGAGGGAGTGAAATTTTTAATAGTTAATGTGCATTAAGGACTTTGCCTACTGTTTTGCATGTTGCATGCTTGCTAAATGTTTGTTTCTTTGACAATCTTATTCTCACCCACCATCCCAATTCTCTAGTAAAAATTTAATAGAGATGACTCTTACATCTGAGTGATTTTATTTGCCCCTATATTTATTGTTGTTTTACTATTATCAGTAGATATAACTTTTCAGAATATGAAATGTGAAAACTGGTATGTAAAGAGTGATCTTCACAGTAGGCTTTTTGGTATGGATCTGGTCTTCATGTTAAATTTGCCTGTCTTTCCAAACAAGAATATACATGGAGCCCTGGACTATAGTGATAAGTTAAGTGCATGATTCAGAAACCGTTGATTTCAGGTACAGAATTTCTTTTAGAGGGCCTCAACTGCTGTACTTTAATTCTGAGATTTGTATATTTTGGAAAATCTCCCAAAACTGAATTTGTAGATTTTTCTATTTGATTTATAACCTTGGCTTCTAAAGCATCTATTCACGTTTTACTTACTCATAGTGAAGAGGACTAATTATTAGAGTGACAAAGGAAGTCATATATTTTAAAGCTCTCTGTGTGGCCAAGGGTGCTTTTAATGAAAATTAACTTTAGTGAGACATTTACAATGCACATGCTGCACCACTGATATAGTCATTCATTTTATACCCTTCCTTAGAATCTACATTCATTGTTTCATAGCACCATTCTTATTTAATTTTACCTTAGGCTAATGAAGAGTGGATAGTATTCTAGACAATTCTTTATTTTTTGAACTCTTTTATGGCATTCGTATATTCTAGCTATTAAAGAAAATTAGCTATGATTTTGAGGAATTAATATGAATTATTTTATCTGCAGCCAAACAATTAGATATCTGTTGACATTTTCTGTGGGAGATGAACATTTAATTTACAAGAAAACTGGAAATATTTGAAATAAAATGCTTCCTGAGTTTATAAAATGAAATAACAAACATTTAGTGTAAAGACTTTTGAATATAATATTGCAATTGTCATATAAAAAGATTTTTAGTTGTATTCAAAATGTCAGTATTGAATTATCAGTGTAAATCATATAAAGAAAACAATCGGTACTTAAATAAAAAGAATTTAGCCATTAACTATATCAGTCTGTCAATGAGTAAGATGCCTCATAGAGAAACATTTCAAATGTAGTTATATTTTTCAATAATGGAATGAGACAATGAAGTGATTAAAATGACATATTATGTTTTATCTATAAAAATAAATTTATAAGCTTAAGATCTTTGACAAAACATATGAAAACATACACTGGGGAAAGGAATCCTTATTCAATAAATGGTGCTGGGAAAATATGATAGCCACATGTAGAAGACTGAAACAGAATTCTCACCTTTCACCTCTCACAAAAATCAACTCACAGTGGATAACAGACTTAAGCCTAAGGCATGAAACTATAAGAATTCTAGAAGAAAATGTTTGAAAAACTCTTATAGACATTGGCCTAGGCAAAGAATTTATGAAGAAGACCCCAAAGGCAATCACAGCAACAACAAAAATAAATAAATGGGAACTGATCAAATGTAAAAAGCTTCTACAAAGCCAAGGAAACTATTACAAGAGCAAACAGACCACCTATACAATGGGAGAAAATATTCACATGATACACATCTAGTAAAGGGCTGATAACTAGGATCTATATAGAATTCAGGGAAATCAGCAAGAAAATAATCAACCCTATTAAAAAGTGGGCAAAGGACATGAACAGAAAATTTTCAAAGGAGGATAGACTAACAGGATAGACTAATGGCCAACAGACAGATGAAAAAAAACCCTCAACATGTCTAATCATCAGGGAAATGAAAATCAAAACCACAATGAGATATCACTTATCTCTAGTGAGAATGGCCTTTATTAAAAAATCCCCAAACAATAAATGTTGGCATGGATTTGGAGACATAGGAACACTCTTACACTGCTGACAGGACTGCAAACTAGTGCAATGTCTGTGGAAAGTAATGTGGAGATACCTCATAGAGCTACAAGTAGAACTACCATTTGATACAGTAATCCCATTACTGGACATTTATCCAAAGGAACAAAAGATATTCTTTAAAAAAGACATCTGCACTCGAATGTTTATAGCAGCACAATTCACAATTGCAAAGATGTGGAAACAATACATGAGTGGATTAATAAAATGTAGTATATGTATACCATGGAGTGCTACTCAGCCACAAAAAACAATGGTGATCTAGCACCTCTTGTATTATCCTGGATAGAGGTGGAACACATTCTACTAAGTGAAGTATCACAAGAATGGAAAAATAAGCACCACATGTACCCACCATCAGATTGGCATTAACTGGTCAATACTTAAATGCACATATAGTAGTTAACATTCATCAAGTGTCAGGCAGATGGGACGGGGAAAAGGGGATGGGTACATCCAGACCTAATGAGTGCAGTGCACATTGTCTGGAAGATGGATACCCTTGAACCTCGGACTCGGGTGGGGCAAAGGCAATATATGTAACCTAAATAATTGTACCCTCATAATATGCTGAAATAGAAAATAAAAGAGAAATCATATACATAAAAAGATTTTAAATTGTATTAAAGGCATATGATTGGAGAAATTTAAATGCACGTATTATTGGAGTAAATGAAAAATTTTGGCAAATAATATTTTATATTACTAAGAAAAGTATCAAGTTAACTATTTACTACTACTTCTACCTCTGCTTATATTTATCGAACATTTAGCTTGTGCCAAGTACTGTTATGAGTGGTTAACATTGCTTAACTCATTGAATCTTTAAAAATAGTGCTCTGAGGCAGTTTTTGTTATCTTTAGTTTTAAAGATATAGAGTAAAATAACATTTTCATTTCAAAGTGTAATTTAAGTATAACCAAATCTTACTTATCCATTGCTTAATTTGGTCATCCATCAGCTTCTGTCCTTTTCCCTCTGGCCGCATTGCATTTTTGCCATTTTATTGATCAAGAGCACCTCCAAGAGAGGGAAGGAACAGGAACTTTTAAAAAATATTAAATGTAGATTCACCGTTTTACCTCTTAATAAAGGCTCACAAAATTATTAACATAATCATTCATTTATTCTAGCTACAGTTACAATCTTGGCTTCTTTCTATAAACAATAATATTTTGAGGTCCAGAAATTTTAAATAGTATCAGAAGAGAACTAAATGAATCCTAAGGTATAACAACTTTATCATTGTTTTGGACAACTTTAGTGGTAACTTAATTGAGAAACTTTTTTCCCTGAAGTTCAGAATATTGAAATTTGATTAATTCTTAAAATATTCTCGTGAGATTGGCACATTTTACTAATATTGTTATTTTATGGATGGAAAGTTGATAAAGGTATTTGCTAGACATTATGTGGCAGCTTCAGACATTCTAATTTTAGAAAGAACAATATAATCTTCCTATTCTTAATAAGGGCATAATGTAACTCCAAGTCAAATATTTTGATTTTTAAATTTCTTATTGTAGTAAGAATATTTAATGTGAGATCTACCCTTTTAATAAAATTTTAAATGTACAATGCAATATTGTTAACTATAGGCACAATATTGGTGTGACAGATCTCTAGAACTTATTCATCTTGCATAACTGAAACGTTGTCATTGAAAAGTCATTTTTAAATATTAAAATACTAGTATATACTTATTATGGCAATGTATAAAATATAGAGAAGGCATAGTGAATCAAATAAAAGTAATCTATAATTTAAAAAACCATAATTCTGTTACCTAGAGATAAATTCTAATAACTTGTATATTTCCTTTTGATTTATACAAAAGCCCAGAAACACACAATTCTTTTGTACATGGTTGAGATTATTTATAGATAGAAAATTTTTTTTGTGCTTTTCACTTTTCATTATACCATGAACAAATTTTTAAGTTATTAAATGTTTTAAAAAGATAATTTTAATAAACCATATGACAGAATATTATTGTGATTGGAATTATTTAGCAATTTCCCTGTTGAACATTGAGTAGCTAGTGTTGCTGTTATGAATAAAGCTGCACTTAATATCTTTATACATAAATTTTGTCTTCATTTCTCCTCATTTCCTGAGGATACTGTACTTAGAAGTAAAATTACAATTTCAAATGATCTGAATTTTTTTTCTTTTTTGGAGTTCTTAAAGTCTATTGATAATTGCTGTTCAGAATGGTTGTACCTATTTAAGCTTCTGCAAACAAGATAGGAAAATCTCCATATACTCGCCTATATTGAGACTCTTTTTCTTTAGTCTCATAGATGAAAAATAGCCTCCCATTGTTTTAATTTGGATTTCTTTGATCATTGGTAAGGTTGAATTCATTTTCTTATATTTGTCAATATTCGTTTTTCTGCCTTTGTGAATTGTCTGCACATATCATTTGCCCATTTTTCTATTGGAGTTTTAGTGTTTTTCTAGTGGTGTATCTGAGCTCTTTATGGCTTAAGAATATTAAGTCTTAGTTATCTTTGTAACCAGTGTTTTTCTTAGCTTGAAATATTTTAATTTTATGATCATGATTTTCACATAAGAGAATTTACATTTTTATGTAGTCAAATTTTATATTGACTGCTCATTTAAAATTTTCTCTCATTGCTTTTATGTTTAATCCTTCCAAATCCTTAAAAATCAGAAAATATTTACTCAAGTTTGCTTCCAGCCTTTTTTGGGTTTTGTTTTGTATGTTTAATTCTTTAATTCTTATCAAAGTTCAGTTAGCGTATGTTATGAACTGGGGCACTAACTTAAAATTTTCTGAATAGCTATTTTATGAATTATTTATTGAATTATTCATCTCTTCAAGGCAGATTTATCATGTTACCTTTATTATATCTTATCTACGCATGTACACACACACACACACACACACACACATGCACACACATGGTCTATGGTTTAAAAAATTTTACTTTTAGATCTCCTAATTAGAATCATCTAGGGTGCTTACTAAAATCCATATTTCTGAGCCCCAACTATGGATACTTAATTAGAAACCCTGCAGATGTGTCTCAGGAATACACAGAACATCACTGATTTTCCCTCCATTTCCAGAAATTTTACACTTTTTTTCATTTATTTAGCTTTCTGGATAAATATTGAGTTAGTTTATTTAAAAAATACCATTGAGGCACTTTTTCTCAATTCCTGATGGGAATCATAGTAAACTATTTATAAAGCAATATCAACTTTATCATAGTATTCTTATCTAGGTACATCATTTTCCTTGATATTTGTTAATGTCTTTCTTTTTATCTTTTAGGAAAACTTATAAGATTTAAATTTAAATGAAAATCCTCACATACTTTAGGGTAGTACTTCTTTTTTTTTTTTAATCTTAGCATTTATGTTCAGGAAAGTTTATATGACTGCACCTGACATTTACCCTTCAATTAAAGAAAGTCTCATATCAGTTGTTCTTTATCTCAGTGTCTTTCTTATTCTCAATATGTTTATCATATATTTCCTTTTTAATTTTTCTAACTTTACATTCCTACTGTTATAGTAATATGAAGACCTCAAAGGCAGATGTTTTGTCTTATTATTTTCTGAATTAATTTCCTTTACCTTTTAACATAGAGTATGATGCCTAACACAAAGTGAATGACTAACAAATATTTGGAAATTATATTGAATTATGAGCACCAGTTTCTAGACTTCAAAATGAAATAGCCACGAGGAATTAATATTTATGCTCCTAGGACAATAGAAGATATCCTGAATTGAAGTTCTTATAAATATTCTTTTATTCAACATTCATTTCACCAAATATTTACTGAATTCCTACTATGAGTCATGCATTATACTAGGAACATGAGGATATAAACATAAATGAAATAATCTCTATCATCAAAATTTTTATTGGGCATTAGGGAAAGATAGATCTGTAAGTAAATAATTGAAATTCAAAGTTTCAAACTGACATGGGTAAAAATGCTATGAGAATATTCCTTAATACTAGTTGCAATTAATTTGTAGTATTGTACGATAGAAGCTTTATCACTTTCTTGGTCAGGATTAGAATCCTAGCTCTTTTAATACTAACTACTGTGTGACTTTAAGCAAATTATTGACTCTCTAAAAATCATTTTCTCACCTAAAATGCAGATAATAATATTTATCTTAAAAGATATGACATTTATTTTAAATGAATTGCATATGTAAATTAAAGTACACACTTTGTACAAAGTTAATTCCCTCCTCTTCTCACTTTGTGAGAAGACCTTGAATAATTCAACTTAAATCAGTTTCAATTTTTGTGTTATGGGGAGAACTTATAAATGTGACTATTCTGTATATTAAATTGTTTTTTTCTATGAATTGTTAAAATGGAGTATATTTTTATTTTAGTCATGATGATCCTTCTCTTCACCTTGCAGAGTTCCTGTGTTCTAACTGAACAAAATGTTTCAAACATTGTTACAATGTTTCCACTCTCTTGCTTCACATTTATTCTTCAGTTTATTCCAAGCTGTTTTCCACTCTCACTCACTACTCCTCTGAAACTGTTTTTGTCAAACTCATCAGTGATATGCCTAAATTTAAAGCACACATCTATTTTCAAGGTAATTGATTTCAGTAGCTTTCAACATCAGCTTCTTTCTCCTTCTTGAATCAGTCTTTTTCCTTGGATTCTTTAATGACATACTCTTCTGATTTTTCTTCAATCATGCAGGCTGCTCTTCTTGATCTCTTTTATTGGACCCTCTTCTTCTATTCAAATCTAAGAGTTAGAGTTCCTCAGATTGAGGTTCTAGGCTCTCTTGTCATTTCTCTCTCTTTTTTCATCCTTTAATTCATTATTTCTAAATTTAAATTTCCTCCATAAACCTTCTCTCTTCAGATTTGCACGTTCAATTGTCTGCTTGACATCTTCATTTGGATTCTCATAGACATCTAAGAAATAATGAGATCCAAAGTAGAAGTCTAGATTTTTTTCCTTTGAACTCATTCCACCAACTTCATTTACCCCATCTTTGTGATGAGATCTACTATTCACACAGTTTCTCAAGTCAGAAATACTATGGGAATTAACCTGTCCTCCTTTCACTCACCTTTCACTCATGGTATTCATTGCATCTGCAATTTCCATTGATTTTTCCTTCAAAATAGCACTTTGAATGCTTCTCTTCAGTTTGCTTACCATCATCCTGGTTCAGGAAGTATCTCTTGGACAGATTATTTTGTGTTTGAAGAATTTAGTAATTTGGTGTGCCTAAAACTGGGTAGCATGGAATAGCATGGTCAGAGAAGCTGGAAAGCCATTTAGTTCCAATGATAGAGTAATTTCTATGCCATGCTTATCTGTTTAGACTTAATAGTATAGTTGATAAGGATTCACTGAAGAAATTAAAAACAAAATTTGACTCACAGCTATGTTCTAGGCTTTCAGGATATAATTGTCACCCAAATGGACAAAGTTCTGACTCTTATCAAGCTGATATTCTTGTGGGGCAGGTAATACATAAACATATTAAATTTCCGGCAATAAAGAATGCTATGAATAAAATTAAGAGAATAGAGAGTAATGGACTTCTATTGTTTGGTTGGACGATGTTCATTTATGCAACAAATAATGATTGTCTACTTTGTTTAAGGCTTTTGTGTAAGCTCTAATAATTTCTCCTTAGTACAACCATATGGAATGATTATTATTATTCTCATTAAACAAATGAGCAATTTGAGTCCAGAAAGAGTATTTGTCCACATTATGAGACTAGCAAATACCTGACTTGTAGCTTAAGTCTCTTTTTTGCCTATACCTATTAAATTTCTACCATATACCTCTTCCCTTTTTACTAGAAAGATCGGCCTTGAGATAGTTTGGAGATTGGTTAGGTATATATGATTGAGTAAGGCTTGCATCTTGGAGACCAGTGATGAGAGCATTTAAACAATTCAGATGAAATATGATGAAGGCCTGAGGTAAAAAAGGAAGGAATTGATTAATTTATCAAACAAATATATAAAGGCCAAATAAATTGTTTGTCACTGGACCTTTGTAAAGCACCCAGCTTTCTTTTTCTTTTCAGTGGTTTTGTATTCATTTCCATGATTCCAAAGTGACTTATATTATTAAGGAGACCATAACTGTTCTGTTTCTTTTTATCTCCACCAACTGCCATTTGGCTCATCCGCTCTATATTTTGCTCCTGGTTAAAGTATGTACATCTTTATTTATCCAGTTACCAACAGTTACAGATTTGTGCAGTTGTTGGTATTTAATATATTTTATTATCTGTCAGGAAGCTTTGTTAAATTGGTTCTTTTTTCCCATTATAAATCTAAAATGAGAAGCTTTTTATTATAAATCTATAAGTTGCTGGTCTATTAATATAAAAATGGCTGCCTTCAAGCCAGTGGGAATTCTCTCAAACTATTCTCTTATTATTTTGAGATGTGATACCACCATATTTTCCAAAGATGTGATACCACCATTTTCCAAAAGGAAAATATGGTACATTATTCAGGAGAATATATCCATGATGCTGCTGGACAGACAAATTTTATCAGCATTGGTTATAGTAATTTCACACATAGAAAATTTACTGAGACCCTTTAGTGCAGTAGGTATTTTCACATGTCATTTATTTAACACATTTATTGAGTACATTCAATGTTTCAGACACAATGCTAGGCACAGAGGGTATACATGAGTATGCAAAAAAAGATATGATTCTTACACTTAAGGAGCTAAAGTCTAGTGGAGAAAATATGAAAAAATGCTCAACATCCCTACTCATCAGGGAAATGCAAATCGAAACCACAGTGAGATATCACCTAACTCCCGTGAGAATGACTTTTATCAAAAAGTCCCCCAAACAACAGATGCTGGCATGGATGTGGAGAGAAAGGAACACTTATACACTGTTGATGGGACTGTAAACTAGTACAACCTCTGTGGAAAGTAGTATGGAGTAGTCTGTAGTGTCTTACAGACAATAGTAAATGGTTTGTATTTCATTTGATGTGCATTAGGAAACCATTGAGGAGATTTTGGCAGGAGACTTGGAATGATCAGATTTCTTGGAAGGTAATATCATATAGAAGGTAGACATTTTGGTAGAAATTTTAATGGGCTATTAAAATTGAACTAAACTAAGGCAGAAATGTTTACAGTAGGTGTTTAATATGCATATATTTAGTATTTCATTTTATTTTCTTTATTGGCTTCTTAGCTATACCTTCATTCATTCATTCAATCAATCATTCATGGCAGTTGGTTTAGGGCTAACAATATGCATCCTTCACTTATCAAAGTCTAGAGCCAATACTGTATCATTTTATACTTAACACTGTTTCTTGTTTCACACCTGACATTTGATACTTCACACTTTCCATTCATACTTAAAAGCTATAATAGTCTAATTCCACTTTCCTGCCATTCCCCATCATATCAGCATGGGCATTAGATTCTCATAGGAGTGCAAACCCTACTGTCCACTCTGCATGGGAGGTATATAGGCTGAGCGTTCCTTATGAGAACCTAATGCCTGATGATCTGAAGTGAAGCTGCGGCAGTAATGCTAGCACTGGGGAGCAGCTGCAAATACAGATTATCATTAGCAGAGAGGTTTGACTGCATAATAAATGTAACACACTTGAATCATCTCAAAACCATCTGCATCACGCCTCCCCCATCATGGAAAAATTGTCTTCCATGAAACTGGTCCCTGGTGCAAAAAAGGTTGGGGACTTCTGTCTTATTATATATTTACTATTTTCCCATGGTTCCTTGAAGTTTTGTTAATTTTTCTTCAACTTTATTTCTTTGTGTTTTACAGAGCAGATATTTTCTAATGTCTCTTTATTCTGATGTTTCCAAATTGCTGTTAAGCCCATTCAGTGAATTTTTTTATGTCTAGAATTGTAATATTTAGTTCTATAATTTCCATTTGGTTTTTATAAACTTCAGTTTTCTGCATAAGATTATCTATTTATTGATTCTCTTATTCTTTAAAATAATTTTCTGTGGTTATTTTAAGATATTTACAGTATGTTCTTTGCTAAAGCCAAAATCTGGGCCATCTCAGTGTTGGTTTGTATTAACTGATTTTTTTTCTTTTCATATTTCTTTGTATATCTAGTAATGTGTTATTTTAAACTGGACATTGTTGATAATATATTATAGAAATTCTTGATTCTGTTTTTATCCTCTGAAGAGATTAGTTTGTTCTAGTATGCAGTTCGGTTACTGGCTGTTCACCTTGAACTTATATAAGCTTGGTTATATACTTTGCAAGGGCAGAACTATGGAAAGCCTAAGTTTTCCAAATCCCTCTAACTTGGAACAAGTTCAAAAAAGGGTTAACTCAGCAGACATGAACTTCCTTGGTATACAACATTTCTCATGTGTTGTCACAATTCATTACTGGGGGAATTAAGTGTGTCCTGTGTGACTTTATTGGGAGTATACTTTTAGAAGCTTGTGCCTAGTTTCTTCTAGACCTCACTCCATGTGTTTTTTCTCTTTGCTGATTTTGCTTTGTGTCCTTTCACTGTACTAAATTATAACTGTGAGCATAACTTTTTCTGAGTCTTCTGAGTCCTTCAAGTGACCTACCAAACCTAGGAGTGATCTTGGGACCTTCTGACATAGGACTCAATCTTCAAATTCTTTTTGGTTTTAGTCTTTATGAGTATGATTCTAGGTTAGACCATACATTATAATGTGATACCTACTTCCTTCTCTTTTCTCAGCTGTATCCCATGGGTGTTAATGAAATTTTTAAAATGTCTTTATATGTATGCTGAGCTGGACTTCTTAACCTCCTCTGATTCAGTATCACAGGAAGAACTTAAGGAGAGTGTCAGTGAAATCTTGTATAGTATTGAAGAAAGTGTAGAAGCAAGACTACATTTCAGAAGGCTTCAGGTGAAGGCATAAAAGAAAGTGAGAAAAACATTATTGGAAACGGGATGAAAGAAGTTCTTGTTATGTAGTGATAGAATCCAACCCAACAGAATGAACAGTGATCTACCTCACCTATCAGTTCTCTCAATAAACGTGAATGGCTTAAACTCTCCACTCAAGAGACATAGGCTGGCTGAATGGATTAGAAAACACAGGCCAAGTATATGCTGTCTTCAGGAAACAGATCTAACCTGCAAGGATGTGTATAGACTAAAAGTAAAAGAGTGGAGATCAGTATTCCAAGCAAGTGGAAGCCAAAAGAAGGCTGGCATGGCAGTTCTAATTTCAGACGATTTAGTTTTTAAACCAACAAAAGTAGTGAAAGACAAAGAGGGTCATTATATAATGGTGAAGGGCACAGTTCAACAAGAAGAGATAACAATTTTAAATATATATGCACCCAACT
Organism: Microcebus murinus; assembly: GCF_040939455.1. Taxonomy (NCBI): domain Eukaryota; kingdom Metazoa; phylum Chordata; class Mammalia; order Primates; family Cheirogaleidae; genus Microcebus; species Microcebus murinus. The sequence goes on along the minus strand of NC_134105.1, from coordinate 37,615,912 downwards.
TAGGTGCACACAGATTCATAAAGCAAACCTTACTGGATCTAAACAAATTGATTAATAGCAATACCATAATCACCGGAGATTTCAACACCCCACTGACGGCACGAGACAGATCCTCCAATCAGAAAATTAACAAAGAAATAATGGACTTAAACAAAACTCTAGAACAATTGGGACTGACTGATATTTACAGAACATTCTACCCAAAATCCACGTTCTTCTCATCAGCACACGGGACATTCTCTAAGATTGATCATATCCTAGGACACAAAGTAAACCTCAAGAAATTTAAAAAAATAAAAATCATACCATGGATCTTCTCAGATCACAGTGGAATAAAACTAGAAATCAGATGTAACAGAATCTCACATTTCTACGCAAAAACATGGAAATTAAACAACCTCCTACTAAATGATTACTTCATAAATGAAGAAATCAAGACGGAAATAAAAAAATTCTATGAAGAAAACGACAATGGAGAGACAAGTTATCAAATCCTCTGGGACACAGCTAAAGCAGTTCTGAGAGGAAAGTTTATCTCCATAAATGCCTATAACCAAAAGTCAGAAAGATCACAAATACACAATCTAATGAAACGACTCAAAGAGCTGGAAAAAGAAGAACAGACCAACCCCAAACCCAGCAGAAGAAGTGAAATCAACAAGATCAAATCAGAACTAAATGAAATTGAAAACAGGGAAGCTATTCAGGAGATTAAAAAAACAACAAGTTGGTTCTTTGAAAAAATAAACAAAATAGACACACCATTGGTTAAGCTAATGAAAAGCAGAAAAAAGAGAAATGTCTAATAAGCTCCATCAGGAATAAAAAAGGAGATATCACAACTGATCCCAAAGAGATACAAGCTATAATTTATGAGTACTACAAAAATTTTTATTCACACAAACTAGAAAATGTGGAGGAAATGGACAAATTTCTAGAAACACACAGCCTCCCTAGGCTCAACCAGGAAGAAATAGAATCCCTGAACAGACCAATCTCAACAGCTGAAATAGAAACAGCAATTAAAAATCTCCCTAAAAAGAAAACTCCTAGTCCAGATGGTTTCACACCCGAATTTTACCACACTTACAAAGAAGAACTAGTACCTATCTTGCAGAAACTATTCCACAACATCGAGAAGAACGGGAAACCTCCCCGACACCTTTTATGAAGCGAATATTACTCTGATACCAAAACCAGGAAAGGATGCAACAAAAAAAGAAAACTACAGACCAATATCCCTAATGAATATACATGCAAAAATTTTCAACAAAATCTTAGCTAACTGAATCCAGACGCTTATCAAAAAATTAATCCATCATGACCAAGTGGGATTCATCCCAGGGATGCAGGGATGCTTCAACATACGTAAATCTATAAATGCAATTCACCACATAAACAGAAACAGAAACAAAGACCACATGATTCTTTCAATAGATGCAGAAAAAGCTTTTGACAAAATTCAACACCCTTTAATGATATGAACACTTAATAAAATAGGCATAGAAGGGACATACCTAAAACTGATACAAGCCATATATGACAGACCCATAGCCAACAGCATACTGAACGGGGAAAAAATGAAAGCATTCCCACTTAGAACTGAAACCAGACAAGGCCGCCCACTATCTCCACTTCTATTCGACATAGTGCTGGAAGTCCTGGCTACAGCAATCAGACAGGAAAATGGAATTAAAGGTATCCAAATAGGGGCAGAAGAGATCAAACTTTCACTGTCTGCTGATGATATGATATTATATTTAGAAAACCCTAAAGATTCAACCAAGAAACTCCTGGAACTGCTCAAAAAATTTAGTAAAGTCTCAGGATACAAAATCAATACACAGAAATCAGAGACATTCATATACGCCAACAACTATCTAATTGAGAACCCAATCAAAGACTCAATTCCCTTCACAATAGCAACAAAGAAATTAAAGTACCTAGGAATATACTTAACCAAGGAAGTAAAAGACCTCTACAGGGAGAACTATGAAACACTGAGGAAGGAAATAGCAGAGGATGTAAACAGATGGAAATCCATACCATGCTCATGGATCGGCAGACTCAATCTCATTAAAATGTCTCTACTACCCAAACTGATCTACAGATTCAATGCAATACCTATTAAAATCCCATCAGCATTCTTCACAGATATAGAAAAATAATTTTATGCTTCGTATGGAACCAAAGAAGACCCCGAATATCAAAAGCAATTCTAGGCAACAAAAACAAAATGGAAGACATTAATATGCCAGATATCAAACTATACTACAGAGCTGTAGTAATTAAAACAATCTGGTATTGGCATATAAATAGGAATATTGGCCAATGGAACAGATCTGAGAATCCTGATATAAAACCATCCTCATATAGCCATCTAATCTTTGACAAAGCAGACAAAAACATACGCTGGGGAAAAGAATCCCTTTTCAATAAATGGTGCTGGGAAAACTGGATAGGCTCCTCTAGAAGGCTAAAGCAGGACCCACACCTTTCACCTCTCACAAAAATCAACTCAACCTTGATAACAGACTTAAACCTAAGGTACAAAACTATTAGAATTCTAGAGGAAAATTTTGGAAACACTCTCCTAGACATCAGCCTAGGCAAAGAGTTTATGAAGAAGTTCCCAAAGGCAATCACAGCAGCAACAAAAATAAATAAATGGGACATGATCAAGCTAAAAAGCTTCTGCACAGCCAAAGAAACAGTCATGAATGTAAACAGACTACCTACAGAGTGGGAGAAAATTTTTGCATCCTACACATCTGATAAGGGGTTGATAACTAGAATATATTAGAACTCACGAAAATCAGCAAGAAAAATTCAAATAACCCTATTAAAAAGTGGGCAAAGGACTTGAACAGAAACTTTTCTAAAGAAGACAGAAGAATGGCCAACAAACATATGAAAAAATGCTCAACATCTCTAATCATCAGAGAAATGCAAATCAAAACCACAATGAGATATCACTTAACTCCAGTGAGAATGGCCTTTATCAAAAAGACCCCAAACAACAAATGCTGGCATGGATGCGGAGAGAGAGGAACACTCCTACACTGCTGGTGGGACTGCAAACTAGTTCAACCTCTGTGGAAACAATATGGAGATACCTTAAAGCGATACAAGTGAATCTACCATTTGATCCAGCAATCCCATTGCTGGGCATCTTCCGAAATGATCCAATGACACTCTACAAAAAAAGACACCTGCACTCGAATGTTTATAGCAACACAATTCATAATTGCAAGACTGTGGAAGCAGCCCAAGTGCCCATCAATCCAAGAATGGATTAATAAAATGTGGTATATGTATACCATGAAGTACTATTCAGCTCTAAGAAACAACGGTGATATAGCACATCTTATATTTTCCCTGTTAGAGCTGCAACCCATACTACTAAGTGAAGTATTCCAAGAATGGAAAAACAAGAACCACATATACTTACCAGCAATGTGGTATTAAATGAGCAGCAAGCTCCTAAGTGGACACATAGGTACTACAGTAATGCGGTATTGGGCTGGGGGCGGGGGGTGGGTATATACATACATAATGAGTGAGATGTGTACCATCTGGGGGATAGTCATGCTGGAGACTCAGATTTGTGGGGGTTGAGGGGGGACAGGGCATTTATTGAAACCTTAAAATCTGTACCCTCATCATGTGCCGAAAAAAAAAAGTTAAAAAAAAAAGAAACTTTAGAAACACTGTCACTGCAGCAATTTGGAAAGTAGAAAATACACTGACTGAACTGAGTGATATAGCTAAGGAAATTTCTAGGCAGAGTGTTGAGTATGCTGACTGATTTATTCTTGCTGCTCATAGTAAAATTTAGGAAAAGAGAGATAAACTAAAGGAAGGACAGTTAAACATGAAGGATCCAGGAATTGATGGTTTAAGGAACCTCCAGCCTTTCTAGATGTCAAATGATTCTAAAATTTATCAACTCAGGTAAAGACAAAAATCTAGGGCACTCTTAGAAAAACTTTATCTAGAGATGAAAGTGAGGATGTGACTGTAAAGTCCTCTGTTGAGACCTCAGAGAGATGAAAGGTGGTGCTTCAGAGTATAAATTGGACAAAAAGTCTTTTAAAGATTTTATGGGTGTCTTTCACCAATCTTCTCAATGAAACAATAGAAGCTGGTAAGAAGCTTAAAGATATTGTCACTCAGCAGAAGCCCAAGGTAGAAAAGTGTATATATCAGAGACACACAAAAGCTGTAAGATAGTAAATATTTCTTATTTTAAAGCTGCTAAATGTTGAGTTAATTTATTATGAAGCAATAAATAGCTAATATCCATAGACTATATTACTAAGTGAGAAAGGCTGACACTAAATATATAGTTTGATCTAAACCACATAAAAATATGACTATTTATAGAAAAAAATGTTAAGAAAGTAGCCCCAGATAATGAGTTATTTCTGCATGGTGGAATTTGAAGTATTTATATATATTCATATACTTATTTTCATGTTATTATATTTTTAATCCAGAAAAAATTTTCCTATGTTTTTTGAAATATTTTGGAAAGCATCAGTGGGATGGATAAAGGTTTATATAAAAGGTTTACATAATATTTTGCCTTCACATTTGACAATGTCCCTGACACTAGCTAATGAACTGTAATATGAGAGGACAATCCTTTCTTCCTTATCCTTTCACCCATAAATTATGTGTGTATAGCCAAAGGAAACATGTTTTTTTTTTTTCCTGGCATTTCTCATGTAGTCTGGAATTGTGCTTATTGATTTTCAGTCATGTTAACAGGTATGCAGTGATAACCTTCATATTTGTGAAACTTCTTTGTAGCCTGGGTAGGTGGTCGTTGTTTTTCTTAATGGGAGGATACAAAGGGGGCTGAATTTTGTGAGCAGGTGGCATATAGGATTAAAAAGAAATTTGAAAATAGTTTGCGAAGGTTGTTAGCTGAAATTCAACTTGGACTGTAGAATTTGAAATAAGATTAGAAATCCTATTGTACATATTTTCAAAATACTGTTGCTATCTTTTCCATCCTGAAACAGGATATTAATACCATAGCTGTGCAATTAGTGATGCTCAGCTGAGGTCTGAATAAAACAACAATAAGTTCTTTTAAATTATTTTTTAATTTAAATTTTTATTTTTAATTGACACATAGTAATTGTATATATTTATGGGGTACAGTGTGATGTTTTGAGGCATGTGTACATTGTGGAATGATTATATCAAGGTAATTAACATATCCATCATCACTTCACATATTACTTTTTTGTAGTGAAAACAATTAAAATCTATTCTTTTATCACCTTTGAAATATACATTATCATGAAATAATTTCACATTGCTTTGCAATAGATCTTGAAAACTTATTCCTCTAAGTGGAGCTTTGTACTTTTTAGTTAGCTTCTATTTATCTCCTCTCCCACCCCAGCTGCTGATAACTACCATTCTATTCTCTACTTCTCTAAGTTCTTCATTTTTAGTTTCTACATATAAAAATTTTAAAAATATTTTAAGTTCTTGGATTTATGAAGTTACTCCTGTGCATTCAGTACAATGCTAGATGCTATACATATATTTTTTCAAAACCTATTAATTATTCTACATCTTTATTTTAAGGATGAGTAAACTGAGGTTATATTGCTGTTACCTGGCAGAACTGGGATTTATGGTTATTATCCTATTGGGTGTGAAGTAGTATCTAATTGTGGTTTTGATTTGGAATTCACTAATGACTATAATTGTGTTGAATATCTTTTTATGTTTTTTTTTTACCGTTTGCATATATTCTTTGGGTTTCTAATTTTATTTATTTATTTTTTTATTCTTAACTGTGAGAGTTCTTTATATCTTCTGGATATAAGTCTATAATCAGGTATATAATTTGCAAATATTTTCTCCCATTCTGACAGAGAGTTGTGTTTTCACATTCCTGATGTATCACTTGTAGCACAAAAATTTTAAAATTTTGATGAAGTCAAATTTACTTATTTTTTTCTTTTGTTGCTTGTACTTTTCATGTCATATTTAAAAACGATTGCTTAATCCAAGATCATGATGATTTTCACCTATGTTTTCTTCAAACAGTCTTATAGTTTTAGCTCTTATATTAGGTCTTTCATCCATTTTGAGTTCATTTTAGTGTGTGGTTTGAGGAAGGGATCCAACTCCATCATTTTGAAAGTAGATATCCGGCATAGTTTGTGGAAAAGACTTCTTTCTCTAGTGAATGGTCTTGGCACCCTTGTCAAAAATCTGTTGACCATAAAGGTAAGGATTTATTTCTGGACTATGTGGTCTATTCCATTGACCTAGTTGTCTATTATTAGTACCATACCATTTTACTTACTGTAGCTTTGAAACAAATTTTGATATCAGGAAGTGTGCAACCTCCAACTTTGATTTTCTCTTGCAAGATTGTTCTAGCTATTCTGGGTCGTTTGCATTTCCAAATAAGTTCTAAGACAGACTTGTCAATTTCTGCAATAATAACAGTTGTAATTATGTTAGGGATTGAATCAATTGATCAATTTCAGGAGTATTACCATCTTAAGATTTCTGATCTATCAACAAGAGATGTCTTTACATTTATTTAGATCTTCTTTGGTTACTTTCAATAATATTTTGTAGTTTTCAGTGTACAAGTCTTGTACTTTTGTTAAATTTATTCCTAATTATTTTTTTGTGATGTTCTTGTAAATGAAATTGCTTTCTTATTTTCAATTTCATATTGTTAATTTTTGGTGTGTATAAATACAGTTGATTTTTTGGTATATTGATTTTTATCCTGCAGTCTTGCTGAGCTCATTTATTTTTTAGCTCAAGAAATTTTTAATTAGATTCATTAGCATCTTATGTACATAATGTCATGCTATCTACAAAGAGAGACACTTTTACTTCTTGCTTTCTAGTGTGAATGCCTTTTTTCCCTTTATTCTTGTCTACTTGCTGTGGTTATAACCTCTAGTACAATGTTGAATTTAATAAGAACACATCCATGTCTTGTTTGTGACATTAAAGGGAAAGCAGCCATCTTTCACCATTCAGTATGATTTTAGTTGTGGGTTTTTTATAGAAACCCTTTGTCAGGTTAAGAGAGTAACTTTGTTTTCCTAGTTTGTTGAGGGGATTTGATTTTGACTAATGCTTTTTCTGCATATATTACAATGATCATGTGTTTATTTGTCATTTATTCTCTTAGTATGGTGTATTAATTTATTTTTAGGTGTTAAACCAACTTTGCATGCCTGGGATAAATTCCATTTGGTCATGATATATAATCCTTTCTATGTTTTGCTGAATTTTGTTTTCTAGTATTTTGTTAATTCTTCTTAATAAAGTTATTCTATTTAGGAAGAGCTGTACTCTAGTTCTTATGACCTATCTTTTCTACTGAGTAGAATCTCTGTGGTATTGTAGCATCAGGGCTACAAAAAATGAGAGTGGCCTGTTCTGTGAGTGCTACCATACAACCAGGTTTGTTTTGCCCTCTGCACAGAGAATATCCAATACACTGAGATAATGGAATTTAATAATCATTGGGCAGCTGAACAAGGAGGCAGGAGAAATTTCTCCAATCTGCCTCCCTAAAAAGTTCTAAGCTGGGAGTTTTAAGGGAAACTTGGTGGGTAAGGGACTAGGGAATTGACATTAGTGAGTGGTTGGGTGAGGGGTAAAGTCATAGGGGTGTAGAAACTGCTTTGTTGTGCTGACTCAGTCCCTCAGTGGGAATCATAGGATCAACTGAGTCAGTTCCATGGTATAGGTCACTGGCCTGGTTGGTGTCAGTGGGCCCATTGGAATGCAGACTCTGGAAACTATCTTAAAAAACAGTCTTAGTTTTCACAATAGAGGTGTTATCTATAAAAGTGATTAAGGGAAGTTATAAATCTTGTGACCAGACTGCTAAGCAGTAAGTGATTATAGGAAAGCAGGCTATGGGGCAATAACTGGTTAATTTTTAGCTGTAACTATCCCTTGAAGAACTTAGGCCTCTATCAAAGCTTTACCTCTTGGCCTCAATTGATTTTATAAAGATAGTTTCCTGAGTAGGTTGTTGGGTCAGGTTGATAGCACGTGGCATAGAACTTCCACACTATCAGGTAGCTGGGGCAAAAACAATGCAGTTCCACCCAGCATTCTTCATTTTGGCTAGAACTTCCCTACGAGTGTAGAGTGGAGGTTGGGTGGAGGAAGTGAGTTCAGTTGTCTCAGATGCACCTGCCTGGATTAGAGCTCCTTCAATATGAAGCTTGGGGGAAAAGAGAGCTGTTGTTAAATCTGCCCCTGCCAGAGTGAATCTGTAGTCCTAGATGAGAGCTGGGAAAGAAGTAGTAGTGGGAGATAATGGGAGCAGGTTGTGGATCAAATACTATAGATTATTGCCATGATTTAGTAGATTTTCTTAACTAAATGCTTCTGCATTTTCTGGATTCTTTAAGATAAATTAGAGTTATTTTAAATGGTTGCTCTTTATAATTTTCGCTACTGTGTTTCTCCGAAAATAAGACCTACCTATAAAATAAGCCCCAGCAGGATTTGTAAGCGTTTGCACAATGTAAGCCCTACCCCGAAAATAAGACCTAGTGATGGGTATGGCTACGCAGCGTATCTGCACAACCCATGCATTTCCTCAGAGAGCAGTAAAGAAGATGAGCAGCCCTTCTCATCTGCCCCATCGTGACAACTACTATCCCAGAGGTGACAGGGAAAGATGCGGGCAGCCCCACCAACAAGGTTGGCTCCCTCTGTCAGGTCCTAGCCAATGGTTCTAAAGGAAATAGAGTTGCAAGAAATTCGGGATGGAATTTGGGGTTTGGAGAGTTATGATGATGTTCCAGAAGAAGACGGCTTAACTATATTTGAATAAATTTAGATTATTGTACCGTACTTAAAAAAATAACACATCCCCTGAAAATAAGCCCTAGAGTGTCTTCTTGAGGAAAAATAAATATAAGACCCTGTCTTATTTTCGGGGAACCACGGTAGTTAAATTATTGTTTCACTGAGGAGAGTATCTATCAACATCCTCATGCTACCTTTCCAGAAGTCCTGCCTAATCCCTAGAAAGGATTTTATCAGAGCTTTTACAGGGTAATGAAAGCAGGGAATTGCAAATGACCCAAGAGTAAGCGCAAGACCATTTTCAGACTTTTGTTTTCTTTTGTTTTTGCCTAGGTAAAGAGAACTTTAAGATGCTATGTATAAACTTAGGAGTGCTAGACTGAGCTTTTCAGATGTGTCCATCATAATTAAAAACGACTGTTCTCATTTAATTCTCAATTTTTAGCTGTATGCCATTGATATAATTTAGACTAGAGAAAGAGTGCTATAAAAAGTTTGTGCTTTAAATTCTAAACATATTTTAATGATGTCTTCACTTTTGATATGCCAAATTTAAATTATTCCTTAAATTATACATGATTGCAAAATAAATGAATCAATTTTGAGTCTGTCTGGGATTAGACAAATGAGTGCTATATTCCTACAAAAATACTTGTTTGCAAGGAATTTAAACAGTCTTACGGAGCTTAATTCTAATGCTTTTATGTGCTAAATTATTATTATTTTCAAATCAGAGGAACAGAATTAATTCAACAGTTTCTATGAAGTAATTGTTATATGCCTAACTTTGTCATATGGGGAGAAAGGAAACCTACATTTTAAGCCTTATATCTCAACATTCACTCTACAATCTCTATATTCTAGTATTTTTAACCACATGCTATGTTCAAACACATTTCATATTTTGGGGGCTTTGCCTATTTATCAGATAATTAATTCAATAAATATTTATTGTATACTTCTTTTGTAGCCGGCATTGTTCTGTGTGCTAGAATGCTATTCTCCCCATTTGTTGATTCACTAAATATTAATGAACTCTTATTCTGGCCCAAATACTGTGTTAACTACTGCAAATACAGTGAGGACAAGACATAATCTGAGCTTCATGGAGCTTACAGTTCTTATTTCGGAGGTAGACATTGAACACACAATCAAGTCAATAAATATATGGCTACAAAATAATGATAAAAGTGCTATATATGAAAAGCATGATGTTGTAAGAACAGCACTTACAGGAAAGATTAGGAAGGGCAGAGAAGACCTTCTTTGATGAAGTGACATTTAAAATGAATCTTAAAGAATACGTAGAAATGTATATATAACAGTAGTGAGGAAGAGCAATTCAAATAGAGGGGAAAAGATACAAAAAAAAAAAGCCCTGAGATGAAGAGAACATGATGATTTTGAAGTTAGCATATGGTACCCGAGGGGAATAGTAGCCCAAGATGAGGCCAGATAGCAGATAAGCAGAGCCTTCATCATGTAAGACCCCTTTTCTCAGCAGTGTTAAATATTTTGGTTTATTTTGGATTTTATTTTTAGAAGGAAGTCACTGAAGGATTATATACAGGATGGAGACATATTCCATTTACATTTTAATATGGTATTTCTGGATGCTGCTAGAAAAGATAATGGAAGAATTATTAGGACTAGAGTTGGGAGAACTAGTTAGGAAGCTATTGTAGGAGATCAGATAAGAGGTAGGCTGGAGACAGAAAAGGTGAAGAGAAATTGATTTTATGGATTCTTTCATTCTTCAAGATCTAAAGCAAATATTGCTGATTCTCCCTAGGCAAAACTGACCATTTCTTTCTCTAAGCTTCCAACAGGTTTCTGATCACACCACTCTATGGCTATAATAAGTATATCACTCTGTATTGTCATTGGTTGTTTTTTAAATCTGTTTCTTTCACTTTAAAGTCCCTTAAAGAATGGACCTTGTCCTTTTTCATCTTTGTACATGCATTAACATAATATACAGTACTTGCTCACTATGTGCATACTGCTCAAAGCCAGTTGGCTAAGGGTTGAAATTGTGATTTGAACCTGAATCTCACTGACTCCAAAGCTCACAGTTTCCACTATAATATAATCTCCTATATCTTTTTTTTTATTTTAACGTATTATGGGGGTACAAGTCTTAAGGTTACATATATTACCCATTCCCCTCTCCCCCCTCGAGTAAGAGCTTCAAGCGTGTTCATCCCCCAAATGTTGGACATCTTACTCATTGTGGTTGTATATAACCACAATGACTCCAAAGCTCACAGTTTCCACTATAATATAATCTCCTATATCTTTTTTTTATTTTTTATTTTAACGTATTATGGGGGTACAAGTCTTAAGGTTACATATATTACCCATTCCCCTCTCCCCCCTCGAGTAAGAGCTTCAAGCGTGTTCATCCCCCAAATGTTGGACATCTTACTCATTGTGGTTGTATATAACCATCGCCTCCTCCCTCCTCCCACCCTCCCGACACCCGATAAATGTTACTCCTATATGTCCGCTTAGGTGTTGATCCGTTAATATCAATTTGCTGATGAGTACATGTGGTGCTTGTTTTTCTATTCTTGAGAGACTTCACTTAGTAGAATGGGTTCCAGCTGTATCCAGGAATATACAAGAGGTGCTATATCACCATTATTTCTTAAAGCTGAGTAGTATTACATGGTATACATATACCACATTTTATTAATCCACTCATAAATTGATGGGCACTTGGGTTGTTTCCACATCTTTGCAATTGTGAATTGTGCTGCTATAAACATTCGAGTGCAGGTGACTTTTTCATAAAGTGACTTTTGATCTTTTGGGTAGATGCTCAGTAGTGGAATTGCTGGATCAAATGGTAGATCTACTTGTATCACTTTGAGGTATCTCTATATTGTTTCCACAGAGGTTGAACTAGTTTGCAGTCCCACCAGCAGTGTAGGAGTGTTCCTTTCTCTCCACATCCACACCAGCATTTGTAGTTTGGGGACTTTTTGATAAGGGCCATTCTCACTGGAGAAAAGTAATATCTCATTGTGGTTTTGATTTGCATTTCCCTGATGATTAGAGATGTTGAACATTTTTTCATATGTTTGTTGACCACTATTCTGTTTTCTTTTGAGAAGTTTCTGTTCATGTCCTTTGCCCATTTTTTGATAGGGTTGTTTGCTTTTTTCTTGCTGATTTTCCTGAGTTCTAAATAGATTCTAGTTATCAGCCCTTTATCAGATGTGTAGCTTGCAAAAATTTTCTCCCATTCTGTGGGTTGTCAGTTTGCTCTCTTGACAGTTTCTTTGGCTGTGCAGAAGCTTTTTAATTTGATCAGGTCCCATTTGTTTATTTTTGTTCCTGTTGTGATTGCCTTTGGGGTCTTCTTCATAAATTCTTTGCCTAGGCCAATGTCTAGAAGAGTATTTCCAACATTTTCCTCTAGAATTCTAATAGTTTCACACCTAAGATTCAAGTCTGTTACCCAGAATGAGTTGATTTTTGTGAGAGGTGAAAGGTGTGGGTCTTGTTTCAGTCTTCTGCATGTGACTATCCAGTTTTCCCAGCACCATTTATCTTTTGTATTCTCCTTCAAATATACTCTGGTAAGATTCTTTTGTATATTATAGGTTATTATAAGATGGAAGTCTTTATTCATTTGTTCAGTCATTCATTCACCAAACTTTTGTAGAATTCCTATGGCATATAAGATATTGATAAAGTAAAAGTCTATAATGTATTGATGAATTAGTTTTTGCTTTCAAGGAACATATACTTTGGTGGGAAATATAGACTATGGTAATTATAATTCAAAAAAGGAGTTAATATTGAATTATAATATAGCTTGACCTATTATAAAATTACTTTTGATTTTAGGAAAAAAATATTTTTTTAGAAATTTTAAAATAAATAGAATAAGATATGACCCCCAAACCCATTCTCAGATAACATCCTATTGTATATCCTTGTGAATATCTCCATTTGTACATTTCTGTATGTATAACTATTTTGGTTTCTGCTACACATGAATAACATTTTGAATAATTAGTAAATTTAAAATTAGTGAACAATTATTGTAATATAGACATATAGAAATCTGACTTCCCTACATTATCCTATCTAATATTTACAGCAATCTTATGAGGTAGATACCATTACCTCCATTTTATAGATGAGGATAGTGAGCCCTGAGATAATTAAGTGACTTGCTCAATGTCCCTGAACTAGTAAGTGGAAGATTATGGATTAAAACTTGGGCTGTCTGATTCCAGAGCCAGGGATCTGGAATTATGTTATATTACCCTTTTACTTTGTCTTAAGCTGTTTTTTCCCTCACTCTATATTATCTTATAGATATTTCCATTTCTATAGTTACTGATATTATTTTTCATTTTTAATGGTGATATCTTATTACATCATATGTATATGCCATAAAGTACTAAACTAGTTTCCTATTCAATAACATTTAGGCTATTTCTAATTCATTACTATTATAAAAGTTATTTTAATGAATTTTTTGTGCATTTACCCTTGTGTACTTGTCTCCTTAGGGTACATTCCTAGAAGTAGGGTTGCTGAGTCAAAGGGTTTATATATATTTACATTTTGTCAATTGACTCTCAGGAAAGATACTATCAGTATATATTCCTACCAATAGTTAATGAGAATTCTATTTCTTCGCATCTTTCCTCATTCATTCTAGGTTTTGAGTGTAACATGTCTTTACTTATAATAAGATGAATAAGCAGCTCACATAGGCTATGACTATAGAATTCCTTCAGTCATGGTAGAAAACTAAGTCAAACACAGAGAAGAAAATATATTTTTTCCATTAAGATAGAATAACAAAATTTTAGAACTGAGAAAGTCTAGTTGCCTCTCTTAATTTTTAAAAATGATTTCTGAGGAGTGATGTCAGGAAGATAGCTAACTAGAGTTGCCTGACTCTCAACTTTCCCCAAGAAAAGGAATGAAAACAATGAATAAATAACTGTATTTCAACTGGATTGACTAAGGAAGTGTGCTGGGGGATACCAGCACTAAGGGGACAGAGAAACCCTTGTGGAGCACAGAAGCCCAGGATAGCTCTGTAGAGAGGGTAGCGAGGCATCCTGCTATAGTCACATTGTTTCCTGCCCCAGCACCAGACCTTTTATAAAATTATAGTACCCTCACAGCCAGAGGACATTTTTACTTACATGGAAAAGGTAAGCTGAAGATACTCAGAGGTCCCTATTACCATCACAGACACCAGAAGTTAATGTGACAGAAGGGTCTCTAGGTCCTCATAGCCTCTGAGTCTGGTGTGGACAGTTGCCAAGAGTTCACCCAGTTGCATTCCCCCAGAGCAGAAATCCATTGAACTCCCCACCCCTGCTTCATAAACAGCTTTTGTATGGCACTGTCTTCGAACTGGACCTACATTTGGAGTGCATTCTGCCCTGGGGGCCAGTAGCCACCAAACCTCTCCATTGCTGAGGCTCCACATTTATTTTACTAAGTTCACTTGGGTGCCTACAGTACTAATACCCAGCTGCCTGGAGCCTAGGCCCAAAGGAACAACTGAGATTCTGATGTCCAGATCTAAGAGGCACCCTATCACTCAGGGAAACAGGCAGGCATGCACAGTAGGGAAGCCTTGCTTAGCTATTGGGCCTATATTCATTAACCTTTGCCTAACAGATGGCCCAGAGGTGACACTGACCCATTGGAGAGGATTGCATGCAGCCACTAGGCCAGCAAACACCTATCCCTGGCCCAACAGCAGGCCTAGAGCTGCACTATCCCACTGTAGAGGTTTGCACACAGCCGTTCAATCTGCATGTGTGATGTGTGTTCCCCCAGCCTGATAGCCAGCCTGACATCCAGCCTGATGGTGGCCCTGCCATTCCAGAGAGCCTGCCATACAACTTGCCCACCAGCTGTGCCTGGCCAACAACCAACCCTGTCCCCAGCAAAACCACATCACCATAGTCACAAACTCCTACAGCATAGGCCACTGCAATAATCACAGATGAGGGTTACAGCTCAAGAATCTGTTATAGAGACTGCATTGTTGAGTCCACTTAGAACCAAAGTCAATGCACCAGTCCCAATGACAGCTTAGGACCTATAGGAAAAAGCTAATTTGTATAAAATCTACTCTATAAAATTATGAAAAGCAACTGTCCCACTAGATGTTCAGATATCAACATAGGACACAAGAAACATGAAAAAGCAAGGAAACATGATACCCCCAAAGGAATATAATAAGTCTCTAGTAACAGATATTAAAGAAAAGAATATTTATTAGAGTCCTGAAAAGTAATTCAAAATAAAAATCTCAAGGAAACGCAATGAGATACAAGTATAAAGACAAACAATTCAATAAAATAAAAATATTTCATGATATGAATGAGAAATTCAACAAATAGGTATCATAAAAAAGAGCTAAACAGGTATCTTAGAGATGAAGAATTCAATGAATGAAATAAAAAATATAATTGACCCCTTCAACAACATACAAGATCAAACAGAAGAAGGAATTTTTGAACTTGAAAACATGTCTTTTGAAATAACTCAGAGGGAAAAAAAAGAAATAATAAAAAGAATGAAAAAAAAGCTCACAGGGCTTATAGGACACAATTATAGAAATAAATATTTACATTAAAGGAATGCCAGAGAAAACAGAAAGGGAGAAGGGCAAAGGAAACCTATTTAATACTGTAATAGCTAAAAACTTCTCAAGCTTTATGAGAGGTACGGAAATTCATATCGAGGAGGCTCAAAGGTCCCCAGTGATACGCAATCCAAAAAATCCTCTTTGAAGTACATTATAATCAAAGTGTCAAAAGTCAAAGACAAAAAGAAAATCTAAAAGCTGCAAGAGAAAAAGTCAAGTTCCATATAAGGGATCTCCATTAGGCTATCAGCATATTTCTTAACAGAATTCTTGCCACCTGGGAGAGAATGGGATGATATACTTAAAATGCTAACAGAAAACAAAAACAAAAACATAAGCTAAGAATACCATATCTGAGGCCGGGCGTGGTGGCTCACGCCTGTAATCCTAGCACTTTGGGAGGCCGAGGCGGGCGGATTGCTCAAGGTCAGGAGTTCGAAACCAGCCTGAGCGAGACCCCGTCTCTACCAAAAATAGAAATAAATTAATTGACCAACTAAAAATATATATACAAAAAATTGGCCGGGCATGGTGGCGCATGCCTGTAGTCCCAGCTACTCGGGAGGCTGAGGCAGGAGGATCGCTGAGCCCCGGAGATTGAGGTTGCTGTGAGCTAGGCTGACGCCATGGCACTCACTCTAGCCTGGGCAACAAAGTGAGACTCTGTCGCAAAAAAAAAAAAAAAAAAAAAAGAATACCATATCTGGCAAAGCTGTCTTTCAGAAATGAAGGAGAAATAAAGACCTTCCCAAGCAAGCAAAAGCTGAGAAAATTCATTGCTTCAAGACTAACCTTAGAAGAAATGCTTAAAGTAGTGAAAACGAAAGGTGCAATGAAAGGACAATAATTAATATCATGAAAGCATGTGAAAATACAAAACTCACCAGTATAGGTAATATAGGTAAACCCATAGTCATACTCAAAATATCCTTGTGTAATGGTGCTATGTAAATCCCTCAATTTTCTTATTTGAAATGTTTAAAATCAAAAAGGTCAAAAACATCAATAGCTATAAAGAGTGACTTTATGAGAAACCCACAAAAGATAATAATTTGAATTAAAGCAACCAAAATACAAATGGAGGAAGCAGAGAGAAAAAAGTCTAGCGTATTTTTATGTGACCAAAGTTAAGTTCTTATCATTTTAAAATAATCTATTACAACTACAAGACTCTTTATGTTAGTCCAATGGTAACCACAAAAAAAGAATTTATAGTAAATTCACCAGAAAAAAAGGAAACAAAGCTTTGCATCACAGAAAACCACCAAACTACAAAGTTAAACAACAGGAGAAGAAGAAGGGACCAAAGGATTTATAAAACAAACAGGAAGCAATTAACAAAATGGCAGGACTAAGTGCTTACCTATCAGTGGTAACCTTGACTGTAGTTGGACTAAATTCTCCAATTAAAAGATACAAAGTGGCTGAATGTCTGAAGACCCAACTATATGTTACCTACAGAAGACTCACCTGACCATTAAAGACAAAGAGACTAAAAGTGAAGTGATGGAAAAAGATGTTTTATGCTAAAGGAAACCAAAAGCAAGCAGGAGTAGCTATACTTAAATAAAATAAAATCAACCTTAAGTCAAAAACTGTAAAAAGAGACAAAGAAGGGATATAATGATAAAGGGATAAATTCAACAATAATATAGAATAATTATAAATATATATGTACCCCAAACTGGATCACCTAAATATTTAAAGCAAAGATTATTAGATCTAAAGGAGAGAGAGTCTGCAATACAGTAATAGTAAGGAACTTCATAGCCCACTTTCAACAATGGGCAGATTCTTATGACAGTAAACTATACCATTGACCAAATGGACCTAATAGATATTTACAAAACATTTTATGCAACAGCTGCAGAATGCACATTCTTTTCAACTGCACATGGAACGTTCCCCAAGATAGATCATATGTTAGGCCAAAAACAAGTATTAACAAATTTAAGAAGAGAGTGATCATATCATGTATCTTTTTGGACCACAATGTTATAAAACTGAAAATTAACAATAAGAAATACTTAGGAAACCTTACAAACATCTGGAAATTAAACAACATGCTCCTAAATAACCAATGGGACAATGAAGAAAAGAAATATTTTTTTTTTCAAGAAAACTCTTCTAATTCAGAAACATGCATTTTTTAAAAAGACAATAAAGAATTTACTGCTTAAGAAATGGTTAATTCACTTATGTTAATAGATCATCATAATTATATATAGTCTTGAGTAGCTTTACTGAAAAGTGAAATAAAAATATATGAAAAATAAAGAAAAAGTCATTTTGGTCTTAATGAACCTGAATCCTCCAATATAAAGAGGGCTCTTTCAGTATTGCTAGCAGCAAAGCCTATAAAATATGTCACAAGTAATTAGAAATAGACTTTATATATGACTATATATAATTAAGCAAAAATAAAATTGATGATCACTTGGCAATAACAGTTTAGACATGAACTTTAGAAGTAAAAGGTAAAGGAGGCATAATAATGTAATGTTTATGAAGATAATTTTCTTCAGCTAATATTTTGGGGATACAAGAAGAAACTTCATTTTGTTGTTTTCGCCACTTGAGTATATTCTCTGCTAGTTCTTCTGTCTCAGTCACCAAAACATCCATCTTTGCAAAAGCCTTGCTCATTTTCTTTAGATTTGTATTTAAATGAGGGATATTTCTAATTGTTTCAAGATGGCTTTCTAATTTCTCAATGAAAGTCACAGCCAACTCCAACAAATGTACCAAATATCTGTGATAAATAGCTTCAATAGGTAAGTTTTCCTGGCACATGGGTTTCAACAGTCTTTGCCTGAGGGACCTCTTCTCTTTTAGCACTGCTTCCAAATGATTATTCATGCTTTGCAGAGTATGACACTTCTGAGCCAAAAAGAAAGGATGAACAATATCTGCTGTATCCTTTGCTAGTTTCAGGAGTTCAATTTCCAGGTTTTTCTGAGTGACTATCCCTGAAGCTACGAAGTGGCTCAACAGTAGCCCAGCACCGTTTGGCGCCGATGCCGGGTCCCAGGGGTTGGCAGAAGCCATGGCTCCAACACACCTCCCCGGACGGCGCCAAGAGTGAATGGAACCGAAAAGAAATATTAAAAAACTCCTTGAGACAAACTTGAAAGGAAACACATTACACCAAAACCTATGGTACTCAGCAAAAGCAGTTCTAAGCAGGAAGTCCATAGCAATAAATGCCTACATCAAAAAGGAAGAAGTATTTTTGATAACATAATCATGTACTTCAAGGGAAGAAGAAACACAATAACAAACTTAACCCAAAATAGAGAGAAGGAAAGAAACAATAATGCTATGAACAGAAATAAATTAAAAAGAGACTAAAAAGCAATGTAAAAAAAAATCAACAAAATGTGGAGTTAGTTTTTTTAGAAGATTAACAAAATTGAGAAACATTTAGATAGACAAAAAAGGAGAAAGACCCAGATATATAAAATCAGAGATGGCAAAAAAGACATTACAACTTATATAACAGTAATACAAAAGATCATAAAAGATTATTACAAACAACTATATGCCAACAAATTCAAGAGCATACAAGAAATGGGATATATTCCTGGATACATACAATCTACCAAAATTAAATTATGAAGAAATAGAAAATCTGAACAGACCAATAGTAAGTAAAGAAATTGAATTAGTAATAAAAAGTCTCCAGTAAGAAAAGCCTAGCTCTTGATGACTTTATTAATGAATTCTACCAAACACTTAAAGAACTAATTTCAGTTATTCTCAGACTATTACAGAAATTAAAGAGGAAGAATACTTTCAAACTCATTTTGCAAGGTCATCATTATCCTGATTCTAAAATCAAACAAGGATACACACACACAAAAAAACCCCCCAAATGACAGACCAGTATCTCTGGTGAGCATAGATACAAAAATTCTCTACAAGATACTAGAATACAAGATACAAGAACTGAATTCAACAGCACACTAAAAACATCATGCACTATGATCAAGTGGGATTCATCTTAGGGGAACAAGGATGATTCAACATATGTAAATCAATAAATGGGATACCCATATTAATGAAAAGAAACATAAAAACCATATGATCATTTCCAAAGATGCAGAAAAAGCATTTGACAAAATTCAACCTCCTTTCATGGTAAAAACTCTCAACAGTTAGATACAGAAAGTATGTACCTCAACACAATAAAGGCCATATATGACACATCCACAGATAACGTCATACTAAATGAGAAAAAGCTGAAAGCTTTTCCTGTAAGATCAGGAACAAGATAAAGATGCCCACTTTTACCACTCCTATTCAACATAGTATTAGAAGTATTACTCAGAGCAATCAGGCAAGAGAAAG
The DNA here is from genome assembly GCF_040939455.1 of Microcebus murinus. Taxonomy (NCBI): domain Eukaryota; kingdom Metazoa; phylum Chordata; class Mammalia; order Primates; family Cheirogaleidae; genus Microcebus; species Microcebus murinus. The sequence continues at coordinate 37,596,087 of NC_134105.1, read as the reverse complement.
AAATAAAAGGGATCCAAATTGAAAGTAGGAAGTCAAATTGTCCCTGTTTGCAGATGACATGTTCTTGTATATAGAATGCCCTAAAGAATCCATGAAAAAGCTGTTCCTGCTAATAAACAAATTAAGTAAAATCACAGGATACAAAATCAACATACAAAAGTCAGTAGTGTTTCTATATGCTAATAGCAAACTATCTGAAAAAGAAATCAAGAAAACAATTCCATTTATAATAGCCACAAAAAAGACACCTAGGAATAAACTTAACTAAGGAGGCAAATGATCTCTACACTGAAAACTATAAAGCACTGATGGAAGAGATTGAAGAAAACATAAACAAATGGAAAGATATCCTGTGTCCATGAATTGGAAGAATTAAGATTGTTAAAATGATGTTACTACCCAAATCAATCCATAGGTTTAATGCAATCCGTATCAAAATACTAATAACATTTTTCACAGAAATAGAAAAATAAATCTTAAAACTTATATGGAAAGCCAAAATATCTCAGAAATAAAAAGCACTCCTGAGCAAATAGAACAAAGTTGGAGGCATCAAACTACCTGACTTCAAAGCATACTACAATATTGTTATAACCAAAACAGTATGGGACTTGCATAAAACAGACATAAAGACCAATGGAACAGAAGAGAGAGTCCAGAAATAAATTCACATATCTGTGGCAAATGGGTTTCTAACACAGATGCCAAGAATGCACATAGGGAAAAAAAGCATCTCTTCAATAACTGGTCCTGGGAAAATTGGATAGCCACATGCTGAAGAATATAACTACAACCCTACCTCTCACCATAGACAAAAATTATATAAAAATGGATTGAAGGCCTAAATATAAAACTTAAAACTATGAAAATACTAGAAGAAAACATAGGAGAAATGCTTTATGACATTGGGCTGGGCAAAGATTTTTAAAATAAGACCTCAAAAGCACAGACAACAAAAGCAATAATAAACTAATTGGTAGTGGTCCCAGCCTACCAGGGACTAGTGTCATGGAAGACAGTTTTTCCACAGACTGAGGGTCAGGGGGTGGGGTGTTGTGGTGCTCGTGGTGTGTGGTGGTGGGTGTGGAGCTCATGCAGTGATACACAGCTTGTTTTCTAACAGGCCACAGACTCATACTGGGCTGCAGCCTGGTATTGGGGGCCACAGGACTAATGGGATTACATAAAATTGAAAAGCTTGGTACATGACAGGAAACAATTAACAAAGTGAAGAGATAACCTATAGAAATGGAGAACACATGAAAACTACACATCTGATAATAGATTAATATCCTTTATATTTAGAGAATTTAAATAACCCAATAACAAAACAGCCTGATTTAAAAATGGGTAAAAGTTCTTAATAGACATTACTCAAAAGAAGACATAAAAATGGCCAACAGATGCATGAGCAATGCTCAACATCACTAATCATCATGGATATGCAAATCAAAACCACATGGAGATACAACCTCACTCCAGTTAGAATGGCTATCATCAAAAAGATAAAAGAAAGTGAGTGTTGGGAAGAATGTGGAGAAAAGTAAACACTTACACATTTAGTGGGGTTGTAAATTAGTATAGCCCCGTGTACAACAGTATGGATATTCCTCAAACAATTAAAAATAAAATTCCTGTATGAGCCAAGAATCCCACTACTAGATATAAATCTAAAGAAAGTGATACGCATATGTTGAAGAGATATCTGCACTTTCATGTTTATTTCAGTAGTATTTACAATAACACAAGATATATAATTTATAATAGCCAAACCAAATGTCCAACAACGGATGGATGAATGGATAAAGAAAATGTAGTATATATACAGAATGGAATATTCTTCAGCCAGAAAAAAAGAATAAAATCTTTACATTTCCAACCACATGGCTGACCTGCAAGAAATCATGAATAAAGCTTTTATAAACATTTATGTGTGATTTTTGTATGTGGATATAAATTTTCAACTTGTGTGGGTAAATACAAAGGAGTATAGTTGTTGCCTAATATGGTAAAAGCATGTTTATTTTGTAAGAACTGAAAAACTGTCTTCCAAAGTAGCTGTACCATTTTATATTCCCATCGGCGATGCAGGAGAGTTCATTTTGCTCCTTATCCTCACCAGCATTTGGTGGTGTTTGTAATTTGGATTTTGGCCATTTTAATAATGTGTATAGTGGTGTTTCATTGTTTTGATTTGTAACTCCTTATAATATATCATGTGAAGCATCTTTTCATAAGCATCTTTTCATGCTTATTCACCATCTGTATATTTTATTTGATAAAGTGTCTGTTTAATTATTTGGCCCATTTGTTAATCAAGTTGTTCATTTTCTTATTATTGGGATTTAAGTGTTCTTTTTATATTTTAGATTATAGTCATTTATCAGATATGACTTTTGAATTTTTTCTTCCTCCCAGTCTATGGCTTGTGTTATCATTCTCTAGATGGTGTCTTTCACAGAGGAGAAGTTTTTAATTTTCAAGAAATCTAGCCTATAAATTTATTCTTTCATGGATTGTGCTTTTTGTTTTGCATCTAAAAAGTCATTGCCATACCCAAAATTATCTAAGTCTTCTCCTATGTTATCTTCTAGGAGTTTTATAGTTTTACATTTTACATTAAGGTTTATGAGCCATTTTTAGTTAATTTTTATGAAGGGTTTAAGGTCTATGTCTGGATTCATTTTTCTTTGCATGCAAATGTCCAGGTGTTCCAGCACTATTTGTTGAAAAAACTAGTTTTCCTCCCTCTATTGTTTTGCCTTTGCTCCCTTGCCGAAGATCAATTGACTATATTTATGTGGGTCTATTTCTCATCTTTCTATCAGGTTCCATTGATCTACTTGTCTAATCTTTTGCCAATATCACACTGTCTTGTTTACTATTGCTTTATAATATGTTTTGAAGCCAGTTAATGTCAGTCTTCTGACTTGTTCTTCAATATTGTGTTAGATATTTTGGGTCTTTTGCCTTTCCATATAAACTTTAGAATCATTTTTTCAATATGCACAAAATTACTTTGTGGGATTTTGTTTGGCATTGATTGAACCTGTAGATTAAGATGAGAAGAACTGACATCTTGACGGTATTGAGTTTTTCTATCCAGGAACATGGGATATCTTTCCATTTAATTATTTCTTTGTTTCATTTTTAACATTTTTTGCATACATTAAGATTCACTTTCAATATATTATAATGTTTCCTGGGGGTTGGAAGCCTTTTACTTTTTTAACAATGTATCTTTTCCATATAATATTTTGATACCTTAGGTAAGTCCCTAGAGTGACTACTTTTAACTTATCAACCCTCATAGTTCTAGTGGTACATCTATAGCTTTTTGTTGCCAGTTTTAGAGAGATGGCAGCTTAATGAGATGTATATTAGATATATTCTACAGTGGAAATATTAGAGCCCCAAGACTTGAGTCAAAAGAGATGACTTCTTCAGCTATCTAGAAGTGACATTTACTGAAACTAGGAAGGACTCTAAGGCAGAAATCTAGTCTGTATACTACTAAGAGCTATAAAGGCAATTAAAACTGGGGCAGTGAGGGAACATTCTTATAACTTGATGATTTATGGCTTCTCACCATGGTATGACCTTGGTTGGGACACTTTATTCTTCAGGGCCTTAGTTCACCATCTGTAAAAGAGATATACAGAATTTCTATTATTCCAGTTCTGATGTATTATGATCCTGTTTCACAGACCTTTTTTTTTTTTATTTCCTTTGTTTGTTTCTTTTCCTATAAGGGGAGAAAGGAAAGCTTAGGTATGAGCATAAGCAATCGAAGTAAAGACTGTCCTTTTGACTTAATATATAGCATTTTGGTAAAGAGTACAGGCAGATTTGCCATTTAATTCCAAGATATGTGACTTGCAGCAAGTTTATAAATATCATTTTGTTTCACTTTCCTTATTAGTAAAAAGGGTATAATAACAGAATTAACATCATTTGGTTTGTTTTAAAGATTAAATGCATTTGTATGTGTATGTGTATATATATACATATATATTTCACATAATAAATGCTATATAACAGTGAGCTATTATTATTGTTATGTGAAACATAGTGGACCGGTTAATGTGTGAGACAAGGAATCAGTCTACAAACAATGCTGGCCTCACCAAATTGAGGCTTTCATGGCAACCTGATTGTCAGCCTTCATGTGGTTTTGGTGTAGCACAAAAACTGGTTAGGTTTCATCATCTGGCTCACCACATATTTACAGTGGGAATAGATGTAGATACTTGAGCATATTTCACATCAGCTACTTCCACACATGGGAAATCACAGATCTGTTAGCTGTGAACTCTTTGAATCTAGAGGCACCACCTAATCCAAATTGTCTGTGACAGTTACAGAAAAGGAAGTTGATCATCAGGCTCAATTTGTAAAGCTGGGCTACCTCCAGGGCATAGGGTGACCTGTGAGAGGTGGTAGGGTTGCTATGAGGTTTATGTTACATTTTTGTGGTCTTAAACACCTCTGGTTTAGAATACTTAGAAAAATGGAAAGCAGGAGGGATGATCTGCTTGGTCTGGGGACAAAGAAATGTAGCAAGAGGTGGAGAAAGGATAAATGGATCTCTCTTGTGTATGCCTTTGTGATGACAATCTGTGATGACAGGATTCCAGGAACCTGGATTTTATGCTTATAGGCTATGACTGATTGACAGGGGTAGCCATATTCCTTCATAAATTCTAGTTCATTTTTTTTTATAGCAATAATTTGCTGAGTGCTATGTGCTAGGCATGTGTTATCTTCTGATATTATGGAGAAGAATCAGACATGATCTTTTAAGGAATTACAGACATGTAAATGGAGGATTAAAATATGTGATAAAGGCAAACACAGAATTCTAAGAGCTACAGCATAAAACTAATTGGCCTGGGAGTAGGTTGTTAAGATTGAAAAAGCACATGGATTCAGTTTGCTAGGATTTTGTTGAGAATTTTTGCATCTATATTCATAAGGGATATTGGTCTGTAGTTTTCTTTTTTTGTTGCATCCTTTCCTGATTTTGGTATCAGGGTTATATTGGCATCATAAAATGTGTTGGGGATGATTCCATTCTTCTCGATGTTGTGAAATAATTTCTGCAGGATAGGCACCAGTTCTTCTTTGTAGGTGTGGTAAAATTCGGGTGTGAAACCATCTGGTCTGGGACTTTTCTTTTTAGAAAGGTTTTTTTATTGCTGTTTCAATTTCAGTACTTGATATTGGTCTGTTCAAGAATTCTATTTCTTTCTGGTTGAACCTAGGAAGGGTGTGTGTTTCTAAAAATTTGTCCAGTTCCTCCACATTTTCCAGTTTGTGTGCATAAAGGTTTTTGTAATATCCATAGATTCTATCTTGTATCTCTGTGGCATCAGTTGTAATTTCTCTTTTGTTTTTCCTGATGGAGCTTATTAAAGATTTTTCTTTTCTGCTTTTCAATAGTCTAGCCAGAGGTGCGTCAATTTTGTTTATTTTTTCAAAGGACCAACTTTTTGATTTATTAATCTTCCATGTAGTTTTCTTGTTGTCAATTTCATTTAGTTCTGATTTGATCTTATTGATTTCACTTCTTCTGCTTGGTTTGGGGTCAGTCTGTTCTTTTTCCAGCTCTTTGAGTCAATTCTTTAGGTTGTCTATTTGTGATCATTCTGTCTTTTGGATACAGGCATTTACGGAAATAAACTTTCCTCTCAGGGCTGCTTTAGGTGTTCCACAGATTTTGGTAACCTGTATCTCCTTTGTCATTTAGTTCAAAGAATCTTTTGATTTCCGGCTTGATTTACTCATTTATGAAGTAATAATTCAGCAGAACGTTGTTTAGTTTCCACAACTTTTTGTAGAAACGAGAGTTTCTGTTTGGGTTGATTTCTACTTTTATTCCATTCTGGCAGCGATAGTTCAACATATGCAAATCTATAAATGTAATTCACCATATAAATAGAAGCAAAAACAAATACCATGATCCTCTCTATAGACACAGAAAAAGCATTTGGCAAAATTCAACACCCTTTTATGATAAGAACTCTTAACAAAATAGGCATAGAAGGGGCTTACCTAAAAATGATACAAACGTTGTATGACAAATCCACAGCCAACATCATACTGAATGGGGAAAAATTGAAAGCATTCCCACTTAGAACTGGAACCAGGCAAGATTGCCCACTATCTCCACTTCTATTCCACATAGTGCTGGTAGTTTTCGCTATAGCAATTAGACAAGAGAGCGGAATTAATGACGTCCAAATTGGGGCAGAAGAGCTCAAACTCTCACTCTTTGCTGATGATATGGTGCTATATCTAGAAAACCCTAAGGATTCAACCAAGAGACTCCCAGAATTGACAAATGAATCCAGTAAAGTCTTGTGTGTACAAAATCAATACACGCAAATCAGAGGCATTCATATATGCCAATAGTAGTCAAACTGAGAACCAAATCAAAGACTCAATACCCTTCACAATAGCAACAAAGAAAATAAAGTACCTCAGAATATATTTAACTAAGAAGAGAAAAGACCTCTACAGGGAGAACTATGAAACACTGAAGAAGAAAATAGCAGAGGATGTAAACAAGTGGAAAACCATACCATGCTCATGGGTTGGCAGAATCAACATTGTTAAAATGTCCATACTACCCAAAGTGGTCTACAGATTCAATGAAATCCCTATTAAAATGCCAACATAATTTTTCACAGATACAGAAAAAATAATTTTACACTTCATATGGAACCAGAGAAGACCCCATATAGCAAAAGCAATCCTAGGCAATAAAAACAAAATGGGAGGTATCAATTTACTAGACTTCAAACTATACTACAAGGCTATAGTAATTAAAAGAGCTTGTGACTGGTACAAGAACAGGGAGATTGACCAGTGGAACAGAGCTGAGAACCCAGATATAAAAACATCCTCATATAACCATCTAATCTTTGACAAAACAGACAAAAACATACACCGGGGAAAAGAATCCTTATTGAATAAATGATGCTTGGAAAATTGGACTGAATAGGCACATGTAGAAGACTGAAACAGGAATCTCACTTTTCACCTCTCAAAAAAATCAACTCATGCTGGGTAACAAAGTTAAACCTATGGTGTTGAAACTATCAGAATTCTAGAAGAACATGTTGGAAAACTCTTATAGACATTGGCCTAGACAAAGAATTTATGGAGAAGACCCCAAAGACAATCACAGCAACAACAAAAAAAATAAATGGGCCCTGATCAAATTAAAAAGCTTCTTCACAGCCAAAGAAACTGTCGTAAGAGCCAACAGACCACCTACAGAATAGAAGAAAATTTTCACAAGCTACACATCCTATAAAGGGCTGATAACTGGAATCTATATAGAACTCAAGAAAATCAGCAAGAAAAAACCAAGCAACCCTATCAAAAAGTGGGCATAGTACATGAACAGAAACTTTTCTAAAGAAGACAGAATAATGGCTAACAAACATATGAAAAAATGCTCAACATCTCTAATCATCAAGGAAATGCAAAGCAAAACCACAATGAAATATCACTTATCTCTAGTGAGAATGGCCTTTGTCAAACACTCCCAAAACAATAAATGTTGGCATGTATGTGGAGAGATAGGAACACTCTCACACTGTTGGTGGGACTGCAAACTAGTGCAACCTCTGTGGAAAGCAATATGGAGATATCTTAAAGAGGTAGAAGTAGATCTACCATTTGATCCAGCGATCCTACTACTGGGCATCTACCCAAAGGAACAAAAGACATTCTATAAAAAAGACATCTGCACTCGAATGTTTATAATGGCACAGTTCACAATTGCAAAGATGTGGAAACAACCCCAGTGCCATTAATACATGAGTGGATTAATAAAATGTGATATATGTATACCTTGGAGTGCTATTCAGCTATAAGAAACAACGGTGATATAGCACCTCTTGTATTTTTCTGGATGGAACTGGAACCCATTCTACTAAGTGAAGTATCCCAAGAATGGAAAGATAAGCATCACATGTACTCACCAGCAAATTGGTTTCACTGATCAACAGCCAAGTGCACATATAGGAATAACATTTATTGGGCGTTGGGCAGATGGGGGCAGAGGGGATGGGTGTATACATACATAATGAGTGCGATATGCACCATCTGGGGGATGGAGATGCTCGAATCTCTGACTGGGTAGGGAGGAGGGCAAGGGCAGTAGAGTAACCTAAACATTTGTGCCCCATTATTTGCAGAAACTTAAAAAAAAAGGATTCAAAAAGGCTATCTAAAAGAGCTGACATTTCATCTGAATATTTAAATAGAAGTAGGATATTGCCATCTAAACCAAGAAGCTGAGGAATTCTATGTAGACAGAATAACATTGCAGAGATACAGAGCCAAGAGAAATTCTAGAGTAGTGATTTTCTCCGTGAAGCAGGGCTGAAGATTGAGGTGGAGGGTTTATTTTAAATATTATATTCAAAATAAATTTTTATTTGTTTTTTGTTGCCTTGCATTTTAAAAATACACTTGATATATTTTGTGCTTAATATGTGGCTATATTTTTATAGTTGTGTTTAGAAATCTATATTAGTTTTAGTTATTTAGTTTTATTATATCTTCAAATTTGCCATTTGCTTCAGATCATTTTTTAGGAAGTTCCCTATTTACTATTAGTGGTTGCACATCCTTTTGCTCCCTCTTCAGAGCTAATTATTCTTCTGAATTTTGTGTTTGATACATTCATGTCTCTTTTAAACTGTTCTTACGTGTTTGTAGTTCTAAACAATTTTTGTCATCATTTTGTGTGTATCCTTCTCTAACTTGCATTTGTACTTAAAATTAGTTATTTAAGTTTTGTCCACGTTAATATATGTAACTTTAGTTTATTTACTTTAATTACTGTATGTTGTTTAATTATATGACTATAACATAATTTATTGATTCCCCATTAGTGAATAATTTTTCATTCTTAAAGATAATGCTACAATGAATATTGAACATTTTTTCATTTACATGTGCCAGAGTTTCCCATGATATGTATCTAGAGATACAATGGCTGGGTCTAGGAGTGGAAACATTTCATAGTTTATTGCTAAATTGCTCACCTCTTATCAACTGTGTATGAGAATTCCACATTTTCTTATTCAGCATTGTCATGTTTTTACATTTTTCCTAGTCTGATGGATATTAAATGGTATATCATTATGGTTTTCAGTTGCATGTCAATGTTTCCTAATGAACTTTACTATATTTATTGTATTTTCAGATTTTTTCTTATGTGAATTTTCTTCTTATTTGTACTTTGCACTTTGAAAATTGGATTGTTAGACTTATTTTACTGATTCAAGAAATATTTTAGGTATTCTGGATATTATTTTTATGTCTTATGTGGCAGATATGATAAGTACAGTTCATGTTCTGATTATTCATTTGATTTTTTTAATGTTAGATTTTTTTTCTTTAAGTTTTGGTCTATAGGCTCATGATTAGTGGGAGATAGTTTTAATTCTTTCTTTCTCCCACTGTGCTCATCCCTCCCTATATTTAGCAATTATTTGATTTTCTTTATCTGCTTTCACAGGCACTGCAGTTCAGATCAAAACTTATAACATAATTTTGAGGCTCTTATTTTGCATTGATATTGGAATATCACTGCTCTAGTTACTAAGGTAGAAAACAGCTCATTTCAGGTACTGTGCAGGAAGCCGTGTTTATGTCTTCTCCTCATACCTGCAGCAGTAGGTAGCAGGAGTTTTCTTCAGCTTTCTTTCACATGTTATCGAAAGGCATCCTGGACTCTGCTTTCAAACAGGAAGCCTAACTTCAATCTCTACTTCGTGGTGGAGTAATTTTTATCCTTTTACCCATAAGAATGAAACTCCTGGCCACCTTGACCTACTTCTTTATCTGGAGCACAGTATGCTCAGGACTTTTCCCTCTATTTATTCTTGACTTGTTTTTTTCTCTTTTGTTCCATGGGGATGTTTATAACCAGGTATATCTGTGTAGTTGTATGTGTAATTCCTATATATTTGGATCATAGAGGGTGTGTAAAATATGAAGGTATTGAGCTATCTGGATCAGAAGTCAAAATATCTTACTTTAAAGCAGTATAATATCCTATTATATTGGTTGATATTTCAAAAATGTATATTTTATTTTGAAATTTTAAATAATTTGAAGACAACTGGTGTAAAAGATTGAGGAAACTAGTAGAAATGTTTAGAATAAAGTAAGTTTTTTGATGAGTCTAGAGAAGAGGAGAATATTGGGTATATTGTAGGAGACGAAGCCAGAAATAAAGACAGGTACCAGAAAACAAGGGCTTTGAGTACTGTGCTAACTGAGCCATTAAATAAGGATTTGAAGAGGTGAGCAACATAATTAGGTTTGCATTTTAGAAAGATCACTCTGGCAGCAATATGGATAATGGGTTCGCGGCATAGAAATCAAGTATCGGAAAAAAATTTAGGTGAGAGATGATGAAGTGTTGATTAAAAGCAATGCACTGGGGCTGGAGCATGATGTGGCTATTCTTTTCCTCTGATCAATTTGATAAAATTGTCATTGGGGAAACCCATACTGCTTTCTAGGATTCTTTGTTAAATTTCATAGTAAAATGGATTCTAGGAGGATTTTCCTACATTCAATGAGAGATGGAGCTAATTTTTGTACTCAAGAATAGCTATGTTTGGGGAAATAAAGATCATTTAAGAAAAAGTAAAAGGGAGGTTAGAATTTTATATTAATTTATTAGAGTTAGTTTAGTATTTTCTAAGATTAATGCCAACATTTAAATTGGGTTGGAACATAAATAGAAACCAGGCCTGTGAATGGCAGTTGAAGGATTAGAAGTCAAAGAACCAGAACTGACTCCAACTTTGGCTTAATATTGTTTAGTCTGAAGGAAGTCATTTACCATTTGGCTCACTTCAATGTTTTCTTTTGCATAGAAGGAACCCTAAATGTTCCTTCTAATTCTAACCAATTCATAGTCTTAATTATTAATAAATTATGAGAGGAATAATTTCAACAATTAAAACTTTAGCTTGCTTCTCTATTATCTTGACCTATTGATAAAGGTAGTATGATTTTACATACAAGAGAGAATATTGATTTTTAGGGTTTGTGTAATGCTTAATTTTATGTTTCAACTTGGCTAGGCCATGTTATACCCAGATATTGGGTTCAACATTAGTCTAGATGCTGCTATGAAGGTATTTTTTATATGAAATTAACATTTAAATCAGTAGACTTTGAATGAAGCAGATTGTCCTTCATAATATGGAATGTTCTTATACAATCAGTTAAATATTTTAAGAGTAGAAAGACCTCCCAAAGGAGAGGGAATTCTGCTTGTAGTCTTTCTTTAGACTTTAGCTTCAATAGTCTTCACTGATTCTCCAGACTGACAGCTAAACCAGCAAATTTTGGACTTCCTGGCCTCCACAATTATGTGAGGCAATTTCTTAAAATAAATCATTTTCTCTGTCTACACACACACACACACACACACACACACACACACACACACACGCACACAGACTTTCTATTGTTTCTGTTTCTCTGGAGAACCCTGACTGGTATACTTGGTTATTGAATATTTTGTAGATCAAAAATAAATGTTTAATGATAAATTGAATGCTTTTTGGAAAGTATTTGCATTAGCTGATTACTAAACATTTGCCTACATTCTAGGAACTGTGGGAGATATGTCAATAAATATCTTGATCCTCAGTAAATTCACAATTTAGTTGGGAAGACAAAGTTTCATCTTGTGAAATATTAAATAATGAAATTAGGATGGATAGAATAATCTAAGGACAAAGATATGAAAAATATCATAAAGCTTCTGATTGGTTGACAAATATTAATTTAGAGATTAAATGCTATCAAATACAATTGATCATTGTGGGTTAGGAAAAACTTCAGAAAGGGAAAAATATTAATTAGTTTTAATGTGTAATCATAAAAGATATAATTACTCTTGTGGGATTAAACGTTATTATCTCTGCGTTAGTTAAATTTTATCATAGGTTATAATTGCCCCACAGTCATACAACTTTAATAGATAAAGTAAAAAAAAAATCTCCTATTTTCACCACCCTATGCTGCAGAGAAACTTTCATGGAGATGAGGCTCTAGGGGGACCTTGAGTTTTAGGTATGCTGTTTGCAAAGCTGAGTCAACAGTGAGCAAAGGACAGTTGTAGGACTCACTTGTGTCCTTTCTTTTAGAGGAGTTTTGTAAAAGGAATGAGTAAAAAGTCCTTCACAAGAAGGTGAGAAGAAAATAGCATATTAATGTATGCCTGAATCATCAAAACCCTGAATAATTCTGTCAAGTGTGTGGCATAAAGTGAGTTTGACTAATCCAGAGACTGTGGGTTTTGGCCCTCAGCCATGTCAATACTTGACCTGTTTTCTACATTTGTGAGACAGAGAGCAGAGTATTTTCTTACCCTGTAAATGTTTCCTTGATGTCTTGGGTCAGGGGATTATGTCTGATCCTACCTGTGGGTGTTAGTTGCCCATGATTGTAAGTCACAGATGTTTTCTAACATATCCTTTGGTTTATCATCAATTATGTTACACAAATTTTATAATCTCAGCTAAAGGCAATTAATTGTTGGAGCTAGGAGACTCCATGGAAATATATCAGTTCCTCAGAACTGGCTTGGTCTAGGATCAAGTGTGTTTATAGCCCAAAGGATCTGATAAAAATTGATTTTCCTTTATCTGTAACATATATAGAGACTGCATTAGCTATTGGTTCACCTGGACAGGCTTCAGTTCATTCACTGAATGAATGTTGCTTTCAAAATATTCAAAGTTAATCTTAGCATATCACAAAAGATATGATTCCTCTACTTACCTTCCCAAACAATGTCAAGGTGCTGGATGAGAGATTGAAATGAGTGCTAAAAATAAAAACTCCAAAAATTGGAATATAAAAAGCCATTAATGGAAATCTTCTTGGTAAATCAAGGATCAGGATATTATGTTGGTCAGACCCATGATAAGTATAGTTCTTGCTACCATGTGTTGATAAACCAGAATACTTATCCATAAGAGGGTGATCACACTGCTGTGTCACTAGGAGACCAGAACATTTGTAGAGTAATTGAAGTATTTGAAGATGTTCAGTCTGGAGAAGAGAAAACTTCATTTGAATATGATGATTGTCATTAAATATTTAGAATTCTATCCTGTAGAAGCAGTAGTAAATTTTTCTATTTTATTTATAATTAATTCAAAAGCCTAATTCAAATCAATAGGCAGATGAAAAATTCAGGTCAATGTAATTAAATGATGTAAATAAAACTTATCTAAGGTCCAGGAATGTATGCATATGCAAGTTTTAATGACATGCAAGCAGAGGCACTGAGGATATATTGGTGAATAAGCTGTGTATATTTGATAAAATTAAATAATTAATTAATTTAATGAACAAATCAAAAACTTACTATGAATACTGGATGGCTATGTCCGAGGTGCTGTAGGAAGTATTATAATACCGATTGTATACTGTGAGCAAGTAAAATGGTGAGCAAGACTCTTCCTGAAATATTGTTGATATAATTACTTTTTTTGTCTCATTCTCCATTCTTTCTAAGATTTGTCTCAGTCTTTACACAGCTATAAAACAATACCCAAGACTTGGTAATTTATAAATACCAGAAATTTATTTCTCATAGTTTCAGAAGCTGGGAAGACCAAGAGTAAGGTGCCAGTAGCTTTGGTGTTTGGTGAATGCCGGTTTGTCATAGGAAGCTGTCTAGGAGTGCTCACATGGCACAAGGGATGGAAGAGCAACAATGGTCTAGATAGTTCCTTCCAGCCCTTTTATAAGGTTACCAATCCCTACTTCTGACAGAGCACCTGTCACACCCAAGTTGGTTGTTTCTTCCACAGACTGACAGAGGTCCCACAGGGGACAATTAAGCCACAGCACTGAGAGTGGCGGCTGCACCTCTCACAGGGCACTTATCACAACCAGGTTGTCTGTTTCTGCTCAGTACATACAAAGGTCCCACAGAGGACAAATAATCCCTGGCACTTGTAAGCATCTGCCCTGCCTCTAACAGAGCACCTATTACACCCATGCTTCCACAGAGCTTGTGGCTCACTCTCTTCCCTCTAAAAAAAAGCAGGGAGCACTTTCATGTTCCTCAATGACAAAAGATACTACCTCCTATGAGAGAGAGGGAGGTTTAAAAGTCCTCTACCAGAGCTGCTAGCTGCCTGTCTCTTTTGTGAGCAACCTACCCTCCCTGACACAATGACATCTCCCCCACTGGAGCATTTCAGCTACAGCCCACAGCTAGTCTGGTAGTCCTGCACACTGTGGGTTGAACTTCCTCCATCACCTGTGCTGCAGCTGAGCTAAGGTGGGAGCTTTGCATCTAGATGCTTTTATGCCCTTGAAGGACAGAGATCCCTGCCATTGCTGAGAGAGGGAAGTATGAGTGGCTTGTATGTCCCACAGCTGCCCATCTCTATAAATCTCAAGAGGGGCCTACTCCTCCTGTTGCTGGCTCACAGTGTGTCTGCCCTTTTCCTGCCTGAGCATTCTTCTAGAATAGGATGGTACCCCACTCCTCACTATTACAGCCAATGCCTGAACCCAGGGAGGCTTGAGAGCAAATTTTCCAGTTCAGTCTCAAGTCTGATACCCCTAGGATTCAAGCATGCCACCCAGGGTCCTGAGAACTGGAGATTTCTGAATGTAGTCTACCACCACTGGCATCTGAACACTCTCTCAGGGGTCTGAAGTCCAACTGACCCAAATTGCCAGTAACCCCACAGTGGGAACCTACCTGCAGGAGCTGAAAAGCAGCTAACCTCTCCCTCTCTACATTGAGCAGCAGAGTTCCTAGCAGAGGAGAACTGGTGAATTGCAAAGCTATCTGTTTAGAGCTGAGAGAAGAGAGAGGGTCCTTCCAGATGAGAAGGACCCAGCATAAGAACTCTGGCAATATGAGAAAACATGCTATTTAAACATCCTTAAAGGATCACACTAGCTCTCCGGCAATGAACTCCAAGCAAAAGAAATTCTTGAAATGTTATATATGGAATTCAAAATATGGATCACAAATAAGCTCTATGGGATTGATGAGAAAGTTGAAAACCAACATAAAGAAACAATAAATAAATAAATAAATAAATAATTTAGAACATGAGTGAAACAGATATTAAAACAACAACAATGACAACAACAACAACAACAAAAACAGAACTTCTGGAAATGAGGGAGACATTTAGGGGATGTCAAAACATGGTGAAATGTTTTAACAACAGACAAGACCAAACAGAAGAAATAATTTCAGAGATTGAAGACAAGTCTTTCAATTTAACCCAGTTAGTCAAAAATTAAAAAGAGAAATCAAGGGAAATGAAGAAAGTCTTGGAGAAATATGACATTATGTGAAACATCCAAACATAAGAATTACAGATATCCTTGAGGGAGAAGAAAAAGCAAAAAACATGGAAAACCTATTTGAGGGAATAATGGAGGAAAACTTCACTGGTCTTGCTAGAGATTTAGACATCAGATACAAGAAAGTCATCAAACTCTTGGAAGATTTATTGCAAATAGGGCATTACCAAGGCACTTGTAATGGAAATAAAATGTACTTTTCAAGTTTGTTAGAAGAATTAGAAACAATGTGTGTAAAAAACTTGGCACATTGCATGGCTCATCATTATCAGCATATTAGCTATGGTTATTAACAAGATGTGGAATAACATGCAGAATGTAATTTTGGTCCTTCCACACAATTCACTTCATCTTTTTGACTTTTTGTCTATTAATTAGTTTTGAATTAGTTTTATTGTGTTAAGATACATATAACAATTCCAATCTTAATTAATTTTAGGTTTATGGTTCATTGGTATGAAATACATTCATAATATTTTGCAGTCATCACCACTATCTCCATAACTCTTTTCATTCTGTAAAATTGAAACTCTATATCCACTAAACAATTACTTACCATTTCCCCATTCCCCCAGCTCCTGACAATCACTATTCTATTGTCTGTCTTTATGATTTTGACTACTCTAAGTATCTCATATAAGTGGAATATTACAGTATGTATCTTTTGGTGAGTGGCTTACTTCACTTAGCATAATGTCCTCAAGGTTCATCCATGTTGTAGCATGTCAGAATTTCTATCCTTTAAAAGGCTAAGTTATATTCCATTGTATGTATATATTGTATTTTGCTTATTCAATTAATTTTTTAATGAGATATAATTGACATTACCAATACCAATTTAAAGTGTACAATTTAGTGATTTTTAGTATGCTCACAAGCTTGTGCAACCATCATACTATCTAATTCCAGAACATTTTCATCACCCCATAAAGAAAACTCATATCCATACCAATCAGTTCTCATTTTCTAAACCCTTGGCAACCACTAATCTACTTTTTTAATTTATAAATTTACCAGTTATGAATATTACATATAAATGGAACCATACAGTACCATAGTCTTTTGTATTTGCTTTGTTTCATTTAGCATAGATTTTTAAGTTTCACTGATGTTGTGTAAGTATTAGTACTTTATTACTTTTTATGAATTATAATTCATTATATAGACTCACCATTTATCAATTAATCTGTTGATGGGCATCTGGGTAGATTCTACTTTTTTGACTGTTATGAATAATGCTGTTGTGAACATTTGAATAAAAGTTTTTGAATAAATATGTGTTTTTAATTTTCTTTGGATTAATAATATACCTAGTTGTGGTTAACATTTCTACAAAATGCCATACTGTTTTCTATAGCAGATACAAAATTTTACATATACAACATCAATGTATGAGGGAGGTTTCCAATTTTTCCACATTCTCGTCAATAATTTTTGTTGTCTATCCTTTTGATTATAACCATTCTAGTGTGATAGCATGATTTTGATTTGATTTCTCCAGTGATTAATGATGCTGAGCATGTTTTCATGTGCTTATTCACCATTTATTGATCTGCTTTGGAAAAATGTCTATTAAAATTTGCCTATTTAAAAAAAAATCCTTGTTCTTGAGTTGCACGAGTTCTGTATATATTCTGGATACTTCATGTTTTTTAGATATATGACTTGCAAATATTTTCTCTCATTCTGTGAGTGGTCTTTTCACTTTCTTGATAGTGTACTTTGAAGTATTAATACAAAATGTTTTAATTTAGATGAAGATCAGTTTCTCTATTTTTTTCTTTGATTGCTCATGCCTTAAGTGTCATATCTAAGAAACCGTTGCCAAATTTGAGATCATGAATATTTACCATCTATGTTTTCATATAAAAGTCTTACAGTTTTATTTCTTATATTTAGATCTTTGATCCATTTTGAGTTAATTATTCTGTATGGTGTGAGGCAGGGGTCCAATCTCATCCTTTTGCATATGGATATTTAGTTGTCCCATTACAATTTGTTAAAAAGAATATTCTTTTCTTCTTGTAATTATTTACCATCCTTGTCAAAAATCATTGGCCATAAATTTATAAGTTCATTTCTAGGTTTTCAGATCTATTCCGATGTTCTATATCTCTATTTCCATTCTACATAGCCAAAATTACAATACCTTTGTAGTAAGTTTTAAAATTGGGAAGTGTGAGACCTCCAAATTTGTTGTCTTTTGCAAATTTGTTTTTACTTTTCTGGTTTCTTTGCATTGCATGTGAATTTAGTATCAGCTTGGCAATTTCTACCAAAAAAAAAAGCTAGGTAGGATCTTAATAAGCATTGTATTTAATCTGTAGATCAATTTTAAAGTATTTCTAAATTATCAGTATTAAATCTTCTGATCCGTGCAAATAGAAGGCTCTTCCATTTATTTAGCTCTTCTTTAATTTCTTTCAATGATGTTTTATAATTTTCAGTGTTGAAGCCTGCACTTCTTTTGTTGAATTTATTCCTAAGCATTTAGTTTTTTTTGATGTGATTATAAATGAAATTGTTTTCTTTTTTTTTTTTTTCTTGTTATTTCGGCATATTATGGGGGTACAGATTTTAGGTTTCAATAAATGCCCATTTCCCCCCCTCCACCCAAAAGTCTGAGTCTCCATCATGACCTTCCCCCAGATGGTGCACATCTCACTCATTATGTATGTATATACCCGCCCCCCTCCCCCCTCCCACCTGCCCAATACCCTATTACTGTAGTACCTATGTGTCCACTTACGTGCTACTCAGTTAATACCAGTTTTCTGGAGAATATATCTGGTGCTTGTTTTTCCATTCTTGGGATACTTCACTTAGTAGTATGGGTTGCAGCTCTAACCAGGAAAATATAAGATGTGCTATATCACCATTGTTTCTTAGAGCTGAATAGTACTCCATGGTATACATATACCACATTTTATTAATCCATTCTTGGATTGATGGGCACTTGGGCTGTTTCCACAGCCTTGCAATTATGAATTGTGCTGCTATAAACATTCGAGTGCAGGTGTCTTTTTTGTAGAGTGTCACTGGATCATTTGGGTAGATGCCCAGCAATGGGATTGCTGGATCAAATGGTAGATTCACTTGTATCGCTTTAAGGTATCTCCATATTGCTTTCCACAGAGGTTGAACTAGTTTGCAGTCCCACCAGCAGTGTAGGAGTGTTCCTCTCTCTCCACAACCACGCCAGCATTTATTGTTTGGAGATTTTTTGATAAAGGCCATTCTCACTGGGGTTAAGTGATATCTCATTGTGGTTTTGATTTGCATTTCCCTGATGATTAGAGATGTTGAGCATTTCTTTATATGTTTGTTGGCCATTCTATCTTCTTTAGAAAAATTTCTGTTCAAGTCCTTTGCCCACTTTTTAATGGGGTTATTTGATTTTTTCCTCCTAATTTTCGTGAGTTCTAAGATTATTGTAGTTATCAGTCCCTTATCGGATGCATAGGATGCAAAAATTTTCTCCCATTCTGTAGGTTGTCTGTTTACTTTCATGACTATTTCTTTGGCTTTGCAGAAGCTTTGTAGTTTGATCATGTCCCATTTATTTATTTTTGTTGCTGCTGTGAATGCCTTTGGGGACTTCTTCATAAACTCTTTGCCCAGGCCGATGTCTAGGAGAGTGTTTCCAACTTTTTCCTCTAGAGTTCTAATAGTTTCATACCTTAGGTTTAAGTCTGTTATCCAGCGTGAGTTGGTTTTTGTGAGAGGTGAAAGGTGTGGGTCCTGTTTTAGCCTTCTACAGGTGGCTATCCAGTTTTCCCAGCACCATTTATTGCAGAGGGATTCTTTCCCCCAGTATGTTTTTGTCTGCTTTGTCAAAGATGAGATGGCTATATGAGGATGGTTTTATATCAGGATTCTCACATCTGTTCGACTGGTCAATATTCCTATTTTTGTGCCAATACCATATTGATTTAATTACTACAGCTTTGTAGTATAGTTTGATATCTGACATATTAATGCCTCCCATTTTGTTTTTGTTGCCTAGAATTGCTCTTGATATTCGGGGTCTTCTTTGGTTCCATACGAAGCGTAAAATTATTTTTTCTATATCTGTGAAGAATGCTGATGGGATTTTAATAGGTGTTGCATTGAATCTGTAGATCAGTTTGGGTAGTATAGACATTTTGATGATGTTGAGTCTGCCGATCCACGAGCATGGTATGGATTTCCATCTGTTTACATCCTCTGCTATTTCCTTCCTCAGTGTTTCATAGTTCTCCCTGTAGAGGTCTTTTACGTCCTTGGTTAAGTATATTCCTAGGTACTTTAATTTCTTTGTTGCTATTGTGAAGGGAATTGAGTCTTTGATTTGGTTCTCAATTAGATAGTTCTTGGCGTATATGAATGCCTCTGATTTCTGTGTATTGATTTTGTATCCTGAGACTTTACTAAATTCATTGATCAGTTCCAGGAGTTTCTTGGTCGAATCCTTGGGGTGTTCTAGATACAATATCATATCATCAGCAAAGAGTGAAAGTTTGATCTCTTCTGCCCCTATTTGGATACCTTTGATTCCATTTTCCTGTCTGATTGCTATAGCCAAGACTTCCACTACTATGTTGAACAGAAGTGGAGATAGTGGGCAGCCTTGTCTGGTTCCAGTTCTAAGTGGGAATGATTTCAATGTTTCCCCATTCAGTATGATGTTGGCTATGGGTCTGTCATATATGGCTTGTATCATTTTAAGGTATGTCCCTTCTATGCCTATTTACTTAAGTGTTCGTATCATGAAAGGGTGTTGAATTTTGTCAAAAGCTTTTTCTGCATCTATTGAAAGAATCATGTGGTCTTTGTTTTGCTTCTGTTTATGTGGTGAATTGCATTTATAGATTTACGTATGTTGAACCATCCCTGCATCCCTGGGATGAAGCCCACTTGGTCGTGGTGGATTATTTTTTTGATAAGTGTCTGTATTCGGTTAGCTAAGATTTTGTTGAAAATTTTGGCATCCATATTCATTAGGGATATTGGTCTGTAGTTTTCTTTTTTTGTTGCATCCTTTCCTGGTTTTGATATCAGAGTAATATTCGCTTCATAAAAGGTGTCGGGGAGGTTTCTGTTCTTCTCGATGTTGTGGAATAGTTCCTGCAAGATAGGTACTAGTTCTTCTTTGTAAGTGTGGTAAAATTCAGGTGTGAAGCCATCTGGACCAAGACTTTTCTTTTTAGGGAGATTTTTTTTTTTTATTTTGGCATATTATGGGGGTACAGATTTTAAGGTTTCAATAAATGCCCATTTCCCCCCTCCCCCCAAAAGTCTGAGTCTCCATCATGACCATCCCCCAGATGGTGCACATCTCACTCATTATGTATGTATATACCCGCCCCCCTCCCCCCTCCCACCTCCCCAATACTTAGGGAGATTTTTAATTGCAGTTTCTATTTCAGCTGTTGAGATTGGTCTGTTCAGGGATTCTATTTCTTCCTGGTTGAGCCTAGGGAGGCTGTGTGTTTCTAGAAATTTGTCCATTTCCTCCACATTTTCTAGTTTGTGTGCATAAAGATTTTTGTAGTATTCATAAATTGTATCTTGTATTTCTTTGGGATCAGTTGTGATATATCCTTTTTTGTTCCTGATGGAGCTTATTAGAGATTTCTCTTTTCTGCTTTTCGTTAGCTTAGCCAATGGTGTGTCAATTTTGTTTATTTTTTCAAAGAACCAACTTTTTGTTTTATTAATCTCCTGAATAGCTTTCCTGTTATCAATTTCGTTTAGTTCTGATTTGATCTTGTTGATTTCACTTCTTCTGCTGGGTTTGGGGTTGGTCTGTTCTTCTTTTTCCGGCTCTTTGAGTCGTTTCATTAGATTGTCTATTTGTGACCTTCTTGTCTTTTGGTTATAGGCATTTATGGAGATAAACTTTCCTCTCAGAACTGCTTTAGCTGTGTCCCAGAGGATTTGATAACTTGTCTCTCCATTGTCGTTTTCTTCATAGAACTTTTTTATTTCCGTCTTGATTTCTTCATTTACGAAGTAATAATTTAGTAGGAGGTTGTTTAATTTCCACGTTTTTGTATAGAAATGTGATTTTCTGTTAGGGTTGATTTCTAGTTTTATTCCACTGTGATCTGAGAAGGTACATGGTATGATTTCTATTTTTTTAAATTTCTTGAAGTTTACTTTGTGTCCTAGCATATGGTCAGTCTTAGAGAATGTCCTGTGAGCTGATGAGAAGAACGTATATTCAGTGGATTTTGGGTAGAATGTTCTGTAAATGTCAGTCAGACCCAGTTGTTCTAGAGATTTGTTTAAGTCCATTATTTCTTTATTAATTTTCTGTTTGGAGGATCTGTCTCGTGCCGTCAGTGGGGTGTTGAAATCTCCGGCGATTATGGAGTTGCTATTAATCCATTTGCTTAGCTCCAGTAAGGTTTGCTTTATGAATCTGTGTGCACCTAAGTTAGGTGCATATATATTTAAAATTGTTATCTCTTCTTGTTGAACTGTGCCCTTCACCATTATATAATGACCCTCTTTGCCTTTCACTACTTTTGTTGGTTTAAAAACTAAATCGTCTGAAATTAGAACTGCCACACCAGCCTTCTTTTGGCTTCTATTTGCTTGGAATATTGATCTCCACCCTTTTATTTTTAGTCAATATGCATCCTTTCAGGTTAGATGTGTTTCCTGAAGACAGCATATACTTGACCTGTATTTTCTTATCCATTCAGCCAGCCTATGTCTCTTGAGTGGAGAGTTTAAGCCATTCACATTTATTGAGAGAACTGATAGGTAAGGTAGATTACTGATCATTCTGTTGGGTTGGATGTTGTTGCTATGATTTCTGTCTTGAGCCATTGTAATATCTGGCCTTTAATATCTTTGGGTTTTGGTTGTTTTTATATTCGTGGGTTATTATTATGATGTTCCGTGCGTAACTGTTTTAAGTACTTCTTGTAGGGCTGGTCTTGTCTTGGTGAATTCTCTGAGCCTTTGCTTGTCTGAGAATGTTTTTATTTCTCCTTCATATAGGAAGCTTAGTTTTGCAGGGAATAATATTCTAGGCTGGGCATTGTTTTGTTTCAAAAGAGTGAGAATGGAGCCCCAGTGTCTCTTTGCTTGTAAAGTCTCATTAGAGAAGTCTGATGTTATTCGAATTGGCTTTCCCGTGTATGTTACTTGCTTCTTTTGTCTTACAGCTCTTAGAAGGGCTTCTTTAGTTGATACTTTGGTCAGTCTGATGACTGCATGTCGTGACGTCTTCCTGTTTGCATTGAATCTCCCAGGGGTCTTCTGAGCTTCTTTAACTTGTATATCAAGATTTTGAGCAAGGCCTGGGAAATTTTCTTCTAATATATCTTCAAACAGCTTGTCCAGCCCTTGAGTGTTGTCTTCTTCCCCTTCTGGTAAGCCTATGACCCTCACATTAGGTTTCTTCACATAATTCCACAGCTCTTATAGGCTTTGCTCTTTTCTCTGGTTTCTCTGCTCTATTTCTGTGACTGATTTATTTAATTGGAGGGTGTTATCTTCAAGCTCTGAGATTCATTCTTCTGTTTGATCTACCCTGCTCTTGAGACTTTCCACTGTATTTTGTAGTTCCTTGAATTGGTTCTTCATTTCCAGGAGTTCGGTTACACTTTTCTTCATTGTGTCTATTTCTTTTTCCATATCCTGGAGGCTTTTTGTGGTTTCTTTGTGTTGGTTATTGAGTTGTTGTTGCAACTGGGTGAGTGTTCTTATGATCCACATACGAAATTCCTCTTCTGTCATATTGGTTGCCTGATTTTGGTTGGTGTCCATTTCTAGGGAGCTGGTGCTCCTCTTTGGGGGGGGTGTGTTTTCCATTTGGTTCTTCATATTTCCTGAGTTCTTTCGCTGATTTCTTCCCATGTCGATCAGTTGTTGTTTCTTTCCTTAAGTTATTGTTTGGGTATTCACACACCTTGTTTCGTTTCTGAGGCGTTAGGTGGTGTCTGTGGGTGAAATTGGACCACTCCCTGTATATTGAGTCAGTGGGTGCCGTGGAAAGGCTGTGCAAGATGCCGTCCCTGTCAGTAGGTGGCGTTTGCTTGGAGGAACAGGCTATACTGTTGATTTTGTGTCCTGTTAACAGCTCTTGTTCTGGGCGGAGCTGGGTTGGGTAAGCCTGCCCTCAGGCCGTTAGCAGGGGTCAAAGTCCTGTCCTCTGCTTCCAGGGAAAGCTGTCAGGGCGGGGCTGGAATGGTCCTGCTCAGTCAGAAAGTCTGTGTGTGGGGGTGGGGCTGTCTGAGACCCGCAGTCTGGAGTGGGCCTTGCTTCTTTCCACCCTCCCCAAGTCCGCAGCTTCTCCTGGGCCTCTGCTAGCAGGCCAGACCACAAGCCACCAGGTCTCCCCGGACCGTGATGTCGGCGGGGAGTTTCCCTGCACAGGAACACCACCTGGGTTGGGCGCACGGCCTCCTCCTGGGAGGAGGGTTGCCCTCTAGGACGCCGATCTCCCCCTGGAGGCACACACACCTCAGGAGGCTGTTCAGGTATAACCCTTCTGTGCCCCGGGCAATGCTAGCCCTCGGTGCAGGGGATCTGGTCTGCAGGTCCGACCTCTGGGTCCCTGAGTTCAAACTGTATCCCCATCAGGGAGAGGATTTCTGGTCCCAATTCACCCACAGGGAGCCCAAGCTGGGTCTATGTCTCTCAGCCTCTGAGTCGGCACTGTTCTCCTGGAAACACTGTGGCAGCAGAATCTGGGAGGGCGGGCAGTTAGGGAGCTCACAGTCTGAGTTCCCCTGAGTCAGGTGTATGGTCCCAAATGTGAAGGTCCCGTTCCCTGGAGGTGCCTCCGGCTGGTGGCTGTATTGTCTCTCTGGGCAGCCGTGGGTAGGGTCGGTGGAGGGGAGGAGGAGGCTATATGGTGCCTGCCACGCGGCTGGGGTCTGTGCACACGGAGGAAGTTGGGAACCTGGTGCCACGTCTGCTACAGGCTCACCGCTGGCTGGCGGCGGCAGCGGTCTTTGCGCTGGTGTCCACAGGTCTCTCCACCCGCTGGGGAGCCCACCAGCAGTCCCGAATGCAGGGGAGGTGAAACAGCAAATCCACCTACCCTTGCCGCTGGTCTCCAGGCTGCTCCGGTGGTCTCAGCCTCCAGTTGTCCTCTGCAGCCTCCTCCCGTGGAGTCTCCCGGGGTCTCAGGTACCCCTCCTTCCGGCCCTTGTCCGCTGTATGTTCATCTTCCTTCTTTCCTCTAATTTCTGCTAGAATCTATCTTTTCTGCAGAGACACTCTGTCTGGCGGTGTTATTCGTCCGCCATCTTGCTCCACCCCCTCTGGAATTGTTTTCTTAATCGCATTTTTTGATTTTTCTTTACCAATGTATAGAAATACAATTGGTTTTTAAATATTGATCTTGTATCCTTTAACATTGCTGAAGCCATTTATTATGTGTAATAGATTGTAGATTCCTTAGAATCTTCTGTATTAAGATCATCTCATCTGAAAGTAGAGATAATTTTACTTCTTTCTTTGAATGTGCATTCCTCTTTTTGTTTATTTTTCTTGCCTAATTTCCCTGCCTATAATTTAACTATAGAGTGGATATCTTATCTTGTTTCTGATATCAGGGGGAAAGCTTTCAGTTTTTTACCATTAAGTATGATGTTAGTTGTGAGTTTTTCCTTGATATTTATTATCAGATTGACAGCAGTCCTGGAGTTTTTTTTATCATGAAAGGTTGTTAGACTTTTTTAAACACTTTTTCTGAAACTGGTAAGATGATCATGTAGTTATTGTCTTTTATTCTCTTAGTGTATTATGTTGAATGAATATTATTTGTTGAACAAACTTTGCATTTCTGGCATAAATCCACCTGGTCATGGTTTATAATCCTTTTCATATAAAGTTGTGTTCAGTTTGCTAATACTTTGTTAAAGATCTTTTTGTCTATGTAATGAGGGACATCAGTCAGTTTTGTGTTCTTCCGATATCTTTGTCTGATTTTGATATTAAGACACTACTGGCTTCATGGAATAAGTTTGGAAATGTTCTTTCCTGTTCTGCTTTTAGAAGAATTTGTGAAATATTGGTCTTTTTCTTCTTAAATGTTTGGTAGAATTCACACATGAAACCATCTAGTCTTGGGCTCTGATTTTGGGAAGATTTCTTATTATTAATTCAATTTCTTTACCTCTTATAGTCTATTCTATTATCTTATTTTCTTTGAGTCACTTTTGGTTGTTTGTCTCCTTTTAGGACTTTATCCATTTTATTTAGTTATCTAGTTGATGAGAATATAGTTGTTCATAGTATTCCCCTATAATTCTTTTAATTTTGTAGAATTAGTGCAATGTCTGATTTTTCATTTCTGATTTCAGTAATTTGAATCATGTTCTTTTCTTGATTAGTTGAGGTAATGGTTTATCACTTTTGTTGATATTTTCAAAGACCCAATTTTTTTCTTTATTGATTTTCACTACTTTCTATTCTTTATTTATTTCAGTTCTAAATTTATTATATACTTTCTTCCTCTTGATTTGTACTTGATTTGCTCTTCTTGCAGTTGTTAAGGTAGATGATTAGGTTATTTATTTTAGATCATTATTCTTTTTTATTATAATCATTTATTGCTATAAACTCCCTCTATATACTGCCTTCACTTAACCCCATAAGTTTTGGTAAACATTTTTTCATTTTCATTCAATTTAAGGTATGATCTAATTTCTTTTATTATGCCTTCTTCGATCTTTTTGTTACTTAGAAATATGTTGATTTTACGTATTTGTGAATTCCCCAATTTGTTTTGGAGAATTTGTAATTACATTTTATTGTGTTAAGACAACATATTTTGTATTACTTCCAACCTTTTAAATTTATTGAGATTTTTTGTGCCTAACTTATGGTTATCCTGGAGAATGTTCCATGTTCACCTGAGTTTATTGGGCATTCTACTGGTTTGGGGTTTAGTGTTTTGTACTTTTCTGTTAGGTCTAGTTGGTTTTTAGTGTTTCTCTTCTATTTCCTTTTGATATTCTGTTTATTTATGTCCCTTATTGTAGGCAAGGTATTGAATTGTATTATTGTTGAATTATCTAATTTTCCCTTCAATTCTGACTGGTTTTCTTCATATATTATGGGAATTTCTTGATATGTGCATATATTTTTAGTTGTATCTTCCTGATATATTGTTTTCATTATTAATGTTCTTTTTTTCCTCTAGCAATAATTTTCATCTTAAAGTCTGTTTTGTCTGATATTAGTACAGTAATCCTCACTTACTCATGGGGGATATGTTCAAAGACCACCAGTGGTTGCCTGAAACTTCAAATAGTGCTGAACCCTGTATATACTATGTTTTTTTCCTATATATACATACCTATGATAAAATTTAATTTGTAAGTCAGACATAATAAGGGATTAATGCAATAAACTAATAATAAAATAGAATAATTATAACAATATACTGTAATAAAATAGATGTGAATGTGGTCTCACTGTTAAAATATTTTATTGTACTATACTTATCTATTTTTGGACCATGATTGACTGGAGGTAACTGAAACTATGTGAAGCAAAACCATGGATAATGAGGGCCTACTGTACAGCCATTATAGTCTCTTTTGGCTAATGTTTGTGTGATGTATCCTTTTTCCATTCTTTTACTTGAAAAATATTTATGTCTTTGAATATAAAATGTTGAGTCATGTTTTTAACCCATTTTGCTATCTCTGACTTTTAACTGAAGTGTTTAATCCATTTACATTTAATTTAATAACTGATAAAGAATGATTTATACCTACCATTTTGTTATTTGTCTTTTATATGTTATATCTTTTTTTGTTTCTGTATTCCTTCACTGCTATTACAATAATATCACAGTAATATTATAATAAATAATAATGTTTTCATCAAATTTGGGGAATTTTCTAGTATATTATTCAAATACCTTTTTATGTCTTTTACTATATCTTTTGAGTTATTTTCTAGTAGTAGCTCTGGGGATTAAATTAACATCTTAATTTATAGAAATCTAATTCAAATTAAAATCATCTTAATTTAAATTTCAATAGTGTATATAAAAGCTTTGTTCTCTTTGCCTTACTTATACTGTTGTTGTTTTACAAATTATATCTTTATACATTGGATGCTTATCAACACAAATTTATAGTTATTGCTTTATGTAGTTATCCTTTAAATCAGATAGAAGAAAAATCTTATAAGCAAAAACTATATTATACCTCTTTTATATTTACTTATTATCTCTACTGATGCTTTTTATTTTTTTGTAGATTCAAGTTACTGTCTAATGTCCATTTATGTCAGCATGCAAGAATTCCTTTAGTATTTCTTATAGGGCTAGTTTGCTAGTGAGAAATTCTCTTAGTATTTTTTCTGAGAATGTCTTAATTTTTTTTTCATTTTTTGAAAGAATTTTTGCTAGATATAATTCCTCATTGAATGTCTTTTCTTTCAGCACTCTGAATATGTCATCCTACTGCCTTTTGGCCTTCATGATTTCTGATGAGGAAATTGTTAATCTTATTGAGGATTCCTTATAAATGAGAAGTTACTTTTCACATGCTTCTTTTTAGATCCTCTCTTTGTCTTTCAACTGTTTGATTAGAATGTGTTTCTAAGGATCTCTGAGTTTATCCTACTTGACTTTTTTGAGTTACTTTTGTGTATAGATTAATGTTTTCATCAAATTTGGGGAGTTTTCAGACATTATTTTTACAACTAGTCTTTCTTTTTATTTCTCTACCTACTTTCCTTCTGAGAGTCCCACTATGTATATGTTGGTATGCTTGATGGTGTCTCAGAGATCTCTGAGGCTCTCAGTTTTTCTTTATTCCTTTTTCCCCTATTTTTCTCATATTAGATATCTCAATTGATCTATCTTCCAGTTTGTTGCCTCTTTGTTCTGTCTGCCTTGTTGTTGATACTTTCTAGTGATTTTTAAAAATTTTCAATTGCACTTTTTAACTCCAGAATTTCTATTTAGTTCTTTAATAAATTCTATCTATTTATATTTTTTATCTTTTCATAGTAGTGTCTTTTAAAGACCAGCTTTAAATTTTGATGAAATCAATTATCACCATTTTTTAAATGGATTTTTCTGGTGCCATAGCTAAGAACTCTTCACTCAGCTAGAATCACAAAAATATTCTTCTCTATTTTCTTTTTAACATTTTATACTTCTTATTAAATCTGTTGTCCATTTCAGTTAATTTTTCTGGATCTTGTGTGGTGTTTTAATTTCCTAGGCTGATGGTAGAAATATCACAAACATAGTATCTTAAAATGACACAAATGTAACAGTTTTTGAGATAAGAGTCTGAAATTGGAATTGCTATGATAATATCAAGATTTTGGTAGGACCGTATTTCTTCTGGAGGATATGGGAGAATACATTTTCTTGCCTTTTCCATCATTAGAGTCTGCCTACATTCTTTGGCTCACAGGTCCTTCCTCTTCAAAGCCACCAGCATAGCACCTTAAAATCTCTCTCTCTGTCTCTCTCTGTCTTTGTCCCTCTCCCCCCACAACTCTCTCTCTGTTCTACCACACACACTCCTGCTTCTCTCTTACAAAGACTTTTGTAATTTCATTGGGCCCACCTGGATTATCCAGGATAATCTTTCCATATCAGTTTTACTTTTTATCACATGTGCAAATTCCCTTTTGCCTTGTAAGATACATTCATAGATTTCAAGAATTTGGACATGGACTTCTTTGGGGGGCCACTATTCTGCCTATCATAATATAAGTGTAATTATTATTATTTTGCATTTTTGTAAACAGCTGTTCAGCATCATTTCTTAAAAGACTATTCTTTCCCCTTTGAATTGACTTGGCATCTTTGTGGATCATAAATTGACCATACACATAATAATTTATTTTTCAACTCTCAAATATGTTCTATTGATCTATATGCCTATCTTTGTACCAACACTAAAATGTTTGATTACCGTGGCTTTATTGTAAATTTTGAAATAAAATAATGTAAGTTCTTCAATTTTATTATTCACTTTTAAAAATTGTCTTTGCTATTCTAGGTCATTTTAATTTTTATAAAATTTAATGTCAACTTTTCAATTTGTATAAAAACCATGCTGGGTTTTAGGAATGATCAGATTAAATTTACTATTAATTTAGAGGGGACTTGATATGTTCACAATAATTATCCTTCAAGGCTATTTGTTTAGATCTTCAATTTTTCTAAGAATTTTTTTTTATAGTTTGCAGTGTACCAGTCTTGCACTTCTTTTGTTAACTTTGTTCTTAATTTTTTTCTTTTTGATATTGTTATGTATTGAATTTTTTTCTTTATTTTGATTTTCAATAGTTTATTGCTAGTATATAGAAACATAATAGAATTTTACATATTGACCTTAGATCCCATTACCTTGCTAATCTTATTTATTAGTATTTATACTTTCTCTTTGGATTCCTGTGATCTTCTAAACATAGGATCATGTCAACTGTGAACAAGAACATATTTTTACTTCTTCATTCCCAACATAACCCCTATTCTCTCTTTCTTTCCCTCCCTCCCTCCAACTAGCTAGAAGCTCCATTAAAATATTAAATATTAATAGCAAGAGTTAACCACCTTATGTTGTTTCTGATCTTGGGGGAGAGGTTTTAGTCTTTCCCCATAATATATAATGTTCACTGTAGTCCTTACTTAGGTACCCTTATCAGATTGAAGAAGTTACCCTCTATTCATAATATGTTAAGAGCTTTATTATGAATGGATATTGAATTTTTCAAGTGCTTTTTCTGCATTTGATGTGGTCATATGGTTTTTATACTCTTGTCTACTACTAGTGAGTATATTATATTAAGTTTTGGATTTGAAACCAATTTTGCAATCTTAGGATGAATTCCATTTTACTACATCACAGTATATAAACCCTTAAATATTTTACTGAATTCAGTTTGCTAATTTTTTTGTTGTTGTTTTTGGAGACAGGGCCTTGCTGTGTCACTCATGCTAAAGTGCAGTAGCATCATCATAGCTCACTGCAACTTCCAACTCTTAGGTTCCAGCAATCCTCCTGCCTCAGCCTCCCAAGTAGGTAGGACAACAGCCATGTGCCACCACACCTGGGTAATTTTTCTATGTTTTGTAGAGATAGGGTCTCACTATGTTGCTCAGGCTGGTCTCAAGCTCCTGGCCTCAAGTGATTCTCTTGCCTTGGCCTCTCAAAGTGCAAGGATTACAGGCATGAGCCACTATGCCTGGTCAGTTTGCTAATTTTTTTTTTTTTTTTTGTTAAAGATTTTTGATCCTATGATCATGAGGATTATTAATCAGTAGTATTCTTGTGGTGTCATTGTCTGGCTTTGGTAGTAAACTACTACTGGCTGGCCTCATAGTTATTGGACTACTACCTGGCTGGAAGATTTTGTTAAGTATTGCTATTATTTCTTTAATTATTTAATAGAATTCATTAGTGAAGCCACCTGATCATGAGATTTTCTTTTTGAGAAGATTTAAAATTACTAATTCATTTTTTTACTTGTTGGACTTATATTAATATTTAGATTATCTCTTTGTTCTGAGACAGTTTTGGTAATGTTTGTCTTTGTAGTAATTTGTACATTTCAGCTAAGTTTTTTTTAATATAATCTTTTAATTTCTATAGGGTCAGAAATGACATGTTTTATTCCTGATTTTGGCAATTTGTTGTTTTCTTTTTTTCTTGTTCAGCCTAGGTCAGGGGTTAGCAATTTTTTTCTCTCTAAAGGTCCAGATAGCATCTAAAGGAGTAAATGTTTTTGGGTTTGTGGGCCAGGTGGTGTTCTCTTTAAATATTATTCAATTCTGCCATTGTGGCAAAATGGCAGCCATGTCAGTATGTAAGTGAATGGGTGTGCTGTGTTCAATAACATGTTATTTATAAAAATAGGCAGTGGTCCATATTTGACCCATGATCTATAATTTACTTGCCTCTGGTCTAGTTGATGGTTTGTCAATTTGTTCATCTTCCTAGGAAGCAAATTTTGGTTTCATTTGCTTTATCTATTGTTTTTCTCTTTCTTATTTCATTTATTTCTGTTCCAATACTTTTCTTCTATATATAATGTGTTTTATTTGCACTTATTTTTCTAATTTATTAAAGTGGAATCTTAGGTTATTGATTTAAGACCTTTATTCTTCTTGTATTGGCATTTATATTTGTAAATATTCCTATACAATTTTTTCCCATTTTCATCACATTCAATTATTTTCTACTTTCATTTGTGACTAATATTTTGATCAATCAAGTATGTAAAAGTGTGTTGCTTAATTTATAAAGGTTTGGTATTTCTCAGATTTCATTTTGTTGGTTATTTTAACTTAATTATGCTATTGTCAGAGAACCACCTTTTTATGATTTTAACTCTTTTAAATTAGTTTCAAATTGTTTTATGGTATATTATATGATCTACCTTGAAGAATGTGCAATGTCCACTTAAAAAGAATGTGTGTGGAGGTAGCTATTGGTTGAAGTGTTCTGTTTATGTCAGATAAGTCAAATCAGTTGAGAATGTTGTTCAAATCTTCTGTGTTCTTAATAATTTTTGCATAATTGCTCTATTAATTATGGAACATGTGAATTAAAATATTTTAATATAATTTCTACTTGTTTATTTTCTTTACAAGTCAGTTTTCTTTTTGCTACATGTATTTTGGGTCTTTTTTGCTAGATGCATGTATATCTCTAATCATTAGATTTTACTCATATATTGACACTTTTATCATTAGGAAACATCCTTCTTTGACTCTAGTAATATTTCTTATATTAAAGCTTATTTTGTCTACTATTAATATAGCCATTTGACTGTCTTGTGTTTATAATGTGTCTGGTATATATTTCTTTCATTTTTTTACTTTTAAGCAATTTGTATCTTAGACTCTCTAATATATAGATTATAGATTATACTATATAGATTATACTAATAGTATACTATATGCTATTATAGATTATACTATCTCTCTTATAGATAGTATGATATCGGATCTTGTTTTCTATCCAATCTGACAGTCTCTGTCTTTTGATTGGGGCATTTTGACCATCCATATTTTATGCAATCATCTATATGCTTGATTTACATTTATCATATTATTTATTTTCTCTACATCTTATGTCTTTTTTGTGCCTCTGGCCCTCCTTCCCTGCCTTCTTTTATGTTAAATAAATATTTTTTTACTATTTAAATTTCCCTGTTGCCTTTTTTTACTGCATGTTTTGAGTTGTTTTCTTAATGATTTCCTTAGGGATTATAATATGCAATTTAAATGACCACAATCCAGTTCAGAAAACTATTAACTTAATTCTTATAAAGTATAATAGAAATTGTAAGGATGGCCTTGCTGAAATAACAGGAAAATATCTAATCCTGTAAATTTTCTAATAACACCTAAAGATCAATTCTATGAGCTCTCTCTCTCTGCTTTGTTTGGTGGCAGGTAACCTGCTGGGACCTTGTTTTCACCTGAAAAGAGCCCAGAAAGTAAATGTAAATCTTTCTCTCTACATGCACTAGCTCATAGCCTTTAGAATTTGTTTCTGTAGCCTCAAGGAGTTCCTGAGAAGTTCATAGACCAGACAGTAGGGATATAAAATTCCAGGCCTTCATTTCCTGCCCAAAATCATATGTGTGGAGCAAAAATCACATCTTCTGTGATAGGCCTGACTACATTTCAGAGGTAACCAAGATTCCAGGAACAGAAGAAACAAGAAAGAAGGACAACTTGACATCTGATCTCACAACTGCCTGCTAATTACTCCACAAAATTACAATTTTTCTTTGTTCTCATAAAAGCAGCAAGTCACTTTGGCCTTGCTGCTGGCATCTCACATCTCTCTTTTTTCCCCATTTTTTTTATTATTTCAGCATATTATGGGGGTACAAATATTAAGGTTATGTATATTACCCATGCCCCTCCTTCCCCCCTCAGTCAGAGCTTCAAGCG
The DNA here is from genome assembly GCF_040939455.1 of Microcebus murinus. NCBI lineage: Eukaryota > Metazoa > Chordata > Mammalia > Primates > Cheirogaleidae > Microcebus > Microcebus murinus. Next base: position 37,562,789 of record NC_134105.1, on the reverse strand, counting down.
TGACCATCCCCCAAACGTTGCACATCTCACTCATTATGTTTGTATATACCCATACCCTCTTCCCCTCTCCCACCTGCCCGACACCGGATAAATGTTATTACTATATGTCCACTTAGGTGTTGATCCATTACTACCAATTTGCTGGTGAGTACATGTAGTGCTTGTTTTTCCATTCTTGAGATACTTCACTTAGTAGAATGGGTTCCAGTTCCATCCAGGAAAATACAAGAGGTGCTATATCACCATTGTTTCTTAAAACTGAATAGTACTCCATGGTATACATATATCACGTTTTATTAATCCACTCATGTATTGATGGGCACCTGGGTTGTTTCCACACCTTTGCGATTGTGAATTGTGCTGCTAGAAACATTCGAATGCAGGTGTCCAATTTGTAGAGTGTCATTGGATCTTTTGGGTAGATGCCCAGTAGTGGAATTGCTGGGTCAAATGGTAGATCTACTTGTATCACTTTGAGGTATCTCCATATTGCTTTCCACAGAGGCTGAACCAGTTTGCAGTCCCACCAGCAGTGTAGGAGTGTTCCTATCTCTCCACATCCACGCCAACATTTATTGTTTAGGGACTTTTTGATAAAGGCCATTCTTACTAGAGATAAGTGATATCTCATTGCAGTTTTGATTTGCATTTCCCTGATGATTAGAGATGTTGAACATTTTTTTCATATGTTTGTTGGCCTTTATTCTGTCTTCTTTTGAGAAGTTTCTGTTCATGTCCTTTGCCCATTTTTTGATAGGGTTGTTTGCTTTTTTCTTGCTGATTTTCCTGAGTTCTAAATAGATTCTAGTTATCAGCCCTTTATCAAATGTGTAGCTTGTGAATATTTTCTCCCATTCTGTGGATTGTCAGTTTGCTCTCTTGACAGTTTCTTTGGCTGTGCAGAAGCTTTTTAATTAGATCAGGTCCCATTTATTTATTTTTGTGCTGCTGTGATTTGCCTTCTTCATAAATTCTTTGCCTAGGCCAGTGCCTAGAAGAGTATTTCCAACGTTTTCCTCTAGAATTCTAATAGTTTCACACCTAATTTTCAGGTCTGTTACCCAGAATGAGTTGATTTTTGTGAGAGGTGAAAGGTGTGGGTCCTGCTTCAGTCTTCTACATGTGGGTATCCAGTTTTCCCAGCACCATTTATTGAAAAGGGATTTTTTTCCCCAGTGTATGTTTTTGTCTGCTTTGTCGAAGATTAGTTGGCTATATGAGGATGGTTTTATATCTGGGTTCTCGGTTCTGTTCCACTGGTCAATGTCCCTATTCTTGTACCAGTCACAAGCTCTTTTAATTACTATAGCTTGTAGTATATAGTTTGAAGTCTGGTAAATTGATACCTCCTATTTTGTTTTTATTGTCTAGGGTAGATTTTGCCATACTGGGTCTTCTCTGGTTCCATACGAAGCGTAGAATTATTTTTTCTTATATGTGAAAAATGATGATGGTATTTTAATAGGGATTGCATTGACTCTGTAGGTCACTTTGGGTAGTATAGACATTTTAAGAATGTCGATTCTGCTGCCCCATGAGCATGGTATATTCTTCCACCTATTTACATCCTCTGCTATTTCTTTCTTCAGTGTTTCATAGTTCTCCCTGTAGAGGTCTTTTACCTCCTTAGTTAAATATATTCCTAGGCATTTTATTTCTTTGTTGCTATTTTAAAGGGAATTGAGTCTTTGATTTGGTTCTCACTTTTACTGTTTTTGGTGTATGTGAATGCCTCTGATTTCTGTGTATTGATTTTATATCCTGAGAGTTTACCAAATTCATTTATCAGTTCAAGGAGTCTCTTGGTTGAATCCTGGGGGTTTTCTAGGTATAATATCATGTCATCAGTGAAGAGTGAGAGTTTGATCTCTTTTGCTCCCATTTGAACACCTTTAATTCCTCTCTCTTGTCTGATTGCTGTAGCAAGGACTTCCAGCACTATGTTGAATAGAAGTGGAGATAGTGGACAACCTTGCCTGGTTCCAGTTCTAAGTGGGAATGCTCAAGTTTTCCCCATTCATTATATATGGCTTGTATCATTTTTAGGTAAGGCACGTCTATGCCTATTTTGTTGAGTGTTCTTATCATAAAAGGGTGTTGAATTTTGTCAAATTCTTTTTGTGTGTCTATTGAGAGGATCATACGGTCTTTGTTTTTGCTTCTGTTTATATGGTGAATTACATTTATAGATTTGTGTATGTTGAACTATCCCTGCATCCCTGGGATGAAGCCCACTTGGTCGTGATGGATTATTTTCTTGCCAAGCACCTGAATTCCATTGGCTAGGATTTTGTTGAGAATTTTTGCATCTATATTCATAAGGGATATTTGTCTGTAGCTTTCTTTTTTTGTTGCATCCTTTCCTGGTTTGGGTATTAGGGTTATGTTCACTTCATAAAATGTGTTGGGGTATAGGCCATCCTCAATGTTGTGGAATAATTTCTGCAGGTTAGGCACCAGTTCTTTGTAGGTGTTGTAAAATTCGGGTGTGAAACCATCTGGTCTGGGAACTTTTCTTTTTAGGAAGGTTTTTTATTGCTGTTTCAATTTCAGTACTTGATATTGGTCTGTTTAGGAATTCTACTTCTTCCTGCTTGAGCCTAGGGAGGCTGTGTGTTTCTAAGAAATTGTCCATTTCCTCCACATTTTTCAGTTTGTGTGCATAGAGGTTTTTGTAGTATTCATAAATTATATCTTGGATATCTGGAGCATCAGTTGTAATTTCTCCTTTATCGTTCCTGATGTAGCTTATTAAAGACTTTTCTTTTCTGCTTTTTGTTAGTCTAGCCAATGGTGTGTCAATTTTATTTATTTTTTCAAAGAACCAACTTTTTGTTTTATTAATCTTCTGTATAGTTTCCCTATTGTCAATTTCCTTGAGTTCTTATTTGATCTTAATGATTTCACTTCTTCTGCGTGGTTTGGGTGGTCTGATCTTCTTTTTCCAGCTCTTTGAGATGATTCATTAGGTTATCTATTTGTTTTCTTTTTGACTTTTGGATATAGGCATTTATGGAAATAAACTTTCCTCTCAGGACTGCTTTAGCTGTATCCCACAGGTTTTGGTAACTTGTGTCTCCTTTGTCATTTAGTTCAGAGAATCTTTTGATTGCCATCGTGAATTCCTCATTATGAAGTGATCATTCAGCAGAAGGTTGTTTAGTTTCCATCACTTTGTGTAGAAATGAGAACTCATGTTAGGATTGATTTCAACATTTATTCTGTTGTGGTCTGAAAAGATACATGGTATAATTTGTATTTTTAAATTGTTTGAAACATGCCTTGTGTCCTAAGATATGGTCAATCTTAGAGAATGACCCATGAGCTGATGAGAAGAACATATATTCAGTGGTTTTATTGTAGAATGTCCTGTAAATGTCAGTCAGGCCCATTTGTTCTAGAGTTCTTTTTAAGTCCATTATTTTTTTGTTGATTTTCTGTTTGGAAGATTTGTCCTGTGCTGTCAGTGGTGTGTTAAAGTTTCCGACTATTATGGTGTTGTTGTTTATCCATTGGTTTAGATCAAGTAGAGTTTGCTTTATGAAACTGGGTGCACCAAGGTTTGGTGCATATATATTTAGAATTGTTATGTCTTCTTATTGAACTGTACCCTTCACCATTATATAGTGACCTTCTTTGTCTTTTATTACTTCCGTTGATTTAAAAACTAATTATCTGTAATCAGCACCACCACGCCAGCTTTCTTTTGGCTTCCATTTGTTTAAAATATTGTTCTCAACCGCTTTACCTTTAGTCTAACTGCATCATTGCAGGTTAGATGTGTTTCCTGAAGGCAGCAGACACTTGGCTTGTTTTTTTTTATCCATTAAGCCAGCCCATGTCTCTTGAGTGGGGAGTTCAAGCCATTCACATTTATTGAGATAACTGATAGGTGGGGCAGATTTCTGTTTATTATGTTGGGTTGAACTTTGTTGCTTTGTTTTCTCTCTTGACCCATTGTGGTATCTGGGCTTTGATCTTTAGGTTTGAGTAGATTTACATTGATGAGTGTGTATTGTGCTGATCCGTGGGTACCATTGTTTTGTGTACTTCTTGAAGGGCTGGTCTTGTTTTGTTGAATTCCCTCAGTCTTTAATTATCTGAGAATGTCTTGATTTCTCCCTCATATATGCAAACCTTAATTTTACAGGGAATAAGATTCTAGGCTGGGCATTATTCTGTTTCAGAAGAGTGTGAATGGGGCCCCAGTCTCTCCTTGCTTGTAAAGTTTCAGTAGAGAAGTTTGACGTTATTTGGATTGGCTTTCCTTTGTATATTACTTCCTTCTTTCATCTTACAGCTCATAGAAGGGCCTCTTTAGTTGATATTTTGGTCAGTCTGATGACTGCATGTTGTGACATCTTCCTGTTTGCATCGACTCTCCCAGGGATCCTTTGAGCTTCTTGAACTTATATCTGGAGATTTTAAGCAAGGCCTGGGAAATTTTCCTCTATTATATCTTCAAATAACTTGTCCAACCCGTGAGTGTTATCTTTTTCCCCTTCTGGTAACCCTACGACCCTCACATTAGATTTCTTCACATAATCCCACATCTCTTGTAGGCTTTGCTGTTTTCTCTTATTTCTCTGCTCTATCTCTGTGACTGATTTATTTAATTGGAAGGTGTTATCTTCAATCTCTGAGATTCTTTCTTCTGTTTGATCTACCCTGCTCTTGAGGCTTTCTACTGTGTTTTGTAGTTCTCTGAATTGATTATTTTCATTTCCAGGAGTTGGGTTAGACTTTTCTTCATTGTTTCAATTTCTTTAGTGAATTTTTGTTCCAGGTCCTGGAATCTTTTTGCCTTTTCTTTGTGTTGGTTATCTAGTTGTTCTTGCAAGTCATTGAATTTTCTTACTATCCTTGTTCGAAATTCCTTTTCTGTCATTTTAGTGGTCTGATTTTGGTTGGTGTCCATTTCTAAGGGGCTGGTGCTTCTCTTTGGGGATGTGGTTTCCTTTTGGTTCTTCATATTTCCAGAGTTCCTTCACTGATTTCTTCTTATCTGGATCAGTTGTTGCTTCGTGTCTCTAGGTTTTTGCTTGGATATTGACATGCCTTGTTTAGTCTCTGAGCCAGTAGGTGGTGTTTGTGGGTGAGATTTGACCACACCCTGTATGATAAGTCAGTAGGTGCCGTGAAAAGGGTGTGTATGATGTCCTCCCTGTCAGTAGGTGGCGCTTGCTCGGAGGAGCAGGCTACACTGTTGTTTTGGGTCTTGTATCCAGTTCTTGTTCCTCTGGAAAGGCAGTCTAGTGCCTCAGGTGGTGGGTGGGGCCCTGGGACTTCCAGGTGTGTCCTTATTCTCCACCTCAGTGAGGGCTGGTCTCGGAGTGAGTCTGAGTGGAACTGGGCTGGTTAAGCCTGCCCTCAGGCACCACAAATGCTGTTAGCAGGTGTCAAAGTTTTGTTCTCTGGTTCTGGGAAAAGCTGTCAGGGAGGGGCTGGAATGGGCCCGCTCAGTCAGAAAGTCTGTGTGGGGGGGTGGGTCTGTCTGAGACCCGCAGTCTGGAGCAGGCCTCACTCCTTTCTTCCCTCCCAACTCTGTGGCTACTCCCGGGCCTCTGCCAGCAGGCCAGACCTCATGCCACCATGCCTCCCCTGGCTCTTGATGCCTGCCTGGGACGTTCCTTGTGCAAGATCGTCTCCTGGGCTGGGCACATGGCCCCCTTTTGGGAGGAGGGTTGCCCTCAAGGACACTGATCTGACCCTTAAGGCACACACACCTCAGTAGGCTATTCACGAATATCCCTTCTGTGCCCTAGGCAATGCGAGACCTGCATGCACGGGATCTGGTCTGTATGTCTGACCTCTGGGCCCTGGAGTTCAATACCTAAGCCTGCCAGGGAGAGGAGTGCCACTCCTAATTCACCCATGGGGAGCCCAAGCTGGGTTGATGTCTCTCAGCCTCAGGGTCTTCCCCATTCTCCTGGAATCACCAGGCCAGCAGCACCTGGGAGGGCTGGTGGGTAGAGAGCTCACTGTCTGAGTATCCCTCAGTCAGCTTTAGGGCCCCAAAAGGGAAGGTCCTGTTCTCTGGAGATGCCTCCGGCTGGTGGCTATATTGTCTCTCTTGGCAGCTGCGGATAGGGACGGGGGAGGGGAATGAAGCAGCAATATGGCACTTGCCGCACAGCTCAGGTCTGTACACAGGGAGGTGCCCTGAGGGAGTTGGGATCCTGGTGCCGCATCTGCCACAGGCTTACTGCTCATTGGTGGTGGCCATTTCTGGGCTGGTGTCTGCAGGTCTATCTAACTGCTGGGGAGCCCACCAGGAGTCTGAGATGCAAGGGAGGGGAAAGTTAACTACTTCTCCTACCCTTGCTGCTGGTCTCCAGGCTACTTGGGAGGTCTCTGCTTCCAGTTCTCCTCTGCAACCTCCTCCCGTGGAGTCTCCCGTGGTCTCAGGTACCCTTCCTTCCAGCCCTTGTTCAATGTATGTTTGTCTGGTTGCTTATTTCTTCTAATTTCTCCTAGAATCTGTCTTTTCTGGAGAGACACTCCATCTGGTGGTGTTTCTCGTCCGCCATCTATATCACATCTCTTTCTTTGGGATATCACACCATCTCTCTGCTCTCTCTCCCCCTATTTTCTCTCTCTCTCTCTCTCTCTACCTTAAGAAGATAAAAAAAATAAACTTTTAACTTTTTATTAACTTTTAATTTTTGTGTGAGGAATCTTTCTCTTCCGACACCATGAGCACTTACCTAAATGTTGAGGTTTTCCTCAACATTTGGTGGCCTGTATAAGGAGTGAACCCACAACCTTGTCATTATCAGCACCCTTTGCATGCCAGAGGAGGGAGCAATTTCAAGACTGAAGCAGCTCCTGGTACAAAGGTAGAAAATGAAAGAATAAGGTAGTCCCCTCACAGGGAGAAAAGTGACTTTTCCCCTATGGAGGCAGAGAAGTGATTTTCCTTAGTCCCCATGTGGGCCAACAAATGTTAGGTTGGAGAACCTGGTAGGAGCTCATGGTGTGGGTGGACAAAGATTTCTCACACATAAATTAATATATAAAATGTTGAAACTTTATTTTATTTTCTTAGCAGGGAAAGAGAGAGAGATAGAAATGGGAGGGGGCAGTGCAAAGAGAACAGAGAGGCAGTATGGCATCCCAAAGAAAGAGAAGTGTGTTGTGGTGGGAAACCATAGCACTGAGGCCTAGGACTACTCCCATACTTCCCACTGCTTACTGTAAATTCAGCTTTTAAAACCCAAATACTTGCCTGATTGTTGTATACCTTTGAGAAATTATTCTTTTTGTCAGTTGCATTTAAGTTTATAATTGCTTTTCTCAAGAGGATTTCCCTATCTCCCCACTTGGCCATAGCCAGAATTTCCAGTTTCACTTTTATCCTTTTCAAGGTATTAGTTTTGAAGGTTGATATTTATTTCCTTTCACCTTTATGAAAGGCTACATATATATATAATACTTCTTTGAATAATAGATATTTTTAATAATTACCAAAGAACTTCTAGAAATGATTGATTTCTTTTGTTGCTTATACTTTTATAAGTCCTTGATGCCTAATAGTTATGTTTCACAACTCTTAATCTTTTCTTTTCCTAAAGATTTAAAGTGTTTAACCAGTACCTGACACTAAATGTTAACAGTGTGTAATTTTTATTAAGTGATTCAGCAAATATTTAGTAGACACCTGCTGTGTGCTAGGTGTATCTGACATAATTTGTTCAGCTAACAAAGTAACTAAGTAAATCAGTATTTTTGTACAGTGCTTTATGGTTTACAAAACAATCTCACTTTATCAGTCAGGATCCTGGCAGGAAACAAATGGCTTGCTTAAATTGGGTAATTTTGGTGAATTTAATAAAAAGACTATTTGCAAAGGTATAGGTAAGTTTTAGGGCAAAATGACATGTTTTAGTACTCTTAGGTTGCTAATAACTGAGAGCTATTAACGCTCCTAGTCTTGATGGGGAAATGAGAGGAAGTGGTTACTAGGAGCCACAGAGAAGACTAAATGTAGAGAGGGACACCTGACAGGAGCTTTGGTCTACAGTAGAATAGCCAAAGACAACTTGTGACCAGGAAGCAAGGGAGCCAAGGTAATAAGTACTTTATTCTCACTCTTCCTGCTCTTTTTCTTTGTCTGGTCCATTCCATTAGATATATTAGCTTTTGTCAACCAGAAGCCAAAAATAAGGAGCCCATTTATGTAGTCCATAAAGGTCAACCTCTTGGAGCACAAAGCAGGGAGGAGAAGGTGAAGAATGGCTCTGGAGTGGCAAATGAAAGATAATCAGTATACTCACCTTCTTTTGCTAATAAATCTCATTTATTATGTCTGCAAAAATGTTTATCATATATGCCTAATTTTTTTTTCATTCTTAATACCACTGTATATATGGGTTCAGATCTTTATCATCTCTTAATTGTATGATAAAAACAATCTCTTTCTCCTTTCAGACTCCCCTCAAATATATATTGCTGCTAGTTAAGCTGGAGTTTGGACCTGAGTCTCCTGACATCAAATTCTCCCCCCTTTCCCTCTCCTGCCACTAAAGCTATTTTTCCTGCATTCATTTACATTTTTAGAAATAGAAGAATTAAGGATTCTTTCTTTTGTTAATCTCAATTTTGAGGTTTGGGAAAATGCCTCCCTTATGTTATGCTCTTGAAATTCACATGTAGGTTTCTACTGCATCTTTTCATCTGTTTTTTCATCTTTTAAAATTTGAACATTTGCCAAAAATTTTCAGTGGAAATAAAAAATTCTGTTTCTTAATTATTTTGGACTTGAGGCCCAAATTGAAATAATTTTGCTTGGCCAGGCTGTTCTTTGGTTGTTTTTGTTTAAAGAAATTGTATAGATTGAAATGCAGCTGCAAGTGTATTAGTGATTTTCTGCTGCTTACTTGTCAAGATTTTTATTGTTTGGATGAAAAATGGTGTTTCAAAACCTGGCAGCATATTGACAAAAACAGAGGAGCATTTTGTATAATTTTCTCTTTGAAAAACTACCTCTTTAAAAGACAAAGATTGCCTCTGCTACTTCTATTCACATGTATCTCCAACAATAGATTTATTGACAGCTCTTAGATAAGGTTTAATTCTCTTCCCTCCCCTTTTCATCATGGTGTACATGGAGAGAGGGAAATTAGGATCCTATGACCACACAATATGGATGTGGCCTAGGTGTGTAGGGGAAGCATTTAACATTTTGTTACTCATCTGTGACAAGTTCAGGGCTTTTTCTTTCTTTTTCTTCTTTATCTTTTGTGTGTGTGTGTGTGTGTGTGTGTGAGAGAGAGAGAGAGAGAGAGAGAGAGAGAGAGAGAGAGAGAGAGAGAGAGAGAGAGAGAGAGAGAGAGAGAGAGAGAATGGGTTTAATTTGATAGTGCAAGCCTGTCCCTTAAAACCAACATTTTATGGAGCCACTCTGGGGTTAGACCCTTGAACTGGGAATGAAGAATTGAGCTTGATAATCCCTGAGTCTTCCAAACTATGCTGGCAACAACTCAATTTTCCTCAGTGCCCTTCTTTTTGGCTCCTTATTAGGATCAGAACCAGAAGATGGCTCACCATTATTGGGCTTCCTTTCTCTGTTTTTCTCCTTTGTGCCTCCCCTTGTACCTCACCAAAAGAAAAAGTCTCTGCTAAAGTTTCTAAGCTGGGAATGGCACATTGTTACAAATTTGTTTCCTGTATCATTCCTGGAAAATTCATTACAAACTAATCATGGCCCACACTCAAGTGCACTTCCTCTGGGAATAATAGCTGTAAATAAGGAGGCATTGCAAACTGGCTGGTAAATTGTTCTGAAGATAGTGGTGCTTTTTAGCAGAATGTTTGACCTTTTTTTTATGTTGCCTGAGGCCTGTCTAAGACCCTCAAGGTCTGTTTCTTGTCTTTAAAATCCTCTGTAGAAAAACACAGTGTGTGGTTTAAGATTTTTAAATTGCTTAATGTCTCTCTATTTTCTTTCTGTGGCTTTTTAAAAATGATAATTGTAGTTATGCTGGATAATATCCTTGTCATTTTGCAAAATGGATTTTCCTTCTTCCAGTAATAGATTCTTTTTATTGACATGGGAAGCAACATGTTGAATATTTTATGAAGGCTTAATGTATAAGGCAGGATAGGTAAAGTACTTTCATATATATTGAGAGAAGGAACATTTTGTGCAACTTGAAAATTACTTTTTGGCTAATAAAATCCCTAAGTTTCATTATTTATTCTTGCATCAAGGTAATTGTCAGCTTTGACTTGAGTGGCTGTGCAAAACCCCTCCTTCAGTATTGTATTTTTTTTTTTTTCTGTTGCTGTTAATATCAAATTGAACCACAAAATGGAGGGCTTCAGGAAATATCATTTCAGCTTGGGGAATATGAGTATAGATATATTAAGAAATCATAATGTTTAAGTCTCCTTAACCTCTGTTCTAACCTCTGTAATGGTAAATACTTGGAGTTTTTATAAGATACCCACAAATTGTTTCAGAAGATTTGTACTAGTAGTTTGCAAGATGGACCCAACCAAATTTTCTGTTTATGAGCACTGATCCAGTTTCTGAGAAAGTAGAAAACTTCACAAGTTTATTAGTCTCTGTGATTGAGTCCATAATGAGTAAAGCAGATTTTCTTGTATTTGGTAAATACATGTTGTATTGTATCCACCTAAGCTGCAGCATTGTTTTCCTCTTTCATAAAAATAGTGCTGACCATATATGCATTTCAATGGATATTTTCAAACTTTCCAGTTGGCTCAAATTTCTGTCAAAATACCTTCCCAGACTCTTAATTCATTTATTTTCAAGTGGTCTTCCTCATGTGGAAAGAGATATTCCCTGGATTTAACACTTTTATTTTAGATATAGAAATGAAATTTCTGTCTTTATTCTTCTAAACCATGATTTGCTATTGTTATACACATTCTCTATATATTCCAGTCTCCTACAAGGAAAAATTAAGTGGTTATTGAATATTGCTATTTTATTTGATCCATGGATACCTCAAACTTGACATTTCTAAAAATTTTTTCTTCATACCTTATTCTCTTCTTGTACCACCTATTACAGTTAATACATCACTAATCTAGTCACAAAGTTGGAAATCTTAACTTGTCACCCTCAATTAGTCTGTCACTTCCTCTGTGGTTGAAACAAATTGATGTGGTTAGCTGGATCAAACAATTCACCTGTTTCCCCTACTAATAACAGATTACATTCCTCTGACTAATAAGGTCAGCAGATAACTAAGATAAGTCATGGTCTTCTGTCCACTGTATTTGTTTGTGGCATGGGTATGTGACCTAAGTTGGGTTAATCAGAACTTTCCTCGAGAGTTTTTTATTTTTTAAAAAGACTATTGTAAATAGGGAGAGAGGCATTTTCTTGATTTGCAGCTTTTTGTGGCCATGTTCCCCCTTCACATGGAGTGAGTTCCTCTACAATAGGGGAGAATTAAGTGAATAAACATTGATGAGAAAGGAAGAAGGAATGCAAACAACATTTAAATTCTCCATGTCATCCTTAAGGTCCTTAGAGTTGCACTGATTCCTGTAGTTCAATTTTTCTTTTGTTTCTAAGAGCTTCCAGTTTTTGCTTAAGCTAACTTGAGTTGAGTTTCAGTCACTTGCAATTCAAAAAGTGCTGACCTCTGAATTCATTGAAAAAGATATGCAATTACATTTCCTACATTTGTTAATATCCTTTTCTTGTCATTCAAACTGCCACTGCTTTGGTTCAGGCCTCTATCATCTTATACTTGGACTCTCCCTGCCACTAACCCCCCATTCCACTCTATTGAGCTATAATCCCCCCCCATTCCTGTACATTATTGAGCTATGTTTCTAAACATTTTAACACATTACTTTCCTGTTTAATAGGCTTTAATGACACTGCAGTCTAACATTTTTAGGCTTGGCTTATAATGTTAAGATTTAATTCTTATATTTCATACCTCATCTCTTACCATTTTTTTCAATATGTGTATGCTCTAACCACACCAAAAAATGGCCACTTTTTTATTATGCCATTCTAGTTCACATATCTATGATTTTGTATGCATTTTTCCCTTTGTCTAGAATTCTGCCATCCTGGAATCCCAACCTTATCAATCTGGTAAACTTCTGCTACCCTTTAAAGCCGAAATGTTCTCCACACAGAATTAATCATTCCCCCATCATCATTATTATACTTACTTCAATGTATTTATAGTGATTTCCTTCTATCTCTCTCTCTCAACCCCCACCAGCCTCCTGACTATATACTACTTAAAATCAGAAACTTTTTCTTAGTCATATTTTTGTTTCCAGCATCCAGTACAATAGTTTCCTTTCTTACTTAGAAATCATCTTGTCCATACCTCTCTAAGTGTTTTAATTATTGTTCAGCAAATATTTATTCTCTTTACTCTCCCACTGTAGGTAGGGTATATATTCCTGCTCCTTTGATTTTGGACTTTGTCTCAGGACTTTCTTTGGTCAGTGGAAAATTAATGGCTGACTCCAAAAGATGTCTTAAATGTGCTTTGTGTGATTTGGCTTGGCTTTCGCATGCTGGTGATTTGTCATGAGAACAGGTACATGAAAGACATGCTGAATATACCTTAATTCCACGTCATCCTATAGCCAAGCCCAGACTATCTGCAACCTAAATCAGAGCTGCCCAGCCCAGCACAGAACAGCCAAACCACAACCTGAAAACCTATGGTCTTGAGGATAAATGCTTATTGTGGTAGCCATGGAGATTTGGGGTAGGTCATTACACAGCATTATTTTGCTATTAGCTTACAGATGCATATTAATTTTATAGATTTGAAAAACTTGTAGCTAGAAACATTTGACATAGACTCAATAAGCACTTAATAGCACTTGCTAAGCTAAAAATGTTCCACTAAATGTTACAGGAAAGGGAAAGATGAACATAGATGTACCCTTCTTATAAAGTAAATTAAGGATTTGCCTAGAGCCTCACATATGCAGGAATTTCACATGATGAAGCTCACTATATTGTGAAAGGAGGAGAAAATGTCACTTAACTAGGAAAATAATAAAAGCAAGTGCTTTTCTTTTTCTTTTTTTATGGACTATAAGTGTCTTAATCTGCTTGGGCTGCCATAACAAAATGCCACAGACGGCGTGGCTTAAACAACATAAATTAATTTTCTCACAGTTCTAGAGGTTGGGAAATCCAAGATCAAAGTTCTGTCAGGGTTCAGTTTCTGATGAGAGCTCCCTTTCTGGCCTCCTTCTTGCTGTGTCCTTATATGTTCTTTCCTTGGTGCATGTGATTAGTGAGAGAGAAAGAGAGTAAGCTATCTCTCTGGTATCTTCTCCTATAAGGACACTAATCTTCTTGGATCAGGGTCCCACCCTTATGACCTCATTTAACCTTAATTTCTTCCTTATTGGCTCTGTCTCCAAATACAGCCCCACTGGGGGTTAGGGATTCAACATATTTGTTCCCAGGGGACACAAACATTCAGTCCATAATAGTAAGCAACAAGAGAAGCTTACTTTCATCCCACAAACTGGATTAGGCTCCCTTATTGTATGCTTCTGTGATACTAGAGGTATATACCTATTTTATAATAGTCATCATACTTACAGTGATTTAATTAATGTTTATCTTCTCTACAAGAGTATAAAATGGGAAACAATGTCTGTCTTGTTTCACTGGTATAGCCACAACAATATGTTGACCCACAGTTTATACTCAATAAATTTGTTGAGTAGATATTTCATGAAAGATAGGAGTTGGTTAGTTTACTTTCCAAACAAGAGAATTAAGAGGTTTCATATATAAAGTTTACTACTTTCTGCAAGTACTTCTTAAACATTTCCATGAAAAGTGAGAGCAAAGAAGAGTGCCCTGTATTCTTTGGGATCCCAGAGTAAGATTTGGTTCTTGTATTATGCCATTCAATACTCTTCCTTTCTTGGGCTATTCAATGAAAGTACTAAAGTCCTAATAAAAAAAGCCAAATGGGAAACTACATACTATCTTGTTAATGATTGGGCAAGCAAATGAGAGACCTTTTACCGCCTACTCATTCTTATTCTATCCTCAACTACTGACTGGCACAAACTGGACTTCTCTGGTAAATGCTATTGAACATGAGGCTCAGGCCTAGAAGCTTGATTGGTTATTCTGCTTCCTCTTCACTGAATTTCTGCTGTTTTCCATGCATGTAGAAGACACCACTTGCAAATGGTCCACTCAGTAAATTAAATCTGAATTTCATTGAGGCTAATTAATTTGCTCAAAGTTACACAGCTTAGTGAGCAGCAGAGCAAAGATTTGAAATTCTGACTCATGGCTAGAGTCCTCAACTACTTTGGCATGTGATGGATATTATAATCTAAGAATAAAGAAAGTGATATGAGAAGATGATGGGGAAAGATTAATTCTCAGAAATAGTCTTGGAAAAGGTGGCAATTGGGCAAGGCCCTGAAGGCTTTGATGAACATACATAGCTGATGAGGGGTTTCTAAACTATGGGGATAGCTTGAGCAAATGTGAGAAGATATGTTTGTGACAGTAGTAAATAAAACTGTATAAAGAAATAGGATAGCTAATGATAGATAAAGTTACACATGTATCTAGAGGCCAAATTGTAGAGGCTTTTCGTGGCAGGCAGATTTTGCATTTTATTCTTTAGGTGGTAGAAAAGCTGTCAAAGGCTCAATGGAAATTGGACCATAAGAAAATAAGGTACTTGATAAGGTTAGAGATGAGAGGCATGAAAATCATTTAGCAATTTGTTGTGTTGACCTAAAGAAAGAAACAGAGGAAAAATTAATATATTGAGTTTATTTGAGCCGAGGTTGAGGACTTGAGCCTGCGAAACATTAGGAAGTGCTCTGAGAGTTTTTAAGAAAAAAGGATGAATCAGGAGATGGGGCACTTATAAAAGCTGTTTTTTAGAAATTCTCATTGATTTACAGAAATGATGTTGATTAGTGATTGGTTATATATTGTTGAACTACAGGGTATGAGTTATGGTGTCCAGCATATGGTATTGTTACATGAATTTATAAGGTATTGCTGGTGACAGTCTAGAATAGATTCCATGTAGCTGGTGGCTTCAAAATGATTGCTCAGCTCAAGGCAGGGAGTAAGATGTGACTGCTGCCACATTTCATTTCCTCTGTGGACCTGATCATTTATAAGGGTTCACATTCTTCAGATACAGATAAAAAGTTTCTTTCTTAGTTTCAGACTGAGTGAGAAAAGATTCACTGGGAAGGAAGAGAAGGTGATGTGAGAATCTTTTTAGAGTTAGAATAGAAAGTAATCTTATCATAGGGCCAAGGTCACAAAGGTAATCAATGATAGATCTGGAGCTATAACTAGGTCTTCTGACTGCCATTCCAATCAATAGTACTTTCAACTTAAAAATATGTGCCAGAAAACATTTTTAATCTTTGAAGAATGACTTTGAAAATGTCACCCAACCTTCAAATCCCTATTTTTATTCATTATTGTATGCTAATATATAAAGCATTAATTATTCATCATATATTTAATGTTTAATTGTTGGTTAATGGCTCTTAATATACTTCAAGGAAATCACTTTATTAGTTTACTTGGAGATGCATTTCTTGTAGATGGAGATGAAAATATGCACTGAACTCCAACAGTCTGCCTACAACTCTCTCCATTTCTTAATGCCACAGAAGTCCAGGACAAAGCAAGGGCTGTTCCAAGATTTATGTGGCCTGAAATATATATAATTTCAGAGGGTCCTATTTATAAAAAATTGTATAAAATTATGGATATAAAATTATCTCTTCATAATAAGAAAGAAGGATTGCAATAAATTACTGGCACCTTGGGGTTTCAGGTGCCAGTCTCTTTACGCTATTTACCAGAAGTGCTTCAAAGAAGTGCAGCCTTGCTTTTCCTTCTTACTCATAACTCTCTGCAAGATTCAGCCTTCACAAAGGCCCTTGTAACTTAGGAACCTTAAAGCTCAAATTTCACTTGCTTCTGTACAGGTGAGGGGAAACTTCCTGTTTGCTCCAGAAGGTTCACTGAAAGATCAACTCACATAAGGCAGATTAATAAGAGAAAGAGATTTACTTACTTTGTGATGGGGAGAATCACAGATACCCTCATTTTAGAGGGGGAGGGGAGATGAGGAATATAGCTAATGGTTTAGGGGCAATAAATGGTTACTAGGGAGAATGAATAGATACTTAGGAAACGAAACAGGGAAACAGATTGATTTGTAATGATTCTCTTTGAAAATTAAATTAACATGAGAGAGATATTATATTTAAAATGATTTGGGCAATGTCTGGTTGCATTGTTGATATCCTTTCCTATAATATATTGAGATAACAGGGAAGGGAAGGGAAGGGAAGGGAAGGGAAGGGAAGGGAAGGGAAGGGAAGGGAAGGGAAGGGAAGGGAAGGGAAGGGAAGGGAAGGGAAGGGAAGGGAAGGGAAGGGAAGGGAAGAAGTCTATTGTTCTTTTTGATGGGTCTGGTTTTTTATGAAGAAAGGGAAAGAAAGTGCCTTCCAAGGCCTATTGATCTCTAAGGCCTTTAATTGAAAGTATTCTTTATACCAAGAAGTCAGATTTGGGGGTAAAATTTCCTGAGCTCATTCACTTCTTAGTAAATATACCTTTGGTTGGAAGGAAACTTTGTTTATCTAATCCAAACCTTCCAAATCATCATCCAACCTTTTCTTCAAGTTCTGTCTTGATAATGAACTCATATCTTAGATAGTATCATTGTTCTTTGAGGAAAAGAAATTTCAGTATTACTATTTTTCAAAAATGTTACTGATTCGCCCCTTCTTTTCCATTAAAGTCAATCAAATATTCAAATAAAATTATCAAGTGGGAAGAAGAGTTTATCCCTTAACAAACACATGTGGATTCTCTGAAATCCACTCCTTCCTTTCACTGCTTCATGAGAGTCTTTATCAATTCTTGCTTGATGCATTGCAATATAGTCCTATATATATGTTGCTTTTATCTTAAGCTTTCTCCAAGTCTCTCATTTTATATTTATACTGCCACTATAGAAATCTTTTGAAAATAAAATTCAAAATGCCACTCTTTTGCTTAAATTCCTCTGATTCTTCATTCTCTCACCTCGATTTACTTTTTCAGCCTCCTGTCCTGGTATCACTGGACTCTTGCCACATCGGTAATTCCCTGGCCTGGCTTGTTTCATTACTCTGTGTCTTTTCACATGATGATCTTTCTGCCTCCTCCTAGTTGACATCTGGAGGACTCCTACTCCTCTTTTAATCATAACTTGTCACTTCTGTTAACCTTTTGTAAGCCTTGCAGCCCCAAGGACGTTAGGCTTTTTACATCTGTGTGTTCATAACACTTTTTATGTATTTTGACTATGATTCTTACCCTATTTAATTATAAATACTAATTTGTTAGTTTCCGTCAATTGATTAATAGCTTCTTTTATGCTTCTTCACTTTTATACACCAGGGACTAATCTCATCGCTCTGCATGTATCATCTCATTTAATCCTTCAACAACTCGATGAGTTTACAACTGGAAACACTAGAGATGCAAGTGTCTAGTCCAAGGCCACACAGATAATAAGAGATGTGATGTGAACCAGGCAGTCTTATTCCAGAGAATATGCTTTTAATCACTATTGTGTACTAACAAATTGGAATGTCTAGTGAATAGCAGATTGCCTGCTATATAGCAAAGGCTCAATGGACATTTGGAGAGTGAACCAATGGATGCAAGATTTTTGTTTTTACTTATTTTGGTAGCTAAAATGTATTATGAGTTGAGTATCCCTTATCTTATCTGAAATGTTTGGGACCAGAGGCAT